>NC_047593.1:343781-2911281 GCF_011004845.1 Esox lucius
GTGTTAATTGCTTTCTGCTACATCTTTCAGCATTCTATTGAAAAATAAAACGTAATGAGTTTATAAAGATGTAAGTAACAATCTTAGGCGTCTAATATACTCTAACCCTAATCTGTCTTCTTTTTAATAGAATAATTTTAGTGCGAAAGATCACTTTCATTGGAGGTGGCGACAGATTTTGACCCAAACACTAATGTGACATCTGCTTTGTAGAAGATTTTCGATGTTAAATGGTCTCTTTCAATGCATTGTTCTCAGCAAATTCAGATTTTATTCAATATTACCAATTATATGTTTTGAAGAAGGTATGATTAGCAATCTTTGTGGTCTAAGATAATGGGAACAAAAAACTGAAAAGTCTGTAATTCAAATATCAACTCTAACCCTAAGTACGAATTGATCATTTCCATTCCATTTGAGTACAGATTTCAGCATCCTATTGAAATGTTAAATATCAATTTAGTTTACAATTTGGTGATTAAAACATTTTAAGTTATTGGATGTTAAGAAAAAAAAAATTGTCGGAGTTTAAATATTAGATAAGATTCAACATTATTGTCATTGAACACTTACCAGTACAGTACTACAAAATGCAGTTAGCATCTAATCAGAAGTTCAAATAGAAGAGGGCAGAACATTTACAAGACATTGAGTAAAACCTTAGGGATTTAATTAAACTAAATGACCACTAATGTTGATGTGCATTCCTTGTACTGGTGATCATGTATGTTTGTGTGAGACAACGTCTAGCTAAACCCATAGTGTCCTCTTTGTTCAGGGTCCAGTCACATCTGTGTGTGAACCAACGTCCAGCTAAACCCATAGTGTCCTCTTTGTTCAGGGTCCTGTCATGTATGTGTGTGTGTGTGTGTGTGAACCAACGTCCAGCTAAACCCATAGTGTCCTCTTTGTTCAGGGTCCTGTCATGTATGTGTGTGTGTGTGTGTGTGTGTGAACCAACGTCCAGCTAAACCCATAGTGTCCTCTTTGTTCAGGGTCCTGTCATGTATGTGTGTGTGTGTGTGTGTGTGTGTGTGAACCAACGTCCAGCTAAACCCATAGTGTCCTCTTTGTTCAGGGTCCTGTCATGTCTGTGTGTGTGTGTGTGTGTGTGTGAACCAACGTCCAGCTAAACCCATAGTGTCCTCTTTGTTCAGGGTCCAGTCACATCTGTGTGTGAACCAACGTCCAGCTAAACCCATAGTGTCCTCTTTGTTCAGGGTCCTGTCATGTATGTGTGTGTGTGTTTGAAACAACGTCCAAGCTAAACCCATAGTGTCCTCTTTGTTCAGGGTCCTGTCATGTCTCTGTGTGTGTGAGACAACGTCTAGCTAAACCCATAGTGTCCTCTTTGTTCAGGGTCCAGTCATGTCTGTGTGTGAACCAACGTCCAGCTAAACCCATAGTGTCCTCTTTGTTTAGGGTCCTGTCATGTATGTGTGTGTGTGTGTGTGTGTGTGTGAACCAACGTCCAGCTAAACCCATAGTGTCCTCTTTGTTCAGGGTCCTGTCGTGTGTGTGTGTGTGAACCAACGTCCCGCTAAACCCATAGTGTCCTCTTTGTTCAGGGTCCTGTAACGTCTGTCTGTGTGTGTGTGTGAACCAATGTCTAGCTAAACCCATAGTGTCCTCTTTGTTCAGGGTCCTGTCGTGTGTGTGTGTGTGTGAACCAACGTCCCGCTAAACCCATAGTGTCCTCTTTGTTCAGGGTCCTGTCACGTCTGTGTTTGTGTGAAACAACGTCCAGCTAAACCCATAGTGTCCTCTTTGTTCAGGGTCCTGTCGTGTGTGTGTGTGTGTGTGAACCAACGTCCCGCTAAACCCATAGTGTCCTCTTTGTTCAGGGTCCTGTCGTGTGTGTGTGTGTGTGAACCAACGTCCCGCTAAACCCATAGTGTCCTCTTTGTTCAGGGTCCTGTCACGTCTGTGTTTGTGTGAACCAACGTCCAGCTAAACCCATAGTGTCCTCTTTGTTCAGGGTCCTGTCACATCTGTGTTTGTGTGAACCAACGTCCACCTAAATCCATAGTGTCCTCTTTGTTCAGGGTCCTGTCACGTCTGTGTTTGTGTGAAACAACGTCCAGCTAAACCCATAGTGTCCTCTTTGTTCAGGGTCCTGTCACGTCTGTGTTTGTGTGAACCAACGTCCAGCTAAACCCATAGTGTCCTCTTTGTTCAGGGTCCTGTCACGTCTGTGTGTGTGTAAACCAACGTCCAGCTAAACCCATAGTGTCCTCTTTGTTCAGGGTCCTGACATGTCTGTGTTTGTGTGTAAGGCAATGTCCAGCCAAACCAGGGAGGTCCCATTAAACCATATTTCTGCTTGTCCCGCCCCGTCCCCATAAGCCTGTGAAATGTCAGGTTGTCACTTTAACATAAACAATTTTTTTTAATGAAAATTTGAAGTGAGATTGTTGTTACTACAATCAAAAACAGTTGTTTGATGTTTCTCTTTAGTCTTTAGGACCATCAGAATCAATAGTCCCCTTAAACCACCAAAGCACCTATTTTTGAAAAATGTCCTTCTAAACCATATAAACCAGTATGTGTGTGTGTGTGTGTGTGTGTGTGCGCGTGCGCGTGCGTGCGTGCGTGCGTGCGTGCGTGCGTGCGTGCGTAATGTTGGGAATGTAATGCTCTAAGCAAATAAAGGTGATTCTACTCCTTTGGGGAGTTTACTTTCCCCAAACAACACATTTATCATTACTAGTAACTGAGTGATGAAAAGTGTGAACCACTCAGACAAAAGCAACATACTGGAAATGAATTGACAGTTATTGTGTTGAGTTTGTTGGACAATCAATATTGTGTTGGTTGTAGTGAGGGGAAAAAGTATTTGATCCCCAGCTGATTTTGTATGTTTGTCCACTGACAAAGAAATGATCAGTCTATAATTTTAATGGTAGGTTTATTTGAACAGTGAGAGACAGAATAACAACACAGAATCCAGTAAAATGCATGTCAAAAATGTAATAAATTGATTTGCATTTTAATGAGTGAAATAAGTATTTGACCCCTCAGTAAAACATGATTTAGTACTTGGTGACAAAACCCTTGCTGGCATTCACAGAGGTCAGACGTTTCTTGTAGTTGGCCTCCATGTTTGCACACATCTCAGGAGGGATTTTGTCCCACTCCTCTTTGCAGATCTTCCGAAGTCATTAAGGTTTCAAGGCGTTTGGCAACTCGAACCTTCAGCTCCCTCCACAGATTTTATATGGGATTGAAGTCTGGAGACTGGCTAGGCCATGTTGTGGAAATTCTTGAACTGATGTATACTTGGTCCTATACATGTATAAATGGGTTACTAGTTAAAGATGCCGAGCCCCCATGTTTGGATAAGAAAGGGAATGTAGTTAGAGAGGGTGCTGGTTAGTGCCATTAAACATTTTTATGCTATGATTTTATAGATATTAAAGAATATTTTATATGTCATTTTAAGGTCATTCAACATCCAACATCCTCCAAAATCAATCAAAATAGTATAATTTGTTTGTGCTTCGTTTGTGTCGGTATGTGCTGTTAAAATGTTATTTTGTGCTGTTTCTGTATTTTACATATTAGACATTTAATTGTTGGTGATGACGTCACTCAGCCCCCCAACATGCACTAAATTGAGTTAAAATAGACTAATTCTCGTTTGTGCTGGTTTGTGCCGTTAAAAGTTTCGTTTGTGCTGATGCAGCGTTTTATATATTAGACATTTCATTTTAGACATTCCCACTGAATAGCAAACTGGCTTTACTCTCTTTCCACAGCAGCTCTGTCACAGTGGGTAAGTCACTCAGCCCCCCAACACGCACCAAATTGAGTCAAAATAGTATCCTTTGTTTTTGCTTCATTTGTGCCGGTTTGTGCCGTTAAAAGTTTTGTTTGTGCTGCATCAGTGTTTTTAATATTAGACGTTTGATTAGAGGCGAAAACGTCACCAGCCACCCAACTCCAAACCGACTCAATATAGGCTCAATCGTTTATGATCCGTTTATGCTGGATTGTCATGTTCAAATGTTCGTTTGTGCTGCTATAATTTTTATGACATTAAAGAATATTTCACTGGTCATCACTCAGCTCCCCGACATACTTCAAATTCACCCGAAATAGTCTCGTTTGTTTGTGCTTCGTTTGAGGGTTGAAAATGTTGTTTGTGCCAGCAGCCCAACCTGTTCTGGATTAACTCAAAATAGACTCAGTTGTTTGTGCTGGTATAGTTTCTGGTATAACCTAATCAATTTTCTACTGGATAGCGCATTGGCTTTACTCTCTTTGCACTATAGCTGTCATTACTTCAACTGATTTTGTAAGAACGTTGCAAAAACTATATTTTAACTATATTTTAATATTTTAATTTTGTGCCATTACAATTTTTGTGCTGCTTTCATCTTTTAGATATTAAATAATATTTTATAGGTCAAATTGACTCTAAATGGGCTGATTCGTTTGTGCTCAGGGGTATCACACTTCTCAGCCTCCCTGGGAAAGTGTACTCAAAGGTACTGGAAAGGAAGTTTGGGGTCCCCTGCTGGAGCTGCTGTCCCCGCGACCCGATAAGCGGATGAAGATGAGATGAGATTTTTTTGCTCCGTTTGGGTCGGTAACATTTTTGTTTTTGCGACTGTCTTTATAATGGATAATGACAGCGCTATAGCAACGCTAAAGATAGTGGAAAGAGTAAATCCATGAACTATCCAGTAGGAATGTAGGCTATATTTACCAAAAAATTATAGCAGCACAAACAAAAATGTTCCGCCACAAATGGAGCACACACTGAGTCTATTTTGAGGAAGTTGGGAGCAGTTGACCTAAAATTAAATGTCAAATATATAAAACGCCGCATCAGCACAAACGAACCTTGTAAAGAAACAAACCTTGTGTGACAAAGGCTGATCAGACCTCGGAGTTATCTATTAAATATTTTTTAGGACTAATATCTACAAAATGACAGCAGAAACGATTAAAGGTATTTTACCTGTGTAAAGATGGTCCCCCATCCAGCGGCAAAATAGGCTTAATCGTGCGTGCTGGTTTGTGTCGTAATTTTTTTTTTGTGCTGCTATCATTTTTTAGATATTAAATAATATTTCATAGGTCAAATTCACTCAGAATAAGCTCAATTATTTGTGCTCCTTTTGTGCCGATAAAGGTTTGTTTTTGTGACTGCTTTTTTACTGATAGTGACAGAGCTATAGTGGAAAGAGAGTAAAGCCAGTTTGCTATCCAATGGGAAATGTAGCTATGTACCTAAAACTGTAGCAACACAAACAAACATTTCAGCGGCACAAACGAAGCATAAATGATTGAACCTATTTTGGGGAGCAGGTTGTGACACATAAAATCAAATGTCTAATACATAAAACGCTGCATCAGCACAAACGAAACCTTTAACGGCACAAACTAGCACAAACGAATGAGCCTATTTTGACTCAATTTGGAGCACGTTGGGGGCCGAATGACATCACCAATAATTAAATGCCTAATATATGAAATACCGAAGTAGCACAAACGAACATTTTAACGGCACAAAGCAGAACAAAGGAATGAGCCTGTTTTGACACAATTTGGAGCATGTTGGGGGGCTGAGTGACGTCATTACCAATATTTAAATGTCTATTATATAAAATACAAGCACAAACAAGATTTCAGAGGATGTTGGGGGGCTGAGTGACCTCAGAATGACCTATAAAATATTAATATCTATAAAATGATAGCAGCACAAACGAAAATAACGGTACAAACATGCACAAATGATTGAGCCTAATTTGCTTAAGTTTTGCGTTGGGTGGGGGGCCAACACGCAGGTGTTGTTTCCCCCTTGTGTTCTCTTTTCCTCCCTCCTCCCGACTCTATGTGACACTGGTTAGGAGAAATGTCCCTAGCGCCATCCAATGACTCTGCAAGCCTCGTCCGCCCAAATGTCACCTTAATTTTACAACCCTGCTTTGGAATTCTCCGGGGTCTATACCTGTAACTGCACCGCCTACGAACTCCGACGATCCCGTGAAGACTTCCCAACACGCAGTTATACATTCCTAGTCATTCACGTGTCTAGATCTTATGAAAAGCCTTTCCTATCAAGACCAGAGACGCTGTTTCTTCAACTCCTATGATTCCACTGATAGGGAATTATACCCGTTTTCTAGATGTTTGTTCTGTAGTTCAGTTTTACTTGGTAACCTTACTCCAACGAGTTTTCATGGTAGCCCATGACAAAGAAATTATATGTACATTTAATTGACCATAACGTCCTATTGGCTTCACGATCATACCGCATGATTATTCTAAAAGAACTGTGCAACCTTCCCACCCATAATATTGATCACTGACCTTACTTTGATGTGAACGCTTACTGTGTCTCCTTATGGACACCAAAGGACTGAAGGAACCGAATTTTTTTAATTCTGTTTTACATATTCCATGATTCTTCAGTAAGTAGTAAACAACCTACACTATACTGTCTGCTTATGTGCTTCTAATAGAATGTTACCAATGTTTATCCCCGGTCTAACTACAGGACCTAAGGTAATGCCTTAATCACCCTATGCTAAACCCATGAATAGATCACTGTATGACAATATGATGTCAGGAGGCATAGACTGGAAAGTGTCCCTAGGTATGGAGGTCTATTCTTCAGGACATTTGTGATTCCTAGTTCAGCCCACAACTTCAGTTACTAGGATAAAAGCCTGAGTGGGTTGTGAAAAGGGTCTCTTGCATTTTCCTCACATCTACCTGCATCTTTGTTCTTGCAAAGACCTTGAATCTCCAGACAATTTATTTGATACTTGCACTACAATTGTAATACTTTAACTTTTTTGACTCAATCTAAAACGTGTCAAAATCCAGTTTGTCCCGTAAATCCTCTGCCATACAACTGGGCATTACAGAAGAGGTACTTAATCTGTGCTCCGGAGACACTTCAATTGTAAATTCAGTTAGCTGCACAACAGGTTTTTAAACCAAAAGGGGTGCATTGCTAAACAAAATTAGTAGCCATGCTAGCTTATAACACTTCAAAAAGCTAGAGCAATTGTTCAAACCTCTTCTTGGAGAAACCCAGGTGTTTCAGCTTTGTTGTTACCCTGAACACGATCAGCTAAATCAAGCATTTAAGGGCTTTGATAACTACTTGACCAAATGTAAACGTGCTGGCTCTGGTATACATCTAATACATGGAACAGCTGGTGGGTCCCCAGGAGAGGTTTGAAAACCACAGAGGTTGAGGACAAACACTGACTAGGGCTCTCATAAGACACCGAATATAACTCCAGCAAAGGATTCAGACTACAAGCTCAAAACAATTGATTGGGAGGGTAGTATTTACACTGCTGTTTTCAGATAAGTCAAGTCTTCAGAGGATTTCAAATACATTAGCTAACAACCGCTGAAGGTTCTGATCTGTCCGAAGGATGCATAATTCTAAGCCTTGTGAGAACAGTCAATGTGAAAACTGTTGGTTACAGGCATGAAAATGTTTAGGCAAAATAAAACATTGAATAAAACACCCGGAAGAAAAATTTGCACAAAACATTTTAATCCAGTTCCATAATTCACTTTTGGCTGGACTCAGATTTGGATGTAGAGGCCCGAAGGGAAGAGAGACGGCGCCTTTTGGCAATCTGTTCCTGCCGCTTCTCCTTAGCCTCCTGCAAACAAGGATGAGATGTATGAGTCCATAAGTAGTAAATGCAGATGTCAGTTTTTCCTGTGGTTACTTTGATCAGTTAGTAAGATGCAGTCCCTGACACTTTAGAAGCTACATGAAACCATTGAGTGCAGAACTTTTATGCTTGGTTTTCACAACGGGAAAATGCATACAAGTAGGGCTGCAACAACATACAATCAGTAATAAAAATGGTTGGCAACAAATGTCACTAGACTAGTTGAGTCTACACAACACAAGAGACCCCAGAAAATTTTGGAAGCTAGCAGAGACGGAGATGGAGTTGTTTTCTTTGCAAGTATAGCTTTGCCTACTGGGTTATTCATTTATTTTTCTCCTTATTGATCTTAGTTGGTCTAATATTAAATTGTGGGCTTATTTCATATTGATGCTGTATCATGTTAACTATTCAAGTGTTAAAAACACTGATTAATTTTATTATATGCCTGTTCTTATAGAAGAGCAACCCAGATATTGTGATATGGGTATTTCAGTTAGTGCAATTAGGGGAGGGTGGGTTTCTCATTATAGTGACTACCACATTAATGGAGGATGGGAATGATTAAGGAATTCTTCCTCAAACATTGCTTTTGGGGAGGGTAATGGTTTGTTGTTTTGTGTAGGGGTATGGTGGAAAAGGTGTGGGTTAATACAGCGATAAACATAAAACTGTTTCTTGGGGAACAGGTCAACACCATGCTATAGATTAAATACTGCAAGTAAATTAAGTTGAGGCCGTCAATGACTTAAATCATACATGCTATGACAAATTAATTATTTAAAAATACTTGCATTTAATGCACATGGTCTTTATATTCCACACAAAAGGAGAAGTCAAGGGTAGAATGATAATAGGGAAGTGTAACTTCCAAGCTACAGTTCTGGGGTCAGGAGGGGTTTCGGAAGGTAGAGTAACTTTTTAAAACTACCATAAACCATTGAAAATTTGCATTTCTGTTTATGCTCCTAATCATTATGACAAAGTTCTGTGTTAATTAAACTACTACTCGATCTAACAGAATTTCAACTTGTAGTTTAAGGAGATTTTAATGCTGTGTGGGATCATGTGATGGACAGAACAGGACAAAGAGGGTAGTGACCAGTGATTTGGTTCGGAAGCACTGTCAATGAGAACTGGATGTAGCAGTGGAAGATACTAGGGATGTGACGGTACACTGCATGTTATCGTAGACTACATGCATATCGTACATTCAGATCCACAGAACTCTATGTAGCTTGTGCCCCACTATCAGATTAACATTATTGATCTTGTAGTGGGGCAACTTAAGTATCAGGTACATACCCCTTAATTCCATACTGATACGTGTCAATATAACTTGAGCTATACACAATATCAAGTAAGGCTGATGGAACATTTTAGAATGTTTAGTTTACAAGGTCGATACAGCCTATAGCCTACTATTTATTAACAGCACAGTGTCGTGCATAGTATTAATACCTTTGAAGTTTCTGAAATATAACCTAATTAGCCAGTACGA
The DNA here is from genome assembly GCF_011004845.1 of Esox lucius. Lineage (NCBI taxonomy): Eukaryota > Metazoa > Chordata > Actinopteri > Esociformes > Esocidae > Esox > Esox lucius. The sequence continues at coordinate 352,938 of NC_047593.1, forward strand.
AATGTGTACTGCACGAGTTACCGTTTGAGTAGTTTAACTGACATGGACAGAAATATCAGTTGGAAATGGAAGAACAAAAATACTCAAAACGTTTAAATACTGTAGTCGACAAAAGATAGGCTGTACCCACTACTCCAGTTACCACACCAGCAATTTTACCTATGCGTATATATTTGGGATGATGCGCTTTCAGAATGGATGGCAAATAACTTTTGAAATTGTGGAGAAATTCCATAATAAAATCAGGATAATCCTCACAAGTGACTTTAAAAAGGTCCCAGTTCCTTTACAATAGTACTAATCTAACCACAAACTTAGTCTACAAAAAAAGCTTCTGATCACATCTCCACTTCCCGCTATATGCGAATAACTGCCCATTCCATTACCACAAAATAAGCAGCTGAAAGTGTTGAGCTCAAACCAACCAATGCTATCCCAGAAGACATGCAGCTACGATGCAAGCAGAAAAAACAGTTAAACTGGAAATTGTAGAAATATTAATAGGATATACATTATACACCTCTTGATTTTCTAATTGTAGTAATGTAGGCTAATTGCTAACACTTTTCTACTGAAAGTGACAGGAAAAGGCAAATAAAATACCATTTGCGCAGGCCAAAATTACATTGACTATCTACATGATATGTACCACAACCGGGAACTGTTTATGAATTATGTTATTATAAAGAATCGGCACATCAAATAGGCCTATCGTTACCTAATAAGGCACAAAATGAGCACGAAGGTTCATGTGCCAACACAGCCAGTGTTGAAATTAACACCCGCCAAGCACCAAATTCGGGTAGATTTTCCATTTGCAGAGTACTGGTGTAATATATATATACCAAAATAGTGATGTCAAAACATCTGGCATGATTGCTCGGAGGAAATTACTCATAAGTGGATTTCAAAGTAAGACAAACATTACTTTGGGGAGAAAATAAAACCGTGAAGTTGGCAGTCCAAAAGCCAATTCAGTCTTAAACACCTTAAGATATTGGATACAATTGTCTGGTAGCTACTAGCTAGCATCATAGTAAGATAATCACTTCTGTACTGACAGTGAAACAGTAAGGATATCTGAAGCAAGAGAAATCTCCCAAACTGACTCTACAGTGTCTATAAGCTATGTTGTCTAAACCTTTAAAAGTTAGGGACGGGCATGGAAAGTCGAATATTTGAATACCCAAAAATAATTTAGTATAAGTAAATGCGTGTATTCAATTTTTTCATGCATGTATTTTTTGTTGAAAAAAATTGACCTGAATATTATTACAATTAATCAAATTTAAAATGTTTACAAACAACGATATACAATGACATTTATAAAAAGTAGACGTTTTGTCCATTTTTTGCCTTGCGCACCGTCACACGTATTTGTTGTTTAACAGTCAGAGCGGTATAGTGTAGAGGGGTCCAGAATGACACAAATGATAGCAAGTGGACGAAAGTACTAAACTAATCCAAGGGAAGATGGAACATATTTACTGAATTAATGTTACTGTACCCACAGAAAAAAAGACATGGTCACAAAACGCTACGCAAAGCTCAGCAGTGGAACAGAAAGGTGTTTTTAGAGTGCAGAAACCGGTGAGTTAAGCAAATACCATATAGCAGGCTAGCTTAGGTAACTAGGTTCTCTAGACTTACCCATCCAATAAACTCATTTATGTGTTCATAAATATTGCAATAAAATGCAAATTAATTCTTAAAAAATTAGTGTTTTTCTGGATTTTTGTTTTAGATCTCTCACAGTTTAAGTGTACCTATGACAAAAATTACAAACCTCTACATGCTTTGTAAGTAGGAAAACCTGCAAAATCAGCAGTGTATCAAATCCTCCATATGCGCGGTCGCTCTTTTCACAAACGCCCACTGAGCCGATGTTATAGGATAAAGACACCCACTCCATCGCGCGATATGTACTGGGGCTCATGTTGTACTGGCATTTTTTTTTTTTATTTAAACATGTTTTTCAGTTAACCGAATACTATTCAAGGGGCCAAATCACAAAGTTTTGAGATAAATTGAGTTAAAGGAGTTAAGAGACAGGCTACAGTATGTGTAGGTGATGAGCTGTGACACAAAAGAACAATTATTTTGGCCAGTAAAAAAAATTAATAAATGCTTTGCTGGTGGATTCACAAAAATGTTAGACACTGGTAGCAGCCCTACGTAGAACAGGAAATGGCTAATAACAGCCAATCTCTAAGCGGTATATGCCTTTCCATACCTTCATCCTCTTGGCCAACAGCTTGGCATACTCTGAGGCCTCCTCCTTGTTTTTCTGAGTGCGCTGTTTCTTCAGGGCAATGCGGCGGCGCTTGTGCTGCAGCACACGGGGTGTCACCAGCCTCTGGATCCTTGGAGCCTTGGTCCTGGGCTTCTTACCTGTAATAATAGCAGGAACATTTACCCAAACAGTGTGCATGTAGTTCAAAAATTACATTTATCTTGCAAAAGGAGGGCAAGACGGAAAAGGTCATTGCTTAAGAGGCTGGCTGTTCACAGAGCTCTATGTCTAAGCACATTAATAGAGAGGCGAAGGGAAGGAAAAGACGTGGTAGAAAAAAGTGTACAAGCAATAGGGACCCTGGAGAGCATTGTGAAACAAAACCCATTCAAAAATATGGGGGAGATTCACAAAGAGTGGACTGCAGCTGGAGTCAGTGCTTTCTGAACCAACACGCACAGACGTATGCAAGACATGGGTTTCAGCTGTCGCATTCCTTGTGTCAAGCCACGCTTGAACAAGACACAGCGTCAGAAGAATCTCGTCTGGGCTAAAGACTAAAAGTACTGGACTGCTGCTGAGTTATGTTCTCTGATTAAAGTAAATTTTTCATTTCCTTTGAATTCAAGGTCCCAGAGTCTGGAGGAAGAGAAGAGAGGCTTAGAATCCACGTTGCTTGAAGTCCAGTGTAAAGTTTGCACAGTCAGTGATGGTTTGGGGTGCCATGTCATCTGCTGGTGTTGGTCCACTGTGTCTTCTGAGATCCAAGTTCAACGCAGACGTCTACCAGGAAGTTTTAGAGCACTTCATGCTTCCTACTGCTGACCAACTTTATGGAGATGCAGAATTCATTTTCCAACAGGACTTGGCACCAGCACACAGTGCCAAAGCTACCAGTACCTGGTTTAAGGACCTGTTCTTAATTGGCCAGCAAACTCGCCTGACCTTAACCTTATAGAAAATCTATGGGGTATTGTGAAGAGGAAGATGCGATACGCCAGACCCAACAATACAGAAGAGCTGAAGGCCACTATCAGAGCAACCTGGGCTCTCATAACATCTGAGCAGTGCCACAGACTGATTGACTCATGCCACGCCGCATTGCTGCAGCAATTCAGGCAAAAGGAGCCCCAACCAAGTATTGAGTGCTGAACATGCTCATACTTTTCATGTTCATACTTTTCAGTTGGCCAACATTTCTAAAAATCAGTCTTAAGTAATATTCAAATTTTCTGAGATACTGAATTTGGGATTTTCATTAGTTGTCAGTTATAATCATCACAATTAAAATAAATAAACATTTGAAATATATCAGTCTGTGTGTAATGAATGAATATAACATACAAGTTTCACTTTTTGAATGGAATTACTGAAATAAATCAACTTTTTGATGATATTCTATGACCAGCACCTGTATATAGCCTAATATTATTAGAGGTTCTCTTTAGCACATCAGTAAGTACCGTGACATTGTGAAGAAATGTATTGAATCGTAACATGTTTATCATGATATATATATATTGCAAGGTACTTGCCAATACCCACATCTAATCTAATCGCAACTCAAACCAATATGCAACACAGCCTCAATGTGGTAAGTCACTAGAAGTTGAATAGTCAATGGATGATTTAATTAAAATTGCAGACCTATCAGGGACAGGGATCGGAATAAACCACTCGGTTTATTTTGAGAAACCGAGTGGTTGGAAGAGAAGCACTTATGCATTCTTAATTACCCTAGCAAGCTTAATTAATTTCAGTTGGATGCAGTCAGTACAGCTACAACACAATCAGAAAATAAACACTGAAAAAAACCTTTGGTTTGAGAGTGTTATTGTTAGTGATTTCAAAGTTGTTTTCAATCCCAAACAGGATTTAAAAGCATTGTCTTCACCTTCTTTGGTCAGAGGTCTCCTCACAACATACTGCCTGACATCATCCTCCTTTGCCAGGTTGAAAAGCTTGCGAATCTTGCTTGCCCTCTTGGGTCCCAGGCGGCGAGGGACAGTGCTGTCGGTCAGGCCAGGAATGTCCTTCTCACCTGATAGAGGGAGAGAAGAAAATGTCAGACCCGTAGACTTAATGGAGAATTGTCACCCACATTAACCACATCCAGGCAGTGGGAGCAGAACAGCACAATAACGATTCTCAGGGTTGTAAATAGGTAAAAGGAACTAGTCAGACATTTGATGTAGACTTTCAAATGTCTATATGCAGAAAATAACTGGAAGAGCATTGCAGTTTAACCAGCCACGGTCAGTGAATCAGGTTATATCTGGTAAAGCAGCTCTGCAGTTTCTGTAGCACAACACTGACCCCCACCTACAAGAACACACCCATAAATGGCCTACTAAGGGGTGCCATTACTATCATACAAACATTACCTTTCTTGATGATAACCAAGTTGAGCACACTGAGGTTGGCATCAACGATGCAGCCGCGAACAGATTTGCGTTTACGTTCTCCGGTCCTACGTGGGCGATAGCACGAGTGGCCCTTGGCAAGAAGCAGGCGCACACGACCATGGGTCAGCACACCCTGCTTCATGGGGAAACCCTGCTTGTCATTGCCTCCGCTGATGCGCACTACATAGCCCTGGGAGAGGAAAAAAACAGAACATGTACTGTACACTAACCTATTTAGAGGTTTACATTTAGTGAAATTAACTGAGAAAGGGTTGGGAGAGCATTGCAGTTCAACCAGACATGGTCAGAGGATCAGGTTGCATCTGGTAAAGCAGCTCTGCAGTTTCTGTAGCACAACACTGTCCCCCCTTTGAGGCTACAGATCAGCCAGAAAGGGTCTACTAAGGTGTGCAAGACCAGAGTTCAACACAGCATGTCAAGCATTAAAACAGACTATTCCAAACAGAACCAAAGTCAATGGGCTGGAGAAAATTGCAAGAGAAAAAAAATCAGTTGAGTACTCATCAGGGAATTCTCTTTTATTTTATGGGCAAGGCCACTTGCAACACACACAGACAGTGTTCGATTTTACATCAGCATGATTAAGATGTACCATGCATGATTGTGGCTTTAAGGGAAAACCCAAGTGGTGTCCACGCACTGCACAGAAACATGATATTGTTCCGATAAGTGTCTTCAAAGGTGCAAACCTTCAGGGGGATTAGATCAAAAATCTGGCGCACACAACCCTGGAAGGCAGCGTGTCGAGCTGCCAGTATTTGCAAGTTCACACAAAATCTAGCAAATTGGGTTCTCTTTTGAGATACGTCATGGAAAATATTGTAATGCAAATAAGTCCTGTTACATCTTACCTTCCACTCATCTCCCAGAGGGTCAGCAGCCACCTCTGTAGCCATACGCTTCTCATAGAAGGTACGCAACTTACGCTCATCGTCAACTTCGATCAGCTTCTGACAGCCAGTGGCAGGAAACGAGATATTCAACTGAGGAAAATAGATTAACAGATCAGTGTCTAGCTAGCTTGGCGAATTTTACCAAAACTAAGTAGCTAAGCTGTTAAACATTTGAACAGAAACAAAAAGTTGCTATATAAAATATGAGCCAACATTGTTAAAATTAAACTGTCCTTAAGGTAGACGGTTCAGCATAATTGCTCCTATAAGTTGGACTGGATGAGTATCTGTTAAATGACTAAAATGTAAACCTAACTACTTAAAGGAATTTAGCAAAACGATGAGTCTATTCCCCACGATGCCATCTAGCTAGAGCAGTTTGTATAATATACAAGTGTTTATTATACAATTCAATTTATAAGTCAATTGCACCACAGTAGCGCGCAATATTACTCAAAGGGAATATAATTTTAGTTACACAATTTGGCATATTTCAGTTACATTCAGTCAAGTAGACGGAACGCGACCTATCCAGCAAGTAGCAAGTAACATTAGCTAGCAGGAAGTTAAATCAAGCAGGCAGCGGCCTTACCGATTACAATTAAACTTACAACTTCACAGAATATTTCATATACGACGGGAACAAAAACGAACCTGAAGTACAGTATATGTAACCCTCAACAAAGGCAACCTTTCGATGCGGAGAACGGGGCCTGGCAAGAAATTCACATTTTTCGCAGGAGGCGGCCATTTTTTCAGGTTCACTAGATAACGTTGTGTAGGGTAGTAGTTCGGTAACGTAAAACTGAATCAACATACATCCTTAATTAAAATGACCTACTTGACTAAACAAAATACGGTTTAACATAGTTGGAATTGAGTACTACAGTTCGGTCTCAATATTGTCAATGAGAGATTTGTTATGCAAAAGATAGTCTGACTTTACTTACCTTCATTTCGTCTAACTGACTCCACGACAGTCCGCCACCAAAAAGAGACCGGATGTTCGCTTCGCTGTTTCACATAGGCATCATGATATCGCGATAACACATGATATTTAGAACGTTGTTCTTTATTTAAACGGAACCTTCAGTTTACCAGATCCTAAATGATACATTTAAATACACGTTCTTAATAAATAAACTTGACCCATAACATGTTTTATACTCTCATTAAAGGTTATGGGATATATATACCCCTTCAACTTCACACAGTTCTAATCTTTATTCTTTGTCAACACTATGCCTTTAAATGTGCTGTAATTTACTACATTCAACCTTTTTGTATGTCTGAATAACATACAATACCATAACTTCATAAAATTGCTCATCATCGGAAATGCTATTGTCACTTAGAAGGGATAAACTAGGGCTAGCATATTGGGTTACACTGAAGGGTAGAGGGTCCGATCACCCTGCTCAGGGCATATGTATGTGCAAGGGATATAGAGCAGGTATAAACAGCAAAGCATTTGCGTATGATCAAATAGATATTGGGATAGGACCAAGGGTTGTATGGTGTATGAATCCAATATGGAGGTTTCATAAACCATATGTAGATTTCACATTGTTAGAAAAGAAGAAGGAATGGTGTGAGGTTAATGTGGGGGACAGACTAGAACATTCTAAATATTTTTAGATATATACACACATGGGTCAAAGCATCCAAACATTTGGCAAACAGGAGCAGGTATTGTTATTCCTGAATTCAATGTCCAAATGTATAAAAAAAATTGCTAAGAATTTATCAGTGTATTCACTAAAAGTAAATAGATAATCATCATAGTGGCATTGCAGTGGGTTGAGGAGATTAAAATATGTCGGGTGATTATATGTTCAGACTCAGCAGCTGTGTTGAGTAGTTTAAGATCAGGAAAATCATGGAGGACAGATTTGTGGATAGATATTATGACTATGGTAATGGGAATACAGAGAAGTGGGGTGGTAGTCCAATTTTGTTGGATCCCAGCGCATGTGTGTGTACAGGGGTTGTAACAGCAAAAGAAGCACTGAGGAGAAATAGAGTAGATGTGGAGTAGAGGTAAATTAGGTAGAGGGGATATTAAAACATTGATTAGGAGAAAGGGCCTAGATGTATTTCAAAGAAGGTGGGAAGAGAATAGTAACAGTAAATTTTACTGTAGTATTAGGAAGAATGTAACTCAAGTAGGGAATCACAGGTGTGCTGTGAATAGAAGAGAGGAGGTGATACTGGGGAGATTTGGACATACAGGGCTGAATTCATCATAGAAATTAATAGGGAAACATGGCAATGGGATGTGTAATGCATGTTTGGTAGGGGAGACAGTGGAGTATGTGTTGTTTTTCTGTGAGTTGCATGATGTTCAGAGAGAAAAATTGTTGGAAGGCATAAGAAAGAGTGGGATGGAGATGGGGTTAAATGGTATTTTGGGAGGGGGAGATGGAAGCAGTGTGGTTGTTAGGGAACTTATTTTAGTACGGAGACTGGCTTGATACAAAGAACGTCAGTGTAGGTTGCCATGGCTCACCACACTCCGGAACAGCAGGTGGCGGTATATGCAACTGACAGTTGCGATCCACCATGGAACCCAAAGAAGAAGAATTGTTAATCATCACGCATTTGTTGCTGTATTCAAGTTTTTCTTTATTATTTTATTTTTTATTAATCAAAGTCTAATGTACAAACAGAAACGGTGGTACATCAGACGTACACTGATCAGCCAGAACACCACTCAAAGGTGACGTGAATAACACTGATAATGTTGTTATCATGGCAACTGTCAGTGGGTGGGATACATTAGGCAGCACATGAACATTCTGTCCTCAAAGTTGATGTGTTAGAAGCAGGAAAAATGGGCAAGCGTAAGGATCTGAGTGACTTTAACAAGGGTCAAATCATGATGGCTAGACGACTGGGTCAGGGCATCTCAAAAACTGCAGCCCCTTGTGGGGTGTTCCCGGTCTGCAGTGGTCAGTACCTATCAAATGTGGTCCAAGGAAGGAAATGCAGTGAAGCGGCGACAGGGTCATGGGCAGCAGAGGCTCACTGATGCACGTGGGGAGCGAAAGCTGGCTCAATTGGTCCGATCCAACAGACGAGATACTATAGCTCAAATTGCTGAAAGATTTAATGCTGGTACTGATAGAAAAGCGTCAGAACACACAGTGCATCACAGTTTTTTGCATATGGGGCTGCGTAGCTGCAGACCAGTCAGGGTGCCCATGTGACCCCTGTACCACTGCTGAAAGCATCTGTGGGATGTGCTGGACAAACTAATCCGATCCATGGAGGCCTCACCTTACAACCTCCCCTCAAAATGGTGCAGTTGTCCTGTCCCCTTTGCAGAGAAGCATCCCCAAAGAATGATGTTTCCACCTCCATACTTTACGGTTGGGATGGTGTTCTTGGGGTTGTACTCATTCTTCTTGTTCCTCCAAACACGGCGAGTGGAGTTTAGACCAAAAAGCTCTATTTTTGTCTCATCAGACCACATGACCCATTCCTCCCATTCCTCCTCTGGATCATCCAGATGGTCATTGGCACACTTCAGACGGGCCAGGACATCCGCTGGCTTGAGCAGGGGGACCTTGCATGCGCTGCAGGATTTGAATCCATGACGGCGTAGCATGTTACTAATGGTTTTCTGTAAGACTGTGGTCCCAGCTCTCTTCAGGTCATTGACCAGGTCCTGCCGTGTAGTTCTGGGCTGATCCCTCACCTTCCTCATGATCATTGATGCCCCACAAGGTGAGATCTTGCATGGAGCCCCAGACCGAGGGAGATTGACCGTCATCTTGAACTTCTTCCATTTTCTAAAGGTGGCGCTACAAAGTATTAACTTAAGGGGGCTGAATAATTTTGCACGCCCAATTTTTCAGTTTTTTATTTGTTAAAAAGGTTTGAAATATCCGATAAATTTCGTTCCACTTCATGATTGTGTCCCACTTGTTGTTGATTCTTCACAAAAAATTACAGTTTTCTATCTTTATGTTTGAGGCCTGAAATGTGGCAAAAGGTTGAAAAGTTCAAGGGGGCCGAATACTTTCGCAAGGCACTTTACGTATGTACATATGTATGAATGAGTGTTTTTGTGAATATAAATGATGGAAATAATCCCATTGCGATTCCGCTGATAAATCTTTTCATTATACAAGTGTGTCTGAATTGGCAACCAACATTTTTATTGCACACCAAGTTTGGTGGGTCGGTGGCGGTTTTTTGCTCTTGCTCTGGGGGACTTCGGATGCTTTGGCATGTGGGTGGTGCACCTTTTCTATTGTAACATATGATCAGTGACACCGACAGGGGGCAATATATCTGCAGACAGCAAGTCGGGGGCGTTACTTAATATGGGGATTCCTGAATATTAAGTTACACCCACTAAATATTAAGTTACGCCCACTGATGTTCGCCATTGGTCAGTTTGCGTACATCCTGGTTTGACGCACGGTTCAACGCTAGGTGTTATGTACAGGTATGACGTCATTACGTTGAGTGTGCTAATGGAGGAAGAAGAGTTAACAAACGTTACAACTTTATCTCAGAGTCTGTGTAATTTCATTCAATATCTTTTGTCAAGACATAACACTAGGTTCAAGCAGTTCAAGGAGTGATATAGAAAACATAAGTGAATTTGCTTTTACTACATGTTGAAAAAGCGCTCTAGTCTGATTATGCTTGTACCAATTATGTAATATTAAATGGAATTTTGAAATACAAATCATTGTAATGGTTTCTCATTTCTTTGACTTGCACTGTTCAATTTAACAGCAATGTTCTAGAAAGTTGAAATTGGTAACTGTAGCCTGTTGCATAATAGTGGCAAGTTTCAATTTGCATCATGTAGAGGTCAGGTCAATATCTGTTTACAGAAATATATTTTTCCGTGGCTGCCTGGAAACAGCATTTTTTTTTATTCTAGAGTAATGACGTGGTTATGCACTTAAAACATTGTTGGTAGGAATATACAGTGGGGAGAACAAGTATTTGTTAGACTGCCAATTTTGCAGGTTGTCCCACTTACAAAGCACTTAGAAGTCTGTAATTTTTATCATACAGTCCCCTTCAAAAGTATTGGAATGGTAAGGCAAATTCCTTTGTTTTTGTTGTTCACTCAAGACATTTGGGTTTAAGATCAAAAGATGAGTATGAGACAAGAGTTCAGAATTTCTGCTTTTATTTCCTGGTATTAAGATCTAGATACATCAGAAACCTTTTGCAATTACAGAGATCATATACGTTTCCTGTAGTTCTTGACCAGGTTTGCACATACAGCAGCAGGGATTTTGGCCCACTCCTCCATACAGACCTTCTCCAGATCCTTCAGGTTTCGGGGATGTCGCTGGGAAATATGGACTTTCAGCTCCCTCCAAAGATTTTCTATTGGGTTCAGGTCTGGAGACTGGCTAGGCCACTCCAGGACCTTGAGATGCTTCTTACGGAGCCACTCCTTTAATCCATGACGGCGTAGCATGTTACTAATGGTTTTCTGTAAGACTGTGGTCCCAGCTCTCTTCAGGTCATTGACCAGGTCCTGCCGTTTAGTTCTGGGCTGATCCCTCACCTTCCTCATGATCATTGATGCCCCACAAGGTGAGATCTTGCATGGAGCCCCAGACCGAGGGAGATTGACCGTCATCTTGAACTTCTTCCATTTTCTAATAATTGCGCCAACAGTTGTTGCCTTCTCACCAAGATGCTTGCCTATTGTCATGTAGCCCATCCCAGCCTTGTGCAGGTCTACAATTTTATCCCTGATGTCCTTACATAGCTCTCTGGTCTTGGCCATTGTGGAGAGGTTGGAGTCAGTTTGACTGAGTGTGTGGACAGGTGTCTTTTATACAGGTAACGAGTTCAAACAGGTGCAGTTAATACAGGTAATGAGTGGAGAACAGACAGGCTTCTTAAAGAAAAACGAACAGGTCTGTGAGAGCCGGAATTCTTCACAGTTGAAGTGTACCTATGATAAAAATGACAGACTATGCTTTTAAGTAGGAAAACCTGCAAAATCGGCAGTGTATCAAATACTCGTTCTCCCCACTGTAAGTGTTCCATCTCTTGGAATTGATTATCTAAGGTCTAATTTAACCCTTATCCTAAAAGTTGATTCAATAACATAAATAACAAGTAGAACAGGTCCAAAAGAGCACAACAGACATTACTGAAAGTAAATTAGTAGTCTAAAAGCATGAAGTTAATGGCATAACCTAAAAATACAAAATGAAATGATATGCCAGTTAGATAATTAAAAATTTTATCACCCGATCAAACATTCAAAACATTACATTCCAACACTGACAAAACTAAACTGTTTCTTTATGTACTGTGCCCAAATTTTGCCCAGATTTTGGCATCTGATATGAAAGATCAGAACAATCACATAGAAGTAGAGGTGTACAAAGTAAAAGTACTCAACTGGGTTCGACTGTGTTCACCACTTTAGGGAAGTATCTAATTAAGATCTAAGTAACCAGATAAAGGGAGTTCAAAACTAACCAGTGATTAATAAAATTTAAAGGAAGAGTGTAAATGATCAATTATGGTAATTGGTGAGTTATGAATTCTGTTTAGGTAATTTAGCTCATCCTTATAGGAACTTCCCAAAACGGGTGAACATAGCCAAATACATCTACTTTTTACACCACTGCACAGAAGATGGCCATGGCAAATTATTATTTTGTTTACATTTCTAAATAATGACAACATAGTGTATGTGAAGCTAAAAATTAAATTGATCTTGTCTGCTTGCATATAGTGACAGGTGCATCATGCATCTTCAGTTAATTATAACGTACCCTAATTGACTAGAGCTGGCTAACAAGTAGCCTACCTCGTCGCATAGGTAGCTATCTTTAAACGTAGCTATAAGGGTTGCCTCAAAGCTATTCGGATCTCAGATTCAAACAATTTAGTAAATAAGCGATCTTAGTGAACACGTTAACAATCCCTAAATATATAGCTAGAGTTTGTCATATCGAAGCACTTACCGAAATCTTCGTCATTGACCCTGTAATTCTTCCTTCATAAACGCATGGACTAAATCAAAAACACCACACCAATGGAAACCGTCAATGGACGTAACTTAATATTATGGAACCCCCATATTAAGTTATGCCCCCGACTTGCGGTCTGCAGATATACCCTCCTCCATAGAGTGGATGGGTATTGCGCAATAGCCAAGTACACATGCACCTCGCCATTGTAGATGTATTGATTGTATAAGTTAGTGAACTGTTGTAAGAAATGAAACAAAATATTAATTGTTTGTAATATGTGTTGAAACTGAAGGTGCAAGCAGGAGAATAGGAAACCCTGTTCAAGCGGTTGCCGGGGAGAGAAAGATTTAGTATGTCTGTCTTGTGAGAAACAGGACACAGGTTAGAGACACACATAGTCGGACAGACAACACAGAAACCACAAGGGGGGCAAGGGGATACTTGCAGTTATCCTTATAAGGAATAGAACTGGGATTGGGCCAATGGCACACTTGCTTTGTAACTTAACGCCTCTATCTTTTGGGCGTAGTGGAAGTATAAAATGATGTTTAGACTGTTGATCCTTAGACATTGTGCGGCGACACCTTGTCTCCAAAAGCTTTTGTAATAAACGGAATATGCGGTACGGTAATTGACCTGACTCCTGGTGTTTTATTCTCCTTTCCAACAAACCAACTCGGGGAAGTGTTAGACTTCAACACCATCTTGCAAGACGCTTGGCAACAACGTTCTTTTCAAGGACACAAGTACGTTCTTAGCGTACTTGGAATTGATAAACAGCCCATGTCTTTCTCATAATTAATCTTGTTTTCCTTGTCAGTAAAGTACAAAATAACACTGGATCGTTCGATACAGTTTGATAACTTGCCTGTTAAAGTGTATGTAGAGGGTTGGAAAAGCGTGGTAATTATGTAAAATGCTATGATGGTGGTGCATTCCTTTGGAAAAAACTAATTTGTTACAGTACTGAATAGTTTTTTCCGAAAACAACACTCCTGACAATATCCCTAGAATTAAAATAATTGAATTTGTTAACTGTATTTAGGAACTTTGCAATCTTTGCAGGTTAGCGATTAGCTTGTTCCTTGTTGTTAGCTGGCTTCGGTTGGTTGTTAGCTGGCTCCAGTCAAGTGTATGTCAGTTCCGGGTAGCACTTTGCTAACTTGCTCAGCCTTGTTCTATTTTTTAACATTAAGGTAATTTGTTTAACTATCACTATCTAGCCTACTTTATAAATAACGTTTTCAATGTGATTATAGGCTATTGTTCATGCAAAGAACTAGGTACTGTATCAACCTTAACAAATTACAGTATTCTATGTTCTTGCAAAAAACAACGAGTTTACATGAACAAATGACACTACTCTCTGTTAATGCATTTGTAAACCATTAATAAATTAAGGTTTATCATTGTTAACCGTTTGTTCATTTCTTGTTCATCATTGTTCATCAATGTTCATTCAAGGTAACTACTGCATTTGTTAATGGTTGAACCTTTATCGGAAAGTGTTACCAAAGTAGGATTGTTGAAAGTAGTTTTTTTTAGGGAACATTTGTTGTGCAAAAACAATAAAGGACAAGTCCAAATTGTACCTCTGTACTTGAGGTCCAGAAAAATTATAATGATCTCATGACAACCAATGTCAAAACCAACCACATATGACAGTTGTATTTAATGCTAACACATAAAGCTAAATGGTTTCTTCAAGTTTGATAATCAGGCCTGCTATGACATGTTTATGACAGGTAATGTTTCTGACTAACTGCGCAACAGCATGGTTTGGCGTTTGCTCCGTAGCCGACTGGAAGGCCCTGCAACGGGTGGTGGAAACCGCCCAAAAAATAACTGGTACCCACCTCCCGCCCATCATAAACCTCCTGCACAAGCGGTGTCTGCACAGGGCGTGCAGCATCATCAGGGACCCTTCACATCCATGCCACAAACTGTTTGCCCTCCTTCCATCAGCCAGGTGGTACAGGTCTCTTCATTCCCGCACCAGCAAGTTCAGGAACACTTTCTTTCCATCTGCTGTAACCCTGCTGAACTAGGTGACCCATTACTAACCATACCCACCCTTTGTAGTACTGGACTCTGACACTGCCTTGCAAAGTCTGAAGTTTTCAGTTGTTACCAGTACATGTCTACCTCGGGAACCTCATTGCTGCTATCCCTACATTTCAGTTGCACATTCTACCTTACTCCATCAATTTCATTGTACTGTACTTGTTCAATTACAATAAAGTTGAATCTAATCTAATGTTGTCGTGGTTAATGTCAAGTTGTCATAACAAAGACATTGACCGGTTGTGTTGACTCCGTTAATGTCAAGTTGTCATAACAAATTCATCACAAACAATGTCAACCTTGCATAAAAAAATGACAATCAACTGAATTACACCTAATCACAACATTCATAAACATTCATAATGATTCTTACATGTGTCATGGCTATGACAGTATCATGACGATGTCATTTTACTCTTTTGCACACCTCTTCAAATAAAGTGTTACAGTTTTTTGAGATTTAAGTATAACTATAATACGATGATGACTATAAATCACTTTCACAAATCAGACCCAAAATGTAGTCTCCCATCGTGTTCTGATTATACTCTCCTTGGTAGCGGCGTTCAAAGTCCAGTATATTCTGGTAGAAGTGCACACCTTGCTCCTCTATGTACACTCCCATGTTCTAAGGATATGGACTTTAAGGGACATCTAGAGCTCTGACAAATTGTTTCATAAGGCCCAATTTGATGTACAGTGGTGGCATCAGCACCATCTGGGGGTCCACCAGTGGCTCCCACTTAATGTTGTTCCTCCCCACAGAAAACTCAGTCCACTGTAGCCAGTCCCGTCTGTGGTAGTGCGCCTTGGTGTCCCTGCTGACCCAAAGGCAAAGATAGCAGGGAAACTTGGTAAAACCGCCTTAGAGACCCATCAGGAATGCCACCATTTTGAAGTCTCCTACTCATACTACCAGCAAGGTCTCAATAAGGCATCCAGCAAGGTCTTGATGCTGTTGTAATCCTGTATTTATATTACTATTTATATTACTGGTAAGTTCTAGAACATTCTAGAAGTTACTCCAAGTTCACTCAGCACGGAATCTATTTGGAATGTACTGGAAAATAGATCAATTTCAAAATATCACTGTTGTGGACAGAAAAGCAAAGTTTTTTGGGAATAATAGCAACTTTCTATACTTTTGAGGTATAAGCAATTAGGAAATTGAACATGTTACCCACGAAAAAAATAAATAATAATGTGTTACATGGTGTTGTATTTAGCAACGGAAAAGATTAAGAGACCACTGCACATTTTTCTTTCCTTTCCAAAAGTCGAAAAGGTTTTGAGTGAGGAACATAAGGGTTGAAATTAAGAGACCACTGCAAATTGAACACTTCTGTTCCTCACTCAAAACCTTCCTTTTCAACTTTTTTGGAAAGGTGCAGTGGTCTGTAACTGAGTGTTGTCTTTTCAGTCTTTATGCTTTTGTTTAAGTCATCATCATTGTATATGAGGTTTTCAATTGACAAAGTAATAAATCACCTCTTACAACTTAAAAAGCATCATACATTTATTTGACAAATACATATTTACAACCTCTCACAAAACAGTTATATACAGGATTTTAACTGCAAATAATCTAATTCTAAATTGAAACGGTTTTGACCCCAACCCAATTTCAATTAATAGGTTTTTACAAGAAAATCTGCTGGTGATGGTGTTTTTGTATAATTGTTTTTGCACAAAATGTTGTCTAAATTAAATACACACATAGAAGATATCTAAATATTGGCATCAGTTCCCTTTTAAAATATGCTGGTAAGAGTGAAAATTTTCTCTGCCTCAAGAAACCTAACCACCTGGTGATGTAATATGTGACTGCTGCAGACAGTTGATTGGTGCATATAAAAAGTCTCATCTCACCTGGGAAAACTGTTTGCAATAAGGTCATTAGGTGAGTTTGCACAGTCAAGATGGACATTATAAGGATACTTTGTTATTGTTTTTATAGCAGATAATGTGATCTTTAACAGGTCTTTACATGGTTGTACAACCCTGTATCCAAAAAAGTTGGGACACTGCTTAAAATGCTAATAAAAACAGAATGCAATGATGTGCACATTATTTATCCCTATATTTAATAAAAAATAAATAAAAAGACAAGATCGCAAAATGTTGAAACTAAGAATTTTTGATTTTGATGCCCACAACACATCTCATAATAAGTTGGTACAGGGGCATGTTTACAGTACCAATGTGTTGCATCACATCTTTTAACAAAATTCAAATGTTTTCAATGGTTGACAGGTCTGGACTGCAGGCAGGCATCTGGACTCTTTTACTACAGATCCATGCTGTTGTTATAAGTACACAATGTGGTTTGGCATTATCTTGCGGAAATGAGAAAGGCCTTCCCTGAAAAAGATGTCATCTGGATGGCAGCATATTATGTTGCTCCAAAACCTGAATATATTGCTCAGCATCAATGGCACCCTCCCAGATGTGAAAGCCACCTATGTCATGTGCACTAACGCAACCCCATACCATCATGAATACGGTAGACAAGATCCCCAAACTCTTTGCAATTTTACATGGAGAAACTGTATTCTTAAACTGTGACACTATTTGCCCGCACAGTCTTTCAGAGTGGTGAACCCCTCCCGATCCTCACTTCTGACAGACCCATCCTCTCTGGAATTATATTTTAGTACCCAAGCATGTTATGGACCTGTTGCCAATTTTGTGTGATATTCTACCAGGTTTGTTTTTTTAGCATTACACAACCTTTCCAGTCTTTCGTTGCGTCTGTCTCAACGTTTTTGAAACATTGTTGAAACAATGTGGGTGGATTGATTTCCTGCCTGTTGGGCCCTGTCCGGGGCCTCCTCCTGGTAGGGCCACAGTGTCGCCAGACCCCCCCGTCTCAGTTCCAAGGTGTTACGCTGCTATATTATTGTGCTGGGGGATATGAGGAATGCACTTTCTAACTTTTCTCAGTCTCCTCCAGTTTTAAATTTTAGGAGGAGATGAGGTCCTGGTCCACACCTGCGGAGTACCTGGTTTGGGGGGCCCGTTGCTGTCCCTGTCCTTGTCCACCTGGTCATACTTTTGACCTAGTCTAGAATCAAATATACTCTGGATTTAGCCCAGAGAAATGTATTTATTAATCTAATTGGACTCTTAATATCTCACCCAGCACAGCCAGAAGAGGACTGGTCATCCCTCTGAGCCTGGGTCCTCTCTAGGTTTCTTCCAAAAATTCGGCCTTCTTTGGGAGTTTTTCCTAGCCGCTGAAATCCAACACTACTGTTGTTTGCTCCTTGGGGTTTAAGGCTGGGTGTCTCAGGTAAAGCACTTTGTGACAACTGCTGTTGTAAAAAGGGCTTTATAAATAAATTTGATTGATTGATTGTTGCTGGCATCGAATTCAAAATGGGCATATATTTTTCAAGAAATAATTAAATGTCTCAGTTTCAACATTTCATATGTTGTCTTTGTCAGGGACGCCGACAGGAATGACAGGGCACGGGACAGAATTTAACATTTTGGACCCAAACCACGGGCCAAAAAATTTATTAATAGTAATTAAATGACTGTCCAAAAAACAAGTCATAAACATTTTCTTGTTTAATGCTTTAATTCATAGACCACATTCAATTCCTTTGTTTTCAACACAGGTAATTAATTATGTCACATCTTTTCAATTCATAACCTACTCAGTCCCAAACAGCCATTACTGAACAGCAACACATATTTAGACGTTCTCTTTTAGATTTGTCCTTCCATTTCTGTGCTTATAGTTTGGTTGCATGGTGGCAATGTTTTAGCCAGATAGCTACATTACTGTAGTTAGACACATTTATTGGTTGAATTAGAAAAAAAATTAAGCTCCACTATGTAGGATTTTTTAAGTAAAATAAACTATTACAGCATTTTGCAATTACTCATCCTTCAGAAAGCGATTCTGCACCAATGGCCGATAGAGAATCACGTTCTGAATAAAAATATGAAAAATTTAATTACCTGTTCCAAAAAAAGCCCTAACTCAGAGTTCGACAACATGCTTCTTAGGCTTGCTAATGTTAGCTTAGGGTTTCTGGTAGCTAGCTACACAGAGTTGGTCTAAGCCTTCTTTTGCTTTGCTATTTTTGTAGTGTATGCTGTAGTAGACAAGGTAGGAACTGACGGTTTGTCATCCTGATCTCTAGCTGCCATTATAGTTTCTTACAGTAAGCAAACTTCAGCCCTTATGGCATAGTTATGCTATATATAATATCATCCAGGTAAAATAAGCCAAGGAGGAAATCCTGCCTCACAGAAGGTGATGGGCTGGAACGGCATTGGCTGGGAAGTAGTGGCATGCTCCAAAAATGATAAAATGACATTCCACCGGCACTGAACTTATTTTTTAACTGAATAAATCCTATCTAGTGCCGCTTTAACAAAGTTATGTTGGCACTGGTGTTTAGGGTATCACCCTGATTGGCTGTTGGTGTTAGGGTATCACTCTGATTGGCTGTAGGTGTTAGGGTATCATTGATTGGCTGTTGGTAGAACAACATTTTTACAGAAAAGGGTATATGCATAATGCTGTATAAAAAAAAACAGCAAAGTGTAAAAAATATGAATTCCTTCATCAATGCAATTCTTCTGTTTAAAAACTGTTAACCTTCTCGACAGTATTGAATACAACACTGACTGACAAATTAATAATTATATGTAAGCCAACCAACCGATACCGGATAAGCGGATGAAGATGAGATGAGATGTAAGCCAACCAAATGGGCCACCACCCAGGCCTAGGCCCGGGACAACATTCACGGTTGCACCCCCCCCACCCCCCGTCGGAGTCACTGGTCTTTGTAATATTTTCTACTGAATATAGAGTTTATATGATTTGCACATCATTGCATTCGGTTTTAATCTACATTTTATGGAGCATCCAATCTTTTTTGGAAACAAGGTTGTATTTTAACAGAGATCATTTAGTGTGACTAGAATTGTGGTAGACCATATAACCAGGAAATTGCAGCACGTACAATTTCACAGATTTCTGCCAAATAGGTTTCTTCTATGGAAACAGTTTAGACAAAATTGAGAAATATACCAATAACAAAAAGACAATGTCAGTCAGTAAACCCAGACAGGTTTTGATGCCTTACATTTATGGGGCAAATAGTACGGTTTGAACATGACAATGAAATGCAACACTTGTAGTTGAAATAGAGTACAAGGTTCTTCCCAGTCAAGAGACAGATGACAGATCAGCAAAATCCCTTTTCAACATGTTCAGTCATAGACCCTGAAACACTTAATTACAAGATAAACATCATGAATTCTAGATGAAATCTACCAAAACATGACACCAACCACATATTGGTTCATCTTGTCACTATGTCCAACATCACAATATGCTGTCATTAATTGAAATATAATGTATCAGGGCAGTTGGCTACACTGTTACTAAAACTACTCAACTGCTGTATGATATTGTAATGCCATCATGAAATGTCCACATGAAGTGTCATTAATTGGTTTGGAACAGGTCCAATGCCATGTTACTGCTAAAGCTACATGTGTTAAAAAGTGCTACTCAGCCAGTTCACCCCTTACTGGTAATCTGACATATACTGAGCAAAATTTGAGACATTACAACTTTAATTAATACAAGTAAAACAACCAATGCCCTATGAATAGGCATGCAGTGCATTAACAGAATCCCTTTAGCATTATACTGTACATGACCTGAACCATATAGACTGCTCAAAAAAATTAAGGGAACACGTAATTACCACAGTATAGCACCAAGTAAATTAAACTTCAGGGATATCAATTTGTCCAGTTAGGAAGCATAAGCGGTTGTGAATCAATGTCACCTGTTTTAGTGCAAATGAAAGTGACAACAGGAGCACTGGAGAGGCAACAGCAAGACATCCCTGAAAAAAGGGAATGGTTTTGCAGGTGGGGGCCACAGACAATTGCTCTGCTCGTCCTGTTCCACCTTGCACAAAGGAGCAGATACCTGTCCTGCTGCTGGGTTGATGCCCTTTCACTGCCCTGTTTAACCTTCCTTGTGTAACGGCCCGTCTCCTGGTATCTCCTACATGCTCTTGAGGCTGTACTGGGAGACACAGCAAACCTTCTTGTAACGGCACATATGGATGTGCCATCCTGGAGGAGCCGGACTACCTGTGCAACCGGAATGAGCTGCAGGTACTGCCTCATGCTACCAGTAGTGACAAAGACACTAGCAAAAAGCAAAACTAGAGAAGAATCAGTCAAGAATGATAAGGAGAGAGCAATTGGCTGTGACCACCACCTGTAAAACCATTCAATTGTTCGGGGATGTCTGGCTGTAGCCTCTCCAGTGCACCTGTTGTCACTTTCATTTGCACCAAAACAGGTGACATTGATTCACAATCGCTTATGCTTCCTAACTGGACAAATGCATATCCCTGAAGTTTAATTGACCTGATGTTATACAATGATGATTACGTGTTCCCTAAAAATTTTTGAGCAGTGTATATACATTCAGTATGCATAGCACCAAGATTTACACTTACATATATGTATATATATGGCTTTTTACACAACCCTGCTAGGCAATGTTTGACACTGCATCAAGGGGACAACCTTAGAAAAGTAGTATATGTAAAGAATAAAGGAAGCTGTAAGACTCTTCATTGTACACATTTCCCAAATGTCTTGATCATCTCTCTTTTGAAGGTGGAAAAATTCAAGAGATCTGCATGGGAGATGAATGTTAAGTATGGATAATGAAGAATGTCCAATTATGGTAGCTAATTTCAATATCTTGTCTCATGGACATTGAGTAAATTAATATACAAAAAGTAGAGGAATGATTGTAATTATTGACACATTGGCTTTGCAGTATGCTTACGAGAATGACACTTGTTGCAACAGTCTCACAAAGACTTGTATGTTTTAGTGAGACCCGATTTGCGTGAAATGCAGAAGTGTACACCCCTTATTTAGTGCATTTTAGTAAGACCTAATTTGTGCAAACACTACATCATTTGTTAGCCGTGCACAGCCGCCTGATCTCGTTTGCTATTACATTTAAATGCTACATGGATATCCAACCTGGTCTCATTGGAATACGTAAACTATTATACGTGAATCTATGGCACCCAATTTCGTATGATATGTTATGTTACATTTCAATGTGCTACCAAAACTTATAATACATTACAAATTGTCGAAAACATAACATATTGTACAAACCCTATTTAAACACGTTACGAACGGTATGAAAATGTATGACATGTTACAAACGCTACTAAACGTATCATATATTACGAATTTACACAAAACATCCAAAACATAAAAACATCCAATATAACTCACAAAATCAGCTCTCAAAGATGTTTGTAAAATAGATTATGTATTCTAATGAGACCAGGTTGAGATATCAGTCTGGTCGGTCTGTCACTGAAACCGTTTGTGCATGAGGTGTTTCCAATGGGAGTTGAGAAAAGTGAATTTGAATGTGACTGGATCGACCTTTCATTAAATCAAGCTAACAACGCACATGACGTACAGTAGTACCAAAGCACCATAATTCAGTAACTTGATGTTCCTTTAATCTAGCAATTCCATCCAGCTCAGATAGAATTAATGATAAACATTTGTGCTCATAAGCTTCCATACCCTGGCAAAAAATGGTGAAACATTGGCATTGATTTAGAAAATATTTTACAACATAATTTTATTTAAGAATAGTGATCATATAAAGCCATTTATTATCACATAGTTGATTGGCTCCTTTTAAAATCATAATGATAACAGAAATCACCCAAATGGCCCTGAGCAAAAGTTTATGTTCCCTTGAATGTTTAGCCTTGTTACAGACATACAAGGTGACACACAGGTGAAAATGGAAATTAAAGGTGAATTTCCCACACCTGTGACTTTTTAAATTCCAATTAGTGTCTCTGGAAAAAGATGGTGTAGTTGTTTCAAAGAGCACATTTCGATGATACTTCAACAAAAATTAGCTGCATTGTTGAGTTGCCAAAAAGAAGTCTTTACTGCGCCAATGCCACTAAAAAGCCGTTTACAATATGCACCTTGACACGCCTCACAGCATCTGGCACATTGTAATTTGGAGTGACAAGACTAAAACAGAGCTTTATGGTCACAACCATAAGCGCTATGTTTGGAGAGGGGTCAGCAAGGTGTATAGTGAACAGAATATCATCCCCACTGTGAAGCAAGACAACCATGACATGGAGGCATTTTGCCGAGACGAATGGGCAACTATACCAGCTGCAAGAATTCAGGGCCTCATAGACAACTATTACAAAAGACTGCACGCTTTTATTCATCTTAAAGGGGGCAATACACAATATTAAGAACTAAGGGTATGCAGACTTTTTTTCTTTGTTGCCATGTTTTGTTTCATGATTGTGCCATTCTTTTATGACATACAGTTGAATGTGAATCCCATGATGGTACGTATTTTACCAATTTTCCAAGGGAATGCAAACTTTTGAGCACAACTGTACCAAGTTCAACACTAAGCTCCTCAGAGGAATACATTGTTGTTATTTCCGCGCACTGGGAGGACTGTGCGGGTGCATCATACTTGTCATCACCTACACCACTCCTATAATTCATGCAAATGCACTGATTGGTCCAATTAAACGGTAGTTGGCTCCAAAGTTAAGCCTCAGACAGCTGTAGTTCTGCAATGGTTTGACTGGTCATTCTATAAGTTAAGAAGAAAATAATCAACAGAAATAATTAAACAGAATAATCAACAGAAACTCTAATACTTGGCAAGACATGTTCTTCCTTGCTGGTCCATCGTTGTATTGCAATGGCGCATGTGAAATATATTTGCTTAATGTACGCATTTACAGATTTGTCCACACATTTACAAATCTCAATACACATGCAAATCTCAATACAGATCTTTAGATGCTTTTAAACATACAAATCTGATTACGCACACACAGCATCTGAATACACGTTTTCAGATTCCTATACACATTCAAAAAACTCGGTACACATTTACAAATCTGATTACGTCTCGACAACCTCCTCACCACCCGTGGGCGCATCGGCCGGGGCCGATCAGATTCACTGGTGTATTTCCGTTTCCTTTCCTGAGTACCACGTTTCCGTACCCTGTTGGGCTATGATAGATTTGGGGTCAGCAGGTAATTTCATGGATAGGACTTACGCACGGGCACTCCACATACCAGACAAACCACTTCCTTCCCCTTTTCCCGTCCAGGCCCAAGACAGTCAGCCTGTAGGAACCGGGCTGGTCACGGAATGTACCATTCCTCTCACCATGGTTACACAGCACACACATGTACAGAGGATAGTCTTCCATTTCATAGTCCCCAGCAATCCCTGTGTTACTAGGGCCTCTCTGGTTAGTCCTTCACAACCCAAGTGTATCCTGGTCACAGAAAACCCTCTTGGGGTGGTCGTGAAGGTGTCAAGGAAGGTGTTGTGGGGTGTTGATTAATTCTACCACGGTGGAAAGTGCTGATAGTTTAACCGAAATTCCCATCCCCACTGAGTTTCGGGACTTATGCCATGTGTTTTCCAAAACGCGGGCAACCAAATTACCCCCACATCGTCCTTGGGATTGTGCCATTGACCTCCGGCCGGGGTCATGTGTACCCTCTGTCGCAGTCAGAGACCGAGGCTATGGAAACAAACATCTCAGAATCCCTGCAACAGGGGCACCAGCCTGCTTCTTCTTCATGAAAAAAAAGAATGGTGGTTTGCGCACATGTATCGACTACCGATCGCTCAACCTTATAACCAAACGCTACACTTACACTCTCTCTCATTTCCACAGTCATTGAGCAGATGCATGGGGCATGCTTTTTCACGAAGTTGGACTTGCAACCTGGTGTGTATCCAAGGGGGGGATGAGTACAAAACGGCATTCAGTACTACCACAGACCATTATGAGTACTTGGTAATGCCATACGGGCTGATGAATGCTCCATCAGTCTTCCAATCATTCGTCAACGAAATCTTATGAGACATGCACAGGGGGTGGTGGTTTAGATTGATGATATATTGGTGTATTCCACTACTCGCTAACAACACGTTGCCATGGTACAACGGGTGCTTGACAGACTGCTGGAGCTTGAGCCCTATGTCAAATTGGAGAAGTGTTTGTTATTCCAACATGCTGTCTCCTTCCTTGGATATCACATCTCGTCGGCAGGGGTGGAGATGGAAAGGGACCGCATGGACGCTGCGCGTCATTGTCCGACCCCAACCACGGTTGGTTCCTAGGCTTCGCCAACTATTATTGGAAGTTCATTAGGGGTTTTGGCGGGGTGGCAGCCCCGATCACCTCACTGATGAAGGGTGGGCCCAGCAAGCTCCACTGGACGGCCGAGGTGGACGGTGCATTCCAGAAACTGAGGGAACTGTTCACTTCGGCCCCCGTCTTGGCTCACCCCAATCCTGAGTTGCCCTTCGTGGTAGAGGTTGACGCTTCCGAAGTAGGGGTCGTGACGACTCCCCCTTCCTCTACACCCCTCCCTGGGGTGTCACGCTTCAGTAAGTCGACGTCACCGGCCTACTAGCAGTCACTGTCCTGTTTACTCCATGTCGGTTTTTTTGTTTTTCTTTTGATCATGCAGCACACACCTGACACCCATTATTTGTAAATTTACTCCTTCAGTTCTGGGTTCAGTATCCTATGTTAATTTGCTGGACGTTTCATTACCCATGTGCAGCAGAAGAGACTTACTGTGTTATTTTTCTCATTTTGTTTTGAGGCATTTTCGCTGTGTTTTACTTTTGATCCAGGAGCCATGCTCATTAAATCACCTCTGGTTTCTCTCCACCTGCGTTTGGGTCTCCCTTTTTCAGAACATTACAGGCCCCATATATAATGTCCCAACCAATATGGTTTAACTATACCAAATCCAAAGTCATACATGTTTTTTCCCCAAAACAAGAACACCACATTTACTTCTGTAAATGTACACTGCTCAAAAAAATGAAGGGAACAAAATTAAATCACAGTCCCGATGAACTAAATATATTAAAGATCAAAATCTTTATTGTGCATTGTGTAATTTGTTGAGAACAAAATTACGTAACAACGGTCAAAAAATCACCAACTGACTGAGGGCTGGATTCAAACTCACACCGAAAAACTCTTTGTCTGTCTCCTGGTATTTCTCCATGCACTTGAGACTACTGGGAGACACAGCAAACCTTCTTGTAACGGCACATATGGATGTGCCATCCTGGAGGAGCTGGACTACCTGTGCAACCGGAATGGGCTGCAGGTACCACCTCATGCTACCAGTAATGACAAGGACACTAGCAAAATCTAGAGAAGAATCAGTCAGGAAGGATAAGGAGAGAGCAATTGGCTGTGGCCACCACCTGCAAAACCATTCCCTTTTTGGGAGTGGTCTACTTGTAGCCTCTACAGTGCACCAGTTGTCACTTTCATTATCACCAAAATAGGTGACATTGATTCACAGTCGATTACTGTATGCTTCTTAACTGGACAGACTGATATCAATGAGGTTGAATTGACTTGGTCACCGACCCACCCACCCACTCACTCACCCACTCATTCACCCACCCACCCACCGAACGCCGACCAACCCTTGTTGAATAGCGTAGTGGTTAGAGAGGCGGACTTGTGAACTGTAGGTTCCGATTTTGTATCTCCTCGCCGGCGAAGCAAAGTACGCATTGTGAATTATTCCGTATTGACAAAAACTTTGCTGGCTAAAACCGAAATCTGAAATTGTATAAGGTTATATTGCAATCTTCAGTTTCATCTTCGGTCTTGCTAGCAATTGCTCAATTCTTATGATTATTCCTAAGAAGATAGTAGATAACAGTAAGCCTATTACTGGCTAATAAGCTGTTCACTGGGCACAGTTCTTGCAAAACAGAATTTTCGCATTTGATCTAGCAACCTTTTAGTAACTGGTCAGATGCTCTAATAGCTAGGCAACAGTCCTGCTTGAACCAAGCCAATGTGTCAATAGCTAGAATTATTTTAGTCTTTGTAATGAATTAACTTCCACCTTATTGTCTCCCTAAATATAAAAGATTGTGGCATCTATAACGATTGTAGAACAAGCAAAAAGGTGCTTACCTTCGGTTAAAACTTTTTGTTGGCTTAAGATGACAATATCAGGTAAACAAACTGAAGAAATGACAGGGGAAAGTGAAGAAATGAATAATAAATTACAACTAAAATGCCTGAATACTGTGGTCATGCTGAATGTTTTAAAATGTCAAAAAATAGTAAGAGTTTGAAAATAGAATATAGAAATGGTGGTTCTTACCAGCTCTCTCTCACTGCTTCAATGTCACTCACTAGATTCTGTGCTAAACAGATACCAAAAATCTGAAATTTGGCACATGGATTAGGGCATACATATTACTATGTTGAAAGATTTTACATCAACATCAATGTAACTTGGGTTCAGTTTAATTCTGGTGGTAGGTTCTGATGAAGAGGACACAGCTGTGCTACACTGAAATGTTATATTCAAGAATAAACTTTTAACAATAGTATCAACAATTAAACATTCCCCCAAATCCCACACTATATATTTAGGAACCAAATTTACTGAAAGTAGAAGGGGTTCTTAGTCCAGAATATTTAGGGCGTAGATGTGGATTTCCAACCTGTAGTAAAGCAATCCCGATGAAGATCCCTGCCACCACTGTCAGGTTGTCTTGAAGCCACTTCTCAAACTGAGGCACACAGCCTTTAATGTAGATAGACGTTCTCTGCTCAGAGTCCTAACATTATATAAAACACATTACACAATGACCTTCGCTGTTTACAGTGCATCATTTAATTGGTATATACACTGATTAATGTTAGCTCAGTTGATAAAAGCACTGTGCTACTGCTACCACAAACAGTGGTGGGATCGATTGCTTCTGGGGTTAATGAAATATACAAGTACAGTACCTGTACTTGAAGTCACTTTGGTTAACAGTTTCTGTTTAATGCATAAAATTGTTATATTATCATGTAGATTGTACATGAGGTTAAGCATGTTACTTAAATGTTACATTTCAGCAAGTTTTTGACACATCAATTGCTACCTCAAGTGTTGTCCCAGCCACTCCAGATGATGTTTCTGCTAAGTACAGATCTAGGAACAACTTCTCCTCTCCCAATCATAACCATTTGCTGAGAAAACTCAAAAACGACCCGTAGAGATGCTTAAAGGATATATCCAAGAGAATGCCTGGCTCAGCATTGACATCACCATTCAATACATCTGCCATTTTAAATTATTCAAAGGGACAGACTAGCTTTTTAATTGCCTACTTTGAATAAACTTAATCCTAACACTTGCATTTCATGTATGTAATTTATTGGCCATTTCATAGACATCCAGCAGTTCTCCATAAGTCCTTCAGTTGAAATACCCCGGTTTGCCTTAAACAAAATCTTATCAAAACATTTCACAATTGTGTTTTCTTGGTTTGACTTACTCTGATTGTCATGGAGCATTTCCAACCCAAAATACTGACCCAAACTCTAATTTCTCTACAACAGGAAACGCATAGCATAAGGGCCCAACTGTTGCAGTCTGGGGGAGTGGATATGGGAGAATGTGAGACCAGCGCTATGACTGTGACTAGGGTGGAGTTAGAATGACCTCATCCAGCCCAACCAACCTGCCAATAGCTAATGTGAAACAGTTTTCCATAATTCGACTAGTTTCACTTTGAGTGCTGCCTTTTGATAAAACAGTCCATCGCAATCCCGGAACACAGTTATATGATGTTGGATTCTGGAGCTGTTTTGTATCAAAAGTGTTAGTTATGCGATCTACTTTTTATTAAAAAAATAAAGAAAATCTGGCTTGCCAGAGGCAAAGATCAGGAAATGCATCCAATGAAATATGTTCCGTGAACTCCACTGCTTCTTATAACAATACCAGGATAAAAAAAATTATATTGTCAACCTTTTTTTAGCTTGCAGAAATGACCTGCTGGCAACCCATTCCTCTTACCTAGACAGAGCAAAGCCAATTGGGAGTAACATCAATTCAGACTCTCGGTCATGGCTGGCTGTAACAAACTGGAATCAAACCAGGTTGTAATGGCACACCTTTGTCAACCAGCAGGGTGGACTCCAGGGGAGGCTGAAGACGCACTTCTTGTTATTTAATACATTTTGATCAAAGATTCCAGTTTGATACAAAATTAGGTGTCTTAGGAATGTTTGTAGAATGCCTTCTACAAAGTGTGTTGTCTCAATACAAATATTTTGTGTTGAAAAAAAACATGACAGTGATTTAAAATGAAAATGACTGAACTCACCGTTTTAGCTCGAATGTCATAGCCACACTGCGTATTAATGACATCCTCCTACAAGATAAGAGAGGATATTAACAAACAGTATTTTATAGACAAAAACAGTACAAAACTAGAATCCTTTAAATCTGAATATGTCTTAGTTTTTTTTTTTTTAATGCCTATTTTTGTCTTAGTGTCTGGAAAATAAGGCCTGCAAGTAAGGTTGAAAATGTCTGAACTTTCTAAAAAATTCCAGTTTTACAGATTACAGATTTTTGTTACAAAGTTCCAGAGAACATTTGGAAAGTCTTGAACTTTTGGGGAAGTTACAGAACTTTTGCCAGCCACCTGTAAAAAACAATTCTGTTTTACTGTAACTCCCCGTTTATAAACCGCACCATGTATAAACCGCAAAATAAGTTTGTATACACACAAATAGCTTTGTGTGTATACTGTTATAGAAATGTGTTGAACTAATGTATTAATGTCTTCTACAGATCTGTAGGGGATTAAAGAATTACTGGTTTTCTATTGGGCTAATTAGAAAGGTATCAAACCAGTATTTTGGCAATATATGTTAGTGATGTCATAAGTAAGAGGGGGACAAGACATGGGGTCAAGAGGTATTTGTAAAATGCAGGTGGGTAACCTGCATTTGGGTGAAACCTTGGGCGGACAGAAAAACTGATAAGAGGAATGAACCTCTGGTTTAGTTGTCAGTTATTTTGTGAAATGTTGTAACACTCTACTAATACAAAAGGTAGGTTTTCTGAACTGTTCTTCAGACAGACTCTCACTGATCTTGTGTTAGAGTCTTTCGGTCTCTATTTGCAAATATTATATAATAAACTGTTATTTGTGTTTAAGAGCATTTTGATCTCTGTCTTACCTTCCTTAGTAAGAGTTTTATTCGATGGAATTGCCATCACAATACAAACTCGAGTATTAACCGCACCCATATATAAACCGCATTTGACGGAGAATTTACTTTTCACAAAATCCCTCACCTAAACGGTTCTAGACCGATCAATAATTAACAACGGTCCGTCAAGATTTCATTGTTAAGGCTCAAAATGGTGAAACAGAGGACATTCGCTACAGCACCTGCTGCATATCGCAGGTACCTGAAAAGTTTAGAGGGGAGAGTTATTTACAGTCACTTCTCTTGAGTTGTGAAATGCTTTAATCAACATTTATACATACTTATTCATATAAGACAACATTATCTAATGCTGACGTTATAGTTATTTTTGCTAACGTGACCATTAATAAGGCTAACTTTCTTCTACTACTACTTTAGCTAGATAGCTAGCTACCTCTAATATTGCTTGTTACTTCGGGGGACTCGTAGACTTTACTTTAACAGGTGACTTTCTGCTGAAGTTGATAGGATGATATTGACTGATAAAAGATAACAGTTGCCGCTTGCAAAGAAGCGCAGGTTGACGGGCGTAGTAACAGTAACTAAGATAGGTGGGGCTTTTGTGAAAGGAAAATTATGAATCGTACATACATTGTACATTAATTTTAAACATTTGTCATTGGGCGCTACCAAATTAATTTGTTGAAGGATAGAATATGTTTTTGAAAACCCTATAACATCAATTGTATCATATTTGCTACATGAGTTTCTGAAACCTCTAGGTCGTCAAGTAATCATCTGTGAAAAAGTTTGCCAGTGGAAACAGTTTTAAAAATGTACACTTGTGTATTAGCTGCACTCATGTATTAACTGCTGCGGTTGAAAATGTTTTCAAAATCTGTGTATAAGCCATGGTTTAATAAATAGGAAATTATGGTAAGTGATGTGTAATTCATATTTGGAATCTAGCCAGAGCCTATACAACACTTTGTATTCACTAACAACTAGACTAACTAAACCACTAAAATTGTGAAAAAACTTTTCACTGAAAAGTGCAACAAATCAAATAAACTGATTCTATTATAACCCTGTTTACAAAAAAATTGGGATGCTGCATAAAATGGATATTAATTACTCTGAAAAACTCTGAAAGTATTTAAGAACTGAAGAGACCAACTGCTGTAGTTTTGAAAGTCTATCTTGCTTGATAGAGAATTTCAGTTGCTCAACAGTTTGGGGTCTCCTTTGTCCTATTTAAAAAAAAAAAAAGCCAAATGTTTCCAATGGGTGACTGGTCTGGACTGCAGGCAGGCCAGTTTAGCACCCGGAGTCTTTTACTACAGAGCAATGCTGTTGTAATACGTGCAGAATGTAGTTTGGCATTGTCTTGCTGAAATAAGCAAGGCTTTCCCTGAACAAAGACATGGTCTGGATGGCAGCACATGATGCTCCAAAACCTATATAAAATGTTCAGCATTAATGGTGCCTTCACAGATGTGCAAGTCAGCCATGCCATGTGCACTAATGCACCCCCATACCATCATGGATGCTGGCTTTTGAACTGTGTGCTGATAAGCCAGATAGTCCCTTTAACTTTTCTTCCTTTGCTTCCTTCCTTCCGTCCATCTTAAATGAGCTCGGGCCCAGAGAAGGTTTCGCATAGTAGAGTTTTAACTTGCATTTGTGGATGGAGCAACGTAGTGTGTTCACAGACAATGGTTTTCGGAAGTGTTCCTAAGCCCATGCAGTGATGCAGTCCACTACAGAATTGTGTCCGGTTTTAATGCAGTGCCACCTGAGAGCCCCAAGATTATGGCCACCCAATATTGGTTTTCAGCCTTGTCCCTTGTGTACAGAGATTTCTCCAGATTCTCTGAATATTTTAATGATATCATGTACTGTAGATTATGAGATCCCCAAACTCTTCACAATTTTACATTGTGAAACATAATTCTTAAATTGTTGCACTATCTGTCTGTGCAGTCTTTCACAGAGTGCTGAACTCCTCCCAAACTTCTGAAAGACTCATCCTCTCTAGGAAAATCTTTTCAAACCCAATCATCTTACTGTCCTGTTGCCAATTAACCTAATTAGTTGTGAGATGTTCCACTAGGTTTTTTTTTTTGCATTACACAAACTTTCCAGTCTTTAGTTGCCTCTGTCCCACCTTTTTGCAGGAACACGTAAACGGAGCCGGCCTAGAAGAACGAATGTCTTTGACTGCTTGTTAAATAGCGTAGTGGTTAAAGACGCTGGCTCTGGAACATCAGGTTCTGCGTTTGCCTCCCGTAACAGTCAGAACGCATTATGCCTGAGGTTCAGGACAGATTTTTTTTTTGCTGGCTACAACCCTACGAAGCTACGTAATAGGAATCCTAAAATAAAACAGTTCTGGTGGATATTAGGATTTGTTCAGGATAGACAAACACTTCGCTGGCTACACGATTCTCTCGTCTTTCCACTTGACAAAAAAGTCAGTTATCGTTAGTGATGGCTATTCGAGGCTTCATTAGCGTTCTTCTAGCAGCAGGATATTATGCTATATTTTCAAAATAAAAGCCATCATTGAAATATGTAAGTAAATATAGTTAACAATCTAATCTGTACATTTTATGTTTAATGTCCGTTCTTGTCTTAACTCTACTGCCTAATACATTTCAATTATGGCTTTTATTGTGATAAAGAAAATCTGAGTGCTGCCAGCATAATATCCTGCTGCTAAAATAACGCTCATGAAGCCTTGAATGGCCATCACTAGTTATCGTCACCTATATTGATAGATACTGTATCTATGTCATTCATGAATGGTAAATTAGCTGTTAAAACGGTCAGTGGCAAAAGAGTATTTGTTCAGGATAGACAAAAACCTCACTGGCTACAAACTTGAGTAGCTATAAAATGAACCTGTTTACTGTTATATTGCGAATATTTCTGATGGACTTTCGACTTTTGTCTAAGCTGGCTACACGATTCACTCGTCTTTTCACTTGACAAAAAATTCAGTAATCGTCACCGATATTGATACAGTAGTTATTGTAACTTATATGTAATTCACGAATGGCTAATAAACTGTTAAAACGGCCAATGGCAAAAGTCATACAGTTCATAGATACTATTTGTGGTGGAGGTAAACTTAATAAGAAACGTTATTCAGTTTAACGGTAGTTAATGGTGTCTTACAAAATGTATTTTGGTGTGATGTTAATGCCTGGTTTCTTGTTTTGAAATGTGTTGCTGGCATCAAATTCGTAGTGGGCATATATTTTTCAAACAATACAATTTCTCAGTTTCAACATTTAATATGTCCTATTTTTCCCATTTTCTATTGACTATAGGGTTTAAATGATTTGGACATCATTGCATTTTGTTTTTATTTGCATTCTGTTTCTCTTTTTATTTTCTTTATTTCTTGTCCAGACCGACCGACATTACGGATACGGTTATATTGTGACAGTTTCTGTCATAGAAAGGTTCATCTTCAGTCTCGCTAGCAATTGTTGAATTCTTATGATTATTCCTAGGAATTTAGTAGATACTAGTAACCCTTTTACTGGCTAATAAGCTGTTAAAATGGCCAGTGGCAAAAGCAATATAGTTCACAGACGCTATGGTATACTTAATAAGAAACGTTAGTCAGTTTAACATAATCCTCAATAGAGTCTAGTGACTGCTGAAACGTGTAATACAGTGGTGTAGTGGTTAAAGACAGTGCCTCTCGTGTGGAAGAACTTTGTTTGAATCTATTGAGAGCAATGATATTTATTAATTATTTCCTGTAGATTCCAGGATTCTCTCGTCTTTTCACTTTATGAAAAAGTTAGTTATCGTCACCTTTATTGATAGTTATTGTATAAACGTCATTCACCAATGAAAGAGAAAAGTATGTTGTTTTGCCATGAAAGAAAAAAATACATTCTTATGCTATGAAATTAAATAGCTTTGGCAGACGCACTAGCAATTGCTCAATTCTTGTGACTAATCTAGTAAGTTAGTAGATATCGGTGAAGCTATTTACTGGCTAATACGCTGTTAAAACGGCCAGTGGCAAACGCAATACATAGCCGCTAAATGTGGTGGAGGTAAACTTAGTAAGAAACGTTAATCAGTTTAACTGTATCAGTGTCATTCATGAATGGCCAATTAACTATTAATATGGCCAGTGGCAATATAGGATTTGTTCAGGATAGAGACAAGAGGATACACTGACACTTAACAAGTGTACAGCTCTGTGGTGTAGTGGTTAATGACACAGCCTTCTGTGTGGGTGACCTGGGTTTGAATCTTGAGGTGGCAACATTTTCTTTTGAAAATGGGGTTGTAATTTAGGTAAATCTTATTTATCTTTCAATTGTCCAATCAACTCAAAAGGTATAATAATCATGGAAAACGTACTGCAGGGTCTTTGGTGCAGCATGAAAAGGGCACTCCACACTTCTCACGACTTGGGTTGGAATCAGTGCAGTTGAAGTAGATGTTCAGGTTCCAATCATCAGCCCCGAAGGCCCCACAACACTCCCACTAGAAGGGACAAAGTCACAGAACAAAATTTGGTAACTCTTCATTTGGATAGTGAATCGGTTAATGTTTTACAGACTATCTACTCACACTAAACTTAAACCTCATCCTATCCCTAAACTTAATGATTTCCCTAAACTTTTACTAAACACCTACTCTAATCCTAGCCTTAACAATAGCAAACATGTACTTTGTTTTTGATAGTTTGTTGATAGTATAAATGTAGAGCATCTGACAATCCAAATAAAGTGTAACCCCAAATTCCGTTCAACAACTTCATCCTGAGGCTGACCTGACCTACAGTGCTGAATTGCGAGTGACCCTTACTTCCCTTGACCTAGGTAATCAATCCACATAAACTTTTATTATTTAGCATTTTGTTGTTATTATTAATAGTTAATTCTAACTCTTATACTGTATTTTTGTTAATCATATATTTGAAATCCATTAACGACCACATCAAATATATACAAACATATTTAATGTGCACCATGAGTATTACAAAGAAAGACAATTGTGAAACAATAACTTTTCTTACATATTCTTGGGTAAAATCTATAAGGTTCTGCAAGTCAATGTCATCCCGGTATGCCCGGATGTTGTTATTAATGAAGAAATTGAGCTGGTCCTTGATCCAGTCCTTGAAGACAAAGGCTAAAACTCCAGCTGTCAGCTCAAGAAAGAAGATGATCCCCAGGAACACAGAGAACTAGAAAAGAGGGATGTTGGTAAACACTTATTCTGGGGATACCCAGCAAATGAAACTGATAGCAATTACATATGTATTATTTTAATTACCCTTATTTTACCTGGTAAGTTCATTGAGAACACATTCATATTTACAGTAATCAACCAGGGAATAGTCACATGGATGAAGGTATAAATGAGCCAATTGGAAGCTGGGCATGATTAAATGTTGTTTGGAAACTTAGCGATGGCCACATGTTTAGTGTGAATTATTATTTTAGAGGTTTGATACCTTTCTATTTGGGCAAATCAGGTCTGACATTTTAATTCCAAACTCTGGATTTGTTCATACTAAAAAGGAACATGTCAATAAGAAATTCTCAAACCAGATTTTGTAGAAGGAACTTTTTATCAATATAACATTTAATTATCTTGAATAAAATCTTATAAAAGGAACATACAAATTTCAGCAGGAAAGAGTTCTCCCTAAGTGCTCCGATGCAGCCAGCAAAGCCAAGAATGAACATAACTCCTCCCACCACCAGGAAGAGCCATACAGGGTCAAAGCCCCCAAGATCTGTGATGGACGAGATGTTGGAAAGCACACCCTGAAGATAGAAAAAGAAAGCATGAGAGAAAGAAAGATTTGGAGGGTAGATCCCTAGCTATGACTTGAATAGTCAATTAAATAATGTAGTTCTTTTATAAATTAGGACAGGTTGCACACCCATACATAGGCATGCACTGAACAAAGTGATAGTATGACAAATTAAATTAATCTTTTTAATTAAGACTTTTTTCAGAAGGATGTCCTTTTTTATTGTAGGTACAATATAAAATACAGCATGCAAAGACAAAAAACATGTCATTTTGAGGGTATTATGAATTCATGTGAATATAGGGTAAACAGAGATTAGAGTCGAATATGATTCTAGAGGAGACTTTCAGAATTAAAGAAGAAAATGAAAAAAAACTATGTGGCAGATGAAATATGAAAAACTTTAGAACATTTATTTTCAAACATAAGCAAATTATGATAGTCCAGTAACTTAATTGAATGACCTGAAGGACAAATCTATCAAATATCTTCAACAGTTTAGAATGGATCATGATACAATTGGTCATTATAGCATAATTATATTTACAATAAGTATATTTTACACTAAGAGAGTGTGGAGTTAGGTTCAGAAGAAAAAGAGAAAATATATTTGCTATAAACAATCCAAACATCCTTTGATTCATTAAAAGTTCTGAAAACCTCAAGCTAGATCAGTGTGAAATTGGGCATAGTAACAAAACTGTCCCCTTACAAGGATGGGCTATAATGGAAGATAAAATAAAAAAGTAGACAAGACTTGCAGTACATCTGGGAATGTTGCATAGTTTATTGTTCGACAAACTATATTGATTGAAACACACAAATAATATAAAGAAAATAATCTTGTCCAACCAACATTTCTCAGTGCCTGTCCAGTCAAAGCAATCTAGAACCAGGAACTAGGGCTGATGAGAAAATAGAAAATGTACCTGAGGTTAATTCAGGAGTACTCTGGGCAGAGAACATTTCTATTGGTGGTACAGGCACCACAAAAGTTTGGAAATTACTTCTCTAATGGATACAGGCTCAATTTGACTCACCTTCTCACTCCATGCCCAGAGTCCTACAGCAAGAAACGTCACTCCAAGTAACTGTGAATCACAAAAGTCAGATGTAGACAGAGAGAGCGGGACAGACAGAGGGAGGGACCGAGAGAGAGAGAGAGAGGCAGTGAGAAAGAGTGAGCGATTGAGCAAGACCGGAGAGAGAGAGAGAGACCAGAGAGAAACCATTAGTGTTAGTGTTTACAAAGTAGCTTTCCAACAGTCTCCAAATCTGGTCATGGGTATTTCATAAATACCTACATCCACATGTAAAAACAGGCTGATACCCCTTACAGGAGTATTTTTAGTGTATTATTGCGATGACAGGTTTAAATGAATCCCAGCCTTAAGCCTAGATTTAATATTAAGGCAAGTTATAGGCACTGCAGTTTAAGGCCATGTTTTGTGAGATAACCATTCACATTCAATGTTGTTGATGCCGAAATTGGACTTTAAAAGCTGCAAAGCCCATAACCCTCTTTCAGAATTATCCCAGGCCTAAATAATTCACATCTCAGACCAAAAATACACTCTTGGGCCTCTTATAATAAAAACAATATTTTAAAGCATAATAAATGGCACACACTGGTTTTTCTGCGGAGCTCCAGTTTGTTCTTGTGGAGCATTGATTTAAGAAAAGGTATAGTAATCCTTGTGCCATGCCAAGCCACTGAAACAGTATGTTTGAATGGCCCGAACTGTAATTAAATTAGGGCCATTCAAACAATACGTACCTAATTGGATCCATATTTATTCAGTGTGCTGCTCCTGTCATGCTAGTACAGTAACCAGAGATTGGCAAAGATACATCAAAATGTATTTTAAAATAAAAATAAAATACTTTGTTTTTCAACTTTTTTGGAAAGACAAGAAAAAGGTCAAGTGATCTCTTAATTTTTTCCGGAGCTGTATATCAAAATAAACTCCTGTATTTTTGTATTTAAAAGATGCTAAAAATACTTTTACAAGGAAGCATGAAATCGCTATGCAAACCTTCCATCTACAGTAAGGGAATAAATCCAGAAAAACACATGTCAATAATGTTATAAATTGATTTGCATTTTAATGAGTGAAATTAGCATTCAACCCCTCTGCAAAACATGACTTAGTACTTGGTAGCAAAACCCTTGTTGGCAATCACAGAGGTCATACGTTTCTTGTAGTTGGCCACCAGTTTTGCACACATCTCAGGAGGGATTTTGTCCCACTACTCTTTGCAGATCTTCTCCAAGTCATTAAGGTTTTGAGGCTGACATTTGGCATCTCAAACCTTCAGCTCCCTCCAGATTTTCTATGAAATTAAGGTCTGGAGACTGGCTAGGCTCTTGTTGAGCCACTCCCTTTTTGCCTTGGCCATGTGTTGTGGGTAATTGTCATACTGGAATACCCATCCACAAAATATTTTCAATGCCCTGGCTGAGGGAAGGATGTTCTCACCCAAGATTTGACAGTACATGGCCCCGTCCATCATCCCTTTGATGCGGTGAAGTTGTCCTGTCCCCTTAGCAGAAAAACACCCCCAAAGCATGATGTTTCTAACTCCATATTTGACAGTGGGGATGGTGTTTTTGGGGTCATAGGCAGCATTCCTCCTCCTCCAAACACGGCGAGTTGAGTTGATGCCAAGCGCTCGATCTTGGTCTCATCTGTACCACAATACTTTCACCCAGTTCTCCTCTGAATCATTCAGATGTTCATTAGCTTCAGACGGGCCTGTACGTGCTTTCTTGAGCATGGGGACCTTGCAGGCGCTTCAGGATTTCAGTCCTTCATGGCGTAGTGTTTTATCAATTGTTTTCTTGGTGACTGTGGTCCCAG
The DNA here is from genome assembly GCF_011004845.1 of Esox lucius. Taxonomy (NCBI): domain Eukaryota; kingdom Metazoa; phylum Chordata; class Actinopteri; order Esociformes; family Esocidae; genus Esox; species Esox lucius. The sequence continues at coordinate 391,304 of NC_047593.1, forward strand.
CTGCCTTGAGATCATTGACAAGATCCTCCCGTGTAGTTCTGGGCTGATTCCTCACCGTTCTCATGATCATTGCAACTCCACGAAGTGAAATCTTGTATGGAACCCAGACCGAGGGAGATTGACAGTCCTTTCGTGCAAATAATCGCACCAGCTGTTGTCACCTTCTCACCAAGCTGCTTGGCGATGGTCTTGTAGTCCATTCCAGCCTTGTGTAGGTCTACAATCTTGTCCCTGACATCCTTGGACAGCTCTTTGGTCTTGGCCATAGTGGAGAGTTTTGAATCTGATTGATTGATTGCTTCTGTGGACAGGTGTCCTTTATACAGGTAACAAGCTGAGATTAGGAGCACTCCCTTTAAGAATGTGCTCCTAAACTCAGTTCGTTACCTGTATAAAAGACACCTGGGATTCAGACATCTTTCTGATTGATAGGGGATCAAATACTTATTTCACTCATTAAAATGCAAATCAATTTATAATATTTTTGACATGCATTTTTTTGTCTCTCACAGTTCAAATAAACCTACCATTAAAATGATAGACTGATTATTTCTTTGTCAGTGGGCAAACGTACAAAATAAGCAGGGGATCAAATATGTTTTTCCCTTACTGTAGGTGTGATGGTAATCACATACCATCTAGAGATTTTGGCATTTAATCATGCAAACGAATCATCCCTAGGACAGGCAAAGGTTTTCTGAAACATAAATTAGTATCTAGGATTCCAATAATGAAACTGCTATGTTTTAAAAATACAGACTCATAATCATGTAAAATGTATCCAAGAAATACCAAAACAGGTGTAGCATATCAGGATTAAAACCCAAATATTAGATGGATGACATGCACTCAAATGTTATTTTAGCCTTTTATTGGGCATAAATACTATCTCTCTTGATATCAGTATATAGAAAAAAGACTGTAGCAGTAGGGTGTATGTTGGTTATATTATTACTAATGTCCAGTTTTTCAAACATTTGTTTGCATGACGAAGTCAAGTCGTATACTTTGAGTGCTAAGACAGAAGAGACTGTATTCCAAGGGCATGCAGTTCTCAGTTTTCCTTATCCTGATTGATTTTATTTTAAGTTTGTGGTACGGCAGGTTTTTCGTTTTGTAGTTTTAAAAAGTTACTATATATTGAGTGAATCACTTTTCAGGACTGCCCTGTTAAAGTTCAAAATGTTGTTTTACCTTGCTTTAAACCCTCCCTTAGTTTAAATTCCAGATCCAACGGTGGTTTCCTTGATGTTTAAAAAATAAATATATACAGTGGGGTGAAAAAGTATTTAGTCAGCCACCAATTGTGCCAGTTGTCCCACTTAAAAAATGAGAGAGGCCTGTAATTTTCACATTGTAGGTTTTTTTATGAATTTATTGGTAGATTATGGTGGAAAATACGTATTTGGTCAATAACAAAAGTTCATCTCAACACTGTGTTATATAACCTTTGTTGCCAATGACAGAGGTCAAACGTTTTCTGTAAGTCTTCACAAGGTTTTCACACACTGTTGCTGGTATTTTGGCCCATTCCTCCATGCAGATCTCCTCTAGAGCAGTGATGTTTGGGATCATTGTCATGCTGAAAGACCCAGCCATGTTTCATCTTCAATGCCCTTGCTGATGGAAGGAGGTTTTCACCCAAAATCTCAAGATACATGGCCCCATTCATTCTTTCCTTTACACGGATCAGTCGTCCTGGTCCATTAGCAGAAAAACAGCCCCAAAGCATGATGTTTCCACCCCCATGCTTCACAGTAGGTATGGTGTTCATTGGATGCAACTCAGCATTCTATCTCCTCTAAACACGACAAGTTGAGTTTTTACAAAAAGTTAACTCAGTGGAATTCATCATCAGTTTGATTTCCAGTTCAGATGTTTAAATTAAGGAACATAAATATGCATTTAGTATTTCATTACATGTTAGATTCCCCCCTTGGGAATTCATGTTAGATTCCGCTCTGGGAAATTCATGTTAGATTCCGCTCTGGGAAATTCATGTTAGATTCCGCTCTGGGAAATTCGTGTTAGATTCCCCCCTTGGGAATTCGTGTTAGATTCCCCCCTTGGGAATTCATGTTAGATTCCCCCCTTGGGAATTCATGTTAGATTCCCCCCTTGGGAATTCATGTTAGATTCCCCCCTTGGGAATTCATGTTAGATTCCCCCCTTGGGAATTCATGTTAGATTCCCTCCTTGGGAATTCATGTTAGATTCCCCTCTTGGGAAATCATGTTAGAATCCGCTCAGGCAAATTCATGTTAGATTCCGCTCAGGCAAATTCATGTTAGATTCCGCTCAGGCAAATTCATGTTAGATTCCGCTCAGGCAAATTCATGTTAGATTCCCCCCTTGGGAATTCATGTTAGATTCCCCCCTTGGGAATTCATATTAGATTCCCCCCTTGGGAATTCATGTTAGATTCCCCCCTTGGGAATTCATGTTAGATTCCCCCCTTGGGAATTCATGTTAGATTCCCCCCTTGGGAATTCATGTTAGATTCCCCCCTTGGGAATTCATGTTAGATTCCCCCCTTGGGAATTCATGTTAGATTCCCCCCTTGGGAAATCATGTTAGATTCCCCCCTTGGGAAATCATGTTAGATTCCCCCCTTGGGAAATCATGTTAGATTCCCCCCTTGGGAAATCATGTTAGATTCCCCCCTTGGGAAATCATGTTAGAATCCGCTTTGGCAAATTCATGTTAGATTCCCCCCTTGGGAATTCATGTTAGATTCCCCCCTTGGGAATTCATGTTAGATTCCCTCCTTGGGAATTCATGTTAGATTCCCCTCTTGGGAAATCATGTTAGATTCCGCTCAGGCAAATTCATGTTAGATTCCGCTCAGGCAAATTCATGTTAGAATCCGCTCAGGCAAATTCATGTTAGAATCCGCTCAGGCAAATTCATGTTAGATTCCGCTCAGGCAAATTCATGTTAGATTCCGCTCAGGCAAATTCATGTTAGATTCCGCTCAGGCAAATTCATGTTAGATTCCGCTCAGGCAAATTCATGTTAGATTCCGCTCAGGCAAATTCATGTTAGATTCCGCTCAGGCAAATTCATGTTAGATTCCGCTCAGGCAAATTCATGTTAGATTCCGCTCAGGCAAATTCATGTTAGATTCCGCTCAGGCAAATTCATGTTAGATTCCGCTCAGGCAAATTCATGTTAGATTCCGCTCAGGCAAATTCATGTTAGATTCCGCTCAGGCAAATTCATGTTAGAATCCGCTCAGGCAAATTCATGTTAGATTCCGCTCAGGCAAATTCATGTTAGATTCCGCTCAGGCAAATTCATGTTAGATTCCGCTCAGGCAAATTCATGTTAGATTCCGCTCAGGCAAATTCATGTTAGATTCCGCTCAGGCAAATTCATGTTAGATTCCGCTCAGGCAAATTCATGTTAGATTCCGCTCAGGCAAATTCATGTTAGATTCCGCTCAGGCAAATTCATGTTAGATTCCGCTCAGGCAAATTCATGTTAGATTCCGCTCAGGCAAATTCATGTTAGATTCCGCTCAGGCAAATTCATGTTAGATTCCGCTCAGGCAAATTCATGTTAGATTCCGCTCAGGCAAATTCATGTTAGATTCCGCTCAGGCAAATTCATGTTAGATTCCGCTCAGGCAAATTCATGTTAGATTCCGCTCAGGCAAATTCATGTTAGATTCCGCTCAGGCAAATTCATGTTAGATTCCGCTCAGGCAAATTCATGTTAGAATCCGCTCAGGCAAATTCATGTTAGATTCCGCTCAGGCAAATTCATGTTAGATTCCGCTCAGGCAAATTCATGTTAGATTCCGCTCAGGCAAATTCATGTTAGATTCCGCTCAGGCAAATTCATGTTAGATTCCGCTCAGGCAAATTCATGTTAGATTCCGCTCAGGCAAATTCATGTTAGATTCCGCTCAGGCAAATTCATGTTAGATTCCGCTCAGGCAAATTCATGTTAGATTCCGCTCAGGCAAATTCATGTTAGATTCCGCTCAGGCAAATTCATGTTAGATTCCGCTCAGGCAAATTCATGTTAGATTCCGCTCAGGCAAATTCATGTTAGATTCCGCTCAGGCAAATTCATGTTAGATTCCGCTCAGGCAAATTCATGTTAGATTCCGCTCAGGCAAATTCATGTTAGATTCCGCTCAGGCAAATTCATGTTAGATTCCGCTCAGGCAAATTCATGTTAGATTCCGCTCAGGCAAATTCATGTTCCGTTCAGATGAATCAATGTTAGATTCCGCTCAGGCAAATTCATGTTCCGTTCAGATGAATCAATGTTAGATTCCCCCCTTAGACTAAGTTGACTTTTACAGTTGAGAAAATAAAGTACAAAAAACATGTATAGGAAGCACACACATTAAGAAAAGCAATCACAGTTCACAGTGAAAAGGTCCTGTATCAGAAATACTGATACAGTATGCCTATGGCCCCAGAAGGCTTAGGGCCCCGTTAAAACATAAAACTGAAATACCCTTTTCCAAGGGGTACATATATATATACTAAAGGTTTTTAATTGTCTTTGCAATATAACATGTTCTATCCGAACTTTTGATGTGTAACCTTTCACTGAGCAACTTGAATGACAATATTAACATTTTAGGCAATGTCATCTCTTGTAACAATTGTTTTGACTTAAATTGACTTGCATATATTAAAAGACTGACATGTTGTTGAAATTGAAACTTTGATCTGTCTTTTTATTGGTCTAGTTAACCAGCCACATTTGATGTTGCATGATGCTTCAGCAAGTTATTTCAATAAATCATTGCCAACTAAAACATGTTTTTTTCCAGTTATCGAATTTTAGCCAACCTGACAAAACATTTTTACACTACAGAATTACAGAACTTTATTATATATGACTTTTCAATGTAGGATGCTTTTTCTAGTTTTAGAATACTTATGGAGTGGGAAGGGGGTGTATACAGCTTTTATCCATGACAATGTGTCTTAGTAAAAATGTACCTTTTAAAATGTGTTATCTAGATGTTAAATTTGTGTGGGATGGGGGTAATTTCGCAGGCACCAGGGTTGTGTGTGTTTGATTGTGTGTGTGTGTGTAACGATAATTAATGCAAAGACACTAAACTAGTTTAGCTCTATGACACAAAAATTAAGTATAATCAACAAAAGTTAAGAGCATACTGTAACAAATATTTTATACTGTAAAAGAAACGCTTTCAGTAAATCCAGAGATGTGTAGCGCTCTTCACATGATCAAAAAGTGAGTGAGGTCGGGTGATGGACTATTTAGGAGATTTTACCACGGGCATTCGTTTACAACACAGCAGTAACGACCGCAAATCTGAAGTAGTCAACAACTCCAAAGACATAAATGGAATACCAAATGCACGTTGTAATGACAAAACAGACGACAATGCAGACGACATGCACAATGAAATCGACCATTTGAACAAAAACATAGACATAACAGTGGACATATTTTTGGCTTAAAGGGTACCTCATAAAAACAAAAAAAACAGGCAAGCCCAGTTCAGCTGGCCCGCAACAGAAAGTGTCGCCCACATGAACGGCTGTGTCGTTAACCACTGCACCATGGAGCTCAACATTTGCCAGGTTCCGCTTGTCTCTATCCTGAACAAATCCTCTTTTGCCACTGGCCGTTTTAATAGTTAATTGGCCATTAATTGAATGACATTGACACAGTTAAACTGATTAACGTTTCTTACTTAGTTTACATCAACCACAAATAGCGTCTATGTATGGCGTTTGCCAATGGCCGTTTTAACAGAGTATTAGCCAATAGTAAGCTTTACCAGTATCTACTAACCTATTGGAATAGGCATAAGAATTGAGCAATTGCTCGCGGGTTTGCCAAAACTATTTCATTTAATAGCATAAGAACATTTTTTTTTTCTTTCATTCATGAATGACATTTATACAATAACTATCAATAAAGGGGATGATAACTAACTTTTTCATCAAGTGAAAAGACAAGAGAATTGTGGAATCTACCAGAAATAATTAATAAATGTTGTTGCTGTCAATATTTGAACATAGGTCTTCCACACAAGAGGCACTGTTTTTAACCACTACGCCATGGCATTACACATTTTAGCAGTCGCTAGAATCCATTGAGGATTATGTTAAACTGACTAAAGTTTCTTATTAAGATTACCTCTACCATAGAGTCTATGAACTGTATTGCTTTAGCCACTGGCCGTTTTAACAGCTTATTAGCCAGTAATAGGCTTACTATCTACTAACTTCCTAGGAATAATCATAAGAATTGAGCAATTGCTAGCGAGACTGAAGATGAACTTTTCCATGCCAGAAACAGTCGCAATATAACCGTATACAGTTTCAGTTAAGGCTTACTATAACATAACTACTGTATGATAAGCTTTGGCTGCGAACTTGGGACCTTTAGTAGACAAGTCTGCTTCTCTAACCACTACAATATTTAACAAGGGCCGGTCTGACTTTCTGTCTGTCTGTCTTTCTTTCCTTCCTTCCTTCCTTCCTTCCTTCCTTTCTTCTTGGTCCGGCAAAAAGGCCTAGAGTCCCGAGTCACTAAAAACATTTGTTCAAAACGAACAAATCATTCACGACCTGCACATCACAACCCAACAGTTTGTTTTGACATTTCACCACAAGAAGACACAGAAAACAGAGATTGATTGCGAGTTGATGCAAAATAGAGGGTTGTTTCCAGAGAAGGGTTGTTAGTTTGGGTTTTTTATCAATTGGATTGTTTAGTAAAGTTGAGTAAGTTATTTTAAGTGTCTTGAAAAAGGTAGATGCTAGGTGTACAGCCCGGATGCCACTATATGGGAAAGAGTATGTGGAGACCAAACCATCACACATATGGTCACAAGATATTGTAGTGTCTCTACGGGAATTGGAGCCTTTTCAGCGAAAAGAGCATTTGTGAGGTCAGGCCCTGATGTTGGACAAACAAGCCTGGCTTGCAATCGCTGTTCCAATTCATCCAAAAGGGGTTCAATGGGGTTGAGGTTTAGGGCTCTGTGCAGGCCACTTGAGTTCCTCCACACCAACCTCATCGAACCATGTCTTTATGTACACCGCTTTGTGCACAGGGGCACAGTCATGCAGGAACAGGAAAGGACCTTCCCTAAACTATTGCCACAAAGACGAACATAACCAATGGTCTAAAATGTCTTTTATCCTATAGCATTATGATGACCCTTCACTGGAACTAAGAGGCCTACCTCAAACCTTGAAACACAGCCCCAGACCATTATCCCTCTTCCACCAAACATTACAGTCGACTGTGCATTCTGGTAGGTAGTGTTCTGCTGGCATCTGACACACTCAGATTAGTCCATCAAACTGCCAGATTGTGAAGCATGATTCATCACTCCAGAGAACATATTTCCACTGGTCCAGAGTCCAGTGACTGAGTGCTTTACACCACTCCAGCCAACACTTATCATTGCGCTGTCAGGACTCAGCCCTCCTGAGCTGTTTCTGTCTTTACATCTCCCCGAGTACCAGTCTCCTTGTTCCCAGCACTCCATGAAGGCACCCGTTATCACCACTGATCCTGAGCACCTGCACCAGTCTACACACCTGGGGGGCTGATTGCCACTCTCCCTATAAATAGGAGAGTTCTGCTTTCAGTCCCTGCCGGATTATTGTACAGCCACGTAATTATTACAGTGTTCTCTACCTAATTAAGCAAGCTAACCTATTTCCCGAGTATCCTGTTTTTGTTATCTTCTGCTCACCGTGTTTTTTCCCCCGTTCGTTTCCAGCCCCTTGTTCCGAGACCCGTCCTGTACCTCCCTCCCAACCACCTTTCTGCCTTCCCGTTATCGACCTTCGCCTGGACTGACTCCCCGCTCTGTTAACTGAACTCTGCCTGACTATTCGACCATTCTTGCCTCCCGGACTTCGTACCTCTGCTACCCACTATCCACCCTCTAACAATACATTCATACCCGCCTACGTAATTCTCACGTATCTCCACTGTCATCTCCGACTACTACAATAATCATCATCATTGTCCTTTTACCCCGGTGTCTGTATCTGCTTCTGGATCCTACCTCTGTCCTGAGTCCCGGGAATCATGACATGCGCATGTTATGTGAGGCTTGCGTACAGCTGCTAGGCTTTGGAAACCCATTTTGTTAAGCTCCTGATGCAGTTATTGTGCTGATGTTGCTTACAGTGGCAGTTTGAAACTCTCTGGTGAGTGATGCAACAGATAGGCGATTTTAACACACTACATGCTTCAGCACTCAGTGGCTGTGATTTTGCATGGTAAACTTGACCATTATTGCACTTTCATTTGACCAGGGCAGATCTAGTGGTACAGAAATGTCACAAACTGACTTGCAAAGGTGTCATCCTATGATAGTACCATGTTTAAAGTCACTGAGCTCAACACTTAGTAGGGGTGTCCACATACGCTATATTGCCAAAAGTATCTTTTCACTTGGGACCGGATAGAATCTTTGTCTGTCCACTGTTGGATCTGTTTGCCATTTACCAATGAGTTTGAAAAATGTTCAAACTCTTTGGAGTTTGCATTGTCTCAAGGAAGCATCTTTGTGTACGCCTAACCCATTTCAGGAACAGTGCATCGGACATGAGAATTTTGGTTAAACAGCACAGATGTAAGACTAAACTAGCTTACACTGTGTAAGAGCATTAGGGTCCGTTTCCTGAATACACTAGGGACAGTTTCCTGAATATAGATTTGGCTTGTCCTGTGACTAAAGATAATGTACAAATGGAGGTTGTCCACTGAAAATTATTACATGGGAAAAAAACTGCCTAGAATATCTGTCGCAAATTGCTTTTAAGTCCAAGACTAGGCTTAATGTGTCCTGGGACATTGCTTAATTAAACAGGAACTAGTCTAAATGCCTGTAACTATGGATCTACTTTATATTCTTACAACAGCAGTTAAAACTACATGATTAATATGTTGTGCATACATTTGTTATATAATTTGCCTCACTGTTTTATTACTACAACAAATGGCAAGGGATTTTACATGTATCTGGTTTTAACCTTTCTAATGGAATACTCTAACAGAATACTATTTGTATGTGATAACTGTGTGTGAGGGTTTGTATGTGTCGCAATTTACTCTGAGATTCACATTGTCTGTCGATCAATGTTGTAAACTATGCGACGGTCTACAGCACATGACTATAATTTATTTTAAATACATGGATTTAATTTATAGGCAACTGAATGTTCAATCTAACCTACCAGTATGGCAACAAACGGTAATCTGTGGGAAACAGTGTTAGCAGATGTTACATATACAGGTGCATCTCAACAATTTGAATATCGTGAAAGTTACTTTTTTTCTGTAATTCAAATAAAAAAGTGACACCTTCATATATTCTAGATTGATTACACAAAGTGAAACATTTCAAGACTTTTGTTTAAATCTTGATGATTACGGCTTACAGCTCATAGAAATAAAAGAATCCAGTACCTCAAAATATTAGAATAAAAATTTATAATACGGAAATGTCAACCTGAGAAGACCTCTTATTAAGCCCCTGAACCTTCAATCTCTCAGTCTGGTTCAGTACACACAACCACAATAATGGGGCACAATGTCCAAAGCGGCCCTGCACCCTGCATATGCTACTGTTCAAAAGTTTGGGGTCACTTATTAATAAGGGTGCTCCGATTGATCAGTCGCCGATCACAATCGGCCGAAAATTGCTTTGGGATGTTTGATCGGCGGTCTCTATAAAGGCCGATCCAGAAAAGCTGATCAGATGACGCAAAACTCGCGAGACAATTTTTACGCGCTGCTAAAAATGGCTTCACCGGGCTGGCAATTCTACAAGGTGTGTGAAAAAGACAATACATTAGCAATCGGCAATGTGTGTACCAAGCAAATCCCACGAGGCGGAAAGAAAGCAAAACATTTGAACACCACCAACCTCATCAGACATTTGAAGGTTAGTCACGTAAAGGAATATGAGTTTTCACAATTAGCTAGCGCTAAGAGAGCGCGAGACAGTGGAGACAGTTCAACTCACGCGCCACTCACTCAGCTGTCGGTAACAGAAACGTTTCAAAGACAGCAGCCCTACAGCAGGGACAGTAAGAAGCAAAAAGAAATAACAGACAAAATAATGGAATTAATTTGCCTAGATCATCAGCCACTGTCTATTCAGTGACATGTTTCGAGCGTGGGGAATCCGAAGGAAAAAGTGCATGTTGTTTTAAGGGATAACGCAAAAAACATGGAAAAATGCAGAGATGCTTATCTTTATAAAGAAAAATCTGCCATTGATGTTAAAGTAAGCTAGCTTTGGGAGATCTAATAATCTATATCTCCCCTCTCACTTTCTCTACCTCATCTCCCTCTCTCTACCTCTATAAATGGCCACAAAAAAAAAAGCAAAGAGAGTTATAGATAGATACAGATATGGAAGTTGTTACTTATTTGTATTTTTTGTTGCTGTGCACCTGTGGTCCTTTATGTCTATTAGAAAAACGAATGGCTGACTGACTCAAAATAATAGTTTGGCTATAGCCTTTTTTGTTGCAGTTTTTAGTTTAAAGTCTAAAGCTACATTTAAAGACGTTTAGATGTTCTATCTTTAACTTTATTTTATATTATACAGGGAAGTTGTATTTGTCAAGCCCTAAGCTGTTCCAAATAACCAAGCACAGGCTGCTAAGTTAAAATCCTGACCATGTTGCTTGCAAATAAATACACAGTTGTCAATTCATGATAAGTTGTCTTCTCTTAATTGTAATACTTAATGTGCATTGTTGTTAAATATAGCTTAATAAATAATGCTACATGATAAATAGAAGGCTTCAAATAGACCCTGTAATCGGTGATCGGTATCGGTAGATACAGCTTCCAGTAATCGGGGATCGGTCCCAAAAATCCTGATCGGAGCACCCCTACTTATTAATGTCCTTATTTTCAATGAAAAAACACTTAATGTGTCTGTCAGATACAAACCCTCACACACATAATTATTTCTTAACATTTACTCTATTTTCTTTTCACTTTGCTCTTTTTCCTATTGAGTCTGAATAGGAAAAAGAGCAAAATGAAAAGAAAAGAGTAAATGTTAAGAAATAATTATTTTTAATTGAAATAATTTTGTCCATACAACCTTGCCGACCTTTACAGTCTTACAGACCTTTGGCATTCTAGTGGTCAATTTGTTGATGTAATCAGAAGAGATTTCACTACATGGTTTCTGAAGCACCTTTCACAATATGGAGTGGCTTGATGGGCACTTCTTACGTACCATACGGTCAAGCTGCTCCCACAAAAGCGCAACATGATTGAGATCCAGTGACTGTGCTGGCAACTCCATTATAGACAGAATACCAGCTTCTTCTTCCCTAAATAGTCCTTGCAGAGTTTGGAGATGTGCTTTGGGTCATCGTGCTGTTGTAGGAGGAAATTGACTCGGCATGGTGTTGCAAAATGGAGTTTTCAAGTCCTTTTCAAGAACTCTTTAACCCTGTAAAAATCTCCTACTTTACCACCACCAAAGCACGCCCAGACCTTTATATTGCCTCCACCATGCTTGACAGATGGCATCAAGCACTCCTCCAGCATCTTTTAATTTGATCGGCATCTGATGAATGTTTTTCTTTGTGCCCCGAACACCTCAAACTTAGATGAATCCGTCTATAACACCTTTTTCCAACCTTACTCTGTTCTTATGCCTTTGTTCTTACGCCCATCTAAATCCTTATTTTTATTGGCCCTTCTGAGAGATCGCTTTTTCTTTGCAACTCTGCCTAGAAGGACAGCATCCCGGAGTTGCCTCTTCACCATTGACCTTGAGACTGTTTTGTTGCGGGTACTATTTAATGAAGCTGCCAGTTGAGGACGTCTGTTTCTCAAACTAGACACTTTAATGTATGTCATCTTGCTTAGTTGTGCACTGAAGCCTCCCACTCCTCTTTCTATTCTGGTTAGAGACGGTTTGTGCTGTTCTCTGAATGGAGTAGTACACAGTGTGGTACAAGATCAGTCTTTTCTTGGAAATTTCTTGCATGGAATTGCTTTAATTTCTCAGAACAAGAATAGACTGATGAGTTTCAGAAGAAAGTAATTTGTTTCTGGAAATTTGTAGCATCTAATCTAAACCAGAACTGCTGATATTTCAGGTACTCAAGTAGTCTAAAGGCCAGTTCTATTACTTCTTTACTCAGCACAACAGTTTTCAGCTGCTGATAATGGGCCTCTGTACGCCTATGTAGATATTCCATTACAAATCAGCTGTTTCCTGCTACAAGTCTTTTCCAACTATTATTCCAACTAATATTATTATTCTAACCATTATTTTAATGGACAAAAAAAAAGTTTTTCTTTCGGAAACAAGGAAATGTCTAAGTGACAGCCAACTTTTGAACAGGAGTGTACATACATACACACATTTTGGATTTACTGTAGATAAATCCAAAAGTCCCACTTAACAATTTCCTCTGAAATTAGTTAAAATAGAGTACACCATTGTTCATTTAATTAAATATGTTTCTTTTCAAACATAAACCAATACAGGTTTTGAAATTCACCTGAAGAAAGGTTGTTCCGGCACTGTTTACTATGTAGCATTAACTTTTTTGTTCTAGAGTATTTCATCAAGCGATCGCAGAGCACATCATAGATTAACTATAAACTAATGAAGGGTTTCTGTGCATCTAAACCCACACAGGATGAGAGGCACAATGGTAGTTCATGGTGCTAGCCATCTCGTTCCACTTGTAGAAGTACTTTAACAAGCCTATCCACATTGCAGTTACACTGTCACCTATAGACAATAATCAAATATAGGCCAAAGCAATATCGCTTTGGGATGTGCAGTAATGCAGTTCATTTCCACAAAGTTTGAGCAAGGCCTCAGTTCATGCATTGTATCACGAATTTCAATGGTTTACCTGTAAAAAGGAAACACTAGCAGTGTGTAATAGTTCCTCAATATCATTGTTGTCTGTCATGCTCAATAAAACGCCGCTATATACTATTTAATTTAAGGAGTGCCATTCATTTGCAGTGGATTAGGCCTACAGGAATATAAAAAACAGCAACCCATGACGTAATGACAGAGGGCTACCAAAAAGGAACAAGGAGGGAAGAGTAGTCATTTCCGTCTGTACCACGCGTTCATCAAAATAAATAATTTCTAATATTACAGTAATTATTAGGCTAGTACTACAGTTCGTCCAGAATACTTTCGCCTTCTAACAAAGACAATGTTCAATCGTCGTCCATTTCTAATATGCGCTTATTTAAACTACAAGAAAATTACAAATTAATTGTATTACCCCATTTGTGAAACGCAGGTCAAGGCTGAATAACAGCAGTTCATTATTATCACGTTTTTTTTTATTGGAATGTAGGCTAGATTAGTCACTAAACAACATCATATAATGCAAGGTAAACTTACCCAAAATATTATATTAAATCCAAATATGAAATATTTGATGCAGCAACTGACTTCTTGAGCCTTGAAATGCTTTCCGGACATCATTTGGCTCGTATTTACAAATGTCGCCCACAAGAGTAGGGCTACAACTTCCAATGGTTTGGGTTGATCGGTTCGAAAAACCCGCAGTTAACGGTTTAACCAGGAGTAGCCTACGCTCCAACAATTGTTAGCGTGTAACTAATTGTATTCAACATCTTGCCCCCTTTCCTAACATGCGTTTGGTCACAGACGTTCTGCTTTAACACAGATACTGAATATCGTAACCTGTCTTTCCTTTTCTCCCCAAAGCCTCCGTGTAACAGCGATGAATCCTGTGATGGGCCGGACCAGTTTAAATCCGTTCGTCTAGTGTATTGAATCTCCCTAAAACACGGCATTTCCCCCATGGGCGGAGCCTGAAGTCTTCACTAGTGATAGCTATTCGACGCTTCATTACCGTTCTTCTAGCAGCAGGATATTATGCTAGCAGTGCTAACTCAGATTTTATTTTTCAAAATAAAAGCCATCTTTGAAATATATATGGTAATATAGTTAACAATCTAGTCTGTACATTTTATGTTTAATGTCCGTTCCAATATGGTTCATGTCTGTTATTTTTCACAGAGTAGATTGTTAACTATATTGCCTTATATAAGTGCTACAATAGTGCATTTAATCAGACTTTACTTTTTAAACGCCTCGATATGATCTCCTACCAGTTGAAACAGTTGTCTTCTCATTACTGGGAATGTTATGAAATGGGGAACTCAATCAAAATTAACAAAGGTAAAACCATTTATTCATACACTAAAGCTGTACTTTGTTGTGTGGTCGTCACCCCAGATCTAAAATTGTATTGAAAAGATACTTTGAAAGACAAAAATCTTTATGCTTTTTATTAGATTTGTTTATTTGGTATTCCTCCACAGACATTTGGAGTCATCTCAATCTCAAAAGAATGGGTGTAGGAGCTGATTCTTACCTTATAGGTGTTAATAATTGCCAATGGCAGGAGCTGCCTCAAATTTGCTCCATGAAGCAGCATTTTCTACATCCTGACCTTAAAAGATTGCTTTAAGGAACGTGTTTAGTTATTGTAAAGTTGTTAATTATAACTATTTAGGAAAATATTATTAGAAAATGTGTAAGGATAGCCTACACTGCCTTGCACTTGTTCTGTCTCGTTAAACTCACTCAATAGTTAGCTTGAAATGTCACGAGAGGTTACCTTTTGTATAGTTCAATCGGTTGGAACAGTTACTTGTTGCGAAGCTGAGGATCGCGGGTTCAAGTCTAGGGCAGGGCGAACTGTCAGTAGAGGAAGCAATACTGCCTAGCAATAGCGCTTTGATGTTGTGTTACATGCGCATGCATTTTATTGAAATATGATATTTATTTGCTTTTGCTTCATAAACAGAGTACCATTGCCTGAAAATAGCAGAGGTCTCTCATGTGACTCCAGAGTAAGAGCCCAAAGTAAGTTTGACAACATTTATATTTTTTTAACATAAGATAACATCACAGGTGTATGAAAAGTCCAGTCTTGAGATTAATTCCTCAAAATGTGGCTCAACAGATTCAGTGTTCCCTGAACATAACTGGCTTATTTTAACCAGATGTGGGAGTCCCTGAGTATTGTTTACAAACAGATGGGTTCTTGTTTAAATCTTGGAAAAAATATTATTCTCCAAAGTAATTTGAGTGATGTACTTATGTTTTTTTTCAATTATATCTGGAGCCAGATCTTTTTCCTTTTATTATATTACTTGTTTTTGTGTTCTATAAGGAAATATTTTAAGCCTATGGGCAAACGTGAATCAATAAAACTGTAACTAGGACCTAAACATTTTTGTATTGACCAGGACCTTTGTGTGATTGTTTGTTTCAGATAAATAGCTTAGGTAAATAGCACAAACATTTTTTGAATCTGTGCATACAATTTTTTTCTGTACATTCTGCCTTTTTGATATTCTCTGAATTATAATATGAAAAAAAATAGAATTACTTGTTCCAAAAAGCGCTAACGTTAGCTTTGGGTTCCTGGTTGCTAGCTAATATTTTTGCCAGTTTTTTGCACTGTTCTGAAATCACACTGAAGTTGACTTGAAAGTTTTGGTACGTACTGAACCGTACCGTTACACCACTAATTGATAGTGATTGTATCAATGTCAGGCTATGCTGGCTGAACTAGGCTTGCCTGGTTCCTTTTCTGGTTTAATATTATACCAAAATCTGTCAAATGCAAGGGGCCCTTTTTCAAATTCTAAGAAATATTTTTACATTCTACTAAGGACCGCCCTAATATACACATATCATTATGATTTAAAAAGTAGCAAAACAACAATGTGATAATAAATGGCTTCATATGATCACTATCCTTAAAAAAGGAATCAGTTTGCATGCTCAGTCATATTTTCAAAATCAATGCCAAAATGTCACAATTTCTGCCAGAGTATGAAAACCTTTGAGCACAACTGTATATATTTATTTGCTGAACTCTCTCTCTCTGTAACTCTCTCTCTCTCTGTAACTCCCTCTCTCTCTCTCTGTACCTCCCTCTCTGTCTTTTTAACTCTAGGCAATTTCCTGCCTTGTTCACTAGGGGTGAGCAGAAGAAAGGTCTTAAAAGGTTATACCAGCCCCCTAGGACAGTAGCTACCTCAAAGATATTATCTTTTCAGTTCGACATTCTTCCAGGGCCAACCTTAAAAACTCCAAATGGTCCAGTCGAATTGAGACTAATGCAGGCTGGTCTTGGCAAATGTCACGTCCGTGCCTGAAGATGCAGGTCTTTACAAGGTGAAAGCAAAAAAGCTATAGATTGTATAGATTGTATTTAATCAATCACTATAATTCTGTTCTTATTCTAAGTCAGTTGATGTTTATATTCAGATCTTACTGTAAACTGATCTCATTCTTGTCTATAATTATACAGCTCTGGAAAAATAAAGTGACCATCAGTTTCTCTGGTTTTACTATTCATTGGTATGTGTTTGAGTAAAATGAACGGTTTTATTTTATAAACGACTGACAACATTACTCCCAAATTCCAAATAAAAATATTGTCATTTAGAGTATTTATTTGTAGAAAATAGCAACTGGTCAAAATATGCAAGCATAATAATGCATTGTTTTCAGACATCAAATTATGCAAAGAAAACAAATTCATAGTCATCAACAACAAAATACTAATGTTTTAACTTAGGAAGACTTCAGAAATCTATATTTGGTGGAATAACCCTGATTTTTAATCACAGCTTTCATAGTTGTGCCACTCCTGGCACAAATATTCAAGTAGCTGGACTTTATTTGATGGCTCGTGACCATCCATCTTCCTCTTGGTTTTCCAGAGGTTTTCAATGGGTTCAGGTATGGAGATTGGGCTGGCCATGACAGGGTCTTGATCTGGTGGTCGTCCATCCACACCTTGACCAGGCTGTGTGGCATGGAGCATTGTCCTGCTGGAAAAAACAATTCTCAGAGTTGGGGAACATTGTCAGAGCAGAAGGAAGCAGGTGTTCTTCCAGGATAACCTTGTACTTGGCTTGATTTATGTGTCCTTCACAAAGACAAATCTGCCAGATTCCAGCCTTGCTGAAGCATCCCCAGATCATCACCGAACCTCCACCAAATTTCACAGTGGGTGCGAGACACTGTAGATTACAGGCCTCTCCTGGTCTCCGTCTAACCAGTTGACGACTAGGTGTTGGGCAAAGCTGAAAATTTGACTCATCAGAGAAGAAGACCTTACTCCATTCCTCTACGCTAGGTAGTATATTCCCAAGATTCTGTGTGTAGGATAATGGCTGTTTTCTTTTTTTTATATAATTTATTTATTTTTATTGGAAAAGCAGTTTACATAAACAAACATCTTAATACTGAATCAGAAACTATCGTTTATGAGCTCTTCCACTTATTTTTGTACCTTTAAATAAACTCTTATATATCCATCCATCCATCATCTTCCGCTTATTCAGGGCCGGGTCGCGGGGGCAGCAGTCTTAAGCAGGGATGGTGTTGTGGAAATTTCTTATACAATGTATTCTGATTGTATAAAGGATAGAGTCCCACTGTTAAGATAGGTACAGGAATGTGTGGGATCTGGTATTTGCATGGGGGGCATCTATTGTCTGTCGAGATGCAGATCAATGGGTTTTAGGACAGGATAGGAGAAGATACAGCAAGGGGGCAGTAAGGCCAGTTGGCCCCTTTGGGTAAACATTATTGCAGGAAGGATAAGGTGGGGGAAGATAGCATTTGACGTGTGTGATAGAACAAAGGGAAAGGTGTTTGATTGACATGAAACAGATGGCAGCATCTTACCACACCCCTTCTTCCTATGTAATAAATACTGTCGAAATGATGTTTTTATTTAGAAACTATCCACCGTTACTTTGTAACCTGTATACTTTCTCCTTGCAAGCAAGATTAAAACCGTTTATTGCGTAATTGATTTCTCTTGTCTTACCTACCATTTTCATAGAACTTTGGAATTTTAGAAATTGCCATCACAATGGCCAAACTTCCCTCTCCCCAGACACTTCCTCCAGCTCTTCCGGGGGGACACTGAGGCGTTCCCAGGCCAGCCGGGAGACATAGTCCCTCCAGCTTGTCCTAGGTCTTCCCCGGGGTCTCTTCCAGGTGGGACGGGACCAGAACACCTTCCCAGGAAGGCGTTCCGGAGATATCCGAAACAGATGCCCAAGCCACCTCAGCTGACCCCTCTCGATGTGGAGGAGCAGCGGCTCTACTCTGAGCTCCTCCCGGGTGACCGAGCTTCTCACCCTATCTCTAAGGGATCGCCCAGCCACCCTGCGGAGAAAGCTCATTTCGGCCGCCTGTATTCGGGATCTCTAAGGGATCGCCCAGCGACCGATACATCGACCGCATTACTGCAGAAGCTGCACCGATCCGTCTGTCAATCTCCCGTTCCATCCTTCCCTCACTCGTGAACAGGACCCCTAGATACTTAAACTCCTCCACTTGAGGCAGGCACTCTCCACCAACCTGAAGTGGGCAAGCCACCCTTTTCCGACTGAGGACCATGGCCTCGGATTTGGAGGTACTGATTTTCATCCCCACCGCTTCACACTCGGCTGCAAACCGTCCAAGTGCATGCTGAAGGTCCTGGCTTGAAGAGGCCAACACGACAACATAATCCGCAAAGAGCAGAGACGATATCGTGTGGTCCCCAAACCTGACACCCTCCGGCCCCTAGCTGCGCCTAGAAATTCTGTCCATAAAAATTACGAACAGAACCGGTGACAAAGGGCAGCCCTGCCGGAGTCCAACATGCACAGGGAACAAGTCTGACTTACTGCCGGCAATGCGGACCAAGCTCCTGCTTCGGTCATACAGGGACCTGACAGCCCTTAGCAATGGACCCAGGACCCCATATTCCCGAAGCACCCTCCACAGGATGCCGCGAGGGACACAGTCGAATGCCTTCTCCAAATCCACAAAACACTTGTGGATTGGTTGGGCAAACTCCCATGAACCCTCCATCACCCTGTAGAGGGTATAGAGCTGGTCCAGTGTTCCACGGCCTGGACGAAAACCACACTGTTCCTCCTGAATCCGAGGTTCTACTATCGGCCATATTCTCCTCTCCAGAACCCTGGCATAGACTTTCCCGGGGAGGCTGAGAAGTGTGATCCCCCTATAGTTGGAACACACCCTCCGGTCCCCCTTCTTAAAAAGAGGGACCACCACCCCGGTCTGCCATCCCAGAGGCACTGTCCCCGACTGCCATGCGATGTTGCACAGGCGTGTCAGCCAAGACAGCCCCACAACATCCAGAGACTTGAGGTACTCAGGACGGATCTCATCCACCCCCGGTGCCTTGCCACCTAGGAGTTTCTTGACCACCTCTGTGACTTCAGCCCGGGTGATGGACGAGTCCAGCTCTGAGCCCTCATCCTCTGCTTCCTCAATGGAAGACGTGACGGCGGGATTGAGGAGATCCTCAAAGTACTCCTTCCACCGACCGACGACATCCCCAGTTGAGGTCAACAGCTGCCCACCTCTACTGTAAACAGCGTTGGTAGGGCACTGTTTCCCTCTCCTGAGGCGCCGGATGGTTTGCCAGAATCTCTTCGAGGCCAGCCGATAGTTCTTCTCCATGGCTTCACCGAACTCCTCCCAGGCCCAAGTTTTTGCCTCCACAACCACCCGGGCAGCAGGTGTTGATCAGTTGACAGCTCTGCCCCTCTCTTCACCCAAGAATCCAAGACATACGGCCGCAGGTCAGATGAAACGACAACAAAGTCGATCATCAACCTGCGGCCTATGGTGTCCTGGTGCCACGTGCACTGATGGACACCCTTATGCTTGAACATGGTGTTCGTTATGGACAAACTGTGACTAGCACAGAAGTCCAATAACTGAACACCGCTTGGGTTCAGATCAGGGGGGCCGTTCCTCCCAATTACGCCCTTCCAGGTGTCACTGTCGTTGCCCACGTGGGCGTTGAAGTCCCCCAGTAGAATGATAGAGTCCCCAGTCGGAGCACTTTCCAGCACTCCTCCCAGAGACTCCAAGAAGGTCGGGTACTCTACACTGCCGATCGGTTTGTCTAGGCCCCCGCCTTCGACTGCCGCCCGATCCTCTCCGCACCGGCCCCTTATGGTCCCTCCTGTGGGTGGTGAGCCCACGGGAAGGCGGCCCCATGTCGCTCCTTCAGGCTGAGCCCGGCCGGGCCCCATGGGGAAAGGCCCGACCACCAGGCGCTCGCGTACGAGCCCCAACCCCGGGCCTGGCTCCAGGGTGGGGCCCCGGCTGCGCCATATCGGGCGACGTCACAGAACTCAAAATGTTGCTCATCAATAAGGGGGTTTTGAACCGCTCTTAGTCTGACCCGTCGCCTAGGTCCTGTTTGCCTTGGGAGACCCTACCAGGGGCAAATAGCCCCAGACAACATAGCTCCGAGGGTCATTTGGGTACTCAAACCCCTCCACCACGTTAAGGTGGTAGTTCAAGGAGGGGAACTCTTATATAAATTCTATTTGAATAGGACACACAATGAATCTCCCTGTTTAATTAAAAAAATGATATTTCTTTATTTTATATAAGAGTTATAAAATATTTTTTTTAATTAAACAGGGAGATTCATTGTGTGTCCTATTCAAATAGAATTAATGCCCGTTTTAGATATGTCATATCGCATATCTACAGTACAAAAGAACCAGGATGAATGGAATCTAAAATTCAACCTTGTTAGACAAATATAAAAAAAATCTCTCCTTTTGTATCCTCAACGAGAATGTAATTTCCTCCATAACAAAAATATCCTTCACTACTCCCAAGAAATCATGTAAAGTAGGTGGTACAGGCTGCAACCACTACCTTGTTATTGCTTTTTTACTTGCTGTCAAAATAATTTTATATATATCTATCCCTTGTGTTTGGTAAATTACCAGGTATGTTCCCCAAATACAGAGCATCAAATCTGTAAAGGACCCGATGAGCCAATACTCCCTCTAAGACCTTGTGTATTTCTTGCCAAAAGCACTGGATTACAGGGCAACCCCAAAAGATATGGTAGTTGTTGGCATTGTCTCCAACACCCAGAGAATCTCAATGAATAATTATTCTGGGCTGGTGTAATAAATAAAAATGTATACCAGAATCCAGATAAGCCTAGTTCAGCTGGCCCGCAATACAAAGTGTTGCCCACTCGAGACTCGAACCCTGATCGCCCACTTGGAAGACTGTTGTTAACCACTACACCACAGAACTGTACATTTGACGGGTGTAAGTGTAGCCTTGTTTCTACTCTGAACAAATCCTCTTTTGCAGCTGGCCGTTTTAATAGCTAATTGGCCATTTGTTAATGATACTGATATAGTTAAACTGACTAACGTTTCTTACTAAGTTTACCTCCTCCACAAATAGCGTCTATGAACAGTATGGCGTTTGCCACTGGCCGTTTTACAGCATATTAGCCTGTAATAGGCTTTACCATTATCTACTAACTTATTGGAATAGTCATGAGAATTGAGCAATTTATAACTTTGAAATAGCCTGCCAAAGCTATTTCATTTCATGGCATAAGAACGTTTTTTTTTCTTTCATGGCATAACAACATACTTTTTTCTTTCATTCGTGAATGACATTGACACAACTATCAAGAAAGGTGACGATAACTAACTTTTTCATCAAGTGAAAAGACGAGAGAATCATGGAATCTACCAGAAATAGTCGCAATTCTGTATAACCATTAACAGTTTTATTGTGGCCCAGAAATAAAATTTATAAATGTCATTGCTCTCAATAGATTTGAATTCAGTTCTTCCACATGAGAGGCACTGTCTTTAACCACTACACCACTACACAATTTAGCAGTTGCTAGACACCATTGAGCACTGTGTTAAACTGACTAACGTTTCTTATTAAGATTAGCTCCACCATAGCATCTATGAACTGTATGGCCTTTGCCACTGGCCATTTTAACAGCTTATTAGCCAGTAATAAGCTTACTAGTATCTACTAACTTCCTAGGAATAATCATAAGAATTGAGCAATTGCTAGCGAGACTGAAGATGAACTTTTTCATGCCAGAAAACAGATAATTGTACACAGTTTTAGTTAAGGCTTACTATAACGTAACTACTGTATGTTGTAGCCAGAAAATGTTTGTCTATCCTGACCCAAAACGCATGCACGGATGCGTACTTCCAAAATCCACCAGAAACAGTCGCAATATAACCATAATCTGTTTTATTTCAGGCTTAATATAATGTAGATACTGAAGGTTTTTGCCAGCGAAGTTTTCGCCTATACGAAATCATTTATAATGCGTACTTCAGTTTGCCTGTGAGGAGATAAGTACGTGGCACCTATAGTTTACAGGTCCGGTTCTCTAACCACTACGCTATTTAACAAAGTCTCTCACTCAGTAAGAGACATTCGTTCTTCTTGGCCGGCTCCACTTACGCGGTCCAGCAAAAATAATTAAAAAATAATAAATAAAACTCCCTCCAGTTGTTAGATAAGGTTGATTCCCATTGGGTGGTGCATTTTTTCCCCATTCCATACAATGGTAGATTACTTTTCCGATCCCACCTTGCTTTTATATATGGTGAAGACTCTGTTTAGGTGGTAACATAACAAAGAGTATGTGTTTTATTGACATTGGATAGATGGGTAACAACTTACCACACCCCTTTTTCACTGTAATAAATACTGTTGACTGACCTGTATTGAGTTAGAGACTCCTCGGACGATTATGTTTGTTAGCGTTTGACACGTCTCTCTTATTTGCAAATAATTAATAAAACTGTTAAATTTTGCCAAGAGAATTTCATCTCTGTATTTCCTCCTTTAAGAGTTCTGATCGATAAAATTGCCATCATAATTTGGGAGCTCGTCCTCGGTAACTGATCCTGGGGTCTCCTGCTTGAATCATGGCCGGTTATCCGTGCACGGCTGGTGACTAGGTAACAAAGGGTGTGTTTTATTGACATAGGACTGATGGGCAACAACTTACCACACCCCTTTTAACTGTAATAAATACTGTTGACTGACCTGTATTGAGTTAGAGACTCCTCGGACGATTATGTTTGTTAGCGTTTGACACGTCTCTCTTATTTGCAAATAATTAATAAAACTGTTAAATTGTGCCAAGAGAATTTCGTCTCTGTATTTCCTCCTTTAAGAGTTCTGATCGATAAAATTGCCATCATACTTCCAAGAGGCCTACAGCAACATTAAAGGAACTGGAGGAATTTCTGGCAAGTACTGGCTTTTCTGTACAGTGAACTCATTGTCATGTTCAAGAAACAAATTTGAAATGATTCGAGCTTTGTGACATGGTGCATTATCCTGCTGGAAGTAGCCATCAGAGGATGGGTACATGGTGGTCATAAAGGGATGGACATGGTCAGAAACAATGCTCAGGTAGGCCATGGCATTTAAATGATGCCCAATTGGCACTAAGGGGCCTAAAGTGTGCCAAGAAAACATCCCCCACACCATTACACCACCACCAGCAGCCTGCACAGTGGTAACAATGCATGATGGATCCATGTTCTCATTCTGTTTACGCCAAATTCTGACTCTACCATCTGAATGTCTCAACAGAAATCGAGACTCATCAGACCAGGCAACATTCTTCCAGTCTTCAACTGTCCACTTTTGGTGAGCTTGTGCAAATTGTAGCCTCTTTTTCCTATTTGTAGTGGAGATGAGTGGTACCCGGTGGGGTCTTCTGCTGTTGTAGCCCATCCGCCTCAAGATTGTGCGTGTTGCTTCACAAATGCTTTGCTGCATACCTCGGTTGTAACGAGTTGTTATTTCAGTCAAAGTTGCTCTTCTATCAGCTTGAATCAGTCTCCTCTGACCTCTAGCATCAACAAGGCATTTTCGCCCACAGGACTGCCGCATACTGGATGTTTCTCCCTTTTCACACCATTCTTTGTAAACCCTAGAAATGGTTGTGCGTGAAAATCCCAGTAACTGAGCAGATTGTGAAATACTCAGACCGGCCCGTCTGGCACCAACAACCATGCCACACTCAAAATTGCTTAAATCACCTTTCTTTCCCATTCTGACATTCAGTTTGGAGTTCAGGAGATTGTCTTGACCAGGACCACACCCCTAAATGCATTGAAGCAACTGCCATGTGATTGGTTGATTAGATAATTGCATTAATGATAAATTGAACAGGTGTTCCTAATAATCCTTTAGGTGAGTGTATATTTGTATATAATATATATTTTTTGTTTCAAACTTAAAAATGTAACTGAAAATTTTCTTCAATCAGCTCAGTTGAAATGTCACCATATCTGCAGCTTTACAATGGACTGAAATGAAGGACATTGAGATCTACTCAAGAGAATTTCTTTAGTAAGGAGCTTTTAAAAGGATTATTATTGACAACAGACAAAAAAATTCATATGTTCTGACATTTTATGCTTTACTGGGCAAGGTACAAGACCAGTAAACCAGACTGAGCCCCATACTGCAACATCACATATGTACTGAAAACATCAGCCTAGACAACTACACCAGCCCAAGCCACACTTCCCTCGATAAAAAATAACATTAAATCAGACCATTGGGAATGTAGATCTATCATGCACATTTGTAGAAACGGATGAATAATGGCATGTATAATCAATAATTCAGTGATGTCTAATCTAAAGTACAATAACATAACTGTTAGCTACAGTAGGGAGAACAATTATTTGATACACTGTCGATTTTGCAGGTTTTCTCACTTACAAAGCATGTAGAAGTCTGTCATTTTTATCATAAGTACTCTTCAACGGTGAGAGATGGAATCTAAAACAAAAATCCAGAAAATCACTCTGATTTTTAAATAATGAATTTGCATTTTATTGCACGACATGAGTATTTGATACATAAGAAAAGCAGAACTTAATATTTGGTACAGCAACCTTTGTTTGCAATAACAGAGATCATACGTTTCCTGTAGTTCTTGACCAGATTTGTACACACTGCAGCAGGGATTTTGGCCCACTCCTCCATACAGACCTTCTCCAGATCCTTCAGGTTTTGGGGCTGTCGCTGGGCAATACAGACTTTCAGCTCCCTCCAAAGATTTTCTATTGGGTTCAGGTCTGGAGACGGGCTAGGGCACTCTAGGACCTTGAGATGCTTGACTGCTTTCCTATTGTCCTGTAGCCCATCCCAGCCTTATGTAGGTCTACAATTTTATCCCTGATGTCCTTACACCGCTCTCTGGTCTTGGCCATTGTGGAGAGGTTGGAGTCTGTTTGATTGATTGTGTGGACAGGTGTCTTTTATACAGGTAACGAGTTCAAACAGGTGCAGTTAATACAGGTAATGAGTGGAGAACAGGAGGGCTTCTTAAAGAACAACTAACAGGTCTGTGAGAGACGGAATTCTTACTGGTTGGTAAGTGATCAAATACTTATGTCATGCAATAAAATGCTAATTAATTATAAAAAAATCATACACTGTGATTTTCCGGATTTTGTTTTAGATTCCGTCTCTCACAGTTGAAGTGTACCTATGATAAAAATTACAGACCTCTACATGCATTGTAAGTAGGAAAACCTGCACTACGGGTACCACGTTCCTCATGATTTCTGACATGTCTGAGCAGGTTTCGTAGGTGTAATTGGCACTGAACATGGCTAGCTGCACCTTTAGGGACTGGAACTGCAGCTCTGGATACAGGTCAACCACATCATCAACTTGCCCAGAGGGCAGGACTTTCTTCAGCTTTACCAGGTGCTGTAGCCATTCCTGTTCAAATCGCTTTGTCAGTTGTGTTGTTACAATGTCAAAGACTTGGAAGAACTGTACACGGTAGTACTCCTGATCTGTGGATGAAACATGGTGCTCAGCTGGACAAGCATGTGTCCTCTGTGAGTTTTGGAAGTGTGGCGTCTTTATTGGTTCGATATTCAAAGATGGAACCAGATCAGTTGCACTGGTTTAGACCTTTCCCTCTCCCCTGCAGTGAAGTGTTCAGGCCATCTAACCCCATCATCACCTCTATTGCCAGAAGCAGGCCAAGGACTGTGTTGCCTTTTTGGAACCTCTCATGAAGGCCATTAGCCCTAGAAGCTGTGTCGAATGGGCTGGATGAAGCCATCTCTTCCAATGCAGCGAAGACTGCCTCATATTGACAGAGGACAGCGTGAATGGCTGAGGTGTGCACTGTCCATCATGTTGGGTACAAAGGTTTGAGTGTGATGTAGGAACCACGTGACCTGACATATTGACTGCTCCATCATAGATTTGCCCACACAGTCCTGAAAGGGGTAGGTTAAGGTGGAAGGAGCACATCAGAGACAATCTTTGAAATATGCTCACCTGTGGTAAGAGGTGGTTTCGTAGAGGCCAATTAATTCCACTCTTGATCCGCTGCGTTGGAATCAACGTAGCGGAGATAGATGGACTCCTGCTCTATGCCACTTACGTCCTGTGTTCCGTCAATTATTACTGAATATTGGACCACTGGCAAAGCCATGATTTCCCCTGAAATGTTGCGAATGATGGGTATTACTCATTAAACTTTGCATTTCATTTTGAACGACAGAGCTGGTGTAGCTGGTGTCCCAGAGCAGGATCATCCTCTGCCTTGAGAAGGAGTAGGTATTGGAAGTTCCCCTCTTAATTTCCATTACCCCTTAAAGCTAGGCCTTGTTGGGCAAAGTACTTAAGAGAGCTTACTATTTTTAGTAAGCTTGACATGGCCTCCTCTTGTTCAGATGCCAAAACACTGGATAGTTGGACATTGATTGATCTCAGCTCAGAAAATGTGTAGTCACTGCAACGTTGTGTGTTTTGCTGCTTGTGTGTCGCTCAAAACCCTCCACAGCTCGTTTCCAATTCCTAAAGCCTGTTGAAATAAATGTTGGCTCTGTATTTTTGGCTAGTAAAGATGTTTGCTTTGAAAAGGCTTTGGTGCAATAAAAGCACAAAACTCCTTTCAGTCTAGGACAGTAGTGTAACCAAGGGAAATCCTTGAACCAGCTCTTCTGAAATCGAAGCATCTTGTTGGGCAACTTCTGCACCTCAGTGAATTTGGGATTAGCCTGATGTGGCTCAGTCAAAGGGTCATTTTGCTCTGCCTCAGATTATCCTCATTCCTCTTCTTCGGTGCCTTCCTGCTCTGATTCCTCATCCTCACTGTTCTGATTTGGCCCTTTCTCCCTGACATAATTCCTAGTACCAACCACTGCCTGCTGCAGATCCTATTAAAATAAATGTCATTGTACAATATATATATTTTTTGTTTTATATTTTTAAAGTGTACTTAGTACATTGTTATAACAGAAGTGTTTATACTACTTTTTCTGAAGTAAGATACAGTACAGCACTGCTTGCTAAAGTAGTTTTTAATGTCTCCTCCCTTTTTCCTCTTGTACATCGTACTTTTTGGGTTGCTGTAAATTAGGCTACTGCACGTTTAATGTTTAGCTAGGTAATGTACCTTTATACAATTGATTATCCTGTGCAGTGTTGCCATAATGGGTAGATTTCTGCCCATTTGGGCTAATTGTGATTACAATTGGTGGGCTAAAATAACCTTGGGCTCGTAGATGAAATTTGTGCTGCTTTTGTCAACATTAGTGACATATTGATGACATCACTTTTAGGGGTTGAGATACATATATATTTATAGATATACATTTACAAAATGCATTTCATTTTGGAGTCACCAATATACTCTAACATACTGTAGCAGCTTTGGTAAGACCACATCTCACCCTTCTGACAGACATTGCAGTTTGGCGTAGTGGTTAGTACAATTGCCTGGGAAGTGGAACAGCATGGGGTCAAGGCATGGCCTGCTGAATGTTACATTTTTAAAATGCATTCAAAAAAAATTTAGAAATTTTTTTTTGTAACATTTAATATGCATTTGGTAATATATTTGTACATTTATTCTAAATTTATTAATTACATTTCCATAAATACATGAATTGGCCAATTCATTTTTAAATGTTTCCCAAATATAACAGTTTTTTGGCCAATTAGACGAAAGCCTTGAATACTTCAGAAAGCCTTAATTTTTCAATTGAGGAATGTGATGGTAATTCCATGTATCGACACTCTGAGTAAGGAACACAGAGACAAAGTTCTCTTGGCACATTCTAACAGTTTTATTAACTATTATGCAAATATGAGAGACGCGTCAAACGCTTACCAACATAATCGTCTGAGGAGTCTCTAACTCAATATAGCTCATTCAACCGTATATATTACATAGACAAAGGGGTGTGGTAAGATGTTGCCATCTGTCCTGTCAATAAAACACATTCCCTTTGTTCTATCACGCAAGTCAAATTCTGTCCTCCCCCACCTAATCCTTCCTGCCATAATGTTTACTGTTGTGTTTACCTAAAGATCCCCCCAAGGACCACATTCCTGAGGATCAAAAGACTGACACCCTTCTTTGTCTAGGCAGGAGGACATGGCCCAAATACCTAATAATCCTCTGATATTATACAGACGTGTGTCACAATTAAAGTAAAGATCTACATACCAGCCAATGGAAAGACAGACATTTCTCAAATGCACCTTAGTCAAAAAGTTCCATAACAGGAATTGCTTTGAAATTTCAACCCATTCTAAATCCATGCGAATGGCCGGGGCTTGCTCATTGTGATACCACGTGATTGATGACGTTCGAAACCTTGTTTAATCACATGCTTTTTCCAAAGCCTCTGGTAAATCCGAAGAGGGTATATCTGCAGACCGCAAGCCCAAGGTTATAATCGTTAACGAAAACGAACGAAAAAACGAAAACTAGGTGGGAAAAAACATTGTCGTTAACTGAAATAAAAATAAAACGAGGCATTACAAAAAAACGATAACTAACTAAAACTATAATGTGTGGTTGACAAAACTAACTAAAATAAAATAAAATAAAATTATAGAGTAAATGTTCTTAGTTTTTGTTTTTGTCAATGCTGTTTACATATTTGTGCCCATATGTACATTTTGTGTACTGGTTTTATTGTTGAATAAATATTTTCTAAAATTGTATGATGTTTTTGTTGAGTTATTATTACAAAATACTTTTTCTGACCTTTTTGAATCTTGTCCCTGACAAATAGCCCATATTACAAAAAAAGACTAAAACTAACACTAAAACTAATAAAAACTAAACTAAAACTAAGCATTTTCAAAAAAAAAAAAAAAAACTAAACTAGCTAACCCACTTTAAAAACTAATTAAAACTATACTGAATTTGAAAACAAAAAGTCAAAACCAAATAAAAATAAAAACTAATAAAAAATGCAAAACTATAATAACCTTGCGAAAGTCAGGGGCAATAACTTAATATGGGGGTTCCTTAATATTAAGTTACGCCAATTGACAGTTTCCATTGGTATGGTGTTTTTGATTTAGTGCATGCGTTTATGAAGATGTAATTACAGGGTCAATGACGAAGATTTCGGTAAGTGCTTCCATTTGACAACCTCTAGCTATATTTTGTTGAAGTCTAACACTTCTATACCTTATATGTGTAAATGCAGTACAAGCGTCATCTTTGCACTTTGTGGTTTCTGTCTTGTCTATTCTTAATTCAGCCCTGTCCAGACTATGTGTGTGCGTTGTTAATCTGTTTCCTGTTCTTTTGAGACACATAAGCTAAATCGTCTCTCTCCCCAGCAACAGCCTAAATAAGATTTCCTGTTTTCTACTTGCAACTTTCAGTTTCAGCTTATGCTATAGACATTCAACATTTTGCTTCAATGATCACAACAGCCAGCGCCCCCCGCTGCCTGGGAGCCGCAGCCAGCGCCGCCAGCGCCCCCTGCTGCCCGGGAGCCGCAGCCAGCGCCCCCCGCTGCCCGGTGGCCGCAGCCGCCAGCTCCTCCCGCTGCCCGGTGGCCTCAGCCGCCAGCTCCTCCCGCTGCCCTGTTTTCGCCGCCGCCAGGACCCGCCGTGGACTGGCCGCCGCCGCCCGGGGCCGCGGATGACTGGCCGCCGCCGCCCGCAGCGCCTTCTCCTGCCCAGGTGCCGCCGCCTCGTCCCACGGCGCCCTCGCCTGTCCCGGCCTCAGCGGCGCCCTCGCCTGTCCCAGCCTCAGCGGCGCCCTCGCCTGTCCCAGCCTCAGCGGCGCCCTCGCCTGTCCCGGCTCTCCCTGGCCCTCCACCGGCTCTCCCTGACCCTCCGCCGGCTTCCCCGTCTCCGGCTCCTTCGCCGGCTCTCCCACAGGGTTCTGACCCTCCGCCGGCTCCCGCTCCTCCGCCGGCTCCCCCGTCTCCTGCTCCTCCGCCGGCTCCTGCTCCCCAGCCGGCCGTCAACCCTCCGCCGGCTCCCCCGGCTCCTGCTCCTCCACCGGCTGCCGACCTGCCGCCGGCTCCTATTCCTCCGCCGGCTCCCCCGTCTCCTATTCCTCTGCCGGCTCCTATTCCTCCGCCGGCTCCCCCGGCTCCTACTCCTCCGCCGGCTCTTCCGCCGGCTCCGGACCCTCCGCCGGCTCCCCCGGCTCCTGCTCCTCCACCGGCTCCTATTCCCCCGCCGGCTCCCCCGTCTCCTGCTCCTCCGCCAGCTCCTACTCCTCCGCCGGCTCTTCCGCCGGCTCCTGACCCTCCGCCGGTTTCCCCATCTCCTACTCCTCCGCCGGCTCCCCCGGCTCCTGCTCCTCCGCCGGCTCCTATTCCCCCGCCGGCTCCCCCGTCTCCTGCTCCTCCACCAGCTCTTCCGCCGGCTCCTGACCCTCCGCCGGTTTCCCCATCTCCTACTCCTCCGCCGGCTCCCCCGGCTCCTACTCCTCCGCCGGCTCTCCCGTCTCCTGACACTCTGCCTCCCCGGCCTGTCCCTGCGGCTCCGCCTCCCCGGCCTGTGCCGGGTCTGTGGTCGTCCCGGTCTTGCGGTCGGGAGCCCGCGCCTTTGGGGGGGTGTACTGTCACGTCCTGGCTGTGCCCCTAGCCATCTCTGCGCTGGGCTCGGGGCATAGCCAGGACAGGACAGGAGGTGGCCTTTAGCCACCTCTACTCCTTTTTTTGGTTTCCCCAATTGGAGGCAGGTGTTAGTTATTGCCTCCAATTGGGGACCCTATTTAAGTTTAGTTTGTAGGCCCCAAGGCGTGGTTCATTTTGGTTTTGTTTATCCTGTGTAAGGAATACCCACGTCACTGGTTGCTGCCTTTTGTTTTGTTGGAGTCTTTCTTTATTTTGCATTAAACATAGATTATCTTCACCAACTCTACTCTGCGCCTGTGTCCTTCTCACCCCACGACCGTGACACTCATGGCGAGCCCTCTTATGCATGGGATACAACAACACCCACAAGTAACCATTATAGCACAAAATGTAGCAAGCGATAAAAGAACAGACATTATCAAACCTTTCCACTGGCCAAACATCGAGGTCATCCATTCCTCCAGCGGATTATCTATCCCAGAATGCTGTATGCGACCCCTTGACATAATCCAGTTCAATGCCCCCAAATTTCCTTAAGCAGGTGTCCTCAATGTGGGGTCACGAACCTCTTCGCTGGGGGAATGAAGATCCAATGCCAACCTGGGAAACCTGTAACAACATACAACACACATCATTATTCCACCAATGTCCATGTACCACTTCATTCTATTCTCATCTCCCCAGACCTTTCTGTGTAACCCTGTCATCTTAGTATGAGTGGTAGGAGCCACTCGGTGTCCTATACCCCCTTTTGTCACAGTATTCTTCAGTTCCTTCCCCTAAAAGTCTATTCCCCTGGCACCGTCCTTTGTCCCCTTCTCTCGCTCGTAGTCCCGCAGTATCCTGGGGTCCGCTCCTGGCACCGGTCCGGCTGGTTTTGGCCCTCCTTCCGTCCACACTGGGGCAAGTTCCTCCTTCCCGGTTTGGATGAGGTCCGTCAGCAACCTCACTGGCTCCAATGGTACCACGTCTCTTCTTTGTCCCTCAGGCGGACTGCATGGCTCGTTCTCTCCACCACCTGATGAGGACCCGTCCACCTTGGCTCCGACCACTTTTGCTTGATGACCTTCAGCACCACCCACTCCGCCTGGGGCAGGTTCTGGTCCAACGGGTGCAGGTTCTTCCTTTCTCCGACTCTGTTGGTGAATTCTGAAACGAGAGCTCGCAATTCATCAAAATACACTCTGTGATCTTTGGGCCATTTCTCCCCTTCCGGGACCGCAGGCCCTGCGGCTGGTCCTGGAAACTGTCTCCCCATCAGCAGCTCGTATGGGGTGAACCCAGTGGTCTGATTTAACGAGCATCGAATCGTCATGAGTGCCAGTTGCAGTGCATCTACCCAGTTCAATTTGGTCTGTGCACATATTTTAGAAAATATCTAAAAAGTTTGTTTGCCTCCAAATAAAATGTCTCCCTCAAAGCCTGAAAACTCTCAACTAGTGTGCATATTGCTGTAATACCCTTATGCGCCCATCTCTCAAAGCCCCAATCACTAATTCCCGGTTTGAATCTCTTGTCATGGGTTATCCACCTCAGAATCTTAGCTACAGTCTGTAGTCCATATTTTCTCACTACCAAATACCAAATCCACATTGTGAATTTAACTATTGGGTCCAGCAATCCCTCCTCCCTCTTAAACAGTTCCCTATCGGTCATTAATATTTGTACTGGGCTAGCCTCCACCTTCATTTCTATATCCATCCATCTAGCTATATATTCTCTATTACACCAACAAGTTACAGCCATGAGCTGTGCAGCATAGAAGTAGTCTTGCAGTTTCGGTACTGCCATGCCCCCTTTGTCCTTGGGGAGCTGCATGGTGCTATATCGAATCCTTGGCCTCCTACCCACCCAAATGAACCTGGATATCCATCTATCCCACTCTATAAACTGTTTCTGTGGTATCATTACTGGCAGAGTTTGGAACAGGTACAGTAGCCTCGGTAATACATTCATCTTAAATATTTCTATCTTTGAACTAAGATCCAATTGTAGTATTGACCATCTTCCTATATCCCGTCTGAGTTCCTGGTTAATCTGAATGTAATTTGCAGTATATAACTTCCCCACCTGTGTGATGTTCACTCCCAAATATCTGATTGTTTTTGAATTCCACTTAACTTGGTATTTCTCTTCCAACTCTGGTGTAGGGGTATAGCTCATGGCCAAGATCTGTGTTTTGGTAACATTAAGTTTGTATCCTGAGTAATATCTATACTCGTCCATTAGGTTCATCAGTGCATGAAAGGACTCACAGGGTCGTTCCAAGTAGGCTACCACATCATCCGTGAAAAGCCATATCTTATGTTCTCTACCATTCACCTCCACCCCTTTGATGTCCTGGTTCTGCCTAATCGCCTGTGCCAATGGCTCTATAAATATCGCAAAAAGAGTTGGAGACAGACTACACCCCTGTCTAGTAGACCTTCCCAAACAAAAAGGGTCTGTGAGACTACCATTCACCTTGATCCTAGCAGTCGGTTCCTGATATAGCGCCTTGATACATTGGACAGATTTCTCAGTGAAACCAAATCTCTCCAACACCTTGTATAAGTCAAATTGACACTGTCAAAGGCTTTCTCTGCGTCTACACTAACTAAAATTGCACTTTTCTTTGTTCGTCGAGTCTCTTCTACAATGTGTATCATCCTCCTAATATTGTCTCGTGTCTGTCTGCCTTTTATAAAGCCGGTCTGGTCTTCGTCTATAATGTCTGTCATGAATGTCTCAAATCTTTTGGAGATTATTGAGGTATTCATCTTGTAGTCAACATTCAGTACTGATATTGGTCTATAGCTGCTACAGTGCTCTTTATCCTTGCCCTCTATAGGTATGGTTGTAATAATGGCCTCCCTCCATGAAGGAGGGATTTTCCCTTCTTTAATTGTGTGTCTAAATGAGGCCAACAGTACTGGGGTCAACTCTTGTCTAAAGATTTTATAGAATTCCGAGGGGAATCCGTCACTGCCAGGGGATTTATTGTTCTTCATCCTAGAGATCGCCCTTTCCATTTCCTCCTCTGTGATGTCTGCAGTCAATAATGTATTCTGCTTTTCCCCTATTGATGGCAGTTCCAACCTATCCAGGAAGTTAC
Organism: Esox lucius; assembly: GCF_011004845.1. Taxonomy (NCBI): domain Eukaryota; kingdom Metazoa; phylum Chordata; class Actinopteri; order Esociformes; family Esocidae; genus Esox; species Esox lucius. The sequence continues at coordinate 425,187 of NC_047593.1, forward strand.
TCATATCATGTTCGTCCGCCATTGCTGGTTGTGTGTATAAGTTTTGATAATAATCCCTGAATACTCTCTCTATTTCGTCTGGTTCAGTAAGCCAGTCATTAGTTTGGGGGTCTCTAATTTTGTATATGGTGTTCAATGCTTGTTGTTTTCTTATACGTCTAGCCAATAATCTGCTTGCTTTGGGGCCTCCTTCATAATAGGTTTGTTTAAAAATCTAGCCTTCTTTTCCACTTCAGACAGTAATATATTATCAATCTTACTCTTTGTTTCTTTCATTTGTCTAAGTACCTCAGGGTCACTTGTGGCATTATGTTTTCTTTCCAAATATTTTAAATGGCTAATTTGTGTCTGGTAATTCACTAGTCTGGATTTCTTGCGAAATGTTGTCTGTGCCATCAAATTCCCCCTAATGACAGCCTTAAGTGCATCCCAAAGAATGGTTGGATCTACCGCCTCATTATCATTTTCCTCCATATATCTATTTATATCCATTTCCGTCCTTTCCACCAGGTCTTTGTCATTCAATTCCCCCACATTCATCCTCCACACTGTAGTCCTCCTTCTCTTGTTTAAGTTTATTGTCAGGTAGATAGCGTTGTGGTCTGATAAATCGGCTATCCCTATCCAACAGTCCTCTACTCCATGCATATCTCCCTTTGTCATGAAGAAATAGTCCAACCTTGAATACATTTGGTGTGGATCTGAATAGTGTGTGTAGTCTCTCTCCCAGGGATGATGGTCTCTCCAAACATCTATTATTCCCAAATCCACCAGTTGCGCATCGATATATTTATTAAGCCATGTCCTATTCTTCTTTGTACTAGTCGTATCTAGATTATAGTTCATCACCATATTAAAGTCCCCTCCACATATTAAGATCCCCTCTAATTCTGCATTAATGATGTCAAATAATGATTCAAAAAAGGCTTTCTTCCTATCAGGAGGTGCATATACATTGATCAGTGTCACTCTCTGCCCTTCTAATTTACCCTTTACCATTATATACCTTCCCTCCTTATCCCTCAAATTATTTTTCAGGCTCAAATTTAATTGAATTGGTTATTAGTATGTGCTATAAAATGTGTTGTTACACCCAAATCTCTTTAGTTTCTCATGTTCCCCTGTAGACAAATGTGTCTCCTGCAGAAAAAACACCTGAGTTTTTTCTTTTCTGAATTTGGCCATACATTTCCCCCTCTTAATTGGACTACTCAGCCCATTCACATTCAGCGATACCACTTTAACACCTTCATGCTGCATTATACATCAGTTCCCCAATGCACTTTCATTACCCATAAGCCAGACATGGACACAAAAAAAACATCAGCAACAGCTGTTCTAACCACACACTAGTAAACAAAAAAGTGATCTCCCATGGTAAACCGGGGTTCTTTATCTCTCCCCATTTCCCCTGTTGTTGGGGAGGGGGGAAATCCTCTCATAAGAGGGCCCCCCTTAGGGGTGGAAAACTCTCCAAGCCGTTCACGCTAAAAATGTCCAACATATTCCATATTCACTCCCGGCCTTAAGTAACCTTATGATTCTTTTAAAGCCAAAAAACGGTAGATATAGGGATATATCTTTACCCACACTGTCCAAATCCTTCGTCCAAGTAAATATGCCTACAGGCTACTTACGTAACTTTCAGAAAACAGCCAGCAACCAAATAGTCTTTGAGAATAATTATAGGAATCCAAACAGAAAATACCAAGGAGCATGCCTGTTCCGTGGTATAGGTTATAAATATAATTTCTCCTCGCCTCCTCTTACTTCTTCCTGGTGAACCGCTTCAGTTCCTCTCTCGCTCTCCCAGTGACGTCGTTCTCGTCCCCAACTCTGCGCCACTTGAAAGCGGACTCAAGCTGCTACTCCAGCATCGGTTGTTCCTCCGTCAGTCCATCTACCTTCATTCCCTTCTCCTTCATCGCCTGTGCCGCTTCTTGTGGACTGCCATAGGTCTTGACGCCTCCTTGCCAGTGTACTCTCAATGCCGTTAGCGGTGACTGGAACCTAATCCCTTCTCCATTTAGAACTCTCTTCAATCCCGCATAGCTATGCCTCAATCTCGATTTTTGTCTGCCAGGCCTTTTTGAGGATGTCCTCCTTGATTTGGTACTGCAGGAAGTTGACAATGATCGCTCTGGGGTTCTTGTCTGGAGCCGGCCTCGGTGTCAGCGCTCTGAGGGCACGTTGTATTTGTAGACTGGCCTCTTCCTCAAGTTTAAGCTCCTCGCGAATAAAGCGCTCTATAAACTCGGGTACCGAATCCTTCTCTGTGCCCTCTGGGACTCCCCAAACCCTAATATTGTTCCTCCTCGATCTCCCTTTTAAGTCAGTTACTTTCTCCTGTAGCCTCTTTTGCTGTTTGAGGAAAGAGGCCAGAATCTCCTTCAAATCTGCATTCCACTCCTCGGTCTCCACCACGCGTTCTTGCACGTCTGCTATATCTCTGCCCTGGGCTTCCATTCCCCTGTCGATGGCCTCAAGCCTCTTGCCAATCTCCTCCTTAAAAGTGGCTAGTTCTTGTCTCAATATACTTCCCAGATTTTGAATACTCTCTCGAATGTCTTTCATTTCTTTTCGGTTTTCCTCGCTATTGGTCCCAATCTGCTTAGACACGTTGTCAAAGCCAGCCTTCATGCTAGCTAACATGTCGTCCTTAGCTGCATCTGACTTGTAGTCTCCCTTTCTATCTCCCATTTTCCCTCGGTCTTTTTGTTTATTCTATGTTTCTTTTTTGGTCCGTTCCCTTTTACTACGCATCCCCTCTCTGGTTGCGCGTTTGAATTTTGGCTTTTCGATGTTTTATCACTTCATCTACCGGGAGCTCCTGATTTAACGTCTATCCACACATTTGCTTAAACCGGAAGTCCGTAAATAACTGTTCTTAAAGTGAGTCCCGTTGTCTGACCTGATTTTCTCTGGGAAGCCGTGCCTGGGAATGTACTGGTTCACTAAACACTTGATCACTGTCTGACTGTCCTCCCTTCTTGCCGGCCAGGCTTCTGGCCACCCCGTGAACATGTCCACACACACTAACATGTAACTGAACCCCAGTACAGTCTCCCCCATGTCCTTGTAGTCTATCACTATCTCTTGTCCAGGTCTCGTCATCATGGGGAACGCCCCCATCTCAGGTTTAATCGTTGGTTTTGGATTGTGGTGAGTGCAGATGGTGCATGTCCTAGTGTAGTTGCATACCATGTCTACCATAAACGGGTGCCACCAGTGGCACAAGTTTCTTAACATTTGAGCCGGCCCTACATGGCCCAACCCATGGCCTTCTGCAAATGTATCTCCCCGCATGGCTGGTGGAAGTATTACTCTACCATCTGGCCCTCTCCAGAGCCCTCTCGTTTCCATTGCTCCTCTCTGTTGCCAAATTGGTTTCTCTTGTGGGGACGCCCCCTTTTGATGTCTCACTAGCTCGTCTCTCTCAGGGCCTTCTCCCCACCCCACTTCCTCTTCTGCTCTTACCACCATCACTCACGGAGGTTACCCTGCTGCCTGTTTCGCTGCTGTGTCTGCCACTTGATTTCCCTGAGCTACTGCACTATTTGAGTTATCGTGTCCATTTTATGATGGCTACCTTTTCGGGCAGGTCTAGGGCCTCGGCTAGTTCTCTCATCTCTGCCTCGTGTTTAATCGGTTTGTCTCCTGCTGTTCTAAACCCAGCTTTTAACCACTGTCCTAGCTCCACGTGCGCTGCGACTACCGCGTATGCCGAATCTGTGTAAATGTTTACTCTCTTCCTCTTGGCCTGCCTGAGTGCCTCTATTACTGCTCTCACTTCTGCTCTCTGGGCTGATTGCAGCCCCTGGAGTCTCTCTGCTTTCACTGTGACTAAACCCTCTGGTGTTAGTTTCACTACCGCAAAGGCCGCCCTCAGCCCGTCTTGTTCGTGTCTGGAACAGCACCCATCTGTAAAGAGGTCCTCTGCCCCTTGGAGGGGTTCTGCCTCCAGATCGGTTCGTGTCTTACTCTCCCTCACTACCTCTTGCGCGCACTCATGTGGTAGCCCCATCCCCATCCGGTCTGCCATATTTATCCCCTTGTGTGTGAAAGTCAAATTTGGAGCCCCGAGAATTTTACTTAGGTGTTGTTGCCTGAGGGAAGTCATGGTGAACATCTGTGAGTTTACATACGCCACTACACTGTGTGTTGTGAGTATGTGAAGTTGATGTCCCATCACTATGTGTGCGCATTTTTGAATGAGTCTCGCCACCCCCGCGGCGTGCTGTGTACAGGTGGGGTGCCTTTTTTCGGTTTTGTCAAATCCTACGCTTATGTACATGAGGATGTTCCTATCTCCCCCTTTTTTCTGAAACAGGACCCCGTTCATGACTTGTCCTGTTTCAGAAACATCTAGAAAAAAGGGTTTTGTGTAGTCGGGAATTGCCAAATCAGCTGCGGTTGCTAGTTGTTGTTTCAGCAAAATGAAGGCCTGGTCGGCTGGGCAAGTCCAATTGAGTGTGGCTTTAAGTTTACGCCTTCCCTGCTCTTTAACTAGTGCTCTAAGCGGCTCTGTGAGTCCTGAGTAGTTTGGGATGTAATTGCGGCTGTCCCCCTTGAGCCCCAGGAATGATAACATTTCCTGAACAGTAGTGGGTTTGGGATGGTGGAGAATGGTTGTGCGGTGTGCTGGTGAAAGCCCCGCTCCCTTCTGCGAGATTACTCTGCCCAGAAAGGAGACCTGTGTTCTTACCAGCTGTAGCTTTTCTTTCGACACCTTGAACCCTTTCTCAGCCAGTCTGGCGAGGACCGTCATTGTAGCTTGGATGCTGGCAGCCACCGTTGGGGCCGCCAGCAGCAGGTCGTCTACGTACTGGACCAAAGTTACCCCTGTCGACAGCGGGCATCCTTGCAGCGCTTCTCTCAGTACCTGGTTGAATATGCCAGGGGAAAGTGCGAACCCCTGTGGTAGTCTCGTGTATCGCCATTGTCGACCCCTATGTGTGAAAGAGAAGATGTCACGAAGTTCCTCTGCTAGTGGGAGACAGAAAAAAGCATTAGCCAGGTCAATGCAGGTGAACCATTTTTGATCAGGGGTCAAATTAGTGAGTGCTACATACGGGTTAGGTACCGGTATGGTGGGTGAGAGTAAAATGTCGTTAATTGCTCTGAGATCATGGGCCATACGGTATTTCCCTGTCCCTTTCTTTTGTACCGGTAGGATAGGCGTGTTCCACGCGGAACATGACTCCTCTAACACCCCTGTGGGCCACAAACCATTCAGTGTAACATCCAACCCTTCCTCCGCCTCTGGTTTGTGTGGGTAATGGGGCAACCATATGGGTTCTCCCGGGCTGATTTTAAAGGTGACTGGTGGGCAATCGGTGAGCCCCACGTCCGTGGGGCCCTTGGACCACAGTGAGTCCGGCAACTCATTAAGTCTTGCCGTGGCTACAGGGTGATCCATCTTTTCCCTCCCATGATCCCGGGTTATCTCCCTTCGCTCTAAATATACCCAATTGGTCCCTGGTGCCTCTAATCGAGATGTCTTACAGCTGGGTGAGTACCATACGTTTGACGCCTGAGTGGCTGTCCAATCATTGCATTTGACCGCCCTTTTAACCTGGGCCCCAGGTCTTTTGCTTGGTGTTTAGGATGCAGGGCCAGTGACACATGCGGGACAGACTCCTCCGCCATCATGTACCACTGTTCCTGCTCGTCAGTCAACTGTACATCTGCCGCTACCCCTTCAGGGCCTACATATATGAATTTAGACCCGATCTGCCACGTGTCCCCACACACTGCATCCCCAAACCCCTCTCTATACACCTCGTTGCCCTGTCGATCATAAAATAGGGTTACATGAGGGGATTCTGGAGGAGAATAGTACGGTTCGAGGAGGGAGATCCACAGCCTCCACTTGAAGTACTGTGACAAAATGCCCTGTTTGTCCGGCTTTTCTGGTATCAATAGTCCCCAGTATATTTCCGCTATTTCACTCTTCACCGGTTGCACCAGGTACTGCCCATTGCGTGTGGTTTCAGGTCCGCACACCGCCGACGTCCCGTCTGGTAACGTGACAGTTAGTCCATCTGGAGAACACAAGATATTAGCCCCCAGTTTTATCAACAAGTCTCTCCCCACTGGTGTGTTTGCCGACACCACATACGGATGGCTGAGGGCCTGTTTACCCAGTATCGTTTTAAGAGGAAATGTCACTGGCAAAGTCTGTCCCACCCCTTCAAACCCCACAACCTCCACTGTCTTTGAGGATAATAGTCCTGTGGCGGGAGGGGTGGTGATGGTGGAAAAAGTGGCACCTGTGTCGACCAGAAAGAATAAGTCCCTCCCGTCGACATTCAGGGACAGCATAGGGTCTGCCTTTCCCCCGCTGTCCCCTCCCCTCCCTGTAGACCGTCATTCTTGGTCCCACCCTCCCTCATAAGAGAGTGGGTACTGGCCAGGTGCACTAGGTGGTAGGACAGCGTGTGTGTTGGGAACTGGAGCTGCCCCTTGGTTTGGGTCTCCTCTGCCCCTCCCAGCGTTCTGTGGGCACTCTTTGGACCAGTGGTTCGGGTCCCCACACGTAAAACAGACTCCGTATGGGACTTGGGCTCCTGGAGCACCTCTGCCTCTACCCCGACCCTCCCCCTACCGTAACCTCCCCTCGGAGTCCCTGGTCGATAGGGCGCGGTGAATGCCCTCCGGCCACCGGGAGGTTGGGGTGCCCATGTGGGAACGGTATAAATCGGGTGTGTCAGGTTCTTCCGAGCCTAGGGCTGCCATCGGTCTATGTTTCCTTTTCCCTTCATTTGCTTTCACTTTGGCATCCCCCAGCTGTAAGCGGAGCAGTTTCTCTTTCAGTTCCTCTCTCTGTTTCTCTTTCTCAGTCTTTTCATCTTTAGCCCTCTGTAAATGATGCACTACGTGTCTTTCCCATACGTGTGATTCACTGCCCCGGCAAGTCAGGATTTGCCATCATTGCCTCTTTTATTTTCTCTGGAAGTCCCTCTAAGACCGCCCTTCTAAACCACTCCTGTTGCAGACCTCCCTTCCCCGGGTGGTGCCCTGTGTGTTTGGTCCATGTTTCTTTACATGCTTCTAGATACTGTCTAGGGTGTTGCTCTTTTTCCCAAGGTAACTTGGGCATCGGGGCCCCAGCAGGCAAGGGAAATCGTTCCCTTAGGGCCGTGGCTATGTGCCCGACCACTTGTCGTCGGGGCTCCGCCTAGTGGCGGCCCCTTTTTCTATCTCAGTCATAGCCTGGGCGGACATGGCTCAGGCGGCTACTGCCCTCCAGTCCCCCAGTGCCAACATTTGACCAGCTGTGAGTTTATCAAATTGTGCCAACCATAGTCCACCTCCCTCTCCCATCAGGGGTAATTTATCTACCAGCGCCTGTACGTCTCCCAGCCCCAGTGGTTTATACCGCGGTTCGCCGCCTCCCACTCTTAAGAGAGGCAGCTGAAACCCAGCGCAACTAGCTTCCCCTGCTTGTGACCGCGTATACATTTTATTTTTAGTCCTTTGAACCGATTCTACTGCGTCATGGTGTAGTTTTTGTTCTGATGGGGGCAAACACGGCAGAGGTTCTACATCTACGTCTCCCTTCCCCCAATCTCTACTACTGTCTGAGTCTGTGTCTTCGTCTGAGTCAGTCCATCTCCCTACTGCTTTCCCCGTGAGTAACACCCTTCCCTTGTATGAATTTCTCTTTTTCTGATTATTTTTTGTCACTCCCATCAGACCCCGACCCCGTGTCCTCACCTAACCTGCCTTTAGCACTGCCGGACCTTTTCTTCCTGATTCCTTTAACCTCACTCTGTTCACTTACTTGCTCCTCTCCCGATACCTTCCATACTCTCTCTCTGCCCTTGCCTTAAACGGTTTCACTTCCTCCTCAGTGTTTGTCTCGCTCTCTGACTCTGCCTTCCTACTCAACTTCCTCTTATCTTGCTTTCCTGTGAACTGAGGTACTGGCTCGCTGTTCTCTGTGCCTAGGCTCAACATTCCTTTTTCTAAGTGCGGTAGGCGACACCGGGTCGTCTTCATATGCTGGGGGTTCTATCTCCTCCTTCCTTCCTCTCCTCCTTAATTTTCTCCTCCTTTTTCTCCTTGTTCAAATGCTCTACTCCCTGACACCACACTGCAAACTTACACGATTCTTTTCTGTCCTTTTCCCATGCTTTTTCCTCATCTTTATATCTCCCTCTCTTGACCAGATTTGCTGTTTCCCTCTTGTCCCTAACTCTATCTCGATTCTTGGCACAATCCTTCTCTTTATTCCACAAAATAACATGTAATGGTCTCCTCTCATCCATCCTTAGTCCTGCCTCACTCACCACTTGACGCAATTTCTCTTCTATATTTCCCTTTTCTTCCTGAGTTGGGTCCATCCTGCCTACAACTGTCAGTACATTTGCCACCTGTATTCCCAATTTCTTCCATCCCCTCAATTGTTGAAGTCTAACACTTCCCCGAGTTGGTTTGTTGGAAAGGAGAAGAAAACACCAGGAGTCAGGTCAATTACCGTACCGTATATTTTGTTTATTACAGAAGCTTCTGGAGACAGTGTCGCCGCACAATGTCTGAAATTCAGCAGTCACATCAGCATTATTTATACTTCAAACACACCTAAAAGTGCCAAGCATGTGTGCCATTGGTCCAGTTTATGTTCTATACCTTATATGTGTAAATGCAGTACAAGCGTCATCTTTGCACTTTGTGGTTTCTGTCTTCTATTCTTAATTCAGCCCTGTACAGACTGTGTGTGTGCGTTGTTAATCTGTTTCCTGTTCTTCTGAGACACACAAGCTAAATCGGCTCTCTCCCCAGCAACAGCCTAAATAAGATTTCCTGTTTTCTACTTGCAACTTTCAGTTTCAGCTTATGCTACAGACATTCAACATTTTGCTTCAATGCTCAAAACAGTTTGACAGCTTATACACTCAATGTATCCACAATATTTAGGGATAGTTCATGTGTAGTAGATTGCAACTAAATTCTACGAATTTGAGATTCGAAATAGCTTGTCAGTGACCGAACACAGAAAACACGACAACCCTTTTAGCTACGTTTAAACATAGCTAGCTACGCAACGAGGAAGGCTACTTGTTAGCCAGCTCTGGTCAATTAGGGTACGTTATAACTAGCTAAAGATGCATGATGCACCTGTCACTATATGCAAGCCTAGTGAAAACAGCCTAACCCAGTTGAGTACTTACTTTGTACTTTCTACACCTCTACTTCTATGTGATTGTTGGGATCTTTCATTTCAGTTGCCAAGATGCGTTCTTGACCTGGGGGATGCTGTTTGCCAACACGGGCATCTTCAGAGTCCTCACCCCAGAATGATGAGGAAATACAGGGTGCTCTACAGATGCTCAGAGAGGCCTCAACTCTAGAAGAAGAACCAGACACTCTCTCCCCATTCATGTTTTTGTTTAATATTTTTGAAGACACTGAAACATTCATGGATGAAATAGACAAAAGAGGACTTAGTGGTAATTTTGAGCTTCTCTATTAATTATTTTTGTTGATGAGGATGCCTATTAGCTATCCTTAAACCATCAGCTAATGCTGGTTTCCACACAACAAAAAATACAAGATCCAGAAAACACAATATAGTTTGACGGGACAAAGAGACAATAAACATCAGTTGCTTAGCAAGAGTAAATTGGACAGTGTTTTGAAGGTGTTCACCTGGCCATACAATATGTTAGGATGAAACCAAAGCCTACAGAATCTGGGTAAAGCTAAATACACAGTGCATAAAGAAACAGTTTAGTTTTGGTGTTGGAATGTAAAGTTTTGAATATTTGATCAGGTGATTAAATGTTCATTTGTCTAACTGGCATATCATTTAATTTTGTATTTTTAGGTTATGTCATTAACTTCATGCTTGTGGACTACATTAATTGACCTTCTGTAATGTCTTTTGTAGTCTTTTGGACCTGTTTTACTTGAAATGTATAATAAACTTTTAAGATAAGGGTTAAATTAGACCTCAGATAATCAAATCCAAGACATGTAACACTTATATTCCTCCCAGCAATGTTTTAAGTCCATAACCACATCATTACTCTAGAATGAAAAATTAGCTTGTTCTGGGCACCCCCGGAAAAAAAAATATTTCTGTAAACAGATGTTAAAACTTGCCAACTTTCTGCAACAGGCTATAGAAAATTCAACACTTCCAGTTACCATTTCAACTTTGTAGAACAATGCTGTTAAATTGAATGTTCACATTTGTGTAATATGTTGAATCTATGGAAAATGCATAAATAGTAATCCTGTATAAACCTGTGCAAAAGGGAGGCCTGTTTCACTTTGTAACATGTAGAGCTCAGATCAACTATGCTGTAAGTGCAATAAGCAGCATTCTCAACCATTAACCTCCTAATGATGGCCCTCTACTGTATCACATATAACCAAGCAATGGCTACTCAAAGAAAAACTGACCATGGCAGGCATAGTGAATATGACTGCATGTGTCTGTATTATAACTGCACTCACCAGCTTTCTAAACCACCAGTGTCTCATTCTTGAATTTGAAACCAAAACCTTTAAAACTATTTTTAGAAGCACTTCAGACTCCAATTTAATATATTTCAGTTGTATGTTATCAAACAATTTTAATCCTGAAACAAAATACAATTAAATGGTATTGGAAAATATATATATAATTGGTACAAGCATAATCAGACTAGAGTGCTTTATCAACATGTTGTCTAAGCAAATACAATTTTGTTTTCTATATCAATGCTTGAACCGCTTGAACCTAGTGTTATATCTTGACAAAAGATAATGAATAAAATCACATGGACTCGGAGATAAAGTCGTAAAGTTAGTTAACTCCTCTTCCTCTATTAGCACACTCAACGTAATGACGTCATTTCCATACATGACACCTAGCATCGAACCGCCCAGCCAACATGTCCATGTGGGCCCCACATGGTTTTTCTCTGGTTTATATGGGTGTCATGTGGGCATGGGCTCAGTGTGGGCACTTTGATGGGGTTATTATGGGCCCCAGTTTGGTTTAGGTTGTGGGCTCCAGCTAGGCTGCCCATTTTTGTTTATTTGCGGGTCTTGTTTGGGCCCCAATTGGGCTATATTAGACTACATTTTTATTTCAAAATTTGGTTTGTTTTAAAAAGTACCTTCCATATTTGTGTTTTGAAAATGAAAAACATTTTAAAATATTTGACGTTTTATTTTTTTATTTGGTATAATTCAAAATCATGTTTGTCAAATAATATTTTGTGTGTAAATGTAACTTATTTAGTATTGTATAATATGTGCAAAAAAATGCTTAACTATATTTTCTTAAATAGTAAAGCACTTGCATCATACTGTCCCATCCCACACAAGTTCTCCTGAGTCCCCGCCTTTTCATAAAAAAAAAAACAACGGTCTCCGAGTCCGACTCCTTTCCTCCTGACAACTTTCTAGAACATCACCGCGTCAAATATCCTGTTTAACACTACCAAGGTAAGATATGTATACATTTTATTTTGTACTAACTTAGTTTTACTTAAGACTTTATAAAACTAACGTTAGATATTTCGGAATCCATAGAGCTTACATTTAACGAACACGGTTAGCCAGCCTAGCTCGAACAACTAAGTTAACGTTACATAAGCTAACTAAAATGAAGTTGGTTAACAAGCTAATTTTATATAATAAAGTGTTGTGTTCGCGCCGACTTTTACAGGCTTACCGTATTTTTCATTTATCGTTTGGTCTCATAATAATGACCGATGCAGTAACTTTAACTAGGCTATAACGTCATCGTGCAAGAATGCGCCATTTCGCTTCTAGGCCTTTCTGTGCTTTGCAGCCGGTGTAAGTTAACCCAGGTTAAAGTCATACTACCCGTACACTCAGTTTAAGTATTCAGGAAAGTTTTATTTGAGGGACAGATCGAAATTGTTCGTCGTAGTTCAAGAAACATTAATAATTTGATGCGGAAAAATACAATTATGAAATAATTATGAAATTATGAAAATCAATAGAAAAAAATAGTTTTATCTGTCTTGAACTTTTCATATATTAGCTGTACTCTCAATATGGTGGCGTATTGCTGCAGTAGCACCCTTTAATTCAAATTAATTCATTATTTTGGTTCACAGGTAGCCTGAAACGGAACACTTCCTTGAGTAACGTCAGCAAGAAAGAGGTGGAGACAGCCCTCGGAAAATGGTTTACAAATGCTCGCGATAGAGATGGCAACCGTGCCTTGAGAGCCCAGCCGAGGAGAGCAGCACAGTCAGAGGTGTAAGTTACACAATTTATAACAAATAAAGGGAATGCTAATTTTTTAATTTTTATTCAATTAGTAGTAATTTTAAACATCTGTAAAGTTAACCAATCAGAATCAAATATTCAACTGCACTGATTTTTAAGGGTTAAACTGCAAAGGAAGACCCTTATTGTATTTAAGGACCAATCATTGAGGGTGCATAGGCACCTATTAATTTTGGTAGTGTTCTTATTGTTATTAATCGTCTTAATATTCCAATTTTCTTATTAGGGGTTAATCTAGAATATCTATTGTATTTGCTCAAATTATTTTGGGGGGTATGAGCGTGAAGCATGATTATAATTTAGAATATACTCATGCATTTCTTTAATAAATGTTCATGTCAAACTGATTTTCTGCTGTTCTGCTAGGATTTTTAAAGTATTTATTTTACTTTTTTCTTTACTCTTTAGGTTTGAAGCTGAGGATTCTTTACAGTAACAGGACTTTATTTGAGTTTTTTGACATTCATTTCAATAAAAGAATCCTTGATTGACATTCTGAATTGGTCATTTTTTTCCCCCTGCAATTCAAATATTTTGTAATTTCTTAGATATTAAAATGTTAAAGTTACACAAATTGATGCACGTTTCGTTTGGGCAGGTACTGGTTAACAAAACAGTAACAAAGTGATTTGAAAGTTAATTTAGTAGTATAGCACATTCACTTAACATGGGGCCCAGTGGTCCTTATGAGATCACCCATAAAGGCCCCATAAGGTCGATGTATGGGACCCACTTTGGGCCCATTGATATTATATAATTTGGGACCCAAGTGGGCCCATAAAATGAACTTCTACGTGGGCCCAACTTGGAGCCCACTGTGTACCCATCATTAACCCATATGGGCTAACACACATGGGGCCCATGTGGAGCCGATGGACAAATTTATCTGGGCCCCATTTGGGTGGCCCATGCAGGGCCCATGTTACAGCCCATCAAAAGCCCACATGGACATGTTGGCTGGGCGTGTGTCAAACCAGGATGTCCCCAAACTGACCAATGGCGAACATCAATGGGTGGAACTTAATATTCAGGAACCCCCATATTAAGTAACGCCCCGCGGTCTGCAGATATACCTTATTGGAAAATACAGTTTTCTATGGATGTTCGGTGAGGTTCGGCACTTGAGACGTTCAAACAGCAACCTCTACTGGGCACCTAATTTAGGAATTTATTGCAATTTTTTTAGTCCAGCGATGGCGCAGCTGATAGTGTCTCTGACTCCCACTTGCTTTCTTGTTATGGTGCGATATCGAATCCAGATCATGTTCAACTTTTTGAGTGCAAAATATACAGTTTTTTGTTGTTTTAATAAATATTTTGTGTAGCTTACTTGCCTTATTGATACAAAACATTAGAACTGATGCAGAGTTGATGAATGCTAGCTGGAAAGGCTAGAAGAACATTGAATACGAACCGGGCATTACAATTTCCCTTCGGAAAGTGCATGCCTAACCACTGCGCAACGCAGTCATATTGGATAATGTGAAAAATACGTCTATGATCATTAAACAATGGATTTATTCCTGACCAACAGGTGACACCACTGTGCAGTGAATTTCAAAGCCTCGAGAAAATGAACCGATTTTCGACCCATTTTGATGAAAGCGCTACTGAAAGACCATCTTGTACGTTACTGGGGCGAATGGTCAATTCTGAAACCTGTGAGTTCGCGGTAAATTAGCAAAAAAAAAGTGATGTTCTTAAGACGACACAACCTAAAATCTGACGATGACATCAGACAGCGCTACTCAATTAAGAAATTTATGTAATTGTTTAACTGATAGCTACTACAGAGGGCAAACCTACCTCGTTGACAATTCGGACTCTGCCCGCATGCGCGAACTCTACACCCGACTGATGAATGATGAACATTAAGTAGGGTGTAACAATAAATCCCACCGTGTAACGTAGCATCACATAGCGACAGTGAGCAACTGAGCATTGCACTTATCTGTAGTGCAATGTATTGTCAAACCTCAGCTGTACTTGTTAATGATTTGCTGGTTATCTCGTACTCAGAGTGTGGAGTTTGGATTCTGCCCTCCACACAAACATGATTTAGTAGTATCAGATAGTTGAGAATTTCTGTCTCAGCGCCTTTTCAGTCACCAACTTCTACGTGTTACCTGGCTCCCAAGAAAGGGCAAAATGTTAGCTCACATTGCACTTTTGCTCTGCATACCATCTTCATTTTCTGCTTCTACAAGAGGTAAGTTCTTGGTGTTTATAGTATATATTTTTATGAATATATTATTGTTGGTATATGATTTTATTGGCAATTGGGGAACTGAAGGCCAGTTTCAGTAAGCTTTGCTCAGTTGCTATCTTTCATATTGCCTTTGAATTGTCTTGCCACAGCCAAGATAAAACCAAATCACCTTTATTGGAGGTGGATAATTTCCCATCTAATATGAAAACACAACCCATAAACATTTTAGACAACCTGTAGTATAGTAGGTGGACATGGTAGGTCTGGTGGTAAAATCTTAAGTATAGACTGCTGAAACATAAAGATAACAGGGTTAGTCGAGTGTTATTAATTTTTTCTGAAAGTAATGCATCCAAAATATTATAGTTGACTAACATTGTTGCACTTTTACAACAGTTTAACAAACTGCAATATTTTTTGTAGGTGGTTGAATACAGCTTGATGTCTGTGGGTCTTCAGCAGATTTTGTTTGATTCAGACTAGTGATGCAATCTGAAAGTGACACGTCAGTCTTAACTTTATGCCCTGATGTCACTTCTCTTGGAATGCTACATTGTATTAGAGGATGATACAGCCACAACACACCCTGTTCAGCGTCTCCTGTGTTAATTGTCTATTAAAAACATGTAGACCACAGTACGTATAACTTAAAATCTTCAAATAGTTGCAGTTGCCTAGATGTTAAGGTATCTGATCTCACCTAGATTGAATCTCGGTCTATCCAGTGGTTACGATTGATTGTTGCATAGCCAAAGCATTTACAGATCTAACTAGGCAGTACTCCAGTCTAGTGATGGCCATTCAAGGCTTCATTACCATTCTTCTAGCAGCAGGATTTTATGCTTGCTGCGCTAACTCAGATCTTTTTCAAAATTAAAGCCATCATTGAAATATATAAGGCAATATTGTTAACAATTTATTCGGTACATGTTATGTTTAATGTCTGTTCCAATGTTGTTCTTGTCTGTTTCATGAATTTCAATGATGGCTTTAATTTTGAAAAAGAAAATCAGAATGCAACCAGCATAATATCCTGTTGCTAAAATAATGCTAATGAGGCCTCATTTGGCTATCACTACTCCAGTCTGAACTCCTGAACCTTACTTTTATTATTTAAATACAAAGGATATACTTGACTGCCGCAAAGCAGACAGTTTGAGGGAAATACCTCTAATCAATCCTTGTAATGCCTTATAGCCACTACAAATTGTCAAACTAGTTTTGATTCTGTTTTCTCTATTCAAATAACTAACCAATCATTACTGTAAGGGATCAAAAAGAGTCTTTCTATTAGTCATTATCAGTCCTTTGGTGAGTTGATCGTTTTCAGGGTCACAGTAGCTGCATTTATCTTGCACATAGCTCATGATATTAACTTCCTTAGCTCAGTAGTTACCTAGTATGAATATTCAAATCCAAAAAAGTAACTGGTGGTATCAGTTGTAGTAACTGCTAGTTTGAAAGTATATTTTGATTTAGTTTAACAGGTCCCTTTTTATTTTTGTACTAGAGGGATTGTTATATAGCTGTGACCTAAGAGAATTAAAACTCCTGCTCTAAATCTGTCACATCACTATGTATTTATCCAACTGGAAGTTATTTGGTTTTATCTAATACTGCTTTCCCACTTGTGCTTTTCTTTTTGTTTCAGGTGCTGGTGTTGCTGGACCCAGGCTGAATAATAACTGGGTGTACAAATTCAGATACAACACAGAGGTGCTGGTAGACAGGGCCAAAGGGTCAAAAGAAGGCAATGCTGGCTATAAGATCTCCAGCGATGTGGATGTCAACTTAGTGTGGAGAGACCCCAACAGCAATGACGACCAGCTTATACAACTGGCAGTATGTTAAACATGCCTAAATTCCACATCAACTGTATGACATTAGGCCCTATATGCATTTTCGTCTGTTCTGTAAAACTGTTTGGATGGATGGAGTCTGTATGCCACAACAATGGATTTAAAATGAAACAACTGAGAGGCAATTGAATTGCACACTTTCAGTTTTAATTCAAGGGGTTGAACAAAAATATTGTATGAAACGTTTAGGAATTGGAAACCATTTTCATACACAGTCCCCTTATTTCAGGGGCTCAAATGTAATTGAACAAACTTACATAATCATAAATGTTAATTTCTAATACTTTATCAAGAACCCTTTGCAGGCAATGACTTGAAGCATGGACATCACCAAATGTTCGGTTTTCTCCTTGTGGTGCTTTTCCATTGCATGGTACTGGCTCAACTCTACTCGCCTCGCCTTGAATCTACTCGCTTTGGGAGCTTTTCCACCGCAGAGTACCAGGTCGATTCGGCTCTACATGCCTCGCCTCGGTTTGTTTTCCACTGCAGATAATACCCTGTACCCCCCGTAGTGACATTACAGGAAAGCTGCTGTGACGCCACCACCAACACCACACGCATGGAAACAACTATGGTTATCGTACACCTGATGCCGGCAAATTTGCCAACTAACGTAAACCCTGCAGTGAATCGAAAAATATATTGAACTCCATCAATTTTCTTTTAAATTGACAAGCTTTGAACGCAAAGTGGTAAATCAAAAGTAAACTAAATCTCGATAACATGGTCACAGACCCTGTTTGAAAATCAGTGAAAAAGTAGAATAGAATTATCACCATGCAGTATTAAAGATGACATAACTGCAACGTTCTGTTACATTTAAGTGTATACACCTAAAAATTCAACACCAACACATTTAAAACAAGATAGATAACTCCTCCATCTCGATTAAAGGAATAAATAATTGCCTTATTAATTGCCGGCTATAATACCACGCCAACTGACTCGAGTAGCCTAATGTACACAAGGCAGCATTTATACCGGTAGTAGTGAGGAAGCTTGTGTGAGCAGTAACTTTGGTCTTAATACATAGCAGATTGCAAAAATAGTTAGAAAGCTTGGTAGGCTGCTTCTGTTTGGCTTGACATTACTACTTTAATCAGTGCAATGTATGCCAGTTAGCCTATAGAGAAACCCAGAGGAGGAAAAAGATGAGATCCTTTTGTATGCTACAAAACAGTGTGTCTTTGTGGGTCTCTCACTGGGATAATGAGTTGATTTCAATGCCAGTACATAGGTCCAAACCAAGAGGTGTTATGGGAAAACACGATTGCTTAAATTACGAGTCTGGTCCTATGCACTGGCACTGAAATGTACCCATTTCAATGCAAGGACTCCTGGAACAGAACCGTGAAGGCGCGCCGTCCTCGTCTCATGAAATCATTTTCAGTGACTGGACTGTGAACAGCTTGTTTTGCTTTGCTGCACACTTTGAGTAATTGTCCAATCAGAAGTCTTCCGTGTTTTCACATCACCTTTTGTTATCGCCTCAGATCACTTGGAACCTCGACAGAGCAGGTACTAAAAAAGTATCTGGTACCAAGTACTATACTAACTTTTGGCCGGTGGAAAGCTGAGTCGAGCCGGTACCATGCAGTGGAAAACTCAATTTGTGAGTGTTTGTCAGGCCTTTACTGCAGCTGTCTTCAGTTGTTGTTTGCTCGTGGATATTTCTGCCTTAGGTTTTGTCTTCAGCAAGTGAAATGCGTGCTTGATCGGGTTGAGATCAGGTGATTGACTCGGCCATTGCAGAATATTCCACTTCTTTGCCTTAAATAATTCCTGTTTTGCTTTCGCAGTATGTTTTCGTCATAGTCCATCAGTAAAGTGAAGGGCCATCCAATCAACTTTGCTGAATTTGACTGAAACTGAGCAGACAATATATCCCTATACATTTCAGAATTCATCTGGCTGCTTCTGTCTTTTGTCACATCATCAATAAACACTAGTGATCCAGTGCCATTGGAAGCCGTGCATGCCCATGCCATCACACTGCCTCCACTGTGTTTTACTGATGATGTGGTATGCTTTGGATCATGAGCTGTTCTTAATGTCATCTGTTCAAAGAATTCTGTTTCAGAACTGGGCTGGCTTTTTTAGATGTTTTTTGGCCTTTCTATTCTTGAGGCTTATAAATGGTTTGCACATTGAGGTGAACCCTCTGTGTTTGCTTTCATGAAGTCTTCTCTTCATGCTAAACTTGGGTAATGATATGACTACGTCCTGGAGAGTGTTCTTCAGCTGGCTGGATGTTGTGAAGGGGTTTTTCTTTACCATGGAAAGGATCCTATGATCATCCACCACTGTTTTTTTTCTCAATGAACCAATGCCACACCTGGAATCAACCGCAAACTTTTACCTGCTTCATTGATGAAGAAATAACAAAGGAATAGCCCACACCTGTCCATGAAACATGTTTTGAGTACATTTTCAAATTACTTTTGGTCCCTTGAAAAAGAGGGGGCTACATATTAAATAGCTGTGTGTCCTAAACCCTTCCTCCAATTTGGATGTGAAATAAATAACAAAACAGGTGTTAGTGTCCAATTATTTCCAGACCTGATTTTATGTACAGTTAGGCAAAAAAGTATTTGATCCCCTGCTGATTTTGTATGTTTGCCCACTGACAAAGAAATTATCTGTCTATAATTCTAATGGTAGGTTTATTTGAACAGTGAGAGACAGAATAACAAATAAAAAATTACAGAAAAGCGCATGTTATAAATGTTATAAATTCATGTGCATTTTAATGAGTGAAATAAGTATTCGACCCCTCTGCAAAACTTGACTTAGTACTTGGTGGCAAAACCCTTGTTGGCTAGGCCACTCCAGGACCTTAATGTTCCTCTTCTTGAGCCACCCCTTTTTTGACTTGGCCGTGTGTTTTGGGTCGTTGTCATGCTGGAATACCCATCCACGACCCATTTTCAATGCCCTAGCAGAGGGAAAGAGGTTCTCACCCAAGATTTGACGCTACATGGCCCCGTCCATTGTCCCTTTGATGCGGTGAAGTTGTCCTGTCCCCTTAGCAGAAAAACACCCCCAAAGCATAATGTTTCCACCTCCATGTTTGACAGTGGGTATGCTGTTCTTGGGGTCATAGGAAGCATTCCTCCTCCTCCAAACACGGCAAGTTGAGTTGATGCCAAAGAGCTTGATTTTGGTCTCATCTGACACTTTCACCCAGTTCTCCTCAATCATTCAGATGTTCATTGGCAAACTTCAGATGGCCCTGAAAATGTGCTTTCTTGAGTAGGGGGATCTTGCGGTCGCTGCAGGATTTCCGTCCTTCACGGTGTAGTGTGTTACCAATTGTTTTCTTGGTGACTATGTTCCCAGCTGCCTTGAGATCATTGACAAGATCCTCCTGTGTAGTTCTGGGCTGATTCCTCACGGTTGTCATGATCATTGCAACTCCACGAGGTGAGATCTTGCATGGAGCCTCAGACTGAGGGAGATTGACAGTTCTTTTGTGTTTCTTCCATTTGCGAATAATCGCACCAACGGTTGTCAACTTCTCACCAAGCTGCTTGGCGATGGTCTTGTAGCCCATTCCAGCCTTGTGTAGGTCTACAATCTTGTCCCCGACATCCTTGGACAGCTCTTTGGTTTTGGCCATGGTGGAGAATTTGGAATCTAATTGATTGCTTCTGTGGACAGGTGTCTTTTATACAGGTAGCAAGCTGAGATTAGGAGCACTCCCTTTAAGAATGTGCTCCTAATCTCAGTTTGTTACCTGTATAAAAGACACCTGGGAGCCAGAAATCCTTCTGATTTAGAGGGGATCAAATACTTATTTCACTCATTAAAATGCAAATCAATGTATAACATTTTTGACGTGTTTTTTTGGATTTTTTTTGTTCAGATAAACCTACCATTAAAATTAGAGTGATTATTTCTTTGTCAGTGGACAAACATACCAAATCAGCAGGGGATCAAATAAATTTTTGCCTCACTGTACCTTCTTTAAACACATGCTCTGTTTTGTTGGAACTCAGATTGAGCTGTCTGTCCTAATAGTTCCAAAGATTGCTCAGACAGTCAGTTGTTGTAAAGAGTAAGTTGTTTACATGTTTGACCACACACTTACCAACTGCCAAGAACATTCTTAAATTATATGTATGCATGTACACATACTCATTGTGAAAACTATAAAAGATCAACCACATTAATTCCTTCAGGTGCTTCTTCTTTTGCCCTTTGGAACATGGCTGAATGGGGTTCTAGTATTCCCAGTAATTTGCATACATAAAAGCTATTGTCTTTCTCAGGAATATTGAATGTTTTCCAATTAAAAAATAGCTGGGTTTGAAAAATATTTGGATTATATTTCTTGAATTCTGTGGTTGTTTGGACTTGCCAACCACAATAAAACCAATGAAATAGGCTCAAATGGAATTGTCTGAAAAGTAAAAAAAAAAAAAGCATACTGCTTTTCAGATATTTCAAATATTATTTGAACCGTCAACAATCTCCACCATTTTGATTGTATGTATGGGTAAGTTTGAAATGAAACTGCTGGAGATGTTTGTTTAGTAACAAACCTTTGTTCTTCACTTTGGGAGTCCATGTTATTTATTGTTTTATTTTTTCAAACAGTGACTATGGCCTCTGAATTATCTGCCGGTCGCTCATTCCCATCCACAGATCTCAAACGTGAAAATTGAAAATGTGGCCCTACGCTCAGCCAAGAAGAACATCCTCCATGGTGCCACAGCGCAAAGCCTATTAGGAGAAAAGAGGCTGGCAGCACTAGAAAGGCCATTCATGGTGCACCTGAAAAACGGAAAGGTAACATCATTGTAAAC
This sequence comes from Esox lucius, assembly GCF_011004845.1. Taxonomy (NCBI): domain Eukaryota; kingdom Metazoa; phylum Chordata; class Actinopteri; order Esociformes; family Esocidae; genus Esox; species Esox lucius. The sequence goes on from NC_047593.1 coordinate 446,327, forward strand.
TGGAATTATAAGCATTTTATATGGATTTTTTCCATCCTCATAACAAGTTATACAAATTAAGGACAACAATGCCTCTTAAGGCGTAAACAAATATATTCAGATATGAACTAGCTTATGTGAGACCTTGTGAATTTGTTTTGCATATACTGAAGTGGATATTTTTCATGTGCGTGGATATAGTTACATTTACTAAAAGTATAGGAGGTTAAACTTTTAACAGTAGCATAAGATAATTTGTTTGCTGCAAATGACTTCAGTTGATTTAAAATTATCAATAAGTCATACAAATATTATGCAGTTTACATAGATCTAGAATTATGAATGAATGAATGAATGAACTGGATCGAGAGCCTATAAAGAGACATTTCCTAAGCATCATTGAATACATCCGGATTGCCAGGGACGATTAATGGAGCTGTAATTGGCTGTGCGTTCATGTGGTGATGCTGGAAGGGGAAATACTGGACAGATGATGTGTACGTGCAAAGGTTAAGAGAGGGATGGGAACCATGCCAGGTTTTCCTTCAGATTGCCACCCAGCTGGTTTTTAGATCCCAGCGGAGATGATTGTTGGGGCATTGGTGTGGCAAAGGGTTTTAAGGATGACAGTATGGGGTGATTAGTTCAACACAGTGAATATTTAGTCTTTTTACAATGGTGAAACTCTAATCAAGTGTGGTTTGCAGGATTTCTTAAGGCTGTTTTTGGTTACTTTCAGCTATATAGTTGACTGTGGTCGCTTTAATTATAAGGCAACATTTCTGATGTTTGGATTGATCTAAGAATGTCTTGTCTTGTACTGTGGTTGATAGCATTATTGATAGAGTTGTTAACTAACTCTTTAGAAAACTGTACAAATTTAAGACTGGACTGCACTTTTTGAAATGTAATGTACCATAAATTATAATAATTCTGGTTTAGAGAGACATTAGTACTTATAGTTTTGTTTTTAAACAATGTCATCTATTTTCTGTGACCTCTGCTCTTTTTTTTTTTTTGTATTTGAAATGTTTCAGAATAATCTCTCTAAACTTAGACACATTTTCACTGATCTGCTTTTTTTTTTAATCTCTTTGACTTATGAAGGCTGAATAGTGACCAAAGATGTTTTTAGTCTGTAAGAAGTATAGTAAATAAAGCCTGATCAATTCATTATGTTGTTTAATCTAGGAAAGTCAGAGTTCATTATTTAAGTTAAGGTTTTTGTACACATTTGTAATTATGCAAATTGTCAGTACGCCTATAATGCTTATTGTATTAAAACAAATGATTAATTATAAATCAAAATTAGCAAATCAAGAACTTCATTATAGTGAGTTATCACAGAAAATTCTAATTTCACAGCATTCAATATTTTGACAGCCCTAGTTTAGTCTTGAACTGAAAGTATGATTTACAGTTTGGTGCCATTGGTTGAGTGGAATATGCAGTGACTGTCAATATAACATTTAATAGACTGCTGAATGTCTTGGATGGTGTTCCTTACATTTGACAATCTTTGCCAAGAAAATGACACTGTTGTTGGCACTGATTACATTTCATGGGCATACCTTGTCAAGAGTAAATTAACTCCCTTTCAAGGAACATCCACATTACACCATCCGCCAATAGACCCCCTTTCATTTGTTTGCATGACATTGCATCATATTCTGAGAAACCTTTAGCGACACTTCTTTAACGTTTAGCGATATGCTGATTTCTCTAACGTTAACTCCTTAATTTGTTCTCTCTACCTTGGCTCCAGTGCATTATGTTACTTTGCAAGCTTTTTACAAATAATGTGTCACTTTTGTAATGTATTTACTTGTTTGTTGTATTCCATTCATCGGTTTTAGGTGAGTGGCTTTTACTGCTATAAAGCAGAGCCTGCAACCATTAAGAACTTAAAGAGGGGTGTTGCCAGCCTGCTTCAAGTGCAGACCAGTTCTGGGAAGGTTATCGAGGTAAATGAGATGACATACATGTACAGTCACAGGATTTCAAGGAAACCATTTAATTTTCACGTTTATTCTGTAGTCCTTTTATTCCTGGCTTGTACTGTTTGTGCACCCCAGTGGCGGAACCTTTTTGTCCTTCTAGCTTGGACAGCAGAATTCCTTCAGAATACTTTTGAAACCCTAAAGATATAAAAAAAATATCTCAACAAATTTCATAAATGTATTCTCTTTTAACACAAAACAAATGACACAAAGATTTTGTTCTCTATTGTTTGGTAGTGCATTATTATTATTTTGGTTGTGGAGCTCCTTTTCTTTTACGCAGTGTGTTTTGTTCAGCAATAATCCTGTGTTTGTGCAATCACTCCTGCGACTGGTTCTCCCTCCCTCCTTCCGCACGTAACATTGGGATTAATTGGTTTATTTGCGAGACTGAAAAGATATTAAATGCAGAGGACAAATTTGGTTTCATTGTATGCCATACTGAGAAATGACAAAGAATGATATATCTTAGAAATACATCATACATTTCTTGGATCTACAAGGACTATGTGGTTTCTGAGCTTCTGTATCACATCGCTTTGTTAGGAGTTGCCCCCCCCACTCCCCACCAAAGTTTGGAGTACTCGCTGCTGATCACAACCGAGAGCCCAGAAAATTGTATTCGGAGAGCGCTAGCTGCCAACCGTGATAAAGATCAGCAAAAGGCAGTATAATGTAGCTACAAGTAGCCTATGTGCAATGTGATGGTCTGGGGGTGCTTTGGTGGTGGTAAGGTGGGTTGATGTGCAGAGGGTTCAAGGGATCTTGAAGAAGGAAGGCTTTAACTCCATTTTGCAACACCATGCCATACCCTGTAGATGGCGCTTGATTCGAGCAAATTTCCTACAACACGACAATGACCCAAACCACAGCTCCAAAGTATTCAAGAACTATTTAGGGAAGAAGCAGCTGGTATTCTGTCTATAATGGAGTGGCCAGAACAGTCATCAGATCTCAACCCTATTGAGCTGTTGTGGGAGCAGCTTGACCGTATGGTATAAAAAAAACTCTTCAGCTGGTGAGCAAAGCTGATCTATGTAAATAGGTCATTTTTTAAACGTGTGGAAAATCCCAGAAATTGCAAAAAGGACAAATGCTTTGAGCAACATTCATCAAAATAGCAGTGCATGTTCATGGTCACACGTTTGTAGTAGTTATTGTACCTATCAAAGCAGTGGTATAACAAGAGTATTGTAAAATTAGGTTTCATTTCCATCAATTTGGAAGTGACTATACATTTTGCTAGTGGATTGTTGAATGAGCACTTGTGGTTGCTGACTTATCTGTCTGGTGTGCACAGAATGATGTTTCTGGGAGGTGTACAGTCGAGTACAGAGCTGTCCAGGGCAAGGTGACAAGGACCAAGGCTTTGGACACCTGCAAGAGCATGGAGACTGGCTTTACCACCTACATTCAGGTCCTGGGCGTGACTGGGAAGTCCAGCTCTGTCACTGTGTTCACTCTGGAGGATGGTTTCATCAAGTCAGCCGTAGCCGAGGAAACCCACATGTTAGCAGTCACTGCACGCCGCCAAACTGCTGCTAAAGTAGTGTCCAGGTAACCAGTTTACATGATGGTTGGAACGGCCACAAAATGTCAGTATGTTTAAAATACTTTATATATAAACACTCTTTAAATACAAGTCTTATGTAGTGTTTAATCATGGTTTTCTTATTCATTTAATGTTTTAATTTTTAGTGCATGACTTCAAAAATGTTTTAATTGGTTTAATATAACATATTTTACAAAGAAATACCAAGGAACCAAAAACATTTCTTGAATTATTTTGTCTTCAGGCAAACCTTGACACTGGTAAAGACTGAGGCTGGTCCATTTGAGGCGTCAGGAAAGAATGCTGCAAGTGTTGTCAAATCACTTGACGAGAAATTGTTTGCTGTGGGTGTCACAGCTGAGAAGGTCAAATCTCAATGCAAGGGCTGTCAATCGGTGAGTGATTGTTAGAAGCAATAAATTCCTTCCTGTTGTTTTTTTGCAAGCCTGATGTCTGTTAACCACCTGTGTTAATTTAAAACAAGGCCTTATAATACAGTATAATGTATTGTCATGAATTATCTACATTCAAAGGCTTGCAGAACCATTTGTTGACTGTTCTAGACAGAACCTTGTGTTGACAATTGTTATTGGTGTAATCCTTTATAGTGAGTAGAAGGTATTTTCCTATTCATGGGGTTCTATAAAGAAACGTAACAATTTTTTTTCTGTAGGATCTACACATTTTTTTTTTCTAATACAGTAGTTGTGAAGGGTTGTGGGAAATATACAACTCTATCAAACCAAAATAAGCAGGACTGGTGGATAAAAGAAACAAGCCAAGAACAAATGTACAGTTGTGCTCCTAAGTTTGCATGCCCTGGCAGATAGTGAAATTTGTGAGACCCATAACAAAACTCATGCAAATTAGTGTTGTGTAAATGAACAGTGAGAACAAACGACACAGACAACCAAAGCTACCATCAAACATAAAACGTTTATTATAAACACACGGCAAAGGGGTTAGGGAGAAGGGGCTGAGCGGGACCCAAGAAATTAAATAATAGTCCAAACACCCCTAAACTGAACTTGCCTGCCTCAAAAATTGGTTAGCTGACTACTAACCAATACAGAAATACAGTGGGTGGTCCGCTCAGTTCTAACTAATGTTTTTAGACAAAGTTTTCCTACGGGTTGTGAATGCCCAAGGGCGACTTGCTAAAAAAATAAAAAGGACAAAACAGCAAACAATTGACTAGAAAACACCAAACAAAACACCACAGCAATACATACATGAAATAGGACAAAGTGAGATGTGCTAAACAAAGTGTCTGTCTACCAAAAAAAGGGTATGTATCTCAAGAGTGTTTATGTCCATGTGGGGTAAAGCAAAAGAGTCTCTCTGGGAGAACCAACTGACTGGGTTTTTAAACCAGGGATATGTGATGCGATTGGGTAATTGAAAAAGGAACAGGTGGTCAATTAGGAGGGGTGTCCACTGATTGGTCCACCTCAGCAGTCAGGCGACGCACTCATAACTGCCAGGTGGGAAACACCAACAAGCACAATCAGGAACGTAAGGGACACCTGGGGAAACGGCAGGAGGGGAAAAACAACTGTAAGGCTCTATATTTTTGTGGCATGTTTCTTTTTCTCCTGTCATGCGTAAGAGTACATTTACTCTCTGCGTGTATGAATAAACATTTGTAAAACTTAAAAACAAGTCCTTGTACCTGCACACCCGGTGACTGAATATAAGGTAAAACCTTGGAGCTAATTATAGGCCTTTTTACACTGCATTTTTCTTAGCCCAGGGATAAGACTGGCCCTGTTTTAGCTTAGCCTGTGTCCACATAATGGTTTGTTAACCAGGAGCAAAGGTTGAACCCTAGGCTTCACCCTAAGAATTAACACTTGTATTCCTAAATCCTGGGTTAATGGAGTAAAATTACACAAGTGTCACAAATGACTATTTTACGTTCTATCTATGACAAGCCACATGTTACATTCTCTCTGGCATGCAAATAACGTTACATGTACCTCACTGACACACAATCTGTGTTACACTCCCAATATTCAATTAACGACTTTTTGACATTGGTTGGTCAAGATGGCCACACTGTCTGCATTTGCTTTGACAACTTTGTTAAAACTACGCAAAGAAAAATGGCAACGTGAAAATATGAATAAGGAAGGGAATATCACAAGTCAAACTTTAGTCTTTTGAAATATTTGCTAGATTTACGTAAAAAGCAAGCTGCAGTAATTACTTCGCTACGATAAAGCCAGTGTACTGAAACAACAATAGTTTGCAGAGTGAAAGGACCGAAACAGAAATAGCAGTGCATCTCCTTTTTTCCCCAACAGTGTGGCTGGGTTTCGGACTGACACGCTGGCCTCAATGACACAATCGGCTCTATTGCAGGAAATTCTAAAACATCCTCCCTGTGTCTCTCTTGCTTGTGAACTTTATTTTCTTAAATTTTTTGCAAAAAACAAAAAACATCATTCCATCATTCCCTAAGAATTTACTTATGAATTCCTTCTCAGTTAACCAGTCTCTAAAACTGTTCATCAAAAAAAGTCAAAAAGGAAGGTTTTGAGTGAGGAACAGAAGGCTTAAAATTAAGAGACCACTGCAAATTGAACGCTTCTGTTCCTCACTTAAAAATGTTCAACTTTTTTGGAAAAGAAAGAAAAAGGTGCAGTGGTCTCTTAATTTTTGTGAAATCTACCCCCTCATTAACCCCCAATACAACACACTATTGTACATGGAATTCATATTACCTCATTAGTTAGTAGCTAGTGGTTTTTATTCGGAGTCTGGGAAGCAATTCATGAACAATTTTAGAGAATGGTTAATTGAGAGGGAATTCTTAAGTAAATTCTTAGGGAATGATGTTAAGACAGTACTGACAAAAAAATTTAAGAAAATGAAGTTCAACAGCGTATGTAAACTAGGTGAAAGTGCTGCTTTAGTGATTGGACAATAAACGTTCTATGATTTAAGCCCATGATAAATCTTCAAGCCGCTATACGCCTCCGCTGCCCTGAAGGGGACGCTTGAGTGTATGTTGGCCCAAAATGTAATTTTTATGTTCATGTCTCCCACAAATTGTTTAGACATTATATAGAAGTGTGTTAATTTGGCAGCATATTCGGTTGAGTTTGATGCCTTGAACACAACTCATTCATCTAAATCGAGCTCTAGTCAGTAAAATAGGTTAGTTCTGTTCAGTTCTTCCGTTAAAACAGACTGCTGTTTGAAATCCTTGCGTGTTTTACAGAAACTGTTTTGAAGTGTTCAATGTATCTTATTCAGAGGAAAGGACATCTGTTTATTATATATTTTTAAGTATAAGCTGTTGTAATTTCATGAATGTAGGCATATAGTGACTACAACTGTTTTCAAATCATGTTCTTTAGAATAGTTATTTTACTATAAACTATAGTTGACAAAATAAAAATGTCTCTCCGTGTATAAGGGACGACCATTGTAATACTGCTAATAATCCCTCTAAATGACATAGTGGCTATTGCATCTGTCTTTAGATCTGAACGTGGAGGGTTCGCGACTCTGTTACACCATAACATATATATTATTTTGTGTAGTGCACGTCTATATAAAAGGGTCACATCATATGATTATTCTCTTATACATTTTGACGTGCATTGTAGGACAGAGTGGATACATGTAGTTGGGAAATGGCAATAATCAAAACAATAACATCAAAGTCAGGAATGTTCCCACAAGACCATGAAAATTCCATATAAAAATGTAAGATAATATAATTCCGTGTAATATACACAGAATAATATAATTCCGTTGTAATGTGTGCAACGGAACGTTTATTAATGTATTGTGATGATGTGAAAATTGGTCAATGGTACAGGTCTCCAAACGTATTGACTGATTCCTCCTTTTTTTTTCCTCACCTTGTTAGCTGTTTGAACACTGGAAGGCAGTCCAAAAGCAGTTTGAACCAGATAGCTTGTCAAAGGCTATTGCTCCCCGAAGCTTCCTGGCTCTCATCCAGAGCATAAGAAAAGCCTCCAAGACTGAGATCCTACAAGTGCTGAAAAGTGCTAGCAAGACTGCCCTGTGAGTCCTAGTTCCTATACCCACTTTTCAGTCTATATTTTTAATCTCTCTTCACATCCTTTTTTACTTCTGTTCTTATCTCTCTTCTCATCTATATTTACATTATTTTCTCTCTGTTCTGCAATCTCTCTCGCTCTCTCTCTCACTCACTTTGTCTTTGTATGTACAGTATCTCACAAACGTGAGTACACCCCTCACTTTTTTGTAAATATTTGATTATCTTGTCATGTGACAACACACAGCCATATATGTCTAAACCGCTGGCAACAAAAGTGAGTACACCCCAAAGTGAAAATGTCCAAATTGGGCCCGAGGTGTCAATATTTTCTGTGGCCACCATTATTTTCCAGCACTGCCTTAACCCTCTTGGGTATGAAGTTCACCAGAGCTTCACAGGTTGCCACTGGAGTCCTCTTCCACTCCTCCATGATGACATCACAGAGCTGGTGGATGTTAGAGACCTTGCGCTCCTCCACCTTCCGTTTGAGGATGCCCAACAGATGCTCAATAGGGTTTAGGTCTGGAGACATGCTTGGCCAGTCCCCAGTCAATCACCTTTACCCTCAGCTTCTTTAGCAAGGCAGTGGTCATCTTGGAGGTGTGTTTGGGGTCGTTATCATGTTGGAATACTGCCCTGCGGCCCAGTCTCATGTATGTCACAGTATATGTTTGCATTCATGGTTCCCTCAATTAACTATATCTCCACAGTGCCGGCAGCACTGATGCAGCCCCAGACCATGACACTCCCACCACCATACTTGACTGTAGGCAAGACACACTTGTGTTTGTACTCCTCACCTGGTTCCGGCCAAACACGCTTGACACCATCTGAACCAAATAAGTTTATCTTATCAGACCACAGGACATGGTTCCAGTAATCCATGTCCTTAGTCTGCTTGTCTTCAGCAAACTGTTTGCGGCCTTTCATGTGCATCATCTTTAGAAGAGGCTTCCTTCTGGGACGACAGCCATGCATACCAATTTGATGCAGTGTGCGGCGTATGGTCTGCACTGACAAGATTTTAGAGCACTTCATTCTTCCATCTGCTGACAAGCTTTATGGAGATGTTGATTTCCTTTTCCAGCAGGACTTGGCACAGTGGCAAAATGACTGGTAACTGGTTTGATGCCCATGGTATTACTGTGCTTGATTGTCCAGCCAACTCACCAGACCTGAACCCCATAGAGAATCTATGGAGTATTGTCAAGAATGAAAAGGAGATAACTGAGCCAACAACACAGACAAGCTGAAGGCCGGTATCAAAGCAACCTTCCATAACACCTCAGCAGTGCCACAGGCTGATTGCCTCCATGCCATGCCGCATGGATGCAGTAATAAGTGCAAAAAGAGCCCCGACCAAGTATTGAATGCATAAATGAACATACTTAGGAAACCTTTGCAGGTGTTTTGAGTTAATTAGCTGATTGGTGCTCCTCTCAGGTTGACATTTCTGTATTGTAAATTTTTTATTCTAATATTTTGAGGTACATTTGTCCAAGAGGCATTTAAAAAAAAATGGTGTGGGTGTGTTTGCGCACGTTCGTACACTCAGGTTAGTATTCAAACCACCATTGAAAATCGTGAAGCGAATAATAGCTGTGCAAATCCATATAAAAGACTAACATGTTCACACCATCGTGTATTTACCAGCAATAGAGTTAGGCCTAAAAAACTGTTTGAAATGAAAGTATCACATTTAGTTGTCCAGCATACTGGTCACTGGAAGTTGAAAATATCAACAGCCAAAATGTCCAGTGGGAAATATGCCGGATAAATAAATTGATTTAAAAGCATATTAAATAGACTAATATTGTGTTACCAATATGATATTTTGCCATGAAAACAGTAAGACATTTGGCGTACTGAGTGTTGGGTCGTGTGACTATGCAAAACATGTCTAAACGTTTATGCAATGGGATAACATGTATTTATATCCTTACATTTTAATGGGCATTATCTAATAAGGTAATACTTAAAATATTAGCCAAAATATTTTATACAAGCTTTAGTGTTTTTCTTTTGTCAATCAGTGTTGATGCGACAAATATGCAGCTGAAACGTGTTAATTATGTTGAATAATTTGGCTACATTACAGTGCATTGCAGAACAATTCTACAACTGGGTTTCACCATATTGAAATGAAGAAGCAAACAAGTTTCAGTAAATTATCTGACCCTTTAACTTTCTGCAGAGCATGTCCAACACTATTGCATGCATGGGCTAGACATCCTTTGGAAACCGACATAATTTGCATGGTATTTGTTGAGACGTTTCTAACATTGGCCTGAAATCCCTTATTCAGATTGGAGACACATCGTTTTGGATTCATAAAATGTATGGATATAAATACATGTTGTCCCATTGCATATTAAACGTTGAAACACGCTTTGCTTAGTCACATGATGAAACACTGGATAATATCTTACTGTAAGAGCGAGCAGAGACTTGCTGCTTTCTTGGCAACATATAATATACAGTTGTGCTTGTAAGTTTGCATAACCTGGCATAAATTGTGAAATTATGGCAATGATTTTGAAAATATGAAATATGAATATGCAAAAAACTATTTTATTTAAGGATAGTGATCATATGAAAGCATTTATTATCACATAGTTGTTTGGCTCCTTTTCAAATCATAATGATAACAGAAATCACCCAAATGGCCCTGAGCAAAAGTTTTAATTCCCTTGAATGTTTGGCCTTGTAACAGACACGCAAGGTGACACACAGGTGAAATTGGCAATTAAAGGTTAATTTCCCACACCTGTGGAATTTTAAATTGCATTTAGTGTCTGTGTATAAATAATCACTGAATTTGTTAGCTCTCACATGGATGCACTGAGCAGGCTAGATACTGAGCCATGGGGAGCAGAAAATAACTGTCAAAAGACCTGCATAACAAGGTAATGGAACTTTATAAAGATGGAAAAGGATATAAAAAAAATCCAAAGCCTTGCAAATGCCAGTCAGTACTGTTGAATCACTTATTAAGAAGTGGAAAATTCAGGGATCTCTTGATACCATGCTAAAGTCAGTTAGACCAAGAATGATTTCAGCCAAAACTGCCAGAAGAATTGTTCCAGATACAAAGAGAAATCCACAGGTAACCTCAGGAGAAATACAGGCTGCTCTAGAAAAAGACGGTGTGGTTGTTTCAAGGAGCGCAATGCGATGATACTTGAACAAAAATGAGCTGCATGGTCGAGTTGCCAGAAATAAACGCCAATGCCACAAAAAAGCCTAGTTACAATATGCCTGACAACCCCTTGACACGCCTCACAGCTTCTGGCACATGGTAATTTGGAGTGATGAGACCAAAATAGAGCTTTATGGTCACAACCAGATGTATGCAGCATGTCATCAGAAAATGCTTGCAGACAATAGCATTCTTCTGTATGAAAGCTGTGCATGGGACGCTCTTGGACTTTCCAGCATGACAATGACCCTAAGCACAAGGCCAAGTTGACCCTCTGCTGTATTGGTTACAGCAGAAAAAGGTGAAGGTTCTGGAGTGGCCATCGCAGTCTCCTGACCAAGATATCAACGAGCCACTCTGGGGAGATCTCAAATGTGTAGTTCATGCAAGACGACCAAAGACTTTGCATGACCTGGAGGCGTTTTGCCAAGTCGAATCGGCAGCTATACCAACTGCAAGAATTCGGGGCCTCATAGACAACTATTACAGAAGACTGCATGCTGTCATTGATGCTAAAGGGGCCAATACATAGTATTAAGATCTAAGGGTATGCTGACTTTTGAACAGGGGTCAGTTCATTTTTATCTTTGTTGCCATGTTTTGTTTTATGATTGTGCCATTTTGTTATGACCTACTGTTGAATGTGAATCCCATAAGGCATAAAAGACATGTGTTTTGCCTGCTCACTAGTTTTCTTTACAAATGGTACATATATTACAAATTTTCCAAGGGTATGCAAACCTTTGAGCACAACTGTAGGTCACACAATATTTGGTAATATGCTTTTAATCTATTTATTTATTTGGAATATTTCCCACTGGACATTTTGGCCATTCATATTTTCATCTGCATGACAACTACACGTGATACCGCCTGTATTTGCCGGCTTAACGTAAACCCTAACATGCACTCACACGTGCCCACACATACACATTCAGACTAGTCAATATTACCAAATCGTTGCACCATCTGGTGGCATATAAACCATTTTTATGTGCCACCTGGTGACAGAGAAGGAGGATTACAGCTTTAAAAAATTAAATAAAAATGGCGGATAGCACATCTGGCAGACATTCGGGCAAAATGACTTTATTTGCTTTTCCAGTAGTTATTTTTACATAGAAAACAATACAGGGGGATAAAGCATGCATATCTAGGAGCATTCCTAAAAGTAGCTTTCTGTAAGTTTATCGAGGGCTGTGAAACTCAATTTACACTTATGCATATCACTGCAATACGTCCATATTTAAATGTTCAATAATACTACCCAGATTGCTGATAGTTTACAGTAATCTTTTTTTAATTTTATTTTTGAACTGCTGCTAGTGTACAGTTTTGTATATTTTTGCTTTATTCTTTTTTTTTTTTTGGTCTGGCTATATTTTTGTTTATATACTCTTTTTAACTCTCACTTTGTATATTTGGTTGTCGGGTGCCATGTCACAAGAATTTCGTTGTGCAGGATGAATCTGTGTTTGTATGGTGCATTTGACACACATACCTTGAAACTATCTGTCAAGCAATGGTGGAGGCAATGTGATGGTCTGGGGGTGCTTTGGTGGTACAGGATAAAATGTATCTTGTGGGTGGTGCTTCAGGAAGCATGGGGTGGAATCTCTTCAGATTACCTCAACAAATTGACAACTAGTCAATGCCAAATGTATGTGTTGGAAATTACGTTTTCTATATAGTGATCTCTTTTTGGCCAGCGCAATATATCGGAAAGATTCCACTGTTTTCAATATTACTCTAGACAAATAGCTTCTTTTCAACTAACTGGGTTTGCAGACCTCAGGTGGTGGATGCTGTGACCTCATCCCAGACTCCAGCCTCCCTGGACGCCATGCTGCAGTTCCTCAACTTCGCTGACCCCAAAGGCCTAGTTCTACAGGAGAGGTTCCTGTACGCCTGCGGCTTTGCTTCACACCCCAACGAGAGGATGCTCCAGGCTTTGCTGGTGAGTGGCCAATGTCTTCTTATTGACAATCTTTGGGTGCTTTAAAGCTAGGACAACAGAGTTCCTGCCCATTTTCTGCAAACTTCTGAACACTTCCTTTTCAAATAATATGTAACGCAAAACCCCAGCCCCCCCTCAACACTAGAAATTGCAAGCATTAGTTCCAGAGGCAACAGCCATCACTCGCACCTCCCATAGCTGTTGCCTCTGGAACTAATGCATCCTATTATTATTTTGATCCTTTTTAGCACTTACTTTACTGATGGCTACTTCATTGAGTAGGATGTACTTACTACTATTGGGTTGTGGGGTTCCTCCACCAAGTTCTTTTATTGTGAATAAAAACAGAATGCAATGATGTGGAAGTTTTCAATATTTTATTCAGAATACAACATAGATGACATATCAAATGTTTAAACTGAGAAGATGTATCACTTTAAGGGAAAAATAAGTTGATTTTAAATTTCATGGCATCAACACATCTCAAAAAAGTTGGGACAAGGCCATGTTTATCACTGTGTGGCATCCCCTCTTCTTTTTATAACAGACTTCAAACGTCTGGGGACTGAGGAGACTGAAGTTGCTCAAGTTTATGAATAGGAATGTTGTCCCATTCTTGTCTAATACAGGCTTTTAGTTGCTCAAATGTCTTATTTCTTCTTTGTCGCACCTTCCTCTTTATGATACGCCAAATGTTTTCTATGGGTGAAAGATCTGGACTGCAGGCTGGCCATTTCAGTACCCGGATACTTCTTCTATGCAGCCATGACATTGTAATTGATGCAGTATGTTGTCTGGCATTGTCATGTTGGAAAATGCAAGGTCTTCCCTGAAAGAGACGACGTCTGGATGGGAGCATATGTTGTTCTAGAACTGGGATATAACTGTCAGCATTGATGGTGCCTTTCCAGATGTGTAGGCTGCCCATGCCACACGCACTCATGCAACTCCATACCATCAGAGATGCAGGTTTCTGAACTGAGCGCTGATAACAACTTGGGTTGTCCTTGTCCTCTTTAGTCCGGATGACATGGCGTCCCAGTTTTCCAAAATGAACTTCAAATTTTGATTCGTCTGACCACAGAACACTTTTCCACTTTGCCACAGTCCATTTTTAATGATCCGTGGCCCAGAGAATACGCCTGTGCTTCTGGATCCTGTTTAGATACAGCTTATTTTTCGACCTATAGAGTTTTAGCCGGCAACGGCGAGTGGCACGATGGATTGTGTTCCCCCGACAATGTTTTCTGGAAGTATTCCAGAGCCCATGTTGTGATTTCCATTACAGTATCATTCCTGTATGTGATGCAGTGCCGTCTGAGGGCCCGAAGATCACGGGCATCCAGTATGGTTTTCGGGCCTTGACCCTTACGCACAGAGATTGTTCCAGATTCTCTGAATCTTTGGATGATATTATGCACTGTAGATGATGATAACTTCAAACTCTTGCCAATTTTTCTCTGAGAAACTCCTTTCTGATATTGCTCCACTATTTTTCGCCGCAGCATTGGGGGAATTGGTGATTCTCTGCCGATCCTGACTTCTGAGAGACACTGCCGCTCTAAGAGGCTCTTTTTATACCCAATCATGTTGCCAATTGACATAATAAGTAGCAAATTGGTCCTCCAGCTGTTCCATATCTGTACATTTAACTTTTCCGGCCTCTTTTTGTTACCTGTCCCAACTTTTTTGGAATGTGTAGCTCTCATGAAATCCAAAATGAGCCAATATTTGGGATGACATTACAAAATGTCTCATTTCAACATTCGATATGTTATCTATATTCTATTGTGAATTAAATATAAGTTTATGAGATTTGTAAATTATTCCATTCCTTTTTTACTCACAATTTGTACAGTGTCCCAACTTCTTTGGAATCGGGTTTGTATTTTTTTAGAACATTTCAAAGGGGAAGATTGGCAGTAACGACATCAAAGAATCAGTGGTGATCATCATGGGTGCCCTTGTGAAAAAGCTCTGCCAGAAAGGAGGCTGTGACTTACCAGTGAGTAATATTATTGAATATGTGTACGCTTATGGGTTTGTACAAAGCAATGAAAGGGTTTGTACAAAGCATATTTTTAACCTATTTAATTACTTTCTACCATAAGGATACTGATGGGACTATTTTGGAACAGGCCAAACTCTACTAAAATGTCTGGCCTAATTAGTATTAAACAATAGTAAACAAAAGTTTCATGTAAACAATGAACTTATACGAGCTCTGACATTGACCTCCACATCAGAGGCATCCACCATTATAATGCAGTCAAATATGTGGGATTTCTTGCAACATTCAATCTGTCTAAAGACCTGGTTGGTCATATGATCACAACTCCAACCTGGTCATCAGGAGGTATCAGCCAATACATTATACTGAAACATCCATCCATCCATCTTCTTCCGCTTATCCCGGGCCGGGTCGTGGGGGCAGTAGTCTAAGCAGAGATGCCCAGACTTCCTTCTCCCTAGACACTTCCTCTAGCTCTTCCGGGGGGACACAGAGGCTCATTTCAGCCGCCTGTATCCGGGATCTTGTCCTTTCGGTCGTGACCCAAAGCTCATGACCATAGGTGAGAGTAGGAACGTAGATTGACCGGTAAATCGAGAGCTTTGCCTTGCGGCTCAGCTCTTTCTTCACCACGACAGACCGATACATCGACCGCATTACTGCAGAAGCTGCACCGATCCATCTGTCAATCTCCCGTTCCATCCTTCCCTCACTCGTGAACAGGACCCCCAACTCCTCCACTTGAGGCAGGCACTCTCCACCAACCTGAAGTGGGCAAGCCACCCTTTTCCGACTGAGTACCATGCCCTCGGATTTGGAGGTACTGATTTTCCTCCCCACCGTTTCACACTCTGCTGCAAACCATCCCAGTGCATGCTGAAGGTCCTGGTTTGAAGGGGCCAACACAACAACATCATCCGCAAAGAGCAGAGACGAAATCGTGTGGTCCCCATACCTGACACCCTCTGGCCCCTGGCTGCGCCTAGAAATTTTGTCCATAAAAATTCCAAACAGAACCAGCGACAAAGGGCAGCCCTGCCAGAGTCCAACATGCACAGGGAACAAGTCTGACTTAATGAGTCCACCTCTGAGCCCTCATCCTCTGCTTCCTCAATGGAAGACGTGACGGCGGGTACTCCTTCCACCGCCCAACGACATCCCCAGTTGAGGTCAACAGCTGCCCACCTCTACTGTAAACAGCGTTGGTAGAGCACTGTTTCCCTCTCCTGAGGCGCCGGACGGTTTACCAGAATCTCTTCGAGGCCAGCCGATAGTCCTTCTCCATGGCCTCACCGAACTCCTCCCAGGCCCAAGTTTTTGCCTCCACAACCACCGGGGCTGCAATCCGCTTGGCCTGCCGGTACCCGTCAGCTGCCTCAGGAGTCCCACAAGCCAACCAGGCCTGATAGGACTCCTCCTTCAGCTTGACAGCATCCCTTACTTCCGGTGTCCACCACCGGGTTTGGGGATTGCCATTTCGACAGGCACTGGAGACCTTACGGCCACAGCTCCGAGCGGCCGCTTTGACAATGGCGGTGGAGAACATGGTCCACTCTGACTCAATATCTCCAGCCTCCCTTTGGGATCCAGTCGAAGCTCTGCCGGAGGTGGGAGTTAAAGATCTCTCTGACAGGAGAGTGGTGACTCCAGAGTGGTAAAGAGTCCATCCTCTCTCAAGGAGTTTGGTTCCAGAGCCAAAGCCGTGCGTGGATGTGATCCCGACTATCTCTAGTCGGAACCTCTCAACCTCACGCACGGTCTTGGGCTCATTCCCCGCCAGCGAGGTGACGTACCACTTCCCTAGAACTAGTTTCCGTGTCCAGGGATCGGGTTGTGGAGACAGCGAGGCCCCCGCCTTCAACTGCTGCCCGATCCTCTGCGCACCGACACCTTATGGTCCCCCATGCAGGTTGTGAGCCCACGGGAAGGCGGCCCCACGTCGCTCCTTTGGGCTGAGCCCGGCCGGACCCCGTGGGGAAAGGCCCGGCCACCAGGCTCTCGCATACGAGCCCCAACACATGGCCTGGCTCCAGGGTGGGGCCCCGGCTGCACCATACCGGGCGACGTCACGTCCTCAAAATGGGTCATTAAAGGGTTTTGAATCATGAAACATCAAAATTGAAATGGCCATTCTGGTACAAATGTTAAGATGGATGGATGGATGGATACATTTCAGGCTGGGTGTTTTGTAAAAGCACTTTCTGAAAATGTTTATAAAATAAATGTTATTGATTGATTGACACAGATTAGATCTCTTTCCATTGACCAGATATCTGGTACTGGTACACACAAATGATGCAGTTGGGCTTGTTTTTGTCCAAACCAGACTGTGGTTGAGGTGAAGAAGATGATTCTGGAAGGTCCTGACAGTACGCTGGTGGAGTCAGACGTTCAGATGTACCTCCTAGCACTGAAGAACTCCCTGCTACCAGAAGCCATTCCCTTGTTTGCAAAATATGCAGAGTCTGAGATCGGGGCATACTGCACTATCTCCCTCACCGCCTTGCAGAGATACAGTATTACCCTCATCACAGATGAGGTAAGATTGTTGATGTATTTGCCAGAGCCTGCAGCATTAACACTTAATAATAAATGCCTTGGAAACTGATACTTGTTTTTGTGCCTCACTCATGTCAGGTTAAGAGAACAGTGAATCGGGTGTACCACCAGAATCGTAGGGTCTATGAGAAGAATGTGAGGGCGGCAGCAGCAGATGTTATCCTGAGCAGCAACCCCTCGTACATGGAGGTGAAGAACTTGCTCCTATCCATAGGAAACCTCCCCAAAGAACTGAACAAGTACATGGTCTCCAAAGTCAAGGACATCCTGCACTTTGAGATGCCTGCCAGGTGGGTGAAGGGATTTGCGTTTAATTGAATAATTATTCATTTATTTTCTTTTAAGCAAATAATACAATACTCATAAGAAACATATTTGTTCTGAATACATTTTTGTTTTTACAGAAATGATAAATAAAGAGTGTTTTAAACAATTTAAAACGCAGACAACGCTTCTCCACTTGTTTGCAGGCATTACTTATGAATTACATAATGTATACAACCACTTTTTGGGAAATAGAAGCATCTTCCATTATTCGTTTCAAATGTGCAACGATATCAGGATGGTTACAGCCACAGCTATTTTATTTTAGTTTTTTAACATACTTGGCAAACTCCACATTTTTCTTCCCTGCAACTTCCAGCAAAATTCTACGACAAGCCATGAAGGACATGGTCTCTCACAATTATGACCGTTTCTCCAAGGTTGGGTCATCCTCTGCTTACTCTGGCTTCATGACAGGTAAGTTCAGTGTAATAAATGAAAAGCAACGACATACTTTAAGGAGTTTTTAAGTATCTTTTGCATAATATTTGTCACAATTATACAACCCTGTTTCCAAAAAAGTTGGGACGCTGTGCAAATAATTTAAACCCTATAGATATATAAATAATATATAGATAATAGAACAAAGATAACATATAAAATGTTGAAACTGAGAAATTTTATTGTTATTGTTTCAGAAAAGCTGGGACAGGGGCAACAAAACACTGGAAATGTTGTGTAATGCTAAAAAAAAAACTGTGGAACATCTCACAACTAGTTAGGTTAAGTGGCAACAGGTCAGTAACATGATTGGTTAAAAAAAGGGCATCCAAGAAAGTATGAGTCTTTCCGAATTAAACGTTGGGAGGGGTTGCCACTCTGTGTAAGACTGCGCATGCAAATAGTGCAACAGTTTAAGAATAGCATTTCTCAATGTAAAATTGCAAGGAGTTCAGGGATCTCATCATCTACATTGCATAATATTATTCAGATTCAGAGAATGTGGAGAAATCTACAGTATGTACGCAAGGGACAAGGCCGAAAACCACTATTGGATGGCTGTGATCTTCAGGCCTGCACTGTATTAAAAATAGGCACGATTCTGTTGTGAACACTTCCGAAAACCATTGTCTGTGAACACAGGACATCGCTGCATCCACAAATGCTGCTGCCTTCTCTGGGGCGGAGCTTATTTAAGATGGACTGAGGCAAAGTGGAAAATTGTCCTGTGGTCTGACGAATCAAAATGTAAAATAATTTTTGGGAAAATGGACACCGCGTCCTCCGAGCTAAAGAGGAGAGGGACCATCTGACTTGTTATCAGCACCAAGTTCAAAAGCCAGCATCTATGATGGTATTGTGATACATTAGTGCACATGGCATTGGTGACTTGCACATCTGAACAATATATACAGGTTCTGAAAAATATATACATTAATTCTGAACAATATATACAGGTTTTGGAGCAACATATGCTGCCATCCAGACAATCTTTTTCAGGGAAGCCCTTGCTTATTTCAGCAAGACAATGCCAAACCACCTGCACATAATATTACAACAGCATGGCTCTGTATTAAAAGAGTCCAGGTGCAAAACTGGCCAGCCTGCAGTCCAGACCTATCAACCATTGAAAACATTTGGCACATTATGAAATGAAAAATACGACAAAGGAGACCCCCAACTGTTTAGCAGTTGAAATCTTATATCAAGCAAGAATGGGAAAACATTTCACATTTCAGAACTACAGCAATTGGTCTCCTCAGTTCCCAAATGCTTACAAACAGTAGTATTGTTAAAAGAAGTGATGCAACACAGTGGTAAACATGCCCCTGTCCCAACATTTTAGAAATGTTGCTGGCATCAAGTTCAAAATACACATGCATTTTTCCAAAACCAATAACAGTTATCAGTTTCAACATTTGATAAGTTGTCTCTGTACTATTTTCGATTAAATATAGGGATAAATGGTTAGTGGTTAATTAACGATTGATGGACATTCTCATTAGTTAGTCATTGCTGTCATGAGGCAGGGTCACAGACAATTTTTGTAATTGTGTTCATTACTAAAACGACTTCCTTCAGGTACCACTGATGCCGCTACCACCTACAGTCTGGACATTCTGTACTCCGGTTCAGGGGTTCTCAGGAGGAGCAACATGAACATCTACGGAACCAGTAATGGTGCCCTGCTTCATGGACTCCAGGTAATAAGGATAAATTATTATATTGATCATGAAGAAATCATTATTTATTATGATTTTATTATCATATGTGATTATTTCATTATCACTGATATCATTATGTAGTCATTATATTCCAAGTCATTTGGAAATGCTGACCTGACAGTTCTCTCAGTAATGATTAAATCTACTCCGACTAGGGATGGCTGACTTACCAACAGTGCCACCTTGTTGGTAGTTTATATCTGACTGCCATTTGATCCCATACTTTCCAGGTGGCGATTGAGGCCCAAGGAATGGAGTCCCTGATTGCGGCCAAGCCAGACGAAGGCGAGGAGGACCTGGAGTCCTTCGCAGGAATGTCAGCCCTGCTCTTTGACGTCCAGCTTCGACCTGTGACCTTCTTCAAGGGCTATAGTGACCTTATGTCCAAGATGTTCTCCATGTCTGGCGAGCCCATGAACGTGGTGAAGGGCCTGATTCTGCTCACTGACCACTCCCAGGTTGGAATCAGTCAGATGATCAGTCAGTAAAGCAACCAAAGTATATTTCTTGTAGACTAGGATGATCTGGTGGTCTGGATCGGTGTCAAGCGCGAATGTCCTACTACATAATGGGTTGAATCTGTTCCACTACTATTTCAACACAATCTAGTGAACTAACTAAAAAAGTCATATGTGTAAACTTTATTTTTGGTTTCTACGTTGGTTAAATCACTACACACAGGTTAACTTTGAGTTTGTTCTACTTGTTTATTGTTGTAATATAAAGTCATTGATACCTCAGATGTTGTTAACTTCATATTAATCAATTTGGATGGATATTAAGCATTCTATGTGTTAGTATACACCTAGGTTGTGTTTTTGTCAATTGGCACCCTCTGACACTAGCACTCACTGGGTGAGTGATGTGCAAGCAGCAATTACGTTTCCTTTATACTCAGGTTTTCCCATATTCTCTTCTATATCCTCCCAGGTCATCCAGCTTCAGTCTGGTCTGAAGGCCAATGCTGAGTTTCAGGGTGGTTTGGCCATCGACATTTCAGGAGGCATGGAAGTTAGCCTGTGGTACAGAGAGTCCAAGACCAGTGTCAACAACAGGTTGGGAACCCAAGCCCTGACTCTGACAGGCAGTTTGCAAATGTTCAAAATGTTGGAATTAAACTACTGGTGTATCTATCTATCTAGATATAGATATCTCCTGTTGCAGCTCAAACAACTAAGATCAATCTGGATAATCCAATGACTACCTGCTGGAAATGTATACAGCTGTCAGGAGCAAAAATATTGCTGCACACCTGGCTCAATTTTTTGGGAAGCTGAATAAAGATAAATTGCTCAAGGCTCTATGCCAAACGTGACAACGCTGGGAAGATAAATGTCAACAGATTTTTCTTTGGGAGGGAAATTCAATTGACATATTTTAAAAGGTTTTGAAAAATAAGGGTAACCGCCCCTTCAAGCTGACATGCCAAACATTTACAACTAATTTGGCTAATAAATTTTTTTGACAGTGGTGAGGCATGGACATGATCTAAATCTGACGATATTATATCCACTGATTCCTTGCAAATGTTCACCAAGGCTATTCACGTCTCTTCTAATTGGAAGATTTATGTAGTCGTGACATCATATCATTCAGTTAGACTTGTCTATTTGAGAGTAGTTACTAATTCAAGTTTGCTGTCAGTATAAATACTAATATTTTCAACTAAATAATATAATTGGCTCATTGGAGAAATATGGCAGCATCCAGTGAGGAGACAACTTTGGACTGTGGATTTGTGCTTTTCAATTCCTGGAAGGCTTTTAAAGTATCATGGTTCATATTATAATAATAGGGCTGTGCAACATAGGCAAATAATTATATCACCATTTTCACACACAAAAACATAGTTGTATGTTTTAAGTCCAAAACAATCCTCAAACCTCATCAAGTTTGTCAGATTAGGGAAAAAGAAAGAACATGTCAACCAAATTTTGTTTTTACATATATTTTCTTCTTTTTACAAGTAGGCATAGGCTTTTTTGCAGTTAATATTTAATCAACAAAGTTCTTGAGAAAGCTTTTGGCATTAGCATAATCATTAATGGCAATAGAAAGTGTAGGCAAAGTTCTAAGCAGAGCCATTCCAGGAGAAAGTAGAATAGTACAAATGATTTGTTCACATATCCTGTGTTTCCATTGGTTTTAGTAATTTTTTTGACTATGGTTTTGAAATATTGTTGAAATCATTTGTTTGGGTTGCAAATGGTATAGAGCCCCTTTGGACACAGGCAACTTTATTTATTTCATCAAAGCTTTGTAGCAGGGACGCAGGATGTACAACAAACCTAGTCTTGATTACATATACCTGTTATTATAATTGAATACTAATAAATTATTATAATTGTTTCATTGCGTGTAGATCTGCACACTTTTTAGTGTGCTACATTACAATCTTTCTGGTATGATAGATTTCTGAATGCCAGATCATCCTGAAATCATCACCTGTAGATCTGAGATGATTAAATAGGTATGTATAAAATATCGTGATACCTACATTTTGCTCTCTGATGCCATTTTGCTTACACATATCCAGATCTAGGATTCAGGGTCACAGCAATAAAAGTTTCACAATGTTCAAAGACTGAATGAAATTATACTGTTCAGAACAATCTAATAGAAAAGGCAAATTAGCCTCAGTCTGAGAAGTGTCTTATTTGGCCAATGTAAAGTTGCGTTCTTTTCTCAAAATCAAGTTACTTGTTTTGCTAAATCTTGGAAGGGTTAGGATGCTGAAAATAACTAGTTGAAGACCAATGACATTTGTTGAATTCTTGACCACCTAGACTTGGAAAATGTATCCTGATAGATATTTGGTCATAGCTTGGTCTTTGTTTTGCGATTTATATTTTGGTTGGCATTCTCTATTGGCTTTATGCCATTGAGGGGGAATGACAGTAGCAGGTGTATGGATCCGGGACAGTTCTACTATATCTCCTCTCCTCTGATAATAGACCTCCCGGCTATCTATAGGAGCAGAACAAACTCAAGGGGCATGTTTGTCAAGGCATTCATCCGCAGACAGACAGGTTTATCCAATGGCTTGGCACAGGCCATTTTTATATGAGATTTCAAGTGCAGAAATGACAGTTGCGGTTCCATATTTGAAGACATTTTCATTGTCTACCACCAGTGTGTTCATTATGTTGACAAAAAAGGCACTGGTGATCAGAGAACAGAGATCTTCAGAATCCTTTTTCTAGGAATTGGCATTTGAAAAATGATACTCATCCACCCATGAGTTGTACTTTTCTCATCTCATCAATTTTCTATTTGCAGGGGTGCCATGGTGGTGACAGGGAATGTGACCGTGGACATGGACTTTGTGCGCACTGGGATGGAGGTAAGCTTTGAGATGGAGGCTTCTCTAGACTTTATCACCACGGTACAGTTCTCGGAGTACCCCTTCCTGGTTTGCATGCAGATGGATAAGGTCACCTTCCCTTTCAGGTAAGCCAAGGTTGGAGGAGGTTCCGCACACGATTCAACACATCGTAATATTGCTATTACCAATTAAATGTAATTCTGTGGATATTATACTCCTCTCATTCACGCAGTCACATAGTTAATGAATTGCTGTTTCCTTTCTTACAGCGAGTACTTAACAAAATACGAGAGCCTGCCTTCAGGGAAGAACTATTTATCACACAAGGGCCACAAGCAGCTGGTGCCTGGCTCAGAGTTCCCTCTCCACCAGGAGAACTCTGACATGTGTAAGAGGGTGTTTGACTCAGACGCATAGTCTTCTCCAGGTCAATCTCTTAGTACAAAGATAGAAGATCCAAGATGGAGTACTGCAGTGCTATGGGCCAATGACCCTATGTCATTGTGTAAATAGTGTGTGACGTGGCTAAACGTCTGCTGGCTAGTGAAGTTCTTTGAGTCTTAATATGGCAAATGTCAACTGTTGTTGTGCTGTTTTTTTTGTCAGTCTAATTATCTGAATGCCTAGTTAACTTAAAACTGAAAAATTGCTCACTTTTTAGATGGCATTTAACTTGCTAGCAGTTTACTACTATTCACCCAATTTTAATCCCACAACACAGCAATATTTGCATTCTGACATAGTGGAGTAGGTCCTTCACTTGGGGCATTATTTATTGTATTTTTTTAAGATGTCCAGAAAAACCAACTGTTTCACACCATAGCAAAGTAAGTGAAATGGAGCATATGTTTTTGTAAAAACAACAATGTTTACATTCTTAAGATTATTTAAGACACTTAAATTCAATGTTTTATTTCAGATCATGAATTTTGCTTTGCCTTTTGATTACATTGTTTGCGTATTTAAAGGGTGTATGACTATTATGTCTTAATCATAATATGTGATACTAACACAATATTCACCTATGGTAATATATATCATCATATGGGCAATATGATGCTGTGGTTGAATCTCCACTGTGCTCCTTATATTACACTATTTTTAGTTAGTCTGAAGACATGGAGTTTGTAACCAACAATACATTGATTGAATTAAAGTTGTTGCTTAGCAATGTAAAATGACAGTATGTAAACAGTATTTGATTTACACTTTAGCAAGCTTGAATGAGCTGTTAAGTGGCCAGATAATGCAGGGTTGTTTTTTAATTCATTCCTATGATTTGTACTTCTCAATGGTTAACATGAATGTATATCAAAATCATTTAGACTTGAGTTTTTTTTGTAAGTGTTCACATTCATTTGACCGCTATTGTCTTTTGTTTTGATAGTTAGTAATTGACCAAAAAAGAATGAACTGGAACCCATATGACTGCGTTTAAACAGGCAGCTCAGTGTTTTTTTTTGCACTAATTGTTATTTTGCAAAGCACATCAGATCATTTCACATCAGATCATTTTCAAAGTTTATCTGATTGTTTAAAAGACCAGTTGATAATAAATGTAACTGAATTGGGTTGCCTGTGTGAACATTAATACTGCTTCCATTGGCTTGCAGGTGTATCAACGAATGTCACATTCAGCATGCAGTACTTTTATAGCATTACATTAGACTATGTGTAAGAATATTTTTCAATAAACATATGGAAGCCAGAATTAAATATGTTTGACTTTACCAATACTACTGACCTGGACATGGCTGTTTTTATTTAACCTAAGAATGTTAGCAAACCTGACATGATATTATTAGAGGTCTTGTATGTGACTTGTTTCGGTTTTACAGTGTGGGCATGTGTCTTTCATGCAAGGGATATTTAGGTATTTACATGATGTTTACAGATAATGACACCTCTATTAATGTTGCATGTTAATAAAGTGTAGTAAAACAATAAATTGTGTGAAACCAGGAAAGTGGGCAAGCAATCTAGGGGAAAGCATTGATTCTAAATAAGATATTCGCCCCAACCCCTTACACAGTTGGCTATCCTGTTGCTCTGAGGTATACAGTACATTAAGCATCATGGAAATTCATTTATCTCACCTGATTGGCTGGGTGCAAATGTCCCATATATCGCATACACCTTCCTAGGTCTCTGAGATCTACAGGAGTGACTAGGCCGGTGAATAGTGCGGGTGCTGACCGCGGTGAGGCAATAAATCGTGGCTGGTCTTGTGTCATGGTTGTGACATCAGAGCTCCCCGTTGGCATCCAAACACAACAACTGGGCCTTAATGGAGATTCTTTAGGAAGTGCAGAGAGCAGCTGGGAGTGAGGTGCTTTCTGCCAGTCTTGCTGCCTCTATGGCAACCATGTCAACACACCAGCAAACTGTCAAGTTGAACTTAAGCCTGAGCTGGATGGAGTTTCAGGTCTATTAGAAATCTAAACATGCATCCCTTCACTAGACGCCAAAATGTATAGGTGTCTCTGAGTAAATCAATATTATACTTTGCCTTCTTATAATGGATATACAGTTAGGTCTGGAAAAAAGTGGACACTGACAAGCTTTGTCATTTGACTGTTTACCAAAATATATTCAAGTAACAGTTAAATAGTGAATATGGGCTTAAATTGCAGTTTCTCCGCTTTAATTTTAGGGTATTCCCATCCAAATTGGAGGAAGTGTTTTCATATGTAGCCCCCTCTTTTTCACAGGACCAAAAGTAATTGGACAATTAACTCAAAAGCTGTTTCATGGACAGGTGTGGGCTATTCTTCATCAATTAAGCAGGTAAATGTTCTGGAGTTGATTCCAGGTGTGGCATTTGCATTTGGAAGCTGTTGCTGTGAACCCACAACATGCAGTCAAAGGAGCTCTCAATGCAAGTGAAACAGGTCATCCATAGGCTGCAGAAAAATCCAGCAGAGAGGTAGCAGTAACATTAGAAGTGGCCAAATCAACAATTTGGTACATTGTGAGAAAAAAAAGAAAGCGCTGGTGAGCTCTGCAACTCAAAAAGTTTTGGATGTCCATGGAAGACAACATTGATGGATGATCATAGGATCCTTTCCATGGTAAAAAAAAAAAAAAACTTTCACAACATCCAGCCAAGTGAAGAACACTCCAGGAGGCAGGCATATTATTATCCAATTCTACCATAAAGAGAAGACTTAAAAAGAGCAAATACAAAGGGTTCACCACAAGGTGCAAACCAAATTCATAATCCTCAAGAATCGAAAAGGTCAGATTTTGCCAGAAAACATCTAAAAAAGCAAGCCCAGTTCTAGAATAGCAATAGCAATAGGTATGGAGAAGGCTTGGAACGGTTCATGATATGAAGTATACCACATAATCTGTAAAACATGGTGGAGGCATTGTGTGATGGCATGGGCATTCGTAGCTTCCAATAGCCCTGGATCATTAGTGTTTATTAACGCAGAAAATCCCACGAACAAACAACCGAAGACAGCTGCAGTAAAGGCCTGACAAAGCATCACAAAGGAGGAAACCCAGCTTTAGGTGATGTCCATGCATTCCAGACTTCAAGCAGTCATTGCCTGCAATGGATTCTTGACATATCAGTATTAAAAATGAACATTTTATTTTTGATTGTGTTAATATGTCCAATTACATACAGTGGGGAGAACAAGTATTTGATACACTGTCGATTTTGCAGGTTTTCCCACTTACAAAGCATGTAGAAGTCTGTAATTTTTTATCATAGGTACACTTCAACTGTGAGAGACGGAATCTAAAACAAAAATCAGTAAAATCATAGTACCTATGATAAAAATTACAGACTTCTACATCCCCACTGTATGAGTCCCTGAAATAAGAGGACTGTGTTTGCAATTCCTAAACATTTTATATGATTTTTTTGTTCAACCCCTTGAATTAATGCTGAAAGTCTGCACTTCAATTGCTTCTTGATTTTTTTATTTCAAAGCAATTGTGGTGGCGTACATAGCTAAAATTATGAAAATTGTGTCAATGTCCAAATATTTCCACAAAAGCAACAACACATAACAAGTATTGTGTAAAAAAAAAAAAAGTACAATGTGAAATTGTAATTGAGAAGTTATACCTCTGGCTTGACATTTTGAAATATATTTGAAGTTTAAAAAACTTTGTATAATATAAGTGAAATAAGACAACAAAGTTCAACCCCTTTTTAACATGTGAAAAGTTTAGAATATTTATATACATGTAGATTCATAGCACAATGCTGGGACAATAATTTATTCTACAGTGCATTAAATTGATAATTTTTGGGTAGTTTTTATACATTGTGTTGTCACATAAAAAACATGAATCTGGTTAAATGGACTGACCAGCAGCTCCAAACACCTTTAATGCATTCTCAAATTAGTAAAACAAGAAAAACAGCAACCTACAGTGTACGTATTGAAACATGGAAGTACCAATAGTCTGATCATCTACGTCTACAGTTGCACTGCATTTATTTCCAAAGGAAAGAACAAGATTCGTGTCAGTTTTTGGTTGAGTAATCTTAGTTCACTCTTCCTTGTGTGTGATTAAAAATATGACGTCAATATAAAAATTACATTTATGTTCATTCATGTATAAGTAAATTCAAATTTTATTAAAAACATTTTCAATTAATTAAAGATGAACTCAGGATCTGAAGCACAACAAATTTGTAAGATATTACATACAGTGGGGAGAACAAGTATTTGATACACTGCCGATTTTGCAGGTTTTCCCATTTACAAAGCATATCTGTAATTTTTATCGTATGTACTATTCAACTGTGAGTGAAGGAATCTAAAACAAAAATCCAGAAAATCACATTGTATGATTTTTAAGTAATTCATTTGCATTTTATTGCATGACATACGTATTTGAAAAGCAGAACGTAATATTTGGTACAGAAATCTTTGTTTGCAATTACAGAGATCATACGTTTCCTGCAGTTCTTGACCAGGTTTGCACACACTGTAGCAGGGATTTTGGCCCACTCCTCCATACAAACCTTCTCCAGATCCTTCAGGTTTCAGGGCTGTGGCTGGGCAATACAGACTTTCAGCTCCCTCCAAAGATTTTCTATTGGGTTCTATCTAGTTGGCAAGATAGTCAAGGAAATCTATGTGTAAGTTACTTGATGGTGATGGAAAAACAATACCACGCAGAAAATAATTCTATGTTCTTGTTTATTCTATTGGTATGAGCGCAGATACGTTTTAGGAAGGTTATGAAAATTGTGAAAATTGTGTCAGTGTCCAAATATTTCCGGACCTAACTGTATATGTCTAATATATGTTTTGTATAATATAACATCTTATTAAATTAATAATACAGTTTCACAAGTTACTGATGTACAGTAGTATTCTTTTTAAACTAGTGGAATAAAAAAAAAATTTAAACAGAAAACAGCAGTGCAATACATCTTAATTACATGAACTTTCATAGCACAACCTGAACAAAATAAATACATATTTTTTTTATTTTACACCATTTCCCCCTCCAAATACATTCTTGTCTTATTGCAGTAATTCCCAAAAGCCTCTGTACAGTCTAAGATCAGGACATGCATCTCACAAGACATACCCATTGAGCCTATTTGTTTTCCACACTGCTCATTCAATGAGGAAGTCAGGACCAATGTGCATGGAGGAGAATGCTTCTATTGGAGACAAGGAATGCTTCACTGGTCCATACCACCCTTAGCTGGCAATGACACGATAATATGCACAGGCCCATTATAGCATCCTGGTCACCACTAGGTATGACATATATTATTATTAAACCAAGGGTGTAGTGAAGCGTACACTCTACAATGTAGTGACTTAGACCACTGTACTTCTGGGGCAAGTCCTTGATTTAAATGGAATTCATGTCAGCATCCTGAATATACAGTGGGGAGAACAATTATTTGATACACTGCTGGTTTTGCACTTTTTCCTACTTACAAAGCATGTACAGGTCTGTAATTTTTATCATAGGTACACTTCAACTGTGACAGATAGAATCTAAAACAAAAATCCAGAAAATCTAATTGTATAATTTTTAAATAATTAATTAGCATTTAATTGCATGACATAAGTATTTGATCACCTACCAACCAGTAAGAATTCCGGCTCTCACAGACCTGTTAGTTCAAGTTCAAGATGACAGTCAATCTCCCTTGGTCTGGGGCTCCATGCAAGATCTCACCTCGTGGGGCATCAATGATCATGAGGAAGGTGAGGGATCAGCCCAGAACTACATGGCAGGACCTGGTCAATGACCTGAAGAGAGCTGGGACCACAGTCTCAAAGAAAACCATTGGTAACATACTACGCCGTCATGGATTAAAATCCTGCAGCACAAACAAGGTCCCCCCTGCTCAAGCCAGCGCATGTCCAGGCCCATCTGAAGTTTGCCAATGACCATCTGGATGATCCAAAGGAGGAAAGGGAGAAGGTCATGTGGTCTGATGAGACAAAAATAAAGCTTTTTGGTCTAAACTCCACTTGCCATGTTTGGAGGAAGAAGAAGAATGAATACAACCCCAAGAACACCATCCCAACCGTGAAGCATGGAGGTGGAAACATAATTCTTTGGGTATGCTTTTCTGCAAGGGGGACAGGACGACTGCACCGTATTTAGGGGAGGATGGATGGGGCCATGTATCGCGAGATCTTGGCCAACAACCTCCTTCCTTCAGTAAGATCATTGAAGATGGGTCGTGGCTGGGTCTTCCAGCATGACAACGACCTGAAACACACAGCCAGGAGCTAAGGAGCAACTAAGGAGTGGCTCCTTAAGAAGCATCTCAAGGTCCTGGAGTGGCCTAGCCAGTCTCCAGACCTGAACCCAATAGAAAATCTTTGGAGGGAGCTGAAAGTCCATATTGCCCAGCCACAGCCACGAAACCTGAAGGATCTGGAGAAGGTCTGTATTGAGGAGTGGGCCAAAATCCCTGCTGCAGTATGTGCAAATCTGGTCAGGAACTACAGGAAATGTATGATCTCTGTAATTGCAAACAAAGTTTTCTGTACCAAATATTAAGTTCTGCTTTTCTGTTGTATCAAATACATACGTCATGCAATAACATGCTAATTAATTACTTAAAAATCATACAATGTGAATTTCTGGATTATTTTTTTTAGATTACCCTAACCCAGAGTTGAAGAGTACCTACGATATAAATTACAGATTTGTACACGCTTTGTAAGTGGGAAAACATGCAAAATCAGCAGTGTATCAAATACTTGTTGTCCCCACTGTAAATCATGATCTATAATCATCTTTGATTTTAATTGCTAGTTGTAGGGATAAGGTCTAGCTTTTAAATTTCTCTTACTGCTACACTTTCCGCAACAGAATCAGAACTATGTTTTATATATATTAAATTATGAAATTAAATATTAAAAATTATATATTTGAAACAGCTTTGCAGTATCCTTCCAGTAAGATATGACATATCAACCTAATCCTAATAATTTACTTAGAATTGGAATCCATAAATACTGTGAGAGTATTCAGAAATAGGCATGAATTGGCAGGTATTCATAATATTGGTCTTTAAGAAAAAAATACAATTTCCCTCCAGCTCCATTATAGGGATCTAACCAAAAGGTTGTGGAATCCTTAGGTTTGTATGAATACTTAGGTTTGTATGAATGAATAATTGACATTTGCATTTCCCATTCATTTGACTTCTGTCTTCGACTAGCATTCCCTCTCAACTGAAGTAGCGTGCCAGCCTGTTTTCTGTTCACATGTGTAATGCATGATAATGCTCCTTACAATAACTAACCACAATGTACAAACACAGGCACACACACCTTTTCCTCTTACACATTAAAAAAAGGTTAGAGGAGGTTATCCCCTAAAATCTCTTAACTATGTCTGAGTCATGTGAGCCAAAAGTTACTTGGAAAAAAGGTTTGCCCCAAGTATACTAAGCTGACAGCTGACAATGAACAAATTTGCCAGGTCTCAGGAATCCAGCCAATGTCTGCAACAAACATTACGTGTTTCTCTAAAGTATGTCATGATCATATACGCATTCGAAGAGAGCGCCACAAAAATATTTTATAAAAGCACATACAATAGCTGCTTAGTCATAAGCTGCAATGTATGATGAAACAAAGGTTGCAGCCAATTAGGAGATAAGGAGAACTCTTTGCAGTTTGCTTGATTGTTTTTTCCATTATGGATCTAAACCCTGCATTGAAATGGAATTGACCACATTGCAAAGTAGGTCAACGTTTTTGGTAATGGGCAATCTATTTTGGATTACATGTTTACTGGACTTTCAAGTAAATCCAGGCTTTTATTGATTGTATGCTGAATGCTACTATACTATCCTGCAATTGATTTATCAAAAACTGTGAGAGTCAAAACAAACTTGTGCTTGTGCATTCAATATATATGTAGAATGTGAAATCTAAACAAGAAAAAAATTCTAATGTTTTTCTTTTTGAATCATAACATTGCAGTGCCTGAATTAGGTTGTTTTTAAACAAAAGCTGTTGTCTGAAATATAAAGAGCGATCCATAAGAAAAGTATTACAAAAGCAGTGTTAATTAGCTACTTTACAAACAAGTTGAAAGCATGAGCTTTAAGATACAGACATGCTGCAAATATCACCCCAGGACACAAATGGTTGATTGATGGTGTGTTGTTGGGTGTTGAGTTGTTGGTTCAAGTTGAATTTGGAGGTTCGGGGCAAAGAAGGGTTTGAGAAGATTATCTATTCATGACGGGATAAGCTCCTCAACAAGAACTCCTGTGTAGAAAGGAAAAAAATAATTTAAACGTATTAATATTTTTTTCTGCTTAGGGACTTGAAAAGCCTTTTATTATCAAAATATTTATCACACCCACTTCTGCAAAATTTGTGCAGTAAATGAACAGGCTAAATGCAGAAAAAATTTAAGTACACAGTACATTGTTAAAAAAAGAAAAAAAATTACATGTAATCATGACAGTATAACACCAAGTCAATTTAACTTCAGTTAGGAATGTGTACAGTTAGGAAGCATAAGCATTTGTGAATCAATGTCATCAGTTTTGGTGCAAATGAAAGTGACAACAGGTGTGCTAAAAAGGCAACAGCAAGACAACCCCCAAAAAGGCAATGGGTTTGCAGGTGGTGGCCACAGACAATTGCTCTCTCCTTATCCTTCCTGACTGATTCTTTTCTAGTTTTGTGTTTTGCTAGAGTCCTTGTCACTAGTGGTAGCATGAGGTGGTAACTGCAGCCCAGGTTGCACAGGTAGTCCAGCTCCTCCAGTATGGCACTTTTGATGATTGTTTTACAGGTAGGTGGGACTTCCGGTTTGGGGGCGGGAAGTCCGGTTTGGTAGGTGGGACATCCTGTGTTACATATGCTTGGGGGTGGTACTTCCTGTGGGACGTTTGTTAGGGAGTGTAACTTCCGGTATGACGTATGCATGTTCGTGGGATGAGTGGTATGTGTGTGGTTTGTAATTTATGGTTGCTTTGATGTTTAACCATGGGGCTCCAGGGGTCAGGCTTCCCCAGACATTCAATGTTACAATAAGAATTTCTAAGTTCGATGTTAAACAATAGGGTGCCAGTGGTGAATGTTAAATTCCCCAGGCAAGAATTTTTTACGATATGTAGTGAGATGTTTGGTGTTTAAAAATAGGGCACCAGGGTTCAGGAATGTTAAATGACCAGGCAGTTGATGTTGTGATAAGTGCTATGTGTGTGCAACAGATGGTCTATAAACAGTGGGCGGTACTCTTTCATGTTTCACCAAGCGATTGGTGAGTGGCTTGGTCTGTGTATTAAAACCAAGCTGACCTCCGTTGTTGGTTATTCAGACTAGCCTGAGTAAACCTATGTGTACATTACAAAACATGGCAGATTGTATGGCGATCAACATTGGATTTAAAACACCAGTGAAAGTTAGCAGCTTAAATGCAGCACAGCAAATCGGCAGGAGAATACAATTGGAGGACGACGACATGATGAAGATGTCACCTCCGAAGAAACCAATGCAGTGTTTAGCTCAAATTCTCCAACTAAACCAGGATATGTTAGCACAGGAGTGGAAGTTGGAAGACGGATAAATTGGTGGACACATATTAAAGCCCTGTATACAGGTTTGGAAAAAATTAAGAGACCAATCAAAATGTATCTTAAATCAGCATCTCTATTATGTATGGCAGCCATTCCATTCCAGTGTCTGTTCAATTCCAACACAGGCACACCTCATACTTAATGAGGTAATGATTAGGGGATTACTTGAACAAAATCTAATTTAATGAGGAAAAGTATGAAAACCACTGCTTGAAATAGGACCAGATGGATGGCAAAAACAGTGCAAGTAGTACGTCAAAGGTATTCAGCATGACAAAAGAGCTGAAAAGAAAAGCTTTGAGTGAGGAAAAGAAGGGTTAAATTCTGGCTTTACTGGCAGAGGGATACAGTCAGAGTTGGGGAGTAATGGATTACAAGTAATCCTTTACATTTAACGGATTACAAAAAACAACTGTAATCAGTTACGTTACCAACAAAAATAGTGTAATCGGTTTACAGAAACCTTTGAAAAGATTTATGATTATTTTGGATTACTTCAATAGGTGCGAGAAAGAATTATGATGTTGTATGTTAGAGTTTGTTATTTAATGTTATAAAAACATTGTTATTTGAACAAAAAAAATAATTGCGCGCCTCAGTTGTGTATGTGATCATAATGCCCGTGAAGGTGGACGCGCATAACCAGTTTAGTGATGGAGGAAGAGCTAGTTTAAATTTCTCCAGTTTTTCTTGGTTGGATGGCTGGTAAAAACAGAGTATATCTTCGATAATATTAGCCGAATCATATAAAATGTTATATAGTTATCTACTCGACACATAATTCTCAGAACAATGATAAGCAATAGGCCTACGTGGTGTTATATCTTTTTCAAGTTTCAAGGTTTATTTTTCAAATGCACCGAACAACACAGCCAGGATGAGTTACCTTTTACAGGAATTGTTTAATAGATTAGGCAACTATTTGTTAGATATCTGTAACATGGCACTGCCTTCTAGATAAAACATTATACGAAATTTACCACGACATTTGAGGAGAAAAGGTGTGTTGGGAAGCATTCTGCTAAAGGATGATTATTTGCATTTGAAGCGGCCACATCAACTCCATCCATACAGGTCGGCCATGTGATTCTGCTTGCTTTGCATCTCTGAAAATTGTGTTAATTGGTTATCATTCGCTGCTGACGTCATTTATTTTAAGGTAAGAGTGCAGGTTTATAATCACAGTTCTCCTTCTCCACTAAGTTCTCCTTCTCCATTATAAATCCGTTTTGATATGAGGAATGCATTTTCTGAATTTTCCCAGTCTCCTCCCGTTTTGAACTTAGGAGGGCATGAGGTCCTGGCCCACATCTGCGGAGTACCCGCCTTGGGGGACCCGTTGCTGTCCCTGTCCAGAGTCCTTCCGGTTGTGTTGCAGACCCACACGCATTTATTAATTATTACAATTGTAATCTTAATATGTTCGCCTGAGACAGCCAGAAGAGGACTGGTCACCCCTCTTGAGTCCTCTCTAGGTTTCTTCCTACATTTTGGCATTCTTAGGGAGTTTTTCCTAGCCACTGAAATTCAACACTAATGTTGTTTGCTCCTTGGGGTTTGTCAGGGCTTTATAAATACATTTGATTGATTGATAAAATTTGATCTTAATACGAAAGTAATCTATATGGACAAATATGGACAGGTAACTTGTAACTGTAATGGATTACATTTAAAAAGTAACCTACCCAATTCTGGATACAGTGAGTGTCAGGTTGCTTCCATCCTGAAAATGTCAAAGACGGCGGTTCATAAGAACCAAGGCAAGCAACCGACATTGGGGACAACAAAGCTACAGACTGGCAGAAGGAGAAAACGACTGTTCACTGACCAAGATGACCGTCAACTCATTCAAATGTCACTCAACAACCCGTAGGATGACATCAAGTGACCTATAAAAAGAATGGCAAACAGCAGCTGGGGTGAAGTGCACTGCGAGGACGGTTCAAAACAGGCTTTTAGGGGCAGGGCTGAAGTCGTGCAAAGCTAGAAAAAAGCCCTTCATCACTGAGAAGCAAAGAAGAGCCTGGCTGAAGTTTGCAAAAGACAATAAGGATTGGACCATAGAGAAATGGAGTAAGGTCATCTTCACTGAATAGTCACATTTTCAGCTTTTCCCAACACCTGGTCGCCTAATGGTTAGACAGAGACCTGGAGAGGCCTACAAGCCACAGTGTCTCGCACCCACTGTGAAATTTGGTGGAGGATCAGTGATGATTTGGGGATGCTTCAGCAAGGCTGGAATCGGACATATTTGTCTTTGTGAAGGACGCATGAATCAAGCCAGTACAAGGTTATCCTGGAAGAACAGCTGCTTCGTTCTGCTCTGACAATGTTGCCCAACTCTGAGAATTGGATTTTCCAGCAGGACAATGCTCCATGCCAAACAGCCAGGTCAATCAAGTTGTGGATGGAGGACCACCAGATCAAGACCCTGTCATGGCCAGCCCAATCTCCAGATCTGAACCCCATTGAAAACCTCTGGAATTTGATCAAGAGGAAGATGGACGGTCATAAGCCATCAAACAAAGCCGAGCTACTTGAAGGAGTGGCATAAAGTTACCCAACAGCAATGTGACTGGTGGAGAGCATGCCAAGACGCATGAAGGCTGTGATAAAAAAATCAGGGTTATTCCACTATAGATTTCTGAACTCTTCCTAAGTTAGAACATTTGTATTTTGTTGTTGAAAAATGAATATGAATTTGTTTTCTTGGCATTATTTGAGGTTATTCTGACTTACTGAAGTTTGCAAAAGACCATAAGGATTGGACCATGAATAGATGAATGGTGTAAAGTCATCTTCTCTGACTTGTCAAATTGTCAGCTCCGACTGACCGATGGTCCCAAGTTCGTATCCCCTCGCAGGCCAAGCGAAGTACGCATTATGAATTATTTATATAGACGAAAACTTTGCTGGCTAAAACCGTTTAGTATCTACATTATAGTGAGCCTGAAATAAAACAGTTTACGGTTATATTGCAACTGTTTCTGGTGGATTTTCAAAGTACGCATCAGTGCATGCATTCATCTTCAATCTCGCTAGCAATTGCTCAATTCTTATGATTATTCCTAGGAAGTTAGTAGATACTAGTAAGCCCATTACTGGCTAATAAGCTGTTAAAACAGCCAATGGCAAAAGAGGATTTGTTCAGGATAGAGACAAGAGGCTACACAAATGTACAGCAAATGTACAGCTCTGTGGTGTAGTGATTAACAACACAGCCTTTCATGTGGGTGACCAAGGTTTGAATC
Source organism: Esox lucius (assembly GCF_011004845.1). Classification (NCBI taxonomy): domain Eukaryota; kingdom Metazoa; phylum Chordata; class Actinopteri; order Esociformes; family Esocidae; genus Esox; species Esox lucius. The sequence goes on from NC_047593.1 coordinate 482,745, forward strand.
TCAAGATGGCAACACTTTCTATTGCGGGCTGGCTGAACAAGGCTTGCCTGGTTTCTTGTTATTTGGACTGTGGGAGTAATGTTGTCAGTACTTTATAGAATAAAACAAAACTGTTCATTTTACTCAAACACATACCTATGAATAGTAAAACCTGAGAAACTGATCATTTTGCAGTGATCTATACATTTTTTCCAGTGCTGTATATATTTTAAAAGGAAGTAAAAAGAATAAACAAAATATAAAATCACAGTGATAAAATATTCATAAAAACCATCTTATAAAAATAGTTTTTAGATTAGATTGAACTTTATATTGTCATTGAACAGTACAAGTAGAGTACAATGAATTGCAGTGAAAGGTAAGATTTATAATGTTATGATTTAGGTAAGATTTTAAAGAATGCACTGATGTAGCATCTCTGACATTCTGTGGTAGTCTGCTCCAGAGTCTAGGGGCCCGTTCAGCAAAGGCCCAGTTCCCTTTTCTAGACTCCAGGACAGCCAAAAGTCATTTTATAGTTGATCTAAGAGGCCTAACAGTGAAATATGGGTTTAGCTGGGGACTTATTGTTGAAAAAGCATTACAGTAGTCTAGGCGAGATTAAATAAAAGCATTAAATTCAACAATACTCTTGTTTGCTTCTTAAATAGATTTGTATGAAATCTGATTGTATAATTTTCTGAGTGTCCTCAAAAGATAAAACCGATCTCATTTTGACAATATTTCTAAGTTAGTAAAGGCATGACTGCATCAGTTTTGTGTTAATTTTGTGTTAATTTTCAAAGTGTAAGTCTAGATTAAAAAACAAATCCCTGAACAGGCACAATATTTTTTAAAGCGATCCTAGAGCCAACCAACCTTCAACTGAAATAATTTAAAAATCATTTAAAAATCTGTTTGATCAGTGTTTAACTGAATAAATTTATTGGACATCCAGTTTGAAATGTTTTCCTGGCAATTATGCAGAAACCAAAACTCAAGTCATTTGACTTAACCGAGAAATACAACTGCGTATCATCTGCATAACAATGAAAAGAAATGTCATGCTGTTGAATTACACTACCTAATGGAAGCATATACAGAGAAAACAGGATTGGCTCCCAGATAGAACCCTGCAGAAAACCACATGAAAGGCACAAAGGAAGAAATATAATTGTTAATGGACACTACAAATCCACTATTTGACAGATACGACTTGAACCAATCTAATGCAATCCCTGAGATCCCAACCCAATTTCTAAGTCTATTAAAATTTTTATGGTCTGTAGTGTCGAAAGCTGCATAAAGATCCAGTAACAACAATATTGATCATTCTACAGAGTCAGCGTTCAACAACAAGTAATTTGTTACCTTAACGAGCTATACTGTGTTTATGATAAAAGCCTGACATGAATTTCTCAAAAATAAAATTGTGTTCCATCACCTGTGAAAGTTGTTTTGCCACAACTTACTAAAGTTTTGGATAAGAAGGGCATCTTGGAAATTGGCCTATAGTAATTAAACAGAGGTGTCAAGATTAGGTATTTTAAGAAGAGGCTGGACACTGTTTATAATGGAGAGTAGTTCAGAGCCTACTGTAAATTTCTTTAAGCAGTCTGGGTGGTATAGTTTCTAGAGGGCAAAAGGGTTTGAAATGAGATATGATATCCAACAGGTCTTCTAAAAAGAATTGAAGTAAAATAGTTTAGACAAGGGTAAGGAACTTCAATAAAGGGTAGAGTATGGCATTTCATAGATCAAATATTTTGTATATTTAAAAATTTCTAATTAAAAAAGGTTAAGACCTTTTCACAGTCTGCGGCAGTTGATGCCATGCTGGAGCAGTGCTGGATTAACAACACTTTGGATTGTGACAGGTTGCTGAAATTAAGCAAAGAAAATACTTTGCCTTCGCATCCTTATCTGCCTTATTGTAAGATAATAGCAGCTCCTTCATATAGATGTCATGGGCATGAAATCTTAAGGTTTTGATTCAGGCCTTGACCTAGATCTAAAAGGAGCAATTTCATCAAGAGTGCTTTGACATAGTTTGTTGAATCTATTTAGAGATACATCAGTACTACATGTGGCATACAGGGTTAAACAATTACTAGGAAAATAGCTGAACATTTTGAATTAATGATGCGAGAGTGAATATTATGATTTTCCTTTTAGGGGAAAACATTATGCAGGACAATACTAAACAATACTAAACAATACTAAGACGATCAGACACAAAAATATCTTCTTTTACAAGATTATTCAGGGTAAGACCACCAGTAAAAACCAAATCCAGTGTGTGGCCATGATTGTGGGTCTGACCAGAGACATGCTGTGTCATGTTACGTGATTCAGTTAGAATCATAGTCAGTGGCTGCTATATTTGTGGGGTTATCAATATGGAAATTGAAATCGCTTGCAACAATGATAAGGTCATATAGTGGGGACAACAAGTATTTGATACACTGTCGATTTTGCAGGTTTTCCTTCTTACAAAGCATGTAGAGGTCTGTAATCATAGGTACACTTCAACTGTGACTGACATAATAAAAAAAAATAATCCTGAAAATCTAATTGTATAATTTTTTAATAATTAATTTGCATTTTATTGCATGACATAAGTATTTGATCACCTATCAACCAGTAAGAATTCCGGCTCTCACAGACCTGTTAGTTTTTCTTTAAGAAGCCCTCCTGTTCTCCACTCATTTCCTGTATTAACTGCACCTGTTTGAACTCGTTACCTGTATAAAAGACACCTGTCCACACACTCAATCAAACAGACTCCAACCTCTCCACAATGGCCAAGACCAGAGAGCTGTGTAAGTACATCAGGGATAAAATTGTAGACCTGCACAAGGCTGGGATGGGCTACAGGACAATAGGCAAGCAGCTTGGTGAGAAGGCAACAACTGTTGGTGCAATTATTCAAAAATGGAAGAAGTTCAAAATGACAGTCAATCTCCCTCGTTCTGGGGCTCCATGCAAGATCTCACCTCGTGGGGCATCAATGATCATGAGCAAGGTGGGGATCAGCCCAGAACTACACGGCAGGACCTGGTCAATGACCTGAAGAGAGCTAGGACCACAGTCTCAAAGAAAACCATTAGTAATACACTACGCCATCATGGATTAAAATCCTGCAGCGCACGCAAGGTCCCCCTGCTCAAGCCAGTGCATGTGCAGGCCCGTCTGAAGTTTGCCAATGACCATCTGGAGGATCCAGAGGAGGAATGGGAGAAGGTGTTAGGGAAATTTCTTAAACTGATGTATTCTTACTAGGGATGTGCATCTCCATAACTGAGGCCGATGCAATAAGCATCTCGATGCATAGCCAACGATGCAATATTTTAAAGGTACATATAAGCAGCAACCGATGCGATTCACTATTATTACGATGCGGTGCGATTCAGTCTTAAGTGCCATCTGACTATATATGACTCTTTCACAAACAAAAGATTTGTTTTTTACAAAACCAAAAGATTAAATAAAAACAGACATTCTTTTCCTGTCTTGTCTCTAGTTACTTTTAACAGCTCACACATTTAACAGGTGAAACAAATTAAGGATGCTGCTCATAGATAAAAAATGAAGAAATTTTCTGCAACTTGCCAGCAGGCTAATGTGATTTCAGCAGGTAGGCTTACTCAGTGAGCAGAAAGCAGGTGCTGTTTTAACATCAACAATAAAAATAAAAACCTTTCACAAACGGGTAAACAAAAATTTATAGTCAAAGGCTGCTGTAAACAAGATTAGCTTAAATGTCCTACTTTAAGGTTTTTCTTCTGGAAAATCAGTTGATCTACATGATCAGGGTGAAGCAAACTGCGCTGTGCAGTAACTATGTCTCCAGCTGTGCTAAACACTCTTTCAGAGGGTACACTTGTAGCTGGGATGGAGAGGTATCTCTTTGCCAATGCTGAAAGTAGAGGAAGATCCACTTGTTTTTTCCACCACTGCAGCAAGTCACCACTCAGACCTAAAGAATCCCTCTCTCTGTACTTTAAAGTTTCCTCCTTAGCTCTCTCCCTTGTGTTCTTTGTCGTCTGTGGTCTCTGAATGTGGAAATCGCCAAACATCTGGTCCAAGGCCGTTTTCTTCTTGGGAGGAACATCATCTAGGAGCAGAAAGATTTTCAGAAACATTATTTCAGTCAATATTATACTACAAAAAAATGTGACATACAATACTAGACCATAACACATGAATCTTCAAATCAACATAAAGTATATAACTTTTGCAACAGTTCCTAAACTTCCTATCAGAACATAGCAAACCTGTCTCTTCCTCTCTGTGGGGGCTCCTGATACCACCTGTTTCAGCTGTCTGGTCCTCATTCATTGTGTTCCCTGCCTGACAATAATTATTACAATCCAGAGACTGTTAGATTTCCTTAAACTAGACATAATTTAAGACACAAATAAATAAAAGTAACAAATGGGTATGAGAGAGAGAGAGAGATAATATACTGAGTATATTCTTCTTACCTTTTCATCCATCTTCACCACCTCTCCTATTAGCTTTGTGAATATTATGTCCTTGGTGTCATTGTCATCCAGGAAAGCCAGGTCTTTGAAGCGTGGATCAAGGACTGAGGCATAGTGGAGGAGGTCTTGGAGGTATGTGTAGTGACCGTCAAAGTCCTGCCTGAATCGCTCCTTCATCTGAGAAATTACTGGTTGATCACTATCATCAGGCTGGAAATGTCTCTTTAATTTGGCCTGAATTGGGGAGATCATTGAGATGGTGTTTTTTTTTCCTCACTGAGGAGCGTGGTTGCCACTTTCAGGGGAGACATCAATTTGATGACATCTTGAATTATTGACATGTCTTCCTCTGTCAGGCTGGCCATGCATTCACTTCTCTTTATCTGCTTTGACAGCAGGGTGTTCAACACAGCGCGCTGTTGCTCCCAAAAACGCTCCAACATGTCAAGCGAACTGTTCCATCTTGTGGAAACATCATGGATAAGCTTGTGGTTTGGCAGGTGTAACTGGGCCTGCATTTCACGCAGAACTTCAGTTGCTTTTGGGCTTCTGTGAAAACATTTTTACCACCTTCCTCACTTTCGCCAAAAGCTCAGATATCCTGTCCAGTTTGAGGGATTTTTGCGAGGCCAGATTTAGTGTGTGCGCGATGCATCGCACATGGGTGTCCATCTCTGCACCAACTCCGGCCAGCATCATGTTTTTTGCATTATCTGTGACCAACGATGTGTCCTTGATGTTGATGTAGTAAAACTGCTAGATTATTCCCTGTGTGAGCCTCATTGAACACTCTAGTCTGAAGAACGTGGTTTTGCAAAACCCACTCATTGTCAATATAGTGTGCAGTGACAGTTACGTATGAGTCCGTGGCACAAGACGTCCAGCCATCAACCATAACTGCAACTCGTTGGGCATTGCTTAATGACTCGGCTATCTCTCGTTTAACTTTGTCATACAAAGCAAGGATTTGTTTCTCAGTGAATAGCTTTCTATTTGGTATGTGGTACCTCGGCTCCAAGACGTGGAGGAGGTACTGGAATCCCTCGTTCTCTGTAACGCTGTAAGGCTGAATGTCTTTACAAATAAAAAGGCGATTGCGTCGGTTATTGCTTTGGAACGAGCAGAGCTGACAGCCAGCGGGGAGTGAAAAAAAGTTGTAATCGTTTGCTCACCCGGCGTCCTGCTAGCGGTACCACAGCGGCTAGTACTAGCAACGGCTGATTCCATATTTTACAAATTGCATGCGTTTTGTCAAGATTTCCATCTCGCTTATAAAACCCAAAGTGTTTCCAAACACTGGATTTAAAATGACTTGGTTGAAGAAAGAGTTTGAGACTCGAGTCTGCCATGTTAATCTGTTCTAGGTAACTCTCAGGAGGACACCTCTCGGTCTCTGTAGTGTTGTGATACGTAGCAGCTGCAGCTGCTGCAGTGGTGATGAGCGCTTTAGCAACAGTTCAGAAAGAAGAAATCATTCTAAAAGTTACATAATAAAATTATAGCGCATCTACTAATAATTATATATGAATAAATCGTTTTTTACCGATGCAGATATGTTAGGAACGATGCATCGCGATACAAATGCCAACTGTATCCAATGCACGCTTATTTAAATCGATGCATCGCATCGTAAGCTTTTATGACGATGCACCGATGCGAATCGGTGAATCTTACCAACCCTAATTCTTACTGATTAAAGGACTGAGTCCCCATGTTTAGATAAGTAGAGGAATGTGGAAGAGGGGGATCTGGTATTTGTTTAAGGTCGCATCCTTCACTGGTAGCAGCAGATTATAGGATTAATCGTAAATCTGCCTATCTGTATAACCCATTAGTGTCTTTCTGTAGTTTGACCAGATGCTGAAATCCTCCTCAAGGGTTGAGAAGGTTACCCAGGGGGGAGGGAGGACAACAGGTGCCTTGTGATATGTGATAGAACAAAGGGAATGAGTTGTATAGACATAAGACAGATGGGTAGTATCTGCATCTTACCACACCCCTTTGCCTCCCTTAAATACTGACGGTCGTCCTGTGTTAATTTAGAGATTATTCATTGTTACTTTGTAACCTGTGTATTCTCTCCTTGCAAGAATAAACTGTTTATTCTGCATTTGAGTTTTCCTCTGTCTTACCTACCATTTTCGTAAATTGTTTGGACTTTAGAAATTGCCATCACAAAGGTCATGTGGTCTGATGAGACAAAAATAAAGCTTTTTGGTCTAAACTCCACTTGCCATGTTTGGAGGAAGAAGAAGGATGAATACAACCCCAAGAACACCATCCCAACCGTGAAGCATGGAGGTGGAAACATAATTCTTTGGGTATGCTTTTCTGCAAGGGGGACAGGACGACTGCACCGTATTTAGGGGAGGATGGATGGGGCCATGTATCACGAGATCTTGGCCAACAACCTCCTTCCCTCAGTAAGATCATTGAAGATGGGTCATGGCTGGGTCTTCCAGCATGACAACGACCCGAAACACACAGCCAGGAGCTAAGGAGCAACTAAGGAGTGGCTCCGTAAGAAGCATCTCAAGGTCCTGGAGTGGCCTAACCAGTCTCCAGACCTGAACGCAATAGAAAATCTTTGGAGGGAGCTGAAAGTCTGTATTGCCCAGCCACAGCCCTGAAATCTGAAGGATCTGGAGAAGGTCTGTATGGAGGAGTGGGCCAAAATCCCTGCTCCAGTATGTGCAAATCTGGTCAAGAACTACAGGAAACGTATGATCTCTGTAACTGCAAACAAAGGTTTCTGTACTGAATATTAAGTTTATCAAATACTTATGTCATTACAATAAAATGCAAATTAATTACTTAAAAATCATACAATGTGAATTTCTGGATTTTTGTTTTAGATTACGTCACTCAGAGATGAAGAGTACCTATGATAAAAATTAAAGACTTGTACACTCTTTGTAAGTGGGAAAACATGCAAAATCGGCAGTGTATCAAATTCTTGTTCTCCCCACTGTATATCACCACCAGGGACGAAATAAATTCAGAAAGTTCTAGCATTAAGTTGGAGTTGGGTTTTGGGAGGCAATAAACCAGATCACATAAAACTGTCTCAAGGCAGTGAATAGAAAACATAAGCACCTTAAAAGAGTTGAATTAATATTCTTCAGCTAGGATAAAGGCAAGATGAGTACAACAGAAACAGTTAATGGAGGACATAAAAGCAATAGAGAATAGACATAGTAAGACAAATAGTAACAAAGACAAGTTAGAGAAAAAAATTGAAAAAATACATTTATTTGAGATTGAAAAGTTTATGAAGTTCACACAGCAAGAAAGTTATGATGGCGGGCCAAAGTCCCTAAATATACTGGCTTACAAACTCAAGAATCAAATGAAGAAAGTGCATATTACAAAATGAAAGACTGAACAAGCTGAAATAATAACTGATAAGGATCAGATTGCGGACAAATTTACTAGATATTATGAAAAATTGTAGAGGACAGAGGTAAGCATAAATATAAAACATATTCAGGCCAATCTGAGAAACCTTGAGCTACCAAAAGTAACACAAGTAAATAAAGCAATGCTAACAAAACCAATTATAATACAAGAGGTATACAAGCAAATACAGGGTTTTAAAAATGGAAAATCTCCAGGTGATGATGGTTTTAAAAATGAATTCTATAAAGTTTTTAAAGATCAAGTCCTTTACTGGTTAGAGCATATAGGTATGCATTGGATACAAGGAAATGGGCGCAAACATGGGCATCATCTAGAGTAATACTTATACATAAAGAAGGGAAAGATGCCACAAAATGTGCATCATATAGACCTATATCATTACTTAATACAGATCATAAAATTATTTCAGCAATACAAGCTAACAGGTTAAAAGATGTAATGATAGATATAATCACTAGCGCTTTTATTCCAGGAAGGGTTTTGGCGGATAATATTAGAAGAACATTGGATATAATTGATTATGCACAAAAAGAGAATGAAGAACTTATTTTGATGACATTGGATGCTGAAAAAGCTTTTGATTTAGTTAGCTGACCTTTTATTTGAGGCATTTAAGAGTTTTGGTATGAATGAAATATTTTGCCAATGGCTGCAAGCACTCTATAGTAAATCAGTCTCAATAGTCAAAACAAATGGTACCCTGTCAAGGAGATTTACTATTCAAAGAGGAACTAGACAAGGAGACCCTCTCTCACCACTCCTCTTTGCAATGTATATAGAGGTGTTGGCAATAGCCATAAGACAAAAGCAGATTGTTACGAAGGAAGACCCTTGTAGGCAGGTAAATTGGCTGTTTTAGAATTGGCCAATCAGGAGCGCCACTGCGCTCTGCTTTTCACTGAGGAAGATGGTTTAAATTCAGTTTCAAGAAAACCAGGACGAGGGAGCTGACGTTGGAAAACTGTGCGGTTGATTAATAGTTATTATTATATAGTGTTACTGTATCGAAGTCCTTACAATTTTGTGCGTGTAACTACCAGTAAGTAAAACAGATGTTGTTGTTCGTTTACCTTATAAAGTGACGCTTTGTTCATTGTGCTGTAACGAGTTCGCAGCACGTTGCTGTTCCTTATTGTATAATGGCAGAGCCTCGCACTGCCCACATGTTTAATTGTTTAGACCACAGCATATATATTAATGGAGGTGTTGCTTTACAAGCCTTATATATATATCTACATTATTTATTTAGGTTGTTCTTGCACTATGTGTAACGTTGTTTACATCAAGGAGGAATTCTGAATCTTATCATTATGTTTTAGCTATTTAGAATGTTGGGTATTGTTGCAGTGAATTTGCAGCACTTAACCTCTGAACAGGCAGAAAGTGTACCACTGCATTTAAGTTGTATAACGAAACTCTAATTTAATCTCTTGATTGTGTGTTTGTTTATTATATACCTGCTAGGCTTGTAATGGCTAGTTGGCATTTATGTAGTCTTCATTTACTGATTTGTATCTGTATCTTTGTTTTAGAACCACACCCACCAATGCCCGTTGAAACGTTTATACTAATAAATCATCTAAAGGGAACATCTTGTCTGCATTCTGATCGATGCCCCCTTGATGGCCACAACCTTTTAAAGACCAGCTGAAGTATACAGTCCTTCCAAATCATCAAAACACAGATATTAAAGGGATAAAGATAGGGAAAGAAATACATAAATTAGAGTTATATGCAGATGATATAATGATCTACTTAATATCACCTGATAATTGAATGGAACATTTAATGCATGTGATTGAATAATATAGCACAGTCTCAGGATTTAGAATAAATAAAAATACATTTTAATCTATAACTATTGGAAGACAGATGAAACAATCTTTTAAAGAATATTATACATTATAATGGGACACAGAGCTTGTAAAATATTTAGGAATTTACATAGGTAAAAATGTGGATGAATTATATAAAAATCACTATTGTTCTTTGGAAAGAAAGATAAGACAGGATTTAAACAGGTGGAAACTAATACCAGACGGGATATATAGTATAGTGGAGACTGTCAAAATGATGGTACTCCCACAAATTATTTTCTTATTTCAAGCATTACAACTTAGACTACCAGAAACGTACTTTTATACATGGAATAAAATGATTTCAAATTTTATTTGGAATAATAGAAAACACAGAGACAAATTTAAATTACTAACTCAACAGAAAGAGGGAGGAGGGTTGGGTGCCCCAAATATACAAAATTATTACTATGCAACACAAACTTTAACAATAATGAGGTGGATGAAATGTGATACAGAGGTAAAATGGATAAACATAGAGAAAGAGTTAACAGCAGGGTTAATTGGAACATTGCCTTTTCTAAGGAAAAAGACACAAAAACAACTGCCACAAGTATTTTGTATTGACAATACTGTAATGAATTGGAGACAAATGTGCAAACGATTAAAAATACAAAATGAAAATGTACAACTTAGAGAAATTATTCATGACCCAGATTTTATACCTAATAGAACAAATAGGATTGGGCTAGTAAGGGACTCATTTCATACTCACAATATATTACTAAAAATATAATAGACACATACGAAGCCCTGGTTTCTAAATATGGTTTGGAGCAAAAACACTTTTTCAAATATTTACAGGTAAGGAGTTAAATTAACCCCTCCAAGAACTGCCACCTTAACGTGGTGGAGGGGTTTGAGTACCCGAGTGACCCTAGGAGCTATGTTGTCTGGGGCTATATGCCCCTGGTAGGGTCTCCCAAGGCAAACAGGTCTTAGGCGACGGGTCAGACTAAGAGCGGTTCAAAAACCCCTTAATGATGATTAAAATTATGTGTACCGTGACGTCGCCCGGTATGGCGCAGCCGGGGCCACACCCTGGAGCCAGGCCCGGGGTTGGGGCTCGTATGCGAGCGCCTGGTGGCCGGGCCTTCCCCCATGGGGCCCGGCCGGGCTCAGCCCGAACGGGCGACGTGGGGCCGCCCTCCCGTGGGCTCACCACCCACAGGAGGGACCATAAGGGGCCGGTGCGAAGAGGATCGGGCGGCAGTCGAAGGCAGGGGCCTAGACAACCCGATCTCTGGACACGGAAACTAGCTCTAGGGACGTGGAATGTCACCTCGCTGGCGGGGAAGGAGCCTGAGTTAGTGCGTGAGGTTGAGAGGTTCCGATTAGAGGTAGTCGGGATCACCTCTACGCACGGCTTGGGCTCTGGAACCACACTCCTTGAGAGAGGATGGACTCTTCACCACTCTGGAGTTGCCCATGGTGAGAGGCGGCGGGCTGGTGTGGGTTTGCTTATAGCTCCCCAGCTCTGCCGCCATGTGTTGGAGTTTACCCCGGTGAACGAGAGGGTCGTTTCCCTGCGCCTACGGGTCGGGGATAGGTCTCTCACTGTTGTTTGTGCCTACGGGCCGAACGGCAGTGCAGAGTACCCGACCTTCTTGGAGTCTCTGGGAGGGGTGCTGGAAAGTGCTCCGACTGGGGACTCTATTGTTCTACTGGGGGACTTCAACGCCCACGTGGGCAACGACAGTGACACCTGGAGGGGCGTGATTGGGAGGAACGGCCCCCCTGATCTGAACCCGAGTGGTGTTCAGTTATTGGACTTCTGTGCTAGTCACAGTTTGTCCATAACGAACACCATGTTCAAGCATAAGGGTGTCCATCAGTGCACGTGGCACCAGGACACCCTAGGCCGCAGGTTGATGATCGACTTTGTTGTCGTCTCATCTGACCTGCGGTCGTATGTCTTGGACACTCGGGTGAAGAGAGGGGCGGAGCTGTCAACTGATCACCACCTGGTGGTGAGTTGGATCCGATGGCGGGGGAAGAAGCTGGACAGACTCGGCAGGCCCAAGCGTACTGTAAGGGTCTGCTGGGAACGTCTGGCCGAGTCTCCTGTCAGAGAGATCTTCAACTCCCACCTCCGGCAGAGCTTCGACTGGATCCCGAGGGAGGCTGGAGATATTGAGTACGAGTGGACCATGTTCTCCACCGCCATTGTCGAAGCGGCCGCTCGGAGCTGTGGCCGTAAGGTCTCCGGTGCCTGTCGAGGCGGCAATCCCCGAACCCGGTGGTGGACACCGGAAGTAAGGGATGCCGTCAAGCTGAAGAAGGAATCCTATCAGGCCTGGTTGGCTTGTGGGACTCCTGACGCAGCTGACGGGTACCGACAGGCCAAGCGGGCTGCAGCCCGGGTGGTTGTGGAGGCAAAAACTCGGGCCTGGGAGGAGTTCGGTGAGGCCATGGAGAAGGACTATCGGCTGGCCTCGAAGAGATTCTGGCAAACCATCCGGCGCCTCAGGAGAGGGAAACAGTGCCCTACCAACGCTGTTTACAGTAGAGGTGGGCAGCTGTTGACCTCAACTGAGGATGTCGTTGGGCGGTGGAAGGAGTACTTCGAGGATCTCCTCAATCCCGCTGTCACTTCTTCCATTGAGGAAGCAGAGGATGAGGTATCAGAGGTGGACTCGTCCATCACCCGGGCTGAAGTCACTGAGGTGGTCAAGAAACTCCTCGGTGGCAAGGCACCGGGGGTGGATGAGATCCGCCCTGAGTACCTCAAGTCTCTGGATGATGTGGGGCTGTCTTGGTTGACACGCCTGTGCAACATCGCGTGGCGGTCGGGGACAGTGCCTCTGGGATGGCAGACCGGGGTGGTGGTCCCTCTTTTTAAGAAGGGGGACCGGAGGGTGTGTTCCAACTATAGGGGGATCACACTTCTCAGCCTCCCCGGGAAAGTCTATGCCAGGGTTCTGGAGAGGAGAATACGGCCGATAGTAGAACCTCGGATTCAGGAGGAACAGTGTGGTTTTCGTCCGGGCCGTGGAACACTGGACCAGCTCTATACCCTCTACGGGGTGTTGGAGGGTTCATGGGAGTTTGCCCAACCAATCCACATGTGTTTTGTGGATTTGGAGAAGGCATTCGACTGTGTCCCTCGCGGCATCTTGTGGAGGGTGCTTGGGGAATATGGGGTCCTGGGTCCTTTGCTAAGGGCTGTCAGGTCCCTGTACAACCGAAGCAGGAGCTTGGTCCGCATTGCCGGCAGTAAGTCAGACTTGTTCCCAGTGCATGTTGGACTCCGGCAGGGCTGCCCTTTGTCACCGGTTCTGTTCGTAATTTTTATGGACAGAATTTCTAGGCGCAGCCAGGGGCCGGAGGGTGTCAGGTTTGGGGACCACACAATTTCGTCTCTGCTTTTTGCAGATGATGTTGTCGTGTTGGCCCCTTCTAACCAGGACCTTCAGCATGCGCTGGGACGGTTTGCAGCCGAGTGTGAAGCGGTGGGGATGAAAATCAGTACCTCCAAATCCGAGGCCATGGTCCTCAGTCGGAAAAGGGTGGCTTGCCCACTTCAGGTTGGTGGAGAGTGCCTGCCTCAAGTGGAGGAGTTTAAGTATCTAGGGGTCTTGTTCACGAGTGAGGGAAGGATGGAACGGGAGATTGACAGACGGATCGGTGCAGCTTCTGCAGTAATGCAGTCGATGTATCGGTCTGTCGTGGTGAAGAAAGAGCTGAGCCGCAAGGCGAAGCTCTCGATTTACCAGTCAATCTACGTTCCTACTCTCACCTATGGTCATGAGCTTTGGGTCATGACCGAAAGGACAAGATCCCGGATACAGGCGGCCGAAATGAGCTTTCTCCGCAGGATGGCCGGGCGATCCCTTAGAGATAGGGTGAGAAGCTCGGTCACCCGGGAGGAGCTCAGAGTAGAGCCGCTGCTCCTCCACATCGAGAGGGGTCAGCTGAGGTGGCTTGGGCATCTTTTTCGGATGCCTCCGGAACGCCTTCCTGGGAAGAGACCCCGGGGAAGACCTAGGACACGCTGGAGAGACTATGTCTCCCGGCTGGCCTGGGAACGCCTCGGTGTCCCCCCGGAAGAGCTGGAGGAAGTGTCTGGGGAGAGGGAAGTCTGGGCATCCCTGCTTAGACTGCTGCCCCCGCGACCCGGCCCCGGATAAGCGGAAGAAGATGGTATGGTATGGAGTTAAATTAAACAACATTCAGAAGAGAAAATGGGAAATTAATTACTACAATATTTGACAGAAAATAGAAATAAAGGCACAGGAAAACTTCCAGATGTTTATAAAATACTGCAAAAATTAACAAACGTGGAGAGTAAAGCAAAAGAAAAATGGGAAAAAGAGTTATTCATAAATATTTCAGGTGAGGCTTGGAGAGACTCCTTAAAAGATAATTTTTAAATAACTCAGTCAAAACATTGGAGGGAATTTGCTTGGAAAATAAGTAAGAGATTTTTCATTACACCTCATATTATGGGAATAATTACTCCAGCAGCAGGAGCTGGTTGCTGGAGAGAATGTGGGGAAAGTAATGCAAATCATACGCATATATTTTTTACATGTCCGGTAATAAAGAGCTTTTGGGAAGAGGTAGAGAAGGCCATGAGAGAAATTATTGATATTAAAGAATCCCTGACATTAGAAAATTGTTTAGGTATTAACACACAATGTAAGATAAAAGTGAAGGATCAAGATATTTTTAATATGCTACGTATTACTGCACTGAAACAACTGACAAGGACATGGAAACAATCGAAAGCACCCGAATTAGATAGAACAAGTTTTAGAAATGGAAAAAAGCACCCTTTCATAGCCAGTAACAGCTTAGAAAAATGGTATAAAAGGCTTACTATATATTTATAATTAACAGGACAGAGATCATTTAATAAACATTGGTCGCCATCTGTCGTCCAAGTCTCTGTTACTAGAAAAAAGTCCAGATTAAACTCCTTGATGAATTCATGTAAAATTAAACTCTTACTGGAGAGTGATCTCACATTGAGCAGTGCCATTTTGATCTCGAATGCAATTATTCTGAGCAGTAAAACACCTTATGTTCACAAGATATTCTAAATTAACACCAACATGTGTAGATAGTTTTTGGAGTCTGGCAATAGACACAAAAGCTTGAATCCTAGAGACATCAAGACTTAAAGTTGAGGCAAAGGCAGAGAGATGAAAGTTACACAAAGATGGATACACTGGAAAGTAACTACACTTCATACCCCTTCAGAACAGAAATATTTTCTTCTAAACTAAAGATGCAGCAACTTTAGACGATAACAAGAATTCTTTCAACTTTTGATGAACAGCTTCAATTAAAAAAATAATCCAGACAGATACACATGCATGTGTATGTCTAAATGTAACTATACTTGTTAGCTCTGTTATGTTAAACATTTTAATGCTTCTAATGCTTTATATAACTGCTTTTTTAAATGACATTTTTAAATGTAATACTATTAATAATTATAAAAATCAAATGTTCTAATAATAATACTATAAGCACCTACGAATACTACTGCTGCTACTACTACTTAAATTACTACCACCACTATGAATACTGTTACATTTTAATACTTTTCGTACTTACCAAAATAGTAGTTGTTATACCTTTAGGATTTTACTGCTACTTATAAAACTTTAATACTTAGATTTTATACTTTTAGGACTGAAGACTGACTTGTAGCACTACTTCTACAACTCTATTGCTTAATAATGTAAATAGTTCTAAAAGTAATATGATTAATACATCTAAGACTTGTAACACTCAAATTCAGAGACATCAAAGACTTTTAATAATGCTGCGCCTACAACTACTAACAATGCCACTTTTACTACTAAAATGTGTATTACTATAACATGAACCACCATCACTATTACTCTTCAAACTACTTGTATTGCTGCTCCTAATATTACTGCTCAAGAACTGCATTTTATATCTTCTAATATTTTAATAATATGAAATAATAGTTTGAATAATTTCATATACTAATGCTGCTGCTTCTACTACTTCTACCTCTACTAAAGCTCTGACTAATACTAATATTGCTAATCCTGCTACTACAATATTTTGTAATGCTTTCTCATTCTGAAAAAAAGTTTGTTAGGGTCCATAAAATCTGCCATAAAATTCCACCATTTTAAATGTTATAAAAAACATTTAAAAGAGATCTGGTCCCAAACCATTGAACAAAAAATATGAAAGTTGGTATGAATGAATAAAAATTGCATAAGTAAAGCTGATATCCCCAACAATATGGCAGCAATCTACAAATAAAATTGAGGTGAGTGGAGCTCCGCCTTGAAAATACAATAATTCCCATAAAGAATATCAGAGAGTAACAAAACTTGCCATGTTCTTCATCGAAATATTCCTTTGTCATCCTTTTGAGGCCAATTAATTCAATCAAAAATGATAATGGAATTTATTCCTAATGTGAAGTTGCGGAAAAACTAAAATCTTGTCTACCTAACACTGTTGAGATTTTAGGTGTCTCTAGAGATAACCATCCCTGAGACCTTGTTTGATTGTTTGTACTTCTGTATTTCATCAAAGAAGTATGGTATGGTATGAATGGTGCTAATTTATACTGGGATGCTTTAAAAAGAAAAATATTGAAATGCATTGATCTACGTGACTTCAAAAAGCACTGACTTTATGATACAAAGAACAATGAGAACAACAGTGCTATGACCGGGTGTATACCCTGACTGGTGGATATTTAAAATAAATGTTTTTGTTTAAAAAATGTCATAGCTGCTTATTTACCAGGGACTCCAAGATTTTAGCTAGGGAAGAGAGTTTTGAAATTGACCGATAATTATTTAGGTATATCCAACACATCATCTACAGAATGTGGTTGAAGTGAAAATAGGAATTTAGAGGTTGCTGACAAAGAGTTCACTATGCTGTCAAATATAAAGACTGTTGAGATAAAATATTAAATGTATTTGTAATCTCATTTTTATCTTAAATAATTAGGGCTGTCAAAGTTCGGCTATGGTGTATTGGTGTTCCTGAGCTCTCCTTGGCTTGTTTTTCAAACTACCCATCTCAATTATTCAGTGTGGAAAGTCAGAATATCAGCTACAGCCCGCCACAAGGCTCTTTTTTTGGCCCCTTACTTTTTTCAAAATATATACATAATAGAGCACAGGCAGCAGGAACCTCTCACATTCACTTATTCAGATGATATAGTGTTATACTCAATTTGTTCCTCCCCAGAATCTGTGCTAATTTCTCTATAGCAAAGGTTTATTCATATTCAGCAAACCTTTTCTACCCTTAAATACATCCAAAACAAAAGCCATGTGGTTCTAAACATGTTTGGCTTCTGGTGTATTGTTCTTGTATTGTCTGCTGTTAGGTCTATGTTTATCATATTTAGATCATGTGCTGTTGTCATTCTCTGCTGACTGCATTTTTCTTGGTAGTTTAGTGCGGTTTCTAATGGGATGGTTTTAAGAGTTCTTGTTAGTTTTTTCATAGTAAATTGTTGTTCTTATGTGATCTTGGTTTCTCGCTCGTTAGTACTTCCTCTAGGTTTTCTGTCTGTATTGTCTATCCTTTTAATTTAATCCCTAAACCCCTTCCCTACTGGAGGCCTTTTTTACCTCCTGCCAGGCCTTGATGTTTCAGAAGGCCCATAGAGTCATCTTTTCAAGAATTCCATTATTCATCTTGGTCCCAGTCTGTAATTAGCGTTATTAGCATTGTCTAAATTTATTAATGAAAACATTTCATTATGCTATCGCAAAGCTGCATTGCAGGTGGAAAAGTACTCCAAAACCCTTTAAACTGCATTCCAGTAATCTGTTGCAGTAGCATACATTTTAAAACTGTACACTAAACTATTTCCTATAGCCACCATACACAGCTTCTGTTCTACGGCAGTGATGTCAGCGAGGTGAGCGTGAAATTTAACCTCAACAAGCTATATACAGATAGGTTGCTTCGCCTAGCTTTTTAAAATTGCTGCTAGTTCACACTTAGGTATATTATTGCTATATTTTTGCTTTATATATTTCTTAATTCTTACTAAAATGTCTTGTGCCATGCCACAAGAATTTCATTGTGCAGGATGACACTGTGTTATTTGGTGCTTTTGATAAATAAACTTTTAACTTTTGGATGTACTTTGTTTGTATCGATGTCAACTACTTTACCTTTCACTGTTTATACCTGATGTATCAAGTCCATTTGAAAAAACTAATTTTATTTTATTATTTTATTTGGTTTGATATAGTATGTGTTTATTAGAGACCAACCAGACCAGTTTAGCACAAGGCCAGAATTTCCCCTTTTGAATACTTAAATAGCTGTGTGCGGTAAAGGCCCAATTGGGTGTGAACTACGCTTAATGGGTGTAAAAAAAGACCAGCTCTCTGGCAAGTGTGAATCTTTCAAGCCTTTTATCAGAACTAAGTAGATCAGATTATCATTATTATTTTAAAGCAGCATAACTTTATCAAACAGTATTGTATTATATAACATTACAAAGCTCTGAATCGGGACCTTAGTAAAAAAAAAAAGTATACTTTTGCGATAGGACCCCATTCATGATTTCTGTCACTATTCTGGTTGCTAGTGGATCTTGAGTTAATTCAATTCTACCCTTTCTGGAGTTGGGACAATACCTCTGCCTCTCCCAAGTCATATTGTGGGAGAATCAGTAGAATAACCTTGTCAACGAGACATACAATGTTTGCAAGAAACATTTTAATACAGAGGCTTGTGACCCACGTTCACTTAGAAGAGGACTAAAGACAAATGCAATTCCATTAATTAACTCAGTTCAACCCATGGAGACAAGCCATGTCTGCACTGAGCTGGGGGCCATAGCCGGGACCTGGCAGAAGAGAGGCCTCTAGCAAACTCTTTAGGCGTTTTTTGTGTTCCCCAATTGGAGGCAGCTGTAAATTGTTGCCTCTAATTGGGGACCCTATTTAGTTCAGCCAATTGCCATACTCTGTATGGATTATTGTTTGTGCTGTTTGCCTCAGTTCTCGGTTGTGCCTCTCCTTTTGTTGTTTTCTGTTTGTATTGAGAAGAGGAACATTTTGACTCTGCACATGTGTCCTGCCTCCACGACTGTGACAATGACAGCATCCCTTTCACCAACAATACAGTATTTACCACTTTACAATACTGTTGGGGATGGCAAGGGAAGCTGTATTTTAGCATAAAATCATTACAGCTAAAATCATCTCTTCCTCCAAGAGATATGTAACCAACAAAATATTTCGGAGAAGCCATTCTTCAAAAAATATGGTTTTGTTGCAATGTAATACATATCTATAATTCTATATCGGGGTATTGTGTGGGGTGAGGTTATGTTTAAATGCCAGCTTCTAAAATAATAGCAATTGTTGGTCAAAGGTAGAAAGTTTTACAATTAATTTGGTAATATTAAAGTCACACCTGAGTACAAAATAATTTTTTGAAAATGGATACAGAGACACTGAACCATAGGCTCTCCATAAGAAAAGGATCTCCACTTCAGTTTCAACATGCAGTCAAAACTGTGGGTTTGAAAACCCATATGGTTTTAACATATCCCCTTTCCTAATATAATGAATATAATATAATATTCTTCCAAATAAAATTGAGATTAGTTTTGTTGATAATTTTAATATGTTTAGGAGATATAGTTAAGGACAAAGCTGAATATATCATCCTTGACAAACATTCTACATTTTAGCAGAATTCTTCAAAATATGGAAATGTTCCTTAGTCACTAAGAATAGCTTAGGCTTTTACGATACTGCTCCCAATATTGGATTTTGTGGAAGATTTTGTAAAAGTCTCATTACTGTTTTTCTTATTTCATATCAAATGTAGGAAGTGTCTGGAGAGAGGGAGGTCTGGGCATCTCTGCTTAGACTGCTGCCCCCGCGACCTGGCCCCGGATAAGCGGAAGATGATTGCATATCCAATGTAATCTCACATTTGTGATGCATTATCCTAGTGAAATTGATTATATTCTGTGTGTCTTATACTCATCAATCAAATTTCAATCAAATGTATTTATAAAGCCCTTTTTACAACAGCAGTTGTCACAAAGTGCTTTACAGAGACACCCGGCCTTAAACCCCAAGGAGCAAACAACAGTAGTGTTGAATTTCAGTGGCTAGGAAAAACTCCCTAAGGTCGAATTTTAGGAAGAAACCTAGAGAGGACCCAGGCTCAGAGGGGTGACCAGTCCTCTTCAGGCTGTGCCGGGTGAGATATTAAGAGTCCAATTGGAATAATAAATACATTCCTCTGGGCTAAATCCAGAGTCTATTTGATTTTAGACTAGGTCAGAAGTATGACCAGGTGGACAAGGACAGGGACAGCAACGGGCCCCCCAAACCAGGTAATCCGCAGGTGTGGACCAGGACCTCATCTCCTCCTAAAATGTAAAACTGTAGGAGACTGAGAAAAGTAGTGCATTCCTCATATCCCCCAGCACAATAATATAGCAGCCTACTCATGTAGGCATGAACAAACCAGCTACATAACTTTCTCAGTAAAGCACATTCTGTGAGATGATGCCTCTTTGTGATTTATCAGCCACTCTTATCAACTAGGGATACATTCCTATTGATGCTTCCCGGCAACATATTCTATGTCCAAGTGATCTACTCATGGGTCAAGATAGGGGGATTAAGGTATGCCCTCAGAACCTGTATGTGGCCGCTACAGGAGCATTTGTGTAGTATTAACATTTCAATGATGGCATGTCATCAGACACACAGGGTGGAGGTTAAGCAGCTATGGAGGAGCTGAATTAGACTGGTCAGCTAGGCCCTTAGTCAAGAACAGACACATGCATGGTCAGTGGAGAAGTCAGGGGGAGGTAACTTGGAGCTGGTTCATGTACACATGTACACTGATGTCATATGTTGTTGAACACTTTGTGTGTTACAACTGTTATATTACCTACAAACTTGTAATTAATCATCTTGAGTAGATTATATTGGTTTCCTTAATAGTTTATTCATAGTTTATAGTCTATTAGGTTTAATTAAGTTTCTGGGAGAACTCACCGACAAACCTAAAGTAGCGGACACACGTGTTTTGACCGCCTCATTTTATCACTTTCGTTATGGTTCTTAGTAACAAAAACTCCTAAATATTTTATTGTATTTTTATAGGGATATCATGTAATAATTCTAATGGCTGGGCAGGTATGGCCAGAAGCTCAAATTTAGCCTTAGACCTATGCACTCTATAAAAATTTCTTCCTTTACCCCACTCTTTCTTACATAACGCAATCCTTGCTGCCCGTATGAAGGACCTAACTTCCCTGCGAACCAATTGGTCCTGGACATCTATTGGTCCTGGACAACACTTACTGCCACCAAATCAGTCTCTTCGCTTCCCTCTAATCCAGCATGAGATGGAACCCAACAAAACCTCACCACCACCCCCATTCTCTCCAAACCCAGCAATATTCCCATCATTTCACCTAACAAATCCTGCCTATCTGACCTACCCCTCTACCACACTCACCCCGCCCCCCCTCCACCACACTCACCAATCAAGGAGTTAGTTCTACCCAAAGAGAGCAGAGCTCATCTTTCCCTATGTCCCACTCCTCCCCACCGTTTGAAATGATTGCTTAGACAACTGCCACATCGTCAACAACCTTGTCCTTTATTTCCAGAATATACTCGGTGATGTGCTTCGAGTCTCTGCTATTTTGAAAATAGGGTAGGACCTGGTATCTCTATTCATGTGTTGAATAGAAAAAGAAGGAATCGAAGTGCATGCAACTTATAAAGTAAACCTGTCTAATCTGTAACACGTCAACCTACTATTCCAGGAACCCCATCACATCAATTAAGCTGGCTTTACTTAATATCAGATCTCTCGCCAACAAATCATTCTTGGTAAATTACATTATAATATTCTACAAACTAGATTTTATGTTTCTCACTGAAACGTGGCTAACAGAAGATTGTAATGCTATTGTTCTTAACGAAACAGCACCTGAAAAATGTGACTATATGAATGTGTCGAAATGGTAGGAAAGCAGGAGTAGTGGCTGCCCTATTCAAAGATACATTCCAGTGCAAAGAAAATAAAATGTTATTTATTTTGAATACCTCTGTTTTACATTGAAGGGTACCCCCAAAAATAGTTTTTAACCATTTGTAGACCTCCACGATATTCTGCAAATTTCAATGATGATTTAGCTGAATTACTCTGTTATATCAGTTGACTATAATTGTTTATTACAGGGGATTTTAAAATCCACATAGATAATAATACAGACAATAACACCAAATTACTTTTTGCACTACTTGACACTTTTGATCTCACTCAACATATGAAAGAGCATACACACTTGAGGCCACATTCTAGATCTGGTTCTCTCTAAAGGTCTCGATATTTTTTCTGACTTGGCCCTGTTTCATAATTTCTGTGTCTTTTTTGAATCACTTATCAATCAAATTTATTTAATCAATCAAATGTATTTATAAAGCCCTTTATACAACAACAGTTGTCACAAAGTTACGAACAGAACCGGTGACAAAGGGCAGCCCTGCCGGAGTCCAACATGCACTGGGAACAAGTCTGACTTACTGCCGGCAATGCGGACCAAGCTCCTGTTTCGGTTGTACAGGGACCTGACAGCCCTTAGCAAAGGACCCAGGACCCCATATTCCCCAAGCACCCTCCACAAGATGCCGCGAGGGACACAGTCGAATGCCTTCTCCAAATCCACAAAACACATGTGGATTGGTTGGGCAAACTCCCATGAACCCTCCAACACCCCGTAGAGGGTATAGAGCTGGTCCAGTGTTCCACGGCCCGGACGAAAACCACACTGTTCCTCCTGAATCCGAGGTTCTACTATCGGCCGTATTCTCCTCTCCAGAACCCTGGCATAGACTTTCCCGGGGAGGCTGAGAAGTGTGATTCCCCTATAGTTGGAACACACCCTCCGGTCCCCCTTCTTAAAAAGAGGGACCACCACCCCGGTCTGCCATCCCAGAGGCACTGTCACCGACTGCCACGCGATGTCAGCTGTGTCAGGAGTCCCACAAGCCAACCAGGCCTGATAGGACTCCTTCTTCAGCTTGACGGCATCCCTTACTTATGGACAGAATTTCTAGGCGCAGCCAGGGGCCGGAGGGTGTCAGGTTTGGGGACCACACAATTTCGTCTCTGCTCTTTGCAGATGATGTTGTCGTGTTGGCCCCTTCTAACCAGGACCTTCAGCATGCGCTGGGACGGTTTGCAGCCGAGTGTGAAGCGGTGGGGATGAAAATCAGTACCTCCAAATCCGAGGCCATGGTCCTCAGTCGGAAAAGGGTGGCTTGCCCACTTCAGGTTGGTGGAGAGTGCCTGCCTCAAGTGGAGGAGTTTAAGTATCTAGGGGTCTTGTTCACGAGTGAGGGAAGGATGGAACGGGAGATTGACAGACGGATCGGTGCAGCTTCTGCAGTAATGCAGTCGATGTATCGGTCTGTCGTGGTGAAGAAAGAGCTGAGCCGCAAGGCGAAGCTCTCGATTTACCAGTCAATCTACGTTCCTACTCTCATCTATGGTCATGAGCTTTGGGTCATGACCGAAAGGACAAGATCCCGGATACGGGCGGCCGAAATGAGCTTTCTCCGCAGGGTGGCCGGGCGATCCCTTAGAGATAGGGTGAGAAGCTTGGTCACCGGGGAGGAGCTCAGAGTAGAGCCGCTGCTCCTCCACATCGAGAGGGGTCAGCTGAGGTGGCTTGGGCATCTTTTTCGGATGCCTCCGGAACGCCTTCCTGGGAAGGTGTTCCGGTCCTGTCCCACCGGGAGGAGACCCCGGGGAAGACCTAGGACACGCTGGAGGGACTATGTCTCCCGGCTGGCCTGGGAACGCCTCGGTGTCCCCCCGGAAGAGCTAGAGGAAGTGTCTGGGGAGAGGGAAGTCTGGGCATCCCTGCTTAGACTGCTGCCCCCGCGACCCGGCCCCGGATAAGCGGAAGAAGATGGTATGGTATGGTAGTTGTCACAAAGTGCTTTACAGAGACACCCAGCCTTAAACCCCAAGGAGCAAACAACAGTAGTGTTGAATTTCAGTGGCTAGGAAAAACTCCCCAAGAAGGTCAAATATTAGGAAGAAACCTAGAGAGGACCCAGGCTCAGAGGGGTGACCAGTCCTCTTCTGGCTGTGCCGGGTGAGATATTAAGAGTCACCCCGAATGTTCCAGTAAACTCGGTTTCTGTTGAGAAAATGTACATTAGGGAGTGTACCAATGCTCAGTTTATGAAAGCCATTGCTATCTCTCCGAAAGAAGAAGACCTGACAGCTGCCGCTAGGAGTTCCAGGAAGATGGCGGCCTAAGTGTAAAATGTCACGGGCTGGTTAACAGTCTGCAATATTTACTTAAAATTGTACCTTTTCTCACTGAAAATTCTTAGAAATAATAGAAAACATTGTAATGTAATGAATTTGCATGTTTCTTTAGTGAAAAAATTCTAACAAGGACACTGTACTGTCACTACGACGACCAAGACATAACTTCATTATTATGTTGCAATTTAATACAATTGATCAAAAATCCCTTGA
Source organism: Esox lucius (assembly GCF_011004845.1). Lineage (NCBI taxonomy): Eukaryota > Metazoa > Chordata > Actinopteri > Esociformes > Esocidae > Esox > Esox lucius. The sequence goes on from NC_047593.1 coordinate 507,007, forward strand.
AGAAACAGTTCGACATCTTAAAGCTTCCACATGTTGTCTTGACACACTGCCATCAGACTTTTTTTAAACAAATTTTAACTCTATAACAATGGACCTACAGCAAATAGTTAATAGCGCTCTGCAATCAGGCATTTACCCACCATCTCTAAAAACAGCTGCCATTAAGCCCCTATTAAAAAAGAGAAAAGAGAGCTGTAATGATTGGTGGTGTTGCAGGAGCAAGGAACCAGGTGCAGGCAGAAGTAGTAGGTGTAGTTCTCTTTAATATCAACAAACACAGAGCACAAAAACACAAGGAAAGAAAAGAGCTGACAAAAGCAGCAAAAACAACAGTACATAAAGCTCCAACAAAACTTACATCTAACAGCACCACACACCAGCAAACACTGACAACAACAATGATCCACACAGTGGGGAGCATAGGGGAGACATTTAAACACATACTGATGGGCAAACAGGGACCTGGTGTGAAAGATGATTGAAGACATGTGACACAAAACAAGTCCGGGATGCATTCGTGGAGTGATGGGAACTGGAGGTGTACGGGACGGTGGCACTGATCCTCAACGCACCGTGACAAGAGCAATGCAAAATTATCAGTTTCTCTGGTTTTACTAGTCATAGGTATGTGTTTACGTAAAATGAACAGTTTTGTTTTATTCTGTTAACTACTGACAACATCACTCCCAAATTCCAAATAACAATATTGTCATTTAGAGTATTTATTTGTAGAAAATAACAACTGGTCAAAAAAACCAAAAGAGGCATTGTTTTCAGACCTCAAATAATGCAAAGAAAACAAATTCATATAAATTTGAACTTAAGAAGAGTTCAGAAATCAAAACAGTTTTCATGCGTCTTGGCATGCTCTCCACCAGTCTGTCTCAGAGTTGGGGAACATTGTCAGAGCAGAAGGAAGCAGGTGTTCTTCCAGGATATCTTTGTACTTGGCTTGATTCATGTGTCCTTCACAAAGACAGATCTGTCAGATTCCAGCCTTGCTGAAGCATCCCCAGATCATCGATGATCCTCCACTGATCCTTCACAGTGGGAGCTCCCTCTTTCCCTCTGCTAGTAAAGCCAGAATTTAACCCTTCTTTTTCTCACTCAAAGCTTTTCTTTTCAACTCTTTTGTCTTGCTGAATAGTTTTTTTAATATAAAAATTACCTTTGAGGTTCTACTTGCACTGTTTTTGCCATCCAGCTGGTCCTATTGCAAGAGGATAGTGATGACCACAGCAGTGGTTTTCATGCTTTTCCTCATTAAATTAGATTTGGTTCATGTATTCACCAAATCAGTACCTCATTAAGTAAAATGAGGTGAGCCTGTGTTGGAATTTAACAGACACTGGAATGGAATGGCTGCCATACATATAGAGATGCTGATTTAAGAAAAATTAGGAGTGGTCTCTTAATTTGTTCTAGAGCTGTATATTGAACAACTATAGGCCTTTATTAAATTGCCCTTTAATAGCCAAGATAATTGAGAAGGTTGTCTTCAATCAACTTAACAATTTTGTGAATTCAAGCAGTCTCTTAGACAATTTCAGTCAGGCTTCCGACCTCACCACAGTACTGAAACAGCCCTGATAAAAGTTTTAAATGATACATGACTAAATACTGATTCCGATAAAATAACAGTTCTGGTTCTATTAGATCTCAGTGCAGAATTTAACATTGTATATTACAGAACGCTTAAAGATATGCTGGAAAAATGGGTAGAACTCTCCCGGACAGTCCTTAATTGTTTCAGATCTTATCTGGATGGCTGTAGTTACATTGTCACCTTTGGTAATCATCAATCTGATAGGGTGGCTATGACATGCAGAGTTCCCCGGGATCAGTTCTCAGACCACTTCTGTTCAATCTTCCACAATGCATGCTGGGATATCACTAATTACCTGTGAGCCAACTCTACTACCTTTGGGCCAAATTCTACAGAACAACAACATTAACTACCATAGCTATGCCGATGATACTCAAATATATATGGCTCTCGAACCGAATGACAACAGCTCAATAGACTCATTGTGTCACTATTTACACTCACCTAAAGGATTTTTAGGAACACCTGTTAAATTTCTAATTAATGCAATTATCTAATCAACTAATCACATGGCAGTTGCTTCAATGCATTTAGGGGTGTGGTCCTGGTCAAGACAATATCCTGAACTCCAAACTGAATGTCAGAATGGGAAAGAAAGGTGATTTAAGCAATTTTGAGCGTGGCATGGTTGTTGGTGCCAGACAGGCCGGTCTGAGTATTTCACAATCTGCTTAGTTACTGGGATTTTCACGCACAACCATTTCTAGGGTTTACAAAGAATGGTGTGAAAAGGGAAAAACATCCAGTATGTCCTGTGGGCGAAAATGGCTTGTTGATGCTAGAGGTCAGAGGAGAATGGGCCGACCGATTCAAGCTGATAGAAGAGCAACTTTGACTGAAATAACCACTCGTTACAACCAAGGTATGCAGCAAAGCATTTGTGAAGCCACAACACGCACAACCTTGAGGCGGATGGGCTACAACAGCAGAAGACCCCACCGGGTACCACTCATCTCCACTACAAATAGGAAAAAGAGGCTACAATTTGCACGAGCTCACCAAAATTGGACCGTTGAAGACTGGAAGAATGTTGCCTGGTCTGATGAGTCTCGATTTCTGTTGAGACATTCAGATGGTAGAGTCAGAATTTGGCATAAACAGAATGAGAACATGGATCCATCATGCCTTGTTACCACTGTGCAGGCTGGTGGTGGTGGTGTAATGGTGTGGGGGATGTTTTCTTGGCACACTTTAGGCCCCTTAGTGCCAATTTGGCATCGTTTAAATGTCACGGCCTACCTGAGCATTGTTTCTGACCATGTCCATCCCTTTATGACCTCGAATCATTTCAAATTGGTTTCTTGAACATGACAATGAGTTCACTGTACTGAAATGGCCCCCACAGTCACCAGTTCTCAACCCAATACAGCATCTTTGGGATGTGGTGGAACGGGGGCTTCGTGCCCTGGATGTGCATCCCACAAATCTCCATCAACTGCAAGATGCTATCCTATCAATATGGGCCCACATTTCTAAAGAATGCTTTCAGCACCTTGTTGAATCAATGCTACGTAGGATTAAGGCAGTTCTGAAGGCGAAAGGGGGTCAAACACAGTATTAGTATGGTGTTCCTAATAACCCTTTAGGTGAGTGTAGAGCACATAAATACCTGGATGTACCAAAATAGTCTGCAATTAAACCAAGATAAAACATAAATGAATGTGTTTGGCAACGAAAATAAAAGAACTAGTATTAGTAAGGAGCTGGATTCTCGGGCCCTAAAAACCAGGGACCAAGTGCGTAATCTTGGTGTTTTGACTCAGACCTCACATTTAACAGTCATATCAAAGTGGTCACCAAAACAGCATTCTATCATCTTAAAATTATAGCCAGAATCAAGGGCTTTGGTGTCCCAAAAAGACCAAGAGACGCTCATCCAGGCTTTAATCTCTAGTAGGGTTGACTACTGTAATGGCCTCCTAACTGGACTCCCCAAAAAGACTGTAAAACAGCTGCAGCTCACTCAGAATGCTGCTGCTAGAATGTTAACCAGGACTAAAAGAACACAGCACATTATTCTGGTTCTTAAATTTTTGCACTGGCTTCCAGTCAAGTTACACAATACATTTTAAAGTGGTGCTTTTAGTTTATAAATCACTGAATGGTTTAGGCCCTGAATACATTTCTGAGATGTTTTAAGAATATAAACCCAGCAGGGCTCTTAGATCCATGAACACTGGTCAGCTAATAGAGCCCAGAGTACAAACTAAACATGGTCAAGCTGCGATTAGCACTTATGCTGCACACAACAAGAATAAACTACCAGAAAATCTTAGATGTGCCCCAAAAGTATGCATTTTTAAATCCAGGTTAAAAACACTCCTTTCACACGCCTATGAATGAGCACTTAAAATTAACCGCATTGTTTAGCCTTACAGCTTTTATAGCTTCCTATATTTTTATCCCGTTTTTATTCTATTTCTAATCTCTTATTCTATGTTTTATTATGATGATGTTGTTTTGAAATTTTAGTATTTGTTTTTATGCTACTGTATTTTTATAAAAAAAAAAATTTTTTGTAAAGCACATTAAATTGCTTCTATGTATGCATTGTGCTATATAAATAAACTTGCTTGCTTGTTACCATTTTTCACACTATTCAACACCATCAGCTGTCAGGATTGCACTACTAGCACTCACTTATTGTTTAACAGGACTTCACTGGCGATTGAGTTGACCTGAGTGCAGTACAGGCATTTATTTTCAATATATCATTGGAGAGTAGGCATTCATGTCATGAATGTCATGTCTTTATTCGGCACTAGTTTAACAACAACTGCATAAAAACGTGTTAGTAAGGCTACACATCTGTTAGTATAATGGATGTGAGGAAATTGGAATATCTCCTTGCGACTGCACCTCAGTCTCAATCCAAAAACCCATCAAACGAGAATGCTAGCCATATCTCCCCTAACTCTTCAACTGGTCCCGAGGCACTGTGTTGCATGAATCTACCTGCAAACACTTTGGCTGTGGCATGGTAAATTATCAGTAGCGGGCCAAGCAACAAAGTTCTTATTAGGGTTTCAGGAGTTCTTGGTGAAACCCTATTGTGTTTTTTAGGTTCATTATTAGTATTATTAGGGTTTCACTGGTGAAACACTACTGTTTTTGTTACTATTGGTTATTAGGGTTTCAGCAGTTCTCCTGTTAACCACATTGGAGCAATGTTGAGCCAGGCTCATGGCACTCCCTCCGTTTGACATGGAAAGAATGGTGGATAACCCCATGTTCTCACAATGAAAATATTTGCCATTGAGACCCATTACCCCTGCCTTGATGGATTTTCAGCCATTTTGATAATATGTGATAAACGCTTCGAAAACTACTCCTACAAAACCAATCGTCCGATCTTTACGTGACATGATATTTATCTATGACCGTTTATGAAAACATGACCGTTATTGACCATTCAGTCTTCAAGCATGTGTAGTTTTAAACATACAGCTCCAGAAATAATTAAGAGGCCACTGTTCCTTGTTCTTTCCTTTCCAAAAGTCGAAAAGGAAAGTTTTGAGTGAGGAACACAGGCGTTCAATTTGCAGTGGTCTCTTAATTTTAACCCTTCTGTTCCTCACTCAAAACCTTCCTTTTTAACTTTTTTGGTGCATTGGTCTCTTAATTTTTTCCTGAGCTGTAGATGGATATAACTTAGACAGCTGATCATATGATCAAATATTTTGTCCACAACACTATGATATTAGAAATTCATTGCATAACATATGCAAGAAATTCAGTTGACCACAAGGTGGTACCATAACGGCTGGATGGCATTATCTCTCAGTGATTTACAGTATATTTGGTACACATAACCAGGGTTCTAAATCTAACTTATGTATGAACTATATCTAAACTGTGCCACATACGGGCATGATTGGAGGAGAAATATGATTCATGCTTGATTTGGAGAATCTATGACATAATGGTGTTTTTTGATCTCAGCTCAAAAGTGGTGCAATAAGACCAATAGTAGCTGAATGCTAAAATATGCTCAATGCTGCTTGCAGCTTTAATTATTACTATTATCATTCCAGCGTTTTTTGGTCCTTTTTGCAAATTCCCATGAGACAAAATTGCCCAAAAAGCCCCTCTTTGCATGCTACAGATTTGGCTTGTTTACAGCGTTTTCTTAACATCAGGTAGATTGCGTAAACATACTGTAGATTGCATCAAACTGTGATTGCACTATTCCAAACACATGGGGGAGCTAGAACACAGAAAATGCTATAAGTTCTCGAAAAAAAAAATCTAAACGACAGTACACCCAGTGTTCTCCTAAAATAAGATATAATGAATTTAAAAGCTAAATGTTTTTAGTTGCAACATCATTACTGATATAATTAAGAAATGTTTTATTAAAGATAAACATTTGAATTGTCTTAAGACATAATAAAATACAAAGCAGAACTATTTGCTACGATCATATTTTTGAAGTACGGTATGGTAGAAAAACCCATCTTATGACAGTTGGCGAATAGGCTGTCAGAGTTTACTCTATTACTGTAGAGAAATGCGTCAGTCGCTTATTTGTTGCATCAACTCCTTTGTTTTGATCAAATCAGCCAATGTGTCAAATCAGCCGTTAAAATTCCTGAATTCCAGCCATATTGAATAGCTACCAAACATATGTTTTAAATAGTTATAATGTATAACAGCTTACATTTAAACGGCAAAACACAAATTATATGATCCAACAAATGTGGTTTTTATTTAAATTAGCCAGCATAATGAACTCTTCACAATCTTTGGGAACTGAGCATATAGAATAGGCTACACCAGAGACTTTGCTTTGATCTCATTGTCCTGTCATGTTCTTTATTGATCCTCTTCCTTTTCTTTTTACAGCAAGCCAGAATTTGTGCCGTTCGCTTGCCAGACTTATATTTTTAAGTAGGAAAATGGATTCTAAAATCATCTCCTAATAAATTATATACAAATATGATATTGCACTAGTACAAATTATTATTTTGATTGAGCATACATTTTTGATAAAAAGCCAAAATTGCAGCTTTCTGCACTTTTGAAATCACCCATGTTCAAATTGGTTAGAGTCTGGCAAGCGAAAGCCACGATCGGGTCAGTCTACAAAGGCTATCTTCAAGCGCTCTTACAACACATCTTCCCTTTTGCTATTTTGAGACAATAAAGGTTTACAATTCAAATATCCAGCTGTATGTCTCAAATGGGTCAATCAAACTATACAACACATTGTTTTGTTTATGCCTCTCACTTGTCCCAATTTATTAAAAGTGAGTTAAAGTGAGTATTCTTAAAACATCTCAATTCCATGATGGCTCTATGAATAACGAAAGTAATAGCCACAATCGAATAAAGTAACAACCTGAGCGGCTCGGGGGAAATGATACTAGCAGTCCTGGTACTCTGAACAGCAAATTAACCAGTCAGAAACATGAAGATGCCGTGTAGAGCCCATTGCGAAATAATTGTGTGGAGTAGGGCTAGCTGTCAAGGAGAAGAAGAAGATCATTAAGAAAATGAACCCAGAGAACAATGAAATAGAGACTAGGGATGATTTGGTGACGAAAATAAATCATCTTCTGTTGTTTGAGAATATTTTGGGTTCCAGAGAGACGTCACAAACTAATGTAGGCTTAATAATAAAAACCGGTAAGTTGGTGGTTAGAACAACAAACGGCATCACCACAAATCCATGAAAAATGTGTGGTAATACCCCCTTTATCTGGGGGTATCGCCCATTACGAGTGATTTGCATCTGCCTGGGTACTCTCTGGCCACCTGGCTGTTGCAATTATTACATTGCCTGATTGAAATAATTTGAGCCACATCGCAATTATGACCCTAGGAGCTATGTTGTCTGGGGCTATATGCCCCTGCTAGGGTCTCCCAAGGCAAACAGGTCCTAGGCGACGGGTCAGACTAAGAGCGGTTCAAAACCCTTTAATGATGAGAAAAATCTTTTCACGAGGTCTGTGACGTCGCCCAGTATGGCGCAGCCGGGGGCCCACCCAGGAGCCAGGCCCGGGGTTGGGGCTCGTATGCGAGCGCCTGGTGGCCGGGCCTTTCCCCATGGGGCTCGGCCGGGCCCAGCCCGAAGGAGCGACATGGGGCCGCCTTCCCGTGGGCTCACCACCTGCAGGAGGGACCATAAGGGGCCGGTGCGGAGAGGATTCAACGCCCACGTGGGCAACGACAGTGACACCTGGAGGGGCGTGATTGGGAGGGACGGCCCCCCTGATCTGAACCTGAGCGGTGTTCAGTTATTGGACTTCTGTGCTAGTCACAGTATGTCCATAACGAACACCATGTTCAAGCATAAGGGTGTCCATCAGTGCACGTGGCACCAGGACACCCTAGGCCGTAGGTCGATGATCGACTTTGTTGTCGTTTCATCTGACCTGCGGCCGTATGTCTTGCACACTCGGGTGAAGAGAAGGGCGGAGCTGTCAACTGATCACCACCAGGTGGTGAGTTTGATCCGATGGAGGGGGAGGAAGCTGGACAGACTCGGCAGGCCCAAGCGTACTGTAAGGGTCTGCTGGGAACGTCTGGCCGAGTCTCCTGTCAGAGAGCTCTTTAACTCCCACCTCCGGCAGAGCTTCGACTGGATCCCGAGGGAGGCTGGAGATATTGAGTCCGAGTGGATCATGTTCTCCACCGCCATTGTCGAAGCGGCCGCTCGGAGCTGTGGCTGTAAGGTCTCCAGTGCCTGTCGAGGTGGCAATCCCCGAACACGGTGGTGGACACCGGAAGTAAGGGATGCCGTCAAGCTGAAGAAGGAGTCCTATCAGGCCTGGTTGGCTTGTGGGACTCCTGAGGCAGCTGACGGGTACCGGCAGGCCAAGCGGACGGCAGCCCGGGTGGTTGTGGAGGCAAAAACTCGGGCCTGGGAGGAGTTCGGTGAGGCCATGGAGAAGGACTATCGGCTGGCCTCAAAGAGATTCTGGCAAACCGTCCGGCGCCTCAGGAGAGGGAAACAGTGCCCTACCAATGCTGTTTACAGTAGAGGTGGGCAGCTGTTGACCTCAACTGGGGATGTCGCCGGGCGGTGGAAGGAGTACTTCGAGGATCTCCTCAATCCCGCCGTCACGTCTTCCATTGAGGAAGCAGAGGATGAGGGCTCAGAGGTGGACTCGTCTATCACTGGTCACAGAGGTAGTCAAGAAACTCCTCGGTGTCAAGGCACCGGGGGTGGATGAGATCCGTCCTGAGTACCTCAAGTCTCTGGATGTTGTGGGGCTGTCTTGGTTGACACGCCTGTGCAACATCGCGTGGCAGTCGGTGACAGTGCCTCTGGGATGGCAGACCGGGGTGGTGGTCCCTCTTTTTAAGAAGGGGGACCGGAGGGTGTGTTCCAACTATAGGGGGATCACACTTCTCAGCCTCCCTGGGAAAGTCTACGCCAGGGTACTGTAGAGGAGAATACGGCCGATAGTAGAACCTCGGATTCAGGAGGAACAGTGTGGTTTTCATCCGGGCCGTGGAACACTGGACAAGCTCTATACCCTCTACGGGGTGCTGTAGGGTTCATGGGAGTTTGCCCAACCAATCCACATGTGTTTTGTGGATTTGGAGAAGGCATTCGACTGTGTCCCTCGCGGCATCCTGTGGAGGGTGCTTCGGGATTATGGGGTCCTGGGTCCTTTGCTTAGGGCTGTCAGGTCCCTGTACGACCGAAGCAGGAGCTTGGTCCGCATTGCTGGCAGTAAGTCAGACTTGTTCCCAATGCATTTTGGACTCCGGCAGGGCTGCCCTTTGTCGCCGGTTCTGTTCGTAATTTTTATGGACAGAATTTCTAGGCGCAGCCAGGGGCCGGAGGGTGTCAGGTTTGGGGACCACACGATTTCTTCTCTGCTCTTTGCGGATGATGTTGTCGTGTTGGCCCCTTCAAGCCAGGACTTCAGCATGCACTCGGACAGTTTGCAGCCGAGTGTGAAGCGGTGGGGATGAGAATCAGTACCTCCAAATCCGAGGCCATGGTCCTCAGTCGGGAAAAGGGTGGCTTGCCCACTTCAGGTTGGTGGAGAGTGCCTGCCTCAAGTGGAGGAGTTTAAGTATCTAGGGGTCTTGTTCACAAGTGAGGGAAGGATGGAACGGGAGATTGACAGACGGATCGGTGCAGCTTCTGCAGTAATACGGTCGATGTATCGGTCTGTCGTTGTGAAGAAAGAGCTGAGCTGCAAGGCGAAGCTCTCGATTTACCGGTCAATCTACGTTCCTACTCTCAACTATGGTCATGAGCTTTGGGTCATGGCTGAAAGGACAAGATCCCGGATACAGGCGGCCGAAATGAGCTTTCTCTGCCGGGTTGCTGGGCGATCCCTTAGAGATAGGGTGAGAAGCTTGGTCACCCGGGAGGAGCTCAGAGTAGAGCCGCTGCTCCTCCACATCGAGAGGGGTCAGCTGATGATCGCAATTAATTTTTATAAACAACCATATTTTTGCACAATATTTCGATTTCAAAATCAATTTTCCAATCTGAATAATGTATTTCAAATTTTCTGTACACCTCCATTCAGTAATAAATGTGGTTGAAAGTTTTTCTCATTTGTCTGATAGTTGTTTATTTTAACCATAACATAGTGTCCCACTTAACACATATTCCCATTCAAAAAGAATAGTGTACATGGAAGGATTATTTCTAAGAACACAGGAAATAATCTTTTCATTTGTTTATTAGGCCCTACATATGTACTAAATGAAAATTACACAACACTTAAGTTATTAGAATTTAGTTTTCATCTTCATTGTGATGATGTACAAGGTCAAATAAGAGACACTTTCGACCAGTTTGTTACGATCAAAGGATATCAGCATGAACACCCTTAAAAAGACCTAAATCACGGTTGCTCGATAAACACAATAAATCTGATAAATAAAAAAAGGAAAGGATTGTTTACAGTAGCCTACAGTGTCACTGTGCCACCCGTGATCAAGCCAGCCTCCCGCAGCTGGCACCGCTTTCATGGTGCCACATTCGTCGTGCTGCATTCACGGTCTCCACTATTAAGCACACCTGTTCCTTAACACATCACCCAGGACTTCCCTTCATTATGCACACCAAATCCTCATTACTAGGCCTACTACAGCTAAGGAAAACTGTGCACCAGGGTTTATGTAAACTGGCAAAGGCTTTTTAGCCAGTATCAGGTGTATTCTGCCAGATGAAAATATAAACCGCCAAAATGTCCGGTGGGAAATATGGCAAATGAATAAGTAAATATATAAATAGCATATTAAATGGCCTAATATTGTGGGACAGTGGCGTTGTTAGGCCTGTGCGTCCGGGGCTATAGCCCCAGATCTTTTATGAATAGCCCCGGATCTGAAATTGACCCAAAAAAAGAATAATAAAGAAATAGCCCCTGATATTCATCTATAATTCCGATTGCGCATTATGATATTGTAGACGTGTAGGCCGCTAGCGTGTACTTCGAAATTTTCTGCATGTACAGTGGATATAAGAAGTCTACACACCCCTGTTAAAATGCCAGGTTTTTGTGATATAAAAGAATGAGACAAAGATAAATCATGTCAGAACTTTTCCCACTATTAATGTGACCTATAATGTGAACAATTCAATTGAAAAACAAACTGAAATCCCAGAGGGGGAACATTTAAAAAGAAAAACCTAACAATAAGACATTACTGAGTCATGCGACTAAGCTTGGGGCCAGAATCAAAAGCAGCACACTCTGGCACCAGCTCAAGCATAAGACTCTGATATGTCGTAGCCTAAGCAGACATAACCGAGACGGTTATGGTGTAACTGAGGCCAGCAAACAAGGGTTCAGTAAATTATCTGAGCCTATAATATAAACTTACCGCAGAGCCTGTCGCTTTTTTGCACACGTGGGCTAGACATCTTATGGAAACCGACATCATTCGCGCGGTAGCCTATTTTTTTGATACGTTTCAAACATTGACCTCAAAATCCCCATCAAAATATTTAGTCTACTATATCTGCTTTCCAGCAGAGATGCTATTGTACCCCTTTTATTCTTGTACCGATTATTTGATTGATTTTAATATTGTAAAATCTTAGTGTACAGAATTTTGGTCAACATTGGTAGTTTATAAATAAAATAGACTTTGACTATTGCCAATATTGCTTGTGTAAAGGACCTTTGTGTAGACATATACAGTAAACACATCTCGCCATTGCTTACCATAATATTTTCCCGAACTAATGGCCATTTTCCACTGCATGGTATCGGCTCAACTCGTCTATAGCCTCGACTTTAATGCTTCACGGGGGAAAATTCTTTACTGTGTTTAAACACTGCAGTGTCCGTAGATGGCGCTATAGCAAATTGCACATGTGTAAGGCAAGACCATATGTCTATGGGCAAGACAGTCCCCATTTGGATCCCACGCTGTTGTACAGTGAAAACTAGAAGGAACATTCATTTTAGCGACTTGGTTCTCTAGTCAACTCTTGTTCAAAGTGTATAAGCTATATGCTCTGAATTGGACCATACAACATGTGGATAATCACATTATTTTACTACAATTTGATGAAATCCCGAAACAAACAAAGATCAAGGATATTTTGGACATCAGACCGAAAATTGTTGAATGCCGAGTCACATACATCTATGGTGAGTTCTGTTCTATTATAAATAACTAGCGTTAGGTGTTGTTAGGTTACTGAGTAAGAACATAATGACGGTTTGTAAATATTCTATTAACATTCTAATTATTTAGTCAAGTTACAGGTAGCTGAACGCAAGTTCTAAACCATCTATAAACAAGTTATAGAAACTGAGCTTGAAAAAAACTGCGTTGGCCTGAAAAATACCTACAGTAACCCTTGTTTCCTTACTATTTTTTGTTTTTTCGTTTATCCTCAAGTTTGGGTGTTTTGTGTTTCTTCGCATATCAACAGTTGAACAGGTATGGAAACATTGTTAGCTAACTTGTCTAAATCGTGTTTCTTAGGGTATCAACAAGTTAGAATTTAATAATATGTTGCTTACTCCTTTTAACTTTTATCAATTGATACATAACGTTGACTAAATCGTTTTTCTTTGTGTAAAAAAAGCTAAACCTGGACCTATTGCAATTCTGTTACTGAGCTGTCTATGTATCCACATTGTTCTTAGCAAGCCTGTGTGTGTCTTATGCTGCCGGTTTTTTTAACTTATTTTCTAAACATTGCTTTCAGGTGTTGACGTTTTCTGTAGTTTTGTTCCCGGAGGAGGATGACTGTGTGGCAGCAGTTCCATGCCAGGTATGTGAATTACATGTTGATCTCGTAATTGCTGCAATATTTACTTGGTTTCGCCATATTTACCTGTTCACCAACATTTATGTTTATTTTTTTAGGATGGAGCAAGCACAGTACTCCAAGGCACCAGAGAGGTACTCCACGCCATCATGTAGAGGATGGCTACATAGTAGAGGATGGCTACATAGGTAAGTGTGGGTTCATTCACTTTATTCAGATGCTTAACTTGTTATAAAAGCATGTTGCTTCCAATTTTATTTGTCAATTTCAATTTATTTTTAAGTGCAAGAAGGCACAGGTAGGGGGAAGTTTTAGCTCAAGGTAAGAATGAAAATGTTGGTGGACACTGCGATTTGAGTTCTGATTGTAAAATAACCAGATATTTAGGACTGAATAATTAACTGTCTGTTTTTACTTTCAGAATATTTGGAGAAGATCAAGTGGCTGACTGAAGAGAAGGTTGAGCTGAGGGCACAGCTGGCTCTACAATCAGATAAAAACAAGATTATAGTTACGCTAGCATCTTGTCTTAATTTCTTAACCAGAAAGAGGCAGCTGACCGTGCATGTGGAAGATGTCGCGGCGGTACAAGGGACCTGCCGTGAATATGAATTACATCTCCAGCACAACCAATATTGCTGCTAAGCTGCAGTACTGTATTATTCTAAATTTTTACTGCTGCTATGTACAGTGTTCTATATATGATTGCATTATCCTCTTAATATATTTTATAGCTCTGTGTGAATTTTCTTAATTCTGACTGTAGTTGTAGTGTTTTGCCACCATTCATAGGCTTATTGCACTGATGTATCTATGATATTCAATAACTTTTGATTGCTACTAGGTCATACTTATGTATATTACTGCCATTCTAGCCCTTGTTTATTTTGTATTGTATTATGTTTCTTTTGTACTTTCACATTTAAATACTGTAAATTTACTATCTGTTACTGGACACATTTTCTTGCACTATTTGATTTTGTAATTTTTTTTATTTCAATTCATTTGCACATGTTTATTTTGTATGCTTGCTGTATAATGCATGTTTTTTGCAGAAACACTTGGCAGCCGCAGCGGCATAAAGCTAGTGGGCCGCCGGTGGGCCACTGGCGTGTTGCTTGCTGGGACACTCCTTCGATTACTTTTCCTCAATAGGTGTAGCATATATTACATTGTTCCGTTGTCAGAATTCAATACTCACAAACTGAAAACTATTTAGGGACTAATTACCGTTTGTTTTACCTTGTATTCCTACTTAATAACTGATTAGGCATGTGAGAGTGCAAGTATTGTAACATGCGCTTTGTCTCACCCATCTCTCTCTGGGTTGATGTGGATCAATTAACAGTAATTTGTCGACTTTAGGCCATTCATTCATTCATCTTCTTCCGCTTCATCCGGGGCCGGGTCGCCATTAGGCCATTGTACAGTAAATAAATGAATTAAATGTTCTGTTTAAACGCAATTTAAAAAATGTATTGATAGAAACAGATGCAGTCTTCAGGAAATATTCCTGCAGAAAAGTGGCATCAATGACGCAAAGTAATGTACGCTTGGTAAAAGTCAGCAATCAGCCTACATAAATGTTAAGTTAATCATTGTAATAAACAGCTATATTTCCAGTCAAATAATTACAATTAACGAAATGGAAGAGATTGTGTGTAGACCTGTAATTAAATATGCATTCTCAAAAATACAGTTAATCAAACACAGCAACATGGAATCAAACACAGCAACATAGCAATCCATGAATAAGATTCTAGCAATGTTCCTCCGATTTGAATGTTTTATTCTGGCCATATAAGTACAGACGCAGGCTTGAATGACAGCAGTTTCAGGTGGGTGTCGACATTCCCACAGATGCCTCCTGTTGGCCATTCTTATTTTTAATTTTATGTTTTTGTCCATGCCGCATGGCACTGCATCTTGTCGTTATTACAAGGCATACTGCGGCATGCCTTGTCGCGGACTGCGACGAGTTGAATTGTGACCTAAAAGTCAGAAGTCCTATTGAATTGAGGATCTGGGGAATCGTTACCCCCTAACAGTCAAATATTTAGTTGAATGCTATGTTACCATGATTATTTAATCAGAAAGAACAGCTAGCAGGAGCACTAAAAATAGGAAATGATGCTACTGTAACCAGGTTCTAATTAGCCTTCAACATTACTTGCAAAAAAAATACAATTCTCAAGGTCTGGGATAACCACTTAAATAGTTTTAGTAATGTCCTGGTTCGAGATTTAAGATATGATGAATATCAAATGCACTGACATTTGATAATTTATTTGTCTTTGGCTGTAAATGATTATTATGGACTTCACCAGAGAATGAAAACACAAACACACAGTTGCTCGTCAAGAAAATAGTACTATTGAAACAAAACATTATTTTCAACAGTGCATATTACACCCAATTTCTCACCTAAAGAAAAATGATATCTATATATAAAAATGTAATATGTTCTGGCCAGAACTACCTTATAGGTTTTGCTGCAGCAATAGTCCATTTAATTTAGTTGTGCACAAACCAGTGCTCAGTAAAAAATAAAATAAAAAGATGTATCCCACACGATCCTTCAAATCCACAGGAGGGAAAGACATTACTGGCGAGGTAGTAGAAATGGAAATCCAAACTCAGGCCTGTAGTTCAGAATCCAGTCCACTGTCTTTTGACACTCTTTTTTTCCCCCCGCCACGGCTTTGTCAACAGATAAAAGGTTTTCAGACACCAGCATAAAAAAAAATAAAATGCTTCTTTCAGAGCTGAACGTTTGCCATTTTCTCCCTGGTAAAAATAAAATAAAAAATAAGCCGAAGTCTTAGCAAACAATATGCCTAAACATTATAAACAGTTTAAAAAATACATTGACATTGAAAGCAATACCCACACTTCCTCCAGAACTAGTAACGCAATCATTATGACTGTGTTCCCCTCATGTCAACTGTACGGTAACATCGTAATTTTAAACTTGTACAGGATAACAGTTGGGAATAAACACGGTATATGTCAACAGATAAAAGGTTTTCAGACACCAGCATCAAAAAACACATTTTTATTTCAGAGCTAAACATACGTGGCTAGGCCACTCCAGGACCTTGAGATGCTTATTACGGAGCCACTCCTTTGTTGCCCTGGCTGTGTGTTTCAGGTCGTTGTCATGCTGGAAGACCCAACCACGACCCATCTTCAATGCTCTTACTGAGGGAAGGAGGTTGTTGGCCAAGATCTCGCGATACATGGCCCCATCCATCCTCCCCTCAATACGATGCAGTCGTCCTGTACCCTTTGCAGAAAAGCGTCCCCAAAGAATGATGTTTCCACCTCCATGCTTCACGGTTGGGATGGTGTTCTTGGGATTGACCTCCCATTCCTTTGGATCATCCGGATGGTCATTGGCAAACTTCAGACGGGCCTGAACATGCGCTGGCTTGAGCAGGGGGACCTTGTGTGCTATTTTTGTTTTAGATTCCTTCTGTCACAGTTGAAGTGTACCTATGATAAAAATTACAGACCTCTACATGCTTTGTAAGTAGGAAAACCTGCAAAATCGGCAGTGTATCAAATACTTGTTCTCCCCACTGTATATATATATATATATATATATATATACACTCACCTAAAGGATTATTAGGAACACCATACTAATACTGTGTTTGACCCCCTTTCGCCTTCAGAACTGCCTTAATTCTACGTGGCATTGATTCAACAAGGTGCTGAAAGCATTCTTTAGAAATGTTGGTCCATATTGATAGGATAGTATCTTGCAGTTGATGGAGATTTGTGGGATGCACATCCAGGGCACGAATTCCCCTTTCTACCACATCCCAAAGATGCTGTATTGGGTTTAGATCTGGTGACTGTGGGACCCATTTCAGTACAGTGAACTCATTGTCATGTTCAAGAAACCAATTTGAAATGATTCGAGCTTTGTGACATGGTGCATTATCCTGCTGGAAGTAGCCATCAGAGGATGGGTACATGGTGGTAATAAAGGGATGGGCATGGTCAGAAACAATGCTCAGGTAGGCCGTGGCATTTCAACGTTGCCCAATTGGCACTAAGGGGCCTAAAGTGTGCCAAGAAAACATCGCCCACACCATTACACCACCACCACCTGCCTGCACAGTGGTAACAAGGCATGATGGATCCATGTTCTCATTCTGTTTACGCCAAATTCTGACTCTACCATCTGAATGTTTCAACAGAAATCGAGACTCATCAGACCAGGCAACATTCTTCCAGTCTTCAACCGTCCAATTTTGGTGAGCTCGTGCAAATTGTAGCCTATTTTTCCTATTTGTAGTGGAGATGAGTGGTACCCGGTGGGGTCTTCTGCTGTTGTAGCCCATCCGCCTCAAGGTTGTGCGTGTTGTGGCTTCACAAATGCTTTGCTGCATACCTCGGTTGTAACGAGTGGTTATTTCAGTCAAAGTTGCTCTTCTATCAGCTTGAATCAGTTGGCCCATTCTCCTCTGACCTCTAGCATCAACAAGGCATTTTCGCCCACAGGACAGCCGCAAAAGGGATGTTCCCTTTTCACACCATTCTTTGTAAACCCTAAAAATGGTTGTGCGTGAAAATCCCAGTAACTGAGCAGACTGTGAAATACTCAGAACGGCCCATCTGGCACCAACAACCATGCCATGCTCAAAATTGCTTAAATCACCTTTCTTTCCCATTCTGACATTCAGTTTGGAGTTCAGGAGATTGTCTTGACCAGGATCACACCCCTAAATGCATTGAAGCAACTGCCATGTGATTGGCTGATTAGATAATTGCATTAATGAGAAATTGAACAGGTGTTCCTAATAATCCTTTAGGTGAGTGTATATATTAAATATATATATATACAGGGGCGCCGTATAGGGGGGAAAAGTTAGGACAATTCCAGGGGCCCATGATTGACAGGGGTCCCAAAAAATAGGTAACAGCTGCACAGAGATTTTTAGATTTTTTGTCATGGGGCCCAAAATTCCTTGCGGCACCCCTGTAGATATATATATACAGGGGCGGAGCTGGCCTAGAAAAGCGAAAGGCTCTTACTGAACGAGTGAGTGCGTCCATCTGCCTTTGACTGACTGACAAACTGTCCCTTATTATAGTGGTTAGAGACACAAGCTATGGAACAACAGGTCCTGCGTTCGACTCCCATGACAGTTATAATACATTATGCCTGAGGTTCAGGACAAACAAAACTATGTTGGCTATAACCTTATTTAGCTACGTAATAGGAAGCCTAAAATAAATATCTGATGGATATTAGGATTTGTTCAGGATAGACAAACAGTTTGCTGCCTACACGATTCTCTCATCTTTTCACTTGACAAAAACATCAGTTATCGTCACCTATATTGATAGATACTCAATGTCATTCACGAATGGCTAATTAGCTGCTAAAACGGACAGTGGAAAAAGAGGATTTGTTCTTTTAGGCTACTACCTTCTTTAGTGACGGGAAGCCTAAAATGAAACAGTTTACTGTAGTGATGGCCAAACAAGGCTTCATTAGCGTTAGTTTAGCAGCAGGATATTATGCTGGCAGCACTCAGATTTTCATTATCACAATAAAAGCCATCATTGAAATTTATAAGGCCTTATAGTTAACAATGTAGTTGTGTACTGATACCCAGCGAATGGTCAGATCTGTGGTGTAGTGTTTAAAGACACAGCCTTTCACGTGGGCGTCCGCCCAATGGCTGGAATCTGCCCAATGCTGCTTGTACTATCTATTGCGGGCTGGCTGAACTAGGCTTGCCTGTTTTCTTGTTTAAATTAACAATCAGTTAGCTTGCTACAGTAGATTATCATACAATGTAGCACACAAAGAACAAATTATTTTGTTTAATATTATTACTGTGTATAATCAACAGATGGCTATGTTGGGTAGATTTTGTCCACAAAAAGATAAGCCTAGCTACTGCAATTTCCACCCTCCTCTGTTTAGTGTACTATGACTAAAATAGTAATTTCTAAAATTAAATGAAATTATAATATTTGTATGCTACAATATTTGTATTGTATGCTTTTTTTAATTGTTGGTGTATTCATTTGATCATTTTTTAGTGCTGAATGGTATGGTTGCTGTATTTTGATTTCCCTATGTTTGTGTTTTAATTTGTTTTTGTTTGTTGACCTCCGTCTTGGCCAAGGCACTCCTATAAAATCATATTTTATATCTCAGTGAGTCCTTTTCCTGGTTAAATACATTTTAAATAAATTTTAAAAACAAATGAATTTGTTCAGTAATACACAAAGTACCGTCATTGTATGCATTTTGATATCCATGACAGTGGTTATTTATATAATATTAAGGAAATATAACCATTAAAATAAATGTACCATGTGTTTCTAGTTTAGAACAGGTCCTCGGCCATCACACTCTGTACTGTTCCGATCTTTTTAACAATTACTGCCTAGGAACAATGTACATAGACATGTTCCAAAACATTTCTGGACCAGGTATCGAAACACATTGTCACTTGATGTTGAACAAAACCTGTGTTAGTTGAGAGTCAAACACTTGACTGTCTAAGGTTTTGAAAGGAAGTGGCAATATCAACAACTCTGAACTGTGTCACTTTGTTTCAAGAGAGAAATGTGTGGGATTACTGAGAGTTGTGAGAGCTCTTATCGTTATAGCGTAGTTATTATTATTGAGTTTCAAAGTGCAAAATGCAGTCCTCCACAGTTCTACGATGCCTGAGTGCACGTGTGGATGCTTTTAAACCCTGACCACTTTTAGCTATCTTTACTTCAGCAGTGGTTTGGCACATAGTGTTGCAGACTTCTAAGCAGTACTACACAATATGGAATTCTGAAGAACTTGTGCATCCTATACCACACTTGCCATCATTCCCCAAAAAATGTAATGCATGCATGGTAAAAAAAATAAAAAACATTTAAAAAAAAATATTTTAAAAAATCAATACGCACACACACACACAAACCATTGCGCCACACAGTATTTTCCAGCAGTAAGAGAAAATGCACAGACACAGATTCTCTATTATATACACACACACACCCATAGGCACTCCCCCCACACAAACACTATCCTCTTTCTCTACAAACAAACAGATATCAATCAATCAAATGTATTTATAAAGCTCTTTTTACAGCAGCAGTTCTCACAAAGTGCTTTTACAAAACACCCCAAGGAGCAAACAACAGTAGTGTTGAATTTCAGTGGCTAGGAAAAACTCCCTGAGAAGGCCAACATTTTGGAAGAAACCTAGAGAGGACCCAGGCTCAGAGGGGTGGCCAGTCCTCATCTGGCTGTGCCGTGTGAACATATTAAGAGTACAAATATTAATATTGTAATTTAAACTTAGTCCAGGTTGGAAGCATGACCAGATGGACAAGGACAGGGACAACACGGGGGGAGGGTGGAGGTGTCAGCACAGTGGCAGCTGAAATCGCCAGGTATCGTCTTGATCTGCAACACAACCAGGAGGACTTTGGCCAGGCACAGCAACGGGTCCTCAGGTGTGGGCCAAGATCTCATGTCCTCCTAGGTTAAAACGGCAGGAGACAGGGAAAATTAGATCTTAGATCTACAGGGATTTATAGTGGATAAGGAAAACTGACCCTACTCCCCCAGCACAATAATATAGCAGCTTAAGACTTTGGGGCTGAGACAGGGTGGGTTCAGTGACACTTTGGTCCTATCCAGGGGAGGCCCCGGACAGGGACCAATAGGCAGGAGATCAATCCATCCACATTGCCAAGCATCAACAAAAGGGACCCCCACCAACCGCAACCACCCTGAAAGAGGGCAGAGTATTGGCAGCAGAGTACAGCCCAATTGCACAAGTGCGCAACAGAGACACAACAACAAGCCAGTGACTCCGCCCCCAAATGGCATTGGAGGGAGGGCATCCCAGTGGCGATGGGAGCCCACCTGGCAAGACAGCAAGGGTGGACAGTATCAAATCTTTCAGGTTACCTCCATGCCCCTGGGCTAGACTACACTTAAACATAAACCATGCTGTAGAGATGAGTATTTAGTAGACACTTCCAAAGTAGCTAATTTTGGGGCTTCTCCATGCTTCATTGAAATATATAACTGTGTGTCATTAGCATAACAGTGAAAATTGACATTGTGATTCCGGATTACATCAACCAGAGGCAGCATATATAGTGGGAACAATAATGGGCCCAGAACCGAGCCTTGAGGAACACCAAAACATACCTTTGACTTGTCAGAGGATATGCCATCCACACATACGAACTGATATCTTTCAGATAAATAAAATTTAAACCAGGCTAGAACATGTCCATGTAGCCCAATATGGGTTTCCAGTCTCTCTAAGAGAAGGGAGTGATCAATAGTGTCAAAAGCAGCACTAAGATCAAGAAGCAACCGGACGGATGCAAAACCTTTGTCTAAGGTCATTAGAAGGTCATTTGTTACCTTCACGAGTGCAGTCTCAGTACTATGATGAGATCTGAAACCGGACTGGAGTATTTCATAAATGTTATTTGTCTTTAGGAAGGCATTAAGTTGTTGAAAAACACATTTTTCTAAGATTTTTGAGAGACTGTAAACAAATAAGAGTAAGGAAAGAAGGTATGATTGTGGCAGTGCGTTGGACCTTAGACATGTTGGATAAAACCCATTGAGTCAATTATGGCTTCAAAGGCTTTTTGAAGAGGGTCATTTGACTTTTCCATATGAATATTGAAATCGCCAGAAATTTGAATACTATCTGCCATGACTACAAGGTTAGACAAGAATTCTGGAAACGCATTGAAGAACCTTGTGTATGGCCCGGGGGGCCTGTAAATAGTAGCTATGTAAAACGATTTTTTCAGCCTGGTTAACTTTCATGAGTAAAACTTCAAAATAACGAAAACCAGTGATGTGTTTAGTAGTACATTTATATTTACTGTCATAAATATTAGCAACACCCACTCCTTTTTGGGATGCACGGGGGATATGATCACTAGTATAGCCAGGAGGAGAGGCCTCATATAGTAGTAAATTAATCAGGCTTTAGCCATGTTTCACACAAGTCAATAACAAATTGCTGGGGATATTAAGCAGTCTGTCTTAGGCAATACATTTCAGCCATCTTCTCCAACTCCCCCCAAACACAGTCTGCTCTCTACACTATCACGCACACATTATTTCCTCTTTCCACACACATACCACACTCTTTATCCCCTCCCTACACACACTCTCTCTTCTCTCACCACACACACAAGTTTTATATTAAAACACACCCTCTCGCCTCACCCCCATACACATTCTGTCTACTGTCCACGCACAAACACACACTTCCCCATACACTCCTCTCCGCACTCTCGTCTCTCCACACTTTCCACAGAAAATCAATTGATTTAAATATTCTAAATGGTATCAAGATCTAACCTATGCCAATATATTCAGTTTGATCATACAGTTACGCCAGAACAAAAGCATGACGATTTTTCTTGATCAGGATCACTTAGAATGATTACATTTGGCATACATGCTCAGGGTTATGAATCATGCTAATGTATGAACTAATGTAAAATTTGGCTGCATCATTGATCAGGAAAAATCATCAATTTGTTGTTCCTATTGGTATTTCTCAACACAAAGTGGTACAATAAGGCCAATAGAAGCTATTTGCTGGAATCTGCCCAGCTTGCAGCTTCATTTATTATTATAATACTTCAAGCATTTTTCAGCCCTTTTCACAAATTACCAGAAATAAAATGGCCCAAAAAGGGTCCATGATAGTAAAGGCCCAAATGCCACACCCTCTCAAGGTGGGGCAGTAACAAGCCTATAAACTGGCCAACTTTGGAAGCTCACCACACCCAGCCCATGCGACCTAGAGTCATGAAAGGTAGTACATATGTTATATAAACCAGGCCAATATGTCAATAACCATGTCTGCTATTGACCAATGAACACATAAGGGGGCGTTGTTTAGCACATATGTGACAGAATTCCTTAACATGGTTTGCAATGGTCCTATTGAAAAATTTGAGTTTGCCGTTTTTTACAATTTATAATCATCCAGATTCAGAGCTTTGCAATGGTATATAATACAACACTGTTTGATACATTTATGGGAAA
Organism: Esox lucius; assembly: GCF_011004845.1. Classification (NCBI taxonomy): domain Eukaryota; kingdom Metazoa; phylum Chordata; class Actinopteri; order Esociformes; family Esocidae; genus Esox; species Esox lucius. The sequence goes on from NC_047593.1 coordinate 529,894, forward strand.
GATACGCTGCTTTAAAAGTTCATAATCTGCTCTACCTTTTTCTGAGAAAAAAGTATTGAAAGATTTTCACACTAGCCAGAGAGCTGGCTTTGTTTATGCCAATTCAACACAGTTCACACCCTCTTAGGCCCACCCAACTATTTAAGTGTTCCAATTGAGACACTCTGTCCTTGTTATAAACTGTTCTGGTTGGTCTCTAATAAACACATACTATATCAAACCAAATAAAATAAAATGAAAGTTTATTCACATGCACTTGATACATCAGGTATAAACAGTACAGTGAAAGGTAAAGTAGCTTAGCAGCATGATTCATGATACATTGTAACAGCAATTGTATGTGCAGATAGTTTGAGTGCAGTTGGGCAACCACTGAGCCATTTAGCAGTCTTACTGTACTGATGAACTGGGTTGCCCACATCACGCATCAGATCTACAGTAACTCACAAAAGTGAGTACACCCCTCACATTTGTGCAAATATTTGACACTGAAGAAATGACACTTTGCTACAATGTAGTGAGTGTACAGCTTGTACAACGGTGTAAATTTGCTGTCCCCTCAAAATAACACACATCCATTAATATCTAAACCGCTGGCAACAAAGGTGAGTACACCCCTAAGTGAAAATGTCCAAATTGGGCCCAAAGTGTCAGTATTTTGTGTGGCCACCATTATTTTCCAGCACTGCCTTAGACCTCTTGGGCATGGAGTTCACCAGCGCTTAACAGGTTGCCACTGGAGTCTCCTCCATGACGAAATCACTGAGCTTCCATTTTGAATGACAGCCATGCAGACCAATTTGATGCAGTGTGCGTCTGAGCACGTGCACTCAACTTCTTTGGTCGACCATGGCGAGGCCTGTTCTGAGTGGAACCTGTCCTATTAAATCGTTGTATGGTCTTGGCCACCGTGCTGCAGCTCAGTTTCAGGGTCTTAGCAATCTTCTTATAGCCTAGGCCATCTTTATATAGAGCAACAATTCTTTTTTCAGATCCTCAGAGAGTTCTTTGCCATGAGGTGCCATGTTGAACTTCCAGTGACCAGTATGAGGGAGTGTGAGAGCAATAACACCACATTCACACCTGAGACCTTGTAACACCAACGAGTTACATGACGCCCGGGAGGGAAAATCGCTAATTGGGCCCAATTTTGACATTTTCACTTAGGGGTGTACTCACTTTTGTTGCCAGAGGTTTAGACATTAATAGCTGTTATTTTGAGGGGACAGCAAATTTACACTGTTATACAGGCTGTACACTCACTACTTTACATTGTAGCAAAGTGTCATTTCTTCAGTGTTTGCAAATATTTGCAAAAATGTGAGGGGTGTAAATATATGTTTTTCAAGCTGTGTCCAGTCCAGGTGTTGCTTGTACAGACAGGCCATCTCTCAGAATGAGAACATCAGAGTTACACAGCAGCCGGAATTGGGTCCCGAGTGAGTCTGGATTCTGCTTGGCAATAACAACACCAGGTTCCAGAGCATCAAAGCTGTAAAACAGGTAAATAGACAAAATATTGGAAAATTGCATATCATATATAACATTTAGATAATAACAATAAGCTATTACAATTTAATGAAATGATAATTGCCTAAAGTGCCCTGTACTGGTTGATCTGTGGCAGCGGTCTGAATTATTAAGTCAAGGTGTTCTTGCCAATCATAACTTTCCACGAGCCCTGTATCATCCTCCAGTCCAACCAGCTGTGGGATGTTCACCCCTGTCACAGTGCTGTCCTTCACCACACCAGCAATCTCTGACAAAGTGCTGCCTGATATGTCCAAAACAACAGTCTAGACTATGGTGGACTAAGATCCAGACTGAGGTGGAGCTTGTGCTTTGTCCACCAGGCACAATACCACAGCACAAACGTGTTCTTGTTTTGGCAACTGCAGTTGTCACAATTCAGGTCTACATGTGTTTCCCCAACTCCATAGTTGGTGAAGAAATGGTGCACATATTTGAGGACTGCGCTGCTGCCTTTGCTGGATGACTTGCCTTCATTAATCAAGTAGTTCACTTGTTGTATTTCTTCACAGCTGAAACCAAACAAACCAAACTTGGAATTAAAAGAATATGGGACCAGGCTGGTGAGAGTCAGAAGGATAGTGCACCTGCATGTACGTCTTACCTGTTGAGCAAAATCAAAGCTGTAATGCGTGGCGTCCTAGCAACACAATTGCATTATCCTCTGCATAGTTTTTTATGAAGTCCTCAACTTGCTGTACGTCCTCCATGCCAGTTGTGCTTGCCAGTACTATTTTTGGTGGGGGGCAATGTACCATTCTCCTCATGGGACCAATGGAGAAGTCAGATGTTTTTTGCTGATGCTGAAAGAAATTCAAGAGAAAAAGAGAAAGACTAGTCTAGTTAACTGTTAACACGATAAGTGAATGGCTCAATGTAATGTAAACATAACAATAGCTGGACATAATCACACCCTGCACCCCCAAACACCCCTAGCTATCTGCATTGATGGTTGAGCTAGAACCATTTGCATTGATGGTTCACCATACAAGAAATTTTTCAGTTAATTAACTAATTAATTACTAAAGTATAGCAAATAATCAGGTAAAACTAGCTACCCAATGAAGAAGCTAGAAACCAGGAAATGTTAGCAAGCTGGTAAGTAAACTTTGTTTCCTTGCTAGCTAATGTTAACAGTAACATCAGTAGCTATAGCTAGATAATGTAAACGACTTTGACACCTTTCAGAAAATGAACAAAGGAATTAACTGGAACTAGTTAGCAAACATTAGACTTACTCGTATATGAAGGAAAACATCTCTTCCTTTGTGGGTTGTCATTGGTTGGTTGTTTGTTGCTAAGAGAGTACAGAGATCTTGTTGAAGTAGATATTGAGAGTTTATTTGAGGAGTTTTTCTATTTTTGGAGGAAATTTTGAAAATTATTTCCACATTTTTGTTAAGAGGAGTTTGTAGTACAATTGTAACTATAGGATCTTAGTATATTATAAAGCAAAATCATAAAATGTGTGGTTGTTTCAGCACTAGTATAGGTACTAGCTACTGCCTGATACTGCCTGACATCTGTCTTGGAATTATTTTAACCACAAGTATCCCTAGTGTGCGCTGTGTTGAATGAGGTCTCAGAACTCAGTATGTCAGCATGTACAGCCCATTCATCATCTCAGCAAATCATGTCAAGCAGGAAAAAGTCCTGTATTATCTGCTGGTTAAGCAAGTGTTTGAGTTTTACATTTTATTCGTATTTAAACTTTGCATACTAGTTTGTTATTAAGTCACATTGAAAGTTCAAATTTTCAAAAAGGCATTTCTGCATAAAAGATAAAATGTCCCAGAACATATTTTTCTTCTTACAAGGGGCTCTCCTGAAAAGTAGTGACATGTGACACGCCCCATTCCTGAATTCTGTCACATATGCAGCAAGAATGATCGTATTATAATACAACTTGTCAACATCTGTTCACAATCATGAAACGACCAAAAAAGTACATTTTGGTTCAAACTGCTTCAGACGCAACTCCTATAGGACCAAATGACCAATCTTCACTTTACTTGATGTGGCATCTATAATACCTGCCTTCCCTCTGTGGCGTTCAGTGGCACCAGTCTAGTTCCAGATCTGTTTTCCCTTCAGCTCCATTTCACTGCAGGTACTTACTCCTGGCATTTATCACCATCATACATTACTCAACCCATACTATATGAGTATTCACCTCGCTCACCCGTTTCAATTAGATCCAAGGAAAGAAGTACATAACTCCATCTTCTCAAAAGGAACATATTTGCCATTGGGAACCTTTAACAATGTCATCATTTCTGGTGATTATGAATAGGTGAAAAATGTGTCAGATGCTACTCCTATAGTACCAAAGGACCAATATTCATGTAACTTAATATTTGGCACTCATGGAGAAAGCTCGTTCAGTTGCATGAATCAGGCTAGTATGTCAAGAAAAATGGCCATCATTAATCCAAAAAATGTTAAGTGGACAGGAATTTGCATATATTGGCATACAAATCAGACTCAGATAATGAAATTATAATATAATGTAATGTAAAAGAAACGGACACAACAGCATTACAATGAAACATACGCAAGTAAGTTCAGTTTAGCCACAGTGATCTTTGTCACTCACTTAACATGGGACCAATTCTCAGGGTTATGAATATAGCTCATTTCTAAACTTTAGATACATTTATCCATATAGGAAAAAACATGCATCCAGCATTTACTTGCATCTATTAACATATCATTCAGTCTCTCAGTGCAAAACTGTTGCAATAATGTAATATAGTAGTTGTTCAATGCTGCTTGCATGTTTAATTATTATTATCATTCTGTAAAATACTACTATTCTTACACCATTTAACCTAGAAACTTTAAAACATATAAATTGGTCTCGATTAGGATGTTGGCATACAATGTTCTGATATTCTGTTATAATTTTTAAAATATTTAACTTATTTAATAGAACATTTAAAACTATTGATTTGAAGGGGATTTCTTCTGAATTTTAAAGCCTGTTTTTTGTTGAACTAATGTGTTAGTCCTTTTTACGGATGTATATGGGAGTAAAGAATTCCGGATTTAGTGTTGGGCTAATTAGAAAGGTACCAAACCTGGATTTTGCCAAGTAGTAAGAATGCAAGATATGGTGTCGTAAGTAAGAGGGGGACAAGACATAGGTGGACAATTGAAATCAAGAAGTATTTGTAAAATGCATGTGGGCAACCTGCATTTGGGTAAGACCGAAACTGATAAGAGGAATAAACCTATAAGAGGAATAAACCTAACTGATTTAGACCAGATGAACATATTGAACTTATTGATGAAATGTCAGTCATTTTGTGAGATGTTGTAACACTTTCTTACCTATACAAAAATGAGGTTTTCTGAACTGTTCTTCAGACAGACTCTCACTGATCTTGTGTTAGTCTTTCTGTCTCTATTTGTCCAAGACACTACATTCCGTGAGAGCACAGTTAACATATGCAATTGTTTTAAGATTAATTTTGCATAAATCATTAAGTATTTTGATATGGCATTGTAGGACCTATCTACCTTATGATAAATAATTTTACATGACAATGAAACTGCCTTTAGTGTTATTGGCTTTAAGCGTAGATTCTACCTAACTTACCTACGTTTTCCATAAAATGGGGGGAAAATGTAATTTTGTTTAATTATATAGTGCTTTGCCTATTTTTGTATCCAACGATGGGAGATAAGTCTTTTTACATTTTTAGTTTTATTGTTTGGGGAAAAAAATGTCACCGTCATTGTAGCCCCATTTTACCACATCATACTGTGCATATCCTTGCCATTATAGATAAGCCTTTTGTGCCCTAGAGTAAAACCAAAACATTTCCATGTTTAAGAGACTTTATTCATAATATAGAACATATTTTCATTAATTTTAGCATTCATTTCTAAGGAATTTAAGTGCACCTGATGAGGGTGATTTTCCACTGACTCCTTAGCTTAGCTTTTGGTTGATAGCAAAACTAAACAAATCCATGTGTTCCAGAGTATCTTCTGATTCAAATCAAGTTACTTATGAGTATGTAGCTCCACACATTTGGTCATGGAGATTCTCTATGTGACCATACAACCGCCACTAACAGATTTGGCTATATTTAAGACTCCTTTCAACGGATTTGTAACAAACCAGTCAATATTTATAGATGTCTGATTCTGCAACATGGTCTCACTGGAATACATAAACTATTTTATGAAAATCGATGACAGCCAAATGCATAAGATATATTACGTTATGTGAAGTTACGTTAGAGTAATAATCCAGAAAAAAATTGCCATTGGCAGGTTGTATTTTGAACTTGTGTCCTTCAGCTCCGCAGACTACCCATACTCCAAACAGGAAAATGCTGTTAGGGGAGGCAAGCAATGGTGTTACCAAGGTCGCTAATCCCAGTGCTGTGATACCTAACCCTAAAAGAACATTTTTCGATTTACCGCCTTGATCCACAGCCCCACGGATGGAGCGCATAGTGTACAATTCTATAAACATCCAGAACGGTAATCGCAAGAATCAATGCTCTTTTGGGTGTTCTAAGAAGAGCACACTTGAACACTTGTCTCGAACTGGTGAAGTTCAGCTACCCACTACCCTCTGCTCCATACAGGGACATTGTATTTAGAGGGAGGTGTAATGGGAATGTGTAACCAAGGTTGCTCCAGAACGTAATACATGAATTTTCACGTTACAGTTAACGTTAGGTATCACAGCACTAGGGTTAAGTTTGGGTTGCGTTTAGGTATCACAGCACTGATTAGGGTTAAGCTTTGGGGTAAAAAAAGATTCACTTCAAAACATTACAATGTATTAATGTATTGCCCAAAACTGTAGAGCCTTGAATCAAGCCCCAGTAACTCATAGTATAATCTAGTTATTATTATTCTTTAGCACCGCCCACACCGTTTAAGTTTCTCCTTGTCTTCGTACTGCTATTTCTACTCCTATGCCTCTACTCCAACTCCTGCAACTCATCCTACTCTTACTACCCTTCTCCTGGTCCTTCTACATCTCCTGCTTCTCCTCCACTTCCTCCACTAGCATCATCTTACTACTAATCCTATTCCTACGACCAGGGGTGCGGTCAGGGATTTTGGGATCCATGAAAATATATCACATTGGGCCCCACCCAGTAGCGCTGGGGGGATCATTCTTTTCATACAAATAAAAAAAATCCCATGGACCCCCTGCAATCACGCCAACTGACATGTCATTCAACACAATGCTGCTCACCTCCTTCTTCAGTTGGGAGTAGTGCTGATTCAGGGCTATGGGGATGGGCAGACAGGGCTGCTGAACCCAAATCTGTTGGGCCTTGTACCAGGTAGGGGCAGGGACAACTGATTTAGTATCAATAGCTTGCTAGAAGTTTGCCTGCTTTAATTAAATGTTGGCTAAATAAGGAACGAAATTTAAACACCCAGAATTGTCTGTGAAGATATTAATTAACTTATGTTAGGGGAGCAAAAGTAACCTATTTCACTGTGGACTAAGCTGACAGGTTAATTTTCACCACTCACTGACTACAAGTACACCAAACTTACTTTTTATTTTTATTGAGTAACATACTGTCGCCCTTTCTGTTCTCTCTCGTCTTTCTTGTCGTTTCAGGAAACCAGTTTTTTCTTTAGTAAGCTGAGACATAATTGATGCTCCACCGGCACTCTTCCTCACTCGTAATTCACTGCTAGCAAGTACCGTTCCTGCCTGGTTTGGAGACTGGACAAAACCATTTCATGTGGGGAGTTATGCCCTGGATATTGACTTTTTGCCAAGAAACAAAAAAAGAAAATAGGCTGGGTGGAAAGGTTAATAATTTAATGTTTAAATAATTGAATTTCAGTCACGGGCCCTTACAATTGCAGAATTGTCCTAACATTCCCCCCCATATGGCGCCACTGCTGACAATTCTTGCTGACAGCTCCTACAAATATTTGTGTTAAACATCCCACTACTCTTGCTAATATCCCTGCTATTCCTACCCCTATTAATACTGTTCATACCCCTACTCCTATTCTTTCTTTTACTCATCCTCCTCCAACTGCTCCTCCAACACCTGCATCTCCTATTCCTTGCTCCTCCTACTCAATTCTAAATCTTATAAAAATTTCAAACTCCCAAAGATGCTTTTCAAGCCAGCCCCACAATATTCCTTGGGAAATTACTATATAGGTGCTGGTCATATAATTAGAATATCATCAAAAAGTTGATTTATTTCAGTAATTCCTTTCAAAAAGTGAAACTTGTATAATGTATACATTCATTCCACACAGACTGATATATTTCAAATGTTTATTCCTTTTAATTGTGATGATTATAACTGACAACTAATGAAAATCCCAAATTCAGTATCTCAGAAAATTTGAATATTGTGAAACGGCTCAATATTGAAGACACCTGGTACACTCTAATCAGCTAATTAACTCAAAACACCTGCAAAGGCCTTTAAATGTTCTCTCAGTTTAGTTCTGTAGGCTACACAATCATGGGGAAGACTGCTGACTTGACAGCTGTCCAAAAGATGACCATTGACACCTTGCACAAGGAGGACAAGACACAAAAGGGCATTGCTAAAGAGGCTGGCTGTTCAAAAAAGCTCTGTGTCCAAGCACATTAATAAAGAGGTGAAGGGAATGAAAAGATGTGGTAGAAAAAGTGTACAAGCAATAGGGATAACCGCACCCTGGAGAGTATTGTGAAACAAAACCCATTCAAAAATGTGGGGGAGATTCACAAAGAGTGGACTGCAGCTGGAGTCAGTGCTTCAAGAACCACCACGCACAGACGTATGCAAGACATGGGTTTCAGCTGTCGCATTCCTTGTGTCAAGCTACTCTTGAACAAGACACAGCGTCAGAAGCGTCTCGCCTGGGCTAAAGACAAAAAGGACTAGACTGCTGCTGAGTGGTCCAAAGTTATGTTCTCTGATAAATGTGCATTTCCTTTGGAAATCAAAGTCCCAGAGTCTGGAGGAAGAGAGGAGAGGCACAGAATCCACGTTGCTTGAAGTCCAGTGTAATGTTTACACAGTCAGTGATGGTTTGGGGTGCCATGTCATCTGCTGGTGTTGGTCCACTGTGTTTTCTGAGGTCCAAGGTCAACGCAGCCATCTACCAGGAAGTTTTAGAACATTTCATGCTTCCTGCTGCTGACCAACTTTATGGAGATGCAGATTTCATTTTCCAACAGGACTTGGCACCTGCATACTGTGCCAAAGCTACCAGTACCTGGTTTAAGGACCATGGTATCCCTGTTCTTAATTGGCCAGCAAACTCACCTGACCTTAACCCTATAGAAAATCTATGGGGTATTGTGAAGAGGAAGATGCGATACGCCAGACCCAACAATGCAGAAGAGCTGAAGGCCACTATCAGAGCAACCTGGGCTCTCATAACACCTGAGCAGTGCCACAGACTGATCGACTCAATGCCACGCCGCATTGCTGCAGTAATTCAGGCAAAAGGAGCCCCAACCAAGTATTGAGTGCTGTACATGCTCATACTTTTCATGTTCATACTTTTCAGTAGGCCAACACATTTTTTTGTAATGGTCTTAAGTAATATTCACATTTTCAGAGATACTGAATTTGGGATTTTCATTAGTTGTCAGTTATAATCATCACAATTAAAAGAAAAACATTTGAAATATCAGTGTGTGGAATGAATGAATATAATATACAAGTTTCCCTTTTTGAATGGAATTATTGACAAACTTTTTGATGATATTCTAATTATATGACCAGCACCTGTAAAGTTTTTACTAAAGCTATGTAACATGGACAACAATCCATATGGGAAAAATTGACATAATCTAATGTGATTAAGACAAATAAATGACTACATTTCATAACATTAATGTGCATGTATTGTATGTTTTAAATGTTTTCCATGAAACTACTACTGAGATCTTAGTAGCAATGAAATGACCCATTAATCATTAAAATCAGCAAATATATTTAATTTCAAACTTTACACTTCTATTGTATCGGTTCTATATTATGATTATATCAGTAATGCAGATCCCTTCCCCCCCCCCCATCTCTAATTAATACCCGTTCTAGTACTGATACTGCAAAGAGTTATGATACACGGAAAGATTGTTCACATAAAACACATCAAATACTTCTTAAAATGTATTCATGTACAGCCGAAAACCCTAGAGCCTTGAAGCAAGCCACAGTAACTTGTAGATTTCTGTAGCTATGAAATGGCCCATTAATGTCATATCAGCAAAATTATTTATTTTCAAACTTTACACTTCTGTTCAATTATATCAGTAATATGCCAGCAATATATAGTCAGAATGGTTGGGGCAGATTACCTTTGAATTATATTTCCAGCTCTAATTAATACCCATTCTACTTCAAGTCTGCACAATTAAAAGGCAATTTCTACATTAATCTACAATCCCATTTCCAAAAAAGTTGTGACGCTGTGTAAAATGCTAATAAAACCAGAATGCAATTATTGTCATGATTTTCGTGTGGTGTAGTGTTGGGTAAGGAACCAGGCGCAGGCATTTCTCATTGTTCGTGGGGTTTAATAAACAACAAACAAACCGAACACAAACGGAAAACAATAACTAAAGACTGAAACAAGACAAGAACTCTTCAAACAGTACATACATGTACCACTCACCACGAGCCGCGCTGACAATAACAGCAACAATGATCCACAATGTGGGGAGCAGAGGAGAAACATTTAAACACATACAAATTATGTCAATTGGGACCTGGTGTGAAAGATTGGAAACGTGACAGTCCGGGATTTGTTCGTGTGATATGGGAACTGAAGGTGCACGGAACGGTGGCGCTGCTGCTCACCTAACCATGACAATTATGTGTAAATCATTTATCCCTTTAACTGATTACAGTACAAAGACATCATATCAAATGTTGAAACTGAGAAATTGTATTGTTTTTGGAAAAATACATGCCCATTTTGAATTTGAAATTAGCAACACGTTTCATAAAAGTTGGACAGGGGCATGTTTAACACTGTGTTGCATCACCTCTTATAACAGTGCTCTCTGTGAGCTTTTGGGAACTGAGGAGACCAACTGTTGTAGTTTTGAAAGTGAAATGTATTCCCATTGCTGATGGATACAGAATTTCAGCTGCTCAACAGTTCATAATGCACCACATATTTTCAATGGATGACAGGTCTGGACTGCAGGCAGGCCAGTTTACCAGCCAGACTCTTTTATTACAGAGCCATGCTGTTGTCATATGTGCTGAATGTGGTTTGGCATTGTCTTGCTGAAATACGAATGCCTTCCCTGAAAAAGGTGTTGCCTGGATGGCAGCACATGTTGCTCCAAAACCTTTATATACTGTTCAGCATTAATGGTGCCTTCACTGATGTGCAAGACACCCATGCCATATGAACTAATGCCCTCCCATACCATCACAAGTAGATGGTCCCTCTCCTCTTTAGTCCCAAAAAATATTTAAAAGTTTTCCAGTTTGCCTCAGTTCATCTTAAAATGAGCTTGTGCCCAGACGAAAATGGCCCTGTTTCTGGATCTTGTTTATATGTAGTTATTTCTTTGCATGGTAAAGTATTAACTTGCATTTGGGGATGCAGCAACATACTGTGTTCACAGACAATGGTTTTTGGTGTGTTCCTGAGCCCATGAAGTGATGTCCACTACAGAATAGCGTTTTTAATGCTGTGTTGCATGATGGCCCGAAGATCACGGCAATCCAATATTGGTTTTCAGCCTTCTCCCTTGTGTACATACATTTCTCTGGATTCTCTGAATCTTTTAATGATATTATGTATCGTAGATGATGAGGTCCCCAAACCCTTTGAAATTTTACGTTGAGAAATGTTATATTCAGAAATTGTTGCACTATTTGCCTGCGCTGTAACGAGGACGCGCGTGGAAGACGCGCGCCCTCCCCCCGGCATGGTATTCGGTGTGCGTCATCCTTCTAGTCATCCTTCTGGTATTCGGCATGGTATTCGGCCAGCCTTCTAGTCACGCCGCTCCTCCTCCCACGGCACTGTCATGTCTTGTTATTGCACACACCTGGTGTCCATTCCCTAATTAGGTTGCCTATATTAGTTCCCGTGTTTCTGGGCGTCTTTTTGAGGTATTGTTTGTACGTTGTATGTTTTTGGTGTTGTTGAGAGAGTGCGCTATTTTGTATGACCATTTTGCGTTGGTACGCCTTTCTGTTGGATACGTGCAATTACTTTTGAATAGAAACCTATTAATACCAACCTCCCTGTACACTATAGAGATTCCTTTGTACACTATAACAACACTGCTGTGACAGAAGTCAGCAGGGAGCAACTTGCTCCATTAACACCGGGACATTATCGCGTCCCTGGGGGAGGCCATGACCGAGATGGTCCAGGTGAAGCGGCGGTTGGAGGCGAGGCTGCCGCCTGAGCAGACACCACCAGCGCTCAACCCGGCCGAAGTGCCCTGCACTATACAACTGAGACCATACAACTGAGCCTTCCCCAGGGATTCAATGGAGACGCAGCCCAGTGCTCCGGGTTCCTGTTACAGCTGGGGCTGTATTTCGCCTCCCTCAACCCTCACCCGGGGGATAGGGAGAAGGTCTCGGGACTAGGGGCGTGCAGGCCTTCGCCCTGGAGTTCAGGACTGGCGGCAGGGTCGGGCTGGAACGAGAGGGCACTAATAGATCATTTCCGGTGCCATTTACAGCCTGATGTCTGTAGGGAGCTGGCATGCCGGGACGCCATGTTGACGTTTGACCAGCTCGTCGACATGGCGATCCAGCTGGAGAACCTGCTTGCCACCCGTGGACACACCAGGAATGATCTGCCCCCTCCGGCATACCCCGTAGTCAGACCTGAACCCATGGAGGTGGGAGGCGCCGCACATAGGGAGACGGTGCAGCCTAGGGAGTGCTCCTTTTGTGGGAGGAAGGGGCACTCTGCCTCCCACTGTTTCCAGCAGAGAAGGGTTGAGTGGAGGAAGCCTGACAGGTTAGTAGACCACACATACTGTCAGGGCTCGCTTCGACTCACATGACACTTTTGGTGGCCTTCCCCGATTTTCTTGCTAATTCTCAGTGTAAGGCGCTCATAGACTCAGGCGCAGCTGGGAATTTTATGGACAGCGGTTACGCCCAGAGATTGCGGATTCCTCTGGTGCTGTTGCCCAGGCCTAGGTCCATTACGGGCTTGGACAACAAACCTCTGGGTACCGGTCTAGTTGAGAACATCACAGTGCCCCTCACTATGACTATGCAGCACGCCCATACAGAACAGATTGAATTTCACGTCATCCATTCTCCTGTTTTCCCTGTGGTGTTGGGTCTTCTGTGATTGTCGGGACACAACCCAACGATTTCCTGGTCGCGGAAGGGTGTTGACAGGGTGGTCTCAGGGGTGTCAGGAGAGGTGTCTAGGTGTTTCTGTTGGTGCGACCTCGGTGGAAAGTCCAGACAATGTCTCCGCAGTGCACATTCCCCTGGAATATGCCGATTTGGAGCAGGTATTTTCTAAGACCATGGTTAGTCGTTTACCACCAGATCGGTCCGGGGATTGTGTGATAAACCTAAAGGGAGATACTGTGCTGCCTTATTGTCATGTGTATCCCCTGTCACAGGCAATGACAGCAGCGATGGAGACCTATGTGGCCGAATAGTGTTTCTGTCTTTTGTGAATGATGTGTTTAGGGACATGTTGGGGCGCGGAGTAGTGGTTTACATTGACGACATCCTCGTGTATTCCTTACGAGTACTGAGCATGTGTCTCTCGTTCGCAGGGTGCTGAAGCGGTTGTTGGAGCATTGCCTGTACACTAAGACGGAGAAGTGCGCGTTCTTCCAGCGAGCCTTCTCTTTCCTCGGATCACCTGGACAGCCGAGGCAGAAGTCACATTTCGCACCCTTAAGAGAATGTTCACCTCTTCCGCGGTTCTGGCTCACCCCGATCCGTCACTGCCGTTCATACTGGAGGTGGATGCCTCAGAGGTATAGATAGGTGCTGTGTAATCCCAACTGTCAGGTACCCCTCCTAAGTGTCGCCCCTGCACTTTTTACTCACGGAAGCTCAGTGAGGCAGAGCGCAACTATGGCGTCAGTGATAGGGATAGTGATTGGCTGTGTTTTAGCGCCTTGACTGTTTGGAGACATTGGCTCGAGGGAGCAAGACACCCGTTTGTAGTCTGTACCGACCACCGTAACCTGGAGTACATCCGGGCAACGAGAAGACTGAACCCTCGTCAGCCCAGGTGTGCGTGGTTTTTTGCCCGGTTTGATTTCACGCTTTCATACGTGCCGGGTACGAAAAACGCCAAGGCAGACACGCTGTCTCGGTTGTGCGACGCGGGTGGGAGGCGGGTAGATGAAACACTGATTCTGCCCGCCTCGTGTATTGGGGCACCGGTTGTGTGGGCCTCCTCAGTGTCCTGCGGATCGTCAGTACGTTCCGCTGGATGTCCGTGACCGTCTCATCTACTGGGCCCACACGTCCCCTTCCACAGGTCACCCGGGCATAGACTGTACCGTGCGCTGCCTTTCCGATAAGTACTGGTGGCCTGGTCTGGCCAAGGATCTGAGGGCGTACGTGTCCTCCTGTTCGTTATGCGCTCAGTGTAAGGCCCCTAGACACCTTCCGGCAGGTAAGTTACTCCCTTTGCCCGTTCCACAACGACCATGATCTCACTTGTCTGTTGATTTTCTAACCAATCTTCCCCCTCTCTAGGTAATACCACAGTCATGTGAACCAAGACCTGGGGAGGTTCCTGCGGTCTTATTGCCAGGACCGGCCAGGGGAGTGGTCGGAGTTCCTGCCCTGGGCAGAGTATGCCCAGAATTCACTCCGCCACTCCTCTACTTCCTTGACCCCCTTTCAGTGTGTCCTGGGTGACCAGACGTCCTTGGCACCATGGCAGAGCCAGCCCGAGACCGGGGACCGCCAGAAGTCCGCTGCTGACCGCCGGTGTAGCGATGCCCCGGTCTATGCTGTGGACGACCGGGTCTGGCTCTCGACCCGGAACCTCCCTCTCCGCCTGCCCTGCCGGAAGCTGGGGCCGTGGATTGTGGGGCTGTTCAAAGTCCTGGGGAGAGTGAACGAGGTAACCTATAGATTACAACTTCCCCCTGATTACTGGATTAACGCCTCGTTCCATGTGTCTCCCCTCAGGCTGGTGGTGGCTGGTCCCCTCCAGCAGTCTGAGGTGCATCAAGGACATCAAGGACATCAAGGGGGGCCCGGCGTACTCTGTCCGTTCCATCCTCGATTCGAGGCACCGTGGGAGGGGCCTGCAGTACCTGGTGGAGTGGGAGGAGTACGGCCCGGAGGAGTGTTGCTAGGTGCCGGCGGTGGATTTTCTTGATCCGGAGCTCCTCGCCGACTTCCATCGTCGGCGCCCTGATCGACCTGCACGGCATCTTCCGGGTCAGCCTCAGGGCCGGCGGGGGTGCGTTGCCAGAGCCACGCGTCGAGGGGGGGGTACTGTAATGAGGACCCCCGGCATGCGTCATCGCCGGCCTTCTAGTCACGCCGCTCCTCCTCCCACGGCACTGTCATGTCTTGTTATTGCACGCACCTGGTGTCCATTCCCTCATTAGGTTGCCTATATTAGTTCCTGTGTTTCTGGGCGTCTTTGTGTGGTATTGTTCTATGTTTTTGGTGTTGTTGAGAGAGTGCACTATATTGCACGACCATTTTGCGTTGGTACGCCTTTCTGTTGGATACGTGTAGTTAGTTTTGAATAAAAACCTATTAAAACCAACCTCCCTGTGTTTGACTCCTTTGTACACTATAACAACACCGCTGTGACATGCGTAGTCTTTTACAGAGTGATGAATCCCTCACCATCTTTACTTCTGAAAGACTCATCCTCTCTGGGATGCTTTGTTATACCCAATCATGTTCTGATTTGTTGCTAATTAGTTGTGAGATGTTTCTCTATGTTAATTTTTTTAGCACTACACAACTATTCCAGTCTTTTGTTGCCCCGTCCCAACTTTTTTGAAACGTGTCGCTGGCATCAAATTCAAAGTTGGCATTTATTTTTCAAGAAACAATAAAATGTCTCACTCTCAACATTTGATATGTTGTCTTTGTACCATTTTCTTTTGAATATAGGGTTTAAATGATTTGCACAATATTGCATTCTGTTTTTCTTAAAATGGTACTGTGTCCCAACATTTTTGGAAATGGGGTTGAATAACAAATATAACATTATAATATGTATTTCATTGGGTAGTATAAGCATGATTTCATTTATTTCATCATTTATTTGCATCATTGCAAAGGTGCTAGACCATTACAAAGAGTTCATTTGTTATGAATATACAACCCACTTTAATGTAAAACCTGGCTTGGTGAGTGCAGCACATTGTGCTAGGTATTACGTAAGAGCTGGAGGTCGGCACCATTTGCTTTCCACCTCCACCACCTCCCCTTTTTGGAGGGGGACAACCTATAAAAAGTTGACCCCACCCCCACACACATCTGATCTCTCCCAGCAGCTGTCTCCTCTCTCTCCCGGCATCAGCACAACAAATACTTTACATTGCCTGACCTTTCCCTCCCACCAGTCAGAATCCCAGCCATGCCCATGCCACACACACACACACACTCCTCAGCTACCCTGAACCACACACATTCGTTCTGCTACCGTACCAACCAATGAGACCACAACCATCCCAGTGGTGCCGCCATTCCCCTGTGTATGTGTTAGAGAGAGGGAAAAGAGAGACAAAGAAAGAGAGAACAATATAAAAAAAATTATGTAATAATGACAGACGAGTACAGAATGGTTAAAAATTATACCTTGATTGTGAATTTCACATACAGGATACATTTTCCACAGAGGAACCAACATTTGGTTACATTTTCAAAGAGACAAAGCTGATGTAGAATAAAAAATTTTTTAAACACTCAACATTAAA
Source organism: Esox lucius (assembly GCF_011004845.1). Lineage (NCBI taxonomy): Eukaryota > Metazoa > Chordata > Actinopteri > Esociformes > Esocidae > Esox > Esox lucius. The sequence continues at coordinate 546,305 of NC_047593.1, forward strand.
ACATTTTTTACATTGTATATACTGTATTAACATAGCTGACATGTAATTTCTGTATCTGTGATTTCCAAATATTTCTTAATAGGACATTGATAGTGTGTGTCCATCTGTTTTTACCAATATAAAGTTCAGATAAGTTGAACTTTTAACAGGCCAACTGACATTGGCAATTAGCATACTCTACAGGAACACGTGACTTGGTCCAAAATTAATCTGTTCTAATTTGGTTTCCGTTCTCAACATTATGGTCTTTCTGTTCCTGAATGCATTTGAGTTAGTATAAGTTGCTAGTTTTTATAAACATATTATTTCATTAGGTTTATTAATGCCTTATTCTATACAATTAAGTTGGCTTATTATTATCAAAGTAATACTTCCATCCCACAACTCTTTCAGCACATCCTGCAAATGTAATTAGATCACTCACCAAGTCTCACATATTACTGAATTAGAAATGGTACATTGAGATTTTGTTCTGTTATATTTTACAACAATGAAACAGAATATTTTATTGAAATAAAAAATTGTTTTATTTTGGAAGATATTTGTTTGAGAAATACAACAATTAAATTTGTTGCTTGGATAACCCCTGTGCTCTGGAAGCTTCCAGTTTACACAGGTGAAATTTCCTTACCACTGGGTTCCACATGTGAACCATTAAAGTTGCTTTCACATTTTCTGGAAATAAAACCCATAGTTGAAGGATCACTGTTCAGGCTGTGAATCTGAAGAGAAAATGAAGAGCAAAAATACCATTCTACAATTTTTTTGTATTACTGATAGTAAATCAAACTCATAGGTAAGTAAAACAGTACAAAATAATATCCACATATTTGGATATGTCAGTAACCACAGTTGGATCCATAATCATGCACTGCATCACGCCATCCAAGCACTGCTAGAAATAAGATCACTCACCACTCAGCTCTCAAAACAAAAGGATACTTTCCCCCCCCAGAACACATTCTGATTTACAGCACCATCGTGGGTGCAAATAAGGGTACTGTGTAAGTGATGGTTTTTCACCTTGTTACCTTGGGAGTTAGAACAAACTGCCTTTTGTTTCCTAGCAAAACTCAATTGACCACTAGGCCTCCTCACCACATATAAAAAAAGTATACAAATCATTGCACATTTAGCAAATTTCAGACTGTGTTATTCAGTGTCTAAATACTTGTCACATTTAGCAAGTCAATGTGCATTAAAATAATATAATTTTTTTAATAAATCAATGCACAGTTATTTCAGTGGTGAGTGAAGACACAGGCAAACAATAACTTTTGAAGGGGCTACAGAGTATTTTGCAGAGTCAAGAACTCTGCAAATTACTGGCCTATGTGGGAGGGTGGCAAGAAAGGAGCCTTTACACAATAGGTTAAGCAAATACAGGGAATTGCAGGAAAAGTCGGAAAAGGGTGGCTTGCCCACTTCAGGTTGGTGGAGAGTGCCTGCCTCAAGTGGAGGAGTTTAAGTATCTAGGGGTCTTGTTCACGAGTGAGGGAAGGATGGAACGGGAGATTGACAGACGGATCGGTGCAGCTTCTGCAGTAATGCAGTCGATGTATCGGTCTGTCGTGGTGAAGAAAGAGCTGAGCCGCAAGGCGAAGCTCTCGATTTACCAGTCAATCTACGTTCCTACTCTCACCTATGGTCATGAGCTTTGGGTTATGACCGAAAGGACAAGATCCCGGATACAGGCGGCCGAAATGAGCTTTCTCCGCAGGGTGGCTGGGCGATCCCTTAGAGATAGGGTGAGAAGCTCGGTCACCCGGGAGGAGCTCAGAGTAGAGCCGCTGCTCCTCCACATCGAGAGGGGTCAGCTGAGGTGGCTTGGGCTTCTGTTTCGGATGCCTCCGGAACGCCTTCCTGGGAAGGTGTTCCGGTCCCGTCCCACCGGGAGGAGACCCTGGGGAAGACCTAGGACACGCTGGAGGGACTATGTCTCCCGGCTGGTCTGGGAACGCCTCTGTGTCCCCCCGGAAGAGCTAGAGGAAGTGTCTGGGGAGAGGGAAGTCTGGGCATCCCTGCTTAGACTGCTGCCCCCGCGACCCGGCCCTGGATAAGCGGAAGAAGATGGATGGATGGATGAATGGATGGAGGGAATTGCAGGGAGAACTCTTCTTTCTGCTTCTTTCTGCTGAAATTACTGAAGCTTAGAAGAAAGTCACCTTTCAGAAGGATAATAATCCTAAACACCAAAGAAACATTTTAGTGGCTCAAGAACAGGTGAATGTTTTACAAGCGAATGTTTTACAATGGCCCAGTCAGTACTGATCTTAGTTCTGATGTTAATCCCATAGAGCAGGGATGGGCAACTTGGATGGTGGTGGGGCAACAGAATTTATGTACTGGTCATCAGGGGGCCACAGATTAACTTGGAACACACACACGTCCATGTTTTGTATGTAATAATTAACATATATCTGGGCAATTTCAAAATGTATCAATGTGCCATTTTTCCCGCTCTGCACATCTCTCCCAGGATTTGCTGCCATGTTATTAAACACGTTAACCCTTTGAACGCAATCGTTTTTTTGGCTGTTTTCACAACTTTTTTATTTCTGCTTGTACAGAGACGTCTGTAATAGATATCATCAAATGTTTTAGCACACTCTCAGCTAAACTTTTAAAGACATCACAACATCTTTCTGAGATGTAAACATGCAACAAAAAAAAGCAAGTCTATTTCATGTTTTGTTTCCAGTATAGATTTTGTTTCCAATACTAACTTTAAAAAAATGTAAGATCAAACATGATTTCTTTTTGTGTATGTATCCTTTTACTGTTTTCTAAATTTATTTGTGGGCCACACAAATAGGGGATGGGGCCCGCATGAGGCCTGCAGGCCGCCAGTTTCCCATACCTGCCATAGAGAATCTGTAACATATTAGAAAATTGCTCAACAACATGGAACAAATATGCCAAGAAGAATGGCCCAAAATCCCACTGTGTGCAAAGCTGGTACATACAGGTGTGCTTAAAAGTTTGCATTCCCTTGGAGATTTAGAAATATATGTATCATTTGTAAAGAAAACATGAGTGAGCAGGCAAAACGCATTGCTTTTATTTCTTATGGGATTCACATTCAAGTGTAGGTAATAACAGAATAGCACAATCATAGAACAAAATATGGCAACAAACTGACCCCTGTTCAAATGCCTGCATACCCTTAGTTCTTAATATTGTCTATTGCCTCCTTTAGCATCAATGAAAGTATGCAGTCTTTTATAATAGTTGTCTATGAGGCCCCGAATTCTTGGCCTTGTGCTTAGGGTTAACTTGTCCTTGTACTTAGGGTCATTGTAGTGCTGGAAAGTGCAAGAGCGTCCCATGCGCAACTTTTGTGCAGAAGAATACTAATTGTCTGCCAGTATTTTCAGTTAACATGCTGCAATAATCTTGCCATCAATATTCACAAGATTACCTGTGCCTTTAGAGCTCACACACCCCCCAAATCATCAGTGAGCCACCACCATGCTTCACAGTGGGGATGGTATTCTTTTCACTATAGGCCTTGTTGACCCCTCTTCAAACATATCACTTATGATTGTGAACATAAAGCTCTATTTTGGTCTCGTCACTCTAAATTACAGTGTGCCAGAAGCTGTGAGGTGTGTCAAGGTGTTGTCGGGCATATTGTAAACAGGCTATTTTGTGGCAGTGGTGCAGTAAAGGCTTCTTTCTGGCAACTCGACCATGCAGCTCATTTTTGTTCAAGTATCGTTGTATTTTGATCCACACCGTCTTTTTCCAGAACAGCCTGTATTTCTCCTGAGGTTACATGTGGGTTTTTCTTTGTTTACTGAACAATTCTTCTGGCAGTTTTGGCTGAAATCTTTTTTGGTCTACCTGACCTTGGCTTGGTATCAAGAGATCCCTGTATTACTTAAAGTCTGCTAAGGTCCCTTGTATACAGCCCTTTACGGACAAACAATTTTAGCAAGAAATCATTCTTGGCCTAGATGACCTTGGCTTGGTATCAAGAGAACCCTCAAATTTTCCACTTCTTAATAAGTGATTGGACAGTACTGACTGGCATTTGCAGGGCTTTGGATATCTTTTTATATCCATCTCCATCTTTATAAAGTTCCATTACTTTGTTACGCAGGTCTTTTGACAGTTATTTTTTGCTCCCCATGGCTCAGTATCTAGCCTGCTCAGTGCATCCATGTGAGAGCCAACAAACTAATTTACTATTTATACTCAGACACTAATTGCAATTTAAAAAGCCACAGGTGTGGGAAATTCATCTTTAATTGCAATTTTCACCTGTATATGTCACCTTGTGTGTCTGTAACAAGGCCAGACATTCAAGGGTATGTAAACTTTTGATCTTAAAAAGGAGGCAGTTAATTATGTGATAATAAATGGCTTCATATCATCACTATCCTTAAATAAAATACAGTTCTTTGCATGACCAGTCATATTTTAAAAAATTCCACAATTTCTGCCCGGGGTATGCAAACTTATGAGCACAACTGTACTAACTGTACCCCAAAACACTTAAAACTGTAACTGCAGCTAAAGGTGGTTCTAACACATATGAATGTAATCAGGTTGAAACCTTATGCAAGCTACTTTTCACAACATACACCACCAAGTTTTGGGTGCAAAATGAATAGGGAATATAGTAACTGACAAGGTTTGAAATAATGACTTTTAATTGAAATAATAATTGCTTTCATCAAAGATTTTCTCAATTTGAAGAGATTTCACCCCATGCTTCCTGAAGTACCTCCCACAAGTTGGATTGCCTTGGATATGGTGCCCATATGGTCAAACTGCTCCCACAACAGCTCAAAAGGATTGAGATTATATGACAGTTCTGGCCACTCCATTATAGACAGAATACCATCTAACTGCTTCTTCCCTAAATAGTTCTTACATAGTTTGGAGCTGTGTTTTGGGTCATTGTCCTGATGAAGGAGGAAATTGGCTCCAATCAAGCGCTGTCCCCAGGGTATGACATGGCTTTGCAAAATGGAGCGATAGCCTTCCTTTTTCAATATCCTTTTTACCCTGTACAAAACCCCTACTTTATCACAACCTAAGCACACCCAGACCCTCACATTGCCACCACCATGCTTGACAGATGGTGTCAAGCGTTCCCCTAGCATCTTTTCATTTGGACGTTCTTCTTTGTGATTCGAAAACAAAAATGTCCAACAATCTTCCTCTGTCCAGTGTCTGTGTTCTTTTGCCCATCTTTTCTTTTTATCTGAAATACGTCTTTTCTTTGCAACTCTGCCTAGAAGGCCAGCATTCCGGAGTCATCTCTTCACTGTTGACGTACAGACTGGTGTTTTTTGCGGGTACTATTTAATGAAACTACTAGTTGAGGACCTATGAGGTATGTTTCTCACACTGCTTTCGTGACCAACGTTTCCAAGGAGGATCTTCTCCAGGTCAAAACAGACAGTGCTAGACACTAATATATTTGTCCTCTTGCTCAGTTGTGCCTCCCACTCTTCATTCTATTCTGGTTGGTGCCAGTTTGTGCTGTTCTGTGAAGGGAGTAGTACACAGCATTGTACGAGATCTTCAGTTTTTGGCAATTTCTCACCTAAAATAGCTTTCATTTCTCAGAAAAAGAATAGGATGATGAAAAATAAATCTCTTGGTTTTTGAGCCTGTGATCAAACCCATAATTCTTTATGCTCCAGACACTTGTCTAAACATGCCAGTTTTATTGCTTCTTTAATAAACACAACAGATATCAGCTGTGCTAACATAATTGCAAAAGGATAATTTCTAATGATCAATTAGCGTTTTAAAGATAATAAACTTGGATTTGCAAACACAAATGTCCCATTGGAACACAGGAATGATTGGTTGCTGATAATGTAGATATTCAATTTAAAATCAGCTGTTTCCAGCTAGAATAGTCATAAACAACATTAACAATGTCTACACTGTAGATCATCCATCCATCCATCATCTTCCGCTTATCCGGGGCCGGGGCGCGGGGGCAGCAGTCTAAGCAGGGATGCCCAGACTTCCCTCTCCCCAGACACTTCCTCCAGCTCTTCTGGGGGGACACTGAGGCGTTCCCAGGCCAGCCGGGAGACATAGTCCCTCCAGCGTGTCCTAGGTCTTCCCCGGGGTCTCCTCCCAGTGGGACGGGACCGGAACACCTTCCCAGGAAGGCATTCCGGAGGCATCCGAAACAGATGCCCAAGCCACCTCAGCTGACCCCTCTCGATGTGGAGGTCCTCCCGGGTGACCGAGCTTCTCACCCTATTTCTAAGGGATCGCCCAGCCACCCTGCGGAGAAAGCTCATTTCAGCCGCCTGTATCCGGGATCTTGTCCTTTCGGTCATGACCCAAAGCTCATGACCATAGGTGAGAGTAGGAACGTAGATTGACTGGTAAATCGAGAGCTTCGCCTTGCGGCTCAGCTCTTTCTTCACCAAGACTGTAGATCAATTTTATGATATTTTTATGGACAACAAATGTGCTTTTCTCTTGACAACAAGGACAGTTCGAAGTTACTTTTGAACAGTGGTGTAAACCAATGTCACCTTAACACAACTGATTTTTTTGGGAGGCAGTAGAAATATCTAATAAGAAATAAAGAAATAAGTATAAGTAATAAGTCTAAACAATGATACTAGCTGATTAAATTCAGGGGAAAAATTATATCAAATACAATGCTTAAGAAGAAGTTGAACACTTTTGGTCAAGAAGATCAAACTTAAAGGTGAAGTGTGATTTTCATTAGTGTCATGAACACACGGACAGGGAAGAGGATCCAAGCGCAGAGCGCTATGTTTAATAACAACCTAAAACGGGCAGGCAGGTACACAGGTCAGTCAGAATCAGGCAGAGGCACAGAAGGATGAGGGTGAGAATCAAGGTCTAAATACAACAGGCTGGCAAAGGTCTGGTACACAGAGAAACAATACTAGAATAGAAATACAATGAAGGGCTTAGTTGAGTGGCGAAACACAATACCTCACAAGGACGCTACTTTAGTTCACAGAACTGAACTAAATTGGAACAAAGAGGGGGTGTTTTAAATATTTTAAATGTACTGTTTATTTTGTAAATGAGAATCCATTGTCAATGTGTTTGCCTGAATTAATTAAATATAATAATAATACATGCTATCACTGTATGAATTATTATCTGCTCCTTTTACGTTATACCCCAGGTTTTTGATGTTCTCAGTCTTGTTACTTGTTAAAATAATGGTAAATACAATTACTTTTTAGTTGTTTTCCCTTTACTTTAGGATGATTAGACATTAAGCAGGAAAAACTCTGAAAGTACCAATGACTTTCAAAAACATAATAAATAGTACTTGGACAGGTACACCAAATCAAAGCACGGATTCCTATCATCATACTGTGTTCATTAATAGAGTGCTAAAATGATGGCAGGATTGATGGCAGCATGATTGTACATATTGACTCAGAAAGTAGCAGACATTTTATGATGTAAGTTAACTATACTTTTCTAAGAAATACCATTAAAATGCTATCATAAAGTGCAACTCAAAGCAAATAACAGATTTTTGATCAGCACTGTTTTATAATTCAAGACATTTACAGTGAGCCAGTGAGCCATGAAACAATATCAAACTTAGCCAGCATGAGGGCACTGCTAAAAGCGTGACTGTTCCAGCTACCTTTATGTGACGTGTCAAATACTGAGAATACACTGTAAACACACTTGTACACGCACTATAGAAATAGCCCGCCGGTGTGTAATGCAGAGAAAAGGGAACTGTCTAGCCCTGACCACAAGCTCAGCCAGCGCCCACTAGGCGTCAAGTTACCCCCGTGGGGTGTCGTGACACGAAGGGTGTCTATTAGCACCATTCACAACGGGCATAACGCAAACATGCTGGCCGAGATAGTGTAGTACATCAGATTGCTTGCACAGAACCATAAGCCTCTTTAAATGTAGGGCAGATATGCATCTAGCACCAAAGGGCTCAGACACTGACAACCTACTACCAGCTATTACTATTACAAACTTGTGCACACCTGAGAGGAATTATGTAATCTATTTCAACTGTATTTTGCGGATATTATCTCATTCCTAATTAAAAAGGATTACATACTAAAATCCAACTATTTCACCCCTCACAAAAAAGCTTTTTTTTTTTTTTACTTAATTACACATTTTGAGAGAAACTCTAACTCACTTAAGTTGCTCAGTTAAAGAATGTATAGAAATCTGGAAATACTGTGAATTTTCTTTAATTATCACTCTCTATCCACATACACCTACAATCTTACTCATGTTGTATGGGAGGCCCCAGTGGGAGTTAAATATTTGGTTCCCAAATGCCGTACTCTAGCAACGTAGTAATGCAGGATGACCATTACAATTTAAAACTAATATATATTTTATAAACATTTCAGTTTCACTTTAAATATAATAATAATGCAGCGACTGCAAATTATTTATAAATGGTTAAAATGTACTTAAAAACAATGATACATATGTTACATTAAAACAAGAACCACTAGGCACTGATAATAATACCTTGAAGAATAGTTCCTCTTTCTCTGTTCCACTGATTTTGATCTAGCACCATTTTGTCGTTGGCTCAGTTGTCCACATAACTCTAATTTCTGGAGTTATTCCTACTATGGAAACCAACACATATTCTGCCACACCATTGGGGAGGAGACTAGTAAACATGATAAGTGCTGCTGAATTTCTACATTATATAGTTTAGAAAAAAATATTGAATCACTGATGATTTTCACTTTTGTGACTGCATTATGCATTAATCAGGGTTTAAAACAAATCCAAGTGTGAGTTTCTGCTCTGTTTGGTTTTTGTTCTTGAATGTAGCCCGTTATGTTCGGCTTTTGTTTGTATTCTTACACGCAGCCTGTCCTTATTGTTTTCACCTGTGCCTTGTTTGCTCCCTTGTTGTGTCCCTATTTAAGTTCCTCCTGCCCCAGTGTTTCTTGTTAGTCATTGTTGTTAGCATTTTGTTCCTGTTGCCTGTTCCTGCCATTTGTGCCCTTGTTTTTGTACTTTGTATCTTTATTAAAGTACCCTTTTTGCCATTTTGGAATCTTCTGCACTGGTGTCCTTCTATATGACTTTGGCGATATTGTGAAAAATGGTAACTATAATATTAATGCTAATGATATTGTACTGTATTCTGCTTCACTGTCCATGAACTAGACTGTTACTTATTTACAATCTGTCTTTTAAGTATTACAGAAGTCCCTCAGATGTTAAATTATTGGTAAACTTCAAAAACATGTTATAGGTCTCATAACTCAAGTTACAACCCAGGACAGATCAAAAATTGAAAATGTTCCCTCTTATGAATATCTTAATATGTTGTTAAGCTAAGCTGTTTTTAAAGTTGTTGTGAAAAGCAAGTTTTAAACCTAAAATAATTTTGCATTCCTTTACAAAAATAGAGCCAATAGACAAATCTGTCCACATCTGTATTACTGTTTAAGATGATGGATATTAGTTTTTTTTTTGGCTGTCCAGGACTAGGAGATATGTTATGAGATTTAAGTGCATCCAGTCTATAGTCTCTGTTTGGCTGTTTTCCTAAACATTGTGAAGCATTGTGGCTTCACAATGCTTCTAGCATACAGAGCATATCATTCCCTCCTCATTATGTCTGGTCCACCCAAATTTTTTTTTACATTGAGCATCAAAACTATGTTTATTAGAAGATCTAGGAATCATATAAAAATATGAAATCTCTAATCAAGCATTATTCTATATTTTTCTTAAATCATCTCATGTATGGAAGCCATTCCATTCCAGTGTTTGTTAAATTCGAACACAGGCACATCTAATTTTATTTAATGAGGTACAGAGTGATTACCTGAACCAAATATAATTTAACGTGGAAAAGTATTAGAACCACTGCTGTGGTCATCACTATCCTCTTGCAATAGAACCAGCTGGATGGCAAAAATGGTGCAAGTAGTACCTCAAAGGTAATTTAAATACAAAAATAACTATTCAGCATGAGAAAAGAGTTGAAAAGAAAAAATTTGAGTGAGGAAAAGAAGGGTTCAATTCTGGATTTAATGGCAGAGGGATGCAGTGAGCGTCAGATTGCTTCCATCCTGAAAATGTCAAAGACGGCAGTTCATAAGAACAAGGTCAAGCAACAGACATTGTGGACAACAAAGCTACAAACTGGCAGAGTGCAAAAACGACTGTCCACTGACCGAGATGACCATCAACTAATTCGAATGTCACTCAACAACCGTAGGAAGACATCAAGTGAACTACAAAAAGAATGGCAAACAGCAGCTGGGGTGATGTGCACGGCGAGGACGGTTCAAAACAGGCTCCTAGTGACAGGGCTGTAGTCGTGCAAATCTAGTAAAAAGACCATCAATGAGAAGCAAAGAAGAGCCAGGCTGAAGTTTGCAAGACCATAAGGATTGGACCGTAGAGGAATGGAGTAAGGTCATCTTCTCTGACTAGTCAAACTTTCAGCTTTGCCCAACACCTAGTCGTCTAATGGTTAGACGGAGACCTGCAGTGTCTCGCACACAATGTGAAATTTGGTGGAGGATTGGTGACAATCTGGGGACGCTTCAGCAAGGCTGGAATCGGGCAGATTTGTCTTTGGGAAGGAAGCATGAATCAAGCCAAGTACAAGGTTATCCTGGAAGAATACCTGCTTCCTTCTGCTCTGACAATGTTCCCCGACTCTGAGAATAGTTTTTTCCAGCAGGACAATCAAGGTATGGATGGAGGACCACCAGATCAAGACCCTGTCATGGCCAGCCCAATCTCCAGACCTGAACCCCATTGAAAACCTCTGGAATTTGATCAAGAGGAAGATGGATGGTCACAAGCCATCAAACAAAGCCGAGCTGCTTAAATTTTTGTGCCAGGAGTGACATAAAGTCACCCAACAGCAATGTGACAGACAGGTGGAGAGCACACCAAAACACATGAAAGCTGTGATTAAAGGGTTATTCAACAAAATAACACAATCGAAATGAGATTCATGGGAGGGTTGCTATGAACAAGTTTCTGCTGTCAAAAAATAACCAAATTGTCAGTCTTACCACCAGGACACACTTGAAGGTTTCTGCCCCATTGTCAGGACCGATGAGTCCAAAATTGACTGTTTTGGTCACAGTCAAAACTGCCATGTTTGGTGAAATCCCAACAATGACTACCACCAAAATAACCTTATCCCAACAGTCAAGCATGGTGGTGGGAATGACAAGATCTGGGGCTGCTTTTCCTTCTCCGGACCACGTTGACTGCAGATCAACAACATAACTATGAATTCTAAGGTATACCTGGAGATTCTTGAACAGAACTTCAGGCCATTAGTCAAAAAGCTAAAGCTAGGCTGGAAATGGGTCTTGCAACATGACAACGGTCCAAAACATTTAAGCAAATCTACAAAAGAATGACTCGGGAGAAGGAAGATTTGTGTTTTTGATTGGCCAAGTCAAAGTCCTGACCTTAATTCAATAGATATACTGTGGCAGGACCTGAAGCAGGCAGTACATGCCAAAGAAAATAAATAAACTCACTCAATTGGCTGAGTTGTATAAGAATGAGTGGGCAAAGACGCATAAAAAAAAAAACACTAACTAGTGGCTATAGGATACCATTATACAAAGTTATTGCTAATAGTGTAGGGGCCAGAAGGTATTGAACAAAGGGGTTCACTTATTTTTGCACCTGCACTCATTCATTTTGTTTTTGGTTCTCAACAACCCACATGATTTCCTCTAAACCCAAATAAGGAATTGGTAACTATAAACCTGTTATATCAGATAAAAAAGACTGGTTCTGAATAGATCTGGTATAAATATAAGATTTAATGGTTAACACTAACAAAATCTGTTACTGCACACACTTTCAGCTGGCTCTGTAATGTCTTTATTGCCAAAATCAGCCACTGCACAAGTACAACTTGTGCATTCTGATAGGTCTGATGGCTGCCATCCAACTTCTAACATCAGTGTAGGTAATAGCAGGAATAGTGAACCTAGCAAGCTGCTGTGAAAGCTGAACACCCTCAGCATTGCGGTATTAGGGTTAACCCATTTTAACATTGCTTACAGAGGATTGCTACAATAATATATACTAAAAGCAGACATATTTTCTTCACTTCACAGCACTAACGTTCAACATTTCTGTATGTTGTATTCCAGCCAGAAACTTTAGGAGTGGTAGAAGCATGTGTGATATGAGTAAGAAAGTGACTTACAGTGCTGTGTATAATTCCCTAGTGGTTAACGATGTTCCACCACAAAGCTCATGGTCGTCCCATCAAAGGAGGGCGGTGCGATGATTCTCGGACCTTGCTGTGATGTGATGCTAATGACTGGTGGTTTCCCATCTGACGCTGTGACACTTCCTAGGCTGGTAAATTGGTAACCAGGCGCTGATGCTGGCTCTGACCCTCCAGTAGTGCTGTAGTAGGGGCTCTCTGCCCCTGCCATGTTGCCTGCCTGTCCTCCCACATGTCCTGAGATGCATTTCCCATGACCTGTCTCCATGGTCTTGTCCTCAGCCTTCAAGTGAGGTGCCACCTGGGAAGCAACCTGGTGTTCCATTACCACCTGGGCACCAAGTGTGGATGAAAGGAACCCTGGGTAAATCATGTATGTGGGATTGTACACTCCTCCCTGGCTCAACGTCAGGGGGGATACGGGCACAGTTTTCACTGGCAGTGGCTGGGGAATGGCCATGTCCACATACTGACCGCTCTCAGGGTCAAATAGGCGCCGGGTGGCTAGCTGAACCGGCGTGTCAACCAGGTAGTAGTGTCCAGTGGTGGGATCCAAGAGCATCTTCCTCTGGGTCAGCTGGAAAGCATCATCCCTTGGGGGAGTGGTGGGTAGAGGGGGGCCAGTGGGGGAGAAGCAAAATACGTGTGGCTGGTTTGCTTCTTGAATGGCCACAGGCAGGGAGTGGTGGTAGATGGTAGCGGTATCTACCGTCCTCATCTCCATTACTTCAGGGGACTGTTTCAGGGACTGCCTAGAATGTTGCTCGGTTCTCTTAGGGTTAGTGATGCTGGGTTTACTGGTTTTGAAACTACTCCCAGTAACTTCCAAATTGCTGTTTTGCAGTTTAATTTCACTAACACGCATGCTTTCCACAGGTATGGTTAAGTAGTTTTCAGAGTCCGGGTTGCCAGATATGATGGGTTGTGGCAAAGTCTCTGGGGTTGGGCAGCTTTTGTACGTTCCCCGATCCACCAGGGCTCGTTTTGGGGGGAATATATTAATTGACATTGGAGCTGTCAGGCTGGTGGAGCTAATGCTTTTCACAACAGAGGTTGTTTGTGATGGAAAACAGGTTTGTGACAGATCAATACCACCAGAGCTACTGCTCGCGATTGCTGTCTTAAAGGTGCTCCCCAAATGGAACACACTTTTGTTATTAAACGTTTTACTTTCTTGTGACTGGGTTTTAAAGGTTTCCTCTGTAGATGGGACTTGCATAATGCTCAAAGAACTGTTCTTTTCTTGAAATTTGGAAGTTTCTGGCAACATGCCTGTGTTTGTCTCTGTACTAAGTCTCTCACTGCCACCTGCTGCACCTAGCCCCTTAGGGCCACCATGTTCCTCGTTAGCAATGAGTGACAGAACATGACTGTCTGTGATGGGCCGGGGAGCCTGGCTCTTGCGCTTCCATTCATTTCTGTCATAAACATAAAGCTGTTCCATCGTTTTAACAGCCGCCTTCAGTTTTTCTAACGCAGCCTGGTTCAGTATTTTTGACTCCATTTTGCGTTCATCAGCCTCAACTATTTTTTCCTGCTTATATTTAGCTTCTGTATTGGGGTGTTTAGTGAAGCCAATTCGAGGCCTCCCTGTCACTCTGTGCTGAAATGCGTGTTCATTTTTGGCACATTCTGGAGACTGTTTTGGGGATGACTGATCATTCTCACATTGTCTCCGTTTTGGGGTCTCCCTAACAAGCCCAGGCTGTTTATTACTGCTATTTGTATTTACAGATTGACATTTAATCACAACTGAAGAGGAAGGAAAATTCTTATCGGATTTTTGTTTAAAAGTTGTTTTCTCTTGTAATTCGGTAACAGGAGGGGCTACTGTGCATTTACTTTCGCTGTTATCTAAAGGATACGAACTCTTGACTAATTTACGCACGTCTCTAACCTGATGAATTGGAGTCTGAAACGTGCACTTATTGTCCCTTATATCCCTAACAGTAAAATGTGGAACTCTGTCAGCTGCTGTCTTTACTGGGTAACTTACATTAGGGGTTAACAAGTTGGCAATATTTAGATTGCCTTTGTTTTCTTCGAAACTCCTCAGGCGAATTTTTATCTCGGGTGCATTCGACCCTTTCACGTTGCCACCAGTAACTCCAGTGTCAGACCTCAAATGTCTTTCCCCCGTCCACTGTTCATTTTGCGCAATAAGGGCAGATGTATTCACTGGCACTTGTGCTCTCAATTCCTTATCTTTAGGTTGAAGCATGGAACCTGGAACAAACAATTGTGACAATTTAGTCAGTTTGCTACTTAAAGTTGCAGCATCTAACTCCCGATCCCTCGATGTATCTGTTGTGGAGAACGTCCCATCAAATAATGTAATCGCGTCATGTTCATTTTGAGGCCCAGGCTCACCTTCTTTCCACGATTTGAATGCACTGTTTTCGCTATGGCTCAGTGGTTCTTGTATTAGTTCGCAAGCGTCTTTTGGCACCTTTAACCCTGCCTCATTTGTCGATCGAAGGCTTTCTAATGCATCAGTACACACTTCTTTGTGGTCACATGAATTAGGTATACTGTCCACAGCCCATTCTTCATCAACAGAATTACTAGTGTATCCCAAACCCATATCTGAATATTTCCCATACACACACCTCCCAGTGCGTCTGTCTCTTATTCCATCTAGATCCTTACAATGAAAGCAGGGTGAGTGCGTCTGATGGGTGTCCCGTATTTCTCCCCTCTCCATCTTGCGCTCTTGCTCTAATTGCATTTTTTTGGATATTACATTTGTTAAGAGATTTGATGCAAAACTTGCTTTCTTATTTGTAGCTTCCATGATTTCCCCCTCATTAATGTGTTGGAGGCTCACTTCATACCCTGCCTTGGCTGGTCGGGAAGCGGTAATATTATCCATGGAACGTGATCCCAAATCTTTGTCTGAACTTCTGATATGATTCCCGCGTTCAGGTGACCCTGCTTCAACATTACAGCAAAAATTCAATGTCTTTGTCAAAGTGATAACCTCACTGCTTGGTTGAAATGGACATGTAAAATCTGCGTTTTGCGTGGAGGTAGTTGCATGTTGCGGGCTAGATACGTTTTTATTCAAAGACAATATATTGGTTTGAGACCCTTTCTTCTTACTTATGGCCATACGATTTAGGCGTTTAAATTCTGCGTTCTTGCTCATTTCAAAAGTAGCAGTTGCACTCTTGTGTGTGTTTCGATTTTGCTCTCTGCTCTGTGACATATTGCCATATGATAGGTCAACAAAAGCAGACCACTTGTTTAAGCCGAGTCCGTATTCTGACAATGAAGACTCACTTGAAGTGCTCAAATTTATAGCATCAAAATAGGGACAAGCTAAACTCCTAAATGACCTAGCGGTTAAATTACGAACTTCTTTATCAGCGTCATCCAGTTCACTTATCGAACTTGACGCACCGCTGGAATATTCGTTCAAGTCTTTCCCTCTTAATTTAGTTGCTAGGTGTTGACGTCCTGGGGCTGGGATAAAATATTGGGATCTATCACATATGGCATCTGAATTTGCGTCTGTGCTTGTAAAAAATAACTGACTCCTGCTTCCCACATTCTTGGTATGATAAGACTTTCTTTCTTTTTCAAGGACGTTGTTGGACTCGTTTATTGCTCTGGATGAGGTCTTGATTGACAGGTGAATTTGCCCCTCCGAATTCCCACTACCGTATTGGTTTCTACACATGCTTTCATCCGAGCTGGCACATTTATCCGAGTCGCAAAGCTCACTCTCGGTGCTTGCAACTGCACAACCCGCAGCACGTAAGTGCGCATTATTACATCGCGCCTGGTTTCTACCCTCCAGTATTAACGTTCCTTCCGTTGTTTCATTGCTTTCAAAAGAGGCATAATCCACAAATGAATAAACCAAATTATCGTCCTCAATGTCCCGTCCGGAATCATAATCAAGATCATGGTCGAGCTCCGTCAGTTGGATTTCATGGGTTGTTATGTAGTGCGATTCGTCTTGAATTATATCAGGCACACGATTATCCGTCAATACTACACTTCCACTGTCATCCATTTCGGTTTTACTATTTAAATACATGTCCGTGTATTGTAACTCCTCAAACTCGCTGGGGACATGACAATAAAGCCGCACAATTTTGGTCTGGAATTCTGTACTATTGCCATACCCCAAGTCCACTTTGCTATTACATTTTGTCAACGACGTGTCCATTGGGGGATCTTCCGAGACAGGCCAGTCTGCCCAGTTGTCCTTCGAATGTTCCTCATAGATTTTATCAATATTGTCACTAAACTCGCGAACGCTGGGGCTTTTCACTCCCGACGAATCACTGTTGGCTTTGAATACTGTTAGCTGGTTACCGTCACAAATATGCATCACTTTAGGTTTTGTTCCCTTTGATTTCAAATCAAGTAAGTCATCCAAATCAACATATTTGGAATCGTTTTTTGTCTCAGTACTGCACTTGTCCTTATTTCCATGTAGCAGCTTTTTATAAGGTCCAGTATCGTCTCGGTAAGGGAGAGTTTTCTCAGCTGCTTCCATTTGTCTTTTCTTCCCGATGGTCTTTGTTAACGATGTTATCCTGACACAGGACGGAAAACTCTGCGTGAGGGAAAGACTAAAATGACTGAGGGAAAGTAAGTGGGGGACGTCTGAGAGAGAGGGGGAAGGGTGTCGCTGGATTTCCAAGTGCACTCTTTGGTATATACTCCGCATTCGATTCTTGAGCAATGGAGCTGTTGCTCTTCACTGTTTCACTTAATGATAAGTTGTCTGTATGACACCCTGTTGAAATGTGACTCGGGTGTGCAACACACATTTCGGATGACATGTCCGCTACATTGGTGGACTTGAGGTCAAACCTTAGCCACCGCAAGCGAGCATACATGTACTTCCCTGGATAACGATTGCATGGTTTAAAGACAGAGAGACTGATAGAGAGCTCCAGTGGTCCACGAATGATTACTTGGTCTTAAGTACTCTCATGGAATGCGCGTCAACACGATCTTCCCTGTGCTAAATGACAATAAATTACTTAATATTGTGTTACAAATAGGCCTACATGTTTGGAGCACCCAAGTAGTCCATTAGATAGGCTACTAATAGTAAAAGTAAACATCAGAGCACTATTTAAACGAAAAGACAGATGCACTACTTGAATCAGTCTTATATGGAGCGAAAATCGCGATTACCATCAGTGCCAACACTGGCCCTCGGCAATTAACTTAAAAGAGGCAACTATCGCTAGGTCCATAAATATGCGCATATATATCAAGGGTCTTAAAGATGCCTATTTCTATAAAGTGAATTGGCGTATGGGTGACTACATTCAACAGGAAATATGTAAATTTCAGCACCATTGATAGAAGAACAGCTCCTTTTATTGTTGTGAAAACCAATAATTGTAAAAACTTACTTAACTCTTTCTCACGAATCTATATCTAAAAAGGGAGAGTATCTACATGTATGATTTTTTGATTAATTAAATTGGTACTTAGATATCAGAAACTTAAACAGCTGTTTTATAATATCTGCCAAAATCTATTTCTATTAATTTCTCCTTTAATAGGAGGACCATTGAGCAGTTAGGACAGAAATTATTCGGCTTGAAAAAAGAGCATGAAACCAAACCAAACCCGCCTCATGCAGTTGCTGCAAATACACCAGACTTAAAATATTTGTTGACAGCTGAATGTTATTAATGCCCCAACCTTGATTTGCAACAGATGCAAACTCTTAATAGAGAACTAACCAGAGGGTTCTTACCCAAATTCACTGTTGCAACAATGATACTTTTACATGTGCATTCTATGTTTTTCCCATTGTAGGTTATGACAGACCTGACAGTATATTCCCATTACAATAAATTATTAGTGGGGGATAGTGGACAAGTAGTAAATTTTCCTGAAATGTCCACAAGATTTCATCATACTGGATGCAGCTCAATAACACCGCAGTGTTGACAAATCTTTGGTTTAAGTCTTCATGAACCTTGATCTTAACCCCTATAAATAGATTACATTTTCACTTTTCAAGTAACAATATATTGCCACTCAACACACACACACACACACACACAGAGAAACACTAATGTCACTGAATTCCAAATTGTTATCTTAAAATGTTGTTCTGTTTGATATTTTAATTAAAAACACTGACATTCAAAATACATTTTAATGTATATACAGCTCTGGACTGGTACATCTACATGTTCTGAAAGGGGAAAAATAAATAAATGAAAATAGATTCGCTTTTACAATACAGCTCTGGAAAAAATTAAGAGACCACTGGACCATTTTCATTCCTTTCCAAAAAAGTTGAAAAGGAAAGTTTTGAGTGAGTATCCGAAGCATTCCATTTGCAGTGTTCTCTTAATTTTAACCCTTCTGTTGCTCACAAACCTTGTTTTTCAATTTTTTTGGAAAGGAAAGAAAAAGCTGCTGTGGTCTCTTAATTTTTTAATTAAGAGACCACAGCAAAAAATTAAGAGACCAGTGCGAAATTATCAGTTTCTCTGGTTTTACTATTCATATGTAAGTGTTTGAGTAAAAATAACAGTTTTATTTTCTATGAACTACTGACATTACCCCCAAATTTCAAATAGAAATATTGTCATTTAGAGTATTTATTTGTAGAAAATAATAACTGGTCAAAATAACCAAAAATATGCATTGTTTTCATACCTCAAATAATGCAAAGAAAACAAATTCATATACATTTTTCAACAACAAAATACTAAGGTTTTAACTTAGGAAGAGTTCAGAAATAAATATTTGGTGGAATAACCCAGATTTTTTAATCACAGCGTTCATGCATCTTGGCATGCATCTTGGCACCAGTCTATCACATTGCTGTTGGGTGACTTTATGCCACTCCTGGCACAAAAAGTCAGGTTGCTCGGCTTTGTTTGATGGCTTGTGACCATCCATCTTCCTCTTGATCAAATTCCAGAGATTTTCAATTGGGTTCAGGTCTGGAGATTGGGCTGGCCATGAAAGGGTGCTCCACTCATAGAACTGGGGTTACGAAAGTAACCATTGTTCTAGATCGTGAAGCTTTGCCCATAGGGGCTTTGCTCCTATTGGTTTAGGGCAAAGCGAGCAAGCCCAAGATGTACTCCCTGCCTGTCACCCACCTCACCAAAGAGATAAGTGCCAAACAGGACACTGAGCCACTTCCATCCGGCTCACACTAAGCACATACGGTTGCGCGCTGACCACAGCCCCCAAACGAATGTACTCACGGCACCAACCCATCCGGTACCTCCTCCATCAGTCTCGACTGAATCGGAGCGTCTGAGGCCAGCCCATAGAATACGCGGAGACCCGGACTCTGTGCACAAGTAGACGCTCAAGCACACACAATGTGACCCATGTCAAATGTGCCGTCCCAGTAGCGCAACGGACCCAGAGTGAGCCAACGTGCCTGCGGCCATGTCACGCAAGTAAAATCTGACAAATGGCAACGGCGTCCGCCAGGACGCGGCAGCACAATATCCTCCACCCCCACGCCCCTAAACAGAGCGGCCGAGGCCGCCACCCCATGCGTGGAGTGGGCCCCAAACTCTCTAGGCGTAGGAGTGCCACGTGACTTGTAGGCAAGATCAATCACCTCACACAACCAGTGAGACAGATGCTGTTTCGACAACGGCTGGCCCACCTTGAGGCCACCGTTACACACAAAGAGCTGGGGCGCGGTCCGCATTGCGGCCGTGCGCTGCAAATACTGTGCCAAAGTGCGGACCGGACACAAACGATGCAACCTCTCCTCCCTCACACCCTCATGGGGAGGAGGAGAAAACGCCCACAACACCATCTTCATGGAACGAAACGATGCCTTGATCACCTTGGGCAGAAAAGCCGGGTTAGGGAGCCGTTGATGGCGAGACAGCCAGGCTGCATCGACAGCGCACAAAGGTCACTGACCTCAGAGCCAACAAAAGCACAATTTTAAGGGACAGCATTTTCAATGATATCTGATCAATCGGTTTGAACGGCGCGACACACAGCACCTCCAGAACTAAAGCCAAATCCCACTGAGGCAATGTCCGCCGGGCCACAGGCCGGAGACGGCGGGACCCGGCCAGAAACTGTTTAACCAAGGGGTGACTTAACACAGACACTCCATTTAAACCCTCATGACACACTGAGATTGCACATGCGTACACCTTCAGCGTGCCAGGGGACCTTTGCTGCTCAAAAAGACTCTGCAGGAACGACAGGAGACTGCCTACGTCACAACAGAGGGGGTCCTCACACCAGCGGGCAAAGATATCCCAACGGCTAGTATAGCTAGCCGACGTCAAGGCTGCCCTCGCGCCCTGAATGGTCAGCCACTGATTGTATACGTCCTCGGCCCCGACCGCCGAGGGAGGGCTGTCCACGAACCTAGCCCAAGGCAGGGCCAACCCGAAAGGGAGAGGACGACACATGCGTCACCTGGGCCGAGCCGTCCGTCTCCCCACCGGTAACAGCCGTAACCAAGGAGACAGAGGCTCCAGCAGGCAGCGCAGCCGAGCACAGCTGACCTGACACGACAGAGGTGCGAGCAGAGAAGACTGCCACGCCCAACAGAAAAGTGCCCGGACTCCCATCCCTGTCAGCCACCTCAGGGGCGGCAGGGAAGGAAGTCACAGACTTATGGTTGGACACCTCTGACGAACCCCAGGCCTCCGCGAGGGACCGGCAAGAGGGGACCCAAACGGAGACGCTCTTCCCTATCATTTTTTTGGCGCACCAGGGCCTCGGTGACCGCATCGCCGAATAGTGCGTCCTCCTGAAGTGGAGAATTTATGAAGGGGACCTTCTCCGGCTCCTTCAGGGAGGTCAGCGCCAACCATAGGTGAACCTGCCCCACCGACGTCATCATCACCTGACCGGCCGAGAGGGAATTGGCTTGGGTGAGTTTCAAGATGGCCGCCGAAGCACACGCCACCTTGCTCACCTCAGCCGGGGACAACGAGGTGCGACCCTCTGTCATCCTGGCCACAGCTGCAGCCAGAAAGCCCACATTGTTGCAGGCCGCGAGAGACTGCACAGAGAGGGCGTATTGTTTCTCCGCCAGATTGGCAGAGACACAGTCCCTCACCGAAGGCAGGGCGGGGCGCTTGTCGGACAAGGTACTGAGGCCCGGAACCAGGGAGGATGCCAGTGCTGTTTCCAGGGGCGGGATGCCCCTGCTCAGCGTCTCCAACCTCCCCTCCACAGTAGTGAAGGTGAGGTGAGACTTCACGGTCCCCCGGGTCATGAACAGAGCGCTCCACGCCTCCTCTGCGTATTTGCGCGTCCAGCGTGCAGCCTCAAACAGATCATTCCCGACCTCCGGCACAGGCACCGGCATGGGGATGTGCAGGCACCGGGCAGGGGCAAAGATTGCAGCAAAGAAGTCCTCTGTCGGGGGGTCGACACCCCTGTCCTTGGGGGTTGCGACAGCCTCCTCCGAAGAGGAAGAGCTGGAACAACTCTGCACCCACTCAGCCGAGCGGGGGAGAATAGTTCCCAAGGCGGGTGGAGCCAAAACAGGGCCGGTCTCTTCAGCCTCCGACTCCTGAGAGGAGTCCTCAGAGAGGAGAGAGAGGACGTCGGCAAGGGGGACCTCCTCTGCGAAATATGCAAGCCGATTGTTGATGTGCTGTACGCTGCTTGCTGTTACCTACCTGGCTACCTGCCAAACTTTTTCAAATTTACTCTATATGAACTAATTGGTTAAATTCGACTTTATTCGACTTTATATTTTTATCTATTGACTTTTTACCCAACTTTTCCACACCGGGACTCTATTTGGACATAATTAACGGAACTAATCACTCCTCCCTGAACATCCGAAGCTAAGTACCATTATTATGCCTAATCAATGTAATTGTAGCTATAAGACGGAGGATAACTATTGTCTTCAGGTAAAGATAGCAGAGTTAGAAGCTCGGCTTCAGACGCAAATGTCAAGCAAGGACTATGTTATGTGTACATCTGCATCTGTGGCACCAGGAAAAAACAACAGCATTGTTCGCCACCTGGCACAGCTCCTGCAGCTGGGCAATAACTTTCTCTTGGTCACTGGGGAAAAAGCTGTCGACCAGTTAAACCTGTGTCACTGCTAGAGCCGACAGACATTTTCAACAGGTTTTGCCTACTGGAGTCAGAGTCAAGGCCTGAGATGTCTTCGGAGGGGAATGATCGGCAGGCATTTTCTTAAAAAAAAAAAGTAGTCTTCTGCAATTCCATTAACCGCAGTATTAGACAAAAAAATCAGCCGGCGAACGTACACTGTTTACCGGGAGGCAGAACCACC
The DNA here is from genome assembly GCF_011004845.1 of Esox lucius. Taxonomy (NCBI): domain Eukaryota; kingdom Metazoa; phylum Chordata; class Actinopteri; order Esociformes; family Esocidae; genus Esox; species Esox lucius. The sequence continues at coordinate 568,771 of NC_047593.1, forward strand.
GACATTGCTGCAAATCTGGGGTTGGAGCTAGTGAAGTCTAAAACTGGCAAGTACAGAGAGTACAGAGATATTGTTATTCATGTTGTCACCAACGACGTTAGGATGAAACAGTCAGAGGTTACAAAGCAGAACATAGCATCAGCGTGTAAACTAGCTAGAAAGATGTGTCGGCATTGAGTAATTGTCTCTGGCCCCCTCCCAGCTAGGGGTAGTGACGAGCTCTACAGCAGTCTTGCGCAACTCAATCGCTGGTTCAAAACTGAGTTCTGCCAGTCGCAGGAGGCAGAGTTTGTAGAAAACAGGCTCTCTTTTTGGGACTCTCCCAGAAATAGGGCCAGGCCTGATCTGCTGAGGAGCGACGGACTCCATCCTAGCTGGAGTGGTGCTCTTCTTTTATCCAGGAACATTGACAGGAGTCTCACTCCTATAGCCTCACCTTGAGATAGGGTGCAGGTCAGGCCGCAGGCTGTTTGCCAGCCTGCTAGTATAATGGAGTCTATCGAAAGCATAGCCAGAGTAGTTAGTACAGCTTTACCTATTGCCACTGTGAATCATTCCAGGCTGAGAAAAGTTAAACAAGATAGTGCTTACAATAGCAACCTTATTAAGATAAAGCCTTCCTCCACCTCGGTCACAAATATAAAAATAATCTTGCATCTCAAAATGGGATTCCTAAATGTTAGATCCCTTGCACCAAAGGCAGTGATGAATAAATGAATACATTTCTGATTATAAACTAGATGTTATTGGCTTGTGTGAAACATGGCTAAAGCCTGATGAATTTACTGCCCTAAATGAGGCCTCTCCTCCTGGCTATACTAGTGATCAAATCCCCCGTGCATCCCAAAAATGAGGGGATGTTGATAATATTTATGAGAGTAAATATAAATGTACTCTTAAACACATCACTGGTTTTCATTCTTTTGAAGTTTTACTCATGAAAGTTAACCAGGCTGATAAATCGTTTTACATAGCTACCATTTACAGGCCACCCGGCCCATACATAATGTTTCTCAATGAGTTTCCAGAATTCTTGTCTAACCTTGTAGTCATGGCAGATAGTATTCACATTTTTGGCGTTTTCAATATTCATGTGGAAAAGTCAAATGACTCATTCCCATAATTGACTCAATGGGTTTTATGTCTCAAGTCCTGTCACTAGAAATAGATTTGTTGTTGTCTCTCTGTTGCGCAATTTTGGATTGGGCTGTACTCTGCTGGCAAAACTCTGCCCTTTTTCAGGGTGGTTGCAGTTGGTGGGGGTCCTTTTGGTTGATGCTTGGCAATGTGGGTGGATTGATTTCCTGCCTGTTTGGGCCCTGTCCCTGGCCTCCCCTGGATAGGGCCACCGTGTCACTGGACTCCCCTGTCTCAGCCCCGAGGTCTTACGCCCCAAGGTGCTATATTATTGTGCTGGGGGAGTAGGGTCAGTTCTCCTTCTCCACTATAAATCCCTGTAAATCTAAGGAATGTATTTTCTAAATGTTCCCTGCCTCCTGCTATTTTAACCTAGGAGGACATAAGGTCTTGGCCCACACCTGAGGCGTACCAGGCTTGAAAAGACCCGTTAATGTCCCTGTCCAAAGTCTTCCTGGTTGTGGTGCAGATCAAGACGATACCTGACGATTTCAGCTGCCACTGTGCCACCTATGATGGTAATTCCATCGATCAGAACTTTTAAAGGAGTAAGGACAGAGAAAAAATTATCTTGGCACAATTAATAGTTTATTTGCAAATAGAGAGACAGGTCAAACGCTTACAGAATAATCATCTGAGGAGTCTCTGAAGTAGATACATGAACAGTCCGTTATTATTACAGTTAAAAGGGGTGTGGTAAGATGCTACCTAGCTGTCCTATGTCAATAAAACACATTCCTTTTGTTCTGTCAATACCTAGGTTTTAACCAAGGAGCAGGCTATCCTCCCCCACATGGGTAACCTTCTCAACTCTTGAAGAGGACTCACAGCCTCTGGACAAACAACAGATAGGCAGATTTATGAGTAACCCTAAAATCTGCTGATATCAGTCAATAATGACCCTAAACACCAGATCCCTCTCTCCTACATTATTTTTCTTATCCAAACATGGGGATTCAGTACCTTTAACTAGTAACCCATTTAAAACCCATTATGTATATCAGTTCAAACATTTCCACAACACCCCCCCCCTCCCCCGTGTTGTCCCTGTCCTTGTCCATCTGGTCATGCTTCCGACATGGACTAAGTTTAAATAGACTCTGGTCTCAGCCCACATGCATTTATTAATTATTACAATTTGTACTCTTAATATGTTCACCCGGCACAGCCAGAAGAGGACTGGCCACCTCTCTGAGCCAGGGTCCTCTCTAGGTTTCTTCCTAAATTTTGGCCTTCTTAGGGAGTTTTTCTTAGCCACTGAAATTCCACACTACTGTTGTTTGCTCCTTGGGGTTTAAGGCCGGGTGTTTTGTAAAAGCTCTTTGTGACAACTGTTGATGTAAAAAGGGCTTTAATAATACATTTGACTGATTAATTGATTGAAATTGAACGCTTCTGTTCCTCACTCAAAACCTTTTTGAAAGGAAAGGAAAAGGTGGTCTCTTAATTTTTTCCAGAGCAGTATATAGGGTTAGGGGTTAGGGTCCAAATACAATTTTTCTTTGTATTTTGTTTCCAAATCATTTGTAAGCAGGTCAGTGAAGGTACATTTTAAATATGAAGTGCTATTGCTGTAATGCAGCTAATTTACACAAGGTGGGAGCAAATGTATCTCCTTTATCCTATTTAATGAAATACCATTGGTTGGTGGTTATGAAGTCTGAAATATGAAGTCAAATCAATAATTTGACATGATAGTTATGCCTCGTTCATATGTATGTCATGTCCTTATCACAAAATCCTGTTCCTTTACTTGTTGGACAATTTAACAATATTTAGTGCATGGTGGAGAGCTTGTCTTGGGGTTAGGGTTAGGGTTATCAGTCCTGGCCCACCTTAAGTCCTGCCTTCCCCAACACTGGATCTCTACCAGTTTGCCTACCGTTCAAACAGTTCTAAAGAGGACCTTTGGACCATTCTCTTTAAATTATAAGGATGAATGATATCTCACATATGGCTGCAATTGCAGTCACAATATGGCTGCAATCAACGAATGAAATTGAGGTAGGCAGGGCTCGGACCACATGAGGCCATAAATCCCTATGGGAATATCCGACAGCTACGAAATGAATCTTGCCCATTAACATCTGTGCCATGAATGGACAGGAGAAGTCCAGCACAGAAAGATCTTATGAGGGCACTATAAACCTCACCAATGGTTTGCATTATTTTATAGTAAAAAAAAACTTGCATGCTGTTTGTTGTGAAGGATCTGTGGACCATTATATTTAAAAGTCTATAAGGAAGTCAAACGATGTGGCCACAATCCAGAATTTAATTTGACATAGTTATGGCATTATTTTTATAAGGCTATAAATTCTAAAATGATTATCTAAGAAAGATGCTACTTGCTTTATAGATAATGTCATGGTGCGATGAGCAGCAGCGCCACCGTGCCATCATTTCTCAAGTTCCCATATTCTCACAAACACATCCCGGACTGTCACATGTTTTCAATCCTTCACACCAGGTCCCAATTTGAATCGTTTGTATGTGTATATATGTTTCCCCTCTGCTCCCCACATTGTGGATCATTGTTGCTGTCTGTTTTTATGCCGGTGAGTGTTGTTAATGTACTGTTGATTGTTAAGACGCGTTGTTGCGCACTTTATTTTCATTCAGTCAGTAGTTAGTTTCGTTTTCCGTTCGTGTTTGGTTTGTTTGTTGTTTTAATAAAACCAACGAACGCGATCTGTGCCTGGTTCCTCCAACACTACACCACGACGAGTCGTTACAGATAAACTCCCAAGGGCAGGAATGAACCCCAAAAGGTACAAACAGCTAGCTCTCCTAAACGTCACTAGTGCTATAAACATCACTAATTTTAAGAAATTAACAAAAAATCTGCCAAAAATGTCACAGACATGAAACTTTATGGAGATGTTAATCACTAAATGAGGTAACTAAGACACTCATTGTTTGCAATTGTTTTAGTGATTGAGCCAAGGATTCTTCAGCTAAACCTTTTTCCATTCAAAGTCAATGGTATGAGAAATCTAATCCGGGTGTCATAACATTTTGGCCAATGTGTGGGCGTGTGGCGCTACTACTGATTTCCCATCTGATTAATCTGTAGAGAAAGAGGATTTTAGCTGGCTAGCAAGTTCAAGGCTAGGAGGCTAACGCATGGTCGCAAACACAGGGTGCCTAATGCTAGGTGGCTAATGCTTTGTGGGCAAGGTGGCTAACGCATGGTTCGTAACGCTAGATGGCTAACGCTAGGTGGCAAACACAAGCTGGCACACACTATCTGGCTAACGCTAGGTGGCTAACACAAGTTGGCTAAAGACTTTGACACTTCACACCTACACCGATCAGCCATTATGTCCACCTGCCTAATATTGTTTAGGTCCCCCTTTTGCGCCAAAACAGCCCTGACCCATCGAGGCATGGACTCCAATAAACCTATGAAAATGTGTTGTGGTATTTGGCACAAAAATATTAACAGCAGATCCTTTAAGTCCTGTAATTTTTAAGCTGGGGCCTCCATGGATCAGACTTGTCTGTCCTGCACATTCCACAGATGCTCGATTGGATTGAGGAAGTCAACACCTTGAACTCGTTGTGATCCTCAAATCATTCCTGAACCATTTTTGCAACTTTGTGGCAGGGCGCATTATCCTGCTGAAGAGGCCAATGCCATCAGGGAATACCATTAACCATGAAAGGGTCCACATGGTCTGCAATAATGCTTAGGTAGGTGGTACGTGTGAAGTAACATCCAAATTGCTTGCCTCCTTCCTATAGTGCATCCTGGTGCCATGTGTTCTCTAGGTAAGCAACGCACACGCACCCGGCCATACATGTGATGTAAAAGGAAACGTGATTCATCAGAACAGGCCACCTTCTTCCATTGTTCCGTGGTCCAGTTCTGATGCTCACGTGCCCATTGTAGGCACTTTTGGCAGTGGACGACCACCCTGACTGGTCTGAGGCTACGCAGCCCCATATGCAACAAACTGCAATGCACTGTGTTCTGACACCTTTCTATCAGTCCCAGCAATACATTTTTCAGCAATTTGAGCTACAGAAGCTTGTCAATCAATCAAATGTATTTATAAAGCCCTTTTTACAACAGCAGTTGTCACAAAGTGCTTTACAGAGACACCAGGCCTTAAACCCCAAGGAGCAAACAACAGTAGTGTTGAATTTCAGTGGCTAGGAAAAACTCCCTAAGAAGGTCGAATTTTAGGAAGAAACCTAGAGAGGACCCAGGCTCAGAGGGGTGACCAGTCCTCTTCTGGCTGTGCCGGGTGAGATATTAAGAGTCCAATTGGAATAATAAATACATTTCTCTGGGCTAAATCCAGAGTCTATTTGATTTTAGACTAGGTCAGAAGTATGACCAGGTGGACAAGGACAGGGACAGGGACAGTAACGAGCCCCCCAAACCAGGTAATCCGCAGGTGTGGACCAAAACCTCATCTCCTCCTAAAATTTAAAACTGGAGGATACTGAGAAAAGTTAGTAGTACATCCCTCATATCCCCCAGCACAATAATACAGCAGCGTAACACCTTGGAACTGAGACGGGGGGGTCCGGTGACACTGTGGCCCTACCCGGGGGAGGCCCCGGACAGGGCCCAACAGGCAGGAAATCAATCCAACCACATTGCCAGGCATCAACCAAAGGGACACCCACCAACCGAAACCCCCCTGAATGAGGGCCGAGTATTGCTAGCGGCGTACAGCCCAATTGCACAAGTGCGCAACATAGAGTCAACAACAAGCCAGTGACTCTTCCCCCGAAAGGCATTGGAGGGAGGGCATCCCAGTGGCGACGAGAGCCCACCTGGCAAGACAGCAAGGGTGGACAGTATCAAGCCTACTGGTCACCTTCACGCCCCCAGGCCAGGCTACACCTAATTATAAACCGTGCTGTAGAGATGAGTTTTTAGTAGACACTTTGCACTGAGTTTGCATTTCTAACCTTAATTGGCAGATCATTCCACAGGAGTGGAGCTCAATGAGAAAAGGCCCTGCCGCCAACTGTTTGTTTAGAAATTCTAGGTACAATTAAAAGGCCTGCATCTTGCGATCTGAGGTTACGTGTAGGTATGTATGGCTGGATCATTTCAGCAAGGTAAGTAGGAGCAAGTCCATGTATTGATTTATAGGTTAAGAGTAAAACCTTAAAATCAGCCCTAACCCTAACAGGCAGCCAATGTAAGGACGCCAGGACAGGAGTAATGTGTTTTTTTGTTCTAGTTAAGAAGTAACGAAAGCATGGATTAATTTTTCTGCATCAGTTTTTGATAGAAAGTTTCTAATTTTTGCAATGTTTCGAAGATGAAAATAAGCAACTCTTGAGACATATTTTATATGTTCTTCAAAGGAGAGGTCAGGGTCAAGGGTAACGCCAATGTTTTTTACAGTTTTTTGGGATACGACCATGCAGCCGTCGAGGTTCACAGTGAGATCTGCTAACAACGCTCTTAGTTTTTTGGGTCCTAAAAGGAGCATTTCTGTTTTATTTGAGTTTAAGAGCAAGAAATTCTCTGTCATCCACTTCCTAATATCTGAAACGCATGCTTCCAATATAGCTAATTTAGGGGCTTCTCCATGCTTCATTGAAATATATAACTGTGTGTCATCAGCGTAACAGGGAAAGTTAATATTGTGATTTCGGATTACATCGCCCAGAGGCAGCATATATAGTGAGAACAATAATGGGCCCAGAACCGAGCCTTGAGGAACTCCAAAGTATACCTTTGACTTGTCAGAGGATATGCCATCCACACTAACGAACTGATATCTTTCAGATAAATAAGATTTAAACCAGGCTAGAACATGTCCACGTAGCCCAATATTGGTTTCCAGTCTCTCTAAGAGAAGGGAGTGATCAATAGTGTCAAAAGCAGCACTAAGATCAAGAAGCAACAGGACGGATGCGGAACCTTTGTCTGAGGCCATTAGAAGGTCATTTGTTACCTTCACGAGTGCAGTCTCCGTACTATGATGGCATCTAAAACCGGATTGTAATATTTCATTATTTTTTTTTGTCTTTAGGAAGGCATTCAGTTGTTGGGAAACACATTTTTCTAAGATTTTTGAGAGGAACGGGAGGTTCGATATTGGCCTATAATTGTTTAATATGTCAGGATCCAGATTAGATTTTTTTAGAAGAGGCTTAATTTCCGCAATTTTTGGTGAGTTTGGTACGCATCTGGAGGAAGGGGAGCAATTTATTATGTTCAGCATTGGCTTACCTAGCACAGGAAATAGCTCCTTAAGTAATTTTGTAGGAATCGGGTCTAGCTGAGAGTTTGTGGGTTTAGAACTCATTACAAATTTTGTAAATGTGTCGAGCGATACAGTATCAAAAAATTCAAGTGTTCCCATTGACACCTGGTCAGGGAGGTTCAGGAAATTTTTTGGACAACTGAGATTTTGAGGACCATAACTATTTAAGGAGTCAGTTATTTGTTTTCTAATGGTGACGATCTTTTCATCAAAGTAGTTCATGTATTCATTACAACTAAAGTGAAGACCCACTTCACTTGCTAAGCTTTGCTTTTTTGTTAACTTTGCAACTGTATCAAAGAGAAATGTTGGATTGTTTTTGTTCGCCTCAATCAGGTTGGAAAAATAAGCTGATCGAGCAGACGTGAGTGATTTTCGGTATTGTAGTGTACTGTCTATCCAGGCTAGTCTAAATACTTCCAACTTGGTGGGGCGCCACTTTCGCTTGGTGGGGCGCCACTTTCGTGGTGGGGCGCCACTTTCGCTTGCTTAAATGCTCTAGTATTGTCTGTGTACCAGGGAGCAAGTTTCTTGTTGCGTATTTCTTTAGTTTTTAGTGGTGCAACTATGTCTAATGTATTTCGCAGTATTGAGTTTAGATCCTCGATTTGATTGTTTCCAGATTTATTTACTCTGTCGTTAATGAGCGAACTTCAAGGAAGTCAAGGAATATCAAGGAATTTATTTGTAGTCCGAGAATTTATAGTACGGCTTTTGAAACTCATTGTTTGGGGGGCAAGTGGATTTCTTGTTTTAACGGTAAATGTAATAAGACAGTGATCTGATAATCCAGGATTTTGGGGGTACATTTTTAGATCTACAATATCTATTTCTCGTGACAGGACTAAATCTAAGGTATGATTGTGGCAATGTGTTGGACCTGAGAAATGTTGGATGAAACCCATTGAGTCAATTATGGCTTCAAAGGCTTTTTGAAGAGGATCATTGGAGTTTTCCATATGAATATTGAAATCGCCATGACTACAAGGTTAGACAAGAATTCTGGAAACTCATTGAGGAACAATGTGTATGGCCCGGGGGGCCTATAAATAGTAGCTATGTAAAATTATTTATCGGCCTTGTTAACTTTCATGAATAAAACTTCGAAAGAATGAAACTCAGTGATATGTTTGAGAGTAAGTTAAATTTACTGTCATAAATATTAGCAACACCCCCTCCTTTTCGGGACGCACGAGGGATATGATCACTAGTATAACCAGGAGGAGAGGCCTCATTTAAGGCAGTGAATTAATTAGGCTTTAGCCACATTTCACATAAACCAATAGCATCTAGTTTATGATCAGAGATTAATTCATTTACTGCAACTGCCTTTGGAGCAAGGGATCTAATATTTAGGAGTCCCATTTTGAGATGCGAAGTGATACAATCATTTTTATTTTTGACCGAGGTGGAGGAAGGCTTTATCTTAATAAGGTTGTTTTTGTTAGCACTAACTTGTTTAACTTTTCTCAGCCTGGAACGAGTCACAGTGGCAATAGGTAAAGCTGTACTAAGTACTCTGGCTATGCTATTGACAGACTCCACTATGCTAGCAGGCTGGCTAACAGCCTGCAGCCTGACCTGCACCCTATCTCATGTTAAAGCTATAGGAGTGAGACTCCTGTCAATGTCCCTAGATAAAAGAAGAGCACCACTCCAGCTAGGATGGAGTCCATCGCTCCTCAGCAGAGGAGCCAGTTATCTACAAACTCTATCTCCTGCGACGGGCAGAACTCCGTTTTCAGCCAGCGATTGAGTTGCGCAAGTCTGCTGTAGAGCTCATCACCACCCCTAGCTGGGAGGGGGCCAGAGACAATTACTCGATGCCGACTTTAACTTAAGACGAACATTCTCCTCCGTGTTGTTGCTACAACAATTACAGTGATAAGGCATTGTAATGATACTTAGCATCGGGTGTTCAGGGGTGTGTAGTTCTGTTAAATATGTCCAAAAAGAGTCCCGGTGTAGAAAAGTTGGGTAAGAGGTCAACAAATGAATATTGCGTTGGTAAAACTCTTAAAATAGAATTTTGACCAATTAGTTTATATAGAGTAAATTCGAAAAAGTTTGGCAGGTAGCCAGGTAGGTAACAGCAAGTATAGTACAGCACGTCAACAATCCTACAATGCAGTTCATCACAAAAAGCAGCTTGTTTGTTGGATCAGACCACACGAGCCAGCCTTCACTCCACATGTGCATCAGTGAGCCTTGGCCATCCATGACCCTGTCGCCGGTTCACCGCTTTTCCTTCCTTGGACCACTTTTGAGGTACTGATTGCTGCAGACTGGGAACACCCCACAAGGGCTGCAGTTTTGAAGATTCTCTGACCCAGTCGTCTAGCCATGACAATATGGCCCTTGTCAAATTCAGTGCCATGATAACGAGATTATCAGTGTTACAAACCACAGTCTCCTCCCCCCGCTCCTCACCAAGACACACTCTCCTTGCTCCACACACATATTCCTACCCTTTACTCCCTCCATCCAAATACACTTTCTCTCATCTTTCTTTACACACACTCTGATATCTCCACATAAAATCACATACACAATCTCCTGTCACTCAGCATACAGACTAGGGATGTAAAGGTTTCACGGCGCACCTCGGTTAGAGAATGGCAACAGTACGGTTCCCATACTGTTGCCATTTTGTCATTCAATGTATTGCATCACCCACCTTAGCGGCTGAAGTACGCAGTGTGGGAATATTTGGGATCTTTAAAAGACCCAAGAGGCACCTTTAATGTTGATGGTTGCCCAAAATACAAAGCATGTCGGAAAAAAGTGTCAGCCCAGATGGAGAATGCTTCAGACCTGAAGTTCCATCTCCATGAGCATAATCCCATGGAATATGCAGAGATAAATGTAAGTGAAAATACTGTAACAGCATTCTATCATCTAAGAAATATAGCCAGAATCAAAGGCTTGGTGTCCCAAAAAGATCAAGAGAAGCTCATCCATGCTTTTATCTCTAGCAGGGTTGATTTTTTAAATGGCCTCTAAACTGTACTCCCGAAAAAGACTGTAAAACAACTGCAGCTCATTCAGAATGCTGCTGCTAGAATGTTAACCAGGACCAAGAGAACAGAGCACATCACTCCGGTTCTTAAATGTTTGCATTGGCTTCCAGTCAGTTGCAGAATAGATTTCAAAGTGGTGCTTTTAGTAAATAAATCTCTGAATGGTTTAGGACCTGAATACATTTCAGATATGTTTGCAGAACATAAACCAAGCAGGGCTCTTAGATCCATGAACACAGGTCAGCTAGTAGAGCCCAGAGTCCAAACTAAACATGGAGAAGCTGCGTTTAGCACTTAATCTGTACAAAATTGGAATAAACTACCAGAAGATCTTAGACGTACGCCAAACGTATACATTTTTAACTCCAGGTTAAAAACACTTCTCTTCATACGTGCCTATGACTGAGCACTTAAACTTAACCACACTGTTTAGCCTTATAGCTTCCTATGTGTTTACCCCATTTTTAATCTTTATGTTTTCTTATTATGATGTATTCATTTGTTTTGATGTTTTCATTTGAGTATTTGTTTTTATATTATTGTACTGGCATATATTTTTCTTTGTAAAGCACATTGAATTGCTTCGATGTATGAATTGTGCTATATAAATAACTTGCTTGATTGCTAATTAAAAAGAAATACACCTTTATACATAATAATACTTTTTGTAAACAGTGAATCAAAATCTGTGGAAAAACAGATAATTATTGTGTTTCCTGATAAGAGTTTTGCAAGGTTAAACAGAAAATCACTGTCATTCCAAAATACAGAAAAATACAGGCAAAAAGGCAATTGCATATACACTACAATTGTTTGTACACTGACAACTCACCCCATACCAACACCTACCAAGCAGAAGGTTAGCAAGAACACCAAACAGAATGGTTTTCATGTCTATGGTTGGCACACATCCATAATCCCCAAAGCACATTCAAAAGTGTAACACTGTACATACATTACAAGATGGCACAAAAACAAAGCTCTGTCACCTTCTTGGGGGTATTTCAGAAATCAGGGTTAACATACTCTTGAGTTTTCAAACTCAGAGTTTACGGTTTCAATAAGTTGAGTCAGCTCTGAGTTAAATTAACCCTGAGTAAAACATGTGCCTGAGGAGATAAAAAGCAAATAACGTGATTGATCATGGCAACAGGAGAAAAAGATTTCAGACCCCGTACTTCTTTCCTGTGGAGTTAGATATATTAATGAATGCACATGCAGAATTAGTATATATTCAAGAAAAAAGCAATACCATATCAGCAGCAAAAGAACATGGGCTAGCGTTGCAGAAAATTGCTGACCAAAACTATGTATGTGTATTAACTGAAAAAAAAGTTGCATCTCGAGTCTTCCACTCAATAAACATTTATATATATATATATATATATGTGTGCGTGTGGGTGTAAAATCAAGTTCAGAGTTTAATTATCAAATGCATTGATTAACAGTGTCATTCTTTTGACATGGCACACATCCATGTAGTAAGAATTAAGAAATATATATTGCAAAAATATAGCAATAATATTGGGAAATATGAACAATATGGGTAGTATTGAATATTATAAATATAATGAGTGTAATATGCCTATGAATGGTAGGCCCACATACAAAATAATATTCTAATGTAAATTAAATATATATAGAAAGATATCAGAGCATTTGGAATGTTTATGTGTGATCAGTATGATCATAGATCATTTTTGCAGGTTGAGGAGCCTTATGGCCTGAGGGAAAAAATTTGTCAGTCTGGAAGTGCATGCTCTGATGCAGTAGAGGTATGAATAGACCATAGCTTTGGTGGCTGTAGTCTTTTATGTTCTGTGCTTTCCTAAGGCATCGTGTATGCCTTGCATGGAGTGGTGATAGCAGCCAATGACGCGCTCTGCAGACCTCCCCACCCTCTGGAGGGACTTGGAGCAGCAATTGGAGCAGCTGCCGTATCAGGCAGTTATGCAGCCTGAGAGGATGCTCTCACCGGTGCACCTGTAGAAGTTGGTGAGAGTTTTTACGGACATGCCCAATTTCTTGAGTCTCCTCAGGATGTATAGCGGCTTTTGGGCAGTTTTCACTGCTGCGTTTGCTTGCCTGGACCAAGTGAGGTCCTCTGTTTATGCAGGTGCAACCCAACAGGCACAAAACTTACCTGGCAGCAACTGAAAATGAAATAAATAAATATATACTTCAAACAGGAAAAGTATAATGTAAAAGCAATTTTGATGCTGTTTAGCCTTCCCTACCTAATTAAATAACTTCCAGTGGCTACATCGAACATATATTTAAGAAGTAAGTGAAATTTTCTAAGCAAAAAATAAGTAACATTCTCAAAAAAAGTACAATTCTTTGTTGGCCTCTCTGCACATTAAAGCCGTGGAAAGAATAACTATTCACATAATTTCCTTCATTTACTGAAGAGCTGTGATCGGAATATGGGTGCCATCTACGCAGCCAATCACCCCTGGAAACCCTAAAATATGAACTGATTAGTGCTTCAAGTCTCAAAGCTTCATACTAAATACTAATAGACTGATACCTGCATTTGTGTGGAATTCTTTTTGGATGATTCTTGTGTATATGTGACTTAGGAACACTACTAAAGTGTACAGAAAACATTTCAGTGCATGAGTCACATCTCTGACAGCCCGACAGAGATGGTTGCCTTAGACATATGCTGAGCGTCACCAAAGTTATACAGAAAACTGCAACACAAAGAATTATTTCCAAACTAAGAGCAAGTCCACCATGTATCATAGGAACGATATAAGGGCTAAAACCTGCTAGCGAGTAGGTTAGCTTCACGGAGTAAGTTGCTGTAGTAACTGACTCAGAGAAACACTGAACTGGCTCTTTGAAAACAGATAATTATCGCTACAATATGTAGTGCCTTTTAACGTCACAGTTAGGTTAACGTTACATCTCACAGCACTGGGATTAAGGTTAGGGTTATGGTCAGTTAGCACAGCACTGGGGTTAAGGTAAGGGTTAACGTTTGAGTTAGGGTTAGAAAAGGGTTATATTCGAGGTGGAATTGGCATAATTTTTTTTTTTTATTCATTAAGTCGTGGCCTCTGGTGCCCCCTTGATCTGTATTTATATTGTGTCATAATGTAATGCACACATGAAGTGCATGCATCTAAAAGTTCTACACTGGTCAGCCATTTTGTCCGCCATCTTGCAATATAGCTCATATTCCTTACATCCCTCTATGGAGGTACATATGAGACAGCTGTACACCAACAGGCAGGTCTATTGGATTACCGTTGATTTTAAGGTAATTTTTATAGTGGTCATTACAGATAGCATAGAGGGCTACATTTCTTAGGACATAGTTCAGTCAGCGTTTGACATAACAACTAGTTAAATTTTTAGAAGCATGGCCTTTACTGGTGAGTGTGGTTCTGGAGAAAAATGTTTTTTAAGGCATTTTTTAGCATTAGCCGATTTCTGTCAGCTGCTGTTTTGCAGTCCTTTGAGATAACAGCAAATAAATGCACACAGTGTCATATGGGGTGGTGTCAGGAGGCAAAATTAATATGAAGTGTATAGGTTATTGTTCCATAAAGCAATGTTCCATAATATTTTGCATACATACACTCACCTAAAGGGTTATGAGGAACACCTGTTCAATTTCTCATTAATGCAATTATCTAATCAACCAATCACATGGCAGTTGCTTCAATGCATTTAGGGATGTGGTCCTGTTCAAGACAATCTCCTGAACTCCAAACTGAATGTCAGAATGGGAAAGAAATGTGATTTAAGCAATTTTGAGCGTAGCATGGTTGTTGGTGCCAGACGGGCCGGTCTGAGTATTTCACAATCTGCTCAGTTACTGGGATTTTCACACACAACCATTTCTAGGGTTTACAAAGAATGGTGTGAAAAGGGAAAAACATCTAGTACGCGGCAGTCCTGTGGGCGAAAATGCCTTGTTAATGCTAGAGGTCAGAGGAGAATGGGCCGACTGATTCAATCTGATAGAAGAGCAACTTTGACTGAAATAACCACTCTTTACAACCGAGGTTTGCAGCAAAGCATTTGTGAAGCCACAACACACACAACCTTGAGGCGGATGGGCTACAACAGAAGAAGACCCCACCAGGTACCACTCATCTCCACTACAAATAGGAAAAAGAGGCTACAATTTGCACAAGCTCACCAAAATTAGACAGTTGAAGACTGGAAGAATGTTGACTGGTCTGATGAGTCTCGATTTCTGTTGAGACATTCAGATGGTAGAGTCAGAATTTGGCGTAAACAGAATGAGAACATGGATCCATCATGCCTTGTTACCACTGTGCAGGCTGGTGGTGGTGGTGTAATGGTGTGGGGGATGTTTTCTTGGCACACTTTAGGCCCCTTAGTGCCAATTGGGCATCGTTGAAATGCCACGGCCTACCTGAGCATTGTTTCTGACCATGTCCATCCCTTTATGACCACCATGTACCCATCCTCTGATGGCTACTTCCAGCAGGATAATGCACCATGTCACAAAATCATTTCAAATTGGTTTCTTGAACATGACAATGAGTTCACTGTACTGAAATGGCCCCCACAGTCACCAGATCTCAACCCAATAGAGAATCTTTGGGATGTGGTGGAACGGGAGCTTCGTGCCCTGGATGTGCATCCCACACATATCCATCAACTGCAAGATGCTATCCTATCAATATGGGCCAACATTTCTAAAGAATGCTTTCAGGACCTTGCCACGTCGAATTAAGGCAGTTCTGAAGGCGAAAGGGGGTCAAACACAGTATTAGTGTGGTGTTCCTAATAATCCTTTAGGTGAGTGTATATTGTACAGTAATCAGCCATTTTATCTGCCATCTTGAAAGATATCTCTTGTTCCCAATATCAATCTAAAGACGCCTGTATGAGACACCTGTATGCCAAAGAGCATGTGAATCCGACTTACTTTGTAAAAGTAGAAACTATACAGAAAAATTCACAGTCGAATGCCTTCTCCAAATCCACAAAACACATGTGGATTGGTTGGGCAAACTCCCATGAACCCTCCATCACCCTGTAGAGGGTATAGAGCTGGTCCAGTGTTCCACGGCCTGGACGAAAACCACACTGTTCCTCCTTAATCCGAGGTTCTACTATCGGCCGTATTCTCCTCTCCAGAACCCTGGCATAGACTTTCCCGGGGAGGCTGAGAAGTGTGATCCCCCTATAGTTGGAACACACCCTCCGGTCCCCCTTCTTAAAAAGAGGGACCACCACCCCGGTCTGCCATCCCAGAGTCACTGTCCCCGACTGCCACGCGATGTTGCACAGGCGTGTCAGCCAAGACAGCCCCACAACATCCAGAGACTTGAGGGATTCAGGGCGGATCTCATCCACCCCCGGTGCCTTGCCACCGAGGAGTTTCCTAAACACCTCTGTGACTTCAGCCCGGGTGATGGACGAGTCCACCTCTGAGCCCCCATCCTCTGCTTCCTCAATGGAAGACGTGACGGCGGGATTGAGGAGATCCTCGAAGTACTCCTTCCACCGCCCGACGACATCCCCAGTTGAGGTCAACAGCTGCCCACCTCTACTGTAAACAGCGTTGGTAGGGCACTGTTTCCCTCTCCTGAGGCGCCGGATGGTTTGCCAGAATCTCTTCTAGGCCAGCCGATAGTCCTTCTCCATGGCCTCACCGAACTCTGAGTTTTTGCCTCCACAACCACCCGGGCTGCAGTCTGCTTGGCCTGTCGGTACCCGTCAGCTGCCTCAGGAGTCCCACAAGCCAACCAGGCCTGATAGGACTCCTTCTTCAGCTTGACGGCATCCCTTACTTCTGGTGTCCACCAGCGGGTTCGGGGATTGCCGCCTCGACAGGCACCGGAGACCTTACGGCCACAGCTCCAAGCGGCCGCTTCGACAATGGCGGTGGAGAACATGGTCCACTCGGACTCAATAACTCCAGCCTCCCTCGGGATCCAGTCGAAGCTCTGCCGGAGGTGTGAGTTAAAGATCTCTCTGACAGGAGACTCTGCCAGACGTTCCCAGCAGACCCTTACAGTACGCTTGGGCCTGCCGAGTCTGTCCAGCTTCCTCCCCCGCCATCGGATCCAACTCACAACCAGGTGGTGATCAGTTGACAGCTCCGCCCCTCTCTTCACCCGAGTGTCCAAGACATACGGCCGCAGGTCAGATGAAACGACAACAAAGTCGATCATCGACCTGCGGCCTAGGGTGTCCTGGTGCCACGTGCACTGATGGACACCCTTATGCTTGAACATGGTGTTCGTTATGGACAAACTGTGACTAGCACAGAAGTCCAAGAACTGAACACCGCTCGGGTTCAGATCAGGGGGGCCGTTCCTCCCAATCACGCCCCTCCAACTGTCGTTGCCCACGTGGGCGTTGAAGTCCCCCAGTAGAACGATAGAGTCCCCAGTCGGAGCACTTTCCAGCACCCCTCCCAGAGACTCCAAGAAGGTCGGGTACTCTGCACTGCCGTTCGGCCCGTAGGCACAAACAACAGTGAGAGACCTATCCCCAACCCGTAGGCGCAGGGAAACGACCCTCTCGTTCACCGGGGTAAACTCCAACACATGGCGGCAGAGCTGGGGAGCTATAAGCAAACCCACACCAGCCCGCCGCCTCTCACCATGGGCAACTCCAGAGTGGTGAAGTGTCCATCCTCTCTCAAGGAGTGTGGTTCCGGAGCCCAAGCCGTGCGTAGAGGTGATCCCGACTACCTCTAGTCGGAACCTCTCAACCTCACGCACGATCTCAGGCTCCTTCCCCGCCAGCGAGGTGACGTTCCACGTCCCTAGAGCTAGTTTCCGTGTCCAGGGATCGGGTTGTCTAGGCCCCCACCTTCGACTGCCGCCCGATCCTCTCTGCACCGGTCCCTCCTGTGGGTGGTGAGCCGGGCGACGTCACAGGACACAAATAATTTTCATCATTAAGGGGTTTTTGAACCGCTCTTAGTCTGACCCGTCGCCTAGGACCTGTTTGCCTTGGGAGACCCTACCAGGGGCATATAGCCCCAGACAACATAGCTCCTAGGGTCACTCGGGTACTCAAACCCCTCCACCACGTTAAGGTGGCAGTTCAAGGAGGGGGTACTCTAAATATGTCAGAGAAAAAACAGAGTTGTGTTAAGGAAAGATCTCATCGGATGATGCTCTCCGGTCCGTCTCCTCTGACCATCAGCAACCCTCCCTCAGGCGGTTCAGGGCTCCTGTGTGGTCCTGTTGGATCACCCGCGGCGAGACTAGAGAGGCACCCGGAACTGTCTCTATCCTTGCGGGAACGCTACATAAACAGCCATTGTCTTGATTTCCACAGGTATCTCCCCAAATCCAGTGTCCAGTCCAATGTCTAGCAGTAGCTTCATGAATTTAAACGTAGCGGTTAGCATAATCTCTTCCTCAACCCCGGGTCTGTAGTCTTCTGTGGTCTTAGCCGCAGTAAACACCGGCCGGGCCAACACAGGTTACGTATCTGGTGTGTTCTTCTCCCCCATTTTGGACCTTTTATTGATCCGCGTAGGATCCCTCAACAAGTCCAAAGTGGAGCTAAACGGCCTCCAGAAGGCTTACTGCATCACCACGTTCACAAAAAAAGGTCCATAGAGCGAAACGAATCGGGGGCTATCTTGGTCACCAGCGGGGTTGGCTACGTTGATTGTAGGGAATTGTTCTCCACCAATGCAGTGCCACGGGGCGGGATGGGACCACGCAAAACTCCAAGGAGTCCCATCAATCAGCCTGGCAGAATATCGCGGGAGGGTGGGGGTTGGTCAGAGGGACGATCCATCCAACCTAAGCAAAAATAACTACAACAGAGAGATCAATAAACCCCATATAATCTTTCCTAAAGCTTCCAGACGTTCTACATACCATAGCCTATGCCTTCCAAACAAATTAATATCATAACTTCCGCAACTTCTGTAAGAAACCTCGCCCATATTGTTCCAGTAGGTCAGGCATCCAACACTAAACGAAAACGCCATTTACCGGAAAACCTAATAACTCCCAAAGATACATTTGTTCACATGTCCAAACACCACAGTTATGTCATTTTTGCCGGTCCATAGCAAGTATGAGCAGCCATAAAAAATTTACCACCACACCTACCCAGTCACCTGGTACCTCGATCAACGTGCCCAGCATGCGTTAATAAGCAGTCAGCCCTTATGCAAGATATTCCTTACACCAGTGTTTTAGACAGTGGTCCAACCACCGTACTGTTAACAGTTTTCTATAAGGTCTAACCTTATATTGCAGATTTTCTATAAGGTCTAACCTTATATTGAGACCGAGTGGACCATGTTCTCCACCGCCATTGTCGAAGCGGTCGCTCGGAGCTGTGGCCGTAAGGTCTCCGGTGCCTGTCGAGGCGGCAATCCCCGAACCCGCTGGTGGACACCGGAAGTAAGGGATGCCGTCGAGCTGAAGAAGGAGTCCTATCAGGCCTCCCAAAGTGTGATGGTAATTCCATCAATCGACACTCTTAAAGGAGTAAGTAACGAGACAAAATTCTCTTGGCACAATTTAACAGTTTATTTGCAAATAGAGAGACGAGTCAAACGCTTACAGGATAATCTGAGGAGTCTCTAAATTAATACAGGACAATCATCAGTACATCAGTACTAAGTACTAAAAGGGGTGTGGTAAGTTGCTGCACATCTGTCTTATGTCACATAGGTTTTACCAAAAAGGGTGGGCTGTCCCACCACCTTATCCTTCCTGCCATAATGTTTACTATTGTGTTTACCTAAAGAGGCCAACTGCCCCCATATCCCCCCCAAGGGCCACATTCCTAAAGAACAAAGGACTGATACCCTTCTTGGGTTAAGCAGATAAACATGGTCAGAGTAACTAATAATCCTCTGATATTATACAGACTTGTGTCACAATCAACGACGAGTTACATACCAGGTAATAGAAAATACATTTCTCAAATGTACCTTAGTTCAAAAATAACAAGAATAACAAGAATCACGTTCTGGATAAAAAAAAAAAAAAATGTATTACCTATTCCAAAAAAAAGATAACTCAGAGTTCGACAACATTCTTCTTAGCCTTGCTAACGTTAACTTATGGTTCCTGGTAGCTAGCTACCGATAGTTGGTCTAAGTCTTCTTTTGCTTTGCCGTTTTTGTAGTGTATGCTGTAGTAGACAATGGATGAACCAGGAACTGACTGTTTGTCGTCCTGGTCTCTAGCTGCCATTATAGTTTCTTACAGTAAATAAAGTTTGCACCTTACGGCATACTTATGCTATAGATAATATCATCCAGGTAAAATGCACGTTCACAAATTAAGCCAAGGAGGAAAGCCTGCATTGCAGAAGGCGACTGGCTGGAATTGGATTGGCTGGGAAGTAGCGGCATGTTGCAAATATTATAAAATGACATTCTACTGGCACTTGTTTTTTTTACTGAATAAATCCTATCTAGCGCAGCTTTAACAAAGTTATGTTGGCACTGGTGTTTAAGGTATCACCCTGATTGGCTGTTAGTAGGATAAACAATTATTACGGAAAAGGGTTTACTCATAATGTTGTATCAAAAGAACAGCAAAGAGTAAAAAACATCAATGCAAAGAGTGAATCCCTTCATCAATGCAATTCTTCTGTTTAATAACTGTTAACCTTCTCAATAGTACTGAATACTAACATTGACTGACTAATTAACGATTATATTTAAGCCAACCACAGGCCTGGGCCCAGGACAAGGTTCACTGTTGCCCAAGTAAAAATACCAAGTAATTAAGACGGTGACCCCCCCCCCCCCCACCCCCCATCACTGTCTTCTGTACTTGGTATTTTTGTAATTCTTTCTTTTTCCCTGCTATCCAATAGTGTATACTCACAGATTTAAATGACCTCCACAGAGTTGATATATATAGGCAGCTATTTAAAATGGAAACGGCACTCAGGCAAGCATGTGGATATCCTGTTACTTACTGACACATTAAAACAGCAGGTGTTAAATCACAACTGCTATTAATCCAAAATCTGAACACTCAATATGGGGACCTTTTAGACACATAGAAAGATACACAACAACAGAGTGGTTGGAAAGATTTTCCACAGGAACTTCTAGAGACCTATCTTAATAACAAATATAAGAGAATAACATGCATAATGACCTCTGTCCAATAGCAGGAGAAACAACATTTTATTAACATTCCTAACTTTGGGGTGTCATAGCAAACAAATCAAGAAATGTAAGTCACAATGGTAGAAGATTTTCAAGTAAAGTAAGAAACTGAATGGAGCCCCTCATTGCCAGCAAATAATTTAGAGTTAATGTTCATTTGGTTCCAACAAGATGTGAGGTTGTCTTGTGTCACAAAATATGTGGAATTTATTCATTTGTATACCACCTAATTTAGCAAGGTGAGCTCAAAAACTTAACAGGAAATTAGGGGGAAATTTGTCATGGATATGCATGACTGAGTATGCATGACCAGTCTAATAATAGAAGATGTGCTCTATATAAGATGATGAAGATGAGATGAGATGTGCTCTATATATTTGCAAAATCTAAAAAGCTCATACCACAATCGATCATTCTGTGTCATAAAGTGAGGAAACTATTCTTCTCCAGGGGTAAATCCAGTGCAGATATGGAATGGATGCTTTAAGGTATTGCAACCATTATGTTTGAAGAATATAAATCGAGCAGGGCTCTTGGATCCGTGAACACTGGTGAGCTAATAGAGCCCAGAGTCCAAACTAAACATGATCAAGTTGCGTTCAGCAGTTATAATGCACACAACTGGAATAATCTACCAGAAGATCTTAGACATGCCCCAAACTTATACATTTTTAAATCCAGGTTAAGAATACTTCTGTTTTCAGGCTCCTATGAGTGAGCACTCACACTGGCTTACCACACTGTTTGGCCTTACAGCTTTTATAGCTTCCTATGTTTTTATCCCGTTTTTATTCTCTTTCTATTTTCTTATTCTATGTTTTATTAATGTTGTTTTCATGTTTTCATGTGAGTGTTTGCTTTTATACAATTTTATTTTTATATATTTTTTCTTTTTCTTTGTAAAGCACATTGAGTTGCTTCTATATATGAATTGTGCAATATAAATAAACTTGCTGCAGCTGTTTTACAGTGTCTTTGGGGAGTCCAGTTAAGAGGCCATTAAAGTAGTCAAACCTACTAGAGATAAAAGCATGGATGAGCTTCTCTTGGTCTTTTTAGGAAACCAAGCCCTTGATTCTGGCTATATTTTTAAGATGATAGAATGCTATTTTGGTGACCGCTTTGATATGACTGTTAAATGTGAGGTCTAAGTCGATCAGAACACCCAGATTATGCACTTGGTCCCTGGTTTTTAGGGCCCGAGAATCCAGCTCTTTACTAATACTAGTAATTTTATTTTTGTTAGTACAAACCTGATTCCAAAAAAGTTGGGACATTGTACAAATTGTGAGTAAAAAAGGAATGGAATGATTTACAAATCTCATAAACTTATATTTAATTCACAATAGAATATAGATATCATATCGAATGTTGAAAGTGAGACATTTTGTAATGTCATGCCAAATATTGGCTCATTTTGGATTTCATGAGAGCTACACATTTCAAAAAAGTTGGGACAGGTAGCAATAAGAGGCCGGAAAAGTGAAATGTACAGATAAGGAACAGTTGGAGGACCAATTTGCAACTTATTATGTCAATTGGCAACATGATTGGGTATAAAAAGAGCCTCTCAGAGTGGCAGTGTCTCTCAGAAGTCAAGATGGGCAGAGGATCATCAATTCCCCCAATGCTGCGGTGAAAAATTGTGGAGCAGGCCCAAGCGTACTGTAAGGGTCTGCTGGGAATGTCTGGCCGAGTCTCCTGTCAGAGAGCTCTTTAACTCCCACCTCCGGCAGAGCTTCGACTGGATCCCGAGGGAGGCTGGAGATATTGAGACCGAGTGGACCATGTTCTCCACCGCCATTGTCGAAGCGGTCGCTCGGAGCTGTGGCCGTAAGGTCTCCGGTGCCTGTCGAGGCGGCAATCCCCGAACCCGCTGGTGGACACCGGAAGTAAGGGATGCCGTCGAGCTGAAGAAGGAGTCCTATCAGGCCTAGTTGGCTTGTGGGACTCCTGAGGCAGCTGACGGGTACCGGCAGGCCAAGCGGACTGCAGCCCCGGTGGTTGTGGAGGCAAAAACTCGGGCCTGGGAGGAATTCGGTGAGGCCATGGAGAAGGACTATTGGCTGGCCTCGAAGAGATTCTGGCAAACCGTCCGGCGCCTCAGGAGAGGGAAACAGTGCCCTACCAACGCTGTTTACAGTAGAGGTGGGCAGCTGTTGACCTCAACTGGGGATGTCGTCGGGCTGTGGAAGGAGTACTTCGAGGATCTCCTCAATCCCGCCGTCACGTCTTCCATTGAGGAAACAGAGGATGAGGGCTCAGAGGTGGACTCGTCCATCACCCAGGCTGAAGTCACAGAGGTAGTCAAGAAAAAAACGCGATCACTTACCAATATACAATCCAATCAGTTATACAAATCAGCACCACAAAAATAGAGCTTATTTATTCTTACCTTTTCCTTGGACAAAAGACCCAATTACCAAAGTTCTGCTGCGTTTGATATCGCAAAGACTGCCGTGATCCTCCGGTTTGGTCTTGTATAGTGTGAGGAAGTGAGGAAGTGTCTGGGGAGAGGGAAGTCTGGGCATCCCTGCTTAGACTGCTGCCCCCGCGACCCGGCCCCGGATAAGCGGAAGAAGATGGTATGGTATGGTATGGTATTTCCGAAAATATATTCCTGAATACATTTGGTAAATATATGTACAAAATGTTTGAAATTGGCAGCGTAAATGTATTTGTAAAAATGTATTTATTGCATTTTTAAAAAGCATGTTGAAATATATCAGAAGATGCTGATTTGAACCAGCATCCTTTTGTTCCACAGTTAGGTAAGCTAACCTCTACTCCAACTAGGAGTAGGTTAGCAGGGAAGAAGCAAGTATTGGTATTACCAAGTTTACCTTAGTACGTCAGTCTATATTTGAGACTACGATTATATGTATTTTGGTAATGCACATCTATAAAATGTGTTTCGAACTTAAATGTAATATATTCAATACGTCGGTAATTACATTTCATCTTTTTACTTTCACAGGACCTGAAAAAAGCATTTTAATACAGGCTTCAAAATACATTTTGTAATCTATTTTCTATAATTGCAAAAATATTATTTTTTTCCATATGGGGTGAGTTGCCCCCTGATCTGAAAAGTAGTCTCATTTCACTTTCTGCCGTGCTGTGAACAACGTTAGGTGCAGATGAGCATGTCCTTTGGTGCTCAACGGAAGAAATAGTATCAGAGCATGTTAAAATAGTTCTTAAAACTCCAATGGCTCGCTGCAAAGCGTTCGTCTCATCCCCGTCCATGCTGATTGCGACCTGAACAAGACTCTGCTCGAGTTTCTCAGCCAATCACAGGGTGAGGTTGACAGCCAATCACATTGCGAGAAATGTTCTGCCATCCGTTTCAACTATACTCCTTCCGTTTCCACTATACTTTGTCTCTTACACACATACATTCTTCTCTCACATACATATATTTTCTTTACACATGCATAAATTTTCTGCTCATATACATATATTATTTAAAATTGTGACTGCATGTGCATGAGATAAAAAATGTAGGAATATGTATGTTAAATTTAGAAATATGAGAGAAAAGTATATTTGTGTGTGAGTTAAAATATAGAAATATAAGAGTAAAATGTATGAATGTGTGAGTTAAAAATATATTCTTATGAGAGAAAAAACTGTATGTATGTTAGAGTGAAAATATATGTATGTGAAAGGAGAATGTACATATGTGAGGGTGAAAATGTATGTATGTGAAAGGAGAATGTACATATGTGAGGGTGAAAATGTATGTATGTGAAAGGAGAATGTATGTATGTGTGAGAGTGAAAATATATGCATGTGAAAGGAGAATGTATGTATGTGTGAGAGTGAAAATATATGTATGTGAAAGGAGAATGTATGTATGTGAGAGTGAAAATATATGTATGTGAAAGGAGAATGTATGTATATGAGAGTGAAAATATATGTATGTGAAAGGAGAATGTATGTATGTGTGAGAGTGAAAATATATGTATGTGAAAGGAGAATGTATGTATGTAAGAGTGAAAATATATGTATGTGAAAGGAGAATGTATGTATATGAGAGTGAAAATACATGTATGTGAAAGGAGAATGTATGTATGTGAGAGTATCAGAATGAATAATGTCTTATACGGCCCCTCATAGCTGCTCCTCCACATCGAGAGGGGTCAGCTGAGGTGGCTTGGGCATCTGTTTCGGATGCCTCCGGAACGCCTTCCTGGGAAGGTGTTCCGGGCCCGTCCCACCGGGAGGAGACCCCGGGGATGACCTAGGACATGCTGGAGGGAATGCCTCGGTGTCCCCCCGGAAGAGCTGGAGGAAGTGTCTAGGGAGAGGGAAGTCTGGGCATCTCTGCTTAGACTGCTGCCCCCAAGACCCGGCCCCGGATAAGTGGAAGATGATGATGCTGATGATGATAAAACAATCAACGACCAAGCGTTTTTTGTAATTCATGAGTCATTCTTTGAATTACTTCCCATGTTTTCAGAAAAAAAACTAAAAAAATCTTCTGGAACAATGGCATATTTCTGAATTATCTCTTGGCGACAGTGAGGGCTGCAGTCCCCGCTTGTACCACTTTGCTTTTAACTTAAAGACAACATTTTCTTTACTTCCCCTTTCTTGTACAAGATTTAAATTATTACTACACACATGTCAACTTTCCGTGTCAACGTAAGTCTTGCGTGTCCTTACCACAGGGTTCTTCTGCCTAAAAAACTAAGTTTCTAGGTATTCTGGTTCCAGATGTGTTAATCTGGATACTCATGCTCATTAAATTGACTTGTTCTTTTAGAGTGGTTTGACTCACCATTTAGAGTGCAAATCCATCTATCCGTAGTCATGACACCATGCTGTTAGATTCTGTCCACTTTTGATCCATGAACAAAATTTATGCAACCGGAAGTAAGGGGAGAGACATCTTTATTCAGCATGAGTCCACGATGTTGACCTTCCATAGTTCTTACATGTTCTCCAATAATTACAAAGTTAACAGTCTTTTATGCCAGGACACATGGGAGGCGGTCAGTGATCATAACCAGCCATTACACAGTCCAATATCCTCCAATAAAAAAGGTTTATCCTACAAAAGACCCTTGTATGGTATGTTCCAACCTATGGTCTATGGGCCTACCCATAGAGCCTATGACAGTCACATGGACAACTCATAGCAGGAAGTATGGACAGGATGTGTGGGGCCCATCTGTAACGGGCATCATGTCTTAAGTATTGTCTTTTGTTCAGAGTTAATCAACACATATGCGTTGTGTTAGGTTTCTCATGCCCATTTCCTCTCAAAACTTAATCCTGGGGTTGAGGCATGTTGATGTCAGCCACATATTCAGCCCAAGGAGTCTGCTAAAAGATTAAATTCCTTTCCCCAAGGTTGGAATGGTGCCTGAGATGAAGACATGTTTATTTTCACCAGTAGCACAGATTTCTTTTTTTTCAGGATCTCAAAGCCAGTTTTCCTTTCGTAGAATGTCAAAAGACCCTGTGTGGATAGTAATCTGCATGTTGCCTGGACATGGAAAGAGAATAACTGGCAACATTTCTGTTAGTTCTCTGCCCAGTGGCTATTTCTTGGATTTTGGTTAGCCCTAATGCTAGTGTTGTGGTTAGCTTCCCTAGGTCCATTTACACACATTTTATTCAGAGTCAGTGGATCGTACCTGTTTTGCAGTGAGAGTTCAGGTGGTGGATTGAGGGTTGGAGCTCTATTTGATTTATTTTTGGATTTGCCTCTGCGGCATACAACGTCAGACCAAGTCCCAGCTGGAGTTGATGCCAACGGTCTAGCCCCAATGCTGTGCCAGTAAGATGTGTCATTGGGGAAGGCTGGTTTGAAAGCCTCTGCGGTTAATCCAGTGGAGCATGTCAGCCAGGTCCTTGACAGAGTGCTCTAGATTTGATGTAATCCCTTGTATACCAATCTGTGTCTGTCAGTTAGCGTTTGGTAGCTCGACCCCTAGAGTAGCTGCTACAGAGTATTGTTCACTCTCACGTATTTCAAGGTGCGTTATCGTCTCATTCAGTCGCTCACTCTGAAATTGCTCTGATCTGTTCACCAGTTTTGGTGCAGGGCTGTGAGCATAGGTCCCACTAGAGGACGTCAGCCCTCATGCCACCCTTATGGAGTCTGTTTCTGACAGTTTGGTCAGAAACATGCACACCAGAAGCCTGCTGGAGGTCATTTTGAAGGGCTCTGGCAGTGGTCCTCCTGTTCCTCCTCAAAGGAGCAGATACCCATCCTGCTGCATGGTTGATGCTCTTCTATGGTCCTGTCCAGCTCTCTTCGTGTAATGGTCTGTCTCCTGTGCAACCTGAATGGAATGCAGGTACCGCCACATGCTACCAGTATTGAAAAAGACACTAGCAAAATGCAAAACTAGAGAAGAATCAGTCAGAAAGAATAGGGAGTGTGAACTCAGTACGACACTGGGTTTTTGCGCTTGAATGAACTTTACGTACTGATCCATTTCAATCATTTCCAATCATCCAATCTCTTTATTGCACACAGATGGCGCAGGGACATAAAGTTTTCAGTGCCAAAGGGAGCAGGGTTATAGATATGTTCCCTTCAAGTTGGTTACTCCATAAAACACTGTCTGGTTTTATACAATCATTCTCTAAGTCAGCCCAGTGGACACTACTTGATTTCCTATGGTAGCTGACTTTTTTTTACATGCTATGGTCAGAGTCAGGGACTGGCCATCGGGAGGTTCAAGACTTTTCCTTGTGGGCTGGGCTGACCCAACTTACGTGGGCCGCCCAGCAGCCGCTCATTATTTGCAATTTATCCCAGGATTTATCTCTCTGGTGCACAATGGCTACTGTTAAAATTAAATTAAATTCAACACTGCTGTTGTTTGCTCCTTGGGGTTTAAGGCCGGGTGTTTTTGTAAAAGCACTTTGTGACAACTGCTGTTGTAAAAAGGGCTTTATATATACATTTGATTGATTGATTGATTGCTACTCGCTATGCACAATCCAATATATAAATATTGATGGGAGATGAGGAGTGACCCATCCATAATTGAATTTGTCTAACATTTTTTCAGATGGGACTGGTCAATATCTTAATATATATTTCTTAATATACATTTGTTGTTAAAAATGAAAGTAAGAGGAAAGGTGGTGCAGAGGAAGTAAGAGAGAAAGGTGATTTTCCTGTCATACCAAAGTTGAGCAGTCCTATAACAGTGGCGAGAAAATGGCACACATCATATCATGCTTAACTCACTAGCTTCCCCTTAATTTTAGTGGTGTTCTTTATAGTCATCATCATCATCTTCCGCTTATCCGGGGCCGGGTCGCGGGGGCAGCAGTCTGAGCAGGGATGCCCAGACTTCCCTCTCCCCAGACACTTCCACTAGCTCTTCCGGGGGGACACCGAGGCGTTCCCAGGCCAGCCGGGAGACATAGTCCCTCCAGCGTGTCCTAGGTCTTCCCCGGGGTCTCCTCCCGGTGGGACGGGACCGGAACACCTTCCCAGGAAGGCGTTCCGGAGGCATCCGAAACAGATGCCCAAGCCACCTCAGCTGACCCCTCTCGATTTGGAGGAGCAGCGGCTCTACTCTGAGCTCCTCCCAGTTCACCGAGCTTCTCACCCTAAGGGATTTCCCAGCCACCCTGCGGAGAAAGCTCATTTCGGCTGCCTGTATCCAGGATCTTGTCCTTTCGGTCATGACCCAAAGCTCATGACCATGGGTGAGAGTAGGAACGTAGATTGACCGGTAAATCGAGAGCTTCGCCTTGCGGCTCAGCTCTTTCTTCACCACGACAGACCGATACATCGACTGCATTACTGCAGAAGCTGCACCGATCCGTCTGTCAATCTCCCGTTCCATCCTTCCCTCACTCGTGAACAAGACCCCTAGATACTTAAACTCCTCCACTTGAGGCAGGCACTCTCCATCAACCTGAAGTGGGCAAGCCACCCTTTTCCGACTGAGGACCATGGCCTCGGATTTGGAGGTACTGATTTTCATCCCCACCGCTTCACACTCGGCTGCAAACCGTCCCAGTGCATGCTGAAGGTCCTGGTTAGAAGGGGCCAACATCATCTGCAAAGAGCAGAGACGAAATTGTGTGTTCCCCAAACCTGACACCCTCCGGCCCCTGGCTGCGCCTAGAAATTCTGTCCATAAAAATTACCAACAGAACCGGCGACAAAGGGCAGCCCTGCCGGAGTCCAACATGCACTGGGAACAAGTCTGACTTACTGCCGGCAATGCGGACCAAGCTCCTGCTTCGATTGTACAGGGACCTGACAGCCCTTAGCAAAGGACCCAGGACCCTATATTCCCGAAGCACTCTCCACAAGATGCCGCGAGGGACACAGTCGAATGCCTTCTCCAAATCCACAAAACACATGTGGATTGGTTGGGCAAACTCCCATGAACCCTCCAACACCCCGTAGAGGGTATCGAGCTGGTCCAGTGTTCCACGGCCCGGACGAAAACCACACTGTTCCTCCTGAATCCGAGGTTCTTTATAGTGTTATTTTAAAATCTAGCAACATTTTTCCTCCAGTTGGTAATGTTGAATGTGTGCTTGCTAGCTAACCAAAGTATTATATAAATTATTCATCATCATCTTCTTCCGCTTCATCCGGGGCCGGGTCGCGGGGGCAGCAGTCTAAGCAGAGATTATGTAAATGAGTTACTGATAATTGACATTGTCTGTAAATGTAAGAAATTATTAATATTCTTATATATATATTTTCGGATAAAATCAGTTAAAGCTAGATTATAATATAGTCAGTTTAATAGATTATAGTACATTCAACCAAAAGAAATGCTGATACAGAGCCTGAGAAAAGCGAGAGGATGGAGGCAGTGTACAATATAAAGAGAAAAACAACTGAAGAAAAAGAGATGCAGACAGTTGAAATGAATGCAGAAGAGTCCATGAGTAGTTGATTAGCCCACTTCACATGCTCATGTTGTGTCGCATTAACTTGTTCAAGCATTTCACTCGTGCGATAACAGACAAACGGGAGATAATAATAATAAAAATGTTTTTGTGAAGTCAAACAATGTAATTGTTAAAGTATTGTTAATGACTTTATACAAAAATATTAATTAACAATATTTTAACAATTACATTGTTTGACTTCACTTATATCTTTTTATCATAATAACTCCACCCCCTGGGATATTTTACTCCGGTCCCCACCTGGTCACAGCATACAAAGCTCAGTGCAAAAGGTGCTGCTTAGAAAGCACCATACTTTGATCCAAATATGCTAATAAAACTCAAAGCTGTATGCACAAACCCAAACGTAACAAGTCTGATTCATGTTTGGCATAAAGCCTGAAGAGAACACAAAGTATCGAACCTCAGACCCTCCATTTCAGTTCAAAAGCAAATAGAGGGATACAATTTAATGTATGACAATGTCATTTCGTCAGGAGTGAAGTCCAATGTTACCTAGGAAACAAGCATCAATTTGAAGCAGGAATGGTTCAGCAAGTTATTTCATTTATCTGAAGCCAGAACCATGAGAAGCGTTGTTTTTGAAGATACAGGTGCTGGTCATATAATTAGAATATCACTAAAAGTTGATTTATGTCAGTAATTCCATTCAAAAAGTGAATTATATTCATTCATTGCACACAGACTGATATATTTCAAATGTTTATTTATTTTAATTGTGATGATTATAACTGACAACTAATGAAAATCCCAAATTCAGTATCTCCGAAATGTGAATATTACTTAAGACCAATAAACATTTTTTTTTTGTTGAAATGTTGGCCAACTGAAAAGTATGAACATGAAAAGTATGAGCATGTACAGCACTCAATACTTAGTTGGGGCTCCTTTTGCCTGAATTACTGCAGCAATGGCATGGAGTGGCATGGAGTCAATCAATCTGTGGCACTGCTCAGGTGTTATGAGAGCCCAGGTTGCTCTGATAGTGGCCTTCAGCTCTTCTGCATTGTTGGGTCTGGTGAATCGCATCTTCCTCTTCACAATACCCCATAGATTTTCTATAGGGTTAAGGTCAGGCAAATTTGCTGGCCAATTAAGAACAGGGATACCATGTTCCTTAAACCAGGTACTGGTAGCTTTGGCACTGTGTGCAGGTGCCAAATCCTGTTGGAAAATTCTATTTGCATCTCCATAAAGTTGGTCAGCAGCAGGAAGCATGAAGTGCTCTAAAACTTCCTGGTAGACGGCTGAGTTGACCTTGGACCTCAGAAAACACAGTGGACCAACACCAGCAGATGACATGGCACCCCAAACCATCACTGACTGTGGACTTCCGGTTTGGCGTCAGTAATTGCGGCAGCATAGAGTAACAGCTCTCAGATTGAAGTTTGAAAATACCCCTCGTCTCAGATTAGAAACATCAAAATTAGTATATTAAAGGAAGGGGGGGAGGATCATGATAAGAGGGAAAGCGATGAAGACTGGAAACAATACTGGAAATATGGGAGACGTAGAAAACCAGTCAGGAATAGCAACGAGGCCAACGTTAGCCGAGGACGATGCTAGCAAAGCTACGAGTAAAGCAGACGAGCTAACGTTAGTTCGGCATAATTCATCTAATAATATGGCAACTCTGGACATTGTGCTGCAAGAAATCAGAGATTTTCGCAGTGAGAACGTGGAAAGCCTCAAAATAATTCGGGAGGACATTCAAAAAATAGATAACAGGATGGATGAGGCAGAGCGGCGCATAACGGAATCAGAAGACCGGATTCAAAATATCGAGGACGCCACTTTGGAACTTTTAGAGTTACAAAATCAAGTTGCAGCTAAACTGACGGATCAGGAGGGCAGATTGAGAAGGGACAACATCAGGATTCACGGCTTAAAAGAAGGAGCGGAAGAAGGGGCTCAGTCAATGGTTGCTTTCATCGAGACCCTCCTGAGAGAAAAGCTCGAATTGCCGCCGTCCCTTGAACTCACCATTGAACGAGCTCACCGGTCGTTAGGTGCGTTGCCCCCAAAAGACGCACCACCGAGATCAGTAGTGGTGAAGTTTCGAAGTTACAGATGCAAGGAAGTAATCGTGAGGACGGCGTGGCAGAAAAAGGGATTTGAGTATGAAGGCAAGAAGATAATTATAGACCATGATTATGCACCGGAGATCCTGAAACAGCGGAAAAAATACGCGGAAGCAAAGAAAGTGCTCAGGGATAAGAAGATTCGCTTCCAAACACCATTTCCAGCACGTCTCCGAGTATTTTATGTTGACGGGACGCGCACATATGATTCAGCGGAGGAGGCGACGAAGGACATGGCTGACAGGGGCTATCAGGTGAAGGTCGTGCAGTCCACGGAGGACGTGATGGAGAGGATTAAGCGCTTGACGTGGCGCGGTGACCGAGGCGTGAACGACGGAAGACAAGCGGACGCTAGACCGGGATATAAGCAGAGACTGCAGGCTTTTAGAAGGACGCCGGAGGCAAACGACTGATCCAGGGGTTTCCAGCTGTTTCCAGGACTTCTTTTATTTTATTTATTAATTTTATTTTCAA
Organism: Esox lucius; assembly: GCF_011004845.1. Lineage (NCBI taxonomy): Eukaryota > Metazoa > Chordata > Actinopteri > Esociformes > Esocidae > Esox > Esox lucius. Next base: position 600,749 of record NC_047593.1, read on the forward strand.
GGCGAGAGATAGAAAAAGAATTCCCTCAAATTAAGGTACAATTGTCGGAACTGTATTCTTCGAACTGTCGTTATGGTATGCACTTTTTGTTAGATTTGGGTTGTAACGAGGGCCCCCTGGGGCCAGAGGCTATCCCTCCGAGTCTTTTTTAGGCTCATATGAGGTCGAGAGAATGACCTTAACATTGGAAGTCCTTGTGTTTTTGTTTTGTGATTTGGGGAAAAATTGTTCTAGAGCTGGTTCTGTTAGGCTCATGGTTGTGTGTTTATATGGTAGCATAGGGGGTGGATTGGTGACGGTAATAAAAACAATTAGACCTAAAATATGGCTATACAAAAAAACGTAATAAAAGTAATTTCATACAATGTAAATGGTGTTCTCAACCCAATTAAAAGAAGTAAAATTCTAAGTAAAATGAAGAGAGACAGGGCGGGGATAGTTTTCCTGCAGGAAACCCACCTGACAGAAAAGGAACATGAAAAATTAAAGACCGACGCGGAATGGTTATAACCAGGTATATGCTGCTTCATATAAATCAGGTCACAGGAGAGGGGTAGCGATTTTAATATCAAATCAAATCCCATTTCAAAAACAGTCAGTGGTAAGTGATAAAGAGGGAAGATATGTCTGGGTTAAAGGACGAGTAGAGGTAGTATTAATCAGTCTTCTGAATATATATGCACCCCCTGGATCAGATTGGTCTTTTTATAGAAAAATGTTTGATTTGATGGCATCAGAGGGGGAGGGGGTGTTAATAGCTGGAGGGGATTTGAACCAAAGGCTGGACCCTCTATTAGATACCACAGGGAGGGAAATAAAAAAGAATGTGATTCCAAATAAAATTAGAGATATGATGGGGCAATTAGGTATCATGGACGTATGGAGGGAACTGAATCCTACAACCAAAGACTACACTTTTTACTCATCTCCACACAAAACATATTCAAGAATTGATTACATCCTAATGTACAATAAAGATAGACATATGGTGGGGAATTGTGAGATAGGGGTGGCTGACTTATCTGATCATAGTCCGGTTTATGCAACTTTTACTTTGACATCTAAAAAAAGAACAACGTTCTGGAGACTTAATACCAGTATATTAAAAGGAGACATTAAAGAAGAACTAAAATTGGAAATTCAAAGATATTTAGAGGAGAACGATAATGGGGAAGTGTCCCCACCAGTACTATGGGACGCGTGTAAGGCAGTGTTAAGAGGGAAAATAATAGCCAAATCTGCTTATTTAAAAAAATTTAGACAAAAAAATCTTGTTGCATTACAGTTGGACCTACAGAAATTAGAAAAGGAACATAAAGAGAGGCCGAGTGATACAATTTATCAGGAAATTAGGAAGAAAAAAGCTGAGATAAATGATATTTACTCAGCAGATATACAAAAAAATGTAATGTTCACAAAACAACGGTATTATGAAGCAGGTAGTAAATCAACAAAATTGCTGGCATATAAGTTAAGAAAGCAGGAGGCTAGAAGTAATATATACAAAATTAGGGACTTTCACAATAAAACAATAAAACATAAGACAGAAGATATACAAAAATGTTTTGAACTATATTATAAACAACTTTACGACCAACCATTCATTGACAATAAAGCAGATATAGAAGGCTTTTTAGATACACTTTCATTGCCAAAGGTAACGGACGAACAAAATTCATGCCTGATATCAGAGATTACAGATCAGGAAATACGATCTGCTATTTCTAAACTCAAAGTGAATAAGTCTCCGGGAGCAGATGGATATTCTGCAGAATGGTACAAGTTGTTCAGGGAATCATTAATCCCAATGTTAGGAAAAACATTTAACTGGGTATTAAAGAAGGGGGAAATACCATATTCATGGCGGGAAGCTATAATTTCAGTAATCCCTAAAGAGGGCAAGGATGAATTGGACTGTTCCAGTTATAGACCTATTAGTGTCCTGAATCAGGACTATAGACTTTTCACTGCAATATTAGCTAGGCGTATTGAAAAAATCTTACCGTGTATTATTCAGCTGGACCAGACAGGATTTATTAAAGAAAGACAAACGCAAGATAACATAAGAAGAGCCTTACATGTGTTGCAGCATATTAAAGAAAACCATACTGAAGCAATGATTATGGGAATGGACGCGGAGAAAGCGTTTGATTCTGTCAGGTGGGATTTCCTTTACAGTGTGTTAGAAAAATTTAACTTCCATGATATAATAATTAGGACAATACAAGCCTTGTATACTGACCCAATGGCTAGGATTAAGATTAATGGTAGTTTATCCAGTTCTATTTTATTAAAGCGCGGATGTAGGCAGGGTTGTTCGGCTAGTCCCCTTCTCTTCGCAATTTTTTTAGAACCACTTAGCCAATCCATAAAGCAAAAAGCACAAATACAAGGCATAGAGATAAAGGGTACATGTCAGAAGCTTGCACTTTTCGCAGATGATGTTCTAATATTCTTGTCTAATCCTGATACATCCATGCCAGCACTCATGTCAGAATTTGCAAAGTTTGGTCAGATGTCCGGATACAAAATAAACGTACAGAAAACACAAGTCCTCACTTTTAATTATAGCCCCGCTGAAGCTGTTAAAGAAAATTATAAAATTAAGTGGGATTTAAAATCAATTAAATATCTAGGAGTAAATTTAACAAAAGAAATTGGCCAATTGAAATCAGCAAACTACGACCCACTAATATCCAAAATAAAAGAAGATATTGCAAGGTGGAATTTAATCCCCTTTATGACTCTTACAACTAGAGTAGAGGTGATCAAAACCAATGTTCTTCCCAGAATGTTATATCTATTCCAGAATCTACCAGTGGAGATACTGGACAAGGAAATTATAGAATGGAATAAAATTATTTCAAGATATATCTGGCAAGGAAAACAACCTAGAATAAGATATAAAACATTACAACTGTCTAAGGCGAAGGGGGGGCTAGCTCTCCCGTGCTTAAAAAGTTATTATCAAGCAGCGCAAATAAAGCCTTTGTTAAACTTATGTAATCTCTCCTACTCTGCTAGGTGGAAAGAAATTGAACTGAAAATGACAACGGAAGCTCCAATACAGGCATTTATCGGGGATAACAAACTCAGGCACCAATCAGAAAATATACCCAATCCATGGATTGACATTTCACTTAAAGTGTGGTTTGAAATTGTTACAAAGAATAACTTGACACACAAAAATAAGCTGCTAAGGTGGATAGGATATGATACAGATTTTTCCCCGAATAAAAGAGATAATAGATTTAAAAATTGGGAACAAGGCCCTCATATGTTTTGGGAACTATTAGAAAATAAAAAGTGTAAAAGTTTTGAAGAAATCAAGAAACAATATGGTTTGGTAAATCAAGATTTTTATAGATTTTTGCAAATGAGGCATTATTTAGAGCATGATATAAAAAATGAAAATTTTGAGGTTGAGTTAAACATTATTAAACTTTTTATTTCTGCATACCAATCTAAACTAAATAGGAAACTAATTTCGAAGATATATTCAGGGTTAGTAACATTAAAAGGAGACAATACACACTACATAAAACAAAAATGGGAAAATGAAGCAAATATAAAATTGATGGATGAAGAATGGGAGGATCTCACTCAACAAATATGGAGAGTGACATCATCTTTAACTTAGAGGGAACATGGGTGGAAAAATTTAGTGAGATATTTTAGAACTCCAGCTCAAACAAAATATCGGGATACAAGCTGTTGGCGGGAATGTGGGGAACAGAATGCAAATTATGTTCATATTTTCTGGAGTTGTCCTTTGATGGAGAAATATTGGAGGGAACTCAAACAATGTATGGACAAGATATTACGGATTAATCTCCCGTTCAATTTTGATACATTATATTTGGGAAGACTTATTATGCAAGGCAAAAAAAACTCTGAATTGTAAAATGTTTAAAATTATGCTACTAGCAGGGAAAAAAGGAATTACTAGGAAGTGGCTAAAGGTAGAGGTGCCAAGAAAGGAAAATTGGGTTGATGTGATGCATGATATATACATTATGGAAAAGCTTACGTACACTGTTAGATTTCAAATGGATAAGTTTGAGAGGTTGTGGAAGGATTTCTTGGAATTTATTAGGCCAATAAGATCGGACTTTGTGTAAATGAGAATACCTGTAACACTCCCCCAGTTTGTTCTTGCTACCAGTTTATTTTAGTTTACTCTTTTCTTTTTTATTGTGGTTGGAGGGAGGGGGGGTTCATTTAGTTCTGGGGAAAAAGACGATGTTGCATGACAAGATCAAAATTTGTACTATATGACCAAATATGTATTTATGTCCTGCAGCTTCAATAAAAATTTTTTTTTTTTAAAAAACCATCACTGACTGTGGAAACTTTACACTGGACATCAAGCAACGTGGATTCTGTGCCTCTCCTCTCTTCCTCCAGACTCTGGGACCTTGATTTCCAAAGGAAATGCAACATTTTTATCAGAGAACATAACTTTGGACCACTCAGCAGCAGTCCAGTCCTTTTTGTCTTTAGCCCAGGCGAGACGCTTCTGACGCTGTGTCTTGTTCAACAGTGGCTTGACACATGGAATGCGACAACTGAAACCCATGTCTTGCATACGTCTGTGCGTGGTGGTTCTTGAAGCACTGACTCCAGCTGCAGTCCACTCTTTGTGGATATCCCCCACATTTTTGAATGGGTTTTGTTTCACAATCCTCTCCAGGGTGCGGTTATCCCTATTGCTTGCACACTTTTCCTTCCCTTTGCCTTTCTGTTAATGTGGTTGGACACAGAACTCTGTGAACAGCCAGCCTCTTTAGCAATGACCTTTTGTGTCTTGCCTTCCTTGTGCAAGGTGTCAGTGGTCGTCTTTTGGACAGCTGTCAAGTCAGCAGTCTTCCCCATGATTGTGTAGCCTACAGAACTAGACTGAGAGACTATTTAAAGGCCTTTGCAAGTGTTTTGAGTTAATTAGCTGATTAGTGTGTGGCACCAGGTGTCTTCAATATTGAGCCGTTTCACAATATTCACATTTTCTGAAATACTGAATTTGGGGTTTTCATTAGTTGTCAGTTATAATCATCAAAATTAAAAGAAATAAACACTTGAAATATATCAGTCTGTGTGGAATGAGTTTAACAAGTTTAACTTTTTGAATGGAATTACTGAAATAAATCAACTTTTTGATGATATTCTAAATATATGACCAGCACCTGTAGTATGCTTATGTCCAACATCTCAAGGGGGTGTAACAGGTCTGGACGTCTGTCTAAAGCAGTGCACAGATCTCAGAATGGCCATTGGACAACATTGCATTTCCTTGCAATTTGGAAAGATCAATGTCGGCCATGCCAATCTCACAGGTGCAGAATTTACTCAACACAGTTGTATTTTGATGCTTGAAAATCAGTGCTAAATGTGACATGACTGAAAATTTGGTATACACAGAAACTTTTTTGTTTCCTAACCTTACCCCAAACCTTGACCCCAGTGCTGTGATACTTAACTTTAAGCCTAACCTTAACTCCAGTGAAATGATACCTAACCCTGACCTAACTGTAACATTAAAATGCGTTTATTACATATTGTAGCCACCTTGGTAAGGCCAATACTTGCCTACAAAAAATCCATAAATCCTGTGTGGAACAATGGGAAGAGCGCCTGTCTTCAGAGCTGAATGTTGCCGATTTGAAATAAAGCCTGTACATTTTGTGCTGATTCATAATGAATTATATGTTCGTCTGGCGTATGTATCATATTAAACATTTTAACAGCATTCGTAACATTTGTTACGTTTTAGCCAATTCATAATGTATTATATGTTGTGGTTTGCGCATTGTAATGTAACCTTACATAACATATACGAAATCATATGATATTACCTTACGTAACATATCATGGATTAACATAAAATAGTCTACGTAGTCCCCTGACATGCCCTCAAATCCACATATTCATCATACTCCCACCACACATAACCTGATGTCAGGGGACTACGTAGACTGTTTTATTATCTCTTAATTTATATTATCTCTTCATTGTGACCAGAAAATGGTGCCTTTATAAAACAGTCCTATTACGATCCTTTTCATGGACTGGGGGAGGACCATTGCCTGTGCATTCTGGTGTGTGTACCCAGGGCTTACTGGTGGCGGTAAACAGTCCCCTCCCAGACCTTATGAAGGACCAGAGAACCACTTTCTGGTTTGGGGAACTGGGCAACATATTTGCACACTAGTTGCAGTATAGACACCTCCGTGCTGTCCCAGGGATCAGAGGGTCTATGCAGACTGGGAAAGTTATCTTCTAGTACCTTTTCAATTTTGTATATATAAATACATTGACTCCTATTGAGCTCACAAACTTTCATTTTATACTAAACTTGTGATCATAGAGGAACCTTGAGTGAAAACAAAATAATTTTTAATCAATTGCATCATTTTGTATGTGCATCTTTTTATTTTTTAGTTATTAGATATGGTTATGGGTGAACTAGGAGTATTGTTAACTTTTAGTCTACTAATCAACAATTAAGCAATACAGACAAAATGATCAGGATTCATTGTAATAAAAAAAGTAGTAAATAAAAAGTATGGAATTACACCTCAATACAAAGAGTGAGAAACAGAAAGAAGAGAGTTAAAGAAATGTGTGTACGTGGGAAAATGTTTTGAATTTTTAACTTACAGAAGAATTAAAAACAAACATTGATTAATTTCATGGAACATGGAAATGAACATAATTAATTAAAATAACCAATAATTAAAATAGAAATAGAAAACTAGATTAAGTTTTCTCTTTCTATTATTTCAACTCTATACTTACCAACAACAAATGTAGTAGAGACCAAATATTGAGACTAACTGCTGCAAATAAAAATATTAAATTTCACATTGATAAATGTTAACCTAACAAATTAGTCTAGCTATCTTAGAGTTGGCACAATATTTGGAAGAGGTCAACTGGTAGGTCGTTGACCAACAACATGAAAAATGTAGATGTCACGGTTGTGGGATGAAGAGGACACAGGCGCAGAGTAGAGGTAGGTAAGGTAATCCATTTAATACAAAATAAAGAATGCAGGACTCCAACAAAACAAAAAGCAGCAACCAGTGACATGGGTATTCCTTACACAGGATAAACAAAACCAAAATGAACCACGCCTTGGGGCCTACAAACTAAACTTAAATAGGGTCCCCAATTGGAGGCAATGACTAACACCTGCCTCCAATTGGGGAAACCAAAAAAAGGAGTAGAGGTGGCTAAAGGCCACCTCCTGTCCTGTCCTGGCTATGCCCCGAGCCCAGCGCAGAGATGGCTAGGGGCACAGCCAGGACGTGACAGTAGATAATTAGCTACAGCAAGCTAGCCACAAAACAATGAAATGGAATCAATTTGAAATACATTTCTTAGATATACTTAGAATAAAAACCCAGGTAAAACATTTTCAAAAATCAGTCCAAAGCAAAGAACCCCTACTGTATTGGATACAGAAATCTCCTAAATACTGTAAATACAGCTCCGGAAAAAATTAAGAGACTTTAAAAAAAAGTTGAAAAGGAAAGTTTTGAGTGAGGAACAGAAGGGTTAAATTTGCAGTGGTCTCTTAAGTTTAACCCTTCTGTTCTTCCCTCCAAACCTTCTTTTTCGACTTTTTTGGAAAGGAAAGAAAAAGGTGCAGTGGTCCAAGCTGTATTTCACTCACATTAAATATATGCCCACAATTTAATGTAATGTTCAGTAGTCTACTGTATTTAGTAATTATAGTATGATACTGTTGAAATACACAATTGGTAAAGTCTTCTTTCAGAATTGTTTTAATATACTGTTATTTTAAGTACATTTTAAGCTTTATTATTAGGGCAGAATTCTAGATGAGATTGATTGATAGATGAGAACCCATTCTCAATGTGTCTCCCTTGAATAAATAAAATAATAATTCAAATAAAATAATTCAATCGTATGAATATATTGCCATCAAGAAATCAGAAAAATGTTTTGTATGTATATTAAAAATAAACAATCAATATACGTTTATTGTAATTTATATGTTGGTCTGAAACTACTGTAAAAACCTCCATGTATTCAGAAAAAGATGGCTTTTGTAACTTTGTAATTTTTGTTGATCATTATGATAATGTATATAGCACATTAGTCTGAGAAAATGTTATAAAAATTGAAATCTATTTTTAAATATTTAATGTATTGCTGGAGAACATAGGACTAGGTATTACAAATATTTGCATGTTCAAATGTCAGCAGTTTAATTTGTTTCATTGTCCATAGTTTTACTGCAGGTCCATTAATATTTGTACAGATCATATTTAAGTTACATGTATTTCAGAGTATTTCAGTGAGCCCCTCTTTTGTAACAATATACTTCCCCCTAGTGGTGTTCTGTATGCACAAATCTTTGAAGAACCTTTCCACTAACAATGCTTAGTCTGCAAGTCAAGTATGACAATCCATTATGAATGTGCATATGTACACAAACAATAACACAGATATTAAACATTACAGATTCATAACAGGAAAGAAGTGTTATGATTTTATGTTATTTTTCTGTCGTAATAGTCTTGATTTATATAATTGATGAAATCTGGTGGAAAACCTTATTTTATTTTATTGTATTAATACATTTTATGTGCAGCTAAAGTAGGTAAGTAGCATTGTCTAAGCCAGAACGGCCATTAGTAAGCTTGAATTATTTTACTGAAATGGTTGCTATTCTAAAGGTAATATGAGAGGTCCCATGGGGAAGACCTATCATGCTTCTCTTCCCTGATTGTTACATGCTTCAACGGCACTACACATCAGCACAGCCAGCCCCATGTTAGTTATTGCAGTGGGCAAATCTTGTTTGTAATGGGCATAGTACCCCTATTCCACAAAGATTATGTTGTAGGCTAGTGTAGACTATTATATATTATTAAATATATGGTGTGGTCCTTTTACTGGGGTTAGTGGTTGTCATTTGTGTTGTGTGTTAGGAATATGGCAATAGCACGTTACCGGCTGATATGAATATTAAATGTGTATTTAGTCCTCTTACTGGGGATTACATTGTAATTTAGATGTGTGTCTGGTTAATTGGCTACAGACACAGCACTTACGGTTATAAATGTTTAATGTAGCCTCTAAACGGTAATGCATCTTATCTAATTCAGTCACAAAGCCATCAGGGTTCTCGTCGATAGAGGACATAAGCAGATAAGCTTAAAAAACTCACTTGAGCTAGACCTGCCTCTCACCTGTAAATAGAGATTTTCTTCCTTAGACTGTAAACCAAATTAAAGAAATAGACATTGTGTAAATGAGTGTAAGAACTTAGCAAATGCTGAGAAAGCCCAGCTGAGCTCTATTTTGGATTAAGATGGCAAGAGAAAAGGATCTATGAGACTTTGAAAGGGGGTTAATTTTTGGGGCTTCAGTTACAAAGACTGCTCAGTCGGGTAGTGTTTCAAAGGGAACAGTGACCAAAGTTACATTTGCATTTAGATTTATGGGACAAACGTCCCATAAGAGAATCTCAATGCAGTAGGATTGCGGTCCATAACCCGTTCACTACAAACGTTTTTCCTTTGTCATGCATATGTAGGCTATGTTATAACTTGGAATATCCAATTAATTTCGATCATATCAGACAGCAGATGAAACAAGCCTGTATGAATTCTGCATTCAGAGATATTATTCAAGTTATAAAATTAAGTGTTTTCTCAAATGTAAAATAAACTATTTTCAAAACACATAAGTGATCTCCTTAAAAAACAGGTGCACATATCTTCCCCTCCGGAATAAAAATTGTGCCCGATCACTTATCTGTCAGAGATGACTGTAGCCTAATGTCAAATAACTAATAGTGATTTGATGGCAGGCAAACCAATTGTATATATTTATCCAAAGTGTGTAGGTACTTTATACTGTATAGCCTATTGCCTTAAGCAATGCGGATTCGCTCAATAGAGTGTGACGGTAGCCAGTGGAAAGCATCTGCAGCAGAATCTGCTTATGTCAGGTGTTCCTGTCTGTCCACTGCTGCATTCTAGGCAGGAATCGAGCGGTGAGACTGAGGCAGATACATTGAATTTGCTCTCTGTTGTTGTAATAAATGCCTGAAAAAAATCGACATGTTGGCTTCTAAGCATTGGTTATGTATACATGTTATTCTGCTGTGTCTCGGTCAAGCCACTCTAGCGGCACCTAAAAAGGTTTTTAGATGCCCTTCGGGATGCTCATGCTCCAAGGAGACCATTATTTGCGTTGGGACCTCAAGTATACCACGGACTATACCAAATGACATCAACTCATTGTAAGTATTCTCCACGATTTAGGCTATTCATTATAACAAACAGCAGAAATAAACATTTATTTAAAAAAATTATAATAATAATAATGCATACATTATTGCATTATATAGGATGCTAAGAATCACAGATCATGAACTGATTCCTTACTTCAAGGATGCCAATCTACCCCAATGCAGTGTCAATGCCAATAACATAGTATTGAGATTACAAATTCAGTTTTCACAGTATCAATATGTTGATTTTCACCTAGGAGTATAGTAAATGGATCTCTTGCAGAAATCCCAGAGGCTATGTTCTCCCTCATGCCCTCTCTGCAATTGCTGTAAGTAGCCATATCATTTACATTTTGAGAATTATATCGTTACGTAGAAAAACATACTGTGCAGTGACAATGGAAATGCAGTATACAGCAGTATAACAGCAGTTGGAATGCAGCACTGCAGTTATGCAATTATTGATTCCAAAATTCCACAGCCAACTGCAGTTACTGCACTCCTTCAGCAGTTCCATTGTATTTAAAGTTATACAATAATATTTTCTGTGTATGGTTTCCTATAAATAAACACAATAACAACCTGTGTGTTTGGTTATAGCTTGAATTGTGTTCAGCTAATGTCTCTCACTCACTCAATGGCTTGCTTGTGCTGTGTTAAGGATACTTTGATGTAGCTATGAAATGTATGCCATTTTAAAGGGACTGTTTGGGATCATGGCAATAACAGCTTTTATCTACAGGACTTCTACACTGTCAAATTACTTGTGGATACCATTTGTATGTCTTTTAAGTTGCTTACATTATTGCACTAATTGAAGTTACATAGTATTGTCTTACAAAATGTCTTCTAACTTCATGCATAAACATTTGATTTGCTAGTTCTGGGGACCATCCCTTCAAATAGCAATATCTGTGATTGACTTCAAACTACACACACAGGAAGGCCCTCACATACCGCATGTCATAGGATGCTTTGTACGGAGTGGAGGTGTGGATGTGGTTATTCATTATTTATTGCATCAGGAATAAATGTTACATTTGCCATTGACATATGCCACGGTATCTAGGCAGACCCAACCCACAACAGATTTAAAATTATGCTTTTACCCTTTTTCAGACTTCTCAATTCAAATTCATTGACAACCATCAAAGATGATGCGTTCTATGGCCTTCCTCATCTTGAATATTTGTGAGTATTTTGGTAAAAATAATTAGTGTGTCTCTTGCCTGTCAACTGTTTGTGGCACGCTAATGTCTAAACACATTTTGGGGCAGCATATGGAGAACTTGTTTAAAGTGTATAATAAGATCACAGCAACACAAGATTCCCAAGTAAGCAATGAATTAAACACTATTACATTTCTTAATAACAGATTCATAGAAGGCAACAAGATTGAGACCATCTCCAAAAATGCCCTCCGAGGTCTCAGAGATGTGACTCATTTGTAAGTCTGCTGCTATATCTACAATGTCAATCCTGTTTATTCTCTAACATATCAATAATCTCTGTTCTCATATCATCTCAATCATCTATTTTCTACCATTATGGTAACCTTTATAAAATATGTATAACCTATTCCCTACCATCTCAATCCACCTGCTGTTCTGTATCTCAATCCTCTCTATATTCACTGCCATCCTTATCATCATGTATTGATTCTCGACAACCGGCAAGATTTGTATCAAATTTATTAGCTTCCAATTCTTCATTCTATCCTTGACACCAGAATCGCTCTCCATGATGACACATTGTTTTTATTACTGTCTCCTGACTTTCTGGCTCTCTCAGGTCGCTGGCTAACAACAACATGAAGGGTTTGCCAAGGGATCTCTTCCATGATCTAGACTCCCTCTTAGAGCTGTGAGTAAAAAACTCTGTTAGCAATCATTTGTAGGACCAGTTTTCTATGTGGCAGCATTGACACTATACCATACCTATGTAATTAACAGCTGGCAACCTTTCTTTTGAAGGCTACTGCCTCTGACCCATGTAAGGATGCTGTCTTTGAATCTCTTGATTCTGGTATTTAAGGAGTTATTTGTGATCAATTATTTTGGGCCACTGGCCAACCAATGATTTAAATGACTCTGCTTTTGGCAGTAACTAATGTGGACCCTAATAAAATCCTAATTGGCAAAACTTTTTTGCAGAGCTGTTCTTTCTTCTAAGTTAACAATGGTGTTCTATAGGTGTGACTAGCTTTTTCATAACTTTAAACTCAATGGCCAAATCTGACACAGAATTTCAATCGAGGGCTGCATATATTTTAATCCTGGTACAGAGAGAGTTTTGTCAGTTATTTCATTTCATTTTTAGGATTTTTTTTCCAAATGTTTTCACTGGCCCAATTAAATAAACATTGGTTGGCTAAATGTTTAGTAGTGCCTAATTTATTTTTACAAATGCTAGACACAATTTTTTTGTTAAACAAAAGGCACAAAACAGCAGGAACAGGTGATACCAACAACAACTACCAGGAAACACTGGGGCAGGAGGAACTTATATAGGGACACAATGAGGGGCGAACAAGGCACAGGTGAAAACGATAATACAAAAGGACAAGCTGTGTTCAAAATCAAAGAACAAAAACCAAAAACAACAGGCCATGTTCAAAACCAAAATCTTAACCGAACCAAAAAAGAATCTAACAGATACTGCCAAAAGCAGCGGCAACTCTATCTAATAAGAATAATTAGGTTGGTACTTATATGTACGCAGTATATTCTAATATTTGTTTTTGCCGGACTGCGTAAGTGGTGCCGGCCTAGAAAAGCGAATGTCTCTTACGGACTGACTGACTGACTACCCCTTGTTAAATAGCATAGTGGTTAGCAACAAAAGACTACAGAACAAAAGGTCCCGCATTTGACTCCCGTCACAGTCAAAACACTATGCCTTAGTGATCAGGACAGACAAAAGCTTCGCTAGCTACAAACTTCAGTGGCTATGTAGTAGAAAGCCTAAAATAAAACAGTTCTAATGGATATTAGGAATTGTTCAGGATAGACAAACACTTCCCTGGTTACACGATTCTCTCGTCTTCTCATTTGACGAAAAAGTCTGTTATCGTCACCTATATTGATACTTTATCAATGTTATTCACAAATGACTAATTAGCTGTTAAAAGGGACAGTGGCAAAACAGGATTTATTCAGGATAGACAAAAACTTTGCTGGCTACAATCTTCAGTAGGTACATTACAGGAAGCCTAAAATTATAGTGTTTATTGTTATATTGAGACTATTTCTAGTGGATTTTCAAATTATTTATTAGGATTTGTTCAGGATAGACACAAACTTTGCTGACTACACGATTCTCTCATCTTTTCATTATCATCACCTATACTGATACAGTAGTTATTGTATCAATGTCATTCACAAATGGCTAATAAGCTGTTAAAACGGCCAGTGGCAAAAGCCATACAGTTCATAGATTCTATTTGTGGTGGAGGTAAACTTAATTAAGAAATGTTACTCAACACAATGCTTAGCAAGCAAGTTTATTTATATAGCACAATTCATACATCGAAGCAATTCAATGTGCTTTACAAAGAAAAATATATGAAAACATAAAAACAAATACATCATAATAATAAAAAAATACAATAAGAAAACATATAAAGATTAAAAGTGGGAAGCTAAAAGGCTAAGGTTAAGTTTAAGTGCTCAGTCATAGGCATGTGAGAAGAGAAGTGTTTTTAACCTGGATTTAAAAATGTATACGTTTGGGGCACGTCTAAGCTCTTCTGGTAGTTTATTCCAGTTTTGTACAGCATAAGTGCTAAACGCAGCTTCTCTACGTTTAGTTTGGACTCTGGGCTCTACTAGCTGACCTGTGTTCATGGATCTAAGAGCCCTGCTCGGTTTATATTCTGCAAACATAGCAGAAATGTATTCGGGTCCTAAACCATTCAGAGATTTATAAACTAAAAGCACCACTTTGAAATCTATTCTGTAACTGACTGGAAGCCAATGCAATGATTTAAGAACCGGAGTGATGTGCCCTGTTCTCTTGGTCCTAGTTAACATTCTAGCAGCAGCATTCTGAATGAGCTGCAGTTGTTTTACAGTCTTTTTCGGGAGTACAGTTAAGAGGCCATTACAAAAGTCAACCCTACTAGAGATAAAAGCATGGATGAGCTTCTCTTGGTCTTTTTGGGACACCAAGCCTTTGATTCTGGCTATATTTTTTAGATGATAGAATGCTGTTTTGGTGACCGCTTTGATATGACTGTTAAATGTGATGTCTGAGTCAATCAAAACACCAAGGTGTCTAGCGACATATTACTGGCTATGATCTTTTAAAACGGCCAGTGGCAAAGGTCATACAGTTCATAGATGCTATTTGTGGTGGAGGTAAACTAAATAAGAAACATTACATAGTTTAACACAATGGTTAATGGTGTCCAACGAAATATTCAAACTTGGCATGATTTTGATGCGTGACAAAAATATATAATGTCAATAGGCTATACCGACACCTGGCAAATCTATAGCTCTGTGGCATAGTGGTTAAAGGCGCAGCCTTTCACGTGGGTGACCCGGGTTAGAATCTCAGGAGGGCAACAACGATCAACTCTTTTTATTGCGGGCTGGCTGAACTAGGCTTGACTGGTTTCTTGTTCTTTTATGCATATCACACCTTTCCCTTAAACACCCTTAAGACCATTATTATTAAAATTGTACCTTGCGCAGATTATTTTAATCTGAGAAAATAACAAACTAATATAATTCAGAACCTTTCAGCGATTTAAACTCCAACCTGCATATGCCATTAATACAGGTAATGAGTGGAGGACAGAGGAGCCTCTTGAAGAAGAAGTTACATGTCTGTGAGAGCCAGAAATCTTGCCTGTTTGTAGGTGACCAAATACTTATTTTACTGAGGAATTTACCAATGAATTCATAAAAAATCCTACAATGTGATTTTCTGGATATTTTTTTCTCATTTTGTCTCTCATACGTGAAGTGTACCTATGATGAAAATTACAGCCCTCTCTCATCTTTTTAAGTGGGAGAACTTGCACAATTGGTGGCTGACTAAATACTTTTTTGCCCCAGTATATATTCCTCTACTTCTCAGATATTTAAATCAAAAAAGAAGAAAAATACATCTAACCAATCTTGAGATACTGCAAACGTGGCAACCATAGAAACCAGACTCTTTTAACTTTACAAAAACAGCTCAAGTGGAATATAATTTTTCAAAAGAGATGCACATATATGGATGTACTTATATTTACACATACTTTTCACTTATTCAAATAAGAAAAACAATTAAGAGAAATTATTTTACCAAACATAAGATACTGGAGTAAAACATGGATATCAGCTTTCAAAGACTTTTCGAACGTAAAAAGATTGTAATTGTTCAAAGATTGCTGTAACAATGAACCGGCTTAAACTTACTTTAAATGCATAAAAGCAAGTCCTGGTAACTTTAGATGCAAAATTCAAATCTAGTTATTATTATACTTTAGTCATGTTTCTCACCTTAAAAACAGTGTTTTATCACAGTTTTATGATATCTTATTCCATGATCGCAACAATTTAGAGCAGAATCAAGACAATCCATGTTAAGATATGTGAAGTACATCCAATGTCATTCTAGTCCTTTAAAAGCTGTTTGCTCAACCAGGATTTAGATTTCAGATACCCAAGCTGCCACAAGCAGTCACTACAGTGCAATTTGGCTAGGCAATATTTGTTTAAAATCCCCAAACCTGGATGGTGCTAGCCAATTGCATTGCACTTTGCTGGAGCCCTTGGCTAAACTGAAAGCAAGATACAAAGCCTGTTAAGGGTTGTACTTAATGGCAAGCAAAAAAAATAAAACTGTCTTGCTAACATTTTGTAACTTGCCCACCTCATGCTTTTTAGTCCAGTTAGTCACCCATTCAACCTTTTACATGAAACACATCCCTTGACATTCTGTTGTAGTAGCGAGTGGGAACTAAGTAGCATACAGTAAATTTTTGCTCTGCATGCATTGACCGTGACCTTAGCTTTGCCTTCTTCTAAGTGATCACATACTACATTACTGAATTCATCCTGTCCATCCTGTTAGGGATTTGCGAGGCAACATCTTTCAGTGTGACTGCGAAAACAAGTGGCTGATGATGTGGCTGAAAAATACCAACGCATCTGTATCGGATGTCCGTTGTGCAGGCCCCATTGAAATGAAGGGTAAACGTCTGAATGATCTTCCAATCCTGCCTGGCGACTGCATCTCCACAGGTAAATACAATTTACTAGCCCACCTCCATACTGTTTAAACCTGTCACACACCTAGCAAATGTATTATAATTTCCCCCATTGCAAAAGGGCATGTGCTTATTTTCAGGCACAGAAACATCAACATGATAATCCAAAAAAACAGTTAATAGACAAGAAAACCATCTTAGTCCGCAAACTTAAAACCAGCTCAGTCTGCAAACTTGTTCCTCATTGAAAACATTTAATTTGAATTCAAGGCAGTCTACAGCTCTGGAGGAAATTAAGAGACCACTCCTAATTTTTCTTAAATCAGCATCTCTATATGTATGGCAGCCATTCCATTCCAGTGTCTGTTAAATTCCAACACAGTCACACCTCATTTTACTTAATGACATACTGATTAGGTGAATACCTGAACCAATCCTGAAAATTTCAAAGACGCCGGTTCATAAGAACAAGGTTAAGCAATAGACATTGGGAAAACAAAGCTACAGACTGGCAAAGGGCGAAAACAACTGTCCACTGACCGAGATGACCGTCAACTAATTTAAATATCTCTCAACAACTGTAGGATGACATCAAGTGACCTACAAAAAGAATGGCAAACAGCAGCTGGTGTGAAGTGCACGGCGAGGACAGTTCAAAACATGCTCCTAGGGGCAAGACTGAAGTCGTGCAAAGCTAAATCAATGAGAAGCAAAGAAGAGCCAGGCTGAAGTTTGCAAAAGACCATAATGATTGGACCATAGAAGAACCTCTGACGAGTAAAATGTTCACCTTTTTCCAACACCTGGTCATCTATTAGTTAGACAGAGACCTGGAGAGGCTTACTATCACAGTGTCTCGCACCCACTGTGAAATCTGATGGAGGATCGGTGATGATCTGGGGATGCTTCAGCAAGGCTGGGATTGGGCAGATTTGTCTTTGTGAAGGATGCATGAATCAAGCCAAGTACAAGGTTATCCTGGAAAAACATCTGCTTCCTTCTTCTCTGACAATGTTCCCCATTTGTGAGAATTAGGTTTTCCAGCAGGACAATGCTCCATGCCACACAGACAGGTCAATCAAGGTGTGGATGGAGGACCACTAGATCAAGACCCCGTCATGGCCAGGCTAATATCCAGACCTGAACCCCACTGAAAACCACTGGAATTTGTTTAAAAGGAAGATGGATGGTCACAAGCCGTCAAACAAAGCCGAGCTACTTTAATGTTTGTGCCAGGAGTGGCATAAATTCAATCAACAGAATCATCAATCAATCAATCAATCAAATGTATTTATAAAGCCCTTTTTATAACAGCAGTTGTCACAAAGTGCTTTACAGAGACACCCGGCCTTAAACCCCAAGGAGCAAACAACAGTAGTATTGGATTTCAGTGTCTAGGAAACTCCCTAAGAAGGCTGAATTTTAGGAAGAAACCTAGAGAGGACCCAGGCTCAGAGGGGTGACCAGTCCTCTTCTGGCTGTGCCGGGTGAGATATTAAGAGTCCAATTAGAATAGTAAATACATTTATCTGGGCTAAATCCAGAGCCTATTTGACTCTAGACTAGGTCAAAAGTATGACCAGGTGGACAAGGACAGGGACAGCAACGGGCCCCCCAAACCAGGTACTCCGCAGGTGAGGACCAGGACCTCATCTCCTCCTAAAATTTAAAACTGGAGGAGACTGAGAAAAGTTAGAAAGTGCATTCCTCATATCCCCCAGCACAATAATATAGCAGCGTAACACTTTGGAACTGAGACGGGGGGGTCCGGCGACACTGTGGCTCTACCCGGGGGAGGCCCCGGACAGGGCCCAACAGGCAGGAAATCAATCCAACCACATTGCCAGGCATCAAACAAAGGGACACCCACCAACCGCAACCCCCCTGAATGAGGGCCGAGTATTGCCAGCAGCATACAGCCCAATTGCACAAGTGCGCAACAGAGAGTCATAAACAAGCCAGTGACTCTTCCCCTGAAAGGCATTGGAGGGAGGGCATCCCAGTGGCGACGAGAGCCCACCTGGCAAGACAGCAAGGGTGGACAGTATCAAGCCTACAGGTCACCTTCATGCCCCCGGGCCAGGCTACACCTAATTATAAACCGTGCTGTAGAAATGTGAAACTGGTGGAGAGCATGCCAAGATGCATGGAAACTGTGATTAAAAATCAGGGTTATTCCACCAAATATTGATTTCTGAACTCTTCCTAAGTTACAACATTAGTATTCTTTTATTGAAAAATGAATATGATAATATATATTTTTTTTTTTTCATTATTTGAGGTCTGAAAACAATGCATCTTTTTGTGGTTATTTTGACCAGTTGCTATTTTCTACAAATAAATACTCTAAATTACAATATTTTTATTTGGAATTTAGGAGTAATATTGTCAGTAGTTTATAGAATAAAACAAAACCGTTCATTTTACTCAAACACATACCTACGAATAGTAAAACCAGAAAAATAGATAATTTTGCAGTGGTCTCTTAATTTTTTCCAGAGCTGTATAAGCGCAGAGAAGGTATCAAGATCCAAAACGACTCTGTTTAGATGATTGTTCGACCAATTTGCAATCTTTTCTCCAATCTCATACATTGTTTTAGAAAAAGGATGTGTCATTTCTTCACAAAGGGAAAGTGCTGAAATATCGAAAACATACACACACCTAAAGGATTATTAGGAACACCTGTTCAATTTCTCATGAATGCAATTATCTAATCAACCAATCACATGGCAGTTGCTTCAATGCATTTAGGGGTGTGGTCCTGGTCAAGACAATCTCCTGAACTCCAAACTGAATGTCAGAATGGGAAAGAAAGGTGATCTAAGCAATTTTGAGCCTGGCATGGTTGTTGGTGCCAGATGGGCCAGTCTGAGTTTTCACAATCTGCTCAGTTACTGGGATTTTCACGCACAACCATTTTTAGGGTTTACAAAGAATGGTGTGAAAAGGGAAAAACATCCATTATGCGGCAGTCCTGTGTGCGAAAATGCCTTATTGATGCTAGAGGTCAGAGGAGAATGGGCCAACTGATTCAAGCTGATAGAAGAGCAACTTTGACTGAAATAACCCACTTGTTACAACCGAGGTATGCAGCAAAGCATTTGTGAAGCCACAACACGCACAACCTTGAGGCAGATGGGCTACAACAGCAGAAGACCCCACCGGGTACCACTCATCTCCACTAAAAAAAGGAAAAAGAGGCTACAATTTGCACAAGCTCACCAAAATTAGACAGTTGAAGACTGGAAGAATGTTGCCTAGTCTGATGAGTCTTGATTTCTGTTGAGACATTCAGATGGTAGAGTCAGAATTTGGCGTAAACAGAATGAGAACATGGATCCATCATGCCTTGTTACCACTGTGCAGGCTGGTAGTGGTAGTGTAATGGTGTGGGGGATGTTTTCTTGGCACACTTAGCCCCTTAGTGCCAATTGGGCATTGTTTAAATTCCACTGCCTACCTGAGCATTGTTTCTGACCATGTCCATCCCTTTATGACCACCATGTACCCATCCTCTGATGGCTACTTCCAGCAGGATAATGCACCATGTCACAAAGCTCGAATCATTTCAAATTGGTTTCTTGAACATGACAATGAGTTCACTGTACTGAAATGGCCCCCACAGTCACCAGATCTCAACCCAATAGAGCATCTTTGGGATGTGGTGGAACGGGAGCTTCGTGCCCTGGATGTGCATCCCACAAATCTCCATCAACTGCAAGATGCTATCCTATCAATATGGGCTAACATTTCTAAAGAATGCTTTCAGCACCTTGTTGAATCAATGCCACGTAGAATTAAGGCAGTTCTGAAGGCGAAAGGGGGTCAAACACAGTATTAGTATGGTGTTCCTAATAATCCTTTAGGTGAGTGTATATGCCCAAAAAAAATTAATTCATGAGAATGTTACTATATTAGTCACAATCTCTTCTGGCAAAGATTCTCATTTCTAATAAACATTTGAACAGACATACATTACTTATTTTTTTAAACATACACTGCTCAATAAAAATTAAGGGAACACTAAAATCACACATCAGGTCTCGATGAATGATATATATTAAAGATCAAAATCTTTACTGTACATTGTGTAATTCATTGAGAACAAAATGATGTAAAAACAATCAATGGAAACCAAAATTAGTAAAATCAAAGTAAACGACAATCAAAGTGAACATATTGAAATCACAGGCTGTTCCAACTTGCATGAATTTCATCACAGCAACTCATCATGTGACTCAATAGTGTGTATAGCCCCCATGTACCGGTATGCACTCCCGACAATGTCTGGGCATGCTCCTGATGAGACAGCGGATGGTGTCCTGGGGATCTCCTCCCAGACCTGGATCAGGGAATCAGTGAGCTCCTGGACAGTCTGTGGCGCTACTTGGCGGCGTCAGATGCACCGATAAGAAACGTCCCAGAGGTTCTCTGGCATCAATGCCTTCCTCATTCAGAAATTGCCTACATACTCTGTCAACATGAGGCTGGGCATTTTCCTGCACCAGGAGGCACCCAGGGCCCACTGCACCAACATAAGAGTCAGAGGATTTATTCTCTGTACCAAACAGCAGTGAGCTTGTGAGTTTGGAGGAGAATGCAGCTACCCAAGATCGTGCACACCAGATTAGGGGCCTGAAAATGGGCTGAGTGTACTGACTGAATAAGAAACAGACAACCAAATAGAAGTTACCTAAAATTATTTATTGTTTATTGTCTTTATTGTCTAAGTATGTATATGTAAAATGAAGATGTATAACACAAACAACATGGCTAAACAAGGGAAAGAGGGCAGCAGGTACAGGGTTAGGAGTAAGGCAATGCCAGTGGTCTGTCAAATCAAAGAAACAAGACCCTGAGCTTCCCTACACCTCTAAAACTGCGTGACACAAACTAGCCTAGCACACTCTGTGTTAAATTGATGATTACGTGTTCCCTTCATTTTTTTGAGCAGTGTATAAACCATAGAACATATACAATAATTACATGTTTTTTTTATTGCACACAAAATTGTTCACTACTGTGTTTGTATAATGTATTCTATACATTTTTTAATAATCTTTTATTACAGATTCCTATTATTTTGATTTTATGTTAGTGTTTCATTTCTTCCCCACAGACTTTGTTCGTCATCAGTCCATTCCAACCCAAGCTTTGTCTGCTGACATTTTCTCCCATAAGGATGACATTTATGTGGCTCTGGCTGACCCCAATTACAACAGTTGTGTGATCATGGAATGGGATCACATCGAATTGAATTTTAGACCTTTTGATAATATCACAGGTTTGTGATTTTTCTTCATATTGCACACACAATTCAATAGAAAAAATATAAAATAAATATTTGACAGGACAACTTTTCTAGTAAGAATGAGAAACACTGTTTCCATAACATGAATATTAAATAATGGTGGCGCTTAGGAAATGATAATACATTGACAAAATGTTAATGTTGTATGTAACAATTTACAATAAAACGCCCTAGTAACTTTGTAAGTGATATGGTAAAAACATTAGTTTTAACTGTGGTGTCATATGTAACAACATGGCAGTATGGTTATGAATCAGTTATTACACATTTGGGAGGAGGAATGTGTTATTAGACAACTACTGACTTTACACATTTTGTTTCCACAATGTAACCACTGTTTTGGAATTAGGTCACCTAATACCTCACAACACAATGTGACTTTGTCCATTGAAGGAAGACAATGGACAAAGGTTGTTGATTCAAAGCCTTAAGCTGTCGCCAATTTTTCCAGTTTCTTTTTTAATCACTAAAAATAAATGATGGAATCGTTTTGTTTAACAAAATGTAATCTACATTTTTGACTCTTCAAAGTACCCACCTTTTGCAGATACAACAGCCCAACACACTTGTGGCATTCTTTGTAAAATGAAGGTCAAATATTGTTCTGAAAGTTCTTCCCAACACTGTTCCAGTAATTCCCACAAATGTGTTGCACTTGTGTTACTTTGCTTTCATTCTTTTGCGCCATTCAAGTCTGGAGACTGTGCTTGCCATTCCAGGCCTACCGTCTTGTTCTTTTCTCTTGTTGGTTGAGGGTGCCACTCACTCTCTGCAAGTCACCAACTCTGGATCCAGCAAAAGAGCCCCACACCATCACACTTCCTCCTCCATGTTTGACAGTGTAACACACTGAGGAACCATCCTTTCGCATACTTGACTGTGTACAAAAACCCTGCATGATGAAACGAAGATTTTGATTCATCGGTCCGTAAGACCTTCCATTCTTAGTCCAGTGGTGGGGCTTCCTGGCCCATGCAAGCCTCTTTCTTTTTTTGCCCTCTTAGCAATGGCTTTCTGTCACGGTTTAGGGTAGGCACGAGGCCCAGGTAATGGCGAGTGGGAAGTCATTCCTTTTATTTGAGCGACTTTTCTCAAAAAACAAACAAAAGGAGAGGTGCACCGCGAACTGAAGCACACAAAGCAAACAATGAACTACAACATAAACGACAAAAGGGCAACTAAAATGAGTCCCCAATAAGACACAACACGGGGCTGCTGCCACTTATTGGGAACAATCCAATGTGTAGCACAGAGATGCCTAGAGGCACCTCTGCAATCAGGCCCTGACTGTAGCTCCCAGGTGCATAGAGATGCCTAGAGGCACCCCAGCCAGGGCTTGACGCTCTCTTACTGCCAATCAACTTGTCAAACGTGACGCTCGAAGTCTTCTCTTCACAGTTGGAATTGAGACTTGCTTACTTCAACTTCAAGTGTTAAAAGGATAGTTTGTCCAAAAATCATATTTATCAAAAAGAATCACCAGCGAAAAGTTTGACCAGAATGGACATTTTTCCCAACCATGCATTATTCAGCTCTGTTCCCAGCTGTAATTAGCTAATTTAGCGTTGTCCAAATTAATGAATGGAAATTGTGCGTCCTACTACAGCAAAGCTGTAAGTGGAAAACTGCAAGTGGAAAACTACTCCAAAACACTTCAAACTACATTTAATAATCTGTCTTGGTAGCGTCAATATTTTTTACTGTACACTGACCACGCAACCGGCGGAATTTGGTCAATCCAAACCAGCATTAGCGAACTATTTCCTACAGCCACTCACACAGCTTGTGTGCTTCGGTGATGATGTAATCGGGGTGGGAGTGAACATTAACCTCCAGAAGCTATGCAAGGGGAGAGTTTCTCTAGCTGGCCTATTATCATGAATTTTGTCGGTGGAGTTTTATTTCTTTCCTTGTGGTAATGCCGCAGTCATGTTTTGTTTGCAAAGGATACAAGGGACCTGGGAGAGGAGACTTGGTGTTACACTTCATTCTTCTATTGACTTACAGGTATATTGACTCTTGTAAAAGCTACTTAAGTGGTTAAATAAACAAAATAATATACATTTGGTGTCTACCATTATCTGATTAGCTTTGTTGACATCAATTGAATAGAAAAGTTTAGCTTTGAGCAAAGTCAACGTTTGTGTACCAAAAACAATGGATCAGACGGTAGGTTTACATTCAAGGGGTTTAGCAGATTAGCTCAGCTCAGATAACATGACTGAATATATAGAAATTAGACACTTTTTGCATGTTGCTCATCATACATATGCAAAAGCATAATCTTTAATCCGATGTACAACAGGCCTAAAAAGTGCATTTTGGATGCACAATCACGTTATGAAACTTTGAAACATAGTTGGCCAAAATACGTTCATTAGATAAATGCCTGCCTGTTCGGCTATGCCCAGCAAAGTATAGCAACCTAGAATACTGCTTGAATCAAAACAGAAAGATAGGACTTTTACCTATACACAGATCGCCTGACCAAAAGACATTGGGTATGGACTCGACAATATAAAAAAACCTACAGTCGACAAGAGACATTCTAAAACAATCCTCAGCAAATTAATTTGAAAGGGGTTAGCTAACAACTAGGCGTTAATCTTGCTAGGTTGGAGATACACTTAGATGCTAAATGTAGTTTTTAGTATGCCTGATTTTTTTTTTTTTTAAAGCATAAAAATAAAGCACTTAATAGGGTATGGAATTTGCTATCCAAATACAGTGGAGTCCACCTATGGTGAACACGTCCGTCCGGGGCAATTTGATCCCTAAGGGGACGATACTTATAACAGATTTTTAAATGTTAATTACTTTACATGTATTTCACATGCAGATTACCATTTAATTAAAATGTATATATATATTACATAAATATAAAATAATGAAACGGACAGCTTTGCTATTAACTGAAGTTTATTGACTTTCAAATTACGTCAGTGCGATTAGGCTAGCAACTGCTTGCCGGTAGGCTACAATAGTTTCAGTGCTTTTGAAATAAAATACATTAAGTAAACTGTCAATGCCAAACTGGTTCCAGAGTTTTTAAACAAATGTAACCAAAATATTCAGACCTTAGTAAAAAAAATTAAAACTGCATAACAATAACTATAGCTTACAAAAAATGTCCTTCCTCTGTTTTATGTATGGGTTCTGTGCGGCGGGAAATTTCATTTCACAAACCTGTCCATTGATGGCTGGATCACTGCAACGTCTCGTTAGCTTGTCATAGTTCTCCAGGGGACAACATTTTTCTTGGAATGAAAATTACATTATTTTGCCCACCATGATTTCGATGTAGGTAACCAAAAGCAACCAGACAGCTTCACGCAAGCAAAAAAGGTAATGAAGGAAAATTTAAATGAACTAATTTTAAGATTTTTTATTAGTTTCTTTTATGTTGAAATATATGAAAAGACCCAAAATTAACACTATAAGTGGACTACTTGATCACTTTAAGCCAATTATTTAAACAGCATTTGTATAGGAACGATTCCGTCCCAAGCTCTTTGACCACTATAAGCGTGTGAATCTTATAACAGTGATCGCAATAGACTCCACTGTACTGTAAATAGACGTGCCTTATACACTTGTTTACTAATGTTAGTTAGCTACTTACTATTTTGAGAGCTGGCCATTGGGTCCCTCTGGCCTAGAATGTCTTTTCCAGTTCATTTTTGTGTCCAGCACCCCAGGAGTTATGTGGGGGGCGAAATTTGGATGATCAACCACACATCTTGGAACAAGTTCAGCTTCAGGGATTTGGTCATTCATGGTCTCCAGCATTAAAATCAATAGTTCCCATTTGTTGCTACAAAAGCATTCCGTTTCGGTTGGCCTTAGATTGCCCAATCCACAGCTACACCAACACTCCTCCGGACATTCTGGGTAAGGGTTGGGGATTAACTGGTTCACCATCTCCCCCATCGTCATCTGCTGTTCTAACCTCTAGCTCGTTCAATTCATCCTCTGTGTATTCTGGTTAGTAAGGTAAGGTTCTATCCCCCGGAAGAAGTCTTCTTCCTGATATTTATTTATTTTCCTTTGTCTCTCAAGCAAGTAAATGTTCACTGTCCTTTGGTGAATATCAACGATGGAATAGGTAACTTGCTTTGAAGCTAGTGAATACTACATTTTGTTTACTGTGACGTACACACCTCCTGTTCCCGAAGGAATACACGGTTTGATGCAACTGTGAACAAAACTGACCTGTAAACACTAGTGATGGGAAGACTCTTTCTACTGACTCAGATCTTGTCGAGGCGTTCAGTAAAAAGTTAAAATCTTTCGAGTAATTTGGTTTATTTGAGTCAGTAATGCCTACAGCCCCCCACCCCCCTCAACGAATGCTCATCATCATAATGCCGTTTATGTGTCTTTTCTAGTTAAGCAAATGCTTGATTACAACTATGTTTTTCATTACAATCAAAAATCAAATTAATTACTGTAGGCCATGTGTCCAATTATCTCTTACAAACATATATTTACAATGCTACTTTCTTGATCAACTTTTCTTTAAGAATGTCAAACAAACTGCTGTTGGACAGAGAGTAGGCTGCTGAGCTGGGAGCCCACGGTTGGGTAGAACTTTGCTGGCAGATGTTCAAATGAACGATACAACTGTTCAATTGAACGATTAAAACTGACCAAGTCTTTTTTACTTTGGCAAAGGCTCTGTGTACGATTTCATCTGTGTTTATCATTACAATCCAAAATTAACTACTATATTAATTATTTTAGACCTACCATGTGTCCATATCTGTTACAAACATGTATTTGTAATTCTACTGTCTTGATCTACACTGAACAAAATTATAAACACAACACTTATGTTTTTGCCTCTTTGAGGGGGTAAAAACAAAAGGGTTGTGTTTAATTTTGTTCAGTGTATTTTTCTTAGCATATGTTAAAGTAACAGCGTATTCCATGGTTTGGTAGAAGTCTACATAAATTATTTTAGACCTACCATGTGTCCAATTATCTGTTACAAACATGTCTTTATAATGCTATTGTCCTGATCTATTTTTCTTTGCAAACTAACAACGTATTAGTCTGCAGTCAATTATCAGTTATAAATATGTCTTTAGGTGTTCTTGCCTTGATCTATTTTTCTCTGCGAATGTACATATATGTTGATCGGAGAACTGAGCTGGAGGACCGGGTATGAAGGAAGTGAACTTGTTGTAGAAATCCACTGTCAGATGTTTGAATGAATGATACAATTGAATGAGTCACTAGAAAAAAGGACTTGAATGAGTCACTAAAAGGATTTGTTCAAAATGAACGAATCATTCGCAAACTGTAAATATCACTAGTAAATACAGGAAGAAACCGTGTATTTGAAATGACAAATATATTGCGAAACGTACAACCTTTTTGGAATAAAACAACAAAGTCATGTTCTTTGCAATAAACAACACCACTAGTCTTAGTTTGAAGTGTTTTGGAGTAGTTTTCCGATTGCAATGCAGCTTTGCTGTAGTGAGACGATTAGTTTCCATTCATGAATTTGGACGATGCTAAGAACGCTAATTACAGCTGGGGACAGAGCTGAATAATGGATGATTATAAAAATAACTCTGTCCATTCTGGACTAACTTTTGGTAAGTACGAATTTTTTGATGAATGTGATTTTTAGCTGTGCTTGAAGCTGTTACCCTGTGAGCCACCTATCAAACGAGCAGTTGACTCTCAGAAACGTGACTTCTGATTCTGTTGTGGCTTTGGGTCTGCCAGACCTCTTCCTGTCAGAGCTTTCTTCAGTTTCCAAGTGCCTTTTGATGGTGTAGGAAACTGTACACACTGACACCTTGGCTTTTTTTACAATTTCTCTACAAAAGGAAATATCTACACTTTCATGGGTTATAATGTGGCATCTGTCTTCATATGTTGCCTTTTTCTCACCATTATGATAGCAATATACTACTTCCTGCAGTACAGTACTGTCCAAAAATGAGAGGGTTCTAACACTGCTTTTAATTAACAAAGGTTGGCACACCTGTAGGAATTATTAGCATCAACTTTCAAGGCTTATTTTACATCCATTGCTACAGAACAGCTGTAAATTTTTAACCCATTACTTGTTCCCTAAAAAGTGTTTTTTTTATAACTCTGTACATTGTTTTTCAGTTTTTGGTAACCTAAACCTTTTTTAACCTCCGGCAGTTTACTGCTTACCTTTGCACCGTTTCAGGATTCTCACTGGACTTTTTCTGCGTACATTCTTTTTTTAAACTGGAAAGATGGGGGTGTTCTAAAACTTCTGTGTATGTTGGGGGTTTAAATTATATTCATGCCACAGCTGGATTTTTTACTACATCACTTCTAATGTTCTTCACTTAAAATGTTTTGCCTCATCAATATTATAACAATTCTGATTGATTATTTCATTGTCGATTATATTATTAATTATTTAATATTACTCTAGGGAAGTCAGTTGTTGGATGCAAGTCTGTACTGATCGACAACCACGTCTTGGTGATTGTGACTCAGCTTTTTGGTGGCTCCCACATCTACAAGTTTGACGATCAACAAAACAAGTTCACCAAATTCCAAACCATCGAGGTCTTTAACATCTCCAAGCCCAACGACATTGAGGCATTCCAAATAACCGGCGACTGGTATTTCATCATTGTTGACAGCTCCAAGGCTGGCCTTTCTACTCTTTACAAGTGGAATGCCCAACCGAATGTGAACGAGACTGGTTTCTATTTGTACCAGTTTCTCCATGAGTGGTTCAGAGATACGGATGCAGAATTTATTGAGGCAGACGGGAAGTCTCATCTCATCTTGGCTAGTCGCTCTCAGGCTCCTGTCATCTACCTTTGGAACAAAAGCAGCCAGAAGTTCCAGCTCCATGGCGAAATCCCAAACGTTGATGACGTTGTGGCAGTCAAAGCCTTCCGGGTGGATGAAGAGCTCTACCTGGCCATGACGTGCTACATTGGCGACTCCAAAGTCCTCAAGTGGACTAGCAAGCAGTTTATTGAGGTGCAGGCCCTGCCTTCTCGTGGAGCCATGGTCCTCCAGCCATTTTCATTTCAGGATAGGCACTACTTGGCCCTGGGCAGTGATTACTCCTTCACACAGATCTATCTGTGGGACGTGGAGATCAAAATGTTTTCAAAGTTCAAGGATATCTATGTGCAGTCCCCACGCTCATTTAATCTGGTAACCACTGACCGGCATAATTTTTTATTTTCCTCCAGTTTCAAAGGGAAATCAGTGGTATTTGAACATGTTATTGTTGACTTAAGCCTATGAAATAAGAATAATTTACTTGTTGCAAATATTTGTTTCAGACAATTTTTGCCATGAGATATATTGTTTAATGAAAAACTAAGCGTTTTAAATTTCTTCATAATTTGCAATAACTTATGAATGACCTAGATGTAGATATCTCAAATCATTAGTCACTGCAAAACTATGCATTTTTCTTTATATTTGTTTACATTTTATGATTGAATGTAATGATTGATAAGTAATAGCTTGTCCTATTTTTATATTACGTTTCAAACCAAAGTAATCATATTAGAACACATACACAAATGTGAAATATCCTGCATGGTGAACAATGGCTGCCATGGTCTCATACAATGACTTCAGGGATAGCTGTTAAACATGAATAACTACCGAAACATTACATAATGAATAACAGAACTTTTTGATGATGGTCAGCTATATATGATGGAGCAGTGCCTGGCTAACAACAGAACAAAATGTGAATGATACAGTATGAATTCCTATGCAATAAAATATAATCTTCATGTAGATCTAAAGCGGAACCTTATTATTATGCTATTGTGCTTAATTATATGTTGTACTATGTAAGTACAATTAGAACATCATTAAAATATCATTACCATATATACCTATTGGATCTCGACCTATGATGAGAAAAATGTTGAGGTCCGTGACGTCGCCCAGTATGGCGCAGCCGGGACCCCACCCTGGAGCCAGGCCCGGGGTTGGGGCTCGTACGCGAGCGCCTGGTGGCCGGGCCTTTCCCCATGGGGCCCGGCCGGGCTCGGCCTGAAGGAGCGACGTGGGGCCGCCTTCCCGTGGGCTCACCACCCACAGGAGGGACCATAAGGGGCTGGTGTGGAGAGGATCAGGCAGCAGTCAAAGGCGGGGGCCTAGACAACCCAATCCCTGGACACGGAAACTAGCTCTAGGGACGTGGAACGTCACCTCACTGGCGGGGAAGGAGCCTGAGATTGTGCGTGAGGTTGAGAGGTTCCGACCAGAGGTAGTCGGGATCACCTCTACGCACGGCTTGGGCTCTGGAACCACACTCCTTGATAGAGGATGGACTCTTCACCACTCTGGAGTTGCCCATGGTGAGAGGGACGGGCTGGTGTGGGTTTGCTTATAGCTCCCCAGCTCTGCCGCCATGTGTTGGAGTTTACCCCGGTGAACGAGAGGGTCGTTTCCCTGCGCCTACGGGTCGGGGATAGGTCTCTCACTGTTGTTTGTGCCTACGGGCCGAACAGCAGTGCAGAGTACCCAACCTTCTTGGAGTCTCTGGGAGGGGTGCTGGAAAATGCTCCGACAGGCAGGCCCAAGTCTACTGTAAAGGTCTGCTGGGAACGTCTGGCCGATTCTCCTGTCAGAGAGATCTTAAACTCCCACCTCCGGCAGAGCTTCGACTGGATCCCGAGGGAGGCTGGAGATATTGAGTCCGAATGGACCATGTTCTCCACCGCCATTGTCGAAGCGGCCGCTCGGAGCTGTGGCAGTAAGGTCTCCGGTGCCTGTCGAGGCGGCAATCCCCGAACCCGGTGGTGGACACCGTCAAGCTGAAGAAGGAGTCCTATAAGGCCTGTTTGGCTTGTGGGACTCCTGAGGCAGCTGATGGGTCCCGGCAGGCCAAGCGGACTGCAGCCCGGGTGGTTGTGGAGGCAAAAACTCGGGCCTGGGAGGAGTTCGGTGAGGCCATGAAGAAGGACTATCGGCTGGCCTCGAAGAGATTCTGGCAAACCGTCCGGCGCCTCAGGAGAGGGAAACAGTGCCCTACCAATGCTGTTTACAGTAGAGTTGGGCAGCTGTTGACCTCAACTGGGGATGTCGTCAGGCGGCGGAAGGAGTACTTCAAGGATCTCCTCAATTCCGCTGTCACGTCTTCCATTGAGGAAGCAGAGGATGAGGGCTCAGAGGTGGACTCGTCCATCACCCGGGCTGAAGTCACAGAGGTGGTCAAGAAACTCCTCGGTGGCAAGGCACCGGGGGTGGATTAGATCCACCCTGAGTACCTCAAGTCTCTGGATGTTGTGGGGCTGTCTTGGCTGACACGCCTGTGCAACATCGCGTGGCGGACAGGGACAGTGCCTCTGGGATGGCAGACCGGGGTGGTGGTCCCTCTTTTTAAGAAGGGGGACCGGAGGGTGTGCTCCAACTACAGGGGGATCACACTTCTCAGCCTCCCCGGGAAAGTCTATGCCAGGGTACTGGAGAGGAGAATACGGCCAATAGTAGAACCTCGGATTCAGGAGGAACAAATATATGGACACACTCAAAAATAAAGCAATATCGCAGGTAACACCTTCTGATTAGTTTACATGAACTATCATTAAGAAATATATTAGGTAACAAACAAATACATGGACAAACGATTATTAATGATAGGCCACACGTTACTATTGATATACAAATGTATTAACCAACAGTAAGCACCGTCATTTTTGATACACCACCGTAAGTTAGTTTGTGTTACACACTGAGGAACCAGAGAAAATTCAAAGAGAGATGATAGGATGTGTGTGCGATTTGGTTTCTCTTTCCCTCTTAAAATGAAAACAGTAACTTGTAATACATCTGTTGAATATGTAATTGGTGACTGGTAAACAATATCCTTGGTATTTCATTTCTTGAATAATTATTTAGCCTAATACATTTGTAGATTTGTAAATGTTTTATTTACATTTGATGAATTAGCCTACAAAATAAGCTGAATCTCGTAATGAAAAACGGTAACGTGTGATAAGCAGACTGTTGTAGACTGTTGTATTTTAATAATAGCCTAATTAAGTTTTTGAATGGTCATGGAAATCATGTATTTCATTTGTAAGTTCATTCAAGTTCAAACAAGGTCTGGTCATTCATCTTGGAGTATCGCGCATTCATCTATTGATGTCACACATTCAGTGAGGGGTGATTAGTGCCTGGGTATCATTTGGGTGCCAACGCTAAGTGGCGTGGGCTGTTGGAGTCGGAAAACAGGGTAAAAAAAAAGGTAAATAGTCTAAATAGTTTTCTGTTTGTCAGTTTAGAATTCTGACAACAGAACTATGTAACAAATGCCTATTTAGGAAAAGTAATTGAAGGAGGGTGTAGCTTTCAAAATGGCAGTTTTATGTTAACTATGAAGTCAAACGCCGATTGGCGTAAACATTTGGCAGTTCTAGTCTTAAGATTGATAGGCCATATGTTACTAATGATTTACAAACCCATTAACTGACAGTGAATACTGTCATTTGTAGATGTTGATACACCACAGTTAGGTCAATTTCTGCATTAACAAACAGTTTGTACTGTAATCTGTTAATGTTAATACAGGACATGGAACTCATGTAGTTGCCTGCAACAACAGGCTAAGTAATATACACTATACAAATGAACGATGTAAACAAACGATTAATAATGACAACTCTTACTTTATTAATGATTTACAAATACATGAACTAAAAGTGAGCACCATAATTTGTGTTTGCTGATTCAGGACATGAACTCTTTTAGCTGTTTGCATGAACAATAGTCTAAGTAAAATAAACTATTCATATGACTGGATGAGGGACAAAAGACAAACAAACAATAATAACCATTACTTTATTGATGATTTACAAATGCATGTACTAACATTGTGTAGTGTCATTTGTTCATGTTGACGCAGGACATTAAATCAAGGGTGGTCAAATTTGTTTTATAATGGACATTCAGTGGATATACTTTCTCTTGTCAATAGCTATGAATTCAAGTATTCCATATGAAAATGACACATTTTGAATCAGGAAAGGGTAGACTACATTCCACACCTTTTATTTTTTCCAAAATGTTTAAATATTTTTGGTCCAAATTCAATCGGCAATAGCTGCCACAATTTTTTTGTAATAATATAAAATATACATATTGTAATGATGTTCTTGCGGTGTAGTGTTGGGTAAGGAACCAGGCGCATGCACATATCACGTTCGTGGAGTTTAATCAACAAACAAAACAACCGAACACGAACGGAAAATGAAACTAACCACTGAATGAAAATAAAGTGCGCGACAACTCGTCTTAACAAGAGCTCTTCAAACAGTGTATATACATGTAACACTCACCGACACACGAACAGACATAACCGCAACAATGATCCACAATGTGGGGCGCAGAGGGGAAACATTTAAACACATACAAATTATGTCAATTGGGACCTGGTGTGAAAGATTGGAAACATGTGACAGTCCGGGATGTGTTCGTGTGATATGGGAACTGAAGGTACATGGAACGGTGGCGCTGACTAACCGTGACACATATTCTAAATCGGGGAAAGATTTTAGCACTAAAATCCACAGCTTTTGGTTTGTGTGTTATGTTGTTTTGAATAATAAGATAAACGCTGGCTGGTGTATGAGAGTGGATTAGATTGTCCTTAAAGGAACCGTATGTAAGAAATCTATTTCAATTAATCATAAAATGGCCCTGATGTGTCACTAGACATTAAGAAATCATGTTCATTTCAAATGCTTATTTCACTGACAACAGTAGTCTGGCCAGGATATTGTTATTTAAAAGTGAGAGTTGCAGCCCTCAACTGATGTTGATGTTGTCATGTTGTGTTTTGGCCTGATGCGCCACCCTCCACCAATCACGAAGTCAGTGGTGTTTCAGGATCCAGGTTGCCAGCTCTGCTCTCACCTACCCTAACTCTAGTCGGATAAATATGTCTAACGTTACGAAATCTAAAAGACCTCGTTATAATTCCGAAATACGTCATGACAAAGTCCGAAATAAAACAAGAATTTGTATAGGAAATGCCTTTGAAAGATGGAGATGGCTGAAAACAGAGAAGAATTTGAAGACAGATGCCAACGTTGCTAATTTTCTCCTGGACAGGTAAGATTCATCTATGTTTGACAAACTTGTACTTGATGTCAATGGACATTTCATATATTCATGACAGTCGAACAAAGTTATGCATGTTCGTGCAAAGTAACGTTACGTTAGCTCATATGGACGTATGTTAACATTAACAATGCATTATCAGAGCCATATTCTCTGTCCTTCTGCTGAGATGCTGAGGAAAACAACATTAGCACGCCTATTATGGCAATTTTAAATTGAGACAGAAGCCTAACTCAAAATAAACATTCTCTACCTTTTGGGCTATGCACTATGTTATCGTTGGTTTGGAAGCACTAGGTGCAATTCCAAGGTAAAATAACTTTTTCTAATGACCGTAACACTAATGAAAAGCACAGTGTAGCCTATATCGTTAAGAAAAGTTGGCCCACTTGGAACGTTTTGTAGCCTACTTGTTTTTCATGCACGTTCTACAGCCAAAAATAGTAGAATGTCATGTAATCTTTAACATCACATATTTTAGCGTTATGGACGTGTGCTGCAGGGTAAGTAAAAAAATACAGCTGGCCGCTTTCACTTATAGCGTCAGCTAAATTAATAGCTGTATCTTTGATATCGGTTACACATAGTGACATAGGCTTGTGCTTGTACTTACGTTAATGACAGATACCTAACGTTACAAGTTAGACTAACAGCTACTGTTTTAACAATGTACTGTCACATACGAGCATACATCTTTACGATTATATTTGACTAATGACAATTAGTAATTTTTGCAATACATAATTACTTCGCAAAATATCTCTTTCTGTTAATTAAGCATAAACATAATTAACAGAAAAAAAACTTACTGTGTACTACTCCTCGTCACTTGCCATTGGAAGCTCGTAGAAGCAGCCTACGTTTCTCCCCAATCCTGCAGCTTGTGATTGCAGTACCAGTTTTGGCCACAATCCTACATAAGGTTCCTTTAACTGATAAAATGAAATGACGTGATGTCAAGGCAAAGACGTGATAACTAACGAGAACAGGGTTTCTACCGGACCGGAAGTATCAATCAGTGGAATTGGGTGTCAAATGTAAACACCTGAACTAAATAGTTTAGCTTTATCCGTATCACAATTTTATTTAATGTTAACAATATAGTTCTCAATTGATGAATGGTGATGTGTAACCAGTGACAGAGTTAATAGGCGTAACCTTTTGGAGGCATACCGGTTGTGTTGTCATTATTCAATCTTTGGCTGCCACAGTAGACATCTACCGTTTCGAGTGCGTAGTAGGCAGCTTACATAGTAAGTACAAGTAATTTTATTAGAAATTATGTTTTGAATTGTGTTGCTAGTATAAAAGCTGGCAAATGACACATTTGAACTTTTTAAGAATGTATAAACGTTAAGCTTTTATGTATTATATCTGTAGTTTAGGGGTAAGTGGAGTTCAACACAGCCTTGTTTGGAAAACACCTTTTTGGTCCTTCAGACCTTGGTATGTAGTCTTTTAACATTTAGTAATCATCAGCTTTGAATACCTGTATACGCTTGGTCTTCTGTTAACCCACATTGTTTTTATTTCAGACCAAGTAACAAACATCGGTGTCAGCTATGCTGCGGTTGTGATTTTCCGCAAGGTTGTGAACCGATGCTTCTTGTGTAAGTGCAAACATTCACAGACATTTTCAGCAGTGTTCTAAAATGTTATTTACTTTATGACAGTATGCATACAGCTGAAATCTTCTTACTCTATATATCAACCAACAGTGTGGAGCGGGTGATGTTGATGACTACAACACCATAATGCAGGGGTGTCCAAATTATTCCACGGAAGGGCCGTGTGTCTGCAGGTTTTCACTCTCCTTGTACTTGATTGACTAATTAGTTGACTAATTGGTTAGTTTCTACCCTCACCTGGTTGGTTAGGTGTGAACTGGGAACCAATTTATAGGAAAAAACTAAAACCTGCAGACACACAGCCCTCAGTGGAATGGTTTGGACACCCCTGCCGTAATGGCTTCAGTTACGGAACCCACCACCTTGTGGCTGTACAGCGTCAGAGTTTCATAGTTACTCCATTACACAATGCTTGAAAACTAAAGGTAATAGATTTTTTCAGTCAACTCATCAAAACTGTGATGTATGTAAATTAATGTTTGAGTTAGAATATTATATTAACCTGTAAGTGGATTGTTATTTACATGATTAACTAGAGAAATTATGAAAGATAGTGACCAGACCATCTCAAAACATCCAAACAACGATACCTCCATAGATAATACTCACAATACAGCAAAAAGACCCCGCATGTCAGCACCAGGGTCACCCTGTGGAAAATGTTCGCAATTTATACAAATTAAAACTTCTCTGGTATAACAGTTGATTATTTCAGGTTCAATTATGTGGATCCACGAGAACAATCACTTTCACAAAACAGAGTATAAATTCAGAGACCAACAGAGTAGTGTCATAACAATTGTTCTGATGACATATTATGGCTTCCAGCTCTTTATACTCCCCCTTATCAGCCCCCAAAATATTATCTCTAATGCTATGAGATACATACAAAACAAGTCGTCATACTAATAGGCAAACAAGATAGAACCCTACAATGCCATGGCAACCATAGTTCTAGGTCATAGTTAACAGACCTCCTGTTCTAAGCTACCCCTAGTGTCTGTCCTACACAAACAGAAGAACACAGAGGAGACACAGGCAACTTTACCTTGGAGCCAACTGAACAGGGTCGTAGATAAGGTTGAGGCCTGGTGTCTTGGTTGTGGCCCTAATCACTTCTATGAACAAGGCATGGTGACCTAGATCCTCTTCTATATGTGGCAACCATGAACAGTCTAAAGCAATCTAAGGCCTAATCTAAAAAAGTCCATCTATTATAGTTAATAAGAATCTTTAACAACCCCATCAAGAGGTACAAAACTGTGAATCTGTAGATTACACATGAGCAAGTTAAAACATTGTTGCACAGCGACAGACATTAATCCAAAGATGCTTTGTTTGGGGTTTGTTAACCATGATTAGTAGCCCACATTTTCTGGACGATCTAGTTGACATACCTACATACTCTCTGACACATACTCATTACAACAACCCGGTTGATTTTGAAAGGTTCAGATCTATAAAACAGACCGGTTATGGTGATGTTAGAGTGATACAACGGAATCAATTTGACAATGTGGAATTACGACAGTCTGTACATTTCCAAAATATTGGTGAAGTTGATGATTTTGGCACATGCTATGCTCGCATTATGGAAGGCTTGGATACTTTGATTGTTAGAGCTTCAGACTTTACTAGGACCCACCGATCATCTACAGATAGAGTTGTTTGGTGAATCACTGATCTCCTCAGTACATGCGACCATGAGAGCTGGTGAATATAATGAACACACTATTGGAAGGTTACTAGAAACTTTTATGCAAAGTAATGCAGAGCTTTTGGTTGATGAATCACTAGAGCTACTGGTGCAAATTGCCAACGACCGTGAAGGTGGTGTGGTGCAACATGAGGCTCAAACGCTGAATCAGATTATTGAAAAAAAAAGCATTTATATGTGGTGTTGAATAATGATTCTTCATGCTTTTCAATTTGTTTGATGGGTATGTTGAACCCACGGTACACGAATGATGAGGTTGATGCTGGTTTAGCATTAGATGATTGTGTGACATTCATAGATATTGCCCGGTTTTAAACAAATGACAGGATGTAACATTATTGTCTTTCACAGAGTTTCAAAACAGTGAGGACCAACATCCTAGAACTGTCTTTATGTACTTACACGACAAACATATCTATGACGAAACCTGAAAGGTTTTTTGGGGGTGCCATATGTCTGTGAGTGGTGTTATACAGGTTTTAACATCCGTGGTGATCACGGTTGTAAACACAGCTGTAGTGTATGTCTTCGTACAGATTGTCATACCCAGCCTCGGAACACAAAACAGATATGTGGATATGTTATTCTGACTTTTGTTAAGGCCATCATAAAGGCTTAAAGTTCCACAAATGTGCAGGTTGTTGGGTTAGCAGGTGTGACCAGAAGGTATACTGTGTTCATTGTGGTCATCAATACACTGTTAGTATTACCAACTATAAACCGCACAAGAGACAGTTGCCAATCCTGTGAACGGTATTCACACTGACAATTGTGTGTGTGCAATAGGCTTTGATAACGAGATGGGGTGTTTAGCCGGAGATGGTTGTGTCACTGCTTTTTTCCAAAAAGTTTAGGCAACCAAAATATTCTGAATACAACTTTATAGCACACAACTTGAAAGGCTTTGATGGTTAAATCTTGATGGAACACCTTGTTACCAACGGAATTGGTGCAACACTTATTGCTAATGGTAGCAAGCTCATGATTTTTACAGACAGCACATTCAATCTGAGATACATTGATAGTCATTGTTTCCCACAGATGATGCTGGTGGCTTTGCCAAGTGCTATGGGTTTTTTAGGATTTGAAAAAAGGCTACTTTCCTTACAAGTTTAACATCAAGGAGAATGAGAACTAAGTTTGCCCACATCCAGAACCACAATACTATGGTGTGAATACCATGATGGCTAAAGAAAATAATATTTTACGATTGCTTTGGCTTGCATGAAAGTCTTTTGCAACAGATTCCTCACCAAGGATACAATCACATTAGTCCCCTCAGACAACTATCACTGTTGTCAGAAGACATTCTCAAACAGTTCAATCCAATGGCTTGAATATCTGGCCTCTGATAATATATTGATACAGCATGCCCTGAACTGGGGTGAAATGAAAATTGGGGCATACTATGTTCATGGATATGCTGAATGCGATGTTGTGTGCATAGCCTATGCATTTCTAGACTGTTTCTGGTATGGTCACCCAAAGTGTCATTGTTCAACAAGCATGAACCCTTTGACAAAGATTCAGTACCGGTTGAGGCACCAACAATGGCTGGCAAAGCTTGAAGCTTTGAAATAAAAACACAACGTACATCCAAGCTTTCTTGAAGACCTTTGATGCCCCAGAGCACCTTGACCCCTGGGATGCTCTTTTCGGTATTCGTACCAACTCAATTCATTTTAAGTTTACGGCTCAAGAAGGGGAGACTATTCAGTATAACAATGTCTGTAGTCTTTACCCATTCTGCAACGAGACAAATACTTATCCGATTGGGCATCCAAACATAATCTTTCGAGATTTTAAACCACAAGACACGTACCGTGGTATTGTTAGGGCAAACGTGTGTCCGCCAAAAGGCCTTTACCACCCAGTTTTACCGCACAGAGTGAGTGCTAATCTGTTCTTTCCCTTGTGTAGATTATGTGCAGAGGCTGAAAACCAGGTAACTGATTGTTCACATACTGATTCAGAAAGAGATTCAACTGGTACCTGGGTTTTTATTGAACTGGTTTAGGCTGTTGAGAAACTTTATCGCATTGTGAAAATATTTGAAGTCTGGGATTTCACCAGGACATCAGATAATCTTTTTGCAGATTACATGAGAGCATTCCTGAAGCACAAGCTGGAAGCTAGTGGGTTCCCACCAACAGTCATTGACGATGATACTAAAGATCAGTATATTTGTGAATATCATGAAAAGGAGGGTGTGCAGCTTGACAAGGAAAACATTGTTGTAAACAGTGCTCGGTGATCTTTGGCCAAATTGGCAATGAAAAGTCTTTGGGGTAAGATGGGTGAGCGGACTAACCTTATGAACACAATGTTAATTACAGATCCGGAGGAGTTTAGCCACTACCTTTTTCCAGTGAAATAGAAGTTGGTCATTTCTCTTTCATCTCAGACACATTTGCAATGGTGCAGTGGCATTACACAAAACAGACACCAAACCACGTAACAGCAATATTTTTATTGCTGCTTTCACAACAGCTTATGCTAGACTCAAGTTGTATTCAGTCTTGGAGAAGTTGGATAGAGGTGTGCTCTACACAGGCCCTGATTCAGTGATCTTTGTCTCACGCCACAGGGATTGGGTGACTTGACCGATGAGTTACCAGATGGTAACAGCATTACACAATTTGTTAGTGGTGGGCCAAAGACGTACGGTTACAAAACTGTTAAAGGTCTGACCTGTCTCAAAGCAAAAGACATTAGACTCAACAGCTACAACTCGGGTATTGTAAATTTGAAGACGCTAACAAGACATGTTGATAACTATGTACGAGGTTATGGTGGTGGTGATGATCATGTCCTTGCTAATGCAGACACAATTGCTAGAATGATAAAAGAGCATTCACATTGAAAAACAGAGTAGTGTCAAAGCGCTTTAGAGTTGTATACAACAAGTGTGTACTGCTCCCAGATTACAGCACAAGGTACCTTACAGGTACTAAATGACATTCTAGGATGGATAGCGGGTTTGAACCACGACTACAACACCCATTCAGCTGCATCATTAACGGGCCCAGTAACTTGGGTAAAACTTCTGGTATCTCAGGGTTGAAAATGTATCCACCGATCCGCCCGTCGTCCAACTTCCACTGCTGTGCCAACATATCCTGGTGTAGTTGATGAATTTGGGTTAAACTCTGCATCGGTTTCTTCTGGGCTTGCATGTTGATCGGGTCTTTGCCAGCCATTTGTAATCTCTTGCTGACTCGCTGAGCAGCGGTTAAGCTGGTAGCTTTCAATGGTGTTTCACCCAAAATGTTGATCGCTGCACAATCCGCCATGATTTGTAATGTGTACGCAAGTTTACTCAGACAAGACTGAATGACCATCACCGGGGTCTGCGTGGTTTAACTGCACAGACCACCCCAACCACCTATCGCTTCATAAAATATGAAAGGTTAACACCCACTGGTTGTAAGACATCTGTTGTAGCACTTATCGGAACATAAAATGCCAGCGGGTTTAGCATTGCTGAACCCTGGCGCCTATTTGTTAAACATCAAACATCTTGCTGCTGATATATTAATTGCCTGGGAATTTAACATTCCAGAACCCTAAGACCCATTTGTAAAACATCAAGCATCTCACTACCATTATAACACCTGTCTGAGGTGCTTATCAATCGTTGTAAAACAAATTACAAAGTAACCGGACATGCATACGTCCCTCTGGAAGTTACGCACTAACACATGTCATGCAGGTGTGGAATCTGAGCATTAGGAATTACAATGTGAATGTACACTCACCTAAAGGATTATTAGATGAGGATGGACATGGTCAGAAACAATGCTCAGGTAGGCCGTGGCATTTAAACGATGCCCAATTGCCACTAAGGGGCCTAAAGTGTGCCAAGAAAACATCCCCCACACCATTACACCACCACCACCAGCCTGCACAGTGGTAACAAGGCATGATGGATCCATGTTCTCATTCTGTTTACGCCAAATTCTGACTCTACCACCTGAATGTCTCAACAGAAATCGAGACTCATCAGACAAGGGCAACATTCTTCCAGTCTTCAACTGTCCAATTTTGGTGAGCTTGTGCAAATTGTAGCCTCTTTTTCCTTTTTGTAGTGGAGATGAGTGGTACCCGGTGGGGTCTTCTGCTGTTGTAGCCCATCTGCCTCAAGGTTGTGCGTGTTGTGGCTTCACAAATGCTTTGCTGCATACCTCGGTTGTAACGAGTTGTTATTTCAGTCAAAGTTGCTCTTCTATCAGCTTGAATCAGTCGGCCCATTCTCCTCTGACCTCTAGCATCAACAAGGTATTTTCGCACACAGGACTGCCGCATACTGGATGTTTTTCCCTTTTCACACCATTCTTTGTAAACCTTAGAAATGGTTGTGCGTGAAAATCCCAGTAACTGAGCAGATTGTGAAATACTCAGACCGGCCCGTCTGGCACCAACAACCATGCCACGCTCAAAATTGCTTAAATCACCTTTCTTTCCCATTCTGACATTCAGTTTGGAGTTCAGGAGATTGTTTTGACCAGGACCACACCCCTAAATGCATTGAAGCAACTGCCATGTGATTGGTTGATTAGATAATTGCATTCATGAGAAATTGAACAGGTGTTCCTAATAATCCTTTAGGTGAGTGTATATCCGTGGGGGAAATCCATTTTGAGGATTTTCTGGTTTTATCAATAATCATCGGCCAGGATTTTTAGTCAGGTAAACTGATTGCCAGTTTCAGCGCTTGACTTAAAAAATAAGTAAAAAATAAGTGCAGGAACTGCCAAATCGCACATTAGACTACGTTTATCAAAATGTGTTAATAAGGATTGTTAAAGTAGCCTATCCCAGACAGCTCTATTGCCTTAAAATGGAACTGGAACTCTGTTTGCCTAAAATTAGAAGTACCGGTACGCCATTCCAGTTCAAGTCAAGCGCTGTTTCGAGATGAGTAGAATTGCACGTTTATCTATTTAAATAGGAAACAGACACTACTCTTGTCTGACAGTAGGTGGTGGTAATTCAACCTACGTTGAAATCTGCTGTAAGAAACCTAAAAGACCGACGGAAGTGAGGTAAACTAAAACAGAATAAATTAGTAGCGTCATGCCGGCAACATTAGAGATCCCGTAGCAACAATAAGACTTCCGGTTTTGGGATAAAAGTCTGCGGTAAAACACAATATTAACAATATTAAATTGATTTGCCGTTTTGCTTAGACTATATTGTAAAAATATAGATAATAAAAGGAATATATACATATAAAAAAGAAATGTATAGAAAAATGCTGTTTAAATGGTACTTCATAAAGGATGAATAATATACTAAGTTGGAGCACATTTAGAAATGGAAATGGAGTTAAACTATTGTTGTAAACATTTCATATCTGATGATGATGAATCCTTGATGATGTAATTCTTGTTAATTTGCTGGTGTTCATTAGTTGTATATCGGCTTGTTGTGCTAAATCCAGCAACACTATACTTTCCACCTCCTACCCCATTGCAACACACTATAACATACTATACACGAGATACATATTGCATCATACAATTGGCCACAATGTAACTCAATGGATATGAAATACATATTGCCCTTTACAGAAAAAAACTATTCTATATGCCGCAGTGAATGTATTGTAGTAAATGTTCAGGGGACTGTATAGAGGGATTATATACTAATAATTAAGGGGGACTATGTATTTGAAGTTGTTGCTGGCATTTTAATCCACCCTTGCCATTGGCCACAATGTTACACAATGGGTATAAAATACTGCACATATTGCGTCACAGAGCAAAAACTATTCTATACTTCGCAGTGAATGTATTGTAGGAAATGTTCAGGAGACTGTATAGAGTCTCCTGAACATCACATAATTGCAGACTAATCTTCTTGTAACAATGTAATCATTCAATAATGTGCACATGTACTATGGCTCTCAGAATGTTTGGTGTATTTCAGGTGCTGATATCCTGACCAGTGGTATGGCCGGACTAAAATGCCACCAACAATATATAGTGCCCCTTTTTTGGCGTGCAATCACTCAATCCACTCTCCTGACATTTTTTTACAATACATTCACTGCGGCGTATAGAATAGTTTTTGCTCTGTGATGCAGAACTGTTTTTTCTGCTTGGGTCACTATGTATTTCATATCCATTGAGTTATATTGTGGCCAATGGGATGGTGGAGTAAAATGCCAGCAACAATTGCAAATACACAGTGCCCCTTGATTTTTTTTGCATATAATTACTCTATCCACTCTCCTGAGCACATTCACTGCAGCGTATAGAATAGTTTGGTAACACTTAATTTGAAGTGGTGTGCATAAGAGTGATGTGACATTGTCATGATACTGTCATAGTCATGACATGACACATGTAAGAATCATTATGAACGTTTATGAATGTCATTAGGTGTCATTCGGTTGATTGTCATTTTTTATGCAAGGTTGACATTGTTTGGGATGTCTTTGTTATGACAACTTGACATTAACCACAACAACATTAGATTAGAGTCAACTTTGTTATTGAACAAGTACAGTACAATGACATTTAAGGAGTAGGGTAGCATGTGCAACTGAAATTCAGGGATAGCAGCAATGAGGTTCCCGACATAGTACCTGTAACAACTGAAAACTTCAGACTTTACAAGGCAGTGTCAGAGTCCAGTTGTACAAAGGGTGGATATGGTTAGTGATGGGTCACAGAATTCAGCAGTGTTACAGCAGATGGAAAGAAAGTGTTCTTGAGCCTGCTGGTGTGGGAATGAAGAGACCTATACCACCTGGCTGATGGAAGGAGGGCAAACAGTTAGTGGCATGGATGTGAAGGGTCCCTGATGATGCCACACACCCCCAGATAGCAATGAGTCGGCCCTCTAGAGACAGTAGAAGCGTCAGAATGTCTAAATCACAAAC
Source organism: Esox lucius (assembly GCF_011004845.1). Classification (NCBI taxonomy): domain Eukaryota; kingdom Metazoa; phylum Chordata; class Actinopteri; order Esociformes; family Esocidae; genus Esox; species Esox lucius. The sequence goes on from NC_047593.1 coordinate 644,880, forward strand.
ACGTTTGCCGGCTCAGCGGCAGCCGCTTTTTAAAAGCGGCATTCGCCTTCCTACCACCTGTGTTCTGCGGCCGGCCCGTGGGCCAACCGCCGTTCCACTGCCGTGATACAGAAGGCGGACCTTCCGCGGCAAATGCTATTTTCTTTTAATATTTATAGCATGCAGTTCATTGAGAATAATGATTGATCAAACCAGACTAATTTCCATTTGGTGTTTTAATTCCACATTTCAAAGTACAGTAACTGTCATTCAAACAAGATGTGTCAGATCACTGAAATAAATAACAGGCAGAAAATAATATACATATAAATACACACTACAGAACATGCAGGTTTCCAATTACATTTTGGTTAAAAAAAAAGCAGCCATACAAGCAAATTATAAACACAATAATTGTTAATAATATAAAGAGGTCAGCTCTGGGATGAAAATGATTACCAGTAAACATAAAAAGTAATGAGGATATTTGGTACCAAAGAATGTGCAGGATACCAAATAAATCGAGGTATAACATCACATTTTCAAGCCATTTCTAACAATAGGAAAAGTGGTAATAATTTAGAGTAAAGCTCTAGAGTAGAATAGACCATTATAATTGCAATGCTGACCTGAAGCACAAGATTTACACCATGCTGCAATAAGATCTGTGTCTCTTGTATCTGTGATAGACAACTTGACATATATATTTATATAAAAATACGGAGGTAAAAACAGTAGTAGAACAGACCATTATAACTGCAATGCTGACCTGTGGCACAAGGATTTACAAGCTATATTTAACAATAGAATAACACTTAAGCACTGTGACAGAATGAAAAATGCTAAAAACAGAGTAAGTAGAATATTTGGTACCAGGTAATGTGCAATATCACGTTTTAGAGGTATGAAATAAGATTTACAAACTATAATAGAATCGTTAAGACGGAATGAAATAAGCCAATACTAAAGATACAAAATAAAACAGGGTGCATTTGGTGAGTGTAGTCTGGCACTTCTGGCTTCTTGATGTTACTGACTGCAGGATAAAGAAAGTTCAGTGATGCTGGGGTGCCAGTAGTCAGCCTAGGTTTAAGGGGTCGGCTGTGGGTCCCTCTCAGCTGTGCGGCGCCTTTTTCTGCCTTCACGGTCAGATGCTCCTTTCAGGTAACGCACCTACAGGGATTCCCAGAATAAAAGAAGTAGTCAGTCCTGGTCCCTCAAATACTAAACTATGACATATATATCTAGGTCTACTACATGTAAAGGTATTAAACTAACAACCACAGGTGTTGTTTGCAAGTTGTACCTGATTGCCCAGTGAGAGCAAACGTCTTCAACATTGTCCCTACTTGCTTCACCTGCTCTTGAAGTGAGCCGCTGTCATCCGAAGCTACAAAATGAAAGGCATATGGTAATTCTGAACCTACATTACACACAAAAAAGTCAAATTTAAGAGAGTGCACGTTCTCACCTGCTTGTGCATTGCATTCCCTCAGGGCTTGGTTCTCCTCCCTCAGAGCTTGGTTTTCATTCTGGAGTCTCTGGAAATCTACATAATATATATTTTTTTAAAACAACTACTAAAGGCAATATTTTCAATACTGTTAAAACACTGGACAATAAGACATAGGCCTAGAATATACCTTCATAGCTGAAAACTTTGTGCTGTACATGAGATGCCAGGGGCGTCCAAGGGCCAATAACAAAGCGATGACTTTCTCCTATTGATAATCATTGACGTAAAAATATGTTTGAAGTAATTGCATACATTTAATGAATTGCACTTAAATGTAAAACTTAGTTTAGCGCAACGTATTACATACCTCCAGCCTTTTCACCCATATGCTGCCAGGGTAAATTTGCTGCTGGTGGTGTAAAGCTTAGTACTTGACGAGCTGGGGGAACAAACATAACCGCTTTAATTTCACTGCAGAGATTGCATATTGAGTAATGAAACAATAATTGAACTGTTCAAAGCTAATGATGTACAACACACCTCAACACCTTTTATCCAGAAAGTCAAGTGCCCTAATGAAAAACATCTTATGGATAAAAGGATTCCTAATCTTAAATAGAAGCAATAGTTTCCAAGACAAAAAACGTCACAAATAACATCACTTTACTTGTACTCAAACTCTTGGCTCTGTGAAGTGGAGTCTGGATTACTGGGGAGAAACCTGGTTCTGAGAAAGAGGGAACAGAAATTTGAAAATCTAACAAAGTGTACAGTTTAGTTACAGGATCACAAATTAAGCATCACAGCAATACATTTTACATACCAACTCTGAAGTCTACAGATGGCTCAACATTTTCCTGGTTTTCTGGAATCAATGCAACTTCTGTAGTATGTAGTGATTCAAGTGAATGTCCTGTGTGTCCCTCTCAACTCTTTTCAATATTATTTTCCTTTTGGCCCAGTAACTAGACATTGTGACTAACAATGCATTTACCTTTAAAGCCAAAACGATTGACCAACAGTAGGTCTCTTGGGTGAAGATAACCGGTTATGCTCTGGCCAAGGTATCTGCAAGAAAACGTCCCAGATAGCAATGAGTCGGCGGACCGGAGGCGGTCCTCCAAAGACAGTAGAAGCGTCAGAATGTCTAAATCGCAAACACGTTTGCCAGCTTTCCGCCGGCGGCAGACGCTTTTTAAAAGCGTCTGCCGCCGTTCTGCGGCCGGCCCGTGGTCCAACCGCCTTTCCACCGCCGTTATACAAAAGGTTTTCGAGCGATCTGCCGCTTTTATATATATATATATATATATATATATATTTAATATTTATAGCATGCAGTTTATCGAGAATAATGATTGATCAAACCAGACTAATTTCCATTTGGTGTTTTAATTCCACATTTCAAAGTACATTAACTGTCATTCAAACAAGATGTGTCAGATCACTGAAATAAATAATAGGCATAAATACACACAGAACATGCAGGTTTCCAATAAAATGTTGGTTAAAAAAAAAAAAAAGAACAGCCATACAAGCAAATTATAACACAAACACAATCATTGTTAATAATATAGAGGTCAGCTCTGGGATGAAAATAATTACCAGTAAACATAACAAGTAATGAGGATATTTGGTACCAAAGAATGTGCAGGATACCAAATAAAACGAGGTAGAACATCACATTTTCAATCCATTGAGTAAAGCTCTAGAGTAGAATATTCCATTATAATGGCATTGCTGACCTGGAGCACAATATTTACACCATGCTGCATTAAGATGTGTCTCTTGTATCTGTGATAAACAAAACTTGATATACATATATAAAAATACAGAGGTAAAAACAGTAGTAGAACAGACCATTATAACTGCAATGCTGACCTGTGGCACAAGGATTTACAAGCTATATTTAACAATAGAATAACAGTTAAGCACTGTGATGGAATGAAAAATGCTGATGTTAAAAACAGAGTAAGTAGAATATTTGGTACCAGGTAATGTGCAATATCAAGTATCAGAGGTACGAAATAGTATTTCCAAGCTATTATTAATTGAATAACAGTTAAGCACACTGATGAAATGAAAGTAGAATGTTGGTACTAGTTAATGTGCAATATCAAGTAACAGGTATGAAATAGGATTTACAAACTATAATAGAATCGTTAAGATGGAATGAAATAAGCCAATACTAAAGTTAAAATACAAAAAAAAAAAACAGGGTGGATTTGGTGAGTGTAGTCTGGCACTTCTGGCTTCTTGATGTTACTGACTGCAGGATAAAGAAAGTGTTCCAGTTCAGGGATGCTGGGGTGTCAGTAGTCAGCCTAGGTTTAAGGGGTTGGCTGTGGGTCCTTCTCAGCTGGGCGGCTTTTTCCTCCTTCAGTCTGATGCTCCTTTCAGGTAACGTGTAACGTTAACCTGGACCGCCTCATCAGTGGCATCCTGGGTTGCCGGGTTCTTCCGGAGGGCCCCTGTAGAAAATACAGATCTGTCATTACATTTGAATGGCATAAGGGCATCTACTTAAAAAAATTACTTTGAACAATGGTCTTCAGGAACAGGTCTCTAAAACAGGTTTTATCCCCTATGCCAGTCCAGGTTGTATTAACGGCAAGGTTATTAGAGAAAATACTCTGAAGCATTCTCCACACTGTTGTCTTCAGGTCCCTCCCACATCTGATAGCCAAAAACCGAAGCTGAAAATCCAAAAATGTGTTAAATTACATTTCTCGCAAGCTTCTCATACATAAATATAAAATGTGACAGGCTGTGGATTTAGACTGTAGAATATACAGTGTACAAACTTAATTTGACTTTTTAGATTACCCTACGGCCTTATAAACGAAAGCAACACACTTACAAATTGTTCCTGGAGCTCTTTATCCTCCCTCAAAATGCTGTCAAGAAACACCAAATCTTCCTGGGTGTCTAGGGGGAGTAACATCCCCTGGCAGGGATAGCTCTCCAACAGACACATTGGCACTGAAATGTTGCAGCATAGTGTCCATTTTGTTTTCCATGCTACGCACAACATCGCCAAACTCTCCAAGACGTCGCAGCACTAGGGTCTGATCTGCACCTACAGGGGTTCCCAGAATAAAAGAATAAAGTAGTCAGTCCTGGTCCCTCAATTACTAAACAATGACATTTATACCTAGGTCTAATACACGTACATGTGGACCCAGTGGGAATTAAATCAACAACCACAGGTGTTGTTTGCAAGTTGTACCTGATTGCCCAGTGCGAGCAAACATCTTCAGCATTGTCCCAAATAGCTTCACCTGCTCTTGAAGTGAGCCGCTGTCACCCGAAGCTACAAAATGAAAGGCATATGGTCATTCTGAACCTACATTACACACAAAAAAGTAAAATTAAAGAAAGAGTGCATGTTCTCACCTGCTCGTGCATGGCTCCCCTCCCTCAGGGCATGGCTCCCCTCCCGCAGGGCTTGGTTCTCCTCCCGCAGGGCTTGGTTCTCCTCCCGCAGGGCTTGGTTCTCCTCCCGCAGGGCTTGGTTCTCCTCCCGCAGGGCTTGGTTCTCCTCCCGCAGGGCTTGGTTCTCCTCCCGCAGGGCTTGGTTCTCCTCCCGCAGGGCTTGGTTCTCCTCCCGCAGGGCTTGGTTCTCGTTCTGGAAAACTAAAGGCACTATTTTCAAAACTGTTAAAAAACTGGACATTAGGACATAGGCCTAGAATATACCTTCATTGCTGAAAACTTCATGCTGTACATGCGACGCCAGGGGAGTCCAAGGGCCAATAACGGAGCGATTACTTTCTCCTATTGATAATCATTGACGTAAAAATATGTTTGAAGTTATTGCATACATGTAATGAATTGGACTTAAATGTAACAGTTTAGCGCAACGTACTACATACCTCCAGCCTTTTCACCCATTTGCTGCCAGGGTACATTTTCTGCTGGGGGTGTAAAGTTTAGTACTTGATGAACTGGGGGAAAAAACATAACAGCTTTAATTTCACTGCAGAGATTGCATATTCAGTAATGAAACAATAATTGAACTGTGCAAAGCTAATGATATGTACAACACACCTCCACACCTTTTATCCAGAAAGTCAAGTGCCCTAAAGAAAAACAGATTATGGATAAAAGGATTCCTAATCTTAAATAGAAGCAATAGTTTCCAAGACAAAAAATATCACAAATAACATCACTTACTTGTACTCAAACTCTTGGCTCTGAAGTGGAGTCTGGATTACTGGGGAGAAACCTGGTTCTGAGAAAGAGGGAACAGAAATTTGAAAATCTAACAAAGTGTACAGTTTAGTTACAGGATCACAAATTAAGCATCACAGCAATACATTTTACATACCAACTCTGAAGTCTACAGATGGCTCAACATTTTCCTGGTTTTCTGGAATCAATGCAACTTCTGTAGAATGTAGTGATTCAAGTGAATGTCCTGTTTGTCCCTCTCAACTCTTTTCATTATTATTTTCCTTTTGGCCCAGTAACTAAACATTGTGACTAACAATGTATTTACCTTTAAAACCAAAACGATTGACCAACAGTAGGTCTCTTGGGTGAAGATAATCGGTTATGCTCTGGCCAAGGTATCTGCAACAAAACCGGATTGTTAACGTTAGGAATATACAGTAGCTATGCTGTGGGGGGGAAACGTTATCAGCCAAATGTGGAACAGTGAAATTGTTAAAAATAAAATGTATTCATTGGGTGTTGTGATTCAAGTGAACACAGAATGTTCCTCAAACATAAAACGTACAGCAGTTCAGAGAATTAGAAATCACAATCGCCTTAAATCCAGTACAGTAGCAACACAGCACAAAACATGCTAGCCACAGTGTGTACTGTAACAAAGGCAAAACAGCATGTGCTAGCTAACACTTACTCTAGCTACTGGACTAGCAGCATACTTGTTCAGGCAAACAAAATAATTTAAACAACATATATACATCGTTATTTTTGTAAGAAAGACTAAGTTTAAATTTTTGTGTTTTCTAGATGTAAAGCTTTTGCTACCTATTATAGCTCGTTAAAATTCTACATGTACTAGCAACATTGCGTAAACAAGGTTACTTTAGCTAGTTAGGCAAGAACAAAGATGATTACACATTTTAAATATATAAACTAAAAACAATGTAAACATAATATTGCGTTACACAAAAAGGAAACATGTACTTACTTAAACGATGGTAGTCGATGACTTTGCTAGCTAGCAAGCTGCAACTCGCGATTGAGCGACGAACTGATGCGAATGTGTGTCTAAAACCAACATGGCCGGTCGATTTTGAGAGTATAGCCTTGTATTTAAAAGCGTCTTGCCGCCGGACGACCGCGGTCCATTAGACCGAGGCAACCATAGAGGCAACCGCCAGAGAAAATGAAGCAGTCGGACCGCCGTCATCTCGCAAGAAATGGGAGTGACGTATTCGGCGGCAAACGTTTCATCCCCGCCAGCAGGACGCACCTATAGCCGACAGCTTAGGGCCGGCGGCAAAAAGAAGCCGTGCGGATATTTTTTGCTATCTTGGCCCTGTGCAGACACTGCTTGTGCTGGAGGTCTACGATGGCCGGGAGCTGGGTACCAGTGATGTGCTGGGCTGTTTCCACCACCCGTTGCAGGGCTTTCCAGTCAACTACGGAGCAAACGCCAAACCATGCTGTGGCACAGTTAGTCAGAAACATTACCTGTCATAAACATGTCATAGCAAGCCTGATTATCTATTTATATATATATCCTGATATATCTATCTCTATTTATGAAGTTGGTTAGATAGTGATAATTTAATTCTTTTCATGTTAAAAACAAATAGAACATGGCTGAGCAAGTTTGCAAAGTGCTACCCGAACTAACACTTGACTGGAGCTAGCATACAGCTAACCAACCGAAGCCAGCTAACAACAAGGTATAGCTAATAGCTAACCCTTACAGTGCAACGACTGCAAAGTTCCTAAACAATACAGTTACAAATTAAATAATAATAATCCTAGGGATATTGTCAGGAGTGTTGTTTTCGTAAAAGTACCATACAGTAACAAATTCGTTTTGTCCAAAAGAACGCACCACCGTCATGGCATTTTACATAGACATGGGTCTCTGGCATAGTTATATTATTACCACGCTTTTCCAATCCTCTACATACACATTAACAGGCAAGTTATCAAACTGTATCGAAAGGTCCTGTGTACTTTTGTACTTTACCGACCAGGAAAACAGGATGAGAAAGACATGGCTTTTCCTTGAAGAGGAGAACGCGCAGGTGTTTGGCATGGGCAAAGTAAAATGCCAGCAATAATTGCAAATACACAGTTCCCTTTGATTCTTTTGCATATAATCACTCTATAGAGTCTCCTGAACATTTCCTACAATACATTCACTGCAGCGTATATAATAGTTGTTTCTGTATAGGGCAATATGTACTGTATATTATAGTGTTTTGCATTGGGGCTTAAAGAGGGTGTTGAAATTTTTTTGTAGCTAGATGTAGCACACCATTCCCCATGATTAGACAGGTTTGTCTTACTCTACACACCCTCCTGAACATAGCTTTCTCTTTGGAATATTCAATAGTTTATGAGCTACTAGGCAATATGTATTCCGTATTCAGTCATTGGCATTGTCAGAATTGTGCCCTTGGAACGTGTTTTAATACCAACTTTTTATAGAAATTACTCTTCAATATGATCAAATATGAATTGCTGTTAATATTTTGAGAGGTACATTTTCTTAAACAATAAACTCAATTTGTCAGTTTTGTTGGTGTCTTTTAATTTAAATTTTCGTGGCCCGGAAGTGTTTCTTTAATGTTGCTCACAAGACGCTGATGAATAAATGTTATGACACTCCTCTCTTGATCTAGCCCAGTATCTTTCACCTTCATGAACGGCAACAGAAAGGCTGCCAGAAGACAAACGTGATGAGTTCCTCAAGAAGAAGTGAAAGCGATTGGCAGGGTTTGGTCAATGAAGTAAGTCTACTCTGGTTAATGTTTTTATTTGTCCCGCACTGTAAACCGTTTGTTCCGTATGGCATGCGCATCATGATCTTTACATAGTTCTTTAGTCTTTAGCACATTAGAGCTCATTAGACAGGCGACAATTCACTCAATGAAATAAATAGGCGGTACGTCGTTTTTCAACCACTTACCAGATGCTTATGTTTTTAAACTTTTTATTTTACGTCTAATTGAAATATAAAAATCTCTATTGTAAGTTGACGCATGTTATTGAAGAGGAAGCATTTTGTTCCAGAATACAAGCTAACAGCAAATCTGTATTACCTTATTATTGTGTCAAATTGTTAGTGATATTTAAACTTCCCATAACATCATTTTGATATTACCTCTTTTTGCAAACAACTGTTTTTAATGGTGCAGAGCTGATTTTTCTCCAGTAAAACACCTAATGGAAACAATTACATTAAATCTTAAGATTAAAGGAATTTCTGCTGCAGCTGCCTCTCTCCCTGGTTAGTCCTTTCCCAGGCTATTTAATACTAGCCCCTACTGGATAAATTTCTCAGCATGGTGTTGTCTCTTTGCTTAAGTGTGCATTTTTAAAATGCTATGCATGTTTTATATTTTCATTCATTTTGAGATGACTCTAATCTTTGCTCTAACCCTTTAAACCCTATGAGATGTTTCCGCAAGGTGGGAGAATGTAGAGACAAGATTGGCCTGATTGTGATGGCGGTGGCTACAACAGTATGCTGTTGTCCACTGCCGTCACACTGGAAAACTGCTGGTCTCAATGGACTATTTAAAGATTGGTTCCCCAGTTCAAAATTATTTTCGGGTTGTCCAACTATTCTTCATTAATACAAAATCAATCAATCAATCAAATTTATTTATAAAGCCCTTTTTACAACAGCAATTACAAAGTGCTTTACAGAGACACCTGGCCTTAAACCCCAAGGAGCAAACAACAGTTGTGTTGAATTTCAGTGGCTAGGAAAAACTCCCTAAGAAGGTCGAATTTTAGGAAGAAACCTAGAGAGGACCCAGGCTCAGAGGGGTGACCAGTCCTCTTCTGGCTGTGCTGGGTGAGATATTAAGAGTCCAATTGGAATAATAAATACATTTCTCTGGGCTAAATCCAGAGTCTATTTGATTTTAGACTAGGTCAGAAGTATGACCAGGTGGACAAGGACAGGGACCGCAACGGGCCCCCCAAACCAGGTAATCCGCAGGTGTGGACCAGGACCTCATCTCCTCCTAAACTTTGAAACTGGAGAACAAAACAAAAAGAGAACCATTCCCTCTTATCCAGGCCGTTCACATTAGACAAATGCACAGCACATTGTTTTGGGAGGTATAGATAATATTTACATTTCACTCCATATTGATCATATGTCACACATTGATCATATGTCACACAGAGTTAGCTTTGTTGGCCATTGGCTGGCTAGTTGCCTATTTGTTAATACAGGACTGTTTTTATATTATGACAAACTGTATGTTGGTATGTACTCAGTTTCTGGTGTGTAAGCGCAAGTTGGAGAGCAAGAAAGAGGCCATCCTGATCTTGTCTAAGGAGCTGGACACCTGTCAGCAGGAGAGGGACCAGTACCAGCTGATGGCCAACCAGCTCAGAGAATGCCACCAGGGACTCAAGAAAAAGCACAGGGAACTCATAGTGAGTCTGCACCCTACCTCTTTTATGTACCCCAGGTGCCCCTCAACTAGGGGTATGTAACCCTGTTCTTGGAGAGCCCCAGGGTATGCAGGGTTTGCATGGTTTTTGATTTAACCAACCTCAAGGACCAGGTGTATTAATTTTAGTCAATCAGGGAACTGATTAATTAGCTTTTTTTGGTCAGTTTAGTGATTAACTAAGGGTCTGTTCACACTACCAGTTACCGGGATGACATTTCCATTTATGTAATATTTTAATAATATGTAAATACACTTCTGTTCATGAGAACCTTGCCTGTATAAATTCTGTTGCTTCGGTCTTTTGGGTTAGTTTATCTATTTAGATATTTTCATGACCTGAGGTTTGATTTGAATAAAATAACAAGTTACTATAATCAGACTATTGAAAAATATAATTTATTTTAGGGGTTTCAAAGTTAATGTGTATATGTGTGTGATTAATTTAAAATACTAAATGCCGTTCTTTTTTTGGCCTTAGAGCAGTCAATAGTTAGCGCTTGATTTTAGCAGGAGCTGTTAGGATTACGGTACCCACCCAGTAACTTTACTGGTGGTTGACTTGTCCTGAGCACACCACTTTCTTTTTTTAATGCATAGTTGGAGAGTAGGCATTCATGTTGTGAATCGTGTGTACGATAACCGCCCAGCACATCACAGGTACACAGCTCCCAGCCATCGTAGACCTCCAGTGCAAAAGTGGTGTATGTGTGTGCGGCGTCACCAGGGACCCTTCTCATCCAAGTCACAAACTGTTTGCAACTCTTTGTTCTCACACCAGCAGGCTCAAGAAAGTATTTTTTTCCATTTACTGTAACCCTGCTGATCTCTGTGACCCATCACAATCATCCATCAGGAAAGCTACTGTTTACAGGCACCCATCAGAACCCCATCTAATTACATTTCAGTCTAAACATCAAAAGACAATACCTTGAAAAGCTTAGGTGTGCTTCAGTGTGGATCAACTTACTGAATATATTCACTATTTATTGGAATAATGCAGCAGAGTTGTCCTTATAAATGAACATTCAAAAATGTTCTCACTGTAAAAATGGTTTGCTAGCAGTAATATACAGTGGGGAGAAAAAGTATTTGATAACCTGAAAAATCGGCAGTGTTTCCCACTTACAAAGCATGTAGAAGTCTGTAATTTTCATCATAGGTACTCTTCAACTGTGTGTGACGGAATAAAAAAATAATCTGGAAAATCACTGTGTAAAGATTTTCAAGTAATTAATTAGCATTTTATTGCATGACTTAAGTACATCAGAAAAACAGAACTTAATATTTGGTACAAAAACCTTTGTTTACAATTTCAGAGATCATACATTTCCTGTAGTTCTTGACCAGGTTTGCTCACACTGCAGCAAGGATTTTGGCCCACTCCTCCATACAAACTTTCTCCAGATCCTTCAGGTTTCAGGGCTGTCACTGGGCAATACAGATTTTCAGCTCCCTCCAAAGATTTTCTATTGGGTTCAGGTCTGGAGACTGGCTAGGACCTTGAGATGCTTCTTACGGAGCCACTCCTTAGTTGCCCTGGCTGTCTGTTTTGGGTCGTTGTGATGCTGGAAGACCCAGCCACGACCCATCTTAAATGCTCTTACTGAGGGAAGGAGGTTGTTGGCCAAGATCTGAAAATGATACATGGCCCCATACATCCACCCTTCAATACAGTCGTCCTGTCCCCTTTGCAGAAAAGCATACCCAAAGAATGATGTTTCCAGCTCCATGCTTCACGGTTGGGATGGTGTTCTTGGGGTTGTACTCATCCTTCTTCCTCCAAACACGGCAAGTGGAGTTTGGACCAAAAAGCTCTATTTTTGTCTCATCAGACCACATGACCTTCTCCCATTCCTCCACTGGATCATCCAGATGGTCATTGGCAAACTTCAGACGGGCCTGGACTTACGCTGGCTTGAGCAGGGGGACCTTGCGTGCGCTGCAGGATTTTAATCCATGACGGTGTAGTGTGTTACTAATAGTTTTCTTTGAGACTGTGGTCCCAGCTCTCTTCAGGTCATTGACCAGGTCCTGCCGTGTAGTTCTGGGCTGATCCCTCACCTTCCTCATGATCATTGATGCCCCACGAGGTGAGATCTTGCATGGAGCCCCAGACCGAGGGAGATTGGCCGTCATCTTGAAATTCTTCAATTTTCTAATAATTGCGCCAACAGTTGTTGCCTTCTCACCAAGCTGCTTGTCCTGTAGCCCATCCCAGCCTTGTGTAGGTCTACAATTTTATCCCTGATGTCCTTACACAGCTCTCTGGTCTTGGCCATTGTGGAGAGGTTGGAGTCTGTTTGACTGAGTGTGTGAACAGGTGTCTTTTATACAGGTAACAAGTTCAAACAGGTGCAGTTAATACAGGTAATGAGTGGAGAACAGGAGGGCTTCTTAAAGAAAAACTAACAGGTCTGTGAGAGACGGAATTCTTACTGGTTGGTAGGTGATCAAATACTTATGTCATGTAATAAAATGCAAATTCATTATTTAAAAATCATAGAATGTGATTTAGATTCTGTCTCTCACAGTTGAAGTGTACCTATGATAAAAATGACAGACCTCTACATGCTTTGTAAGTAGGAAAACCTGCAAAATCGGCAGTGTATCAAATACTTGTTCTCCTCATTGTACATTGAAGGGTCGTGTCTACCTATCACAGATCATATCTCTGGTCTGGGAAACGTGGTCAATGTAAACATTCCTCATTCCTGAGGTTCGCAGAGTGTGACCTACAGGGAGAGAATCTGTTGTTATTATTATCTAGGCACATTTAACTTCCAGTGAAACATACAATAATATACACTCACCTAAAGGATTATTAGGAACACCTTGTAGAATCTGAGCATTAATAATTACAATATGAATGTCCGTTTCATTGGAAGTGAATGTGCCTAGATAATGAGAACAACAGAAACCTCTCTGTTTGATTATCTCTCTGCAGGTTGTGGTCTAATGACCAAAGGAATGTTTACGATGGCCATTTGGCATGGGGGTTACTGTCTTGGAAACCTGATCTCTGCTAGGTAGACACACCCTTCAGTGTGTATATATCAGCTTGTAACTAAAATTACAGTGAGAAGAGATTGACTGAGATGAGATTGAGGTTGTGTAAGGAAGACCAGGTCCGTAACCTCATGAACAGGACTTTCTAATGCTGCAATAAATAATATACTTTCTCTCTCCCTTGACAAACGGGTATGCTAATTATTACAACCACTATACGTAACGGCCGATTTCTAACAACCTGTTCAATTTCTCATTAATGCAATTATCTAATCAACCAATCACATGGTAGAAAACCGGAGGTCTTATTGTTGCTACAGGATCTCTAATGTTGCCGGCATGACGCTACTAATTTATTCTGTTTTAGTTTACCTCACTTCCGTCTGTCTTTTAGGTTTCTTACAGCGGATTTCAACGTAGGTTGAATTACCACCACCTACAGTCAGACAAGAGTAGTGTCTGTTTCCTATTTAAATAGATAAGCATGCAATTGTACTCATCTCGAAATAGCGCTCAACTTGAACTGGAACGGCGTACCGGTACTTCTAATTTTAGGCAAACAGAGTTCCAGTTCCATTTTAAGGCAATAGAGCTGTCTGGGATAGGCTACTTTAACAATCCTTATTAACACATGTATTTTGATGAACGTAGTCTAATGTGCGATTTGTCAGTTCCTGCACTTATGTTTTACTTATTTTTTAAGTCAAGCGCTGAAACTGGCAAATCAGTTTACCTGTCTAAAAATACTGGCCGATGATTATTGATAAAACAAGAGTATTTACAGAAAATCCTCAAAATGGATTTCCCCCATGGATATACAGTCACCTAAAGGATTATTAGGAACACCTGTTCAATTTCTCATGAATGCAATTATCTAATCAACCAATCACATGGCAGTTGCTTCCATGCATTTAGGGGTGTAGTCCTGGCCAAGACAATCTCCTGAACTCCAAACTGAATGTCAGAATGGGAAAGAAAGGTGATTTAAGCAATTTTGAGCGTGGCATGGTGTTGGTGCCAGATGGGCCGGTCTGAGTATTACACAATCTTCTCAGTTACTGGGATTTTCACGCACAACCATTTCTAGAGTTTACAAAGAATGGTGTGAAAAGGGAAAAACATCCAGTATGCGGCAGTTCTGTGGGCGAAAATGCCTTGTTGATGCTAGAGGTCAGAGGAGAATGGGCCGATTGGTTCTAGCTGATAGAAGAGCAACTTTGACTGAAGTAACCACTCGTTACAACCGAGGTATGCAGCAAAACATTTGTGAAGCCACAACACGCACAACCTTGAGGCGGATGGGTTACAACAGCAGAAGACGCCACCGGGTACCACTCATCTCTACTACAAATAGGAAAAAGAGGCTACAATTTGCAAGAGCTCACCAAAATTGGACATTTGAAGACTGGAAGAATGTTGCCTGGTCTGATGAGTCTCGATTTCTTTTGAGACATTCAGATGGTAGAGTCAGAATTTGGCGTAAACAGAATGAGAACATGTATCCATCATGCCTTGTTACCACTGTGCAGGCTGGTGGTGTAATGGTGTGGGGGATGTTTTCTTGGCACACTTTAGGCCCCTTAGTGCCAATTGGGCATCGTTTAAATGCCACGGCCTACCTGAGCATTGTTTCTGAACATGTCCATCCCTTTATGACCACCATGTACCCATCCTCTGATGGCTACTTCCAGCAGGATAATGCACCATGTCACAAAATCATTTCAAATTGGTTTCTTGAACATGACAATGAGTTCACTGTACTGAAATGGCCCCCATAGTCACCAGATCTCAACCCAATAGAGCATCTTTGGGATGTGGTGGAACGGGAGCTTCGTGCCCTGGATGTGCATCCCACAAATCTCCAACTGCAAGATGCTATCCTATCAATATGGGCTACCTTGTTGAATCAATGCCACGTAGAATTAAGGCAGTTCTGAAGGCGAAAGGGGGTCAAACACAGTATTAGTATGGTGTTCCTAATAATCCTTTAGGTGAGTGTAATTCCACATAAGAAATGGAATAACTACGGGATCATAGACCAGCAACCTTCTATTTAGATTTACATGGCTTACATATGCTGTCAGTTATTACAGTAAGTTAGGGTCTGACATTTAAGAGATATGACAACTTGTATTTATTTAGTTAATCAAGCACTACCCATAGTTTACAATAAAACACAGTATGTTTTAAAATGCAGTATATATTTTTTTTAAAACAGTGGTTTGCTAATGTCCTTGTCACTACTGGTAGCATGAAGCAGTGCCTGCAGCCCACTTAGTTTGCACAGGTAGTCCAGCACCTCCATGATGGCACATCCATACGTGCCATCACAAGGTTTGCTTTGTTTCCCGGTACAGTCCCAATGAGTCTCGTTTTCTTGACGTGGTTAGCCGTGTACGTGTGTGCCGTTTACTTGGGTAGTGATGGCTCCAAGATTCACTGTGGGAAGACGTCAAGTAACTGGAGGGAGTTTGATGCTCTGGGCAATGATTGGCTGGGAAACCCTGGGTATTAATGTGGATGTCAATTTGACACGTCCCACCTATCTGAGCATTGTTGCAGACCATGTACACCCCTTCATGGCAATTATATTCCCTGATGGAAGTGGCCTATTTCAGTAGGATAATGCACACTGCAGATATTGTTCAGGAATGGTTCGAGGAGCATGCCCCTGAAAGTGTCCTGTGGTTTTGTGGATTCCATGCCTTGGTGGGTCAGCGCTGTTTTGGCGGAGGACCAACACGTGGAGGAACAACAGCATATTAGGCAGGTGGTCATAATGTTTTGGCATCAGTGTATGTGTAAATGTGTGCAGCATTAAAGGAATAGTTCGTCCAAAAGTCACATTTCAGTGACAGTCCCCTTACCCTGAGTTTGTCCTTCAGGCACATAGTAATTTTTAAAAAACAATCTATTATTCAGCTTTGTCTCGTTTAGTAATTAGCGTTATTAGCATCATACAAATTCATGAATGGAAACCGTACGTAGCCCTATCGCAAAACTACTATAAAACACTCCAAACTATGACAAGTGGTGTTGTTTACCTCGAAGAACATGACAATGTTGTATTCCTCTAAATACATTTTTGTGATATAATTCTCATTTGAAATAAACAGGTTCTTCCTTTGTTTACCGCTTACGGTACATTTACCGTACTGTTTAATTTGCTTGAGAGAGAAAGGAAAATACGTATATATTATGTCTGACTCTGAATACAAGCAGGAAGAAATGTTTTCTGTGGATAGAGCCTTACTTGTTCTAAACATAATACACAGAAGATGAAGTGACCGAATAGAAGCTTGGACAGCAGCTAAAGGGGTCGATGGTGAACACGTTAATCCCCATTCCTTCCCTTGCATATCCAGAGGCAATGTGTACTTTGTGTATATGCCATTGTAGAACAATGGGAGAGGTTACACATCCTTGGCTCTATCAGTTTTATTTCTACGAATATGCTGTCCAAAATTAACACCTGCCAAGCACCAAATGCAGGTAGATTTTACGTTTGGCGAGTAAATATCAGAAGGCTATCCGCCACATTGGCAGGTAAATGTTTGTTCCCAGTATTTCCCTAATATTGTAATCAGAGCGGGTGGAGAGCGGCGCCGCTGAGTTTGGATGCGCCACAACAGAAAAACGCTTACAAATAATTTTTGGAGACAACTAACAATATACACTCCAACTTGATGTATAATGCACCAGGGAGTACCGGTGTTTGTTTCCCAAGCATACATGGACCCCTATAGACCCCTCATTTGCTTTATGGTTATTAAGATGGGTCTCAGGTTTTAAAATGCTTGGCCATGTTAGATTCTGTCCACATTCGATCCATCAACAAAATCATAAAACCGGAAGTCAGGTGAAAAATGTTTTGCTTGAGTCCAAGATGATCTTACATGTTCTCCAATAATTCCAAAGTTGACACAGTCTTTTATATCAGAACACATAGGAGGTGGTCAGTGATCATAGCAACCATTACAAACCATTATTGTCTATTTTCCTCCAATGAGAAAGGTTTATCCTACATAAGACATTTGTATGGTATGTTCCAATCTTCCCTATAATCCATTGGTCTATCGATAGAGTGTATAAGTCATATGGACAACTCGTAGCAGAAGGTATGGACAGGATGTATGGATAGGATGTGTGGGGCCCATCAGTAACAGGCATCACGTCTTATACATTGTCCTTTGTTCAGAGTTAATCAGGAGTTTCTCATGCCCATAACATTTCAGCCAATTTCTCTGGTTTTACTATTCATAGGTATGTGTTTGAGTAAAATTAACAGTTTTGTTTTATTCTATAAACTACTGAAAACATTACTCCCAAATTCCAAATAAAAATATTGTCATTTAGCGTATTTATTATTAGAAAATAACTGATCAAAATAACCACAAAAATATGCATTATTTTCAGACCTCAAATAATGCAAAGAAAACCAATTTGTATAATTTTTTACCGGACCGCGTAAGTGGAGCCAGCTAAGAAGAGCGAATGTTTCTTACTGAGTGCCTGACTGACTGACTACCCCTTGTTAAATAGCGTAGTGGTTAGAGAAGCGGACTTGTGAACTATAGGTCCTGAGTTTGTATCTCCTCGCAAAGTACGCATTATGAATTATTCCGTATTGGCGAAAACTTCGCTGGCTAAAACCGAAACCTGAAACTGTGTACGGTTTTATTGCGACTGTTTCTGGCATTAAATAGTTAAACTTAAGTCTCGCTAGAAATTGCTAGATTTTTATGATAATTCCTAGGAAGTTAGTAGTTACTAGTAAGCCTATTACTGGCTAATAAGCTGTTAAAAAGGCCAGTGGCAAAAGCAATAGAGTTCATAGACGCTATTTGGGGTGGAGGAAAACTTAATAAGAAACGTTAGTCAGTTTTACACAATCCTCTATGGAGTCTAGCAACTGCTGAAATGCCGTTGCGTAGTGGTTAAAGACAGTGCCTCTCATGTGGAAGACCTAAGTTCGAATATATTGAGAGCATGACATTTATTAATTATTTCTGGTAGATTCCACGATTCTCTCATCTTGTCACTTGATGAAAAAGTTAATTATTGTCGCATTTATTGATAGTAATTGTATAAATAACTAGTATGTTGTTTTGCCATGAAAGAAAAAAATAAGTTATTATGCCATGAAATGAAATAGCTTTGGCAGACTCGCTAGCAATTTCTCTATTCTTATGACTCTTAAGTTAGTAGATACCGGTAAAGCTTATTACTGGCTAATACGCTGTTCAAACGGCCAGTGGCAAACGCAATACATAGTAAGAAACGTTAGTCAGGTTAACTGTATCAATGTCATTTACGAATGGCCAATTAACTATTAAAACAGACATGTTCAGGATAGAGACAAGAGGCTATACTGACACCCAGCACCTGTACAGCTCTGTGGGTGTAGTGGTAAACGACACAGCCTTCCATGTGGGTGTCCTGGGTTCGAATCTCAATATGGCAACATGCAGGCAGGCTGAACAAGTCTTGCCTGGTTTCTTGTTCAACAACAAAATACTAATGTTTTAACTTAGGAAGAGTTCAGAAATCAATATTTGGTGGAATAACCCAGATTCTTACTGTTGGGTGACTTTTGTTATGGACATTTTGAACTAAGGTACATTTGAGAAATGTCTGTCTTTCCATTGGCTAGTATGCAAATCTTTACTTTGATTATTACACACGTCTGTATTAGGTATTAGATACTTTTGAAGACCATGTTCTCCTGCCTAGACAAAGAAGGGTGTCATGCCTTTTGTTCCTCAGGAATGTGGTCCTTGGGGGGAAGTAGGAGCAATTGGCTTGTTTAGGTAAATGCAACAGTAAACATTATGGCAGGAAGGATAAGGTGGGGGGACAGCCCGCCCTTTGGGTAAAAACATATGTGACACGAGACAGATGGGCAACAACTTACCACACCCCTTTTAACTGTAATAAATACGAACTGTTCATGTATTACGTTAGAGACTCCTCGGACGATTATGTTTGTAAGCGTTTGACGCGTATCTCTTATTTGCAAATAATAATAAATGGTTAAACTGTGCCAAGCGAATTTTGTGTCTGTACTTCCTCATTAAAGAGTTCTGATTGATAGAATTGCCATCACACTTTATGCCACCCCTGGCAAAAAAATTCAAGTAGCTCGACTTTGTTTGATGGCTTGTGACCATCAGGTTCAGGTCTGGAGATTGGGCTGCCCATGACAGGGTCTTGATCTGGTGGTCCTACACCACACCTTGATTGACCTGGCTGTGTGGCATGGAGAATTGTCCTGCTGGAAAAAACTATTTTCAGAGTTGGGGAACTTTGTCAGAGCAAAAGGAAGCAGGTGTTCTTCCAGGATAACCTTGTACTTGGCTTGATTCATGCGTCCTTCACAAGGACAAATCTGCCCGATTCCAGCCTTTCTGAATGAAGCATCCCCATATCATCACCGGTCCTCCACCAATGTGTGCGAGACACTGTGGCTTGTAGGCCTCTCCAGGTCTCCGTCTAACCATTAAATGACCAGGTTTTGGGAAAAGATGACTCGTCAGAGAAGATGACCTTACTCCATTCCTCTATGGTCTGATCCTTATGGTCTTTTGCAAACTTCAGCCTGGCTCTTCTTTGCTTCTCATTGATTAAGGGCTTTTTTCTAGCTTTGCACGACTTCAGCCCTGCCCCTAGGAACCTGTTTCGAACCGTCCTCCCCGTGCACTTCACCCCAGCTGCTGTTTGCCATTCTTTTTGTAGGTCACTTGATGTCATCCTACGGTTGTTGAGTGACATTCGAATGAGTTGACGGTCATCTCGGTCAGTGGTTTTTGCCCTCTGCCAGTCTGTAGCTTTGTTGTCCCCAATGTCTGTTGCTTGACCTTGTTCTGAAGAACCAGCGTCTTTGAAATTATTGGGATGGAATCAATCTGACGCTCACTATCGCTCTGCCAGTAAAGCCAGAATTGAACCCTTCTTTTCCTCACTCAAATCTTTTCTTTTCAACTTTTTTGTCATGCTCAGTAGTAATTTTTTTATTCAAATTACTTTTGAGGTACTACTTGCAAATTGTTTTTGCTGGATTTTTGCCATTACTTTCCTTGTTAAATTAGATTTGGTTCAGGTAATCACCTAATCAGTACCTTTATTAAGTAAAATGAGGTGTGCCTTTGTTCGAATTTAACAGACACTGGAATGGAATGGCTGCCATACATGTAGAGATGCTGATTTTTAGAAAATGTATGAGTGGTCTAAAAAATCCAGAGGGGGGGGGGGGGTGTGTGTGTGTGTGTGTGTGTGTGTGTGTGTGTGTGTGTGTGTGTGTGTGTGTGTGTGTGTGTGTGTGTGTGTGTGTGTGTGTGTGTGTGTGTGTGTGTGTGTGTGTGTGTGTGTGTGTGTGTGTGTGTGTGTGTGTGTGTGTGTGTGTGTGTGTGTGTGTGTGTGTGTGTGTGTGTGTACATTTTATTAGAGATTACAACAACAGCAGAAACAGTTGAACTGAAAAAACAGCATTGGAAGTAAAATAAAATGAGAAAATAATAAAAAATAATAACACTACACATGTATCACTATAAACTAACACTAGGGGGGAATAGAAGTCCACATAAGTAGATTTAAATTAGTACAGATTGTTACAGTTTTTATTTCTATTTGTTTAAAAAAAATAATATTGAAGAAATATACTGTCTGAGTTCTCCATTAAATGCCATATAGCATGGTTTCTTTCTTGTGAACTTATGAATATGATATTTGGCCATAATAATGATGAGATTTATCATATACACACGTTTTTCTTTCCAAAACAATAATCAACCTCAATATTTTCACTAATAAACGTACATAGATTTTGCCAGAATTTTTTAACAAATGGACAATGCAAGAATAAATGCACAATAGATTCTTCACATTCATTACAAAAACTAACGATTACATCAGTCTTTCTTAAAAAATGTAAACATTTAATATAGCTCTTGGCTGGATAATAATAATACATTTAATTTGGGGGACGGCTTTCAAGACACTCAAGGACATCTCACATGTGGAATGGGCTTAGAAACAGTGAAGTACAACACAAAAACATTAGATTAGTGCATTTAAAACTGATATCTGAGAACTATGTTAAAAGGAGAGAGAATATGGGAAGGGTGAGAAGAGGATATGAAACCTGTGTCAAAAGGGTATAGAAAAAGGATAAAATAATGATTGTGTTGGGACTGAGGAAGAGTTGAGAGCTAGAGGTTATATGCAACCTGGAAGAGGTGGGTTTTGAGAAGTTTTTTGAATGTGTTGATTGTGTCTTGTGTGATGGCAATTTCTAAAGTCCAAACTATTTAAGAAAATGGTAGGTAAGACAGAGGAAAACTCAATTTGCACAATAATCAGTTTATTCTTGCAAGGAGAGAATACACAGGTTACAAAGTAACAATGAATAATCTCTAAAGTAAAACAGGACAAGCATCATCATTTAAAGAAGAGTAAAAAGGGGAGTGGTAATATGTATGTCAATAAAACACATTCACATGGTAATCCTTTTCAACCTTTTAGGAGTCACAATGTCTGGACACCCAAGGATAGACCCTAAAAGTGTTATACAGATTAACTCATTTACGAGTAACTAATCCACTAGTGCCGGTCAAGGATGATGTTCAAGGATGTCTCCCTGAGACAAACACCAGACCCCACTCTACCTACATTCCTTTACTTATCCAAACATGGGGACTCAGTCCTTTAATCAGTAAGAACACATCAGTGTAAGAAATTTCCCTGACAATCCGCCCTATATCATAAAATGTCATGTAATACAAACATGCAACGTTTAACCAATCAGACCATTTACATCTATTCATTAAACTTCAGACTACTACAAACAATGCTCTTGAACAACCTGATCTTTTATGATATCATCATCCCAGTAATTTGGGAACTGGAACATCTCTGAAACATCAGAATCCTCATTTACATGCTGCTGGACCATTACCTGTGTTGCAAATTTAGAAACACACACTTTTATTAAACAAGACAAAAATATACCACAAACAAACAAAAAGGCAATGGCGGCTAAAGCAGTAGTCAACAACTTGTATATTGTCATCCCCCAGGGACCAACCATAGAGGAAAGTCCTGAGAATGGGTCCCACCCATGAACTGTATGAAGCTCTTCTATTCCTTTATTAGTTTCTTGGACTAAATTAATTACTTTTTGTGATGCATCTGAAATGTATGTAAAACATTCAGATCCCACCACCTTACAGACACCGCCCTGAGAAGCCAAAATCATATCTAGGGCCATTCTGTTCTGCAGAGCAACTGAACGGGTTTCGCTCAGCTCCGTGCCTATTGCCGCAATTGTCAGTTGTCAAATTCATGTGTTTCTCCAACACTTTGGACAGAGCCATTATCTCTTCCTGTGAGGTGTATGTGCCATATCCTGGGATCAGAACACTAAATATACATTGAGTTCTAGTAAGTGTTCGCTTATGGCGAAATTGGGACTGATATAAAGCTGCCATTTCCCTGTGATCTGCTCGCCTAATCAAAGGGACCAAGTACGCCATATAGCATACTCCACCTGCGTCTCTAGGAATGCAACTGTATGCTTTCCCTCCACAGACTATATAGACCTGCTCCGGCAAAGCCCCTAGAGTCGTGAAGTTGGTTTGAGTTGTGGTGGAGCAATCACTTTGTCCTAAACTCTGTGTGGCTCCTGAAGCACCTGTAATACAGAGTGAGACATTATGCAATTCATAAACAGGTATTGGTGACCAAATCTGGGCACAATCACGCAACCTGAGTTTCTCAGGTATAGCTGGAGTAGAACAATTATGTAAATTGATGGTCATTGAATCTAAATTCATATATCTCTCCCATGGGATATAGTTAACCACCGCATCCATACGAATTGAGAAACCCGAGGGTAAGGGATTACAGGTCATACCTGATCTGACTTCATCCTCCTCAGTGCGACAGTCTGTCGGCACCAGGATCATTTGCATCCTTACAATGAAGCCACGTGCTCCTACTCGCTCGGTGTAGGTTAGCCTAAATAATTTGGTTATATTCACTCCCACAGGACGACGGTGATTGTTAAATTCTACTATCACCATATAGACCAAATCTAAGTTAGCCCCACCCGGGTGGTCAGGAACGGCAGACGGGGTATAACAGTCCTTATCTGGTGGTGTCATTTGTGCTGCCACCTCGGTCCAACCGTGTGCCTGCCAGTCTGCTACTGAAAATGGGATAGGGGTTAACATACGTGA
The DNA here is from genome assembly GCF_011004845.1 of Esox lucius. Taxonomy (NCBI): domain Eukaryota; kingdom Metazoa; phylum Chordata; class Actinopteri; order Esociformes; family Esocidae; genus Esox; species Esox lucius. The sequence goes on from NC_047593.1 coordinate 668,186, forward strand.
ACGTGAAGATGTTGGTATGTGTTGACAGATCCAACAATCAGTCATGTTCTTGTGTTTTGCATAGTCAACCATTATCCTAAGGGCTATGTTGTCTGGCTCTAACAGTGCTCTCCTTACTCTACTTGGTTCAGGACGTCGTGGTGCAGGAGTAGGAACTACAGTAGTACGTGCAACTGTTAAGGGACATATCATAGCGGGTCTACCTTTAGGGAAGTCAGGTGATCTGCAAGGGGTGTCATCCTCATCGGTACTGAAACACCAGTAATCCTGGATTACTCCTAGAGGTTTGGAAATGTTAACAGTACAATAATCATTATCATAACATCTCCACCTATTCACATGGTTGGGCAAATAGTATGAGGGGAACATAGTGTTCCCTCCTGTATATAGGTGAGTCCAATACCACTTATTATCCTTCAACACTGGGCTTGTCAGTACATAGCAATCCCCATCCGGGGGGCAGTTCATCATGTCACAAGAGATTAACCTAGTCCGTTCAAAATCAGGCCCTATCTGTCGTTCTGACCTTTTCTTATGGAGTACAAATGTCTCTTTCCTTGCTTCATTAGGTGTCATATTTACAATCTGTCCAGAATCATCACAGTGCGGTTTGGAAATCCACACTATCGGTATGGTGATGATAATACTCAAAATCAGCAGGCATGGTGCATCTCATTCCTCCAGACCTCCTGAAGGGGTTCCATGGTCCTTGTCTCTCTGGCTCCATGGTCGCAGGCTGTGTTGGAGTTGTTGGTTACTAGCACCACAACCCATGCCGCCCTTAGGTAACTTCAATTTACCTATTCTTTCGCCGTATCTTCTAACGCTGGAGCCTTCTTACAGTGCGTGGCGTGGACCCAGGTTCCTCGTTCGGCAACCTTGACAGCAGACTGAGTGACCAGTTGAACTTGGTATGGACCCAACCAGCGTGGCTTGCTCCAGTGCTTTCTCTTGCAGTCCTTGATGACTACCCAATCCCCAGGCTCGATGTCGTGCAGCGGGCCGTCAATGGGAGTTGGTAGAGCAGCTTTTACACTCCTGTGGATGTTGTTCAGAACCTTTGACAGATTAGTGCAGTAAGTTAACATTGTATCATTCACATGTTCTGTGGTGAGGTCTGTATGAGTAGGGGCACCTAAGCCTGTGTTCATTGGTCTTCCAGTGATGACCTCATGAGGGGAGAGGCCTGTTTTCACCCTGGGCCTTCCTCTCATGTATGTAAGCACAAGGGGGAGTGCTTTAACCCAGGTCAACCCTGTCTCCTCACCCAACTTTGAGAGTTTTATTTTAATTGTCCCATTTTCTCTTTCCACTGCCCCTCCACTCTGCGGGTGGTAGGCACAGTGAGTCTTCAGATCAACTCCTAGGTACTCAGACATCTTCTGAATAGCTCCGTTCACAAAATGTGATCCATTGTCACTTGACAGTTTCTTAGGAATACCCCATCTGGGTATGATTTCAGTCAATAGTGCCTTAGCAACCGCCGTTGCATCAGCCTTCCCAGCCGGGAAAGCCTCAACCCATTTGGAAAACATATCAACAAACACAACACAGTATTTCTTTCCCTCGCAGGGGTTTAACTCAATAAAATCCATCATTACATGGTCAAAAGGACCATCAGGAGTAGGATGGCTGGACTGGGGGACTGCTTGTCCCCGCCCTATATTAAACCTCAAACACACCAGGCATTTTGAACAAAAATGTTGAGCATAATTCGTAAAGCCCTGTGTGTACCAATACTTATTTACAATATTCACCATCCCCCCTTTTGAAGCGTGATCTTTACCATGAGAGAGCACCGCATAGAAATGAAACAGACATTTTGGTAAGCAGGGGTTACCATTAGGGCCGATCCAAACAGCATCCACATAGGATGCCCCTGCTTTCTTCCAAGCGGTTCTCTCTTTAGGCGAAGCCTGAGATTGCGCTTCAACAAGATCAGAGAGGGAAACTGTGGGGGTCAGATGGGTCATCTGCAAAGCAGAATGAGGGGGGGTCTGAGCAGCGGCTTTAGCAGCTGCATCTGCCCTGCGATTCCCAAGAGAAACAACATCTCTGCCTGTAGTATGGGCCTCACATTTACAAATGGCTACTTCCTTAGGTAACAAAACAGCTTCCAAAAGGTTACGAATAAGTTGGCCATGTTGAATCCGTGTACCAGAAGAAGTAATAAACCCCCTCATTTTCCACAATGTACCAAAGTCATGTACAACACCAAAAGCATATCTACTGTCAGTGTAAATGGTAACACTTTGACCCTCAGCAAGGATGCAAGCTTGAGTGAGAGCAAACAGTTCTGCAGCTTGAGCAGAGAGATGGTGTGGCAATCTGTGACCCTCAATCACATCATGATCAGTGACAATGGCATAACCCACATTATTGACAGCAGAAATAGGAGATTTACTAGCAGACCCATCAACATAAAAAACAAGATCACAATTCGGTAGAGGTTCATCAGACAAATCATCACGAGTAGTACACTGTTGGTTAATAACAGAGAGGCAGTCATGCGGCTCACCATCCACCTCAGTGGGGAGGAAAGTGGCCGGGTTCAAAACAGGACTCCTTACAATAGTGACATGGGGTAAAGACAGTAGAACGTTATGATAATACAGAAACCTAGCACCTGACAAATGACTAGTCTTGTGTTCCAACAAAATAGAGGCAACAGAGTGAGGAACTTGTAGCTTAAGTGGGTGGTAACACACCAGAGGCAGAGACCGCAAAACAGCATCTGCTGCCGCTGCCACAGCCTTCAGACAGTAGGGAAGGCCTTGTGCTACAGCATCCAGTCTAGAAGAAAAGTATGCAATTGGCCTCAACCTTATCACCATGTTTCTGCATTACGACTGAGGACATATAACAATTCTTTTCACAAACTGCTTGAACAAACTTCTTCTTAGGATCAGGGAGCCCTAAAGTAGGAGAGGTAGCCAAGGCCTGCTTTAAGGACCTAAAAGAAGCATCTCCCTCAGGGGTCCACACTACCCTATCATGAGACGCGAGCTTCTGGCCATGGGCCATGTCCTGTAAGGGCCGTACCAAACGAGCATATTCAGGAACCCATTGTCTACAGAAACCTGTCATGCCCAGAAAAGACAGAAGTTGAGTTTTAGTGAGAGGTTTTGGGATGCCAACAATGGCTTCTATTCTGTCTGCACTGAGACTTTTACCCTCTGGTGTTAGTTTATGGCCCAGAAAAATAACGTCTTTCTGGACTAGCTGTAGCTTATGTAAACTGGCTTTATGACCTTGCGAGGCCAAGTACTGTAGCAACAGTACAATGTCCTTTTCACATGCATCTTTATCTGGGGAACAGACAAGAAGATCATCAACGTATTGAATAAGGGTGCTGCCATGTTTAAATTGGAACCCTTCCAAGTTATCTTTTAGCGCGGACGCAAACACTGCAGGAGATTCACAATAACCTTGAGGCAATCTTGTCCATGTGTACAATTGGCCGGAAAATTCAAATGCAAACCAAAATTGCGAGTCCTTGTGCACAGGAATGCTGAAAAACGCGTTGGCTAAGTCGACCACTGAGAAAAATGTACTATTACTTGGAATTTGAGTCATGATTGTATATGGATCAGGTACAATTGGTGCGCGCGCATATACAGCCTCATTAACTTTTTTAAGATCTTGTACAAATCGCCAAGCCACAGGTTGTCAATCACTTTGGCTTTCTTTACTGGGAAAATAGGAGTGCGACAGGGGCTGTTTGGACATGGAACAATTATACCTTTTTCTAACAATGCTTTAAACACGGGAGCTATCCCTTCAATAGCCTCCGCTTTCAATGGGTATTGAGCCTGGCATGGTCTATGGGGTCCTCTAGGTGTAACTACAAGAGGCTGTGCATTGTTAATCAACCCAACATCATATTTATGCTGTGACCATAAGGAGGGTGGAACTTCCGCTAACCTAGGATCTGTAGCAGCCACCTGGACTGCACAGACCTGATGGACCCAGTCGTCATGCGGCACAAGATGTACTTCCCGTTTACCCAAAACGGTGCACCCAAACCTCTCTCTATAGGCCTGGGCTGCCACGGAAAATTCCACTCCCACCATGTGACAAGGGACCCAGTCCAACACTTTTGCACCCCTTCACCCAAGGACCCAAGCTTGCCCACGTGCCAAACACAGGTTTAGCAAGCGGGACATGGGGGTCTGAACCCTCCACATCAAAAAAGCGAGGCACCTCTCTCACATTCCGCACAGACCATGCACAAAACCCTTCCGAAGACCAGTATACATATTCACCCGTTAAAAAAATCACATTTACCATCACCAAACCACACATTCTCAAAACCAACATCCTGACTTTCTGAAACTTTCGCTGAGCAACGCAAGTCGCCCATTTCCATAAACTGGGCCGTACCTGTGTCTACTCTCTTCATCGCTTTATTTACCAACTCATGTGAAACAGCTCTAGGACCGGTACTTTCTAAATCCCACGAATAACAATGATCAACAGACTGCGCACCATTTTGAACTGCTTGCAAAACGGTACGTTTAATTCGCATGCCTTTGTCTGAACATTCTAATGTGATCCCTAACTCTGTCAAGTCCCTAGCTAACAAATTAACTGGACAACAATTGGAAAACAAAAATGAATGCCTCGGATAACGCTGGCCCTCGTCGTCTACAACCGACAGAGGGGTTGTAAATCGCTCCGTAGTCTGTCCTCCACTAGCCCCTACCGTAATTATAGTTCTACCACTCAATTTCGGAAGCGGATCCCATTCCTGGGCTCTAAGTACAGAATATCCAGCTCCAGAATCAACCAAAAATTCTATCTGTTTACCATTAATTGTAAGAAACATTGTGGGTTTAACTTGGTACTCTACATGTTCTCTAAATGCTTGTACATTAAGTGTCTGCATAACATCAATATATGCGGGGTCATGTAATGGATTGATCTCACCGGTAGATGTGTCCTGTCCTGCCCCCTCCGAGCGTCAAAACCCCTCCTGGTAGCCTTCGTTTCTCCGAGTTCCCCTTGGATTGTTCACTGTAAATCCACTGGAATTAAAATTGTCTCTATTGTTTTGTCCATCTTCCCTTGTGTCTTTTTCAGGACAATCGCGTACCCAATGTTCAAACGAGCCACACCGATGGCAACCTTTGTCATAGTTGTTTCGGTTAGCAGACCCTCGTCCTCTGCCTCTAGTCTGTGTTCGTCCTCTCGCTCTGCCCCGTCCTCGGCCTCTTTGGTCGTAACCGCTGTAAAAACCTAGTTGGGCCATCTGTAATTGGGGATGTTGCACCAAGGTCGGCCACGAGCGAAGGATAAAACTTCCGGGCAGGAGGGGGACTATTTTGAGACAGCTTCGGTGGCTTTTCCACCGTTGATTCAGGAACGGCTGCAGACTTTGCACAGTGTTATAAGGAGGAGGTCGTCAGGGAGGGCAGTCCAGGTCCACATCCACTCTAGTAGGAGAAGCCAGAACACATTGATCAGTAGTCCCTACACTACTCTGTCTAAATCTTTTATCAGTCTCTTCTTTCCACATACCATAAGCTTTCCAATCAACTTTTCGTTTCCCTTTCTGTATTTTTTTAATTTTCCCCTGCTCGTATTCCTCCAACTTCTCTTCCAATCCATGCAACTGTCTTTGGCTAAAGCTGCCATTTTTCGGAAAACCCAAAATTTCCCAGAGATTCAATTGTTCACAAGTCCAAACACCATACCTATCTTTCATTATCTCTGCTGGCCCAACGTAACTACGAGGGACGTTTAATGGTTTACTGCCGGACTTACCCATGTTCAGAAAACCTGGCAAATTAACGTGGCGAAATGCAAGATCTATTTTAGTCTAAATAGTGTGCTCTAACACATATACTTGCGTCCTAACGCAAAAAGGGAGTCCTAACTCTTAGTATACTCGCGCCCTAACGCTGAAGTGCCCTAACACTCTTATCTCAATTAACGTGTTCCAAACACCTGTTAATAGACCCGTCGGCCCATAAGTGAGATAATATAACTGCAGATTTAAAATGTGCCCTAACACATATCCAATGGCCTTTTCCAGACTGTATTGTGCGCTTACCTCCAAATTCAATTTCCACGGGCAACCTGTACTGATCATGCACAAGTCTCAGCTCCAGCCAGGCACTCCTTCTCAACCCCACAAAGGATAGCCTTTTTAGGGGGATAATGGAAGTTCCAGAAAATCTCTTTCTGGCCGTGCACGGTTAACCTGTTTGGAAAAAGGACTCAAACCGATCAGGATTAGGATCCCGGACGAGCACCCCAAATTGTGATGGCAATTTCTAAAGTCCAAACTATTTACGAAAATGGTAGGTAAGACAGAGGAAAACTCAATTTGCACAATAATCAGTTTATTCTTGTAAGGAGAGAATACACAGGTTACAAAGTAACAATGAATAATCTCTAAAGTAAAACAGGACAAGCATCATCATTTAAAGAAGAGTAAAAAGGGGAGTGGTAATATGTATGTCAATAAAACACATTCACATGGTAATCCTTTTCAACCTTTTAGGAGTCACAATGTCTGGACACCCAAGGATAGACCCTAAAAGTGTTATACAGATTAACTCATTTACGAGTAACTAATCCACTAGTGCCGGTCAAGGATGATGTTCAAGGATGTCTCCCTGAGACAAACACCAGACCCCACTCTACCTACATTCCTTTACTTATCCAAACATGGGGACTCAGTCCTTTAATCAGTAAGAACACATCAGTGTAAGAAATTTCCCTGACACTTGCACTCATTGAGGAGAGATGGAATTGGGTGAGCAGAGGGAGCAGGAGGGGACATAGATCAGGAGAAGGTCTGTGAGGTAGGAGGGAGCCAGGTGGTGGAGGGCTTTGTATGTCAGGAGGAGTGTTTTTAAGTTAATGCGGTGTTGGACAGGTAGCCAGTGTAGTTTAATGAGGATTGGTGTGATGTGCTCTATTGAGTTGGTGCCAGTGAATATTCTGTCTGCAAAATTCTGGACTAGTTGTAGTCGATTAATGAGTTTGTGAGGGATTCTGGAAAGGAGAGTTACAGGAGTCTATGCGGGAAATGATAAAGGCATTGATAAGAGTTTCAGTGTCAGAGTGAGAAAGTGAGGGACATAGTCGGGAGATGTAACGCATGTGAAAATATGCTGTCCTGATACTGGTTTGTTGGTGCTATTTGAAAGAGAGGGAATTGTCCAGCGTGACACCAAGGCTTATCACCGTTGTTGACAGGGGGACTGGTACACCAGTTATGGCAATGCTGAGTTTGTACTGTGTGGTGAGGGTAGATTTGGAGCCGATGATCTCTTTCTTGCTGCTGTTTAGTTTAGAGGTTCAGCTCTGGGGGGGGGACAGGAGATGAAGTAGAGCTGGATGTCATCAGCATAGCAGTGAAAGGGAACATTGTGGTGTCTCATGATCATACCCAGGGGAACGAGGTAAATGGTGAAGAGTAGTGGACCTAGCACCGACCCTTGGGGTACACCATGTGTGAGAGACGCACACGCTGATCTGTGACTTTTTCTTCGACAGATTGTTGATGGTAAGAGAGGTAAGAGGAAAACCAGGAAAATGCAACACCAGTGACACCAACACCACCCAGACGTTCCATGAGGTTTGGATGTGAGAGTTTATCAAAGGCTGCACTAAGGTCTAGGAGAACGAGGATAGAGAGCAGGCCTGAGTTAGCTGCATGAAGGATGTTATTGGTTATTTTGACCATGGCTGTTTCAGAGCTGTATTGTGTATTGCCAGACTGGAAAGGTTCATGGAGGTTATTTGAGTTAAGATGGTTTTGCAGTTGGACAGCCACTAACCTCTCCAATGTTTTTGGGGGTCACCGCAGCAATCTTCAGACAGGTAGGTACAACTCCTCTGGTGAGTGAGGAGTTAATTACACCAATGAGTAGTGGGGATATGGAGGGAAGGCCTGTGTTGACAATGCTTGTGGAGAGAGGGTCAAGTTGACAGGTGGATGGTTTGTATTTGGAGATCAGTTCAGTGATAAAAAGTTCAGTAGGCAGGGTGAAGTCAGAGAGGCAGTTGGAGTAGGCTGGGCCTCTTGATATATACATCTAGGACAGGTTGTGAACGGGGGTATTAAGAGGTGGTAATTGTTGATAGATGTTGTAAATTTTGGCATTGAAGAAGTTTAAGAATTTGTTGCACAGTTCAGGGGTGGGGTCATCAGGGAGGTTGTCAGGAGGTTGAAGCAAATATTTGACTGTGGAAAAGAGGACTTTTGAGTTTTTGCCCGAGTTAAATATGTCTGAATAGTAGGGTGTTCTATGATAGATATTGGGCATGAAAAGTAGCAGAAATTACACAATGTATGATGCATGTATTTTAGTTCTATTCTCTTGTTAGAAGAAGTGGTTCGTTATCTTGTGCCATATGAGGTACCGTATCACAAGCAGTTGGTATCTACTACTGAGGGGCCCCACACAACCTGATGAGCTGTGGAGCCAAGAAACTTAAGAGGGGACACTATTAGGCCATGTAAGGTTAGGATATAGAATACATGTATGTGATTGGAAGACAGACAGATATTGGAGGGGATGTGCTGGGGCATAAAATACTGTGTCCACTTTGTAATCATTGGAGAGAGGTAGAAATGAGAAATGGAAGGTCAACATCATAGACTCATGCTAAATAAAGATGGCTCTCCCCTGACTTCCAGTTGCATTTATTTTGTTCATGGATCAAACTTGGACAGAATCTAACATCTAGTAGATGAAAGGGTGGTTTTATAGTTTAACAAGTGTTCTTTGTATTCTTGAAATTGGGTTTCTAGTCCTGATTTTTTGGAGGCACGCTCAAGGTGCTGTCCAAGGGACTTTTGATTGACGGAGCTCAGGGGTGTACCATGGGGCAATGTGAGTGAAGGAAACTATACAGGTTTTGAAGGGAGCAAGGGTGTCAAGGCAGAAGGAAAGGCAGTCATTGTAATAAGTGACGAGTTCTGCGGGGGATTTTGAGACAGGGCTGGGGTATGAGTTAATCAGACGCATGAGGTCAGTGGGGTTTATGCTTTATACATTTCTAAATTTGATGGTATGATGGATTTGTTCTTGGGGAGGGGGCAGGGATTTCAAACAGAACAGTTTTGTGATCAGAAATGGATAAGAGCCAACCAGTAATGTTGTAATGTGAAACACCTGTGGAGCAAACTAAGTCCACTTTATTGTGAGTAGGGAAGGGGACATTTTGAATGATGTCTAAACTGTCAAGTAGGGGGATAAACTTCCTGCTGATTTTATCTACGTGATTATTAAAATCACCAGCAAGCAGTACATTGGGAGACATATCACAAACAGAGGTCAATAGAGATGACAGTTCTGTAAGAAACAAGATCAATGATTTTGGTGGTCGATAAATAATTAAGAAGATCAGAGGTTGGGGACCAGAGAGATTTAACAGCAAGGCATTCAAATGAAGTAAATTTGACCTTGTCATGGAACAGTATAGCATCTCTGCCCCCTCGCCCATTATAGCGAGGTTGGCTGATGTAGGAGTAACCGGGAGGGATTGCTTGATTGAGATGATAACATTCATTAGGCTGTTGCTAAGTTTCCTTGAGTAACATTATGTCCAGCCTTTTTTCTGTGATAAACTCATTTAATAGTAGGGTTTTGTTAGAGAGAGACCGGATATTGAGCAGTGCAAGTTTAAAACATTCACTTATATTTACAAAGGTCGACACCTTGCAAATGGGGCGGAGAAACACTATGCTTAATGACAACCTGGCGATTACGATGGACATGCTGGTGGATAGACCAGAAAGAAGGAATGGCAGAAGTCTAACTTTGTGAGACATTACGACGGGAGCCACAGTGAATATAACTTGGTCTGCGGAAAATATTGGTGTGAGCAAACAGGTCCGGTGGAGCCCGATAACGTAGGAGTAGTAGCTCAGTAACAGAATATTTAATTGTTACGGTAGAACTGGTGGCCAGGTAGAGGATAATCCACCAGAGAAGTAAATTAATTGAAGAGGAATGCCAGGCAGGTAGACTGAGGAGGAAGCTGTAGGGGATTTTGTATGTCCACGCATTCACAGTAGGCAGGGTGGAAGGGCAAGTGCAGGAGATCATCTCAGTTAGGACCGCCAATCGGCAGACCCTCCGGGGAGAAAATCACCTCAGCACATCTGAGCAGTAGTAAGAGCCGCTCTCAAGCTCCGAACCAGCCCTGCAGTGAAGACCCAGTGGAGGTGGGGGACTATTAGCCCAGGACAGGTAGATTGAGAAGTAGAGGATTCTCAGCAACGGAGTTAACTGATGGACATTATCTAGCAATTCTATTTGTCCCCCCAAAAAAAAAAAAAAATCCCCAGGTAGGGAAGCGGCAGCCAACTGCGCCAGCATGCTCTCTCATGGAAGTAATTTAATCCACAGTGTCCAATGGCATTTATGGATGAGTTTAAAGGAAATGTCTTTCACTTTATTGGTAACTAAGTATATATATATATATATATAGGTAAAAGCAAGAATTTCTTCCAAACTATATCATCCACAAATCCATTCCATTAAGGAATAAAATAAGGTACTGTAGTAATTTATATCTGAGACAAAGCTGTAATAGAACTTACTATTTAAAAAAATATTGGAGAAGCAAATTTTGCCTATGGGCGAGTCTTTTACATGGTTTTGTACAGTTGAAGTGTAATTGTTGAAGTGTAACCCTAGGTTGAGATTTAAAAAGCATACAAACACCAGAGGGTATCGCGCCAAAGATTTTGCATAATCCCCAGGTGTTACAGGTATCCCCTATTTAGAGAGAAACTCTTCATAGGTGAAATGAAGATCATTCTTATTTAATAACTGCTCTACCAGCAAAATATTACAAACCCGATTCCAAAAAAGTTGGGACACTGTACAAATTGTGAGTAAAAATGAATGGAATAATTTACAAATCTCCTAAACTTATATTTAATTCACAATAGAATATAGATAACATATCGAATGTTGAAAGTGAGAAATTTTGTAATGTCATGCCAAATATTGGCTCATTTTGGATTTCATGAGAGCTACACATTCCAAAAAAGTTTGGACAGGTAGCAATAAAAGGCCGGAAAAGTTAAATGTACAGATAAGGGACAGCTGGAGGACCAATTTGCAACTTATGTCAATTGGCAACATGATTGGGTATAAAAAGAGCCTATCAGAGTGGCAGTGTCTCTTAGAAGTCAAGATGGGCAGAGGATCACCAATACCCCCAATGCTGCGGTGAAAAATAGTGGAACAATATCAGAAAGGAGTTTTTCAGAGAAAAATTGCAAAGAGTTTGAAGTTATCATCATCTACAGTGCATAATATCATCCAAAGATTCTGAGAATCTAGAACAATCTCTGTGCGTAAGGGTCTAAGCCGGAAAACCATACTGGATGCCCGTGATCTTCGGGCCCTCAGACAGCACTGCATCACATACAGGAATGATACTGTAATGAAAATCACAACATGGGCTCAGGAATACTTCCAGAAAACATTGTCGTGAACACAATCCACTGTGCCATTCGCCGTTGCCGGCTAAAACTCTATAGGTCAAAAAAGCCGTATCTAAACAGGATCCAGAAGTGCAGGCGTTTTCTCTGGGCCAAGGATCATTTAAAATGGACTGTGGCAAAGTGGGAAAGTGTTCTGTGGTCAAAATATGAAGTTCATTTTGGAAAACTGGGACGCCATGTCATCCGGACTAAAGAGGACAAGGACAACCCAAGTTGTTATCAGCTAGTTCTAGAACAACATATGCTCCCATCCAGACGTCGTCTCTTTCAGGAAAGACCTTGCATTTTCCAACATGACAATGCCAGACCACATACTGCATCAATTACAATGTCATGGCTGCATAGAAGAAGGATCCGGGAACTGAAATGGCCAGCCTGCAGTCCAGATCTTTCACCCATAGAAAACATTTGGCGCATCATAAAGAGGAAGGTGCGACAAAGAAGACCTCAGACAGTTGAGCAACTAGAAGCCTGTATTAGACAGGAATGGGACAACATTCCTATTCATAAACTTGAGCAACTTGTCTCCTCAGTCCCCAGACATTTACAGTCTGTTATAAAAAGAAGAGGGGATGCCACACAGTGGTAAACATGGCCTTGTCCCAACTTTTTTGAGATGTGTTGATGCCATGAAATTTAAAATCAACTTATTTTTCCCTTAAAGTGATACATTTTCTCAGTTTACACATTTGATATGTCATCGATGTTGTATTCTGAATAAAATATAGAAATTTGAAACTTCCACATCATTGCATTCTGTTTTTATTCACAATTGTACAGTGTCCCAACTTTTTTGGAATCAGGTTTGTATTACAGAACCAATTTTCCATAAAGAGAGATTTGTGTTTATATAAAATGTAATTGTTATTCAAGATAAAATTTTATGAGGCAAAAAAATATTATATGAGAGACCATGCCAAAAAAGCCTGTCGATGAAACACAGATCATTGTAAAGGAATTTACAAACAAGAAGAAGGTTGAAGCCACCAAGGTTAGACACATGGAGAGGTATAATATTCCAAACAGAAAAAGGGTTTCCAAGAAATTGTTTCAGCCAGTTTATCTTAAAAGTATTAGTTAGTACAAAAATCCAAGAAATATAGTCCACCATTTTCATAGGAATGAATGATAATAATTTTTCCTCATAATGTGTCTTATTTTTCCAAAGAAATTGAACAACATTTTGTCTGTCTCCTTTGGTAGCTTATTGTCAAGATGCAACACCAAAGCCGCATATGTCAAACGTGAGATTCTTTCTGCCTTAGAAAATAACACACTACCTCTCAGCGCAATATCTCCATTGATTTAATTAGGGTTTCAGCAGTTCACTGGTGAAACCCTACGGTGTTTGTTCCGGTTCATTGTCATTATTATTAGGGTGTCAGCCGTTCACTGGTAAAACCTGATAGTTTTTTTTAGTGTTATTATTATTATTTGTATGCTGTTTTAAGGTGTTTTTTGCAGATTCCCGTGAGATTAAAAGGGCCCAAATGTGCACGGTAGTACAGACCCATGGGCTACAACTTCTGATGCAATGCCATGCAAATCAGCCTTATGGTGGCACTGTCACAAGCCCCAAATTTGCTCTTTTGCAAGCTAACCATGCCAACCCCATGTAAGCTAGAGTCTTGAAAATTGGTACATAGGTCTATCTCCTCACTTGGTACATTTTTGCTAATAGGACACAAAGTCGGCCATGATGGATTTTCCGCCATTTTGGATTTTGTGAAAAACACTTAAAACAACCACATGGTGGCACTATTGAGGTTTTCCACATGTGTTACCTCACCACGCTCACGTTTCAGTTAAGCCTTGAAAAGAGATAAGTCTATCTCCTCTTATGGAACATATTTGCTATTGGGATCCATTCACTTTTCCATTCAGTTTTTTTGGCCACAGCGTGGTTTTGCGTAAATAGGCACATAACTCCCAACAGGCATAATGGTTTTATAATCATATTTGTTGCATATGCTGACAACCATAAGACGACAAAAATGAGTGCAAGCAATTTTCAATTCACCACATGGTGGTGATTTTGGGATTTTTACATTTGCCAGCTCACCATGCTCACCTCGTTTGAGTTACAGCCCTGAACAGAGGTAGTTAAGTCCATTGCCAAAAAGGGAACATATTTGCAATTGGGATCCATTAACTTTTCCCTAATGGTTTTTCAGCCACTTTCAAATTTGTGAAAAACTCTTAAAACACTTCTCCTATGGCACAAAAATAATTCTGATATTCACTTGACTTAACATTTGGCATCTATGGTCAAAAGTCTTCAAAATGTATGTACCAGGTCAGTAAGACAAAAAAACATGTCCGCTATTGACCTGTGAACTTTTATAGATGTGTGTTTTTGTACATATAGGCACAAATTCTTACACGTTTAATCATATTTTATTTGTACTTCACAATCGTTAGACGACAATGTGTGCATGCACTTTTCATTTAATCACACAGTGGCACTATTGAGTGCCAAATTACCGATCTTAATGTTAATTCATATTTTGCCTGTACCTATGAAGATCTTTACATTTATATGAACAAAATCTGTTTGTGTAAGAACCTCACCACTGTTGACCAATGAACATGTGCAGGGCTTAGTTTTGCACATATTAGCACACAACTCGTACCCCAAAAATAATATTATAATTCAACTTGATACGCTTGTTTACAATCATGAAATGGGACAAAGAAATTTCCAATTAACTAAAAGGTTGCGCTATTCATTTGGCCCGATTTGCAAGCTCACCTGTAACTACTTCACTGGTAAGCAGGTTAGGGCTGTAACCAGCTAATAGTTTGTTTTAACCAGCAAGGTAGTAGATAAATGTAGCTGCCATGAACAAGAGTTGTGCAGCAACTAATGACTTTCACTCAGCAAGCACCGGTGGGCCACTAGCTTTCTGCCCAATATTAGGTTTTATTTATAATAATCCTTTACAATAATTTTGGTCATGTCACAAATGACAATGAACTGAATAAAATCTAAACAATTTATTTCAAATAGTGCAAGATGCTTACAAAAAAGCATGCATTATACAGCAAGCATACAAAATAAACATGTGCATATTATTATTATTATTATTATTTAATTAAATTTTTTATCAAATAGTGCAAGAAAATGTTTCCAGCAACAGATATAGTAAAATTACAGTATTTGAATGTGAAAAAGTAAAAAATAAACATAATACAAAACAAAATAAACAAGGGCTAGAATGGCAGTAACATACATAAGTGACCTAGCAGCAATCGATAGTTATTGAATATTATGGATACATCAGTGCAATAAGCTTATGAATTAAGAACATTCACACACAGCTTTAAATATATTAAGAGGATAATGTGATCATATACATAACACGGTACATAGCAGCAGTTAAAAAAAATAAAGAGAACTGTAGATTAGCAGCAATATTGGTTGTGCTGGAGATGTCATTCATATTCACGGCAGGTCCCTTGTACCGCGACAACGTCTTCTCCCAACTGCACGGTCAGCTGCCCCTTTCTGGTACCTGGGGACCTGGTTCTGGACAGCCTCGTCAGTGGCATCCTGGTTGGAAGGATTCTTCCTAATTGCTCCTGTAATACAGTAATCAGATGTTGTACTTAAATGGTCTGACATGATTTTGAGAATTGCATGACATTCAAGACAAATGAAATATTTAATGAAGACAAAATGCTAGCGCAACTATAGTCTTGTTTTTACCTGATTGTAGAGCCAGCTGTGTCCTCAGCTCGACCTTCTCTTTAGTCAGCTCGACATTCTCTTTAGTCAGCAACTTGATCTTCTCAAAATGTTCTGAAAGTAAAGACAGTTTGTTATTCAGTCCTAAATATCTGGTTATTTTACAATCAGAACTCAAATCGCAGTGTCCGCCAAACCTCTGCCTTCTTGCCCTTAAAATAAATTGAAATTGACAAATAAAATTGGAAGCAGCTTTAATAACAAGTTAAGCATATGGGTTAAGTGAATGAACCCACACATCTATGTAGCATTCCTCTACATGGTGGCGTGAAGTACCTCTCTGGTGCCTTGGAGTACTGTGCGAACAGGTAAATATGGTGAAACCAAGTGAACATTGCACATTACGAGATCAACATGTAATTCACATACATGATGTGGATAACATTACACAAAGAAACACGATTTAGCTAAGGTTATATATCAGTTGATAAAAGTTACAAGGAATAAGCACATATAACACTCTTACTTGTTGATAGACTAAGAAACACAATTAAGACAAGTTAGCTAATGCTGTTACCATACCTGTTCAACTGCTGATATGCGAAGAAACACAAAACATCCGAACTTGAGGATTAATGAAGAAACAAAATATAGTAAGCAACCAAACTTGTGGACACTAGAAGAAACACAAAGATTACTGTAGGTATTTAATCTCAGGCCAACGCTGTTTTTTTCATGCTCAGTTTCTATAACTTGTTTTCCTGCCAATGGTTTAAAACTTGCGTTCAGCTACCACTGACTAAAGAATTAAAATGTTAATAGAATATTGCAAACAGTCATTGTTTAATACAAAAGTCATTGATCTTTGTTTGTTTCGGGAGTTCATCAAATTGTAGTAAAACAATGTCATAATCCACATGTTGTATTGTCCAATTCAGAGCATATAGCTTATACCTTACACCCTTTGAAAACGAGTTGTTCCTTTTCCTGAACAATACTTAAAGAACCAAGTCACTAAAATGATCCAGGTTTCACATTACTAGAATGTAGGATTCCTAGCTTGAAAATGGTGTTTGTCTTGCCTTACGTGCAATTCACATTCGCTAAAGTGGCATCTACGGACACGGCGGTGTTTAAACACAGTAAAGAAGAATTGTCCCCCATGAAGCGATTAAAGTAGAGGTTATAGGCGAGTAGTTGAGCCGGTACCATGCAGTGGAAAATGGCCATTAGTTCTGGAAAAGAAATATGGCGAGCGATGGCTGTTTCTATGTGTTTACTGTATGTCTACACAAAGGTCCTTTACACAAGCAATAGTGCAAAAGTCAAAGTCTATTTTATTCATAAACTACCAATGTTGACCAAAATTATTTACACTAAGATTTAACAATATTAAAATAAAGTTAATACAAATAATCAGTACAAGAATAAAAGGGGTACAATAGCATCTCTGCTGGAAGAAAATGGCAACACAAGCAGAAACAGCAGATCACAGCGCACGCCCTCTCTTTTGGTGGCTAGCCGCCAGCGTAAACCAGTCGGGCTGCTGGTGGAAAGCTGCCTGAGATGCAAATTAGCTTATGCAAATTGAGATCAGGAGAAAAGCGGCAAAAGATGGCTAATTGTATAGCTAATTGTATATTCGTATAGCATACTTTATAGCTGTATTTGCTTAAATTAAATGGCATTATTAGTGTTTGTTTGATTGAAAAGCAAGCAGTTTTATTAGTCAGCTTTCATTACTGTGAGTGTCATCATGAGCAAGAGGAAGGATGGCAGTGACATTCATCAGTTTTTTGGGCAGCCTCAGAAAATAAAAGTAAGCTGAAAGCAGTGAGAAAATTAGTACCAGTCAGATGATAGAAGTATGATAGAATCTTTGGACTGGGGTAACCAACTAACTCCAGGTCAGTTGCAATGATGGTCCTGGAGCAATATTAATTATGATGTTGTAGGAACAAAAACATGGCGGTATCAGATGGAGTAAATATTTATGGTTAAGAGTTATAAATATTTTAATTATAATTTTATGTTTTTCTGGGGGGGACCCCAGACCCCAGGCTGATTTTGTCCACCCCAATGTTGACTCATGGCTACAGCCTTGCTTTTATGTACTTTTCATGAGATACAGTAAGTCTTTTGGGTATTCCACTGTGTTTCCTGACTTCATTATGCCCAATTTCTTAATTTCTTTATGATATTTTATTTGGGCATCATACAATATATAAGTTACCTCTTGGACAGCAGAAGACATTCTTACTTTTCATTGTATTAATGTTTGTTTTAATTCTACTGTTATAGCCTATAGTGTTTTACTGGCAAAAATACACTTACTGCCAAGATAAATAGCTAGAGTTAGGGAACAGTTTTACTGTGTGTCCTTTGATTTGAAGAATGTTCTTTGTTCAAGCTGGGGGAATGAAAACCTGGAGACTCAAGGACCCAGGGCAAATTGGAGGCTTTTTGAGCTGATACAGCCACTACAACTCCTGAATTTATTTCTCTGGTTTCTTTATTTTAGTGGTCCTGCTTTGATTTGGTTATTTTAGTTGAGGTTGTAAATATCTTCCTATTTTGCATTTAATTTGATGCACTTCAAGATTATTCTAGTTTTAACAAAAATCCAAATGCAATAATTTAATTATATAAATTGTTTTGCTCACATTCCCAACATATGGGTTCATCATTTCTGACCATCAATATATAGTACTTTATTTCTTTTATTTGATTATTAACTGAAATCATCACAATCTGACTTTTTTTGTTTGCTTGCTAGGGGTATGGTCATTTTAGTTAGATGGATAATATCCACCATTTCTTTTTTTCCCTACATTTTAGGATCGAGACCTCAGTCTGCCATCTGAAAAACGAAATCAAGTAAGTCAATCTCATGGATGCCATGGCTTCATAATCCTTGTTTTTTAGTTTGTTATATAAAAGTGGCATGGCCAGAAACCGCAAAAGTCCACTCTGATGATTTAAAAATTAATAACAATGATCATCCTATTTGCATGCTGACATTTTAGCCTGGACGAAGTGGTCAAACACAAAATTATGATTTGGTAGGGAAAATCTCTCCACTGCAATTAGGACTTGCATTTTCTCCCATGTCCCTATATGTCCTCACTCTGCGAACTGAAATAGCAGCTTGATAGGCTTATTATTGTAAGTTGGCTAAATAATAGTTTGGCGATGTAAGCTTCTGCGTCTTGTAAGAACATACTGCTGCAATGTGGTTTTGACTGCAACCTGCTTTTTCACCAAAAAATCACAATTTTCCTGTTCAATAAAGCGTAACATGCTTGAAGGAAATATTAAATAAAGAAATGATTGGCAGAGATGACTGGCTGGGACCACAAACAGTCTCATATGCTGGATAAAATGTGCAAAGATGGCCAACTTTTTGAAGTCATTGGTTTGATGGATTAAAACACAATGTCTGGTTTTGTTTATGACATTAAAAGATACGGTGTGTGTGTGTAAAAGGTTGTTTAACAGTATAGTTAGTTTGTGTTTTTACAACCACTGTAAAAAGTAATGCTTTAAAGAACTTTAAATTAATTTTAAATGTGATGGCTGAACTCCCCAATGTCAAGGATGACAGTATCACACTCATTTAGACACAGTCCTTTGTCTTTTGCTTATCAGGTGAATTTGGCGCAGCATTTAAGAGACTCCAGAGAGAAGACTAAACAGCTGTCTGAGGAGGTGAAAGAGCTCAATCAACGACTTGCTGAAGCCCAGGGGGATAACAAGGTACCTTCCTGGTTGGGGTTTAGTTAAAAAAAAAACATCTAAATTCAAGAAGTAAACACATTTCAATTCCAGTTACAATAACCGAAAATAAATTAAACTAAGAGACAGGGTAGCATGGTGTACAACCCCTTTCCCAAAAAGTATGTATGCTGTGTAAAATGCAAATATAAACAGAATGCAATGATGTTAAAATCATTTAATACCTGTATTTAATTAAAAAAATATACCGCTCAAAAAGATTAGGGCATGACTGGGCATGCTCCTGATGAGATGGCAGATAGTGTCCTGGGGGATCTCCTCCCAGACCTGAATCAGGTCATCAGTGAGCTCCTGGACTGCCTGATGCATTTCATCACAGCACCAAACTGCAGTCAGGGTACCGTTGGCTAGTGCAACCCTCCAAGGATATGCTTCTCAAGACCATCACTGATCCACTGCCAAACCGGTCATGCTGGATGATGTTGCAGGCAGCATAATGTTCGACTCTTCCATGTCGGTCATGTGCTTAGTGTGAACCTGCTCTCATCTGTGAAGAGAACAGGGCACCAATGACGGACCTGCTAATTCAGCTGGGCTGCATGTGCAACCTGAATGGGTTATAGGTAGCGCCTCATGCTACCAGTAGTGACAAGGACACTAGCAAAATGTCAAAATATAGAAGAAACTGTCAGGAAGGTTAAGGAGAGAGAAATTATCTTTGGCCACCACCTGCCAAAACCATTCTCTTTTTGGGGGTTGTCTTGCTGTTGCCTCTCCAGTGCACCTGTTGTCACTTATTTACAACAAAACAGGTGACATTGATTCACGACCACTTATGCTTCCTAACTGGACAGATTTATAGCTCTGAAGTTTAATTTACTTGGTGTTTTACTGTGATGATCACGTGTTCCCTTAATTTTTTGGAGCAGTGTAGTATGAGGATAACACATCAAATGTTGAACCAGAGAAAACATTTTGTTTATGGGAAAATATATGCCCATTTTGAATTTGATGCCAGCAACTTGTTTAAAATAAGTTGGGTTTGTGGCATTTCCTCTTCTTTTAACAACACTCGGTAAGCAGTTTGGAACTGAGGAGGCCAATTGCTGTAGTTTTGAAAGTAAAATGTTTATAGGATTATAGGATTTATAGGATTTCAGCTGCTCACCAGTTGGGGGTCTCCTTTGTCATATCTTTCGTTTCATAATGTGCCAAATGTTTTCAATGGGTGACAGGTCTGGACTGCAGAAAGGCCAGTTTAGCACCCAGACTCTTTTACTACGCAGCCATGCTGTTGTAGTATGTGAAGAATGTGGTTTGGCATTGTCTTGCTAAAATAAACAAGGCCTTCCCTAAAAATCACGTTATTGGGATGGCAACATATGTTGCTCCAAAACCTGTATGTATTGTTCAGCATTAATGTTGCCTGTCTCCCATGCCATGTACACTAATGGCCCCCCATAACATCAAGGATGTTGGCTTTTGAACTGTGCACTGATAACAAGCCGGGTGGTACTTTTTCTTTTTAGCCCGGTGGACGCAGAGTCCATGTTTTCCAAAAAAAAAATGAAAATCTGATTTGTCCGGCCGCAGGACAGTTTTCCACATCGCCTCAGTCCATCATAAATGAGCCGGAGAACCTGGTGGTGTTTCTAGTTTCTTCTTTGCATGGTAGAGTATCAACTTGCATTTATGGATGCAGTGATGTACTGCATTCACAGACAATGGTTTTCGGAAGTGTTCATGAGCCCATGCAATGATTTCCACTACAGAGTTTTTAATGCAGTGCCCAAAGATCACAGCAATTTTTTTCAGGCTTGTCCCTTGCATTCAGAGATTTGTCTGGATTCTGTGAATCTTTTAATTATTTTATGTATCGTAGATGATAAGATCCCCAAACATTTTGCAGTTTATCAGTGAGAAACGTTATTCTTAAATTGTTGCACTATTTGCTTGCACAGTCTTTCATGGAGTGGTGAACTCCAACCAATCTTTACTACTGAAAGACTCATCCTCTCTGGGATGCTCTTTTTATACCCAGTCATGTTACTGACCTTGTTGCCAGTTAACCTAATGAGTTGTGAGGAGTTCTTCCAGGTTATTTTTTTTTTATTACACAACTTTTCCAGTCCTTTTGCTGCCCCTGTCCCAGCTTTTTTGAAACACGTTGCTGGCATCAAATTCAAAGTGGGCATGTATTTTTCAAGGAACAATAACATTGTTCAGTTTCAACATTTGATATGTTGTCTGTGTACTATTTTCCATTGAATATTGGACTTAAATGATTTGCACATCTTTGCATTCTGTTTTAATTTCTATTTCACACATCGTTCCAAATTCTTTGGAAAAGGGGTTTTATATGCATTTGAAATCAACCACTGTAGTAAATTTCTGATAAATTCCCAAACTAAAGGAAATAGCCTGTATTTCACACCCCTCCACCCGCAGCTCCTGCGGATGAACATAGCTCGACAGAGATTGGGGGATGAAGAGGTGGGGGCACGACACTTCCCGGCCTATGAACGGGAAGACCTTGTCACGCAGTTGGAGATGGCGAGGGAGCAGGTGAGGAGTGGCAGAGTTGTGCAAAATGTGTCTCCCAAGAGGAAATGCCTGTTGTGCAAAATGTTAGACCAAGAGGAAATGCCTGTTGTGCCTAGGCCAAACATAGACCAATGTGTAGCATTGTAGCAACAGGAAAATGAGACATGCTACAGTGCAAGAAAAAGTGTCAAGTCAGCTAAAGTGTTGCAAAGACGAGGCATATGCACACTAATAAATACGCAATCAAATATAAATTCACAATCTCAATACTCTTAAAGATTTGTTGGAAAAAAGTAGGCAAATTCACTCTGGAACAGATAATGTGAGCGGAGCGGTTGGAAATCCCCCTCAATGCTCTCGGAGCGAAGGCTGCAAGTCTTTCACATCGCTCCGCTCAAAACCACTCTTCGCTCACAGAAAAAAAAAATGCTTCTCCAAATTTGCTACATTTATTTTCTGTTTAGTTATAATACAAAATAAAATAAAAATGTGTGATTCTGTATGTACAGTATACGTTTTTTATTAAAATATAACTCAGTTAAAATATGGGTAAATAAGGGCTATGCAACATTGTATACACTTTTGTAATCATGATGAGACCAATATTGGATTACATGAATACTTTGTTAAAGAGCTATTGAGATTTGAAGAGCCGAAGGTCTGTCGAATGTCCAATCTAAAACTTACTTCACAGCAGTCTGCATGCCTGCTGAGCTACTGGGGATGCTAAACCCCATTCTGGATAACTTTGCCAGGCGGTGAAGGTTTTAGTCCTTCCAAAAGGCTATAACGTCCTCGTCTGTGCTTGTTCTCATTGCTGTTATGTACTTCTCTACTTCACATTTTGTGTCCAGCGAGGAGCATTGCAGCTGTGTAAAGTAAGAGCTGAACATGCAAGGTCTTTTGTGTGCTTCATTTTGCTCAGGGACAGGGTCGGGTGTAGGTGTTTCTGACGCAGCAGTTACGCCTGAAAGAGTGCTGGTAGCCTCGGTCTCCTTAACACGCACCAGATCATCTCTTATCGCCCACTCTGTTGTAAATCTTGGATCCAATACAGCAGCCAGGATAAGATGCTTGTCTTTATAGTATCATGCGTGTTTCTGCAAATGCAGCAATGTCTATGGGCTGAGATATGGTAGTCAAAATGTCCTTTAATTTCCAACACTGCAGGGAGAATCATGGCCAAGGTTCCCCAATTATTTTTGCATTTTATCTGTAAAGTCCACTAGTGGCGTCAGTATGTCCATCAGAACCTGACGCCAACGCACTTCGTTTAGGGTGAGTTTGACATCATCGGATGTAGACTTCAGATTATTTTGCCATAATGGGTTTCTTTTGAAAATCTTCAGCACGGACTCAATTATATGTAATTGGCTATTCCATTGCATTATGCAGGCTGTGGTAGGACGGACTCGCAATCTGTCGGTTTCTTCTGTGTTCAATGTACTCTTCTTCAGAATTTTAGCAGGTCTCCCCACTTTCTGCGCTAACCCCATCATGCATGTTAACTGCATCCTTTATTGCGAGCTGAAGCATGTGAATTGGGCATCGTAAATGGAGATTTGACTCTGTGATGTACTGGTTTACCATCATGTCAAAGCTGTTTGTAATATGGTCAATTTGGAACGGTAAGACCGCAGGTGGATTCCAGGTTTTCCTCCTTCAATACTGGTCTCCTCAAAACCAGGTAGTTTGAAGGCCTTGACCATGTTACTTACAGCCTCTGCTGTGTGGTGTCGTTGTTTATGTTCACAGCTCAACAACACTTTTCGGTCTTTAAATGTCAGGTCAATGAAATTGGCAACAATGCCTAGGTAACTGTGTCCCCTTCTGCTTGTCCAAATGCCAGTAGACATGACGAACTCATCACCTAGTTGCATAAGGTCTTTCAGCATGGTTGGGCTGCACTTGCGAAGGGCCACATCCCTTCCCTCTCTATGCAGGCTGAGGGTTAATAGGCTCTGTGCACAAGCATATGGACGAACTTCCGCTTTAGCCAGATGTCGGCATATCATTTTCCGGTTTACTTAAGGTGATCACCCGCGTTAGTTTTTAGTAGATGTCTCCAAGACCTGCCTAAAATAAGCATTAGTGATGTCCATCGAATTGTTGATGCCTGGTCCCCAGCTCCAACAAGCAAGCGGAACAAGGGATTACATTTCTACATGTTGAGTTATCTGCACAACTACGAGGGTAAGTAGTTTACTGTGGTGTGCCGGACGGCTATCTGCTAAGCTAGTTAGCGACGTGTTCCTTTTTAGTGTAGTATTAGGCAGGACAATAGAACGCATAAAAATTCACCCTAGCCTCAAAAACGGCAAAAGAACGATGGCTGAGCTTGAACGCTAGCGCATCCCCATAGCAAGTGAATTGAAGCGAACCTTCGTTCAGCCTCTTCTAACCTGAATGAAGCTTAAAATTCCATAGCCTCAAAAAAGCACCAAAACAGGTCTCCTCTTTTATTTTACTACTGTAACCTCATTTCACAACGA
Organism: Esox lucius; assembly: GCF_011004845.1. Classification (NCBI taxonomy): domain Eukaryota; kingdom Metazoa; phylum Chordata; class Actinopteri; order Esociformes; family Esocidae; genus Esox; species Esox lucius. The sequence continues at coordinate 692,127 of NC_047593.1, forward strand.
AACTGAAAAATAACAACTGGCATAGGAAGTAAACATCTGGTTCTATATGGTATTAATTGCGCTTAAAACTGCGTTACGTTGAAGTATATATTTCTAGTCTAGTGTTTGAAGTCATTGAATGACGCAAGCCACATTTTATTAAAAAGAGTACATTCTCCTCATTAAAACGATGCCCCACTTGTACCTTGAAACTTAAATGAGTCACGTACATTATATTTATTTTTTTCCCCGTACAACAGCGTCACTCATCTTGTTGTGAGTTTAGGTGTTTACTAATGCGGATGAGTATTAGTAAGTAAACCGGAAACTGCAATACCGACTTCTAGACAAAAACGAAAGTTCGTCACTATGCTGGTGCACGGAGTCTATAGGGTCCATGTACACCATTTTAAAGAGAGCCTCATTCAAATACTTCTGTCTTTCCTGCGACACTGCTGGGGATTTCCGTCCAGAAAAGTAATCTTCAAATAATAATTTTTCCTGAAATGGTCGTTCCTGCTGACTCGTTCTCTGCCAATATATTAATTATGAATATTAATAATATCATTTAATAATTTCATTTAATAATCTCATAAAAAGGAAACCATTGCACCCTCCCAAATGTGTGTCGGTGCGTGAAAAGCCAAAGTATTTATATAATTGGAAAACGAAAGGATTCATGAGCAAAGCCTTTCAATTTCCAATTACTTTAAAATTAACTGATAACATAACTACAACTAAACGTTGTAATTATTAGGGTACAAGTTAGCCTCAGCTTGCTACCCACCTCGTTCCTTTCTTTCCACAATTAATATTTACTTGTAGTTACTAAATATCTGCATTCCCTCTGCTGTTTTTGGTTTTGCTCATTCCTGTAAGTTACATACTTTTTGCATCTTTTAGTTTTTTCTGTTTCTTTATTGAAGTATTGAGTAAACTCCATGATAGCTTAAGCAAATAGCTAAAATACAGCTCCGCGCTCTAATACCGCTCCACTCACCCTTCGGAGCGGTATCGGAACGGTATTTGAGTGATTAAGGGATAAGCCTTTTGACCCGCTCAAATATCACTCCTCGCTCCAGTCAAATTGGGATCTCTCCACTCCACTCACATACTCTGCTCTGGCCACATCAAAAGGTTCGGTATTGAATTTATCAGTCAAAGTTGACTGAATTGTTAAGACTACACCTTCACCTGTCCCCATAAAAGAAGCAATGTCACCCTGTTATTACACTTACTGGGTGAAATGAAGGTGATCAACTCATTCAGTCTGAACAAAGTTTATACTTTTACCATTTTAGTCATTTATCAGACACTCGAAAACAGAACAATTACAGCTCTGGAAAAAATAAAGACACCACTGCATCTCAAAAAGTTGAAAAGGAAAGTTTTGAGTGAGGAACAGAAGCTTTCGATTGGATTTGCAGTGGTCTCTTTAATTTAAAACCTTCTGTTCCTCATTCAAAACCTTCCTTTTGATTTTTTGGAAAGAAAAAAAAAAGGTGCAGTGGTCTCTTATTTTTTTCCGGAGCTGTATATTAAGCACCTCGCTTAAGGGCTCCATATATTTTTCCTTTTTTATTTGGCCTAGAATGAGGAGCTGGAGCACAGTGTACAATCGCTGACTGATGAGCTACATGATGTTAGAGCGGAGCGTAACGTATTCCAGGAGAAGGCTCAGCGGCTGAACCGTGAGGTGAACCACATCTTAAGAGGACATGAGTGTCGGATCCTAGACGTAGACGCACTCTGCATGGAGAACAGGTGTGTGTGTGTGTGTGTGTGTGTGTGCACACGTGCGGTGTGGGTGGGTATGTGTTTGTGTGTGCAGGGGGGCATACATCAAGGAGTTAACCTTCTCACTGAAAGCCCTACTTGCCATCAACTTTGCCACAAAAGCATACTTAAGGAGCCAATATCCACCCAGTGTGGTTACACAACTCCCTTTGATAGAGCACATCCTCACGCTAGCCTGTGGTTCAGTGCTTTACAGGAACAACACAGAACATACACATACAATGACATGGTTGCAAGGTTTGATTACAGCTGAAACCAGTATAATTGAAACGAGCTGGGAGTGTGATTCTTATTCGTCTCAAATACTTGCATCAATGAATGTGCCGTAGAAGCTTTCTTTTTGGACCCCTTTTTTTGACAAATCAATATTTTCTTTCAGATATTTACATGAGCGATTCAAACAACTACAGGAGGAGGTCACCATTCTCAAAATGAATCTCCTGAAGTACAAGGTATTGCAAGCAACATGCATATACAATGAGGATTTTTTTTTATCCCTGCTGATTTTGTACAATTGCCCACTGACTAAGAAATGATCAGTCTATAATTTCAATGGTAGGTTTATTTGAACAATGATAGACAGAATAACAACAAAAAAATCCAGAAAAACGTGAATTTTGTAAATTAATTTGCATTTTAATGAGTGAAATAAGTATTCGACTCCTCTGCAAAAACATGACTTAGTACTTTGTGGCAAAACCCTTGTTGGCAATCATAGAGGTCAGACGTTTCTTGTAGTTGGCCACTAGGTTTGCACGCATCTCCGGAAGGATTTTGTCGCACTCCTCATTGCAGATCTTCTCCAAGTTGTTAAAGTTTTGATGATGACGTTTGGCAACTCTAACCTTCAGCTCCCTCCACAGATTTTCTATGGGATTAAAGTCTGGAGACTGGCCAGGCCACTCCAGGACCTTAACGTGCTTCTTGTTGAGCCACTCCTTTGTTGCCTTGGCCGTGTGTTTTTGGTCATTGTCATATTGGAATACCCATTCATGACCCATTTTCAATGCCCTGGCTGAGGGAAGGAGGTTCTCACCCAAGATTTGACGGTACATGGCCCCGTCCATCGTCCCTATGATGCGATGGCGTTTTCCTGTCCACATAGCAGAAAAACACCCCCAAAGCATAATGTATCCACCTCCATGTTTGACGATGGGGGTGGTGTTCTTGGGGTCATAGGAAGCATTCCTCCTCCTCCAAACACGGCAAGTTGAGTTGATTCCAAAGAGCTCAATTTTGGTCTCATCTGACCACCCAGTTCTCCTCTGAATCATTCAGATGTTCATTGGCAAAGTTCAGACGGGCCTGTACGTGTGTGTTCTTGAGCAGAGGGACCTTGCGGGTGCTCCAGGATTTCAGTCCTTCACGACGTAGTGTGTTACCAATTGTTTTCTTGGTGACTGTGGTCCCAGCTGCCTAGAGATCATTGACAATATCCTCCCGTGTAGTTCTGGGCTGATTCCTCACCGTTCTCATGATCACTCCACGAGGTGAGAACTTGCATGGAGCACCAGACCAAGAGAGATTTACAGTTCTTTTGTGATTCTTCCATTTGTAAATAATTGCACCAACTGTTGTCACCTTCTCACCAAACTGCTTGGCGATGGTCTTGTACCCCATTCCAGCCTTGTGTAGGTCTATAATCTTGTCCCGGACATCCTTGGACAGCTCTTTGGTCTTGGCCATGGTGGAGAGTTTGGAATCTGATTGATTGATTGCTGCTGTGGACAGATGTATTTTATACAGGTAAGAAACTGAGATTAGGAGCATTCCCTTTAAGAGTGTGCTCCTAATCTCAGCTCGTTACCTATATAAAAGACACTTGGAACCCAGAAATCTATCTGATTGAGAGGGGATCAAATACTTACAGTGCGGAGAACAAGTATTTGACACACTGACGATTTTGCATGTTTTCCTTTTTGCATGTAGGGGTCAGATTTTTTTTCAAAAATCCAGAAAATCACATTGTATGATTTTTAAATAATACATTTGCATTTTATTGCATGACATAAGTATTTAATCACCTACCAACCAGTAAGAATTCTGGCTTTCACAGACCTGTTAGTTTTTCTTTAAGAAGCCCTCCTGTTTTCCACTCATTACCTGTATGAAGCCCAGAACTACACGAAAGGACCTGGTCAATGACCTGAAGAGTGCTGGGACCACAGTCTCAAAGAAAACCATTAGTAACACACTACTCCGTCATGGATTAAAATCCTCTGCAAGGTCCCCCTGCTCAAGCCAGCGCATGTCCTGGCCCGTCTGAGGTTTGCCATTTACCATCTGGATGATCTAGAGGAGGAATGGGAGAAGGTCATGTGGTCTGATGAGACAAAAATGTAGCTTTTTGGTCTAAACTCCACTCGTTGTGTTTGGAGGAAGAAGAAGGATGAGTACAACCCCAAGAACACCATCCCAACCGTGAACCATGGAGGTGGAAACATCATTCTTTGGGGATGCTTTTCTGCAAAAGGGACAGGACGACTGCACCATATTGAGGGGAGGATGGATGGGGCCATGTATCGCCAGATCTTGGCCAACAACCTCCTTCCCTCAGTAAGAGCATTGAAGATGGATCGTGGCTGGGTCTTCCAGCATGACAACGACCCGAAACACACAGCCAGGGCAACTAAGGAGTGGCTCCGGAAGAAGCATCTCCAGACCTGAATCCAATAGAAAATCTTTGGAGGGAGCTGAAAGTCCGTATTGCCCATCGACAGCCCCGAAACCTGAAGGATCTGGAGAAGGTCTGTATGGAGGAGTGGGTCAAAATCCCTGCTGCAGTGTGTGCAAACCTGGTCAAGAACTACAGGAAACTTATGAGCTCTGTAACTGCAAACAAAGGTTTCTGTACCAAATATTAAGTTCTGCTTTTCTGCTGTATCAAATACTTAATTAATTAAATGCAAATTAATTATTTAAAAATCAAACAATGTGATTTTCTGGATACAGACTTATACATGCTTTGTAAGTGGGAAAACCTGCAAAATCGGCAGTGTATCAAATACTTATTATATTTTTCAGTTGTGTATTTTGTAAAATCATTAACAAATATGTCTTGATGAGAGTATGTTGTGTAGATGAGTAACTGCATGAAACTGTGAAACACTGATGTGAAAAATGTGGAAAATTCAAGGGGATGTGGACTTTCTGGAGAATATCATCCTGCATATTTGAATATGACTCACTTCACCGGCATTTGCATTGTTTTTCAGAGTGCTCTGGGGAGTAGGAAGAACTCGAAGACATATGGCAAAGCTAACAGCAGTGCACTCACTGGGGTACTCTCAGCCAAACAAGGTGGTGTATAAACTATTCAACCACTCTTCTTTTTAAAAGCGAATGTTCACTCAACATTTTTTTGAAGTTTTAATTACTCTACAGTACAAAATGCATCATACTTACATTTTTGTTTTCCAATAGAGATTTGGAAAAAAAAAACATCACACTGAGTTTTAGGGATCATTAAAACATAAAACAAACAAACACTTAAACTCAAATGAGCAATAATAATCTGGGAAGATGTTTTGCTGATAGGGGTCCAAATTCTGTCAACCCCAATGTTTGATATTTACAGACAGGTGACAACTTAAAAGATAAACCAACATAAAGTCTCTTGACCAGGAGCCTTCAGAACAGCTTCACTGCATCTTGACATAGATTCTACGAGTCTCTGGAACTCTACTGGAGGGATGGAACAATATTCTTCATAAAGATATTCCCTCATTTGGTGATGATGGTGATCGAGAGTGCTGTCTAGAACATTGGTCCGAAATCAATTGGGTGGATTTAAATAGCATATTATTATTATTATTATTATTTCATATTTGTCAGACCCTTTCAGTGACCCTCGTGCCCTGTGGACGGAGACTTTATAATAAACACTCTTTCAAAGTCACTCTTGCTGTTTTGACACAAAATCAAGGTCAACTGAGTAGGGATGGCCATGATTAACTGTTTAACCATTAACCGATCAAAATAATTTGGACCAATTTAATACTAGCGGTTAAACGATTAAGAAAGGTTGCCATACCAATCAACGTGTCACATCATGTGCAACCAACCACACATATGGCTGCATTTCATATACTGTTCATACTATACAGTATGCTAAAGCAGTATGCAGTGCGTCTCTTTGGAAGGTACAGAAAAGTAGTAGTTCTCGGATTGTATACCACTTCCGGTCTATTTTTGAAGTACGCGAATGATGCACACAACATGGAATATTATAACCCACAAACCCTTGCGCAGTGCAAGAAGGAGGGTTTACTGACGAACGTTTCACAAAATATAAATTAGTATCTTATTGCTAAACATTATTGAAACAAATGCTTTATGTTGGCTAGCTAAGATATTGCGTGATGTCTATTTCAAGACATAAGTGCAGTTTCATTTATTGTATAATATGTATAATACTGACCGTAGTCTAATTCAGCATGATGATTAATATGCGACAAAAGGGTTTGATTTTAAGACGCAACTTTATGACGAGGTAGTATTTCCCAATACTGGCATACTATCCCTACTACATACTAAAAGTACGTACTTCACAATCTTCCTCGAAGTACGTACTTCTAGTACGTAGCATGCAGTAGCATGCCACTTTATTGACGAGGATGCCAGAGAGAGACAGCATGCCTACTAACAGAATGCCAGAGAGAAACAGCTGACAACCTCTCAGCTAAACTGATTGATGCGGTGGAGAATTGGGATCTAAATGGGAAAGTGTCGGCATGTGTCCACGACAATGCTCTCAATGTCGTGGCTGCTAACTCCCATGCGGGCAAACTGCGATTCAGTTGCCTGTTTTGCACATACACTGCAGCTGGCAGTAAATTATGGATTTAAGGTGTTTGTGCATCACGTCATCGTTGCAGTTGGGCGGCTTGTTAGACACTTCAACCACAGCAACCCTGCATACACGGCACTGGAAGCCAAACAAGAACAAATTAAACTTCCGAAACACCAGCTCATCCAGTCATACAAAAATAAATGGAACTCTGTGTGCGACATGTTTGAAAGACTTTTTGAACAATGGTGGGCAGTTACAGCAGTTCTGTCTGACCGAACAGTTACAAAGCTACAAGAAGCCAGAACCTATGAGGGGCCGTATAAGACATTATTCATTCTGGTACTCTCACATACATACATTTTCCTTTCACATACATATATTTTCACTCTCACATACATACATTTTCACTCTCACATACATACATACATTCTCCTTTCACATACATATATTCTCCTATGCATATATTTTTACTCTCACACATACATACATATATTTTCACTCTAACATACATACAGTTTTTTTTCTCTCATAAGAATATATTTTTAACTCACACATTCATACATTTTACTCTTATATTTCTATATTTTAACTCACACACAAATATATTTTTCTCTCATATTTCTATATTTAACATACATATTCATACATTTTTGATCTCATGCACATGCAGTCACAATTTTAAATAATATATGTATATAAGCAGAAAATGTATGCATGTGTAAAGAAAATATATGTATGTGTGTGTGAGAGAAAGTTTAGTGGAAACGGAAGGAGTATAGTTGAAACGGATGGCAGAACATTTCTCACGCTGTGATTGGCTGTCATCCTCAACCTGTGATTGGCTGAGAAACTCGAGCAGGGATATGTTCAGGTCGCGATCAGCATGAAGATGAGACGAACGGTTTGCAGCGAGCCATTGGAGTTTTAAGAACTATTTTAACATGCTCTGATACTATTTCTTTCATTGAGCAGCAAAGGACATGCTCATCTGCACCTAACGTTGTTCACAGCACGGCAGAAAGTGAAATGAAACAACTTTTCAGACCAGGGGGCAACTCACCCCATATGGAAAATAAATATATTTTTGCAATTATAGAAAATACATTACAAAATGTATTTTGAAGCCCTATTAAAATGCATTTTTCAGGTCCTGTGAAAGTAAAAAGATGAAATGTAATTACTGAAATATTGATTATATCACATTTAGGTTTGAAACACATTTTATAGATGTGTACATTACCAAAATACATTTAATCTTAGTCACAAATAGTCTAACGTACTAAGGTAAACTTGGTAATACCACTACTTGCCTCTCAAATCCACCTACTCCTGTTTGGAGTAGTGGTTAGCCTGCCTAACTGTGGAGCATAAGGTTGCAGGTTCAAAACACCACCTTATCATATATTTAGACATATTTTAAAAAAATGCATTAAATACATTTTCACAAATATACTTACGCGGCCAATTTCAAACCTTTTTGACATATATTTTCCAAATGTGTTCGGAAAAATGTTTTCCAAATGTATTAAAAAATATATTTAAAGGTCCCATGACATGCTACTTTTTGTAGGCTTTAATATAGGCCATAGTGGTCCCTAGTACTGTATCTGAAATCTTTTTTCAAAAATTCAGCCTTGCTGCAGAATTATAGCCACTACAATACAGTCACAGAATGAGCTTCCTTCAAACGGCCCGTATTGGTGTCTGTGACTTTAAATTTTAATGAGGATGAAAAAGACGAGGCAAGGTGGTGGGTGGGCGTGGCCTTTACTAGCTTGCGGCAAAGGTAACGTGCATGTTTACCGGTATGTCTGGATCATATTGCAATGGCACAAAGACACATTGAAGCAATTTTTGTGGTGCTGATTTGTATAACTGATTGGATTGTATATTGGTCAGTGACCGCGCTTTTTTCCCCACCTGTCTAGCCTTAACCTCCCGCAATTGTGTGCCTTCACTGTACTGACATATTGGAGTATGCACCTCCTCAGATGTAAATATATCAATTACGTTATTGTAATGAAGAGAAGGAACAACAGTCATTGCGTGGACTGGGTTGAAGTTAGTTTTAGGTTGGATATTCAACATATAATCAGGCTAACCGTCCTCCAGCGGACTCCAGCTGCTTCTGCCGCTGAAACTACTAAAAAGTTGTTGCTAAAGATTGAAGAATGTATTTCGAATATCCAACCTTAAACTAACTTCAATGGCTGTTGTTCCTTCTCTTCATTAGAGTAACGTAATTGATATATTTACATCTGAGGAAGCCAGGTCATAAACGTGACAAAGAGCATGATTGAAGCCTTACAATATGTCAGTGCAGTGAACAATTGTGGGAGGTTATGGCTAGACAGGTGGGGGAAAAAGCGCAGTCACTGACCAATATACAATCCAATCAGTTATACAAATCAGCACCACAAAAATAGAGCTTATTATTCTTACCTTTTCCTCAGACGAGGGACCCAATTGCCAAAGTGCTGCTGTGTTTGATATCGTAAAGACTGCCGTGATCCTCGGGTTTGGTCTTGTGTAGCGTGAGGCGGTCGGCCTGTAGCACTGACTTGTCCCATAAAGAAAATAAATGTATTTTAAAGGTCCCCTGACATGAAATTTTCATTTTGTGAGGTTTTTTAACATTAATATGAGTTCACCTAGCCTATATATGGTCCCAAATTTTCTAAAAATTCCATTCGGTGTAAATTGAGCATTTTCTATCTTTGACTTGGAGAAAACGGAGAATCAAACAGGCTGATCTGGACCCGTCTCTTTGTGACGTCGCAAGGAGAAATTGTTAACTCCCATGGTAACTCCCCTTTTTCTGCTTTGCCCGCCCAGAGAAAGAATTTAAATAGAGCCAGGTGTGAGGCACACGTGTGTGAGCGCGACTTCAATTTGTCTACGCGAGGAGGAGGGGCATCATGGCTTTTGAGCGAAGGAAACACAATAATTGCTCAGTAATAGGATGTAGAGATGAGCAACGAAGCCTTTTTTTACTTCCTTCATACATGCCACAGAAGAACCAGTGGAATGATTTCATTTTCTCCGGAAAAGCGCCGACACAGCTTCCCAAAGTTTTGCATGTCTGTGGCAAACATTTCACCGACGACTATGTACATAATGTTACACAACAAAATTATTTACTCCTGCGCGCACATAAATATTTAGGCTTTATATATCTTGTGTAACGTGGCTTCATGATATGAAGGGAGAACTTTTACATTTAAAAAAACCCTCTTCTCTAAACTAGAATATTTACTGATATAGATGCTAACACAGCTTTAAAATCATCACAAATCAGAGAAACATGAAAAGGCAAAAGCAGATTAGCTTTAACTTACATGATAATCAGACATCCTAACAAAGTATCATATAGACATAATATTTTTAACTAACCATTCGGAAACATCCTTCTGGAGGCGCTGAGTTGCAACTTCTTCATCCGTTGCTTCTCCATCTGGATCGGATTCTGGGTCAAACTGAAATGCTTCAATGTGTCTTCGTGCCCTTGCAATATGATCCAGACATACCGGTAAACATGCACGTTACCTTTGCCGCAAGATAGTAAAGGCCACGCCCACCCACCACCTTGCCTCGTCTTTTTCATCCTCATTAAAATTTAAAGTCACAGACACCAATACGGGCCGTTTGAAGGAAGCTCATTCTGTGACTGTATTGTAGTGGCTATAATTCTGCAGCAAGGCTGAATTTTTGAAAAAAGATTTCAGATACAGTACTAGGGACCACTATGGCCTATATTAAAGCCTACAAAAAGTAGCATGTCATGGGACCTTTAAATATATTTTTGAATACATTTGTAAATTATATTTCCGAACACATTTGGAAAATAAATGTCAAAAATGTTTGAAATTGGCCGCGTAAATATATTTGTAAAAATGAATTTAATGCATTTTTTAAAAACATGTCTAAATATATGATAAGGGGGTGTTTTGAACCTGCAACCTTATGCTCTACAGCTAGGCAGGCTAACCACTACTCCAAACAGGAGTAGGTGGATTTGAGAGACAAGTAGTGGTATTACCAAGTTTCCCTTAGTATGTTGGACTATTTGTGACTAAGATTAAATGTATTTTGGTAATGTACACATCTATAAAATGTGTTTCAAACCTAAATGTGATATAATCAATACGTCAGTAATTACATTTCATCTTTTTACTTTCACAGGACCTGAAAAATGCATTTTAATATGGGCTTCAAAATACATTTTGTAATGTATTTTCTATAATTGCAAAAATATATTTATTTTCCATATAGGGTGAGTTGCCCCCTGGTCTGAAAAGTTGTCTCATTTTACTTCCTGCCGTGCTGTGAACAACGTTAGGTGCAGATGAGCAAAAATAGTTCCTAAAACTCCAATGGCTTGCTGCAAACCGTTCGTCTCATCTCCGTCCATGCTGATCGCGACCTGAACATGTCCCTGCTCGAGTTTCTCAGCCAATCACAGGGTGAGGTTGACAGCCAATCACAGCGCGAGAAATGTTCTGCCATCTGTTTCAACCATACTCCTTCCGTTTCCACTAAACTTTCTCTCATACACACATACATTCTTCTCTCACATACATATATTTTCTTTACACATGCATACATTTTCTGCTTATATACATATATTATTTAAAATTGTGACTGCATGTGCATGAGATAAAAAATTTAGGAATATGTATGTTAAATATAGAAATATGAGAGAAAAATTAATTTGTGTGTGAGTTAAAATATAGAAATATAAGAGTAAAATGTATGAATGAGTGAGTTAAAAATATATTCTTATGAGAGAAAAAACTGTATGTATGTTAGAGTGAAAAAATATGTATGTGAAAGGAGAATGTACATACGTGAGGGTGAAAATATATGCGTGTGAAAGGAGAATGTATGTATATGACAGTGAAAATGTATGTATGTGAAAGGAGAATGTATGCATGTGAGAGTACCAGAATGAATAATGTCTTATACGGCCCCTCATAAGAACCCTCGAGATCCTAGATGAATACTGGCAGATAATGGAGGAGATTGCGCCTGTGTTGGAGACTTTAAAATGCACAAAAACCGTCATGACCACAGAAGTGGGCATGTCAAATTCCAACATTTACCCCATCACCTTCAGTCTCCGAAACACACACCTGATGAGAGCTGAGGATGACAGCCAAAGGGTGACAGAGTTTAAGGCAACGGTTCGGCAGTCCTTGAGTGACCGCATGGGGGTAAGCTATTTCGGGTTTATTTGCCTAAATATTTTTTTTTAAATAGCCTAGGAAGGAATTATTCAATTATTATCATTAGCGTGTCTTAGCTTACTATTAGTCTATTACTATGACTGTCGTAATAGCCTGTTTGGTTATGAATTAAGAGGGACATTAATTTGGCTATATTGTTAACCACAGGTTGACACTGATGAGTTGGTGGCCAAACCAGCGCTGATTGCCTCTGTCCTGGATCCTAGACATAAACATCTGTTTTTTTACAACATGGGAGAGAGAAGCCGCAAAAGAAAAACTTCTGGAAATTTGCGCTACTGTGGAAGTGGCCACTGATGAGCCTAGTGCTGTTGCTACTGGGGGAGATGAGATAGCTTGTGCTACGGGGGAAGATGATGAGACAGCGGTGCCTGCTGACCAGGCTGGTGTCGTACAACATGCCAAGGCAATGCCTTGATGTTGCTCCTGGGAGACGTCTACAGCGCCCCTCAAAAAGCTAAAGACCCAAAGGTAGAGGTGGACACCTATCTGAGAGACAATCCCCCTACATTGGATACCAATCCTCTTGACTGGTGGAGAAAAAATCAGACACGCTTCCCAAGGCTTGCTATTTTAGTGAAGCGCTATCTGTGCATCCACGGGACATCCGTTCCGTCTGAGAGGATTTTCTCCACTGCGGGTTTGACAGTAAACCGATTGTGCACAAGACTAACACCAGTCCATGTTGACATGCTGATTTAAAAAAAAAAAAAAAAAACAGTGGACGAGCTGTCCGTTCAGGCAGGTCATGCTGTAGCTGAGGAGGGAGGTTTTTTGTACTGGGAAGGAAGTTTCAATTTTGTTGGTTGTTTTTAGCCAAGTGTTTTGTTGGATGTTTTTAGCAAATTTGTTGTTAATGCTTGACTACTATTTTGCATGTAGAAATACATGTATTTTCATTAGAACAAGTTTATCTTGGTATATTTTGTTTATGGGTTACGTTACGTACATTAGTGTTTTCTTGTCGGTTAATGGTTGATTATCAATTAACAAGCGTTGGTTGTCGGTCAAAGAATAAAATACAAATGGCCATCCCTACAACTGTTCCTTCTCCGCATTATACATGGACTTGAGTGGGTAAAATGTGCATGCATCTATACAGTACATGCCACACACCACGATGGGATTTTAATTGCTTAATTTTATCATGGAGTAGACATGTATTGAAGCTTCTGCATTTACAATGAGGGAAAACATATATTGATCCCCTGCTGATTTTGTACATTTGCTCACTGACAAAGAAATTATCAGTCTGTAATTTTAATGGTAGGTTCTTTTGAACAGTGAGAGACAGATAAAAATCCAGAAGAACGCATGTACATTTCTTTTCAAATTGATTTGCATTTTAATGAGTGAAATAAGTATTTGATCCCCTCTCAATCAGAAAGATTTCTGGCTCCCAGGTGTTTTTTATACAGGTAATGAGGTGAGATTAGGAGCACACTCTTATAGGGAGTACTCCTAATCTCAATTTGTTACCTGTATAAAAGACATCTGTCCACAGAAGCAATCAATCAATCAGATTCCAAACTCTCCACCATGGCCAAGACCAAAGAGCTGTCCAAGGATGTCAGGGACAAGATTGTAGACCTAAATAAGGCTGGAATGGGCTATAAGACCATGACCAAGAAGCTTGGTGAGAAGGTAACAACAGTTGGTGCAATTATTTGCAATAGGAAGAAACACAAAAGAACTGTCAATCTCCCTCGTTCTGGGGCTCCATGCAAGATCTCACCTTGTGGAGTTGCAATGATGATGAGAATGGTGAGGAATCAGCCCAGAACTACACGGGACGATATTGTCAATGATCTCTAGGCAGCTGGGACCATAGTCATCAAGAAAACAATTGGTAACACACTACGTCGTGAAGGACTGAAATCCTGCAGCACCCGCAAGGTCCCCCTGCTCAAGAAAGCACATGTACAGGCCCATCTGAAGTTTGCAAATGAACATCTGAATGATTCAGAGGAGAACTGGGTGAAAGTGTTTTGGTCAGATGAGACCAAAATCAAGCTCTTTGGAATCAACTCAACTCGCCGTGTTTGGAGGAGGAGGAATGCTGCCTATGTCCCCAAGAACACCATCCCCACCGTCAAACATGGAGGTGGAAACATTATGCTTTTGGGGGTGTTTTTCTGCTAAGGGGACAGGACAACTTCACTGCTTCAAAGGGACGATGGATGGGGCCATGTACCGTCAAATCTTGGGTGAGAACCTCCTTCCCTCAGCCAGGGCATTGAAAATGGGTCGTGGATGGGTATTCCAGCATGACAATGACCCAAAACACACAGCCAAGGCAACAAAGGAGTGGCTCAAGAAGAGGCACATTTATTCAGGTTTTTCTTTTGATTTGTCAGCTGTCTCTATATAATAAACCAGGTGGTTTTGAATTCTGAATGCTGATTGACAGAAAGTAATTGTATATTAATGCAGTGGAACAAGGGGTTGTGGTAAATGGCCAATAAACCATGGTTAAGAACTGTTAATAGGTACACCACAGTTCTTAGCTGTGGATTATTGGGCAATATACCACAAACCCCTGAGATGCGATTTATAAACTGGTTACCAATACAATAAGAAGGTTAGAAGTGAAGTCATATCATACATGTGGTATACAATCTCATATTCCATGGCTGTCAGTCAGTCAGGATTCAAACCACCCAGTTTATAAAATACTGTATACAACTGGTATATAGTAACCGGTTTGTAATGGCAATAAGGCATTTCAGGGATTTGTGGTACATATTAATACCATGGCTAAGTGTTGTGTTAAGGCCACCCACCAGGCGTTGTGACTAAGAATGACACTGGTATATTGCCCATGTACCACATACCCTTGTGTCTTGATGCTTAATTATATACTTTTGTTCGGCAAAGATTTGATCTAGCTTTGAATCCCTTCAAGGAGATGAGCTCTACTGGATCTTACCTGTTCAAATATATAAAGTTAATGTGATTAAACATTTAGTGTGTTAACTTGCCATCTTAAAATAGAATGTATGGAAATACAGTTAGGTCTGGAAATATTTGGGCACTGACAGTTTTCATAATTGTGGCTCTGTGCGCTGGATTTGAAATGTAACAACCAAGATGCAATTGAAGTACAAACTTTCAGCTTTAATTCAAGGGGTTGAACTAAATATTGTATGAAACGTTTAGGAACTGCAACCATTTTCATACACAGTCCCCTTATTTCAGGGGCTCAAATGTAATTGCACGAATTAACACAATCATAAATGAAATTTTTAATACTTCGTCGAGAATCCTTTGCAGGCAATGATTGCTTGAAGTCTGGAACACGTGGATATCACCAAACGTTTGCCTTAAAATAACTCCTGGGTTGCTTTTGCTGTATGTTTTGGTTCATTCTCCATCTATAAAGTGAAGCGCCATCCTATCAACTTATAATATATCCCTATACACTTCAGATTTTATCCAGCTGCTTCAGTTTACTGTCACATCTTCAATAAATACTAGTTACCCAGTGCCATTGGAAGTGCCATTGGAAGCCATACATCACCCTGCCCACTGCCTCCAGTGTGTTTTACAGATGATGTGGTATGCATCGGATCATGCACTTTGGGGAACCTTCTGTATTTGCTCTTGTGAAGCTTTCTCTTTATGGTAGACTTGGATAATGATATGCTTACCTCCTGGAGAGTGTTCTGCACTTGGCTGGATGTTGTGAATGGGTTTTTCTTTACCATGGAAAGGATCCTACCATCATCCACCTCTTGTCTTCCGTGGACGTCCAGGCCTTATTGTGTTGCAGAGCTCACCAGCGCATTTTCCTCATAATTTACCAAACTGTTGATTTGGCTACTCCTAATGTTCCTGCTATCTCTCTGATGGATTCCTTTTTTTCACAGCCAAAGGATGGCCTGATTCACTTGCATTGTGAGCTCCTTTGACCACATGTTGTGGCTTCACAGCAACAGCTTCCAAATGTGAATACCATACCTGGAATCAACTCCAGACCTTTTACCTGCTTAATTGATGAAGAAATAATGAAGAAATAGCCCACACCTGTCCATGAAACAGCTTTTGAGTCAAGTGTCCAATTACTTTTGTTCCCTTGAAAAAGAGCTACATATTAAAAAGCTGTGATTCCTAAACCCTTCCTACAATTTGGATATGAATACCCTCAAATGAAAGCTGAGAGACTGCATTTTAAGGCCATGTTCATTATTTAACTAACTTGAATATATTCTGGTAAACAGCCAAAATAACAAAACCTGTGTCAGTATCCTTAAAAAATTTTTTCCTTATGCTGTAAGCACTCAATTGGCAGTATAAGCTTTGAAAGAAATCATGAAATGCGAGAAAAAATATACACATTTGTAACAATTATGTGGAACAAATCCCATTGAACTCACCGGTAAAAACATTTTTCACAGATACAGAAAGTGGGGATTTTTGGCACAAATGCTTAATTGTTCACATTTGGAAACAGGGCCAGGAAAATCTATTGAATTTTTTGATTTATATAAACAAATCACCCAAAATATCTGGGTATGGCAAGGAAACCTAAAGACTAAATCAAGTAGTCTTCTGAACATCCTTCTGAACTGTCTTAATGTTTTGTTTGTGTAGTCCATGAATTGTTGCTTTCTGAGGACAATGGATGCAGTCTGCCTGTCACATCTCAGTCAATCTCAGACCTGAAGTCCCTGGCTACAGCTCTTCTGGAGACCATCCATGAGAAGAATCTGGTCATTCAGCACCAGCGCCAAACAAACAAGTAGGGTGCTATCCTGCCCTCTAGAAATATTAAAATGTCCTCCTTAATCAGAATTTGGTTTCACATGTCATTACAATGGACCCATACTCTACGTTCCTGTAAGTTCCTACATTAATAGGCCCAAGTTCGTAAGTTTACAAACTGGGGACTAATTATGTAGTCGCTCGAACATGCATTTAAACCTGCACTGTTGTGAAGTCTAACACTCACATTAGGTAAAAATTAAAGGAAACACCATTGCTCACCGCCTGTCATTCTGTCTATTCTAAAAGTAAATGAAAGAAATAATGTTTAAAAAAAGGAATCGATTTTATGCTGTTAATAATTTGAGGCGAAAAGTTTGAAATTGTATTATTATATAATCAAAATTGCTATCATACTATCGGTTTCATCAGTTTGGATTTAAATCTTCATTAGCCTACTGAACACACTTGTCTGTGTTGCTACTATTCCTACAGGGTTCTGGGAAACCGAGTAGGAGAGCTCGAGAAGAAACTAAAGATTCTAGAGGTGTCAGGGTTATGGAGCCTCCCAGGTCTCTGTTGCCATCTTATTTTGGTTCTCTGCACTCTTTCATTATTGTTGAGAGATGAGAGGCAACATTAATTGATTATTCTGTTATAGCCTTTTCCTGCATATGACAAATGTCCAGTCGCATTGGTACCCAGTCATGTGTGTCATGAGGGATTTGATTGTTGGAGCTGTAAATGTTTTCTGCCATACTCAGTTTCTTCTCTTTCTTTTGCTTCTGCTTCCTGGAGGCCTGACTTACAATGTTACTCTGGGATTCTCTGGAAGTATGTTTCCAATGCTAGTAATTACTGCAATTATCTCATTTAAATTTTTTTTTGACATGCTTGACATTACATTTCAGTCAAATACCAGATGCTCTTATCCAGAGTGCATTGCGGTAGTGAAGAATCCAGACAACTTTACGGCTGTCACATGTGTTTTAGACATTTTGCTAACTTTGTCCTGTATTTTTGTCCAATTTACAATTACTACCACGCCACAGAGTAGTTTACAAATTAACATACTACATGTTAGAGACTTCATTGATGAGGTAGTTGATAGCTAACAATTACAGTAAATGTATAAGTAGGTTTCTTCCAATGTTCCTCTTTATCTTTGGAGTTATTTTCCTGGCCCCTGTGCTTCAGCATTTTATTGCGTGTTCTTTAGGGTTTTAGGCTGGGTATCCTTATAAGCACTTTGTTACAACTACTGATATGATGAGGTATTTATAATATCAAGAGGGATTTATTTAATTGATGTAGTTTTATTTCTATAAGCCTTTTCGTTTAATATATTAGGCCATATAAATGTTTTCTGTTCTTGCCCTGTAATCATAACCAGTTTGGATGTGTTTTTTTGCTGGACCGCGTAAGCAGAGACAACCCAAGAGAGCAAATGTCTCTTACTGAGTGACTGACTGACAGACTACCCCTTGTTAAATAGCGTAGTGGTTGGATAAGCGGACCTGCAAACTATAGGTCCTGCGTTCCAATCTCCTCACGGTCAAAATAAATTATGCATTAGGATTTTTATACCGACACTCAGTAAGTGTACAGCTCTGTGGTGTAGTGGTTAAAAGCACAGCCTGTTGTGGGAGACCCAGGTTTGAGTCCAGATGGGACAACAACATATTTTTTAATCACGGGCGGCTTGAACTAGGCTTGTCTGGTTCCTTTTCTGGTTTGATCCAATCCCTCTGAACCCAGTTTCAGCTCAAGAGAATAGCCTGGTCCCAAGCTGACTTGAGCAGTATATTCAACTCCTATTGTCATTTTTCCATTGTTCTGGGACCAGGCCATGATTTAGCTTTCCTGCCACCCATGCATACCCTGTCTTTTCTAATGTGTTATGCAACCAAAGATTAGGGAATCTGTGACGGATACAACAATCTGTTCATATATGTATGCCAGTCTGTTGTATTGAAAATAATTATCTGTAAGAGCGTTGTGTGCAGAGCAGCTTAGGAATGTAATGTTTTTGTCAGTACCATTGTTGTGATGTAGCATGTACAAGTTGTCATAGCTTGTTTATTATATAAATGTACAGGCATTATCAAAGTGCTTATGATATATTTTTTGGCTTTTTTTGTGATTGGAGGTCGAGATGCCATCACCCTGAATAAAACTCTGCTGCCTAGATACACTGTGACAAGCCCTGAGGAGAGAGAAGTACCATACACTGAACAGAGGGTTCACCCTATGGAGCAGGAAGTACATTTCACTATGCAGTCCATCACCGGTGAATGAGCCTGTGTTCTATGTAGTTATGTGGGGCCAACTGAATAAATTGCAGTAATATTAAATATCTTACATTCACATTCAGTCAATATTAAATGTATACCTTTCATTGGCTCTTATATACTATGACTTTTATTCGTCAAACAGACAATTTAAACATTCTGTTGTACTCCGTTGTTCTGGATGTTGTGATAACAATGTTACTACTGCTGCTACATCTTATCTATAGCATAACAATCTCAATTATTTTGACTGTAGATGATGGAGCAGAAAACTACATGGCAACCAATGAGACACAGATGGAAGGCATGCCCAGAGTGACAACGGATAAGGAGACAGAGTCTCCCATGTCAGAAGTAAGCATGGACACATCCAAGCAAAAAAACACAGACAAATCAGTCACCTACTGTTCTCAAGCAGCGATGATAAAACACGAATGTCAGACCATTGTCACAAATGAAATCATGGTGCACCAATTAGAAAAGACTGTAGGTGGGAGTTCATCCCTTTCCTCAAAGCCGTATTTGTAAACATCCTGCCCCTCGGACATCTTTCTACACATTTTCTTTTGTTATAGCCTAAATGTAATTTATTATCCTTTTTTTGCCATCAATCCACACAAACTACCTTATATTAACAAGCAAAAATATGTTTTTAGAATTGTATTCCAACATATTAAAAATGAATAACTTAGGTACATATGTCCAGGCTTTGGCCGGGTCATTCAAGGATATTCACAGACTTGTCCCCAAGCCACTCCAGCATTGTCTTGGGTTTGAGCTATCAGTCGTTGTCATGCTAAAAGATGAATCGTTGCCTGTCTAAGGTTCTGTCTACTCTGGATTAGGGTTTCTTTCCTCTGTATTTTTCTCTGTTCATCCGTCCCTCAAGCCTGACCAGTCTTTCAGTCCCTGCCACTGTCCAAGATCTTTTTGACCAGTTACTTAGTATGGAAGGACAGCCAGCTGTAGGAAGACTTGATGGTTTTAGATTTCTTCCATTTTAACATGACAGAGCCCACTGTGCTCCTGGGAATTTTCAGTGCTTCAGCAATTTAATTTATAAACTTGATGGCTTGGTATTTGCTCTTACAAGCACTTTGAAATGTGAAACATCCTATTGACCTCTTATAGTGGTGTGCCTTTCTGTGTCATGTCCAGTCAATTACTAATATTACTGCAAATTGCCACAGGTGGACTCCAATGCATTCTTAGAGACATCTCAAGGATACATATGAGCTCAATTTGGAGTTTCTTGGCAAAGAGACTGAATACTTATGTACATGAGATATTTCTGTTTGTTTTTATATTATAAAGTTGACAATTTTTAAAATATAGAGTGTTGTGTAGATTGAAAGCAAAAAGTAATCAATTAAATTAAGTCTATAACAGAATAAGAAGTGGAGAAAGTGAATACTTTCTGAAGGCACTATATGCTCTTCCAATTCTTCCACATAATTCCAACATGGACAACTGGGTAATATTTGCTGGAGGCATTGATCAATAATATTACAATCTATTTGCCCAATCAAAAAGACAGTCAAACCTTTTTATAATTTCCTTGTGTAATCAGTAGTAATGTCCCTATGTATTATCAGTATTAACAAATTTACTATTGAATTGCAACACAATTACAATTGAATTATTGTTGGTTTAGTTGTCAAATAAAGGTCTTTCACAGCATATTTTAAGCACAACAATGGAATTATCTTGCCCAAGATTTAGCCTTGGATGGTTTACGGTGGAATGAATACTGTTAAATTTTTTAGAAGAATAACCTTTACTTTTATTCACTGTATTACTAAAGTAATACTTGAGTTTGTTTGTGAAATCTTGAAATCACACTTATCAGTTAATTGTGAACAATTACACGGTTACAAAAGTTACATTGTGTTTCATACAATTGTTTAGTTGCATCTGTGCAAATAGCTTAGTCAAATTCTTTACTTACAATATGAATTAACTCAACACACGTTAATTACCTTTTAAATCAACCAAAGCATGACATTTGTATAGGCCTATATGATTATTTTAGATTCATTTTAAAATTAAACTATGTTGATTACTTAGATTCATTGAAAATTAAACTATGTTGATACATTTTTGCAATTATTTAGACCTACAGTGGGGAGAACAAGTATTTGATACACTGCCGATTTTGCAGGTTTTCCCACTTGCAAAGCATGTAGAAATCCTGAAAATCACATTGTATGATTTTTAAGTAATTCATTTACATATTAATATGCATATTGTATGACATAAGTATTTGATACATCAGAAAAGCAGAACTTAATATTTGGTACAGAAACTTTTGCAATTACTGAGACCATATGTTTCCTGTAGTTCTTGACCAGGTTTGCACACACTGCAGCAGGGATTTTGGCCCACTCCTCCATACAGACCTTCTCCAGATCCTTCAGGTTTCGGGGCTGTTGCTGGGCAATACGGACTTTCAGCTCCATCCAAAGGTTTTCTATTGGGTTCAGGTTTGGAAGCTGGCTAGGCCACTCCAGGACCTTGAGATGCTTCTTACGGAGCCACTCCTTAGTTGCCCTGGCTGTATGTTTCGGGTCATTGTAATGCTGGAAGACCTAGCCATGACCCATCTTCAATGCTCTTACTGAGGGAAGGAGGTTGTTGGCCAAGATTTCGCGATACGTGGCCCCATTCATCCTCCCCTCAATATGGTGCAGTCGTCCTGTCCCCATTGCAGAAATGCATCCCCAAAGAATGATGTTTCCACCTCTATGCTTCACGGTTGGGATGGTGTTCTTGGGGTTGTACTCATCCTTCTTCTTCCTCCAAACATGGCAAGTGGAGTTTTGACCAAAAAGCTCTGTTTTTGTCTCATCAGACCACATGATTGACCGTCATCTTGAACTTCTTCCAATTTTATCCCTGATGTTCTTACAGAGCTCTCTGGTCTTGGCCATTGTGGAGAGGTTGGAGTCTGTTTGAATGAGTGTGTGGACAGGTGTCTTTTATACAGGTAACGAGTTCTAACAGGTGCAGTTAATACAGGTAATGAGTGGAGAACAGGGGGGCTTCTTAAAGAAAAACTAACAGGTCTGTGAGAGCCGGAATTCTTACTGGTTGGTAGGTGATTTAATACTTATGTCATGGAATAAAATGCAAATGTATTATTTAAAAATCATACAATGTGATGTTCTGGATTTTTGTTTTAGATTCCATCTCTCACAGTTGGAGTGTACCTATGATATAAATTACAGACCTCTACATGCAAAAAGGAAAACATGCAAAATCGTCTGTGTATCAAATGCTTGCTCTCCGCACTGTAGGTATTTGATCCCCTCTCAATCAGAATGATTTCTGGGTCCCAAGTGTCTTTTATATAGGTAACGAGCTGAGATTAGGAGCACACTCTTAAAGGGAATGCTCCTAATCTCAGTTTCTTACCTGTATAAAATACATCTGTCCACAGCAGCAATCAATCAATCAGATTCCAAACTCCCCACCATGGCCAAGACCAAAGAGCTGTCCAAGGATGTCCGGGACAAGATTGTAGACCTACACAAGGCTGGAATGGGGTACAAGACCATCGCCACGCAGCTTGGTGAGAAGGTGACAGTGGGTGCAATTATTTACAAATGGAAGAACCACAATAGAACTGTCAATCTCCCTCGGTCTGGGGCTCCATGCAATTTCTCACCTCGTGAGAACGGTGAGGAATCAGCCCAGAACTACACGGGAGGATATTGTCAATGATCTCTAGGCAGCTGGGACCACAGTCACAAAGAAAACAATTGGTAACACACTACGCCGTGAAGGACTGAAATCCTGCAGCACCCGCAAGGTCCCTCTGCTCAAGAACACACAGGCCTGTCTGAACTTTGCCAATGAACATCTGAATGATTCAGAGGAGAACTGGGTGGTCAGATGAGAAATTGAGCTCTTTGGAATCAACTCAATTCACCGTGTTTGGAGGAGGTGGAATGCTGCCTATGACCCCAAGAACACCATCCCCATCGTCAAGACCTCTACATGCTTTGTAAGTAGGAAAACTCGCAAAATCGGCAGTGTATCAAATACTTGTTCTCCCCAGTGTACAATGCATAATTTGTGAAGTGTGATTACTTGATTAAAGTCTATGGTTACATTTCAATGACTATTGAGCCTAACATTTTGATTTATTTAATTTATTTATCCTCAAAACAAAAGTTTCCTTTTTGTTACTACAGTACACAGATAAGCCATAACATTATGAGCCACCTGCCTAATATTATGTAGGTCCCCCTTTTGCCGCCAATGCAACCCTGACCTATCGAGGCATGGACTCCACTAGACCTCTGAAGCTGTGCTGTGGTATCTGGCACCAGGACGTAAGCAGCAGGTCCTTTAACACTAGAACCGCCTACGGCAACTGCCGTTGAGTTTTAAAATAAATTAAATAAATAATTAATAAATAATTAAAATACATTTTGAAAGCTACACCCCTCCTCCTTCCTTGACTTTTCCTAAATAGACATATATTACACTGTGTCGTTGTCAGAATTCGAAACTGACAAATGGAAAACTATTTAGAGAAGATTTACCTGTTGTTTTCTTACCCCGTTTTCCTAGCGTTGGTATCCAAATGGTACCCAGGCGCTTATCAGCCTTCACTGAATGCATGATGTCAATGGATGAATGCGTGAGCCTTGGTTGAATTTGAATGAAATACAAGATTTCCATGACCATTAAAATATTTAATTAGGCTTTTATTGAAACATAAGTAGCCTATATTGTTTGTATTATCACACATTACAATAGGAGTTTCAGCTTATTCTGTAGGCTAATACATAAAATGTAAATATCAAATGTAAATCTACAAATATATTATGCTAAATAATTATTCACCAAACAAAATACCAGTGATATTCTTTACTAGTCACGAATTACAAACTCAACAAGCGTATTATTACGTTACAGTTTTTATATTAGGAAAGAAAAACTAAATCGCACACACATCTTATTGTCTCTCTTAGAATTTTCTCTGCTTATTTTACTTAAGATTAAGATTCAACAATCAGGAGAGGGAAACAGTGCCCTACCAATGCTGTTTAACGTAGAGGTGGGCAGCTGTTGACCTCAACTGGGGATGTCGTCGGGCGGTGGAAGGAGTACTTTGAGGATCTCCTCAATCCCGCCGTCACGTCTTCCATTGAAGAAGCAGAGTATGAGGGCTCAGAGGTGGACTCGTCCATCACCCAGGCTGAAGTCACAGAGGTAGTCAAGAAACTCCTCGGTGGCAAGGCACCGGGGGTGGATGAGATCCGCCCTGAGTACCTCAAGTCTCTGGATGTTGTGGGGATGTCTTGGTTGACACGCCTGTGCAACATCGCGTGGCGATCGGGGACAGTGCCTCTGGGATGGCAGACCGGGGTGGTGGACCGGGGGGTGTGTTCCAACTACAGGGGGATCACACTTCTCAGCCTACCCGGGAAAGTCTATGCCAGGGTACTGGAGAGGAGAATACGGCCGATAGTAGAACCTCGGATTCAGGAGGAACAGTGTGGTTTTCGTCCGGGCCATGGAACACTGGACCAGCTCTATACCCTCTACGGGGTGTTGGAGGGTTCATGGGAGTTGGCCCAACCAGTCCACATGTGTTTTGTGGATTTGGAGAAGGCATTTGACTGTGTCCCTCCCGGCATCCTGTGGAGGGTGCTTTGGGAATATGGGGTCCTGTGTCCTTTTTTATAAAAAATAAATTAACCTGGAAAATACTCGTTGAGATTAAAAATCTCTTTTTCAAGAGTGTCCTGGCCATGACAGGCAGCAGTACAACCATACATACAACACAGAATACACAGAATCGGAAAAGGGTGGCTTGCCCACTTCAGGTTGGTGGAGAGTGCCTGCTTCAAGTGGAGGAGTTTAAATATCTAGGGGTCTTGTTCATGAGTGAGGGAAGATGGAACGGGAGATTGACAGACGGATCGGTGCAGCTTCTGCAGTAATGCGGTCGATGTATCAGTCTGTCGTGGTGAAGAAAGAGCTGAGCCGCAAGGCGAAGCTCTCGGTCAATCTACGTTCCTACTCTCACCTATGGTCATGACCGAAAGGACAAGATCCCGGATACAGGCGGCCGAAATGAACTTTCTCCGCAGGGTGGCTGGGCGATCCCTTAGAGATAGGGTGAGAAGCTCGGTCACCCGGGAGGAGCTCAGAGTAGAGCCGCTGCTCCTCCACATCGAGAGGGGTCAGCTGAGGTGGCTTGGGCATCTGTTTCGGATGCCTCCGGAACGCCTTCCTGGGAAGGTGTTCCGGTCCCGTCCCACCGGGAGGAGACCTCGGGGAAGACCTAGGACACGCTGGAAGGACTATGTCTCCCGGCTGGCCTGGGAACGCCTCGGTGGAATTGCAGGGATTTCTGGCAAGTACTGGCTGTGTGCTACATGTGACAATAATCTCCCGTATTCTTCATATGAATGGGTTATGGAGTAGGGTGGCAAGACGGAAGCCTTTTCATACAAAGAAAAACATCCAAGCCCGGCGGAAGTTTGCAAAAACAAACATCAAGTCCCCCAAAAGCACGTGGGAAAATGTGTTATGGTCTAATGAAACCAAGTTTGAACTTTTTGGCCATAATTCCAAAAGGTATGTTTGGCGCAAAAACGACACTGCACATCACCCAAAGAACACCATACCCACAGCACACATCCAAATCAGCAAAAGCATGGCTTCACCAGAAGAAGAATAAAGTTTTGGAATGGCCCAGCCAGAGCCCATACCTGAATCCAATTGTGGGGTGATCTGAAAAGGGCTGTGCACAGGAGACGTCCTTGCAATCTGACAGATTTGGAGTGCTTTTGAAAAGAACAGTGGGCAAATTCTGCCAAGTCAAGATGTGCCATGCTTATAGAATCCTACCCAAAAAGACTGAGTGCTGTAATAAAATCAAAAGGTGCTTCAACAAAGTATTAGTTTAAGGGTGTGCACAGGTTGTGAGTTTTTAATTTTTCCCTAAGTTATTTTTTCAATTGAATTGTTCACATTATGGGTCACATTAAGAATGGAAAAAGTTCTGACATGATTTATCTTTGTCTCATTCATATACATCACAAAAACCTGGCATTTGAACAGGGGTGTGTAGACTTTTTATAACCACTGTATATAATGTGAACTCTGTGAGCAGGTCAGACACATCTCAGACCCAATTTACAGCATTTAGTTCACAATGGCAAAACTAGCAGTGCACTTGATAGTTTTCTTTGTTTGTGTGACGTGCAGATGCTGCAGCATATCAGCAATCGTTCTGTATCAAATTTACAAATAAAATTAATTTGATCAACTTTATCAATTTTAGTTCTACAAATAGGTTGTAGCCTATGTAATTATTTCTTTGAAATATATTGTTTTTATCAAGCAACCATGCTTTAGGCCTATGTAGGCTATTCATGCGTATATCCTTTGATTTTCACAAACTAGTTGATAATGTCTCTTATTTTACTTTGTACATCAAAATGAAGACTAAATTCTAATGGCTTTATCTTTGAATAATTTCTGTAATTTTCATTTTGTACATTTGTAGAGCCTAATAAACGAATGAAAATAGTCTAACCTATGTTCTAAGAAATAATCATTGTATCAATGTATTATTTTTTTGTACTTTTTTTTCCATATGATAAGACATTTAATACAAACACATTCTTGTATTTTTCAAGTTCATTAACCATTTAAAACAAATAAATTATGTAATTCTTAATTGCTTAGACTTTTCCATATACGTTTATGACAACCCAGTAGAAATGATGCTCTGGCTGGATGGTGATGCTGCAGAGGAGAATGTCCATGCTAATAGGGATGATTCATATGCTAATGACGCCAAAAAACGGCATTCGGCTCAGGCAAATATTGAGGGTCTGAAAGGCCTGGCGGTTCTAGTGTTAAGTCCTGTACATTGAGAGGTGGGACCTCCATGAATCGGACCTGTTTGTCCAGTACGTCCAACAGATGCTCGATTGGATTGAGATCTGGGGAATTTGGAGGCCAAGTCTACAACTCGTTGTGTTCCTCGAACCATTCCTGAACCATTTTTGCTTTGTGGCAGGGCGAATTATTCTGCTGAAAGATGTCAGTGCTATTAGGGAATACCATTGCATGGTCTGCAACAACACAGGTAGGTGGTATGTGTCAACAACAACATGACTGGCAGGACCCAAGGTTTCCAAGCAGAACATTGCCCAAAGCATCACACTGCCGCCTTCTTCACTTCCCTTCTTACCATAGTGCATTCTGGTGCCATGTGTTCTCCTGGTAAGCGACACACACACCCGTCCATCCACGTGATGTAAAAGAAAATGTGATTCATAATTGCACAGTGGTCCAGTTCTGATGCTCACATGCCCATTGTAGGTGCTTTCGGCAGTGGACAGAGGTCAGCATGGGCACCCTGACTGGTCTGCAGCTATGCAGCCCCATACGCAACAAACTGTGATGCACTGTGTTTTCTGATATCTATCAGTACCAGCATGACCTTTTTCAGCAATTTGAGCTACAGTAGCTCATCTGTTGGATCGGACCACACAGGCCAGCCTTCATCACTGCATCACTGAGCCTTGGCAGCCCATGACCCTGTTGCTGGCTTTTCCTTCCTTGTTCCACTTTTGATAGGTACTGACCATTGCAGACCGGGAACACCCAAAAAAATTCCAGATTTACCCTATTTCAGACTGAGGGGCACGTCAGGGTAAGAAGGGAAGCGCATATTGCAATGCACCCATCATGCATGTAAGCCTCTTGAGGCAGTGTTATTATCGGGGCAAAATGTACCTGAATGACTGGGTTATCCCATTAATAGACTTTTCTGATGTCATAGGTATATTCCAGAAAGACAATGCCAGGCTCATTGGGCTCAAATTGTGCAGGAGTGGTTCAGGAGGCATGATGAATCATTTGCACACATGAATAAGCCACCACAGAGTC
Source organism: Esox lucius (assembly GCF_011004845.1). Lineage (NCBI taxonomy): Eukaryota > Metazoa > Chordata > Actinopteri > Esociformes > Esocidae > Esox > Esox lucius. The sequence goes on from NC_047593.1 coordinate 719,861, forward strand.
CTGACCTTAGACCGCTTGAAAGTCTTCGGGATGTGCTGGAGAAGACCATACGGAGTGGTTCAACTCTCCCGTCATCAATACAAGATCGGCAAAAAGTTAAATAATAAATGTTGTGATATTGCATAAGGTTGTCAACAGTGCCATGGCAAATGTGTGCCATAAACAAAGCTAAAGGCATTCCAACAAAATATTAGTGTGTATGACTTTTTTGGGGGGCCAGGCAGTGTACAGGTGCATCTCAAAACATTTGAATAAAAATAATGTACTTTTCCACAATATTCAATTTTTTTAAGATGCACCTGGATATGCCAGTATGTTCCACGTGACATCAATACTATTTAAACATTTTAGAATGTCATGGCTGAGGTATGACAGGGATTCTATTCACTATTTCACTTTTTCCATGTTGTTCCAGAATAATTTTAGAATTGACCAAAAGAAAAATATCAATCTACACACAAATATCAATCTAATGACAACGCAGAAATGTACTTAAATGTTTGAAATATCACATTTACATAAGTATTACATAAGGATTGGAATTCAGCTCAGCTGTATCCTGTTTCTATTGATTCAACTTTGAGATGTGTATAATACTGGGGACCACCTGTGCTATGTTGATTGGACATGATTTGGAAATGCACACACCTGTCTGACTATGGTCCGACAACTGACATTGAATTTCAGAGCATTTATTCCCCACATCGAGAGGGGTCAGCTGAGGTGGCTTGGGCATCTGTTTCGGATGCCTCCGGAACGCCTTCCTGGGAAGGTGTTCCGGTCCCGTCCCACCGGGAGGAGACCCCGGAGAAGACCTAGGACACGCTGGAGGGACTATGTCTCCCGGCTGGCCTGGGAACGCCTCGGTGTCCCCCCGGAAGAGCTGGAGGAAGTGTCTGGGGAGAGGGAAGTCTGGGCATCTCTGCTTAGACTGCTGCCCCCGCGAACCGGCCCCGGATAAGCGGAAGAAGATGGTATGGTATGGTATGGAGCATTTATTTCAAAGGAATTGTCCGTACAGCGCTGAGACAGGATTGTGTCAAAACAGATCTGGGAAAGGGTATCAAAAAAGATTTTGGAAGCATGGAAGGTCCCCATCAACACAGAGGCCTCCATCAAGTTTGCAACCACCCAGTCTTTCTAAAGCGGGTCGCACAGCCAAATTGAGTAACCAGGGGGTAAGGGTCTTGGTTAGGGAGGTGATCAAGATCCCATTGTTCACTGAAAGAGCTCCAGTTTCTTTCTGGAGATGGGATAATCCAGCAGACGGACAACCAACTCAGCAGCACTCCATCAATATAGCATTTATTGAATGCCTCTCATCAGTAAAATGCATATGATAGCCTGCTTTGGGTTTGCTAAACAGCACCTAAAGGACTCAAACCATGAGAAGGTCTAGATTCTGTGGTCTGATGCCACTAAGATTGAGGTCTTTGGCCTGAATGCCAAGCATCATGTCTGGAGGAAACTGGACACTGTTCATCATGTGGCAGCTGTGGGGTTGCTTTTTGGAGTAGTCATGACCAAGAAAAGATGTAAGGAGCAAAGTACAGACAGATACTTGAAAGAAATATGCTCCAAAGTGTTCAGGACCTCAGACTTGGGCAAAGGTTTACCTTCCAGAAGCACAGTTACCCTAAGCACACAGCCAGGATCAAGAAGGAGTGACATTAGGATTACAAGGCAGTTGCCTTACCCACTGACCCACACTAGACATGGGGTTTTAGGATGAGTAACAACAATAGCAAGGTCGCTAGTATATGTTATAAAGACATTTTATTGTCAACGTTACATTGACCTTAGGCATCACAGCGTTGGGGTTAGGGTTAAGGTTAGATCTCACAGCACCAGGGTTAAGGTTAGTGTTAAGGTTTGGGCTACGGTTAGGAAACAAAAAAGGTTAGTTTAAGGTTACGTCTCACAGCTCTGGGGTTCAGGTTAGGGTTTGGGTTAAGGTTAGCTATCACAGCACTGGGGTTAATGTTAGGGTTATGGTTTGGGTTAGGATTACAAAGAAAATCACTTCAATCTTATGTTGTGACAACACCACTCGCCAGGACTAGTTACTGGTTCCCCAGTGGACCAGTGGGTAGCGTGCCTGGGTAAGATGTGGAAGGTCACCGCTTTTAACCATGTTGACTGTTTTTTTTTTACTGCACGTAATATATCTCACGAAATCCCCTGCCTAACATTTATGTAAAATTGTCTACGTCATCATTCTGAGACCAGGTTGGTTATTCGCAAACGTTTCTGACTGAATCTTTAAAAGCAATTACAATCGTAACAGAACATTGTACTACATCACAGAGCAATTACATCACTATATGTTAGTTGTGTATTTATGTAATTTATGTATTTCCCCACAGAATACATTTTTTAGACTAGCATGTTTGAATATAAACCCAAAACAGGGTGCCAGGCTGCCTCAAACAGGAAGTAATAAAAATATGGGGTTTTGTTGAGAAAAAGGGCAGAGTACAGGAGGTGAGCCGAGGGTTTCGGGAGCAACAGCCGACAACGGAAACGGATCAACAATCTACACCAGGACCTGAGACGGATGACATACACCTACCCACCTCCCCCTTGGTGTTTGTGCATGAACCGAACGACCCCAGTACAACAGAAAACTTTCAACAGCTCTGTGAAGAAATGGGGAGGGCCTACATAGACCCCAACTAAGGACTATGGGAGGGGTGGTAAAGTCTGAGGTCATGTGATAGTGACAAACCAATCATTGAACAATGTTGTATAATATGTATATCCTTCATACACCAAGGGAGGGAACTGAAAGATAATATTATGGTAAACCAATCATTGTACGGTTACGTGAAAATGTGTACCTCCCTCATAAAGGGCCTGAATAAAAAACTTTATAAAAGGGCCTGAAGGGTCGGATAAAGGTGCGCTTTTTGCTGTTGGAGCGATGACTAGAGAAGAGTTGATCTGACTCTTGGTTATTGGACCCTCTTAGAACCCGGCACTGTCTGTACTAGTGATTGACTAAATAAAGGTAGGAACTTGTAAACGCTCTGTCTCCTCTTGGTCTCTGTGTAGGTGTGTGATTGTCAAATGCTTGATCATAATTCCTCTGCCTCTGAGCTGCAGCCCTGTTTTTACGAGAGATAGTAGACAGTGAGATTCCGCATTCTCCATAAATCAACCTTAGACCTTGAGACGATATCAGTTTCCCATCCAGGTCCCTTGCAGGCAACTGAGAGAAAGGGGTAGACGCAATCGTCTTGAGAGTGTGTTTGGTACTGGTTTGCTCCAAGGTGGCGTAAAAATACATAAATTCCTTGAGGGATTTGGTCTGGGTTTAATATACAGTACGGTTATATTTGATAGAATATTTTAGGATAAAAGAAGTGGGTTAATTCAGGATTCTTTCCCGAGAAGGAGTACAATCCTTGATTCCCCACCATAAAAAAGATCTGACTTCTGACCACTTTAGAGCAGGGAATGCCCAGACAGACAGAGGATAAGCAAACCAGAAAATAGTTTGAACGGAACATAAGGCTATATAATGCCAACGCAAGTACGATAGGGGCGACTTTCAGTACCTCAGGCTCGATGAGTGAACCGGTTCTAAATAAGCACAACTATAAATATTGTTGAGCCTTAGGAATCGCTGGGTGGCAACATAAAAAGTTCCTCCGTCGGAGGATTGATCGATAGGACCATTCCAGACTTAGGACCCGTGTCATAAGCCAGGGTGGAACTGACCTTGCAGTGGGTCAACTTACGCTGTATTCCAGTGCCTGGTAAACTGAGTTCGGTGTAATACCTCCAAAGACGTGAAATCAAACTAAAAAGATCCTAGGGCAAGTGTGAAATAACCAAAGACGCTTGGCGCCATCACCTGAAACTGAGGTCTGATAAATAAAAGGAGGTAAGTTGATCGGGTGATCCCAGAGGTAAAGGCCGCGAAAGTTTCCAACAGGGGAATAGTGTTCTAACATCAGCATGACGTATCTCAACTGGATTCTCTACTGAATATGATTAAACTATATAATTAATTCATTAAATAAAAAGAGGTCTTTCTTACAGAATCACTTGCAGAGAACATTAGGGATATTTTTGTTGTTTGCATTGCGTACCACAAACAGACTGTATAAACTTTTGCATAGAGTTATGGATTAGGGATTTGTTTGTAAGATTAAATTTTATATATATACTGGTGTACACTGATGAGTCTGTTTCCAGCCTGAGCTCATGTGGCACAGGTGACATCTTGTGACAGGGATAGCTAGTGCAGGTACATCGGAATTGGCTAATTACATACACCTGCCAGCCCTTGGATTGTCTGGTGACTTCCTTTATAAACAAGAAGGACCCAGCCATAGACATCATATATAAAGGCTAGACGTCTCATGATGCAGTCAATTCCGGCATCACCGGTGGCCATCTTGTCACAGGCAGGCTTCCTGGCGGGCTCTGTGGTACCTGATGTAAGGTGAGTGATCAGCACTAACACAAATACTCTTATCTCTCTGAAACCTTGACGGATTTACAAACGGTTTGGTTTCTTACAAACGTTATTAACGTGGCTATAATTCTGAATGCTTGGAAATGTTGAAATTGCAGCTTTTCTTTTCTAAAAACGTCTAAATCGTGCAGCATAGTTGGATCACGGCTACTTGCGCAAGTTATTAAGGCAGATATCACAAACGAGCTGTTCGATTATAAAGATTTTACTGACACCAATAACGATTTTATGACAACTAATCTTTTGTCTAAATTACAATATTTGTGGATGTGGTTGTAGTTATTTGCTGGCTAATAACAATAAGCTTTGAGTGAGGCCTATGGCAACTAATGTTACAGTTTAGCTGCTAACCAGCGAAGTTGCACATGCTTTTCAATCCGGTTGGTTCCTATGCTGCTTGAAGGACAGCAATATGTCCTGACCTACAGGTTCAGCCAGGACCACTTGGAGCTTCTCTTCAACTCTATCAGAGCATCTGGTAGGGATCATAATTTATATTCACCAGCCGCAACACTAAGTGACACAGTGTCAGCAAATGCTTGTATTGTTTTCAGTTTATCGGTCCATATGTTTTTTTACTTTTGGTAACATGTTTTCTGAAAACATACACCCTAACCCTAAGACATACACAATACCTGGAAGTGTCACAAACCATTTTGAGTATTTAGAAAAATGCCTGTGTTTGACTATTTGTTTGCAGAACTTATCATCACTTATACAGTCTGAATTGTATGATAATGTCATTCAACCTATTTTATGTGGAAAGATCATTCAGGGGTGGCTAGTTCTAATTAGTCTTTTTTTGTAAAAACGTTTTAAGCATAAAACATTTTAAAGCATGTATTGAATATCTATACTCGTATATCTTTTTTATTTATTTATTATTATTATTTTTTTAAACGATGGCTGGAATAACAACCCTAATGCCAGCCAGTTCAATTACATCTTTAGGATGTAAAGCTGATGCAGAGGCAATGTGACGGCACAGGATGACACAGAGTCCCTACCAGCTGTCATCGACACCTCTACAAGCCTGTCAGCTGTAGATGTGTCCTCTGAAGCAGGAGAAGATCTTCCATCCCCGTTTGCTGACATTTCTGCCCTAGTACATGATCACAGCTACCTTGCCGTCCACTTCGATGGTCTTGTGGACAACGCTCTCATGTACATTTCAGGTGAAGGCTAACTGAAAGTCGATTTTCCCTATAACCAAAAGTGCCAATAGTCATGATCTGGGGAAAAACAATCTCACGATTGTCCAAAAAGAGAAGTGTTCCCTTAATTTCCCCATGCTTATTAATGATTATTGTTATAAGTTATGATATTACTAACTTAAATTTCAGGATTTGTTGTGCGACAGGCTCTGAAGAAGCTGTCGTGTGATGTCTGCCGTGCCAGCCTGGTGACAGATGCTGCATCTGCCATCAAGGACCAGAGCTACCACCTGCTGACTTTAAAAAACAATGGAGGTCTGGTGATTTCATCAGAGGGAACCATGAGGGTCGTCAGGGCAGCACAGTGGGTCATTCGGCAGTCATCAGGAAGTACCAGACGATCACAGCCCATCAAACTGCTTGAGGTTGTTTACATTGTCTGAAAAAGGATCGGTTCAGAGGATGTTTGTGTTGGGATAGACAGTATGGGATAGACAGCCACCACTATAGGCTGTTAAAAATAATTCTGTCCCTGTTTTTTAAGTTAAGGCTGCACCACATCGCCAGAATTACAATCCTCAGCTTACAGAGCAACAACATGCAACAGAAACCTAATAAAACTGTCCTATTCAAAGGGCATTAGCCCAAGGTATGTGTTTTCAAGGTACTGTCCTCTTTTACTTCAACAGTAGTGTAGTTCTTTCTACAGCATTTATTTTTTGGATATTTGTAAAGGGGAATCATGTACCAATTCTTTTGTGTGCAAATAAATGTCACTTTTATAATAGTTTAAAAATAGAGACTTGTGTAATGATTCCATATTTTTTGTAGTCATTCTATACCAGAACCCCTGACATACAATCCAAATAGTCTACAAGTAACATCAGTGTTATCTTTCATTTGATTTCATTTCATTATGCTTCTACACGAAAAGGTTGCCACACAGTAAGCATTTTATTGTCAGCATTTTGTCTGACAAAGTCCTATGGGGAGGTTCCATAGGGCGTTTTACTATACGCATGACCATACCTTGGCAAATAATGGTCTAAAGTACTCAATTTCATTCTATATTGATCTGCTTTTGCACACAGCTTCACAAGACCTGGTGCTAGGGCTCAGTTGTGTTTCTAAAGTATATCAAGTGACCTAGAGGGCTGAAATGTGGTCAGTTCAGAGATGCTTGTTATCCGGCAGAAAGAAAAAAACATGTAGTAATTAAAATAATTTTATAATAATTTTATTATAATAGTACAAAAGTGTATATGTCTTGTTGCCATTCTGTAGCCTATTTATTGATTTAACATAAATACCTTGTGTTTGTATATTCATTACACCTATCTGGTTCTGTTCAAGCATATTTTCATATGGAAGTCCATGGTTTTAATGGTTCATATGTATGCAGTGTCATAACTTCATCTCTGACATTTATAACAAACCAAACCGTTTGAAAATCGGTAGAAAAATTTGAAAGTTATGGTTATTTAAAAAGTACATGCACCATAAAACACAATGTTAAGAGTGAGCGAGCGGCCTGTGGCAAGATGGCCACCATGTGCAGACGTCGATCTCCATTGGCCAACAGCGCGGACAAGGTATCTAGCCTTTATATATGATGTCTTTGGACCCAGCACTCAGAGATGGAATAAACCAACCTGGATGTGTACTGGGTACACATGTGTACGATATGTGCTGGCTTGCTGTTGCAATCCTGATAGTTTAGATGACAATCTGAGTTAGTTAAATGACAAGGGTATTAGTCAGAGTAATAATAGAGGAAGAAGAAGGAATTACTGCCTACCTGTTTTGGGCAATAAAAGCTGACTTTCTTTATTAGCTGAAAAATCCCTCAATACAAACTACTGTTTGTGGTTACCTGCACCACTTTCCTGCAATTCTGTGTCTGGCCTCTTGTCCTACTCCCACTTTAAAGTGACTATAGGATTCAAATCCATCACAGTACATTGGGTTGCCCTGTCTTTGATGGGGTATTTAAAAAAAACTAAAAAATACAATAAAGGTTTGTGAAAGTTTTTATTTGAATACACAGTTAACTACAGTTATGAGCTATAAAATAAAAGATAAACAGAACATCAAAGAGGACCTAAAAGTTTTTGTAACTTCGAACTGGATAAAAAAAATTCAGAACAAAAAAAGGTAAAATAAACGTTTGATTCCACCATGTAACAACTGGGTAGTAAGTGTTATTTCCTAATTGCTTATGCCTCAAAAGTATAGAACATTGCTATTATTCCCCACCAATGCACATCAAATTGGGCCTTATGAAACAATTTGTCAGCGCTCTAGATAAGGAGATGGCAGCCTTCAAGTACCTTCAAGACTTCTTCCCTAAGCTGTCTGAGGCAAAAGTCAAAGCCAGTGTCTTTGTTGGACCACAGATAAAGATCATGGAATGCAATGAATTCCCCAAGAAGCTCATTAGTAAGCAGAAAGCATCTTGGAACAGCTTTGTCGCAGTGGTTCGGGGCTTCCTGGGCAATCACAAAACTATGTGGAGCTGGTTGAGACTCTGTTGAAGAACTACTGCACAATGGGGTGTAAGATGTCCCTAAAAGTCCATATTCTTGATGCTAATCTTAATAAATTACACTAGGATATACTGTACAATGAACGCCACTACCAAAGACAGTAAAATGAGAACATGGGAAACTACATTTGGGGGCTGATTCATGAAAGTGATTTATAGTACAACCGTACATCTCGAAAAACTACTTACTTCTAAATCTTTTGTAGTCATTTTGTATTACTTTAGTATTTAGTTCGGTCCAGAAATATTTGGGCACTGACACTATTTTCAAAATGTTGGCTCTGTACACCACCACAATGGATTTGAAATGAAACAACCAAGAAGCAATTGAAGTGCAGACTTTCAGCTTTAACTCAAGGGGTTAAACAAAAATATTGTATGAAACGTTTAGGAATGGCAACCATTTTCATACACAGTCCCCTTATTTCAGGGGCTTAAATGTAATTGGACATATTAACACAATCACATTTTTTCCACTTTGCCTTAAAAACTCCTGGGTTGCTTTTGCAGTATGATTTGGGCCATTGTCCATCTGTAAAGTGAAGGGCTGTCCAATCAACTTAGCTGAATTCGGCTGAATCTGAGCAGACGATCTACACTTCACAATTAATCCGGCTGCTTCTGTCTTCTGTCACATCATCAATAAACACTAGTGACCTAGTGCCATTAGAAGCCATGCATGCCCAATGCCATAACACTGCCTCCACTGTGTTTTACAGATGATGTGGTATGCTTCGAATCATGAGCCGTTCCAAGCCTTCTCCATACCATTTCTTCCCATCATTCCAATACAGGTTGATCTTAGTTTCATCTGTCCAAAGAACACTGTTCCAGAACTGGGCTGGCTTTTTTAGATATTTCTGGGCCTTTCTATTCTTGAGGCTTATAAATGGTTTGCATCTTGTGGTGAACCCTTTGTATTTGCTCATGTGAACTCCTCTCTTTATGGTAGACTTGGACAATGATACCCCTACCTCCTGTAGAGTGTTTGTCACTTGGTTGGATGTTGTGAAGGGATTTTTCTTTACCATGGAAAGTATCCTACAATCATCCACCACTGTTGTCTTCTGTGGAAATCCAGGCCTTCTTGTGTTGCAGAGCTCACCAGTGCATAGTTTTTACTCAGAATGTACCAAACTTGTTTTGGCCACTCCTAATGTTCCTGCTATCTGATGGATTTTCTTTGCAGCCTAAGCATGGCCTATTTCACTTGCATTGAGAGCTCCTTTAAACTCAGGTTGTGGGTTCACAACAACAGCTTCCAAATGTGAATGCCACACCTGGAATTAACTCCAGACCTTTTACCTGCTCAAATCATGAAGAAATGATGAAGGTATAGCTCACACCTGTCCATGAAACAGCTTTGAGTCAACTGTCCAATTACTTTCAGTCCCTTGTGGGGGCTACATTTTAAAGAGCTGTAATTCCTAAACCCTTCCTCCAATATGGATTGTGAATACCCTCAAATTAAAGCTGAGAGAGTGTCTTTAAGGCCATATTCATTATTTAACTAACTTGAATACATTTTGGTAAATAGCCAAAATAACAAAACTTGTCAGTTTCCAATTATTTCCGGACCTAACTGTAAATACATGTCAATTTGGATTCACATGTAGTTTTTTCTGACTTCATGTGAACAAAAAGACACAAATTAATTTTCTTTCTGAATAACAGCCATTGTCTATACTTAGGCTTACAAAAATAACACTTGCTACCCTGTAACAAAAATTGTGTAACATAGTGTTTCATCCCCTGCTCTGTTGTCTGCGATGGGCCTTATCCCACAGTTTTGGTCTACTCATCCCAATTGTGCAGCATGCCAGCCTTTGTCCAGCATTACCATGTAGCAGGCTCCCTGAATCCCCACCCTGGCCTAGGTCATCTACCTTCTCATGGACCACCACCGCCCGCCCCAGCACTGACAATCCCCCGAACAGAGTGGCCTCTGATTCAGTCAACTTGTGAATCCTTCCCTGGCTGGCCACAAAGTTTCCAAAGTCCCCTGGATGGTTGGGATGAAGAACCTTGTATGGGTTGTAATGGCCGCCAGTGGAATCACAGCCCTCACTGAAGTCCCCATACTGGTGGATGTGGATGGCTCTGGACTGACCATCACTCTGACTGGAGAAGCCATGGAGAAGAAAGCGGACCTTTAAGGTTCCTTCTGGGTATTCCTGTTTGAACAGAACCTGTCCATACACCTTGGGTAAACCCTCACCTAGCTTGGTGTTGGGTCTCATTTTGCAAGCTGCATAGACAGTTCTGTTAAAATCTGTGGCTTCTGGTGGGGCCATGTTGGAGGCAACCTCCTCTCCTGGTGTAGAGAAGCAGGCATGCACGCTTACCAGAACCACCAGAAGTGTTGGATGGAATGGAAGCATGGTTGTAGCTATTCTGTGTAACCTACAAGAAAAACAAAAAACATAAGCATCCAGGTTTTATGCTACACATAAGCATACTACCATAAAATTAAAGACATAGAATATTTGAGATGAGTATAAATATGAAGTTACCCATTTCTAAATGTTTTAATTTTTGATTTGTTCTGTACAGCTTGGCTTATCATAGGCATATACAGTGCCCTCCACAATTATTGGCACCCTTAGTAAAGATGAATAGAAAAGGGTTGTAAAAAATGTAATTCACCTTTTTGTGAATTAGCTGAATGTCACACTGGAAAATGCTGAAGTAAATTTATTTTGGGGAAAAAATACAGTGAGGAAAAAAATTTTTTGATCCCCTGCTGATTTTGTACGTTTGCCCACCGACAATTTTTTTCCTCACTGTATGTCAAGATATCATTAATTCTAACAAAACCATGTGTGCTACAATAATTGGCACCCCTAGAAATTCTTATTAACACATTTTAATTGAAGCATTTTGTCCATTTTACTTTTTTAAGTTCAGGGGGTAAAAAAGTGTTTATGAACATCTGAGCAGAAATCCATGACTTCCTGTTTCACTGGGGTATAAATATGAGGTGACACAGAGGCTATATTCCCTTATTCATAATCATAAATATGGGAAAGAAAAAAGAACACAAATCAAATGAGGGAAAAGTGTGTTGAGCTTGAGCATAAATCAGGGAATGACTAAAACAAAATAGCTACTTATCCGAAAATGCCTTTTATTGTATCAACCATAAGGGCAACACTAAAAAAGTTCAAACTGGAACTTTTAAAAAATTGCTTGGAAGAGGACCCAAGTTTATTTTGCCCCAACACAGTGAAGAGGATGGTAAGAGAGGCTAAAACCTCCCTGAAGATCACTGTTGGAGATTTACAGAAGAGAGTAGCATCTTGGGGCCACAAATGGCGCTTTTCCACTGCATGGTACCAGCTCGACTCTACTCGCCTCTCCAAAACTAGCATTAGACGCCACCTCCATGCCAATGAAATATTTGGAAGGTATGCCACTAAAATGCCGTTCCTGTCGTTACACCATAAACATAATTGCCTGGAGTATGCTAAATGCTACTGGAACTTTGACTGTAACCGAGTGCTATGGTCAGATGAAACCAAAATGTGTTGCTTTTGGCAACAAACACTACACAGAAAATAATCTTATGCCCACTGTGGAGGTACCATGCAAGCAAGCAAGCAAATGTATTTATATAGCACAATTCATACATCAAAGCAATTAAATGTGCTTTACAAAGAAAAAAATTTGTTCCAACTATAGGGGGATCACACTTCTCAGCCTCCCCGGGAAAGTCTATGCCAGGGTTCTGGAGAGGAGAATACGGCCGATAGTAGAACCTCGGATTCAGGAGGAACAGTGTGATTTTCGTCCGGGCCGTGGAACACTGGACCAGCTCTATACCCTCGACGGGGTGTTGGAGGGTTCATGGGAGTTTGCCCAACCAGTCCACATGTGTTTTGTGGATTTGGAGAAGGCATTCGACTGTGTCCCTCGTGGCGTCCTGTGGAGGGTGCTTCGGGAATATGGGGCCCTGGGTCCTTTGCTAAGGGCTGTCAGGTCCCTGTACGACCGAAGCAGGAGCTTGGTCCGCTTTGCCGGCAGTAAGTCAGACTTGTTCCCAGTGCATGTTGGACTCCGGCAGGGCTGCCCTTTGTCGCCGGTTCTGTTCATAATTTTTATGGACAGAATTTCTAGGCGCAGCCAGGGGCCGGAGGGTGTCAGGTTTGGGGACCACACGATTTCGTCTCTGCTCTTTGCAGATGATGTTGTCGTGTTGTCCCCTTCAAACACGAACCCTCAGCATGCACTGGGACGGTTTGTAGCCGAGTGTGAAGCGGTGGGGATGAGAAATAGTACCTCCAAATCCGAGGCCATGGTCCTCAATTTCTGTAGTAATGCGGTCGATGTATCGGTCTGTCGTGGTGAAGAAAGAGCTGAGCCGCATGGCGAAGCTCTTGATTTACCGGTCAATCTACGTTCCTACTCTCACCTATGGTCATGAACTTTGGGTCATGACCGAAAGGACAAGATCCCGGATACAGGCGGCCAAAATGAGCTTTCTCCGCAGGGTGGCTGGGCGATCCCTTAGAGATAGGGTGAGAAGCTCGGTCACCCAGGAGGAGCTCGGAGTAGAGCCGCTGCTCCTCCACATCGAGAGGGGTCAGCTGAGGTGGCTTGGGCATCTGTTTCGGATGCCTCCGGAACGCCTTCCTGGGAAGGTGTTCCGGTCCCGTCCCACCAGGAGGAGACCCCGGGGAAGACCTAGGACACGCTGGAGGGACTATGTCTCCCGGCTGGCCTGGGAACGCCTCGGTGTCCCCCCGGAAGAGCTGGAGGAAGTGTCTGGGGAGAGGGAAGTCTGGGCATCTCTGCTTAGACTGCTGCCCCCGCGACCCGGCCCCGGATGAAGTGGAAGAAGATGAATGATGAATGAAGAATGCTGTTTTGGTGACTGCTTTGATATGACTGTTAAATGTGAGGTCTGAGTCTATGAAAACACCAATTCCTGCGCACTTGATCCCTGGTTTTAAGGGCCTGAGAATCCAGCTCTTTATTAATACTTCATCCAGGTATTTATGTGCTCTATATAGTGACACAGAGAGTCTATTGAGCTGTTGTCATATGGTTCGAGAGCCGTATATATTTGAGTATCATCAGCATAGTTGTGGTAGTTTATGTTGTTGTTTTGTAGAATTTGGCCCAGGGGTAGCATATAGAGATTGAACAAAAGCGGTCCGAGAACTGATCCCTGTGGAACTCCGCATGTCATAGCCACCCTATCAGATTCATGATTACCAATGGTGACAAAGTAACTCCGGCCATCTAAAATATGATCTGAACCAATCAAGGACTGTCCCGGAGAGTCCTACCCAATATTCCAGCCTACCTTTAAGTGTTCTATGATCTACAGTGTCAAATACTGCACTGAAATCTAATAGAACCAGAACCGTTATTTTATCAGAATCACTATTCGGCTGAATATCATTTAAACTTTAATCAGGGCCATTTCAGTACTGTGGTGAGGTTGGAAACCTGACTGAAATGTGTCTAAGAGACCACTTGAGGTCACAAAATTGCTAAGTTGATTGAAGACAACCTTCTCAATGACCCTATAAAAGGGCAATTTAATACAGGTCTATAGTTGTTCATTATAGATACATTCAGGGTTCTCTTTTTTAATAGGGGCTTAATGGCAGCTGTTTTTAAAAAACTTTGGGAAAATGCCTGATTGCAGAGAGCTATTAACTATTTGCTGTAGGTCCATTGTTATAGAATTAAAAAATATATATAATAAGTCTGATGGCAGTGTGTCGAGACAGCAAGTGGAAGCTTTAAGATGTCCAACTTTTTCGTCTACGGATTTTTTATCAATTGTATTAAAATGTGACAAAATAACCAAGTTATGCCTATTGTTGAAGCTACCAAGGCTTTGTTTATAGATGTCATAGTGAATTTTGAGTTTAGTTTTCCTCCACTTACGTTCCGCTTTCCTACATTCACTTTTCAGGGCGCTTACCATCATGGTGGTTCTCCATGGTGTTTTCTGTTTGCTCATAGTTTTCTTTACCATTAACGGTGCAACACGATCCATGATATTCAATATTTTGGCATTAAAATTATCCAGGAGTACATGAACTGTCTGAGCACTTATTGTTGGAGAGATAGCTATGGCTTTAATAAATTGAGCATTGGTACTCTCATTAATGTAGCTTTTCTTAACAGAAACAGAGTTTGCTGGAACATTTGGGGTGATAAGTGAATCAAAAAAGACACAGGAATGATCAGACAGGGCCAAGTCTTTAACCATGACAGAGGAAATAGCAAGAACTTTAGAGATCTAGAATGTGGCCTTGAGAGTGTGTACGCTCTTTCACAAGTCGAGTGAGATCAAAAGTGTCAAGTAGTGCAAAAAGTTATTTGGCATTATTGTCTGTACTATTATCTATGTGGATGTTAAAATCCCCTGTAATAATAAACAAGTTATAATCAACTGATATAACAGAGAGTAGTTAAGCAAAATTCAGCAAAAAAGCAGAATATCGTGGAGGTCTGTAAATGGTTAAATGGTTAAAAACTAAATGTTGGGGGTACCCTTCAATGTAAAACAGAGATATTCAAAATAAATAAAATTACCTAGTGTATTTTCTTTGCACTGGAATGTATCTTTGAATAGGGCAGCCACTCCTCGTCCTTTCCAACCATTTCGACACGTATTCATATAGTCAAATTTTTCAGGTGCTGTCTCTTCAAGAATTGCAGCACTACAATCTTCTGTTAGTCACGTTTCAGTGAGAAACATAAGATCTAGGTATTAGGATATTATAATGTTATTTCCCAATAAGTATTTGTTTGCGAGAGATCTGATATTAAGTGAAGCCAGCTTAATAGGTATAATACGGGTTCCTGTTCTAGTAGGTTGAGGTGTATACAGTTAACAGATTAGACAAGTTTACTTTATAGGTTGCATTCTCACAATTCTTTCTATTTCTAATCAATACTGGAATAGAGATACTGGGTCCTAGCTTGTACTCAAAACAGTCGGCACTGCTATTTTAACAATAGCAGGGACCCGAAGCACATCACTGAGTATATTTTGTGCTCCGTGGAAATAAAGGACAAGGTTGTTGACGATGTGGCAGTTGTCTAAGCAATCGTTTTAGACGGGGGAGGAGTGGGACATAGTTTGTGCTCTAGTTTGGTTAGAACTAGCTCCCTGATTGGTGAGTGTTGTGGAGGGGGGAGGGTGAGTGTGGTAAAGGAGGAGAGGGGGAGTGTGATAGAGGGGGAGAGGGTAGGTGTGATTGAGGTGGAGAGGGAGTGTGGTTAAAGGGGTGGTGGGAGTTGTTGTGCCCCCATATGGGACAAGGACAACTTCTGGAAGCATTGGGTGATTTTAGTTAGAGGGTCAGGAGAGGGGGGGTGAATAATATGCCTATGAGTACTGTCCTTAATGCTTATCTTGTTTTGGATTGGCATTCCAAGAGCGTGACGTAGGTTGGCAGCAAGCAGCCGGCATCCCATGATGTTTGGATGAACCCCATCAGGTCTAAAGCGGTCTTTACAGTTCCAAAAAAGATTGGAAGTGTCAATAAACCTCATTCCATGGTTGAGGCATGCCGATGTCAGCCATGTATTCAGCCCAAGGAGTCTGCTAAAAGATTAAATTCCTTTCCCCAAGGTTGGAATGGGGCCTGAGATGAAAACTTTTTGTTGAAAGTTTTTTTCCAGTAGCATCGAAAAATCGAGAATAACCGGCAACATTTCTGTTAGCTCTCTGACCGATGTGTCAGCCATGGTTAGGTTTTCAGTCTTTGCCATTCTGATATGCTTGGTTATGTCGTCCCCAATCAAGGTAGTATCTGGCTTATCAGATATGGAGTTAGCAAAGTTTCTTCTTTCCCTCGTCCTATCAATGGTTTTAGGGCTATTTCTTGGATTTTGGTTAGCCCTAATGCTAGAGTTGGGGTTAGCTTCCCCAGGTTCATTTACACACATTTTGTTCCGAGTCAGTGGATCGTACCTGTTTTGTAGTGTGAGTTCAGGTGGTGGATTGAGGGTTGGTGCTGTCCTATTAGATTTCTTGCTGGATTTGCACATGTCCAGGGGAGAATGTCAGCCAGGTCTGTGACAGAGTGGTCTAGATTTGAAGTAATCCCTTGTATACCAATCTGTGTCCTTCCGTTGGCATTTGGTAGCTCAACCCCTAGAGTAGCTGCTCAGAGCCTCACATATTTCAAGCTGTGTTATCGTCTCATTCAGCTGTTCGCTCTAAAATTGCTCTGATCTGTTCACCAGTTTTGACTGCGTTCTATCAAGTATAGGGAAATCTTTAGAGCTCTCTAGCCTTAAGTTAGCCTGTTGTGCTACCTTAGCATTAGCATTTCTTGATTCACCTGCGGGACAAGACCCACAGTCTGACTGGAAGAGCGCTCTGGTGACTAAATCTTCTAAGCGGTTGATCCGTTCCTACAACAGCTGTCTTAGCTCCTCCATCATAAAAATCATTCAAAAATACAAAAGAACTATGCTTTTTTTATGTAATCTTTTAAAAAATTACATAAAATTGTAAAAACATGATTTAAAAATGAAACAAATGCAAAAGATTTAAAGAAGTAAGAAAAGAAAGGCTGGCAAAAGGCAGGAAGCAGGAGAGGTGTGTTATGCAACTGTATGTTTGATCAATTACACATTGATGTTGTGGGGTTGTTTTTCCTCCAAAGGCCCTGGAAACCTTGTTCCATAACATGGCACCATGAACTCCATGAAATACCAGGAGATTATAAATCTGAATCTGACTGCCTCTGAAAGGAACCTGAAACTGGGTTGTCATTGGATCTTCCAGCATCACAATGATTCTAAACATATGTCCAAATCAACACATAAATGGTTCACTGAACACAAAATCAAGCAAAATCTAAATCTGCCATGGCCACCTCAGTCCCCTGACCTAAACCTGTGGGCTTACCTGAATAGGAGAGTCCATTTTCAGAGGACCAAGGACCCTGGAGAATGTGGAGAGATTCTGTAAAGAGGAATGGTCTCAGATTCCTTGCTCTGTATTCTCCAACCTTTTGGTGAATTACCTTGACATTAACGTAAATCACGAAAATGAAAGAAATGTATAACCCTTTTTACTCATCTTTACTAGGGGTGCCAATAATTGTAGAGGGCACTTTAAGTCATAATTGAAATCTACCATTGGTCTCAGGCAGGGGTGGACTGGCCATCAGGAGGTTCGGGACTTTTCCCGGTGTGTTGGGCCGAACCAACTAACGAGGGCCACCCAGCAGCCGCTCAGTGCAATTTTTCCCGGAATGATCAGAATTTTGTGGGCCACTCAGCTTGACTTGAATTCTCTCTCCCTGTTTCTATCTCTCTGGTGCACAAAGGTCTACACAACGGCAACTCACATGGACCGACCCAATATTTCAGGGGGAGGAGTAGTGACCCCTGCAAAATTGAATTTGTCCAACCATTTGGCAGAACAGGACTGGTCAGTAGGGGTGGGCGATATTAACAAAAATTCACGATCACGATATTTTGCATTTTCCAAGCGATAATGATATACTATCACGATATACTGTAAACATTTGTTTTACTTTTATTAGCCCTTCAAAGTATTTTTTTTTTCTAAATATTGCATTTAAACATACAGAAGCAGAACGGAAGGCAAAGCACATTTCATTGATTATGTTTTTTCCTGTGCGAACATGAAACAAACAAAGGTATAAGAGTTAAATATATATGCAGTTAAATTAAATAAAATATTTCAAGTTTACAGGATGTAAGTAAATGTAAAACATTGTTTCATGCAAAACATAAGTGCATTTTTTTCAGCATAACACTGGTCATTATGAATTCAACTAACAACTCGCTGCCTCCCTCTTTACAAGTTCTGTGCCAGGAACACCAGCATATTGACAGTTTCTGGTTTCAGAGATGCCCTGTGGCATGTGACCACATTTTTGTAAATGCTCTGTCAGAGGGGAAACTTGTGGCTGGGATGCAGGGATGGAAATAAAAAATTTTGTCCATCGGCCACTGTGGCTGGTGGATTTCAAAATCTAACAGCCACTCAATGTTTTTACCAGCCACTTTCTTGTTTTTAACCAACAACGTGAAACGTGTTGACGACATACAGAGCAGTACATTATCAGATTCGTCTCGTCGTAAACTAACCAATCGCGGGACTCCCCATTGTCTGCTTTTCTCCATCGTTCTTTAAAAATTTTTTTTTTGACTTTCGCCTCTTTGTCCACTGGCTCTTCCTGAGATGTTTTCTCACCTCTTAACGCCTGCGATGTAACGCCACATATTTTTTATGTGCGCCGCCTCTAAAGTGTACGTAAAAGGATTAGTGCCAAGCAATAATACAAAAAATAAAACCATCTCGACAATAAAGACACATCGTTGTGTTTCGAGAAAAACCCAGTAATATTTCGAGAAAAAAGTCGAAATACAATCTTGAGAATAAACTCATGAAATATCGAGAATAAAAGTCGAAGTTATATGTAGAATAACGCATTCGATCAGTGTGCAGTGAGTTGGATAAATTAGTCAAGCTATAGACTTTCTTTCAGTAACAAAGAAATACTATCAACTATTAGCTAATTATGACAGAATTATAATTAGCATACGAATTTAAAAGAGAATTTGCAAGCAGCTAGGTCTTTTTAGAAAAAAAAAATGTGTCCAATTTGCGCGATGTACTCGCTTTTGTCCAACATGAATTGACAACCAGTGGACAAATGCAAGGTTATCGCTGGCTTCACCTACGCGCGATTCATCGAGGTTTCGTGGTTTCCCATAAGACGGATTATTAAACTTTATTCTTGATATTTAATGAGTTTATTCTCAAGATTGTATTTCGACTTTTTTCCTCTAAATTTAACGAGTTTAATCTCGCATTTTGATGACTTTAATGTCGAGATGGTTTTATTTTTTTTATTATTGCTTGGCACTAATCCTGTTCCGTAAAAGTGTCCGGGTGAAACAGTATGCTATTTTTATTTACCCGCCACGGTGGCCGGTAGGTGAAGCGAGTTTACCCGCCACAACACAAAATCACCCGCATTTGGCTGGTGGCGGGTGCTAATTTCCATCCCTGCTGGGATGCATAAATATTTCATTGCAAGACGACTCACTTGTGGAAAGTTGGATGCGTGACCTCGCCACCACTCCAAAGGATCAGCCTCACTGTCTGCTTCCATCATCAGAGTGTAGCTATCCAGCTCTTGCTCAATGACCTGTCTTTGGGTTAAGGCAGGTGCAGGTGCACTATTGGTATTCTTAAAGAAGCTTCCAAGGCTGATTTTGGAGCAGTGGCAGCTTGTCTCTCTCTCTGTAATCCCCTTCCACAGCAGTGTTCCCTACCAGCAGGGCTTCCGCCTCAGAGGCAGCTCTCACCTTCACCTCCACCAGCTTCTCAGTGGTCATGTATGTATTCTTGAACCTTGGGTCCAGAAATGTAGCCATGGTAAGCAACTCATCTGTTTCAGGGTTGGTGTATTTGTCAAATAGGTAATCAACTACCCTCATCTTGATGTCTCGGGTCAGTTGGGCTTCACCCTCATTTGATTTCAGAACCTCCGTCTTGAACAAATGGAGGACTGGTTTAAGATACAACACACTCACATATGCCTCTCCTGACAAGGCGTCTGTAAATTCCTGGAGGGGTTTAAGTGCTGCCATGATACATTCAAAGACATCAATGTCTTGATAATTGGGTGCAAGGTGCCTTGTTTTCTTGTCTGCTGAAAGGACATGTGTGATGGCCTTTTCCTGCTCCAGGACTCTTTCCATCATCTGCAGTCGAGATCCCCAGCTTGTCGGGGATTCCATGATGAGTTTGTGGAGGGGCAGGTTCAGTTTGTCCTGTGCACTTGGGGCCTTCTGTTTCTTGAAACTATAGGAAAATGTGCTGACCACTCTCTTGCACACTCCTGTGTCCCGGGAAAGCCGAGGTTCGTTTTGGACACTCCTCTCTGAAAAAAATAATTTTGAAAGAAATTACATCACAATTATTCAATAAACATGATAACAAATGGAATCCATCTATGGAATACATACAACTTTGGTGATTAAGAGAGCTATGTTGTTTTAGAAAACGGGGACATTTATTGAGTAGGCATTTATTAATGAAAGAGAAAAAGGATAGATGAATATATTGAAATTATAAACTAATGTGTCTATTACAAACTACAACTTTTAATAAAAGGCCTTTATTGTAGGGGCTAAAAACATGGTAAACGCCAAGGCGTTCCTGCTACTGTTTTCATACAATTATTATAGATTTGCATAACTGTATTCATCTTAACGCATAGGATCAGGCAGAATAGTCAGCTATAACGTGCATTGGACGTTGAAACTTATACTTACCAATAGCGATGTGTAGCCTGTGTCCGAAACACCCTAGTCTTGTCCATCTGTTTAGCGCCAATGTTTTGACCATGTTCGCTCCACTGTCGGTAGTCATGCAAACTTGACGCGAATCTTCCAAGCCCCAGGACGGGAGTGCCTCCCTCAGCACAGCTGCAATTATTTCTCCGGTGTGGACGTCTGGGAAATATGAGGTCTGAAGACACTTGCTTTGCTGCTTCCAGTTGTCGTCAATATAATGAATTGTAAGGCTTATGTAAGGCTCTGTGGTCCGGCTTGACCATAAGTCTGCATTGGTGGAGAAGAATATAGTTTTATTGATCTCGTTGGCAACTCTGTTCTTGCATTCCATGTAGAGATTTCAGACATGTCTTTAAGTATTTACGGCTCAGGATCTCGTATCTTGGGTCTAGTGTTCGAATCAGCTTTCTGAAACCATCTTTCTCCACTGTTTGAATTGTTAGCATGTCTTTTGCTATGTGAATACCAGTAACAAATGATGCCTCGATTGATAGCAGAGTGTGGGTCTGGCTTGTTGACGTTTTGGGAATTTCTCAGCTTCTCTGGGGATTTGTTAAACACATTCATTGTTCATATTCGCGCACGTGCATGGCTTTCAGGTGGTGAAAAAGATTGCTAGTGTTTCCACCTTTGGCTAGCACAATTCGACGACACAACTCACAGACTACTGTTTGTTGGTCGATGTCGGATAATTTGAAACCAAACCATTTCCAAACGACAGAAGAGGCCCCCTTTTTTTTAACCAATTCTTCTTCGTCCGGCACACTAACCCCACTGGCGTTATTTTCAGACATACTTAATGTTTGCTTACTCTTGCTAACAAAAGCAGCTTACTCCAGTGAACATTTGCTTCCTCTTGAGTTGCGCATGCTTGTTTGTTGACTTTCACTGGCTGGCACAATGCGTGCAGCGTCCATGCTTAAATGTTTTTTTTGTAAAATATACAAATTTGAACTAGCCCATTAGGCTGTATCACTTCACTTACATTTTATACCAAACAGAAACACTTTATTAAGACATTTAGTAATATATTGCGATATCCATGATATGGCACAATCCATATCATGACACCACGCCATACCGGTATTCGCGTTCATACCGGTATACCGCCCACCCTTACTGGTCAGTATCTTAAGCAAAGTT
This sequence comes from Esox lucius, assembly GCF_011004845.1. NCBI lineage: Eukaryota > Metazoa > Chordata > Actinopteri > Esociformes > Esocidae > Esox > Esox lucius. Next base: position 741,510 of record NC_047593.1, read on the forward strand.
TTTTTTTTAGTATTTGCTGCTTCTCTTAATATATGTTGTTAAAATGTAGAGGAAGAGAAAAGGTGGTACGGAGAAAGTCAGAGATAAACGTCAACAGTCACTTGAGGCAGATGCTGCCAAGTGCAGCAACATAATCAAGATGTTTCAGACGCATACTCAGTTCAAAGGTGATGTTCCTCTCAAACCAAAGTCGAGTAGCACTATAACAGTGACGGGGAAATGGCACACATGATATCGCACTAAATTTGCTAGCTTCCCATAATTTTAGTGGTGTTCGTTATAATGTTATTTTAAAATCTAGCAATATTTTCTTCTCCTGTTGGTAAATGTTGAATGTGTGCTGCTAGCTAGCTAACCAAAGTATTGGTACAAGACAGGAGGCTAACTACTAACCTTTCAGCAAACAATAGTCTAAAGTATGTGATTTCTAATGTGTTCTTTTTTACATCTAAAGTAAGTGAATCTGAGGCAGTGGAGACAGACATGGAGTCTGCATTTGCATCGACGATAACAGGTGTGGCAAAGCAGCTATGGAGCGCTGTAGCATTTTGAACAGGGGAATTGTGTAAATTACTTAATGGTAATTTAAGAGGATGGAGAGGATGGAGGCAGGGTACGATATAAAGGAAAAAACACTGAGGAAATAGTAGAGATGGAGACAGTTGAAACAAATGCACAAGGGTCCACTGGTAGTTGAATAGCCTACCTCACTAGTCCATCATCATAAATGGAGGTAATTACAGTGATAAATAGCAATGAGTCGCATGAACTTGCAATGTTCAAGTATTTCACATGTGCGATAGAAAACAGCAGATTATTATAATGAAACCATATTTGTGAAGGCCAGCAATGTAGTTGTTGAAGTGTAGTTAATTACTTAAAAAATTATAGTAATTAACAATACTTTAACAATTACATTGCACAAGTAATATTTAGGGAAGAATCAGTCTGGTATTCAGCAGGTATTCTGTCTATAAAGGTGTGACCAGCACAGTCACCAGATCTGAACCCTATTGAGCTGTTGTGGGAGCTGCTTGGCCGTTTATTAAGCAAGAAGTGCCCATCAAACCAATCCAATTTGTGGTAGGCGTTCAGAAGGCATGGGATGAAATCTCTTCAGATTTCCTCAACAAATTGACAACGTGAATGCCAAAGGCTTAAAAAGGCTGTAATTGCTGCAAATGGAGGATTCTTTGACAAAAGCAAAGTTTGAAGAACACAATTATTATTTCACCTAAAAATAATTATTTCTAACCTAGTCAAATACTACACTCACCTAAAGGATTATTAGGAACACCATACTAATACTGTGTTTCACCCCCTTTCACCTTCAGAACGGCCTTAATTCTACGTGGCATTGATTCAACAAGGTGCTGAAAGCATTCTTTAGAAATGTTGGACCATATTGATAGGATAGCATCTTGCAGTTGATGGAATTTTGTGGGATGCACATCCAGGTCACGAAGCTCCCGTTCCACCACATCCCAAAGATGCTCTATTGGGTTGAGATCTGGTGACTGTGGGGGCCATTTCAGTACAGTGAACTCATTGTCATGTTCAAGAAACCAATTTGAAATTATTCAAGCTTTGTGACATGGTGCATTATCCTGCTGGAAGTAGCCATCAGAGGATTATGACCACGGTGGTCATAAAGGAATGGGCATGGTCAGAAACAATGCTCAGGTAGGCCGTGGCATTTCAACGATGCCCAATTGCCACTAAGGGGCCTAAAGTGTGCCAAGAAAACATCCCCCACACCATTACACCACCACCACCAGCCTGCACAGTGGTAACAAGGCATGATGGATCCATGTTCTCATTCTGTTTACGCCAAATTCTGACTCTACCATCTGAATGTCTCAACAGAAATCGAGACTCATCAGACCAGGCAACATTCTTCCAGTCTTCAACTGCCTCTTTTTCCTATTTGTGGAGATGAGTGGTACCCAGTGGGTCTTCTGCTGTTGTAGCCCATCCGCCTCAAGGTTGTGAGTGTTGTGGCTTCACAAATGCTTTGCTGCATACCTCGGTTGTAACGAGTGGTTATTTCAGTCAAAGTTGCTCATCAGCTTGAATCAGTCGGCCCATTCTCCTCTGACCTCTAGCATCTTTCGCCCACAGGACTGCCTAGAAATTGGACAGGTGTTCCTAATAATCCTTTAGGTGAGTGTATATTTCCTATTGATTTTGCAATATTTCCTATTCAAACTCATTTCATGCATGTTTTCATGGAAAACAAGGAAATGTCTAACGCCGAATTTCCACTGGCGCTTTAGCCTGGTTACAGGGCTACACCGATTTATGGACCTTTATGGAACTTTGGAACCAGACTTTCCTGTTTTGACTATACATTTGATACCAAGGATTAAGGAGGGGTGCAGGTGGGGAGTGAGGAGTAAACTATCAATGCAATTTGGATTTCCGGTTACGAAAAATAAAAGGCGATAATTTTCTGGTAGATAAATAAATCCACAAGTAAATTAATCCAGTCGGGAGGTGGTAGTGCAGTGTTGGGTGTGATTTTTTTTTTCTTCACAGTACTGAAACTGCCCTCCTCAAAGTTGTTAATGACATTCTTGTCTCTGCTGATGCTGTGGCGCCCTCAACATCCTTATCCTGCTTGACCTGAGTGCTGCCTTTGACACAGTCAGTCACCAGATCCACAGTCATTCAAAGGCTCAAAGCTTTGGGTTTTGAGGGAGCTGCACTTTCCTGTCTACACTCATACCTCACCAACTGTACTCACAACATTTTGGTCCATGGTCATAATTCTGACTCAGCTGTAGTCACACAGGACGTCCCCCAGGGTTCCATTCTTGGGCCCATGCCCATCATCTACATCCACCCCCTTGGTCAGATCCTCCGTCACCTTAAATTGGACTTCCACTGCTATGCCGATGACACTCAGATCTACCTCTGCAATAAATCCCTCACCAACCCTCCCCTGTCTCATTTTGAAACTTGCCTGACAACAATAAAAAACTGGCTGCAGCAGAACTTCCTCAAGCTTAATGATGACAAAACTCTCTGACCTTATTCCCCAATACCATTCCTCCAGGTCACTCCGCTCAGCCACTGCTGGCCTCCTTATCATCCCTCGGTCCAAGCTGCGGAGCTGTTCAAACAAGCCTTTCCCTAGCCCCTGCCCTATGTTGTTTGACCCACCCCCCTCTTTTTGGTTTTTGTTTTGTTAGCTACCATTTGTCTCTTTGATCTATCTGTAGTTGTTTGTTATATATGTATTGTAAAGCTTCTTTGGGTACTTGAAAAGCGCTATATACAGTATTATTATTATTACTATGCTTCAATAAAAAATAAAAAAAATAGCATAATCAGTCATCATTTCAAAATCAATGCCAACATTTCACAATTTCTGCCAGGGTATGCAAACTTATGAGCACAACTGTAAATAACCAATCCCAGAATTATAAGTGTAGAAGCTGATGCTTGCATATAGATTACATAGTCCAAAACAGACAGAATAGTTGCCTGGACTATTACTTTTATATTATGAAAAAGAAGGGCTCTATTAATATGAATTAATAATTTTAAAAAATTAAATAATTTGTGGGTTTTAAACAACAACTTGTCATCAAGCCAAATACAAATAATATATTGTATACTACTCTGCCTTATGATTAATCTCTAGAGACAGCTTTAGGACTCATCATTGAGTCAATGATTGGCATTTCTGTACGTAAAGAGTTCCAGTCTTTTCGGTATATTTACAAAGCTTCTGCACCATATCAGTTCAGTTTTCTAAAAGTATAGGGCTTTTTTGGAATGGGAAACATTTTCAAAACATTGCCAAAACAAGTGTAAAATACTAAAAAGACAAAAAAAATGTTTTATTTAAAATCAGAAAATTAAAAAATCTTTTAAATTGTATATTATTAGCTATTTACAGTGTATTAACTATTTGCTAATAGTTATGAAAGTATGTAAAACATACTTTATAATTTCCTTATCTTGACAATTTTGTTCATGGCCTTATCTATGACCCCAGAAATACTGAGGTCACCGGTCGCAGAATTTCCATGTTGAATTTGATATACACTCTCAAGACCAAAAATGTAAAATCCCAATAGAGACTGTCAATTTTGGATGTATCTATTGGCAACTCAACAATAAAGGCTATAACTTGTGCCCACTGCTTCTTCTCTGGACACCCCAGACCCCAGTATATGAGATGTAGATGGAATGTTTCAGGATGAGCATGTGTATGTAATTAATATCTGTTCAGTAACAATACCAACATTCCCATAATGCCTAAATGATGTGAACACAAGTATATTTCACACCTATTTGCCCAAAATATTTAACAGTAAAAAGGGATATAACGTCATAACCATTGTCTCATACAACCCGATTTACAATTAAGCAATTAGGCGCAAGTGGTGTTGTATATGGTCAATACCAGTTTATAAAAGCAATAAGGAATCTCAGGGATTTGTGGTATATATTGTCAATATACCACAGCTAAGAGCTGTTCATTGACATGATCCATCACGGAGTGCCTGGACACTGCGCTTCGCCTCATAGTATATAGACAATATACAACAAATTCCTGAGTTTACCAACACAATTAGAACAGTAAAAGGTGATCCTCATGGTATATGGTCGCATATCATTCAGTATTATAATTTAGTAAATTAGTATAGTATTTCAAACAGTTTTATTCAGAGAAATGTCAATAGCTCAGACCGAAAACATGTTTTATCAAAATAACCAAGTTATAAAGCTTCAGGGACAGATGCTCTACCATCAACATCCTTCAGTTTTCAAATTAAAAAATGTTTGTCTCATATGCCACAGCTATCAGCCAATCAGTATTCAGGATTTGAACCACCTACTTTATAATGCAAAATAAGATTTGGCTTGAATTTTCTTCAATAACCCTCTGAAGTGATTTCAACAAAGCATTTTAATAAGATTCCTCCTTCAATGAAAGATTCAACATATTCCAACCTAAAATTGGCACTCAAATTTCATGTTCAAATTTATATTTTCAGAGCTTAAAAATACATGCTATAACACACGATTATATAGTACACACTCTAGCCACTACTAGCCCACTAGAACCCACTACTAAATTCAAGTCAATCAGTAAACATCTAGTTACATATCGAAAATGCTATTAAAAGCAATGCTTATCCATCTGGCACAACCGTAAGCATATCTGTTTCTGTTTAGCCTGTATTTCTCTACTAGGTCTAAATACAACTGAGGTAAATAGGCAACGCACAATTGCCTCGGTTGTTTACATAAATTTTGAGTCCAACATGTTTAATCGTTTTTGGTAAGCAATTTCAAATCAATGATTTATTGGAATATTTATGATATCTACAGCCTACCTGTTGTCGGAATGAGGCATCAAATTTGCCACTGGAAGTTTTAATCCCCTTTAAATCTCCCTTTATGTGATCTATGCAGTTTTTGCGGGTGCCAATGAACTTGTGTAACCAGAAAGCCTAGGCGGTGGGAGGAGCAGATGGTAACAAAAAAGTGAGGGACGGTAACAAAAACATGTTTTTTTACATGCCCTACAGTATTTTCAAAGGCAATAATAGCAAAGGTATAATGGGCATTGGGCCTACACACTGTGTATACTTCACAATTCTACATTATGTTGAGCATTTCGCAAACGTGACTGCGTAATAGTAGCGATGGCCAAACGAGGCATATTAGCGTTATTTTAGCAGCAGGATATTATGCTGGCAGCACTCAGATTTTCTTTTTCACAATAAAAGCCATCATATAAATGTATAAGGCAATATAGTTGACAATCTGTTCTGTAAAAAAGAACAGACAAGAATAATATTGGAACAGACATTAAACATAAATTGTACAGACGAGATTGTTAACTATATTGCCTTATATAGGTCAATAATGGCTTTTATTTTGAAAAAAAAAAATCTTAGTTAGCGCTGCTAGCATAACATCCTGCTGCTAGAAGAACGGTAATGAAGCCTCGTATGGCAATCGCTACATAATGACCTGCGAATCATAAACGATTCGTTCGTTTTGAATGAATCTTTTCTGTGAACTGTGTGTACTGAATAACTGCTCTAGAAGATCCATTGAAGTGAATCATTTTACGCAAGAGAATCGCAGAGCTTTAGGATGCTGTGAAGTCGGAATGAAAATATACATCACCAATGCTCAGGGTTGGGTAGGTTACATTTGAAATGTAATCTGTTACAGTTACAAGTTACCTGTCCACATTTGTAATCAGTAACGTAAGTAACTTTTAGATTACTCAAAATCAGTAACGTTATGATTACTTCATATTAAGAGGCATTAGAAAACAAATAGGAATATCCCTGCTAACAATTTTCAGTTGTCACAATGTTTTTTCGACGTTATCTTGCGACCGAAATTAGGTAGCAGCAACTTTGTCAGCTGTTGTCACAACCGGAAAAGTGAACGTTTTCTTGTTGTAGATACAACGTAACTAATTGATGTTGATCGCTAGCATGTCCTAGCAACGTAGTATTTCTAAGGTTGTCAGTTGGTTATCGCGAATCCCAGGCGTCCTATCCAGCTGATCATTCATTGCCCCTTTCCTCTTACATTTTTCTGTTCATACGTACAGCTAGAATATGTACAGCTAAGTTAATTTCTATCCAGTCAACATCTTGACTGTTTTCTCCAACCTTGTGTTTATCTGCTCCAACTGTTCCATGAAATTTTAAATGTGCACAACACATTTCAGCAGGGTTCTACACTGACGTTTAGTTTGACAGGTATTATGTATAAATATTAAACATTAACTTTATCAACCCCCTCCCAGATATAATAATGGCTATGCTGTTAGATCATCAGTCCAGACATTTTCTCATAGCAAATTACATGACATATTCTGTAAAATACAAGTGCCCCATATGTAGCAAAAAAGTATATACATTTACAAACAAATCAGAACATTTATGTAATTTAAAAAAACATTTTATTCATCTGGAGTTACAAAAATCTATTGTGAACCAGAATATAGTTTTGGCCACATTCCTGTACATACATGTGTATATATGTAAATACTATGTTGAGGAAATACATTTTAATATAAGGATGTACATATATTTTCACATACATGTTTGTGTAGAAAATGTATGTTTTATTATATCCTTATTTTATACATTTTCTGTTAGAAGACCTACATACTCTGTATGCTTGAAACATTAAGTATACTCAACAGATAGGTGGTTAGATTCAAGAAAATAAACCATGTGGTTTGAATCCTGATTGGTGGATATACATGGTATATGAGACTGTATACCATGGGTATGATTTTACATAACTCAAATTACTTTGATATCTGGTTTATAAATAGCAAGGCATCTTGGGGGTTTGTGATACAGTGGGGAGAACAAGTATTTGATACACTGCCGATTTTGCAGGTTTTCCCACTTACAAAGCATGTAGAAGTCTGTAATTTTTATCATTGGTACACTTCAACTGTGAGAGATGGAATCTAACTTGCCATAAGTATTTGATCACCTACCAACCAGTAAGAATTCCGTCTCTCACAGACCTCCAGAAAATCACTTTGTATGATTTTTAAGTAATTCATTAGCATTTTATTGCATGACGTAAGTATTTGATACATCAGAAAAGCAGAACTTAATATTTGGTACAGAAACCTTTGTTTGCAATTACAGAGATCATACGTTTCCTGTAGTTCTTGATCAGGTTTGCACACACTGCAGCAGGGATTTTGGCCCACTCCTCCATACAGACCTTCTCCAGATCCTTCAGGTTTCGGGGCTGTCGCTGAGCAATACAGACTTTCAGCTCCCTCCAAATATTTTCTATTGGGTTCAGGTCTGGAGACTGGATAGGCCACTCCAGGACCTAGAGATGCTTCTTACGGAGCCACTCCTTAGTTGCCCTGGCTGTGTGTTTCGGGTTGTTGTCATGCTGGAAGACCCAGCCACGACCCATCTTCAATGCTCTTACTGAAGCAAGGAGGTTGTTGGCCAAGATCTGGCGATACATGGCCCCATCCATCCTCCCCTCAATACGGTTTCAGTTGTCCTGTCCCCTTTGCAGAAAAGCATCTCCAAAGAATGATGTTTCCACCTCCATGCTTCACGGTTGGGATGGATTCTTGGGGTTGTACTCATCCTTCTTCTTCCTCCAAACACGGCAAGTGGAGTTTACACCAAAAAGCTCTATTTTTGTCTCATTAGACCACATTAGACCTTCTCCCATTCCTCCTCTGGATAATCCAGATGGTCATTGGCAAACTTCAGACGGGCCTGGACATGCGCTGGCTTGAGCAGGGGGACATTGTGTGCGCTGCAGGATTTTAATCCATAACGGCGTAGTGTGTTATTAATGGTTTTCTTTGAGACTGTGGTCCCAGCTCTCTTCAGGTCATTGACCAGGTCCTGCCGTGTAGTTCTGGGCTGATCCCTCACCTTCCTCATGATCATTGATGCCCCACGAGATGAGAACTTGCATGGAGCCCCAGACCGAGGGAGATTGACGTCATCTTGAACTTCTTCCATTTTCTAATAATTGCGCCAACAGTTGTTGCCTTCTCACCAAGCTGCTTGCCTATTGTCCTGTAGCCCATCCCAGCCTTGTGCAGGTCTACAATTTTATCCCTGATGTCCTTACACAGCTCTCTGGTCTTGGCCATTGTGGAGAGGTTGGAGTCTGTTTGATTGAGTGTGTGGACAGGTGTCTTTTATACAGGCAACGAGTTCAAACAGGTGCAGTTAATACAGGTAATGAGTGGAGAACAGGAGGGCTCCTTAAAGAAAAACTAACAGGTCTGTGAGAGCCGGAATTCTTACTGGTTGGTAGGTGATCAAATACTTATGGCAAGTTAGATTCCATCTCTAACAGTTGAGGTGTACCTATGATAAAAATGACAGACCGCTACATGCTTTGTAAGTAGGAAAACCTGCAAAATCGGCAGTGTATCAAATACTTGTTCTCTCCACTGTACAGGTGCTGGTCATAAAATTTGAATATCATCAAAAAGTTGATTTATTTCAAAAAGTTAAACTTTTAACTTTTTGGATACCTGGTGTCCTCCCTCAGCCAATCTCTGCAAAACCTTGATAGAGTCAGCATGACACTGCTCTAACATGGGAGGACAGATCAGCAAATCATCAACATACTGGATGAGCGTTCCCTCCAGTACAAGCTCCTCTAAATCTGCCTTCAACACCTGATTGAAAATGTGTGGAGAGTGCTTAAAGCCCTGAGGTAAGCGAGTATACCTGTATTTCCTTCCCCCATTGGTGAAAGCAAACAAATGTCTACTCTCTTCAGCCAATGGGCCACACAAATGCGCCACACAGATCAATAATGTAAAAAAACTTGGCATTGGGAGGGACATTCATCAATAGCGTGTCTGGATTTGGAACCTCAGCTTGACAATCCTGCACGATTTCATTAATATGCCGCAAATCATGGACAAGCCTCCACTTTGTCTTGTCAGCTTTTAGTACTGGGAAGAGTGGTGTGTTACCATCACTAACTGTCTCTTCTAACACGTCAGCCTCTGCTAGACCTTCAGTTGTTGGCTTGATGTCTGTTTCTACATCTGGCTTCATGTAATATTTGTTTTCCACACAGGCTGTGCTCCTGGCTTTACCTTGATATACATTGGGTTTGCCAATTTAACTAGCCCTACATCCGTGTCAAGCTGCGTCCAAACTTGCTTCGCAACCACTCGTTCCATTTCCTTCCTCAACATGCTTTGTCTGTTATCAACCTCCCCTATCTGCATCTGTTGACCTATAGTGATCTCCACCTCCTGTGGTTCCCCAACCATTTCTACAAAAACAGAAATCTTCAATCAGATTCTTTTCAGGAGAGCAGAGGATAAGTGGATTGTCTGTTGTGCCTTTTTCATCATAGGCCCTAAATCTTTAGCTTTGAAACCCTTATTCACCATCAACGTAATGTGTGGGACTGACCTAGGCACATCAAAACATTTATCAATCAAACCTGCTCCCTTGGCATCACTCACTTCCATTGCTGTTCCTTATTTCCCTGGGGATGTGAGAGGCATAATAAAAGTGTCAGTAGATGCGGTATCTACCATCATTGTTGTGCCCTTATCGTTTACTTGAACCTGCAGCATTATTCCTTATCAGCCTGCAAAGTTATAGATGCAAACTCACCCTCCCCTTTTGGATTCTCTGGGCACCTTCAGTACTCTTGGTGGGTCCATGGGTTCACAGGACCCTGAGCGGGCTGGTCGTGGGGCTGTTGCCATGCTCCCTGGTTTTGGTTACTACCTTGCCAATTACCAAAACCCTGATTTTGCCTATTTCTGAGTGTGGGGCCCAGTGTCCACTGCTCTGATTGGGGACCCATGGGTTTATAGGACAATTACTTTTAGTATAACCTTCCTGATTACATCCCCAACAAATCCCCACTGGAAACCTAGGCCCCTTATTCTGATCTTTTGGCCCCCTCCTCTGGCCTTTCTGCTGCCACTGGGCAGCACTGGGGCTGTGTAAACACATTCACTACTGGTGAGGTGGGTGACTGGGGGGCCTGTGTCTGTTGTGGTGCCTGTTGACCTCCCTGGAGGACAGGTGCCATGGCCCTGGGGCCTGTGTCTTTCTCTTTTTTGTGAGCTCGTCCAGTTGTAATTGAGTGAGCTTCCTCTGCACCTCCTTCCCCTGTTCAGCCAGTCTATTTTCTCTCTGCCTGTGTCACTCCACAGCATGAATGAAATAGTCCGTGAACTCCTTGTGTGGTTTGGATTTCATCAATTCCACTTCATCCTCCAGCTTGTTCTTTACAGGAGTTGGCAGTGCTCCCACCAGCGTTTTCCTGAACATGAAGGATACTAAATCATCAGTCTCAGGGTCTTTTTCAGTTTGCAGCCTCCACTTCTCTAGCTGTGTTTCTAAGTATACGGTTTTCTGTCTCTCCCAGTGGTGTTCCTTTTAGGACATCAGAGTCTATTATGGCCGGGTATCCATCCCTTAAGGCCCCCCATAGTCGCTGTCTGTATGGGTCAAAGGACTGTCCATCCCCTTCAACAGTCCCTATCACCTGTGTTAGGCCACCATCTCGCAACACTGCCTCCATTTAAGTCGTACCCATCACCCTAACCAGCAAGGCATTTAGGTCCCCCACTGCCAGTGGTGTCCCCATAGTTAACTCCTTGAACACTCTAATCCACTTCCCTGCTCCATTATGGAGATTGGGTAGTTTAGCTACCAGGCCCTCCAAATCCTGTCATGCCCAAGGCACATACTGGGATTTGGATCCGTATGAGCGGGTAATGCTTTCTGCGTTCTCAAGCTTCACATATTTCTCTGATCCGTCTACCACTCCCTCTGACTGTTTCTCATCCTCCCATGGGTCCTCCTTATCACTCTGCACCAACTCTCTGATCGACTGCTGCAACAACTGGTCCTCTCTCTCTCTCTGCCTACGCAGCTCCTGTAGCTCGCTTTCAAGGTCTTCTATTGCTGCCCTGTGTTTATGATCTTGCTCACCATTCTGTCGAAGCAACCTTTCTATCCTCCCTTCAAACTCTTTCTCTCTCTTTCTAATAGCCCATTCTTTTCTCTTTCCATTTGTTTCTCTCTTTCCCTTTTCTTTTCTGCCACTCTCCTTCTCCTTTCCTCTGCTTCCTCTTTACTTTTACTTTGCTCCCTTAATCCCAGCATATCCAAGCATTCTTTATAGCAGTCTACTTTCATTCCAGGTCTGTCTTTCTCTTTTTTCTCCCCCATTGGGGTGGAGGTCCCTACAGGTCTTCCCTTCTCTTCTAATTCAACCTCTCCTTTTATTTCCACCATACCTGTCACCACTGGACACTGTGTCCTGTGGTATGGCGGAGGGTTATCTACCTTCTCCGCAATCCCTGCCTCTTCACTATTCCGCAGCAGACTTCTCGCTTTGGCTGTACTAGCAATCTGACCTTTCCCCTCCTCCAGGAACATTTTAATCACCTCTCTCTTTTCCTCCCCTCCGGGACGACCGCCAACTGGTCTGACGGGCTGCCTCATCCAAGATAGCCACCACAAACTTTCTCACCTGTCTATCCTCTAATCTGTCTCAGCCAACAACTCCTGGCTTTAACAACTTTTACTCAAATAACACAATAAATTATTATGTTTGAACCATATACTCGAATGATTACCCAGAAACATTAATCAGTTTTTCCTGGAACGTTATTTATTAAATAGTTTTATTCCAGTATTTGTCAATTACATTACTTTTCAAATGTTTTACACATCTCTATTTTGATCTGCATTGCAGTTCTCCCATCATACCAGTTAAAACCACACTGTATCTCCTGGTCTTTGCTTCTGCCTAATTATTCGTACATCTAATTCTGGAAGACTAGACCAAACTTTTGTTCCTGCCACCTGAACCCATATAACCTCTTTATCTTGAATTCCCCAAAGCTGCAGTCTTAAAACTATTTATTTTGTGTCTGGGTCTCGTTCAGTGGTTTTACTATCCTCAATATTGATACTGCATGGGTGGTGACAGTGATATTACAGCCAATCAGGTATGCGTGTCGATTGGAAAACAAAATCTACGTTCTTCTGGCAGCTGTTCAAATAGTGTTTGTGTGTCCTAACGGATCAACGAACCAGAACTCTTTCCATTGCTGCTCTAATTGTTTAACTACAATTACATCATAGTATGGCCAACTAGACCAAATTCGAATCGGGCCAACTTTAATCCAGACAAGCTCCACTTTATTTGCACTTCCATATGCCACTTTCCACCTGTCCAATTATTTTGCTGTATCAATGTGCCGAATTACATGCTCCCTTTCTCTTAGTATTGTGAAACCTGAGCATTAACAATTACAACATGAATGTACGTTTCATTGGAAGTGAATGTGCCTAGATTATAAGAACAACAGAAACACCTCTGTTTAGATTATCTCTCTGTAGGTTGTGCTCTGAAAACCAGAGGAATGTTTACAATGGCCACCTGGCATGGGGGTTGACTTTTAGAAACATGATCTTTGTTAGGTAGAAACACCCTTAATGTATAGGTTAGCTGGCAACTATCTTTACAGTGAGAAGACCATGGAACGTTCTCCGAATGACATCTGTGCTGCAATTTTCCAATAAACTTGAGCGAACTTCTCCCTTGATTTGATACAGGTTCTACATTATTTGACCACTATACGTAACCGCTGATTTCTAACACTGGTGCTGTGAGCCGTATGGTTGGAGATTTTGATTCTACCAAAAACTACTGTTCTTCGCTGGAGTTCCTGTGACGAAGCTGGCTGCTCGCACCCGCAAGGGATTCGGACTTTGTTCCTGTTTCCTGTGAACAACTGAAAAGTTGGTGAGTCTGAAATCCACACCATTACAGACAAATTGAGTAATACAAGAGCACAAGTAGTCGAACAAGCCCTATGACGACCCAACTAGGCCGTGATTTTGTCTGGAATCTGTCTGCAGGTGCGGACAGTCTGTCTCAATTTTGTGGAGCATTGACCAGTGTGATAAGCGCTAAACTGTATTTCGTGTGACCATATATGATACTGTGTGTTTTCTCTTGAAGATTAGAGTGTAACACTTGTCGTGGTGTAGCATTGGAGGAACCAGGCGCAGGCAGAGATCACGTTCGTTGGTTTATTAAAACAACAAACAAACCGAACACGAACGGAAAACAATAACTACTCTACTGAATGAAAATAAAGTGCGCAACAATGAGACTTAACTAACATACAAACAGTAGCACAAACAACACTCACCAGCATACAGACAGCAACAATGATCCACAATGTGGGGAGCAGAGGGGAAACATATACACATACAAACGAGCTAGATTGGGACCTGGTGTGGAAGATTGGAAACATGTGACAGTCCGGGATGTGTTTGTGAGATATGGGAACTTGTGAAAACATGGCACGGTGGCGCTGCTGCTCACCGCACCATGACAGTACCCCCCCCCAAAGGCCCGGCCACCGGACGGGCCAAGACGAACCCCAGCCCAAGGGAGGGGGGGCGGGGCAGCACAGTACCCCCATCGGCACAAACCCGCCGAGGGGGCGGAACAGCCGCGACTAACCAGGGTGGCGGAGCCGTCGGGACAGGCCGGGGAGGCAGAACCGGCTGAAGATCAGGAGCCGGCGGAGGGTCAGGGGCCTGGAGAGCCGACGGAGGGTCGGTAGCCGGCGGAGGGTCGGAGGCCGGGAGAGCCGACGATGGGTCGGTAGCCGGCGGAGGGTCGGAGGCCGGGAGAGCCGACGGAGGGTCGGTGGCCGGAAGAGCCGACGGAGGGTCGGTGGCCGGAAGAGCCGACGGAGGGTCGGTGGCCGGAAGAGCCGACGGAGGGTCGGTGGCCGGAAGAGCCGACGGAGGGTCGGTGGCCGGAAGAGCCGACGGAGGGTCGGTGGCCGGTGGAGGTTCAGAGGCCGGGAGAGCCGGGACAGGAAGGGGCGCCGGGGCGGCCGGGACAGGAAGGGGCGCCGGGGCGGCCGGGACAGGAAGGGGCGGTGCAGGCCACTCCTCCTCGGCCTCAGGCGGTGCAGGCCACTCCTCCTCGGCCTCAGGCGGTGCAGGCCACTCCTCCTCGGCCTCAGGCGGTGCAGGCCACTCCTCCTCGGCCTCAGGCGGTGCAGGCCACTCCTCCTCGGCCTCAGGCGGTGGAGGCTGCTGCCTCTGGCAGGAAGGAGGCGCTGGCTGCTGCTCCAATGCAGCAGGGGGCGCTGACTGCCGCTGCTGGCAGGTAGGAGGCGCTGGCTGCTGCTCCAATGCAGCAGGGGGCGCTGACTGCCGCTGCTGGCAGGTAGGAGGCGCTGGCTGCTGCTCCAATGCAGCAGGGGGCGCTGACTGCCGCTGCTGGCAGGTAGGAGGCGCTGGCTGCTGCTCCAATGCAGCAGGGGGCAATCGGCGCCGTGGCGCAGGGACAGGGGCGGCAGAAGGCCGCGGAGCAGGAAGCGGTGTGCGCCTAATTGCCAGCCTACAGCCTGGCCAGCCTGCACGGGGTCGAGGAGGCCCCGGACATAGAGGGGGCGCCGTCGGGGCTTCCCTCGGGCACCCACTCAGCCCCCCCCTAAAATTTTCCTGGGGGGACCTCGGGCTGAGCGTTGGGCACCTTGCCCTCTTCTGTGCTTTCCCAGACGAAGGGAAGATGTCCCTCCGCAGACGGAATGGGTACCGGGCCAGCAGCTCCTTCGTGCTGGTGATGGCCCGTTGTCTGCACGCCTCCACGAGTACACGCTCGACACGCTCCACCGTAAAGGGAGCGTCCCGCTCCATGTCTCGGTAGAGGAACGTGCCGAGCATGCATGAGAAGAGGCGGCGATTCCACAGGTGGTCTTCCTCCGTCATAGCCTGCGGGTTCCAGATTAGGTGGATCATTCTGTAACACTTGTCGTGGTGTAGCGTTGGAGGAACCAGGCGCAGGCAGAGATCACGTTCGTTGGTTTATTAAAACAACAAACAAACCGAACACGAACGGAAAACAATAACTACTCTACTGAATGAAAATAAAGTGCGCAACAATGCGACTTAACAACTAACATACAAACAGTAGCACAAACAACACTCACCAGCATACAGACAGCAACAATGACAGTGACCACAACAATGATCCACAATGTGGGGAGCAGAGGGGAAACATATATACACATACAAACGAGCTAGATTGGGACCTGGTGTGGAAGATTGGAAACATGTGACAGTCCGGGATGTGTTCGTGAGATATGGGAACTTGTGAAAACATGGCACGGTGGCGCTGCTGCTCACCGCACCATGACATAGAGTGTGATACTATACGTGATTATACAACAACTTAGTAACTTAGTACAAGTAAAAACTAAGTAAAAACAAAAAGATGACATCCTCCATTGATAAAACAGTGGAAAAAAGGGGACTGCAGCCCCAGATCTCTCATTAAGTGATATGGTTATATTCTTAGCTGGTATCGTAACAGAATCAATGAAATTGGAGAAGTGTCAGCAAGACATTGTATAAAAAAAAATGTTATCGATGTAGACAAAGATGGTTTGTGGAAGTTGACAGATGTACAGAAGGTGTGGAGTAAAGTGCAAAGGATGAGGAATAAGACAGATAAGACTCATTGGTCATTGACTGTTTTGGCGGAGATGCGGAAAAGAGAGAAAAATAATGTGACCGATGCGCATAATAATGAATGTAAGAGCTTTGGCACAATTGAAGCAGGAAAAATAAGAGGAATGGAAGAAAATGAAAACGAATTGTCTGAGATGAAAATGAAGACGATGATTGTAAAATATGTTAGTTCTGCCCCCCCCCCCCTACCCACATGCTGAGTTGAAACAAGCGGCAAAGCACGTGGTATGAGGAGGATCTGCCAGGGTGGGGGTTGAGTGAAACAGAAGAGGAGGAGACTATGAATGCGAGACCAATAAAGTCTAAGCTAACGAGAGGTCCAGATGAGGGACATTCTCCTATAATGGTTTATTCTCACAAAGCAGCTTCCCCCAAACAATTGGATGAATGGTCCAAATTATTGAAACACCCACGAGATGTTGGTTCAAAAACATGGGATCAACTGAAAAGATACAGGAAACTATATAATCTGCATCCATCTGATGCAACGCAACTTTTGGGTTATATTCTCATCAATAGGGAACATGCTGACTTGGCAGATAAAGTGAAAACAGCCTTAGGTGAGGATAAACAGGACCTCACTCAAGGATGGCGAGCAATTCAACGCTATCTCAAGAGTTTAACTATTGCAACCACAAATTGGGGCGAAATTACAAAATGTGTGCGGAAGCTAAAATAATCGTTCTTTGATTTTGAGGACTGGTTCTGTGCCATAGTAATAAGACACAGTGGCATGTGCGATGATGATGATGGGTTGAACAATATGAAGAACGGTGCTACCACTCATCAGTTAATAGTCTATTAATGATGATTTGAGGAAAGCATACGTTTCTACAACACCAGGATGGGATATAACCGCATATGGTGACACAGCAGATCACCTGTCTAGGTTAGATCGAGACATGAATCAACACACAGCTACACTCACCTAAAGGATTATTAGGAACACCATACTAATACTGTGTTTGACCCCCTTTCGCCTTCAGAACTGCCTTAATTCATTGATTCAACAAGGTGCTGAAAGCATTCCTTAGAAATGTTGGCCCATATTGATAGGATAACATCTTGCAGTTGATGGAGATTTGTGGGATGCACATCCAGGGCACGAAGCTCCCGTTCCACCACATCCCAAAGATGCTCTATTGGGTTGAGAGCTGGTGACTATGGGGGCCATTTCAGTACAGTGAACTCATTGTCATGTTCAAGAAACCAATTTGAAATGATTCGAGCTTTGTGACATGGTGCATTATCCTGCTGGAAGTAGCCACCAGAGGATGGGTACATGGTGGTCATAAAGGGATGGACATGGTCAGAAACAATGCTCAGGTAGGCTGTGGCATGTAAAC
This sequence comes from Esox lucius, assembly GCF_011004845.1. Taxonomy (NCBI): domain Eukaryota; kingdom Metazoa; phylum Chordata; class Actinopteri; order Esociformes; family Esocidae; genus Esox; species Esox lucius. The sequence goes on from NC_047593.1 coordinate 758,914, forward strand.
AATGCCCAATTGGCACTAAGGGGCCTAAAAGTGTGCCAAGAAAACATCCCCCACACCATTACACCACCACCACCAGCCTGCACAGTGGTAACAAGGCATGATGGATCCATGTTCTCATTCTGTTTACGCCAAATTCTGACTCTGACTCTGAATGTCTCAACAGAAATCGAGACTCATCAGACCAGGCAACATTCTTCCAGTCTTCAACTGCCTCTTTTTCCTATTTGTAGTGGAGATGAGTGGTACCCGGTGGGGTCTTCTGCTGTTGTAGCCCATCTGCCTCAAGGTTGTGCGTGTTGTGGCTTCACAAATGCTTTGCTGCATACCTTGGTTGTAACGAGTGGTTATTTCAGTCAAAGTTGCTCTTCTATCAGCTTGAATCAGTCGGCCCATTCTCCTCTGACCTCTAGCATCAACAAGGCATTTTCGCCCACAGGACTGCCGCATACTGGATGTTTTTCCCTTTTCACACCATTCTTTGTAAACCCTAGAAGTGGTTGTGCGTGAAAATCCCAGTAACTGAGCAGATTGTGAAATACTCAGACCGGCCCGTCTGGCACCAACAACCATGCCACGCTCAAAATTGCTTAAATCACCTTTCTTTCCCATTCTGACATTCAGTTTGGAGTTCAGGAGATTGTCTTGACCAGGACCACACCCCTAAATGCATTGAAGCAACTGCCATGTGATTGGTTGATTAGATAATTGCATTAATGAGAAATTGAACAGGTGCTCCTAATAATCCTTTAGGTGAGTGTATATCTATGGTCCACACAATGGCCCTCATTTATCATTCTTGCGTAGAAATGGGCGTATATGCTGGCGTAAGATTTTGCTTGCACTCCTCTCACCGCCTGATTTATGAAGCTGTGCGTACCTTTAAAATCCAGGTGTACGCAATACCTGCCCTTGATAAATGCCGCGGCTGAAAACGATCGTCATTAGAATAACACGCCCCTATATATTCAAGTATCTGCTTCCCCCACGCCCTCATTTTACGCCATGGACACACGGAAGACGGCAAAAAAGAGAAACTTCTCTGACGTGGAGATTGAGACGATCACCAGGGAGGTAGAAAGAAATAAAATTGTTTTATTTGGCAGTTTAAATAGTGGAATAAAAGGCGCCCACAAAAACAAAATATGGACCCAAATTACGAGTGCTGTTAATAGTGTGGGGGTTGAGAAGCACACTCCAGCAGAGGTAAGAATGTTTTATTGCTTAATACAAGTTAAGCATGAGTTTTCTTTATTGCTTAATATAGACCGATCAAGTTAAGCATGAGTTTTCTTGTTTATTGTAGGTGAAAAAAAGTGGTCTGATTCAAAGATCGCCACAAAGAGGCGCATCTCGGCACTAAAGAGGAGCCAGAGTCAGACTGGGCGAGGCCCACCGGATCCAAGTCTCCAGCTGACGCCGAACGAGGAGCGTTATAAAGCTGTTCTTATAAAGCTGTTTGGATGAGCAAATGATCACAATGCATTTTACAGCACGCGTTTGATACAATTAGCATTTCATTTCGTATCACGTCACATGTATTGGGGTGTTCAATAGTGATGATGATGTGATGTGGAGTACCATTCATTCACATTAATAATTGCATGACAATTTGTAATATTCGTCTTATTATTTTATGATTTTTATTATTAATGACGTTTATTGTTATTTAGAAGAAGAATGTCATTATTATTATTTAGAAGAAGAATTTTTATTATTTTGTCAGTCTGAATTATATTTTGGTCATTAAAAGCCTTTTATTACTGAACCCAGTACGTGCGCAACTGCCGGGCCTAACCCTGAAACGTCATGTAAAGCGCACATGCTTGCATCTGAAGGAATACATATAAATCAAATGCTTTGGTAAAGTCACACAAATTAAACATTGAAGTCCATGTTGCACAAAAATAAATACTGAAGTTTATAATTATCTTGTTGTTTTTTTTACAGTGGGTCATAATATATCATATCTTTTAGTTTGTCAGTGCGTTAGGATTTTTATTTCTGCGCATTTCCGCACTAACTCAAAACGTGCGTACACCACCTCCTGAGCTGGCGTAGGATTTGAGAGTGCCGTACGCCAACGCCATATTGATAAATCTCAAAGTCACCGTGGTTTTGGGTGTACGCCAGGTGTACGCTGGAAATTTGGTGTACGCACTTTTGATAAATGAGGGCCAATGCAACTTCAAGATGCCTTTGATATAAAGTCTATTAAATGTCACAAGTGTGGGAAGTTTGGTCAATTTCTGAAGGACTGTGGGTTCCAACCTCAAAGTCAAAAATAAAGAAATGGATCAAACAAAGGTGGTTGGACAAAGGAACAATGTTCCACCAATACAACGCTGATGCAGAAGTTTAGCAATCTTTCTACCGAACAGCAGCAGAGACTGCTGGATGCGGTGGAGAGAAACTAACTGACCCCCTCTTGCGGCCCATCTCTTCATGTGTACACGTGAAATCAGACAGCATATATGTTAGCATATTGGTAAACCAACATCAAGTTGAATTTTTGGTAGACACAGGAGCTGAAGTGACCGTGCTGCCTATTTCCTATGCACAACATATATTGCCCCAGTACACTGGCAAGATGATGAGGGCTACGGGAGTGGGAGTGGGGAAAACAGAAATGAAACAAACGACACCTTTGCCTATCTCTATTGTTCCTATGCTAATCGAAACAAAATTGTGGTTTGGATCTTTTGATCAACCCATATTGGGTCTTGACGTCGTTATGAAATTGGACTCCACGTTGGACATACATGATGGAAAAGTCACGTGGAACCTCAGAAAAATTGAAAACTCAAACCTGTCTGCACATCCTATTTGGACTACCTCAAAGAATGAGTGTGGTAATTTGGTCATGGGGCCTGTGCGCCTAACAGGTGAAGTACCGCCATGTACTAAACAATATCCTATCAGTAAAGAAGCCATGGCTGCGACAAAGTTAGTCATTGGAGCGTTATATGCTAATGGGATTGTTGAAAAGACACACTCTGTCACGACTCCCGGGACTCAGGACAGAGGTAAGATCCAGAAGCAGATACAGACACCGGGGTAAAAGGACAATGATGATGTTTATCGTAGTAGTCGGAGATGATAGTGGAGATACGTAAGAATGTATTGTTGGAGGGTGGATAGTGGGTAGCAGTGGTACGAAGTCCGGGAGGCAAGAATGGTCAGTAGGTCAGGCAGGGTTCAGTCAACAGAGCGGGGAGTCAGTCCAGGCGAAGGTCGATAACGGGAAGGCAGAAAGGTGGTTGGGAGGGAGGTACAGGACGGGTCTCGGAACGAGGGGCTGGAAACGAAGGGGGGGGGGATAACAAAGTGAGCAGAAGATAACAAAGACAGGATACTCGGGGAATAGGATAGCTTGCTTAATTAGGTAGAGAACACGGTAATAATTACGTGGCTGTGCAATAATCCGGCAGGGACTGAAAGCAGAACTCTCCTATTTATAGGGAGAGTGGCAATCAGCCCCCCAGGTGTGTAGACTGGTGCAGGTGCTCAGGATCAGTGGTGATTACGGGTGCCTTCATGGAGTGCCGGGAACAAGGAGACTGGTACTCTGGGAGATGTAATGACAGACAAACAGCTCGGGGGGGGGCTGAGTCCTGACAAACTGTGCTTCTAATAATCCTGTGTGGTCCGTCCAAAAAGCATCAGGGGTGTGGCGTGTAACTGTGGACTATAGGAATGCCAATGAGACGATTTCCAAATTGACCCCTCTGGTGGCAGACATGTCTACCATTTTTGCTTAACTGAAGCCAACACACTCAGTGTTTTCAGTCATTGATAACGGTTTTTGGTCTGTGCCCCTACATCCTGAAGTGAGACCTTGGCTTGCATTCACAGTGGATGGTCAGCAGTTCCAATGGACCCGTCTTCTGCAGGGACTACACAATAGCCCCTCCATCTACCACCAGGCATTGCGGAGACATCTCCAGGATTTGCCTCCGATGTCATCCAATATGTCGACGACATCTTATTGGCTTCGGAAGATGAGATGACTCATGGGTGAGACCTACAAATTCTGCTTGACTTCCTCAGTGAAAAAGGGCACAAAGCCAACCCTGACTAACCACAATTCATGCAGTCCCAAGTTGTTTACTTGGGTCAACTGATTTCTCAAGGGAAAGTGAAATAACACAGAGCCGCACAACAGCAATACAGACTGTCAAAGAACCCACCACCATAAGAGAACTACATTCCTTTATGGGACTGTGTAACTATGTAACAGGTGTTGGGTGGATTCATTTGCTGAAATAGCACAACCGCTCAATGATCTCTTGAGGGGTGACCCACAGTCCAGAGATCCTGTCCAGTTCTCTGATCAACAGAGAAACGCATATATTGCATTGAAAAAAGCATTGTCTATGGTTCCTGCATTAGGGATCCCTGATACGGGGCAGCCGTTTACTCTTTTCGTGGCTGAGAAGGATGGCTACATGACATCAGTTCTCACTCAGGACCACAGCAACCGTCTGAAACCAGTGGGTTATTATTCCAAGAAATTGGATGATGGGGCCCCTGCCTGAGAGCGATGCAAGCCACATACCTTGCAGTTTCAATGGGGGCACCACTAGTCCTTGACCAACAACTTATAATCAAGTGTCCACATGCCGTGCATACTCTCCTCACGATGAATCGTGCAGCTCAGGTTACTGCCGCCTGGTGGAACAAGTGGTCTACTGTCCTAGAGGCACCCAACATTGTTATTCAGGGTGGCACGCCCACAAACCCAGCCACGTTGTTGCTTCCTTCAGATCCCACATTGCTAGATCATGATTGCACAGAGCTGGTTTTGGATCAGCTTGCTGACGAGTTCACAGTCCTACATCCTCTTGTGAACCCGGACCATGTGCTGTTTACTGATGGTTCCAGCATTGTGGACGGGGGAGAAAGGCTGGATGGGCCTTACAGTACACTTGGGTCTGCCGAGTCTGTCCAGCTTCCTCCCCCACCATCGGATCCAACTCACCACCAGGTGGTGATCAGTTGACAGCTCCGCCCCTCTCTTCACCCGTGTCCAAGACATACGGTCGCAGGTCAGATGAAACGACAACAAAGTCGATCATTGACCTGCGGCCTAGGGTGTCCTGGTGCCATGTGTACTGATGGACACCCTTATGCTTGAACATGGTGTTTGTTATGGACAAACTGTGACTAGCACAGAAGTCCAATAACTGAACACCGCTCGGGTTCAGATCAGGGGGGCCGTTCCTCCCAATCACGCCCCTCCAGGTGTCACTGTCGTTGCCCACGTGGGCGTTGAAGTCCCCCAGTAGAACGATGGAGTCCCCAGTCGGAGCACTTTCCAGCACCCCTCCCAGAGACTCCAAGAAGTTCGGGTACTCTGCACTGCCGTTCAGCCCGTAGGCACAAACAACAGTGAGAGACCTATCCCCGACCCGTAGGCGCAGGGAAATTACCCTCTCGTTCACCGGAGTAAACTCCAACACATGGTGTCAGAGCTGGGGAGCTATAAGCAAACCCACACCAGCCCGCCGCCTCTCACCATGGGCAACTCCAGAGTGGTGAAGAGTCCATCCTCTCTCAAGGAGTGTGGTTCCAGAGCCCAAGCCGTGTGTAGAGGTGATTCCGACTACCTCTAGTCGGAACCTCTCAACCTCACGCACGATCTCAGGCTCCTTCCCCACCAGCGAGGTGACGTTACACATCCCTAGAGCTAGTTTCCGTGTCCAGGGATCGGGTTGTCGAGGCCCCCGCCTTCGACTGCTGCCCAATCCTCTCCGCACCGACCCCTTATGGTCCCTCCTGTATGTGGTGAGCCCACGGGAAGGCGGCCCCACGTCGCTCGTTCGGGCTGAGCCAGGCGCTCGCATACGAGCCCCAACCCCGGGCCTGGCTCCAGGGTGGGGCCCCGGCTGCTCCATACCGGGCAACGTCATGGTGCTCGAAATGTTACTCATCATTAAAGGGTTTAGAACCGCTCTTAGTCTGACCCGTCGCCTAGGACCTGTTTGCCTTGGGAGACCCTACCAGGGGCATATAGCCCCAGACAACATAGCTCCTAGGGTCACTTGGGTACTCAAACCCCTCCACCACGTTAAGGTGGCAGTTGATGGAAGGGGTTTTACTCTTAACCTATAAATCAATACATGGACTTGCTCCTACTTACCTTGCTGAAATGATCCAGCCATACATACCTACACGTAACCTACGATTGCAAGATGCAGGCCTTTTAATTGTACCTAGAATTTCTAAACAAACAGCTGGTGGCAGGGCCTTTTCTCATAGAGCTCCACTATTGTGGAATGATCTTGCAATTAAGGTTAGAAATGCAAAGATAAATCATGTCAGAAATCTTTCCACTTTTAATGTGACCTATAATGTGAACAATTCAATTGAAAAACAAACTGAAATCTTCGAGGGGGAAAAATGAAAAATAAAAACCTAACCATAAACTGGTTGCTTAAGTGTGCACACACCCTTATAACTGGGGATGTGGCTGTGTTCAGAATTAACCAATCACATTCAAACTCATGTTAAATAGAAGTCATTACACACCTGCCATCATTCAAAGTGACTCTGATTAATCACAAATAAAGTTCAGCTTTTCTAGTAGTTTTACTGACATTTTCTTAGTTGCATCTCAGAGCAAAAGCTGTGGTCTACAGAGAGCTTCCAAAGCATTAGAGGGATGTCATTGTTGAAAGATCAGTCGGGAGAAGGGTACAAAATAATTTCCAAAGCATTAAATATACCAGGGAACCCAGCGAAGACAGTCATCATCAAGTGGAGAAAATATGGCACAACAGAGACATTACCAAGAACTGGACGTCCCTCAAAATGTATGAAAAGATGAGAAGAAAACTGGTCAGGGAGGCTTCCAAGAGGCCTACAGCAACATTAAAGGAACTGCAGGAATTTCCGTCAAGTACTGTCTGTGTGCTACATGTTACAACTATCTCCTGTATTCTTCATATGAATGGGCTATGGGGGAGGGTGGCAAGACTCAGATGAGAGTCTTGTTCAGATGAGACCAAAATCGTGCTCTTTGGCATCAACTCAATTTGCCGTGTTTGGAGGAGGAGGAATGCTGCCTATGACCCCAAGACCCTGCATCAAAGGGTCTATGGACGGGGCTATGTACCGTCAAATCTTGGGTGAGAACCTCCTTCCCACAGCCATAGCATAGAAAATGGGTCATGGATGGGTATTCCAGCATGACAATGACCCAAAACACACTGCCAAGGCAACAAAGGAGTGGCTCAAGAAGAAGCACATTAAGGTCCTGGAGTGGCCTAGCCTGTCTCCAGACCTTAATCCCATAGAAAATCTGTGGCGGGAGCTGAAGGTTCGAGTTGCCAAACATCAGCCTAAAAAACCTTAATAACTTGGAGAAGATCTGCAATGAGGAGTGGGATGTGTGCAAACCTGGTGGCCAACTACATGAAACGTCTGACCTCTGTGATTGCCAACAAGGGTTTTGCCACCAAGTACTAAGTCATGTTTTTCTGGTTTCTTTTGTTGTTATTCTGTCTCTCACTGTTCAAATATACCTACCATTAAAATTATAGACTGATAATATCTTTGCCAGTGGGCAAATGTACAAAATCAACAGGGGATCCAATAATATTTTCCCTCACTTTATCAATACAGCATGCCCTGAACCGGGATGAAATGAAAATCAGTTCCTACTATATTGATGGATATGCTGAACGCAATGGTGTGTGCACAGCCTATGAAATTCTAGGCTGTTTCTGGCACGGTCACCCAAAGTGTCATTGTTCAACAAGGACGAACCCGGTGACAAAGTTTTAAGTACGGGCTGATGCACCAGCAATGGCTGGCAAAGCTTGAAGCTTTAAAAGAACAACACAACGTACATATGGGAGTGTGAGTAGAATCAGTTTAAAAACACATCCACAGATGTCCACGCTTTCTTGAAGACCTTTGGTGCTCCAGAGTGCCTTGACCCTCGGTATGCTCTTTATGGCAGTTGGACCAAAGCAATTCATTTGAAGTTTACGGCCCAAAAAGGGGATATTATTCAGTATAACAATGTCTGTAGTCTTTGCCCATTCTGCAACAAGACAAAGACTTATGCGATTGGGCATCCAAATATAATCTTTCGAGATTTCAAACCACTAGACACCTACTTTGGTACCATCAGCTGAAAGGCCTTTATCTCCCCATTTTACCGCACAGGGTCGGTGGTAAGTTGTTCTTTGCTTTGTGTAGATTATGTGCAGAGTCTGAAAACCAGGTAACCCGATTGTTCACATACCGATTCAGAAAAAGCTTAACTGGTACCTGGGTTTCTATTGAGCTGGTTAAGGCTGTTGAGAGGTTATCGCATTGTGAGTATTCGAAGTCTGAGATTTCATCAGGACATCAGAGAATCTTTTTGCAGATTACATGAGAACATTCCTGAAGCACAAGCAGGAAGCTAGCGGCTTCCCGCCATCCGTGGTTGACAATGATGCTAAAGAACAGTATATTCGTGAATATCTTGAAAAGGAGGGTGTGCAGCTTGACAACGAAAACATTGTTGTAAACAGTGCTAGGCAATCTTTGGCTAAATGATGGGTGAGCGGACTAACCTCATGAACACAATGCTAATTACAGACTTTAGCCAATACCTTTCTTCCAGTGAAATCAAAGTTAGTAATTTCTTTTTCATCTCCAGACACAGTGGTGATGGTACAGTGTCGTTATACAAAGCCAACACCAATCAAACCATGTAATGGTAACATTTTTATTGCCGCTTTCACAACAGCTTATGCTAGACTCGAGTTGTATTCACTCTTGGAGAAGTTGGATAGACATGTACTCTATACAGACACTGATTCAGTGATCTTTGTCACATGCCCCGAGGATTGGGTACCCCCTCTGGGGCCATTCTTGAGTGACTTGACAGATGAGTTACCAGATGGTGACAGCATCGCACAGTTTGTCAGTGGTGGGCCAAAAACGTACGGTTACAAAACCCATAAAGGTCTGACCTGTCTCAAAGCAAAATACATTACACTCAGCAAAAACACAACCATTTTAAATTTGGAGACGCTAAGAACACTGGTTGATAACTTTGAATGAGGTGGTGATGATCATGTCCTTGCTAAAGCAGACACAATTGCTAGAGATAAAAGAGCATTCACACTGAAAAACAGAGTTGTCTACAACAAGCATTTACTGCTCCCAGATTACAGCACAAGGCCTTATGGATACTAAATCACATTCTAGGATGGATAGTGGGTTTGACCCACAACTACAACACCCATTCAACTGCATCATTAGCGGGCCCAGTAACTCGGGTAAAACATATTTTTTGAAGGTGTTGCTGGATAATGCTGACGTTGTTTTCTCCAAAGACATTCAGAATATTGTCTAGGTTTATTCATGTTGGCAACCGCTGTTTGACAAAATGTTGAAGTTGAGGGAGATTACCTTTATAGAAGGTCTACCAACATCGCTGTGTGATAACAATCTGATACCAATTCAGAAAAAACACCTTTTAATTATTGACGATTTAATGAAAAGTGCATCAGAGAGTTTGGAGATTTCACACAATATTCACACCACCGTAACCTGCGTGCAATTTACCTTGTCCAAAACATGTTTGTTAAAGGCAAGTCTAGTAGAACTATTTACTTGAAATCTAGTAGAACTATTAACACAAATTACCTCAACTTGTTTAAAAACCTCAGAAGATCAGTATCAGCAGACAGATTCTCTGTTCTTCATGGAGAGCAACACATCTACCTTTTGGTTATTTACTTATTGACTTTAAAGGTACAACACCAGAAGACTACCATCTGAGAAAGGGGTTGTTTTCTGGGGATTGGCTTGTCGTGTACGTTCCTAAGAAAGTTTGATCATGTCTAAATGGATTCGTAGAAATTTACCACATTTGAAGATGCTATTTAAGGCAAATTAGCTCTTAATCTAAAGCACAGTAATATACCCTTAACAGAATTGCAGCTCTGAAAAGTAAAGAGACAAAAAGCCAACATTATATACATGTCTAGAAAGAACACTTAAGTTGCAAAGAAAAGAAAAACCATCCACGAATGTGGTGTAACGAGGACGCGCGTGGAGGACGCGCGCCATCCCCCCCGACGTGGTATTCGGCGCGCGTCGTCGCCGGTCCTCTAGCCACGCCGCTCCTCCTCCCACGGCACTGTCCTGTCTTGTTATTGCACACACCTGGTGTCCATTCCCTCATTAGGTTGCCTATATTAGTTCCTGTGTTTCTGGGTGTCTTTGTGTGGTATTGTTCTATGTCTTTATATTGTGGAGAGAGGCACGTTCGTTTGAGCGTTTTATCGCCGTGTATAGCGTGCCTTTGTTGTATTATTATATTTTGGAGAATACAGTTTTGTTTATCGCCTCCCTGCGTTTGGCTCCAAGTTCTTGACACACTCCACCCGCGTAACGACACCCCGGTCTACGCTGTGGGCGACCGGGTCTGGCTCTCGACCCGGAACCTCCCTCTCCGCCTGCCCTGCCGGAAGCTGGGCCCGCGGTTTGTAGGGCCGTTCAAAGTCCTGGGGAGAGTGAACGAGGTAACTTATAAATTACAACTTCCCCCTGATTACAGGATTAATGCCTCGTTCCATGTGTCTCTCCTCAGGCCGGTGGTGGCTGGTCCCCTCCAGCAGTCTGAGGTGCGGGAGGTCCCTCCGCCCCCTCTGGACATCGAGGGGGGCCCGGCGTACTCTGTCCGTTCCATCATCGACTCGAGGCGCCGGGGGAGGGGCCTGCAGTACCTGGTGGAGTGGGAGGGGTACGGCCCGGAGGAGCGTTGCTGGGTGCCGGCGGTGGACATTCTTGATCCTGAGCTCCTCACTGACTTCCATCGTCGGCGCCCTGATCGTCCTGCGCGGCGTCCTCCGGGTCGGCCTCGGGGCCGGCGGGGGCGCGCTGCGGGAGCCGCGCGTCGAGGGGGGGGTACTGTAACGAGGACGCGCGTGGAGGACGCGCGCCATCCCCCCCGACGTGGTATTCGGCGCGCGTCGTCGCCGGTCCTCTAGCCACGCCGCTCCTCCTCCCACGGCACTGTCCTGTCTTGTTATTGCACACACCTGGTGTCCATTCCCTCATTAGGTTGCCTATATTAGTTCCTGTGTTTCTGGGTGTCTTTGTGTGGTATTGTTCTATGTCTTTATATTGTGGAGAGAGGCACGTTCGTTTGAGCGTTTTATCGCCGTGTATAGCGTGCCTTTGTTGTATTATTATATTTTGGAGAATACAGTTTTGTTTATCGCCTCCCTGCGTTTGGCTCCAAGTTCTTGACACACTCCACTACACCCAGCCGTGACATGTGGAGGTTTTCTACAACCGTTACTAAGTGTTGCTGCTCTGTTCCTAACCAGTCTAATTGTTGTTAGACAGGGGGAGCTTGACACAAATACATTGACTTTAAGTCTACCAGGGTCTGAGACTGGGGCTGATGTAGTAAACATGACTGAGACTAATCAAACTGCAGATCGAAATGTTAACCTTGTTGATGACATTTTGGATAATGTGCCTGCGAGGAGTAAGAACAATGTTGCATATATCCTAAATAGAATGCACAGGTCTAAAGATTTGACTTCATGGACTTCAAATGGTGAATTCATTTTCAACGGGGGATAATCAAGGATTTGCACCTGTTGGATCTGGTTAAAAGTGTGACAGCAACCAATAAAATTGCTGACCCTAGAAGACCCTTGGGGTCAGAGGAGTTTTTAGAGTCCGTGGCATGTCTCAACATGCCTTTTACAACTATTCCAAATGAGCTTGTAAGGCATAAAATACATTTTATAAACAAAAGCCTGCCAACACACTGGATCATTTAGCCATATCCCAGACACCTACCCCATGTTTGCATAATGACAAGGCTTCTGCATTTGATTATCAAACAACCACAGCTTTGTCTGCACCCCCTACCATAGACCCACACAATGGCTTACATTTTGATGTGTGACGTTTTTTAGTTTTTTTTTATTGTCTGTGTTTCCTTGCCAATGTGTATGTTTTACCTTGAATAATTGTTGTATGAAAAATACTATGTAAACATTAGTGTTTTACGATAAAGCAGACATACGCATGATTTACTTTTACACGTATATTTCTTCAACAACCATGATACAAATTAAACAAGCTTCATAAGATTGAGCATGTTACGTGCAATTAAACATTTACTTATCACGCTTACATCTTAGAAACTTCGAAACTTTAAGACTAGCCCTTATTTTTTTCATAAATAATCAATGTAAAAAGATATAGCATCTTTATAACTCAGACCTCCTGTCATTAGATAGAGAAAGAAAAGAAAATGTTGTCCACACGTGGTTGGTATCATGCCCTGGACTTGTTTTGAACTGTATTCCAAATTCTCACAGGTTAGTAGAAATGCACTGATTGGCTTGGGAAAATATTTCAAATCTGTGGGGTTTCCAAAACAGTCATAAAACATTCCAACACCATCATCTGTGATGTAAATAGCCAGCCAGTGCTCCCCAAGGTGATTTCTCAGGTGTGTATTAACAATCATCACTAATGCAACATCTCGGGCTGGTCCACTGGGTAGTTGGTAGTTGCTAACAACCTCGCCAACTATATTCCTCACTGCATTTTTTAAATGGGGTTTTGCTATTGAGAACACATGCTTCAACACAGGTATAGCCATCCGGAAAAGCCCTCCAAAAAGGCCCCCTAGACCGGCCCCATACATTGCAGCGCTACCATGATACCCCGGTAAACCGTTACCAGCCTGTGTTGTGTAGTATTCAATATACCTTTGAGGATCATCGTAGAGTTTCTGTGGCTGCATCTCATAGTCTAAAAGATTGTTTGACGGGTCTGAAGTGTCATTTTGCAATCACCTTTCCCACTACGAATGAAACCAACTGATTCTGATCAGATTTTACTTCAATACAGATATCATCAAACTGACTCTTGCTAAGAGTGTGGCATGTTATACGTCACTGTGACAACTACATTTTTTCCCCCTGTAATATGTACAGTTTTTAACAGCGGGTCATGACTGTCTCTTTGATAATCAATTATATCTGTGTAGATGTATAGGGTGTTAAACGCTGCCAGAATATCTGTGGGGAATGGGCCGTACAATGGGGTGTACCACCATTCGCCTGGTTTTAAGCCTAATATCTGTTCCAACGTTACACAAAATGTTACATTAAAAAGGGTCTTGCGTATTAGAAACATTCTATTTTTACATTCATCATACCCCACCCATACGCCATGTGGTTTTATAAAAATGTTGATCTCTGACACTAGTTTTCCTATGCCTTTGTAATAACCAGTGTTGAGTTCATATTTCCAAGTTTTGTCGTGTTTCGAGTCACGTAATTCAAATGCGTTTTCACCCCATGTAAAAGTCTTCCACGTATGCGGGTATTGGAAATCTATCAAAGACACTTCCCAATCCCCTTTCAAACCTATACCTTAGGCAAATTTTGTGGTACAGCACAAACTCGAATTGTTTGGATAGTTATGTCTCGATGAGTTACTAGGCAGCGTTATGTAGAAACCGTTGTCACCATTCAGGTCGCAGTCGCTGAAAATTAAGTGTTCCTGCAAATCCTAGTGTTTTATCCAGTTTGTAGGTCAAGGACTTTTTCCGATTCTATCCAACTGTTTCTCAGGCCAACCAAGCCATTTCATGAAACACATTTTTTTCCCTTTCTGTACTTTCTCATCCAGAACTGCTTCCACTTTAAAAGTTGTATCCATAGCCACAATTATTAGGGGGCCAAGAAACGAAGTTGCTGGAACCCTCTAATGTTTTTACATATTATTATTAATATTGTGTTTGTTCCGGTTCATTATTAGGGTTTCAGTAGTCCACTGTCAAAGCAAAAATTAGACACAGTGAATTGAAGTCACTGAGGGAAAAGTGAGCTTTTTGGTACTATTAACCATCCCTTCTGACCCGGCCTACACCTGTAGAGTTCTTAGATAAAACTGGTCATCTTGGCATTCACAAAGGAGAGCACAGATTCTCCTGACCTGGCTGATAAAGGAGCAAGAATGGAGACAACTAGAGCTGTTTCATGTTAACCTGCATTTGAACTATGAAGGACAACACCTTGGAATATACATCTGATTTTACGTTCTGTTACACCGGTGTGCCAAGAAATGGTTCATAACTGACTGTCTGACGTTTGGAAGAGCAGAACACTTGTGATGACTTTGGAAGTAGATCTTTTTGGAACCACGAGAGGACTTTTCAGTGAATCAAGCAATTGGCATAGGAGGACTTTGTACCAGTAACAAATTGAAGGATGTATTCAGTGATTGGTGTTTACACACCCACACATGCAACTTACCCCATCCTGTCTGGATATATGTGTCACCTGAAATCACTTCCTTTGACCAGTGATTTTAACATAAAAGCTTTTGAAAATATGTGGTCTTGGAGTTAAAACGCAGGTAATGGTCTAGAGAAGCATGTAAATGAGGATCCAGCCATTTCAGACTTTTTCCGTTCTCTAATCATTAGGGTAATAATATCAACAGGGTCATGTTGTTAAAGAGTACTTTTTTGTTGCAGTCTACATCCTAATGAGTAAATTGTTTAAGGATTGATACCAAGGGTTTATTTGGTATCAAGAGGATGGATTGTTATGGAAATTTCTTGAACTGATGTATTCTTATTGATTAAAGTATTGAGTCCCCATGTTTAGATAAGAAAAGGATGGGGGTGGATGCAGAACAATGGGTCTTAGGACAGGATAGAGGAAGATACATAACAGGGAGTAGGATGGATAAGGAACATAGGCTGTTTTTATGATACAACCATGCAGATTCTTATATCCACCCATTCCTCTATAAGTATTGAATGTACTTCCAAATGCTTTAGAGATTATTCACCGTTACTTGGTAACCTGTGTACTCTCTCTATTTGCAAATAAACCTTTAATTGTGCCAAGAGAATTTTGTCTCTGTAATTACTCCTTTAAGGGTGTGTATCGATGGAATTACCATCACAGTGGTAATATTTGGACAGTTGTTTTTCTGGGGTTTCTTTCTCTGGGAGGAGAGGGTGTTGTGTTTCTAGCGGTGCAAGGGTGGTTGAGCAGATGTTACCAGTCTTTCAGACTTCGCCTGTTTTGCAGTTGAATTCGTTTTTCACTCTGTATAAGAATCAAGATGGCGTCTGTGCTTAGTGATACACCCGCGACAACCCAGACTTACAAAATAGACCGCAGAACGGAGGAGCAAAGATTTTTTTTCAGAAATATACGTGCCATGTTTTTCACTCACAAGGCCTTCCATACCCTAGGCCCATTAAATGCACAAATCACCCCTCATAAAGCAGCCCTCATAGAAGATCTTAACATGATCTCTATAACCATCTCTATAACGCATATCTACAACGCGTCTCTATAACGTGTTACGTGTCATCTAAACAACATCATTAGGTATCGTGCAGCTGTTGAATTAATAAATTGTTGCACCTTGTTAAGAATTCTACGTGTATCAGAATTTCTGAAGAAGGACGAGGCTCCGGTCCACATGGAAATTTAGCACAAAGATTTATTAATATGAACTGATAGGTCAAAATACATGAAATACACTGCAGCGGTCAAATATTTGCTCAACCCTCGAGCTTCCACAAAATATTTGCCCCGAATCAAGATCGAACATTGGTTTTGATACTCCCGCCGCAGGGGCGGTTACTTTTCACTCTCGTGAGTAAAACCCATCCTTATTGGCTCTTTGTTGGCATGGTGACATGTTGGACGAATCTCTTTGTTTTTGCTGTCCAATGAAGAAGGACATGCTCGGTCATAGATCAACAGGTTCTTTGCATACAGGTGTGAAATCTTAACCAGGTTACAGTAATTTACATTCTATTGTCCTAACCTAGACTAGAACATCAGGGGGCTGGAGACAGGTCTCTTTGTGCTGTATAGGGGCAGTTTCATTTGTATGTTAATTGTGGGGTTTCAATCCTGTCTCTCTATCTGAGCCAGGTGTAAAGTCTGAGTCTGTGTGGCTGAGTGTAATGTATGGAGTTGCAGCATACAAGTTAATAAAACAAAAACATAAGAATACATGGTTATTAAATCAGCATTATTTAAACTTCATTTATCTCAACAACCTGCTATTGACTGCGCGGCACAAAAGTAAACAATTTCCTCCGGTCGATTTCTCTATTTTCCATCATAAAACCTACTAGGGAAGAGATGCTCTCATTGGACTGAGCGTGGAGGTTTTCAAATTTGGAGCATGCAAATGAAAAATTTGCGGAATCGTTTACTTTTGTGTGTTTAATTCTCATTAATTCTGATGACAAATTATCTGTATCAGTTGCTACACTATCACATTATTTTATTTTTGGCTTTATTTGTGATGGGATTTGAATAGAGTTGACAGGCTACTGTTTTAGTCGTTTCGATGTTGAGACATCCATAGGCGATTGATCATTAATACAACAATGTTTTCTGCTGTTAAGCGCAGATATTAGAGACCTATTCACCAATATTGAATCACCTAAACAACACACTCAGGGTTGCAGTGTCATAGGAAGATAACCCAATGTTTCTCCAGGGTTATGATGGTGTTAAAATCTTCCTTGGGTTATCCCACATTTATTGAAATAGTTGCTATTACTACAATATATTTATGTATGTATCAAATGTAGCCCTATAATTGAATTGCCTTGTGCTCTGATGCCTGCATAACCTCAACAAATACTTTTGGATTGCAATAGTTAACTTAAGGTCCATAGACTTCCTCTGCATGAAATGTATTAGAACCCTGACATTCAGACTTATAGACAGATTAAATTATGTAAAACTGACTTAAGTTCACATTCCTAGCAGTATCATACAAGCAAAAAGGATGCCCAATATGCTCTTTAAACAGCAAAGCCCATAATAAAGACATTTCCAACCTTAGTAAGGCCAAGATGTGAAGTCTTCCATGCCAAGTTTAATCTCTTTTTCTCTTCTTCTGGTCAACAGCTGTCAGATGTAAAAAAAGGTATGTAGGCCCTGGACCTCAAACTTACTGTGGTTATTTCCTTCCCAGTAGAAACACATTACTCAGCTAATATAGTCCAGACTATTAATAAATAGAATGATTTCTTCAATGTGTATTACTCAAAGGTGTAGTTTTGTACTGTATATTAGGGGGCGGGGGTGGGTCAGGGTCAATGGATACCAGGATTTTCACTCTTTTCCAGGGGGGTCTCATTGACCTGCCTGTAATATTGGGGGGGTCATGACCCCCCCGTCCTTCCCTAATTCTACACCATTGGTACTGGATATAAAGCCTGCACCCAAGGTCTAAAGGACCAAAGTGTGAGAACATTGGTGTATATAAACTATTCATATTTTAATGCAATGTATCAAGGGATAAGCATCACAAAAATGTCAGAGATTTTATTGTTCTAAATTTCAGACAGTAGTATGAAACGACAATTGCCAGACTTTAAGCAAGCAAAATATCCCCTCATGATGTACTGACATTTCTAGACCACCTGATGTATTCAAAGAAAAACTGCACATTACAAGTCTATGTCAAGACTTACACATCACAAGTGAAAGATCTAATCTATTCCAAAAAATATCTTATGTATTGAAAGACATTGCCTAAATTAGAGGGGTCTCCATCACTGCTCCAGAGATACTGTCCTGGTCGTTTTCATTCCCAATGTATATGCAGCATCATTCAGTTACTCTCTAATTATTTGAATCAAGTGAGCTAAATTAGGGTTGGAGTGAAAACAACCAGGATAGTAGCTCTCCAGCAGTAGAATTTGAGACCCCTAGTTTATGCTATTGTGAAAATAAAAAGGAACATGATATGTTCTCATGAAATACAAATGAATTAGGAAATGTTAACTTAATCATTGGATTAATGTTAATCCAATGATTACTTTAAAAGTCGAAGTCATGTTCCATCATGTCACATCACAACCCAACATACAGGGTTATTTTAACCCAACTGTACTAGTGATCCATGAGTGATGAAAGACACAGTTCTCCAACTTGACATCAATTAATGCTTTAATATGCGCGCTACTCCATAACCATCACAGGTATCGCCGTACTTCCCACTCGCGAACGTTTTACTCTACCTCTTAGGACCACGTAGGACACCAGCATTTGAGCAACAGTGCCTGAATAAAAAAGGCATTCACTTCACACCACATAATCAAACTTAACTCGCAACTATGCCTAAATAGAAAACAAATACATCGGCCCAAGTAATTTCCTAATGCAGTATATTAAAATCATATTAACATAATTCACATACTTGAGTGAACAAAGGATTGTCAAATGATCAGATCATGATATTTTGGTAATTAAATGAACAAGATCAATATAAATAAAACGTACACTGGCTAGCACAGCATACACGAGACGTTAACACCACACGTTATTCAGACGTTCCATTATACACGACCAAAGACGCGGAGTTCACACGAAACATTATTCAGACGTTCCATTACATACGACCATAAACGCGGAGACAGCTTCCCGAGGTTGATTAAATGCACGAACCACCCCTCATGAATCACCCGCTCATAAGCTTGCTTAGCAGGTGCAAGTGCTTAACAATCGCGTTCTGAACGCATTAATTTTGACCCCTTTGGCGTACCATACAAGCCGGGCGGAATGTTGTAATGTTAATCAGAATCTGTTGAGCAACATAAAAAAAACACTTCCGGGTCACAGAAATTCGGAAGATTCCACAAATAAAAGAGGTCAACATATTATATAAAAACAGACATAAATGTAATTTATTAATTGTTTAAGAAAATGTACCTCTCAAAACATTGACAACAATTAATATTTAATTAATTTTTAATATATAAATAAAAGGTGGGTATTAAAACATGTATGGAGGTCAAAATTTAGACAATGAGAATGAATATGGAATACATATTGCCTCAGCTCAAAACATATTGTATGTGCCACCGTGAAAGCAATGTGGGAAATGTTCAGGAGAGTGTTTAGAGTAAGACAAACCTGTCTAATTCACATGGAATGGTGTGCTACATCAGCAACTCAATATTTTTCACACCCTCTTTAGCACCCAATACTAAACACTATAATAGACTGTAATATTCTGGAAAATCAAGGGGCACTTTGTAATTGCAATTGTTGCTTGAGTTTTACTCCGCCCATACCATTTGTCCCAATGTAACTGAATGGATATGAAATAAATATTGCCTTATAACACAAAAAAAATTATTATTTTGAAATGTTCGTGACCCGGATGTGTTCTTTAATGTTGCTCACAAGATGCTGATAGATGCGGTGGACTCATGAAAGACTAGCCTGTTGTAAGGAAAATAGCTAAATACATACTTCTGTTTTAATTCGGTTTTGAGTTATCATGTCTAAAAGACACCGTTTGGATCTAGGGGAGGACTACTCAAGTAAGAAGAGGTCTGATGGGTAAGACTTTTATTTCATATATCTAAATTAGCTCCAGAAGCATGCTAGTTTACTCTGTTTCGGCCTAGCTTGTTTTGTTTTGCTAACTGTGATCGGCTGAATGCTAATTCTTCTTGTTTTAAGGCTACGAATTATAAACTATATAGTTTATGTATCATTCATTTATTACTTTGTAGAGACGATCACCTTAAATTGCGATTATCCATCCGTGAACTTTCTGTTTGAACTAGCCAGGCATTCGTCCACTCTAGGCACGTGTTGATGATCTGCGGCCTAGCCCTTCTATTTATCTTATTCAGGAAGTACATGTCAGCCAACTAGCAGTAGTAAGTCAAATAACTGGTACATATATTATGTCGTGGGCCGGTACCGAAAAACGTAAAGTTCATCAATCACAGACGGAGAAAATCATTTATACTGTACAACTTGCGCAAACAATGTTTGTATAACATTTGTTGACAATTTTACTTCTTGAGCAAGTTGTCAACATTGCTCAATGAAATTTGGAACCTATACATACCGTAGTGATGAATTCGGCTAATGGCCTGGCTCTACATCTAAGATGTCCGCACCTCAAGGAAAGAAAAATAAAGCAGGTTTGTTTTGTACAACTTTAAAATATAGTGTTGTCTAAAACCTGAAATGCAAATCAGAATAGTGCAAATAAAAGAACACTGGTGCGCAGCAGCTACATCCCAAATTAAATATCCTTTCTTACTCCGATTATAATACCAAAATTAGCAAATTCGTGATATGTGATTACGTAGTTTTCATTAATTAAACTTGAATAATTATATATATTGAATTAAAGCCCAGCACTGCTATTGAGGGGATTAAAATAAGGACGTACCTGTTTTTCTGAAATTGTAGTTTTTACGATGTACACTATAATTAAATAACACTAGATTTATTATCATGTGTCAACAGCTTCCCAATTAATGAGGTAAAGTGGTAATTTGAACACAATATAAAGCCCCGGGTGCTGTTTAGACACAGTGGGAAAATCTGACCATGTTAATATTTGTCAAATTCTTATTTCTTTTATTGTAACAGAATTAAGTTTGATTTTGATATATTTGGTGGGTTTTTTCTGCTTAACATTTAGAAATAGACCTTTTTAGGTTAAGAAGGGACTGCTAAATGCTACACAACATTGGAATTAGTTAGTAGTAACACCACATGCCGTAGCTGAAATTGTAGCTGGTAATAGTGGTGGATGGTAGCTGGAAATTGGTGGATGTAATAGTAAGGTTGTTTCTAGCTGTAATTCAGTGGAATGTTATTGATGACATCCATTCAAGCATCATACTTATATTTAGACTAGAGATCGACTGGATATAATAACATAGTTTGGAGCAGGAAAAAGCCAATTGCCGATTAAACTGCTGATAGCACCCCCCACACTGTCAGAAATGAACAATCTTTGACTTTATTAGGAACTGGATAACTGTTGAACTAGACATCTAGGTCAAATTAAATACATAAATAAACAAATACACCTGGAACTGAACATCAAGCTGACTGATTATGCAAAATAACACTGTGGGAGGGAGCTAAATCAGAGCTTTTCTTTCACTGCCAATAAATCCAGAAATCTGACCATATAGAACAGTGACCAGACATTTTTTGAATAGACATTATCCTACATTTAAACAGCAATAAAACACAAACGCTATGATCCAACAAATGTTTTTTTATTTAAATTAGTCAGCAGAATGAACAGCGAAATGTGCATATAGGCTACAACTAGGGCTGTTGCAAATATTACATAATAATAATAATTTGAGAAAATCACAATTATAGATATAGACCCTTTATCTTTTTGCACAATATTTGGATTACAAAATCATGTTTACAATCTGAATAAGGGATTTTGAAGCCAATATTAGAAACATCATCAAATACTTATTTCACTCATTAAAATGCAAATCAATTTATAACATTTTTGACGTGTGTTTTTCTGGATTTGTTTGTTGTTATTCTGTCTCTCACAGTTCAAGTAAACCTACCATTAAAATTATAGACTGATAATTTCTTTGTCAGTGGGCAAAAGTACAAAATTAGCGGGGGATCAAATACTTCTTTCCCTCACTGTACCATGCGAATTATGTCAGTTTCCATAGGCCATGGTTTCAGAAGAGCGTTTGACAGCTCTGCATAAAGTTATAGGCCCAGATCATTTACTGACACTCCTTTGCTTCTAAATGTCAGTATGTTTAAACCTAGTTTAGAATTGTTTTGCAATGTACCATAATGTTGCCTAATTTTTCAAATGTTGTCATTTCCAACCATGGTTGAAAATGTTGTCATTTCCAACCATATTAGATAATGCACATTAAAATGTATGGATAAAAATGTTGTCCCATTGCATATTAAACATGTTGGAGTTGCTGCCGGTGGGTGCAGCTTTTGAATCTCGTGCCACGCTTAGTCACATGACCAAATACTAATGTCTTACTGAAACAGTGGAGGCTCGCTGTTTTCTTGGCAACATATCGTTTAGATCTCACAATATTCGGCTATTTAATGTGCTATTAATATAGTTATTTGGAATATTTGCCACCTAATATTTTGACAGTTGATATTTTCATCTGCCAGATAACTACACGACGTGATACATTTGCATTTGCCGGCTAATGTAAATTCTGAGTTATGTATTTGTTTTTAGCTATTCCCCCCCCATAAAGTCAGTTATTCCAGTTGAGAAGCCTGATATTATACTGGAAGAAACAGCATGACTGCATTCTCTCCAGAAAGCCGGCTCCTCTTGTAGGTGTGATTTGGTGGATTACATCCTTGGAAATAATTATATTCTACAATGGATGATTCTGTGCTGTGATTTATCCCTGGCCAGGAAGGATTACTTCTAATGTGCGTCCCCTTACATTGTAATGCCAATCTTATGGCGCTTTTCCTCTACCCGCTTTGGGAGCTTTCCCACTGCATGGTACCAGCTTGGCTCGCCTTTTTTGCTTTTCCACTGGCCAAAAGTTGGGATAGTACCTGGTACCAGATACTTTTTTTAGTACCTGCTTCGTCTGGGTTCCAAGCGAGGTGAGGCGAAACACAGAATACTTCTAATTGGACTAGAGTGACCCAAAAGCGTGCTGCAAAGCAAAACAAGCTGTTCTGATGTTAGCCTCCAGTGTCAGATACGATAATGGCGTGTCTTTGCGGGTCTGTCCCAGGGGTCCTTGCATTGAAATGGGTTAATTTGTGCCAGTGCATAGGACCAGACTCGTGATTTTAGCCATCTTATTACCCCAAAGCTCCTCTTGGTTTGTACCGGCATTGAAATCAACTCGTTATCCCCGTAATAGAAACACAAATACGCGCTGTTTGTGAACCCTACAAAAAAGGACCTAGTCCCTCCTGTATTTTTTTATAGTCTATCTGGCACACATTGCACTGGTCAAAATAGTAATGTCAAACCAAACAGAAACAGTCAACTAATCTTTCTAATTATTTTAGCAGTCTGCAATGTATTAAGACCAAAGGTACTGCTTACGCGTGCTTCCTCACTACTACCGATATAAACGCTGCCTTGTTTACCGTAGGCTACTCTTGATAGCCGGCGATTGTTTATACCTTTTAATCGAGGTGGAGGGGTTATGTAGGTTGTTTTAAATGTGTTGGTGTGGAGTAGTAAGGTGTATACACTTAAATCGAACAGACCTTTGCATTTACGTCATCTTTTATACTGCAGGGCGGTAATTATATTCTACATTTTCATAATTTTTCAAACTGGGTCTGTGACCATGTTATTCAGATTTAGTTTACTTTTGATTTACCACTTAACGTTCAAAGCTTGTCAGTTTAAAAGAAAATGTATGGAGTTCATTCAATAGATTTTTCTGTTCACTGCAGGGTTTATGTTAGCCAGCAAATGGTGTCAGATGTACGATATCTCCATTAATGTTCCCGTGTGTGTCGCGTTGGAGGAGGCGCTACGGCAGTTTTCCAGTACATGGTATTATCTGCAGTGGATAACCAACCGAGGCAAGCCGAGTTGAGCTGGTACCATGCAGTGGAAAAGCTCCAGAGTTGAGTAGAGTCGAGCTGGTACCATGCAGTGGAAAAGCGCTATTACAAATCCTGAATGTTCGTGCATATTCCCGGGCTAAGGAGGACCCAAAAGTGTGCAATTTAATTTCATGAATGGATAGTTAGATGGCTGGAATATTTGGAATAGAGAACACTACATTGGTAAGTAAAGTAAAAGTTTATTTTCCTCCCTGTCTTGTATCATGAACTAGGAGCTGAGTGTTGCGTTATTTATTCGAAAGAGAACTTTTGTGGGGAGAAATAAACTGAAAACCGATACTTCTTGAATGCCAATTGTCAGCCTTTGCTATACAATCAGCTGATCCAACGTTTAATTAATTAGCCCCCCCTAAATAACTCAATATATCAGTCAAAATACTTTTTTGGAGCTCTTAAAAATAATGTAATGTAAATTGTTTAGACAACTTGCAATTCGTGAAATTTGACTTTTTACATGATAACATGTAATATCAAAAGGATCGGTTTTCTTTCTTTACCAGGAAGCAAGAATGCTAGCTACATCTTTCTAGTAGACACTTCAGAGAAGACTAAGATCTGTCATTTGTAATACAAATAAAAAGCAATTAATAGGTGGTCGTATGCTACGTCACTAACCAACTGTAAATAATTATCTCCCGTCACACATGCTAGCTAACATGTCACTAATAATAATCATAAAAATTTGACCTGATCAAATAATGACTCGGTACAAGATGTTTTATTTTTTTTTTGGGGGGGGGGGTATGACTAATGGGTTAAGAGATTAGTTATGTTCAATTCTTCGTTTCAGTGGAACACAATTGCAAAATTACGTGTTTCACAGTTCCATGTTTGTTTGGGCTTGAAGTTAACTATTTCAACGCATTCTGTTCTGAGAAAGGGAGATCTGGTTATTAACGGATTTTTCGTAAAATTATGATATATTTTTTTATGACTTAATTCTGAGATGAATGGGCTTAATGACTAAATCTGTTTTGAAATGATTCAGAATTAATCTAAAATCTCGTTTAGAAACAGAATATGTGCTGTATGTATATGTTAATTTACTATAAACTATAGTTGACTAAAGTAATTTGGCTACATACAGCCATTTTTGTGACTTTTGTTGGTGTTAGATGGATGAGGACAGAGTGGACTTATTTGGATAGAATTGACGTCATGTTAGATCAGTGTCTAAGACAAACTATGAGACAGGTATAATTTTATCTAACCTTGACCAAAAATAACCTTATTTTGATAGATTTTACACCTGCTGTTACCCTAAAAATGCATTGTACAGTACCGTAAGTACCAGGGATCCAAATCGCGAAAAATGGCGGCAAGTGCAGCTGCAACTGCAGGCGGGTGGTCAGGGAGTAATTAGCAAAACACAGTATGCAAACGGTGCCTTCAGACATTCAAGACTAAAGGAAACACTTCCAACTTGCGAAGCACCTCAAAGAAGAAAAAACATCCAGATTTATTTAAATCTATTACAATTTTATTTCAGACAGCTGGCATTGCTTTGTAGCCTATCCAGCTATGTTCCATAAGACGTTTGCCATGGCTATAGGCTACCGTGTTAAGGCTAACGTAATGTGAACAGCTCGTAGTAGTAGGCTACCGTCCTTACCGTTCAATCTGTCATCTGTCATCAAAATATAACGTTTGCGTTTTAAATATTTAGCCTATATGTATAAAATCTGCCAAAGGATTAATCGGTCAACCCCTAATTTATACTTCAACGAAGTGTGAAATATAAATAATAGTTGTGGCTAATTTGCAGGGGATCTGTGCGGACATTAACAAGCTAACATTAACATTTCAGGGGCAATATGAATGTCTTTTTTTTTCTGTGCTTGTAGTATAAAAACAAGCAAAAATGACCAGAAGACATCTCCAGTAAATGTTTTAGTTAATTTATCAAATAATATTTTTCTACAAAATGTGACTGACATAGTCCCCATTTAAACTTTATTGCAGTCCTGTCTATCAGTTCGCATTAACATGTAATCTGCTTACACTCGCAGTACTATCATTCCCTCCCTAAACCACCCTGGACTAGACCTAACTAAGTCATGTTCTTGTTTAGAGGGTGGATTCTACACAGTGCCCCTTTAAGGTTCGCCATGGCCACCTAATTATCCACAGCTGCCAATTGCATCCTTATCTCCACCACAGAAGCTAGAAATGCAATTTCAGGTTTAAAACATGCAAACAGTTCTGGAATACAGGGCTGCAACCAAATGGTAATTTTTTTATGCACTGCTCGCTATAGCCAACTACTCTAGCCCACCGCAAACCACTCTATTAATTTGGTTTACTATTAGTTATTTAGATGTTTTTTTTATGATTCAGTTTCCTCCTAACATTCTAAATGTTGGGGGTAGTGGTAGATTCACTAGTCTACTTACCATTGTATTAATAATTTCATTTTCTTTTACTATATTTTTATGTCAATATTATTTTGCAGGAAAGACAGAGATCGAGATAGGGACCGTGATGAGCGATCCAAAGACAGGGACCGCGACAGAGAAAGAGATCGTGACCGGGACCGAGATAGGGACATTAAGTCATCTGTCGTACCACCTAACCACTTGTTGGCTGGGGGAGGCATGCTCCCCCTTAAGCAGACAGCTATGCAGCAGCAGATCAATCCATTTACCAACCTGCCCCACACGCCACGCTACTACGAGATCCTGAAGAAGAGGCTGCAGCTACCTGTGTGGGAGTACAAGGAGCGTTTCAATGACATTCTGGCACGCCACCAGAGCTTTGTGCTTGTTGGAGAGACGGGCTCTGGGAAAACCACACAGGTACAGTTTGGTTCAATAGTCTTTAAATCCTCTCAGCAATTGTTCTTTGAAGTACTTATTCTGCCTTATAGTGTTGTATAATCTTCCACACTCCAGATGAAAAACAGTTTAGGTTGATTTGTTTAGGTTTGATCATTTAGTGTGTAAATAAATGTCTTCCTTATGGCGCTTTTCCACTACATGGTACCGGCTCGACTTGACTCTACCCGCTTTGGGAGCTTTTCCACTGCATGGTACAGACTCGACTCGGCTCGCCTTTTTTGCTTTCCAACTGGCCAAATGTTGGGATATTACCTGGTTCCAGATACTTTTTTTAGTACCTGCTACGTGGAGGTTCCAACCGAGCTGCGGCGATATCAAAAGGTGCCATGAAAACACGGAAAACTTCTGATTAGACAAGTGACTCAAAGCGTGTTAGCTATCCAGTGTCAGAAAATGGGTTTATAAGACAAGAACGGCGCCTCTTTGCGTGTCTGTGCCAGGAGTCCTTGCAAAACTCCTCTCGGTTTGGTCTGAAGCATTGGCTTTGAAATCAACTCGTTATCCCTGTGAGACCCATAAAGACGCGCTGTTTTTGTAACCTACAAAAGGGCCTCATCTTTTTCTTCTTCTGGGTTTTTCTATAGGCTAACTGGCATACATTGCACTGGGCAAAGTAGTAATATCAATCCAAACAGAACAGGAATAATACTTTTGATCGAGATGGAGGGGTTATGTAGGTTATTCCCGTGTGTGTGTCACGTTGGAGGTGGAGTCATGGCAGTTTTCCTGTGATGTCGCTATGGGCGGGTACAGGTTACTATCTGCACTGGAAAAGCAACTGAAGCGAGCCGTGTAGAGCAGAGTAGAGCTGGTACCATGCAATGGAAAAGTGCTCATTGCTTCCATATGTGCAATTGTAGGCTTGGTGGTTACATTGCAATGTTTTTTACACCTATGTTCTCTCAGACCAGCAAACTCCAACAAAGTTGAGTGTTTAGTGTTTCTAACTAGGCATACAAGTCAGTTATCAATACCCTTATTATGCAAATAATAATTACAAAAAATTGTCCTCTAAAACGGTTGTCTTTGGAGCGGTGTGTGATGGTAAACTGACAACCATAACATGCCCCTTTTCCTTTTTGATCTCAGATTCCCCAGTGGTGCGTAGACATGGTGAAAGGTTTGGGTGGCCCCAAGAAGGCGGTGGCCTGTACCCAGCCCAGGAGGGTGGCTGCTATGAGCGTTGCCCAGAGAGTCGCAGACGAGATGGATGTCATGCTTGGTCAGGAGGTGGGCTACTCCATCCGATTTGAGGACTGCAGTTCTGCTAAGACCATACTGAAGTAAGCAACAACCTGTCTGGATAGTACTGGCTACATCAGGGTTATATACTATATTTTAAATTTTTATCTTTTTTTACCTTTTCCATCCCCAGGCCATTATATTCATAAATATGCATTAGAATTTTCTGTTTAATACGTTATATTATCATGCAAATTGTCCTGTAGTTTGTCCTAATTGCAATTTCATGATACTTCTTGCAAAACCTTAATAAAAACTACCTAGAACAATGAAAAAATAGGATTTTAGTCCATCCACACTCTAACACTACACTTCGCCATGAAATATAATTATTAGAATCCTTCAGAAATCCTATTTTTCTGTATAATTGTGTAATTTCCAGTTTAGACAAAAAAAAAACGAATCAACAGAAATTCATAATATGTTAGCTAAAATAAAAATAATTGTCATGTCCCCTGGTTTTCACTCAGACCTGTTACTCTGACACATTCCCCCTTATAAAAATGTCAGACATTCCTCAAGTCAAATGAGCAACAGGAAGTAGCATCATTTGAGTCTCCTGAGGGCCATGGGAAGACCAAAAGTTAGTTTTCAGTTCACGGCCCGTGGCAAAAGAGGATTTGCACCTATAGAGAACAGCAACATTTATTAATTATTTCTGGTAGATTCCACGATTCTCTCGTCTTTTCAAAAAGTTAGTTATATTCACCTTTATTGATAGTTTTTGTATCAGTGATAAAAGTATGTTGTTATGCCATGAAATAAATACATAAATTCTTATGCCATGAAATGAAAGACTCACTAGCAGTTGCTCAATTCTTATTACTATTCCAGTAAATTCGTAGATACCGGTAAAGCTTATTACTGGCTTATGTGCTGTTAAAGCGGCCATTGTCAAACGCCATACAGTGCATAGATGCTATTTGTGTTGGAGGGAAACTTAGTAAGAAATGTTAGTCAGTTTAACTGTATCAATGTAATTCACGAATGGCCAATTAACTGTTAAAACAGCCAGTGGCAAAAGAGGATTTGTTCAGGGTAGACACAATGCTATACTGACGCCCAGCAAATGTAAAGTGGTTTAGTGGTTAACGACACAGCCCTTTGTGTGGGCGACCCGTGTTCTAATCTCGTGAGGGCAACACTTTCTACATCGGGCTTGTTTGCCTGGTTTCTTGTTAATGTAAAAATGCAAAACAGATCAAGGAATATATTCTTAGTTTTTTAAATAAAACGATTTAATTAAACAGTTATGTTAAGAACAATTCATTTTAAATAACTGCAATCATAACCTTTCTTCAATCATAACCCCTGTAGTTCCATAAATGTATTCAAGGGCACAGTGCATTCAATCACACGGTCATTTGGCATCCTGTTTCTCTTCTGGTTTGCAAGAAAAGTAATGGTTGTTTTACCTAGTTCAGATGCTACGTTTGGCTTATTATGTCCTGACCAATCCAATTGCCTTAAAGAGAGAGTTTGTCAAAAATTCACATTCTTTTTCAAACATTTTTTTCAAACAATCCATTATTCAGCTGTCCCTGTCTGTCCCAGTAGATTATATCACAAAAATCCAAAACTTGCATAAGTGGCGTATTTATTTTCTGTTATCAAAAGGCTATTGAAATGAAGGTTTATTTTCTAATTCAGTAATCTGTGGTTAATCTGTCGAAAGATATCTTGTCATTAAGCCAAATGCCAATATATTTATAAGAGGTAACTTCAAGATTTGTGTGTGATTGAAAGATTACTTTAAGTTTTAATGCTGAAGCCCCTATTTCATGTGTCCATTTCCCTTTTAAGATATATGACCGATGGTATGTTGCTTCGGGAAGCCATGAATGACCCCTTGCTGGAGCGGTATGGTGTGATCATCCTGGATGAGGCCCACGAGAGAACGCTAGCTACGGATATCCTGATGGGAGTCCTAAAGGAGGTGGTCCGACAGAGATCAGACCTCAAGGTAATTCCTCAAAGTCCAGGGGGGATGTCACGGTTTCCAATTTTTTGTAATCTTTTGACCAGTTGAAATCATTTTATCTGTACAATGAATTATGGGAGAAATGCCTAAATACAAAAAATACTGACTATATATTATTAGATTTGGAGAACAAGCAAAACATTTCAGTTTGACTGCCTCTCCAGGGCTACATTGTTCTCCTGGTTGCTGTCTGTTACTCATGCCCCCCATCCCCCCTGATTTCTGTAGTTTAATGTATTTTTTTACATGAAGTCGAGCTTTTTTTTTAACTAAATGTCCATGTAAGTAATTTAGCAGACCGTTATCTAAAGGAACAAAAGTGAGTGCAGACACTTGCATACATTTTCATTTCGCTGCTGCTCTTTTGCTAGTACTAATAGAAAGCTGTCAGAACACATACTGCATCGCAGTTTGTTGTGTATGGGGCTGAGTAGCTGCTGACCAGTCAGGGTGCCCATGCTGACCCCTTTCCACTGCCAAAAGCACCTACAATTATTCCATGGTCAGATTTGGGCCATGGAACAATGGGAGATGGTGACCTGGTCTGATGAATCACGTTACCTTTTACATCATGGGAAAGGCCGTGTGCGTGTGCATGGCTTACCTGGAGAACACATGGCCCCAGGATGCACTATGGGAAGGAGGCAAGCAGGCGGAGGCTGTGTGATGCTTTGGGCAATGTTCTGCTGGAAAACCTTGGGTCCTCCTAGTCATGTGGATGTTACTTAGACATGTACTCCCTACCTAATCATTGTTGCAGACCATGTGCACCCTTTCCATGGCAATTGTATATGCCCCCTGCCACAAAGCAGAAATGGTTCCGAAATGGTTTTAAGGCACGCAACAACGAGGTCAAGGTGTTGAATTAGCCTCCATATTCTCCAGGTTTCAATCCAGTCGAGCATCTGTGGAATGTGCTGGACAAATGGGTCCAATCCATGGAAGCCCCACTTCCAAACTTACAGGACTTAATGGATCTGCTGCTAACGTCTTTGTGCCAGATACCACAGCACACCTTCAGAGGTCTAGTGGAGTACATGCCTTGATGGGTTAGGGCTGATTTGGTGGCAAAAGGGGGCCCTACACTATTAGGCAGGTGGTCATAATGTTACACTGCCCAAAAAAAGGGAACACTTAAATCACACACCGGGTGTTGACGAACAAAATATATTAAAGATCAAAATCTCTACTTTACGTTGTGTAATGCGTTAAGAACAAAATGACGTAGCAACAGTCAATGGAAACTAAAAGCACCAACCGGTTGAGAACTGGATTCCGACTCAAAGTAAAAAATGAAAGTAAACAATGAAAATCTCAGGCTGTTCCAACTTGCGTGAATTTCATCATGGCAACTCATAATGTGACTCAGTAGTGTGTATGGCCCCCACATGCCCATATGCACTCCTAACAATGTCTGTGCATGCTCCTGATGAGATGGCAAATAGTGTCCTGGAGGTTCTCCTCCCACACCTGGATCTGGGCATCAGTGAACTCCTGGACAGTCTGTGGCTGCATTAGATGCACCGATACACAACTTCCCAAAGGTTCTCAGTTGGATTCCGGTCTGGGGAACATGAGGGCTAGTCAAGGGCGTCAAAGCCTTTGTCAAACAGGTACTGCTTACACTCTCTGGACACATGAGGTCGGGAATTGTCCTGCACCAGAAGGAACTCAGGGCCCACTGCACCAGTGTAAGGTCTGACGATATATCTGAGGGTTTCATCCGGGTCCCTAACAGCAGTCTGGGTACCTTTTGGCTAGCTTGTTGGCGGTCTGTGCGACCCTCCAAGGACATGCCTCCCCAGACCATCACTGACCCACTGAGGGCAAACGGCCACAACTTCTGGTGCAGTGGTGTGCATGTTGGCCTCAAGGTGGCGCTATCAAAAGCCTCCAAAGTTGCACATTTTGCAAGCTCACCCTCCCACCCCTTGTGACCTAGAGTCTTGAAAATTGGTACATAGGTGTAGCTCCTCATTATGAAAATGTTTGCCATTGGGACCCATAAAGTCTGCCATGACGGACATTCCACCATAGTGGATTTTTTGAAGGAATTCACTCCTTCAGTTGCGCTGTTTCCAGTGCAGCTCAGATAAATCAGATTTTCCACATGTGCTTTCTCTGTGTGAAAATCAACCCAGAGGCCTATAGAATTTCAAGTGAATCCCATCTGCTGTTGAAGAAAATTGAGGTGATGTTGTCATATTCTTTAAACAATCAGTTTTCGAGTTTGCCATGTTGAAGTTAAATTAGTTAGGACATAATGCAGCAACGTCTTATTTTACCTTTGATGACATTTAGATTTTTAGATGTAGTGCTTTAGCCCTGTTGTTTTGTAACACACAATGGATAAGAAATGGATGGCAGATTTACTGGCAAAGCCTTTTATGAGAAAAATAGATCAACTACGAAAAGTACACTTGGCTTACACTGTCAAGGAACGTTGTTGTTGTATGTTGTTTCTTTGGTGCCTGTAATGTCATTGATTTGGTCGTTGTAATGTTTATTTGTGTTAGTGTCCTGTCGTACTGCATAATGATACCTTACCTTTTTTATGGTTTCAGTCACCATGTACTCATGTTTCTGAAAATAGTGTTTTGTAAGCCTATTGTTAAATCACCTTTTTCCACTGCCACTGTGAATATTGGGTGGTTGCGTCGAATGGGAATAGCCTATAGCTATTAAATTAGGTAAAGCTGTGATTACACTATTCCAAAGCATGGGGAGCTAGAACGCTGAAAATGCTATTATTATTCAAATCATTTTCTGAAGATAGTTGCAGACGATGTTTACAATGTTCCTAACATTACATTTAAAAGGGACATGTATCCATTTGCGTCCGTTTACGTCTTCATCACTGCTATAACTACGATGCGTTTTTATAAAGAAACACTTATAGCCTACATAGAAATACTATTTGTTTAAACACTTGAATTATCCTAAATATTATAATACAAAGCACAGCTATTTGCTTCGATCGTTTTGAAGTAGAGAATGTTAGAAGACATTATGACATATCGCTAATTTACTTTAAAACCTGCAGTAGGCAATCCTGTATGCTCTCCTAATTGGTCAGATTACCTTTTAATTTCACTTCCTTTTTTTTCATTTTACAAAGCTGTGTAAAGCATTAGAATGAGAGTTCAGTTGTTGGAGAAGCAAAATTATTATATCCTTAGTATTCTGGCTTTTCTGCTCAAACTATAAAACCGAAAATATGATACTGTATTTCCTGCTTCAACACCTAAACTATATATCATCATCATCATCATCATCATCTTCTTCCGCTTCATCCGGGGCCGGGTCGCGGGGGCAGCAGTCTAAGCAGGGATGCCCAGACTTCCCTCTCCCCAGACACTTCCTCCAGCTCTTCCGGGGGGACACCGAGGCGTTCCCAGGCCAGCCGGGAGACATAGTCCCTCCAGTGTGTCCTAGGTCTTCCCCGGGGTCTCCTCCCGGTGGGACGGGACCGGAACACCTTCCCTGGAAGGCGTTCCGGAGGCATCCGAAACAGATGCCCAAGCCACCTCAGCTGACCCCTCTCGATGTGGAGGAGCAGCGGCTCTACTCCGAGCTCCTCCCGGGTGACCGAGCTTCTCACCCTATCTCTAAGGGAACGCCCAGCCACCCTGCGGCGAAAGCTCATTTCGGCCGCCTGTATCCGGGATCTTGTCCTTTCGGTCATGACCCAAAGCTCATGACCATAGGTGAGAGTAGGAACGTAGATTGACCGGTAAATCGAGAGCTTCGCCTTGCGGCTCAGCTCTTTCTTCACCACGACAGACCGATACATCGACCGCATTACTGCAGAAGCTGCACCGATCCGTCTGTCAATCTCCCGTTCCATCCTTCCCTCACTCGTGAACAAGACCCCTAGATACTTAAACTCCTCCACTTGAGGCAGGCACTCTCCACCAACCTGAAGTGAGCAAGCCACCCTTTTCCGACTGAGGACCATGGCCTCGGATTTGGAGGTACTGATTCTCATCCCCACCGCTTCACACTCGGCTGCAAACCGTCCCAGCGCATGCTGAAGGTCCTGGTTTGAAGAGGCCAACACGACAACATCATCCGCAAAGAGCAGAGACGAAATCGTGTGGTCCCCAAACCTGACACCCTCCGGCCCCTGGCTGCGCCTAGAAATTCTGTCCATAAAAATTATGAACAGAACCGGTGACAAAGGGCAGCCCTGCCGGAGTCCAACATGCACTGGGAACAAGTCTGACTTACTGCCGGCAATACGGACCAATCTCCTGCTTCGGTCATACAGGGACCTGACAGCCCTTAGCAAAGGACCCAGGACCCCATATTCCCGAAGCACTCTCCACAGGATGCCGCGAGGGACACAGTCGAATGCCTTCTCCAAATCCACAAAACACATGTGGATTGGTTGGGCAAACTCCCATGAACCCTCCAACACCCCGTAGAGGGTATAGAGCTGGTCCAGTGTTCCACGGCCCGGACGTAAACTATATATAACAAAACATATTTAGACATATAGTCAGATTCATGATTTACAATACTCTAGAACTGCCAGGCCTTTCAGATCCCCGGTGTCCGTGTTTGTGTTTCAGGTCTTATGATAGGAATTCGGAAAAAAACTATAACTTAAAAGAACACAAACTTCAGCATTTCAATTTGTTTATTGGGCTCTAAAACTAATTTAAATTAAAATACAACACATGTAAATTATTCAGAATAAATCCAGTAGTGTTGTTTTTTATTTTGAATTTACTTTGATGTTCACAGGACTTTGATGCACGGAGGTCCTGACATGAATGGTTTTAATGCTTGGTTTAATGCTGCCCTGCTTTTTTAAAACTCAATGCCACCTTTGTTGCTACTTCTGTAGGAGAAAACGAAATGAGATTTCACAATCTCTAACATCTAGGCGTAATACTCGAGGACTTTGAGTCAAATAAACAAATCAGCACCATTGACAGAAAATGCGGTTAAACAGCTTAACCGGTTTTAAGGGCCCGCACTCCAATTGACCCCTATATAATCCATTACAAGAAGTGAGTGAATGTTTTATATCTCAGGAATTATGCAATACATAATTTGGTG
Organism: Esox lucius; assembly: GCF_011004845.1. Lineage (NCBI taxonomy): Eukaryota > Metazoa > Chordata > Actinopteri > Esociformes > Esocidae > Esox > Esox lucius. The sequence continues at coordinate 793,473 of NC_047593.1, forward strand.
TTTATTTAGCCATTCACCCTCCCTGGTGTCATGTGACTCGTTAGTGTTACAAGGTCTAAGGTGTGAATGGGGAGCAGGTGTGTTAAATTTGGGGTTATCGCTCTCACACTCCCTCATACTGGTCACTGGAAGTTCAACATGGCACCTCATGGCAAAGAACTCTCTGAGGATCTGACAAAAAGAATTGTTGCTCTACATAAAGATGGGCTATAAGAAAATTGCCAAGACCCTGAAACTGCAACATGGTGGCCAAGACCATACAGTGGTTTAACAGGACAGGTTCCACTCAGAACAGGGCTCACCATGGTCGACCAAAGAAGTTTAGTGCACATGCTCAACGTCATATCCAGGTGATTTCTTTGGGAAATGGACGTATGAGTGCTGCCAGCATTCATGCAGAGGTTGAAGGGGTGGGGGGTCAGCCTGTCAGTGCTCAAACCATACGCCGCACACTGCACACTTCTAAAGATGATGCAAAAGAAAGCCCGCAAACAGTTTGCAGACAACAAGCAGACAAAGGACACGGATTACTAGAACCATGTCCTGTGGTCTGATGAGACCAAGATAAACTTTTGGTTCAGATGGTGTCAAGCATGTGTTGTGGCAACCAGGTGAGGAGTACAAAGGCAAGTGTGTCTTGCCTACAGTCAAGCATGGTGGTGGGAATGTCATGGTCTGGGGCTGCATGAGTGGTGCTGGCAGTGGGGAGCTACAGTTCATTGAGGGAACCATGAATGCCAACATGTACTATGACATACTGAACCAAATCATGATCCCCTCCCTTCAGAGACTGGGCCACAGGGCAATATTCCAACATGATAACGACCCCAAATACACCTCCAAGACGACCACTGCCTTGCTAAAGAAGCTGAGGGTAAAGGAGGTGGACTGGCCAAGCATGTCTCCAGACCTAAACCCTGTTGAGCATCTGTGGGGCATCCTCAAACGGAAGGTGGAGGAGCTGAAGGTCTCTAACATCCACCAGCTCTGTGATGTCGTCAAGGAGGAGTGGAAGAGGACTTCTGTGGCAACCTGTGAAGCTCTGGTGAACTCCATACCCAAGATGGTTAAGGCAGTGCTGGAAAATAATGGTGGCCACGCAAAATATTGACACCTCGGGCCCAATTTGGACATTTTCACTTAGGGGTGTATTCCCTTTTTTTTGCCTGCGGTTTTGACATTAATGGCTGTGTGTTGTGTTATTTTGAGGGAACAGCAAATTTACACTGTTATACAAGCTGTGTACTTTACATTGTAGCAAAGTGACATTTCTTCAGTATTGTCACATGAAAAGATCTAATCAAATATTTACAAAAATGTGAGGGTTGTACTCACTTTTGTGAGATACTGTATATACTAGATGTATGAACTTGAAGATGCTGGATGAGTGCAAGCAGCATAACCAAGTAGCCTACAGCTGAAGAAAGTCACGAGAAGTGGATAAATGATGTAGCGTCAAGTCTAGGATGGAGTGATAAAACATCACAAGGCTGTAATATACACTGATGAGCCATAACATTATGAACACCTGCTTAAAATTGTGTAGGTCCCCCTTTTGCTGCCTTTGTGGCATGGACTCCACTAGACTTCTGAAGATGTGCTGTGGCGTCTGGCAGACGTTAGCAGCAGATCCTTTAAGTCCTGTAAGTTGAGAGGTGGGGCCTCCATGGATCGGACTTGTTTGTCCAGCACATCCCACAGATGCTCAATTTGGAGGCCATGTCAACATCATGAACTCATTGTTGTGTTCCTCAATCCATTTCTGAACCATTTTTTTCTTTGTGGCAGTGCGCTTTATCCTGCTGAAAGAGGCCAGTGCAATCAGGGAATACTGTTGCGTGAAAGGGTGCACATGGTCTGCCACAATGCTTAGGTAGTGGGTACGTATCTAAGTAACATCCACATGAAGGGCAGGAACCAAGGTTTCCCAGCATCATTGCTCAAAGTATCACACTGCCTCCGCCGGCTTGGCTTTTTCCCATAGTGCATCCTGGTGCCATGTGTTCTACAGGTAAGAATCGCACACGCACCTGGCCGTCCATGTGATGTAAAAGGAAACGTGATTCATCAGACCAGGCCACCTTCTTCCATTGCTCTGTGGTCCTGTTGTGATGCTCACATGCTCATTGTAGATGCTTTCGTCAGTAGACAGGGGTCGGCATGGGCACCCTGAATGGTCTGTGGCTACGCAGCCCCATACGCAACTACGATGCCCTGTGTGTTCTGACACCTTTCTATCAGTACCAGCATTAATCTTTTCTGTAATTTGAGCTACAGTGGCTCATCTGTTGCATCGCTCCCCATGTGCCTCAATGAGCTTTGGCCGCCCATGACCCTGTTGCCGGTTTACCGCTTTTCCTTTTTTGACCACTTTTGATAGTTATTGACCACTGCAAACTGGGAACAACGACTACAGTATTGGAGATGCTCTGAACTAGTAATCTAGCATCACAATTTGGCTTTTGTCAAAGTTGCTCAGATCCTTATGCTTGTCCATTTTTCCTGCTTCAGACACATCAACTTTGTGGACCGAATGTTCACTTGCTGCCTAATATATCCCACCCACTGACAGGTGCCATGATGATAAGATAATCAGTGTTATTCACTTCCCCTGTCAGTGGCTTTGGATTTAAACCCATGCATTAACAGGAGCGTTTCCTTTTCCCAACAGGTGATTGTGATGAGTGCCACATTAGACGCTGGGAAGTTCCAGGTGTACTTTGACAGCTGTCCTTTGCTGACCATTCCCGGACGGACACACCCCGTGGAGATCTTCTACACACCTGAGCCCGAACGGGACTACCTAGAAGCTGCCATCCGAACGGTTGTCCAGATCCACATGTGTGAGGAAGAGGAGGGGGACTGTCTGCTATTTCTCACCGGACAAGAGGTATAGCAACCCAGCAGCTTTGGGGTATATTTAAATGTCAGTAGGAAGTAAAATATAAAATGTGTATTAATATATGTTCAGAATGTATTGACAAATCTTTTATTTTCTGAAATTACTACTTAAATGCAAATTGAAATACACCCATTCATGTTTTCACCCCTTCTCATATCAACGTTGTGGCCTGAATAAAAAGGGAAGTACCATATTCAGGTTACTTGTATACTGCTCAGAGAATTTTGTCCAGATAAATACATATAATATCTTACTCTTAATGGTCTTTCAGGAAATTGACGAAGCCTGTAAACGTATCAAACGGGAGATAGACGATTTGGGACCTGAAGTCGGGGATATCAAAGTCATTCCACTATATTCCACATTACCTCCCCAGCAGCAACAGAGAATCTTTGAGTCTGCACCCCCGAGGAAGCCCAGTGGTGCAATAGGAAGAAAGGTACTGACCCTCAGACGTTTCTCAGACTTTATATACAAAGTGCCTATCATGTAATTTTGAATCGATGATCCATCTGTAGGTAGTCTGTTGCAGACTTGCCTGGAGCTTACCTTTAGGAGTCAAATCAAGAAAACTAAAATGGGGAAAAATATCTCTGCATACTTTAGATCAGTGCCAATACCGATTTAATGCAAGCTTTTGGTCATCCAACCTTCAAAAAAGCATCAAAACAATTTATATTTGGATTGTTCCTGAGTGTGCGGAGATCTTTTTCCTTTTTGAATATATTGTCCATTAATGCTTACACCTCAATTAATATCTCTTCCCTAGGTTGTGGTTTCCACAAACATCGCTGAGACATCCCTTACCATTGATGGTGTGGTGTTTGTGATTGATCCCGGTTTTGCCAAGCAAAAGGTAAGGCTGCTGGTTCTTCAATGTAATGACGTAACCCTTTGTTAGGGTTCATTTTGTTCAATACCAACTATTTCGGCAAACTGGGAACCAGTACACTCACTCAATTTAGAAGGCTAAGACACGTTTTTTAAAACAAACGTGCAACCCATTTTATAAAGGTCCAGACTCAGAGCTTTGTAATGGTATATCATACAATACTGTTTGATGAAGGTGTGGGAAATATTTGTTGCTTTAAAAGTTGATAATCTGCTCTACTTAGTTCTGAGAAAAAAACCTTGAACGATTCACACTTGCCAGAGAGCTGGTCTTGGTTTATGCACATTCAGCGGTTCTAAACTGGTCTGGTTGGCCTCAAATAAACAGATACAATATCAAACCAAATAAAATGCAAAAATATAGCCAGACAAAATAAAAACATAAGCAAAAATATACATAACACTGTACACTAGCAGCAGTTCAAAGGATAGAGTGCTTTAAACTAGCAGCAATCTGGTAGAGTTATTGATTATTATTGATACATATGAGTGTAATAAGCTTATGGTGGCATCTCACACTACTACATAGTGAGAATTTAAGGGAGAAAAGGTATAAACGGCAAACGTAAATTATACATGACACTGAACTGTTTGCAGTGTACAGTACAGTAAACTAGCAGCGCTATTGGTAGTAATATTGAATATTATAGATATGGCAGTAATATGCATAAAGATGTAAACTAGCATACATTTTTGAAAGAGCAGGATGGGTAGTATGAACAGTATGGCGGAAGTATTTCGTTTTATAGATACATTTGAGTGTAATATGCTTTTGAATGGCACGTGCAAAGGAATATTTTAATGCCCATTAAAAGTACCTGAAAGAACATCTGGAAAGATCATGTTTGATCAGAATTAGGGTTGGGTAGCGACTTTGGTCCTTTTGAGGGTACCAACCGACTACTGCCGAGTACTGATTCACGTAAAATCAATCGGTGACAAATTTCGGTACCTATGAGCGCATCTGGGTGAGAGAGTAGAGAGGGAGCCAGACAACGAGAGCAAGATTGCCTTACCCCTGCAGCTTTTTCAATTTTCAACACCAACAGAGTCAGGGCAATGGCAAGCCGAAAGTGTGGTTACACTTTTAAAAACTTGACGCAGACAAGGCATTATTTGTGATGCGAAATGCAAAGCTTGCCATTGCAACACGTCTAACCTGAGGAAACACCAGTACCTAGTCAAAATCGAAATATTTCTTAAAGCTGAAGCGTGTACTGTATTTGATAGCATGAAAGCCAAGTTGCCCGCAGCTGACGTTAGCACTACAAAAGTACGGATGAAAGGTACTGTTGGGTACCGGTACCGAATTCCAGGTTCCAGTACCTGTATCAGTTCAAATGCGAAGGGTACCCAACCCTAATCAGTATGATCATGGGACAGTGTTGCTGGTTGAGGAGCCTTATGGCCTGGGGGAAAAACAGTTTTTGAGTCTGGAAGTGCGTGACCTGTTGCTCCGGTAGCATCTACCAGACGGTAGCAGTGTGAAGAGACCATATCCTGGGTGGCTGTAGTCTTTGATGATGTTCCATGCTTTCCATGCTTCTTATCTTTCATTGTGTCTCAGATGTTGGCTACCTGCCTTATATCTATGTGACAGACACTTTCTGACAGTTCCACATGTACTTGCGCGTGCACAGACACAATAAGTTTGTTTCTCCAATTTCGCTCGCTAGCTTGCTGCTCCGAACGTTGGTCGCTATGATGTTTGTTTGGTAAACTGCGCGTAAAAAATAAATACAAAATGTCATCTGTGGCGGCACATCAGTATTTAGCAGTGATGGAATGCTGCTCTGATTTCAATAAGAGGGAAACGTTGTGTGGACTTCATCGACGAGAAAACAACAATGAACAACATTCGTGATTTTGATTTCTGTCTCTGTATTTTCTCACATGCAGGTTTACAACCCTCGTATCAGGGTGGAGTCTCTTCTTGTCACAGCCATCAGTAAAGCTTCGGCCCAGCAGAGGGCCGGCCGTGCAGGCAGAACTCGACCGGGGAAGACTTTCCGCCTCTACACTGAGAAAGCCTACAAGACAGAGATGCAGGTAAACTGTCCTGAATTGTAGAAGTACTGGGGCAAAGTATACATTTGAATGGAGTATATTATATGATTTGGACAAATACACTGATCAGCCATAACATTATGACCACTGACAGTGGGTGGGTTATATTAGGCAGGAAGTGAACATTCTGTCCTCAAAGTTGATGTGTTAGAAGCAGGAAAAATGGTCAAGCGTAAGGATCTGCACGACTTTGATGAGGGCCAACTTGATGACTAGACGACTGGGTCAGAGCATCTCCAAAACTGCAGCCCTTGTGGGTTGTGACCAGTCTGGTCCAAGGAAGGAAAAGCAGTGAACCAGCAACAGGGCGGCCAAGGCTCATTGATGCACGTGGGGAGCAAAGGCTGGCCTGTGTGGTCCGATCCAACAGACAAGCTACTGTAGCTCGAATTGCAGATAAAGTTAATGCTGGTGCTGATAGAAAGGTGTCCTAACACACAGTGCTTCGCAGATTGTTCTGTATGGGGCTGCATAGCCGCAGACCATTCAGGCTCCCCATGCTGATCCCTGTCCACCGCCTACAATGGGCATGTGAGCATCAGAACTGGACCACGGCACAATGGTAGATGGTGACCTGGTCTGATTAATCACATTTCCTTTTACATCACGTGGATGGCTGGGTGTGTGTGTGTGTGTGTTTTTAACCTGGAGAACACATGACACCAGAATGCACTATGGGAAGGAGGCAAGCCGGTGGATGCAGTGTGATGCTTTGGGCAATGTTCTGCTGGGAGACCTTGGGTCATGTGGATGTTACTTTGACGCGTACTACCTACCTAACAATTGTTGCAGTCTATGTGCACCCTTTCATGGCAATGGTATTCAGAAATTGTTCAGGAATGGTTTGAGGAGCACAACGAGGTGTGTCTTATAGGATCTGCTGCTAACATCTTGGTACCAGATGCCACAGCACACCTTCTGAGGTCTAGTGGAGTCCATGCCTCAACAGTTCAGGGCTATTTTGGCAGCAAAAGTGGGACCAACACAATATTAGGCAGGTGGTCATAATGTTATGACTGATAGGTGTAAATGGACCGTGTTACGCTAGCCAGACTCAAGCCAAGGCCACCTGAAAATGATTGCTAGATACTGATAATTCTAATTTGATTGTTAGTTCAATCAGCTTACCTTGTGGACTTTATTTTCAATGATCATTACATCTCAAATGGATTGCTGTGTATTGTCAGAAATTGTACAAGAACGTTTTAACCCGTGTCAGAATGGGAAGTCTGCTGTAATACATTGATTCTTGAGTTGGGACCAAACATTATTTATTTCTCCCCCAAAATATGTCATGGATTGTGAATATATGTCTCAGCTGTCAAACAATGTAAAGGAAAGTTTTCTTTAATTCAATACCTTTTCTGAAAAACCACATTATTCACCTCACTTCATAATTCACGTTATTCATGTTGATCTGTCAGCCATAGTAAAAATAATTTTATTTTAATTTGCTTTATCCAATATATGTTTAAATTCCTCTAGTATTTAAAAATGATATTCAGTTACTCAAATGTTACTAAATGATTTAAATAAAAAAATATATATATTTAAATCAAATGCTATTCTAATGAAGTACATTTTAAGTTTCTTAATTATTTAACTTAGTTTTTTCAAATTTGGTTTACAAAACTATAACTCAGCAAAGGAGATGTAGAACATTTGATTCTGTTTTAATAGATAAACGATATCAGTTTCATATACAGTAACATTTAATAATCCTAACTTTGTGTGAGCCATTTTCAAAGATTTCAATTTGTTTTTCAATTGAATTGTTCGCATTATAGGTCACATTAAAGGTGGAAAAAGTTCTGAAATGATTTATCTTTTAATGCAAAAGAATGAGACATAAAAACTGGCATTTTAACAGGGGTGTGTAGACTTGTATCCAATGCATAGGAAACTTAAACCACACGCAGGAAGTCTGTTCCTCAGGGAAATGGCTGACCATCATTTTCTTCCGCTTATCCGGGAGACATAGTCCCTCCAGCGTGTCCTAGGTCTTCCCCGGGGTCTCCTCCCGGTGGGACGGGCCCGGAACACCTTCCCAGGAAGGCCTTCCGGAGGCATCCGAAATAGATGCCCAAGCCACCTCAGCTGACCCCTCTCGATGTGGAGGAGAAGCGGCTCTACTTTGAGCTCCTCCCGGATGACCAAGCTTTTCACCCTATCTCTAAGGGATCGCCCAGCCACCCTGCGGGGAAAGCTAATTTCGGCCGCCTGTATCCGGGATCTTGTCCTTTCGGTCATGACCCAAAGCTCATGAACATAGGCGAGAGTAGGAACGTAGATTGACTGGTAAATCGAGAGCTTCGCCTTGCGGCTCAGCTCTTTCTTCACCACAACAGACCGATACATCGACCGCATTACTGCAGAAGCTGCACCCGTTCCATCCTTCCCTCACTCGTGAACAAGACCCCTAGATACTTAAACTTCTCCACTTGAGGCAGGCACTCTCCACCAACCTGAAGTGGGCAAGCCACCCTTTTCCAACTGAGGACCATGGCCTCGGTTTTGGAGGTACTGATTTTCATCCCCACCGCTTCACACTCTGCTGCAAACCATCCCAGTGCATGCTGATGGTCCTGGTTTGAAGGGGCCAACACGACAACATCATCCGCAAAGAGCAGAGACGAAATCGCGTGGTCCCCAAACCTGACACCCTCCGGCCCCTGGCTGCGCCTAGAAATTCTGTCCATAAAAAGAACCGGCGACAAAGGGCGGCCCTGCCGGAGTCCAACATGCACTGGGAACAAGTCTGACTTACTGCCGGCAATGCGGACCAAGCTCCTGTTTCGGTCGTACAGGGACCTGACAGCCCCTTAGCAAAGGACCGAGGACCCCATATTCCCGAAGCACCCTCCACAGGATGCCGTGAGGGACACAGTCGAATGCCTTCTCCAAATCCACAAAACACATGTGGATTGGTTGGGCAAACTCCCATGAACCCTACAGCACCCCGTAGAGGGTATAGAGCTGATCCAGTGTTTCACGGCCCGGACAAAAACCACACTTCCTCCTGAATCCGAGGTTCTACTATCGGCCGTATTCTCCTCTCACGTACCCTGGCATAGACTTTCCCGGGGAGGCTGAAAAGTGTGATCCCCCTATAGTTGGAACACACCCTCCGGTCCCTCTTCTTAAAAAGAGGGACCACCACCCCGGTCTGCCATCCCAGAGGCACTGTCCCCGACCACCACGCGATGTTGCACAGGCGTGTCAACCAAGACAGCCCCACAACATCCAGAGACTTGAGGTACTCAGGGCGGATCTCATCTACCCCCGGTGCCTTGCCACCGAGGAGTTTCTTGACCACCTCTGTGACTTCAGCCCGGGTGATGGACGAGTCCACCTCTGAGACCTCATCCTCTGCTTCCTCAATGGAAGACGTGACGGCGGGATTGAGGAGATCCTCAATGTACTCCTTCCACCGCCCGACGACATCCCCAGTTGAGGTCAACAGCTGCCCACCTCTACTGTTAACAGCATTGGTAGGGCACTGTTTCCCTCTCCTGAGGCGCCGGACGGTTTGCCAGAATCTCTTTGAGGCCAGCCAATAGTCCTTCGCCATGGCCTCACCGAACTCCTCCCAGGCCCAAGTTTTTGCCTCCACAACCACCCGGACAGCTCCGAGCGGCCGCTTCGACAATGGCGGTGGAGAACATGGTCCACTCGAACTCAATATCTCCAGCCTCCCTCGGGATCCAGTCGAAGCTCTGCCAGAGGTGGGAGTTAAAGATCTCTCTGACAGGAGACTTGGTCAGATGTTCCCAGGAGACCCTTACAGTACGCTTGGGCCTGCTGAGTCTGTCCGGCTTCCTCCCCCGCCATCGGATCCAACTCACCACTAGGTAGTGATCAGTTGACAGCTCCGCCCCTCTCTTCACCCGAGTGTCCAAAACATACGGCCGCAGGTCAGATGAAACGACAAAGTCGATCATCGACCTGCGGCCTAGGGTGTCCTGGTGCCACGTGCACTGATGGACAGCAGGGATGGAAATTAGCACCCGCCACCAGCCAAATGCGGGTGATTTTGTGTTGTGGCGGGTAAACTCGCTTCACCTACCGGCCACCGTGGCGGGTAAATAAAAATAGCATAATTTCACCCGGACGCTTTTACGCAAGAGGATTAGTGCCAAGCAATAATAAAAAATAAATAAAACCATCTCGACATTAAAGTCATTATAATGCAAGATTAAACTCGTTAAATTTAGAGAGAAAAGTCGAAATACAATCTTGAGAATAAACTCATTAAATATCAAGAATAAAGTTTAATAATCCGTTTCATGGCAAACCACGAAACCTCGATGAATCGCGCGTAGGTGAAGCCAGCGATAACCTTGCATTTGTCCACTGGTTGTCAATTCATGTTGGACAAAAGCGAGTACATCGCGCAAATTGAACTTTTTTTTTTTTTCTATAAAGACCTAGCCGCTTGCAAATTCTCTTTTAAATAATTCTGTCATAATTAGCTAATAGTTGATAGTATTTCTTTGTTACTGAAAGAAAGTCTATGATATAGCTTGACTAATTGATCAAACTCTGCCATCAGTAGGCTATGCAATGCACACTGATCGAATGCGTTATTCTACATTTAATTTCGACTTTTTTCTCGAAATATAACGAGTTTTTTCTCGAAACAAAACGATATGACTTTATTGTCGAGATGGTTTTATTTTTTGTATTATTGCTTGGCACTAATCCTCTTACGTACACTTTAGAGGCGGCGCACATAAAAAAATGTGGCGTTACATCGCAGGCGTTAAGAGGTCCGCTGAGAAAACATCTCAGGAGGAGCCAGTGGACAAAGAGGCGAAAGTCAAAAAACATTTTTTTAAAGAACGATGGAGAAAAGCAGACAATGGGGAGTCCCGCGATTGGTTAGTTTACGACGAGACAAATCTGATAATGTACTGCTCTGTATGTCGTCAACACGCTTCACGTTGTTGGTTAAAAACAAGAAAGTGTCTGGTAAAAACATTGAGTGGCTGGTAGATTTTGAAATCCACCAGCCACAGTGGCCGGTGGACAAAAACTTTAATTTCCATCCCTGATGGACGTATGCTTGAACATGGTGTTCGTTATGGACAAACTGACTAGCACAGAAGTCCAATAACTGAACACCACTCGGGTTCAGATCAGGGGGGCCGTTCCTCCCAATCACTCCCCTCCAGGTGTCACTGTCGTTGCCCACGTGGGCGTTGAAGTCCCCCAGTAGAACGATAGAGTCCCCAGTCGGCGAACTTTCCAGAACCCCTCCCAGAGACTCCAAGAAAGTTGGGTACTCTACACTGCCGTTTGGCCCGTAGGCAGAAACAACAGTGAGAGACCTATCCCCGACCCGTAGGCGCAGGGAAACGACCCTCTCGTTCACCGGGGTAAACTCCAACCCATGGCGGCAGAGCTGGGGAGCTATAAGCAAACCCACACCAGCCCGCCGCCTCTCCAGAGTGGTGAAGTGTCCATCCTCTCTCAAGGAGTGTGGTTCCAGAGCCCAAGTTGTGCGTAGAGGTGATCCCGACTACCTCTAGTTGGAACCTCTCAACCTCTTGCACGATTTTAGGCTCCTTCCCTGCCCGCGAGGTGACGTTCCACATCCCTAGAGCTAGTTTCCGTGTCCAGGGATCGGGTTGTCTAGGCCCCCGCCTTCGACTGCCGCCTGATCCTCTCCGCACCGGCCCCTTATGGTCCCTCCTGCATGTGGTGAGCCCACGGGAAGGCGGCCTTCGGGCTGACCATGCCATTTCCTGATTTATTCATGATTATGTAAAATTGTGACAGTCTTAATGGAAATTGAGGACGCAATTTGAAAGTAATATTTTCATATAAAATAGTTCATTTTAGCATATGCATATTCAGTATTACTTTTACTAATTTAAAAGCCAGTTTGAAATGGGCATCTCTTGAGGAGGAGAAGCTGATTTCTTGTATATATTTTTATGATGAATGTTTCAAGCACTGACATTTTCAAATGTGTTTTTCTTAAAGTTCCACCAAAATTCTTGAAGTTCCATCAGTACCTGGAATTAGGCACTGGTACCCAACTGTACCTTTTATCAGTACTTTTGTAGCACTAACGTAAGCTGCGGCTGCAGCAGGGGACATGGTTTTCATGCTATCAGATATGGAACATGCTTCGGCCTTCCTCAGGTTGGACATTTCAGCTTTGCATTTCGCATCAAAAATATTGCAGCGAGTGTTGTCTGTGTCAAGTTTTGAAAAGTATATCTACACCTCTGAACGATTTCAGCTCGCTTTTGCCCTGACTCTGTTTGTGTTGAACATTAAACAAGCTGCAGGGTTGAGGTGATCTCGTTCTCGTAGTCTGGCTCTCTCTACTCTCTCACCCAGATACGCTCTCAGGTACTAAAATTTGGCACAGATTGATTTTACGTGAATCGGTACTCTGTAATCCCAATGTAATTCGGTTGGTCCCCTTAAAAGTACAGTTCGGTACCCAACCTTACTTGTAATATATGTAAATTTATACATTTTGTGCCCTCTTCTATTTTCACTTCTGATTTGATGTTAACTGCATTTCATTGTACTTTTGAATTTTATCTTTTTCATTGCAGGACAACACTTATCCCGAGATTCTCCGGTCCAATTTGGGATCTGTTGTGTTGCAGTTGAAGAAGCTGGGTATCGATGACCTGGTCCACTTTGACTTCATGGATCCACCAGGTGAGGAACTTAAATTCTTTGAGGGCTTGCCAGTCAGATGTGCTCAGCTTACCGAAATGTACCTGTTTTCCTACTTAGTGCAAATGGAGCAGTTATGCAACAGCTGCATTGCTTACACACTATGCTGTGCTGTGACGCCGAAGACCTGATGCAGGAATTTCACTGGGGTGACCCATTAACAAAGTTTCACAGCACAACTTGTAATGCTGTCTTGAGAATCAATACTTGGATTCCAATTTGGTACGATTCGGTTCAAACAGTTCTGATCTCCATTTTCAGCATGTTTGGTATTATTGATTGTACCAAGGAATAATTGTACATGTCAAAAAATCATGTCAAACCTTTACAAGAACAGAAAAGGTCACTTTCATCATGTCGAGTGGAACACCTCAAGTCATTTATTTCAGTAACCTGTGCTTTTTGATGAATAAGTGTGGAAATAACTTTACATTAGTTAGTTAACATTTCACTCTGTTCAGTCTCTGATGAATAGATGAATAGAGCAAAATGTATGTGTATGTGTTGTTCACGTATCCAGCAGAGAATGCCATGCTCACGGCTAACTGCTATGTGCGAACACATGCTTTTAGGGAAACTGTGTTAATGACAAGTAGGAGGTTAATATTTCATGTTTTTTTCATCCCTTCCAATGCTTCTTTGCTCCATTGACATTCACCTGAGTAGTATCAATCAAATTCTGTTTATATAGCAAATTTTACAAAAAGGCATTTCAAGGAGCAAAAAAGCTCCTTGAAACCTTTTCACACAAGTTTCAAATATCACTTAAACGGCCCCCCAGTGTGACTTTTTTGCACGTGATTTCAGTACTCACTCAGTGTTCCAGAGTGTCATTAAGACGTCACAACACTTCATCCAGAGCTTCCCTAAAACACCATGCTGCTTACTAATTATACATTTAATTTCAATTAAATTAGCAAACTACTACCAGCAGTAATAATGTTAAAAGGTATACTGAATAATTATTGTACAACCGTAAAAAATGCAGTCCTTTTTCTAAAGATCATGGCGCAAAAGATACTGAGCCGCTTCACTTGTCATATCAAAAAAATACACTATCAGGCAATAGGTGGTGTGTAAATCATTTATTTATGTAATTATTCACAAGCTCTCAAGAGTTTAAGACATTATGAATTCCGATTCTTGCATATTTAGTAATAGACAAATACGATGAATGATAAACTTTTTTAGCGATTTAATGTTTATATGTGCAGCCATTTACATTGCCCTGGAATCTGGGCTTGGGTGATAATCTGATCGACTTTGGAGAGGACAATTATATAATATTTTATCAAGAGCAATAACTGTGGGGACACCAAAAGTTGTGCTGTAATACTGCTTTAGTTTGTGCCATCGGTTTGCACGCTACTCTAGCTCTGCAAATTCAGCTATTGAGTGTGTGAACTCTACTAACATAAACTGACTGAATTAACCTCATGTTAGCTGCATGCAATGAGTACCTTTTCAGATGGCCGACATAAAGAGTCGCCTTGCCTGCTAAGAAACACTGGTTGATGTTACTGTAGCTAGCTTGTGGATAGCTAACCAAGTGTGACCTGTAATTCAATACAGCGAAAATGGTTATGAATGTATTTAATTGTATTTAGCAGTAGTAGTAACGAAATGTCTAACATATCCTTATTTGAACAAGTTACTGTAAGTCAGCCGACACCGACAGACTCCCTCAGATTCCCACACGCACTTTACCTACATGATATGCCACTGCTAAGGGCTGGGGGGGTGCAGTGGATCAAACCATTGTGAGGCGGGGGGGGGGGGGGGGTGGGTGGTCACAGTCTTTTGAAACTTAAAAATGCCCCAGTGTCTATAATCAGCACAAGTGCTGATGCACCACTACACTGAATTTTAAACGAAACAGCCGAGATGCAATTGAAGTGCAGTCTTTCAGCTTTAATTCAAGGGGTTGAACAAAAATATTGTTTGAAATGTTTGGGAATGGCAACCATTTTCATACACAGTCCCCTTATACCAGGGGCTGTGTACCACAATCATAAATACAATTTTCCTTTTTAATACTTTTTCAAGAATCCTTAGCAGGCAATGATTACTTCAAGTCTGGAACGCATAGGGTTTCCTCCTTGGTGATGCTTTAAAAGAGGCCTTTGCTGGAGCTGTCTTCAGTTGTGGTTTGTTTGTAGGTCTTTCTGCCTTAAGTTTTGTCTTAAGGCAGAAAGACGATCGGGTTGAGATAAGGTGATTCGCTTCTTTGACTAAAACAACTCATGGGTTGCTTTCGCAGTATGATTTGGTTCATTGTCAATCTGTAAAGTGATGCACCATCCAATAAACATTGCTGAATTTGGCTTAATCTGAGCAGACAATATATACTTATACACTTCAGAATTCATCCGGCTGTTTCTGTCACATCTTAAAAATACTCCTAGGTTCCTTTCGCAGTGTATTTTGGGTCACTGTCCATCTGTAAAGTGAAGCGCAGATGGACAGTTAATCTGGCTTCTGTCTTCTGTCACATCAATAAACACTCATTTGTTCCCATCATTCAGTACAGGTTGATCTTAGGTTGATTTCTGGTTGATCTTTCATCTGTCTGCAGAATGTTGTTCCAGAACTTGGCTGGCTTTTTTAGAGTTTTTTTGTCATTCTAATCTGGTCTTTCTATTCTTACAGCTTATGAATGGTTTGCACCTTGTGTTGAACCCTTTGTATTTGATCTTGTGAAGACTTCTCTTTATGGTAGACTTGGATAATGGTATGCCTATCTCTTGGCGAGGGTTCTTTACTTGGCTGGAGGTTGTGGGGTTTTTCCTTTACCATGGAAAGGATGCTATGTTTATCCATCACTGTTGTCTTCCATGGATGTCCATGCCTTTTTGTGTTGCAGAGATCACCAGTGCATTCTTTTCTTCTCAGAATGTACCAAACTGTTAATTTGGCCACTCCTAATGTTCCTGCTATCTTTCTGATGGAGTTTATTTTTGCAGCCTAAGGATGGCCTGTTTCACTTGCATTGAGAGCTCCTTTGACCACATGTTGTCGGTTCACATCAACAGCTTCCAAATGTGAATGCCACACCTGGAATCCACTCCAGACCTTTTACCTGCTTAACACCAGTTCCAAGGTGTTACGCTGCTATATTATTGTGCTGGGGGATATGAGGGATGTACTACTAACTTTTCTCAGTTTCCTCCAGTTTTAAATTTTAGAAGGAGATGAGGTCCTGGTCCACACCTGCGGATTACCTGGTTTGGGGGGCCTGTTGCTGTCCCTGTCCCTGTCCACCTGGTCATACTTCTGACCTAGTCTAAAATCAAATAGACTCTGGATTTAGCCCAGAGAAATGTATTTATTATTCCAATTGGACTCTTAATATCTCACCCGGCACAGCCAGAAGAGGACTGGTCACCCCTCTGAGCCTGGGTCCTCTCTAGGTTTCTTCCTAAAATTCGACCTTAGGGAGTTTTTCCCTAACCACTGAAATTCAACACTACTGTTGTTTGCTCCTTGGGGTTTAAGGCCGGGTGTCTCTGTAAAGCACTTTGTGACAAATGCTGTTGTAAAAAGGGCTTTATAAATAAATTTGATTGGTTATTTTGACCAGTTATTTTCTACAAATAATCAAAGAAATAGGCATTGTTTTCAGACCTCAAATAATGCAACGAACTAATTCATATTCATTTTTCAACAGCAAAATATTAATGTTTAACTTAGTATTGAAGAGTTCAGAAATAAATATTTGGTGTAATAACCCTGATTTTTTTATCACAGCTTTCTTGGCATATGCGTCTTAGCTACTCTGACTGTTGTGTGTGTTTCTGCTGCTTTTGACACTTGTTGCACATACTTTCAACACTCTGCTGGTGTATGATCGCCAAACGCTGCTAGAACTGAGAACCGCCAAAAACCTTGTCAACTTTTACAATTATGGACATAAAACTCTGCCTCCTTTCCTATCAGACATCCCGACATACCTCTGCCGCGCTGTAGCGCCACTCCCGCGGCGAAAGCCGGGGTAAGCTTGGTGGTTGTCTCGTGAGGCTGAGGGCCGGGTTGGTACGCCCTAATCGGGGTGGATGTGGAGCGGGACCTCGCCTTTGTATCTCTCAACGTTCGCTGGACCCTGTCGCTGCCTGGTTGGTGTCGATGGCGGGGCCCGGCTGTGGTGTTCTGGCACCGCCGACTCTGCTCTCCTCGTCTTCACTGGCGTGGAGTCAATCTGGGGAACCTGCGGCCTCTGTGTCGGGCCTCCTTGTCGGCTGTTCGCCCTGTCCCGCCAGCTCTTGCCAGATCGCTTGTGAATAAATAATTTATCCTTAAGGATTTCTTCGAATCCCGGGAACTGGATTTCCTTTTTATCTCCGAGACCTGGCTGAGTGTTGGTGAGTCCAGTGTTATTGCCGACCTTTTACCAGATGAGTGCTGCTTTTTTAATTCTCCTCGGACGTCTAGCCGTGGAGGAGGAATTGCGACTGCTTTTAAGAGTGACTTTAAATGTAAACCGTTATCGCCGTCATCCTTCACCGGCTTTGAACTCAGTTTGTTTGAGCTGGGGCATTCTAACTCGGTTCTGTGTGCTGTGGTCTACCAGCCACCCAAATACAACAGACTTTTTACCAGATTTTTCTGTATTTTTGGCTGATAATATGCCTAAATATGACCGGGTCCTTATTGTTGGAGATTGTGATATTCATGTGTGTTGCCCTGAAAACCCTTTGGCGCAAGACTTTTTAAACCTCATGGACTCTTTTAATCTTGTGCAGTTTGTACTTGGGCCTACACATGAACGTGGTCACACACTTGATCTTGTTTTATCTTACGGTTTGCCTGTTCTTAACCTGGTGGTCTGTGACGCTTTTTTCTCGGATCATATGCCTGTACTTTTTGAAGCAGCTGTCTACTGTCACAGTTAAACCTCCCGCTGCTGTTCGCAGATGTCGAGTTATTAACCCCTCCACTGCTGCTCAGTTCTCCGCAGTTTTCAGCCAAATCTGCGTCATTCCCGAGTCTGTGTGTGAGGATACAGAGGCTCTTAACTTATGGTCTCTCGACACCTGTCAAATTGCTATAGACATTGCGGCTCCATTAAAGACTAGGCAGCAGAAAGCCAAATCAGAGCCATGGCTGAATGAAGCTAGCCGCACTGCCAGACAGGTTTGTCGAAGAGCTGAACGAAAGTGGAAAAAGGACAAATTGCAATTGTCTTTTCAAATATTCAGGGATTGCTGGCGTTATTACCAATCCACAGTTAAAGAGGCTAAAAGAAAATATTTCTCTGACATTGTTCTTCTAAACTGTTGTAAACCTTGTGTGTTGTTTAAAGTTATTAACTCTGCTTTAAATGCACCACAGAATGTAATTGAGGCCTCTCCTGCTGTGTGTGAGAATTTTCTTCACTATTTTATTGATAAAGTCACGTCTACCAGATCACTTAGTTTACCTGCTGCTTCTAATCCTTCGGTGTTTGTCCCCTTCCCTGCTGTGTTTGACACGCTTGATCCTGTGACCCTGCCTTTCGTGCAGGAGATTGTGGGTCATCTGAAGCCCTCGGGTTCTCCAGATGATACTGTCCCACCCTGATTTTTTAAGGAGGTTTTTTCTACTGTTGGGCCATCTTGTCTCACGGTTATTAATAGCAGTCTGTCGTCTGGAGTAGTTCCTGTAAATCTTAAACATGCAGTTGTACTGCCTTTATTAAAAAAACCTGGGCTGGTTCCTACTATTTAGGCAAACTTTAGGCCTATCTCCAAATTGCCCTTCTCTAAAATCTTAGAGAAGATTGTATATTCCCAGCTCATGGACTTTTTAAATTAACAAAGTATTCTTAAAATCTGGTTTTAAAACATTGCACAGCACAGAATCAGCGCTTTTAAGAGTTTTTAATCTTTTTAGCTACTGACTCTGGTCACTGTGTTATCCTTGTACTTTGAGATTTGACTGCAGCATTTGATACAGTGGACCATGATATCCTCATTGCTCGTTTGGAGCAGTGGGTGGGTGTCAGTGGCACAGCACTGGAATGGTTAAGGTCCTACCTATCACATCGGACTTTCTGTGTCGGCCTTGATGACTCGGTGTCCTCCACTGCTCCTCTCTCATGTGGGGTCCCACAGGGCTCTAGTTGATCTGGATTTTCTGGCACAGTATCGCAAGCCAATTGTAAAAACTTTGGGGGTAAAAGTGGACTGTGATCTCAAATTTGACAGCCAGATTAAAGCTGTGGTGAAGTCTAGCTTTTTTCAGTTAAGGCAGCTGGCGAAAATCAAACCAATCCTTCAGAGACAACATTTTGAGACAATAATCCATGCCTTTGTTACTACTCTGCTGGATTACTGTAATGCACTTTACATAGGGGCTAGTGGGTCCTCCATTGCTCGTCTTCAACTGGTTCAAAATGCTGCTGCACGTCTTTTAACTGGCATAAGAAAGTATGAGCACATTTCACCTATTTTAGCTTAACTCCACTGGTTGCCTGTCCATTTCAGGATTCATTTTAAAATTATTTTATTTGTTTTTAAAGCCTTGAATGGCCTTGCCCCACCTTACCTCTCTGAGCTGCTTCACCCCTACACTCTTAGCCGATCTCTCAGGTCAGCTGACCAGCTGCTCCTGATGGTGCCTAAAGCTAGGCTCAAGCTCAGAGGAGATCGAGCGTTTGCCGTTGCAGCTCCAAAACTTTGGAACGGACTGCCTCTGCACATTAGACAGGCCTCCTCTCTGTCTAATTTTAAAACTCTTCTTAAAACCCACTTCTTTTCTTTGGCTTTTAACACCAGGTAGAGTGTTGATGTTATGTGCATATTTGCAAATTTTAATTGATGTTTACTTATTTAATTTTATATAAAAGAAAAAAATTGCATTTATTTTTTATATTGGGTACCTCTGTGCTTTTATTGTGTTATCTATTTATTTTGTTTTATATTTTGTGCAGCACTTTGGAAACCTTGTTTGTTAAAATCGTGCCATATAAATGAAGTGGATTGGATCCACACCTTGATTGACCTGGCTGTGTGGCAGGGAGCATTGGCCTGCTGGAAAAAACTATTCTCAGAGTTGGGGAACATTGTCAAAGCAGGTGTTCTTTCAGGATAACATTGTACTTGGCTTGATTCATGTGTCCTTCACAAAGGCAAATCTGCCCGATTACAGCCTTGCAGAAGCATCCCCAGATCATCACCGATCCTCAGATTCTTCACAGTGGGTGTAAGACACTGGTTTGTAGGTCTTCCAGGTCTCCGTCTAACCATTAGACGACCAGGTGTTGGGCAAAGCTGAAAATTTGACTAGTCAGAGAAGATGACCGTACTCCATTCCTCTAAGGTCCAATCCTTATGGTCTTTTGCAAACTTCAGCCTGGCTCTTCTTTGTTTTGGGCTTTTCTCTAGCTTTGCACGACTTCAGCCCTACCCCTAGAAGCCTGTTTCGATCCATCCTCGCCATGCATTTCATCCCAGCTGCTGTTTTCCATTCTTTTTGTAGGTCACTTGATGTCATCCTATGGTTGTTGAGTGACATTCGAATGAGTTGACGGTCATCTAGGTCAGTGGACAGGCATTTTCGCTCTCTGCCATTTAGGAGCTTTGTTGTCCCGAATGTATGTTGCTTGACCGTGGTCTTATGAACCATCATCTTTGAAATGTTCAGGGTGGAAGCAGACTGATGCTCACTGTATCCCTCTGCCAGTAAAGCCAGAATTTAACCCTTTTCCTCACTCAAACCCTTTCTTTTCAACTCTTTTGTCATACTGAATGGTAATTTTTTTAAATTCAAATTACCTTTGAGGTACTTCTTGCCATCCAGCTGGTCCTATTGCAAGAGGATAGTGTTGACCACCGTAGTGGTTTTTATACTTTTTTTCTTGTTTAATTCGATTTGGTTCAGGTAGTCACCTAATCTGTACCTCATTTAGTAAAATGAGGTGTGCCTGTTTTGGAATTTAACAGACACTGGAATCGAATGGCTGATTTAAGAAAAATTAGGAGTGATCTCAGTGTTTTTGATATCTTCAAACTCTAAACTCTACAGCATTACACTCTGCCCTGAGAATGCTATGTGAGAATGCTGTTCGTAGACTTTTGCTCAGCATTTAGTACGGTCGACCACTCAAGGCCGGTCAACAAACTCCATAACCTATGGATCAGCCCTGTAACTGGACTTTGGACTTCCTTACCAACAGACCTCAGTCTGTCAGGTTAGGCAACTTCACCTTGTCCACCCTGATTCTGAACACTGGTGTTCCACAAGGCTGTGTGCTGAGCCCCCTCCTGTACTCCCTCTTCACCCGTGACAGCGTTCCTGTACACAGCTCCAACATCATCGTCAAGTTCGCAGACAAAACCACGGTGGTAGGCCTAATCAGTGACAATGATGAGTCAGCCTACAGGGAGGAGGATGGTGTCTTGCGGCATGGTGCGCTGATAACCTGGCCCTCAACGCAAAGAAAACCAAGGAGCTCATTGTGGATTACAGGAAATGTAAAGGCTCCAGTCACGCCCCAGTACTCTTTGATGGCATTGAGGTGGAGCGTGTGTCTAGCTTCATATTCCTTGGTGTCCACATCTCTGATGACCTTTCCTGGTCTCTGAACACCTTAGCCCTGGTCATAAAGGCGCAGCAGTGCCTTTACTTCTTGAGGAGGCTGAAGAAGGCCCATCAGTCTTTCAAGATCCTTGTGAACTTCTACCGCTGCATAATCGAGAGCATTCTGACCAACTACCCCACAGTGTTGTTTGTTGGTTGCTCGGTAGCCGACTGGACGGCCCTGCAACTGGTGGTGACAATCGCCCAGCGCATCACTTCCAGCCATTTTAGACCTCCAGCACAAGCGGTGTATGCGTAGGGCGTGCGGCATCGCCAGGGACCCTTCACACCATGCCACAAACTGTTTGCCCTCCTCCCATGAGGGAGGTGGTACAGGGTTCTCGGTTCTCACAGCAGCAGGCTCAGGAACAGTTTATTTCCATCTGCTGTAACCTTGTTGAATTCTGTGACGTCCCATCGCTAACTATGCCCACCCTCTGCACTACTAGACAATTCTGATAAGATTTTTCAGTTAATGTGTCATTGCTGCTATTGCTGTATTTCATTTGCACATGCCGACTTGCACTTTAAACTTGCTCCTTAACCTTGCCCACATTGCATGTTTAGAACTGCCACTGTACTTGCATTTTCACTTGTTACATACATGGTTCCATACAAATCTACCTCGGGATCCTCATTGCTGCTATCCCTGCATTTCAGTTGTACATGCTACCCTAGTCCTTTAATTTGTCTTTACTGCTAATTAAGAATGCCATTGAGAATTGCCACAAATATTTTTGCCATCCGCGTAAGCTGAGTCGGTCTAGAAGAGCAAATGTCATTGACTGAATGTCTGACTGACTACCCCTTGTTAAATAGTGTTTATTTTCACTTGACAAAAAAGTCAGTTATCGTCACCTTTATTGATACAGTAGTTATTATATCAATGTCAATCACACATAGCTAATAAGCTGTTAAAATGGCCAGTGGCAAAAGCCATACAGTTCATAGATGCTATTTGTGGTGGAGGTGAACTTAATAAGAAACGTTACTCTGTTTAACACAATGCTTAATGGTGTCTAGCGACATGTTACTTGCTAATAAGCTTTTAAAAGGACCGGTGGCAAATGTCAAAATAGTTCATAGATGCTGAGGGTAAAGGTAGTGGACTGTGGGGCATCCTGGTCAACTAAACTGGAAAATAATGGTGGCCACACAAAATATTGACAGTTTGGGCCCAATTTGGACATTTTCACTTAGGGGTGTACTCACTTTTGTTACCGGCGGTTTAGACATTAATGGCTGTGTGTTGTGTTATTTATAGGGGACAGAAAATGTACTCTTTTATACAAGCTGTTCACTCACTACTTTACATTGTAGCAAAGTGTCATTTCTTTAATATTGTCACATGAAAAGATATAATCGAATATTTGCAAATATGTGAGGGGTGTACTCACCTTTGTGAGATATTGTACCTTATTTTAAGGATGGTTGGGTATTTAACCTGAAAATAAGATAAATATACTTAAGTCATAAATTCTTTGCGCTGTACACCACCTTTGAACAGTATTTGGGAGGCTGTGGTTGCTGCTTCAGCCATTAGTTGATTGTGAACAGATCAAGCAACTGACAGACTACATGGATGGAAGGCTCATGGTAGTTATTGAAAAGAAGGGTGGCTATATCGGTCACTGAATAGGCCAGACATTTTTATAAATAAATTATTTTCTTTGTTGGATAAATTATTTTTGTAATTTTGCCTAATAATTGTGCCCCCCTGAGAAAGATCAAAACTCATTTTTCCTTTGTTAAACATTCAGGTTTGAGGTTCAATTATATTTTGGATTGACTGAGAGCATTGTGTTTGTTCAATAATACAAAAAAATTGGAATACGATTTGCTTAATAATTGTACACGCATTGTATAAGCCCATTGGCTAATTACAGTCGCAAGCTTTGACAGAACATTATTTCCTATGAATGTGATTTCCTGTGAAGGATAGAAGTGTTCTGCTGTTAGTATTCAGACCCTTTGGCATTGTAAGATTATCATATGAATGTATGTTTTGTTATATGTTAAATGTATTTAGATCTACAGTGGGGAGAACAAGTATTTGATACACTGCTGATTTTGCAGGTTTTCCTACTTACAAAGCATGTAGGGATCAGAAAATCACATTGTATGATTTCTAAATCATTTATTTGCATTTTATTGCATGACATTAACTGCACTTTATGGTGTGTGTGTCACTTACCCCTCTCGCTTCTGCATTTTCTTTAGCCCCGGAGACTCTGATGCGGGCGCTTGAGCTGCTCAACTACCTTGCTGCGCTTAACGACGACGGCGACCTGACAGAACTGGGCTCCATGATGGCAGAGTTCCCCCTGGATCCCCAGCTAGCCAAGATGGTGATTGCCAGCTGCGAGTTCAACTGCTCCAACGAGATCCTCTCCATCACTGCCATGCTGTCAGGTAATGGCCCAGGGCCCGGGTGGCTGTCATCACAAATCGCCCACTACCCGCCCCTGGCACCAGTTGGCACACTCCAAACCTTATGGTTTCCACTCAATTGCAAGATGGGGATTTGTTTTGTTGATGGTATTTGTTAATTTATTATGGTAGCATAGGATAGTTGATCACTCTTTTGGAAAAGTGAAGAAGTGGCCCATGGTAAAATTGGCCCACGGTAAAGATTTTGTTTCTACGGATACCAGCAATAGTTATTTAATATTAAGAGATTAACTTCCCCCCACCAATATTTTCTTAATGAAAATGTCACTTCAATATCCAGTAGTGGAATATCCCTTTTTTGTATCTTAATTCTTCTAGAAACACTGTAGGTGGTTTACTAGTCCAATTCTTGTTTGATAATGACCATTAGAAATGTAAGGTAAGGGCTAATGAAGAAGTCCATTGTATTCTGTGTCCACTCAAAAAGGTTGACCAGGTTTTCTCTGTGATTGTATTCTCAGAGCAATTCTCCTCAGAGCAATTGGGCAGGGCAGGCACCACCTAAAAGTTGGGTTCTTAGACCGATCTCTAGACCATTGCATCTTTGCATTTGGTGGAGGATTTCCCAAACTTCTCATCGGGCCTCCCCATGTGTTTAGCATTTATTTTAACCCTAAACTGGCTTTCCTGATTTCATCAGTCAACAAATCATGAAGCTTTTGACTAACTGAATCAGGAAACAAAACATTTGAGATGCCTGGGGGGGCCTGAGGAGAGGATTGGAAACCTGTTTTTGTCGTTTTCCTATGGCTTCTTTAATGGTATCTTTTAAACAGTTGTTTTATTGACCCAATTGCACTGGCAGTACATGATCCAACAGCAAGCAATTACATTTTCTTCAATATGTTGTTGTATAAATCTTATTAGCGAAAAGATCAAGATTTTTTCAGCTAAGGCATTTTACGTAATTATTTCCTAATTTGCAAGCACTATTTGTTTTCAATGCTGCAAGATATACATATAATGTTACGTTTCTGGGCTTTTCCATGTATAAGTAGGCAACCTGTTTTATGCTTTACTCATACGTATTTGTGATATGATTTGGCTCCGTGTTTGAGGAAATTAAATTCAGTCAATGGAGACCCAATTTTTTTAATAGGCCATACATTTTGACAATGTTGTTTCTTGAAATGTATACCGAATTCCTTCCACAAATTGTGCTGCTGTAACTTGAGGTTTAAATATTTGTTTAAACATTTCCCTGAGTTAGTATGAGTAAAGCAAATTTAGGCTCATAGGCATTACTTGAAAGTAATCATTGGTGGTGTTACAAAAACGTAATCTTATATTTTGAAGTAATGACATCGTATAAGGAAATCTGTATCCCTTTTCTAACTTCAAGGCTGTTTTCTGTAGCAATTGAATGTTTAATGGACTTGGATTTTCTGGAATGTTATATACTGTTCTCAAGTTCGATGCTCTCTTTTAACGCTCTGCAGTTGTGTGAAACCTCTTTGTTTTGCAGATGTGGTTAGGTGTTGACTCCCTTGACAAGCTTGTAGCCAGTCATCATGCAGTCGGAAGAGCCCCCCCTAAACTCACCACTTGGTCCTGCCCTGCCCCCCATGCTCACTGTGAAGTGCTCTAGCTACAATAGGCCTTGTTCCTCTGTTCTGTGAATGCTTGACTCATCCCTATGGGCGTCTGTGTTGGGGCCCATACCAACCTTGTCTAGTCCCGCAGTGTTTCGTCCGCCCCACCGAGGCTAAGAAGGCGGCGGACGAGTCCAAGATGCGGTTTGCCCACATAGACGGAGACCACCTGACGCTCCTCAACGTCTACCACGCTTTCAAACAAAGTAAGTATGGCTGCAACAACATTTCTCAGATTTCTTTATTTTTAACTTAAATATTTTATTAATATCTGGATCTATGAATCTGATGGCCTGAGACGTGGGCTTCATTTTTAGATATGATTTTAGTGGGTAATGGTAAGTAATTTAAATAACTCACTAAGTAAAGAGACATGCCTGTAAAACTTAGACGGTGATATTTTTATTTTCCCTCAGACCATGAGTCCACACAGTGGTGCTACGACAACTTTGTGAACTACCGTTCACTCATGTCTGCTGACAATGTTCGCTCGCAGCTGTCCCGGATCATGGACCGCTTCAACCTACCCCGCCGCAGCACGGAATTCACCAGCAGAGACTATTACATCAACATCCGCCGAGCACTCGTCACAGGCTTCTTCATGCAGGTCAGTTCCTGCACAGCAGGAATGCTTTTTTAAAAACAATATTTTCACTGTTACATTTCCAGGGACTAAAACTTTTACAGTCTTTTACAGTCCCGTAACATCGCAATAAAACGTGTTTTTATCAGTCATAGAGGGGCCTCATGAATATTGCATAGAATTTATCCTACATTTGTAAATACCAATGAAATTGTGAATGCTTTTTTTTCGATGCAGAAGAATGAAATATACCTAAAAATCTAAGAACCCTTTCTGAGATTGACCGTGGCTGGTGAAATAAATATCCTACGCCCAGGGTCTGAAATGAACGGGTAGATTTTGTGTTTTGCGAGTAAATCTCAGAAGGCTATCCACCACACTGACGGGTAAATATTTGTACCCAATATTTCCCTCTTATTGTAATCAGAGCTCCAGAGAGTGGTGCTGCTAAGTCTGTGATGTGCCGGAACAGAAAAACTGAATATTTTTGGAAATACTTTTTATTTATTTTTTTCATCTTAGCACATTTTTCATAACATACAATTTACTATCGCAAGAGCATCAACTCAGAGCAACGACTTCTTGTACCCAAAGGTCGGACTATCAAACTAGTGTGTGAGGTCAGAGAAAAGTAACTGTCTGTGCATGCACCGTTTGTGCTGAACTGTTAGTAAGTGGCTGTCACATTGAGCGACAACCCAAGGTAAGAAGCTAGCTAGCGGTCACAACTTGATAGCTACAATGGATTGGTGTCATGCAGGCAACATTAGAGGTTCGGCAGCAACAATAAGACTTCCAGTTTTCGTAAGTAGCCTTCAAAAATAAATGTCTGTGGTGAAACTAATATATATATTCATATTCAGCGGCAACAGTGACTTCTGATTTTCATAATTTGCCTTCAAAATAAAACCCTACGATGTGTAGCGTAAATTGTGTACATTTACAAGGAAAAACTACATGGGTAAAATATTAATTAAACAAATTTAAATTATACCTTATTTAAACTTTAAATAATACATTATATACGGTAAAGAATATTATAAGGTGGAGCACATTGAGAAATGTTTGGAGCTTTAGTTAAAGGAGAGAAACTTTGTAATATAATTTAAAGATTTTTTTGTTATTGTTATTAATTTGCTTTTCCTCATTAGCTTTGGAGTGGGATTTCATTTTAAATCTGGGAGGCGATTCATGACCAGTTTTAGAAGGATTAATTGTGGGGGAGTAATTAGGTTATTAGGGAATGATGCAAATATAAGTATTGTCAAATAATGTAAAGAAAGTTGACAAGGAAGAGAGACTGGTGTAAAAGGATGATGTTATTACAATGAATACAATGTGAAAAATAGAGGTTTGGAGATGAGTTTCAAGAGGCTGGTATGATGCTGACTCTGTTGTGACGAGTTCTGTGTGTGGCCTTTATGCTAAAGATAAGGCCGTACAGCTCGTCGGAATAAAACCTTTGTATTCAACATAATACCTTTTTATCTCAATTAAATGTACTGAAATTAACGCATACGTGACACAAAAAGGCAATTAATAATTAGGCTGGTAAAAAATATGCTTGGCTGTTGGATTTTTTTCATCTACCCTTGGCAGGTGAGGCCAAAAAATAATTTTGACCAATGACAAAATCAATGCACATTTGGTGTTAAATGTTTTTTATCTATATCTTGTTGTCCAGTGTGGCGATACAATGTACATTTTCTCAGTCTGTTATAATAATGGATTTATGTGAGGCTATAACTGAAGAAATGACTACATTGTATAGATTCTTATCATAAAACTGACATTGCCATATGACAGGAAATATAGTAGTCTATTAAGAAATATTTCACTAAAGGTGCAATGGAAAAACTGTTTCATTTCTTTCACCAGAGATTCTAAATCCCACATTTGTAAAATATATATTTCACCGTAACTATGTTTTGGAAGTGCTTATTTTACACCCCTTGGCATTGTGTGTACACTAGGTAAGGGCTTTGCTTGGATTTACAAACATTCTCTAGTTTATATTGATACAGTTCAGGGTCCACTGGTCATGGACTTTCTGGTATATCACAGAATTTTAAAAAGTCTATTCCAGACATGGAAAGTCAAGGGATTTGTAGTTTTTTTGTCGAAGTCATGGAATATCAGAGAATTTTGTAACATTTTTTTAAATTTTATTTTAGTTGCCATTTACCAAAATGTATTATTTTCTATGCAGTATTTTTCTTTATCAGGTTATTTTACTTTTTCAGCATCCATTTAGCCCCTTCCCGCTCATCAACTGGCAATCACTTTACGCAAGATATGCAGTCTCCTGTACCTGCTACGACAAACATGCCAGGAAAATGTAAATTTCATCAGCTTTGGCATGATGATGACTTCAAAGACGGGGTTTTAAAAGTAGACAGCAGAAAAGTTTGTAAAACCAATATCAATCAGTCAAATATGGGAGAGGCACGCAAACCTTAAGAAGCATGCTACCCGCATCAAGCCGACAGGAGCATCATCTTCGACCCAAGTGCCCATCACTGCTCTACTGCAGCCCATGCCAAGAGAACAGCAGTCAGCTAATGAAGCCACTCCCACCCCCAGTACCACTGACAGTAGTAAGAGACACAGTGGAGCACATCCCTGCTTAGCACCCACAAAGACCCTGGAGGCTGAAATCTTGTGGTGCTTGAAACTTACTCAGTCCCACTGGTCGTACAGGTCGTCCGAACAAAGCGGTGTGTAATTATAACGCTAGCTAGCTATTTATTTTTGAAGTGAATGTTAGGTAGCATTAGTGGTTGCTGACAGAATAGAAAATGTAGGTAAGTAGGTTGCAAGCTAATTACCATTAACACTAAACAAATCACTTTGCAACCGGCATTTAGTCATGTATTGAAACTCAGATTTGTGTATATTAATCGTTATTTATCTTCAACCAAAGCGGTGTAATTCAAAAGATTGAATCACACTAATGTTAGGCCTAGTCTACAGTTACGATTATAATGGTTGTGCTTATATTGGAGGATAGCTGATTTAATGACACAATTGCAATTTGAAGAGGATTGTGGTTAAGATTAATGTAATATTTTAATTAGCCTATATTTGGGGTATGGAAATTTAAAAGCTTTGCACATTTGTTCAAAAGAATGTTCCCAGATAGTGACATTGCCAGCAACTTTAAATGCGAAAATACTAAATCCTCTTATTTGACTGTTTTTGGCATAGCAGCATACTTCTGATGGACATGATAAGGATAAGAATGGATATGTTTCGCTTTTTGATGAAAGCTTGAATCATAAGACCCAAACAAAAGCAAATGGACATTAATTTAAGATTTTGGGACAATGATGCCGTTGCTACACACTAGTTCACTTCTGAATTCATGGGCAACCCCACAGCAGAGGACATGGTGGAGGTCTTCCACAAGTCAATAGAAAGGCTAAATTACAAAGGTCTTATACAGCTGTCAGTGGATGGACCTAATGTACATTTTTAATTCCTAGACCTTATAGAAAGAGGTTGCACCTTTTTTGAATCTATATCAAACCGACAGACCTATGATTCCTTTTCTGGCTGCAGATGTTTCTAGTGTTATCACGTCAATTATGGTTTGTTTCATCAAGCCTGATGTGATGGCTAATACAAACACTATCGAAATTGATGTCAATAGATATGTTGGCAACAAAAGCAATCTTGTTCATGCAAGTGAAGTTCATGTGGGATTCTCTGCAGACAAAATGCTGAAGGAACTGAAGATTAGTGAGAAGAGAGAATTGGATGATACTCATAGTATGCCAAAGAGAAGGCCAGATTTCACTGAATTCAATCCAGGTAGATACCCTATTCTATTTCTACACTAACATAATCCTTGCCTGACATTTGTGTCTGAAGCCGAGCCTCTAACTCGGGTATCTTTACCTGAAGACGATAGTACAATTACAGTGATAAGGCAGTGTTCAGGAGTGAGTAGTTCCGTTAATTGTGTCCAAATAGAGTCCCAGTGTAGTAAAGTTGGGTGAGAGGTCAACAGATGAAAAATATGTTGGTTAACTCTTAAAGTAGAATTTAACCAATCAGTTTATATAGAGTAAATTTGAAAAAGTAACCAGGTAGGTAACCGCAGGCAGCGTACAGCACGTCGCTGTAACCACCGGAGGGTAAACTTGGCCTTGTGTTTAGGGTCATCGTCGTGCTGGAAAGAGCATCCCATGCGCAGAAGGATGCAAATTGTCTGCCAGTATTTTCTGATAACATGCTGCATTCATCTTGACATAAATTTTAACATGATTCCATGTGCTTTTAGAGCTCACACACCCCCAAAATATCAGTGACCATAAAGCTCTATTTTGGTCTTTCAATTTTCTGACAATTCTCTTTCTGGCAACTCGGCCATGCAGCTCATTTTTGTTCAAGTATCGTCGTATTGTGCTCCATGAAACAACTGACATGTCTGTCAGAAACTGTAATTTAGTTTTTTATGCTGATGACTCATTACTGCTGCCTCATCTCTTGGTCAAGCGTTTGCACATCTGCGGTCTGAATTCCAAGTACCTCGGAATTCCCTTAGGGATGTTGAGTTTGTGCTAAATGCGAGTAAAATTAAATACATACTTTTCCTTAAATGCCAAAATTTATATTGTGATGGTGTCAAGATTATTGACATTGTCAGTTGTTATAGAACATGTTCCAATACTTAGGTCATGCAATAAAATGCTAATTAATTACTAGAAAATCATACTGTGATTTTCTGGATTTTTGTTTTAGATTCTGTCACTCACAGTTGAAGAGTACCTATAATAAAAATGACAGACTTCTATATGCTTTGTAAGTGGGAAAACCTGCAAAATCGGCAGTGCATCAAATACTTGGTCTCCCCACTGTATGTTTGAAAGGTGCTTATTGTAAAGAAAACAATGTAAAATAGTAAGGTAAGATACTATTAGTATGCCTTAACATGTTGGAACTGACCCAGAACGGCAGTAAGGAGGAATATGGAAATGTAACACTTATAAAGTGAGTCTTTAAAAAGCTTTTCAATAAATTCTAATGTAGCCCCATATGTAGCCCCATATTATGCAACCCCCATAATATTTTTAAGGTTGACTGGGGATGCATTTTGCCCCAAGTCTCTGAGACTCATGGCATGATCCATCAAATCAGTAATGTGAGGAAAGCTTAGTTTGCATACTTGACCATAAAGCAACACCATTCACATAAACAAACACTTGTTTTAGAGAATATTACAGTGCTCCTCAGTCATTTATTTATTTTTTGCTCTGGTTCACAATATTTATATGCAGGAACACAATCAATAATGGCACCATCCCGTTTATGAATGCATAGATTGAGTGATACATTATTGTGTGCATTAGAAAATATCATGCCCTTTTTTTCTGCTTTAAGAACCAGTTTCAGATCAAGACCGGCATTCTGTATGGAAATAAAGGCTGATTGATGCTCAAAGGCTCTGGAAGCAATAGCATACACAAGTGCCATTTGCATGGAGTGGTGTTTACAATTCTTTACCAATATTATTATTGTAAAGTTGAAAAGAATCAGTCCAAGAACCAATCCCTTTGGACCACCCTACATTAATTCCAGAAATTGATTTGACACAATCAGTAGAATTACACTGTTCCACCTGCTTTCAAACAATCAAGACAACAATGTTTCTTTTTATTTATACAATTGATTTAATGTAAGATCATAGTAGCCGCAGAGGTGTTGTCTTGATCTTGAAATGGGACAGTAATTGTGATGGTAACTAATACTCATACCCTAATGTAGTGGCAGGACATGGGCGGTTTTCCATACTTTAGGAATGACCTTAGTCATTTGTTAAATAAAAAATATGCGCTGGTAATATGTGCTAGTAATTCGTTAAACAAATAAACAAATAACACATTTACTGTGAGAGGATATCATGTCTGGGGATGAATAGTAGGATACACAAAACACATAAGTAACAACTTTAAGTGTTAAGGAGTTTTCTGGATGTCGGAACTGAACTGGAAGCTGCCCTCAGGTTTTTCTAACCTTTATTTAACCAGGAAAATACTTGTTGAGATTAAAAATCTCTTTTTCAAGAGTGTCCTGGCCAAGACAGGCAGCAGTACAACCATACATACAACACAGAATGCACAAGAACATAAAACAACTAAATTAGCAAATCCATCAACCTCAAATCCTTAAAATATCATGCAGAACAACTACAGCCCGATGTGGCTTCTTCCAAGTCAATTAATATCCTCTTAAAAGCAACCAATGGGACAAGCTTATTAAGTTTCAAATGTTTCTGTAACTTGTTCCATGCAGAGGGAGCAGAAAACTTAAACGCCTTTTTTCCCAGCTCAGTTCTAACATTTGGTACAGACAGAAGGAAAAGATCCTGGGAACGAACATTGTAAGTCCCAATATTATTTGCACTGATGTAGGTCAGAAGGTAGGATGGAAGAAGACCTAAAATAGCCATATATAAAAACATACCAGTGTTGAAGTCTCCGTGTTGATAGAGAAGACCATCCAACACGTTCATAATGTTCAGTGGTGAGTAAGAACTTTAAGACCGGTGATGAACCTCAGAGCTCCATGGTATAGTGTCCAGTGCATGTAAACTTTGAGACGAAGCATGCATATATAAAACTTCACCATAGTCAAGAATAGACATAAAAGTACCAGCAACTAACCACTTTTTAGATTCAAATGAGACAGGATTTGATTCTGAAATAAAACCCTAGTTTAAGTTTTAATCTATTTGCCAGCTGCTGAATATGAGAAGTAAAAGAAAGAGATTAATCTATAAAAATACCGAGATATCTGTATTTAGAAACACATTCAATCTTCTTACCCTGAGAAGTGATGATCGAAGGCAGATTTAATATGGATTTTTTTCCCCCCAGCATTTAAAACAAGTTTTAGATCATAAATGTTCTGTTGAAGCATATTAAAATCAAATTGTAATTGGGAAAGGGCCTGGACTGCTGTAGGTGCTGAGCAATACAGTTGAGTGTCATGTGCATAAAAATGAAATGTTCCTTTTGATACGTTATGATTTGTTATTTATATAGAGGATGAAAAGCAGTGGACCCTGCACTGATCCCTGTGGCACGCCTTTTGTTATTTTGAGATAGCGAGAGGTGTTGCCCTCCGCCTGCACACACCGTCTAAAAAAATCTTTAATTGATCACTGACAAGAGACTCAAACCTTGACCAAGACAGGCAATTTAGAGATCGGTCTGTAGTTATTTAAGATAGCAGGGTCACCACCTTTTAATATGGGAACCACAAAAGCTGATTTCCAAATAGACGGAATGACATTTGTGTTCAAGCACCGATTAAAAATATTAGTTAAGGGCACGGAAATAAAATTAGCTGCTAACTTTAAAAAGTAAGGATCCAGTTTGTCAGGGCCTGCAGATTTTGTCGTGTCCAAATGTTTGAGGGCTTTATCTACGTCTGAAACTGTAATAGGACTAAAACTAAAATACTGAGTAGAGGGTTCGAAACAAACAGTCTCCACTGTAGGGGAACACTCATGTTGAGTATTTAGTGACTCAAATAAAAATCTTGAGGTTATTAAATGTTCATTGAAACAATCAAGCATTTTGTTTTTATCAGTAATTTTTTGAGTCTATCACAACGCTTGAAGGAAGCTCCTGACCTTTACTGTTTTCTAATAATGATTTGATCGTTTTCCAAAATTTTGATGGGTTATTCAGGTTATGAGTGGTTTGAGAAAGAAAATAATCAGCTTTGGCTTTTCTAATTTTGAGAGTACATGCATTGCGCAGCTGCCTAAAAACCAGCCAGTCAGAGTTCTCATTAGATTTTCTGGCCTTTGCCCATGCCACATTGCACTCATGGAGGATATTTGCTAAATCCAGAGAAAACCAAGCATTGTTTCGGCCTTTAACTCTGTATTTCTATAGAGGAGCGTACTTATTAATTATATTTACAAAGCCTTCATTAAAGAGGTTCCAGGCATTATCAACATCTGCACTGTTATTAATTTCTTCCCAGTCAGAATTAGATAAATCATGAAGAAAGTCTTGTTCTGAGAAGTCCTTCATATTACGCTTGACTATAATACATGGTTTGGTTTTAGATATTTTAGTATTTCTAACTGTTGCTATGACACTGTGGTCACTGATGTCGTTTGCAAATATAGAAGCAGTTGAGTTCTTATGAGGAACATTAGTTAAAATTACATCTAATAGAGATGATTTTTCTGGGTTTTTAAAGTTTGGCCGTGTGGGACTGTCAACAATCTGAAAGAGATTAAGTGAATCACAATTAGCTCTAAAACCATCAGATATTGGTTGTAACCAATTCCCATTTAGGTCTCTGAAGGCTACTAATTCTTTTGAGTTAAAATCTGAAAAGAGTTGCATTAAGGAGGGCAAAGCACCGTTAACAGCTGAAGGAGTCCTGTAACAACCAATGACAGTTATACAAAGTGATTTAGAGATTTCAAGCTCCAATGCTAAATATTCTAACTGTTTAACTAACGATATTGACCGCAATACATTAACATGATACTGGTTTTTGATGTAGATTGCTACACCCCCACCTTTATTAGGGCAGTCAGTCCAAAAAACATTTTAACCGCTTATATTGATTACTTTATCTGAAACCGATTTACTTTACCAGGTTTCAGACAAGACAATTACATCGGAATCTGTAGAGTGAGCCCAGATACGCAACATGTCCATTTTAGGAACAAGACTGCATACATTCAAGTGAAAGAAACCTAGACCTGACCTTTCTTTAAAATCTGCCGGGGTGTTAAAGCCTATAGGGGTGTCTGGGCCTGGGTTTGGCTGCACATTTCTTGACATCTACAGTAATAAAGCAATTAGACATTTTATCTTAACTGATTTCTTGTACGATTCATTGCTTCTACTATTAAAATGGGAGTCATCATGGAGCACACAAGAGACAGTGGTAAAGTTGTCACATAACGTCATGATACTAGAAAAACAGACCAAGTCAACGGTGTCAGAAGGGAAGAATAGGCAACATGTGACATTAAGTGAACAGTCAAATGCACACGTGCCCTTATGTGATTTACACAATATTGGGAACACTGGACTGGAGTATCCATTCCAGTAATAGGTGTCCCCGGAGATAAATAAGGACAATGGAAAAAATAAAGTAAAGAGGGGTACCACTCAGACGAGTAAAGACAAAATATTACTTAAGAAATAAAACAAAAATAATAAAACAGTCCAGATCAGCAACGGAGAAGTCCAATATGGGTTATCCGTTTCTCTGCAGCGCCCAATGACCGTGTGTTTTGAGACTGCACTGCTATTAGCACAATGCTAGTACACTGACGATGTCAGACCCGACTTAAACTATACGGATTTGTGTCATAAAACAACCTTTGAGTATGACAAATACCGACTCTACATTATAGTTATATTGTACAAAAGCTCATAAAATGCTCAATTTTAAATTTTCCCATAAACAAACAAATATCAATCCCAGACAATCACAGAGAGAGATAAAAGCTGCCATCTGGGATTGCTTACGATTGTTTTAATGGGTTTACCACTTTAGGTTACCGGGGGACAGCTAGGGTAGAGTGCAAGTGAATGTAACCTCAGTGATAAGTAATATAAGCTATTTCCATATTGTTTTAAATAAATGTTATCGTAAATGACCATAATATGTAGGAAATCCTTAGTAAAAGTTAACTACTTGTTTTGTCAAGTTTCAAGGTTTATTTGTCAAGTGCACTGAACACAGCGTCATCTTGCACAATGAAATTCTTGTGACATGGCACTCTCAACTACGTAGTGAGAGTTAAGAAGAATATATAAGCAAAAGCTAGACAGAAAATAATCAGGACTCAACTTTTTTTTTAAATGCCAATGGGTTTGAAACTTACTGGGCCAAAATTATTTTTACTCTCCCTCCTTCCAAAAGTAATTGATCAGTGTAACAACATATAACCAAATATTTTTGTTACTTAACATGATTAATAATTTATTAAATGCTTTCTGGATATATATATAAAATATATAGTTTTGCCGGACCGTGTAAGCAGAGCCAGCCAAGAAGAGCGAATGTCTCTTACTGAGTGAGTTACTGATTGACTGAGCTCCCCTTGTTAAATAGCATAGTGGTCAGAGAAGCGGAACTTTAAACAATAGGTCCCGCCTTCGTATCTCCTCACAGGCAAAGCAAAGTACGCATAATGAATTATTCCGTATAGCCGAAATCTGCGCTGGCTAAAACCTTCAATATCTACATTATAGTATGCCTGAAATCAAATGGTTTACGGTTATATTGTGACTGTTTCTGGTGGATTTTCGAAAATACTCATCCGTGCAAGCATTTTGGGTCAGCATAGACAAACACATTAGCTGGCTACAACATACAGTAGTTACGTTATAGTATGCCTTAACTAAAACTGTATACAGCTATATTGTGACTTTTTCTGGCATGGAAAAGTTAATCTTTAGTCTCGCTAGCAATTGCTCAATTCTTATGATTATTCTTAGGAAGTTTGTAGATACTAGTAAGCCTATTACTGGCTAATAAGCTGTTAAAACGTCCAGTGGCAAAAGCCGTACAGTTCATAGATGCTATGGTGGAGGTAAACTTTAGTCAGTTTAACACGATGCTCAGTGGTGTCTAATGACTACTGAAACGTGACTGCTGAAGCTGTGGCGTAGTGGTTAAAGACAGTGGAAAATCTATTGAGAACAAGGACATGTATTCATTTTATTTGTGGGCCGCAATAAAACTGTTTATGGTTATACAGTATTGCAACTATTTCTGGTATATTCCACGATTTTCTCGTCTTTTCACTTGCTGAAAAAGTTATTGTCACCTTTATTGATAGTTATTGTATCAATGTCATTCACGAATGAAAGAAAAAAAATTTATGCCATGAAAGAAAGAAATACATTATGACACAAAATAGCTTTGGCAGACTCGCTAGCATTTGCTCAATTCTTATGACTATTCCGGTAAGTTATTAGATACTGGTAAAGCTTATTACTGGCTAATACACTGTGAAAACGGCATACAGTTCATAGACTCTATTTTGTAAGTAACGTTATTCAGTTTAACTATAACAATATATTTTATGAATGGCCAATAAGCTGTTAAAACAGCCAGTGGCAAAAGAGGACTTGTTCAGGGTAGACACAAGCCTATACTGACACTGGTCAAATGTACAGCTCTGTGGTGTAGTGGTTAACGATGCAGGCTTCCACATGGGTGACCCGGTGTTCGAATCTCGAGAGGGTAACACTTTCTATTGCCGGCTGACTGAACTAGGCATGTCTGGTTTCTTGTTAAATTTAATTCTTAACATTTGTAATTTTTTAAAATGAATAAAAAGATAGTTGTCAGTGCCTTTGTAAAAAGACCCATATTTGTCCACTCTAGCGACAGACAACAGTGCATCCTGGGTTCCATTGGGGTCGAAACAGGTACAGTGGGGCAAAAAATATTTAGTCAGCCACCAATTGTGCAAGTTAACCCACTTAAAAAGATGAGAGGCCTGTAAATTTAATTGCGATTATTAATTTACAATCTCTAGGTTTTTGTGGTGGCCCGATTGGGACAGTGTCTTGCTAGTTTGATTAGTCCAGACTTGACTTTTTACAGGCCTAGGGCCATCGTTATTGTTGAGCCCGGATAATACAATTAAGTAACAGAATACGTATGATGATCTGGTAGATGGTCTACCAGACGGCAGCAGTGTGATCAGGCCATAGCCTGATGATGATGTTCTGTGTTTTCCTCAGGCATTGTGTATGGTAGATTCCTTGCACGGAGGGTAGATGGCAGCCAATGATGCACTCCACAGACTTTACCACCCTTTGGAGGGTCTGCAGTGGTGCAGCTACCATACCAGGCAGTAATGCAGCCTGAGAGGATGCTTTCAATGATGCACCTGTAGAAGTTTGTAAGAGTTATTGCAGACATACCAAAGATCTATATTGAAGTAATACAATTTATTACAATCCAGTAATACAGTTACAATACAGAACATAGTTACAAGTCTATTGGGTAAATAGCAACATGTTGGGAGGTCTCTAACAATTGAACCGCCAAGCCTTTCATATGAACAGTATCAAGCAGAGCTGAACACTTTCTCGTCATTAGCATACAAATCGGCCCTATTAGCATACACATTCTTCTCTGCAGCATCACCTTCCAGCCAGAGCGTCAGTTCATCTTCTGGGTCATTATC
The DNA here is from genome assembly GCF_011004845.1 of Esox lucius. NCBI lineage: Eukaryota > Metazoa > Chordata > Actinopteri > Esociformes > Esocidae > Esox > Esox lucius. Next base: position 831,413 of record NC_047593.1, read on the forward strand.
ACAAACTATATAGAATTCAAAAAAATTATGAATTATAGAATTTGTTTGTTTTAAATTATTTGAAAAAGTTAAAAAAAATGCATTTAAGGTCTTATACGAAAAGAAACCTAGAAAGACTACATAGAATAATTATTTCTAAGAACACAGGCTATAGTATTTTCCAGAGGCGGGGGACTCGAGTCACATGACTTGACTCGAGTCTGACTCGAGTCACAATTTTCAGGACTTGTGACTTGCTTGATTAAAGTATGACTGGACTTTGACTTGAGAACAAGTTACTTGAGACTTGACTTGAAGTGGAAGACTCGACAATGACTTGAACTTATAATAAACAAACAGCAATAAAATTATTTTATATGTTGTGACATCAGCACCAATAATCAGCGTATGTGCCTTTAACGCTGCACAATTCAAACCGCGCCAAACATGGTAGACAGTAACGTTAGTCGAGCTCCACAAATAGTATCGTTTGGATACAAGGACTTTGAACTGGACCGTGTGAATAAAAAAAGATTTGCCAGATGCAAAATATGCAACAACGTCCAATTTCATTCATTATTTTAAGAACCACAAGGAAAGGTAAGAAAGTAATCTCTTTATATTCAGTTTCACTAAGATCTATAACGATTAAGTTACTAATGTAATGAATTAATCTTTTGTTTGTCATAATTTGGCCTTGGTTGAATATTATGGTTTTTTTTTTCTTGTTAGAAATGTGACCATTATCATTACTGAATACGTCTGGTAAATAGATGTAAGGGAATTTGACTATATCAGTGGCATAGCCTGAATTTTAATGTTGATGGGCATCTTAAAATGAGCGGGCATGTATATTATTACACGTAGGCTATAATGTCTGTATTAAATGTGGGCATTTTCAAGTGTGTTTGGACTGCGTATGGAAACTAAAAAGCATTGTGCTTACACCATAACAGTTAACTTTACTGCATGAAAGGCTATCATGGAGGCGCCGATGTGATTACTAGCATCTAAACATTTCGAAGAGTTTTTTTTTTTTACTCATACAGACAAGAATAATTACAGCGTAATTACATATTAGGCAGTTTTTCAGTCACAATAATTAGTTTATAAGGTTGTTATTATTAGCCCTTATTACATGGATTGGCTGAATTCCAGTGCAGAATGCATGTTATTTCTTGATAACAGACCGTTGCCATGAAAAACAGCGCGTTGCTATGGACGCAGCAGGATTCTAACCAGAGACGGAACAGACTATTTTCTTCAGAGGAAGCAATACAATCGTTTTTAAATCAATAAATTCCTTTTTAAATCAATAAATTCCTTTTGAAATCAATATTTTGTGTCAAATTATAGATTTATTTGGTAGGTAGCCATGTAATAAGCGGAATAAGGTATAGCGAGGCGGTTGTTATAGCGAATACAACCCCTTCAGGCTGATTCAAGATTCCTCCGCTCCGTCCCCCCAAAAAATTGTACCGCGGAGGAGAAAAATATTTGATTTTGAAATCGAGCTTCGCACCGAGCGCACGTCAGAAACAGAGGACTGTGTGTGTGTGTTCATCTCTTTAGTACTGTGACTTGACTTAAAACTTATAAGGACTTGCTTAGGGTGAACCCTTGACTTGACTTGCTTGATTTATCTGAACTGTGACTTGAGACTTGACTTGAGACTTGATGGTTAAGACTTGAGACTTGCTTGGACTTGACCATGTGTGACTTGTCTCCATCTCTGGTATTTTCATTTGTTTATTATGCCCTACAATTGTACAAAATGATAATTATACAACACTTAAATTATTCAAAAATAGTTTTCATTTTGATCTCATTTTTATGATGTACAAGGTAAAATAACACATTATCGACCAGTTTGCGACGATCTGTACATAGGCCTAAAGCACGGTTGCTTGATAAACAAGATAAATTAGATGAATAAATAAAGGAAAGGATGATTTACAGTAGCCTACACTGCCACTATGCCTCCCGTGATCACGCCAGCCTCAGGCTGCTAGCTCCACATCCACAGAAAACCCCAGACTCTCCACTATTATGCACACCTGTTCCTCATCACGTCACCTCTGACTTCTCATCATTACACACACCAGATCCTCATTACTACAGCTTATAACTACCCTTCATGTCCTTCTCTTCAAAATCATTAAAAACATTGAAGTGTATTATTCAAATAATTGTATTATTAGCAGAGTAAAAGGATGATCAAAGGATGATTTTCAGTAGCCTACATGAATAATGAAATTGACAATTTGATAAAATATAGAAAGGTCATGTCAATTGCTTTGGATGATGTTGGCTTCAAAAACCCATGAATTTATACATCTCGCTCGAACTTCAAACTTCTACCCCACAGTCAGCACACAGCTTCCTGGATTTGTGTGAGCAAGACCAGCAAGCAAAATGGTTGCACTGCACACAGTTCTCAATGGTCTTGTTTCGTGTGCGCTTGCTGACATGACACAGTGTTTTCTTTACGGGGTTGAGCTGCCGTGGCTTGGGAAGTGTAATGTGCTGCCTCCTTGGTGGCTTGCTTCTTGGCTGTGTTGGCGTTCATGTAGTTTTCATGAAGCTCACATGCCAGATCCATTATGAAATGTCTTCTGCTGATTGTCTTGTTGAGACATTGCTTGTGCAGCACGTGTGCATTGATGTCATGTCTAAAAGGTTGTAGAACACCGCAACAAGTACCTCCTTTTACAGAGTACCGTCTTGCCATCTGGTCGAGGGTATCCACACCCACCTTTTAAAATAAATAAATAAACATTATATCGAAAAATAACACCAATAATCAAACAATAGGATATAATTTGGTGCAAGGTAGATAAAGGCTAAAGCTATTTGGCAAACATACCTTTGAGTGATTGTAGTGTGTCGCTGTCTCTGGTTTTATCTTGGCTCTGCTGCTGATGGCTACAGTTGGATGCATGGTGCTGAGAAGGCAAACAATCTTGTTCTTCTTACATCTGTACACTGTAAGCATAGCATTCACATTCTCCATCACTTTTGTGGAGTAGAGCTCTGCTGGTGTGTTGTTTTGCACACGGGGTGGGAGCTCCCGTCGCTGTTCATGTACCCAGAAGGCTTGTTTTATTTGCCATCAGTTTTTCTGCCAGGAAAAGTGATCTAAAAAGTTGTCCATTGTCACATTTCTGCCTTTGCCGGTGAAAGTCTCAGTTTCAAAACCACAGTCTCCAAAAGTCGCTCAGCCGCTGGCCTGGTTTCATCCTTCTCCAGGTATGGAAAGCCATTGAGCATGTACCTCGTGTCAACATCAGCAGCGAACCAAAATGTTGGTGGGAACAGTTTATCATCAACAGTTATGTTCTCTCCTGGCTTGTAACAAGCAATGCAATTCTTCACAAAACTTTTCCAGGTATCTGAGATTGCAGCAAACATGTCCATTTCCAAGCGTAGTCTTGTGTCCTTGTTGTCAAAACGCAGGTGTCGCATAATCTCTCTGAAGCAGCTGCGTGGCATGGTCTCTTGGAAAAAGTTCACCCCATATTGATCAGACCAACATGACTCCAAATCCATGCTCGTCCCACCTTATGCGCCGTGGACATACAAGAGTGCAATGAATCCTTTGAGTTCATCAACAGACATGTCCCACACACACACTCTTTTTCTGTGCGCACAATCTCGGATGTGCTGCCGCATCTGCACGTCACAGAAAGACAACTGTCGAGTGCACTGCCAATGGGTTCTCTAGCTTGGGATGTTGGGCCCGCACTCTCTGTGAGGATATTCCGCGAAGGTCGTCTTCCTGGTGTGCTCTCATTGCTCTCTTCTACCCAAATCGTGCCACCCCTCCCAGACTCTTGTCTCGCAGTGGCATTTGGGGTCGCCATTGGTTTGTTTCTTTTTTTTTTTGCAAGGAGGCTCAAGCATTGGAAGTGGTGGCTCATTATCAGAATCAGATGAAGCCCCGGCATCTGAGACATCGATTTCGGGGTCTGTTTCTGACTCCATCTCATCTAAATCTTGCAGCATCTGTAATGCTGTCAGGGCATGGAATCGTTGGTTTCAGTTTGCCATTGTGTACTAAACACTATGAATTGTCTGAGTTGTCTGACTTGCTCACCAAGTTCAGATTATATACAATTACTACACTCATCATTCTTCATCATTACACCTCAGTCACATGCATAGGTGTGTCTGGATTGATCAGGGAGTTATCGACCATTCATCCATTGCTATTTCATTGCTATTCATTAGATTAGATAAGTTGTAACTTTATTGTTTTTGAACATGTACAAGTACAGTATAACGAAATGCAATTAGCATCTAACCTGAAGTGCAATTAGAAGAGTGCAAAATATTTACAAGTGAAACATTTAAGAACAATCTGTTGTAAGTGGGATGTATGAATGTGCAAACTGAAGGTGGCATGTACAGCTCAAATGCAGGGATAACAACGAGGTACATGTAACAACTGAAAAATAATGTACTCAATTTCAGAGAAGGATTTACAGTTGCCTATTTTAGATTCTGTCCACTTTTGATCCATGAACAAAATGAACGCAACCAGTAGTCAGGGGAGAACCTTTATTTAGCATGATTCCAAGATGTTGATCTTCCATAGTTTTTACATGCTCTCCAATAATTACAAATATTTTATGCCAAGACTGTCATCTGGGAGTATCATTCACATAAACACTCAAATACTTTTTTGGAGATATGGCTATTTATCCTAAAATCAGACATATCTAAAACACTCCCCCAAATAGTCATTAGCATTACTCTACCTTGGCGTACACAATGAACACAAAGGACAGGAACTGTCCCACTTAATCAATGCAAAATTATCGAATGGATAGGGTGTTGCCACCAGATGTTGTCAGACATGCACAATGGACTGTTCTTGTTCTTGTAAAGTTTTATCCATAACCTGTACTGTACAATGAAGCATAGCAGAATATTCAGCACTTTATGCAGAACAGGGGAAATCCAAACACTACAGATAAATGTCAACAATATCATGAATTTAGTTACATTCCAGTTTTCTCACAGTTTCACACCTCTCCAGGTGAGCTCAGGATGGGGGGGCTGATGGCCCACACTTGGTGTTTCAGATCTTTTGAGAAGAGAATGTTATGCAGGTCCCCTGATTAATATCAACAAGGGTCTGTTGGAGACTTGGTGGGCCAGGCACCCCTCTTCGTCAAATACACTTCCACTCTTCCTCATCAGACATTTCTTATTACACTACAGGGGCACTCTAAACTTACGGCCGGCACGTGCAAGGCTGTACTTGTCATTTAGTGTGTGTGTGTGAGAGTTAGTTGAGGCTATTTGTTCTTCTATCTTCCTCTATCGTTTTTTGTCACTGATTCCCATCTTAATCCAATGACCGTAACCTTTTCACTGATTATTATTACCCTGTTCAAAGGGTTCTGACTTTGGTGAAGTGCTACTCATAAATGTTTTTGTCAATCAACAGTAGGTGGTCCAATGTGATTTAGCTTGCATTGAATGTGTGAAGTTTTGAGTAAGGTTTCTGCCTTTTCTGTAAAACTAGCTGATAGGGCAATGCATCCCCATGGGCAATTTGTTTCGTTGAGCTCTAGTGAGTTCTTCAAAGCAGCTTGGGTGCTTGTAAAAGCTAACTGGGTTCTTCAGGTGAGTAAACGTGCCCTCTTACATGACCCAGTCTGGGGGTAGGAAAGCTAATTCACTTGGTGTGGACTACTATAACGAAGGGCTTGTTGCTATCTTCAGTTAGAGTTTTTGGAGTCAGACAGGGCCTTGGATACAATTGAATAATGAAATTCAGAAAGGGTGAAAAAAAGAGAGCATGCAATAATAAGAGCTCTGATGGTGAGTGACCTGTAACTAATTTCTCTTTTGTTTAGGTGGCTCATTTGGAGCGCACAGGCCATTACCTCACAGTAAAGGACAACCAGGTAGTTCAGCTGCATCCTTCCACAGTCCTGGACCATAAGCCAGAGTGGGTGCTCTACAATGAGTTTGTCCTCACCACGAAGAACTATATTCGCACCTGCTCAGATATCAAACCAGAATGGCAAGTTTGTGGTCATTAAATCTACTTCAGATAGTTATATTTAGCCATTTTAGATTTATCAGTCTCTCAAGTGTTGAAGATGTCCGCACAAATTAACATAGTATTAAATAAGGGTTTTTGATTGGTATATTTTTTATGTTCATTCATTGATTATACTTATTAAATAATGATTTCATTAAAATATGTATTTAAATGATCTGACTTTCATCCCCAGGCTGGTAAAGGTTGCTCCTCAGTACTATGAAATGGGCAACTTCCCACAGTGTGAAGCCAAGAGGCAGCTGGAGCGAATTGTTGCCAAACTCCAGACCAAGGAGTATTCCCAATATTGAATGACAGCTAATGGATAGAGAAGATTGGCATAATTCATACTTAAGTTGTATCCTTAATGTTTCTCTTTGATTGGACATTTGAATTTTATAACTTCTTTCGTTGTTTTGTCTTTCACTGTTTTTTTTGGCCATTAAAACATGTATAACTGTAAGCATTTAAGAATGATATCAATGGTGAATATTAGCCTAATCTGATAGAGATTTTCGAAAGGAATACAATTAACATCATAAAGCATGAACATTCATGTGAATATTGGTGACATACCTTTAGGAAATTGTGAACCCTGAGATGAAATTGTACTTGCCTAGGTTGTCGTTTCTTCAATAAAGGAGCTTTGACTTGAATAAAACAAGGATTAATAACTCATGATCTCTGACTGTTTTTGTATTAAATATGTTATTTATGAGCTTGTGCTATTTCAGACAGCATCATGTTTTAGCTGTGTCAAATTATAAGGCATACATTTGATTTTGAAATCTGACACGTACAAAAAAGGAATCTGTCCTAAATGAAATGTTAAGTTGTTGTTTACTTTTTCTTATAAGAGGGGATTGTAAATAAAAATGTCATGCCAGTTTTATTAAAAGTTGACTGAATTGCATTATTCAAGTCAAAGGTGTGTCCCGTTGATATGTTTATTAAACTCCTAGCCACTCTGGAAGTCACTCGGGGATTTGTCGGCAACACGTCAACGTCAAGGGCATTCTGAGCAAGTGAATAGTAGATAGAGGTTGGTTTGCGATTCTTAGACTTGGCTATGTTTTATACTAGGCAACTAACATAGCTCTCTCTGACAATCAAATGCTGTTGCTGGTGATAGATTCTTTTTGAGGTGCCAGTATGAGAACATATTCTTTCATGATTCTGTTTATACATAGAGCTGGAATAAGGACCTGATTTAGGTCGTGGTTCAGTCCACTCCAATATAACCTTACAATTTGGCCATAACCTGTGAACCATTAACTTTGCTTTCACATTTTCTAGGTAAAACCCCCAGTGTTGAAGAATCATTGGTCTGGCTGCTGTTGAAAGCAAGGAGGCGTTGCTAAAACAGAAAGTATGTTTTGAAAGCATTAGAGTGATCCAGCTACGCTGTGGTAATAGATTTTTTAGTTGAAGACATAGACTTATACTTAAATCGCTATGAGTGGCACAAACCTAACACTGCATATGTGCTTCAACACAAACCATCCCTACAGTGAAGTGTGGTGGCAACATGCTGTTTTGTTGCTACAAACTTATTAGAATAGATTTTTTAGAATAGATCGAAAAATCAATAAAAGGATATACGACGAGAACCTGCTTTAGTCCGATGTAATACTGAAGCTTGGGAGGAAATTAATCTGTACAATAATTCAAAGAACAAAGTCGAAGCACAACTGGATTGGGTTAAGAACAAAAAGTTGAATGTCCTACAGTGGCCTAGTCAAATTCCTGATCTCAATCACATTGAGAATCTGTGGCACTATCTGAAAATTGCAGTCCATAAGCATCATCCAACCTGAACAACATGGAGCAAATCTCCCAGAAGAATGGAACAAAATCAATCCAATTGCGAAGCTGGTAAAGTATAATGATTAGTTAGCCTTTTAAAATGATAAAGTTGGATTAGCAAACACAACATGCAATTGAAAAACAGGACCGATGGTTGCTGATAATGAATATCTACAGTGGGTAGAACAAGTAGTTGATACACTGCCGATTTTGCAGGTTTTCCTACTTACAAAGCATGTAGACGTTTGTCATTTTTATCATACTTCAGCTGCATTCAACTGTTAGAGACGGAATCTAAAAAAAATTATCCAGAAAATTACATTGTATGATTTTTGAATAGTTAATTAGCATTTTATTGCATGACAAGTATTTGATCACCTACCAACCAGTAAGAATTCCGGCTCTCACAGACCTGTTCGTTTTTCTTTAAGAAGCCCTCCTGTTCTCTACTCATTACCTGTATTAACTGCACCTGTTTGAACTCGTTACCTGTATAAAAGACACCTGTCCACACACTCAATCAAACAGACTCCAATCGCTCCACAATGGCCAAAACTAAAGAGCAAACCCTGGGGTGTGTGTGCTATAATTAATCTAGTTGCTGTTTTTAGCCACAAAATAACTAACATTTTCTTTCATACTGGGAAATGGTCCTAACTTCATAAGAACATGCCGCTTCTAATGGCAGTGTTGAGGTAATAAAAGGGTGTCACTGAATTCATATAACTGGGAAACACAACTGTCCCTTGGTGCAGGTTCTACAGTATGCTATAATGGTTGAAAAGGATATTAGGATTACCGTATAGGATTACAATGTATTGTTTACTGGCTCCTGCCTCCTCAATTAGCTCCTTCCGAAGTGACAGCTACCTTTCCTGGGGTCCACAAAAAATACCAAACATAAAAAAACAGTAACATTTTATTCTGAGTCCCTAAAGTGTGTTGTAGATGCTCTACAGATTATGTACTCACTCTCAGTAAAATAAAAAATATCTTCTAACCCTAACCTTTATCCTAACCTCAACCCTAATTTAGCAAGCAGATGATTATTAACAGAACGGTTTCTTTCCTCAAAATAAAGTGTAACCAAAAACACTAAAACAAAATATATATATATATATATATATATATATATATATATATATAGTGCTTTTAAAAATATTGAAACCGCTAACCAATTCTTTCATCTTACTGAATTTCAAATGGCACACTGAAATTTGGTTTGAAATTTTTATGCATCCTCTCCGGGAGCCATCACCTTATCGTGTTGGAGAGGTTTGTGTGTTCCTATGAACCTGAGGGCTGTGTTGTCCAGGCCTTAGTGCTCCTGGTAGGGTTTCCCATGGCAAAGGGGTCTCAGGGGAGGAGCCAGACTAAGAATAAAAAAATTTAAAAATGTACAAACGAGGAAGAGGAGGAGTTACCCAGCCCGGAGGAAGCCTGGGGCCCCCGTCTGGAGCCAGGCCCAGAGGGAGGGCTCGCCGGCGAGCGCCTGGTGGCCGGGTTTGCAACGGAGCCCAGTCGGGCATTGCCCGAAAAAGCAACATGGCACCCCACTCTCCACCCTATGGGCCCACCACTCATGGGAGGAACCGCTGGGGTCGGGCGCGCTGCCATATGGTTGGCAGTGAAGCCCAGGGGGTGCCAATTCTGCTGGGGGACTTCAACACACATGTGGGCAATGACGGAGACACTTGGAGAGGCGTGATAGGGAGGAACGGCCTCCCTGATCTGAACTCGAGTGGTTGTTTGTTGTTAGAGTTCTGTGTTAGTCATGGATTATCTATAACGAACACCATGTTCGAACATAAGGTTACGTGGCACCAGAGCACCCTAGGCCGAAAGTCGATGATTGATTTTGTGATCGTGTCATCGGATCTGAGACAGTCAGGTAAAGAGAGGGGCTGAGCTGTCAACCGATCACCATCTGGTGGTGAGTTGGGTCAGGGCAAGACTCTGGACAGAACAGGAAAACCCTCCATTGCTGAAGCTGCGGCGGGGAGCTGTGGATTAATTAGCATTTTATTGCATGACATAAGTATTTGATACATCAGAAAAGCAGAACTTAATATTTGTTACAGAAACCTTTGTTTGCAATTACAGAAATCATACGTTTCCTGTAGTTCTTGACCAGGTTTGCACACACTGCAGCAGGGATTTTGGCCCACTCCAGATCCTTCAGGTTTCGGGGCTGTCGTTGGGCAATACAGACTTTCAGTTCCCTCCAAAGATTTTCCATTGGGTTCCGGTCTGGAAACTGGCTAGGCCACATCAGGACCTTGAGATGCTTCTTACGGAGCCACTCCTTAGTTGCCCTGGCTGTGTGTTTCGCACTGGCATGCTGGAAGACCCAGCCACGACCCATCTTCAATGCTCTTAGTGAGGGAAGGAGGTTGTTGGCCAAAATCTCGCAATACATGGCCCCATCCATCCTCCACTCAATACAGTGCAGTCGTCCTATTCCCGTTGAAGAAAAGCATTCCCAAAGAATGATGTTTCAAACTTCATGCTTCATGGTTGGGATGGTGTTCTTGGGGTTGTACTCCTTCTTCTTCCTCCAAACACGGCTTGTCTCATCAGACCACATGACCTTCTCCCATTCCTCCTCTGGATCATCCAGATGGTTACTGGCAAACTTCAGGTGGGCCTGGACATGCGCTTGAGCAGAAGGACCATGCGTGCGCTGCAGGATTTTAATCCATGACGGCGTAGTCTGTTAATAATGCCTCGGGATCCCTCAGTCAGAGCTGGTAAATGTGGCTCGGGAAAGGGAAGTTTGGGGTCCCCTGCTGGAGCTGCTGTCCCCGCGACCCGATACCGGATAAGCAGATGAAGATGAGATGACGTATGTCCCAAAGATTAATATGTACCGGAGTGATAATAAGGGGCACCTATGGAGAACAAAATGAACTGGCATACTGTATAATTGCCATTTTCACCTGTGTGTCACCGGGTGTTTCTGTAACAAGGCCAAACATTCAAGGGTATGTAAACTTTTGATCAGGGGCATTTGGGTGATTTCTGTTATCATTATGAATTTAAAAAGAGCCAAACAACTATGTGATAATAAATGGCTTCATATGATCACTATCCTTAAATAAAAGACAGTTTTTTGCATGATCAGTCAAATTTTTTAAATCAATGCCAAGATTTCACAATTTCTGCCAGGTATGCAAACTTATAAGCACAACTATAACTCACTTGGACAGGGTCACTGGCACCTACACTTGCAAACCGATGACAGCAAGGTGGCCATTGGTCGTCTTTTACAACATCTTGAATCTTTTGGCTTACAATGCATTTATAGTGTGGACTGAAATTAATCCTGGGTGTAACTCTGGAAAGCAATACAAAAGTAGGCTATTTCTGGAGGAGCTAGGAAGAGCACTGGTGGTTGATGCTTGGCAATATGGGTAGATTGGGGGGCCAACCCTGGATAGGGCCAAGGTATCACTGGATCCCCCTGTCTCAGCCCCAAGGTTTTACCCTGCTTTATCATTGTGCTGGGGAAGTAGGGGTCAGTTCCCCTTCTCCACTGTAAATCCTTGTAAACCTAAGGAATGCACTCTCTAAAACTCCAGGCTTGTTGCTGCCCCTGTCCAAAGTCCTCCTTGGCTTTGTTGCAGATCAAGATACTTGACGATTCCAGCTGGCAGTCTGCTTACCTGGATTAGGTTTTATACTCTGGACACAGCCCAAATGTCTTTATTAATTATAACATCAGCAATTTTCGCTCAGCACAGCCAGAAGAGGACTGGTCACCCTTCTGAGCCTGTTTCCTCTCTAGGTTTCTTCCTTAATTCCGGGGCCCTCTTAGCTAGCTTTTCCTAGCCACTGTGCTTCAACACTGTTGTTGCTTGCTCCTTGGAGTTTCAGGGTGGGTGTTTTGTAAAAGCACGTTGTGACAACTGCTGATATAAAAAGGGCTTTATAAATACATTTGATTGATTGAGTGACTGGCCAATGCATTGAGTCGCGGCTGTCCCATGCTATTGCGAGTGAAGGTTTTTATCCTATTCAAGGTGGAAAAATTCCTCTCTGACTCGGATGTCGTCATCGGTGTTGTTATGAGAATTTTCAGCAGATTGATGGTCTCAGCAAAAGCCTCCTCTAGGTTGTTCTCATGGATGGATCATCCATAGTCGACGTCCGCGATCCCGCGGACAGTGCTAATTTGCATAAATATTTCGAAAAATAGATTCTCCATAATCGTCCGATTCCAATGGTATATTATTTGTAGCCACTTTCCTGAAGCGTTCCGTGTATAATTGGGGTTTTCCGTGTATAATATGGGTTGTATAGTTGTATAGTTTGGGTTGCTATGAGAACTTTTCACCAGGCAACGACATTGCCTATTCATCTTAGAAAGGCTCATTTGTACATCAGTATAAATATTACAAGCGTGTACATCACTATATATGATGTTTTGAACCATAATACATCGTTTGTATTATATATAAGATATAAAAATTAATATGTTTTCAAAATAGTAGGGGGATGTTCTTGAGTTTTTGGGAAGAAGTTGGTAATTTTTCTGAGTTTATAAAATATATAAGTCCAAACGTAACTAGCGATCTAGTGCTGCCACCTGCTGGCCGTTTTGTGTCATTAAACTAAAGGAACCGTTATATTGGGTTTTTATCTTTTATGTTATAGTGTTTCATTTCTAGGTTGAAGAACCAAATTTTTTGAGGGTGCCTATATTTTTTACCTTCTATTATATAATTATTTCATTATTTTCAACCCAATTACAGTGTAATTTGATATTAAAGGCATGAAAGTATGAGGAAATACCATTGACACAAAATCTCATAATGCTTTAAAAAAAAAAATCTTGATGCTGAATGGCAGAAATGTTTTCCGAAAACAATTTTTTTGCCTTTCAAAAAGATGAGTTTTATAAATAGTGACCCAGAAGTCTGTTTTTATGTGTTTTTATTGTAGCCAGAGGGGTTGCTATTAAAAGGATACATCATAATAGGTTGTATCTGTTACAGAAATGAATCTAGGACCCAAAATGTCACACTAGTGAAATCCGGCCGAAAGCCCCATAGGCTACCAAGGGTTAGGGCCGTCTTACCAGTGTGAAGCTCAGTGTGGCAGTACAAAGTGGTCAGCTCAGACTTCAACTTTTCCTTGTTTCCTAGAGGCCATAGTTTCACCGCACAGTCAAGCTCAGATGTAGGGAAAGACAGGACAAATTGTAGGAAGAGTGAGCTGTCAACCAGCTTGGCAGCGATCAGGTGGTCACCTCTGCTCCACCTGGGAGATGACTGTGTCGCATGCCTCCTTCATTACCGGCGCTGTGTTGGTTACTCATCGGCCTGGTTCGTCTGTTCCAACGTGAATGGTGGCAGCCCATTTATCAGTTTTCTTCCGGATATTCTGGACATTCTCCTTGAAACGGGTTGGCTGCACTGCTAATCCCAGATGCATCGATGCTCCGCTTTTGCAGAGTGTTGTATAAAACATTAATTTCTGGTATAAGGAAGAAAAAAAATCCAGCAGCTGCAGAAAGTCTCGGTCCCAGAGTTTTTTTTTACAGGCCGTATGCCTCACTTAATGTGGCCTCATCCCATCCTTGTGCGCGTATGTCCTCCATACACAGGAGCAGCCCAGTGCAGTTTTCCCAAATTGCGTTGACAGTTCTACTTTTAAAGTTCCTTCGTACAGCGGGTGGCCTTGGAAAGCATCTCTGTGTTGCCTCAGCAAGGGATGCAACACGTTTTGGAGCGCCAGGGAAAAAGGTGGCAAAAGTCGTTAAATCTGCAAAAAACACTTTCAGGATGCTCATCCTTGCTGAACAAAGTTGCTGCAAGGTCAGGTTCAGCTGGTGAGCATAGCAGTGAACATACTGGGTATGTGGGTATGTCTCTTATTAGTGTCTGTACCCCTCGGACATTTCCACTCATTACAGCTGCACCATCATAAGTCTGAGCGATCAGCTTTTCTCCCAGCTTCAGTGGTTCTAGCCCCCTTGATGCTATTAGAGAGGCCGAGTCCAGTTTTACCTTTGACTTCCACAAACTCCAAAAACCTCTCTGTCACTGTATTGTCAGGCAACATATTTCACAACACAACCACCATTTGTGATTTACAGGAGACATCAGTTGTCTCATCTGCCTGTATGGCAACAAATTATGTTTCACTTGCTTGTACAGTGCTGGATGTCCCTTTGAAGATGGGCTGAGCGTCATAGTGCCTCTGATGTCTCGAATCACCCTCACACATAGTCTCGAAAATGCATCTGAATATTCCAGGATTCAGGGAGTACACCGACTCGTCGTGCCCCCGCATTGCGGTTTCAAATTTTCCACACAGTTTATTACATGTTATGATCCAGCTGAGATGGTACCTGTTTTCCTCCACCTGTTTGTTATGCTGCTCAATGGAGCGCCTGTATGCACTGACAACTTGGGCTGCGACATTTACCCTTCCAAGTAAGCCCAATTTCACAGCACTGTCCAGATGACTCCCACTGCTCTCATGTTTTGCAATCCTCTCAGAAAGTTGTTTCAAATCATCGTAACCCGTCCTCGACCAAGTACCATCTCCACCAAATAGCAGACATGGAAAACAGAAGAGTACCTTCTTTTGTATGCTAACCATTAACCACTTTTTCTTCAGAAACCACTCCACGTTAAACTCACAGTTACTTTTACCAGCAGTTTGAGTGATGACAATATCCCGTGGCTGATGGGCACCAAGTCGCTTTACTTCAAGTTTCTCCTCCAAATTAAGGGTTTCAAACTGGTACTCGAGTATGAAATCCACTTGATTAATTTTCTCAAGTTATCTGGCGTTTGTGAAGCTAACAATCTAGCTAAGACAATCTACCCTCCTTGCTCTTCTTGCCGACTAATGTTGGCGCCAGACAGACAGCCAGCCAGCCAGGTCTGAAATACGAAATGACGCTGTAGTGGCGCAACTGGCTGTCAGCCCTTTATTTATGGCTAACCATAAGTGGGTAGGGCTAAGGACTCCAGGAAGGGGGGCAGACCTCTAGGATGACCCCAAACAATCTCTCCCATTGAATCAGGGTTAAAATTGAGTGTTCAGACTGGTCTCAACTGTGATAATTTCCTCAACATATGCATATTCAGTTTGGGGATAATCAAACATTAAGTGAAGGTTAGACACATTTTCCACTCAAAAGCTTCCATCCATCCATCCATCCATCATCTTCCGCTTATCCGGGTCGCGGGAGCAGCAGTCTAAGCAGAGATGCCCAGACTTCCCTCTCCCCAGACACTTCCTCCAGCTCTTCCGGGGGGACACCGAGGCGTTCCCAGGCCAGCCGGGAGACATAGTCCCTCCAGCGTGTCCTAGGTCTTCCCCGGGGTCTCCTCCCGGTGGGATGGGGCCGGAACACCTTCCCAGGAAGGCGTTCCGGAGGCATCCGAAACAGATGCCCAAGCCACGTCAGCTGACCCCTCTCGATGTGGAGGAGCAGCGGCTCTACTCTGAGCTCCTCCCGGGTGACCGAGCTTCTCACCCTATCTCTAAGGGATCGCCCAGCCACCCTGCGGAGAAAGCTCATTTCGGCCGCCTGTGTCCGGGATCTTGTCCTTTCGGTCATGACCCAAAGCTCATGACCATAGGTGAGAGTAGGAACGTAGTTTGACCGGTAAATCGAGAGCTTCGCCTTGCGGCTCAGCTCTTTCTTCACCAAGACAGGCCTATACATCGACCGCATTACTGCAGAAGCTGCACTGATCCGTCTGTTAATCTCCCGTTCCATCCTTCCTTCACTCGTGAACAAGACCCCTAGATACTTAAACTCCTCCACTTGAGGCAGGGACTCTCCACCAACCTGAAGTGGGCAAGCCACCCTTTTCCGGATTTGGAGGTACTGATTCTCATCCCTACCGCTTCACACTCTGCTGCAAACCGTCTCAGTGCATGCTGAAGGTCCTGGCTTGAAGGGGCCAACATGACAACATCATCCGCAAAAAGCAGAGACGAAATCGTGTGGTCCCCAAACCTGACACCCTCCGGCCCCTGGCTGCGCCTAGAAATTCTGTCCATAAAAATTATGAACAGAACCGGTGACAAAGGGCAGCCCTGCCGGAGTCCAACATGCACTGGGAACAAGTCTGACTTACTGCCGGCAATGCGGACCAAGCTCCTGCTTCGGTCGTACAGGGACCTGACAGCCCTTAGCAAAGGACCCAGGACCCCATATTCCCGAAGCACTCTCCACAGGATGCCGCGAGGGACACAGTCGAATGCCTTCTCCAAATCCACAAAACAGGTGCACTGGTTGGGCAAAATCCCATGAACCCTCCAGCACCCCATAGAGGGTATAGAGCTGGTCCAGTGTTCCACGGCCCGGACGAAAACCACCCTGTTCCTCCTGAATCCGTGGTTCTACTATTGGCTGTATTCTCCTCTCCAGTACCCTGGCATAGACTTTCCCGGGGAGGCTGAGAAGTGTGATCCCTCTGTAGTTGGAGCACACCCTCCGGTCCCCCTTCTTAAAAAGAGGGACCACCAGCCCGGTCTGCCATCCCAGAGGCACTGGCCCTGTCCGCCACGCGATGTTGCACAGGCGTGTCAGCCAAGACAGCCCCACAACATCCAGAGACTTGAGGTACTCAGGGTGGATCTAATCCACCCCCGGTGCCTTGCCACCGAGGAGTTTCTTGACCACCTCTGTGACTTCAGCCCGGGTGATGGACGAGTCCACCTCTGAGCCCTCATCCTCTGCTTCCTCAATGGAAGACGTGACAGCGGGATTCAGGAGATCCTCGAAGTACTCCTTCCGCCGCCTGACGACATCCCCAGTTGAGGTCAACAGCTGCCCAACTCTACTGTAAACAGCATTGGTAGGGCACTGTTTCCCTCTCCTGAGGCGCCGGACGGTTTGCCAGAATCTCTTCGAGGCCAGCCGATAGTCCTTCCCCATGGCCTCACCGAACTCCTCCCAGGCCTCCACAACCACCCGAGCTGCAGTCCGCTTGGCCTGTCTACCCGTCAGCTGCCTCAGGAGTCACACAAGCCAACCAGGCCTGATAGGACTCCTTCATCAGCTGGACGGCATCCTTTACTTCCGGTGTCCACCACCGGGTTCGGGGATTACACCGGAGACCTTACGGCCACAGCTCCGAGCGGCCGCTACGTCAATGGAGGTGGAGAACATGGTCAACTCGGACTCAATATCTCCAGCCTCCCTCGGGATCCAGTCGAAGCTCTGCCGGAGGTGGGAGTTAAAGATCTCTCTGACAGGAGACTCGGCCAGACGTTCCCGGCAGGCCAGCAGCCTGCCGAGTCTGTCCAGCTTCCTCCCCCGCCATCGGATCCAACTCACCACCAGGTGGTGATCAGTTGACAGCTCCGCCCCTCTCTTCACCCGAGTGTCCAAAACATACGGACGCAGGTCAGATGAAACGACAACAAAGTTGATCATCGACCTGCGGCCTAGGGTGTCCTGGTGCCACGTGCACTGATGGACACCCTTATGCTTGAACATGGTGTTCGTTATGGACAAACTGTGACTAGCACAGAAGTCCAATAACTGAACACCGCTTGGGTTCAGATCAGGGGGCCCGTTCTTCCCAATCACGACCCACCAGGTGTCACTGTCGTTGCACACGTGGGCGTTGAAGTCCCCCAGTAGAACGATGGAGTCCCCAGTCACAGTGAGAGACTGTGATGGCAAAGTCGAAACGATTTACTAAAATGGTAGATAAGACAGAGGAAATGCACAATAAATGCACAATAAACAGTTTATTCTTGCAAGGAGAGAATACACAGGTTACAAAGTAACAATGAATAATCTGGAAATTAACACAGGACAACTGTCTGTATTTAAGGGAGGCAATGGGGTGTGGTAAGATGATGCCCATCTGTCTCATGTCAATCAAACATTCCCTTTGTTCTATCACATTTCACAAGGCACCTGTCCTCCCTCCCCCTGGCTAACCTTCTCAACCCTTGAGGAGGATATAAAGCATCTGGTCGAACTACAGAAAGACACTAATGGGTTATACAGATAGGCAGATTTACGATTAACCCTAAAATCTGCTGCTACCAGTCAAGGATGCCCTCTTAGACAAATACCAGATCCCCCTCTAACTACATTCCTTTACTTATTTAATGGGGACTCAGTGCTTTAATCAATAAGAATACATCAGTTTAAGAAATTTCCCTAACAGAGACCTATCCCCGACCCGTAGGCACAGGGAAACCCCTTTCGTTCACCGGGGTAAACTCCAACACATGAGCTATAAGCAAACCCACAACAACCTGCCGCTTCTCACCATGGGCAACTCCAGCGTGGTGAAGAGTCCATCCTCTCTCAAGGAGTGTGGTTCCAGAGCCCAAGCCGTGCGTAGAGGTGATCCCGACTACCTCTAGTCGGAACCTCTCAACCTCACACACGATCTCAGGCTCCTTCCCTGCCAGCGAGGTGACGTTCCACGTCCCTAGAGCTAGTTTCCGTGTCCAGGGATCGTGTTGTCGAGGCCCCCGCCTTCGACTGCCGCCCGATCCTCTCTGCACCGGCCCCTTATGGTCCCTCCTGTGGGTGGTGAGCCCACGGGAAGGCGGCCCCATGTCGCTCCTTCGGGCTGAACCCGGCAGGGCCCCATGGGGAAAGGCCCGGCCACCAGGTGCTCACGTACAAGCCCCAACCCCGGGCCTGGCTCCAGGGTGGGGCCCCAGCTGCGCCATACCGGGCGACGTCACAAAGTCTGATCAGACAATGGAATCTCATTCCACTGCCATGTGCTATCAGGCATAATTATAGCACATTGAATGAAACATTGACCAAGACAGTTCTGGATGGAAAAGGAAATTTGACATAGACTTTTATGGAAACTTGTCTGAATAGGGTGTAAGCTTTACTTTGATGATGGAACTTCTGAGATCCACAAGTTTTCAGGACTGATCTATTGTCTTTATTGTTGGGAGTTGACAGGACAATATCCAGTGGATGAAAGTCTGATGGACTGTTAAACCACACTAATCATTGTTTTGCAGTTATACTTTGAACAGATCAGGACATCACAACCCTTTTTCTGATGATACATCACGTCACTGACTGGACACAGACAACTGAGTGTGTGAGTACCAGCGACATGTTCAAGAAGGATTTCTACAACCACACTGGTCAAATCGGTTCCATATCTTCCTGACCATTCACATTGGTGCAACGATGCCAGGGTTAGATCACTGGGCTTCAGACAACATTTTTAGATGAATCATCAACAGCAAGATAAGATGAGAATCCACCAGAATCCACCTGAAGGACTCCACAGACTACAGGTCAGAGTACCACGGGCCAGTTGACTGGAAAGGTCACATGGTCCCATCACAGAGGAAGACACTGTTGTGGTGTTAATATTGAATAAGTGTTAAGTTTTGGAAACTCACTACTCCACTACACACCTACACTGACTTGTTAGGATAACCAGGCAATTTGCTGGGTCTAAATTACACTGACTGCAATAACTGATATTGGAACTTTACATAATTTATACAAGACAAAAGAAGACTGAAGACTAGTAGCACAGGACATTTGATGGGAATCTAGCTAGTTTTCCTAAATTGACTGATATTTTGATATCTTATGTATGTATGTTCATTCTTCACAAGGCAGGTAGAGGACTACATATGATCACTACACAAAAATTGGTAATTGACACTTGTTTTTTTATGAAGTTTCTTAATTGTCATAATTACAAAATTTATCCTGATATGTTTAATAGTGCCATCTTCCTTTTCAAAGGTCGAAACTGTCACTAGTACATTCACTGGAGTTGAGTGTTGTGTTACGTTCAGGATATGTTGGGTCGTTAGTATGATGTTGATGCATGACTCATGATATGGACAAGGGGGGGGGTTTGATTATTTAAAGGGTTTATTGGGAATGAATTATGTAATGATTATATGTTACGTGTGTGAAGGGGGGACTGTAGGTTGGAACATACCAGGCCATGTACCAGGCCATGTAAGGTTAGGACATAGAATAAACATATGTGATTGGAAGACTGTGCTGGAGGATAAAAGACTGGGTTAACCTTGTAATTATCGGAGAACATGTAAGAACTATGGAAGTTGAACATCATGCTGACTCATGCTGAATAAAGATGGGTCTCCCCTGACGGTTGCATTAATTCTGTTCATTAATCAAAAATGGACAGACTCTAAAATTTACAAAATCAGTTATAACTCATGAAGCTACCATAGTCTACACACCCACATCAATGGTTCTGTCGTGTTACATACAAGGATTATGTTGGTAGCATGCTGTAGTTTTATTTTTCTAGACTTTATTTATCCATGTTTTGGTCAATTAATATTTTCTTCTTTTAATGAACAAATGTTTCTTTTGTTTTTGAAAAATGTTTTGCAACACAAAATACATGTTCACTTACAGGGATGTAAGCAAATTTGTGCAAACAATTTTATGGAGCTGTGCTTTGTCTGTATAGATAATCTGGACACTTTGATTTCAAGTCATAAACATGTTACCAACTCTTGACAGGGTGCATTTATATTTATTTCAATATAGAGTTGATGTTTGCTAGTGAATCCTTGTTTCATGTGGATAGTTTCTGACATCCAAGCGTGAGCAAGGGTCTGCTTTGACTACAAATGAAAAGGGTTAATCTGTTCAACCCTTCCCTTTCTTCAGGGAACCTGGTCTGAGAGACTTGTCAGCTCAGACTTGTCAGCATTTAGATCCATGGGACAGACATCACTAAATAGGGTTGGAAATGTATGTCGAAAGCGCACATTTGATGACTGATGCTCATGCATTGTTGTTATAGGCAAGGAACTGAGAATTACAATATTGGATGCGATCAGACTGTTTCAGCAAGAACAGCCTGTTGAGAACAACACAGAGAGGGATATTATAGTAAAACAGCACAGAGTGATATTATAGTAGGGTTGCAGTGCATAAACTCCTCATTATATAGGTTTTTCCTGTAATGTGTCATCCATCTAAAACAAAAACAAAATGTCTCTCAGTAAGGTGTTGGGCTACCACGAGACAGAAGAATGGCTTCAATGCACCTTTGCATAGATTCTACAAGTCTCTGGAACTCTACTGGAGGGATGGAACACCATACTTTAAAAAGATATGCCACAGAGCATGATAGGATGTTAATTGTATCATTCAGTACACCTGTATGGTAGATTTGCAGTACATAAACCCTTGATTTCAGTAGGTTTTCCCTTTAATTTGTCATCTGTTTGTACTATGTAGGCTATGTGTCTCTACATTCAATACCTCCTATGTGGCCTTAATGAATAATAATAATGTGACAACTACTACAGTACTAGTTGCACTAGTTAAACATATATGGGGAATTATGATAAAACCTTTTCAGGTTTATTGTTAAGCAAGAACTAAAATAAATAGTTGAATATACTAGGTGTGTAATAAGGTGATTATATTCCTCTGATTTAATGTGTTCTATGTGCCATCTTAAATCCTTGTTAATGTAGTGCAGGTTACCGTTCTTATCTTATAAAGCTGGTTTGCCTTGATCTTTCTCTTGCATCCGGTCTTCCCCTAGTAACCCCTGTGGTTCACGTCACAACGCTATGAACTGTGGGCAATTCCCTCAGGCAAAGTCTGCAGAAATGCAGAAATCTGTAAATTTTTCCTTAATCAAAAACGGATAACAAGCAGGTTAAGTAAAATAAATGCTGATCCGTTTGCCTGTTTAGGGTAGAATAACGATTGGCCACACGATGCCGGTCTGTGTATATGAATATAATTCCTTGTCCGGTCCAAACAAAACAATCAGAATCAAGAAACTTTTGTTTATCCGTTATTTTGTTTTTTTACAAAAACAGAAAAACAGATTTTGACTTATTTTGTCATCTTGTTTTTTACACATAAACCATAAAACGACTTGATATCACATGGGTGGAGTGAAATGTCTGTCATTGGGCAAATTTACAGTTGCTGGTCATATAATTAGAAAATCATCAAATGGTTGATTTATTTCAGTAATTCCATTCAAAAAGTGAAACTTGTATAATGTATACATTCATTCCACACAGAGTGATATATTTCAAGTGTTTATTTCTTTTAATTGTGATGATTATAACTGACAACTAATGAAAACCCCAAATTCAGTATCTCCGAAAATTTGAATATTGTGAAAAGGTTCAATATTGAAGACACCTGGTGCCACACTCTAATCAGCTAATTAACTCAAAACACCTGCAAAGGCCTTTAAATGGCCTCTCAGTCTAGTTCTGTTGGCTACACACTCATGGGGAAGACTGCTGACTTGACAGCTGTCCAAAAGATGACCATTGACACCTTGCACAAGGAAGGCAAGACACAAAAGGTCATAGCTAAATAGGCTGGCTGTTCACAGAGTTCTGTGTCCAAGCACATTAATAGAGAGGCGAGGGGAAGGAAAAGATGTGGTAGAAAAAAGTATACAAGCAATAGGGATAACCGCACCCTGGAGAGGATTGTGAAACAAAACCCATTCAAAAATGTGGGGGAGATTCACAAAGAGTGGACTGCAGCTGGAGTCAGTGCTTCAAGAACCACCACGCACAGACGTATGCAAGACATGGGTTTCAGCTGTCGCATTCCATGTGTCAAGCCCCTCCTGAACAAGACACAGCGTCAGAAGCGTCTCGCCTGGGCTAAAGACAAAAAGGACTGGACTGCTGCAGAGTAGTTCAAAGTTGTGTTCTCTGATGAAAGTAAATTTTGCATTTCCTTTGGAAATCAAGGTCCCAGAGTCTGGAGGAAGAGTTTGCTTGAAGTCCAGTGTAAAGTTTCCACAGTCAGTGATGGTTTGGGGTGCCATGTCATCTGCTGGTGTTGGTCCACTGTGTTTTCTGAGGTCCAAGTTCAACGCAGACGTCTACCAGGAAGTTTTAGAGCACTTAATGCTTCCTGCTGCTGACAAACTTTATGGAGACGCAGATTTCATTTTCCAACAGGACTTGGCACCTACACACAGTGCCAAAGCTACCAGTACCTGGTTTAAGGACCATGGTATCCCTGTTCTTAATCGGCCAGCAAACTCGCCTGACCTTAACCCTATAGAAAATCTATGGGGTATTATGAAGAGGAAGATGCGATATGCCAGACCCAACAATGCAGAACAGCTGAAGGCCACTATCAGAGCAACCTGGGCTCTCATAACACCTGAGAAGTGCCACAGACTGATTGACTCCATGCCACACCGCATTGCTGCAGTAATTCAGGCAAAAGGAGCCCCAACTAAGTATTGAGTGCTGAACATGCTCATACTTTTCATGTTCATACTTTTCTGATGGCCAACATTTCTAAAAATATTTTTTTTGTATTGGTCTTAAGTAATATTCAAATATTCTGAGATACTGCATTTGGGATATTCATTAGTTGTCAGTTATAATCATCACAATTAAAATAAATAAACATTTGAAATATATCAGTCTGTGTGTAATGAATGAATATAATATACAAGTTTCACTTTTTGAATGGAATTACTGACATAAATCAACCTTTTGATGATATTCTAATTATATGACCAGCACCTGTATAGTCTGCACTACTTGTTCTTTCAAAGTAGGCGTTTCCCCCTTCTTAATTCGATTAAAATGTTATCTATCAATTACATTTTATTGACTTCAAGAAACGGGGTGTTACTTTAACCAGAATTGTTGAGGAGTTCACGCTTCTAACTTCATTCATCTACTATTTAATAACTGATCTACTGATATTTATGAATACGTTAAATGCTGTAATGTTTTTCCATTTATATTAGTAATATTATAAGATAGCCTGTTGGTGTAGTGATGTTGCTGTAATTGGTTTGGTAAATGATAGGGCTTATAGATTCAACACCCCCTTGAATGTCTTTCACAAATATTTTGTATTAAAGTATTTTGTTCCCGCTCACCTACACACCATACACTTCACATTTAAAGGAAATATTTAAGTGGAAAAAAACAATGCACACTAAATTAAAAATAAAATAGCTGTCAAGTTCCATGGGTAGTGTCGATGGAGAGCAATCTCATTCCACAAATCTTTAATTGGATTTAGGTTGGGGCTCTCACTGGACCACTCAAGGATATTTTCCTTTATATTCCTTAGAGTCCCAGTGGTCACCAATCCTGTTCCTGGAGAGCTCCCTTCGTGTAGGTTTCATTCCATATGGCCTTAGCTGCAGTTAGTGAGTGGTTTCACAACTAACTAGCACACACAAACACTTTAAGGTGTACCTTTCTGTTTCCTTTGGGAGGTTTTGGGAAACAATGCTTGTGTCTTAGAAATTGTTTTCAAATACACTGCACAAAAACATTAAGGGTACATAAAATCACTATGATCCAGTTGATTCACTGGACATACAGTTCTGCTACAAATTATGTTAACCCCTTGTACATTATTGTTTAAGTGTTCACCATAATATTCATACGCCAAATTTACAGTTATTCCATATTTTGGTTAACAGGAAATTATGCATATAGTCAAAATATTTTAATAAAAAGGAATTAGTGCAGTTACAAAGATAAGTGAATCCCAAGTCTGTAAGTATATCAGGTGGGTAAATAATTGGGTACCATATGAACCAATAAAAGGAGGGATCTGTAGGAAAGAGTTTAGACAGTACTCGGATAGAAACAAGAAACATGGTCGGTATGGCGTTATTCATACATTTTAATGTAAAACACACCATGCCGAGAAGAAAGATCTCAGAGGCCATCAGGAAGAGTGTAGTGAGAGCACATTAGTCTGTGGAAGACTAACCAACAATCTCAACCAGAATTGAGCTCTATCAGTCTATCAGCGCTTAGATGTGGTATACTTGCAATATCAGCATTCAGGATTCAAAGCAATCTGTTAATAATCTTACATAAAGAAATATAAATTGGGAAATACTGCCATATTTTGGCATTAAGAAATTAGTTATAACTACTAATAAATCAATTAATACAAAGTAGATAAATATTATGAAATTGGGAGGGTGAAGTCCAAAGGTAGTATTGTTTTTGTCCAATCAGAAATGCCTGAAATCTCTATAGCAATGCAGTATAAAATAATAATAACATAATCATTACTTATAACAAGAGAATGAAATTGCAAAATCCTTCTTAGGAATCACATCAGGCAAATGATAATGGAGAAAGCTAACAATAGGTAAAGTATTGGATAATAGATAATAATAATAACTATCATACGATTAACATTTGCTACGCTTTGCTTTTGGTTCTAGATATATTTGGGCTTTCATCCCTCTTTTACGCATGTCCTGTTGGATCTCGTACTGAACATTGATTCAATTGGCAGTTTTTCAAGGTAGCCTATTTACAACGATTTAAATGGAGATATGCGATCAAATACGTTTCTGTTACAAGACTTGCTTGGTGGTTTGGAGTGTTTTGAGAGAATTGGAAAAATATTGTTTATCGTCAAAGTATTTATTTAAAGCATTAAATGGGCAACCAATGATTAATAGGCTACAACTTCTGTTGTTTTGGTTGTATGCCTTCATTAAATTAGTATGCTATTGTTTACCCAAGTAGCTAGCATATATAATTTAACGAACTATTCATCTGTTCATTTCCAAGTTTGTAAACGCTACCATTGGGGTGGTTAGTTTATAACCCTGAAATTAATGTAACTTAGTATGGTGTGCTTCTATTTTGAAAGGCAAGGAAGTGCTAGCCTTGATTTTGGCCAATGACAAGACATTCCGCATTTAGCTCCATCCACAAGAGAAAAATCGAAATATCTTTTAATAGTTTATGTGAAAAAATGTAGATAAAATACTGTTTTTCCGTTTTTGTCAAAAAATGAAATAACATTATCAAGCGTGTTAATTGTGTCTGCTTGTTTCGTTTTGACGTACAAACGGACCATCACACTACTCGCTCTACGTTTCTCACTTAAGATATTGAAAATCAGCACTTGTCAAGGTAGGCGGGTCCACATGGTTGTGCAACTGATCGGCATTCTGCCTTAAACTAAGCCAACCTGTATTTACTGACCCACCAATTATCGGGAACATGCAAAAATATTGCCCCAAAAAGGTCACGTATTCTTATGAATTTCACCCAGCATAGCCAGAAGAGGGCCCCTCAAAATCAGGCGTCGCTAGGATCATAATATATTCGAGTCTTGCGAAAAATGTAGATGTACACGCTACCGACGTCTTCGTTGCCTTAAAGCGCGATCGGAATGGGCAATTTATTTATTTTTGGTCCATTTGAGTTCCGGGGATATTCATAAAAGACCCGAGGCTATAGAGTTTTTTTCATAGTCACTGTGCCCCAATTATTTTTGTCTATATGCATTTTGTGAACACTGCCAATGCAAAAAGGGTTATATAAAATTAATTTAACACCATAGGATGAGTGTAACATTTAACATAAGGTCTGTATTCCAGTTATAAATCCACTTGCTCTGATTTGTATTGAACACTGAGACAACCGTACAGCATAAATATTTATGGAAGGCAAAGGAGAACCTCTGTAGATTATGTAGATTATACTAAACTAAACTATATATTATACTGAACTACAGAAACTACAGCAAAATCAGTGTTAAATTTGAAAGGAGTGCTGACAAATGTTTCAAGTAGTAGGTGAACACAACTTACCAGGTATGGATTGGGTGGACAGCCAGGCAGAATTTCTGATGAAACTTGAGGACCAGCCTAACCCTCAACTACCAGTAAAACGTTTTATGTTCTAGTTCAGTTTGTTTATATATGACAATCACATGTATGCCTGTATAGTACACACTCATTTTGGGTTAGGGTTCATGATTTTTCCTTAGACTCTAACATCACCAACATTGTCAGACTATGGTAGAGCAATTAAAACTCCCCCGTCTGAAATAAAATATGTTAAACACTAGTACTTAGTGTGAACTGTTATTTACATTAGTGATTAATTCATTAGTGATCTTAATGTTGTTTACTCTATATAATTATAAACTGGGTTGTTCAAACACTAAATGTTGATTAGCTATAAGACCTGGTACAAGTTAGTAACAGGTTTATATTAGTAATAATACAGGATGTTTCAGGTGTCTGGCTAATATACAGTGGATATAAAAAGTATACACCCCTGTCAAAATGCCAGGTTCTTGTGATGTATAAGAATGAGACAAAGATAAATCATGTCAGAACCTTTTCCACCTTTAATGTGACCTATAACGTGAACAATTCAATTGAAAAACAAACTGAAATCTTTGAGGGGGAAAAATAAAAAACTCACAATAACCTTATTGCATAAGTGTGCACACCCTTCAACTAATACTTTGTTGAAGCACCTTTTGATTTTATTACTGGACTCAGTCTTTTTGGGTAGGAGTGTATTAGCATGGCACATCTTGACATGGCAATATTTGCCCACTCTTCTTTGCAAAAGCGCTCCAAATCTGTCAGATTGCGAGGACATCTCCTGTGCACAGCTCTCTTCAGATCACCCCACAGATGTTCAATTGGATTTAGGTCTGGGCTCTGGCTGGGCCATTCCAAAATGTTAATCTTCTTCTGGTGAAGCCATGCTTTTTGTGGATTTGGGTCGTTGTCGTGCTGAAAGGTGAACTTCCTCTTCATCTTCAGCTTTCTAACGGACGCCTGAAGGCTTTGTGCCAAAATTGCCTGGTATTTGGAACTGTTCATAATTCTCTCCACCCTGATTAAGGCCCTGGTTCCCCAAAGCATGATGCCACCACCACTATGCTTCACTGTGGGTATGGTGTTCTTTGGGTGATGTGCAGTGTTGTTTTTGCACCAAACATACCTGTTGGAATTATGGCCAAAAAGTTCAACCTTGGTTTCATTAGATCATAATACATTTTCCCACATGCTTTTGGGGGACATGATGTTTGTTTTTGCAAACTTCTGCCGGGCTTGAATGTTTTTCTTTGTAAGAAAAGCCTTCCATCTTGCCACCCTACGCCATTGCCCATTCATATGAAGAATACGGGAGATTGTTGTCACATGTAGCACACAGACAGTACTTGCCAGAAATTCCTGCAGTTCCTTTAATGTTGAGGTAGGCCTCTTGGAAGCCTCCCTGACTAGTTTTCTTCTCGTCTTTTTATCAATTTTGGAGGGACGTCCAGTTCTTGGTAATGTCTCTGTTGTGCCATATTTCCTCCACTTGATGATGACTGTCTTCACTGTGTTCCATGGTATATCTAATGCTTTGGAAATTCTTTTGTACCCTTCTCCTGACTGATATCTTTCAACAATGAGATCCCTCTTATGCTTTGGAAGCTCTCTGCGGACCATGGCTTTTGCTCTGAGATGCAACTAAGAAAATGTCAGGAAAATCCTACTAGAACAGCTGAACTTAATCAGAGTCACTTTAAATGATGGCAGGTGTGTAATGACTTCTATTTAACATGGGTTTGAATGTGATTGGTTAATTCTGAGCACAGCCATCCCCAGTTATAAGAGGGTGTGCACACTTGTGATATCAGGTTATTTTAAGGTTTTTATTTTTCCCCCTCAAAGATTTCAGTTTGTTGTTCAATTGAATTGTTCACACTATAGGTCACATTAAAAGAGAAAAAAGTTCTGACATGATTTATCTTGTATATTTATATTTACATCACA
Source organism: Esox lucius (assembly GCF_011004845.1). Classification (NCBI taxonomy): domain Eukaryota; kingdom Metazoa; phylum Chordata; class Actinopteri; order Esociformes; family Esocidae; genus Esox; species Esox lucius. The sequence goes on from NC_047593.1 coordinate 859,805, forward strand.
AAAACATGGCATTTTAATAGGGGTGCGTAGACTTTTTATATCCACTGTATAATGTCAAAAACTGTATCCAGGCATTCTTTGTCACATTATGCCTAAGAACAGACCTTAGTTGTCATATATTGGTCATACACTACACCCCTCCAAACCTATTTGCTTAAATATATTAAATGATCTATGATTAATAAATGTTAATGTAAGTATGAATATTGAAGAATGACTGACCAAAAAAAAGGTAATTCAAATGTTATTAAATATGGAGACACATTAAATGCATGTCAAACAAACATGGTAGTTACTGAGTCTGTATACAGTATGTCATTGCTGTATCCAACTACGGGACAAGATGCATCCAGACTGGAAATACATTTCTCGTAACATAAAGACGATGAAAAAGTTGGATGGAACTATAGAGGTACTGTAATCAGTAAACTGACTCAGAAGGACAAACCCTGAAAGTGGCATGGTCCTCCGTTCACTCAAGGTATCTAGTGTGTTTCCTTCTACACCCTCATGTGTCTAGGACTAATAGAAAGTCAGCAAGGAATAAAATGTTCTAGTGGTTTGGATTCTGGACTGGAGATTACATGTCGGGTGGATTTTTGCAGTGGTTGTTAAAACCCCTCTAGAACCCCCATTAATTCCATGAATTTAAAATGCTTAACAGCTTGCACACCTGATCCAATTACAGAGGAACACTCACTAACATTCCCAAAGAAAAAAATAATCAGAAATGTGCAGGTAAAAATGTCTAGCCCTTGAATTTTAAATTGGGTAGTTCAGGGCTTTAAACCAACATTTTCCTCAAGCAGCTAGTTGTCATAGCATATATATTACGATCACCTCTCCATCCACAAATATTTACATTTTGGTCAATTAGCAGGTGCACTGAGCCAGAGAGACCAACAGGAGCAATAAAGTTTAGGCCTTGCTCAAAGGTAACTTTCAGCTGGGGAATTTGAAACGGCAACATTTCAGTTACCAGCCCAACACTAAATGAAAGGCTACTGCTCAGTTACCCTTTGGGACTGGATGTGAGCAGGGATCATGTTTCATAGATGCATCCATAGTCCACACCACCCCAAAGATATGAACTCCTTTTTGGCCCGGTAGCCTATCTGTGATAGTCTGCAGCATCCGAGCTCTGAATAAACAGACAGATATGGTCACTGATTGAATGGACAGGAACAGTTAAGAGCCATAGAATAATTAATTCACATGAACAGAAGGGTTTTTCATTAGCCAAGTAGATTGTTATTTAATCTGTTATTTTACCTGGGCTGGGCCACAGTGTCGCCGGACCCCCTGTCTTAGTCCCAAGGTTTTACGCTGCTATATTATTGTGCTGGGGGAGTAGGGTCAGTTCTCCTTCTACACTAAGTTCTCCTTCTCCATTATAAATTCATGTTGAAATGAGGAATGCATTTTCTGAATTTCCCCAGTCTCCTCCCGTTTTGAATTTAGGAGGGCATGAGGTCCTGGCCCACATCTGCGGAGTACCTGGCTTGGGGGACCCGTTGCTGTCCCTGTCCAGAGTCCTCCTGGTTGTGTTGCAGATCGAGATGATACCTGACGATTTCAGCTGCCACTGTGCTGACACCTCCCCCTCCCCTGTGTTGTCCCTGTCCTTGTCCATCAAGTTATGCTTCCGACCTAGACTTGGTTTAAATAGACTCTAGACTCAGCCCACACCTATTTATTAATTATTATAATTGTAATCTTAATATGTTCACCTGGCACAGCCAGAAGAGGACTGGTCACCCCTCTGAGCCTAGAGAGGCTGTTTCTTCCTACATTTTGGCATTCTTAGGGAGTTTTTCCTAGCAACTGAAATTCAACACTACTGTTGTTTGCTACTTGAGGTTTAAGGCCAGGTGTTTTGTAAAAGCACTTTGATACCTGGTAGGTTTACTGAGAACGCATTCCTTAAAAAATGTGTTATGAGGCATATTTTTGATATTTTGCCATGAGATGGTTTAGTGCCATGGAATCTGTAGGGACAAATCAGGATCCCTGTATAACATCCCATCCAAAAGACAGCACAATGTTCAGGACACTTGTGCCACATCTGGTCTCCCAAATAGGCACATACATTGCTAACTTGAGAGGCAAGCCAGCAATGAGATGCAGATAACTTCTATAGACAAAACTTCAGTATGCCATGCTTATCATAAGTATTTATGTAATTGCTACCTGCTCTGCTGGACATTATTGCCTGTTGCACCTCCAGTGGTGTCTGTAGATCAGCTACAAGATGATCAACAATTAGTAGGCACTGCTTATTCGCTGTTCTCATCCTGGTCTATCTCCTAGAGGTGTACATAGAAAACAGAGTAATCTGTAAGCTAGCCAGTATTCAAGCAATTGGCTAACCAAGAATCAAGGATTTTTTTTTATTTAGTCTATATCAGTAGTTAGTGTAGGGTATAATGTGTCAGAATGGTAATTTATGGCCCTGGGGGGCGGGACTTCCATATTGATGTGACAGGTGGGAGGGACATTCGGTTTGTAGGGTGGGACTTCCTGTATGACGTATGTTAGGGTGGGACTTCCTGTATGACGTATGCATGTCCGGTGACTTTGTGATTTATGGTTACATTGATGTGTCGGTGTTTGATGTTTTACAACGCCTGATGAGCAAACCAGACTAGTGTTATAACAGGTGGGTTATGATTGATGATTAACAAATGGGGCTTAGGGTTCCGGAATGTTAATTAACAAATGGGGATTAGGGTTCCGGAATGTTAAATTCCCAGTGTTGTGTCAGCGGTAAGTTGTTTGGTGTTAAACAAAAGGATGCCAGGGTTCCAATGCCATGTGGTACAGATGTAAACTTCCATGTTTTACAATGTGGTTGTAACATGGTGTTTTTCCACAAGCACAGAGTTACACATGAGAGACATGTTTTTCTGTAAGATATAGAGAAGGGGATGGGAAGGGACTTACGATTTTGGATAGTTTCAGCCCAACATTCATTTTAACAAGAGATGGGCTTAAAGGTTGCCCAGTAGTAATGGTCCCTAAATAACCACTAATACAAACTGTAGTATATGCAGGTTAGAAATCATCCCGTGTCTCACGGTTTGTAGTCCAACACAGCATTACAACAAACTAACATCGCATGAGCAATGCTATTATTTTGAAGGAGTATCCATGGCCCAGGGCCAACCACACATTTGGCAAAGGTGGATTGTGTCGCGGTTGGGGTTTTAAAATATTGTTATAAATAAAAACAAGTGTATGTATGAGTAATGGTGAGTTTTGTAATAAAAATGGTTGTTTAAGTCAGCATTAACTTCTAAGTTGCATTATAAGGCAAAACGTTACAAAGTTACCAGCAAGGTCGCGTATAAATTTGCATGAACAACGGCGAATCGTTCACAGGTAAGGATAGGTTATTTCAGGTAATTAAAACATTCGTAAAGGCGTCTTTTGAAATTGTACAACAGAGATCAACGCAAGATTGTTTTCCACACATTCGTAGAAATGTTTAATAATAGGCAACGTTGGTTAAAAAAAATACTATAGTATTTGTGTTAGTATGGGCTTATGCTGTCACTTCCGGGTGAAGATGTGCGGCATTCTCTTAATGACCAACTCGTGAAATCTGATTTTGTGTTGCTGTATTATGGTCCTGTGTTTGTTAAATGTTGAACTGATTAATGGCGATATGGTGAAAATAGCAAGCGTTTATATGTAAGCAGATGAGTTTATCGTTAATATATACAATTATATGACGTGATGTCACGGCTGAGCCGCGAAAATTAACGAGAACGGCGGTTCTACCAGACAGGATATATCAATATATTTGGTTGCCAAACGGCTGCAAAAATCAGAACTAAATAGTTAAGTTTTATCCTGAATTTGTATCATTGCAGCATGTATAGTTCTAACACAATTTGAATCTAACGTGAAGAACGATGACATGTAACCAATGACAAAGTTAAGAGGCGTGACTTGCTGGAGGAGCCCCGGCTGCGATGTGAAGACAGTAATTAAACCCCGCCGCATCCACAAAAGTCAGCTGTTGTTCCAAGCGTGGAGTATATCGTTTCTGTTGTAAGTACAAGTTATTTTATTTGAAGTAATTTATTTGAATTGTGATGCAACTTTTTAAGAATTTGTAAATCAATTTTACGATTGCGCAATCCATTCATTTTTAGCTGTCTTTCATATTGCCTGTTTAAATCTCCGGTTTAGGTTGAGCGGATTTGAACACCGACCGTGTTTGGTAAACACATTTTTGGACCTCCAAATCTTGGTAAGTAGACTTTTGACATTATTGTTAATCAGCTTTAATTACCTGTATACGCTTGTTAATCCTATTTGTATTTAGTTCAAGTGACCGGCATCTGCGTCAGTTGGACTGGGTGGTCAGACTGTGATCTTACACAACCTGAGCAGATACTTTGTGTAAGTTTAATTATTTACAGACATTTTTAGTCTTGTTCTAAAGTGTTATTAACAATTATGACTATGCATACTGACCCTTGGTACAACATTCTATATTCCAACAGATTGAGGAAAGCCGGGTGATGATACAAAGTACATTACCACAATGGGGTCAGATATGGACACCCTTCCTTGTGGCTGCACAGCGTGAGTGGATTTTGTTTTCTTTCAGGCTTGAAAGCTGAAGGTAATACAGCCAACTCTTCAAAACTGTGCTGTATGTAAATGTATGTTTGAGTTAGAATATTTAAATCTGAAAAGTGGATTGTTATTTACACGTTAAGCCAGAGAAATGGCGAAAGATAATGCTAACAACAGACCAGACACGGAACAGCCAACAACCTCTACACATAATCAATCGACCACACCCCAAAATACAAATGAACCAACCATTACTTTGTTACACAGCGATGCGCACAATAATCCTCAGATACAAGGCTTGTTAACCGAGCTTAGTAGCCCCCATTTTTCACACGATCTAGTTGACACTCCTTCGAGCTCTCTGATGCAAACTCAGTGCAGTGATGGCGATGTTAGAGTTATACAGCGTAATGCGTTTGACAATGTTGAATTACGACAGTTGATAAATTTACAAAATACTGGTGAAGTTGGTGATTTTGGCACATTCTACGCAGGTATTATGGCAGGCTTGGATACTTTGATTGTTAGAGCTTCAGACTTTGTACACGGGGCTGGTGATCGTCTGCAGATTGAGTTGATTGGTGAATCTCTGATAGACCCCGTACATGTGACCATGAGAGCGGATGAATATAATGAACATACGTTTGGTAATTTACTTGAAAGTGTTATGCAGAGTAATGCCGAGATTATGATTGATGAATCACTAGAACAGGTCGTACAAATTGTCAAAAACCGTGAGGGTGGTGCCCCGCGACATAAAGCTCAAACATTGTTGATAGATCAGATTATCAATAAAAAAAGAAGACATTTATATGTGGCTGTGAATAATGATTCTACGTGTTTTTCTGTTTGTTTGATGGGTATGTTGAACCTGCAGTACACATATCCCGAGGCCCTGGTTAGTGGTCGTGAGTTACATAAGGGCGCTGGTTTAGCTGATTGTGTGGCATTCACAGATATTGTTCGGTTTAAAGAAATGACAGGGTGTAAAATTGTTGTCTTTCACCAAACACGGGATGGTCGCTTTACCAAGTTTCAAAACAGCGAGGAAACCCACCCTAGAACTGTCTTTATGTACTTACACGATAACCATTTCTATGGCATCATGAATCTGAAGGGTTTTCTGGGTGTGTCTTATGTCTGTGACTGGTGCTATACCGGTTTCAACACAGGTGGTGATCATGGTTGTAAACATAGCTGTAGTGTCTGTCTTCATGAAGATTGTCATACCCAACCCAGTAACACAAAGCAGTGCCCTGACTGTAAACGGATATGTTATTCAGATTTTTGTTATAGCCAGCATAAACGTTTGAAGCACCACAAAAGTGTGGATCGTTGGGTTAGCAGGTGTGACCAGAAGAAATACTGTGTTGATTGCGGCCGTTATTACAATGTCAGTATTACCAACTATAAAGTGCACAGGTGCATGGCTAACATATGTCACAATTGTAACGTGGATCTGGCGGTTGAAATGAATCATCAGTGTTTTATAAAACCCTCCAAGCCCGAGGACCCCAGTGAGCGCTACATATTTTATGATTTTGAGACTATTGCCAATCCGGTGAATGGTGTACACACTGCAAATTTTGTGTGTGCAATAAGCTTTGATAACAAGACGTGGTGTTCAGCCGGAGATGGTTGTGTCACTGCTTTTTTTAGGCAACCGAAATATAATGACTACACATTTATAGCACACAACTCTAAAGGTTTCGATGGTTACATCTTGATGCAGTACCTTGCTAATGTAGAATCTGAGCATTAACAATTACAATATGAATGTACGTTTCATTGGAAGTGAATGTGCCTAGATAATGAGAACAACAGAAACCTCTCTGTTTAGATTCTCTCAGTAGGTAGCACTCTAATGACAGGAATGTTTACGATGGCCATATGGCATGGGGGTTGACTCCTTAAAAGTTAGAAACGCCCTTAATGTATAGGCTAGCTGGTAACCAACATTACAGTGAGAAGAGATTGACTGAGATGAGATTGAGGTTGTGTAAGGAAGACCAGGTCCGTAACCTCATGAACAAGACTTTCTAATGCTGCAATAAATAATATACTTTCTCTCTCCCTTGACACACGGGTATGCTAATTATTACAACCACTATACGAAACGGCCGATTTCTAACACTAACAATGGTATTGGCACGACACTTATTGCTAATGGTAGCAAGCTCATGATTTTTACAGACAGCACATTCAATCAGAGATACATTGATAGTCATTGCTTTCTACCTATGAAGCTGTCATCAAGGAGAATGAGAACTATGTTGGCCCCCATCCGGAACCGCATTACTATGGTGTGAATACCATGATGACTAAAGAAAAAGATGAGTTTCTGCAATGGTATGCAACTGTTTCCACAGACCCCTTTGTCATGCAGGATGAAATAAAGGCTTATGTGTGGTCATCTTGAGATGCGCTACAGACTCGAGTTCCTGGAGTGTGGTGGTGTTGACCCATTCCGGTCAATTACGATTGCTTCGGCTTGCATGAAAGTCTTTTGCAACAGATTCCTCACCAAGGACACCATTGCATTTGTCCCCTTAGACAATTATAACCGTTGTCAGAAGACATTCTCAAACAGCTCAATCCAGTGGCTTGAATATGTGGCCTCCGATGAGAATATATCAATACAGCACGCCCTGAACAGGGGTGAACTGAAAATCGGTGCCTACTACGTTGATGGATATGCTGAACGCGATGGTTTTAGCACGGTCTATGAATTTCTATGTTGTTTCTGGCACGGTCACCCAAAGTGTCATTGTGTGATGGCAATTTCTAAAATCCAAATAGTTCTATGAAAATGGTAGGTAAGACAGGAGAAATCAATTGCGCAATAATCGGTTTTAATGAAACTTGCAAGGAGAAAGTATACAGGTTACAAAGTAACAGTGAATAGTTTCTAAATAAAAACATCATTTCGACAGTATTTATTACATAGGAAAAGGGGTGTGGTAAGATGCTGCTATCTTCCCCCACCTTATCCTTCCTGCCATAATGTTTACTGTTGTGTTTACCCAAAGGGGCCAACTGACCTTACTCCCCCTGTTGTGTATCTTCTCCTATCCTGTCCTAAAACCCATTGATCTGCATCTGGACAGACAATAGATGCCCCCTATGCAAATACCAGATCCCACACATTCCTCTACCTATCTTAACAGTGGGACTCAGTCCTTTACTCAGTGAGAATACATTGTATAAAGAAATTTCCACAACACATTGTTCAACAAGCATCAATCCAATGACAAAGATTCAGTATGGGTTGATGCACCAGCAATGGTTGACAAAGCTAGAGGCTTTGAAAGAACAACACAACGTACATGTTCAATACATATGGGAGTGTGAATGGAACCAGCTTAAAAACACATCCGCAGATGTCAAAGCTTTCTTGAAGACCTTTGGTGCTCCAGAGCACCTTGACCCTCGGGATGCTCTTTTTGGTGGTCGTACTAATGCGATTCATCTGAAGTTTACGGCTCGAAAAGGGGAGACTATTCAGTATAACGATGTCTGTAGTCTTTACCCATTCTGCAACAAGACAAAGACTTATCCGATTGGGCATCCAGACATAATCTTTCGAGATTTCAAACCACTAGACAACTACTTTGGTATTGTTAAGGCTACAGTGTGTCCACCGAAAGGCCTTTATCACCCTGTTTTACCACACAGGGTTGGCGGTAAGCTGTTCTTTCCAATTTGTAGATTGTGTGCAGAGTCTGAAAACCAGGTAACTGATTGTTCACATACTGATTCAGAAAGATCTTTAACCGGTACCTGGGTTTCTATTGAGCTGGTCAAGGCTGTTGAGAAAGGTTATCGCATTGTGGAAATATTTGAAGTCTGGGATTTCACCAGGACATCAGATGATATTTTTGCATATTACATGAGAACATTCCTGAAGCACAAGCAGGAAGCTAGTGGCTTCCCACCATCTGTGGTTGACGATGAGGCTAAAGACCGGTATATCCGTGAATTTCCTGAAAAGGAGGGTGTGCAGCTTGACAAGGAAAACATTGTTGTAAACAGTGCTAGGCGATCTTTAGCTAAATTGGCAATGAATAGTCTTTGGGGTAAGATGGGTGAGCAGACTAACCTTATGAATGTTAATTACAGATCCGGAGGTGTTTAGCCACTACCTTTTTTCCAGTGAAATAGATGTTGGTTATTTCTCGTTCATCTCAGACACTGTTGCGATGGTACAGTGGCGTTACACAAAACAGACACCAATCAAACCACGTAACGGCAACATTTTTATTGCCGCGTTCACAACCGCTTATGCTAGACTCGAGTTGTATTCACTCTTGGAAAAGTTGGATAGACGTGTACTCTACACAGACACTGATTCCGTGATCTTTGTCACACGCCATGGGGATTGGGTGCCCCCACTGGGCCCGTTCTTGGGTGACTTGACCGATGAGTTACCGGATGGTGACAGCATAGCTCAATTTGTTAGTGGTGGGCCAAAGACATACGGTTACAAAACCGTTAAAGGTCTGACCTGTCTCAAAGCAAAAGGCATTACGCTCAACAGCTACAACACAACCATTGTTAATTTGGAGACGCTGACACGATTTGGAGACGCTGGTTGACAACTTTGTACGGGGTGAGGGCGGTGATGATGATCATGTCCTTGCTAATGCAGACACAATTGCTAGAGATAAAAGAACATTCACGTTGAAAAACCGAGTTGTTTCTGAGTTGTGTACAACAAGCGTGTACTGCTCCCTGATTACAGCACAAGGCCTTATGGGTACTAAACCACAGTCTAGGATGGATAGCGGTTTTGACCCGCGACTACAACACCCGTTCAGCTGTCATTAGTGGCCCCAGTAACTCTGGTAAAACATATTTTGTGAAGATGTTGTTGGATAATGCTGAGGTTGTATTCTCCAAAGAAATTCAAAATATCGTCTGGGTTTATTCATGTTGGCAACCGCTGTATGACGAAATGTTGAAGGTAAGGGAGATACATTTTATAGAAGGTCTACCAGCATCGCTGTGTGATGACAATCTGCTACCGATTCAGAAAAACAACCTTTTAATTATTGACGATTTAATGAAAAGTGCATCAGAGAGTTTGGAGATGGAGAGAGTTATACCCCGGTCTTTCTCGATTCTTCATGGAGAGTTTTAAAGATGCAACACATCCGCCTTTTGGTTATTTACTTATTGACTTTAAAGCTACAACACCAGAAGACTACTGTCTGAGAACAGGGTTATTTTCAGGGAATTGGCCTTTCGTGTACGTTCCTAAGAAAGTTTGATCATGTCTAAACGCATTCGTAGAAATTTACCACTTCTGAAAATGATATTTAAGGCACCGGCAAGTCAACCAAAAGTTATTTTAGAATCAGCATCCACCGACCTCATTCTATCACTCTGTGAAATAGCGCTTAATCTAAGGCGCGGTAATATACCCTTAACCGAGTCGCAGCTCCGAAAGTAAATAGACAAAAAGCCTAAATTATATACATGTCTAGAAAGAACACTTCAGTTGCACGGAAAAGAAAAACCATCAACCAATCTGGAGGTTTTCTACTGCCGTTACTAAGCGTTGCAGTTCCATTCTTAACCAGTTTAATTGCATCGAGACAGGGTTAAACAACATGGAGCATGCTCAGAAAATGTTTCTGGTGCCACAACATCAGTTAGAAAAACTGCGAGAATTCAAAACGACTAGCACCGATGTAAGACAGTCTGTTGAAAATGATTTGGACTCATCGATTCGCAATATACTGTTGAAGCCTGATATGGATTTACATGAGAAAGCTAAAAGATACTCTGCCATTTTACAAAGATTTTTGACTGTTGTGCGCCAGGGGGAGATTGATACAAACACCCTGACTTTAAGTCTACCTGGGTCTGAGACCGGGTCTGCTGTAGTAAACGTGACTGAGAATAAGCAAACTGTTGACCAAAATGTTGACCTTGTTGATGAAATTTTGGATAATGTGCCTGTGAAGCGTAGAAAGAATGTTGAATATATTCTTAATAGAATGCACAGGTCTAAAGATTTGACTTCATGGAATTCAAATGGTGAATTTGTTTTCAAAGGAGAGATAATCAAGGGCTCGCACCTATTGGATCTTGTTAAAAGTGTGACAGCAACCAATAAAATTGCTGACGATAGAAGACCGTTGGGGTGGGGTGTGTTTTTAGAGGCCATGGCATGTCTCAACATGCCTTTTACAACTATTCCAAATGCGCATGTAAGACGTAAAATCAAATTGTATAAACAAACGTCTGGTGACACAATGGATGATTTAGCCACACTACCAGCAACTGGTTTTCAACCAACCAAAGCTTTCTTTGAACCTCATACCACGGACCCCACAAAATGGCTTCCATTTTAATGTGTTTTTATTTTATGCTTTTTTTAATCATTTGTGATACTTTGTATGTTTGTTTTATCTTGAATAAATGTTGTATGAAAAATAATATGTAAACATTGATGTGGTTTTACAAATGTTTTTATTTTTGAATAATAAAGTTGACATACACGTGATTGGCTTTTCTATTTCTTCAACAACCATGGCACAAATTAAACGTTTCACAAGATTGAGCATGTTGTATGCAATTAAACATTTGCTTATAACGCTTACTCTGGCACATCTTAGCTACAAACTTTGAGACTAGGGCATCATTTTCTCGTAAATCATCAGCATAAAAAGACAAAATCTTTATAACTCAGACCTTTTGTCATTAGAAAGAGAAAGAACAAACAATGCTGTCCACACGTGGTTGAAACCAGGTCCTGTACTTGTTTTGAACTGTATTCCACATTCTCACAGGTTTTCAGAAAGGCAATGATTGACTTGGGAAAATATGTAAAATCTGGGGGGTTTCCAAAACTGTCATAAAACCTTCCAATGCCATCATCCGTTATGTAAATAGCCAGCCAGTGCTCCCCAGGGTGATTGCTTGGGTGTGTATTAACAATCATCATTGATGCAACATCTCGGACAGGCACCCTAGGTAGTTGGCCACTTGCCAGCACACCATAGAAATGGGTCCTAGATGAAAATTGGTTCACCACACTGGTCAACTCTGCGGTATTCATTTCCACACAGTTCTCCTAATAGTAGTCAACCATGACTTGTCGCCGGTTTGACACTTCGATAATGTCAAAGATTGAATAAACAACTAAATTAATTGTGTGGGGTAGTGGTTGTCTGAACCTCATCTCAAGTCGTACATTCCCTGACTATGTGCTGACCACATTCCTCGTCTGGCGCGCAGTTGAATGCATAAAGGGCATAGCCGTGTAAGAAGTCCGACCTGTCAATAGCCAAGGCTTGGTCCTTTAGGTGTTTTCCTGAAGCTAAGGCCAATTGGTAAAATTCACGCACTGCTGACCCTGTTGTGTAATTTGGTTGGAATGGTTTGCTAGGAAATTGCTGACCATCTACATACATAGCCATAAACTCCAAATTATGTTTGAAATTAAATTGATTTTTTTGTGTAACTTCCGGTAAAACTGTCATTGTCCACCAATCCGATTACAATAAATTTTGGCAGAGGTCTTAAAAATAGATTTTCCTGGTTACAAACACGACCCCCAGCCGGTAAACTGAATGTCTTCATACACACTCTTTCAATTGGGTACTTGGCATTGGTTGAGAGTAGCGCTTGAGCGTGTCCAAGTTTCACGGCTGGCGAAACAGACACTTTCTTGACAAATAGTGATGCTGATGGTATATGCAAACGATAACGCACATCTCCGACCCCCATAAGGCAGAACTCATCTTTACCGCGCACCATCCTAACCTTTATGTCAACACCGTTTAACATAAGTTTCTCTTGAAAGAAGATATCGCTATGAACAGGGCCGATCATTTCAAATGTTGTGCTATCCGCCGAATAGGCTGCCCTTTTCGTAAGTCCATCATTCTTGCCTGCAGGGTCCGTAACATCCATGTGACCTGCGGCATCCTTGTAAAACAACCCAGCTGAAAACTGTGTCTTTAATGTATCACATCCATAATTCAGAATGCTCTCTATAACGGTATGGGGTATGTGTTGCTACTCTGGCTAATTAAACGATCACCCAAGGAGACATCCACTTGTGAAAATAGGGTGGCTATCGGATAGTTGATAACCCCAACACATGCTCCGGCATCAATATTAGTTCCGTCCGGTTTAGTGACTTTTACACGTAGGTACAGCAAAGTATTGTTTAGATCAACGTAGTCTTCGCCATTCCCGGCAATAAAGAATGGCTGCGTCTGATATTGCTGATAGGGTCGGTATTTCAATGTATGTATTTTTCTCAATAGATGTCTGTGTGAATGGAACTGTGAATAAATCCAACTCTGTCTTCATACATTCGCCAGACATACGGTGTAGGAGTGCCATCTTTCTAAAATATATTCTTAATCAGATTTGTCGTGTTCCCTTTGAGTGTCCTCCGGGGTGTATGTCCTCTTTTAACCTTGGCTCTTGTTTTTGTCTCATTCTTGCGTTTTTTACTCTTGGGTAGGCTCTGCCTACCAGGTGGTCTCTTTCTAACACCTCGAGACATAACCATCAATCCAGAACCGTCCTGCTGCTTTGTTTGTCGTGACATAACACTGTTGACAACATTGCCAACTATATTCCTAGCCGCACTTTTCAGATGTGGTTTTGCTATGGAGAACCCGCGCTTCAACAAAGGTATTGCCATCCGGAAAAGCCCTCGGAAAAGGCCCCCATACATTGCTGAGCTACCATGATACCCTGGTAAACCGTTACCGGCCTGTGTTGTGTAGTATTCAACATACCTTCGAGGATCATCATAGAGCTTCTGTGGCTGCATCTTAAACTCTAAAAGATTGTTTGACGGGTCTGAAGTGTAATTTTGCAATCACCTTCCCACTACAAATGAAACCAGCTGGTTTTGATCAGATTTTACTTCAAATTGTCTCTTACGTACGTCACTGTGACAACTTCGTTCTTTCTCCCTGTAATATGTACAGTTCGCAGCAGTGGGACATGACTGTCACCAACACATTGATAATCAATTATATCTGTGTAGATGTATAGAGTGTTAAACCCCGCCAGAATATCTGTGGGGTATGTTCCATACCATGTGGCGGACCACCGCTTGCCTGGTTTTAACCCCAATATCTGTTCCAGTTTTGCACTAAATTTCAAACTAAACTGGGGCTCACCTTTCAGAAACACTCTATTTTTAAATGTATTCTATATACAGGAGGTACCCGAGGAATGCATTCTGTTATTGTAAAATATTCATCTGTGTACCCTTTTTCATAGCCTTTTGTAAACGCACCTCTCAGCTTTGAGAGTCTCACAGTATCCCCAACCTGGAACTTGTAGCTTTGATTACCATTTCTCGTTAATGTTGTGCCATACAGGTTCTTGAGAACTAATCTAACATTTTCTTCACAAACGTCAGCAGGCTTCATCTTAATAGACCGATGGTAGCTATGGTTGTACCCACGAACTAAATCTTGAATAACCTCAACATAGTGATGAGTGTTGGCTGCTGTCAGATACCTCCACATTCGTGATTTAATTGTTTTATTAAACCTCTCAACGATACTCGCTTTGACATCATTTCCTGTAGCAAAATGTTTTATGTTGTACTTCTTCATCAACATTTCAAAATGTGAATTAAAAAACTCCTTCCCCTTGTCCGTTTGGACTTTTTGTGGTGTTCTTCCTTCTTTTAATATGTCTTCAAATGCTCGCTTTACCTCTATAGCGCTTTTATTTCTCAGCACGCGAATCCATGCGTATTTGCTTAATACATATATGCATAATTTCATGTTATCGTTTTCCACACTGTAAGCACTCATGTCAACCAAATCCAGCGGAAATTGTGAATTTATATCATGAACAATAACTCTATTTCTTTTAAAATGTATAGCTACAGGCCTGTGTAGCGTGTATGTATCCTGGGCGAGCAGCCAGTCATCGGCCTCACCATTTTTGAGGATCTCCCCGGTTTTTTCCAAGTATGCTCTTTTCAAACCCTCTCTACCCACATAAGCACCAGGGTTTGCCGGGTCATAGTAAATACTTTTCATAACCTGTTCAGACATCGTAGAGTGTTCGAGCAATAATGATAATTAATACATGTTTAACATCATTTTATTTGAGTTTTAGAAATTACACAACCAAGATATTCAGAAAAGTTACACAAACATTCAGATTTCACATAGTCTTTGTTTATATTCATGTTAACATGAGAACTGAAGCTACCCGGGCCTTAGACAACAGACTCTTTGCTTTCATCACACCATGACCCCGCTGCGTCGCATACAACATCCTCATTAAATGTGTCCATGTACTCATCCCTGTTCTCACTCAGTCTCTGTGTGATGTTCGGCTCCAACTTGAGCTCCTGCAGAAAGTTCTCAGCGGCCTCATGAACATCAGTCATCGGTGCGTTAAAACCAGATGTTTTCAAAGCCTTGACCAACACATGTTTCAGTCGCGGTGTTAAAACTGTCGCCACAATGTCATCATAATGGGCCTCAAAGAAATACTCAGGCGGTTCGAGACATGAATGTCTTGTCTGGCTCGGGTGGTCCACTTCGCATCCGATGCATGCTTTGTGTAGAATAGCCCTGTTTTCCAGAATCATACCCATTGTTGCTTTGATGATCTTTAAAATTTTTGGTGCAAGGTGTTTGTCCATTTTGTGATAACTCTTGTTAGCATTTGAAAGGTATGACAGGTTAAGAGGACCTAGTTGATCACCAACCCTGTCAATCCAAGGGTAGTTTCTTGATGGGTATGCCGGTGGAATCGAGCTGTCTGGGTCAGGGGTTCCGTAGAAGGCGTTGTCATCCCAGGCGTTACACAGCCAGTCCTCAGCCTTGGGTTCTTCAATCACCGCTTGGTTGTAATCTTGAGACATGTTTCGTAAATTCTTCCAACTGCTTGATTGTCACCGGCGGTCTGTCGGTTTTTATGCTGTGCTGATGACGGTGTTAGCTTAAGGCAGGGCTTCGGGGTCTTAGGTCAGTTGATCAGTCCGCAGTCACAAATTAACACGCTGATATTTTCCGGAAATAACTCCAATCTGACAGAGTCATACTCTTTCAGCCCTTCGACAACTTTAAACAGTACATCTACTGTATTATGTGGGCCTTGTTTTGGCCCGAAATAAAACACTTTTCGAAAGGTGACCCATAAACTGGCATTAAAAACCATTTGATCAGTCACACCAGCCTTAAACACTTGGCCTTCGGGTAATTCATAAAATGCAACCTCTGGTAGCTCTGGGTTGAAGATGTATCCCCCGATCTGACCATCGTCCAATTTCCACTCCTGTGCCAACATATCATGGTGTAATTGATGGATTCGGGTTAAACTCTGCATCGGTTTCTTCGGGGCTGGCATGTTGATTGCATCTCTGCGGTCCATTTGCAATTTCTTACCAAATCGCTGAGCTGCGTTTAAGCTGTTGCTGTACACCAAACACCTTACCGCTGACACAACACTTATTTACTGCCTGGGAATTTAACATTCCGGAACCCTAAGCCCCATTTGTTAATCATCAATCATAACCCACCTGTTATAACACTAGTCTGGTTTGCTCATCAGGCGTTGTAAAACATCAAACACTGACACATCAATGTAATCATAAATCACAAAGTCACCGGACATGCAAACGTCACTCCTGAAGTCCCACCCTAACATACGTCATACAGGAAGTCCCACCCTAACATACGTCATACCGGAAGTCCCACCCTACAAACCGGATGTCCCGCCCACCTGTCACATCAATATGGTAGTCCCTCCCCCCAGGGCCATAAATCACCATTCTGACACATTATACCCTACACTAACTACTTATATCAGTATCTGAAGCAAGTTCTGTATTAATTTAATTTAATAATTACATTATTTATTGGTAGCTAGGGTTGCAAATGTTTACCTTGATAACAAGATACACTTTACTGGTAGTATTTGTTATTACTAACGGTTAGGTATGAGATTACCTTTGCAAACATGAGGTTACTGTACTGTAATTTAACAACAACAATTGCTAACTCAACACACACACACGTACTGTAGCTACATTAGGACTACATTATCTAACCTTTTGCCATCACATGTGTCCAAACAATGTCTCCTCATGTAAATTTGGTTCATATACAATAAACATCTACATATGTAACACACATAATTGTTGAGATAAATGATTTAATAACCATGTATTCTTATGTTTTTGTTTTATTAAATTGTATGCTGCAGCCAGGTTAGCCATAAAAAGTTTAGAACTCCATACATTATACTCAGCCACACTCACTCAGACTTTACACCTGGCTCAGATAGACAGGATTGAAACCCCACAATTAACATACAAATGAAACTGCCCCCTATACAGCACAAAGAGACCTTCTGTCTCCAACCCCCTGATGTTCTAGTCTAGGTTAGGACAATAGAATGTAAATTACTGTAACCTGGTTAAGATTTCACACCTGTATGCCAAGAACCTGTTGATCTATGACCGAGAGTAACCCCCAAATGGGAAGAGTTTAGAGCATGCCCTTCTTCATTGGACAGCGAAAACAAAGAGATTTGTCCAACATGTCACCATGCCAATGAAGAGCCAATAAGGATGGGTTTTACTCACGAGAGTGAAAAGTAACCGCCCCTGTGGCGGTAGAATCAAAACCAATGTTCGATCTTGATTCGGGGCGAATATTTTGTGGAAGCTCGAGGGTTGAGCAAATATTTGACCGCTGCAGTGTATTTCATGTATTTTGACTTATCAATTCATATTAATAAATCTTTGAGCTAAATTTTCATTCGGACCGAAGCCTCGTCCTTCTTCAGAAATTCTGATACACGTAAAATTCTTAACATAATACAACAGTAATTATGTTCACTTTACAAAGCAACTTTACCTAAAGCTCTTACCTTTACCTAAAGCTCTTATGCTGGCGGAATGGAATTATTTGCTAAACGTGTTAAACGTTTACCCCTAAATTGCCATTGATCAATTGTAGTCGGCTGACATTTTGCACTAACTTTAGGCGACAGCAGATTTGCAACCCATAAAAACAGCTTCGTATCCATTAATCCATGGATTTGTGGACAGTGTATCCGTAGATAGTGATTTGTATCCGTGTCCAGTGTTTTTTTTATCCATGTCCTAGTGTTTTTTTTATGTAGACAGCGATTTGCTAAAAAAATATTGTACAAGTAGAGAATTTATTATTTATTACTTACGCATAACTCAGCAAATATAACTCTCAAGTGAAAGGAGTTGTATCTGTAGATTGCGAGGTGTTCTTGTATTTGCTGATTTGTCTGCCTAAATAAGGAGCTGTGTGTGTAATTCTTAAGTAGTGTATGTGTACATATTTTCAGAATAATTTAAAAATGAAAAATGTGTACATACGCAAATATGTAATGTTAATTATTGCAATTCTTTAATCATGCGTTCACAGATCTTTAAATACATCTGCAAAATGCAAAACTGTTGTGTGGATTGTGATTTATAGATGTGCACAATGCTTTATTTACCCACAATACATTTGGCAGTAATTTGAGGCCATATATAGGCATATGAATTAAATAAAACATCTGGATAGTATTGAACATTAACACTTCTACCTTAACTTCATACACTCTGAACTGCAGCCAAAATAGGCTGTGAACACACAAGAACGCTATGAATATTCTATGAGGGGGGCGTGCACTTATTGATATGAACAAAACGAGAAACAGAAATGTAAAGAAGGAGAAATATTTTTTGCTTTCACCGTTATTCCATTTCCTATTTTAACAGAGAAGATGATAATTAATTATATTTTTGTTATGAAACCAAAAATGATTAACGAAAAACGAGCCGTTTTCTGATTGGTCAATATTCGTCTGAAATCGGAAATCAAATATTGGAAGTAAAATATTAAAAAAACTAACCGTTTTCTGTTGATCTGTTTTCCTATATTAAGACATAATCCAATGACCGAAAGGTACACGGACCCGCACCAATGAACGAGTCGCCTACAATTCATACTGCAAAATAAAAAGTTTATTTGAATTGCACATGCCAAATATGATTTCAGTTGCTTCAAACTGCCTGCGTAACCAAGGCCTGACTAAATAAAATGTAGCAACGCTAAAGTAAAAATGATTACACTGAACATAAATGCATATCGGAATTGTCAAAAAATATAAATAATCACGACCGCTCTGTGGGGTGACACTATCTGCAACGTTCGAGAACGTTTTTATGTCCTACTGAATTTCCCTTCCAATTTTCAAATCGTTTTATTTACACCTGTTGCAATTTGGAGCTAGCGGTGTTTAGAGGGTTGGATGTAGGTGGAGTTATGTTAAAATATTTTGCGATCATGTTCCTCTTTGAATAGACTTTTGTCTCAGCGAGAACGGAGGGTTTGACAGCGAATTATGGAGCCTATTGCGCGCGTCAGTCAACATGTAACCTGATTTGTTTCTTTTGGATTATTTATTATTATTTTTGTCTGAAAGCGGAGCCACGGTGCGACCGTTTTAAACGGGAGGAGACTGCCTTTGCTCACCGAAGGAAGTCATGAACGGCAGAACGATGAAGTCATCGCCTTCACTTACAGCTATGTGAATCCTACTGATCGATCAACGTGCACACAGCTGAGTAGTTCTCATCGTCTGCGGAAGTATTTGCCTTGCCTTAGGAAGAGGTCATGGAACAATGCGATCTCCTATGTTTCGCACCACATATTCTTTGAAACGTGAAAGCTTAGGTTTGAGAGCTAATTGGTATGTAACGCTTAACATGTTAATATTCGTTTTTGGATCACCTATAGACTAGATAGCAATAAGGTGTCTTGGAAGAATAGTTTAATCTGTGTATTAATTTCAGAGTTATGGAAATAGAGTAGAATGGTTTTTTTGTTTTACAATGAATCAAGGTTGAAACATCAAGATGTGCTGTTTTTGGAATTATATCAAAGTGCGCAATAAAACATACTGTAAAGAAACATGGTGCTCTAAGAAATTGGACAGTCGCTTCTTTTACGGTGTAGCCTAGAGGAAAGTGAAGCACTTTGAGGCATGGATAAGTTTCTCCAGATCGCCCCTCACTCCCTGGCCATAGTGCTGTCTCGGGTTGAGCCGGAGAACCTGCCCCCGGTAACGGACAAGCTACAGCACCATCACACTGGATACGAGATATTCGCCGATTTCAAAGCCGTTAACATGCAGCACTTCTGGAATAAGAAAGTTATCGATGCCCTATCGGATACTTTTTTCCTAGGTTGGATTGATGAGCATGTCCTTCTGATCCAAGGGAAGGAAGATCACCTCGAGGTGCTCAGAGAGGGATGGACGAGGCGGGCGCTTAAACCGCCTGCAGGATTCAAGATCAAGTGCATAGGTAAGCATGTAGACCGTAAAGCGAACACGCTGACTGTGATTATCATGATTATGCATTGGATACATTCTGTCTAATCCCCAACTCGTTACTTGTTACTGTTGTTGCATTAGTATCCAAGGTAAATCGCAGGTCATCTAACAAGGTGTGAACCTTTTCTTTCAGAAGTGGTGGGGGCCAACACAATATGTCCCTCCTTCAGAAAATGTTTTGGCATTGAAAACGACTTTTCTGCCTTTGAACAGAATTTAATAATACCCATGGTCCATCTAGACAATTTTTAGAACAGAAAATAAGTACAATGGACCACCGTAACCACACGTAGGTAAGACACCAAGCTTGGTTAAAATATAATTATTAACTTGTTTAAGTGTCCAGGGCTGCTGTCAATAATGTATGTGACTTTCCTCTGATGGTGTCTCTAAAGTTGTGATATGCAAATAAGACATTTCAAACCAATTCACTTATACTGGGCCGAAATTAGGAAGCAGCAACATTGTCAGAACCGTAAAAGTTTAAGTTTTCGTGTTGTCACAACAACATTGTCAGTTGGTCACTAGCATGTTGTAGCAACGTCATCTCTCTAAAGGCCATTCCACGCAACTTGCGTACTGGCATATGCGCTGCAGATATAATGCATGGGAATTAATGAAAGAGTGCAGACGGGCTGCGAACACCTTAACGGCATCACAGCGCTTAAAATTATGGTGCACGTCCTCTCTTCGGGCGCAAATTTGCCTGCAAACGCCACCTTGCCCCAGATGGCCGGTTATGGGTGTATCCGCTATGTGTGTTTGTTTTGAGGGCTGTGCTGACATCTCCGTGAATTTTGTATTTATTTAACATGAAACCAACCATGTTAAATCTGTGGGCATAACATCATAACAGCAGGAAAGCTGTGTATCAAGTTTGAGCATCGCAAATTTGTATGACGGAAACTCAGGTTATTGCAATTGTTAAAATTGGAATCGATACTTATTTTAATTAATTTTTACATTTACTCAATTCATAAGTGTCATTACTGTAATTCTGACACAGCCTACAATGCTAGCTAGCAAACCAGCTTGCTGGAATTAGGTAGCCTAATATAGCTAGCTATCTAATATTGACACCAGAAGCTCCAACTATCTCGGCCATGCTGCAGAAAATAGCGTGCAGTTAAACAGCTCCGTGAATCCCATCACTGCTACTAAAAGTTAAAAAAAAATTCCATCCATCTTTTTTAAAATGACTGCAAAAGCAGACAATGAACATTTTAATACGGGAACTAAAGTTATGTTCTTTTATTTGTATGGTGAGCATTTCACAACCACCTACCCAAAATCTCGTAGTTGGTCAGTCCCCAGCAAAAGGCGCGGGTGATTTGCATAAAGTTGGGAAATCTGACATTTTTCTTTGCCTCTTACAGGTCCCACGCATCGCCACACAATGTACTTCATTGTGATTGAATTGAACCATCGCAAAAAGTGTGAATGTACCATTTGAAACCAAGTCTATTTTCTCACATCTATGCGCGCAACTCTGCACAAATGAACTGATCCATATCAAATACAAATACCCTGTGCCTTACCAAGGAAGGAAATTGCTTGGCATGTAGTTTCTTTATGGCTTGCCGGATCATCTCGTGAGTATTCACTTTTGGTTGCATATCATAGTAGTAAATTTGAGCTAGCTTGTGTGCATGCATCAGCTTGTTTGTGTGCAGCGAGCTTTAATTATGTTGGACCAAACCTTCCAAATTACATAAATGTAATAGAATTGTATCTTTTTTTTAATAACATCCTGGTTCAATTTGTTTGTTTTGTAGACTCGCCATCTCAGCCTCGCAGGTGGTGCTACTTCTGGTGAGTGTGTGCAGCGCATCATGAGGGGAATAGCCTCTAATACCGCATGGCACTATGTAACATCAACATTTTCATGGTCACCAAATGTGAGTTAAATTTAAGTTAATAATAAATATATTAGGTGATTTCCTGGAAAAATGATGTCGGGGCTAGTGGAGGGGGATGTTGAGTCTCAAATAGCTGAGACGCTAAAGCATGCACCCGCCCAGGCAAAACCGCTACCGGTTGCAAATTCATTTTGTCTAAAAGCATTACAGTCCTCAAAATAAACCGCTCCCAATTGAAGAGACGGTGGCAAGAGTTTTCTGGCTCAGAGTGACATAAATCTCCAGGTACTTCGTCTTGTTTTGTTATATGGAGGGGTTCAAATATATATATATATATATATATATATATATATATATATATATATATATATATATATATATATATATATATATATATATATATATTTAGAATAATAGCCTAATTTGCATAATTTAAATTAATCATTCAAATGTTTTGTAATTAGTATAATGGTCTTCTTTGCATTGTGTTAATGGGCTGTTGCTGCTCCTGCTCCACCACAATTGTAGCACAGTTGACTGGGGCAGATCTTGTAGGGCAGATATTTCATTTCTGACTGGCATTCTATGACAGTGCCATGTTTAAAGTCACTGAGCTCTTCAGTACAACTTACTGTACTGCCAATGTTTTTTTGTCTATGGAGTTTTCATTGCTATGTGCTGGATTTTATGCACCTATAAGTAATGGCTGAAATACCTGAACTAAAATATTTGTATGGGTGTCTGAATATTTTTGGCCATATAGTGCATTTTTGGATACAGCTAACTTTAACATTCTCTGTTGACTAATTATATCAGTATGTACCCAATTGTAACTGATGGGGAAAGAAACGGTTGCTGGGGATTAGACGGAGATCTCAAGGTTAGATACTGGATGGATGCATGGCTCCTATGAGTGGTCAACCGGATAGGCTGCCTGGGATTCATGATTTCCAACAGTCATTATTCGTGCATAATTTTGAAATTGTAAATTTACATTAGGCGTGCCACTACTGCAAGCATTGTTCTTTGTTTAACTATATTGACACCTTGCTAGGAATCCAAATATAACTCGATGATTAGTTGGCTTTTAACAGGGGTAATATCAAATAAATTGTCTTCAAATTTAATAATTTAACAGCTCAGCTACACCCTATTGTACTGATTGGATTTACACACAATCTATATGTTCTACTTGAAATGGCTACTTACAAAATTATAAATGAATACATATGTATCAATAAAAATGTATACATGAAAATATAATAAATGTATTAACCAACATTTTATTCCCCTGATCATTCAATTCTGTATTTTTTAAATTAATTTCCATAATCGTGTATTTCTGTATGCATTTATTTTCCGCATTCTTCTATGTCTGTATTTATTTCTGCATGTCCTTGACCGTAAGTGAATGAGGGGGCGGGACTAATAGTCAAACGTAGAAATCAAGCCCAGAGCAGCAGATAGAAGCAGACTGTGAAGACTCTGAGTGCTGATTTAGGTCCATGGCGTGTCCCCATTTTGCCAATCACTATCATATTTTCCCCTCCTCTCAGTTTGGAACAATGCAGTGGCGTTGAAATAAACATGTTATCCCCTTTAGATCCCTGTGAGAGAAGCGAAAAGACGCTCTGTTTTTGTATCCCTTTCACATTGCAAAAACCCCGCTCGGTTTTTCTATAGGCTAACTGGTATACATTTGCTCATTGCTGTCTGGGATTGTTGTCATTTAATAATTGAATTCTAAATATTATAAAATGCTTATGCGTCAGTCCCAATATAAGACTCAATCTGCATTTATTTCAAATAAGATTTCAGTTTATAGAGGAACGCCTTCACCTTTTTCTGTACATAAGATGTCCAGTTATAAATCTCAGTGCGAAGTGTTGTTGATTTACTTTTAAACTAGATCATTTCCAAACTAAACATGGCGAAGCTGCATTTAGCAGTTATGCTGCATACAACTGGAATAAACTACCAGAAGATTGTAGACGTGCCCCAAACGTATCCATTTGTAAATCCAGGTAAAAAATATGTATCTTTTCACATGCCTATGACTGAGCGCTTAAACTTAAACCTTTATTCCATTTTCCAATTTGATGTTTTTTTATATAATGTTTTAATGTTGTTTGTTTTTATGCTAGTATTTGGTTATATTCTATTGTATTCCTCTTTTTCTTTGTAAAGCACACTGAATAGCTTCTATGAATTAATTTTGCTATATAAACTTGCTTGCTCGCTGTGCCCATGCAAACATATTATTAGGCTTAGCTCGTCTTAGGCTGAGATGACATTACCAACTACAATATTGGGAGGCAGAGATTTTACACTATTTACTCTATTACTTTCAACATCAAACTAAATAATTTAGCGTTCAGTATAAACGTCATGATAAATGTAATCTAACATAACTAAGCTGCGTAAGTATTGATTACCTACTTAGAAAACATTTGAAATCTCTTTCAAAAGTCGGTTAAACTCAATGCGGTTAGCCAATATTAGGCCTATCACCAGTTTACGCTAGTTTTTTGAGAATTCTGGCCATATGGAACCGCTACCGGATATATTATTTAAATAGCCATATAATAGCCCACATTTAAACAACAAATGTTTTTTTTATATAAAATTAGTCAGCAAAATGAACTTGCCACAATCTTTGTGAACTGAGCATATAGGCTACACCAGGGAAGTCGTAATTATTACATAATTGAAATAGCCTAACAATGCAAATTATATACATTTTTATAGGATATCGGAGCGGTAGACAACTCTTCTGAAAGTTATAGGTGCAGATCATTTACTCAAACTCGTTTGCTTCAAAATATTTGTAGGCTGTGTTTAAATCTAGTTTTGAATTGTCTTGCAATGCACCATAATGTAGGCTAATTTCGCAACATTATTATTTAATGGACAAACATGATTAGTCGCATCACCTCCGATCGACCCAAGGAAAAAACACTCAAGCGGGTGTAAAAGTTTGACTAATATTGTAAGACGAATTTTGTCATTTCCAACCATTGGCATCGTTAGGCCTGGGTGTCCAGGGCTATTCATAAAAGATAATGGGCTATATTCAGTATCTCAGAAAATTTGAATATTGTGAAAAGGTTCAATATTGAAGACACCTGGTGCCACACTCTAATCAGCTAATTAACTCAAAACACCTGCAAAGGCCTTTAAATGGCCTCTCAGTCTAGTTCTGTGACTTGACAGCTGTCCAAAAGACGACCATTGACACCTTGCACAAGGGGGGCAAGACACAAAAGGTCATTGCTAAAGAGGCAGGTTGTTCACAGAGCTCTGTGTCCAGGCACATTAATAGAGAGGCGAAGGGAAGGAAAAGATGTGGTAGAAAAAAGTATACAAGCAATAGGATAACCGCACCCTGGAGAGGATTGTGAAACAAAACCCATTCAAAAATGTTTGGGAGATTCACAAAGAGTGGACTGCAGCTGGAGTCAGTGCCTCAAGAATCACCATGCACAGACGTATGCAAGACATGGGTTTCAGCTGTTGCATTCCTTGTGTCAAGCCACTCTTGAACAAGACCCAGTGTCAGAAGCGTCTCGTCTGGACTAAAGACAAAAAGGACTGGACTGCTGCTGAGTCATGTTCTCTAATGAAAGTCAATTTTGCATTTCCTTTGGAAATCTAGGTCCCACAGTCTGGAGGAAGAGAGGAGAGGCACATAATCCACGTTGCTTGAAGTCCAGTGTAAAGTTTCCACAGTCAGTGATGGTTTGGGGTGCCATGTCATCTGCTGGTGTTGGTCCACTGTGTTTTCTGAGGTCAACGCAGCCGTCTAGCAGGATGTTTTAGAGTACTTCATGCTTCCTGCTGCTGACCAACTTTATGGAGATGCAGATTTAATTTTCCAACAGGACTTGGCACCTGCACACAGTGCCAAAGCTACCAGTACCTGGTTTAAGGACCATGGTATCCCTGTTCTTAATTGGCCAGCAAGCTCGCCTGACCTTAACCCTATAGAAAATCTATGGGGTATTTTGAAGAGGAAGATGCGATACGACAGACCCAACAATGCAGAAGAGCTGAAGGCCACTATCAGAGCAACCTGGGCTCTCATAACACCTGAGCAGTGCCACAGACTGATCGACTCCATGCCACGCCACATTGCTGCAGTAATTCAGGCAAAAGGAGCCCCAACTAAGTAGTGAGTGCTGTACATGCTCATACTTTTCATGTTCATACTTATCAGTAGGCCAACACATTTTTTTGTAATGGTCTTAAGTAATATTCACATTTTCGGAGATACTGAATTTGGGATTTTCATTAGTTGTCAGTTATAATCATCACAATTAATAGAAATAAACATTTGAAATATATCAGTCTGTGTGTAATGAATGAATATAATATACAAGATTCCGTAAGACCTGAACCCAATAGAACATTTTTGGAGGGAGCTGAAAGTCCGTACAGCTCTGTATGGAGGTCTGTATGGAGGAGTGGGCGAAAATCCCTGCTGCAGTGTGTGCAAACCTGGTCAAGAACTACAGGAAACGTATGATCTCTGTAATTGCAAACAAAGGTTTCTGTACCATATATTAAGTTCTGCTTTTCTGATTAATTATTTAAAAATCATACAATGTGTTTTTCTGCATTTTTGTTTTAGATTCCGTCACTCAAAGCTGAAGAGTACCTATTATAAAAATTTGACCTTTACATGCTTTGTAAGTGGGAAAATACTTGTTCTCCCCACTGTATTTGGAACATGCGCATTGTGTGAGCCTGCCAAGAGGAGAGAGAATGCACCAGTTATAGGACATTTGATTCTGGCGGCTATGGGTATTGTTATGGAAATTTCTTGAACTGATGCATTCTTATTGATTAATATATTGAGTCCCCATGGTTAGATAGAAAAGGAATGTCGGTTGTACTGTGGTAAAGGAAGTATGAGGTGCTGAGGTAAATGTGAATCTTTAGCAGGATAGAGGAAGATATACAAAAGATGGATAAGGAACCTGTGGTTTTTGTGGTATGACCATGCAGATTCTTATCCCCACCCATTCCTCTATAAGTATTGAATGTATATCCAAACGCTTTAGAGACTCCTCAGATGATTTTGTAAGCATTTGACGCGTCTCTCTATTTGCAAATAAACTATTAAATTGTGCCAAGAGTATTTTGTGTCTGTACTTACTCCTTTAAGAGTTCTGATCGATGAAATTACCATCACACTTTGCGGGCTCGTCCTTGGTTACTTAACCTGGTGTCTCGGAATCACATCTTAGGTGTCTGGAGCCCTAAATCCTCCCCCGCTCGTGGACTGGCTACGAAAGTGGTAAGAGTCAGGGCGCCTGGCTTAAATGATTTTTGGGATTCATCATTACAGGTACCCAGGCTTAAGTTTTGAACTCAAGAGGTATTGCGAATAAATATGATTCTGGTATTATGTGTTAGGGCACATTTGAAATCTGTGTATCAACATCTCACTTACGGGCTGACAGGTCTATTAACAACGTTACGGCACGTTAATTGAGATCAAAGTGTTAGGGCACTTGAGATAAATTAATAAACATGGGTCTGTTTTGCCAAGCAGGTTTTTGCTGCTTTTGATAATGGGTAATTGTAGGTTTGCGTGGTCCCATCCTGTCCGGTGACACTGCATCGGTGGAGGGCATTTCCCTACAATCAACGTAGCCAACCCCGCTGGTGATTGATATAGCCCCTGACTAGTTTCACTCTATGGACCTTTTCGTTGTGAACGTGGTGCTGCAGTAGGCTGTCTGGAGGCCATTAGCTCCACTTTGGAAGTGTTGAGAGAGTCTATGCGGGTCAAGAAAAGGTCCAAAAGGGGGGAGAAGTACACACCAGATTCGTAATCTCTGTTGGCTCGGCCGATGTTTACAGCAGCTAAGAGATCTACGGACCCGGGGTTGAAGAAGAGACTATGCTAACCACTGTTTAAATTTATGAAGCTACCGCTAGTCATTCGACTGGACATTGGGTTTAGGAAGATACCCATGGGAATCAAGACACCGGCTGTTTAGACGTATTGTTCCAGCAAGAATAGAGACAGTTCCGGCTGCCTCTTTGGCCTTGCCGCGAGCGATCCAACGGGAACACGCAGGAATGCTAACCCGCCTGAGGGAGGGGTGCTGACGGTCGGAGGAGAAAGCCCAGAGAGCATCAACCGGTGGGATCATTCCTTAACACAGCCCTGTTTTTTCTCAGACATATTTAGAGTATACAGGATTTATACCATTCCATGGGGTTTAGTAAACTAGGTGGTTGGTTTCGTTATGTAAGGATTGATGGATTTGAGAAAGTATGGTTAATCTAAGTTTTCAGGGTGTTTAAATTATGGCTACTGTAGTTAAGTAACCGCCATTGTTCTGTGTCCTGTTAGCACTGGTAACTGTTATGGAAATTTTGAACTTAGGTACATTTGAGAAATGTCTGTCTTTCTATCATCTTCTTCCGCTTAAGTGGGGCCGGGTCGCAGGGGCAGCAGTCTTAGCAGAGATGCCCAGACTTCCCTCTCCCTAGACACTTCTTCTAGCTCTTCCGGGGAGACACTGAGGCGTTCCCAGGGCAGTCGGGAGACATAGTCCCTCCAGTGTGTCCTAGGTCTTCCCCGGGGTCTCCTCCCGGTGGGACGGGCCCGGAACACCTTCCCGGGAAGGCGTTCAGGAGGCATCCGGAATAGATGCCCAAGCCACCTCAGCTGACCCCCCTCGATGTGGAGGAGCAGCGGCTCTACTCTGAGCTCCTCCCGGGTGACCGAGCTTCTCACCCTATCTCTAAGGGATCGCATTACTGCAGAAGCTGCACCGATCCATCTGTCAATCTCCCGTTCCATCCTTCCCTCACTCGTGAACAAGACCCATAGATACTTAAACTCCTCCACTTGAGGCAAGAACTCTCCACCAACCTGAAGTGGGCAAGCCACCCTTTTCCGACTGAGGACCATGGCCTCGGATTTGGAGGTACTGATTCTCATCCCAACCGCTTCACACTCAGTTGCAAACCGTCCCAGTGCATACTGAAGGTCCTGGTTTGAAGGGGCCAACATGACAACATCATCCGCAAAGAGCAGAGACGAAATCGTGTGGTCCCCAAACCTGACACCCTCCGGCCCCTGGCTGCGCCTAGAAATTCTGTCCATAAAAATTACGAACAGAACCGGCGACAAAGGGCAACCCTGCCGGAGTCCAACATGCACTGGGAACAAGTCTGACTTACTGCCGGCAATGCGAACCAAGCTCCTGCTTCGGTCGTACAGGGACCTGACAGCCCTTAGCAAAGGACCCAGGACCCCATATTCCCGAAGCACCCTCCGCAGGACGCCGCGAGGGACACCGTTGAATGCCTTCTCCAAATCCACAAAACACATGTGGACTGGTTGGATAAACTCCCATGAACCCTACTATCGGCAATATTCTCCTCTCCAGTACCCTGGCATAGACTTTCTCGGGGAGGCTGAGAAATGTGATCCCCCTGTAGTTGGAACACACTCTCCGGTCCCCCTTCTTAAGGCCATGGAGAAGGACTATCGGCTGGCCTCGAAGAGATTCTGGCAAACCATCCGGCGCCTCAGGAGAGGGAAACAGTGCCCTACCAACGCTGTTTACAGTAGAGGTGGGCAGCTGTTGACCTCAACTGAGGATGTCGTCGGGCGGTGGAAGGAGTACTTCGAGGATCTCCTCAATCCCGCTGACACGTCTTCCATTGAGGAAGCAGAGAATGAGGGCTCAGAGGTGGACTCGTCCATCACCCGGGCTGAAGTCACAGAGGTGGTCAAGAAACTCCTCGGTGGCAAGGCACCAGGGGTGGATGAGATCCGCCCTGAGTACCTCAAGTCTCTGGATGTTGTGGGGCTGTCTTGGTTGACACGCCTGTGCAACATTGCGTGGCGGTCGGGGACAGTGCCTCTGGGATGGCAGACCGGGGTGGTGGTCCCTCTTTTTAAGAAGGGGGACCGGAGAGTGTGTTCCAACTACAGGGGGATCACATTTCTCAGCCTCCCCGAGAAAGTCTATGCCAGGGTACTGGAGAGGAGAATATTGCCGATAGTAGGGTTCATGGGAGTTTATCCAACCAATCCACATGTGTTTTGTGGATTTGGAGAAGGCATTCGACTGTGTCCTTCGCGGCATCTTGTGGAGGGTGCTTCGGGAATATGGGGTCCTGGGTCCTTTGCTAAGGGCTGTCAGGTCCCTGTACAACCGAAGCAGGAGCTTGGTCCGCATTGCCAGCATTAAGTCAGACTTGTTCCCAGTGCATGTTGGACTCCGGCATGGCTGCCCTTTGTCACCGGTTCTGTTCGTAATTTTTATGGACAGAATTTCTAGGCGCAGCCAGGGGCCGGAGGGTGTCAGGTTTGGGGACCACACAATTTTGTCTCTGCTCTTTGCAGATGATGTTGTCGTGTTGGCCCCTTCTAACCAGGACCTTCAGCATGCACTGGGACGGTTTGCAGCCGAGTGTGAAGCGGTGGGGATGAAAATCAGTACCTCCAAATCCGAGGCCATGGTCCTCAGTCGGAAAAGGGTGGCTTGCCCACTTCAGGTTGGTGGAGAGTTCTTGCCTCAAGTGGAGGAGTTTAAGTATCTAGGGGTCTTGTTCACGAGTGAGGGAAGGATGGAACGGGAGATTGACAGACGGATCGGTGCAGCTTATGCAGTAATGCGGTCGATGTATCGGTCTGTCGTGGTGAAGAAAGAGCTGAGCCGCAAGGCGAAGCTCTCGATTTACCAGTCAATCTACGTTCCTACTCTCACCTATGGTCATGAGCTTTGGGTCATGACCGAAAGGACAAGATCCCGGATACAGGCGGCCGAAATGAGCTTTCTCCGCAGGGTGGCCGGGCGATCCCTTAGGGTGAGAAGCTCGGTCACCCGGGAGGAGCTCAGAGTAGAGCCACTGCTCCTCCACATCGAGAGGGGTCAGCTGAGGTGGCTTGGGCATCTTTTTCAGATGCCTCCGGAACGCCTTCCTGGGAAGGTGTTCCGGTCCTGTCCCACCGGGAGAAGACCCCGGGGAAGACCTAGGACACGCTGGAGGGACTATGTCTCCCGGCTGGCCTGGGAACGCCTCGGTGTCCCCCCAGAAGAGCTAGAGGAAGTGTCTGGGGAGAGGGAAGTCTGGGCATCCCTGCTTAGACTGCTGCCCCCGCGACCCGGCCCCGGATAAGCGGAAGAAGATATATGGATGGAAATTAATAAAAAAAAAAAAAAAGAATACAGAAATGAATGATCAACAGATTAAATAAGTAGGGAAATAATATTGATTAATATATTTATTATATTTGTATTGATACATTTATTTCAAATTTTGGCAGGTTTGGTCCTCCGTAGCAGGGTTTTTCCTGGCTAAGAATGCGTCTTTGGGGGGTGGATACGCACGATAGTAAGCATGATCGGTCCACGTACAGTAAAGGCAATGAGTTACCTTATGACAGAAATCTATGCATTTTCTTGTTATTAAATAAAAATGTCTATCATGCTTGAATAAAGGAAACCCCATTAATAAAACTGGTTAAAAACTAATAATTGTATTACAACATTGGAAGGGGGGAGGAGAGTGAATTTGAGGGCCAGGGGTGTGGGGTTGGGAGAGGCAGTCAGTTGCAGAGGTCACCTCCTGCTTCAGAGCATTTCACCCTCTTTTTATTAAATGAATAAAAGGATCTGACAAAGCCATGGTAGCCTATAAGACTGGACGATATGACATAAAATTGAAGGTTGTAGCCGATTAATTGAATATTTGTTTTATAATGTGTTTTATAATGTGAAGTTGATATTGTAATATCAAGCACATTGTAACATTAAGAAAGGTGCTATGAACAGTTTTTTTTGTTGTTGTCACTGTATTTATTTGGAGTGCTGAAGTAAAATATTATTTATATAGCACGTTTTTAAACACGAAGTGCGTAACAGGAGAATAGGAGAGATAAAGATGAAGAGATGGAGGAGAATAAAAAAGCCATATAAAAACATTAGACATAACCATTTATGACACACAAACACAACAAATACAGAAAGAATATAGCAGCCAGTCACTACCCAGATATCCCCAATTAGATTATTGAATATTATAGTACTGGGTCTGTTAAGCTGATGTGCACATACCGATTGCAAGGTGCAGCCTGTGTCCAAAACATAGCTGCTGTGTCCATCCATTGAGCTGTGCAGCTTTGACATTAGCGCCATTGTCTGTCGTTATGGGCAAGCGGCTCTCTTCCGTGAGTTCCCATGCAGAAGGCATATCTCTCAGGCCCTGTGCAATCATCTCTGAGGTGTGATTCACTGGAAAATATGCCGTCTCAAGGCATCTTTTGCGCAACTTCCCTTAATCGTCAATGTAGTGCAGGCTCAAGTATGGGTCCATCATCCGACTTGACAGACTTCAGTTCAGCCGCTACCTTTTTACGACATGTTTTGTACATGTTGGGCAAGTATGGTCGCGATGGCACAGTGTATCTTTTGTCGAGAGTTTTAACGAGGTGTTTAAACCCCCTGCACTCCACTGTAGCTATGGGTGCCATGCCCTTCGTGATGTAGTAACAAATGGTGTCAGTTATTCTTGAATCCTTTTCATGTGTAGCATTTGGAAATGATTGTGTTATTGACACCTGCTTTGTGGAGGCACTTGTTGCTGGGTGCTTGTCAGTCTCTTTTTTGAGCCTTGCACTGTTCTTATTCGGTAACGTGATTGTGCTCCAAGTGTGGAAACAGATTGGTGGTATTTCTTTTGGTCGCTGAAACTTTTTCTGTGTTTACATTTGACTTAATTTTGTTAAGTGTTGTCTTTACTAAAACCAAATGTGTCCAAACGACAGTCACTGCGTTTTTCTTTGGTACAAGTTACTCAGTTGACTCGACATTTGAGCTCTCCTCTATGTTGTTTCCTTGCCGTTGACTGGATGGGGCGGAGTCACGTGATTACATACGGGGTAGTAATGTTTTTAAGGAGAAAGTATTAACATGAAAAACCGAAATAACATGGGAAATATACGTTGGTTAGAGGATCTCATTAACCTTCAGTTTATGTTCTGTTTGTTCAACAGTTGTTTGATAAATTGCTATTACACATTCAGAGAGGATTTGAAATGCTAGAGTGCTTAGAATTTTGGAGCTGGTGATTTTCCTTTGGAGCTCCCTAAAACCTCTTTGGGGGGCGCCAAAAATTCCTCTATGCAGGAAAAACCCTGAGTTGCCATTTCAAGTAGAACATACTCACCTAAAGGATTATTAGGAACACCTGTTCAATTTCTCATTAATGCAATTATCTAATCAACCAATCACATGGCAGTTGCTTCAATGCATTTAGGGGTGTGGTCCTGGTCAAGACAATCTCCTGAACTCCAAACAATGTCCAAATGGGAAAGAAAGGTGATTTAAGCAATTTTGAGCGTGGCATGGTTGTTGGTGCCAGACGGGCCGGTCTGAGTATTTTACAATCTGCTCAGTTACTGGGATTTTCACGCACAACCATTTCTAGGGTTTACAAAGAATGGTGTGAAAAGGGAAAAACATCCAGTATGTCCTGTGGGCGAAAATGCCTTGTTGATGCTAGAGGTCAGAGGAGAATGGGCCGACTGATTCAAGCTGATAGAAGAGCAACTTTGACTGAAATAACCACTTGTTACAACCGAGGTAGGCAGCAAAGCATTTGTGAAGCCACAACACGCACAACCTTGAGGCAGATGGGCTACAACAGCAGAAGACCCCACCGGGTACCACTCATCTCCACTACAATTAGGAAAAAGAGGCTACAATTTGCACAAGCTCACCAAAATTGGACAGTTGAAGACTGGAAGAATGTTGCCTGGTCTGAGGAGTCTCGATTTCGGTTGAGACATTCAGATGGTAGGGTCAGAATTTGGCGTAAACAGAATGAGAACATGGATCCATCATGCCTTGTTACCACTGTGCAGGCTGGTGGTGGTGGTGTAATGGTGTGGGGGATGTTTTCTTGGCACACTTTAGGCCCCTTAGTGCCAATTGGGCATTGTTGAAATGCCACGGCCTACCTGAGCATTGTTTCTGACCATGCCCATCCCTTTATGACCACCATGTACCCATCCTCTGATGGCTACTTCCAGCAGGATAATGCACCATGTCACAAAGCTCGAATCATTTCAAATTGGTTTCTTGGACATGACAATGAGTTCACTGTACTGAAATGGCCCCCACAGTCACCAGATCTCAACCCAATAGAGCATCTTTGGGATGTGGTGGAACGGGAGCTTCGTGCCCTGGATGTGCATCCCACAAATCTCCATCAAATGCAAGATGCTATCCTATCAATATGGGCCAACATTTCTAAAGAATGCTTTCAGCACCTTGTTGAATCACTGCCACGTAGATATAAGGCAGTTCTGAAGGCGAAAGGGGGTCAAACACAGTATTAGTATGGTGTTCCTAATAATCCTTTAGGTGAGTGTAGATTGTTATTAAATTGAAAACAATTTAGTTGATATTAACCTTGTTAAAAGCCAGCTAATCACCAAGTGCTATTTGGATTACAAATTATTGAACATTCACCCATGATAAATACTAGCAAGGTGTCAATATAGCTAAACAAAGAACAACATTTGCAGTTGTGGCGCGCCTAATGTGAATTGACTATTTCTAAATTACTTGCGCAATAATGAAGCCATTGACGTTCATCTGCTGTGTGATTTTGGCTTAAGGTTGTTGGTTGGTAATCTTTCCCCATCAGTTACAATTGGGTACATACTGATATAATTAGTTAACAGAGAATGTTAAAGTTAGCTGTATACAGAAATGCACTATATGGCCAAAGATATTCAGACACCCATACACATTTTTTAGTTAAGGTATTTCAGCCATTGCTTACAGGTGCATAAAATCCAGCACTTAGCAACGAAAATTCCATAAACAAAATACATTGGCAGTACAGTGAGTTGTACTGAAGAGCTCAGTGACTTTAAACATGCACTGTCATAGAATGCTATTTTTCCTGGGCGGGTGCATGCTTTAGTGTCTCAGCTATTAGACACTTAACATCTCCCTCCACTAGCCCCCACTTCATTTGTCCAGGAAATCACCTAAAAGATGTATTCTTTTATTTCCCGGAAATACATTTAATTTAACTCACATTTAAATGACCATGTAAATTGTAATGTTACATATTGCCATCTTCCCTGTAGCTCTCTTCACAACAACACAGACACAGGTCGGTTCCTTAAAACGGGCGTTTTAATTCTTAGGCACGTCTCGTTCACGCCTTGAACTCGTTGGCATAGAACATCTGCATAACAGCAATTACACTCCCACCAAAATCACTCATTTACTCGAAATGTGGGAATTTTCTTAGAACAAACTATATGAAAAGAACTAGATTCATGCCCTTTAGTCCTAAATGAGTGCAGTCGTGATATGTATGTGACTTAATTGGCTTAAAGTAAAGTAACTACCTTGTGTATAGTCCTTTCTAAGTAAACTGATCTAGTTTGTGGTTGTCCTTTAACAAAGGTAGTGTCACGTTTAACGAGCAAGGCTGACGCGTGAGATTTCTTCGGAAGTATTACAGTATGCTTGACGTCATGATGCAAGGTTGATTGAGATAGCCGTCCTCCCACCCTGAGGACGCCATTCTTGTCCAAGAAGGCATTTAACATACGCAAACCTTTGTGCATGTTCAGAGTACCTTCTTTCTGGAGCTTGATCTTTTGGATGTCTTCAGCAAAGAAGTCTTCTTGCACCAGCTTGATTATGGCAATTTCAGCTTCTTCAAGACTAGTTGCTACATTCGTTCTTGGCTGAACTCTCTTGAATTCTCTGAGGCATCTCTTCAGCCTGGCGACAGCCCTCACTGCCCTGGACCAATCGAAAAATGTTGTAAAGTGGTTCACCATTGAATTCACTTCCTTTGTCTTAACTGTGCGAACATGGGCTTTCCTAAGCTCTGGGTCAGTCATTTCTATTTCTCCCACCGTTTCCTCTTTGTTTGGAAGATTTCTTTGCCAGAGAAAGTCGGGTCCCTTTAGCCAGTTAGACTCTTTCAGCTGAATGGCACTCAGCCCTCGTGAGGCATGGTCAGCAGGGTTGTTTTCAGAGCTGACATGATGCCATTGTTCAGGGTAAGTACTGGATTTTATGCGTTGAAATCTCTTGGCATCGTTATTCACATAGCCCAGGACCACCATCGAATCAGTCCAGTAATATTTTTGCATGTTTTCAACTTCAAGTTCCCTTCTGATGACATCATCGTTATGGACTGAAGTCAAAGCTGACGACAGTTCAAGCCTTGGGATAGTCCTTAACTTGGTAGGGGCTTCTCTCGCTTTCCCCATGATGAGTGAGCAACTGACCTGCCCGGTTTTGCTTACTGCACAGAGATATGAGCATGCACCGTATCCACTGAAGCTTGCATCTGAAAAATTGTGAAGCTCGTACAGAGCAACCTTGTCGAAGTTCATTGGATGGTAGCTTCTTGGGACCTTTAGGACTGCCAATGCAGGCAAATCTCTAAGCCATGACTCCCATTGGGGCAGAATGTGCTCGGGAAGATCTTCATCCCAGCTCACCTTTTCCTTGCACAGAGCCTGAAGTATTTGTTTGCCGACTAGTAAGAAAGGGGCAACAAATCCTAGTGGGTCGTAAACAGAGGCTACCATTGAGAGAACTCCTAAGTGGATTGTTCTTGACTACAACCCTGAATTGGAATTTGTCTGCTTCAACGCAACACTGAACTCCAAGTGCTCGCTCGATGTGAAGTTCTCCAAAGGCCATGTCTAGATCTTTAGTTTCTGCACATTCTTCAGGCGGTATTGTGGCAATCACTTCTTTATCATTGGACACAAATTTGTGTAACCGAAGAGTTTCTGTTCTGCATAAGGCTCTTGCCTCCTTCACAAGATGTACAGCTTCGGCAGGTGACCACACACTTGTTAAGCCATCATCGACATAAAAGGTTCTCTGCATAAACTTGATGGACTCTTCACTAAACTTTCCATGACCCTGCGATGCCAGATACTTGAATCCAAAGTTGGAGCAGCCAGAGGATGAAGCTGCGCTAAACAGGTGTACCTTCATCCTATACACAGAAGGTTTGGAATCCAGATTGCCTTCGTCCCACCAGAGAAATTGCAAGTAGTCTTGGTGTTCCTTTGCAACATGAAATTGATGGAACATTCTTTCGACGTCGCACATTATGGCAATTGGACCCTTCCTAAATCGACACAGTACTCCAACTAGTGAGTTGGTCAGGTCTGGAACAGTCAATAGGTGATCGTTCAGAGAGGTTTCATGGAAGCGTGCTGAACAATCGAAAACCACCCGGATCTTTCCTGGTTTGTGAGGGTGGTAGACTCCGTGGTGCGGATTATACCATGCTGGTTGGTTATCCAGTTCAGACATTGGAACCTTCTCAACATCCTTTTGGGCTATTACGTCATTCATGAAGTTGACATAATCCTTGTGATACTGTTTGTTTCTCCTCATTCGCTGCTCCAATGAGATGAGTCTATGAACAGCAGATTGTTTATTATCTGGTAGAATAGGTTTGTCTGTCTTGAAAGGAAGTTCATTGTGGCCATCTTCTTTCTGCCTTATAACTTCTCTCGCCTTGGATAAGAAGAGCATGTCTTCCTGAGAAACTGGATTGTCATCTGCACTGTGATCTGTGAAGTCGAGTTCAAGTGCTTTAATTACATCTGTTGAAATGATTTCCTTCACATGAGTTCTGCACACGAAATGCACTTCTCTCTTTAGATCAACTGATGGCTTTACTGCAGGCATCACTTGTCGCACTAAGGTTCTGTGACTGATTCCTATCACATCGCAGAAATCACTTGCCGGGTACGAGCAGCCAACAATACTCCAGCCGAGGTCAGTTCGTTGCGCATATGGCTGATTTTCCTCCCCAGACAAGATCTCCTTGGGGAGAAGGGCTTGTTGACAGTTATAGCCAATCAAAAGGGCTATTTTGCAATCTAATGGAGGTGGAATCTTGTCTGCCAATTGTTGCAGATGAGGCCATTTTAGAGCTGTTTCTGAAGTAGGGATATGCGACCTGTTTGCTGGAATAAACTCTCGTGTGAAAACCACTGGCAATAGAATCCTCTTCTCAGAATTGTATCCTCTCACTTGCAGATTTGTCAGTTTCTGACAAGGTATGACTGTTGATCTTGCTGACATTGTAGATGGTTGCAAACTGACAATCTCTTTGTTCATATTGAGCTTTTGGGCTACTTCATCAAGGATAAACGTTGTGTCACTCTGCGTGTCCAAGAGCGCATAGACAAGGATTTCTTGATCTGGCCATTTTGTGGAAGACACCCAAACTGGTATGGTTGTGGAAGTTTGTGTGTTTAAGCCTTCTTGTCTGACTGCATTGGTGATTGCTGCTGCATCTATTTCTTTGCTGTAAGTTTTGTCCTGTGAACAATCTTCTCTCTTCAAAGCGGAAGTCCTTTGATATTCTTTGAACTTGTCATCATGCAAACAAATAGGATGTCTCTTCTGACACTTTTCACATGTGCTCTTATTCTCACATCTTCTTGAATGCACAAACTTGACACATTCTTGAACTGTCTTCTCGACAAACCTTCTACACTTAGCCAAGCCATGTCCGGTTCTTTTCCAAAAAACGCATGATGAGACACTGCTCTGTGCCGCGTTTGTGTAAAACGTCTTTGCTTGAATGGGTTGGTTTTGGGAAACCAGCATTTGCTTCTCTGGCTTCTATCACCTTGCGGTTTCATCTTGACACCAACCAATCTGGCAACTTTAGCAGGACCTTTTGATTCTCATTGCAGTCATTGAGAACTTCCAATGTCTTAAGATGGGCCATTGCAGCTTCACAACTCTTGAGGAAGTCCGTAAACTCTCTTAGTTCACAACCATCTTTAGAGCTTATCTTCGGCCATGCGTGCAGCCTGTCTCTGAAGGACTTTCCAATTATGAATGGATCTCTGAAACGCTTTTCTAACAGCTGCCAGGCAGAGTCATATGCTGCTTCTGTGCCAAGTAAGAAGAATCCTTTGACAGTTTTCTTTGCTGCGCCACCTAAGTATTTTCTTAGGTAATACAGCTTTTCGTTCTTTGGAATGTTTTTCCTGTCAATTAGTGTTTTGAAAGAAGGCTGCCAATCTTTGAACTTCAGAGGCTCTCCCATGAATATTGCAGATTCTGGCATTGGAAGGCGGGTGGCACTCATAGCCTCTGCGAGCGCGCTAACCAAGTCAGAGTTGTTTTGCATTTGAGGCATATACGTTACAGCCGGTGGAGCTTGAGATGACCATTGCAGAGATTGGGAATTAAGATCTTGATTTGTGACTTGGGAAGATCGAGGAATAAACAGAGAAGTTGAAGCCTGGAGGGTTTGGGTTGAGACTGGCAGATTTTGAGGAATAAATGGAGGGCTTGAGGCCTGGAGGACTTGGGCCGTGACTGGCAGAGATTGAGCATTGGCTGGGGGAATCGTGAAACTAGTGTGATGGTAATTCCATGTATCGACACTCGGAGTAAGGGACACAGAAACAAAGTTCTCTTTGTACATTATTTTATTAATTATTATGCACAGAGACTATTATGAGAGACGCGTCAACCGCTTACACAAACATAATCGTCTGAGGAGCCTCTAACTAATGTAGCTCATTCAACCGTATATATCACATAGGAAAAAGGGGTGTGGTAAGATACTGCCATCTGTCTAAACACCTTTCCCTTTGTTCTATCACACAAGTCAAATGCTATCTTCCCCCACCTTATCCTTCCTGCCATAATGTTTACTGTAGTGTTTACCCAAAGGGGCCAACTGGCCTTACTGCCCCCTGTTGTATCTTCTCCTATCCTGTCCTAAAACCCATTGATCTCCATCTGGACAGACAATAGATGTCCCCTATGCAAATACCAGATCCCACACATTCCTGTACCTATCTTAACAGTGGGACTCAGTCCTTTACTCAGTTAGAATACATTGTATATAGAAATTTCCACAACAATCCATCCTCTTGATACCATGTCAAACCTTGGTATCAAACCTTAAACAGTTCACTCATTAGGATGTAGACTGCAACAAAACAGTACTCTTTAACAACATGACCCAGTCAATATTATTACCCTTAGTGATTAGAGAACTGAACAAATCTGAAATGTCTGGATCCTCCTTTACATTCTTCTAGATCATTACCTTTCGTATAAACACCAAGATCACACATTGTCATCATACAGAATCATAACATAGTACAGCAAAACTTTTTGTTAAAATCATCATAAACACCTATCACTGAATGCATCCTTCAATTCATCACTGTTACAAAGTCCTCTCATGCCAACTGCTCAATTCACTGAAAAGTCCTCTCCATGGTTCCATTTGGATGTCCTTCCATTTCTTTGGCAGGTCGGTGTAACAGAACGAAAAAGTCAGATGTATATTCCAAGGTGTTGTCCTTCATAGCTCAAATGCAGACACAGCTCTGGTTGTCTCCATTCTAGCTGTTTTATCAGCCAGGCCAGGAGAATCTGTGTGTTCTCCTTTGTGAACTCCAAGGCCATGTAGAAAGTGACTGGTTACTAGCACCAGAAAATTCACTTTCCCTCAGTGACTTCAATTCACTGTGTCTAACCTTCAAACACTGCAATCCTCGTGTAGCGTGTCGTCGACCCCAGGTTCCTCTCTCAGCTACCTGGACGGCAGATGAGATGTACCTGGTATGGACCCAATCAGCGTAGCATGATGTTGTGCAGTAGATCTTTCCTATGCCTCCATCCTCTCGGTCAGAGGTTGCCTTCTCCATCACATTGCAGAACCATCAGGACTCGAGTCAGTCCAGCTCACAGGAACTCAGCATCCTGTAGACGTGCGGCACCTAGACGTGCAGCGAGCCAGAGTCGACTCCTCTCTCAGCTGTAGGACAGTCTGTCTGTGTGTCTGTGAGATCCATCTCACCTCAGCCGCCTCACAGTTGTCCTTTTAAGCCAAGCTCAGTCTCTCTCAGGGCTCCAACAAGTCCTCTATTGCCGAATCACTTTCAAGTGTTCTGTATCTGAATGTGTGAATTATCCTTGAGAAGATTAGTTCCAACTGCAGAGTACATCATCACATATGTCCATCATGTTAGCTTGTTGCATCTCGCTGATACATTAGAACCACACACTATCACACTCAAACCCTATATTTCCAATATCTCTCTACTTCTTCTCTCCAAATAGATTAGAACAGTTGAAATCAATGACAGTATCGTTAAAACATTAACATCTCTGGTGCTTCTGTTCTGCTAGTGTAGCAAAATAACAATTCCACTCTTTTCTATAGTTGGTGTAACAACCAACACAAAGAACAGAAGAACACAGTTTCACATATCTCATTACTGTTCCAAAAACTCATCAGTTAAGATAGTTTACTTACATTGAAGTACCATTCTCTAATAGTAGTTCATGAACAATTCTCAGTTCACCTATATAATTTACATCTGATTGTGTTGTATTGGAACTACAATCAAATTCACCCATTGTTTCACATAAAGGACCAAATACCTTATTTCAAATCAAACATTTCACACCATCTTGAAGGTCAGCTAACATAACTGTTATTTAGCCTAATTTCTCTACAAGATGAAACTTAGTGTGAATTCTCCAAGTCTCTTCTTATTATCCTAGCACATCAAACACACTCTGAAATCCTGTCATAAATCATGACCCCCCCTTTTTACTCCTTTACCACCACAGGGCTCTCCCTGGAGTGGGGGGTGGTCTACTGACCTAAGAACAAACCCTGGTCTTATCAATAAGGGACACTGGTGTTATCTTGAAACACCCCAGTCATTGACAATAGCAAAACAACCTTTTTTCTCTTCATTCACCTCAAAGAAACCTCTGTTAACCGTTAACTTTCCAATGATTGCTTACTAGGACAGAACTTAAATTAGAATTAGAATACCCAATTTTTTGTGTCAGTGAGTGGAGTGCTCCAGTGGGTCTGTACCTCTCTTTACAATTTTGACTATGTAAGACTTCTCAACTTGGTTTTCCCAAAATATAAATTGATGCAGAATTATTTTCTCAATATCAAATTAAAACATGGCAACATTTTGTAAACATGTAAGGAATAACAAATGTGCTCCCTGCACGTTTTTACCCACTTATTCCATAATGCATGAGATTAATATGATTACTTCTAATCAAATATTAACTAACTAAACAGTAACACACCCATCAAATTAGTTATTGCTTAGCTAAACCATTTCAAAATGGCAAGATGTATTCTACTCAACCATAACCATGTTAGATTTCACATAAAAAATACATTTCAAAAACCCAATTTGACAAACTAGATTATTCACGCAACTTCTTTAAGTACCTATTTAATTTGCTTTGAACTCTAAGTTCAACTCTTTTTCATTTGAACTCTAGATAATCATTTCATACAATCCCCCCCTGCTTTCAAGACAGAAAATGACTTCAAGCTTGAAAGCAGAACCATTACAGGACCGAAATTAAAAAGAAAATCGATAGTTGGGAGGAATCTAACATACATCCAGTAAACGTCGCAAACTGAATATCCAACCAAAACAACCGAAAATAAGAAAAACAAAGGAAATAAAAACTGTACCACACACACGGTCGCTCGTGTGAAGGAACTCCCAAATTAGCATATCAAAATTTGCATTTACACAGGCAACGGCCAAACTAATTTGAGACCAACAAACATCATGACTCAATTTACCTCCTAAACTCTAGGGAATTTTCTCAATTTTAGATGTAAGTCTACGTCATTCAAAATAGTGGCGGTCAGCCAAAATCGCTACTTCCATGCATATCTCATGCAAAGACATCGAATTTGTTCTAGCAATTAACAATGTTGGATGACTCAAGGTCTCCACCCTTACTACAATTTGATTAGAAATCTTAAATGTAAACATTAAAGCAACCAAAAGGAAAACTTATTCAGCTTTCACTTAATGTTTTATCATCCCAAAACTGAACATGCTTGTGTTGGTAAAATTACCACGGGTGAGAACAGGCTGAACACTCGAATTTAACCCTTGATATTATGTTAAGGGTGGCGGAAGCCATCCCAGTGGACCTGCCCACCCTTCCTGAAGCTCTGAGCTCCACACATATATGGTGAGCCATTAACAAGGCCAAATGTTCATTTATGGTCCCCAGATCATCCTCTCAATTTAACCTACATCGTTCGTTAACTGAAGATTCTAGATTTAGTGTCCAACCTATCTAATATTTTCGCAGTTTGTAAAAATGTGCTTATCATTATCTATACAAAAACTCAACATTATGGTGGAAATTAAGAAACTCTTAAGAATGGCGATCCAGGCAGAAAACAGATTTATGACGTCACTATAATCAAGGTACAATAAGTAATCCAAAGGAAATTCAATGTAGCCTTAAACACCTTTACATCAATACCCTATTTGTTCACTAATGTACCATTCCAGAATTCAAATTCCATGAACGAGTATCATGCGTTGGTTTTAAAAACACAAGTATTATCCCAGTTATCGTTAGAAAACACTCAAGAGAACTCCATTATTTAACCAAACTCAATTTAGCATTTAAAAAATAGGTCATCTAATTTTGTGGGGAGTAAACTTGCTTTGGCTGTGTAACCCTCTTCATAGGCCATGACTATATTGGATTCATATGCGGCCCTCATGGAGCACAGCGTGTCTCCTTAACGTTCAAGTCTATCACCAGGTGGATTCTTCATTCTACCACTTATACAATATATAAGGAGAGCGAAAACACAATACGATAACTTTTTGTATGACAACCATGAGATTATTTTACCAGATTAGAAAATCACTGTACCAAATTCTAATTCATCACTAGGTTTCAGACTACCCACTCGTGCTAGCGAACAGCTCAGCACACAACAGTCGGCTACCACATGGTGAGCCTTCCTTAAGACCTACCTACATCGTCGTCAGACCCCCCTTGAGGCCTTACAGTTTTAAACATTATCATCAACGCAGTAAATACGTTTGACTCAAAATTACATACGTACACTTGACAAAGCACAACAAAACAGGTTATTTCCTGAATACCTATTAAAACATGGTCAAGCATGACAGAACAAACCAGGCTATTTCGAATGCCTATTAAAACATGCTATATAACATTCAAGTGCTTCTCAAACTACATGTAATATTCAATTAAATAAGCTTGGCTATTACCGAGGAAGGTGATCAGGTTTCCTTGATAAGTTCCAGCTTCATTTAATGGTTAGGCACGATACATTTTAGGAAATAAACATTTAAGAAAATCAATGATTATGAAAGCACACCTCAGTTTCTAGTATCGTCCATGATTCCAGAGACCCCATCTTGAGACTACTGTCGTTCCCATAGTGGACCAAATTAGAGAAGCAGCATTATACCAATTACCAATCTATCCCATTTATTAAATTTAAGACAGTACTTTCGCATACGCCCCAGTGGACACCAAACAAAGCAAAACCTTGCGATTTCAAAACTTCCAAGGTAACAACAACCTTGAACAAATACACATATCCCACCAAGGAACATACAATGCAGCCAATCGGAACCC
Organism: Esox lucius; assembly: GCF_011004845.1. Taxonomy (NCBI): domain Eukaryota; kingdom Metazoa; phylum Chordata; class Actinopteri; order Esociformes; family Esocidae; genus Esox; species Esox lucius. The sequence continues at coordinate 904,131 of NC_047593.1, forward strand.
CCGTGCACAGGGATTTCCAAAATGGACAAATGCATTTACTAGATGATGACCACAAACAGATAATGACAAATGACCTTGACTCAGGCCATAACCACATACACAACAAACACAAGTGGCGCGTGCATATACAACTTCTGTAGCATACTGATCCAAACCATAAGCTGACCAACAATTGCGGCAATTTACAGGAGCCTTCTACAGGCACTGAAAATATGAGATCCAATCTCAATTGCATATTTAAGTCCAACCTAAATTGCAGATGTTCAAGAAGTCCAACCGCTTATAATGCAGCACTAATCGCAACGCAATAGGTTAGCTGCATAGGAATGGTTGTCAGGCCTAACTACAGTCGCTATTAACCAAAACACCACACTTCAACATCCAAAACCATTATATACAGGAGCACGCTATACTCCATCACGCAGTCCAACTGCTGCACGGGAATGGGTGTCAGGACACGGAACAAAAACGACATGTTTCTTAACTACAGCCGCCCTGATTGCAATACTAAAAAAAACTTCTAGTCACCATACTTACTCAAATCCATCTATCAACTTCCACAAAACCATCAAATCTGACTTACAAAAACAACCACATTGTTTACTAAAGCATATGAAAACTGTATTAAGGAACAATCTCACCGGTTGATGCTCCCTCTGGTCCCCTGTCTGACCGTCCGCACCCCTCCCTCAGGCGGTTCAGCGTTCCTGCGTGTTCCCGTTGGATCGTTCATGGCGAGGCCAAAGAGAAACCGAAACTGTCTCAATTCTTGAGGGAACAATACGTCTGTAGAGCCGTTGTCTTGATTCGCACAGGCATCTTCCCAAATCCAATGTCCAGTCGAATGTCCAGTGGTAGCTTCATAACTTTAAACGTAGCGGTTAGCAAAGTTTCTTCCTCAACCCCGGGTCTGTAGTCTTCTTTGGTCTCAGCCGCAAACACCGGATATTACGGGTGTGTACACCTGGTGTGTACAACTACCCACTTTTGGAACTTTTCTGGACTCAAACAACGAAAAGGGCCATAGAGCATAGCCTCCAGCGGGGTTGGCTACGATTGCAGGGAAACGTCGGGACTACGCAAACCTCCAAGGAGGCCTAGTGGGGGGGTGACGGGCGATCAGAGGGGATCGAGCCATCGAACCTGAGCAAAAAAAATACAACACAGATCAATAAACTCCACACAAACTTTCCCAAAGCTTTCCATCACTCCACACTGTCTACACACCGCAGCCTACGCCTTCCACCTGCAACTCCCATACGTTACCACGTCCATCCACCTCCAAGCAGCCCGACAGGCCGCGCATCCATCACCGAACGAAAAAGGCAGTCGCGAAAAACCTAATAACACTCAAAGAACAATTGTCCACATGTCTAAACACCATAAACAGAAACACCGTCGCCGAAAACTTACCACAACGCTTACCCAACATCAAAAGCAGCAAAAAAAAAACAAACGCAGCGAAACAAACTCTATTCTATTAACAAATCCCATAACCATCCAAACCTAATGTGTCCAACACAAATACCAGCGCCCTAATGCTGTCATCTCAATCAACGTGCCCTAACATCGCCGATAGACCCGTCGGCCCGTAAGTGAGATGTTCAAGGCCCTAACCTTGTCTGCAGAATTTAAATGTGCCCTAACACATACACTTGCGCCCTAACGCAAAAAGGAGCCCTAACCCCAAGTATACTCGCGCCCTAACGCAAAAAGGAGCCCTAACCCCAAGTATACACGCGCCCTAACGCAAAAAGGAGCCCTAACCCCAAGTATACTCGCGCCCTAACGCAAAAAGGAGCCCTAACCCCAAGTATACACGCGCCCTAACGCAAAAAGAAAGTGTCCTTACCTCCCGAGTTCGAAATTTAAGTCCGGGTACCTGTACTGTGGAATCCCAAAAAGTAGGAGACCACAGGATCAGTAACCAAGGACGAGCCCCCAAATTGTGATGGTAATTCCATGTATCGACACTCGGAGTAAGGGACACAGAAACAAAGTTCTCTTTGTACATTATTTTATTAATTATTATGCACAGAGACTATTATGAGAGACGCGTCAACCGCTTACACAAACATAATCGTCTGAGGAGCCTCTAACTAATGTAGCTCATTCAACCGTATATATCACATAGGAAAAAGGGGTGTGGTAAGATGCTGCCATCTGTCTAAACACCTTTCCCTTTGTTCTATCACACAAGTCAAATGCTATCTTCCCCCACCTTATCCTTCCTGCCATAATGTTTACTGTAGTGTTTACCCAAAGGGGCCAACTGGCCTTACTGCCCCCTGTTGTATCTTATCCTATCCTGTCCTAAAACCCATTGATCTCCATCTGGACAGACAATAGATGTCCCCTATGCAAATACCAGATCCCACACATTCCTGTACCTATCTTAACAGTGGGACTCAGTCCTTTACTCAGTTAGAATACATTGTATATAGAAATTTCCACAACACTAGGAACTTGAAAATCTACGACTGTTTCAGCATGCAGCAAATCAATTACTTCAACATTTCCTTCCACTTCCTCATAGACCTTTGCTCGAGCCCTTGCAGCGTTCAACTTCTTGATTTTTTCTAAACGTTCAAGCTTTCTGCGCTTGTCCTGCATTGCTTGTTGTCTAGCCATGTCCTCAGACTCAAATTGTGCTAAACATTGTCTACTTTCAACCTCTAGCCTTTGAAGTTCAACCACTTCCTTTTCTTGTTCCTCCAACACTGCCAAAACTTCCTGAGATGCAGCAGCTTCAGCCACAGCTTCATTTCTTTTGACTGAGTGGATGCTAGAATGGGTTGAACCACATCTTGAATGATGAGACAGTGGCCTTGATAAAGAACCTGTCGAGTCTAGGATCGATCCAACATCAGGCCAAAGTTCTTCCTCCATATCTGCTGCATGTCCCTCCAATCGCATATGAGCCGTTTGAATAATGAAACCTGAAAACGATATGCAAGTGTCAACCTTGCCTCGCAGATCTGGTTCAGGGGTTTGCACTTGACGCAACTCTTCATAAATTATCTTTACCTCAGAGCAGGTGCTTTCTATGTCGTCAATCAGCTCTTTCAATTCATCCTGGGAGGCCTCATCAGACAATAACTCCTTGCCTAATCTTGCATAATACCTCCATTTCTCATGGATGATTCTGTATCGTCGTTGTTCTCTTCCCCTTTCTGTTAGGGTTCGGGTTCTTTCACTTCTTCGCAGCCTTTCCACCTCTTCTTCTGCATGTACTTGGTCTGTAACTTCAAGCTGAACAGTTGATTTGGCATTTTTATGGCAGGCTTTAGCATTTAAGTTAGACATCCTTGAATGAATATTTAATGTGTGACCACTAAGCTTAAATAAAATTTGTGTGCGTTAAATTAAGCTTGTTTATATGTGAATGTAAGCTACAATGGGCGATATGTAACTCAGGATTTTCTAAATACCAACTTCAATAGTGCATCTGTTTAAACGTATCTACTTGTAAATGGCTTCAATTTTAGAACAAAAAATATAAAAATAAAATGATTACAAATTGCATTTCACAGTATATAACATAATAAATTAACCTTAAGTGCAGAGAGAATGTACTCAAATGTATTAAATCAGTTATTCTTCCAAAAGGAAAGGTTTCTCTATATGTGTAGTTTCCCTCTACGCTTCACTTAAATAGCACTTTAAAGCTTGATTATATCTCACAAGCAGTGTTGGGGAAAGTTAGAAATATTTCATATATTACAATATTTAGTTACTCCCCAAAAAAGTAACTAATTGCGTTACTTTACTTATGGAAAGTAATGCTGTTACTTTTGCGTTACTTTTCAGTTACTTTTTCTTACCTGGCTGAGGCTTGATCTCTCTCAGGTCTTACAGGTGTTTTTTTTGACTGAGAAGTTATTGTACTAGTGTTTAAAGCCGTAATATATTCAACAACAGCCTATACAAGTCAAGCACCTTCATTTTCTTTTAAAAACACATAGGCCATATATTGAATATAATATAGAATAATATTATATTCGGAGAATATAATTTTAAAAAAGTCCAGATAACTTCTGCAATACAATGCAAAAAAATGTATTGTCAATGTAATGTTAGAGTATTATCTTAATAAGAGTTCACTACTTCATCTGGGTTTTATTTTCAAAGTAACGATTGTAGCACAGCAGGAGTAGTTTCTCAAAACGCTGGTCTGTGAGACGGTTCCTTTTTGGGGTGAGGATGAGACTTCCAATACTAAACAGCCTCTCAACTGGTGCACTGGAAGGTGTTGCTGTGTTGGCTTTTAAGAAGATCTTCAAAATCCTGGGGAAATCATGTAAATGTTCCATATTTGCTGATTTCAGGTATTCACATATCTCCACGTCCACAGTAATTGCTTGGTCGTCATGTTGATTCTCCTCTTCAGGAAATGCAAAGAAGTCATTTTCATGGTCTCTGCTTTCAGGAGACTGCAGTGGCTCTTTCTGTGGTATCTCAATAGTGAGAGCACGACACTGTGCTGCCAGAATCATCTTGATGTTGTCTTTTCTTGTTTCATCCCTCAGCCACCGCAGCTTGAATTTTGGCAGGGTTACCGCAGCAATCAAAGCTTCATCGCTGTCAAGGATGGAGCTAAACCGTGTCTTGATAGCCTGCAAGAGAATTTTAGATAGGTTACACAGTTAATACAGTAATAGACAGGAATTCAGACCAGAATAATACAATTTATGTCAGGAAAAATGTAGAATTAAACTTAACAACACGCAAACATATTGACTTGAAAGCACTGACACACACTATGAGAACTGAAATGAGCTGAATGATGACATCACTGTTTTTTCCATAACTGCTTTATAGCTACAGTATATTGAACTCATTTCATAGTTGATGAACTACACTATTATACTGAACCAAACAAAATAAACACTGAACTGATTTGAACTGTCTGTTTACTGTTTTCTTTTTAGAGCTGTTTTGCAGCTGAATTGAATTCTGTTTGCATTATTGAATCATTATTTTCCTGTTATCCCTGTAAATCGGCTTTGAAACCATCTATATTGTATAAAGTGCTATACAAATAAAAGTGACTTGACATCAAATAAAACTACAATAAATAATAATAATAATAATAATAAGACCATATTGAACAGAATTACCTGAACTATGAGGTCTGGGAGGTCAGCCATCATATGAGAGTTCCACTCCAGTGTACTGTAATTCCCAGAAAACCTCTTTCAGTGCCAAGATTTTTGTCATCAGGATTTCAAGGGTAGGTTGAAGGGTGCCATAGAAACATTGATCTTCACCTTGAAGTATATCCAGTGCCATACAGACAGGCTTCAGAACCTTGCAGTATTCTTTAATGAAATGATACTCTCTCTCTGTAATGCATCTGATGTCCAGGCGAGTGCAAAGTTGATTGAGGTCCACTAAGGGCATGTCTGTGACTCTGCTAAGTGCATCATAAAACGAGTTCCACCTTGTAGTTGAAGGGACCAGCAACTTTCTTTTGCTAAATTCTTCCAGGCTCTCTGATGCCACAGTTGATCGACTAACTTTTGACCACAAGGCTGAACATTTTCCAGTTGCACTTCTGTACATTGCTTTGCAATCTGCCTTCGCCATCAAAAATGTAACTATGTCGTTCGAGCATATAAGGTTAAGGGTGTGCGATGCACACCGGTGATGTGGAGGGAGAACATACCGTTCGCTGGACTCAGTGTCATCTCGTAAAACTGCGTGCAAGTCCGTAAATATGACCTCGTCTTCATCATTCTCTGTTTCATTATCATCGTCAGCTTGAAACATTCTGAAAGCTTTGACAAAGTTCGAGCCATTGTCAGTGACCGTGGCAGTTATCTTACCACAAAGAGCATATGAGCTGTGAATTTGCTCTAACTCCGCTGCGATGGTATCGTACGTGTGTCTCCCACGAAATCATCTGCAGGCGATTGCAGCTTTTTTCCGATGCGGAGTAGCAGGATCTATCCAGTGTACTGTAATTCCCAGAAAACTTTTATTCTGAGCAGTCCATAGATCTGCAGTGGTTGAAACATAATCCAAGTCGGCAAAAGTTTTCTTTAGTTCGGTCTCCATTTCCATATATGCATTATCCAAAAAGCTTGCAAAGGTTTTACGATCGGGCAGCACGCCTCCCGGCCTTTTCCCTGTCACAGAGATTTTGCTGATGATATTTCTAAATGTGGGCGCCTCCACAGTGGACAGCGGCTGCATCTCCTCAACAATAAAAGCAGCAACCAATTTGTTGAGTTCAGTGGAACTAATTGTTTTACCTGGTGATGATGAACTGAAATCAAGCTTTTGTTGTTTAGCTTGAGGCGGGGTGGAGGTATCATTCGGCGCTCTCTCTTCCAATTCTGTAGTGCTGTGCTTTGCATGCAGATGTTTTTTTAAATTTGAGGTGGTGTTTTTTGCAGTTGACAAGAGCTTTTCACCAACACATAATTTTCCCTTCTCCTTTTCTTCGACGATTTCAAAATAATGAGAATACTTCCATCGCAGTAATGTAACGCTCTGGCCTGCCATCTCCGTTCCTGACTAGAGTTTGTTCCCGCGCAGGGCGCGCACGTATCAGTGTTTTAATTCAGTACTTTTTTCTTTTTTTATGCAAATTAATTAAACTGAAAAGTAACTCGCATTACATTTTTTCAAAAGTAACTCAAATATTAATGTGTAAATTTATAAAGTAATGCATTACTTTACTCGTTACTCCAGAAAAGTAATGTTATTACGTAACGCACGTTACTTGTAACGCGTTACCCCCAACACTGCTCACAAGCATAAAATATTGGAAATATAGTTTTCAGTTTTCAGATATTATTTTTAAACCTTTACAAAAATATTAATCAAACACCAGCATGATAGAATTTCCCAAACACCGTTTGCAGGACAAACAGACTTTTCCTTGATGCAATCTTCAAGTTGAATCACTTCTCACGCCACCTATAGCTTCCTTGTAGCAGAGCACTTCTTGATTATAGCTTGAAATATTGCACTTTCAAAGTCTAATCACCGTTCCTCCCGATCATTATAACGACGATGGATTATGGGCTTTGCTTATCTGATACGCTGGCTCTTCATCCGGTTGATACGCTGGCTCTTCATCTCTTCTACCCGCGCCGTCGAGCAGTCGAGTTCTCACTGTAGCTCTCTTCACAACAACACAGACAGGTCGGTTCCTTAAAACAGGCGTTTTAATTCTTTGGCACGTCTCGTTCACACCTTGAGAACTCATTGGCTGCTTGTCATGAAAAGAGGTTCTTGAGTCCTTTGTTTGACTAAATCTTCTTTACTGTCCCCTTTTGAATTGAGACAACACTTATTTTAACTTAAATTAAACTTTCAGAGCCTCATTAGGCGTCTGCTCATCATCAGTCCGTCGGGGGCGACGCAATATATATTTCGTCATTTCCGCTAAAGTGACGCATTCTCGCGCCTTACATTTAAAGAAATAAATGAATTTACATAACATTACATCAAATACATTTTTTTACATCATACCTCTAATAGATGAATACTGCATGAAATTATGGATTTAATTATAAATGAATTATTAAACAAATGAATAGAACATCTGCATAACAGCAATTACATTCCCCTTCTTTCTCTGAAGGCAGTTCTGACTCCATACCCTATTAGAGGCTATTCCCCTCATGAAGCGCCGCACACACTCCCCAGAAGTAGCACCACAAATGAGGCTGAAATGGCGAGTCTACAAAACAAACAAATGAAACCAGGATATTATTAAAAAAGAGATACAAATAGCTTGTACTTGTTTTAACTGTACTCGCTGCTGGGTACATTGTCAGGGCACACTATTCACAGTGTATTGTAAATAAAATGTAAAAACCTTTAATTGATAAATAACACTACCCCTTGTAATAAAGATGGAGCTGGAATCCAGGCTGTACCCACCAATCTCTTTCTAAAATCTGCCTACGCTTTGGGGTGCTGGTCAAGGTATAGAAGATCTTGGACAGTTTGGGCCACATCAAACTCTATGGGCTCCTCACCATTCCTGGTTCTTGCCTGGAAGCATCTACGTTTGGTTTTTCTTCTCAAAAGCATCTCTGTTAGGTTTTCCAAAAGAGTCCCATTTTCTGAAGTCTGTCCTGAGTGAAAATAAGAAAAAGTATAGGTAGAAAAGTAAAATATTACCCCCAAAAAATAGATATTTAGTAACCCTACCACAAACTAAGTTCTGCAATGTGTGCTATCGAGCCATAGTAGGTATTAGACGAGGTAAATCAGATTCCTTATAGTGATCCATATGGATCCAGCTTGTGTGTAGCCTGTGTTTATAAATATAAGTTTGAATATGCATGGTTTACATCCATATGGTTTACTTCCAAAACAAAAAACCCTTGCAATATTAGCTGTTTCTGTATGATTGTAACAGTATTACCAAACATATAGATTTAATTTAGAGCTGGGTACACTTACCAGGGCAAAAATACTTTTCCAAATGTATCCCTTATCACTACAAATTAACATGGTATGATATAACATTGCATAAAGCTTGAGATAGTTCAAAAGCAAATATGAAGAGAGCAACAATCAGTTGCAAATTTTGACAGAGAGGGAGTTGAACTGCAGGTGATGGATATGGAGGGTTCACCATTGTCTGCAAACAAGAATATACAGTTAATTCCAGCAGCATTTTGCTCTGTATTCCCCCATTTTGGAATAATATGCAGACCATCCTTCTATATAGAGTATTTTTGCTGCACTGCGTATGCGGAGCAGGCCAAGAAGAGTGAAGTCTCTAACTAAGTTTCCAAGTGACCTGACACAGTGCCTTGAAAACAAACAATGCTACTAACTAGCTAGCTATTTTGACAGATAGAAAATGTTTATGTATTTGAATGCTGACGTTATACATCATCTGATGTTAAATAATCTTCTTACCAGTGTCATCTGCGAAGTTTCTACATAAGATTGAAAAATAAATAACGAAACGGAAGTATGACTTTTAGCCAGCCGAATTTTGGCCGGCCGAGTCTGCATGAATGCAGCTGGATGACTCTCGTCTACTCTAGTGTCCTACAAAATCTGCTTCCTGCATGCGAGATAAGTAACTGAAGTTAATGTAGCCAATATCAGGGTGACTGCTAAAATACTGCTAAAGGTTCTGCATTAAAGCCTTATAAACAAACATCAACCAAAGTCTGTCCCTTCTGGAAGCCAGTCTCAGCTTACTAAAGTGTATAAGAGACACTGATGTATGTGATAGGTTGCAATTGTAATAAATTGCAAAAGGTCTCCTAATGCTGAGGCATGTATATTTAGCTCTTTGCCATTATATGTTAGTGACATAAAAGTTGATTTTGAAAATATGACTAATCATCTATTTTATTTAAGGATAGTGATCATATGAAGCCATTTATTATCACATAGTTGTTTGGCTCCTTTTTAAATCATAAGTGAAACACAGGTGAAAATGAAAAATTAAGGTACATTTCCCACACTTGTGGCTTTTTAAATTGCAGATAATGCCTGTGAATAAATAGTCAGTGAGTTTGTTATCACTCATGTGGTTGCACAGAGCAGGCTAGATGCTGAGCCATGGGGAGCTGAAAAGAATTGTCAAAAGACCTGCGTAACAAGGTAATGGAACTTTATAAAGATGGAAAAGGATATAAAAATATATCCAAAGCCTTGCAAATGCCAGTCAATACGGTTCAATCACTTATTAAGAAGAGGATAATTTGGGGATCTCTTGATACCAAGCCAAGGTCAGGTAGACCAAGAAACATGTCAGCCAAAACTGCCAGAAGAATTGTTCAGGATACAAAGAAAAACTCACAAGTAACCACAGGAGAAATACAGGCTGCTCTGGAAAAGAAGTGGTTGTTTCATGGAGCACAATACGACGATACCTGAAAAAAAATTAGCTGCATGGTCGAGTTGCCAGAAAGAAGGCCAATGCCACAAAACAACCCAGTTACAATATGCCCGACAACAACAATGTATGTGGAATCTTGTGAAAATTTATGGCAAGATGAATGCAGCATGTTATCAGAAAATCCTGCCTGACAATTTGAATTCTTCTGCACGAATGCTGCGCATGGGACGCTCTTGGATTTTCCAGCACGACAATGACTCTAAGCACAAGGCCAAGTTGACCCTGCAGTGGTTACAGCAGAAAAAAGTGAAGGTTCTGGAGTGGCCATCACAGTTTCCTGGCCTTAATATCAATCTCCACCCTGGGGAGATCTCAAACATGCGGTTCATGCAAGACGACCAAAGACTTTGCACGACCTGGAAGCATTTTGCCAAGAAGAATGGGCAGCTATACAACCTGCAAGAATTCAGGGCCTCATAGACAATTATTACAAAAGACTGCATGTCCATTGATGATAAAGGGCACAATACACTGTGCTAAGAACTAAGGGTATGCAGACTTTTAAACATGGGTCAGTTAATTTTTGTTTTTTGTTGCCATGTTTTGTACGACCTGCCTGCTCCTGCCAGTACAGGCAGGAGCAGGCAGGTTGGAGAATCCAGGGTCAGGCAGGCAGGTCAGGAGGCAGGCTTCTATATACAGAGACAAACAGGGATGGGGCCGGGAAAGGAGAGGACAACAGGCTGGGAATCAAAAACAAGGAAGCGAGCTATGCGAAGGCTTGGCAGGTCCACTACGAACAATACCTCACAACCAAGTGGTGGTGGAGGACTGGCTTAAATAGGAGGAGGCAATGAGACACAGGTGTTTAGAATTCCGGTGATTGTGACCTTGGCTGAGAGCTGCGTTCAGGTCCACTACGCCGTGAGGGCGCAGTGGTGCTGGGGCGTTGCGAGGACCTAACAAGATGTGTTTTGCCTGCTCACTCATGTTTTCTTTACAAATAGTACATGTATTACCTATTCTCCAAAGGTATGCAAACTTTGAGCACAATTGTATGGTATGGAACATGTTCTATAACTGACAATGTGAATAATCTTGACACCATCTAAATATTAATTTTGGCATTTAAGGAATAGTATGTATTTCATTTTACTTGCATTTATCACAAATCACAAATCACATCCCTAAGGGAATTCCGAGGTAGTTGGAATTCAGACCGCAGATGTGCAAACGCTTGACCAAGAGATGAGGCAGCAGTAATGAGTCATCAGTTTAAAAAACTAAATTACAGTTTCTGATAGATATCATTTATATACAGAGTGAACATGAGAATCAAAGTATGAAATGTTGTTGTTATTACCACTGCTGTACAGAAAGTTGGCAGTGGTGTTTTTCTTTAGTATTTTTTGCCGGACCATGTAAGTGGAGCCGGCCAAGAAGAGCAAATGTCTCTTACTGAGTGAGTGAATGAGACAGACTGACGACCGACTGACCCTTTAAAAATAATGTAGTGGTTAGAGACGTGGACATTCATTAGGTCCCACGTTTTAATCGTGTCGCAGTCAAAACAAATCATGCATTAGGATTTGTTCTGGATAGACAAAAACTATGCAGGCTACAACCTTCAGTAGCTATATTATAGTAAGCCTAAAATAAAACTGTTTATTATATATTATATTGTGACTATTTCTGGTGGATTTTCGAATTACGCATCCGTACATGCTTTTTGGGTTAGGATAGACAAAAACCTAGCTGGAAACAACCTGTAGTAGCTACGTTATAGTAAGCCTAAACTAAAACTATTTACGGTTATAAATTATTGCAACTATTTCTGGTGGATTTTCAGTACGCATCCGTGCATGGTTTTTGGGGAAATATACAGTAGATCACAACCCCTTGGGCAGTAAAAGAGGAGTGGTTTCTATGATTCTCTTGTCTTTTCACCTGACGAAAAAGTCAGTTATCGTCACCTATATTGATAGTTATTGAATCAATTTTATTCACAAATGGAAAAAAAATGAATGTTGTTGTGCCATTAAATGAAATAGCATTGGCAGTGTAAAAATCGTCTTTAGTCTCGCTAGCAATTGCTCCATTCTTATGACTATTCCAAGTAGTAAGTTAGTAGATGCTTGTAAGCCAATTACTGGCACAAAAACTGTTAAAACGGCCAGTGGCAAAAGCCATACAGTTCATAGATGCTATTTGTGGTGGAGGTAAACATTATAAGAAACATTATTCAGTTTAACACAATGCTTGCTTAAGGTTGTCTTGTGAGTGGGTAGATGTACAGCATGGTGGTGTAGTGGTTAAAGACACATCTCATGTGGGAGACCCGGGTTCGAATCCGGTGAGGGCAATAACATTTATCACTTTTATTTGCGGGCTGGCTGAACTAGGCTTGCCTGGTTCCTTTTCAGGAGTCTGTTATTGGTTTCTATATTGTTACTATTTAGTATTGTGTGAAAAGTTTGTAGTTTGTATGAGAAGTTGACTGTGAGTAAAGTATGTATGCATAGCTAGAGGGGTGTAGCCAATTCTATAAGTGCACAAAACCACCCTGTTGTATCAAGATACTTTATTAACTTGATTTTCAAAACAGACCTTCAAAACACCAGCCTCAACATCAACAGTGAAGGGGCAATTTTGGGATGCTGGCTTTCTAGGCAAAGGTACAAAGAAAAAGTAATATCTCAGGCTGGCCTGAGAAAAGAAAACATTAGACACAAAAGAACTCAGACACTGGACAGAGGAAGACCCTGCCTAGAAGGCCAGCATCCTGTAGTCGCCTCTTCACTGTTGACATTTAGACTGGTGTTTTGTGTGTACTATATAATGAAGCTGCAAGTTCAGGACCTGTAAGCATGTGTTTCTCAAACTAGACACTATAATGTATTTGTCCTTTTGCTCAGTTGTGCATTGGGGCCTCCCACTCCTCTTTCTATTCTTGTTAGAGACAGTTTGCTGGAGAGTAGTACATGTTGTATGAGATCTTGAGCTTCTTCAATTTCCTGCATGGAATAGCCTATCTTTCTCAGAACCATCTAAGCAAGATGGATTCAGAGGAAGTTGTGCATGGACAGATGGATGTGGTACATATGAAGAGCAAAGACAAAGAAAGTCAAGATGACAAAGAGAAGACAACAGTCGTAAGTCAGGAAAGGAGACAATCAAAATGGACAATGATGCAGTTTTTTTGTCCACCTAGCCGATCGACAGCAGACACAAGATGACCCCAAAAACATGGACGACACAAGGAACTAATGTGAGCGTTCATAATCATTAAGAGTTCTTAAATGTCTATTTCAAAACTGTATCGTACCTAAACATTCAAGAAAGCTGGAACTTATCAAGGAAACCAGATACATTTCCTTGTTATTAGCCAGGCTAATCCAATTGAATATTAACTTGAGAAGCACTTTGATGGTGAATAGCATGTTTTCATAGGCATTCAAGAAATGGCCTGTTTTGCTGTCCTTTGTCATGTCTGATGTAATTTTGAGTATAACGCAATTACTGCATAGATAATGTTTTATTCCGTAAGGCCTCCACTAAGGGCAGGGTCTCACAACAATGTGATTAGGCCTTAACCAGGCCCACCACACGGGAATTTGCTGCTATGTGCTGAGCTGTTGGGTAGTAGACAAACCTAAACCAAGAGCTAAATTAGAAATTTGTAGAATGAGGATTTCCTAATCTGATAAAATATAATCTCATGGGTTTTCTTACAAAAATTTAAAATATTGTATTTTCTCTCTCCTTGTCTGGAAAGGATATGTTAGAATGAAGAATCCACATGGTAATAATCTTTATTAAGAAGGACACGTTGTGTCCCATGAGGACTGAATTTGAATATATAGTCAGCCTATAAAAGACAGTAGAACAACCAATGCAAGTTTATTCCCCACAATACAATTGGAGATATCTTAGATGTTAAATTTAGTTTGCCAGTGATACCAGTGATAACTGAGAGACTCCTTTTTTTTAAAATAGAATTTAAATTCTAAAATGGTAATTGATGTGTTTGAGGTCTAAATTGCTCCTTATTGTACCTTGATTTTAGTGACATCATACATATGAGATTTCTTAATCTCCTCCGTAATGCTGAGTTGCTGTTTAGATATGAAAAAGTAAATTTTTACAAACCCTAGCAATATTTAATGGGTAGGATAATAAATCTAAAATCTTCATTTAACGAAGGATATCGGCTGGTTGAAAAAATAACGTCTTACTACAGTCTGAGGGCCGTGTTAATCAAAGTTGGATAATTTCCCAAAAATTTAGGAGGTTAATCAAGACATTATGTTCGTGTTTTTCATTAGTTAGTTTGGCCATTGCCTGTGCAAATGCAAAATTTGGGTGCTGTAGATTTGCTAATACATTCACCCTGGTGAAATCTGAGAGCTGTTTAGCTATGTAAGGCAAATTTGTTAATAGGTTATATGGTTTATAATTCCTTCACGATTGTGACTGTGTTGCACATTTGATGTCTTTGATTGTGTTTGTGAATGTTTGTGTTTTTAACACTTCGTTTTTTATGAATATACAGCATGCAACCCCTTATCAAAAGGATTCTTGATTCATCCCTACTACCAATTTTCTATTTTTCATATGCGTACTGAAATGATGGCCAGTGCGGGTTCAGGATGGTGCCTCCTATGGCCGTATTTGTCATTATTCTGCTTTCACTCATGGTGTCACCCTGAATGCAGCTTGCCTCCTGTGTCCCGTTATATTCAGTGTTTGCACCTGTGTTCCTTCACACCTGCTGTCATTAGCACAGTATTTAGTCCTCTTAATCTGTCATACATTTCAAATGCAAACAAGAGTTAACACAAAATGGACAAACACCTTGTACCAAAAGTTTTAAAGCTCATCAAAGCAACAATGGGTATGATTCTGGAAAACTTTGTTGGGGTTATTCTACACAAAGCATGCATCGGAAGTGAAGTGGACCACCCGAGCCAGACAAGACATTCATGTCTCGAACCGCCTGAGTATTTTTTTGAGGTCCATTATGATGACTTTGTGGTGACAGTTTTAACACTGCGACTGAAATGTGTTGTTCAAGGCTTTGAACGCATCAGGTTTTCACGCACCGATGATTGATGTTCACGAGGCCGCTGAGAAGTTTCTGCAGGAGCTCAAGTTGGAGCCGAACATCACACAGAGACTGAGTGAGAACAGGGATGAATACATGGATTAATTTATTGAGGATGTTGTATGCGACGCAGCAGCGTCATGGTGTGATGAAAGCAAAGAGTCTGTTGTCTAAGGCCAGGGTAGCTTCAGTTCTCATGTTAACATGTATATAAACAAAAACTATGAGAAATCTGAATATTTGTGTAACTTTTCTGAATATCTTGGTTGTGTAATTTCTAAAACTCAAATAAAATGATGTTAAACATGTATTAATTATCATTATTGCTCGAACACTCTACAATGTCTGAGCAGGTTATGAAAAGTATTTACTATGACCCGGCAAACCCTGGTGCTTATGTGGGTAGAGAGGGTTTGAAAAGAGCATAATTGGAAAAAACCAGGGAGATCCTCAAAAATGGTGAGGCCGATGACTGGCTGCTCGCCCAGGATACATACACGCTACACAGGCATGTAGCTATACATTTTAAAAGAAATAGAGTTATTGTTCATGATATAAATTCACAATTTCAGCTGGATTCGGACATGAGTGCTTACAGTGTGGAAAACAATAACAAGAAATTTGTTAACATGCATAGATGTATTAAGCAAATATGCATGGATTCGCGTGCTGAGAAATAAAAACGCTATAGAGGTAAAGCGAGCATTTGAAGACATAATAAAAGAAGGAAGAACACCGCAAAAAGTCCAAACGGACAAGGGGAAGGAGTTTTTTAAATCCCATTTTGAAATGTTGATGAAGAAGTACAACATAAAACATTTTGCTACAGGAAATGATGTCAAAGCGAGTATCATTGAGAGGTTTAATAAAACAATTAAATCACGAATGTGGAGGTATCTGACAGCGGCCAACACTCATCACTATGTTGAGGTTATTCAAGATTTAGTTCGTGGGTACAACCATAGCTACCATCGGTCTATTAAGATGAAGCCTGCTGACGTTTGTGAAGAAAATGTTAGATTAGTTCTCAAGAACCTGTATGGCACAACATTAACGAGAAATGGTAATCAAAGCTACAAGTTCCAGGTTGGGGATACTGTGAGACTCTCAAAGCTGAGAGGTGCGTTTACAAAAGGCTATGAAAAAGGGTACACAGATGAATATTTTACAATAACAGAATGCATTCCTCGGGTACCTCCTGTATATAGAATAAAATATTACGATGGTGATGTGATAGTTGGGACCTTTTATGAACAGGAATTGCTGAAAATAATCGTGGCTAAGGATAAAACTTTTAAAGTGGAAGCAGTTTTGAATGAGAAAGTACAGAAAGGGAGGAAAATGTGTCTTGTGAAATGGCTTGGTTGGCCTGAGAAATTCAACAGATGGATACCATCGGAACAAGTGGTTGACCTAGAAACTGGATAAAACTCCAGGATTTACAGGATCACGTCATTTACATTGACTGCGATCAGCATGGGTGACGTGCTATACCACTAAATTTGCTAAAGGTATAGATTTGAACTACATGACTTGAATAACGACAAAACTTGGAAATATGAACTCAACACCGGTTATTACAGCAGCATATTAAAACTAGTGATAGAGCTCAACAGTTATAAAAACACATGGTATATCGGTGGGGTACGACAAATTTAAAAATTGAATGTTTCTAAAAGGTGAGCCCCAGTTTAGTTTGAAATTTAGTGCAAAACTGGAACAGATATTGGGGTTAAAACCAGGTGAGCGGTGGTACGCCCCATGGTACGGAACATACCCCACAGATATTCTGGCGGGGTTTAACACCCTATACATCTACACAGACATAATTGATTATCAACGTGTTGGTGACAGTCATGTCCCACTGCTGCGAACTGTACATATTGCAGGGATAAAGAACGAAGTTGTCACAGTGACGTACGACAAGCCACACTATGTACCTCTTAGTAAGAGTCAATTTGATGAGATCTGTATTGAAGTAAAATCTGATCAAAACCAGCTGGTTTCATTTGTAGTGGGGAAGGTGATTGCAAAATTACACTTCAGACCCGTCAAACAATCTTTTAGAATTTAAGATGCAGCCGCAGAAGCTCTATGATGATCTTTGAAGGTATGTTGAATACTACACAACACAGGCCGGTAACGGTTTACCGGGGTATCATGGTAGCCCAGCAATGTATGGGGCCGGTCTAGGGGGCCTTTTCCGAGGACTTTTCCGGATGGCAATACCTTTGTTGAAGCGCAGGTTCTCCATAGCAAAACCATATCTGAAGAGTGCGGCTAGGAATATAGTTGGCGATGTTGTCAACAGTGTTATGTTACGACAAACAAAACAGCAGGATGGTTCTGGATTGATGGTTATGTCTCGAGGTGTTAGAAAGAGACCACCTGGTAGGCAGAGCCTACCCAAGAGTAAAAAACACAAGAATGAGACAAAAACAAGAGCCAAGGTTAAAAGAGGACATACACCCCGGAGGACACTCAAAGGGAACACGACAAATCTGATTAAGAATATATTTTAGAAAGATGGCACTCCTACACCGTATGTCTGGCGAATGTATGAAGACAGAGTTGGATTTATTCACAGTCCCCTTCACACAACATCTATTGAGAAAAATACATACATTGAAATACCGACCCTATCAGCAATATCAGACGCAGCCCCTCTGGAGTTCTTTATTGCCGGGAATGGCGAAGACTACGTTGATCTAAACAATACTTTGTTGTACCTACGTGTAAAAGTCACTAAACCGGAGCACGTGTTGGGGTTATCAACTATCCGATAGCCACCCTATTTTCACAAGTGGATGTCTCCTTGGGTGATCGTTTCATTAGCCAGAGTAGCAACACATACCCCTACAGAGCCGTTATAGAGAGCATTCTGAATTATGGATGTGATACATTAAAGACACAGTTTTCAGCTGGGTTGTTTTACAAGGATGCCGCAGGTCACATGGATGTTACGGACCCTGCAGGCGAGAACGATGGACTTACGAAAAGGGCCGCCTATTCGGCGGATAGCACAACATTTGAAATGATCGGCCCTGTTCATAGCAATATCTTCTTTCAAGAGAAACTTATGTTAAACGGTGTTGACATAAAGGTTAGGATGGTGCGCGGTAAAGATGAGTTCTGCCTTATGGGGGTCGGAGATGTGCGTTATCGTTTGCATATACCATCAGCATCACTATTTGTCAAGAAAGTGTTTCGCCAGCCATGAAACTTGGACACGCTCAAGCGCTACTCTCAACCAATGCCAAGTACCCAATTGAAAGAGTGTGTATGAAGACATTCAGTTTACCGGCTGGGGGTCATGTTTGTAACCAGGAAAACCTATTTTTAGGACCTCTGCCAAAATGTATTGTAATCGGATTGGTGGACAATGACAGTTTTACCGGAAGTTACACAAAAAATCAATTTAATTTCAAGCATTATAATTTGGAGTTTATGGATGTAGATGGTCAGCAATTTCCTAGCAAACCATTCCAACCAAATTACACAACAGGGTCAGCAGTGCGTGAATTTTACCAATTGGCCTTAGCTTCAGGAAAACACCTAAAGGACCAAGCCTTGGCTATTGACAGGTCGGACGGCTATGCCCTTTATGCATTCAACTGCGCGCCAGACGAGGAATGTGGTCAGCACATAGTCAGGGAATGTACGACTTGAGATGAGGTTCAGACAACCACTACCCCACACAATTAATTTAGTTGTTTATTCAATCTTTGACATTATCGAAGTGTCAAACCGGCGACAAGTCATGGTTGACTACTATTAGGAGAACTGTGTGGAAATGAATACCGCAGAGTTGACCAGTGTGGTGAACCAATTTTCATCTAGGACCCATTTCTATGGTGTGCTGGCAAGTGGCCAACTACCTAGGGTGCCTGTCCGAGATGTTGCATCAATGATGATTGTTAATACACACCCAAGCAATCACCCTGGGGAGCACTGGCTGGCTATTTACATAACGGATGATGGCATTGGAAGGTTTTATGACAGTTTTGGAAACCCCCCAGATTTTACATATTTTCCCAAGTCAATCAATGCCTTTCTGAAAACCTGTGAGAATGTGGAATACAGTTCAAAACAAGTACAGGACCTGGTTTCAACCACGTGTGGACAGCATTGTGTGTTCTTTCTCTTTCTAATGACAAAAGGTCTGAGTTATAAAGATTTTGTCTTTTTATGCTGATGATTTACGAGAAAATGATGCCCTAGTCTCAAAGTTTGTAGCTAAGATGTGCCAGAGTAAGCGTTATAAGCAAATGTTTAATTGCATACAACATGCTCAATCTTGTGAAACGTTTAATTTGTGCCATGGTTGTTGAAGAAATAGAAAAGCCAATCACGTGTATGTCAACTTTATTATTCAAAAATAAAAACATTTGTAAAACCACATCAATGTTTACATATTATTTTTCATACATTTATTCAAGATAAAACAAACATACAAAGTATCACAAATGATTAAAAAAGCATAAAATAAAAACACATTAAAATGGAAGCCATTTTGTGGGGTCCGTGGTATGAGGTTCAAAGAAAGCTTTGGTTGGTTGAAAACCAGTTGCTGGTAGTGTGGCTAAATCATCCATTGTGTCACCAGACGTTTGTTTATACAAATTGATTTTATGTCTTACATGAGCATTTGGAATAGTTGTAAAAGGCATGTTGAGACATGCCATGGCCTCTAATAACACCCCCCACCCCAACAGTCTTCTATCGTCAGCAATTTTATTGGTTGCTGTCACACTTTTAACAAGATCCAACAGGTGCGAGCCCTTGATTATCTCTACTTTGAAAACGAATTCACCATTTGAATTCCATGAAGACCTGTGCATTCTATTAAGAATATATTCAACATTCTTTCTACGCCTCGCAGGCACATTATCCAAAATTTCATCAACATTTCGGTCAACAGTTTGCTTATTCTCAGTCACGTTTACTACATCAGACCCTGTCTCAGACCCGGATAGACTTAAAGTCAGTGTGTTTGTATCAAGCTCCCCCTGTCGCACAACAGCCAAAAATCTTTGTAAAATGGCAGAGTATCTTTTAGCTTTCTCATGTAAATCCATATCAGGCTTCAACAGTATATTGCGAATCGATGAGTCCAAATCATTTTCAACAGACATCGGTGCTAGTCGTTTTGGATTCTCGCAGTTTTTCTAACTGATGTTGTGGCACCAGAAACATTTTCTGAGCATGCTCCATGTTGTTTAACCCTGTCTTGATGCAATTAGACTGGTTAAGAATGGAACTGCAACGCTTAGTAACGGCAGTAGAAAAGCTCCAGATTGGTTGATGGTTTTTCTTTTCCTTGCGACTGAAGTGTTCTTTCTAGACATGTATATCATTTTGGTTTTTTGTCTCTTTACTTTTCGGAGCTGCGATTCTGTTAAGGGTATATTTCCGCGCCTTAGATTATGCGCTATTTCACAGAGTGATAGAATGAGGTCGGTGGATACTGATTCTAAAATAACTTTTCGTTGACTTGCCGGTGCTTTAAATATCATCTTCAAAAGTGGTAAATTTCTACGAATGCGTTTAGACATGATCAAACTTTCTTAGGAACGTACACGACAGGCCAATCCCCTGAAAATAACCCTGTTCTCAGACGGTAGTCTTCTGGTGTTATAGCTTTAAAGTCAATAAGTAGATAACCAAAAGGCGGATGTGTTGCATCTTTAAAACTCTCCATGAAGAATCGAGAAAGACCGGGGTATATCTGTCTGCCTAAAATACTAATCTGCTGATTGTCGCGGGTTTTTTTAAACAAGATGAGGTAGTTTGTGTTCAAGTCAATAGTTCTACTAGATTTGCCTTTAAAAAACATGTTTTGGACAAGGTAAATTTCACTCAGGTTACGGTGGTGTGAATACTGTGTGAAAACTCTCTCCATCTCCAAACTCTCTGATGCACTTTTCATTAAATCGTCAATAATTAAAAGGTTGTTTTTCTGAATCGGTAGCAGATTGTCATCACACAGCTATGTTGGTAGACCTTCTATAAAATGTATCCCCTTACCTTCAACATTTCGTCATACAGCGGTTGCCAACATGAATAAACCCAGACGATATTTTGAATTTCTTTGGAGAATACAACCTCAGCATTATCCAACAACATCTTCACAAAATATGTTTTACCAGAGTTACTGGGGCCACTAATGACACAGCTGAACGGGTGTTGTAGTCGCGGGTCAAAACCGCTATCCATCCTAGACTGTGGTTTAGTACACTTAAGGCCTTGTGCTGTAATCAGGGAGCAGTACACGCTTGTTGTACACAACTCTGAAACGCTTAGACACTATTTGGTTTTTCAACGTGAATGTTCTTTTAGCTCTAGCAATTGTGTCTGCATTAACAAGAACATGATCATCATCACTGCCCTCACCCCGTACAAAGTTATCAACCAGTCGTGTCAGCGTCTCCAAATTAACAATGGTTGTGTTGTAGCTGTTGAGCGTAATGCCTTTTGCTTTGAGACAGGTCAGACCTTTAACGGTTTTGTAACCGTATGTCTTTGGCCCACCACTAACAAATTGAGCTATGCTGTCACCATCCGGTAACTCATCGGTCAAGTCACCCAAGAACGGGCCCAGTGGGGGCACCCAATCCCCATGGCGTGTGACAAAGATCACGGAATCAGTGTCTGTGTAGAGTACACGTCTATCTAACTTCTCCAAGAGTGAATACAACTTGAGTCTAGCATAAGCGGTTGTGAACGCGGCAATAAAAATGTTGCCGTTACGTGATTTGATTGGTGTCTGTTTTGTGTAACGCCACTGTACCATCGTAACAGTGTCTGAGATGAACGAGAAATAACCAACATCTATTTCACTGGAAAAAGGTAGTGGCTAAACTCCTCCGGATCTGTAATTAACATTGTGTTCATAAGGTTATTCCGCTCACCCATCTTACCCCAAAGACTATTCATTGCCAATTTAGCTAAATATCGCCTAGCACTGTTTACAACAATGTTTTCCTTGTCAAGCTGCACACCCTCTTTTTCATGATATTCACGGATATACCGGTCTTTAGCCTCATCGTCAACCACAGATGGTGGGAAGCCACTAGCTTCCTGCTTGTGCTTCAGGAATGTTCTCATGTAATCTGCAAAAAGATCATCTGATGTCCTGGTGAAATCCCAGATTTCAAATATTTCCACAATGCGATAACCTTTCTCAACAGCCTTAACCAGCTCAATAGAAACCCAGGTACCGGTTAAAGATCTTTCTGAATCAGTATGTGAACAATCAGTTACCTGGTTTTCAGACTCTGCACATAATCTACACAATGGAAAGAACAGCTTACCGCCAACCCTGTGTGGTAAAACGGGGTGATTAAAGGCCTTTCGATGGACACACTGTAGCCTTAACAATACCAAAGTAGTTGTCTAGTTGAAATCTCAAAAGATTATGTCTGGATGCCCAATAGGATAAGTCTTTGTCTTGTTGCAGAATGGGTAAAGACTACAGACATCATTATACTGAATAGTCTCCCCTTCTCGAGCCGTAAACTTCAGATGAATCGCATTAGTACGACCGCCAAAAAGAGCATCCTGAGGGTCAAGGCGCTCTGGAGCACCAAAGGTCTTCAAGAAAGCTTTGACATGTGCGGATGTGTTTTTAAGCTGGTTCCACTCACACTCCCATATGTATTGAACATGTACAACATAGAAATTCATAGACCGTGCTAAAACCATTGCGTTCAGCATATCCATCAACGTAGTAGGCACCGATTTTCACTTCACCCTTGTTCAGGGCGTGCTGTATTGATATATTCTCATCGGAGGCCACATATTTAAGACACTGGATTGAGCTGTTTGAGAATGTCTTCTGACAACGGTTGTAGTTGTCTGAGGGGACCAATGCAATGGTGTCCTTGGTGAGAATCTGTTGCAAAAGACTTTCATGCAAGCCGAAGCAATTGTAATTGACCAGAATGGGTCAACACCACCACACTCCAGGAACTCGAGTCTGTAGCGCATACAACCCTCTCTCAAGATGACCACATCATTCACACAGTAAGCCTTTATTTCATCCTGCATGACAAAGGGGTCTGCGGAAACAGTTGCATACCATTGCAAAAACTCATCTTTTTCTTTAGCCATCATGGTATTCACACCATAGTATTGCGATTCCGGATGGGGGCCAACATAGTTCTCATTCTCCTTGATGTTAAACTTGTAAGGAAAGTAGCCTTTTTCCGAATCCTTAAAACCCCTAGCACGTGGCAAGGCTGACAGCTTCATAGGTAGAAAGCAATGACTACCAATGTATCTCTGATTGAATGTGCTGTCTGTAAAAATCATGAGCTTGCTACCATTAGCAATAAGTGTCGTGCCAATACCATTCTTAGCAAGGTACTGCATCAAGATGTAACCATCGAAACCTTTAGAGTTGTGTGCTATAAATGTGTAGTCATTATATTTCGGTTGCCTAAATTTTTGAAAAAAAGCAGTGACACAACCATCTCCGGCTGAACACCACGTCTTGTTATCAAAGCTTATTGCACACACAAAATTTGCAGTGTGTACACCATTCACCGGATTGGCAATAGTCTCAAAATCATAAAATATGTAGCGCTCACTGGGGTCCTCGGGCTTGGAGGGTTTTGGGGTTGAGTATGACAATCTTCATGAAGACAGACACTACAGCTATGTTTACAACCATGATCACCACGTGTGTTGAAACCGGTATAGCACCAGTCACAGACATAAGACACACCAAGAAAACCCTTCAGATTCATGATGCCATAGAAATGGTTATCGTGTAAGTACATAAAGACAGTTCTAGGGTGGGTTTCCTCGCTGTTTTGAAACTTGGTAAAGTGACCATCCCGTGTTTGGTGAAAGACAACAATTTTACACCCTGTCATTTCTACAAACCGAACAATATCTGTGAATGCCACACAATCAGCTAATGCTAAACCAGCGCCCTTATGTAACTCACGACCACTAACCAGGGCCTCAGGATATGTGTACTGCGGGTTCAACATACCCATCAAACAAACAGAAAAACACGTAGTATCATTATTCGCAGCCACATATAAATGTCTTCTTTTTTTATTGATAATCTGCTCTATCAACAATGTTTGAGCTTCACGTCGCGGGGCACCACCCTCACGGTTTTTGACAATTTGTACCACCAGTTCAATAAATCACCATTCTGACACATTATACCCTACACTAACTACTCATAGCATGAAATTGTGAAGTGTAAAACCGTGTTATATGTACGCAAAGGGAAGAGAGTGGGTTGGTGTGTGAGTGGTTGTTCGTCTGTGTGCGATGGACTGGTGACCTGTCCAGGGTGTACCCATGTGTATACCCTGCCTTGCGCCTAATGCTAGCTGGGATTGGTTAGAAGATGGCTGGATGGATAGTCTGTAACTAATTTAATTAATTACTAAGCTGTTTGTCTCACTTTCAGGACAAACAGGACATGATTCATGATTCAGTACAACTGCTTGTAATTCGGGACTGTACCAACATTTTTGGGACTTCTGGTCACCCTAATTGGTTATTATAGTTTATTTCTGAGTTCTTTTGAGAAACCTTTGAGAAATATTTCATAGGCAATCACATAAGTTCACTATATTTGTATATATTGTTACCTATAAATTAGAAGACATACATTTGTCAAATGTATCACAGTGTTTTTCTGTATAAAAAAATCTACATGACAAAAACATTATTTAAACACAGTCATGTTGTAATTTTTTGTGGCATTGTATTGCTTGTCATATTACAGTTTATTTGTGTTTAAACTACAGTAATATGTAAATTGTAAAAGTAAATGTGTTTCTTTTCACATATTTTTACTTTATAATTAACATTTTTGTTTGGTTTAGTATTTAGCAAAATATTACTGTAAATTTAACACTGCTTCGCTGTTTTTCTATTTACAGTTTTTTAATGTCATGATTTTACAGCATTTCATTGTTAATTCCACTTTTTTTACAGTGTTGTTTTTATCATAAAACCTTTTGCTGTACAGTCTCATCCTGACGAGGACCTAGACATTTCCGATTTGTTTCCGTTCCCTAACTATTGGTGTGATGATATCCTAAAAGATCATGTTGTTTAAAAGTATTGTTTTTTTGCAGTCTAAAGCCTAATGAGTTGATGCTTAATGATCTGTGAGTAAACTTAGTTAAGAATTAACATTACACAATATTTAATGATATAGGGCGGATTGTTATGGAAACGTCTTGAACTATGATATCACTAGATCATTGGATTCTCTGACATTTTGTTAATCTGCTTAAACCAATAAGGGTATATTTTCTTTGGTCTTCAGGAATGTGGCCAGTTGTCTGAGAGTGTCTTTTACAATGTTCCCCTAGCTCTTTGGGGGAAGTAGGGGCAATTTGGGTAAACACCTATGACAGGATAGGGGAAGACACAACCGGGGCCAGGAAGGGATAAAGGAACAAATGTTGTCTTTACAGAATATATATAATTGAGACATGTGTGTCCCAAACAAACAAAGACCGGAGTTACATACCAAGCAATAGAGAAGCAGACAATGCCAAAATGTACACATTTCCATAACAAGATTCGCTTTCAGTAGGTCACACTCTGGTAACCTCAGGAATGTGAAATGGATAACACTTAATTTGAAGGGGTGTGCATAAGAGTGATATGACATTGTCATGATACTGTCATAGCTATGACATGACACATGTAAGAATCATTATGAACGTTTGTGAATGTTGTCATTAGGTGTCATTCGGCTGATTATGTCATTTTTTATGCAAGGTTGACATTGTTTGGGACTTGACATTAACTCAGTCAACACAACCTGCCAATGTCTTTATGACAACTTGACATTAACTAAGACAAAATATCTTGTCAATGTCTTTGTTATAACAACTTGACATTAACCACGACAACATTAGATAAGATTCAACTTTATTGTAATTGAACAAGTACAGTACAATGAAATTGAAGGAGTAGGGTAGCATGTGCAACTGAAATGCAGAGATAGCAGCAATGAGGTTCCCGAGGTAGACATGTACCTGTAACAACTGAAAACTTCAGACAAGGCAGTGTCAGAGTCAAGTAGTACAAAGGGTGGCTATGGTTAGTGATGGGTCACCTAGTTCAGCAGGGTTACAGCAGATGGAAAGAAAGTGTTCCTGTGCCTGCTGGTGTGGGAATGAAGAGACCTGTACCACCTGCCTGATGGAAGGAAGGCAGTTTGTGCCATGGATGTGACGGGTCCCTGATGATGCCACACACCCTGTGCAGACACCGCTTGTGCTGGAGGTCTATGATGGCTGGGAGCTAGGTACCAGTGATGTGCTGGGTGGTTTCCACCACCCTTTGAAGGGCCTTCCAGTCGACCACGGAGCAAACGCCAAACCATGCTGTGTCGCAGTTAGTCAGAAACATTACCTGTCATAAACATGTCATAGCAGGCCTGATTATCAAACTTGAAGAAACTATATAGCTTTATGTGTTAGCATTAAATGCAACTGTCATATGTGGTTGGTTTTGACATTGGTTGTCATGAGACAATTATAACTGTGTCATGAATATTTTTCTTGACCTCAAGTAATGTGGCACAATTTGGACTTGTCATAAAGATGTCATGACATGTTATAACACTGTCAAAGACTTTCATAACAGTGGCATGAATATTTTTCTTAACCTCAAGTACAGTGGTACAATTTAGACTTTTTGGTTAAATGTGGAAATTTTTTGTCAAATGCTTTTAAATACCTTAACAAAAGCAAACAAATGTTTCCTAAAAAAAAATACTACTTTCAACAATCCTACTTTGGTAACGCTGGTAAGGGTACACGAACAACCATTAACAAATGCAGTAGTTACCTTGAACGAACATTGATGAACAAGACATGAACAAACGTTTAACAATAATAACTCTTACTTTATTAATGGTGTACAAATGCATTAACAAACAGTGTAGTGTCATTTGTTCATGTTGACACAGGACATAAGCTCATGTCGTTTTTTGCAAGAACACAGTACTGTCATTTGTTAAGGTTGATACAGGGCATCCATTCATGTACAGTACCTAGTTATTTGCATGAACAATAGCCTAAGTAATATAAACTATTCATAATATAATCACATTGAAAACATCATTTATAAAGTAGGCTAGATAGTGATATTTTAACAAATTACCTTCATGTTAACACAAATAAAACATGGCTGAGCAAGTTTGCCAAGTGCTACACGGAACTGACAAACACTTCACTGGCGCTAGCATACAGCTAACTGGAGCCAGCTAATAACCAACTTGGTTTTAGATGTACACGCTAGTGGCCTACACGTCTACATTGTTATAATGCACGATCGGATTTATAGATGAATAGATGATGGGATATATTTGTATTATTATAATTTTTTGGTCCATTTGAGATCTGGGGCTATTCATAAAAGATCTGGGGCTATAGCCCCGGACTCCCAGGCCTAACGACGCCAGTGACAAGGAACAAGGAACTAGCTAATCGCTAACTCTTACAGTGCAACGATTGCAAAGTTCCTAAACAATACAGTTACAAAATTCTATTATATTAATCCTAGGGATATTGTCAGGAATATTTTCAGTACAGTACAGTAACAAATTTATTTTTTCCAAAGGAATGCACCACCGTCATGGCATTTTACATAGACCTGGGTCTTTGTCATAGTTATACAATTACCACGCTTTTCCAACCCTCTACACTTTAACAGGCAAGTTATCAAACTGTATCGAAAGGTCCAGTGTTCTTTTGTACTTTACTGACAAGGAAAACAGAAAAATGATAAGACATGGCTTTTCCTTGAAGAGTTACGAGAATGCGTTGGTGTTTTGTTCATTAACAGTCCCAATGCAACACGACCACGTCAAACTGCCCCCATAGGCCAACCGTAGTAAGTGTCATTCAATATAAAAGTGTCCTTCAAAATTCTATATCAACCCCAAATGCGACCATACATTTTGTATGTGTCACACCTATTTGAAGACGCAAGTAGCCAGTCTACCTTTTAATAATGGTTACTGCACTGTAATCATATTAACAAATTGGATTATGTATATTATCTCTTGGATAATGTATATTACTTAGCCTATTGTTCATGCAAACCACTAGTTACATGAATGGATGTCCTGCATCAACATTAACAAAATTACAGTACAAACTATGTTCCTGCAAAAAACATTGATATTAACTTGACTTGTTTTTTCACATCATGGAAAAGTCTGCCCAAGACACCATTATAATGGTGTATGGCTAACTAGTGGTGCCACTATCATTTTGAGGTGAATTTTAAGTGACTCAGGAGTGCGATTACCTTAATGACTCCATATTTACAATTTGTATTTCTGCCATGCATGCTCAATATGCTGAGTATGAGCACCAGTCTCAAGTTCCTTTTATGGTAGACAGAACACTGGCTAAATTGTTTCTTCAAGTTTGATAATTAGGCCCATGTTTATGACAGGTTATGTTGTCTTGGTTACTGTCATGTTGTCATAAAAAAAGACACTGACAGGTTATGTTGTCTCAGTTAATGTCAAGTTGTCATAACAAAGACATCCCAAACAATGTCAACCTTGCATAAAAAATTACATAATCAACCGAATGACACCTAATGACAATATTCATAAAATGTCAAAATTATTCTTTCATGTGTAATTTCATGGTTATGAGTCATGTCACTCTTATGCACACCCCTTCAAATAAAGTGTTACAAAGTTTAAGGTGACCATCTGGCATGGGGGTCAGAACTTTTTCCACTCTTAATGTGACCTATATTGTGAACAATTCAATTGAAAAACAAACAGAAATTTTCAAGAGGAAAAAAACGAAAAATAAAAACCTTACAATAACCTGGTTGCATAAGTGTGCACACCCTTAAACTAATACTTTTTTGAAGCACCTTCTGATTTTATTACAGCACTCAGTCTTTTTGGGTAGGAGTCTATTAGCATGGCACATCTTGAATTGGCAATATTTGCCCACTCTTCTTTGCAAAAGCGCTGCATTTTAACTGGGGTGTGTAGACCTTTTATATCCACTGTACATGTGGTGGGGCACAAACACTTGTTACACTCAGAGGACCTTACGGATCTTGTCAGGCTCTACGTCCACCAATTTTAGAGGCTGTAGGTTGGAGTAGAGATTGCTACTGTATATAATAATGGTTTTCGGATATTAAACTGTTGATATTTTGTCGTGGTCGACCTATTAAATGCATTTTCCCTTTTGGTATTCCTTGTGCATGAGGGTTCCGATTGGCTGCAATTGGATTCTTTGGTGAAATATATACTCTCGTTCATATAGGTTGTTTTTAGCCTGAAAGTTTAGTTTTTTATTGTAAGGTTTTGTTTTACTTTGTTTGGTGTTCACTGTGTCGTTATTGTGTTTCAATGGCAAGCCCCACTCTTTCTACTTTTAATGTGACCTATAACATGAACAATTCAATTGAATAACTAACTGAAATCTTTGAGAGGGGAAAATGAAAAATAAAAACCTTAAAATAACCTGGTTGCATAAGTGTGCACACCCTTAAACTAATACTTTGTTGAAGCACCTTTTGATTTTATTACAGCACTCAGTCTTTTTGGGTAGGAGTCTATTAGCATGGCACATCTTGACGTGGCAATATTTGCCCACTCTTCTTTGCAAAAGCGTTCCAAATATGTCAGATTGCAAGGACATCTCCTGTGCACAGCCCTCTTCAGATCACCCCACAGATGTTCAATTGGATTCAGGTCAGGGCTCTGGCTGGGACATTCCAAAAAGTTAATCTTCTTCTGGTGAAGCCATGCTTTTGTGGATTTGGATGTGTGCTTTGGGTCGTTGTCGTGTCGTTGCACACCCTCTTATAACTGGGTATGTGGCTGAAATGTGTGCAGAAATGACCAATCACATTCAAACTCATGTTGAATAGAAGTAATTATACACCTGCCATCATTTAAAGTGACTAAAGTGATTAATCACAAATAAAGTTCAGCTGTTCTAGTAGCATTTTCCTGACATTTTCTTAGTTGCATTTCAGAGCAAAAGCCATGGTCCGCAGAGTGCTTCCAAAGAATCAGAGGGATCTTATTGTTGAAAGATATCAGTAAGGAGAAGGTTACAAAATAATTTCCAAAGTATTAGATATACCATGGAAGACAGTGAAGACAGTCATCATCAAGTGGAGAAAATATGGTACAACAGAGACATTACCAAAAACTGGACATCCCTCCAAAATGTATGAAAAGACGAGAAGAAAACTGGTCAAGAAGGCTGCCGAGAGGCCTACAGCAACATTAAAGGAACTGCAGGAATTTCTGGCAAGTACTACAAGTTACATGTGACAGCAATCTCCCGTATTCTTCATATGAATGGGCTATGGCGTAGGGTGGCAAGACGGAAACCCTTTCTTACAAAGAAAAACATCCAAGCCCGGCTGAAGTTTACAAAAACAAACATCAAGTCCCCCAAAAGCACTTGGGAAAATATATTATGGTCTGATTAAACCAAGGTTGAACTTTATGGCCATAATTCCAAAAGGTATGTTTGGCGCAAAAACAATACTGCACATCACCCAAAGAACACCATAGTCACAGTGAAGCATGGTGGTGGCAGCATCATGCTTTGGGGCTGTTTTTCTTCAGCTGGAACCGTGGCCTTAGTCAGGGTGGAGGGAATTATGAACAGTTCCAAATACCAGGCAATTTTGGCACAAAAACTGCTTTTTCCACAAAGAAAAAACATATTTGAATTCACTTGCAATAATTTTATTTTGTTTAATACTGTACTCATGGTAAAGATACACAGTATCACCAATAGGCACTTAATATACAGTGGATATAGAAAGTCTACACACCCCAGTTAAAATGTCAGGTTCTTGTGATTTAAATGAAAGAAAATAGGTACTCACGTATTCATTTCATTATGAACACCAAGGCTTCTGTATGATTTGAATTATGTTTATTGATTAGAAATCTTGTACTGATTGCTATACAAAATCCAGTGTAATGAATTGACTAGATCCAAACTTGCTTTAGATTGTTCACAGACACAAAGGATAGGTGAAGACCTTGGTCAGAATGCTCTGTTCTTAGATGTGATTATGCCCATAACTGAAGGCGTCTGGCATTAAACTCTCATTTATGGCACAGCTACAAATTAGGTGGAGTTGTTTGTGTCCCTTCTGTTTCTTACATTTTGGGGAGAATAGAAACAAGTGGTGGCACAGATCAGGAGGTCTGTTAACTTTGACCTAGAACTATGGTTGCTATAACAGTGTTCTACCTTATTGTCATGTTTGTGTTAAAACTTGTTTTCTTCTATGCATCTTGAACAGAAGACTGACAAGACGAGGGGTAAAAAAAAGTTAAAAGCAATGTCACTTCAGAACAACCTACAGACAATTTAATGTGACATGTTCTCTCTGCGATTGAATAAAACTTAAATAATGAACATCTATCCAGTTTAGGGTTTTACAGACTCCTGAGAAAACTGACTTTTCCAACATAGCGTCAAATTGAACTAAAAGACCTAGCACAGGGCTGTCAGGTCCCTGTACGACGAAGCAGGAGCTTGGTCCGCATTGCCGGCAGTAAGTCAGACTTGTTCCCAGTGCATGTTGGGCTGTGTCAGGTTTGGGGACAACACAATTTCGTCTCTGCTCTTTGCGGATGATGTTGTCGTGTTGGCCCCTTCAAACCAGGACCTTCAGCATGCACTGGGACGGTTTGCAGCCGAGTGTGAAGCGGTGGGGATGAGAATCAGTACCTCCAAATCTGAGGCCATGGTCCTCAGTCGGAAAAGGGTGGCTTGCTTCAGGTTGGTGGAAAGTGCCTGCTTCAAGTGGAGGAGTTTAAGTATCTAGGGGTCTTGTTCACGAGTGTCGTGGTGTCGTGGTGAAGAAAGAGCTGAGCCGCAAGAAGAAGCTCTCGATTTACCGATAGGGTGAGAAGCTCGGTCACCCGGGAGGAGCTCAGAGTAGAGCCGCTGCTCCTCCACATCGAGAGGGGTCAGCTGAGGTGGCTTGGGCATCTGTTTCAGATGCCTCCGGAACGCCTTCCTGGGAAGAAGCCTGGGAAGAAGCCTGGGAACGCCTCGGTGTCCCCCCGGAAGAGCTGGGGGAAGTGTCTGGGGAGAGGGAAGTCTGGGCATCTCTGCTTAGACTGCTGCCCCCGCGACCCGGCCCCGGATGAAGCGGAAGAAGATGCCATGCCACCTAGCACATTTGTGTCTATAATGACATCCATCCATCAATCATCTTCCGCTTATCGGGGGCCGGGTCGCAGGGGCAGCAGTCTAAGCAGGGATGCCCAGACTTCCCTCACCCCAGACACTTCCTCCAGCTCTTCCGGAGGGACACCGAGGCGTTCCCAGGCCAGCCGGGAGACATATTCCCTCCAGCGTGTCCTAGGTCTTCCCCGGAGTCTCCTCCCGGTGGGACGGGACCGGAACACCTTCCCAGGAAGGCAAACCGGAGGCATCCGAAACAGATGCCCAAGCCACCTCAGCTGACCCCTCTCGATGTGGAGGAGCAGCGGCTCTACTCTGAGCTCCTCCCGGGTTCTGGAGAGGAGAATACGGCCGATAGTAGAATTTGGAGGTACTGATTTTCATCCCACTGCTTCACACTCGGCTGCAAACTGTCCAAGTGCATGCTGAAGGTCCTGGCTTGAATGGGCCAACATGACAACATCTTCCGCAAAGAGCAGAGACGAAATAGTGTGGTCCCCAAACCTGACACCCTCCGGCCCCTGGCTGCGCCTAGAAATTCTGTCCATAAAAATTACGAACAGAACCAGCGACAAAGGGCATCCCTGCCGGAGTCCAACATGCACTGGGAACAAGTCTGACTTACTGTCGGCAAAGCGGACCAAGCTCCTGCTTCGGTTGTACAGGGACCTGACAGCCCTTAGCAAAGGACCCAGGACCCCATATTCCCGAAGCACCCTCCACAGGATGCCACAAGGGACACAGTCGAATGCCTTCTCCAAATCCGCAAAACACATGTGGATTGGTTGGGCAAACTCCCATGAACCCTCCATCACCCTGTAGAGGGTATAGAGCTGGTCCAGTGTTCCACGGCTTGGACGAAAACCACACTGTTCCTCCTGAATCCGAGGTTCTACTATCGGCCGTATTCTCCTCTCCAGAACCCTGGCATAGACTTTCCCGGGGAGGCTGAGAAGTGTGATCCCCCTATAGTTGGAACACACCCTCCGGTCCCCCTTCTTAAAAAGAGGGACCACCACCCCGGTCTGCCATCCCAGAGGCACTGTCCTCGACTGCCATGCGATGTTGCACAGGCGTGTCAGCCAAGACAGCCCCACAACATCCAGAGACTTGAGGTACTCAGGGCGAATCTCATCCACCCCCGGTGCCTTGCCACCGAGGAGTTTCATGACCACCTCTGTGACTTCAGCCCGGGTGATGGACGAGTCCACCTCTGAGCCCTCATCCTCTGCTTCCTCAATGGAAGACGTGACGGCGGGATTGAGGAGATCCTCGAAGTACTCCTTCCACCGCCCAACGACATCCCCAGTTGAGGTCAACAGCTGCCCACCTCTACTGTAAACAGCGTTGGTAGGGCACTGTTTCCCTCTCCTGAGGCGCCGGATGGTTTGCCAGAATCTCTTCGAGGCCAGCCGATAGTCCTTCTCCATGGCCTCACCGAACTCCTCCCAGGCCCGAGTTCTTACGGCCACAGCTCCGAGCGGCCGCTTCGACAATGGCGGTGGAGAACATGGTCCACTCGGACTCAATATCTCCAGCCTCCCTCGGGATCCAGTCGAAGCTCTGCCGGAGGTGGGAGTTAAAGATCTCTCTGACAGGAGACTCGGCCAGACGTTCCCAGCAGACCCTTACAGTACGCTTGCCTCTCACCATGGGCCTCACACCAGCCCGCCGCCTCTCACCATGGGCAACTCCAGAGTGGTGAAGAGTCCATCCTCTCTCAAGGAGTGTGGTTCCAGAGCCCAAGCCGTGCGTAGAGGTGATCCCGACTACCTCTAGTCGGAACCTCTCAACCTCACGCACAATCTCAGGCTCCTTCCCCGCCAGGTAGGTGACGTTCCACGTCCCTAGAGCTAGTTTCCTTGTCCAGGGAACAGGTTGTCTAGGCCCCTGCCTTCGACTGCCGCCCGATCCTCTCTGCACCGGCCCCTTATGGTCCCTCCTGTGGGTGGTGAGCCCACGGGAAACCGGCCCCATGTTGCTTGTTCAGGCTGAGCACGGCCGGGCCCCATGGGGAAAGGCCCGGCCACCAGGCGCTCGCGAACGAGCCCCAACCCCGGGCCTGGCTCCAGGGTGGGGCCCCGGCTGCGCCATACCGGGCGACGTCACAGAACACAAAATGTTTTTCATCATTAAGGGGGTTTTGAACCGCTCTTAGTCTATAATGACAATGACATCAAAATTACATTCTCACCTAAGCATTCTTATTTTAGAAAATTTGCATATCTACATGCTCTGTGGAGAGGTAACTGCAGAGAATTTAGGAGCAGGCTTGTGGTGGAGAAGACTCTCTGCTTGTACAGAGGATGCTGGTACGGCAAGGTAGGGATTGTTTGTGGTAGTGTATTAAAACTTTATACACATTTACATATCTACATATTTATTTTACAAACTGGTGTGGTTTTTAGATATATAAATTAAACTGCAAATGCATGGTTTTGATTTAAATGAATGAATAAAGAATTTGTTACAATTGACCCCATTGTCTGGGGTAGTTGTAACAGTGCTTATTGTGAACTGTAACAGATTGAAAGTGCATAAATCATGACAAGCAACTGATTACTGAACACCTTGAGACCAATGACAGCCAGTTTAACATTTTGTTTGACACACCACTTTGAAAAGTACTGACAAATGCCAGTGACTCTGCTGCATGTATTGCATAATATAGGTCTAAGCCTAAACATTCACTCACTATATGCAAGTGTGAAATATACAGCTCTGGAAAAAAATCTGTTTTCAACTTAGGAAGAGTTAGGAAGAATTTGGTGGAAAAACCCAGATTTTTCAGTTTTCATGCATCTTGGCATGTTCTCCACCAGTCTGTCACATTGCTGTTGGGTGACTTTATGCCACTCCTGGCACAAAAATCCAAGCAGCTCAGGTTTGTTTGATGGCTTGTGACCATCCATCTTCCCCTTGATCAAATTCCAGAGGTTTTCAATGGGGTTCAGGCCTGGAGATTGGGGTGGACATGACAGGGTATTGATCTGGTGGTCCTCCATCCACACCTTGATTTACCTGGCTGTGTGGCATGGAGCAAAGTCCTACTGGAAAAAAACATTCTCAGAGTTGGGGAAAATTGTCAGAAACGAAGGAACAGGTGTTCTTCCAGGATAACTGTGTACTTGGCTTGATTCAAGCGTCCTCACAAAGACAAATCTGCCCGATTCCAGCCTTGCATCTTTAGATCATCACCAATCCTCCACAGAATTTCACAGTGGGTGAGAGACACTGTAGTTTCTAGGCTTCTCCAGGTCTCTGTCTAACCATTACACGACCAGGTGTTGGGCAAAGCTGAAAATTTGACTCGTCAGAGAGGTTGACCATACTCCATTCCTCCACCGTCCAATCCTCATGGTCTTTTGCAAACTTCAACTTGGCTCTTCTTTGCTTCTCATTGACAAAGGACTTTTTTCTAGCTTTGCACGACATCAGTCCTGCCCCTAGGAGCCTGTTTCGAACCGTCCTCGCCATGCACTTCACCCCAGCTGCTGTTTGACATTCTTTTTGTAGGTCACTTGATTTCATCCTACGATTGTTGAGTGACATTTGAATAAGTTGACGGTCATCTCGGTCAGTGGACAGTCGTTTTCGCCATCTGCCAGTTTGTAGCTTTGATGTCCCCAATGTCTGTTGCTTGACCTTGTTCTTATGAACCGCCGTCTTTGAAATGGAAACAAATGGAAACTTCTTGTCATCACTCAAAGCTTTTCTTTTCAACTATTTTGTCATGCTGAAAAAAAAAAGTTTAAAAAAAGAATTCTAATTACCTTTGAGGT
This sequence comes from Esox lucius, assembly GCF_011004845.1. NCBI lineage: Eukaryota > Metazoa > Chordata > Actinopteri > Esociformes > Esocidae > Esox > Esox lucius. The sequence goes on from NC_047593.1 coordinate 940,053, forward strand.
ACTACTTGCACTGTTTTTGTAATTCAGCTGGTCCTATTGCAAGAGGATAGTGATGACCACAGCAGTGGTTTTTGTACTTTTCCTCATTAAATTAGATTTGGTTCAGGTAATCACCTAATCATTACCTCATTAGGTAAAATACGGTGTGCCTATTGGAATTTAACAGACACTGGAATGTAATAGCTGCCATACATGTAGAGATGCTGATTTAAGAAACATTAGGAGTGGTCTCTTAATCTTTTCCAGAGCTGTATATTACCAATTCTCCAAGGGAATGCAAACTTTTGAGCACAACTGTTATTTAGTATTTACACCTGTAATCTTAATTCTTTTAAATGCAGTAATATTCAATGGATGTTACACAATAAATTATTTTAAAAATACAACAGCTAGCTAATCTTAAAAAGCAGAGTTAGCATAATGAGAAAATATACTTCTTCAATACAGGAAATGGGTGGGTAAGGTACGTACGGTGCACCACAGAGAAAGGTTGCACTGAGAATAATTTGCATATTATTGTTTTTATTTGTTCAGGCTGCACTGAACAAATAATACAATATGATCGACAAGCACGTTTGGATATTCGTTCTTCATTGAACAAAGACTTTTACACTACTGACCAGAGTGACTGCTGCAATTGATTTGTTCTGCCGCCAATCTGTTTACCAATTCGCCAATGGAAGAGAAAGAACAGGGGTAAACGTGCCGGTGTCCTATGGAGGTCTCGGACAAGATACTGCAATTCGATTCTCGAGCGTTCTACTCACAATCCCTGGATAATAAAATGGATTAATTACACACACGGATTAACTTCCAACGGGACATTGCAAACTGTTGTGTGCTAGTGTTCGTGGAAACGTCTGGATCCTACCATGCCAGACTAGGGGCATCACCCCTGCTGGCTTTTCTATCTACCGACATGAGAAAATGTCAGAATCAGGTAAAAGTAAGGGCGTCAACACATCAACACATTTTTCACCAGACCTAGAGCTACTGTCTGTACAGATATGGCCCTTCTACCTTCCGGGGGAATTCAGCTCAGCTATTATCACAGCAGTCTACATAGCCCCCAGTCTACATAATTCAGGGGGAGATTTGTGTGCTAAAGGGACCTGCGCATGAATATATGCCTATAGCATAGGTACTTTTACAAATAAATACAGATATAAAGTACTCTGCGATCTTGCTGATATGCCGGTGGAATGCACACCTTGAGGCAGCTGCTATTGTTGTTGCCGATTTTAATAGAGCAGATATAAGGCACGTTTTACCAAAATACCACCAGCACATGAACCTTTCCCTTGACCACTGTTATTCACAAATATGAAATGGTTCCAAACCACTCCTCTGCCCTGCATTCGGTAAAAACTTCAAACTTCAGTTTTGCTCCTCCCATCCTACACCTAAAACAGGAAAAAATTGTTTCTCAGACAGTTCAGTTCTGGAATGAGGGATCCATTACTGCTCTACAGGACTGCTTTGAACCAACGGATTTGAGGAGATCCAGATATGACCTACGGAAGGCTATCAGGGATGGAAAAAAAGAATACAGGGATGGAGTCTAACTACCACAGCTCTGACCCCAGACGCATGTGGGGTGGACTGCAACACATCACAGAATAAAAAGGGAAGAGCCGAATTTGCACATTAGTATCATCCATGGAGGGGGTTTCTTGGATATAAACTGAGAAAATAGGGACATGGAAACGTTGTCGAGGGGGGCTAGGATTGCATTCATGGCTTGAGACCCAATCAGAGTCACATAGTAGTCACGTTGGGTCCTTTGCTGGTCATGGCCTCATGTCCATTACCTTTTCCCATTCCTAGGGGTTCTAGGGTTCTGCCCCCTAGAGTCTTATTTCACTCTTAGTTCTATTCTTGCTTCCTACTATATTCCTGTCTCTTCCTTCAAAACATCCATAATTTTAATCACATCTTCATCACTTTCTTCTTACTTCTTTAGGAGACTCAAACCCTGCTATTGCTCTCAAAACAATTCCTATACCACCATGCTGTGGATCAGTCAATTGTTATGGCTGCACTTGAGGCACAAGCTAGGCCTGCATTCGTGGTGGGGTTATATAGGGAGGTGGCGCAGAGGGATACAGTCTTGTTTCTTTCTGTCTCATCATTTTCTTTAACACTATTAACACTATATAGCATACGAATCGACCCTATTAGCATACACATTCTCCTCCACAGCATCACCATCCAGCCAGAGTATCAGTTCATCTACTGGGTCGTCAACAAACTATATAGACTACCCTTAAAAATATTAATTTATTTGTTTTAAATGGTTAATGAATTTGAAAAAATTTAGAAAAAAAAAAGAGAATAGAACGATTATTTCTTAGAACACAGGCTAAAGTATTTTAATTTGTTTTTTTATGCCCTACGAATGTACAAAATGAAAATTACACAACACTTTAATTTTTCAAAGATAATTTTTAAAATAAGAGACATTATCGACCAGTTTGCTATTATCAAAGGATATATGTATGAAAAACTTACAGTTTCTTGATAAACACCATATATTTCAAAGAATGAAAAACACATAGGCTACAGCCGAATGGTAGAAATAAAATTGAAACATTGCAGTGTATTATTCAATTAATTGTATTTGTAAAATTAGAGTAAAAGGATGATCAAAGGATGATTTACAGTAGCCTACACTGTCACCGTGCCTCCTGTTATCACGCCTCCCTCTGGGGAAGCTCGACTACATTGCTCCCTGTCGCCAACCTATCAGCCAACACCATCCATTCTTCCCGCTGCTAGCACCGCATTCACAAACACCCTTGACTCTCCACTCTCTTGCACAACTGTTTCTCGGGGTTCTCTTATATGGTGAGTATAGGAAAAAATTCTGGTGGCATAAACTGACAGAATGAGACTCTGTCAGATATACTTGAGGGCAAGATGTTTTTGTGAAGCATTGTATTATTGACAATGTAGATGTCATTGTTCAACATATTCTTCCGGATCACACTGTATGGGGAGATGTACAGTATTTTTCCCAAAACACCTCTCGGTTTTTCCATAGCTTATTCATGGACAAACGATGCATTTGCTTAAACTACAAGTCTGGACCTATACACTGGGACCTTTACACTAGTGTTTGAATTAATTCCTTTTCATAGCCTATTCTCTTGGTGAAAGTGTTTTGTATTTTTCCAAAAAACCCTCTCGGTGTTAGACCTTGTAGATCTTTAGTTTATCAATTCATCAGGTTGCCTTTTGTGATGGCAATTCCATTGATCAGAACTCTTTAAGGAGGAAGTACAGAGACAAAATTCTCTTGGCACAATTTAACCATTTATTTATTTGCTAATAGAGAGACGCATCACATGCTTACAAACATAATCATCCGATGAGTCTCTAAATTAATACATGAACAGTTTGTATTGATCAAGGAAAAAGGGGTGTGGTAAGTTGCTAGATATATTCGGTTTTCCAAAAACAGAAAGGCCAAGGTATATTAATATAGGTCTCTGTATGATCTCTGAAAACAATTTGTGCCAAAACGAACATTGTATCAATGGCTATCGCTGTTTGTTCTTTCTGAAAAATTTCTGAAAAAGCCACTGCCATTTCGGTGAATATGTCTGTGAGGAAGCTGAATCTGTAAACCGGCATGTTTACAAAACTGTAGCGCATGTTAGCTATGATTGACTACGAGCTCAAACAAAAATGCCAACAAGTATTTGTGTAAGGAAACAAAAAACTTTAGTTTAAGGTTACATCTCACAGTTCTGGGGTTCAGGTTAGGGTTTAGGTTAAGGTTAGCTATCACAGCACTGGGGTTAAGGTTAGGGTTATGGTTTGGGTTAGGATTACAAAGAAAATCACTTCAAACTTATGTTGTGACAACACCACTCACCAGGACTAGTTACAGGTTCTCCAGTGGAGTACTGGGTAGCGTGCCTGGGTAAGATGTGGAAGAGTGCTGGTTAAAACCATGGTTACTGATTTTTTTTTTTTTCTACTAACGTTATTTTACTGCATGTAATATATCTTACGAAATCCCCTGCCTAAAATGTATGTAAAATAGTCTACGTCATCATTCTGAGACCAGGTTGGTCTGTGAGGAGGATTTATCCAGCAACCGGCTTTGTTTACAAAGCTGTAGCTCACTTTAGCTAGTATAGACTACTAGCTCATAGAAAAATGCCAAAAAGCTGTACTAGCTGCTGGTAAACCGACACAAATCTGCAAAGAGGATTTTTCTGGCAACCAGCTTTTTTAATAAACTGTAAACTCACATTAGGAGTGAGATTTATTGCTATCTAATGGCATCCAGAACCTTGATAAGGCTGAATCGACTCCAGCGTATGCAACTGGTGGCATTGACTTTCAAGCTCTTATCAACCGGGCAGTTTTCGAAACCTTTTACATCCACAAAGGAAACTGGAAGAAGAGGCAGAGGCCGGAGGGACAATGGAAAACTTTCAGTTCTGTAAGTAGGCATATACAGTAGGTGTGCATTGTTCTATTGTCAGAATTTGAAACTGAAAAACAGAAAACTATTTAGAAACTGTTTTTTTAACCCTGTTTTCTGACTTAATCCACCAACAGCCCACAGCACTTAGCATTGGTACCCAAATAGTACCCAGGTGCTAATCACCCCTCACAGTTCTAGACACATATTGTTTCTTATTATGGTACATGATTACTTGATATAATAGGATCGGTCCCTCTTGTGGTTTAAGGATTATTAACTGACACTAAATATGCAATAGCTGACTATGTAATTACACAATAACCCATTAAATGTGTGCCTTCTGAGCAAAAGTGTCTAACATGTGAATTTAGAATCAAAGGACTTCTCAAAGTAGTTAAGTAACTTAATGCCTTACTTTCTAAAGCAAGTAACTAAGTAACGTAAGTATAGTGGGGGACCGGACGTTGCAGAGGCATCCCCGAGAGGTCGGACCTTGAGGCCCCTCCCCCAAAACCCCTTCATAATGTATCTTCATCTATTAGCTAGCTTATACCACTGAAAAAGTTTGAACTGCAAAAACAAAATTGCGTCAGCAAAATATAGCCCTTTTGATCATTGTTCAACACCAAGGACAGCCTGTACCCAGGCAGTGATGTCGCGCACTGTTAATTTTGACACCCATGTTTTGATTTTGTGTCATTTTAGTCATTTTGACTAAAATATCTTTCAGTTTTAGACACAATTATATCATTTGAATAATGATTTTGTCTAGTTATTGTCAAAATGACGAAAACAAAGAGCATTTATGATCAACAAAATAGTCACATTTTAGTCCAATCAGTTATTGCCTCATTACCTATAGTAGCCAAAACATATCACTATATCAAATAAGGCCAATGGAACATATAATAATGTTTCACATACAATGTTGATAGTGCCTATAATTAGGCCTATTAATTACAATTGTCGACGCAGCGTTGTGCACATTATGGAAGTGTGAAATTTCCCGAAATTAAATTAGCCTGAGGAAAATGTGTATTGCCCACCCGTTATTGTTTGAGCAGTTTAACTGACATGGATTTGGGTTTGAAATGTAAGAATGAGGGGAGAACCGAATATTCAAAAACTTTTGATAGTTAACAAATTAGGGTATAGGCTACCCACATCTCCAGGCACCACAGCATGGAATTTGCCTGCGTGTATATTTTGTGATGATGCACTTTCAAATGTCTTTTGATGATATCCAACTATGGTAGTTACATCTGACTATTGTCACAAGGATATGTTTCTCTAGTCTCGTTTTTGTCAACCAAGATGAAAAATATTTTTCATTTCGTTTTCTTTTCTGTTTCTATTTAATCAGTTATCCTCTCGTCAACTGCCACTGAAAAATAAGTATTTAACAAATTTTTTTGTCACTATCTTTATTGACTAAATTTAGACTGATGTCGCGTTGGGAAGGCTGCTGGTAAAGACGTGGTGCTGCTAGCTACCGCCGGCAGCAGTGTTTCGTCTGTAGAGGTGCTAATGATAGCTTTTTCTCTGGCTTGTCTAAATAATGGTGTAATGTTTGTGTTTTATGTGGGCTTGTTTAAACACTTTTGAGCCCTGCTTTGCATTTTTTTCCTAATGTATACCATCATCTATCAAAATGCTAATGATATGCTAATGATAAGCTATCTATTTTGAAAGCATTGTAATGGCGTAATGCACATAAAATACGCAAAGGACATTGTTGCCAGATTCAGGGATTTTGAAACTACTTTCTTTATCGGGCAGTCGAAACTCCGGGGCTCTCAACGAGTGTGGTAGTTTCCTAGCCCCCAGAGGAAGTTGCGTTGGAAAGGCTGGTTGCTGGTGAAGACGTGCTGCTGCTAGCTACCTGCTGCTGCGGTAGTGTTTCGTCTTTGGAGATGCTGATGATACTTTCCTCTCTGCCTAGTATAAATAAGGATGTAATCTTCGGGTGTTTTGCTCAAGCTTTATTTTGCAACAGTTTATTGCTGCACTTTTGAGCATTCAATCAATCAATCAATCAATCAATCAAAATTTATTTATAAAGCGCTTTTTACAACAGCAGTTGTCACAAAGTGCTTTACAGAGACACCCGGCCTTAAACCCCAAGGAGCAAACAACAGTAGTGTTGAATTTCAGTGGCTAGGAAAAACTCCCTAAGAAGGTCGAATTTTAGGAAGAAACCTAGAGAGGACCCAGGCTCAGAGGGGTGACCAGTCTTGGATATTTTCTTTTACTCATGTCTCTACTGTCATCTAGCAAAATGTTATGATGAGCATTTTTGAAATTTGCTTGTTAAACAGACTAATGGCGTAGTGGTGCACGTAAGATACGGAAAAGCCTTTGTTTCCAGATTCAGGGATTTTGAGACTATTTAGCCCATTTATTTAATGGAAGTGGATGAAGATCTGTTACATTGCCTACATTACGGGATTCCTTAACCTGGCAGTTGAAACTTGGGGCTCTCAATGAGCCTTTTTTATATACATATATTTTTATATAGGCCTTGTCTATTTTTTGCTGTGCAGGGCGGGGCCCTTGGGGCGTGGCGGATCCCCCGCCTCGCGGTGGCTGCTGGGGTTTCCCAGCCGCTACTGTATAAGTAGTTACTCTATTGTAACTGTCTACTAACACTAGTCACAACACACAATGCATCGCACCTTGCTGTGTGCTGTGTAGCTGCAGACCAGTCAGAGAGCCCATAATGACCCCTGTCCACCATCGAAAGCACATACAATGAGCATGTGAGCATCAGAACTGGGCATTGGAGCAGTGGAAAAGGTTCGCCTGGTTTGCAGAGTCCATTTTTCTTTTACAACACGCAGACAGCTGCGTACGTGTTCACCATTTACCTGGGGAAGTGACGGCACCAGGATGCACTGTGGGAAGATGACAAGATAAGGAAGGGAGTGTGACGCTCTGGGAAATGTTCTGCTGTGAAAGGCAATGTTCTGCAGTGAAAGTGACAAAATAATTGAAAAGAAAAGCTTTGAGTGAGGAAAAGAAGGGTTCATTTCTAGCTTTACTGGCAGAAGGATACAGTGAGCATCAGGTTGCTTCCATCCTGAAAATTTCAAAGACGGCGGTTCATAAGAACAAGATCAAGCAACAGACATTGGGGAAAACAAAGCTACAGACTGGCAGAGGGCGAAAATGACTGTCCACAGACGAGATGACATTCGAATGTCACTCAACCACCGTGGGATGACATCAAGTGAGCCACAAAAAGAATGGCAAACAGCAGCTGGGGTGAAGTGCACGGCGAGGACGGTTCGAAACATGCTCCTAGGGGCAGGTCTGAAGTCGTGCAAAGCTAGAAAAAATCCCTTCATCAATGAGAAGCAAAGAACAGCCAAGCTGAAGTTTGCAAAATACCGTAAGGATTGGACCGTAGAGGAATGGAGTAAGGTCATCTTCTCTGACAAGTTAAATTTTTAGCTTTGCCCAAACCTGGTCGTCTAATAGTTAGATGGAGACCTGGAGAGGCTTACAAGCCACAGTGTCTCGCACCCACTGTGAAATTTGGTGGAGGATTGGTGATGATCTGAGGATGCAAGGCTGGAATCAGGCAGATTTGTCTTTGTGAGGACGTTTGAATCAAGCCAAGTACACAGTTATCCTGGAAGGATACCTGCTTCCTTCTGCTCTGACAATGTTCCCCAACTCTGAGAATTGTTTTTTCCAGCAGGACAATGCTCCATGCCACACAGCCAGGTCAAGGTTGGGCTACTTGAATTTTTATGCCAGGAGTGGCATTAAGTCACCCAAATGTGACAGAATTCCAAGATGCATGAAAGCTGTGATAAGAAATCACGGTTATTCCACCCAAAAACTAAATCTGAACTCTTCTTAAGTTAAAACATTAGTATTCTGTTGTTGAAAAATGAATATGATTTAGTTTTCTTTGCATTATTTTAAGTCTGTATATAATACAGTATACAATACTCTAAATGACAATATTTTTTATTTGGAATTTGGGAGTAATGTTGTCAGTAGTTTATAGAATAAAACAAAACGTAAAACAAGAATTAAACCAAACTGTTCATTGTACTCAAATACCTATGTATTGTAAAACCAGAGAAACTGATTATTTTGCATTTTTCTATATAGTATATAGATGTACCATACCATATCTACCATCTATCATATCTATAATTTTTCTTAAGCACTGACTTGAAGGCTTGAAACCCAAAATAAGGCACTTGTGACTTGAATCAATCTTATCTGTGGAACTTTTGACTTGAGACTTGTCCATTATTACTTGGGACTTGTCTTGTGACTTAATTCTTCTAATGCTTGAATTAACTATAATACTTTCAACAATAGTAGTTAATATAGGATGGATTCTGTCACTTTGGATGATTGATTGACGGATAGGCGGGACCTCTAGTGTGACCTGTTCCGGGGTGGTACTTCCGGTGTGACTTATGTTCCGGGGATGTACTTCCTGTGTGACGTATGTTAGGGGTTGTAACTTCCTGTATGATGAAATATGGTAAGGGGGTGAGCGGTTTGTAATTTATGGTGTTCATTACAAAACATGGCAGATTTTACAGCAACCAACATTGGGTTTGAAACCAGGTTAACAGCTTATCCACTGCACAGTAAGCTGGCAAGAGAATACCTTTGGGTGGCAAAGAGTGGAAGTTGGAAGACGGACGAATTGGTGGATACATTTTCAACCCTGAGATACCATTTTATGAATTGTTGAGTTGTTTACACAGGGTTTAACTGATTAAATGACCTTTAGTGGTAGTTTATGGAGCACCTTTTGAAAAGTGTTCTATTTGGGGCCAAAGCCGGGCACACATAATACGGTAGATGTGTTTTTTTAAACTCATCGAAGGAATGAGCAATATGACTGTTAGATTGGAGATATTTCCGGAAAATGTCGGTAAGTTAGAGTGTGACTGCGACTGTGCACTGTTCGACTGACGTACAACCCTGAAGCCCCGCCTTAAGCTAACACATTCCTTAACACAGCATAAAAACAGACAGTCTGCCTGTGACTATCGAGCAGTCGGCAGATTTTACGAAACAAGAATACAACCAACTGGAGATTGTAAAACCCAAGGCTGAGGAATGGCTGGGTGATGCCTTGGATGACAACGCTCAATCTGGCTATGTTATCTCGGACTCTGACCCCTATATTCAACCATTTTACCCACCAAAATACTACCATTGGCTTGATCGGCTTGGCGCTCAGCTAGGACCTCTTTATCAATCATACCTGTCAAATGTTGACAGGAGTGATCACATAATGGACAAATGATTTGCACCACAGGTTTTAATGATCATCAAAGCAACATTGGGTATGATCCTGGAAAAAATTGTTGTGGTTATTCTCCACAAAGCATGCATCGGATGTGAATTGGACCACCCGAGCCAGAGAAGACATTCTTGTCTCGAACCGCCTGATTATTTTTTTGAGACCCATTATGATGACATTGTGGAGACAGTTTTAACACTGCGACAGAGACTGAGTGTGAATAGGGATGAATACATGGATACATTTAATGTGGAAGCTGTATGCAAAGCAGTTGAGTATTGGTGTGATGAAACCAAAGAGACTATTTCAACAGAAATCTGAATGTTTGTGTCACTTTTCTGAAATTCCTGAACATTGTGAAACTCCAAAGACTTGAATAAAACAATGTTAAACACGTATTACTTCTCACTATTAACCTAATGCTCCACGATGTCTGAACAGGTTATGAAGAGTATTTACTATGACCTGTCAAACCCTGGTGCTTACGTGGGTAGAGAGGGTTTGAAAAGGACCGTACTTGGAGAAAACCGAGGAGACCCTCATGAATGGTGTGGCAAATGATTTGGCCCAGGATACATACATGCTACACAGGCCTGTAGCTGTTCATTTTCAAATAAATCTTCATGATATAAATTCACAATTTTAGCTGGATTTGGTCGAGTGCTTATAGTGTGGAAAATATGTCTGGATTTGTGCTGAGAAATTAAAAGGAAGAACCCCAAAAGGGGAAGGAGTTTTTTAGTAGTAGAAGTACAACATAAAACATTTTGCTTCAGGAAATTATGTCAAAGCAAGTATCGTTGAGAGATTTAATCAAACAATTAAATCACGAATGTGGCAGTATCTCATGGCTGCAAACACACATCATTATGTTGATGTGATTCAAGAGTTTGTTTGTGGTTACAACCATAGCTACAACTAGTCTATAAAGATGAAGCCTGTTGATATTTGTGATGAAAATGTTAAACACATTCTCAAGAACCTGTATGGTACAACAGTGATGAGAAATGGAAATCCAAGTTACAAGTTCCGAGTTGGAGATACTGTGAGACTCAAAGTTGAGAGGGGCGTTTTCCAAGGTTTATGAAAATGGTACACAGATGAATATTTTACCATAACGGAATGTGTTCCCAGGGGGCCTCATGTATATAGAATAAAGGATTACGACGGTTATGTGATCTTTGAGACCTTTTATGAACAGGAATTACTGAAAATAATTATGGCTAAGGATAAAATGGTGGATGCAGTTCTGGACAGGAAAGTACAGAAAGGGAAGAAAATGAGTCCTGTGAAATGTTTATCTACACAGATATAATTGATTATCAAAGAGTGAGGACATTTATGTCCCGCTGTTGATAACTGTACATATGTAAAAAGTTGTCAATGTAACGTACGACAAGCCACATTACATACCTACATAGCAAGAGTCTGTTGAGGAGATCTGTATTTATGTAAAATCTGATCTGAATCAATTGGTTTCGTTCCTAGTGGGGAAGGTGATTGCAAAATTACACTTCAGACCAGTCAAACAATTTTGTAGACTAAGCTGAAGCCTCAGAAACTCTACGATGATCTTCATAGGTATTTTGAATACTGTAGCGCTGCAATGCACGGGGTGGGTGTAGGAGGCCTTTTTCGCTGGCTTTTCCAGATGGTTATACCTTTGTTGAAGTGTGGTTTCTCAATCGCAAAACCACATTTGAAAATGCAGCAAGGAATATAGTTGGCGAGGCTGCCAGCAACATCATGGATCGCAAACAAAACAGCAGGATGGATCTGGATTTATGGTTATGACTTGAGGGGTTAGAAAGAGACCTGTGAGGAGGAGCCTGCCAAAATGTGAAAATGCAAGATTGAGACAAAAACAAGAGCTGCTGTTAAAAGAAAACTTACCACTCGGAGGACACTGAAAGAGAACAACGCAAGACTGATAAATTTTTTTTTTAAAGATGGCAGTCATACACCGTATGTCTGGTGAATGTATGAAAACCAAGTTGGATTTATTCACAGTCCCCTTCACACAGACATCTACTGAGAAAAATATAACCCTATCAGCAATATCAGACGCAATATCAGGCGAAAATGTTTTGTATTTTTCCAAAACCTCCTCTCAGTGTTAGGCCTTGTGGATCAGTTCATCTGGTTGCCTTTTCACAATCCATTTACTTTTTTATTTGTACAGTTATGGTTACAGGCTCTCTCCACCTTAAAACACTTGTATTTTGAGTGTAATTCATTTGCCAAAAAGGAGAGAAAAAAAATTAAACAATGTTGAAGATGAATTTGACTGATTTCAATAATCTTGTGATAATCTCGACTGATTTCGTGATAATCTCGTTACCATGAATTAATTTGGCCACGATAATCATGTAGTGTAAATCTGATATTGTGACAGCCCTAATCTGAACAATACTTTGCTGTACCTATGTGTAAAAATCACTAAACCCGATGGGACTAATATTGATGCCATAGCCAGTGTTGGTGTTATCAATAGCCAACCTATTTTCACAAGTGGACGTCTCGTTGGGTGATCGTTTAATTAGTCAGAGTAGCAACACATACCCCTACCAGACGTGTTATAGAGAGCATTCTGAATTATGAAAGTGATACTTTAAAGACAATTTTCAGCCGGTTGGTTTTTCAAGGACACCGCAGGCCACTTGGATGTTACGACCCTGTAGGAGACAACAAAGGATTCAAGAGAAGTGCTGCTTATTCAGCGAGTAGTACAACATTCAAATGTTAAATGGTGTGGACATAAAGGTTAGGATGGTACGATGTAAAGATGAGTTCTGACTTATGGGGGCAGACGATGTGCGTTATCGTCTGCACATAGTATCAACATCACTCTTTGTCAAGGAAGTGACTGTATCATCAGCCTAGGACACGCTCAAGCATTACTTTCAACCAATGAAAGGGTGTGCATGAAGACAGGGAGTCATGTTTGTAACCAGGAAAACCTATTTTCGGACCCCTACCAAAATGCATTGTCATCAGATTGGTGGACAATGACAGTTTTACAGGATGTTATACAGGAAATCTATTATAATTATAATTTGGAGTTTATGGCTATGTATGTGGACGGTCAAACATTTCCTGGCAAACCATTCCAACCAGATTACACCGGAGTCAGCAGCGTGTGAATTTTACTAATTGGCCCTAGCTTCAGTAAAACACCTAAAAGGACCAAGCCATGGCAATTGACCGGTCTGACTTCTTACACGGCTATGCTCTTTATGCATTCAACTGTGCACTGGATGAGGAATGCAGTCAGCACCTATCTCTGCTTAGGTCTGGGAATGTCCGACTTGAGGTGAGGTTCAGTCAAGCACTACCCCACACGATTCATTTGGTTGTTTATTACATTTATGACTCCATCATCTATGTGTCCAACCGGAGACAAGTCATGGTTGACTACCTTTAGGAATCATTACCCAAACAGATGAGAAATGAATACTGCAGAGTTGACAGGCGTGGTGAACCAATTTTCATCTAGGACACATTTTTACATTGTCCTGGCATGTGACCAACTACACGGTGGACCTGTCTGAGACCTAGCATCACTGATGATTGTTAATACACACCCTAATAATCACCCCGGAGAACATTGGCTGGCTATTTACATCACAGACGATGGCGTCAGAAGGTTTTATGACAGTTTTGGAAACTCCCCATATTTTATGTATTTCCCAAGTTAATCAAGGCTTTTCTGCAAACCTGTGAGAGTGTGGAATACAGCTCAAAACCACTTGTGGACAACATTGTGTGATCTTTTTCTATCAAATGACAAGAGGCTTGAGTTACAAAGATGTTATGTGTTTTTATACTGACGATTTATGAAAAAATTATATGTTAGTCTCCAAGTTTGTATCAAAGTAAGCCTGATAGACAAACTTTTTATTGTATACAGCATGCTCAAACTTGTGATTCATTTCATTTGTGTCATGGTTGTTAAAGAAATAGACAGTTAAAAGTATATCTTATGCTTGCTTTATGATGAAAAAATAAAGGCATTTGTAAAACAATGTTTACATAATATTATTCATACAACAAATAGTCAAGGCAAAAACATACACTTTCATTAAAAAACTAATAAAAACAGCACATTAAAATGATTAATAATCAGGTGCGGGGGGAGTGGTACTGGAAGTAGTTGGCTAAATAATCCAGTGTGTCGTGTGATGGCAATTTACAAATTCCAAATAGTTATATGAAAATGGTAGGCAAGACAGGAGAAATCAATTGCGCAATAAACGGTTTTAATCTTGCTTGCAAGGAGAAAGTATACAGGTTACAAAGTAACGGTGGATAGTTTCTAAATAAAAACATCATTTCGACAGTATTTATTACATAGGAAAAAGGGGTGTGGTAAGATGCTGCCATCTGTTTCATGTCAATCAAACACCTTTCCCTTTGTTCTATCACAAACGTCAAATGCTATCTTCCCCCACCTTATCCTTCCTGCCATAATGTTTACCCAAAGGGGCCAACTGACCTTACTGCCCCCTGTTGTATCTTCTCCTATCCTGTCCTAAAACCCATTGATCTCCATCTGAACAGACAATAGATGTCCCCTATGCAAATACCAGATCCCACACATTCCTGTACCTATCTTAACAGTGGGACTCAATCCTTTATACAGTCAGAATACATTGTATAAGAAATTTCCACAACAGTCGTCAGGCGTTTGTTTATACAAATGTATTTTATGTCTTACTAGTGTTGAAGTCTAACACTTCCTCGAGTTGGTTTGTTGGAAAGGAGAATAAAACACCAGGAGTCAGGTCAATTACCGTATCGTATATCCATTTATTACAGAAGCTTCTGGAGACAAGTGTCGCCGCACAATGTCTAAGGATCAACAGTCAAAACGTCATTTTTATACTTCTACTACGCCCAAAAAGATAGAGGCATTAACTTACAAAGTGTGTCCCATTGGCCCAATCCCAGTTCTATTCCTTATAGGATAACTGCAAGTATCCCCTTGCCCCCCTTCTGGTTTCTGTCTTGTCTGTCCGACTATGTGTCTCTGACCTGTGACCTGTTTCTCACAAAACAGACATACTAAATCTTTCTCTCCCCGGGAACCGCTTGAACAGGGTTTCCTATTCTCCTACTTGCTCCTTCAGTTTCAGCTCATATTACAAACAATTAATATTTTGCTTCATTGATTACAACAGCTTATAACAGTTCACTAACTTATACATTCAATACATCTACACTAGCTCATTTGGAATAGTTGTAAAAGGCATGTTGAGACATGCCATAGCCTATTAGAACTCCCCCCACCCCAAAGGCCTTCTAGCTTCAGCAGTTTTGGTGGTTGCTGTCACACTTTTAACCAAATCCAACAGGTGCGAACCCTTGATTATCTCTCCTTTAAAAATGTATTCTCAACTTAAAGTCCATGAAGTCAAATCTTTAGACCTGAGCATTCTATTTAGAATATATTCAAAAATGTTCTTACTCCTGGCAGGGACCTTGTCCAACATTTCAGTCAACAGTTTGATTAGTCTCAGTCAGGTTTACTACATCAGCCCCAGTCTCAGACCCAGTCTAAAAGTCAGTGTATTTGTGTCAAGCACACCTTGTCTAACAACAGTCAAGAATCCTTGTAAAATGTCAGAGTATCTTTTATCTTTTTCATGTAAATCTATATCAGTCTTCATCAGTATATTGCAAATCCATGAGTCCAAATCATTTTCAACAGATTGTCTTACACCGGTGCTGTAATGAAGACTCGCATGGAAGACACACGCCCTCCCCCTCGGCGTGGTGTTCGGCGTGCGTCATCGCCGGCCTTCTAGTCACGCCGCTCCTCCTCCCACGGCACTGTCATGTCTTGTTATTGCATGCACCTGGTATCCATTCCCTCATTATTTGACCTATATTAGTTCCTGTGTTCCTGGGTGTCTTTGTGAGGTATTTTTCTATGTTCGGTGTTGTACTGAGAAGCTCTTGCACGCTTGTTTTGAGAAACCCTTGCACGCTTGTTTTTGCACTTGTGCGTTTTGTTTATTGCGTGCCATTGAAAGGATATAATACAAGCTAAGTTAACCGCCTCCCTGCGTTTGGCTCATTACTTCCACACGCACCCTTGTGACTGGTGCTTTTGATTCTGTCAAGGGTATATTACTGCGCCTTAGATTTAGAGCAATTTCACAGAGGGATATAATGAGGTCTGCAGAAGCGGTTTCTAAATTAACTTAGCATCTTCAAAAGTGGTAGATTTCTATGAATGCATTTAGACATGATCAAACTTTCTTAGAAATGTACATAACAGGCCAATCCCCAGAAAACAATCCTGTTCTCAGACGGTAGTCTTCTGGTGTTGTAGCCTTAAAGTCTATAAATAAATAACCAAAGGGTGAGCGTGTTGCATCTTTAAAAATCTCCATGAAGAACCGAGAAAGGCTTGTCTTCCTAAAATACTAATCTGCAGATTTTTGCGTGGGTTTTTAAAGAAGATGAGAATGTGTTAATTGTTCTACTAGATTTGCCTTTAACAAACATGTTTTGGACAAGGTAGATGGCACTCAGGTTATGGTGGTGTGAATATTGTGTGAAAACTCTTTCTATCTCCAAACTCTTGTCCACTTTTCATAAAATCATCAATAATTAAAAGGTTATTTTTCTGAATTGGTTACAGATTGTCAAATTCGCAACGGTTACTATCCATCCTAGAATTTGATTTAGTATCCGTAAGGCCTTGTGCTGTAATCAGGGAGGAGTATACACTTCTTGTATAAAACTGTGAAGCTCTTGGACACTACTCTGTTTTTCAATGTGGACACGCTTTTATCTCTAGCAATTGTGTCTGCATTAGCAAGGACTCGATCATCAGCACCACCTTCGCCTCGTACAAAGTTATCAACCATTCTTGTTAGCACCTCCAAATGTACACTACCCAAGTTGTAGCTGTTGAGTGTAATGCCTTTTGCTATGAAACAGATCAAACCTTTAATGGTTTTGTAACCATACAGTGGGGAGAACAAGTATTTGATACACTGCCGATTTTGCAGGTTTTCCCACTTACAAAGCATGTGGAAGTCTGTCATTTTTATCATAGGTACTCTTCAACTGATTGACGGAATCTAAAACAAAAATCCAGCTGCTCAGAGTCTCACGTATTTCAAACTATGTTATCGTCTCATTCAGCCGTTTGCTCTGAAATTGCTCTGATCTGTTCACCAGTTGTGACTGCGTTCTATTAAGTATAGGGAAATATTTTAGCTGCTCAGAGTCTCACGTATTTCAAGCTATGTTATCGTCTCATTCAGCCGTTTGCTCTGAAATTGCTCTGATCTGTTCACCAGTTGTGACTGCGTTCTATTAAGTATAGGGAAATCTTTAGAGCTCTCTAGCCTTAGGTTAGCCTGTTGTGCTATGTTAGCATTAGCATTTGTTGATTCACCAGCGGGACAAGACCCACAGTCCGGGTTAGGGTTAGGTTTAGGGAGCTGAAAGTTCGTATCGCCCAGCGACAGCCCCAAAACCTGAAGGATCTGGAGAAGGTCTATATGCAGGAGTGGGCCAAAATCTCTGCTGCAGTGTGTGCAAACTGGTCAAGAACTACAGGAAACTCGTTTGATCTCTGTAATTGCAAACAAAGGTTTCTGTACCAAATATTAAGTATTCTGATGCATCAAATACTTATGTCATGCAATAAAATGCTCATTAATTACTTAAAAATCATACAATGTGATTTCCTGGATTTTTGTTTTAGTATCAAATACTTGTTCTCCCCACTGTATGGTTACAAAACCATTAAAGGTTTGATCTGTTTCATAGCAAAAGGCATTACACTCAACAGCTACAACTCGGGTAGTGTACATTTGGAGGTGCTAACAAGAATGGTTGATAACTTTGTACGAGGCGAAGGTGGTGCTGATGATCGAGTCCTTGCTAATGCAGACACAATTGCTAGAGATAAAAGCGTGTCCACATTGAAAAACAGAGTAGTGTCCAAGAGCTTCACAGTTTTATACAAGAAGTGTATACTCCTCCCTGATTACAGCACAAGGCCTTACGGATACTAAATCAAATTCTAGGATGGATAGTAACCGTTGCGAATTTGACAATCTGTAACCAATTCAGAAAAATAACCTTTTAATTATTGATGATTTTATGAAAAGTGGACAAGAGTTTGGAGATAGAAAGAGTTTTCACACAATATTCACACCACCATAACCTGAGTGCCATCTACCTTGTCCAAAACATGTTTGTTAAAGGCAAATCTAGTAGAACAATTAACACATTCTCATCTTCTTTAAAAACCCACGCAAAAATCTGCAGATTAGTATTTTAGGAAGACAAGCCTTTCTCGGTTCTTCATGGAGATTTTTAAAGATGCAACACGCTCACCCTTTGGTTATTTATTTATAGACTTTAAGGCTACAACACCAGAAGACTACCGTCTGAGAACAGGATTGTTTTCTGGGGATTGGCCTGTTATGTACATTTCTAAGAAAGTTTGATCATGTCTAAATGCATTCATAGAAATCTACCACTTTTGAAGATGCTAAGTTAATTTAGAAACCGCTTCTGCAGACCTCATTATATCCCTCTGTGAAATTGCTCTAAATCTAAGGCGCAGTAATATACCCTTGACAGAATCAAAAGCACCAGTCACAAGGGTGCGTGTGGAAGTAATGAGCCAAACGCAGGGAGGCGGTTAACTTAGCTTGTATTATATCCTTTCAATGGCACGCAATAAACAAAACGCACAAGGGGTTGAGCTACCAAATGCTAACGGACAGACACAGATTGGTATACAAGGGGTTATTTCAAATCTAGACGAGTCTGTCACGGACCTGGCTGACACTCTCCCTTGGACATGTACAAATGCCACTGGATTAACCCGCAGAGGCTTTCAAACCAGCCTTCCCCAATGACACACCTTACTGGCACAGCACCGGGGCTAGACTGAAGGCTAGACTGAAGAAATCAAATAGGAGAGCACCAACCCTCAATCCACCACCTGAACTCACAATGCAAAACAGGGATGATCCACTGACTCTGAAAAAAATATGTGTAAATAAACCCAGGGAAGCTAACCCCAACACTAGCATTAGTGCTAACCAAAATCCAAGAAATAGCCCTAAAACCACTGATAGGATGAGGGAAAGAAGAAACTTTGCAAACTCCACATCTGATAAGCCAGGTACTACCTTGATTGAAACTGAAAACCTAACCATGGCTGACACATCGGTCAGAGAGCTAACAGAAATGTTGCCAGTTATTCTCTCTACACATCCAAGTAACATGCAGATTATTATGAGCAAACAGAAAACACCATGGAGAACCACCATGATGGTAAGCGCCCTGAAAAGAGAATGTAGGAAAGTGGAACGTAAGTGGAGAAAAACTAAACTTCAAATTCACTATGACATCTATAAACAAAGCCTTGGTAGCTTCAACAATGAGTTACGCAGAGCCAGACAGCAACATTTATCGGGAATGATCAACAAAAATATAAACAATATCCGCACTCTATTTGTCATGGTCGACAAGCTTACAAACCCAATAAAGCAGACTGCATCAGAACTCGTGTACACTGTGAAATGTAATGAATTAGCGTGTTTCTTTAGTGAAAAAATTATATTAGATGGAACATCAGAACTACACAGCCTAACAAGGACTCTGTACCGTCACCACACCACCAAGACATAACTTGGTTATTATGTCCCATTTTAATATAATTCAAAAATCCCTAGAAGAAACAGTTCGACGTCTTAAAGCTTCCACTTGCTGTCTCGACACACTGCCATCAGACTTTTTGTATTTTTTAAATCTATAACAATGGACCTACAGCAAATAGTTAATAGCTCTCTGCAATCAGGCATTTTCCCAACATCTCTAAAACAGCTGCCATTAAGCCCTTATTAAAAAAGGCTGTGATTAAAGTTTTAAATTATATATGGCTGAATGCTGATTCTCATTAAATAACAGTTCTGGTTCTATTAGATCTCAGTGCAACATTTGACACTATAGATCATAGAACACTTATAGATAGGCTTGAAAATTGGGTAGGACTCTCCGGGACAGTCCTTGATTGGTTCAGATCTTATCTGGATGTCCCAAGTTACTTTATCACTGTTGGTAATCATGAATCTGATTGGGAGTCTATGACATGCAGAGTTCCACAGGGATCAGTTCTCGGACCGCTTCTGTTCAATCTCTATATGATACCTCTGGGCTAAATTCTACAGAACTACCACAGCTATGCCGATGATACTCAAATATATATGGCTCTCGAACCATATGACAACAGCTCAATAGACCCTCTGTGTCACTGTATGGAGCACATACATACCTGAATGAACCAAAATTGTCTATAATTAAACCAAACTAAAACTGAGATTATTGTGTTTGGCAACAAAAAGAAAAGAACAAGTATTAGTAAATGTTTTAGGACCCGAATACATTTCTGATATGTTTGAAGAGTATGAACCAAGCAGGGCTCTTAGATCCATGAACACAGGTCAGCTAGTAGAGCCCAGAGTCCAAACTAAACATGGAGAAGCTGCATTTAGCACTTATGCTGTACACAACTGGAATAAACTACCAGAAGATCTTAGACGTGCCCCAAACGTATCCATTTTTAAATCCAGGTTAAAAAGACCTCACTTTTCATGTGCCTATGACTGAGTACTTAAACTTAACCCCATTGCTTAACCTTATAGCTTCTTATGTTTTTATCCCATTTTTTATCTTTATATGTTTTTTTATTGTATTTTTTAATTATTATAATGTTTTCATTTGTTTTTATGTTTTCATTTGAGTATTTGTTTTTATGTTATTGTACTTTCATATATTTTTCTTTGTAAAGCACATTGAATTGCGCTATATAAATAAACTTGCTTGCTTGCCAAAGGCAAAGC
Organism: Esox lucius; assembly: GCF_011004845.1. NCBI lineage: Eukaryota > Metazoa > Chordata > Actinopteri > Esociformes > Esocidae > Esox > Esox lucius. The sequence continues at coordinate 960,661 of NC_047593.1, forward strand.
ACAACTATAGGTTTTTCCCATACTTCTTCTTCTTATTATTATTATTCCTCCAGCACTACAGCCTAAACAGTAAAAGTTATAAACACAAAACCAACTCCAAAACGTCCCACATGCTCGAACTGGGTTGCTTGAGCAGATGTTTTTGATAGCTATTATACTTTTTAAACTAAATCAATATTTTAATGAGCCACCAATGTATATCAATGGGAAAAAGGTGTCCATAGACTTGAATGGTAAAAAAGTCAAACATTCTAGACACATCTCCTACATTTTTTAAGCTATCAAGTCCAAACCAACACCAAGATGTTCAGTCTGGCCCAACTCGAGTTGCTTGTATTCAGATTTTTTATACCTATACTAACATTCAAATCTTGCATAAATTAACGTGTTTAAATGAGAGCCAAAGTAATATAGAGGTTTAAATTCAAAATGTTCATGCTTTAGGGGTAATCAACCTTTGATAACAACTTTAAAGGTTTGAGGCTATCCTAAATAATAATTATATTACATGTTTATAAACAATTGACTGTGTAATTGCTAATTTACATCGTTAGGATATAACTGAGAATGACTCTTGAATCGTTCGTGCTACAGACACTAAACCAACATTGTTTCACACGTTTAGGCTATCCCCACTGCAAACGTTGGAATGTTAATAGATTTACCTATGATAATAGTGCTAATTTACATAATTAGTGTTGATTAACTATTAGGCTGTATCTTTTGAACCGTTTAAGCTACAGACACAAAACAAACTTTGTTTCACATGTTTATGCTATACCCACCGCAATTTATGAAATGGTACTTGGTTTTACATGTGCACATTTGTGTAATTAGCGTAAATTAACTACTAGGCTGTATCTTTTGAACTGTTTGAGCTACAGACATGAAACCAACTTTGTTTCACACATTTAGTCTATCCCCACTGCAAAATATGAAACGATAATTGATTTTACAAACGCTAATTAGCATAATTAGCATTAATTCACTATTAGGCTGTATCTTTTGAACTGTTTAAGCTACAGACACGAAACAAACTTTGTTTCACACTTTTAGGCTATACCCACAGCAATTTATGAAAGGATACTTGATTTTACATATGCTATTTAGCGCTAATTTGCATAATTAGTGTTGATTAACTATTAGGCTGTGTCTTTTGAACCGTAGGTGCTCCAGACATGAAACCAACTTTGTTTCACACATTTAGGCTATACCCACTGCAATTTATGAAATGGTCATTTGTTTTACATATGGTAATTACCATAATTAGCATTAATTCACTATTAGGCTGTATCTTTTGAACCGTTTGAGCTACAAACATAAAACCAATTTTGTTTCACACTTTTGGGCTATGCCCACTTCAAATTATGTAGCGTTAATCAATTTTATATATGATAATTAGCGCTAATTAGCCTAAATTAATTATTATACTATATCTTTGAAACTGTTCGAGGTGCAGACATGAAACCAACAATGCTTTACCAGTTTAGCTATCCCCAGTTTGTATAATGACACGTTAATTTATTTTATGTGTGCAATTTGCAAGAAACCAACTCTGTTTCACACGTTTAAACTATCCCCATTGGAAATTATTAAACGGTTATCGATTTTACATGATCTAATTAGCGTAAATAGTGTTAATTAAATACTAGGCTGTATTATTTGAACTGTTCGAGGTATAGACACTTAGTTTATATGAAATATGTTTCCATTTGGCTACATGGAAATACTAGTGAAAAGGAAAAACCATACATGTAGTATTGTTTACAGCTATGGACATGAGTTGGATTTGTGTCCTATTGGAATATTTGCAATCTGGCTACTAATAGCTTAATGCTGAATCCTGCTAAATGCTGCTTGCAGCTTTAATTGTTATTATTAGGGTTGCAGCAGTTCACTGGTGAAACCCTATTGGGTTTGTTCCAGTTCATTATTACGTTTTCAGCAGTTCTCTGAATGTGCTGTCTGTAAATATCATGAGCATAAGTGTCATGCCAATACCATTGGTAACAAGGTGTTCCATCAAGATGTAACCATCAAAACCTTTCGAGTTATATAAGTGTTATATATGTGCTATATAGGTGTGGTCAGTATATTTTGGTTGCCTAAACTTATAGAAAAAGGCAGTGACACAACCATCTCCGGCCGAACACCATGTCTTGTTAACAAAGCTTATTGCACACATGAAATTTGTAGTGTGTGTACTGTTCACAGGATTGGCAATTTAAAATATGTAGGGCTCACTAGGGTCCTCGTATTTAGAGGGCTATATGAAATATTGATGATTCATTTCATTAGTCAGATCCACGTTACAATTGAGACACATATTAGCCATGCACTTGCGCGCTTTATAGTTAGTAGGTAATACTAATGGTATAATAACTACAATCAACACAGTATTTCTTCTGGTCACACCTGCTAACCCAACAGCCTGGACCTTTGTGGAACTTCAAGCCTTTATGATGGCCATAACCAAAGTCGGAATAACATATCCACTTACAGGCCGGTCACTGCTTTGTGTTCCGAGGCTGGTTATGACAATCTGTATGAAGACATACACTACAGCTGTGTTTAAAACTGTGATCACAGCGGGTGTTAAAACCTGTATAACACCAATCACAGAGATATGGCACCCCCAGAAAACCTTTCATTGTGATACCATAAAAAATGGTTGTTGTGTAAGTACATAAAGACAGTTCTAGGATGTTGGTCCTTGCTGTTTTGAAGCCCCCATCGCGGGCTCTGTGAAAGACAACAATTTAATTTCGAGTAACCCCTCAAACGTGTGTTTATTATATTCATCAGCTCTCATGGTTGCATGTACCGAGGAGATCAGAGATTCATCAACAACACTGTAGATGATCTGTAGACGATCAGGGGGTCCTAGTACCAAGTCTGAAGCTCTAACAATCAAAGTATCCAAGCCTTCCATAATGTGAGCACAGAATGCGCCAAAATCATCAACTTCACCAGTATTTTGAAAATGTACAGTATGTCGTAATTCCACATTGTCAAATTGATTCCGTTGTATCACTCTAATATCACCATCATCGGTCTGTGTTATAGATCTGAACTTTTTAAAATCATCCAGGTTGTTGTAATGAGTATGCGTCAGAGAGTTTGTAGGTGTGTCAACTATATTGTCCAAAATGTTTTACTAATCTTGGTTAACAAACCTTGCATCTGCAGATTAATATCAGTATCACTGCGCAACAATGTACTAGCCTGCTCATGTGTAATCTGTAGATTATTCACAGTTTTGTACCTCTTGATGGGCTGACCCTGGTGCTGACATGCAGGGTCTTTTCGCTGTATTGTATTATCTATGGGAGTATCACTGTGTGCACTGAAAATGTCTGTGAATGTTAACACTTACACAAAAAGCATCCTACAATCACAACTGCACAGTACATCCAACACCGATGTTGGTTACTTGGTCTGGAATAAAAACAATGAGGGTTATGTGATGGCAATTTCATCGATCACAACTTCTAAAGGAGGAAGTACAGAGACAAAATTCTCTTGGCATAATGAAGTTTATTTGCCCCACATGGGGAACCTTCTCAACGATTGAGGAGGACTCTCAGTGTCTGGACAAACAACACTGATGGGTTATACAGATTTACGAGTAACCCTATACCAGATCCCACTGTCCTACATTACTTTTCTCATCCTAACTTGGGGACTCAGTACCTTTAACTTGTAACCCATTTATACATGTATAGGACCAAGTATACATCAGTTGAAGAATTTCCACAACAGTTAACAGAAGACCAAGTGTATAGAGGTATTTAAAGCTGATGATTACTGAATGTTAAAAGACTACTTACCAAGGTCTGAAAGTCCAAAAAGGCTATGTTGAATTCCACCCATCCCTAAACCACAGATATAAAACAGACAATATGAAAGACAGATAAATGCTTAATGTTTGGATTGCTCTATAATTTTCATTATGTAATTGTTTTATACATTCTTATAAAGTTCAAATGTGTCATTTGTTAGCTTTTATAATTGCAACACAAAAATTACTTGTACATACTATGTAAACAGCCTAATAAGCGCTCGAAATGGCAGATGTATTCTGTGGCAGCCGCTGATTTAATAATGACAACACAACCCGGGATCTCCTTCCGGTGGGACGGGACCGGAACACCTTCCCAGGAAGGCGTTCCGGAGGCATACGAAACAGATGCCCAAGCCACCTCAGCTGACCCCTCTCGATGTGGAGGAGCAGCGGCTCTACTCTGAGCTCCTCCCGGGTGACTGAGCTTCTCACCCTATCTCTAAGGGATCGCCCAGCCACCCTTCGGTCACATAATTTCATTTTATCTATTAAAAACAATCTCATACACCATCCAGCGTTTATCATATTTTTCAAAACTACATTTAACACACATAATATAAGTCCAAAATACAGCATACAAAAATCAGAATTCACCACATGCTTCAATACCCGGACGTTACGCATCCATGCACGCAAACACACACGCAAACACACACACAAACAGGTATTTACGAACTTACAAACACTACAGTTCATAAGCATTGTTGGCTGATAAATTTTTTTACCATTGGGTAGAAACCATTCTTACATTAATGCTCATTGTACAATTTGATAAGACACGCTTACAGATGTTTTGTTTACCAGAAATAACAAATGTTATGCTGTCAACGAATCAGTATTGTTCATGCAAATTTAAACTCAACCTTCTAGGTATGTTTGTAACTTTTTACCATGTAATGCAACTCAAAGGTTAATGCTGGCTAAAATGATCTATTTTGATTTCACGAATCACCAATGCTCATACAATTAACATGTAACAAAGCCATCAGTTTTATTTGTAACAATATTTTTAACCCAACTACGATACATACCCCCATACCATATTTCATACCCCGGCCATGCATGCGTCATGCAGGAATTTACAACCCCTGACATACGTCACACTGGAAATACCACCCTGGAACATACATCACCACTCCTGCATACGTCAAACAGGAAGTCCAGCCTACCTGTTAATCAATCATCCAAAGTGACAGAAGCCATCCTATATTAACAACTACTGAAATTGTAATACGTTTAGTACATCTAAGGCCTTTAATACTTTAATAAAGTAATTATCATCGTACTAATAATACAGCTCCTACTAATACTTCAAATACTACTGCCGTGACTACTATTATTACATTTTAATACAATTTTTTTTATAACTACTTTTAAGACTTCTATGACTCCAATGCTTTATACCATGACTACTACTACTACTATTATTAAATTTTTTTGTTCAAGCTCCAGGGACCAAACCAACATTGTTTCACACATTTAGGGTAAGCCAACTAAAAATGCATAAATGTGTATTGACAATGACAACATAAATTTGCATTAACTCCTCTACCACCCACAACTTGCTATAAGAGTATAAGCCTGGCCCAGTAACATATTTGAAATGTTCAAATCTAGTTAAATGTATACATTTTGACAGTGCTAATTAAGCTGACTAAGGGCTGGGCAGAACTAAATCTGTGGATTGTTTTAGAATGGTGGTATTTTGTCAGAAAATGTGGAATGGGCCTCCCTCTTTGTAAGATGAGAAGCACTGTCTTCTGTTTATTTACATACAGTGAGGGAAAAAAGTATTTGATCCCCTGCTGATTTTGTACATTTGCCCACTGACAAAGAAATGATCAGTCTATCATTTTAATTGTAGGTTTATTTGAACAGTGAGAGACAGAATAACAAAAAAAATCAAGAAAAACGCATTTCAAAAATTTTATAAATTGATTTGCATTTTAATGAGTGAAATAAGTATTTGATCCCCTCTCAATCAGAAAGATTTCTGGCTCCCGGGAGTCTTTTATACAGGTAACGAGCTGAGATTAGGAGCACACTCGTAAAGGGAGTGCTCCTAATCTCAGCTTGTTACCTGTATAAAAGACACCTGTACTCAGAAGCAATCAATCAGATTCCAAACTCTCCACCATGGCCAAGACAAAAGAGCTGGCCAAAGTCAGGGACAATATTGTAGACCTACACAAGGCTGGAATGGGCTACAAGACCATCACCAAGCAGCTTGGTGAGAAGGTGACAACAGTTGGTGTGATTATTCGCAAATGGAAGAAACACAAAAGAACTGTCAATCTCCCTCGGTCTAGGCTTCCATGCAAGATCTAACTTTGTGGAGTTGTAATGATCATGAGAACGGTGAGGAATCAGCCCAGAACTACACTTGTCAATGATCTCAAGGCAGCAGGAACCATAGTCACCAAGAAAACAATTGGTAACACACTACGCCGTGAAGGACTGAAAGGTCCCCCTGCTCAAGCAAGCACATGTACAGGCCCGTCTGAGGTTTGCCAATGAACATCTGAATGACTCAGAGGAGAACTTGGTGAAAGTGTTGTGGTCAGATGAGACCAAAATCGAGCTCTTTGGCATCAACTCAACTCGCCGTGTTTGGAGGAGGAAGAATGCTGCCTGTGACCCCAAGAACACCATCCCTACCGTCAAACATGGAGGTGGAAACATTATGCTTTGGGGGTGTTTTTCTGCTAAGGGGACAGGACAACTTCACCGCATCAAAGGGACGATGGACGGGGCCATGTAGCGTCAAATCTTGGGTGAGAATATCCATCCCTCAGCCGGGGCATTAAAAATGGGTTGTGGATGGGTATTTCAGCATTAAGGGCTCAAGAAGAAGCACATTAAAGTCCTGGAGTGGCCTAGCCAGTATCCAGACCTTAATCCCATAGAAAATCTGTGGAGGGAGGCGAAGGTTTGAGTTGCCAAACATCAGCCTCAAAATCTTAATGACTTGGAGAAGATCTGCAAAGAGGAGTGGGACAAAATCCCTCCTGAGATGTGGGTAAACCTGGTGGCCAACTACAAGAAACTACAAGAAAAAATCTGAATTCTGTGATTGCCAAGGGTTTTGCCACCAAGTACTAAGTCATGTTTTGCAGAGGGGTCGAATACGTATTTCACTCATTAAAATGCAAATCAAATCATAACATTTTTGACATTCATTTTTCTGGATTCTTTTGTTGTTATTCTGTCACTGTTCAAATAAACCTACCTTTCTTTTCAGTGGGCAAACGTACAAAATCAGCAGCGGATCAAATATTTTTTTCCCTCACTGTAATGTATATGTCATATCCCTTATTGAACTATTTATTATATCACAAGAACACAGGATTGGATTGTAATGAATACAACAAGAGTAGCCTCTGAACATGGTAAATCAGCCTTTACTGATCTTGCCCTATACAAGCTGAATGAACTGCAAAATTCCTTTGGGGCACATCAATGTTTTTTAGTCCAACTGACCATCAGGTCAATAAATACTGGTGGACTGTGTCCGGAGTCTTTGGGCATTGGGCTTTTCCCACTGGTGAGGAGTGGAAGGATTCTAAACATTGTATTCTACTATGCCTGTTCAATGACTGCATACTGTATTTCTCAAATAGCAGATTAAAAGTGTCATTCTGCGTATTGCTTTTCCTCGTTGTTCTCTCTGTTACTAGTTTGTTACTGTGACTGTAGCTCTGACAACAACTCTTGGCTCTTTTAAGGGATGGCACTCTGTAGCTGCAATAAGATATCTGACTGGGTTGTCATGGCTACAAGCACTGTTGCAATGCGATTGAGAAATAAGATGGCTGGCGTGTTGCATTGACCCTGCCCACTCCTCTCTTCTTTCTCTTTGGTTTGAATGAACTTGAGCATATTTAAGGAGTGCCAAATGCCTACAGGAATTGGCGTTTGAGTCTGTTATTAAAATGAAACTGCCATTTTGAAAGCTACACCCTCCTCCTTCCATGACTGTTCCTAAATAGGCATATATTATTGAAACATAATACAAACGATATAGGCTACTTGACAATTGTATCACATGTTACCGCTTTTCAAAAGGAGATTGATCTTCTTGTGTAAGCTAATCTTGGTGAGCAAGTCAAACACAACTCAGACACAATTTACAGCATTTACTTCACAATGGAAAACAGAACCCGACAATTCGACACCCTGACCGCATTGCAGATGCTGCAAAATTTTGATGAGATGGAGTCAGATAGAAATAGATCCCGAAATGGATGTGTTGGATGTTGGGTCTTCATCTGATTCTGATAATGAGCCGCCACCTCCAATGCCTGGGGTTCCTTGCAAAGAATGATCATCCTTTTACTCTGTTCATCTAATTTATATTTTAAAATGTTGTTACTCATGTATGTCACGGCGTGGTAATATAGGAGCCCAGGTGCAGGATGAACAGTGAAACAAGCTTTTACTACACAAGGGCAGTTATAGGCGGTAGTAGTGAGGATCCAGTGTGTGTATTGATGGGAAGTCAGGGGTGATGTGATGAGAAACAGGTGTGCGTAATAGTGGAGAGTCCAGGGTGTTCCGTGAATGTGGTACTAGCAGTGGGAAGAATGAACAATGGTGGCCAATAGCCTGGCGACAGGGAGCAATGTTGTCGAGCTTCCCCGGAGGGAGGTGATCACAGGAGTCACGGTGAAAGTGTAGGCTACTGTAAATCAACATTTGATCAACTTTTTACCCTGCTAATAAAATTTACAAATAAAATGTATTGACTACTTCACTGCAATGTTTTTACTTGGAGAGGCTACATATCCTTGGATCTATCAATTTTATTTCTGCGAGTAGGCTTTAGCTTATGTGATATTCATTCTTTGAAATGTATGGTGTTTATCAAGCAACTGTGCTTTAGGCCTATGTACATCTATTTATGCATATATCCCTTGATCAACGCAAACTGGTCGATAATGTCTATTATCTTGTACATCATCAAAATGAGATCAAAATGAAAACTAAATTGTAATGGATTCATTTTGAATAATTGAAGTGTTGTGTAGTTTTCATTGTGTACATCTGTAGGGCATAATAAATTAATTAAAATACTATAACATGTGTTCTTAGAAATAATCGTTCTATGTATTCTTTTTTTAGTAATTTTTTTTGGTATGATAAGACCAATAAGAACACGTTCTTTCAAATTCATTAACCATTTAAAACAAACAAAGTATTTAATGAATACTTTTTTTGACTATTCTACATAGTTTGAAGACGACCCAATAGATGAACTGATGCTCTGGCTGGAAGGCGGTTGCTGCCGAGGAGAATGTGTATGCTAATAGGGCCGATTTGTATGCTAATGACGAGAAACAGCGTTCAGCTCTGGCTGATACTGTTTGTCAGAAAGCCTTGGCGGTTCTATTATTAAAACACACCTCCACTCCTGTCCCTCCCTCCTTCCTGCCCCCATTCTTCCCTCTATCTATCTACATGAATCAGCAGGCTCTGCAGCAAGCAATGGCCGCCATGCTTTAAAGATAATGAGTGGGGGGGAAACAGGGAAGAAACCATTGGCTTCCACTGTGAACTGGGGGCTGCATTCACACTGAAATAAGCCTTTTGAGGAATTAACTTAGGATAGCTCTGCTACTGTGGTTGGTCTCTCCAAGTCACTTGCCAAGTCAATGCTGGTAACTGTCATTGGAAACCTACTGTCATAAGCCATGGTAACTTTCAGAGAAAGGCTGAAAGTAAAGAACATGCTTACTTGGTTATGAATAAGTGTAGATGGAAGAAGCCAAATGTGCAGGGCCGACCCGTGGCATAGGTGGATTAGGCAAAACGCTAGGGGAGCTGTCCATCCAGGGGCGCCTAAATAAATGGAGATTATTATTCTTACTTTTACTATTTTTTACTAATACCTTTTAAATACTATTCATTTGAAATATTACAAATATTACAAATGAAAACCCTCACAACCACATAACTACAGTACAGTTTATTAGGCCATATTTTTTGTGTTGCCCACAGTAGTGTTAGATCTTTGGGTGAGTTCAGTTATCTAGTAGTGAGTGACATTGAATGTGAAACACAATACATTTGCATCAGTAGCCTACTGAAAACTATGGTGCCCAGGGAAGAAAAAGAAGAGAAGTGGAGATAAAACAGGATAAGGACAGAGGTAATGTGATGATAATTTATGTAATTGCATTGTAGTTATCATTGGAGCAGTTTTACCACTAGCTAGCTTACTTTGGACGATACTAGTAATGTCCGTTAATTAAAAAAACTAACTATCTAGAGTTTGTCACTCAGTTACATTTACCTTAAATTCATTAGGGAATGTTGGAAAGACTATTCAGGTATTTGGGGAACAACTTAACCTATAACATCCTAGGTCCAGGCATTAATGTGCACACCAGTTACACCCCTTCTTGGCAATGGTATTCCCTGATGGGCAGTGGTCTCTTTTAGCAAGATAAAGCGCCCTGCCTCACTGCACACATTGTTTGGGAATGGTTTGAGGAACATGATGAAGAGTTCAATGTGTTGCCCCGGTCTCCAAATTCCCCAGATCTCAATCATCTGTGGGATGTGCTGGACCAACAAGTCTGATCCACGGCGGCTCCACATCGCAACTTACAGGACTTGATGAATCTGCTACTAATGTCTTGGTGCCAGAAATCACAGGACATCTTCAGGGGGTTTTAGAATCCATGTCTTGGTGGGTTGACACTGTTTTGCGACACCCAGAGGGCCAACAGCATATTAGGCAGGTGGTAATAATGATTTGTCTCATCAGTGTATATTTTACTTAACAATGAAGTCAAAAACCTGATGAAATATTTATAAAGTATACAAGGAAAAAAAATGTATATTGCGATTGTTGTGGTTGCTTTCCATTCCGTGGTGGGTATTGAGATACCTCTGCGGTTTTGGTCTGGTGCAGTTTTTGCACTAGTCCTAACTCTCTGTGTTCATTAAAGATCCCATGGCACTGATTGTAAATGTTGGGGTGTTAACTTTGGTCAGTGGCATGGGTTAACTCTCAGCCATGTCCTGAAGCAGCTGCACCATGGCAGAAAGGACCTTCTTCAGCATTCTCAGGGCATTTTCTCTGCAAGCCCACTGTGTGTTTGACAGCCTTTTCAGCTCATGGACTCTCTGGCTAGGGTACATAGATTGTTGCATTTTCACATATGATGCATGGCGCTTTGTAGATGAGGCTATGAAAGTGAATAGCATCTCAACTAAATTAAAAAATCGGACAAAGTGTTGACTTGATTTGGCACTCTCTACCAAGACCAAGTTCAGGCAGTGAGCGTCATGGCTCAGAATTTGCGACTGCAGACCCCTATAACATCCGCTCATATTTGCAACTCCATTGTAGACTTGAAGTTTTCCATTTTCAACCCATTTTCCTCTAGGAGCGCCATTACAACATTCCTATAATTCTTTACCTATAGTTCCTGTCACGTCACAAACTTGTTAGAATCGCTCCTTGGTTTCCAAAGCGAACAACAAAATCTTAGTAAAACATTTTATGTAACCTACATCACACACTGTAAGGGGATGTGAAGGTTACAGCTCAGACTGCACAAAACCTACTGACACCTGAACATTTACAAGGGGATGTGGCTGAGTGTGTGTGTGAGGATTGTACCAAAAATAGAGGGTACCAAAAGAGGATTCTACCTCATTTGCACTCTCTTCTGGAACCAATAAACACATTCAGACAATTTAAAATGTTTTTTTTTCTAAAAAATACATTTAAATTTACCATTCAAACTTTTTCACTTCTACATGTTAATGATTTTAAACAACTGGAGTTTATTGGCTTCAAACAGAAATGAAATTGACGTGAGGTACAATCATGCTGCCACTAAACATATTTTTAAAAGGTTTTAAAAAAAAACAGGGGCAGCAGAAGGGCATTTTCCACATAGAGGCATACCATAAGGCCACATTGTTTCGCATGTAGAGGCACGTAGTGGCCTCACATGTAGGAGCATAGATATCTAGCATATAAAGTGCAGAGACGGAAGAGTGCTGCTTTGGCATCAAAGGCTGTATTCACAAAACATTTTATCTTACCAATAGAAGGACTCCTAAACAGCACTAAAAGTTTCTAGCTATGATTTTTCTCTTAAAACCTATTCACAAAGCTGCTAAGAGAAAGGGCGGGGTTGACCCTGTTGCCATGGATGGAAGCTTACTTACTATGCCCACAGTGATTGGCTGATAGGGGAGGGGTCTCTGTCGGTGAATTAATCATAGCAATAGTGTAGATGGATTTGTCATATTGCCATATTGAAATAAAGATATTCAAATTAAAATGTAGGGTAATTAAACATGAAAAGTGTCACTGATTAAACATGAAACCAGGAATGATATATTGACTAGTCAATATATGACTAGATACAGTATTTTCAGCTAATTTTCAGCCTCTTACAGCTCATAAATAAATGTGCGGTCATCTTTTGATGGTGCAATAATTTGTGCAATTATGTGTCCCATCTAGATCTATAGCACCAACTACACTGGGTGATTGAGCTATGGCCATGATATTGGCTTTGTTTCTTTGGAGTTGGTGAACATCATGAGGAAACCGAATGTTTTGTCACATAATATGGGGTCTGGGGAGGGCATTTAATGTTTGATGTAATAATCAGCTGACAGATGACTGAGATATACGTAGTTTGTCTGCACTGCATAGCAGCATTTACCCTGTGGTCAAGTAGCATAGATTTGTCACAACTTTGATTTCTGATGTTGCTGGGTTGTTTCTGTTTGCTGTGGAAGTGACAGCATCCCTGACTTGCTCTACTATGATCATAATACCCTTGCGATTAAGGCGATACCTTGTAAAAAGCTTATTATCAATAAATGTTTCTAAAACGTCAACCTGATTACAAGGCAGATTGCCAGCAGCAACCCTTTTAGGATTGTTTGTGACTTGGGCTTAGTGACTTAGGAGTCCTTTTGACTACTCCTGACTTTTCACAGATTTAGGAGCAGTTTTTAGCACTAAAACACTTTGTGAAATACTTTTAGACCAACAATTTAGGAGTCCTAATGTTAGAATTGACACGCACATTATTATTTTTTTACTCCTAAATCAGCAAGTTAGGAGCTACCTTTAGCCTTACAGTTGTGCTCAAAAGTATGCATACCCTTGGAGAAATTGTAATATTTGTACCATTTGTAAAGAGAAAATATGAGTGAGCAGGTAAAACACATCTTTCATTTCTTATGGGATTCACATTCAACTGTAGGTCATAACAGAATGGCAAATTGAAACATAAAACAAAACATGACAACATAGAAAAAAATGAACTGACCCTAGTTCAAAAGTCTGCATACCCTTAGTTCTAAATTCTGTGTATTGCCCCCTTTAGCATCAATGACAGCGTGCAGTTTTTTGTAATAGTTGTCTATGAGGCACCACATTCTTGCAGGTGGTATAGCTGCCCATTCATCTTGGCAAAATTCCTCCAGGTCATGCAAAGTCTCTGGTCGTCTATTTGTCTGCTAGTATTTTCTGATAACATGCTGCATTCATCTTGCCATTAATTTTCACAAGATTCCTCGTGCCTTTAGAGCTCCCACCCCCCCCACAAAACATTGGTGAGCCACCACCATGCTTCACAGTGGGGATGGTATTCAGGCATTGTCGACCCCTCTCCAAACAAGGTGTTGTCGGGCATATTGTAACCAGGCTTTTTTGTGGCATTGGTGCATTAAAGGCTTTTTTCTGGCAAATTCTTGTTCAAGTATCGTCGCATTGTGCTCCTTGAAACAACCACACTGTCTTTTTCCAGAGCAGCCTGTATTTCTCCTGAGGTTACCTGTGGGTTTTTCTTTGTATCCCTAACAATTCTTTTGGCTTTTTTGGCTGAAATCTTTCTTGGTCTACTTGACATTGGCTTGGTATCAACAGATATGCTTTTAATTTGAATTAATTTGTCTCTTTAAAATTCACAGTTCATTGGCCCTGCCAATTTAAGCCCTTTGTGGTCTCCTTGGAATGTCAGCAGATCTTTGTCTGATGGTGGACGTAACAGGTTTCTTGTGCAAATGTCTGGTGTTTAATTCCAACTGGTGACAGCTTCTCCTGGACACTTCATATAATTTGTCTTAAAAATGTAATATTTAAGACATTTAATATTTCAGGGTAAAATTCTGACTGCATGACTAGCATACAGCTCTGGAAAAATTAAGAGACCACTTAGGAAAGGTAAAATGTATAACATTTTTCACATCTATGTGGAAGGGCTCTGGGGCTGGACCAAGCGTGCCGCACAAGCCCTGAAAAGTGAAGCCAAAACGTCTCGATCGCCCCCTGGTGAGTGGTCCCAGTATAGGTCATAAACCCCGCCCTCCCCATGTTATTGAATGGGACGCGAGACCAACTAAACAATTAAATTACCCTTCAAATATATTTTTTCCGAAGCTGGTTTCTGTCATTTACTGTAGTTTGTATCACGCTAATGTAAATTCAAGAGTTTGTTTTTAAAATAAGTTTGTTTTTAGTTAGTTATTTAATGCTCTAAAAACGGTGGTGTGACGTCGTGATTCACAGCTGTGATTGACAGCTATCTGAGCCGAGGAGCCACTGAATCTTCGGAGGACTGAGGAGATTGGAACTTTACATTTAATCTCTAAATTTCTATAATTGATATAATTTCACACGGACATAATGGGTTGTTCTGCAGTACATTGTGCTAACCGATCTGGCATTTCCAATCGATCTTTGAATTTTTTTCGGTAAGTTAAATTTACAAGCTATTTAATTAGTAAATAAATGTAATGGGCTAGCTAACGTTAGCTAAAAGACAACAAGCCTCGTTAATAGCCATGTTAATAGCTAGCAGGTGATCGTTAGCTAGAAGTTACCAATTATTCTTGTATTAGGCCTATTCTAAATTAAGGTTAAACATGATGTAAGTTAGGCTATAACATATCGTCTAGGTTTAACAAGCAAAGGTTGTACTGTACTTGGACTTGCGATTGATTACGATATGCGCATTCTGCGAGGGAGAGTGAGGGCGGGGCACAGGGGTGGGGCCGTTGATTTCGCAGGTTTACGGCTTTACTTCCTTCTCGCTACTGCGCATAACTACTGCGCAGAACTGGTCCCAAGATCGCTATCTGCGCAGACGCAAGTCCAAGATGTCAGCGCCGTATCAGGACACTGGTGGCTTCATTTTTCACCAATGGAAAAGAGCGAAAGGGCGTCGTCCATTATTTTTACAGTCTATGGGCTGGACCCAATTGCAGACACAGACTTGTTGTGGATTCGGTGCAGCAAAATGTTATTGAGGATAGACAGGAGCAGGTCGGGGGCAGGCATAGGTTCGGTACCCGGGTCAGGAGTCTTGGTGGAGGTAAGGCAGTAGGTTGGTACCAGGTGTATCAACAAACCAGGCAGGCAGATGGTAGGCTGGATTGTAGTCAGGGCAGGCAAGAGATTGGTACACAGGTGAGCAAACAGAGTGAACATAGAACCTACAGGCAAGGAGACATGGGACCACTAGGCATGGAAACACAAGATGAACTGGCACAGAATAGAAGGCACAGGTTAAATACACAGAGGGAAATTAAGAGAACCAGGAACACCTGGGAGTGAGGTAATGAGAACAGACAGGTGACAGGGCATGACACAACCACTGAAATGAACACTAATGCTTAGCATGGAAGATAAACTAAATTAAAAGGCTTACTCATATTATGAAGGGTTCTATGTGGAACCATACTTGTCTCCCAAATACTACTTCTTGCCTTTCAAACAATCATCTAAGAACCCTTTCTTTCATAAAAGGTTTGAATACGTCAGGTTGTATGTAGAACTCTGCCTAACAAAGAACACTTTCAAATAGGGTTCTTCAGATTAAAATGGTTCTTTGTAGAATTTAATCCATTTGCAAAAAGCCCTTTTTGGATCGTTTTTTTTAGGGAGGGTGGTCGATGTGAAACATTGCCTCCAGGTTCCCATGTACTGCTCCAGCATGAGTTAGAATCTGGAAATAAGTTATTGAAGGTGTATTTGTTATAGGTTTTGTTTCCGTGTTATACAGTGGTCAGTGTATTTTTATTAGTACCCATTTAGTTGTTCTTATCGCAGCTACTGCTCCTGGACTCCACAGAAATGCAGCCTGGTCTCAGGGGGTCTCATACTATTGTAAGTAAATATTTGACTGCCAAATTCGTAAGATATATTACGTTAAGTCAAGTAATGTTAGAGAAAATACCTGCTATTGGGCAGTGGTGAGTGAAGTAAGAGTTAAATAGAAGGGATTTTTGGTAAGGCATTGTGGTCGGGATGTTGGATGTGCAGATTTTTTTTTTTTCTTTAACCATAACCCAAACCTTAATCCCCGTACTGTGACACCTAACGTTAACCAAACCTTAACCAAAACCAAATCCCTAACCTTAACTTAACCTTTTTGGTTTTCTAACCTTTAACCAAACCTTAAGTCTAACCTTAACCCCAGTGCTGTGATACCTAACCAAACCTTAACCTAACCCTTTTTGTTTTATAACATTAAGCCAAACCCTAACCTTAATCACAGTGCCCTCAAACTAACCTTAACCCAAACCTTAACTATGCTGTGATACTTTATTGTTAACTGAAAAACTTAAAATGCAGTTGTCACATAATGTAGTGGTATGGCCATTACTCGTCCCTCCTAATAAGATGTCGCTATTTGGAGTAGTGGGTAGTGTGCCTGTTTGGGGAGCTGAAGGTCACGAGTTTTACTACATATGTTTTGTGCAAATTTGTAATATATGATTTTTTTTAGTAGCCTTTGTAACATATGGTTTTTAGCAAATTCGTAATGTATCACATGTTTGGGTAAGGCATTGTAATATATAATTACAAATCAGATGCACAAAGATTAAATTTAACATAATGCAAAACACTGATAGAAAAGACCAGTTCAAGGACAGAGCTAAATAGATTTTTTGTAAAAGACACGAAACAATTACTGGGGCAACAAAACACTGACGCCCATCTACAACCCTTCCACCAAATATTCAATACAATGTTTTATGTATGTAGTGAATAAAAACATATTCCCTCAAAAAAATTTGGGAAAATCTATACTTCAGTTTTTTTAATTTAAAATCCATACTTTTTGAATATTTAGCCAAATTAAACTACAATTAAAATGTTCTAGGTCCTTCTTTGATGTACCTGACCATATAACTGTGCAATAGTCAGTGTGTGTTAAAATATCAGGTAACAAATAGTGCCGCTTTTTGTGTCAGTCAAATTCTAGAACTCTAATAGGGTGTACCAGCAACTGCAGCAAAGCTAAGCCATTAGAGTTGCATTACATATGCATATAGTCTAACATGATCAGTGGCATGTAATACAGGACAGCTCCTCAATTAGCATGGGACCTGTCTCAAGAGATGGAGAGAAAGGGGGTCTTATGCTTTGGCTGCCCCTTTCCTTGCAGTGGCACTGCACAGCTGGGAAAGAGGGAGAGAAAGGGAGAAGGGGTGGTTAACAGACATACTCAGCCAACGGCTCTCTCGTCATTAGTCCCTGGATCATACTAGAACGAAATACTAGAATAAATTGCTTGCAGGGATGCATGTGGCTGCTGCATTTTTCTGTGGATGTTATATTATTTTCTCATATCTGCTATACGTTATGTCCTCGATCTCTGTCTCAGTTGCGCTCACGCTTCTTGGACCTCTCCCTTCATCTCAGTCACCCAGACACAGACAGACATGCTCAAGCAGAATCTCGCACAGCAAGCAGACATGCACGCGTGCGCACACTCTCTCTCTCTCTCTCTCTCTCACTCTCACTCACTCACTCACACACACACACACACACACACCCTTTCTGAAGGTTCTGGGAGCAGCGGCAGCTGCGGTGGTTAGCGTAGAAACAGATTGGTCGTTGTGTTAGCTACAGCCCTGTCGGTTGATTGAATGGATGCTTCAGCAAGCCTTTTAAGACTGGATTCTTGTTTGGGATTTTCACAAGATAGAAGTAGGATATATTTTCTGGGATTTGTTTTATTTCTATGCTGTCCATCTTTTTTCTCTCTCCCCACCCTTTCCCGGTGTGGTGTCGTCTAGAACGAACAAGTCTCACGCCTGATCGGAAGTGGATGGAGGTGGATTTGTCGTCCGTTATGCTTTTCAATCTATAGATCTTTTTAGTGGAGGGCAGCGTAAAGGGCGCTTTTCCTTCCCTTTTTTCCCCATCCAAGTGTGCTCTTTTGTTTCATGGGGCTGAGCGTGCCCTGTAGCTCCCACAGTCAACTGAGCTATTGTTGGGATAAGGCCTCGACCACTAAGCGGACGATTCTCTACCCATCTCTTCCATCTCCTTCCCCCAATTCCCTGCTACTCTATACAAAAATCACCTTACGCCTGAATCACCTCCCCAACCATCTTTCCCCACACCTCCATCTATCCTCATCATCATCTTATCCTTGCCTCCCATGCCCCATTTTCTTCATCCCTATCCCTGCCCCCCTCCCCTCCCACAGTATAGTGGCTACGTAATGCGCCTCCCGATGCATGTGAAAGGGGATGCTACAAATGGTGGTTCGGACTGATCGCTGATAATAAAAAGGGTGATGTCTCTGCTGCATCGGATCTGCCCGGAAAAATGCAGCAGATGCCATTCCACTGCAGTCTGGATTGAGGGGCAGCCGTAGTAGCTTGCCTGTGGATGTGAATGAGAAAACGTGTGTGTGTGTGTGCGCGTGTGTGTATGCGAGCATGCACGCTGGTCCTCCATCATGTCTCTCGCTTGATCCCTCATATGGGGCACCCCTGCTGATGTGGGGGAGGCACTAAGCCTAAGGTAGGCCTCCCCCTGCCCCCTCCCCAGTAGTGCCCCCCCTTGCCTCCGGGGTCGCTATGAAGAAGACGCGCAGCACTAACCTGCGGCGGGCCTGGCCCAGTTCGGATCTGTCTGAGCGGCCACTGGAGCGCACACGCTCCCGGAGTGAGAAGGACTTCCGTCTACAGCAGAAACATCACCACACTCCACCTCCTCCACCGCACATCTCGCCAGGCCCCCCAAGGGGCTACAGAACACCAGGTGAGACTGACAGCAGCATAGCCAACCCCCCATTTTAGCATTTGAGAAGTTGTATTCTGCATTTATTTTTGGATATGCAATATTTGATTACATGGTCTGTGTGTGTCTGTGTTCAGTAGTATCAAGTAAGATACAGAAAATAAAAAAGCGAATAGAGAAGACACTGAAATGAAAATTATCGCTGGCAGTATAATATAATGCTCATTTTTCATTCCTTTCCAAAATTTTAAATTAAAGTTTTGCTTGAGAAACAGAAAGGTTAAAATTAAGAGACCACTGCCAATTGAATGCTTCTGTTCCTCACTCAAAAATTTGCTTCTGTTCCTCACTCAAAAAAGTGCAGTGGTTTCTTTATTTCTTCCAGAGCTGTAGATACAACATGTGACTTATTACATATTACTGAGGGAAGATATTGCAGCATAGCGTGTGCTTATTTATGAATTGAGACATTCATATTAAGATTGTTGTTCAACCATAGGGTTGCGGTCTTTGTGTCTCTGTATTAATAACATTGCTTCATGTGTCTGTGAGTTGCTTATCCACCTAGTATTGTTGTGTAAAGTCAGAGATATGACTGTGATCTTTAAAATCTGACAATATATTCACTCAAACTTTAACATTTTTGGTATTCCCACTGTACTAAATATATTTGAAAATTGTTCCTTATCTTTCAAAAGTAAATTTAATAATGTGGGGAGTGACAAAAATTCATACTTTGCTATTGTAAAACCACCCAGCAAACATCCAGGGGTCTGTGACAATCTGCTGACTCAACAAATTATTTTTTACTTGTTTAAACTGAATGTCAAAAAGATCTCAAAATAATTGCAAACTCTCCCCTGAATTGTTGTCCAATACCATCCATTTAAAATACATCAATACATCAAAACATGGAGAATGACAAAATATTTGTTCTTTTCAAAATCCTATTATTAGCATTGTGGGCAGTGGCTTATCAAACAATTATTTTACTAAGTAAACACACAGAGGGTGTCACACAGAGATAATGGAAACACCTGTAATGGCCGGCCTTTGCCTGTGCCGTGCTGGTCGTTCCGTTTCTATGTTCTATGCGTTTTAGTTCTAGTTTGCCTGTTTCTATGTTCAGTTTAGTTCTCGTTAGTGTATTGATTTCATCTGTCTTGTTAATCCCTTGTTTGGTCCCTATGTAAGTTCTTCCTGCCCCTGTGTTTCTTGTTGGTCATTGTTGCTGACAATATCGCCTGCTCCTTGTTGTTTGTGTGGTTGCCTTTCAGAGCCTTTTGTTTTCACCAAGTCTTTTTATTAAAATACCTTTTGTTTACGCAACTCCTGCACCCTGACGATTTGTGACAACACTTACAAATATTAAGGACCTAATAAGTAGTGATGGGCAAAAAAACACTTTCGGAAACACTAAGACAATATTGAAACGTGTGTCGAGGCTTTACGTACCGCTCAAAACATTTACTTGACAATGACATTTACTGGTGGGAAATAAAAATCTGATGTTCAGTGTTCATAGAGACGTATTTTCCCATATTGCCAGAACATTTTTCGAAGCTAAACAGTTTGGTGTGTGTGTGCTTCTTGAAAAGTGAAAGTAAAATGTGGGGTTCGTACCCGGCATTCCTATTGCCTTTCCGGCTTGCTTTTCATTTAACCATTCCTCCATCATAATGTTTTAGAATAGAAAGGCTTGTGGGTGAAAAGGGTTTCATTCATATATTCCTTTTGCAGTAAATTAGACATTATTTGAACAACAAGAATATTATTTAAAAACCAATACCTGAAGATCATGTGGATAAATATCACGTGACAGTGTTTCGACACCTGCCGTCAGGTGACCAGAAATGTTTCAGAACATCGTTCCGATTCAGTGAGTGTCGGAAAGGTGTTGAAAAGCTCAGAACAGTATAGAGCGTGTGCATAACAGCCCATCACTACTCGAGACAATGTTCCGATGCAGTTAGTGTTGAACAGCCCATCAATACTTTTCAACATGCTTTTTTTAACAATGCATCCATTATAATGGTTTGGATGTCAGAGCCATGGGATGCTCTAAATGAAATGAACAATTTAAAAACAATAAATAGTGAAGTTTAATTTGGGAGAAAATTCAAGATGATTGTCTTGTACCTACCCTTTCCGTTTTTGGCTTAATGTTGTTTCGTGTTTTGGGGGAATGCATTTACAGTGAGGGGAAAAAAGTATTTGATCCTCTGCTGATTTTGTAAGTTTGACAATAAAAAAAAATGTAAGTCTATAAATTTAATGTTAGATTTATTTGAACAGTGAGAGACAGAATTAAAAAATCCAGAAAAACACATTTCAAAAATGTTATAAATTCATTTGCATTTTAATGAGTGAAATACGTATTTGGTCCCCTCTCAATCAGAAAGATTTCTGGCTCCCGGGAGTTTTTTATACAGGTAACGAGCTGAGATTAGGAGCACACTGCTCATAATCTCACTTTGTTACCTGTTTAAAAGACACCTGTCCACAGAATCAATCTATCAGATTCCAAACTCTCCACCATGGCCAAGACCAAAGAGCCGTTGAAGGATGTCAGGGATAAGAATGTAGGCCTATACAAGGCTGGAATGGGCTACAAGACCATCGCCAAGCAGCTTGGTGAGATGGTGACAACGGTTGGTGCGATTATTCGCAAATGGAAGAAACACAAAAGAACTGTGTTCTGGGGCTCCATGTAAGATCTCACCTTGTGGAGTTGCAATGATCATGAGAACGGTGAGGAATCAGCCCAGAACTACACAGGAGGATCTTATCAATGATCTCAAGGCAGCTGGGACCATAGTCACCAAGAAAACAATTGGTAACACACTACTCCGTGAATGACTGAAATCCTGCAGCGCCCGCAAGGTCCCCCTGCTCAAGAAAGAACATGTACAGGCCCGTCTGAAGTTTGCCAATGAACATCTGAATGATTCAGAGGAGAACTGGGTGAAAGTGTTGTGGTCAGATAAGAACAAAATCGAGCTCTTAGGCATCAACTGAACTTGCCATGTTTGGAGGAGGAGGAATGCTGCCTATGACCCCAAGAACACCATCACTACCGTCAAACATGTAGGTGGAAACATTATGCTTTGGGGGTGTTCTTCTGCTAAGAGGACAGGACAACTTCACCGCATCAAAGGGACGATGGACAGGCCATGTACCATCAAATCTTGGGTGAGAACCTCCTTCCCTCAGCCAGGGCATTGAAAATGTGGATGGGTATTCCAGAATGACAATGACCCAAAACACACGACCAAGGCAACAAAGGAGTGGCTCAAGAAGAAGCACATTAAGGTCCTGAAGTGGCCTAGCCAGTCTCCAGACCTGAATCCCATAGATAATCTGTGGAGGGAGCGGAAGCCTCGAAACCTTAATGACTTGGAGAAGATCTGCATAGAGGAATGGAACAAAATCCCTCATGAGATATGAGCAAAGCTGGTGGCCAACTACAAGAAACGTCTGACCTCTGTGACTGCCAGCAAGGGTTTTGCCACCAAGTACTATGTCATGTTTTGCAGAGGGGTCGAATACTTATTTCACTCCTTAAAATGCGAATCAGTTTATAACATTTTTGACATGCGTTTTTCTGGATTTTGTTGTTGTTATTCTGTCTCTGACTGTTCAAATAAACCTACCATTAAAATGATAGACTGATCATTTCTTTGTCAGTGGGCAAACGTGCAAAATCCGCAGGGGATCAAAAAAATTTTACCTCACTGTAGGTTTGGGAAAGGTGTATTGTATTGCGAGTGTGTCATCGTATTAGTGGTATGTTTTGCACTTCTGGGGGGAGTATTTTTATTGGGGATGTGTAATTGTATTTGTGGTTGTGTTTTGCACTTCTGGGCCACTATACATTACCTTTTGTTTTAACACTAGAACCGCCAGGCCTTTCATATCACCATTATCTGCTAGAGCCACCGCCATTTGGCATCATTAGTATATGAATAATCACAATTAGCATTTACATACTCCTCTGCAGCATCAACAGACATATGAAACACTATAGTAAATATAGTAAAGTGTATACAAACAATGAATTACATAATTTGAAGAATACAGGAATGTGGTTGTCCTTAAGGTCTTATTATTAGAATAAGAAAAAAATAATTTCATCTCAGGCTATAGAATGGCCTACACTAAACTTATTAACCACAGATTAATTTTGCATAGGCCCATTCCATCGAATTTTGCTTTTATTTTAACATTTTTTTGGTGATATAGAAGTTAAAATAAGTAACATTATCATCCAATTTGCCAAGATCAGAGGCCTGATAAACATGATAAATTGCAAATAAATAACACAAATACATTGTCATAATGTGCCCATCAATGCTATGCATGTAAACAATTTCAAAGAATGATTTACAGTAGCCTACATAATGAAAAATTCATACAGATTATAGGATGTTGAATATTTTGTTTCTCTCTTATTGAAAAACATCTGATACATTTGTTGATGTGAGTTGAGGGAAGTGACAGAAAGGGTCTGCTAGATTATGTAAGCACAAAGCACCTGCTGTGCCAGCAAGCAGGGGCGTTGGACTGGGGGGAAAAGGGGTACTAAGTATATAGGGCCCTAATGTGTAGAGGGGCCCTCAAAAATGTTTGAATCTTGAATAAAGTGGGGAGGGGCCCCTTGGAGACCGCCTATGTACAGGGCCCAGAATTTTGTGCTACATCCATGCCAGCAAGCGCTACCTGGCTACTCACCCCCTTCCTGCTCCACGCCTGGGCCGAGGCACACCCCTTCCAGAAGTGCCCTTTCTCACCGCAGAACAGGCACAGATCCTGCTGACTCCGTCGCTCTTTCTCCTCTGCGGTGAGCCTCGTAATCCCTAGTTTCATGGACTCGAGAGGGAGAGGGATGGGCGCGGCGTGCCAAATGGTCACGATCCAGAAGCTGCACGTCGATGGCAATGGCCCAGGCGATGTACGCATGCCAGCTCTATCTGAACCTCAGTTCGCAGTCCCCTGAGAAAAACAGTCCGTAGCGGTCAGTGGCTCATTCCAGGGACTGGACGCCGCCACCGTCCGGAAGGACAGTGCGTACTCTGAGACCATGCCCGTTCGAGAGCGTGCCCAGTTAAGAGGGCTATTATCTTTGTCACCTTCTCTAATCTGTATAGTGTTCATCTCCAAAATACAGTTCACACTGGAGAAAGAAACCACGACAACCCTCCGGATTACTATCGTATTTATCAGATAAAGCTCTCCGGAATTCTCTTACCTGGGCGCGGCTAGACTCCACATGGTCGACAACGGGAGGCGCAGCAACACCGACTGGCTTAAATGGGCTCTCCCCTCCCAACCATGCTGCCACGTGCGACATCCTATCGCCGAATGCTTTTACCATTCTGTCGATCTGTCCATCCATGGCGCACGACCCTTTCTGCAAAGCGTCCGGCTAGCGGGCCACTGACGGCAGCCGCTTTATTTAAATAGCGTGCTTCGCAGTCGGGCCGCCAGTGGGCCTCTTTCATGACAATGCCTTCTAACAATACTCTGATCAGCGGCTCACCAGCGGCCCAACGGCGGCTAGCCACTTTCATGCAATAAACCCAGTAGGATGCCTCACGCCCCAATATTAGGTTTTATTTATAATAACCCTTAATAATAATTGGTCATATCACAAATGACAATGAACTGAATAAAATCTAAACAATGTATTTCAAATAGTGCAAGATGCATACAAAAAACATGCATTATACAGCAAGCATACAAAATAAACATGTTCAAATGAATTGAAATAAAAAATTTACAAAATCAAATAGTGCAAGAAAACGTGTCCAGCAACAGATAGTAAAATTACAGTATTTGAATGTGAAAGTACAAAATAAACATAATACAATACAAAATAAACAAGGGCTAGAATGGCAGTAATATACATAAGTATGACCTAGCAGCAATCAATAGTTATTGAATATCATAGATACATCAGTGCAATAAGCTTATGAATGGTGGCATAATACTACAACTACAGTCAGAATTAAGAACATTCACACAGAGCTATAAATATATTAAGAGGATAATGCAATCATATACACTCAACTAAAGGATTATTAGGAACACCTGTTCAATTTCTCTTGAACTCCAAACTGAATGTCAGAATGGGAAAGAAAGGTGATTTAAGCAAGTTTGAGTGTGGCATGGTTGTTGGTGCCAGACAACTCAGTAACGGAATTGCAACAGATCCAGGTTTAGCTAGTCTATCTAAATTTACTGCCAAGAGTAACGTTATCCACATGATGTGGATAACGTTACACAAAGAAACATGATTTAGCCAACGTTACATATCAGTTGATAAAAGTTACAAGGAGTAAGCACATATTATAAAATTCTAACTTGTTGATACCCTAAGAAACAATTTAGACAAGTTAGCTAACGATGTTACCATACCTGTTCAACTGTTGATATGCGAAGAAGCACAAAACATCCGAACTTGAGGATAAACGAAGAAACAAAATATAGTAAGCAACCAAACTTGTTGGCACATGAATAAACAAGGGTTACTGTAGGTATTTAATCTCAGGCCAAAGCTGTTTTTTTCAAGCTCAGTTTCTATAACTTGTTTTTCCGCCAATGGTTTAGAACATGGGTTCAGCTACCCGTAACTTGACTAAATAATTAGAATGTTAATAGAATATTGCAAACAGTCATTGTTTAATACAAAACAATCATTACGTTCTACTCAGTAACCTAACAACACTTAACACTAGTTATTTATAATAGAACAGAACTCACCATAGATGTAGGTGACTCGGCTTTCAACAATTTTCGGTCTGATATCCAAAAAATCCTTGATTTTCGTTTGTTTCGGGAGTTCATCAAATTGTAGTAAAACAATGTGATAATCCACATGTTGTAGTGTCCAATTCAGAGCTTATAGCTTATACCTTATACACTTTGAACAAGAGTTGACGAGAGAACCAAGTCGCTAAAATAAAAGTTCCTTCTAGTTTTCACGGTACAACAGCGTGGGATCCAAATGGCGACTGTCTTGCCCATAGACATATGGTCTTGCCTTACACATTTCGCTATAGCGCCATCTACGGACACGGCAGTGTTTAAACACAGGCAGTGTCCCCCATGAAGCATTAAAGTCGAGGCTATAGACGAGTTGAGCCGGTACCATGCAGTGGAAAATGGCCATTAGTTCGGGAAAATATTATTATAAGCAATGGCGAGATTTGTTTACTGTACATGTCCACACAAAGATCCTTTACACAAGCAATAGTGCAATAGTCAAAGTCTATTTTATTTATAAACTCCCAATGTTGACCAAAATTCTGTACACTAAGATTTTACAATATTAAAATAAATCAAATAATCAGTACAAGAATAAAAGGGGTACAATAGCATCTCTGAAAAAAAATGGCAACACAAGCAGATACAGCAGACTAAAGCGCACGCCCTCTTTTCAATTTATTGTGTAACACAGTTGGGCCGCTGGTGGAAAGCCGCCTGAGATGCAAATTAGTTTAGGCAAATTGAGATCAGGAGAAAAGCGGCAAAAGCTGGTGGCCCGCTGGCTGTACGACATTATAGCCGCCGGCGGCCAGCCAGCAGCAAAACGCCAGCGGTGCGCCAGCGATTGCTCACTGGGACCCTGACTCATCTCAAACTAGGCAGTGCAGGGAAAACGAAAATAAAAAAAACAAACAAACTTATTGTAAAAAGAAAAAAGTGCCTCTATGGTGACGGGTTATTGTATGAGGTGCGAGGGAAACGAGGGCGTAAAAGGCGAGGCAAAAATGAATGAAACAAAAGGGAGAATGAAAATTTATTTATTTTCTTTTAATGCAGTCTTTGAAAATGCGGCACCACACGGTCCAACTGACAGACATAATAACCTGTGAGGTGCAGGTGAAAACAACCAGGAACTAATATAGACATCATAATAACTAACTCAAAACAGGAATGTGCATGTGTGAGGAGTGTGCTGCTGCCATCTGCTAGTTAGTACGACGGCGAGGTGGAGCGCCGAAGAGGGAAAGAGGACACAGCGTCTCATGGGTCATTTTTTGAATGGTCAAGGAAATCGTGTGTATTACATTTCTAAGTTCATTCAAATTCAACCATCTTTTATCTGGGATTATTGCTCATTCATCCATTGATGTCATTCATTCAGTGATGGTTGATTAGTGACTGCGTACCATTACCCAGATAGCAATGAGTCGGCGGACCGGAGACGGTCCTCCAGAGACAGTAGAACCGTCAGAATGTCTTAATCGCAAACACGTTTGCTGGCTCACCGCCAGCGGCAGCCTTCCTACTGCCTTTGTTCTGCGGCCGGCCCGTGGGCCAACCGCCGTTCCACCGCCGTTATACAGAAGGCGGACCTTCCGCGGCAAACGCTATTTGAGCGATCTGCCGCTTTTATATATATAATATTTATAGCATGCAGTTTATCGAGAATAATGATTGATCAAACCAGACAAATTTCCATTTGGTGTTTTAATTCAACATTTCAAAGTACAGTAACTGTCATTCAAATAAGATGTGTCAGATCACTGAAATAAATAACAGGCAGAAAAAAAATATACATATAAAAACACACTACAGAACATGCAGGTTTCCAATTACATTTTGGTTAAAAAAAAATAAAACAGCCCTACAAGCAAATAACACAAACACAATAATTGTTAATAATAAAGAGATCAGCTCTGGGATGAAAATAATTACCAGTAAACATAAGTAATGAGGATATTTGGTACCAAAGAATGTGCAGGATACCAAATAAATCCAGGTATAACAACACATAAGACATAGGCCTAGAATATACCTTAATAGCTGAAATCTTTGTGCTGTACACGAGATGCCAGTGGCGTCCAAGGGCCAATAACAAAGCGATGACTTTCTCTTATTGATAACCATTGACGTAAAAATATGTTTGAAGTAATTGCATACATTTAATGAATTGGACTTAAATGTAAAACTTAGCGCAATGTATTACATACCTCTAGCGTTTTCACCCATATGCTGCCAGGGTAAATTTGCTGCTGGTGGTGTAAAGCTTAGTACTTGACGAGCTGGGGGAACAAACATAACAGCTTTAATTTCACTGCAGAGATTGCATATTCAGTAATGAAACAATAATTGAACTGTGCAAAGCTAATGATATGTACAACACACCTCAACACCTTTTATCCAGAAAGTCAAGTGCCCTAATGAAAAACATCTTATGGATAAAAGGATTCCTAATCTTAAATGGAAGCAAAAGTTTCCAAGACAAAAAACCTCACAAATAACATCACTTACTTGTACTCAAACTCTTGGCTCTGTGAAGTGGAATCTGGATTACTGGGGAGAAACCTGGTTCTGAGAAAGAGGGAACAGAAAATTGAAAATCTAACAGTGTAGAGTTTAGTTACAGGATCACAAATTAAGCATCACAGCAATACATTTTACATACCAGCTCTGAAGTCTACAGATGGCTCAACATTTTCCTGGTTTTCTGGAATCGATGCAACTTCTGTAGCATGTAGTGATTCAAGTGAATGTCCTGTTTGTCCCTCTCAACTCCTTCCAATATTATTTTCCTTTTGGCCCAGTAACTAGACATTGTGACTAACAATGCATTTACCTTTAAAGCCAAAACGATTGACCAACAGTAGGTCTCTTGGGTGAAGATAACCGGTTATGCTCTGGTCAAGGTATCTGCAAGAAAACATGAACAAAACCGGATTGTTAACGTTAGGAATATACAGTAGCTTTGCTGTGTGTGGGGGGGGGTGTCATTATCAGCCAAATGTGGAACAGTGAAATTGTTAAAAATAAAATGTATTCATTGAGTGTTGTGATTCAAGTGAACAATTTTCCTCAAACATAAAAAGTACAGCAGTTCAGAGAATTAGAAATCACAATCACCTTAAATCCAGTACTGTAGCAACACAGCACAAAACGTGCTAGCCACAGTGTGTAACAAAGACAAAACAGCATGTGCTAGCTAACACTTACTAGCCACTCTAGCAGCATAAAAGTTAAACTTAGTCTTTCTAGATGTAAAGCTTTTGCTACCTACTATAGCTCGTTACATTTCTACATGTATTAGCAGCATTGCGTAAACAAGGCTACTTTAGCTAGTTAGGCCAGTGTGGGGGGTGGATTCTGCCACGGAGATGTAGATAAGCGACCTACTGTCAACTTGCTCCCATTTAACGTCGCCGTGAGCGAATCTCTTATCCTTTAGGTTGCCGTTAAAAGTTTCGTTTGTGCTGATGCAGCGTTGCATATATTAGACATTTAATTTTAGCTGTCACCAGCCCCACAACCTGCTCCAAACTCCCTCAAAATAGGCTCAATCATTTATGCTCTGTTTGTGCCGCTGAAAGGTTTGTTTGTGCTTCTACAGTTTTTGGTACATACCTATTCCTACTGGATAGTGCACTGGCTTTAATCTCTTTCCACTATAGCTCTGATCGAAATAAAACTCCATCGAAATAGGCTCAATTGTTCTCCATTTGTGCATTTACATTTTTCATTGTACTGACCCAAACGAAGCACAAACGATTGAGCCTATTTTGAGTGAATTTGATCTATCACATATTATTTAATATTTCAAATATGAAAGCATCACAAAAACTATAACGGCACAAACAAAATCATTTATGGGTGAATTTGGAGGATTTGGGGGGCGGAGTGACTATAAATTAACTATAAAATATTTTTAGAATTAACTATAAAATATTTTTTAGGACTAATACTTAAAATGACAGCAGCACAACTGGAGTAGAAGCGATTAAAGGTTTTTATCTGTGTAAAGATGGTCCCCCATCCAGCGCAAATCTATGGCGAAATAGGCTTAATCGTTCGTGCTGGTTTGTGCCGTAAAATGTTTTGTTTGTGCTGCTATAATTTCTTAGATATATAATGATATTTTGTAGGTAAAATTAACTCAAAATAGGCTCAACCATTTGTGCTCCTTTTGTGCCGATAAAGGTTTGTTATTACAACTGCTTTCTTACCACTGCTTTCTTACTGATAGTGACATAGCTATAGTGGAAAGAGAGTACACAATTATTTTATTATTTGTAATTATTTTACAAATATTTTGTTAAACCCCCATGATTGAAATGTTGAATCTTTATTTTGCTACACTCACGGCGGCGACGTTCAGACGTTGCACATTGTTAATCACTCACGGCGACGTTCAGACGTTGCACATGTAAATCACTCACGGCGGCGACGGCGTTACAATTATTTACACTGACTACTAGTGTAGTCAGTGTAAATAATTGTCACACAAATAGTTTATAACAACATGATATTACAACATAAGGAATTCTACTCATATTAACAGGTATTCATATTTTTGCTTGGTTAACTGTCTGAATGGCTAGTAACATAAAATGATAACACATGCCTTGGTCAAAATATCACTGAGCCAAAACATACACTCTCTATTCATGAAAATACTAATGAGTAAATGTTACAGAATACAATGAAATGTACAGTGATCACCGCATATTTACAGCTAAATCCAAAATCTAAATGTACAGCTGTAATCAGTCTGTGTGTAGTTCACTTGTTTAGCCACATGGTGTATCAGGCAAACGTCCTACATAACATAAAATAGAAATGTAAAATATAAAAGAAAAAAATAATACACCACAAATGATGTGGTATTACTATGGATCAAAATAAATGGTTAATCAGAATATATCCTGCTAAAGGTGCATTTTTATATAGGTATGTACACACCCAGAAAATTAGTTTTTTGCTCAGATGTGTACAGATATGAACAGATCATACATTATCATGAATTTCTTTAGATCATACTGTTTTTATTCTTATCTGCTCTGTTGCGGAGTAAGGAAACTAAGCATTTCATGACAAATACAAACATTTCGAACTTGAACAGATAAAGGCAACTTAATTCAACAACTGACACTGAGATATTAATACTTTGCAATCACTTACTTTCCAAAAATAAACAGAAATGCAATTTCTTTAGGGAGCACTTATTGAAAGTACACCAATAGCTTCAGTAACATTACAATAATAAAAGCGTCTGCTGCATGATGTAAATGTTAAATCCATGATTGACTCCATTATGGCAGGTTGGCCTGGCCCTGATGCATGAATGCCACCCAAAACCATAATATAACTTCTCTTTGCTCTTTCTCTGCTTTAAGTGGCATCACAGTAAATCGGTATACGTAAGGAATAAGGCACAAGCGGGTTTGGTACATGAACATTGTACCACAGCTAAGAACTTAAGCGTGATGCATCGTGCAGTGCCTTGACACAAGATTTGGATATACCGTGGATATAAGCAATTCTCACAAACCCCAGAGATTTCTTTTCACTCTTATAAACCAATTACCAATTTAGTTAGACCTGGGTGTGTCTGTCCATGTCTGGCTGACCTTGGCAGTATATGTTAGTAGAACTGGTCAGCTTAATAAACCTCTGCATCATGCCTGCTCCAGATGTGGCTGATATTGCTACAGTTGTTCTGTCCCTTGAGAGTTGATATTGTGATTTTTACCATTTTGCATGTTTGTAAATTACCTGTTTTGTATACGCATTTCTGTGTTTCTCAATGTAATTTCTCATCTGAAAATTGGATTGGAGTGCAATGATTCCTTGAATGTATTATAATTTACAAGCTAATTTGAGCGCAAGGTTCAGAACGCATTTTGTTAATATTTAAGCAATGTTGCATTTTGGAATGCCGTATTGAAAATGTACAAGGATTAATTGAATCTCCTAAACAGATTTTCGAGTTGAGCACAATCTTATAGCTTACAAAAGATATCTGAGGTGGATGACAGAATAATTATTTCCCAGTTCAATAAAAACCCCTTCTTGGCCAGATCAGTAAACCCTCAGCGACTTAAAAGAAAGATGGGAAGGGAGGAGTAATGAGAAGGTGAGCATCTGCTTATGAGCCAAAGCATACCACCTCTTCTGTGAAGCATGGTGGAGGAAGTGTTATGGCACCTCTTCTGTGAAGCATGGTGGAGGAAGTGTTATGGCACCTCTTACAGACTCTACTTCATTTTGTATTTTTGTACTCTGTGTACTGTGTGTAACTGTATGTTGTCCTGCACGTTTGCGCTTTGTCTCGGCCAGGTCACCATTGCAAATGAGAATCTGTCTCAATCGGCCTACCTGGTTAAATAAAGGTTACATAAAAAATACAAATAAACTATTCTGTTAAGCATGGTGGAGGAAGTGTTATGGCAACTGTTCTGTTAAGCATGGTGGAGGAAGTGTTGTGGCACCAGTTCTGTTAAGCATGGTGGAGGAAGTGTTATGGCACCTGTTCTGTGAAACATGGTGGAGGAAGTGTTATGGCACCTGTTCTGTGAAGTGTGGTGGAGGAAGTGTTGTGGCACCTGTTCTGTGAAGTGTGGTGGAGGAAGTGTTGTGGCACCTGTTCTGTGAAGTGTGGTGGAGGAAGTGTTATGGCACCTGTTCTGTTAATCATGGTGGAGGAAGTGTTGTGGCACCTGTTCTGTGAAGTGTGGTGGAGGAAGTGTTGTGGCATGTGCATGTATGGCTGCCAATGATGTGACTGTAGAAAAAAGCACCTGTCAATCATCTGACCTGCATGGATGTTTTTGCTAGAGACAAACCTGAGGGCAAAAGGCACCAAAAACAAGCAGGAACTGTAGAGGTTGTTTCCACATATGGGGAGGGGGGGATTATCCAGTGATATACTGTCAAACATGGCTTGACTGATGACCCCAGGCCTTCATGGCCATGCAAACTCTCCCCTTACAATGAAAAGTGTCTAGGCTCCAAGAGATATTTGGGACATTGGGACAGGAACACACTCCTCCAACTGGTAGTTATTCTAGTAGAATGGTGGTAGGAAGAACCAATATTCTATTTTTTATTAAATACACCTGTATACAATGCATAAAAAGGACATGTAAATTAATCCAGCACAATATTGGCTGATCATGGTCCACAGGGATGTCTGGGCAGTGGTGGATGGGCCATAAATTGGAGTTTCAATACCTGGATTTACAGTCTTGATATTCTTCCAATATATATTGAACGTTCAAAAGTTCTAATTTACAGTTCTCTATATAGGAGCAGTAGAAAAGGGTATGTTATTCTTAGAGGAATTAGATAACAAGTGCAGTATGCAATGAACAAACCAAAGTTGTAATCTGCTAAAGCCAAAGAAATTCACTCACGGCGACGTTAAGCCAAAGAAATTCACTCACGGTGACGTACAGCATAAAAGATTCACTCACGGCAACGTTAAATGGGAGCAAGTTGACGGTAGGTCGCTTATCTGCATCTCCGTGGCAGAATCCACCCCCCATACGCCAGCAGGACGCACCTATAGCCGACAGCTTAGGGCCGGCGGCAAAAAGAAGCCGTGCGGATATTTTTTGCTATCTGGGTTGGCGTAGGCATTTAGCTGTTCTAGTGTTAATGGGAATGATAAATAAAATAAAGCTTAACAAGCAAGCTTACAAGCATATAAGTAATAAAGTACAGTTTTTTCCAGACAAAAGATTATAAAGAATTGCAATGATAACCTTATTATTATATAACATGTATAATAATAATTATTATCACAGAATGACAGAATTATTCAACTAGCTCCAACTAGAGAAGTTTAGAGTAAGGGCAAGGAAACATTTCTCACTCCCAACTAATCCGCTTGATAGACCTTTGTTTTACCGGACCGAGTCCAGTTTATGATTATGTTGTGAAAGACTAACTGCAACTGACATGTCTAACATCTTAAATTGCTTGAAGGGTTGGACTGTGTGGCTTGAAAAACTGCTCTCTCACTTAGGAAAAGCAGGTTAGAGGGGGGGCAACAAAACATATTGCTCTCTCCCAACTAATGCGCTTGATAGAACTTTGTGAATAAATACATTAACTACGCCAAAAAATAACAACAGAAATATTCAGTTTATTGACAAAGCAAGATGTTCTTAGAGTTGTATACATACAATTAGTCTTTTAGTTTCTGTTCCTCTTCTGTCTTAATAAACAAGTGAATATAGTTACCTGAAACCAAATCATTATGAAAATTGATCAATAACTAGTTAACAGTAATTTTTTTCATTATATGTACTGTATAGCTATTAGCTACCCATCTACACTATATTTTCGATTCGCAAATGGCATTCCATACACTATGTTTCAAATTAGCACAGCAATAGAGTATTGGCCACTTATCACAACAAAGCTGGCATTAGCCCATAAATAGTTCCTCTTCAAACCCCCTTGTTCACCACAATAATTTCTACTTGCGGCCCAGCCCAAGTAGGCTTTCCTAGTTTTTCTTTCTTGTTTTGGTACACTCATGTCTTCTATTTAACCAACATATGAAATTGGTAACTATGAACTGCCATGTCATTTAAAAAAGACTGGTTGTTATTAAAGATTTCCCATTGATTTCACACAAGGAAAGAGATTCACATACTTTCAAGCAGAACAGTACAATGATAAAAGTAACCCAATTTAACAAGAGAACCAGGCAAGACTCGTTCTTCTGGCCTGCGATTAGAAGGGATGAATATTGTTGTCCCTCTCTGGATTTGATACGCAGTTTCCTATGTGGCAGACTGTCTTTAACTACTTCGCTATTTAAACAGTGGGTAGTGTTACACATGTTATGTGTGCAGAGATGTGGTGTTTGTTTGGTTCTGTATTGTCAAAATAATTTGTCGAAACTCCACGGATCTCGAAACTAGTTCCCTACATTAGCTGACATCCAAACCAACAACAGGTATAACAGGGTTGCTACACTACATTCAATGCTTTAAATTACAAAGCGATTATTGTAGATTGCTAACTAATAGCTATACAGTACCTATAATGAAAACAATGACTCCAATCACTCCAAGGCTTGTTAGTTTCTTTAGAAAACAATGACAGTAGAATAGCTAACCACTAATGCTGAATTTCTTTTGTCCATGCCAAGGATGGAATGCCAGTCACCCACGTGGCAGTCCGCGTCTCTGACCACTACACAATTTAACAATGGGTGGGTGTACAGGCGGGCGGTCGCTCGCTCGCTCACTCAGTAAGAGACATTTGTTCTGCTTATGCAGTCCGGCAAAAATGACACATAAATGAAACTTTGAAAATAAACAGAAAGGCAATGACCTTATGCAGAAAACCCCTACATTTACAATCACAAACAACTGCTAAAATTAGAATCAGATGTACCAAAACAGTTGCAAATGATTAGAAAATCATTACAGAGAGTAATGGGAGGGTCCAGCCTTTCATAAAGATTTGAAACTTGGTCTGGTTTGGTCTTAACCATATGGGTACGTGGTAACACTTTATGCCAACATTTAATGACATATCTGAGGTTCTCAGAATAAATTATTATTATTAATCTTAATCATGAATCTGGGATGAATTGCAAAGCCATTTTCAAGCAATTGGAAGCTCATTATTCCACTGTCTACAAATAGAGAAAAGGCCACCATTGCCACAATCAATGTCAAAGTGAATGAGACAACTGTCAGAAACTGTCAGGTGCACAAACTTGGTCTCTGCTTTCAAAATTGAATATCCAGACTGACGTTTCCCAGACATTACCTGGGTGAAGACCAAAAGTACTGGAGCAGCAAGCTCTGGACAGATGACCCAAAGGTGGAGTTGTTTGGCTGTTGTTTGGCCGCAATGCAGTTAATGTATTTTAACTGAAAAAACAGGCATGCCCAACTTACCATCATGAGTCAAGCCCGAGAGATTTCTTGAAGGGAATTTGAGACCATCGGTCAAAAAGCTGAAGCTTACCTGAACATGGATCTTGCAACGGAACAGTAATCTAAAACACACAGTCAAAGCTACAACAGAATTGCTCAAAAAGAAGAAATGGCGGTTTATGGAATTGCAGAGACATACTTCATCCAAACATCTGATTTCATCTGAAATCTGATTTCTACTAAATAATTAA
The DNA here is from genome assembly GCF_011004845.1 of Esox lucius. Classification (NCBI taxonomy): domain Eukaryota; kingdom Metazoa; phylum Chordata; class Actinopteri; order Esociformes; family Esocidae; genus Esox; species Esox lucius. The sequence goes on from NC_047593.1 coordinate 996,442, forward strand.
TTGAAAAGTATATTCTATCTGTGTATTCTCTTACAAACTATGTTGGGTTTATTTGAAATTCAACACTACTGTTGTTTGCTCCTTGGGGTGTAAGGCCGGGTGTCCCTGTAAAGCACTCTGTGACAACTGCTGTTGTAAAAAGGGCTTTATAAATAAATTTGATTGATTTAAATAAATTTGATATTATAACATAGCAATCAGAGGTATTAGTTGCCTCCACGGGCTGAACTTGATGGAATTGCATTCGCCTTTAGTCTTCTTCTAAGTGAACATGGGTAATGATCATCTGTATAGAACATTTGTTTGCAAATGTTATATGTCTCGTTGGCGAAGTTGTTCCATTGATAATCCCACAATACGACTTGGGAGAGGCAGAGGTATTGTCCCAATTGCATAGTGGGTGGAATTTAATTAACTCAAGATCCAGTGGATCCATCGAGCAGGCAAACGAGTAAGCAGAAGTTGACATTGATACAAAGGAAATCCGAAAGTTGAAAGTTTGTTTATCAAATTCACCAAATAACACTGCGTCATCCTGCACAGTGAAATTCTTGTGACATGGCACACAACATCTACATGAGAATTAAGAAATATATAAAGCTAAAATATAGCAATACTATACCTAAGTGGAAACTTGCAGCAATTTTAAAAAGCTAGGTGAAGCAACCTTTCTTAATGCTCACCTCAATGATATCAATGCCGAAAAACAGAAGTTGTGTAAGGTGGCTATAGAAATTAGTTAGTGCCAGTTTGAATTCAGCCAATTCCACCAGCTGTTTCGTCAGTGTACAGTTATAAAATCGATGCTGCCGCAACAGATTACTGAATGTAGTTTGAAATGTTTTGGAGTAGTTTTCCACTTGCAGTGCAGCTTTGTGATAGCAGTACAAATGTCATGAATTTTGACGATGCAAATAATGCTAATAACAGACTGGGAAAAAACTGAATAATGGATTGTTTGAGAAAATTACCCTAGGGGCCTTTTGGAACATCTCTTGATATGTGAAATCTCTGAAAAATATGTATTTCGGAAAAAAAATTTTTTACTTGGGACCTAGTTACAGATTATCGAACAGGATCCTAGTATGTAGATAATTTTTTTTTGTAAATTATTTGAGTGTTAGATCTTTCCTGCAGTCTCTGGGCTAAAATGGAAGTGAATGGGGCAACCGATATAGCCTTCGCAAAAAATTATGAGACCGCTGCACCTTTTTCTTTCTTTTCCAAAAAAGTCAAAAAGGAAGGTTTTGAGTGAGGAACAGAATCATTCAATTTGCAGTGATCTTTTGATTTTAACCCTTCTCTAGGGAGAGCTAAATCGACACGGGTAATGGGACACAGGTGATCAGAATTCAGTTGATTGGGATCTGGGGTGTGAGTTGCATTCAGGAGTGCGAGGTTGTGTGGGTGTGAGTGAAGGATGTGTAGGGTTTGGACGTGGTGTCAGACTGAATCTTACATTTAGCTTGTACTCAAAACAGTTGGCATTGCTATTTTTACAATAGCAGGGACCCAAAGCACATAACTGAGTATATTTTGTGCTCTATGGAAATAAAGGACAAGGTTGTTTATTATGTGGCTGTTGTCTAAGCAATAGTTTTAAACGGGGAGGAGGAGTGGAACATAGGGAAAGATGAGCTCTGCTCTCTTTGGTTAGAACTAGCTACCTGATTGGTGAGTGTGGTGGGGGGGAGTGTGGTGGTGGGGGAGAGGGTGAGTGTGGTGGAGGGTGGGATGGGAGTTGTTGTGCCCCCGTTTGGGACAAGAATTAATTCTGGAAGCATTGGGTGATTTTAGTCAGAAGGTCAGGTGAGGGGGGGTGGATATTCTGCCTATGAGTACTTTCCTTCATGCTTATGGTATTTGGAAATGGCATTCCAAGAGCGTGACTTATGTTGGCACCAAGCAGCTGGCATCCCATGATGTTTGGATGAACTCCATCAGGTCTAAAGCGATCTTTACAGTTCCAAAAGATACTGAAATTGTCAAAAAACGTAAACCTGTGGTTGAGGCACGCCAATGTCAGCCACGTATTCAGACCAAGGAGTCTGCTAAAAGATTCAATTCCTTTCCCTAAGGTTGGAATTGGGCCTGAGATGAAAACATGTTTTAGTTGAAAGTTACTTATTTTCTCAAGTAGCATAGAAAAATAATTTTTCAGGATCTCAGAGACAGTTTTGCTTCGTAGAATGTCAAAAGACCCAGTGTGGATAATAATCTGCATGTGGCATGGATGTGTAGAGAAAATAACTGACAACATTTATGTTAGCTGTCTGACCGATGTGTCAGCAATAGTTAGGCTTTCAGTCGTTGCCATTCTGATATGCTTGGTTATATCATCCCCAATCAAGGTAGTATGTGGTTTATCAAATGTGGAGTTAGCAAAGTTTCTTCTTTCCCTCATCCTATCAGTCCTTTTAGGGCTATTTCTTGGGATTTGGTTAGCACTAATGCTAGTGTTGTGGTTAGCTTCCCTAGGTTCATTTGCACACATTTCGTTCCAAGTCAGTTGATCGTACCAGTTTTGCAGTGAGAGTTCAGGTGGTGGATTGAGGGTTGGTGCTCTCTTATTTAAGCCTCTGTGGTTAATCCAGTGGTGTTAGCACACGTCCAAGGAAGCGTGTCAACCAGGTCCGTGATGGAATGCTCTAGATTTGATGTAATCCCTTGTAGACCAATCTGTCTGTTGTTTGGTAGTTTGATCTCTAGAGTAGTTGGTACAAAGTCAATGTATTCACTCTCACATATTTCTAGCTGGGTTATCGTCTCATTCAGTTGCTCACTCTGAAATTGCTTTGATCTGTTTGCCAGTTTTGACTGCCTTCTGTCAAGCATAGGGAAATCTTTTGAGCTCTCTAGCCTTAGGTTTGCCTGCTGTGCTATGTTAGCATTAGCATTTGTTGATTCACCTTCCGGACAGGACCCATAGTCTGGCCGGAGGAGCGCTCTGGTGACTAAATCTTCCAAGTGGTTGATTTGTTCCTCCAACAGCTATCTTGACTCCTCCATCATAAAAAAATTCAAAATATTATAAATAATAATGTTGAGGTCCTCTTTTAAAAATTACATAACATTGTAAAAGTATGATTAAAACAAACATAGAGCAAACATTTAACAAAGGTAAAATATTAAAAGAAGGTTAAAAGAAAATTAAACAAAAAAACAAAAAGGCTGGCCAAAAGCAGGAAGCAGGAGAGTTGTGTTATGCGACTGAAAGCTGGAAGATATTGTGGGAAGAAGGCATCAAGTAACTTGTAAATGAGTCCCAAAATTCCATGGCCCATTGTGAGCAATTTATGTAAGCACAGTACAATAAATGCACAAGCGTTGTTGAATTTGAACACTTATTTAAAGTGAATTATTATATATAAATAAAAAACAGGCTATACAGAAAATGAATAAAAAAGCTTTTCAAGCATTGAAATATGGTATCTTTAATTCCAATCAAACCCTTTATCAACAGCTCAGATATAATGGAAAAATTGCCTGGTTCAAGTTTCATATCAGCAAACTAATAGTCTTTACAGACAATGTGAAGAGGCGATCGAGCCACACATTAGGGAAACAATCGGATTGTACTGCCAGCAATATGCCATAACCCCCACCCTCCTATTAATTACCATGCTACATGTCTACACTCAATTCAGACTTTTAGATTCAACTTTATTGTCATAGAACAAGTACAAGTACAGTACAATGAAATGTAGTTATCATCTAATCAGAACTGCAAATAGAAGAGGCCAGAAAGTGTAAGTATTATGTACAGATAGGTCCGGACAATGACATCATCTGTTATTGCATGACATAAGCATTTGATCACCTACCAACCAGTAAGAATTTCTCACAGACCTGTTAGTTTTTCTTTAAGAAGCCCTCCTGTTCTCCACTCATTACCTGCACCTGTTTGAACTTGTTACCTGTATAAAAGACACCTGTCCACACACTCAATCAAACAGACTCCAACCTTCTCCACAATGGCCAAGACCAGAGAGCTGTGTAAGGACATCCGGGATAAAATTGTAGACCTACACAAGGCTGGGATGGGCGACAGGACAATAGGCAAGCAGCTTGGTGAGAAGGCAACAACTGTTGGTGCAATTATTAGAAAATGGAACAAGTTCAAGATGACGGTCAATCTCCCTCGGTCTGGGGCTCCATGCAAGATCTCACCTCGTGGGGCATCAATAATCATGAGGAAGGTGAGGGATCAGCCCAGAACTAAACAGCAGGACCTGGTCAATGACCTGAAGAGAGCTGGAACCACAGTCTCAAAGAAAACCATTAGTAGCACATTACGCCGTCATGGTTTAAAATCCCGCTGCGCACACAAGATCCCCCTGCTCAAGCCAGCGCATGTCCAGGCCCGTCTGAAGTTTGCCAATGACCATCTGGATGATCCAGAGGAGGAATTGGAGAAGGTCATGTGGTCTGATGAGACAAAAATAGAGCTTTTTGGTCTAAACTCCACTCGCTGTGTTTGGAGGAAGAAGAAGGATGAGTACAACCCCAAGAACACCATCCCAACCGTGAAGCATGGAGGTGTAAACAGCATTCTTTGGGGATGCTTTTCTGCAAAGGGGACAGGATGACTGCGCTGTATTGAGGGGAGAATGGATGGGGCCATGTATCGCAAGATCTTGGCCAACAACCTCCTTCCCTCAGTAAGAGCATTGAAGATGGGTCGTGGCTGGGTCTTCCAGCATGACAACGACCCGAAACACACAGCCAGGGCAACTAAGGAGTGGCTCCGTAAGAAGCATCTCAAGGTCCTGGAGTGGCCTAGCCAGTCTCCAGACCTGAACCCAATAGAAAATCTTTGGAGGGAGCTGAAAGTCCGTATTGCCCAGCGATAGCCCTGAAACCTGAAGGTTCTGTATGGAGGAGTTGGCCAAAATCCCTGTTGCAGTGTGTGCAAACCTGGTCAAGAACTACAGGAAACATATGATCTCTGTAATTGCAAACAAAGGTTTCTGTACCAAATATTAAGTTCTGCTTTTCTGATGTATCAAATACTTATGTCATGCAATAAAATGCAAATTAATTACTTAAAAATCAAAAAGTGTGATTTTTTGGATTAGACTTCTACATGCTTTGTAAGTAGGAAAATCTGCAAAATTGGCCGTGTATCAAATACTTGTTCTCCCCACTGTAATTCCAGGTGGCATTTGCATTTGGAAGCTGTTGCTGTGAAACTACAACATGCGGTCAAAGGAGCTCTCAATTCAAGGGGAAGAGGCCATCGTTAGGCTGCAAAAAATCCATCAGAGAGAGAGCAGGAACATTAGGAGTGGCCAAATCAACAGTTTGGTGAATTCTGAGAACAAAGGAACGCACTGGTGAGCTCTGGAACACAAAATGCCTGGACGTCCATGGAAGACAACAGTGGTGGATGATTGTAGGATCCTTTTCATGGTAAAGAAAAACCCCTTCACAACATCCAGCCAAGTGAAGAACACTATCCATGAGGTAGGCATATCATTATCCAAGTCAACCATATAGAGAAGACTTCACGAGAGCAAATTCAGAGGGTTCACCACAAGGTGCAAACCATTCATAAGCCTTAAGAATTGAAAGGCCATATTAGACTTTGCCAAAAAACATCTAAAAAGCCACCTAATTCTGGAACAGCATTCTTTGGACAGATTAATCTAAGATCAACCTGTATCAGAATGATGGGAAGAATATGAAAAGTATGGAGAAGGCTTGGTATGGCTCATGATCCGAAGCATACCACATCATCTGTAAAAGACGGTGGAGGCAGTGTGATGGCATGGGCATGCATGGCTTCCAATGGCACTGGGTCACTAGTGTTTATTGATTATGTGACAGAAGACAGAAGCAGCCGGATGAATTCTGAAGTGTATAGAGATATATTGTCTACGCAGATTCGACTAACTTCAGTGAAAATAATTGGACGGTGCTTCTCTTTAAAGATGGACAATGATCCAAACATACTGTGAAAGCAACCCAGGAGTTTTTTAAGGTAAAGAAGTGGAATATTCTGCAGTGGCCGAGTCAATCACCTGAACTCAACCTGATGCATGCATTTCAATTGCTGAAGACAAAACTTAAGGCAGAAAGACCCACAAACAAACAACAACAGAAGACAGTTGCAGTAAAGGCCTGGCAAAGCATCACAAAGGAGGAAACTCAAGTTTGGTGATGTCCATACATTCCAGACTTCAAACAGCATTCTAAATCTGCAATCGAGGCAAATAGAAGAAGTAAGGTAGCATGTGCAACCGGGATGCAGAGATAGCAGCTGTGAGGTCCCCAAGGTAGACCTTCTCAAACTTGGTTTTCTAGAACAGAGCTTGATGCAGAATTATTTTCTCAGTTTCAATTTAAATATAGCAAAACGTAGTACCCATCTAAGAAATAACAAAAGCTTTCTCCCTGCACCTTTTCACCCATTCGTTCCCAAGTGCATTGGGTTAACATGATTACTTCTATTCAAATATCAAACAAACAATCTGATCAGTCACATTCTCATAGTCACTATTCATCCCAACAAATACGTTTTTACATTGCTAAGCCAAATCAAAATGGTAAGATGTATTTTACTCAACCATGACCAAGTTAGACTTTACTTCAAACTAACAATTATCAAAAAATTTAATTAAACAAATAGGCCTACTATGAATGGAAGATGTAAATCATAACAGATGCCAATGTGCCATTAAAACTATGCAAACAAGAAAAACCCAATTTTACATGTAACTCTTTAAGTACCAGTTGATTCGCTTTGAAATCTCAGTTTAGCTCTTTTCAATCATAATTAATCATTGTCATACATTCCCCCTGCTTTCACTTCATTAAGTCAATGGAAAGTGGACACCATGACTGAAAGCTGAATCAGGGCGAATGCTGCCATAGGAGGCACCATCCAGAATGCGCACTTGCCAACAACTTTCAAATTTGCCAATCTACAGCACCCAAATGTAACATTTTCACAGGTGAATGACCAATCTACCTCATGACAAACATAATGACTTGATTAACCTCCTAAACTTTAGGGACTCTCTCTTCATTACAAATACAGTAGTGGCGGTCAGCCAAAACCATAAATCACATTTTGTATACATATCTTGACCAAATCTGTGGTTCTGTTGACATCAAGATTGTACTATCACCAGCAATGGGGGATGACTTTTGGGTCTCTACCCTCACTTCAGTTGGGTTCAAAACTGTACATTTCTATGTTGAAGCTTTTGAGAGGAAAATATGTTTAGCTTTCACTTAATGTTTGATTATCCCAAAACTGAATATGCTCATGTTGAGGAAATTACCACAGGTTAGACACTAAAATGTAAGTAATAGGCTACCCTGATTTAATGGGAAACAATGCTTAGGGTCATCCTATGGGGTCATCCCGGAGCCCCTTGCTTAACCCACTTATGATGAGCCAGAAACAAAGGCCAGATGCATTAATGTAGGCATATGTAGTTTAAGTTTCTACACATTAAAAATCTGACATGGCCCTCAGACTTTCTGTGGTAAAATATGTGATTCTTTCAACTAGCCAATATCCTTTGTTAACTGAAGGTTTAGGATAATCGGCCTACCTATTCAATATTGTTGCAGTTTGTCATATCTACACAGCAACTCAGAAAACAGATGTATGATGTCACTAAAATCAAGGTACATCAATTAGTAATCCCAAAGCCACTCAATCTAAACTTTAAACTCTTATATCAATTTACCCTATTTGTCCATTGGTCAATTTAACATTTTAGAATTTAAACTCCATCAACAAGTATCAGGCATTGGTTTTTAAAACACAAGTATCTCCATTTTCATTGGTAAACACAATGAAAAAAACATTCTTTATCATTTAACCAAACTCAATTCAGCACTTAAAATAGGACAGTTTTAAAATAGGACTAATTTTATTGCGGGGAATGAACTCGCTGTAGTCCTCATGGGACACAGCATGTTTTCTTATTGTTATCATGGTTTCTTCATTTTACACTTATCCTTTCCAGACAAGGAGACACAATATATTAACCTTTTGTAAGAATTTTACCAGATTAGAAAATGTACATTGTACAAAATCCTAATTCATCAGTCGATTATTTTCACGTGTGAAAATAACTAACAGCACAGCGGAATTAAAATTTTCGGAGATGGCTCTTTGGCAAAGGCTGACAGGGTGGGCCTTGCTGAAGAAACACATTATCAATACAGTGAATGCGTTCGACTCAAATGCACATCAAACAAGGCAAAACAAAACCTGGTGATTTAAAAAAAATAAACTTCTCGGCTAACAACAACCTTGGTAAACATGACAGGGCTTGACACTAATAAAATTAGCGAGTCACTGTCCTGATCCGGCCACTGCAAATAATCTGGCACACGCAAATTCCTTTCGCGCGCTGTTATCCAAGAGCAGAGACGTGACGTGGCTGTCTGGTATTGGTTTTCTATAAAACATTAAAAACTTGCACAAGTCACTCGATTGAAGATGGCAGCGAAGGAGAACTACCTGTTCAAACGAAAGGGAAAATGTTTACCTCTGTGCAAATAATGATTTACCTGTTTTGACTTTGATGGAACTCAGGTAGACTGTATCGTATGTTGTAGGTTCCCAGCTAGAGCGTACAACGTACACGGTTGACTCTGCCGATAGTGGAATGCGAAACAATCGCCGCAAGGTAAACCAGATGAGAACTCTTTAGAGAGTAGGTACAGAGACAAAACTAGCTTGGCACAATTAGCAGTTTATTTCTTGCAAGGAGCGAGAAATTACAGCTTACAGAATAAACCATGAAACATCTCTGAGGTCAGTTGGAAATATGTTCAATACTTGGGCTAAGAATGGGCTAAGAATCTGCATATTCATTCAGGAAAGACAATTATGTTCCTTTATCCCTTCCTGCCCCCGGTTGTGTCTTCCTCTATCCTGTCCTAAGTGTTTACCCAAATGGCCAAATTGCCCCTAGGGGCTAGGGGAACATTGTAAATGACTCTTTCAAGACAGCCGGCCACATTCTGGTTTAGGCAGATTAACAAATGGTCACAGGACCCAATGATCCACGGATATCATTCAAACGTGTGTCACAAACAAACAAAGACCAGATCTCCTCTAGCATTCCTCTATACATTTTTGTAGAATCTAGAAAATACATCAGTTTAAGACATTTCTGTAACAGCAGAAAATGTACAAATGTACAAGTATTAAGTATATGTATGTTCAACTGGAAATGAATAGTTGAGTGATGAGGCAAATGAAAGTACAAATGACAATTCTGACTGTGCAATTGAGCAAGTTGGAGGTGTAAGGTAGTCTGTGCAACTGAAATACGGGCATAGCAGCAATGAGGTTCCTGAGGACAATGTTCTTTTAACATCCGAAATAAACTAAAGCAAGTACAATGGCAATTCTAAATGTGCAGTGCAGGTAAATTGAAGAAGCAATGTGGCATGTGCAACTGATATTAATGGATAGCAGCAATGAGGTTCCTGAAGTAGACAAGTAGTACAAGGGAGTAGTGCAATAAGGTCAGTAGTAAGAGGCAGTACTAAGGTGGACGGTTGGGTATGGTTATTGATGGGATGGGTCACAGAGTTCAGCAGGGTTATAGTAGATGGAAAGAAACAGTTCCTGAACCTGCTGGTGCGGGAACGAATAGACCGGTACCACCTGCCTGATGGTAGGAGGGCAAACAGTTTGTGGCATGGGTGTGAAGGGTCTCAGATGATGCCACGCGCCCTGCGCAGACACCGCTTGCACTGAAGGTCCACGATGGCTGGGAGCTGGGCACCAGTGATGTGCTGGGCGGCTTTCACCACCCATTTTAGGGCCTTCCGGTCAGCCATATTGTGGCAACACAGTTCATCAAAATGCTCTCTATTGTGCAGCGGTAGAAGTTCACGATGATCTGGGAAGACAAGTGGGTCTTCTTCAGCCTCCTCAAAAAGTACAGGCGCTAATGCGCCTTTTTGACCAGGGTTGCAGTGTTTAGGGTCCAGGAGAGGTCTTCGGAAATGTGGACACCCAGGAATATGAATCTAGACACATTCCACCTCAGTGTAATCAGTGAGAACTGGGGTGTCACTGCAGCTTTTAGACTTCCTATAATCCCCAATGAGCTCCTTGGTCTTCTTTGCATTGAGGGCCAGGTTGTTGTCAGCGCACCATGCCGCCAGGCACTTGACCTCCTCCCTGTAGGCTGACTCATCAATGTCACTGATCAGGTCTACGAATAGCATTCTCACATAGGTGTTGGTTTTGTCCAGGTGGATCAGGGCAGAGTGTAAAGATGTGGAGATTGTGTCCTCTGTAGACCTATTCGACCGGTAGACAAACTGGTAGGTATCCAGTGTTGGGGAGAGGAAGGACTTAAGGTGGCCCAGAACTAATCTTTCGAAGCACTTCATGATCGTGGGGGTGAGTGCGACAAGTCGGACATCATTCAGGCTAGACGCAGTCGACTGCAGTTGTTGGACCTCTCTGTTCATGAACGGCCTCTGGTTGGGGAAGGTCTTTATTAGTTTATGGGTGGTGACATTGTTGATGCAGATGTTGATGTAATCCATAATGGAGGAAGCATGTGTTTCAATGTATGGGAGTCAAGGGTGGCTTGAGCGACAAACAAGCTCCAGTCTGTGTGTTGAAACTGATGCTGTAGAAGTGAGTCTGACCCCTCTGGCCACACTTTGACTGTCCTCACTGATGGTTTCAACCATTTAATGAGGGGCAAATACTTGGGGAGTAGGAACAATAAAAGATGATCACACTGCCCCAGGTGGGGGAGATGTATGACTTTGTAAGCCTCCGGAATGTTTGTATACACGTGTATCAAGTGTATTGTATCCTCTGGTGGGTTAGGAGACATTTTGGTGGAATTTGCATTTGAATGGTTGAAATCCCCTGCAACCATAAAAACACCATCCGGGTGTTCCATCTGCTGTTTGCTAATGGCAGCCTGCAGTTCTTTCATTGCTAGTTTAGCATGTGCATCCAGGGATATGGAGACTGCAATAACAACAACAGATCGAAACTCCTGAGACAAGTAAAAAGGCCTGCGTCTAATCATCAGGTACTCGAGATTTGTTGAGCAGTGACTCCCGGTTAAGTTAGTGTTTGAACACAATGTTTTTTACATAAATGCACAGCCCATCTCCTCTGGTCCTACTGGAGTCCTCTGCGGTCCGATCAGCTCTGTAGACGTCATTCCCTTCCAGCTCTATTGTTGTTGGATATCTTGTTGTTAACACTAGGACTGTCAAATGCCTATGGGAACCGATGTTTGCGTTTGTAATTAAAATAAAACTGCCATTTCTGGCATTGAAATCAACTCATTAGACTCACTAGAACCTTGGGAGAGATCCGCAAAGACGTGCCATTTTTGTAGCCTATTCACATGGAAAAAAGGATGTTGTGTTTTTCTATAGCTTATTCATGGACAAACAATGCATGTGCTTAAACTACGAGTCTGGACCTATGCAATAGCGTTTGAATAAACGCCCAGAGGAGTTTTCGTAGCCTACTCACTTGGTGAAAATATTTTGTATTTTTCAAAAACGTCCCCTCGGTGCCTTGTGGATCTTTTGTTCATCAGTTCTTGTGGTTGCCTTTTCACTATCCATTAAGTGTAATTGTTCTTTTTGTATGCTTTTATTTTTATTTGTACAGTTATGGTTACAGACTCTCTCCACCTCCATACACTTGTATTTTGTAATTCAATTGCCAAAAAAGAGAAATAAAACACACTGACTTCCAGGTCTCAATCCGCAGATCCACGGATGCAGCACTCTGTGCTCATTTGCATAAATATTAATGAAAACATAATCGCTAAAATCTGGTTTCAATGCATATTGTATGTAGCCACCTTCGTGAAGCGTATTGTTTGGGTTGCTATGGGGACCACAGCCTGCAGGAGGAAAACTTGTCACCAGGCAACGACATTGACCATGCATCTTAGAAAGGCTAATGTGTTAAGACTATGGTGTACATCACTATATAGGATTATTTGAACCGTCATATATGAGGATGTTCTAGGGTTTTTTGGGAAAAGATGGTAAAAACTCAGATTTTATAAATAATAGAAGTCCAAACTGCACTACCGATCGCGTCATTACACAGAAAACCGAAGTGTTCATTAGTTTCAACCCAATGCAGTGTAATATGACGGTGAAGGCATGGAACTATCAGGGAATACCATTGAAACAAAACTTCATACTGCTTTCAATCAAATTTTATCATGCTGAATGGCAGAAATCTTTTTCTAAATGTTGACTGAAGTCTTTTTTTATGTGTTATTATTGTAGCTGAATGTGGGGTGAATACCAGGCTATGCAATACTCCATGGTATCTGTTACAGAAATGGATCTAGGACCAAAAATGTTCAAGTACTGAAATCCGGCCGACCAGGAATGGTTAAACAAAGTTGAAGATGAATTTGACTGATTTCAGCATTTCTATTGATTCCACGATAATATCATTACCGTGAAAACTTTTGGCAACGATAATTGTGTAGTGAAAATCTGATATTGTGACAGCCCTAATTCATATTGGACCTTGTGTTTTAACTCTTCTCCGATATTCGATTACTGATTCATGTCACCTAACGACAATTCATGTCACCTATAGATTGGCTGTTTAATATATATATATATTTTTTTAGGGTCTAATAAACAAATGAAAATACTATTGCCAGTATTCTTAGAAATAATCGTTCTAAGTATTCCTTTTTTTGTTTTTTTTCGTATGATAAGACCTTCAATAAAAACACATTCTTGTATGTTTTCAAATTCATTAACCATTTAAAACAAACAAATTCTGTAATTCATAATTTTTTTGACTATTCTATGTGGTTTGATGATGACCCAGTATATGAACTAATGCTCTGGCTGGGCGGTGATGCTACAGAATCTGTATGCTAACAGGGCCGAGAAACGGTGTCTGTCTGTTAATGTTCCTCTGAAAGGCTAGGCAGTTCTAGGGTTAAGCCACATTTCCGAGAAAATCATGACACTGCAATCCATAATCCATTATTGTGACGGCACAGCCAGAAGAAGATTGGTCACCCCACTGAACCTGGTTCCTCTCTAGATTTCTTCCTTAATTTCAACCCCTCTTATGGTGTTTTCCTAGCCACTGTGCTTCAACATTGTTGTTGCTTGCTCCTTGGGGTTTCAGGCTGGGTGTTTTGTAAAAGCACTTTGTGAGAACTGCTAATGTAAAAAGGGATTTATAAATAAATTTGATTGATTGATTGATGATTGAGATAATTCTCCGTCATATTTCGTCCATTTTGTTCACCAGTGACCGCAAGTTAGCGAGGAAAAGGCTAGGTAATGAAAGCCGATGGGCAGCTAGCATAAGCCTAGCCCGGAAGCCTCCATGCTTCCCATGTGTTTGTTTACAATCTCAACGCTGCATTTGGGCACTTCCAGTTGGCGATGTGAATAGCGTCTCCCGGGGTGTCTTCGTGATCTCCGGTGGAAGTGGGAAGTTGTCAAAAACTCTTTCTGTGCATCACAGGAATGAAAGACAAATGTGTCTGCATGTTTCATTAATAATGCCCACATACAATGCATCATGTAATGGCCGTTTGAGTGCATTTACCACAAACAAGTCGCTTGCATGTTTGGCATATCATTAGTTTTGTTCACTGCACATCTCCCAACTTGACAAAGTCTCCTTTTCGTTGGTGGAGAAGGAATGTCTGCCCAAAGTCGCTTATGCGATCCAAATCAACAATGAATCGCCTTCTGCTTATAGTTTTATTCATGCACGGTTTGTGCATTGATGCCAGCCAGGTCCAAGACATTTTAAAACACTGAAACAGGCCATCGGTGACTCCCTCCCTTTACTAAAATACAACCATGTCATCTGGTGCATAACAGAAGTAGTGGGCAATAGTTTCAGGCAGTTTCAATGCATTTGTAAAAAACAGCAACACTGTTTTTCACAAATGTAGATCCCAGATATCATGGCAAGCTTGTCAGTCTCAATACACAGCGCTTGTGCTTTTTATCATCAAAACGCAAATAGCGCATGATAGCTCTAAAAAAAATTCTAGACATTGTCTCTTTGAAAATCTAATTGCCCAAATCAGCAGACCAACAGTCTTCAATGAAGATTCATTGCCTCCTGGAATTCCTCTTAAATAAAGCAAGCCTATGAACGCTTTTAATTCCTCATCTGTCAGTTCAAACATTTCCACCCTATTTTGCTTGGCTTCAGCAATAGTGAGGATTTGAAACTTTTGCAACATTTCTGTGTTAATCTGTGTAAAGAAACTGCTCAAAGGACTTTTAATATTTTCCCTTGCATGTGGCACACTGCCTGATGGTTTCTTTAATGTAAATTTTTCCCTGTGGGTTCCCAGCAGTTTGTCGAACCCATACTGTGCCATCTCTTGCAGGCTCTTGCAATGACTCAGAAGCAGACTCGATTTCAGACTCCGACTCTGAATCAGATTCATTTTGAATGTCATCTCCCCGCCCTTGTACTTACTCTCCTCCTCAATATCCACACATGGTTTGCCCTCCGATTCCAATTTGTAAATATTTTGTATCAAGTCTAAATCTTGCTGAGCTGTATATTATACCCTTCAGGACATTGTAAAGAAATACGCTACTGAACAAACCGTGCAACTGCTCTTACTGTGTAGCCGCTTGTTTACACTGTGAACTACAGCCACACAGTCACTACTTTATAGCATTAAACGCTAGGGAAATTGTACTGTGAATAAAATGTTCTGCACATTCAGTTAATCAATAAAATTGTCTGTTTCTCTCTGTGGTTTCAATGGGACATTATAGCCTATTGAATAGCAGATTATTGTTGCAATTTTCCCCCCATCCCCCTTACACAATGTGTTTGCTTTCAGAAAAAAATCACTATATTATCCTTACATAATAATTCTAATGTATTAACTATTTTTAAAGGTTTTATCAATCAACGTACATTTGCCTACCGGTAGCCTATTGTCCAAGTTGATGTAAAATGTGAGGTATAGGTCCAACTTTGTTGCTAAAACCATTGAAAAATCCAGGCAGCACAGTCTTTCATATGGGAGACTTATAATTTTAGGCTAACAGCGTTACGGTTCCTTTTTTAGTAACAAGCGTAGTCTATATTGATGAACATAGTCAAATGTGCGATTTGTCAGTTCCTGCACTTATTTCATTCCAAGTCAAGGGCTGCTATAAACACACACAAATAAAAAATGGTGAATCATATTAATCACTGTGGTAATTATTCAATCATAGGGTCTTAAGTATTTGCTTATTTAAATCCAAATGGTGACCTTGTTTTGCCCATGCAGTGTACATTTGAATGTACGTAGCTTAATTAGAAAAATGTATATGATTCGTATCTGGTTGTGTGGTGGCTCTGTGAATAAATTCAGTGAGGACATATCCATAAATGGATGTAATGAAGAGTACACAGGATAGATAGACCTATGAGAGGTGGGGGTGTAGTAATATTAATAAAATGTAGGTATCATGTAAATGCATTACTCTCCAAGTTGGTTAGTGAACTATTTGAATTATTGGCTCTTGACCTGTAGAGTTCTAAGTCTCTTCATTTTACTGTGGTGGGTTGTTACAGGTCTCAGCATCCAATGATGCTCTACCCTCTTTAATTAATCTTCTGTCAATTATAAGGCAATTGTCCTTATTGGTTATATTAATTGGAACTGTTTATTGCTAGTGTCTGATGATTTTAAAGCACACTGTGATGAAAATTAGGCAGTAAAATGTAAAAAACTGAAGCGTAGATGGTTCAATACTTCATAGGCTTTGTTAAATTCAGAGAAATAGAAGTTCACATTCAGGGATACAGAAACAATATTATGTGCTGTGCAGTGGCTAACAAACACAATATATAATAAACTAATGACTAAGTGAAAACAGGTGCATCCTCTGGGTGCATTGCTGCCATCACTCTCCGGTGGTTAGTTCATCGGCGAGGTGGAGTGCCGGATAGGAAAAGGAGCTGCAGTTCCACGTGAAGCAAACATCACTGTAGCCCCCCTCCTAGGCGCAGCTCTGGACGCCGCCACCTGCCGGCGCCCTGGTGACCTCGAGATTGAGGAGCAGGCCGCTCTGGACGTCGACGTGGAAGTCTGTCGTCAGGGAAGGATCACAGATGTCTGCCAGCTTTGTTCCTCAGGACTGTACCCCGCCCAGTCCACCAGGTACTGGACCCGACCCTGCCGTAACTGTGAGTCCAGGATCGATTCTACTCAGTACGCTGGACCCCTGCAGAGCAGAGAGACTTGGAAGGGGGAAGAGATGTTATCGTATGGGGGTGTTAGCTGCAAGGTCTACGACAAGTCGTTTACCTTCCGAAGGGCATGGAAAGGCCCCACATATCAGGGCCCAAACCTACGGCAAGGTAGGTAGAGGGGAAGATCCCTCTTGGACAAACACACTTTGTCCACTGGGCAGTACTCAGGGGTGTCACCCTGCCGCCTGTATGCCTGCCTTTTCTGATGTTGGGGGGCTTCTTGCAGTCAGACCTCCCCACCCATGTGATCAGCAGTGACTGAAATCCGAGCACAACCTGGAAGGGGTCAGACCTGTGGAGGAATGGCGCAGGGAGTTTTGAGCTTATTGCGCCCAGGGGAGAAAGTGGGTCCACTCACCTTAACCTCCTGAGACCCTGTTTTAGGCTTCCTGCACCATGTACTTCATTCTGCTTAACTTAAAACTATTGTCCTTATTGGAGGACAGTTGTCTGCGCCATGCTTAGATATTATACTTATCAGGTCCTACTAATCCCAAATAGCTAAGAGAATAAAACATGCATACATAATCAAAGCTCAGGTCTTATGAGGTAAAGACTGTAAACACAGACATTGTGCTGCACATTCCACCCCATTCAAAGCCACCAAAACTTCGCCCAGAGCGCCTCCAGGGTCGGACTGATGCCCAGATGGCCTTTCGCAATGGTGGTGTGCACCCAGGTCCACAGCCACCCTCACACTCCTCGAGGCACCTAGGACTTGTCCGTCTCCCTGCCTTCTAAATGTCTGTGTCAATGTCCCAGGAGATGCAATCAGAGGCGGGAGAGTGAGTCTGCCCTGACGTTCTTTGTACCGGGGCGGTACGTCAGGGTGAACTGGAAGCGCTTGAAGAATAGAGTCCAGCGGGACTGGCGGGGGTTGAGGCGCCACGCTGCCCTGATGTATTTGAAGTTTTCGGTGGTCAGTCATGAAGTAAACAGCTCTTGGGCGCCCTCTAGCCAGTGTCTCCACGCAGCAGAGAGTTTCTTGGAATAGTTAGTACAGGGGTGAAGCCTGGGGCGGTTTCCTTGCTGCTGGGAGAGGACCGCCCCCACCTGACCTTGGACGCGTCCACCTCTACTGTGAAGGGCTTGAGGGGGTCGGGGTGCTTCAGGAGTGGTGCTGTTGTGAACCTGTTCTTAAGATGGAGGAACGCCCTCTCCGCGTCCAGTAATCCAGTGAAGGCGTTGATGTTGGCCTTTCAACAATGGCGTGAGTGGCACTGTGATGGTGCTGAAGTTTCGGATGAACTGATGGTATGAGATGGCAAACTCAATGAAACTCAAGTTCTTTAATGGTCTTCGGGACCGGCCATGACATCAATACCTCCACCTTCAGCTCCTCCCTCTGTATGCCCTCCGGGGCGATGTGCAATCCAAGAAAGGAGATGGTGGGGGTGTGGAACACACACTTCTCCCCCTTTACATATAGATGGTGTGTTACATGTTGCAGGACAGTACGGATGTGTTCTGAGTATGTTGGGGAGTAAATCAAGATGTGATCTATATAAACTACTATATACTTACCCAACATATCCTGGAACACCTCCTTAAGAAAAGCCTGGAACACCACCGACGCGTTAGCTAGACCATGCAGCATCACCAGGTATTCGTAGTGGCCCGACGCCGTGCTGAACAGCGTCTTCCACTCGTCTCCTTCCCGCATACCCACACAGTCTCTGGTAGGTCAATGGCACAGTGCTAGGAGCGGTGGGAAGGGAGACACTTTGCTTTTTCACTGGCGAACCCCCCACTCAGGTCCTGTATTCAGGTGGGATGTTTGCTACAAGGGTGCCCTCAGGGCTCTCCACTGATGCAGCTCCACACATGATGGCCAGGCAGGCTTTCCAGCACCTCATCGACCATCCCAGTACCTTCCGCTTGCTCCAGGGGATGGTAGGGTCATGCTGAAGGAGCAATGGAAGGCCCAGGATGACGCTATGTATGGAGGATGACAGCACCAGCTTGTCCAGTGTCTCCCGATGGCAACAAGGCGAGTCACGTGGGTTATCGAGCCGGACCCCACAGGACATCCATTCAGCGCTTGTATGGGCATTGAGGACCTCAAACAGCACGATGGCAACCATAGCGCAGTAACCAGGGACTGGTCTATGAAGCTCCCCGTGGCTCCAGTCAATCAGGGCTGTGGTGGTGTGAGAGAAAGAACCACCGGACAGAACAATTGGATAATAGAATGGGCTGCCAATGGCACCTGCAGTGCCAATTGTTCAGGCTGGGTACTATCCCCTTTCCTGCTCTGTGACTGGGCCAAGGAGCACCTGTTCTAGAAATGCCCCTTCTCCCTGCAGAACAGGCCTAGCCCCTGATGACTCCGGTGCTCTCTCTCCTCCGTGGGGAGTCTGTTGATTCCCTGCTCCATAAGCTCAGGATTCGGCTCCAGTCATGACATTGCACTGCTTACATACGCCAGCTCCATTTGGACCTTGCAACCCCTTGCAGAAGGCTGTCCGAAGAGCTGGGTCATTCCATACCTGTCCAAAACTCAAGGGCGTACTCCGAGGCTGTGCTGATACCCCACCTCAGAAGCAAAAGTCGATCCCCCCCATCACTGCCCTCTGCGGGATGGTCAAACAGCATGAAACTGAGCTATGAACCAGGGAAACACCCTCAGTTCCCCGGAACCGCTGTCCCACAGCGCCGTAGCTCATTCGAGGGCGTGCCTAGTGAGAAGGGAAACCCTTGTTATACATTGTTTAGAAGCTTATAATCCTCTATGTTGAACAATTAATTAATGTACTTGGTTTTCATGGAACAAGTCACAAATGTGTTACACAAATTCAAACACAGTCTCCTAGTTGCTTTTTTTCTCGGCCTAAAACACGTGCACTACCTTACAGCTACTTACTAAACTACATTTACCAGACGATAAGTTTGACTATACACAATAGCCAAAGTTGATAGACTAACAGGTGGGAGTTAGGGGACATTGGCATAAGTGATGTTGCTGACTGTCTGTTCACAGCATAAATAGATCACTGGGTTTTTAGCAGTAGGGTGGAACAATTTGGTACGACCATATGAAACGGTACTATGGTATCATAATGTTTTGGTACTGTGATCTTACCATGGTCACGGTATACCGTGCAACAATAGTGGAGGATATTGCTTACCTGTTGAAACAGAAAGTGAAACTGTCTGGGAGGTAGCTTAATATTTCTGGCAGTTGTCTTGAAGAAAGTTCATTAAGCAAAGTAAGTCATAAATTAGCACTAGTACTAAATATTACTAAAACCGGCATGGGAATCTCAATGTTCAGGCTTTTTTAATGCTGTTAAAAGCACTTTTATAGAATAGCATATAATCATTTCCTCAAAAAAGGTACTATCTAATGCTTCAGACAGCTTTAAATGGCAGTTTATAAACAGATAGATATTACGTATTGGCATCAGCCAATGACAGTGCAGCAGTGTATATACTGTATAGGAGAGCAATCCCACTATTCGTCCTCCCTTTTACTTCAGCCGATTTGGTTTTTGAAGACTTACCTTTGAGAAGAAGAAGAATGGAATGGTGAGCTGCTAGAAATGTCCAACCCCAACAGCCTTTTTTAAGGCTCATGGAGCAGGTAGCAACCACCTGGTGGTGGATGGCGAGCCACATGAATGTTTCATGGCATGTCTGGGTTCCCGCCACGCTAGCAAGGTGCTTGGGGACACTCCAGCTTGCGCCTCCTGTGCCTCCCTCCCCATGTAGTTGAGGCATAATTTTTTATATTTCTCGCACCGATGGCGCTGTCTCCATCAGAAAATACATACAGTCTGTGGCCTCCTCTATTCTCTCCTCAGGACTGTTCCGCCACGATTTCAGTGGTATCTTGGGGCAGGCGGCGACTTGATTCGATGTTCCTCTTCCCACCACCCCTCCATCTGTGGCAGAGCGGGTTTTACACCAAACCCCAGATGGAGACCCCAACTCTGGCCCCCGCTATGCCATCGTTGGAGAGCTATGTGGAGGGCTTTTGGGACACCCCCTTCAGCTGCAGGCCCCGGTGATAGGGTTCCATCATTTGACCCGTATCGACGGCAGGGAGAAAGCCATATTCGAGGGTATCCTTCAGCTGGAAGGCCCCTAACGGCTCACCTGCTTCCAGGAACCAACGCTTGGTCAGTGACCGAGAAGCCGGTTCTGCGGTCTCAGCGAGATAGAATGACCTATCAGTTCACTGAGAAGGCATTCTCCTTGGGCACCCAGGCTGTGGGCGAGGCCAATAACGTTGCTTTGCTGGCTGCATCGCTCTCCAGACTGTCCGTTGGTCACTCCTCCTTGTCCCCGGATGAGGTTGAGGATGTGGCCAGGGTGGTGGGGGCAATTTTACAGCTCACTCAAGCTTCTGTGGTTTGTGCCAGTCACATGATGGCTAAAAACATGGTTATGCAGAGGCACCTGTGGCTGTCCCTCACAGCCCTGAAAGATGCGGAGAAGCACACCCTCCTGAACGCCCCGCTCTCTGAAGGGGGGCTGTTTGGAGCGGCTGTGTCCGAGGCTCCCCTAAGGATGGAGGAGGAGGAGAAGAAGAAGAATAGCTAGACACCTTACACTCCCGCGTCAGTAGCAGCCTTTCAGAATACCTGCTGTTCCCGCTCCCTCTACGGCTTGCCCAGGATCGGCCGCCAGACAATGCTAGGAGACAGTTGGTGGCATCGGCAATTCTTACTCAGGTTCCGACCATGGCTGCTATGACGGCTGCTCCTGTCATTGCCCCAGTGCCGGACCCTATGTAAGAACATTCCATGGGCTCCTGAGGTGATGAAGAAGAGAAGAGATTGACTGGAGGGAGGAGGTGAGAGTGGAGTATTACACTTCCCCCCTGACACCGGGTTGGGAGAGAGACATGGTTTTTGTTGACTCAATAAAACATATTGTACTGCTTTCTTACCTAAAGAAAAGCTTGTTTCCATTAAATTGGCTGTCAATCCTGCCCCCTCTAAGTGTGTGCCTAAGTGTGTGTTTTCACTTTCTGTGTCCTCAGTCTTGTCTGAGCCTGATCCCACCGCCTTGTTTCTGAGCCGTGGTGGATTGGAATGGTCTGTGTGTTCTATGTCTAAGGTAAAACCTGCGAAACGGTGAGCGCAGTGCCTTCTAGGTTCTGGCAGGATGTTTTCCCATTATATGATGTCTGGGTCTCAGGTCACCAATCGTGTGACCACCTCAGCCTTGATCCTGGCACCCTCTGTTGCCCAGTGTAGGGCCTATTTGAAACCACTGGGATGTAGGAGTTGCTGGTAACCAAGGGTTACAGACGGCTCTCCTCAGCCCGCCCACTTTTCATGCAGCCCATTGACAACAGTGGCATGTTTTTAGAGTCTCTAAAACCAAGCAAGCTGCCCATTGATTATAACGCTGCGTTGACTGAGCTGTCAATTACCAGTGGTCATAATCCTGCCCACCCACAGCCTCAGTGGTTTCTAGCATTGGCGTTACAGCCGTATCCTTTATGCATGCATGTGGATGCGGTGTTGGCTTCTTCTAAGAAAGAACTGTGTACAAGTTCAGGAGAATCCTGTTTGGGAATGCCCTGGCTCCACATACATTCTCCAAGTGTCTGAGAGCAGCTTTGGAACCTCTGTGTCAAGAAGCAGTCAGACTGTTTTCATAAACAGTTGGTAACACTTTTCAATAAGAAAACAGTAATAATCATTAATAAAGTAATTGACATGACTTGATGAGACTGAATACATTAATATACTGCAATCCCAATATTAAATGATGCAAATTATGATTGGTGTGCATGTGTTAATAATCATGAAAAGGTCTAGTTAAATGGTGAATGGTTAACAAATGTGAATTTATACATTAAAATAAAAAAAAATATGATGACATGGTGCAATTACAGATTCATGATATGGTGTCTTTCATCACATCAAAAACAAAAGTTTATTATTAAACATGAGCTGTTCAAATTGAGTAATTTCTTAGGAGGCAACATATAGAATAACCCTAATTTCTTTAACAAACCACACCTTTTTTGCCGAATTCTGTCCAGTCATAGAAGCCAGGTTTTTGTCCTTTGTGGACATTACCTTACTTGTTACTTAGTTACCTGTTGCATGCTTGCTTACTTACTGCTTTTTTTGTGTCCATCATGGCCAATAATAGCTGTTGTCAATCCTGTGTATTATTTCCTGTTGATGTCATCATTTTAATGAACTCATGTGTTACACTCCAAATTATTGCTTAATGATCACATGTATTATTCTGCTGTTTCAAGAATCTGTTATATATATACTTTATACATGCTTGAATGTTCTCAGGAAAAACATAGCGTTTCATTAACTCCACAGTTAAATTTCCAAAATGTCTGATGCTTTTTACAGTATTTTGTGCAAAAATGCAGATTCATGCTAATGTAAATGAATGAATTGAATTTCTGTAAAAGCAGAAATGTATTGTATTTAAAATGTGACTCTATTTCATAGTTATTTACTAGTTTTTAAAAAGTTTTAGATGGTTATAAACCAGTACTTACTAATAAGTATTTGTTAATTAAATGTGTTATCCTTAAAGTCACAACTATTAATTTGTTTATTAATTGCTAGACTAGAAATTGCAGGTGGTTATAAACCATTCATTACAGATAACTAAGTAGTAGTTAAGTATATTTGTTATCCTTATTGTAAAGTCACGACTATTCATTAGTTTTATTAATTGCTGAATAGAAATTGCAGGAAGTTATAAATCATTACTTGTTGATAATTCTTATTTTAGTAGCTTTGTGATCCATGTAAATTGTAAGTCATAACTTCTCATGTAAGTCATAACTTCTTTTTCATAGCTTAAAAGCACTTGCAGACAATAATAATTTGTTTGATAATAATTAAAGATTAATAAAATGTATGATCTTCATAGTAAGGTTGTCACAATGTGGCAGGGGTAGCAGGACACAGGCGCAGAGGTTGCTTAAAGAAAAAGGTATTTTAATAAACAGATGTGGTTGAAAAACAAAAGGCTCCAAACGGCAGGAACAATGAACAGGCAACATCGACAGCAACAGCATCAATGACCAACCAGAATCACAGGGGCAGGAGGAACTTAAATAGGGACATAACGAGAGGGCAGAAAAGACACAGGTGTAAACAATAATAGAGAATGACAAGCTGCATTCAAAATCAAAGGACAAAAATAGGCCATGTTCAAAAACAAAAGCAAAATCGAAACCGAACAAAAAATAGAACTTAACAAAAGGTAATGAATTTGATTACATGCATGTGTTTACCACAAATGTTTATTCCCATTTAGTTTACCCAACTTCAAAATGACATTGAAAATAATATATTTTTTAAAGACAGAGCTGCTTGGAACTATTAAAATGTTTATTTACACAAAATTAGCTAATTCACAGCTTTACTGATCTACAAATGATATATATTTTTCAAGCTTACAGAAACACCTTATAAGTGAAACATGCGTTGAATGTCCTTCAACAATATCCCAAGTAGACCATCTCTGTTGCGGTTGCCAAGCCAATAGGTCCACTCAATTAGGCAGAGTTGCTCCTTTAGCATGAACTCAGTTCTGTTCCATCTCATCACCATGCTCTCTCCAGATTTTGTGTATGGCCTCCTGTTCTTGGGTCCACAAACCATTGATTGTGGTTTACAGAGAATTGCTGATAGCCAAGCCTGGTGAGTATGCTTCTGTAAGCCCGCCATTCGTCACTGATGATTTGCCTTCCAGGATACACATCCCGCTCAAATAAGGGTACCAGTTGATGTCTGGACCTGCGCTTAACCAGTCTCAGGATGGGCCTCCTTCTCCTTTGTGAAACACCATCTTTCTTCTAGCCCATGTCTGCGCAAACCTTCCTTGCCCATACTGAGATAAAAAAACAGGCATGAACAAACATTCAAGATTTTAATTAATGTCAATGGTTCAACAACCATTGACAATCTAAAAAAATTTTTTGGGTGAAAGGCAACTATACACATTTAAACACTTCTGTTCAAAGTTTTGGGGTAAATTGAGAGATGTCCTTGTTCTTGGTTTTTAATGGACACATTTTGTCCATTAAAGTGTAGACATTGTTAATGTTGTAAATTACTACTGTAGCTAGAAATAGTAGATTTTTTTATTGAATATCTACACTGGGAGACAGAATATCCCACCGCCAGCAACCGTCACTCCTATGTTCAATGGCACGATGTGTTTGCAAATCAAAGTTTATCCTTTTCTTTCGTCCTGTTGTGTTTGCTAATAAACTCTGCTTTCTTCAAAGAATACTCCGTTGGCATCAATTACAGCCTTGCAGACATTTGACACGCTAGTTGTCAATTTGTTAAGGTAATCTATAGAGATTTTACCCCACGCTTCTAGAAGAACCTCCCAAAGGTTGGATTGGCTTGATGGACACTTATTACCTAGCTAGCTAACGTTAACAGTAACGTCATTTACAGTGCAAACATAAGTAAAGCATAATCACACAAAAGCTAGAAACCAGGAAATGTTAGCTAGCTGGTAAGTTAATGTTGTTACCCAGCTAGCTAACCGTAACGTCAGTTACTGTGTAAACATAATAGCTCAGTATAATCACACACAAGCTAGAAACCAGGAAATGTCCTACATAGTCCAAACCAACACCAAGATGTTCAGTCTGGTCCAACTTTAGTTGCTTGTATTCAGATTTTGGATAATATGTTTACATTTGTATTTAGTAACATTCAAAGCTTACATAAATTAAACTGTTCCAATGAGAGCCTAAGTCATACAAAGGTTTCAATTCAAAATGTTCATGCTTTAGGGCCAATCAACCTTTGATAACAACTTTGAAGGTTTGAGGCTATCCTAGATAATGATGTTTATAAACAATTGACTGTATAATTGCTCATTTACATCGTAAGGATTTAGTATGACTCTTGAACCGTTTGTGCTATAGACACAAAATCAACTTTATTTCACATATTTAGCCTATGCCCTATGTCCAGTTCATATTATTGATTTTACAGATGCTAATTAGCATTCCACTAAATATTTGACTGTTACGGGTGTAATGATTCCCCAAATTCTTGATTCGATTTGACTTACGACAGTGTTGACTGCACTAGTGTTAAGAGCATAAATAAAAAACCAATAGCTTTTATTAAAACAACTTATTTAAATACAATGTAAAAACAACAAAAATATAGAACATTTAACCATGAACTTCATCAACCAGCATAAATATAATGCATAGAACAATAACAATATTTAAAAAAAAGTATTGGTGGCAACTATGTCCAGCACTTGCTGCCTATTTAAATATAACTATTTACACCTTAGCATTTATTTAGCAAGGCCGCAGATCCATTGCCATAAACTTTGATATTGCATTTTTTATTTCTTTGGCATGAGTTGAGTTTATTGGTAGCTTGTCTCTAAATGTAGCTGGGATAGTAGGTTGAGTGAGTGTTTTCTTTCCAATTATATATACATTTCTTTGTGATGCCCACTCTCAATTATCTAAAACTGTTAGTAAATCACCTACCAAACTCCTAATAAAAAAACGCTAGCTACTAACTAATGATGCAATATGAATTCCATGTACAGTATAGTGTGTTGCAATGGGGGTTAAAGGGAGCAAAGAAATTGTTTTTCTGGATGTAAACAAAGTGCCCCATGATTTAGTGCCCACAGAAAATATCCATTGTATATTAGTGGGGGGATAGAAAATTAAATGTGGTTGTATTACACAATCCCTCTGCAAAGCTAATGAGCACAAGCAAATTAACAACATTAACATCAAAATATGACTTCTTTATATTAGATAATGTTCTCTACATTAACTTAAGCTCTAACAATTTCTGTGTGCTACA
Source organism: Esox lucius (assembly GCF_011004845.1). Classification (NCBI taxonomy): domain Eukaryota; kingdom Metazoa; phylum Chordata; class Actinopteri; order Esociformes; family Esocidae; genus Esox; species Esox lucius. The sequence continues at coordinate 1,022,494 of NC_047593.1, forward strand.
CTTTATAATATTCTCCAACTTATGTAAAGTATTATTGAAATAGTAATTTTCTTTTTTTCTTATGTCCCCCACAGTCTTTCCTTTGAAAATGTAGCCTACACAATACAAACTATTGACACACCACATACCTATATTTTGAAGGCCACATATGAAAATCTGAAGTCTTATTGTTGCTGCCAAATGTATATATAACGTTTCACTGGAGACTTATTTTGAAGTTAATATAAGAAAACCGGAAGACTTAATAATGCTAAGTTAAATAAATAATATGCCTGCAAGTAAAGAGCTTTTAACTGTTTTGTGAGTGCAATTAGTTTAACTCCAAATCTTTGTAGATGAACCGTACACGATCAGTTGCATGAATATGGTGGAGGTGGTAACCACTGGACTCAAAGACGAGCGGTTACTTAATCACAGAATCACAAACTCCTCTTTCACAGTTAGAAATCTAACCTACCCATTTTTCCACAAGAAAACATGGCGAATGAAACCATCAAGGATGTACTGTACCATGCAGTATGACAGGACGCAGCAACACAAATACACATCGCAAATCCTTTCCCTGACTGGGACAGGGCTGTTAGGTGGGGGTTTGGTTCCTCTCAATTTTGCCAGTAAACCCGCCACCAAATCTATTTCTTCTCCTCCATTGTGCGTTAAAAAACAACAGGGCTCAGTACAATAAAAAAGAATCTGACGGAAAGCACTACATGTTAAAATCTAAACCTCACAAAAGAAAGATAAAATAAATCTGAGATGTTGCTACATTATGTCCTAACTAGTTTTACCTCAGTTAGGTAGCTGGCTCCCCAATTACACCACCTGAAAAATGCACACGTAGGCAACTACGCAAGCTAGAAGGCTGTTACGTGCCGAAGTATAGGCTCATTATGTTGAACTCAAAATCTGATTGCAATAAAGCAATCAAGATTTGAACATCTGCTTTGAATTACAATTTTTTTCCTGCATATGGTCCCAGAATGAAGTGGAATAAAAACAAAAATGGCTGCGCACGTAACAGTAATTAGCCAAACAAGCTCAACGTAACCTTGACAAAATTGTTTTTCACTGATCGTATTTGTCCATTACTAAAAATGTAAGAATCGGAATTAATAATTTTTCACCATCTTTAGTGAAATCGTGAATAATCACGAAAATAACACATCTTAGAAAGTTGCTCAATAAATATTGAGTATACTCTTTAACAGTAATATTATCCTAAATAGTTTCAAAATATAATTTTAACCATTTGAAATCAGAATATGCTCCATATCTAATTAGCAACATGGTGTTTATGGGCTGCTGTGGTGGAACATTTTGTTGTCAGTGCATATTGTAATAATATGTATTAAGAAATCATGCTGAGGGGCCTTCAGTGATATTTTAAAACGAACTTGTGAAAAGGTTTAAATCTGTCATTTGATGCTATAGAAGTATTGTTTTTCAGAATTGCTGAAAAACCATTATGCCTGACTTAATGGGTCCCAATTGCAAATATGTTCCTTTGGAGGAAATTGACTTATATACCTATTTTCAAGATTGTATTTTGAACATGGTGAGCTTCCAATGCGTGAAACCTCAATAGCGCCAGTGCTGTGTAGTTGATAAACAAATCTTTGCAGTCATCATTGTCATATAACCCTAAGTGGTCGGTGGGAATTTCGGCCGGATTTCACTACTTGGACATTTTGGGTCCTAGATTTATTTCTCTAACAGATACAACCTATTATGATGTATCCTGGTAATCACAACCCCCTTGGATACAATAAAACACTTAAAAACAGACTTCTGGGTCACCATTTAGAAAACTGATCTATTAGAAAGTTTTTTTTTTTTTTGAGTTAGAAAGAATTGTGTCATTGGTATTCCCTCATATTTTCATGCCTTTACTATCAAATTACACTGTGTTGGGTTGAAAATAATGAAAATATTTAATAATAGAAGGTAAAAAATATAGGCACCCCAAAAAAGTTTTGTTCTTCTACCTAGAAATAAAACACAATAAAATAAAAAATAATGATTTTATATCACTTCTTTTGGGGTGTAATGACGCAGAACGGCCACCAGCACTCGATCGCTAGTTACGTTTGGACTTATATAATTTATAAACTCAGAAAAAATATTTTTTTATATCATATTTATAATACAAACGATGTATTATGGTTCAAAACATCATATATAGTGATGTAAACCCTTGTAATCCCTATTCTTGTCTACACATTAGCCTTTCTAAGATGCATGGTCAATGTCGTTGCCTGGTGAAAAGTTCCCATAGCAACCCAAACTATACACAGACAACCCAAATTATACACGGAACGCTTCACGAAAGTGATTATCCTTGTAGGAGATGTTCATTGGTCATTAGCATTCATGTTTTTTGACATACTGGCCTGACTGATTTTTCTTTTGAAGGCCATGGTCCATTAATGCCAAATATTAAATTACGTGAAGATCGGACATTTGGTGCCAGAGGAGTAAAATATTTTGTGTTTTTCAAAAAATTTTAAATGGCAGAAAATCCATCATGACGGACTTTATGGCTCCCATGGCAAAACATTTCATCATGAGGAGCTACATCTATGTGTTGCTATACTATTGTGCTGGGGGAGTAGGGTCAGTTCTCCTTCCCCACTAAGTTCTCCTTCTCCACTATAAATCATTATTGATATGAGGAATGCATTTTCTGAATTTTCCTAGTCTCCTCCCGTTTTAAACTTTAGGAGGACATGAGGTCCTGGTCCACACTGCAGAGTACCTGGTTTGGGGGGCAGTTGCTGTCCCTGTCCAAAATCCTCCTGGTTGTGTTGCAGATCATGATGATACCTGATGATTTCAGGTTCCACTGTGCTGACACCTCCTCCCTCCCCCATGTTGTCCCTTGTCCATCTGGTCATGCTTCTGACCCAGTCTAAATTTAAATCACATGGCAGTTGCTTCAATGCATTTAGGGGTGTGGTCCTGGTCAAGACAATCTCCTGAACTCCAAACTGAATGTCAAAATGGGAAAGAAAGGTGATTTAAGCAATTTTGAGCGTGGCATGGTTGTTGGTGCCAGACGGGCCGGTCTGAGTATTTCACAATCTGCTCAGTTACTGGGATTTTCACGCACAACCATTTCTAGGGTTTACAAAGAATGGTGTGAAAAGGGAAAAACGTCCAGTATGCGGCAGTCCTGTGGGCGAAAATGCCTTGTTGATGCTAGAGGTCAGAGGAGAATGGGCCAACTGATTCAAGCTGATAGAAGAGCAACTTTGACTGAAATAAACACTCGTTACAACCGAGGTATGCAGCAAAGCATTTGTGAAGCCACAACACGCACAACCTTGAGGCGGATGGCTACAACAGCAGAAGACCCCACTGGGTACCACTCATCTCCACTACAAATAGGAAAAAGAGGCTACAACCTGCACAAGCTCACCAAAATTGGACAGTTGAAGACTGGAAGGATGTTGCCTGGTCTGATGAGTCTCGATTTCTGTTGAGACATTCAGATGGTAGAGTCAGAATTTGTCGTAAACAGAATGAGAACATGGATCCATCATGCCTTGTTACCACTGTGCAGGCTGGTGGTGGTGGTGGTGTAATGGTATGGGGGATGTTTTCTTGGCACACTTTAGGCCCCTTAGTGCCAATTGGGCATTGTTTAAATGCCACGGCTTACCTGAGCATTGTTTCTGACCATGTCCATCCCTTTATGACCACCATGTACCCATCCTCTGATGGCTACTTCCAGCAGGATAATGCACCATGTCACAAAGCTCGAATCATTTCAAATTGGTTTCTTGAACATGACAATGAGTTCACTGTACTGAAATGGCCCCCACTGTCACCAGATCTCAACCCAATAGAGTATCTTTGGGATGTGGTGGAACGGGAGCTTCGTGCCCTGGATGTGCATCCCACAAATCTCCATCAACTGCAAGATGCTATCCTATCAATATGGGCCAACATTTCTAAAGAATGCTTTCAGCACCTTGTTGAATCAATGCCACGTAGAATTAAGGCAGTTCTGAACGCGAAACGGGGTCAAACACAGTATTAGTATGGTGTTCCTAATAATCCTTTAGGTGAGTGTACACTTTTGTACTGAAAGCATTCATACAGGTGGCAACAATAAATCCAATAACTTTCCAGATTTTAATTCATTTGGAAAATGCCCTCCCTATTCTTACTGTAAAAATATGTTGACTTTGGTAGGGCATGGACATGTAGCCCATGTACCCATGTGTTATTGTTAAGTTACAACTCAGATTTCATTTTAATTTCAGTGCCATGTCTAGAATGTAAAGGAACAATTGTTAAGTTTAGCCCAAAGTTAGAAGTGGAGCTGTAGAAACCAATGAAAACAGAGAAATGACTAAACTACTGAGAATGGATTATCTACTGAGGCTTAAACAGATAACACACACTCTACCAAAGGCAAATTTTTAATAGCTCAATCATTGGTTGTAATGTTCATATCACCAGAATGATTTAGCTAACACGTTCCTCAACACAGCATAAAAATAGACAGACCGTCTGTGATTATCAAGCAGTCGGTAGACTTTACGAAACATGTCTCAAGAATACAACCAACTGGCGTTTGAAGAACCCAAGGCTGAGGACACTGGCTGCGTGATGCCTTGGATGACAAAACTGAACCCTGCTATGGTTCCCCGGACCCTGACAGCTCGATTGCATCGTTATACCCACCAAGAAACTATCATTGGCTTGACCGGTTTGGCGCTCAGCTAGGACCACTTAATCTATCATATCTTTCAAATGCTGATAAGTGTTATCATAAAATGGACAAACGCCTTGCACCATTAATTTTAAAGATCATCAAAGCAACATTGGGTATGAATTTGGAACACGTTGTTGCAGCCATTCTCCACAAAGCATGCATCGGATGTGAAGTGGACCACCTGAGCCAGAGAAGACGTTTATTAACACCGCGACTGAAACATGCTGGTCAAGCCTTTGAATGCATCTACTTTTCAAGCCCTACTGACTTATGTTCACGTGGCAGCTAAGAACTTTCTACACAAGCTCAAGTCAGAGCTGTACATCACACAGAGACTGAGTGAGAATAGGGATCAATACATGGACAAATTTAACGAGGAAGCTATATGTAACGCCGCAGAGTCATAAAACCAAAGAGCCTGTATCAACAGAAATCTGTGTGTGTGTGTGTCTTAAAATTCTTGGACATGTGTTATTCCAAAAACGTGAAAAAAATGATGGTAAACACGTATTACTTCTCATTATTGACACAATGCTCTACGATGAACAGGTTACGAAAAGTAATTACTACGACCCATCAAACCCTGGTGCTTATGTGGGGTAGTGAGAGTTTGAAAAGATTGTACTTGGAGAAAACCATTGGAGATCCTCAAAAATGGTGTAGCAAATTGTTGGCTATTGACCCAGAATACATACACGCTACACAGGCGTGTAGCTATTCATTTTCAAAGAAACAGAGTTATTATTCACAATATAAATTCATAAGTTCAACTGGATTTGGTCATAATGAGTGCTTATAGTGCGGAAAACGATAACATTACATTTATTTTTAACATGTATAGGTGTGTTAAGTAAATATGCCTGGGCTTGTTTGTTGAGAAATAAAAGTGCTAGAAGTAAAGCAGGCATTTGAAAAGAAGGAAGAACCCCCAAAAAGGTCCAAACGGACAAGGGAATTGTTAATGAATAGGTACAACATAAACCATTTTGCTAGAGAAAATGATGTCAATGCAAGCATCGTTGAGATATTTAATAAAACAATTAATTCACGAATGTGGCGGTATCTCACAGCTGCCAACACAAATCATTATGTTGATGTGATTCAAGATTTGGTTCATGGTTACAACCATAACTACCATCGGTATATTAAGATGAAGCCTGTTGACGTTTGTGAAGAAAATTCTCAAGAATCTGTATGGTACAACAATGATGAGAAATGGAAATCAAAGTTACGAGTTACGAGTTGGAGATACTGTGAGACTCTCAAAGTTGAGAGGGGCATTTACCAAGGGTTATGAAAAAGGGTACATAGATGAATATTTTACAATAACAGAATGCATTCCTAAGGTGCCTCCTGTGTATAGAATAAAAGATGACATTGGTGATGTGATCGTCGGGACCTTTTATGAACAGGAATTATTGAAAATAATTGGAAGCAGTTCTTGATGAGAAATTACAGAAAAGAAAGAAAATGTGTCTTATGAAATGGCTTGGTTGGCCTAAGAAATTCAACAGTTGGATAGCAACGAAGCAGGTCCTTGACCTACAAACGGGACAAAAACACTAGGCTTTACTGGACTGAGTCATCTACAGTGACTGTGATCAGCATGGGTGACAGTGGTTTCTACATAACGCTGCCCAGTAACTCGTCGAGAACAATTTGAGTTTGAGCTTAACCACAAGATTTGCCAAAGGTATAGATTTGAAAGGTGATTGGGAAGTGTCTTTGAAAAGAATTCCAATTCCCGCATTAGTGGAAGATTTTTACATGGGGTGAAAACGCATTTGACCTACATGACAAATTATTACAATGGCATGGGAAAACTAGTGTCGGAAATCAACCTTTATATAAAACCACATGGTGTGTGGGTGGGTTATGATGAGTTTAAAAATAGAATGTTTCTAAAAGGCGAGCCCCAATGTAGTTTAAAATCTAGTGCAAAGTTGGAAAAGATATTAGGCTTAAAACCAGGCGAATTGTGGTATGCCCCGTGGTATGCCCCACTCTCCGCAGATATTCTGGCAGGGTTTAACATCTTCACAGACATAAATGATTATCAAAGAGTTGGGGAAAGCCATGTCCCGCTGTTGAGAACTGTACATATTACAAGGAGGAAAAAGTTGTCATAGTGATATACAACAAACCACACTACGTACCTCTTAGCAAGTGTCAGTTTGATGAGATCTGTATTGAAGTAAAATCTGATCAGAATCAGTTGGTTTCATTAATTGTGGGAAAGGTGATTGCAAAATTACACTACAGACCAGTCAATCAATCTTTTGGACTATAAGATGTAGCCTCAGAAACTCAAAGGTATGTTGAATACTAAACAGCGCAGGCTGGAAATGGTTTACCGGGTTATCATGGTAGCACAGCAATTTACAGGGTGGGGCTAGGGGGCCTTTTCCGCTTGCTTTTCCGGATGGCTATATCTTTGTTGAGGCGTGGTTTCTCAATCGCAAAACAACATATGAAAAATGTGCAGCGAGGAATATAGTAGGTGAGGTCATCAGCAACGTCATGGCGCGGCAAACAAAACAGCATAATGGATCGGGATTGATGGCTATGACTCGAGGTGTTAGAAAGCGACCACCCGGTAGGAGCCTGCCAAAGAGTAAAAAACGCAAGATTGAGACAAAAACAAGAGTCGCTGTTAAAAGAAAACATACTACTCGGAGGACACTGAAAGGGAACAACGCAAGACTGATAAAAAATACGATTATTGCACTATATGTCTGGTGAATGGATGAAAACAGAGTTGGATTTATTCACAGGCCTCTTCACACAGACATCACAGAGAAAAATATATATGTTGAAATAGCAACCCTATCAGCAATATCAGACGCAGCCCCTCTGGAGTTCTTTATGGCCGGGAATGGCAAAGACTACGTTGATCTAAACCAGGGGTGGGCAATATTTTTTACTGGGGGGCCACACTGAAAATGCCAGAGAGCATCGTGGGCCAGATTACTTTTTTAACCAACATGCCTAAAAAACACAAAATAGCTAAATCTGTTAACTTGCATATTATATTTATGCATATTTATTTTCCATGCAACACCGTTTTCATAATTGAACTTAATTTACTTTAACAATGTTTATTTAAAAAATATTCTGTTAACAATTGTTATTATGGCAGGCAAAGGCCTAAAAAAATCCCTATTTAAAAAAAACCCACATATTTGCCTTAAAACTTAACTTTCAACTCAACAGAGTAAGCTACATTACATAAGGTATGATGTATAACAGTTATATAGGTATAATAGTTATTAGGGTAGACATAAGTCTATGAAATCACTTCTGAAGATTTTCAATCAAAGCAAATGTTGGTATAATTGCCGTCATCTAACTTCATACAGTACATATTTTGTACTACGTGCTTTTAACGACAGTGATTCCAGCAGCCCAGACCCAAGAAATCTACTTTTAGGGCTACTCACTCAATATGAACAGGAGAGCCTCGTATGGGCGTTGACAAGTGAGGTGAAGTCAGGAGTCATTTTTGTTGAAGTAGTGTGTGGTACTGTTGAAGCAGTGTGCGGTTCTGTTAAAGCAGTGTGTGGTACTGCTGCAAGACGTTCATCAGTGAGGCTGCATCTGCGCTTGGACTTGTTGAATTGTAGCATCGGGTGAAATTTTTTGTTTTTCGCTGCATGCTTGCTCTGGAAGTGCCTCTGCAAATTGTACTCTTTAAAAACTGTGACCTTAGCTTAACATATTAAGCAAGTTGCTTTACCTGTGACATCTGCAAATAAATATTTTCCTGTCAATAGTTTTTTAAATACCCTGCTTTTGTTATCAACTTTTCTTAGACTCATTTCAAGAGATCGCTAGCCATCAATTGCGTGTAGTACATACAAATGATAACTTCCGCGCGTGGATTGTGGTGCATATCCCTATGTATCATAGCAACGCAAATACCTTGTTTCAACTTACATTTTAATATTTTAAACAGACAGTATGATACTGCTGTACTTATTACTGGGAGTACCATGGGACTTTTAATTTGAAAATAAATAAATATGCAACAGTAAATAAAGTAACGTAATCTGCGGACCTTGTCAGATATTTTTTATTTTGTATAATTTTAAAAGTTTTGGATGTATCGCGGGCTGGATAGAATGACTCAACGGGTCGGATCCGGCCCGGGGGCCTTATCTTGCCCAGGTCTGATCCAAACAATACTTTGTTGTACCTAAGTGTAAAAGTCACTAAACCGGATGGAACTAATATTGATGCCGGGGGCTGCCTATTCAGCGTATAGTACCGCATTTGAAATGATTGGCCCTGTTCATAGCGATACCTTCTTTCAAGAGAAACGCATGTTAGACGGCGTTGACATAAAGGTTAGGATGGTCCGCGGTAAAGATGAGTTCTGCCTTATGGGGGCCAAGGATGTGCGTTATCGTTTTCATATATTATCTTCGGCACTATTTGTCAAGAAAGTGTCTGTTTCGCCGGCCATGAAACTTGGACACGCTTAAGCGGTATTCTCAACCACTGCCAAGTACCCAATTACCCAAAAGAGTGTGTATGAAGACATTTAGTTTACCGGCTGGGGGTAAACTAAATGTTTGCAACCAGGAAAACTATTTTAAGGACCTCTGCCAAAATGTATTGTCATCGGATTGGTGGACAATGACAGTTTTACAGGAAGTTGCTTAAAAAGTCTATTTAATTTCAAACATTATAATTTTGAGTTTATGGCAATGTATGTAGATGGTCAGCAATTTCATAGCAAACCATTTCGACCAAATTACACAACAGGGTCAGCAGTGTGTGAATTTTACCAATTGGCCTTAGCTTCAGGAAAACACCTATAGGTCCTTGGCTATTGACAGGTCGGACATCTTACACGGCTGGACAAGGAATGTGGTCAGCACCTATCCTTGATCAAGTCAGGGAATGTACGACTTAAGATGACGTTCAGACATCCACTACCCCACACAATTACTTAGTTTTTTTATTCAATCTTTGACTCCATTATCAAAGTGTCAAACCGGCGACAAGTCATGGTAAACCACTATTAGGAAAACTGTGCGGAAATTAATACCACAGAGTTGACCAGTGTGGTAACCAATTTTAATCTAGTACTCATTTCTATGGTGTGCTGGCATGTGATCAACTACCTAAGGGACCAGTCTGAGATGTTGCATCAATGATGACTGTTAATACAAACCCGAGCAATCACCCCGGGGAGCACTGGCTGGCTATTTACATAACGGACAATGGTATTGGAAGGTTTTATGGCAGTTTTGGAAACCCCCTGGATTTTACATATTTTCCCAAGTCAATCAATGCCTTTCTGCAAACCTGTGAGAATGTGGAATACAGTTCAAAACAAGTACAGGACCTGGTTTCAACCACGTGTGGGCAACTTGTGTGTTCTATCTAATGACAAAAGGTTTGAGTTATAAAGATGCTATGTCTTTTTATGTTGAGGATTTATGAGAAAATTATGCCCTAGTCTCAAAGTTTGTAGCTAAGATGTACCAGAGTAAGTGTGATAAGCAAATGTTTAATCTCATTGGCCTCAGTGGCACAGCACTGTCCTGTTTCTGGTCCTATCTCACTAACCGAAAACAATTCATCACCCTAAATGGCTCCAACACTGATTCAGCACCCGCCAACCATGGCGTGCCCCAGGGCTCTGGTCATATTATCCGTAAACACGGACTTAGTTTCCACTGCTACGCTGATGACACCCAGCTTTAAATCAGCACAAACCCCTCCTCCCAGCTTCCACCCACACAACTTGTCAACTGCCTGCAGGAACTCAAATCATGGATGACCACAAACCTACTCTAACTCAACAGTAACAAGACAGAACTCATGGTGGTGGCTCCTGCACCACTGCTCAGGAAAGTTGGAGACCTGGCCCTGGTTGTGGATGGTTGCTCCATTTCCCCGTCATCAGAGGTGCGCAACTTGGGTGTCATCCTGGACTCCACTCTCTCCTTCCAGTCCCACATCAACAAAATCACCAAGTCTGCCTTCTACCACCTCAGAAATATTTCACGACTCCAGCCTTCACTCACACATTCAGTAACCAAGACACTCATCCATGCATTTATCACCTCCTGTCTGGATTACTTCAATGGTGTCCTGTCCAGACTGCCCACCAAGACCCTCAGCAGACTCCAGTATGTCCAGAATTCTGCTGCCAGGGTTTTAACCCACACAAACCCCTGGCAGCACATTACTCCCATTTTCAAACAGCTCCACTGGTTGCCAGTCAAGTCTCGCATCATCTATAAGATCCTCCTGCTTACCTACAAATCTCTCCATGGACTTTCACCTAAATACCTTACAGAACTACTCCACCCCTACACACAGTCATGTTCCATGTGGTCTTCTGACAAAGACCTACTGGACACCCCCCGTACCAGGCTGCGGACCTTTGGAGACAGGGCTTTCTCTGCCAATGCTCCAAAACTGTGGAACAGTCTAACACTCCACATCCGCTCTGCCCCATCCTTGCCCATATTCAAAAAGCACCTTAAAACCTTTCTTTTTAATAAGTCTTTTGATCCCTAACCCCCAAGTCCACCCTCCCCCCTCATTTGTTAGTGACCTTGGGTATTATGAAAGGCGCTAAATAAGTATATGTTATTATTATTATTATTTAATTGCATACAACATGCTCAATTTTGTGAATCGTTTAATTTGTGTCATGGTTGTTGAAGAAATAGAAAAGCAAATCATGTGTATGTCAACTTTATTATTCAAAAATTAAACCATTTGTAAAACCACATCAATGTTTACATAGTATTTTTCATACAAGGTAAAACATAGATTTTGACAATGAATCACAAATTATAAAAAAGCATAAAATAAAAACACATTAAAATGGAAGTCATTTTGTGGGGTCCTTTGGTAGGGGGTACAAAGAAAGCTTTGGCAGGTTGAAAACCAGTTGCTGGGGGAGTGGCTACATTATCCATTGTGTCGCCAGACGTTTGTTTATACAAATAGATTTTACGCGGAATAGTTGTAAAAGGCATTTTGAGACATGCCATGGCCTCTAAAAACACCCCCCATCCTAACAGTCTTCTATCGTCAGCAGTTTTATTGGTTGCTGTCACACTTTTAACAAGATCCAACAGGTGCGAGCCCTTGATTATCTCTCCTGTGAAAATTAATTCACGAATCTTTAGACCTGTGCATTCTATTAAGAATATATTCAACATTCTTTCTATGCCTCGCAGGCATATAATCCAAAATGTCATCAACAAGGTTAACATTTCGATCCACAGTTTGCTTAGTCTCAGTCACGTTTAATACATCAGACCCAGTCTCAGACCCGGGTAGACTTAAAGTCAGTGTATTTGTATCAAGCTCCCCCTGTCTCAAAACAGTCAAAAATCTTTGTAAAATGGCAGAGTATTTTTTAGCTTTCTCATGTAAATCCATATCAGGCTTCAACAGTATATTGCGAATCGATGAATCCAAATCATTTTCAACAGATTGTCTTACATCTTTGCTAGTCGTTTTGGATTCTCGCAGTTTTTCTAACTGATGTTGTGGCACTCGTGAACAAGACCCCTAGATACGGAAAAGGGTGGCTTGCCCACTTCAGGTTGGTGGAGAGTGCCTGCCTCAAGTGGAGGAGTTTAAGTATCTAGGGGTCTTGTTCACGAGTGAGGGAAGGATGGAACGGGAGATTGACAGACGGATCAGTGCAGCTTCTGCAGTAATGCAGTCTGTCGTGGTGAAGAAAGAGCTGAGCCGCAAGGCGAAGCTCTCGATTTACCAGTCAATCTACGTTCCTACTCTCACCTATGGTCATGAGCTTTGGGTCATGACCGAAAGGACAAGATCCCGGATACAGGCGGCCGAAATGAGCTTTCTCCGCAGGGTGGCCAGGCGATCCCTTAGAGATAGGGTGAGAAGCTCGGTCACCCGGGAGGAGCTCAGAGTAGAGCCGCTGCTCCTCCACATCGAGAGGGGTCAGCTGAGGTGGCTTGGGCATCTTTTTTTTGCCTTGAAAATCTTCAAAAGTGGTACATTTCCACGAATGCGTTTAGAAATGATCAAGCTTTCTTAGGATCGTACACGACAGGCCAATCCCCTGAAAAAAACCCAGTTCTCAAACGGTAGTCTTCTGGTGTTGTAGCTTTAAAGTCAATAAGTAAATAACCAAAAGGTGGATGTGTTGCATTTTTAAAACTCTCCATGAAGAATCAAGAAATACCAGGGTATATCTGTCTGCCTAAAATACTAATCTGCTGATTGTCGCGGGAGATTTTAAACAAGATGAGGTAGTTTGTGTTCAAGTTAAGTTCTAATACATTTGCTTTTAACAAACATGTTTTGGACAAGGTAAATTGCACTCAGGTTACGGTGGTGTGAATATTGTGTGAAAACTCTCTCCATCTCCAAACTCTTTGATGCACTTAAATCGTCAATAATTAAAAGGTTGTTTTTCTGAATCGGTAGCAGATTGTCATCACACAGCGATGTTTTTTTGAGCCTAATTAATTTGTCCCGCACGGGACCTCACTTCTGTCCTGTTTTTTGACTACTACGCTGATCTAACCACTGATACAACAGCAGCAGTGCTGATCACGACACTTGAGCATGTACTTGAGATTGAGAATGATCACTGACAGGGCGACACCTCACACCTGACCTATCATCATCATCCAATCACATATCACAGCCCCCCTTCTCACGCGCATCAGTATACGTTAAGTAAATGTGCCAATTCCTCCACACACACACATAAAGAACGTTGTTCAGTCGATAATCGATTTGGCATGTGGATAAAACTGCAAATATGTTTACACCTGCAAAAAAGAAAAGACTGTGCAGCTACAATAAAAATTGGGAAGAAAAAAATTGGACAAGGTAAATTGCACTCAGGTTACGGTGGTGTGAATATTGTGTGAAAACTCTCTCCATCTCCAAACTCTTTGATGCACTTAAATCGTCAATAATTAAAAGGTTGTTTTTCTGAATCGGTAGCAGATTGTCATCACACAGCGATGTTGGTAGACATTCTATAAATATAATCTCCCTCACCTTCAACATTTCGTCATACAGCGGTTGCCAACATGAATAAACCCAGACGATATTTTGAATTTCTTTGGAGAAAACAACGTCACCATTATCCAACAACATCTTCACAAAATATGTTTTACCCGAGTTACTGGGGCCAATAATAACACAGCTGAACAGGTGTTGAAATCGCGGGTCAAAACCGCTATCCATCCTAGATTGTGGTTTACTACCCGTAAGGCCTTGTGCTGTAATCAGGGAGCAGTACGCGCTTGTTGTACACAACTCTGAAACGCTTAGACACTACTCGGTTTTTCAATGCGAATGTTCTTTTATCTCTAGCAGTTGTGTCTGCATTAGCAAGGACGTGATCATCATCACCACCCTCGCCCTGTACAAAGTTATCAACCAGTCGTGTTAGCGTCTCCAAGTTAACAATGGTTGTGTTGTAGCTGTTGAGCGTAATGCCTTCTGCTTTGAGACAGGTCAGACCTTTAACGGTTTTGTAACCGTATGTCTTTGGCCCGCCACTAACAAATTGAGCGATGCTGTCACCATCCGGTAACTCATCGGTCAAGTCACCCAATCCCCATGGCGTGTGACAAAGATCACTGAATCAGTGTCTGTGTAGAGTACACATCTATCCAACTTCTCCAAGAGTGAATATAACTTGAGTCTAGCATAAGCGGTTGTGAACGCAGCAATAAAAATTCAGCCATTACGTGGTTTGATTGGTGAACGCAATTGTACCATCACAACTGTGTCTGAGATTAGAGAGAAATAACCAACTTCTATTTCACTGGAAAAAAGGTAGTGGCTAAACTCCTTTGGATCTGTAATTAGCATTGTGTTCATAAGGTTAGTCCACTCATCCATCTTACCCCAAAGACTATTCATTGCCAATTTAGCCAAAGATTGCCTAGCACTGTTTACAACAATGTTTTCCTTGTCAAGCTGCACACCCTCCTTTTCATGATATTCGCAGATATACTGGTCTTTAACGTCATCGTCAACCACAGATGGCGGGAAGCCGCTAGCTTCCTGCTTGTGCTTCAGGAATGTTCTCATGTAATCTGCAAAATTATCATCTGATGTCCAGACCCAGGTTCCGGTTAAAGATCTTTCTGAATCAGTATGTGAACAACCAGTTACCTGGTTTGCAGACTCTACACATAATCTACACAAGGAAAAGAACAGCTTACCGCCGACCCTGTGCGTTAAAACAGGGTGATAAAGGCCTTTCGGTGGACACACTGTAGCCTTAACAATACCAAAGTAGGTGTCTAGTAGGGTTGCCAACTGTCCCAAATTAGGCGGGACGTCCCGAATTTTGAGCCTAATTAATTTGTCCCGCACGGGACCTCACTTCTGTCCTGTTTTTTGACTACTACGCTGATCTAACCACTGATACAACAGCAGCAGTGCTGATCACGACACTTGAGCATGTACTTGAGATTGAGAATGATCACTGACAGGGCGACACCTCACACCTGACCTATCATCATCATCCAATCACATATCACAGCCCCCCTTCTCACGCGCATCAGTATACGTTAAGTAAATGTGCCAATTCCTCCACACACACACATAAAGAATGTTGTTCAGTCGATAATCGATTTGGCATGTGGATAAAACTGCAAATATGTTTACACCTGCAAAAAAGAAAAGACTGTGCAGCTACAATAAAAATTGGGAAGAAAAAAATATATGGATTAAGCCCGTCAGCGGTGACTCAACAAAAGCCCTCTGTACTTTATGTCGCAGGGAATTTTCAGTTGCCCATGGAGGTGAGAATGACTTGAGTAAACATGCTTCCACAGAAATGCACCATTACCTATTACCTTTACTATTTGTCTGTGTTAAAGCTGCTTTAAATGAACAAAGTATTATTAAACCTACTGTACATTGCCACGGCATGAGATTTATGTATTAATATTTTATTAAAGGGATAGTACACTTTAAAACGAAAATTGTAATCATATACTCACCCTCAAGTTGTTTTAAACCTGTATGAATTTCTATCTTCTGCTGAACACCAAAGAATATATGATATAAAGAGAGTGTCAGTGACCAAACACTTTGCCATTGCATTGCATTGACTTTCATAGTAGGAAAAAATATATACTGTGGAAGTCAATGGCTCCAGTTAACTGTTTGGTTACTGACACTCTTCAAAATATAATTGTGCTTTTAAAGCCTCTAGCTTTGTCAGTCATTGCTGGTGCATCAACCCGTACTGAATCTTTGTCACTGGATTGATGCTTGCTGAACAATGACACTTTGGGTGACAGTGCCAGAAACAGCCTAGATATTCACAGAGTGTGTTTAAACCATTGCGTTCAGCATATCCATCAACGTAGTAGGCACCGATTTTCACTTCACCCCTGTTCAGGGCATGCTGTATCGATATATTCTCATTAGAGGCCACATATTCAAGCCACTGGATTGAGCTGTTTGAGAATGTCTTCTGACAACGGTTATAATTGTCTCAGGGGACAAATGCAATGGTGTCCTTGGTGAGGAATCTGTTGCAAAAGACTTTCATGCAAGCCGAAGCAATCGTAATTGACCAGAATGGGTCAACACCACCACACTCTAGGCACTCTAGTCTGTAGCGCATACAACCCTCTCTCTAGATGATCACATCATTCATGCAGTAAGACTTAATTTCATCCTGCATGACAAAGGAGTCTGTGGAAACCTTTGCATACCAATGCAAAAACTCATCTTTTTCTTTAGCCACCATGGTATTCACACCATAGTAATGCGGTTCCGGGTGGGGGCCAACATAGTTCTCATTCTCCTTTTTTTTTCAAATCCTTAAAACCCATAGCACGTGGCAAGGCCGATAGCTTCATCGGTAGGAAGCAATGACTATAAATGTATCTCTGATTGAATGTGCTGTCTGTAAAAATCATGAGCTTGCTACCATTAGCAATAAGTGTCGTGCCTATGCCATTGTTAGCAAGGTACTGCATCAAGATGTAACCATTGAAACCTTTAGAGTTGTGTGCTATAAATGTGTAGTCATTATATTTCGGTTGCCTAAACTTTTGGAAAAAAGCAGCAACACAACCATCTCCGGTTGAACACCACGTCTCGTTATCAAAGCTTATTGCGCACACAAAATTTGCAGTGTGTACACCATTCACCGGATTAGCAATTGTCTCAAAATCATAAAATATGTAGCGCTCACTGGGGTCCTCGGGCTTGGAGGGTTTTATAAAACACTGATTCATTTCAATCGTCAGATCCACGTTACAATTGGGACACATGTTTGCTGTGCACCTGTGCGCTTTATAGTTGGTAATACTAACATTGTAATAACGACTGCAATCGAAACAGTATTTCTTCTGGTCACACCTGCTAACCCAACGACCCACACTTCAAGCGTTTATGCTTGCTATAACAAAAATCTGAATAACATATCCTTTTACAGTCAGGGCACTGCTTTGTGTTACGGGGTTGTGTATGACAATCTTCATGAAGACAGACACTACAGCTATGTTTACAACCATGATCACCACGGGTGTTAAAACCGGTATATACCAGTCACAGCCAGTGAAGACACACCTAGAAGACCCTTCAGATTCATGATGCCATAGAAATGGTTATCGTGTAAGTACATAAAGACGGTTCTAGGGTGGGTGTCCTCGCTGTTTTGAAACTTGGTAAAGTGACTATCCCGTGTTCTATGAAAGACAACAATTTTACATCCTGTCATTTCTTAAACTGAACAATATCTGTGAATGCCACACAATCATCTAAGGCTAAACCAGTGCCCGTATGTAACTCACAACCAGTAACCATGGCCTCAGCATGTGTACTGTGGTTCAACATACCCATCAAACAAACAGAAAAACACGTAGAATCATTATTCACAGCCATATATAAATGGCCTCTTTTTTTATTGATAATCAGCTCTATCAACAGTGTTACGTCGCGTGGCACCACCCTCGCGTTTTTGACAATTTGTACCACCAGCTCTAGTGATTCATCAATCACAATCTCAGCATTACTCTGCATAACACTTTCAAGTAAATTACCAAACGTGCGTTCATTATATTCATCCACTCTCATGGTCACATGAGATTGGGGTCTATCAGAGATTCACCATTCAACTCAATCTGCAGACGATCACCAGGCCCGTGTACAAAGTCTGAATTACCTTCAGCTTTCAAGCATGAAAGAAAACAATGAAACAAAAATCCCCTCACGCTATGCAGCCTCAAGGTAGGGTGTCCGTTACTAAATCCATTATGGCAATGTACTCTGTATCATCACCGGGCTGTCCTCAATCTGTTGGTTGGTAAATGGAGTACCAAGGTTTAGCTGTATGCATATTGTTGTAATTGTTAATAACACTTTAGTACAAGACAAAACATTTCTGTAAAGAATTAAACTTACACAAAAAGTACCTGCCCAGGTTGTGTAAGATCACAACCGCCCAGTCCAACTGACACAGATGCTGGTCACTTGGTCTAAATACAAAGAGAATTATCAAGGGTATACAGGTAATTAAAGCTGATTAACAATAATTTAAAAAGTCTACTTACCAAGATTTGAAGGCCCAAAAATGTGTTTACCAAACACGGTTGGTGTTTAATTCCGCTGAACCTATACTGGAGATTTAAACAGGCAATATGAAAGACAGCTAAAAAAGCATGGATTGCGCAATCGTAAAATGTATTTACACATTCTTAAAAAGTTCAAATGGGTAGTTTTTTTGCGTTTGTAATTGCAACACAATTTACACTAGTTGGTCATTAGGAGAATCTTACCTGGAAGTGACATACTAACCATACCATACTAACACAAACCGTTAATCGCAAATACTACAATTTTTTTTTTTAACCAACCTATTTTTAACCTATTTTTAAACATTTCTACCAATGTGTGGAAAAAAATCTCGCGTTGATCCCCGTTGTACAATTTCAAAAGACGCCTTTACGAATGTTTTAATTACCTGAAATAACATATCCGGACCGTCAGCGATTCATTGTTGTTCGGGGAACTTTGTAACGTTTTGACATATAATGCAACTTAAAAGTTTATGCTGACTTAAAACAACCAGTTTTATTACAAAAATTGCTGATACATACACCTGTACCAAAATCCACCTATGCGTAATGAGTGGTTGGCCCAGGCTATGACTGTTCCTTCAAAATAATAGCATTGCTCATGCGATGTTTGTTTACTGTAGTGCTGTCTTGGACTACAAAGCGTGAAGCATGGGATGATTTTCAACCTGCATATACTACAGTTTGTAATAGTGGTTATTAAGGGACCATTACTACAGGGCAGATCTGATCTTAAGGCCCATCTCTTGTTAAAATGAAAACATGGTCTGAAACGCTCCAAATCGTAAGTCCTGACCCCTTCTTTATATCTCACAAAAAGCATGTCCCCCACATGCAATTCTGTCTTCGTGGAAAAACACCATGCTACACGCACATTGTAAAACATGGAAGTTTACATCTGTTGTACCACTTGGCAGTGGACCCCTGGCACCCTTTTGTTGAACACCAAACATCTCACCACTGGCACAACACTTATTTATTGCCTGGGAATTTAACATTCCGGAACCCTAAGGCCCATTTGTTAATCATCAAACATAACCCACCTGTTATAACACTAGTCTGGTTTGCTCATTGGGCATTATAAAACATCAAACACAGACACATCAATGTAATCATAAATTACAAAGTCATCGGACATGCATACGTCACTCCAGAAGTCCCGCCCGAACACACGTCATACAGGAAGTCCCACCCTAACACACGTCCTACAGGAAGTCCCAACCTACAAACCGGATGTCCCGCCCACCTGTTACATTAATCTGGAAATCCTGCCCTCCAGGGTCATAAATCCGCTGACACATTATACCCTACATTTGCTACTGCCATTCTCTTATCAACTACAGTTGAATATGAATCCCATAAGAAATAAGAGACATGTTTTGCCTGCAAACTCATGTTTTCTTTACAAATGGTACATACAGGTGCTGGTCATAACATTTGAATATCATCCAAAAGTTGATTTATTTCAGTAATTCCATTCAAAAAGTGAAATTTGTATAATGTATACATTCATTCCAAACATACTGATATATTTCAAGTGTTGAAAACCCCAAATTCAGTATCTCAGAAAATTTGAATATTGTGAAAAGGTTCAATATTGAAGACACCTGGGATAGAATAAGGTCTGTGGAAGTGGTTTCTGAAATATCTTTTCGTTGACTCGGCGGTGCCTTAAACAGCATCTTCAAAAGTGGTAGATTTCTACGAATGCTTTTAGACATGATCAAACTTTCTTAGGAATATACACAATAGGCCACTCTCGGAAAACAATCCTGTTCTCAGACGGTAGTCTTCTGGTGTTGTAGCCTTAAAGTCTATAAGTAAATAACTAACGGGTGGGTGCATTACACGTTGGGTGCATTACATCTTTAAAACTGTCCATGAAGAATTGAAAAAGGCTGGGGTATATTTGTCTTCCTAAAATACTAATCTGCTGATTGTCGTGTGGGTTTTTAAACTAGATGAGATACTTTTGTTCAAGTTAATAGTTCTACTGGATTTGCCTTCAACAAATGTTTTGGACAAGGTTGATGGCTCTCAGGTTACGGTGGTGTGAATATTGTGTGAAAACTCTCTCCATCTCCAAACTATCTGATGCCCTTTTCAAAACTTCTATAAAAATAATTTCTCTCAACTTCAACATTTCATCATACAACGGTTGCCAACACAAATAAACCCAGACTATATTTCTTTGTGTTCAAAACATCCCTTAATGATGAAAAATTTTTTGAGTTCCGTGACGTCTCCCAGTATGGCGCAGCCGGGGCCCCACCCTGGAGCCAGGCCCGGGGTTAGGGCTCGAATGCTAGTGCCTGGTGGCCTGGCCTTTCCCCATGGGGCCCGGCCGGGCATAGCCCGAAGGAGCGACGTGGGGCCGCCTTCCCGTGAGCTCACCACCCACAGGAGAGACCATAAGGGGTCGGTGCGGAGAGGAATCGGGCGGCAGTCGAAGGAAGGGGCCTCGACGACCCAATCCCTGGACACGGAAACTAGCTCTAGGGACGTGGAACTCCTACGGGTCAGGGATAGGTCTCTCACTGTTGTTTGTGCCAATGGGCCGAACAGCAGTGCAGAGTACCCGACCTTCTTGGAGTCTCTGGGCGGGGTGCTGGAAAGTGCTCCGACTGGGGACTCTATCGTTCTACTGGGGGACTTCAACGCCCACGTGGGCAACGACAGTGACACCTGGAGGGGTGTGATTGGGAGGAACAGCCCCCCTGATCTGAAACTGAGTGGTGTTCAGTTATTGGACTTCTGTGCTAGTCACAGTTTGTCCATAACCAACACCATGTTCAAGCATAAGGGTGTCCATCAGTGCACATGGCACCAGGACACCCTTGACCTCAACTGGGGATGTCGTCGGGCGGTGGAAGGAGTACTTCGAGGATCTCCTCAATCCCGCCGTCACGTCTTCCATTGAGGAAGCAGAGGTGGACTCGTCCATCACCCGGGCTGAAGTCACTGAGGTGGTCAAGAAACTCCTCGGTGGCAAGGCACCGGGGGTGGATGAGATCCACCCTGAGTACCTCAAGTCTCTGGATGTTGTGGGGCTGTCTTGGTTGACACGCCTGTGCAACATCGCGTGGCGGTCGGGGACAGTGCCTCTGGGATGGCAGACCGGGGTGGTGGTCCCTCTTTTTAAGAAGGGGGACCGGAGGGTGTGTTCCAACTACAGGGGGATCACACTTCTCAGCCTCCCCGGGAAAGTCTATGCCAGGGTTCTGGAGAGGAGAATACGGCCGATAGTAGAACCTCAGATTCAGGAGGAACAGTATGGTTTTCGTCCGGGCCTTGGAACACTGGACCAGCTCTATACCCTCTACAGGGTGTTGGAGGGTTCATGGGAGTTTGCCCAACCAATCCACATGTGTTTTGTGGATTTGGAGAAGGCATTCGACTGTGTCCCTCGCGGCATCCTGTGGAGAGTGCTTCGGGAATATGGGGTCCTGGGTCCTTTGCTAAGGGCTGTCAGGTCCCTGTATGACCGAAGCAGGAGATTGGTCCGCATTGCCGGCAGTAAGTCAGACTTGTTCCCAGTGCATGTTGGACTCCGGCAGGGCTGCCCTTTGTCGCCGGTTCTGTTCATAATTTTTATGGACAGAATTTCTAGGCGCAGCCAGGGGCCAGAGGGTGGCAGGTTTGGGGACCACACAATTTCGTCTCTGCTCTTTGCGGATGATGTTGTCGTGTTGGCCCCTTCAAACCAGGACCTTCAGCATGCACTGGGACAGTTTGCAGCCGAGTGTGAAGCGGTGGGGATGAGAAACAGTACCTCCAAATCTGAGGCCACTTCCGGTTGGTGGAGAGTGCCTGCCTCAAGTGGAGGAGTTTAAGTATCTAGGGGTCTTGTTCACGAGTGAGGGAAGGATGGAACGGGAGATTGACAGACGGATCGGTGCAGCTTCTGCAGTAATGTGGTCGATGTATCGGTCTGTCGTGGTGAAGAAAGAGCTGAGCCGCAAGAAGAAGCTCTCGATTTACCGGTCAATCTACGTTCCTACTCTCACCTTCGGGTCATGACCGAAAGGACAAGATCCCGGATACAGGCGGCCGAAATGAGCTTTCTCTGCAGGGTGGCTGGGCGATCCCTTAGAGATGAGAAGGGTGAGAAGCTCGGTCACCCGGGAGATGCTCAGAGTAGAGCCGCTGCTCCTCCACATCGAGAGGGGTCAGCTGAGGTGGCTTGGGCATCTTTTTCGGATACCTCCGGAACGCCTTCCTGGGAAGGTGTTCCGGTCCCGTCCCACCGGGAGGAGACCCCGGGGAAGACCTAGGACACGCTGGAGGGACTGTGTCTCCCGGCTGGCCTGGGAACGCCTCGGTGTCCCCCCGGAAGAGCTGGAGGAAGTGTCTGGGGAGAGGGAAGTCTGGGCATCTCTGCTTAGACTGCTGGCCCCGCGACCCGGCCCCAGATGAAGCGGAAGAAGATGTATGTATATTTCTTCAGAGAAAGCAGCATTGTCCAGCAACATCTTCACAAAATAAGTTTTACCTGAGTTACTGGGTCTGCTAATGATACAGCTGAATAGGTGTTGTAGTTGTGGGTCAAACCCATTACGGTCACTATCCATTGTAAAATGTGATTTAGTACCCGTAAGGCCTTGTGCTGTGATCGGGGGCAGTACATGCTTGTTGTATACAACTCTGAAGCGGTTTGACACTACTACATTGTTTTTCAATGTGAATGCTCTTTTATCTCTAGCAATTGTGTCTGCATTAGCAATGATATGATCATCATCACCTCCTTCGCCTCGTACATGGTCATCAACCAGTCTTGTTAGTGTCTCCAAATTTACAATACCTGAGTAACTGTTGAGTGTAATGCCTTTTGCTTTGAGACAGGTCAGGCCTTTAACGGTTTTGTAACCGTATGTCTTTGGGCCACCAATAACAAATTGTGTGATGCTGTCACCATCTGGTAACTCATCGGTCAAGTCACCCAAGAATGGGCCTAGAGGGGGAAGCCTTTGTCACATTCCTGTGACATGTGACAAAGATCACTGAATCAGTGTCTGCGTAGAGCACATGTCTATTCAACTTCTCCAAGAGTGAATACAACTCGAGTCTAGTGTAAGCTGTTGTGAAAGCATTAATAAAAATTTTGCTGTTTTGTGGTTTGATTGGTGTATGTTTTGTGTAACGCCACTATACCATCAAAACTGTGTCTGAGATGAAAGAGAAATTACTAACTTCTATTTCACTGGAAAAAAAGGTAGTGGCTAAACAGCTCCACATCTCTAGGTAACCTTGTGTTCAAGAGATTTGACCGCTCACCCATCTTACCCTAAACCCAATTTTGCTAAAGATGGCCTAGCACTGTTTACAACAATGTTTTCCTTGTCAAGCTGCACCTTCTTTTTCATGATATTCTCGAATGTACTGTTCTTTAGCATCATCGTCAACTACTGATGGTGGGAAACCACTAGCTTCCTGCTTGTACTTTACGAATGTTCTCATGTAATCTGCAAAAACATTATCTGATGTCCTGGTGAAATCCCAGATTCTTTCACAATGCGATATCCTTTCTCAACAGCCTTAACCACCTCAATAAAAACTAAGGTACCAGTTACAGCTCTTTCTGAATCAGGGAAATGAATGACAGGAAAGAACAGCTTATCACCGACCCTGTGCAGTAAAACAGGGTGATAAAGGCCTTTCGGCGGACGCACAGTAGCCCTAACAATATCAAAGTGGGTGTCAAGTGGTTTGAAATCTCGAAAGATTATGTTTGGATGCCCGATGGGATAAGTCTTTGTCTTGTTGCAGAATGGGTAAAGACTACAGACCTCGTTATACTGTCTCCCCTTCTTGAGACAGATTTCAAATGAATTCCGTTGGTACGACCACTAAAAAGAGCATCCTGTGGGTCAAGGCGTTCTGGAGCGTTGAAGGCTTTCAAGAAAGCTTGGACATCTGCGGATGTGTTTTTAAGCTGATTACACTCACACTCTCATATGTACTGAACATGTACATTGTGGTGTTCTTTTAAAGCTTCAAGCCTTGCCAGCCATTGTGGTGCATCAAAACCACCACATTCCAAAAATTTCTGTAACGCATACAACCTTCTCTCAAGATGATCACATTGTTCATGCAGTAATCCTTTATTTCATCCTTCATGACAAAGGTGTCTGTGGAAAGTTTTGTACCATTGCAAAAACTCATCTTTTTCCTTAGCCATCATGGTATTCACACTTCACACTGTAGTAATGTGGTTCTGGATTGGGGCCAACATAGTTCTCATTCTCCTTGATGTTAAACTTTAAAACCCATTGCATGTGGCAAAGCCACCAGGTTCATCGGTAGTAACTGTTAGATTCAGTCCAGTTTTGATCCATGAACAAAATGAATTGTGACCGAGAATCTTTATTTAGCATGAGTCCATGATGTTGATCTTCCATAGTTCTTACATGTTCTCCAATGATTACAAAGTTAACTAAGTCTTTTATGCCAGGACACATAGGAGTTGGTTAGTGTTCATAGTCAAATATTACACAGACTATTATAAGAAAGATGTATCCTACAAAATACCCTTGGATGGTATATTCCAACCATTGACCCAAGGGTCTATTCAGAGAGTCCTATCACATACACAGTTCCCAGCAGGTGGTATGGACAGGTGGTTTGGGACCCATCAGTAATGGGGCATCACATTTCCTACCTAGTGTCCTTCGTACAGAGATAGTTAGTACTCTCAAACATTGTGTCAGACTTAATTCAATTACTTTTAATGCCCAATATCTCTCAGTACCATGAATATCAATCAATCTCTGATTGAATGTGCTGTCTATTAAAAATCATGAGCCATGAGTGTCACGCCAATACCATTGTTAACAAGGTGTTCCATCAAGATGTAACCTTCAAAACCTTATGAGTTGTGTGCTATAAAGGTGTGGTCTGTATATGTTGGTTGCCTAAACTTTTTGAAAAAAGCAGCAACACAACCATCTCCAGCCGAACGCCACGTCTCATTATCAAACCTGATTACACACACGAAATTTGCAGTGTGTGTACCGTTCACAGGATTGGCAATTGTCTCAAAATCATGAAATATGTAGCAATCACTGGGGTCCCCAGGTTTAGAGGGTTTTATAAAACATTGATGATTAATTTCAACAGTCAGATCCACAGTACAATTGGGGCACATGTTAGCCATGCACTTTATAGTTGGTAATACTAATGCTATATTGATAACCACAATCAACACATTATTTCTTCTGGTCACAAATGCTAACCCAACGACCTGCACCTTTGTGGAACTTCAAGTCTTTATGATGGCCATAACAAAAGTCGGAATAACATATCCATATTTTACAGTCCGGTCACTGCTTTGTGTTCCGAGGCTGGTTATGACAATCTGTATGAAGACATACACTACCAGCTGTGTTTACAGCAGTGATCACCGCAGGTGTTAAAACCTGTATAACACCACTCACCACTCAGTAGCACTCGATCACTAGCCACAGCTTCATCACGTGCACTGTGGGTTCAATATAAACATCAAACAAATTGAAAAGCACGTAGAATCATCATAAAAACCACATATGAATGGCTTCTTTTTTTTGCGATAATCTGATCTAGCAATAGTGTTTGAGCATTACGTATTTACGTTTTAACCAAGAGAAATGGCAATACATAGTGCTGACAACAGACCAGATACTGAACAACCATCAACTTCAACACATATCCAACAGACTGTACCTAACACAAGTGCACACAGCAATACCCCCATAGATAATGCTAACAATACAGCAAAAAGACCCCCCATGTCAGCTCCAGGGTCACCCCATCAAGAGGTACAAAACTGTGAATCTACAGATTACACTTGAGCAAGTTAATACATTGTTGCACAGTGATTCAGACATTAATCCACAGATGTTAGGGTGATACAACGTAACCAGTGTGGAATAACAGACACCAACGTAAAACTCTCAAAATATGAGTGTTGGGAGGTGGAGAGGGAAAAAAACATACAAAAAGAACCATTACACTTAAAGGTTAGTGAAAAGGCATCCACAAGGCTACTCACCTGTAGCCATATCCATTTAAATTATGTCCAAAGCAGCTGATCCAGGTAGATGGGAGGAGGGATTTGAATGCAGTGTTCATATTGGAGGCATTGTCAGTAGTGACACACGACTTCTGTCTGGTCAATTTCCCGCTCTTCAATTACATTTTCAAATGTCTGTTTGATGTTTTCAAACAGTAGGTTCAAACAGTAGGTAGGTAAAAAAGCAGTCTCTAAACATGCAGCTTTCATTTCCCATGCTGCCGTGATGAAGTGAGCTGTTAAGCTCTTATAGGGGTGTCCAGTATTACTGGTCCAGAGATCAGTTGTAAATGCAAAATGTTCAGCTTCAGCCAAAGAGCTAACAATGTTTGGGATTTCTTTATTGGAAAATTGCTGTATTCTTGGTATTTGGTATTTTGGAGCAACTGTTTTCATCAGTGCTTTAAACCCTGGCCTCTCTACAATTCTGAAGGACATCATGTCCTTTGCTATGAAGTAGGCCAATGGTTTAGTGATGGCTTCATTCTGACCTGCACTAGCCATGTCTACTTTTCTTCTCCATTGACTCAAACAGCGTTAGCTGACCTGAAACCCTGCCTCTCTCTCGCTTCTTTGACGCTACCTAAATATCCAGGAGACAACGCTATGATAACTTAGCTTTAACAACACAACTAAGACCTTAATATAACATTTACTGTGTCAGTGCTAGCAAATTAACTGCAAATTACTCTCTCTACCGTGGAGAAATCTGCAGGATTATGGATGTGAACTTATCATTACTAAATACTTAACATTGAATGTCTGTTGAATTTAACATTCCCAGAACCCTGGAGCCTTTTTGTTAAACATCAAAGCCACCATAAATTACACACCACACACACCCCATACCATATTTCACCTCCCGGACATGCATACATCATACAGAAAGTTACAACCCCTAAAATACGTCACACAGAAAGTACCACCCCGGAACACACGTCACACCATAAGTCCCACCCCAGATGTCCTGCCCACAAACTGGAAGTCCGGCCTGCTGTCAATCAATCATCCAAAATTGATAGAAGCAATCCTATATTAACTACTCATGTTTATTAACACATGCACTCCAATAATAATTTGCATCAGTTACTGTATTGATTGATGTATATTCATTTTAATTAATTTTAATTTTATTATTTACTATTTATTTGTTAATCTGTTTATTAACACAACCACACGCAGTTCATTATTTGTAGATGCATTAATTAACTATTAGTTTACACAATGTTTTAATGTATTAGTCAATGTTTATTGATATGTGTTTCTATAGTTAACTAATAATTAGTTCATATGTATATTGATACATGCACACAATCAGTGCTTTATGTATTAATTGGTTATTAATGAATGTAAATGTATTTATTTATTAATGATTATTATATCATAATATATCCTCATTGAAAAGTGTTAAAGAGGTAAAAAAACTGTTTAGGTTACTAAAAAATGAAAAATAATGTTTATTTTAGAGTTATAACAAGGCACTTTTTCAGGGTAAAAGTAATAGGTTAAGAACTTACAACTGTTCTGCAGCAATGGAGGTAATTTCAACCTAGAAAGTTGATGCTAATTATTCCTACTTGTATCCCAACTTTTGTTGATTACTTACAGAGTTGATTACTCTGTATAATAGCAGTGTCAGCAGTGGCGGATCTCAAATTGACCAATAAAATAAAATAAATAGCCCCTGATCTATTCATCTATAATTCCGATCGCGCATTATAACATTGTAGACGTGTAGGCCACTAGCATGTACATCGAAGTTTTCTGCATGTATATTTAATTAAAACCCTGTACTTTCTGTCCCGGGCTGGGTGGGGGTGTGGGCTTAGCCCCGAATGTATTGTGATCCTAGTGATGCCTCTGAGTGTTACTACACCCTCGTAAGCATTATTTGGACAGTACTGTACTATATAATATATTGCTATCATAATGGCGGGTAAAATGCAATTAACAAAGGAAGACAGAGAGACCATTATTCCCCTTAAAAGTGTAGGAAGTGTGATGGTCTGGATCCAGAGTTGGCAAATTGCAGTGAACGGCTACCACAGTATTTTGCAGCGCCATTCAACGCTAGAGTCATGCCTTGTTGGTCAGGGGTTCATTCTACAGCAAGATAATTACCCAAAATATACTGCTGGCATTATCAGAACTACCTTAGAATAAAAGAACAACACAACACATTGGCTTGACAAATACTGATCAAATACTGATCTAAAAGTCTTGTCTTGCTAAAACATTGGAACCATAAGTCAATATGCAGTTGTATTATTTTTTACTGAAAATATCATATGGAATACATTTCATAGTTTTGTTTTAGACCTTGGCACAATACTACAACAGTGACCACAAATTAGATGATATTGCTGGGCCTTGGATGAGAAACTAAATTGTGTTGCTCAATTCATTGATCCGTCTAATGCCTTTGATACTGTTGACCATCCTATTTTTCTGGAAAAAAAGTTTTCCTTGGGTTTGGTATTAAAAATAGTACTTGTTTGTGGTTTAAAAAGTGCCTTTGAGTTACAGAACTCAAACTCGTGTGAATCTGGATTATTTGCAGTTCCATAAAGGTGGTCCCCAGTGTTTGATTTTGGGTCCTTCATTGTTTACCATATACAAATTATATTTGTGATTTTGTTAGAAACTGTAATTTTCAATTTTATGCTGATGACATTTTTGTAAACGGCTGCGCCATTTCTTGGATTAACACTTCCGTCTGATATCACAAATTTTACAAAGTGTATGTATACACTCACCAAAATGATTATTAGGAACACCTGTTCAATTTCTCATTAATGCAATTATCTAATCAACCAATCACATGGCAGTTGCTTCAATGCATTTAGGGGTGTGGTCCTGGTCAAGACAATTCCAAAAAAGTTGGGACACTGTACAATTGTGAATAAAAACAGAATGCAATGATGTGGAAGTTTCAAATTTCAAAATTTTATTCAGAATACAACATAGAAAATGTATCACTTTAAGGGAAAAATAAGTTGATTTTAAATTTCATGGAATCAACACATCTCAAAACAGTTGGGACAAGGCCATGTTTACCACTGTGTGGCATCCCCTCTTCTTTTTATAACAGACTGCAAACGTCTGGGGACTGAGGAGACAAGTTGCTCAAGTTTATGAATAGGAATGTTGTCCCATTCTTGTCTAATACAGGCTTCTAGTTGCTCAGGTCTTAGGTCTTCTTTGTCTCACCTTCCTCTTTATGATGCGCCAAATGTTTTCTATGGGTAAAAGATCTGGACTGCAGGCTGGCCATTTCAGTACCCGGATCCTTCTTCTATGCAGCCATGACATTGTAATTGATGCAGTATGTGGTCTGGCATTGTCATGTTGGAAAATGCAAGGTCTTCCCTGAAAGAGACAATGTCTGGATGGGAGCATATGTTGTTCTAGAACTTGGATATAACAATATCAGCATTGATGGTGCCTTTCCAGATGAGTAGGCTGCCCATGCCACACGCACTCATGCAACCCCATACCATCAGAGATGCAGGCTTCTGAACTGAGCGCTGATAACAACTTGGGTTGTCCTTGTCCTCTTTAGTCCGGATGACATGGCGTCCCAGTTTTCCAAAATGAACCACAGAACACTTTTCCACTTTGCCACAGTCCATTTTAAATGATCCTTGGGCCAGAGAAAATGCCTCCGCTTCCGGATCCTGTTTAGATATGGCTTCTTTTTTGACCTATAGTGTTTTAGCTGGCAAAGGCGAATGGCACGGTGGATTGTGTTCACCGACAATGTTTTCTGGAAGTATTCCTGAGCCCATGTTGTGATTTCCATTACAGTATCATTCCTGTATGTGATGCAGTGCCTTCTGAGGGCCCGAAGATCACGGGCATCCAGTATGGTTTTCCGGCCTTGACCCTTACGCACAGAGATTGTTCCAGATTCTCTGAATCTTTGGATGATATTATGCACTGTAGATGATGACTTCAAACTCTTTCCAATTTTTCTCTGAGAAACTCCTTTCTGATATTGCTCCACAATTTTTCACCGCAGCATTGTGGTATGGCTGTGTGGTATGGAGCAAAGTCCTACTGGAAAAAACAATTCTCAGAGTTGGGGAACATTGTCCGAGCAGAAGGAAGCATGTGTTCTTCCATGATAACTGTGTACTTGGCTTGATTCATGAGTCGTTCACAAAGACAAATCTGCCCGATTCCAGCACAAATGTGCATAAATCTTGAATTAAACCTGAAATATGGGAACACAGAGTCCTGCTCACCTTTACATGGAACAAGGACTAATCAAAGTACTGAAATAAATAATACTTAGAAAAATGCATTTTCCACACAGTCTAGCCAGTCTTGAAAATACATCACTGCCCCTTTAAATGGAAATTAAAAGCCTTTTAACTACTTTACAAATGTAAAAATAAAATAAAAAATAATATGTAAAAAAACATCAAATGCAGTCATATTTATGTACAAACTATATGTGGTTTTTAAAATAGGCTATAGTGCCCTCCAGAATGAATGGCACCATAGGTAAATTTGAACAAAAAAGGATGTGAAAACTTATTGTTTTGGTATATGTTTTGGTAGCGCATTTTAATGTAACATATCATATGAAAATGCGTGTCACAGACATATTCCGCACATGAAACCATGTTGAATAAATACGTATTACCGTAATTTGCCGTTTGTAAACCACAGCTTAAATACAGATTTTGAAAACATTTTCAACCATAGAGGTTGAAATTTTTTATCCAGTACATGTATGCGGCTAATACACAAGTTTGCATTTTTAAAACCATCTCCACTGGCTAACTTTTTCACAGATGATTACTTGATGAGAGGTCTCAGAAATGCATTGGGCAAATGTGATAGAATTGGCGTTACAGTGTTTTCAAATAAAACATTTATTCTTCAACACATTCATTTAGGTAGCGCCATATGACAGATGTTTAATATAAATGTACAATGTATGTATGGGTCATAATTAAAAAAAAATAAGACATTGTGATTGTGACTTGATTTGCGATATTATAAGCATAAAGATTACATGTCCATTTGATGTGGTTTAGAGCACTTCAAATTATTATTTCTTTGTCTCAGTGAGCTCTTCTCAAATTGAGTTATGCTTGCAAAAGAAGGGATATGTGTGGTGCAACAGTACCCCTGCCTTAGCTCTTCCAAAATAATTGGGTAAAATATTCAAAGTAATGTAATATTGGAAGTATTTAGTTTGAATATGTTAACTGAAAAAAATAAAAATAAAATAAATGAGTAGGCTACAGCTTAAAATGCAAAATATGATAATTTTGGTAGGTCATTCTCTGTGGTGTTCTATGGGCTATTTTTTCCACACTCTGTATGTCTTAGGCCTATACACTCACCTAAAGGATTATTAGGAACACCTGTTCAATTTCTCATTAATGCAATTATCTAATCAACCAATCACATGGCAGTTGCTTCAATGCATTTAGGGGTGTGGTCCTGGTCAAGACAATCTCCTGAACTCCAAACTGAATGTCAGAATGGGAAAAAAAGGTGATTTAAGCAATTTTGAGCGTGGCATGGTTGGTGCCAGACGGGCCGGTCTGAGTATTTCACAATCTGCTCAGTTACTGGGATTTTCACGCACAACCATTTCTAGGGTTTACAAAGAATGGTGTGAAAAGGTAAAAACATCCAGTATGCGGCAGTCCTGTGGGCGAAAATGCCTTGTTGATGCTAGAGGTCAGAGGAGAATGGGCCGACTGATTCAAGCTGATAGAAGAGCAACTTTGACTGAAATAAACACTTGTTACAACCGAGGTATGCAGCAA
The DNA here is from genome assembly GCF_011004845.1 of Esox lucius. Lineage (NCBI taxonomy): Eukaryota > Metazoa > Chordata > Actinopteri > Esociformes > Esocidae > Esox > Esox lucius. The sequence goes on from NC_047593.1 coordinate 1,054,636, forward strand.
AGCATTTGTGAAGCCACAACACGCACAACCTTGAGGCGGATGGGCTACAACAGCAGAAGACCCCACCGGGGTACCACTCATCTCCACTACAAATAGGAAAAAGAGGCTACAGTTTGCACAAGCTCACCAAATTTGGACAGTTGAAGACTGGAAGGATGTTGTCTGGTCTGATGAGTCTCGATTTCTGTTGAGACATTCAGATGGTAGAGTCAGAATTTGTCGTAAACAGAATGAGAACATGGATCCATCATGCCTTGTTACCACTGTGCAGGCTGGTGGTGGTGGTGTAATGGTATGGGGGATGTTTTCTTGGCACACTTTAGGCCCCTTAGTGCCAATTGGGCATCGTTTAAATGCCACGGCCTACCTGAGCATTGTTTCTGACCATGTCCATCCCTTTATGACCACCATGTACCCATCCTCTGATGGCTACTTCCAGCAGGATAATGCACCATGTCACAAAGCTTGAATCATTTCAAATTGGTTTCTTGAACATGACAATGAGTTCACTGTACTGAAATGGCCCCCACAGTCACCAGATCTCAACCCAATACAGAATCTTTGGGATGTGGTGGAACGGGAGCTTCGTGCCCTGGATGTGCATCCCACAAATCTCCATCAACTGCAAGATCAATATGGGCCAACATTTCTAAAGAATGCTTTCAGCACCTTGTTGAATCAATGCCACGTAGAATTAAGGCAGTTCTGAAGGCGAAAGGGGGTCAAACACAGTATTAGTATGGTGTTCCTAATAATCCTTTAGGTGAGTGTATATTTTCCAGTAAAGCATATAGGCTTTTCTAATTATGTTTTTCAGCCTTTATTTTTAACTGCTAAATATTTTTATATTTACAGTATCTCAAAAAAGTGAGTACATCCCTCACATTTTTGCAAATATTTGAATATATCTTTTCATGTGACAACACTGAAGAAATGACATTTTGCTACAATGTAAAGTAGTGAATGTACAGCTTGTATAACAGTGTAAATTTGCTGTCCCCTCAAAATAACTCAACACACAGCCATTCTTGTCTAAACCGCTGGGAACAAAAGTGAGTACACCTCTAAATGAAAATGTCCAAATTGGGCCCAAAGTGTCAATACTTTGTATGGCCACCATTATTTTCCGGCATGGAGTTCACCAGAATTTCACAGGTTGCCACTGGAGTCCTCTTCAACTCCTCCATCACGACATCACGGAGCTGGTGGATGTTAGAGACCTTGCGCTCCTCCACCTTCCGTTTGAGGCTGTGCCACAAATGCTAAATTCTTCATTTATTTAGAATTAAATTACATCTTTACTAATATGCCCCTCCATGAACTGCCACCTTAACGTGGTGGAGGGGTTTGAGTACCCGAGTGACCCTAGGAGCTATGTTGTCTGGGGCTATATGCCCCTGGTAGGGTCTCCCAAGGCAAACAGGTCCTGGGCGACGGGTCAGACTAAGAGCGGTTCAAAAACCCTTTAATGATGATAAACATTTTGAGGACCGTGACGTCGCCCCATCCAGGAGCCAGGCCCCGAAAGAGCGATGTGGGGCCACCTTCCCGTGGGCTCACCACCTGCGGGAGGGACCATAAGGGGTCGGTGCGTAGAGGATCGGGCGGCAGTCGAAGCCAGGGGCCTCGACAACCCGATCCCTGGACACGGAAACTTGTTCTAGGGACGTGGAACATCACCTCGCTGGCGGGGAAGGAGCCTGAGCTTGCGTGAGGTTGAGAGGTTCCGACTAGAGATAGTCGGGATCACCTCTACGCACGGCTTGGGCTCTGGAACCACACTCCTTGAGAGAGGATGGACTCTTCACCACTCTGGAGTTGCCCATGGTGAGAGGCGGCGGGCTGGTGTGGGTTTGCTTAAAGCCCCTGAGCTCTGCCGCCATGTGTTGGTTGTTTCCCTGCGCCTACGGGTCGGGGATAGGTCCCTCACTGTTGTTTGTGGTGGGGTGGTGGTCCCTCTTTTTAAGAAGGGGGACCGGAGGGTGTGTTCCAACTACAGGGGGATCACACTTCTCAGCCTCCCCGGTAAAGTCTATGCCAGGGTACTGGAGAGGAGAATACGGCCGATAGTAGAACCTCGGATTCAGGAGGAACAGTCTGGTTTTCGTCCGGTCCATGGAACACTTGACCAGCTCTATACCCTCTACAGGGTGATGGAGGGTTCATGGGAGTTTGCCCAACCAATCCACACGTGTTTTGTGGATTTGGAGAAGGCATTCGACTGTGTCCCTCGCGGCATCCTGTGGAGAGTGCTTCGGGAGAATGGGGTCCTGGGTCCTTTGCTAAGGGCTGTCAGGTCCCTGTACGATCGAAGCAGGAGCTTGGTTCGCATTGCTGGCAGTAAGTCAGACTTGTTCCCAGTGCATGTTGGACTCCGGCAGGGCTGCCCTTTTTGCCGGTTCTGTTCATAATTTTTATGGACAGAATTTCTAGGTGCAGCCAGGGGCCGGAGGGTGTCAAGTTTGGGGACCACACAATTTCATCTCTGCTCTTTGCGGATGATGTTGTCGTGTTGGCCCCCTTAAACCAGGACCTTCAGCATGCACTGGGATGGTTTGCAGCCGAGTGTGAAGTGGTCGGGATGAAAATCAGTACCTCCAAATCCGAGGCCATGGTCCTCAGTCGGAAAAGGGTGGCTTGCCCACTTCAGGTTGGTGGAGAGTGCCTGCCTCAAGTGGAGGAGTTTAAGTATCTAGGGGTCTTGTTCACGAGTGAGAGAAGGATGGAACAGGAGATTGACAGACGTATCGGTGCAGCCTCTGCAGTAATGCGGTCGATGTATCGGTGAAGAAAGAGCTGAGCTGCAAGGCGAAGCTCTCGTTCCTATTCTCACCTATGGTCATGAGCTTTGGGTCATGACTGAAAGGACAAGATCCCAGATACAGGCGGCCGAAATAAGCTTTCTCTGCAGGGTGGCTGGGCGATCCCTTAGAGAGGAGCTCAGAGTAGAGCCGCTGCTCCTCCACATCGAGAGGGGTCAGCTGAGGTGGCTTGGGCATCTATTCCGGATGCCTCCTGAACGCCTTCCCGGAAGGTGTTCCGGGCCCGTCCCACCGGGAGGAGACCCCGGGGAAGACCTAGGACACGCTGGAGGGACTATGTCTCCCGGCTGGCCTGGGAACGCCTCGGTGTCCCCCTGGAAGAGATAGAGGAAGTGTCTAGGGAGAGGGAAGTCTGGGCATCTCTGCTTAGACTGCTGCCCCCATGACCCGGCCCCGGATAAGCGGAAGAAGATGGATGGATGGATTACTAATATGCACATTAAATTATTGTGATGGACGAACTGCACAAACAACAAACATATTGCTCTTGATTTTGATTTACACAGCGTAGTTCACATAGCATAGTGGTTATCTATTCAAGTGTCATTGTTTTCCTAAGAAACAAACCAGCCATGGAGTGTTTGGAGTCATTGTTTTATAGCTATTAGCTAACCAGCAAGGGACAACAACATTCATCCCTTCTTATCGCTGGCCGGCAGCACTTGCCTGGTTTCTTTTCTTGTTTGTCCTCAGCTATAAGGAATTATGCAGTATTTTTTATTTTGTGGGTCTGTGAAAGCTGGCATATCTTCTGAGTGGTAGTCCTTGGAGGACCCGCCCAACTACGCTGCTTAGAGGGAACATTGCCAGGAACCATGACATTTTGCATGTTTAAGTCCAAACAATTATTTTATTATAACTTCATTAAATCTTGTTGACAGTACTCAGTTGCTAAGCTAATGGTCACAAAAACACATTTTGAAAGTACTCCGATCAGCCACAACATTATAACCACCTGCCTAATATTGTGTAGGTCCCCCTTTTGCCGTCAAAATAGCCCTGACCCATCAAGGCATGTACTCCACTAGACCTCTGAAGGTGTGCTGTGGTATCTGGCACCAAGATGCTAGAAGCAGATCCTTTAAGTCCTGGAAGTTGCAAGGTGGAGCCTCCATGGATCAGACTTGTGTGTCCAGCACATCACACAGATGCTTGATTGGATTGAGATCTGGGGAATTTGGAGGCCAAGTCAACACCTTGAACTTGTTGTGTTCCTCAAACCATTCCTGAACAATTTTTGCTCTGGGGCAGGGCACATTATCCTGCAAAAATCTGGCCAATGGCATCATGGAATGCCATTGCCATGAAAGGGTGCACGTGGTCTGCAACAATGCTTAGGTAGGTGGTACATGTCAAAGTAACATCCACATGAATGGCAGGACCCAAAGTATCCCAGCAGAACATTACACAAAGCAGCATTGCCTCCGCCGGCTTGCCTTTTTTCCATAGTGCGTTCTGGTGCCATGTGTTCTCCATGTAAGCATCACACACGCACCCGGCCATCCACATGATGTAAAAGAAAACATGATTAATCAGACCAGGCCACCTTCTTCCATTGCTCCGTAGTCCAGTTCTAATGCTCACGTGCCCATTGTAGGCGCTTTCGTCAGTGGACAGGGGACAGCATGAGCACACTGAATGGTCTGTGGCTACGCAGCCCCATAGTCAACAAACTGCGATGTACTGTGTGTTCTGACACCTTTCTATCATTACCAGCATTAACTTTTTAGCAATTTGAGCTACAGTAGCTCGTCTGGATCGGACCATCATAAGATCGAGTCAATAAACCCGTTACAAATTTTCTGCTTAAATGCTGTTCTGAAAAAAGAAAAAATTATTGCGTGCCTTCCTACCAGCTACGGTAAAGGTTACATTTATCAAGCATGGCCGACAGTCTGCGATTTATTGAAACTGAAAATGGACAGGTCAATTATACTAGTGGTTACTCCTCTGATTTCAATAATCGGGGATCAGGTTTGTGCTCTGAACACAAAAGGAATTGCAGCAGCATAAGCTAGTCAAAACAAGACGAAGGACGAGAATATTCGTTAGGTGAAAATCCTTTGGTACATCTGGGTGTTGAGACTGCCGCGTAAGGGAAAGGCACAGATATAGTAGATTATATTCACAAGTAAAGGTTTATTCTAGATTTGTAAACCTGGAGCAGTTAACAACACTCAGCAGAGTCAGTTCAACAGCTCCCCATTGAAGGTTGAGCTCAGGCCTATATACATTCAGTACAGCCCACTGTGTCCCCCTCCTATGCATGGTATGTCTCACCGGCTTCTCTGTGAACTTCAGCTTAGAAAGATGTTTCCAGCCCTCGAGAGGTTTATCCAAAGCTATAGCTATCTGTTGTGAGCAGAGCCAAAACACACAATGGCCTTACTAAATTACTGGATTATGCTTAGAATAAGCAATGATTTAATTGTACTATGGATAAGAACATTTCTACCACACACGCCAACTATTTTCGTTCAGTTCAGGATTAGTCCTTTCCCCTAAAAAAAGTGCTAATTCTTTCTACTTCATCCATACCTTTATATTATAGCAGAAGAATGCAACAGGAGCCACATACCGCTTTAGAAAACCAATGTTTCAACATTACCAACATTATTATATCTTGTAACGCGAGTGTGTAGTCTGGTTACAATAACGACGATTTTCCTAGGTAAAGGTTATGTTTGTTTCTCAAAGACTTATATGGTTCACCACAAACACGACATACATCCACAGATTTTGATGGGGTTTTATTTAGAGATGTTGCTGCCATCTTCACTTAGCTAGCTCCTGTTGCACTGAAGGCATTTTTCTTGTGAGCACGTCTATTAGCCCCTCCCAAGCAATGCATTTAATTGAGTTAACATGTTTTGAGGCATTTGCCCAAGCAATTAATTTGATTGGGTTAATGTGTTTTGAGTCGTTACTGACAAAAAAAAAGTTCTCATCCCTTTGCAAGAAAAATCATATAGGTATTCCCTAGGCCTAATGACATTCTAGGCCTGGTTTAAGAGGCTAGGATACGACTAGCAGTGGACAAAGTGCATGCAGTTGTTCATTAATAAGTCTCATTTAAGTCTCTAATAGGGTGTCCCTTTTATCAAGGGACACCTTACTGTACATACTGTGGCACCCATAGCAGCCAATCACAGGGGCCCATAGCAGCCAATCACAGGGGCCCACAAAAAGTTTATCTTACGGTTGAAAAAAAAAGAAATTGCGTTTGTGCTGTTTTTATGTGGAGTCCGCAGGTGATTGGGCACTATAGTGTCAGTGAATCTGGCAACCATGGGTATAATGTCGGATCTTGTTGGCTCATTTGCTGTGGAAAACTGTGGAATAACTGACTTCAGTAACAGAACATAAAAATGGAACATAGATATTTATGCCACTCAGATAAAAGTATAATATAATGATAATTATGTGCCCTTGAGAAATGTCTTTAGTAAAGTTGTTGAGCAGCAAAAGAATGAGAAGATTGATAGATCTGACTTTACAATGACAGGAGCAGCATCGCAGCTTCAAGCGAAGGGGGGAATACAGTTATGATCCAGGTCCAGCAGCTAGCAGCGAAGTTTTGTAACTGCAGGTAGGTATTGTTGTAGCCTAATAACAAGCGTCAGTTCATCATGGTACGTGAAACGTGAATATTTTCTTGGGAGTAGGCTATTTAATATGAATATTATCTTCCTTTATCTTTTTTAAGCGGGAAATCAGGTAGCAATATTAAGATTTTAGTGGCGGAGGGCTGGGTGAGGGCCACCGTGGCTAAAGTTTGCACCCATGGGAGAGAAATCTAAGCTCCGCCCCTAAATTATAGTGTAATTATTATTATTTTATCATTATCCTAACAATTTTATGTTCCAGATAAATTCAATATGTTTCCCTCATGCTGCTTTATCCTAACTAAGAATTAATACTCACTGCAGAAGCAGATGTGTTGTTAATCTATCCATTGTATCTTGTCTGTTGGCTTATGGCTCTTTTGTAGAACAATAAGGACCCAAGTCAGGGGGAGAAGCGTTCCTTGTTGTTTATTCACAAAATATAGTACATGTCTTTCTTAGATGTTCTGCCTTCTTCCGATCTCTCTCTTCGTGGTCTTTCCAGTTGTCTCTGTGCTTCTCCAAATGTCTTTGTCTTTAACAGCATATATATATACTAGACAAACCTATAGCACATTGGCTGTCTTCCAATCATATAAGAGCAATGTATGTTCCACCCTCCCTATGTTCCTTGGACCCATACAGGAATGTATGGACAAAATGTATGGGGGATGTGTGGGGTAATGAACACCACATGTCCAACCATTGACCTTTGTGCAGTTTCCAAGCAAGGAAAGAAAATGGCACATATTTGGCAAAGCAGTACTCTGTGTTGTGTCCTCTAACAAAAGTATATCAGGAAAAAGACATGCTTTCTCACATGTCATAATAATATTTATTTGACTGAAGTGAATTTGGACCTTTGATGTTATTTCTGTCTCAGTCCTTGGCTAGGATTGTGTGGACCTAGGCCCCAGCTGCATTTGAAACATGGATAGATAAATGAGGCCACGGTGGCACTGCAGTGTTAGCCAGCCCAGACTCCTATACAATAATACGTAAAGAGAGAGAGAGGGGGTTACGCGTTAGTAAGACCTTGTTCCCTGCCTATAAACCATCCATTGGAAAATACGACACCTTTTAAGCCTCTGGAACGGTTACAGTACCTCTTTCTCTTTGTCCTACTTGCAAATGTTACATTTACATCAATGAAGAATTGTCTGACAGTTTTTGATCCACATTTAAATGTACCTCTGCTAAAAAAAGCAAAAAAACTATTCTCTGTATTATTCTTCAAACATGGACTACAGAACTATCCTTGTTAATCTTCTTAGTTATGAAAATGCAAGCACTCCATTATAATTGTACAGATTACATTAAGTTCATTTTACGAGAATGTGTACATTTTAGATCATCAAAATAAAATAGTTGTTGTTAGATAAGACTAGTTACTGATTAAAATAATGGAATTAACGCATTTTCCACTGCACATGCTCTGACCTGAATTGGCATTGTTTAATATGGTGAAGATACTGTTGTGCCTTGGAATTTTTATGCATCTTGAATTTCTTTCTCCACCAGTTGTCATTAGCTACATTTGCATTTGTTTGTTGAAAAATGTGTAGCAGATTACTAGTAACATTGCTCGAGATTAGGTGCTCTACATAGAAGCTTTAGCCACATAACTAAAGTGTAAAATGTTAATATTAGAATGAAAGTGGCAGAACTACAATAGGCATACTATAGATCTACTTTCATGCTATAGCAAAACTGAAATGAAACCGACACATCCAATCTCACTGCTCTTCTTAGATTACACTGATGCCTAAACTTCAACCAAGGAAAGAGGTTAACTGGGATAATATTCTCAACTATTGTTGAGGAGTTTGAAAATATGCATGTCAATGTTTGTATATCATTACAACTCCCTTATGTTTGCCAGAACTATTTATCTTAGTTCTGGCAAAATATGTCTTCAATTAGTCACACGTTCCTGAATAAATCTACTGTTTAATTGGGTAGAATCTGGTATGGAGAGTGAGGATCAATTTACCCCGTTCTCTCCAATGCATGACCACCTTTGTGCCTTTCAGGGGTGGGTAGATTCATGCATCAAGTAGTGTGATGCTAGACATGGGATTTGTCCCTGATGTTGAAGATAAGTGAATTGTAAGATCAATATGCTTAATTTAAGTAAAATCTCCCCCTACTCCATGTCACATACCCGTATGCAGATTTATAGCAAAGATGGTAACGTGCATCTTTGTTCAAACCAATGGTATGGGTAAGAAATAGCAAGAATAAAAACCATCTTTACTCAGATCAAAGTGTTTGATCTTCCTATATCTGAACAGTGAATGCTAAATCAGTATTCAAAAACAGAGCACATTGTTGCCTGGTTCTGGTAGACATGGCTGGGGTGTCAATCAAATTATATAGCTAACGTTAGCAATGTTGACATGATGTTGAAAGCAACGTTTTTCTATTTTCTATTTGACCACTTAGGCTTTGTCAGCGTATTTCCAAGCTGTAGCGTAATTTAGATGAAACAGTAATTAGCCACTGTTTAGTCATTAGTCTCGTACATGCAATCAAGTTAATAAGGTGTAATCAATTAGGATAGAAGACAAGCTTTCTCAAACAAATTTGCTTTGTACACTTTATTGCTGTTAGTGTGCACAGTTTGAACACTTGTGACGAACTGCGTCAAAAACCTAATCTGAAATGTTCATGTTTTTTATCCTAACTTTCTCATGCAAGACAAACAATTATTAGATTAAATTAGATTCAACTTTATTGACATTGAACAAGTACAAGTACAGTGCAAAAAAATGCAAATAGATATATACAGTGCATATACAGTGGGGCAAAAAAGTATTTGGTCAGCCACCAATTGTGCAAAATGAGAGAGGCCAGTAATTTTCATCATAGATACACTTCAACTATGAGAGACAAAATCAGAAAAATCCAGAAAATCTTTTTTTTTAATGAATTTATTGGTAAATTATGGTGAAAGACCCAGCCAAGTTTCATCTTCAATGCCCTTGCTGATGGAAGGAGGTTTTCACTCAAAATCTCATGATACATGGCCCCATTCATTATTTCCTTTACACGGATCAGTCGTCCTGGTCCCTTTGCAGAAAAACAGCCCCAAAGCATGATGTTTCCACCCCCATGCTTCACAGTAGGTATGTTGTTCTTTGGATGCAACTCAGCATTTTTATCCTCCAAACACGACGAGTTGGGTTTTTACCAAAAGGTTTCATCTGACCATATGACATTCTCCCAATCCTCTTCTCCCAGTCCCATCCAAATGCTCTCTAGCAAACCTCAGACGGGCCTGGACAGGGGGACACGTCTGGCACTGCAGGATTTGAGTCCCTGGCGGCGTAGTGTGTTTCTGATGGTAGCCTTTGTTAGTTACTTTGGTCCCAGCTCTCTGCAGGTCATTCACTAGGTCCCCCCTTGTGGTTCTGCGATTTTTGCTCACCATTCTTGTGATCATTTTGATCTTGCGTGGAGCCCCGGATCGAGGGAGATTATCAGTGGTCTTGTATGTTTTCCATTTTCTTATAATTGCTCCCACAGTTGATTTCTTCACACCAAGCTGCTTACCTATTGCAGATTTAGTCTTCCCAGCCTGGTGAAGGTCTACAATTTTGTTTCGGGTGTCCTTTGACAGCTATTTGGTCTTAGCCATAGTGGAGTTTGGAGTGTGACTGTTTGAGGTTGTGGACAGGTGTCTTTAATACTGATAACAAGTTCAAACAGGTGCCATTAATACAGGTAACGAGTGGAGGACAGAGGAGCCTCTTAAAGAAGAGGTTACATGTCTGTGAGAGCCAGAAATCTTGCTTGTTTGTAGGTGACCAAATACTTATTTTACCAAGGAATTTACCAATAAATTCATAAAAAATCCTACAATGTGATTTTCTGGAATTTCTTTCTCATTTTGTCTCTCATAGTTGAAGTGTACCTATGATGAAAGTTACAGGCCTCTCTCATCTTTTTAAGTGGGATAACTTGCACAATTGGTGGCTGACTAAATACTTTTTTGCCCCGCTGTAGAGGAGGGCAGAAAATGTACAAGAACTAAGCATCCTGTATGTTTCAAGTGGGATGAATAGTTGTGCGGGTACAAATGCCAATTCTAAATGGCATTCTAATCATGCAATCGAGGTAAGGTATGGTAGCATGTGCAAGGTAGCATGTGCAACCGGGATGCAGGGATAGCAGCAATGAGATCCCTGAGGTAGATGTATAACAACAGAAAAATGTATGTACAATGGCAATTCAAAATGTTTTTGCAAATAAACAGTTATGGGGCACATTCACAATGTTACATGATAACACCTGTAGTATACACTCAATAAGGATTATTAGGAACACCAGACTAATATTGTGTTAGACCCCCTTTCGCCTTCAGAACTGCCTTAATTCTACGTGGCATTGATTCAACAAGGTGCTGAAAGAAATGTTGGCCCATATTGATAGGATAGCATCTTGCAGTTGATGGAGATTTGTGGGATGCACATCCAGGGCACGAAGCTCCCGTTCCACCACATGCCAAAGATGCTCTATTGGGTTGAGATCAGTACAGTGAACTCATTGTCATGTTCAAGAAACCAATTTGAAATGATTCGAGCTTTGTGACATGGTGCATTATCCTGCTGGAAGTAGCCATCAGAGGATGGGTACATGGTGGTCATAAAGGGATGGACATGGTCAGAAACAATGCTCAGGTAGGCCGTGGCATTTAAACAATGCCCAATTGGCACTAAGGGGCCTAAAGTATGCCAAGAAAACATCCCCCACACCATTACACCACCACTACCAGCCTGCACAGTGGTAACAAGGCATGATGGATCCATGTTCTCATTCTGTTTACGACAAATTCTGACTCTACCATCTGAATGTCTCAACAGAAATCGGGACTCATCAGACCAGGCAACATTCTTCCAGTCTTCAACTGTCCAATTTTGGTGAGCTCGTGCAAATTTTTCCTATTTGTAGTGGAGATGAGTGGTACCCGGTGGGGTCTTCTGCTGTTGTAGCCCATCCGCCTCAAGGTTGTGCGTGTTGTGGCTTCACAAATGCTTTGCTGCATACCTCGGTTGTAACGAGATGGTTCTTTCAGTGAAAGTTGCTCTTCTATCAGCTTGAATCAGTCGGCCCATTCTCCTCTGACCTCTAGCATCAACAAGGCATTTTCGCCCACAGGACTGCCGCATACTGGATGTTTTTCCCTTTTCACACCATTCTTTGTAAACCCTAGAAATGGTTGTGCGTGAAAATCCCAGTAACTGAGCAGATTGTGAAATACTCAGACCGGCCCGTCTGGCACCAACAACCATGCCACGCTCAAAATGTGTTCCTAATAATCCTTTAGGTGAGTGTATTTACCTATATGTTAGTCTCAGAAATCCCAAATTTATTTTGGATGTACGCCGCAGCAGTGTCCCAGTTGCGGCTGCCCAGAAGTCAGCCAGAAACGACCAACCATATAAGCGCATCTTATCCAGTTATTCAACAAGGTCCACAGAACTGGACCATTATCTGTGTAAAACCTTATGTTGAAATTTCAACCCAGTCTGCAACAATATCACATGATTGTTGACGTTTGAAACAATAGACCTCATGTTACTATCTGATAGGGTTTTTAAAGACATGACACTTTCCAACCATGTTTTAAAACACATGAAACTAAATTAGTTAACAGTGTAATTATCAAGAACTAATGAAATTCACAGAATAACCAGTGAATGTCAAAATGACATCATCAATTAGAAGTGGATATCGAGAATGCTAAACTATAGTTAGAATTGTCTTACAATTTTGGTACCGACATCAGCTGGACGACAGCTCAACGTGAGAGATGAGTATGGATTTGTCTTTGTTTTAGAATTTGAAAATAAATGATTTTAGAAAGCCCGGTTCGAGTCCAAGTGAATCCTTTTTCGTATATGGTTTTGCTAAAATAAAACACTGGCAGCACCCCATTTGCTTGTCAGTTTCTAATATCACATCTTAAATCAAGCATTGGATTGGATGTATTTTATGAATATTTAACTCGTTTCTGTCGTTTCTCTCGTAGAGATGTGTCATTGAGATATACAGTTAGGTCCGGAAAAAGTTGGACACTGACACAATTTTCATGGTTTTGTCTCTCTACGCCACCACAATGGATTCGAAAAGAAACAACCGAGATGCAATTGAAATGTAGACTTTCAGCTTTAATTCAAGGGGTTGAACAAAAGTATTGTATGAAACATTTAGGAATTGCAACCACTTTCATACACTTTCCCCTTATTTCATGGGCTCAAATGTAATTGGCCAAATTAACACAATCATAAATAAAATGTTCATTTTTAATACTTTGTCGAGAATCCTTTACAGGCAATTACTGCTTGAAGTCTGGAATTTATGGGAAAAATCCAAATGCTGGGTTTCCTCCTTTGTGATGCTTTGCCAGGCCGTTACTGCAGCTGTCTTCAGTAGTTGTTTGATTGTGGGTCTTTCTGACATAAGTTTTGTCTTCAGCAATTGAAATGCATGTGTGATCGGGTTCGGATCAGGTGATTGACTTAGAAATTGCAGAATATTCTTACAAAACTCCTTGGTTGCTTTTGCAGGATGTTTTGGGTCATTGTCCATCTGTAAAGTGAAGCGCCGTCCAATCAACTTTGCTGAATCTGCATAGAATTAATCCATCTTCTGTCACATCATCAATAAACACCAGTGACCCAGTGCCATTGGAAGCCATGCATGCCCATGCACCCACACTGCCTCCACCTTGTTTTACAGATGATGTGGTATGCTTTGGATCATGAGCCATTCCAAGCCTTCTCCATGCTTTTTTCTTCCCATCATTCTGGTACAGTTTAATCATACAAACCAGATTCCAAAAAAGTTGGGACACTGTACAAATTGTGAGTGAAAAAAAATAATTGAAAAAAGGAACAGAATAATTGAAAAATCTCATTAACTTAAATTTAATTCACAATAGAATATAGATAACATTTCGAATGTTGAAAGTGAGACATTTTGTAATGTCATGCTCATTTTGGATTTCATGAGAGCTTCACAGGTTGCAATAAGAGGCCGGAAAAGTTAAATGTACAGATAAGGAACAGCTGGAGGACCAATTTGCAACTTATTATGTCAATTTGCAACATGATTGGGTATAAAAAGAGACTCTCAGAGTGGCAGTGTCTCTCAGAAGTCAAGATGGGCAGAGGATCACCAATTCCCCCAATGCTGCGGTGAAAAATAGTGGAGCAATATCAGAAAGGAGTTTCTCAGAGAAAAATTGCAAAGAGTTTGAAGTTATCATCATCTACAGTGCGTAATATCATCCAAAGATTCAGAGAATCTGGAACAATCTCTGTGAGTAAGGGTCAAGGCCAGAAAACCATACTGAATGCCCGTGATCTTCGGACCCTCAGACGGCACTGCATCACATACAGGAATGATACTGTAATGGAAATCACAACATGGGCTCAGGAATATTTCCAGAAAACATTGTCAGTTGCTGGCTAAAACTCTATAGGTCAAAAAAGAAGTCGTATCTAAACGGGATCCAGAAGCGAAGGCGTTTTCTCTGGGCCAAGGATCATTTAAAATGGACTATGGAAAAGTGTTCTGTGGTCAGACGAATCAAAATTTGATTGTGGTGAACATGGCCTTGTCCCAACTTTTTTGAGATGTGTTGATGCCATGAAATTTAAAATCCACTTATTTTTCCCTTAAAGTGGCACATTTTCTCAGTTTAAACATTTGATATGTTATCTATGTCGTATTCTGAATAAAATATAGAAATTTGAAACTTCCACATCCTTGCATTCTGTTTTTATTAACAATTGTACAGTGTCCCAACTTTTTTGGAATCAGGTTTGTAGTTTCATCTGTCCAAAGAATGCTGTTCCAGAACTGGGCTGGCTTTTTTAGATGTTTTTTGGCTGAGATTAATCTGGCCTCTCTATTCTTGAGGCGTATGAACCTTGTGGTGACCCCTCTGAATTTACTCTCGTTAAGTAATCTCTATATGGTAGACTTGGGATAAGGATATGCCTACCTCCTGGAGAGTGTTCTTTGCTTGGCTGGTTGTTGTGAAGGGGGTTTTCTTTGCCATGAAAAGGATCCTGTAATCATCCACCACTGTTGTCTTCTGTGAACGTCCAGGCCATTTTGTGTTGCGGGGCTAAACAGTGCATAATTTTTTTCTCAGAATGTACCAAACTGTTGATTTGGCCACTCCTTATATTCCTGCTATCTGATGGATTTTTTTACAGCCTAAGGATGGCCTGTTTCACTTGCATTGAGAGCTCCTTTGACCACATTTTGTGGGTTCACAGCAACAGGTTCCAAAGCAAGCACGTTTATTTATATAGCACAATTCATACATAGAAGCAATTCAATGTGCTTTACAATTAAAATAAAAATGCAATATAATTAAAACAGATTGTTACAATTCTCTAGCTCAGTTGTCCCCAGGGTATTTCAATCCTCACATTCCAGCATCAACCAGTCAGTTCCTTTGTAAGATAATGTCTTTGCATCAATGTCTAACTTGGCTCTCTCCGGGAGGACATTGATGCCATGTCTGTACATTTTATATTCAACATCAATGAATTACAGTTACCGTAACTGTTTACGGTACCACCCAGGTATCTCAATCCTCCCGCTCCGCGCTTGGATAAACTCGTCAATCATTTTGGGAGATAATCCCCTTTGTCGATGCCCAAACTGCAGCACAAGAACTTGCATTATCCGTCATCCGCAGATTGTTACATTTACACAGAGGTTATACCTCTGGTAGCACCAGAACTTGCATTACGATTGGTAAAAGATAGCAAAATAGAAATGTAATAACAAACAGAATAACATACCAGAATAATAACAAAACAGAAAATAGAAATATAATAAAACCATGATAAAAACATAAGAAGCTATGAAAGCTGTAAGGCTAAACAGTGCGTTTAATTTTAAACACCTGTGAAACACCTGTGAAAAGAGAAGTGTTTTAAACCTGGATTTAAAAATGTATATGTTTGGGGAATGTCTAAGATCTTCTGGTAGTTTATTCCAGTTGTGTGTAGCATAACTGCTAAACACCGCTTGACCATGTTTAGTTTGGACTCTGGGCTCTACTAGCTGACCCGAGCCCTGCTTGGTTTATATTCTTCAAATAAACCATTCAGTGATTCATATACTAAAAGCACCACTTTAAAATCTATTCTGTAACTGACTGGAAGCCAGTGCAAAGATTTAAGAAATGGAGCTATGTGCTCTGTTCTCTTGGTCCTGGTTAACATTCTAGCAGCAGCATTCTGAATGAGCTGCAGCTGTTTTACAGTCTTTTTGAGGAGGTCATTACAGTAGTCAACCCTACTAGAGATGGCTTCTCTTGGTTTTTTTGGTCACCAGGCCCTTAATTCTTGCTATATTTTTAAGATGGTAGAATGCTGTTTTGGTGGCCGCTTTGATATGACTGTTAAATGTGAGGTCTGAGTCTATCAGAACACCAAGATTACGCATTTGGTCCCTGGTTTTTAGGGCCCGAGAATCCAGGTCTTTACTAATACTAGTTCATGTATTTTGTTGACAAACACAATAATCTCGCATTTATCTTGGTTTAATTGTAAACAATTTTGTTTCATCCAGGTATTTATGTGCTCTATACAATGACACAGTGAGTCTATTTAGCTGTTGTCATACGGTTCGAGAGCCATAAATAGTGCACCAGAGCCCCCACTCCGCTTTCTATTCTTGTCAGAGCCAGTTTGCGCTGTTCTGTGAAGGGAGTAGTACACATTGTTATAGGACATCTTGAGTTTCTTGTCAACTTCTCACATGGAGTAGTCTTCATTTCTCAGAACAAGAATAGACTGACAAGTTTCAGAATATCTTTTTTTGTTTCTGACCATTTTCAGTCTGTAATCGAACCCACAAACGCTAATGCTCCAGATACTGAACTGGTCTAAGAAGGCCAGTTTTATTGACTCTTTAATCAGCACAACAGATTTCAGTGGTGCTAACATAATCACAAATGGGTTTTCTAACGATCAGTTTTAAAATGATAAACATGGATTTGCCAACACAACTTGCCATTGGAACACATGAGTGATGGTTGCTGATAATGGGCCTCTATATGTCTGTTGATATTCCATAGAAAATCTGCCATTTCCAGTTATAATAGTCATTTACAACATTAACAATGTCTGCAAATTTTATGTTATTTAAATGGACAGGAAAATTGCTTTTCTTAAAGAAAAAAGGACATTTCTAAGCGACCCAAAACTTTTGAACAGTAGTGTAAGTACAAACCCGATTCCAAAAAAGTTGTGACACTGTACAATTGTGAATAAAAACAGAATGCAATGATGTAGAAGTTTCAAATTTCTATATTTTATTCAGAATACAACACAGATGACATATCAAATGTTTAAACTGAGAAAATGTATCACTTTAAGGGAAAAATAAGCTGATTTTAAATTTCATGGCATCAACACATCTCAAAGAAGTTTGGACAAGGCCATGTTTACCACTGTGTGGCATCCCCTCTTCTTTTTATAACAGACTGCAAACGTCTGGGGACTGAGGAGACAAGTTTCTCAAGTTTATGAATAGGAATGTTGTCCCATTCTTGTCTAATACAGGCTTCTTCTAGTTGCTCAACTGTCTTAGGTCTTCTTTGTCACACCTTCCTCTTTATGATGTGCCAAATGTTTTCTATGGGTGAAAGATCTGGACTGCAGGCTGGCCATTTCAGTACCCGGATCCTTCTTCTATGCAGCCATGACATTGTAATTGATGCAGTATGTGGTCTGGCATTGTCATGTTGGAAAATGCAAGGTCTTTCCTGAAAGAGACGACGTCTGGATGGGAGCATATGTTGTTCTAGAACTTGGATATAACAATGTCAGCATTGATGGTGCCTTTCCAGATGAGTAGGCTGCCCATGCCACACGCACTCATGCAACCCCATACCATCAGAGATGCAGGCTTCTGAACTGAGCGCTGATAACAACTTGGGTTGTCCTTGTCCTCTTTAGTCCGGATGACATGTCGTCCCAGTTTTCCAAAATGAACTTCAAATTTTGATTTGTCTGACCACAGAACACTTTTCCACTTTGCCACAGTCCATTTTAAATTATCCTTGGCCCAGATAAAACGTCTGTGCTTCTGTATCCTGTTTAGATACGACTTCTTTTTTGACCTATAGAGTTTTAGCCAGCAACGGCGAATGGCACGGTGGATTGTGTTCACTGACAATGTTTTCTGGAAATATTCCTGAGCCCATGTTGTGATTTCCATTACAGTATCATTCCTGTATGTGATGCAGTGCCGTCTGAGGGTCCGAAGATCACGGGCATTCTGTATGGTTTTCCGGCCTTGACCCTTACGCACAGAGATTGTTCCAGATTCTCTGAATCTTTGGATGATATTATGCACTGTAGATGATAACTCCAAACTCTTTGCAATTATTCTCTGAGAAACTCCTTTCTGATATGGCTCCACCATTTTTCGCCGCAGCATTGGGGGAATTGGTGATCCTCTGCCCATCTTGACTTCTGAGAGACACTGCCACTCTTGAGAGGCTCTTTTTATACCCAATCATGTTGCCATTTGACATAATAAGTTGCAAATTGGTCCTCCAGCTGTTCCTTATCTGTACATTTAACTTTTCCGGCCTCTTTTTGCTACCTGTCCCAACTCTTTTGGAATGTGTAGCTCTCATGAAATTCAAAATGAGCCAGTATTTGGCATGACATTACAAAATGTCTCACTTTCAACATTCGATATGTTATCTATATTTTATTGTGAATTAAATATAAGTTTGAGATTTGTAAATTATTCCATTCCTTTTTTACTCACAATTTGTACAGTGTCCCAACTTTTTTGAAATCGGGTTTGTACATAAAGATCGAACATTTGCTGCAATTGGAGTTTCATTTAAAGCATTTTTCACAAAATCCAAAATGGCAGAAAATCCAATATGGCAGACTTTTTGAGTTACATTGGCAAAATTGTGACTGAATTCGGGGAAATGAGTCCTATCGCAAAATTTTGTTAGCTTTTTATTGCATTTTACAAAGGACTCAGAGCTTTGTAATGGTATGGCTCTACCCATATTGTTCATATTCCCCAGTTTTTATTTTATTTATTTCTGCTAGTTTACACTTATGTATATTACTGATATATTTTTTGCTTTAAATATTTCTTAATTCTTATTATGTAGATGTAGTGTGGCATGTCACAGGAATTTCATTGTGCAAGATGATGCTGTGTTGTTAGGTGCATTTGATAAATAAACTTGTGGATTTCCTTTGTTTGTAACAATGTCAATGTCTGACTGCTCGTTTGCCTGCTGGTGAGTCGAGTTGAAATGTAATTCTACCCACTCAGCAGTTGGGACAATACCTCAGCCACTCCCGAGTCGTATTGTGGGAGAATCAATGGAGCAACCCCACCAATGAGACATACAATTTTGCCTCCAGGTAGGCTGGGCAAGGGATGACGATTAACCTGTTCACCATCGCCCCCTTTTAGCTGCTGTCCAAGCTTCTATTCGGGCCAATTCATCATCTGTGTATTATGTTTAGAACAAGTAAGGCTCTATCCCTGGAAAAAATGTCTTGCTCATATTCAGAGTCTGAGATAATATGTATTTTCCTTTCTCTCTCAAGCAAATAAAGTTTGACTGTCCGATGTGAATATCAAAGACGAAATAGGTAACTTGCTTTCTAGCTAGCAAATACTAACTTTCGTTTACTGTAATGTATACACCTACCCTTCCCGAACAAATGTGTAGATTGATTCAATTGTAAACACACAAAGTACCCGTTTATTAGAAATTAGAATTATATTGCAGAAACTAACATGTTATTTCGAGAACGACAATATTGTTATGTTCTTTGAGTTAAACAACACCACTTGTCTTAGTTTGGAGTGTTTTAGAGTAGTTTCCGCTTGCAATGCAGCTTTGCGATAGCAGTATATGTACGGTTTCTATTCATGAGTTTGCACGACACTAATAACGCTAATTACTGAGACAGAGCTGAATAAGGGATTGTTTTAAAAAATGACTCTATGTGCCGGAAAGGACTGACTCAGGGTAAGGGGACTGTCACCAACATTAGATTTTTGGACAAACTATCCCTTTACCTGATGTACCATTCCACTGTCACTTTCTGTGAGCTCCTCGGCAGGACAACCAGTAGTTTGAGCTTCACGCTCTTGCTTCCTGTTGTGCATGTATTTATGTGTTCCGCACACATGGAAATGTTTCTAGGATAGTTTGATTCCTTTTCTCACTCACTACTTAATTTAAAAAAAATATGTATGCCAAACAAAGAACATTGATTGAACGATTAACAAATAATATAACTATGAATGAGGACCACTTTTACTCTTTGTCTAAATAAAAGAAAAATACATAATTTAATTTCACAGCAAATTTGAAATAATCCACTTATTTTGAGATTTTGTTTTTGTATCAGGTTATTTTACCACAGAGTCACTTGTTAGCCTACATACTGGACCAGGTCCAGAAATCTGGGAATATTTTTTTTTTTTAATGAAGGGAAGCTTCAAAAACACCCTTCCACCCATTTTTTATTTTCCCTTCATTTATTAACTCTTGTCTGCTTTCCTCCTGCAGGTGATGTGTCTCCCATCAGCATGTCACCTATCAGCCAGTCCCAGTTCATCCCACTGGGGGAGATCCTGTGTCTGGCTATATCAGCCATGAACTCTGGTCGCAAGCCGGTCACCCAGGAGGCCCTGATTGAACACCTTGCTACCTGTTTCCCAGGTACAATCCTAGCTCCAGGGTTGGAAGTGAAATTTGTTTCAGCAAAAATGTACAGGAAGGTAGCGTGGGAATGGGATATGCATACCAAATAACAGACTCTATTACATCAGATAGTGTGTTGAAGCACCAGCAAAATCTGAAAAATGAATGTAGTTATGTTTTATTTCATTTTGCAAAAACTCCCTGTTATATCGATTGCGCCACAATTCCTTTGGTGTGTAGTTGTGTCATGTTTCTCCTTAATTGAGCCATTAGATGCCTTTCAGTAATGTTCCTATTAGTAGAAATCTCAATAAATGTAGAAGGTGTCACCATTTTTTCTAGCTAGCTAACTAACTATACATCACAAAGCAAGATTGCTTGTCATCATGATTTGAAGGATACATTTTGGAAGTGATCTTACATGATGATATTTAAATCATATGTTTGTACTGGAGCTTTTTCCTTATATATTTTTCCTGAAAATGAATTTACTGACCACAACGGTTTTATCAGGACCAAGACGGCCAATATAAGTTTATTCCATTGTTTTGTGCTGTGCTTCTTGCTAAACAGTGTCCGTGTTAATTAACTTACTGCTTCTTATGGCTTGGTTAAGAAGCTATCTATTGAGATCTGCAGCTAGTAGGGATGTGCTAAACATGTGATTCTTGTAATCAGATATACTTGTAATAGGAAAACCTGTAAGGGCATTTTAAAAGATGGTTAAGCCTACATCTCATCTGCATGTTACTGACATCAGAGTGCTTGTCAGTGTGATTCTGACGTTCCTTCACTCTCTCAAAATATATTATAGTTTAAAAATTATCCTGGCAGCTCTATTGGCAAATGTAAATTGCAATTTTTATAACCCTTATATTAACAAAACATGATAACAAATGCATTTTAGTTGGTCCACATAGCAGTTTAACATTTGAGATGGGCAAAGTTTCTCTTCTAAAAGCAATCATATGCCACAATATTTGTAGAGTTGCAGTTTACTTTAAAATGTGTTAAATTATCTACTAATCAACTGTTGTTCAGAAAACATTTGGGGATTAGCAATAACAGAATTCAAATATGGCCTTAATAAGCTCACCTCATAACTAAACTGCAAGACACTTCTTCAGCAATGCAACCACCCACAAAACAACATAAAATAGACAAAGAAACCATAATTTGGGGAGATTGGATGTAATAGTTTATAGTGTCTTTCCCTGTCATTTCCCTGTAAAACCAATTGCGAAGCATACAGACAACTGTCAATACAGTATCGCCACAGCAAATTCAATGAAAAATTTCACTAGCTGTAAGGCTAGCTATCAAAACATTTTGAGAAAGGAATTGAGAAAATTAGGTGCTGAAAAACGAATGGATGAAATAAAATGCAGGTGTCATTATGTGTGTGTTGTAAGGGCTTCTCTGAGAATCCAGTCATTGCAACAGGCTCAACAAACACTCCCACCCATGCTTGATGAATAGGGATCTGTCCGTCTGACAATTGTCCACTACTTTGGTTTTTAAACATGTTAAACATAATTTGTTTACTGTTATTCTGCTACTACTGCACATTTTGCGTCCTTCATAGAATTATCAACCAGATTTAGTAGAAAGTTGAGAAAGCATGAATTTGCTGTTCAAAATGAAAATATAATTTGAAAAGGTTTTTTCTGCTGGTATATGTGTGTCAAAGTTGTAATGACCGAGTCAGACAGGTGGGTTACAGGTTCCAGATGCGGAGCGTTTATATGATGTTTTTGGACAGTTTACATTCAAAAATAGAGAGTCAACTATACAAAGGAATTGGCAAGCGGTGGTCAAAAAGGCAAGGCAACAGGTCAAAAGTCCAAAGGCCAAGGCAAAAGTACAAAAATCACAAGGCAAGTTGAGAAAGTCCTTAGCTATTGTCTAAACACAGGATATCTAAGTACTAGGGGATGATATAAGGAGTGAGCTAAACAAAGACTCAGTTAAGTTGGCAACAGAGAAACAATACCTCACAAAGGAGCTACAAACCCGAATTGAACTAAATAGCAACTACTAGAGAGCAGCTGAACAGAAACGCAGGTGAAACTCATCATGTTAGTTTTTACAGTTATAGCCCCGTAGCGTTTCAGGTCTCAATAAACAAAATGTTACTGTACATTGTGTAATTTATTGAGAACAAAATTACATAACAATGGTCAATGGAAACCATGTGACTCAGTAGTGTGCGTGGCCCCCACGTGCCTGTATTCACTCCTGACAACGTCTGGGCATGCTCCAGTTGAGATGGCAAATGTTGTCCTGTGGGATCTCCTCCCTGACCTGGATCAGGGCATCAGTGAGCTCCTGGACAGACTGTGGAGCTACTTGGTGGCGTTGTATGCACCGATACATAACGTCCTAGAGCTTCTCAATTGGATTCGGGTCTGGGGAACATGAGGGCCAGTCAATGGCATCAATGCCATCGTCATCCAGGAAATGCCTGCACACTCTGGCCACATGAGGCCAGGCATTGTCCTGCCCCAGGAGGAACCCAGGGCCCACAACACCAGCGTAAGTTCTGACGATGGGTCTGAGGATTTCATCGCTGTACCTAATGTGATGGCAATTTCAACGATTAGAACTTTTAAAAGAGTAAGGACAGAGACAAAATTCTCTTGCACAATTAACAGTTTATTTGTAAATAGAGAGACATGTCGAACGCTTACAAACATAATCACCCGAGGAGTCTCTAACTTAATACATGAACAGTTTGTTTTTATTACAGTTAAAAGGGTTGTGGTAAGATGCTGCCCATCTGTCTGTGTCACATAGGTTTTACCTAAAGGGAGGGCTGTCCCCCCCACCTTATCCTTCCTGCCATAATGTTTACTGTTGTGTTTACTTAAAGGGGCCAACTGACCTTACTTCACCCCATGGACCACATTCCTAAGAAACAAAGGACTGGCACCCTTCTTGGTCTAGGCAGGAGAACAGATTCTCAAAGTACCTAGTGATGCTCTGATATTATACAGGCGTGTGTCAAAATCAAAGTAAAGATTTTCATACCAGGCAATAGAAAGACAGACATTTCCTTAGTTCAAATGTACATAACACTAATAGCTGTCAGGGTACCGTTGGCTAGCACATGGAGGTTTGTGCGACCGTCCAAGGATATGCCTCCCAAGACCATCACTGACCCACTCTGACTCAAACTGGATGATGTTGCAGGCAGCATAAATTCACCACGGCGTCTCCAGACTCTCATGTCTGTTACGTGTTCAATGTGAACCTGCTCTCAACTGTGAAGAGAATCTGGTGTTTTCTGGTGAATGCCAATCAAGCTGCACAGTGCTGGGCTGTGAGCACAGATCCCACTAATGAACGTTGGGCCTTCATGCCACCCTCACAGCGTCTGTTTCTGACAGTTTAGTCAGAAACATGCACACCAGTAGCCCACTGGAGGTCATTTTGTGCTCCTCCTGTTCCTCTTTGCACAAAGGAGCATATACTAGTACTGCTGCTGGGTTGATGTCCTTTATGGCCCTTTCCAGCTCTCCTCATGTGCCTCCTGGAATCTCCTCCATGCTCTTTAGACTGTAGTGGGATACAGAGCAAACCTTGCTACAACATGTATGGATGTGCCATCCTGGAGGAGCTAGACTGCCTGTGCAACCTGAATGGGCTGCAGGTACCGCCTCATGCTAGCAGTAGTGACAGGGACACTTGCATAATACAAAGCTAGAAAAGAATCAATAAAATACTTAATAGGCTCCTTTACATTTTGCCAAGTTGGCTTGGTGATGGCCATAAACTTTCTTAAGTTTAAGCCAACACAGACCTCCTTAATACTATCTGCTTCTTGTGATTCCCAATATAGATTGAAGTAACCAATGGTAATAATTTCATTTGATATATATATATGTGGATAGTTGGTTCATTTAGCATATCTTCCTTGGCAGATGTTGGGCGATATACTCCAAAAACTGTAATAAATTACAATTGCTTCCTAATTTAATACATATAGCTAGCAATTCAAATTCCTTATGAATACCTATACACTTTAGAAGAGACTGAAATGTGATTTTTTGGTAAAAATGGCAATACCTTCTGAGGACAAGATTACTACTTACAATACCTCTTTGTTAATGCAAGCATGTAGCAATGCAATGGTCAAATACAATACTTATAGTGTATAGTGTAGGTTGAGCTGACAAAATGATTTGTACAAAATAAGCTTACATGATCTCTCTCCTCATTTAAGGCAGAGGTAAAGCAATGGGACTGCAAGTAAAAATCAGTGGTTGCCTTAGCTGAGGTTGGTTTGGCCAGTCACTTCCTTAAGGCTGTCTTGTAGTTAGAGATAAAATCCAGGCACCCAGATGTCTTGGGTGGATACCATCTGTATGTATTGGTACTGATTATTAGAGCTGTTATAGTCATGTGAAATTATTATAATGTATAATTAAGGCCATCTGTGTTGCTGAACACTAATATTGGGTGACGACTTTCTAGTAGCCTTCGCTTATTACTTTAGACAGTGTCCATTGTCTGGCCTACCTGTGATGTATGTGGAATGATAAGAAATGTGAAAAGTGATTGTTGTCTGTCTTGACGGTATTAACTTTCTCACTAAACTTTGTGCTTTGAGCTTTTGCGTATGTCAGTGTGTGTTAATTCATTTGGAAAGATGCAACTTAAAAATACCCCTATTTAAAATGCAGCTTTTGCTTATGTAAAGGCTGAAATCAAGTCAAATCATGTCACAACATGTAAGATCTTGTAACCATCAATATTTAATGAAAAAACTAATGAATACATTCTCAGAAATATAATGTTTAAAAAACTGTCACTGCCTTGGTTGCATAACTGTGCACACCCTTTATAATAAGGGTTGGAACTGTTCTGATTCAAGTTATGACGACTTCTCTGCGTGGCACTGCATGCTCTTTCCCTCTCCGGCGCTCCACTTCGCCAGTGTACCAACCACCGGCAGGAGCAGATGGCAGCAACGCACCCATTACACACACCAGTTTTGAGTTAGTTATTATGAAGTCTATTTTAGTTCCTGGTTTTCACCCAAAACCTCACAGGTTATTGTGTCTGTCAGTTTGGATATTGTCTGTCACTTGATGTTAACAGTAGGATGACATCAAGTGACCTACAAAAAGAATGGCAAACAGCAGCTGGGGTGAAGTGCACAGTGAGGACGGTTGGAAACAGGTTCCTAGGGGCAGGGGTGAAGTCATGCAAAGCTAGAGAAAAGCCTGTCATCAATGAGAAGCAAAGAAGAGCTAGGCTGAAGTTTGCAAAAGACCATAAGGATTGGACCGTATAGGAATGGAGTAAGGTCATCTTCTCTAACGAGTCACATTTTCAGCTTTGCCCAACACCTGGTTGTCTAATGGTTAGACGGCAACCTGGAGAGACCTACAAGCCACAGTGTCTCGCACCCACTGTGAAATTTGGTGGAGGGTCGGTGATGATCTGGGGATGCTTCAGCAAGGCTGGAATCACGCAGATATGTCTTTGTGAAGGATGCATGAATCAAGCCAGGTAGAAGGTTATCCTGGAAGAACACCTGCTTCCTTCTGCTCTGACCATGTTCCCCAACTCTGAGAATTGTTTTTTCCAGCAGGACAATGCTCCATGCCACACCGCCTGGTCAATCAAGGTGTGGATGGAGGACTACCAGATCAAGACCCTGTTATGGCCAGCCCAATCTCCAGACCTGAACCCCATTGAAAACCTCTGGAATTTGATCAAGAGGAAGATGGATGGTCACAAGCCATCAAACAAAGCCGAGGTACTTGAATTTTTGTGCCAGGAGTGGCATAATGTCACCCAACAGCAATGTGACAGACTTGTGGTGAGCATTCCAAGAAGCATGAAAACTGTGATAAAAAATCAGGGTTATTCCAACAAATATTGATTTCTGAACTCTTCCCAAGATAAAACATCAGTATTTTGTTGTTGAAAAAGGAATATCAATTTGTTTTCTTTGCATTATTTGAGGTCTGAAAACAATGCATTTATTTTGGTTATTTTTACCAGTTGTTGTCTTCTACAAATAAATACTCTAAATGACAATATTTTTACCTTGGAATCTAGGAGTAATGTTGTCAGTGGTTTATAGAATAAAACAAGACTGTACTCAAACACATACCTATGAATAGTAAAACCAGAGAAACAGTTTATTTTGCAGTGGACTCTTTTTCCAGAGCTGTATATCAGAAAAGTAATTGCCAGAATCAAATGGCTGACTTAGATAATATCTAGATATTCTAACAAAGTGACTGGTACATTTTTTGTGTTCCTATTGGGATCACAGCCTGCTTGAGTTGCACCAAAACCTGCCAACACTGACTGAGCCATAGTGTACATGTCTATAAATATCCAGAACTGAACTGTAATAACTAGAATCATACTTACCTAATATCCAGACAATTACAACAAAGCGATCCGTACGTAGTTTGTGTTCCTATGGGGATCACAGGTCAAAAGTAGACTCCACCAAAAATGGTGACCAACCAGAGCGCATAGTGTAGGCTACATTTCTAAAAATATCCAGAAAAGTAATCACAAGAATCATACGGCTTACCATAGCTAATATCTAGGCATTCTAACGAAGAGATTGGTATACAGTTTATTCCTATAGAGATCACAGGTAGATTTGGACAAAACAGGTCACCATTGCACGCTGGAGAATCCAAGTCTTCCTTTGTTAGTGGTCGATTCCTTGATGCCCAATCACAAACGGCACTTCTACTATGTCATAACGCCTGGAAACATGACCTCTACGATGTAGGAATGATGGGAAGGCATATGGGTCAATTCCATAGTGACAGAACACAACATAGGGCACGTCACTGGTCAATAATGGTGAATACCAATGCAGTTTTCGTTTCATTTATGCAATATAGCTTTCAACCCAAAATGTTTTAGAACATAGAGGAAGGTTATTCCAGGAAAACTATGTGACGACAATGACTGTTCAGCTCAGACAGGCAAGTGTGTGATGACCCATTACACAGTTTAGATTAGTAAGTACATCGCTATTTATGATCTATAGCATCGGATATAAAAAATTTCTTCTGTCAACATCTTTGTTTTTTGGAAATAATTGTGTATCTTGGTTTGTATTAACAAGAAGTAAATACAAACTGCGCTATCGGTCCTCTGCTGCCATCTAGTAGCCGTTTGGTGTAATCCTAGGCCAGGGGAAGCAACCTGTTTTTATAGAAATTCATAAAAAAGGTTTCCATATCAATGGTGTGGAACCCAACTAAATTGTATTATTAATTGTATTAATTAGATACAGTCTAAAACAATGTAATATGACAGTGAGGGCATGGGAGTAGCACAAATAGCCATTGAAACAAAACATTATGGTTTCAATAAAATGTTGTCATACCAGATCTTTTCAAAATATTCATTTTCTAAATAGTGTCCCAGAAGTCTGTTTTTATGTGTTTTTGTATTAGCCGAGGGGGTTGTGATTACCAGGATATACAATACTTCATGATACCTGTTACAGAACTGAATATAGGACCCAAGATTTTAAAATAGTAAAATCTGGCCGAAAATCGCTCTGCCATCTAGAAAACCATTTTGTTAGCACAGCAGAAAACTGTTGTGCTGATTCAAGAAGCAATAATACTGTCCTTCTCTAGAATAGTTGAGTATCTGGAGCATCAGCGCTTGTGTGTTCGATTACAGGCTCAAAATGGCCAGAAACAAAAAACTTTCTTCTGAAACTCATCAGTCTATTCTTGCTCTGAGAAATTAAGGCTATTCCATGCAAGAAATTGCCAAGAAACTGAAGATATCGTGCATTAATGTGTACTACTGAGTGTGTAGTCTTAGAAACAGACGCCAAGGTCACAGGTCCTTAACCCCCTGACTACTACGCTTAAAATGTTTGGGTTTCACTACTTTTATATTTGGGCATATAAACATTATGTAATGTAAATCGATCATTGTGTATTTGGCATCAAATTATTCCAAAGTTCCTCAGCTAATATATAATGATCGATGCATAGCATAGCATAGCATCATCTTCCGCTTATCCGGGGCCGGGTCGCGGGGGCAGCAGTCTAAGCAGGGATGCCCAGACTTCCCTCTCCCCAGACACTTCCTCCAGCTCTTCCGGGGGGACACCGAGGCGTTCCCAGGCCAGCCGAGAGACATAGTCCCTCCAGCGTGTCCTAGGTCTTCCCCGGGGTCTCTTCCCGGTCGATGATCGATGCATGTTAATGTTAATGTATAAGGTAGTGTTTTAGAGAAAAATGCACAATAAAGTAAATAATTTCATAAGCGAAATCTGATTTATTCTATATATCATTGAATTCTGACCATAACACACCCATACGGAGTGATACTCCCAATACAAATGTTCTGTGCAAACACAAAGCACATTTGTGTAAGAAAAGGCTTCACAATGAATGTGAACAGAACAATGAAATTAGTCACGTTTTGTGCAAGCAGACAAATATGTTTATGACAGCCATAATTACGTCACTATTTATCATTGAAATCAGCCCAAAAACCCATGTGGAACTGTTCTGCCATTACAAATAACTATTATGATGACATTAGTATGACATTATCTCATGATCAATAATTTATTTGATGTTACTTACCAGTCCGATAATGGACTCTGTTATAGTGCTCTGTTAGCACATTGTTAGCATGTTAGCATTCCTTCATTGTGTTCTGGTCATGCAGCTATCCACACTTGTACAAACCAAAAAGGACTATGGCTACATTGAGTAAAGGTGTTTTACGTTTTGCTATTTTATACTACTGATAATAATACTTATAAACTTCCGCCCGCTTTCACTACTTTTCCATTTGAAAATGAATCATGTATTTGGTATCTATGGACTCAGAGGAACACAAGCTAATATAAGCATGCATGTTCATGTACTTATAAGATATTATTTGAGTGAAAATGTGCAAAACAATATAGAATTTAAAAAACAAAATGAGATTTTTAAAGTTATTATTGAATTCACACCACACAACCATGTCAAACAGGTTTCAAACTATCTACATATTTTTCTAACACTTTCTTACACAAATATGCATTCCAACAATAAAATATAAATAGAAAATGCAATAATAAAAATGTTGTGCAAGCAGTCCAAATCTTTTTTTTCCAGTCAAATTACTCAGGCATGCCACTCACATCTGAAGGCCTGTGTGCAGGGTTTGCTGGGTCTAAAGGTGCAATAGGCAGCCACTGCTTCCGGAGTCACCCCCAGCAAGTTGAGCTGTGAGCAGCTCCATAAAAGCTCTGTGTGCCAGGGGCTTAGTCTTTTGTCCTGCACACAGCTCTTTGTGCGGAATGTAGCTGTTGCTTGTGGCTATGTCCACAAAGTGCATGAACATTGTCTTATACCACCTCATCACTTTGTGGTGAACAGAGATGTATTGGATCAGATGATCCGACAAGTCCACACCTCCCATGTATTTGTTATACTCCACAATTGGACTGGGTACGGGAACGCTGATTTTCTCCCCGGCTCCAGCTTTGTTCTTCTTTCTTCTCATGATCTTGCCTGATTTGTACACTTGATGGATGGTTGAGCAAATGGAAACCTCTCTTCTGTCCATCCACTTGACAAAGAGCCGGTTGCCATCTCTAATCCACCTGATCGCACCTCTTTGTGATTTCTTCGACAGGGCATTCACCGTGGTCTTAGGGGTTTCCTTCCTCCCGTCTCGATAGGTACCACAGGCTCCAAAGTTCAGAGAAGACAGGTGCTTGAAGAGTTGAGTGCTTGTATAAAAGTTTTCACAGTAGATGTGATAACCATTTCCCAAAAACAATTTGTCCAGGAGGCCCACAACTGCATCATAAGAAAGTCCAAATCCTGTCTGGAATTTGGCCTTCCCAGTGTACAAAGTGAAGTTAGATGTGTATCCGTTGGAAGAGTCTTTAAATAGTACCCGCAAAACACCAGTCTCAACAACAACAGTGAAGAGGTGATTTCCAGGCAGAGTTGAAAAGAAAAAGTAACATCTCAGATTGGCCAATAATAAGAAAATATTGACAAAAGAACACAGACACTGGACAGAGAAAGATCTCTTGGAAAGCAACTGTATCTGATGGCTTTTGAAAGGGCTATGAACAAAGCAACACAATTAATCTTGGCCATCTTTGTATGTAAGAGATCAGAATTCTTTGGTGTATATACACCGATCAGACATAACATTATGACCACTGTCAGGTGAGGTGAATAACACTGATAATCTTGTTATCAAGTCACATGTAAGTGTGTGGGATATATTAGGCAGCAAGGGAACATTCTGTCCTCAAAGAAAAATGGGCAAGCGTAAGGCTCTGAGCAACTTTGACAATGACCAAATTGTGATGGCCAGACAACTGGGTCAGAGCATCTCCAAAACTCCTTCCCTTGTGGGGTGTTCTCGGTCTGCAGTGGTCAGGACCTATTAAAAGTGGTCTAAGGAAGGAAAAGCGGTGAACCAGCAACTGGGCATACAGACGAGCTGCTGTAGCTCAAATCTCTAAACAAGTTAACGCTGATTGTGACGGCAATTCCATCAATTAGAACTCCTTCTGGGTAAAGCAGAGAACAAAACACTATTTAAAACAAATACAGTTTATTAATATTTGCAAATAGAGACAGAAAGACACTAACTCAAGATCTGTCTGTCTGGCATACAGTTCAGAAACACCTCCTTTTGTATGAACAAGAAGGTGAGACAACATCTCACAAAATAACTGATCTTTGAGCATTACATGACTATAGTCTCAATCAGCCCAGGCTTGTTCCTTTGATTAGTTTAGCTCTGTATTAGCATATCTTGTATTTTGCTACTGTCTAAATACATGTACTCATTACTTTACTATCAACACAGTAGGTACAGTAAGGGAAAATTATTTGATCCCCTGCTGATTTTGTACGTTTGCCCACTGACAAAGAAATGATCATTCCATAATTTTAATGGTAGGTTTATTTGAACAGTGAGAGACAGAATAACAGCAACCAAATCCAGAAAAACACATGTCAACATTTTTATAAATTGATTGTTTCACACAAGGTTTGTAATCCACCGGCACAGCCAGAAGAGGACTGGTCACCCCTCTGAGCCTGGGTCCTCTCTAGGTTTCTTCCTAAAATTCGACCTTCTTAGGGAGTTTTTCCTAGCCACTGAAATTCAACACTACTGTTGTTTGCTCCTTAGGGTTTAAGGCCGGGTGTCTCTGTAAAGCACTTTGTGACAACTGCTGTTGTAAAAAGGGCTTTATAAATACATTTTATTGATTGATTGATTTGTCCTAGGGGTGGGCATCCTCTGACCGGCACCAGTAGGTTGTAGGGTTAATCATCTGCCGACCTGGAGGTTGTCTAGATGCTTTAAGTTTCCCTCAAGGGTTGAGAAAGTTAACCAGATAGGGGAGGACAACATGTCCCTTGTGTCAAGCCCAGGACATGTGATAGAATAAAGGGCATCTGTTTGATTGACATGAGACCGATGGGCAACAACTTACCACACCCCTTTTTCTATGTAATAAATACGGATTGTTCATGTATGGAGTTAGAGACTCCTCGGATGATTATGTCTGTAAGCATTTGACGCGTCTCTCATATTTGCATAATAGTTAATAAAACTGTTAGAATGTGCCAAGAGAACTTTGTCTCTGTTTCTTACTCCTTTAAGAGTGTCGATACATGGAATTTCCATCACAGTGGCAAGCCAGTTTCTTGTTGGGTATAGCGGTGGAATCAAGCCGTCAGGGTCCGGGGAACCATAGCACGGTTCAGCGTTGTCATCCAAGGCGTCACACAGCCAGTCCTCAGCTTTGGGTTCTTCAAACTCCAGTTGGTTGTGTTCATGAGACATGTTTTGTAAAGTCTGCCGACTGCTTGATGGTCACAAGTGGTCTGTCTGTTTTTATCCTGTGTTGAGGACTGTGTTAGCTTAAGGCAGGGCTTCAGGGTTGTACGTCCATCAAACATTCCACTGTCGCAGTCAGACTAACTTTTTGACATTGTCAGGAAATAGTTCCAGTCTAACAGAATCATATTGTTTTATTCCCTTGATTACTTTAAACAGTACATCTACCGTATTATGTCTACCCTGATTTGGGCCCAAATAAAACACTTAAAAAAGGTGGTCCATAAACTGGCATTAAAGAGCATTTGATCTGTCACACCAGCCTTAAACTCTTCGGGTAATTCATAAAATGCAACCTCTGGTATGTCAGGGTTGAAAATGTATCAACCAATCTGCCTGTCCAACTTCCACTCATGTGCGAACATATCCTGGTGTAGTTGATGAATTTGTGTTAAACTCTGCATCGGTTTCTTCAGGGCTGGCAGGTTGATTGTGTCTTTGCCGGTCATTTGTAATCTCTTGCTGACTCGCTGAGCAGCGGTTAAGCTGGTAGCTTTCAACAGTGTTTCACCCAAAATGTTGATCGCTGCACAATCCGCCATGGTTTGTAATGTGTACACAAGTTTACTCAGGCAAGACTGAATGACCATCACCGGGGTCTGTGTGGCTTGAATACACAGGTCTGATACAGGATGCTGAGGCAGAATAAACATTTATTTTCATGACTATAACCCTATTGTAATGTGTGTAGGTGAAGAAAGAGCCAGTTGCAGGAGGTTTGATGAATGAGCATTATTTACTAAAGAATCTATGCAAACTAAAAAAAAGGAACTGCATAAAATGCAGCCTTTAGAAACAAAATACAATAAACAGGCTGAGACTGGAAACAGAGTGACAGCTAACAGCTGGTCCGTAGTCAATATCAAACACAGGAGACAATCAAGCACAAAGACAAGGGGAGCAGATGGAAAATATATACACATGATAATGATGGAATAGGGAACAGGTCTGTGTTATGAAAAGACAACAACAATCCGGGGTTGGAAAATGTAATGCGGTGGCAGCTAGTGTCGTTGATTGCTGGAGCCACAAGAGGCCAGAGGGGGGAGCAGGTAGAAGGAAATATTACACCCATACCTATCTAAAACCGTAAATTGATAAATCCCTGTTATCACTTATCACCAACACAATACAAGAGTGTCTCCATGGGCTGATTTTCAAATATCGGTGATAACGCCCCACAAAATTAACAATCATGGTTTTTGTGTATTCTCAGCATACTCTAGAAATAATTTACAGTCTATAATATCATGCAAAGTCCAAAATTTATAGTGGGAATTCTGGAACACATTATGGTTATTGATTCATTAATACATTTTTTAAATAATGTATCCAATTATTCTTACCAGTTCAGTTGGTAATTAGTAGTGTCATTGTATTAGATGCTTTTATGTGACTTCTAAGGGCAAAGATACATTTCATATGTGATGTTATATGTTCTTGAGTATAATTTTGTGTGAGAAGTCTGGGGTTTGGCCAATATAGTGTGAGAAAATGTGTGTTAGCAGTTGTGAAGTTATGATTTATATAACATTTGGACATTATTATTAAAGTGATCAAAATGACCAAGTCTTCATCAGACCAGTCTTGTTTGCTCCAAATATTGGCTTTGGATTACTAAGTAGAGAGTGTAACAGATGTGTCTGCATGGTTTTATTAAGTGCTGTCAGGTGTGCAATGTGCATTTCAGGTGCAGAGTTCGATCCATTTCAGTGCTTTGTCTTTATCTTTGTCTGAGATGGTAAAAAAATCAAATGTAACCATCCTCAAACTTAAAGAGGTAGCTGTCTGTAAATAGACCCAGACATGGTCCATTTGGTTCTGTGGAGGCAGCTCAGCAATAAACACTGTCTACATAGGATGAGCAGACACAGCAGAGACATGGTCCATTTAATCAGTTCTTAATTCCAGCACTGATTCTGGCAATTAATTGTTTAATAGGAAATTTTTAGGAACTTGGTCAATAAGTATTGTGAATGCATGTTTGATTATTGTCATAGAGGTTAGAATAATCTGAGCATCCCCAAACTCTTTTTTTGTAAACATGGCTATTCAAAACATTCAATATTTTACACCAAATCCTTTTCAATAGGAAATAAAGTACAACCACATATTATTCTCAAACATTAACTGTTAGGGAAGCGTCAACCTAAGCAGAAAAGGCCTGTCTTTTCTAACAGGAGACTTAGTCGGCTAACTCTCCAGTCTGCAATTCCAGTCCAAACTTCTCTCCCTAAAGCAAGGAAAATTTACAGTAAAATAATACCAATGTCGCTACAATAAAAATGAAATAGTCTAAACCACTGTTTTACACCTGGGAGTTGTGAAGAAACATCACTTGTGACTTGTGATTCCTGATTTGATTTTGCTGCTTGGTACTGAAGAAAAGAGAAACATGTCCTGCTAAGCAACATGGTCTAAGGGGACTACATTATACTGTGGGGAGAACATGTATTTGATAAACTGCCGATTTTGCAGGTTTTCCCACTTACAAAGCATGTAGAAGTCTGCAATTTTTATCATAGGTACTCTTCAGCTGTGAGTGACGGAATCTTAAACAAAAATCCTGAAAATCACATTGTATGATTTTTAAGTAATTAATCGGCATTTTATTGCATGACATAAGTATTTGATACATCAGAAAAGCAGAACTTAATATTTGGTACAGAAACATTTGTTTGCAATTACAGAGATCATACATTTCCTGTAGTTTTTGACCAGGTTTGCACACACTGCAGCAGGGATTTTGGCCCACTCCTCCATACAGGCCTTCTCCAGATCCTTCAGGTTTCGGGGCTGTCGCTGGGCAATATGGACTTTCAGCTCCCTCCAAAGATTTTCTATTAGGTTCAGGTCTGGAGTCTGGCTAGGCCACTCCAGGACCTTGAGATGCTTCTTATGGAGCCAATCCTTAGTTGCCCTGGCTGTGTGTTTCAGGTCGTTGTCATGCTGGAAAACCCAACCACGACCCATCTTCAATGCTCTTACTGAGGGAAGGAAGTTGTTGGCCAAGATCTCGCGATACATGGCCCCCTCCATCCTCCCCTCAATACGGTGCAGTCATCCTGTCGCCTTTGCAGAAAAGCATCCCCAAAGAATGATGTTTCCACCTCCATGCTTCACGGTTGGGATGGTGTTCTTGGGGTTGTACTCATCCTTCTTCTTCCTCCAAACACGGCGAGTGGAGTTTAGACCAAAAAGCTCTATTTTTGTCTCATCAGACCACATGACCTTCTCCCATTCCTCCTCTGGATCATCCAGATGGTCATTGTCAAACTTCAGACGGGCCTGGACATGCGCTGGCTTGAGCAGGGGGACCTTGCGTGCGCTGCAGGATTTTAATCCATTACGGCGTAGTGTGTTACTAATGGTTTTCTTTGAGGCTGAGCTCTCTTCAAGTCATTGACCAAGTCCTACCGTGTAGTTCTGGGCTGATCCACAACCTTCCTCATGATCATTGATGCCCCACGAGTTGAGATCATGCATTGAGCCCCAAACCGAGGGAGATTGACCGTCATCATGAACTTGTTCCATTTTCGAATAATTGCGCCAACAGTTGTTGCCTTCTCACCAAGCTGCTTGCCTATTGTCCTATAGCCCATTCCAGCCTTGTGCAGGTCTACAATCTTATCCCTGATGTACTAACACAGCTCTCTGGTCTTGGCCATTGTGGAGAGGTTGGAGTCTGTTTGATTGAGTGTGTGGACAGGTGTCTTTTATACAGGTAACGAGTTCAAACAGGTGCAGTTAATACAGGTAATGAGTGGAGAACAGGAGGGCTTCTTAAAGAAAAACTAACAGGTCTGTGAGAGCCGGAATTCTTACTGCTTGGTAGGTGATCAAATACTTATGTCATATTATTATAAAAAAATCATACAATGTGATTTTCTGGATTTTTGTTTTAGATTCCGTCTCTCACAGTTGAAGTGTACCTATGATAAAAATTAGACCTCTACATGCTTTGTAAGTAGGAAAACCTGCAAAATCGGCAGTGTATCAAATACTTGTTCTCCCCTCTATATTTACTACGTAAATCTGTGGCACCTGATTTCGTATGATATGTTACATTATTTGAGTTTACATTACAATGTTCTATACATTACGAATTTATCATCTTACAAATGCTACTAAAATGTATTATATGTTATGAGTGCTACTACCTCTCCGGGAGCCATCACCTTATCGTGGTGGAGAGGTTTGTGTGTTCCTATGAACCTGAGGGCTGTGTTGTCTGGGCCTTAGTGCTCCTGGTAGGGTTTCCCATGGCAAAGTGGTCTCAGGGGAGGAGCCAGACTAAGAATGGTTCAAAAAAGACTCCATGTATAAACGAGGAAGAGGAGGAGTTACCCTGCCCGGAGGAAGCCCGGGGCCCCCTTCTGGAGCCAGGCCCAGAGGGAGGGCTCGCCCGCGAGAGCCTGGTGGCCGGGTTTGCTACGGAACCCGGTCGGGCATTGCCCGAAAAAGTCATCCTATGGGCCCACCACTCATGGGAGGAACCGCTGGGGTGCGCTGCCATATGGATGGCAGTGAAGGCCAGGGGCCTCGACGGACCAGACCCGGGTGGCAGGGGCTGGCTCTGGGGACGTGGAACGTCACCTCTCTGTGGGGGAAGGAGCCGGAACTTGTGAGGGAGGTGGAGCACTATCAGTTAAATCTGGTGGGGCTTACATCTACTCACAGTCTCGGTTCTGGAACCGTACTCCTTGATAGGGGATGGACTTTATTCTTCTCTAGAGTTGCCCAGGGTGTGAGGCGCCGGGCGGGGGTTGGGATACTCAGAAGCCCCCGGCTGAGTGCTGCTATGTTGAAGTTTACCCCAGTGGATGAGAGGGTTGCCTCCCTACGCCTGCTGGTTGTGGGGGGGGATCTCTGACTGTTGTTTGTGCACATGCCCCGAACAGCAGTTCGGAGTATTTGGCCTTCTTAGAGACCCTGAATGGAGTCCTGTATGGGGCCTCCCTGATCTGAACTCGAGTGGTCGTTTGTTGTTAGAGTTTGGGCGATGGAAGGAACACTTTGAGGAACTCCTAAATCCCACTAACACGTCCTCTATAGTGGAGGCAGAGCTGGAGGCTGATGGGGAAGCATCGTCAATCTCCATGGCAGAAGTCACTGAGGTAGTCAAACAACTCCACAGTGGCAAAGATCCGGGGATTGATGAGATCCGTCCCGAAATGTTGAAAGCTTTGGGTGTGGAGGGGATGTCTTGGATGACACACCTCTTCAACATTGCGTGAGAGTCAGGGAAAGTGCCTAAGGAGTGGCGGACCGGGGTGGTGGTTCCCCTGTTCAAAAAGGGGGACCAGATGGTGTGTGCCAATTACTGGGGTATCACATTTCTCAGCCTCCCTGGGAAAGTCTACTCAAAGGTACTGGAAAGGAGGGTTCGGCAGATAGTCAAACCTCAGAGGAACAATGCGGACAATGAGTTCACTGTACTGAAATGGCCCCCACAGTCACCAGATCTCAACCCAATAGAGCATCTTTGGGATGTGGTGGAACGGGAGCTTCGTGCCCTGGATGTGCATCCCACAAATCTCCATCAACTGCAAGATGCTATCCTATCAATATGGGCCAACATTTCTAAAGAATGCTTTCAGCACCTTGTTGAATCAATGCCACATAGAATTAAGGCAGTTCTGAAGGCGAAAGGGGGTCAAACACAGTATTAGTATGGTGTTCCTAATAATCCTTTAGGTGAGTGTATAAACACAAAAACACACAGGTTGTACAAGGACTAAACAGCAAACAATTGACCAAACTAAACACCACAGCAATACATACTCACATGAAATAGGACAAAGTGAGATGTATGTGCTAAACTAAGTGATGTATGAATGAACAAAGTGTCTGTCTATTAAAAGGGTATGTATCTCAAGAGTGTCTATGTCCATGTGGGGTAAAGCAAAAGAGTCTCTCAGGGAGAACAAACTGACTGGGTTTTTAAACCAGATGTGTGATGCGATTGGGTAATGGAAAAAGGAACAGGTGGTGCAATTAGGAGGGGTGTCCACTGATTGGTCCACCACACAATCAGGAACATAAGGGACACCTGGGGAAATGGCAGGAGGGGAAAAACAGAAACGCACATACAGCATACCTGCATTTATAATAACAAACATCAGTACTTATACAGGAAAAAGGGGTGTGGTAAGATGCTGCACAGCTGTCATATGTCAATAATACCCATTCCCTTTGTTCTGTCAATACCTAGGTTTTACCCAAGGGGCAGGCTGTCCTCCCCAATTAAACCAAGGACCTAAGGACACTGTAGGTAACCTTTTCAACTCAGAAGGGACACATACCATCTGGACAAATAAAAGATACACTGATGGTTTAAACAGATTGACGGAGGACCCAATGATCTACTGATATCATTCAATGATGACCATAAACCAATACTAGTTCCCCCTCTCCCACATTCCTTTTCTTATCTAAATATGGAGACTCAGAACTTTAATTAGTTCTTCAAAGATGAAAAAAAACATGTTTTGAACCAGCAACCTTCCACATTCTAGACAAGAACACTACCCACTGCTCCAGTGAGAAAACCTGTCAGCAAAATGGGCAAGTGGGGTTGTCACAACATACATATGTTTGAAGTGATTTTCTTTGTAATCCTAACCCAAACCATAACCCTAACCTTAACCCCAGTGCTGTGATACGTAACCTTAACCCAAACCCTAACCTGAGCGACCTAACCAAACCTTAACCTAACCTTTTTTGTTTCCTAAACGTAGCCCAAACCTTAACCCTAACCCTAGTGCTGTGCTATCTAACCTTAACTCTAAACCCAGTGCTGAGATACCTTACTTTAACCTAACTTTAACGATAACCTAACGTTAATGATAATTTGATTTAGATTCCATCCTCGCAAAAACTGAGTCATTTCAATAGAGAAAACTGATTAAATATTGTTTATAACAAATGTATGCACAGTACTACCATTCCAATATTTTATCTATACGATTAGAGAAAAATGTGCTGCGCATTAAACAGTAATGAAACCACATGAAAGATGATATTAATGATAAGTAAAATGTACCTGGAATTCTGTTTTTCTGCCTTGACTATAAACTGATGTATTTCCCCCATCTGCTTTCCTCAGGTGTTCCGACACCAAGTTTGGAGATTCTGAGACACACTCTAAACATGCTGGTGCGAGAGAGGAAAATCTATCCAACACCTGAAGGCTACTTCATTGTCACTCCTCAGACCTACTTTATAACCCCTAACCTCATCCGATCCAACAGTAAGTGGTACCACCTAGATGATCGGCAACAGCAACAACAGCATCAGCAGTGCACATCCCCACAGTCGGGCACCATCACACCCTCCACCCCAGGCTGTGGGAGGGAGAGGCCCAACCAGAAGTACCACAGCGACTCCTACAACACATACCGCGATGATACTCCTATCCCTCATGCCCCTGCATATCAGAGGAAGTCTCCCAAAGAGCCCCGGGGAGACCCGCCGTCATATCCTCAGCCACCACCTCCTCCAGGTCCCATTCAGACACCAGTGCCGCTGTCACAAGATCCTCTGACAGACAAGAGCAAGAGCATGGCCCCCTTCCCTTACAAGACTGACACACTGACCAAAAAGAAGGAGGGAAGCAGCAGCAGTGGTGAGAAGCAATCAAAAAAATTTGGGCTGAAGCTGTTCAGGCTAAGTTTCAAGAAGGACAAGCTAAGGCAGCTAGCCACATTTTCGGCCCAGTTCCCTCCTGAGGAATGGCCGCTCCGTGATGAGGATGCGCCTGCCACCACCATCCCCCGCACTGTAGAGATGGAGATCATCCGGCGGATCAACCCAGACCTGACAGTGGAGAATGTGGCACGCCACACAGCTGTGATGAAGAGGCTGGAGGAGGAGCGTGCTCAGAGGAGAAAAGCAACCAGCTCGGCTGAGCACAGTGCACGCAGCCGAAGGAGCCGTGGACACCGGCGGGTGCCTCACGGCAAGTCCCGTTCACACAGCAAGACTAGAGCCTCCCGGGGAGACCCATCTGAGGGCTCAAACCTAGACATGGCCATTGTGGGCAGGGATTACAGCCGCTTTTTTAGCCACTCGCTAGTGCGCTCACCACGGGAGGCCATGTACACCTTGGAGCGGAAACGAAGCAGTGGGACTTACCTAGTCCACAGCAACCCCAATATCACGGAGTCCCACTTCCCCGTCACCCCAGAGTGGGACGTTTCGGGGGAGTTGGCTAAAAGGAGGACAGAGATGCCTTTTCCTGAGCCTTCGAGGGGAACTTCAAGTGGGAAAGTTCATCGTAGTCACAGTCACACTCAAGAAGGTAGGAAGTCGCGTGACGAGCTGCCTGACCAAACTAAGGAGAGGTCCCGCTCCATGGATAACGCTTTGAGCCCTCTAGGGGGAATCAGTCCCTCTTTTATAGGAATATCAGAAGACTATGAACGGAGTCCCGATGAGCGGAGTCGCTACTACACAGATGATGGGACTTTGCGGGCCTCCCAGAAGTCATCCCATTACTCAAGGATCATGTTCTCAGCTGCTAAGTTCAACTCTGAAATGTGTGTGCCTGATGTTGGAAAGGGGAGCTTAGGGAAGGGGAGCTTGGGGAAAGGGAGCTTGGATGAGTCTAGGATCCGAAGTCCACTGGAAAGGAACAAGAGCAGAGACAGCTTGCCAGCCTACAGTGATTTGAAGGGACTCTCATCCACACCCTCTGCAGATGATTACTTCCAGTGCAATACATCGAATGAAACAATCCTTACTGCACCTTCACCTCTGTCAAAAGCAGACCACGACACACTAACTTCATCTGAGGGAATTCGGAAGAGCTCTCCAGCCGATCGTCATACCCCTCACCTTACCTCTCCTCTAACAATGGAATACAAAGAGGACTCTTTGGCAAGAGGGCAAAACGGTTCAAAACAGCCAACACCAAGCCAGACCCCAGAGCCCATGCCTAACAGACGTTTGACCCAACACCAACACAATGCAGATCCTGGAGGGGGAGGCAGTGGTAGCGTAACAGACAAGAGGAAAGAGATCTTCAGCAAAGACACTTTGTTCAAGCCTCCACACAACATATTGACTGCATGCTACGTGGAGGGCAGTTACACCATGGCAGGAACCCTGAGAAATACCCCACACATTAAATCAGCCGAGGTCCTTGAGAACCTAGAGGCCCAACAGCCTTCAAATTCAGTATCTTCCCCCGCTTCTGCTCTGAGCCCCCTGAGCTCCGAGCCAGTGCTCCCGTCAGCCTCAGAACCTGCATTTGACTACTACAATGTGTCAGATGATGATGAGGAGGTGGTAGCAGATGAGGCCTCACGGAAGGAGTCAGTGACAGCAGAGGACAAAGGGCATGGAGAGACTGGAAATGGGTGTGGGGTTGGAACCATGCAGTGGCTTCTGGAGAGAGAGAAAGAGTGTGATCTGCAGCGCAAGTTTGAGACCAACCTCACACTGCTCAGCCCCAAGGAGACAGAGAACAGCAGCAGCCAGAAGTCTGCACACTCGGCACGTCTGGATAGTATGGACAGCAGCAGCGTGACTGTAGACAGTGGATTCAACTCACCAAGGTAAGCTGACTCTAGCCTGTCCACTACAGTAACAATAGGGTTTTGATGAAAGAAAATGCATACTGGATACCACTAAAAATATAAATGTCAACACAACTGGACACAACATTTCATTTTAGAGGTATGATTTTGATAAATAGATAGCAAAAGACTGCATGATCAGTCTGTAATTTTTACAGCATTTACAGGTTTTGAATTTAGATTTAGAATACATTTACAACAAATGTTTTTAACGTTTTTGTTTGGTGACTAATGAGTGACTAATGAGTCACCAAACCTCGGCCTAGTCAATCTAGTCTTGCATTGTTGTTCCTCTGGATTTTAAACCTGATTCTCTAAGCTTTCTATAAAAGTTCCTTTTAGATGTTACAAAAATTACTTTTATCCATAGTTGTGTCATCTAAGAGTGAAACACAGACATTACATTTGCATGCAAAATAACAGCACCTTTTTTAAATCGGGGGTCCCATAATGTCTGGCCAAAACCAAACTTAAAGTGGTCAAGCATGGTACTGTGATGGAAGCTGTACCACTTTAGGATG
Source organism: Esox lucius (assembly GCF_011004845.1). Taxonomy (NCBI): domain Eukaryota; kingdom Metazoa; phylum Chordata; class Actinopteri; order Esociformes; family Esocidae; genus Esox; species Esox lucius. Next base: position 1,096,792 of record NC_047593.1, read on the forward strand.
ATTTGATATCATCATTAAAGAAACTCCCTTCCATGAATTGCCACCGTAACGTGGTGGAGGGGTTTGAGTACCCGAGTGACCCTAGGAGCTATGTTGTCTGGGGCTATATGCCCCTGGTAGGGTCTCCCAAGGCAAACAGGTCCTAGGCGACGGGTCAGACTAAGAGCGGTTCAAAACCCTTTAATGATGAATTACATTTCGAGCACCGTGACGTCGCCCGGTATGGCGCAGCCGGGGCCCCACCCTGGAGCCAGGCCCGGGGTTGGGGCTCGTATGCGAGCGCCTGGTGGCCAGGCCTTTCCCCATGGGGCCCGGCCGGGCTCAGCCCGAACGAGCGACGTGGGGCTGCCTTCCTGTGGGCTCACCACCTACAGGAGGGACCATAAGGGGTCGGTGTGGAGAGGATCAGGCAGCAGTCGAAGGTGGGGGCCTCGACGATCCGATCCCTGGACACGGAAACTAGCTCTAGGGACGTGGAACGTCACCTCGCTGGTGGGGAAGGAGCCTGAGATCGTGTGTGAGGTTGAGAGGTTCCGACTAGAGATAGTCGGGATCACCTCTACACACGGCTTGGGCTCTGGAACCACACTCCTTGAGAGAGGATGGACTCTTCACCACTCTGGAGTTGCCCATGGTGAGAGATTGCCCATGGTGGGCTGGTGTGGGTTTGCTTATAGCCCCCCAGCTCTACCGCCATGTGTTGGAGTTTACCCCAGTGAACGAGAGGGTCGTTTCCCTGCGCCTACGGGTCAGGGATAGGTCTCTCACTGTTGTTTGTGCCTATGGGCCGAACGGCAGTGCAGAGTACCTGACCTTGGAGTCTCGGGGAGCGGTGCTGGAAAGTGCTCCGACTGGGGACTCCATCTTTCTACTGGGGGACTTCAACGCCCACGTGGGCAACGACAGTGACACCTGGAGGGGCATGATTGGGAGGAACGGCCCCCACTGATCTGAACCTGAGCGTTGTTCAGTTATTGGACTTCTGTGCTAGTCACAGTTTGTCCATAACGAACATCATGTTCAAGCATAAGGGTGTCCATCAGTGCACGTGGCACCAGGACACCCTAGGCCGTAGGTCAATGATCGACTTTGTTGTCGTTTCATCTGACCTGCGGCCGTATGTCTTGGACACTTGGGTGAAGAGAGGGGCGGAGCTGTCAACTGATCACCACCTGGTGGTGAGTTGGATCCAATGGCGGGGGAGGAAGCTGGACAGACTCGGCAGACCCAAGCGTACTGTAAGGGTCTGCTGGGAACGTCTGGCCGAGTCTCCTGTCAGAGAGATCTTTAACTCCCACCTCCGGCAGAGCTTCGACTGGATCCCGAGGGAGGCTGGAGATATTGAGTCCGAGTGGACCATGTTCTCCACCGCCATTGTCGAAGCGGCCGCTCGGGGCTGTGGCCGTAAGGTCTCCGGTGCCTGTCGGGGCGGCAATCCCCGAACCAGGTGGTGGACACCAGAAGTAAGGGATGCCTTCAAGCTGTAGGAGTCCTATCAGGCCTGGTTGGCTTGTGGGACTCCTGAGGCAGCTGATGGGTACTGGCAGGCCAAGCGGACTGCAGCCCGGGTGGTTGTGGAGGCAAAAACTCGGGCCAGGGAGGAGTTCGGTGAGGCCATGGAGAAGGACTGGCCTCGAAGAGATTCTGGCAAACCGTCCCGCGCCTCAGGAGAGGGAAACAGTGCCCTACCAACGCTGTTTACAGTAGAGGTGGGCAGCTATTGACCTCAACTGGGGATGTCGTCGGGTGGTGGAAGGAGTACTTCGAGGATCTCCTCAATCCCGCCGTCACGTCTTCCATTGAGGAAGCAGAGGATGAGGGCTCAGAGGTGGACTCGTCCATCACCCGGGCTGAAGTCATAGAGGTAGTCAAGAAACTCCTCGGTGGCAAGGCACCAGGGGTGGATGAGATCCGCCCTGAGTACATCAAGTCTCTGGATGTTGTGGGGCTGTCTTGGTTGACACACCTGTGCAACATCGCGTGGCGGTCGGGGACAGTGCCTCTGGGATGGCAGACCGTGGTGGTGGTCCCTCTTTTTAAGAAGGGGGACCGGAGGGTGTGTTCCAACTACAGGGGGATCACACTTCTCAGCCTCCCCAGGAAAGTCTATGCCAGGGTACTGGAGAGGAGAATAAAGCCGATAGTAGAACCTCAGATTCAGGAGGAACAGTGTGGTTTTCGTCCAGGCCGTGGAACACTGGACCAGCTCTATACCCTTTACGGGGTGCTGGAGGGTTCATGGGAGTTTGCCCCACAAGTGTTTTGTGGATTTGGAGAAGGCATTCGACTGTGTCCCTCGCGGCATCCTGTGGAGGGTGCTTCGGGAATATGGGGTCCTGGGTCCTTTGCTAAGGGCTGTCAGGTCCCTGTACGACTGAAGCAGGAGCTTGGTCCACATTGCCAGCAGTAAGTCAGACTTGTTCCCAGTGCTTGTTGGACTCCGGCAGGGCTGCCCTTTGTCGCCAGTTCTGTTCGTAACTTTTATGGACAGAATTTCTAGGCACAGCCAGGGGCCGGAGGGTGTCAGGTTTGGGGACCACACGATTTCGTCTCTGCTCTTTGCAGATGATGTTGTCCTGTTGATCCTTCAAACCAGGACCTTCAGCATGCACTGGGACGGTTTGCAGCCGAGTGTGAAGCGGTGGGGATGAGAATCAGTACCTCCAAATCCGAGGCCATGGTCCTCAGTCGGAAAAGGGTGGCTTGCCCACTTTAGGTTGATGGAGAGTGCCTGCCTCAAGTGGAGGAGTTAAAGTATCTAGGGGTCTTGTTCACGAGTGAGGGAAGGATGGAACGGGAGATTGACAGACGGATCAGTGCAGCTTCTGCAGTAATGCGGTCGATGTATCGGTCTGTCGTGGTGAAGAAAAAGCTGAGCCGCAAGGCAAAGCTCTCAATTTACCGGTCAATCTATGTTCCTACTCTTACCTATGGTCATGAGCTTTGGGTCATGACTCAAAGGACAAGATCCCGGATACAGGCGGCCGAAATGAGCTTTCTCCGCAGGGTGGCTAGGCGATCCCTTAGAGATAGGGTGAGAAGCTTGGTCACCCGGGAAGAGCTCAGAGTAGAGCCGCTGCTCCTCCACATCGAGAGAGGTCAGCTGAGGTGGCTTGGGCATCTGTTTCGGATGGAGGGACTATGTCTCCCGGCTGGCCTGGGATCGCCTCGGTGTCCCCCTGGAAGAGCTGGAGGAAGTGTCTGGGGAGAGGGAGGTCTGGGCATCTCTGCTTAGACTGCTGCCCCCACGACCCGGCCCCAGATGAAGCGGAAGAAGATGGAGATGGAGATTAAAGAAACTATGAATTACGCTTGATAAAAGACAAAAATAATGCATAATGTCCGTGAGCTGTAGCTTAAACAAGTCACCATAAAAATATTTTAAAAGCAACAACTGGCTGAGTCAGTGGCAAGCATTTATGCAGTTTAAGAGGTCAATAGTTTTTTCACATAGGGGATTTGTGTATAGTCTATTTTTGTTCATTAATAAGTGTGAAAAGGCTGTGTTGATTTTTCACTTGCGTTTGCTTTTTTAAGTAGGTTTTGTTGAAGATCTGACAAGTGTAATACAATTTTATATTGTAACAATCTCACTAGAAAACAACATTCACAAGTTAGCATCTTTAAATGGCATACCCAGATAATCTTAAAGTAACTTCTTACAGTTGAGTCATTGAGCTACATAGAATTTGTTTCATAGGTATGGGGATGACATTTCATGCATATTAATATGGGGACATAGATTAAAACTGAAACTAGAATATTAAGGCTTTAACCCATCTCTGCCTACCTTCTACTCTCAGCATTTCACAGTCGTGTCTTACTGTTTTTGCAGGACACGTGAAAGCCTGGCGTCAAACACATCAAGCATAGTGGAGAGCAATAGACGACAGAATCAAGCATTGAGTCCAGGCCACATGGGCACCACCAGCATTGGCCCACCGTTCAGCTTTCGTGCCATCCCAGAACCCCCGCACACCGCACAGCCTGAGAAACTACAGAAATCCTCCACATGTCTGGCATCCATTACCAGCGTCTGACCTGACATAAAATACATATAGACATACAGACAGACACCAAGGCCTGAGGATGGAGGTGGTAGCTTATTAAGGAGATTGTCAGGACCATTGGAGGTCGGGGTAGTGGGGTTGGGGTTGGGTGGGTGGAGGAGGTGGGAGAAGGTGGTTCACATTGTGCCCTCATCTTCCCCTCACCCACCCATACACACAACTCCATCAAGCCCCAGAAAATTAAACTATTACTGGGACTGTTAACCACACAGGCATGGCTTCCATAGACTGTTCCCACAGCTTCAAAAATGTCACTGCATAAAACAAAACTGAAAAATCAACAAAATAACTAAATAATACCAACCAGATTTATTTTGTCTCCCACTGCAAGACTACCAATCAGGAATTATCTTGATTTTAATTATATGAACTTTGATTTTGTTTATGGGATGGATTTCCAGATTCCTCTTGTTGGTATAGAAAAATGTTGATGAGTTTAGGATTCAAGTCACATTTGGGAGAATCAGTATTTTACGTTATTCCAATCCATGTCCAATGAAATGTTTTCAAGAATTACAAACAGTTCATTAGGATAATAAAGCTTATTTGTATATTGATGTTGATTCACAGTATTAAAACAATGAAGGTTTCTTAAGAGTTAAGAAGGAAGTGAAAAGGCAACATATTTGAGGTGTCAATATGTGTAGTACGATGCAAAATAGGCTATTGTAATTCTATCCATACACTATAATTTATTCATACACTCATGTATTTTTTATATACCAAATACTTGGGAAGAAGTCATTAAAACCAATAATATTTAAATATATTTTTTAAAAAGTGTTTAACAAATATGTTAAAACATTTAAATATATTTAAAATAAATGTTTAAATGGCATTTAGTAAGGGAAAACTTTTTTTATTTTTACATTTTATTTAGCTTATTAAGTTTCCATAATCCTGGAGCACTAATGTGCCTTTTCTGTGGGATTCATGACTACATTTTAAAAACATTTTAATTTCTATATCCAACATATAATCTCAGGTCACAACATTTTTGTCTCTTAAACACACACACACAAACACACACTAATCTGCTGGTGTGGGAAGAGTTCGCCTCACTGATCAGTGATTCTTTGAGCATTGTAATTGGTTTAAGAGGGCTTTTTTGTTTGTGTGAAATGTTTCCTTTTTCACAACATGGTTGCTAGAGTGTGCATTGATAAGTAGGCTATATTGTGGTTGCATCAGGCAAGTTGTAACTATATATCCCAGGTGTGAAGGACAGCCTTATTTCGCCTGAACATATTTATCACTATCATCGCCAGTGACAGCAAGGTTAGTACACAACTCATGATATGTCTGGAGTAGTTTGCTCAAAACAAATTGTCATTTGATGAAATTGACCAGATTCTGAAATGTCTTGCTTAATGCATAATATCTAACACTTTCGATGGCTACCCTGCAGATGGTGAAGATTTACAGTCCTGCCTCTACTCACAATATTGTTTGTGTCACAATACTGTATGTATCGTGTGTAATATAGAATGTGTTCTTGCACAGGTGCTGAGATGTTTTTATTGAACACTCTTAGCCAGAAAACGTTTGCACTTTGAAACTGCTGGGATGCAGCAATTCCCCTGAAAAAAAAGTAAATGCATTGTAGCTAAACACAATTTTTAAGTTTATCACCCTTGCATGACAGTGATTGATTAATGAATTAGGAATCTCCTCCCAATGGCAGCAATGTTGTTTGAAATATGGAATCTGAGGAATTTCACTATTTAAAAATATATTTTATGTTTGATTCCTTCTAACCCTGAAAGTACTCTATGTGCCAAGAGAAACTATAATCCATGGTTGAGGTATCTTTGCACATCACAAACTTCCACTTACAATCATGTGAGCATAGTAAAAAAATATCTGAAATTCATGACATTAACTCAATATTTGACAATTAATAAAAAACATGCTCACATGCATCAATTACTTGTTTTTCAATCTAGGTGTGGCTAAACATTTTAATGGCAGTTAAAATAAAATAAAACCATGGATTACAGTTTCTCTTGATTCATTGACTAGTTTCAGGGTGAGGAATCGGAGGAATACATTTTGTAAATTAGTGAGATATTCCTTTAAAGTTGAATATCATAATGTGGGGTTTGGAAAAGACTGCATTTCTGGAATACACAGCCAGGTAAATGCTTTTAGTAATACTTTGGTTTAAGTCTGTAATTAACCATTTATTAAACCATAATAAAAAATAACTAAATAATCATTAGTAAAGTTTTTTTGAATCCCCAAATCTAGAGTGAATGTTATTCATATCTCATAATACTTACGTTTTGAGTGACCAGTGTAAAATCAAAAAATAAATAAAGGCATTCCATTCGTAGACATTCCAGCAGTAGTTGATAAAGAATAAGCACACAAAACCAATATTTAAGTATGGTCATTTATTCATTCTTTATTAATGGTCAATAAATGCCTTAATAATGGTTTATTACAAATCTTAAAATAAAGTATTACCATGGTATATGGAAGCTAAAAACACATCTATTTTTTATGACTATACAAAATATGAGAACATCACAAAGTCACAGTGTGTAACTGATGTCCATACAAATAGTTTTGCCCACTGGCTTGATTGTAAGACAATACTCTTTAGAAGTTGCCATTGTTGTGACACAAAGAAGTGTATAAGACAAGTGATATATCAGCATGCTCATGAATGTCAGCGATGTCATAATTATGTACACCATGCCATATATCACAAAAGCTATGTCAATCACTAATCAATGTTTGGTAGAGATCAATAGATAATAATATATGATACTGTTAAATCTTACATTATCAGCAATTTAGCTACAGTGAGATGAAAAGAAAAAGATGTAGGGGAGATTTTAATATAAATTAAAATCAATACAAGCATATTCTTTATACAGCCATCATCCAAATTAGACAGCTATTGAAACTGTTGATAATTCTGTTTTCTCCAAATGTGTCTTCTACCATGAGGACATCTACCATCAGATAAGGGGTCTGGAACAACTTCCTGGTCTTTTTAACCGATTTTATCAGTCCCCTTAGTCTTATATGATCCTTTACTGATGGTCTTGCTCATCAATGACTGAGGACACAATCAATTCATAGTTACTGGGGGGAGCAATAATCATCACAAAATTCAGTGTTGAAAGGTTATACTTTGCCATTTTGAAAGGTTTGCCCTCATCTAAAACATTGAGTTGAAATTGCAGGTAACTTGTCTTAAAGTCCCACACCAGTAGAAATTCACTTTTTTGACCTGAAACAAAATGGATAGAGCTCACCCATCATGTTGTACATTGATTGACAGGCCTTAGGTCATCATTCTTATAAATCAGAAAATGCTTTGTTCTATGAAACCTTTACAGTCTGTTTTGTTTCAGGGCTGCATTTCATTTTGAATGTTACCGTGAATCAAAAACACATGCTGTTCTTTCCACATTGCAAATGACAGCCAGCTTTTCATAGTAGGGTACCCTTGGCTGCACTGCCATGGAATAAACTAGAATAGGGTTTGCAAATTAATGCTTTAGCACTTAGACTTTTCTACAACACAATTATCATAGTCCATTGTATAATTGATCAAATATTATTTATTTATAAGACTTAAGACTATATCAAAACAAAATGTACAGTTTATTTAATTGTATAAAAATGAATATGCAGGACATGATTGTACTTTAGAAGAATTGCCCAAGATGGTTTTGACTATAGGAAAATATGTCCTTTGCCCTGTGTTGTCCTCGGGATGCAGAGTTTGTTAATTTTCAAATCTGTCGGTCCAAAACAGGGACATTGCAGCATGCATAATAAAATGGAGGCCTCTGTATTTCATTGGTGAGAGCATGGTTTTTGCCACACCAGGGTTGTAAGTTTGATTTCTAATAGAGGCTATCCGTATTACCATATTTCAAAGGCAGATTTCTGGTGGCAATTTTGATAATGCATTGATAAGGCTTAAATTGGAAGAGAGTCACAAAGTCTCATTTGACCAAGTCACATTTGTCAGAAAGAGTCAGACAAATATTAACCCTCAAAAGCTGAGGTAAATCGCTCAATGTTATTTTGTTTTTTGCAGTTATGCACCAACATGTTCACGCCCCTATTTTATTCATTGTGTAAGAAGCCTGCATTTGTCTTCAAAGGTTGATCGGAAACAAGAATTTCCACTAGAATAAAGGCTGGATAGGCTACTAGTGGGACACTTTAAGAAAAAAAATTCTATGGCATAAAAGCTAAACTAGCCAAAGTTTGTAAAAGTATGTGCTTTCAATCAAATATTTTTTAAAGTGAATTAGTTATTATTGCCATGTTCAATGATATACATTTAGCAGTGAAAATAAATAATTTAAAGTAGCCTACATATTAGCAAGAGATACATTTGGATTGATGAACATTTCAGTAATAAAATCAGATGTGGCCTCAAATAGCATTTAGAATCGTTCATATCGAATCTTCTCTTGGGTTAATTGTTTCAATTAATGTTTAAATGGTGATTTAAGTATACCCAACAGAGAATGATACTGTAGTTCATTTTGGGGTTAGCTATGCTTTTAGCAAAGACTTATTTGACATACTGTACATCTGGCAAGTGAAGGTAATGGTCAAACATCTGTCATGGTTAAAGGAGGATGACTTGATGCCGATTTTCACATACTTTTCATGGTAAAAAAAAAGGCTTAAGTAATTTTTTTTTACATTTATATCACATAGCACTTTAAAGGACATTTAAAGGCAACCATCTTAGGAAGTGTATAATATGGTCAGACAAATTAGAAAATGTCCAATGCATTACCAAACACTACCAAACACTGATGGCAGGAGTCATGAACATGTCAATTAAAAGTGAATTGTATTAAACTTAGTAGAATGAGAGGGAGAAAGAGAAACAAGTGAGTTAGTTTAACAGAAATGCTTTTCTCATTTCTAAGTTGGCAAATCAAATGTATTTACACTAAAACCACATATAGTTTGTGGACCATTTGTTACTCCAGCTATAATGTAGCAAATGCACTATTAGGGTTAAACATTATTTTCAAACATTACTCAATTCTTCATGTGATAAATAAACAAGTGTTTGTTTTGTGCACCTCTGCTTTATTGTCTCCATTTGCAGACTTGAACTTTTGTGCACAGTCAAAACTATATTGTTTAATTAGACAAGATAAGTACACTTCCTACAGTGAAAACATTGTATAGAAATTATATTATTAACATCAACTACTTATTTTACTGTACAGACTGAACATATAACAGACTGAACTTTTCCTGTTGTTTTTCCTCCTTGCATTAAAGAATTCTGCCTTAATAAAAACATCTTTGGCACAAACATTATACAACTGCAGAAGATAAAACAGTATGTATATAAATGTGCATATTGGGTAGTCTGATGATGATTACGATGGAACACAGAGGAATTCTGCTGTCAGACATTGCAGTGCACATCTATGGTGACATTTGTGTATGAGGACACAAGGTACAGGTTTTAATCTCCTCGCCAATGTTTTCGTACAAAGTAATGGACTTATATCGAGTGACCCTATAATGACATCAATATCCAACTTTGTAAAAGACATTTCAATAAAACTTCCCAATATCGCATATGGATTATTTCTTCCATGATCAAAAGTTTTACTTGAGTTCAGTGGTTTGAATGCATTTTTATGGTTTGAATGCATTTCCCACTGCTTCAACTGTTGCAGCTCAAGTTACAATAAAGGTGAAGTTGTGTCTTGTGTCAAATTAATAGATTATTCTTTATTTTCTAACTGACGCAATTTATGAAAATAACAATTTGTAGAAATGTTATCAGGACTTGTGAAGTGTCTTTGTTTTAGTTCATGGTTTACATAGCCTAATTGGAGTGACATGGTGTTTGGTTCCAGGTCAGTAATTGATGGGCTAATATTTAACTTGCCTCAGTCCTTAACTACAATTTCTGTGGCTAACAGCAACTAGTTACACTCACCTAAAGGATTATTAGGAACACCATACTAATACTGTGTTTGACCCCCTTTCGCCTTCAGAACTGCCTTAATTCTACGTGGCATTGATTCAACAAGGTGCTGAAAGCATTCTTTAGAAATGTTGGCCCATATTGATAGGATAGCATCTTGCAGTTGATGGAGATTTGTGGGATGCACATCCAGGGCACGAAGCTCCCGTTCCATCACATGCCAAAGATGCTCTATTGGGTTGAGATCTGGTGACTGTGGGGGCCATTTCAGTACAGTGAACTCATTGTCATGTTCAAGAAACCAATTTGAAACGATTCAAGCTTTGTGACATGGTGCATTATCCTGCTGGAAGTAGCCATCAGAGGATGGGTACATGGTGGTCATAAAGGGATGGACATGGTCAGAAACAATGCTCAGGTAGGCCTTGGCATTTAAACAATGCCCAATTGGCACTAAGGGTCCTAAAGTGTAACAACAGTGGTAACAAGGCATGATGGATCCATGTTCTCATTCTGTTTACGCCAAATTCTGACTCTACCATCTGAATGTCTCAACAGAAATCGAGACTCATCAGACCAGGCAACATTCTTCCAGTCTTCAACTGTCCAATTTTGGTGAGCTTGTGCAAATTGTAGCCTATTTTTCCTATTTGTAGTGGAGATGAGTGGTACCCGGTGGGGTCTTCTGCTGTTGTAGCCCATCCGCCTCAAGGTTGTGCGTGTTGTGGCTTCACAAATGCTTTGCTGCATACCTCGGTTGTAACGAGTGTTTATTTCAGTCAAAGTTGCTCTTCTATCAGCTTGAATCAGTCGGCCCATTCTCCTCTGACCTCTAGCATCAACAAGGCATTTTTGCCCACAGGACTGCCGCATACTGGATGTTTTTCCCTTTTCACACCATTCTTTTTAAACCCTAGAAATGGTTGTGCGTGAAAATCCCAGTAACTGAGCAGATTGTGAAATACTCAGACCGGCCCAACAACCATGCCACGCTCAAAATTGCTTAAATCACCTTTCTTTCCCATTCTGAACATTCAGTTTGGAGTTGAGGAGATTGTCATGACCAGGACCACACCCCGAAATGCATTGAAGCAGCTGCCATGTGATTGGTTGTTTAGATAATTGCATTAATGAGAAATTGAACAGGTGTTCCTAACAATCCTTTAGGTGAGTGTATGTTAGCCTAGTAGGGGTTTGTAAAAAAAAAAAAATCTGAACTGGCAAAAGTCTCTTTGCTTGATGAGATACATCAGGGTAAGTAGAAAGATGGAGGTAAGTGCTAGTATAATGGATATATAGAGATGTTTACCTTATAGTTGTGTTGCCTTAACTCTCCAGTAACTACTATAATACTACTATTGTAAATATTACTAACAATAAAATGTATTTATTTTTTATTACAATTTTCACAATCTGTCAATCAATGGTGGTTACATTTTAGGTGTTCTCATGCACACTCTATGATACGTAGTGGATGTTGCATGTGCCTTACAAATATATGCACTGCATTTGTGGCAAATAGTTCTTGTTTTTAAATCTCTTGATGCACACAGATTGCACCTCTTCTTCCTCTTCCACCTCTTCTTCTGTCTCTGGCAGCGGTAGATCTTGCTTCTTTCCCTTGACTCAGGATAGTCTCGATGGTGTACCTGTAGAAGTTTGTCCAGTATCCAGTATGGCCTCCACTCTAATCCTTCCTCTAGTCCACAATCAGCTCCTTGGTTTTGCTTAAGTTTAACATTGTAATAAATACTGGAAAGTAGAAAGCAGGGCTCCCGCACTTCCCAAATCCAAATTTAACCACTGAATGGAGGGTAAGGGAGTATTTGTTAAATCTGTTTAGTCTATAGGCAAACTGAAACAGGTCTAATATTGCGTCTCGAGGCACTAAATGATACAGAATGTTATTGCTACAGGGCGGTAGTCATTTAGGCAGAGGGCTTTCAGTTTTTAGGGACAGGGACAGTGGTGGTCTTCTTAAAACATGTGGGGACTATGGACTGAAGCAGTGATAAATTGAAAATGTCAGTCAAGACATCAGTTAGTTGGTCAGCACATACAATGAGAACGTAGCCAGGAATATTGTTCAGTCCAGGAGCATTGCAAGGGTTTAGGTATGTGCTGTCTCTGGGAGGGGTGCTGGAAAGTGCTCCGACTGGGGACTCTATTGTTCTACTGGGGGACTTCAACGCCCACGTGGGCAACGACAGTGACACCTGGAGGGGCGTGATTGGGAGGAACGGCCCCCCTGATCTGAACCCGAGCAGTGTTCAGTTATTGGACTTCTGTGCTAGTCACAGTTTGTCCATAACGAACACCATGTTCAAGCATAAGGGTGTCCATCAGTGCACGTGGCACCAGGACACCCTAGGCCGCAGGTCGATGATCGACTTTGTTGTCGTCTCATCTGACCTGCGGTCGTATGTCTTGGACACTCGGGTGAAGAGAGGGGCGGAGCTGTCAACTGATCACCACCTGGTGGTGAGTTGGATCCGATGGCGGGGGAAGAAGCTGGACAGACTCGGCAGGCCCAAGCGTACTGTAAGGGTCTGCTGGGAACGTCTGGCCGAGTCTCCTGTCAGAGAGATCTTCAACTCCCACCTCCGGCAGAGCTTCGACTGGATCCCGAGGGAGGCTGGAGATATTGAGTCCGAGTGGACCATGTTCTCCACCGCCATTGTCGAAGCGGCCGCTCGGGGCTGTGGCCGTAAGGTCTCCGGTGCCTGTCGGGGCGGCAATCCCCGAACCAGGTGGTGGACACCAGAAGTAAGGGATGCCTTCAAGCTGTAGGAGTCCTATCAGGCCTGGTTGGCTTGTGGGACTCCTGAGGCAGCTGATGGGTACTGGCAGGCCAAGCGGACTGCAGCCCGGGTGGTTGTGGAGGCAAAAACTCGGGCCTGGGAGGAGTTCGGTGAGGCCATGGAGAAGGACTATCGGCTGGCCTCGAAGAGATTCTGGCAAACCATCCAGCGCCTCAGGAGAGGGAAACAGTGCCCTACCAACGCTGTTTACAGTAGAGGTGGGCAGCTGTTGACCTCAACTGAGGATGTCGTCGGGCGGTGGAAGGAGTACTTCGAGGATCTCCTCAATCCCGCTGTCACTTCTTCCATTGAGGAAGCAGAGGATGAGGTATCAGAGGTGGACTCGTCCATCACCCGGGCTGAAGTCACTGAGGTGGTCAAGAAACTCCTCGGTGGCAAGGCACCGGGGGTGGATGAGATCCGCCCTGAGTACCTCAAGTCTCTGGATGTTGTGGGGCTGTCTTGGTTGACACGCCTGTGCAACATCGCGTGGCGGTCGGGGACAGTGCCTCTGGGATGGCAGACCGGGGTGGTGGTCCCTCTTTTTAAGAAGGGGGACCGGAGGGTGTGTTCCAACTATAGGGGGATCACACTTCTCAGCCTCCCCGGGAAAGTCTATGCCAGGGTTCTGGAGAGGAGAATACGGCCGATAGTAGAACCTCGGATTCAGGAGGAACAGTGTGGTTTTCGTCCGGGCCGTGGAACACTGGACCAGCTCTATACCCTCTACAGGGTGTTGGAGGGTTCATGGGAGTTTGCCCAACCAATCCACATGTGTTTTGTGGATTTGGAGAAGGCATTCGATTGTGTCCCTCGCGGCATCTTGTGGAGGGTGCTTGGGGAATATGGGGTCCTTTGCTAAGGGCTGTCAGGTCCCTGTACAACCGAAGCAGGAGCTTGGTCCGCATTGCCGGCAGTAAGTCAGACTTGTTCCCAGTGCATGTTGGACTCCGGCAGGGCTGCCCTTTGTCACCGGTTCTGTTCGTAATTTTTATGGACAGAATTTCTAGGCGCAGCCAGGGGCCGGAGGGTGTCAGGTTTGGGGACCACACAATTTCGTCTCTGCTCTTTGCAGATGATGTTGTCGTGTTGGCCCCTTCTAACCAGGACCTTCAGCATGCGCTGGGACGGTTTGCAGCCGAGTGTGAAGCGGTGGGGATGAAAATCAGTACCTCCAAATCCGAGGCCATGGTCCTCAGTCGGAAAAGGGTGGTTTGCCCACTTCAGGTTGGTGGAGAGTGCCTGCCTCAAGTGGAGGAGTTTAAGTATCTAGGGGTCTTGTTCACGAGTGAGGGAAGGATGGAACGGGAGATTGACAGACGGATCGGTGCAGCTTCTGCAGTAATGCAGTCGATGTATCGGTCTGTCGTGGTGAAGAAAGAGCTGAGCCGCAAGGCGAAGCTCTCGATTTACCAGTCAATCTACGTTCCTACTCTCACCTATGGTCATGAGCTTTGGGTCATGACCGAAAGGACAAGATCCTGGATACAGGCGGCCGAAATGAGCTTTCTCCGCAGGGTGGCCGGGCGATCCCTTAGAGATAGGGTGAGAAGCTCGGTCACCCGGGAGGAGCTCAGAGTAGAGCCGCTGCTCCTCCACATCGAGAGGGGTCAGCTGAGGTGGCTTGGGCATCTTTTTCGGATGCCTCCGGAACGCCTTCCTGGGAAGGTGTTCCGGTCCCGTCCCACCGGGAGGAGACCCCGGGAAAGACCTAGGACACGCTGGAGGGACTATGTCTCCCGGTTGGCCTGGGAACGCCTCGGTGTCCCCCCGGAAGAGCTGGAGGAAGTGTCTGGGGAGAGGGAAGTCTGGGCATCCCTGCTTAGACTGCTGCCCCCGCGACCCGGCCCCGGATAAGCGGAAGAAGATGGTATGGTATGGTATGGTAGGTATGTGCAGTGGGAGGCCCTCCCGAGCCATCTGTACATGCATGCCTGCTTTATTGCTCTCAAAATGTGCATAGAAATTGTTCACTTCTTCTGAAATAGTAGCAGACACATCCTCAGCACTGATTCTTCATTCCACATTAAATGATCCTATATTACAAAGAGTAATTTACATGTTTTGGATACATAATTTGCATATTTTCATATGTCTAAAAAAAATTTTTATGATACCGTGTTTTTTGTTTATGTCATTTGTGTCAAGTAGACACTTTTAGAAATGTTTTGGGGTGTCAAAAAAAACATCACTGCGTGGAGCACACTTACCATTAGGGAGTAAAATTAGAGATCTCACTTTTACCATACACAGGGTCTCAACATACCAATAAAGACAGACGAGGTACTAGCCCATTTGATGACTGTCCTCTGATATCAAAACTTCATACTTGAGTGTAATTGTCACGATATGCATTCATAGCTGTAGAAGGATTTATGCAGAGAGCTTTTCTGTGCTTTTTTTTCATTTCTTTGTTTCATTTTCTTTAATTTACTTTTCTTTCCCATCATCAAACAAAAAAGAAGCAAGGAGCAAGAATAACAAAATGGCAGACAGGATCAATTAAGGCAAGCTAACACACCCCATAAGCAAACTAAAACAATTTTAAATATACAGTGGGGAGAACAAGTATTTGATACACTGCCGATTTTGCAGGTTTTCACTGTGAGAAATCCAGAAAACCACATTTTTCTGTAAAAAGTAATTAATTTGCATTTTATTGCATGACATAAGTATTTGATACATCAGAAAAGCAGAACTTAATATTTGGTACAGAAACATTTGTTTGCAATTACAGAGATCATACGTTTCCTGTAGTTCTTGACCAGGTTTGCACACACTGAAGCAGGGATTTTGGCCCACTCCTCCATACAGGCCTTCTCCAGATCCTTCAGGTTTCGGGGCTGTTGCTGGGCAATACGGACTTTCAGCTCCCTCCAAAGATTTTCTATTAGGTTCAGGTCTGGAGACTGGCTAGGCCACTCCAGGACCTTGAGATGCTTCTTACGGAGCCACTCCTTAGTTGCCCTGGCTGTGTGTTTCAGGTCGTTGTCATGCTGGAAGACCCAGCCGCGACCCATCTTCAGTGCTCTTACTGAGGGAAGGAGGTTGTTGGCCAAGATCTCGCGATACATGGCCCCATCCATCCTCCCCTCAATACGGTGCAGTCATCCTGTCGCCTTTGCAGAAAAGCATCCCCAAAGAATAATGTTTCCACCTCCATGCTTCACAGTTGGGATGGTGTTCTTGGGGTTGTACTCATCCTTCTTCTTCCTCCAAACATGGCGAGTGGAGTTTAGACCAAAAAGCTCTATTTTTGTCTCATCAGACCACATGACCTTCTCCCTTTCCTCCTCTGGATCATACAGATGGTCATTGGCAAACTTCAAATGGGCCTGGACATGCGCTGGCTTGAGCCTGAAACTTGCGTGCGCTGCAGGATTTTAATCCATGACGGTATAGTGTTATGGCAGGTGAAAAGGGACTTTATTAAGCTATTGAAACGACCTAATGTGCATACCACCGCGTATGCGACCGTGTATACGTCTATACGCGTATGTGACCGTGTATACGTGTATACGTGTATGCACCCATGTATACGCGCTCCTATACCCGTATACACGACGCGTCAGTATACGCGCTCAGACGACTGCTTCAGTCGACTGACAAAAACGACTGAACGCACGTGTGTACGCGTGTAGATATTATCCTGTACAGTAGAGGGCGCAGAAACCCGGGGATCACTAGTCTGTACGAACAGGAAGTTGTTAAACACCTCCGACGAAGAGAAGAGGAACGGGTTAGTTTTTCGGCTAAATACAGGTGAGTTAAGATATTATTTTCATCTAGCTAAAACCACCAGGCATGTGGAGGTGCTTGGTTATGCAATACATTTAGTTACCAGTGAGTTTTGTTGCCTCGGTTTGCGAGCTACATTGTAATAATTGTTTTCACTCTCGAACATTTCATCAATGCAAACTGTGTCGGCCATTGGCTTTAGCCTATATGTCCTCCCTTCCCAATTTGAAGTTCATGTCCATTTCTCAATCAAACCATTGTAGCCCTATAACTGCAACATCTTTTTTAGGCTTATAATTTTTATTTGACCATGTTTATTACTGTCTTGGCTATGCTGCTTTCTCTGTATGAGTTTTAATAAGCGAGACTGGGTGGCTAGTTTAAACCACGGACAACGAATTCAAATCGCAGACATTTACATGTTTTTCATTAGTATATTTACAATTTTGCATCTCTCCTACAGGTTTCCCATGAAGAATCTATTTTATTGGACCCTTTTCTGTAAACAGGACTTCTTTCTCTTATATTTTTCTTCACAGAAAACTGATAGGCTTACGTATAATGTGTAGCCTATATAATTTATTTTTCAGTATTGTAGATATCATTTAAATGTGCATTGTAAATATGGAAATAATTGCTTTAACGACATCTGGTAATTATTCAATAAATGTACTATATACATATTCAAATGTTTCAGTTTTGTCTTTTGAATTTTCATGGAATTCCTAATTGTGAATTGCAGTTTTACATTGTGATTACACAGTGCAGATCGTGAGTGTCATATTTCTCTAGAGAGTAGTATAAAGACAATGTACTCCCTAGCTTATTTTCTTTTTCTTATTTTTGCCATTTTCAGTTATAAAATCAATAGCTTTATTTAAATAATAACAGCCAGCCATGTACGGGTAGTTTTATAACACCCGCCATATAATAAGGTTGTTAGGTACTAAAAAAGGTACTAAAAAAACATTATATTAAGAAATTGTATTTCAACAGAGTATTACATAGCACATTTTATTTCAGTTATACTGTGCTTAGTAGGGAGTGTATACGCTGACTTCAAATTATATTTTCCCATTCGTAACCAAAGTGAATGCATATTTAACCGTTAAAAGTAAAGGCAATATAAAAGCATAGGGAGGGTGTTTATAGTTGGATTATTTTTTGTGGAGTCGTGACTATTCTATCACAAATGTAGGCTGTAATTTGGAACAGAGACCACTGCAAGCCTAATGTTTGACAGTATTCTATCGTGCTAGTCTACTAAATCGATTTAATATAGGCCTAGCTGTAAACACAATTAAACAACGTAATAAAAACAAAGCTAATAGCTTGCTAAGACTATTTAAATATGGGCCTAGTTGTAATATTCCTTTAGTTTGTCGTTGTGTGTCATGGTAATGCAACAAACTTATTTACCAGCACTTTCATACTGACAAGACAAAAGTTGGAGCCGCCAATTATTTTAAGCGTACACGTTTGTAGACATTTTATAAAGCCGTTACCATCACAAATCGATAGGCTACCTTAATTATTGTTTATCAGGGAATGAAAGCATGACAACATAGGCTACTATTTGATTTTAAACGACCACGAATACTATGTTTTACATTGTATGTATAGGTATAGCCTACTTCGTAGCCGGTTTGCTATGACAAATAAATTAACATGAAATCATGTTTTTATGTAGCTGATATCACATGCCCCGCTCCACCAAATTCAGCAACATATTTTACAGTCAGAATATATCTAAATTAATAGAACGGAAAACTATGTATCTACCAAATGGCTTTTGGATCCACAGTTCTAGCAAAAGGTCTTATTTGAAACGCCGACAATTTAATCAATTCTGAGCGATTTTTGACAAAGAGTAGACTCATGTTCTTATTTACCAGACACCACTTCCATACCGTAATAATTCCCCGTTTATAAGCTGCACCGTGTATAAACCGCACCATTAATTGTATATCTTTGTATACAAACCCCAGTATTAACTGCATCTATAGCCTACATAAACCGCATTTGCCTGTAGAATTATGGCTAATACTTAATTCAGGGGTGTCATTTCAGCAAAAGCGGAGGCATGGCAATGTGACATGACATCTAGGACAGAGAGTGGAGGTCTAATAATCATTAGTCATTTGTTTAAACTTAACAGAAAATAAAGAAATTCATTGACTTACATGCCAACCTATTGTAGGTGTTCAAGACCTGCGTGAAGTTAGTCCCCAACCCAAAATAGGCTCAATCGTTTGTGCTGGTTTGTGCTGTTAACATTTTCGTTTGTGCTGCCTTCATTTTTTAGAATATTTAAGAATACTTTATAGATCAAATTCACTCAAAATAGGCTAAATTGTTTGTGCTCCGTTAGTGCTGATAAAGGTTTGTTTTTGCGACTGCCTTTCTTAACGATAATGACAGATATTGTGGAAAGGGAGTAAAGCCAGTGCGCTATCCCAACCTGGCTATCCAATAGAAATCTAGCTTATCAAAAACTGTAGCAGCACGAACAAAAGCAGCTGAACAAAATGCCTGAATGAGTGCATATTATGGTTGTAATAATATACGCATAATATGACCATACAGTAAAAAAACTTTCAATTTCAATAAGTGCTCCCCAAAGTCCAAGTTGACTCTCAAAAAGATCGATCCTTTCTATGGAGCACCCGCGGTCACACAGTTCACAGGTCCCAAAGCAGTAGTTTCATCTCTTGTTCATGCTCGTTAATTGCAAACTAGCCACCACTGATTTTTCTTTCCGCCTCTATTCATTTTGATAAGTTTAGCTATGTAGAACGTAACGTGGTCACAAACACACACATGCAAACACTCCAAACGTGCAACATGAATAGGCTATATACATTATATCATCATATTGCATGCACATGTGAGAAAACGATGAGCATGAGGAAACGATGAGCCCATCCATTTTTGCAAATCAATTTGAAGGCAATACAAGTTAAAAAAAATATATATTTTATAAAAAACAGATTCAAAGTATGGCAGCTGCCCTACCTTGCCAAACCCAGTTGATGCCTGGGCATGCACTGTACATTAATGTTAAACATCTGTCATAGGGGCTACCAAGATTAATTTGTTGAAGAATAAAATACGTTTTTGAAAACACTAACGCCAATTGTAACATATTTGCTACATTAATCTCTGAGACCACTACGTCCAAGCAATCATCTGTGAAAATGTTCGCTGGTGGAAAAATGTAAGCCATGTATTTACTGCTGTGATTGAAAATGTTTGCCAAATCTGCGTATAAGCCACCGTTTATAAACGGCGGTATTTGGCAAATCTCTGTCCTACCATAAGAAACACACATATTACAAAATATTTTAAAACATTAAATAATAAAATACGATTTTCTTTATAAATAGTGATCGATTGTATTCATTGTCGCTAATTGGCTAGCCAGGTAATATTCATTATATATAATGTACTTTACTTTTCCTGTTACATTTTAATTGTATGCATAATTGCAGGCTATATAAGAGGCTTGCCAATTAATTGTACAACAAAGGAGATTCTCAATGACTATATCATGAAAACAGTACCTATATAGCCGTGTTTGTTTAGGAAGAAGGGTTGACACATCTCTCCCTATGTAGCATATCTAGGCTCTGATTTTTTATCGTATCGCCCACTCATCCATTGAAGTCAGTCATTCATTTCGGGGTGATTAGCGCCTGCCTGGGTACCAACTACAACTTGTGTGCTTTTGGCTGATTATGAATACAGGATAACAACAAACAGCAGGTTAAATAGTTTTCAGTTTTTTAATTTAGAATTCTGACAAAGGACGAATGTAGCCTAATATACACATATTTAAGACAAGTTATGGAAGGAGGAGGGTTTAGCTTTCAAAATTGCTTTTTTTTTTATTACAAACTCAAACGCGAATTGGTTTAAACCAGGGGTGTCCAAACAATTCCAAGGAGTGTCTGCTGGTTTTCGCTCTCACCTTGTACTAGATAGTTAGGTTACTAATTGGTTAAAGTTTCTACCCTCACCTGGTTGTTTAGGTGAACTGGGAACCAATTTATAGGAAAAACCAAAAACCAGCGGACACTCGGCCCTCCGTGGAACTGTTTGGACACCCCTGGCTTAGGCATTTGACGGATCTAGTGCTAATGAACCCCAGACAGTCAGATGCTTATTTGTATTTCCTGTTCATGCGAAAAGATTCTTGAAAGACCAGTGCTCTCTACCGGATAAGTCAATAAATACATACATGTATACACGTGCGTTCAGTCGTTTATGTCAGTCGACTGAGGCAGTCGTCTGAGCGCGTATACTGACGCTACGTGTATATGTGACTGAACAGTGCGACTATGTTGGACGACTGAACGTGTATACCACCGCGTATGCGACCGTGTATACGTGTATACGCGTATACGACCGTGTATACGTGTATACGCGTATACGACCGTGTATACATGTATACGCGTATGCATACGCGTATACACTACATACACGTATACATAGACGTATACATGTATACACGGTTGTATACGCGTATAGACGTATACGCGGTCGCATACGCGGTGGTATACACGTTCAGTCATCCAACACAGTCGCACTGTTCAGTCACCTATACGCGTAGCGTCAGTATACGCGCTCAGACGACTGCTTCAGTCGACTGACATAAACGACTGAACGCACGTGTATACATGTATGTATTTATTCACTAATCCTGGCGAGGGCGCTGGTCTCTCGTGGATTTTTATTCTAAAGAAGGCTGAACCGTATACCGGAAGGAGCTTTTTGCAAGTTTAGTGCGTGTTTATACAGTATTTTATTCAGTGTAGCCAACAGTTAAGGAAAATCTGTGTTTTAAATAATTGAAATCGAATCCGTTTTTTTCTGTTTTAATATACTTCAAGTGAACAACCCTGTGTTGACAAGGGCAGAGAAATATATGCATGTGATGCCTGATATCTTGTCAAAAATCGCACAGCGATTAGCTTGCTACAAGAACTCTAGATCAAATAGCCACTTGATGGCTAAAAGTAGTTTCCCTTTCTATTCAGACAAATTCGGACAGTAAAATATGTTGCTGAATTTGTTCGAGCAGGATATTTGATAGAAGCTAAACTAAAACATGATTTTATTTGAAGGAAATATATTTTAAACGTTTGTTATATAGGCTAGCATATATTTCTTATTTCGTTTATTGTTCAACATTTTTTTTCACCATACCAGAGTCAATGCATATTTAACAGTTAGAATTGAATGGAAAATGAAAGAATAGGGAGGGTGTTAATAGTTACCAAATGGTTATGGAATTACTATTTGTGGAGCCGTGATTATTCTAGCACAAAGTTAGGCTAGATTTTGAAACCCAGACCTAAGCAATTCTGAGTAATGTTTGACAGAGTATCCTATGTACTGTTAATCTATTAAATCGATTTGAGATAGCTCGACATTCGTTTAGGAATGGCATAAAACATAGCCTAGCTAATAGCTTGGTAAGAATATTTATTTAAATATATTTATATATGCTAGGTTTGTTGCAAAGTTTTGCAGCAAGGTAATGCAACAAACCTATTTATTTACCAGAACACATTTTACAGTACAAATATTGCTTATAGGCTATTTCACAAAACGGTTTTATAGTTTATTGTGGCCAGAAACCTATACTGACATGAAGGATGACTGGAGCCGCGATTCATTTTGACAGTAGACCTATATCAGCACAATTTTGAGACTTATTTAATACAGCCAGTCACAATCCCCAATAAATAAATGACATTTCTTTAGCCAGGCCATGAAAAAATTACAACTTGCTATATGTCTGATTTTACACGAACAACATGCTTTGCATTTTATGTATTAGCGCTTCTTGCCAAGTTTGCGCTATGGCAAATTTATGATGTTTTTTTCAGTACCTTCTTAAACGTAGTAGCCTATACATGAGTAATTAGATTGACACGGGTGTTGGTAAGACTACATGGTCATAGCTGAATAGAATTCTACTGTTGGTATTTAAATAAAGTTATTGATTTAATGAAACTGAAAATGTACTACTATTTGTACTACACTCTAGGGAAATATGATACTCCCGATCTGTACTGTGTAATCACAATGTAAAACTGCAATGCACATGTTAGGGATTCCATGAAAAGACTCAAAAGACAAGAGAGAACTAAAATATTTGAACATGTATGTAGTACATTTATTGAATAATAATCAGTCGTTAAAGCATTTATTTACATAATGAATATTACCTGGCAAGCCAATTAGCTCAATGAATACAATCGATCGCTATTTGTAAAGAAAATCTTATTTTATTAATGAGTGTTTTAAAATATAGTTTTTAATATGTGTGTTTCTTATGGTAGGACTGAGATTTGCCAAATACCGCCGTTTATAAACTGAGGCTTATACACAGATTTTGCATTTTCAATCACAGCAGTAAATACATGGCTTACCCTACACTTTTGAAACACTTTCCACCTGGTAACATTTTCACAGATGATTGCTTGTACGTAGAGGTCTCAGAAACTCATGTAGCAAATATGATACAATTGGGGTTACAGGGTTTTCAAAAACATATTTTATTCTTCCACAAATTAATCTTGGTAGCCCCTATGACAGATCTTTTAATATTGATGTACAATACATCCGTCAATTGGGTATGGCAAGGTAGTGCAGCTGCCATACTTTGAATCTGTTTTTTTTCTCAAATAAAAATGAGAAACGAATATAACTTCTATTGCCTTTAAATTGATTGCAAATATTGATGGGCTCATCGTTTCCTCATACTCATCGTTTTCTCACATGTGCATGCAGTACGATTATTTAATGTACATAGCTTATCAGTATTGCACGTTTGGAGTGTTTGAATGTGTGTGTTTGTGACCACGTTACTTTCTACATAGCTAAACATATCAAAATGTTTAGAGGTGAGAAGAAAAACCAGTGGTAGATAGTTTGCAATTAACGAGCATCGAACAAGAGATTAAACGACTGCTTTGGGACCGGTGAACAGTGTGATCGCTGGTGCTCCATAGAAAGGATAGATATTTTTGAGAGTCAACTTGGACTTTAGGGAGCTCTTATTTAAAAAAAAAAATCTTACTGTATGGTATATATTATTACATGCATAATATGCACTCATTATTTATCTTTGAACAAGAAAATAGACTGCTGATTCAAAAAAACTCGTCAGTGAAAATGAGTGTCAGTGAGTTAACTTGTTCTTTCCTCCATGTTTGTCGACATGTAATTGTGTAATTGGTTATGGAAGCATTTTGCCCAGCTGCTTCTGTTTGTGCTGCAACAGTTTTTGGTATATAACCTACATTTATACTGGATAGCGCACTTGCTTTACTCACTTTCCACAATAGCTCTGTCATTATCGGTAAAAAAAAAAGGCAGTCGCAAAAACAAACCTTTATCGGCACAAACGGAGCACAAATTATTTAGACTATTTTAAGTGAATTTGACCTATAAAGTAATCTTAAAGATTCTTTAAAAAAAAAGAAAATTCTGAAGACACGGCAAAACTGAAATATTAAAATATGTATAGAGTACATTTATTGAATAATAAGCAGTATTTCCATATTTAGAATGTACATTTAAATTATATCTACAATACTGAAAAAGAAAGTATATAGGCTACAAATTACAAGGCAGGCCGGTCAGTTTTCTGTAAAAAAAAATGTAAGAGAAATAAGTCCCGTTTACAGACATGGGTGAAATAAAATAGATTCTTCATGGGAAACCTGTAAGAGAGATGCAAAATCGTAAATATACTAATAAAAAACATGTTAATGTTTGCGATTTCAACTCGTTGTCTGTGGTTTTAACTAGCTACCCAGTATCGCTTGTGTTAAAACTCATACAGAGAAAACAGCATAGACATAGCTGAGACAATAAAAAAAAAAAAGGTCAACTAAAAATGTAGCCTAAAAAAGATGTTGCGGTTAAATAGATTGAGCAATGGACATGAACTTCGGTTTGGGAAGGAAGGAGGTACAGGCTATAGCCGATGGTTTACGGCCACATTGATGAAATGTTCGAGAGTGAAAAATTATTTACAATGTCGCTAGCAAACAGAGGCAACAAAACTCACTCTAACTAGCTATATTGCATAACCAAGCAATATATTGCATATATTGCATAACTCAACATGCCTGGTGGTTATATTGCATAACCAAGCAATATATTGCATATATTGCATAACTCAATATGCCTGGTGGTTTTCGCTAGATGAATGACTACCGTAACTCACCTGTAGAAAAACGAACCTATGCCTCTCTTCGTCGGAGGTGTTTAACAACTTCCTGTTCGTACAGACTAGTGATCCCCGGGTTTCTGCGCCCTCTACTGTACAGGATAATATCTACACGCGTACACACGTGCGTTCAGTCGTTTTTGTCAGTCGACTGAAGCAGTCGTCTGAGCGCGTATACTGACGCGTCGTGTATACGGGTATAGGAGCGCGTATACAAGGGTGCATACACGTATACACGTATACACGGTCGCATACGCGTATAGACGTATACACGGTCGCATACGCGGTGGTATGCACATTAGGTCGTTTCAATAGCTTAATAAAGTCCCTTTTCACCTGCCATAATAGTGTGTTACTAATGGTTTTCTTTGAGACTGTGGTCACCAGCTCTCTTCAGGTCATTGACCAGGTCCTGCCGTGTAGTTCTGGGCTGATCCCTCACCTTCCTCATGATCATTGATGCCCCACAAGGTGAGATCTTGCATGGCGCCCAAGACCGAGGGAGATTGACCATCATCTTGAACTTGTTCCATTTTCTAATAATTACGCCAAATATTGTTGCCTTCTCACCAAGCTGCTTGCCTATTGTCCTGTAGCCCATCCCAGCCTTGTGCAGGTCAACAATTTTATCCCTGATGTCCTAACACAGCTCTCTGGTCTTGGCCATTGTGGAGAGGTTGAAGTCTGTTTGAGTGTGTGGACAGGTGTCTTTTATACAGCTAACGAGTTCAAACAGGTGCAGTTAATACAGGTAATGAGTGGAGAACAGGAGGGCTTCTTAAAGAAAAACTAACAGATCTGTGAAAGTCGGAATTCTTACTGGTTGGTAGGTGATCAAATACTTATGTCATGCAATAAAATGCAAATTAATTATTTAAAAATCATTCAATGAGATTTTCGGGATTTTCTTTTTATATTCCGTCTCTCACCTTTGAAGTGTACCTATAATAAAAATAACAGACCTATACATGCCTGGTAAGTAGGAAAACCTGCAAAATCGGCAGTGTATCAAATACTTGAAAAAGCACACAAAACCAATATTTAAGTATATATATATTTAGGATATATATATATATTTAGGATATATATTAAAAAAATATATATAAAAATTGGCCTGTACTGTACTAAGTATTGTAAAGTGGATATAAAAGTCTACAGACCTCTGTGAAAATGGCAGGATTTTGTGATGTAAAGAAATGAGACAAAGATAAATCATGTCAGAACAAAAAAACAAACTGAAATCTTTGAGGGTGAAAAATTTAAAATAAAAACATTAACAATAACCTGGTTGCATAAGTGTGCACACCCTTAAACTAATACTTTGTTGAAGCACCTTTTGATTTAATTACAGCACTCAGTCTTTTTGGGTAGGAGTCTATTTGCCCACTCTTCTTTGCAAAAGCACTCCATATCTGTCAGATTGCGAGGACATCTCCTGTGCACAGCCGTCTTCAGATCACTCCACAGATGTTCAACTGGATTCAGGTCTGGGCTCTGGTTGCGCCATTCCAAAACCTTAATCTTCTTCTGGAGAAGCCATGCTTTTATGGATATTGATGTGTGCTTTGTTCATGTTATAAGTCACATTAAAGGTGGAAAAGGTTCTGACATGATTTATCTATGTGTCATTCTTTTACGTCACAAGAACCTGGAATTTTAACAGGGGTGTGTAGACTTTTTATATCCACTGTATGTAATGAAATGTAATTAATACATTTAGAATAAATGTACAAATATATTACCAAATGTATATAAAATGTATCGAAACATTTTGTAGCTGCATTTCAAAATGAATTAGAAAATACATACTACATATATTTGTCAATACATTTAGGAAATATATTTTTTAATAATTTTTTTAAATGTACAATGGTATTTGGCAGGCCGCGTCTCGAACCCATGATGTTTGTTTTCCAAGTTTAAGTATAGTTTAAATATAAAGCTCCGGAATAAATTCAGAGACCACTGCACCTTTTTCTTTCCTTTCCAAAAAAGTTGAAAAGGAAAGTTTTGAGTGAGGAACAGAAGCATTCAATTTGCAATGGTCTTTTAATTTTAACCCTTCTATTTTCCAATACCATTAAATTGTATTTTGTTTCAGGATTAAAATGTTTTGATAACACACAACTGAAATACAACTCTAAAAATAGTTTTAAATGTTTCGTTACAGTCAAGAATAAGACACTGGTGGTTTAGAAAGCTGCTGAGTGCAGTTATAAAACAGACACATGCATACATACACATGCAGTCATACTCACTATGCCTACCATGGTCAGTTTTTCTTTGAGTAGCCATTGCTTGGTTATATGTGATACAGTAGAGGGCCATCATTAGGAGGTTGATGGTTGAAAATGCTGCTTATTGCAGTTACAATATATTTGATCTAAGCTCTACATGTTGCCAAGTGAAACAGGCCTCCCTTTTTCACAAGTTTATATTAGATTACCATTTATGTACAGCTCCAGAAAAAATTAAGAGACCCCTGCAACTTTCTCTTTTCTTTCCTAAAAAGTTCAAAAGTAACATTTTGAATGTGGAAACGAATCGTTCCATTAGCAGTGGTCTCTTAATTTTAACCCTTTTGTTCCTACCTCAAAACCTTCCTTTTCAACTTTTTTGGAAAGGAAAGAAAAAGGTGCAGTGGTCTCTTAATTTTTTCTGTTGCTCTATTTTCCATAGATTCATTGTGGACCTCTGAGCAACAACTTCAGTATCAACTTAACTGTGCTGAAGGTCCTCTGCCGAGACCTGTGGGTTCTGCTCTGTAGATCTGACCGGTTTTCATACAAATCCTTGTAATGGTTTCTCCTTCCTTTGACTTGCACTTTTCAATTTAACAGCAATGTTCTCGTTGAAATTGGTAACTGGAAGTGTTGAATTTTCTCTAGTCTGTTGCAGAAAGGTAGCACGTTTCAGAGGTCAGGTCAACGTCTGTTTACAGAAATATTATTTATTCCGGGGGTGCCTGGAACAAGCATTTTTTTTATTCTAGAGTAACCCAGCTAACAATTTTCCGTTGTCACAATGTTGTTACGACGTTATCTGGTGACCGATATTAGGTAGCAACAATGTTGTCAGTTACGTTGTCACAACTGGAAAAGTGAAAGTTTTCTTGTTGTCGCTACAACGTAACTAATTGACGTTGTCAGTTGGTCGCTAGCATGTCGTAGCAACGTGGTATTTATACGTTTTTCGGTTGGTAATCGCAAATCCCATGCATGCTATCCAGTTGACCATTCACTGCCCTTTTCGTCTTACATTTTTTATATTCATACGTACAGCTATAGGTACAGCTAAGTTCATTTCTGTCCAGTCAACATCTTGACAGTTTTCTCCAACCTTGTGTTCACCTACTCCAACTGTTCCATGAAATCTTAAATGTGCACAACACATTTCAGCAAGGTTCTACACCGAGGTTTGGTTTTACAGTGAGGTATTACGTATAAATATCATACATTTATTTTATCAACCCCTTCCCAGATATAATAATGGCAATGCTGTGAGTTCCTCAGTCCAGACATTTTTTCCTAGCAAATTCCATGACATATCTTGTAATATACAAGAGCTCCATATGTAGCAAAAAAAGTATATACATTTATAAACAAACCAGAACATTTATGCATTTAAAAAAATATTTTATTTATCACCCACCTCACACTCCCAAGTTGGTCAACAGCACAGAAATTAAAATCAGAACTGTGTGGGCCTTCATAACCACCAGGAAGGATTAAGTAGCAAATTGCATCTAGTTAACTCCAATGAAACTGTAGGTCTTCAATGGCAATAGCTATGATGAACATTATTTTTTTCCGCTAGTAGAGTTCTATCCTTCTCCAATCATTGACATTTTTGTTCCAGCTATCAACTGATCACATTTTGAAATATTACAAAACTGGCCATTTTACAAATAATTTAAATATAAGAACACAAGCAAATATGATTCCTTTACTCTTCATTGGGTTCTTTTCTTTTCAAATGATTAAGAATTGGGAAATCATGAAGATAAGAAAAGATTTACAATACATTTAAACAAAAAATTAATATTATCTAACTGACAAAATACAATCACACAAGCAAAGACGGACACTTTACTCTTCCTTGTTGTCAAGTCTTCAATTCTCTCTTCACCTTCCTCTGCCATTGAACTGTTGCTGCCCCTGGACAATGAAAACCAGTTTAAAAACAGTAAAGAACAGAGTGCCAACCATTTGTTTAAATTATTTCATAATTTATTTATATCACTTTTACAATTTTGTCAAATATCTTGTTTGAATCATTACTTGTGGAACTCATAGTAAAAATCTTTACATTTGAGTACTTGTGGGGTGACTCGATGTTTGAAAAAAGTTACCAACCCCGTGTTGCCAACTTAGCGACTTAGTCGCTAGATTTAGTGACTTTTCAGACCCCCTTAGCGATTTTATTTAAATTAAAATCTAAGTAACCAGGTAAAGGGAGTTCAAAACTAACCAATGATCAATAAAATAAAAAGGAAGAGTGTAAATTATCAATTATGGTCACTGGTTAGTTATGAACTCTGTTTAGGTAATTTAGCTCATCCTTAGCAACTTTCCAAAACTGGTGAACACAGCCAAATACTTCTACTTTTTACACCACTGCATAAAAGAGGGCCATGAAACATTATTTTGTTTACATTTCTAAATAATGACAACATAGTGTATATGAAGCTAAAAATAAATAGAAATTGCCTGCTTGCATATAGTGATATCATGCATCTTTAGCTAGTTATAACATACCCTAATTGACTAGAGCTGGCTAACAAGTAGCCTACCTTGTTGTGTAGGTAGCTATCTTTAAATAAAGCTATAATTGTTGTTGTGTTTTCTGTCACTGGCAAGCTATTCACATTTCTGAAGGTCAGAAGGTCATTGCATGAACACGCTTTCCTCACCTGTATGGGAAACTTAATTAAATGACGTAATGACAATGAAAAAACGTACGTACCAGTTTCAGAAAAGTTAAACTCCTATTTTCGTTGCTACAAAGTACTTTGCTTACGAGGTAATTACTTGTCAACACATCAGAAACCATATTCCAAACATTTCAGAGTTCAGCTGAAAAAAAAATAATACTCCAATACACGCAATTTCTCAATTCAAATGCCATAATCTCTCACAATACCAGATGGAAGGCATACACAAATTTACTGTGCACGCACCGAAGTGCCGCAACTTCGCTGTAGTATGTACTCCTAAATAGTCGTGAGACGTTTACCTCAGCAATTACATGACCGGTGGCTGTAGTACCTCTGATGTGTTTATGTTTTTTACTCCAGTTTAAGGTCATTATGATTTAGTCGTGTCTGTGAGTTCTCTCTTGCTCTGGTTAGCCCAATACTGTACTATTATTTAGTCGCTATCATAGTTTTTTCGAATTGATAACAATTTTCTGTTAACCTTTCAAACTACAGCAAGGTACTTTCAGTTTTTCTAATCTAGCAATTTTCAAATTTAGCTATTTTATTATTTAGTTGTGTAGTTTACTCGGTATACCTTGCTAGCAACAGCAGGTACAGCAAGTTTTTTGTTACAGTAACATACCTGGCTAACGAGCTACTGCAGATAGTTAACAAACACGACTACCTAACAAATATCTGCTTAGTGCGTTAAGCCGACATAATTTCTGGACAAGGAATCTCAGGTAAGCTTATTAACTTCTTTATAAAGCAGATCTGTATTTATCTGACGTATTAGCTAAAATCACTTTGGTAGTTACCATCAAATAACATTAACTCGGTAGAGCAAGCCAACTAGTTTTAGCAAGCTACAATACAGTAAGTCAGCTACTACCCCAGCTAGGCTGAGCTCAGTGCAAGAGGTGCTTCACTTGCTGGGACAGAAATAAATACTCCGGTAGAGTTTGAGTATTCAAGGTGTGACTAACCGTGCAGTAATCATCATGTTTTCAGAGTATTTCCGTCGTGTACTTTTTGCTGTAATGTGCACTAGGCTACCGCCCAACAAGCAAACACGCCAGTGGCCCACCGGCGGCCCACTATCATTTTGCCGCTGCGGCCGCTGAGTGTTTCTGCAAACCAGTAGGCCGCTTTCATGACAATGCCTTCTAACAACCCAGCAAGCAACACACCAGTGACCCACCAGCGGCCCACTAGCGTTTTTCCGCTGCGGCCACCGGGCGTTTCTGCAAAGCTTTCGGTCAGCGGGCCGCCGGCGGCAGCCGCTTCTTTTTATAGTGCACATTGTAGTCGGGCCGCCGGTGGGCCGCTTCTAACAATACCCTGATTAGCGGCTCACCGGCGGCCCGACGGCAGCTAGCCGCTTTTATGCAATAAACCTAGCGGAATGTCTCACGCCCCAATATTATATTTTATTTATAATAATACTTTATAATCATTTTGGTCATATCACAAATGACAATGAACTGAATAAAATGTAAACAATTTATTTCAAATAGTGCAAGATGCATACAAAAAAAACATGCATTATACAGCAAGCATACAAAATAAACATGTGCAAATGAATTGAAATTAAAATTGTACAAAATCAAATAGTTCTAGAAAACGTGTCCAGTAACAGATAGTAAAATTACAGTATTTGAATGTGAAAGTACAAAATAAACAATACAATACAAAATAAACAAGGGCTAGAATGGCAGTAATATACATAAGTATGACCTAGCAGCAATCAATAGTTATTGAATATCAGATACATCAGTGCAATAAGCTGATGAATGGTGGCATAATACTACAACTACAGTCAGAATTAAGAACATTCACACAGTACTGCAGCTTAGCAACAATATTGGTTCTGGACAGTCTCATCAATGGCATCCCGGTTGGAAAGAATCTTCCTTATGGTTCCTGTTATACAGTTATCAGATATTGTACTTAAATGGTCTGACATGATTTTGAGAATTGCATGACATTCAAGACAAATGAAATGTTTCATGAAGACAACATGCTAGCGCAACTATAGTCTTGTTTTTACCTGATTGTAGAGCCAGCTGTGCCCTCAGCTTGACCTTCTCTTCAGTCAGCCACATGATCTTGTCCAAATGTTCTGAAAGTACAGACAGACAGTTAATTATTCAGTCCTAAATATCTGGTTATTTTACAATCAACTCAAATCGCAGTGTCCACCAAAATGTTCATTCTTACCTTCATGTGCAGAGCTAAAATTTCCCCTACCTCTGCCTTCTTGCCCTTAAAAATAAATTGAAATTGACAAGTTAAGCATCCGGGTTAAGTGAATGAACCCACAATTACCTATGTAGCCATCCTCTACATGGTGGCGGGGAGTACCTCTCTGGTGCCTTGGAGTACTGTGCTTGCTCAATCCTAAAAATAAACATAAAAGTTGGTGAACAGGTAAATATGGTGAAACCAAGTAAACTTGCAGCAATTACGAGATCAACATGTAATTCACCTACCTGGGCGTGGAACTGCTGCCACACAGTCATCCTCCTCCGGGAACAAAACTACAGAAAACACCATCACCTGAAAGCAATGTTTAGAAAAATGGCAGCATAAGACACACACAGGCTAGCTAAGTACAATGTGGATACACAGACACCTCAGTAACGGAATGAGCTAGTCTAAATTTACTGCCAAGAGTAACGTTATATAACATTACACAAAGAAACACGATTCAGCCAATGTTATGTATCAGTTGATAAAAGTTACAAGGAGTAAGCACATATTATACAATTCTAAATTGTTGATACTCTAAGAAACACGATTTAGACAAGTTATCTAACGATTACCATACCTGTTCAACTGTTGATATGCGAAGAATCACAAAACATCCGAACTTGAGGATAAACGTAGAAACAAAAAATAGTAAGCAAACAAACTTGTGGACACACAAAAAAAACGAGGGTTACTGTAGGTATTTCATATCAGGCCAACGCTGTTTTTTTCAAGCTCAGTTTCTATAACTTGTTTTCCCGCCAATGGTTTAGACTGCGTTCAGCAACCAGTAACTTGACTAAAGAATTTGAATGTTAATATAATATTGCAAACAGTCACTGTTTAATACAAAACAGTCATTACGTTCTTACTCAGTAACCTAACAACACTTAACGCTAGTTATTTATAATATCGCAGAACAGAACTGACTCTGCGTTCAACAATATTCGGTCTGATGTCCAAAAAATCCTTGATCTTCATTTGTTTCGGCAGTTCATCAAGTTGTAGTAAAACAATGCGATAATCCAGATGTTGCATTGTCCAATTCAGAGCATATAGCTTATACCTTATACACTTTGAACAAGAGTTGACGAGAGAACCAAGTCGCTACAATGAATGTTCGTTCCAACGTGGGATCCAAATGGCGACTGTCTTGCCCGTAGACATATGGGAAGATATTATAGTAAGCAATGGCGAGATGTGTTTACTGTACATGTCAACACAAAGGTCCTTTACACAAGCAATAGTGCAATAGTTAAAGTCTATTTTATTTATAAACTACCAATATTCACCAAAATTCGATAAAATAAATAAAATAATCAGTACAAGAATGCTGGGAAATTTTAGCTCTGCACATTTTTATTATTAAAGTGTATTCATTTGTTTTGAGGTTTTCATTTGAGTATTTGTTTTTATGTTATTGTACTTTCATATCCACCTTATTCTCGGGGTGGCTACTGTAGAAATGATTATGGGTGCAACTTCCGGTGAGATAGCGGAAAGAGCCGTTTCCTAGTACCGCTAATGTTAGCCCCAGCCAGAGTGGTAGAGAAAGACAGAGTTTCTTTCTAAAGAAATTACAACTATAATTTAACTAAAAATGGGTTTTGTTTTAACATTTGTCTGCATTATTCTTTTTATAAAATGTCATTGCAGAGCTTTGGTACCAGTTGCGGTGTTCGCGGCTGTACTAACAACCAGACTAAACTAAATCTGTGGCTTTAACAACAGCGTGTTGACCACACACCCGCAACAAAAAGGGATTGTTCTTGTGACAAACGGTAAAGTTTCCATCGCCTGCCAACATATGAGGAATGCAAAAGTAAGTGTCTGAAAAACCGAGCAGCAAAGAGACCACCCAAAACCCTGTATGCTAATCGTATCCTACTTTGTGGTCGGGCTATGAAAGACCTCCACAGAAGAGTTGTCGGGTCCTCAAAAGGATTGACAGCAGTGCCAGGAGAACATCAGGTAGGCTATGATTGGAGGTGTAGAGATGACACGGCATTGTAGTGTTTGTTTGGTAACGTTAATGACAACCATTTAATTCAGTTAGTTCATGGTACGAAGTGCAGGGCAGCCTTAAACTAAAAATAGTTTATGATTATCTGTGTGTTGAAAAAAATCCAGATAGTAGCCTAACATTAGTTATAAAAAAAAAAAACTCTCCCCAGATCTATATATATATATATATATATATATATACACTCACCTAATGGATTCTTAGGAACACCATATTAATACTGTTTGACCCCCTTTCGCCTTCAGAACTGCCTTAATTCTACGTGGCATTGATTCAACAAGGTGCTGAAAGCATTCTTTAGAAATGTTGGCCCATATTGATAGGATAGCATCTTGCAGTTGATGGAGATTTGTGGGATGCACATCCAGGGCACGAAGCTCCCGTTCCACCACATCCCAAAGATGCTCTATTGGGTTGAGATCTGGTGACTGTGGGGGCCATTTCAGTACAGTGAACTCATTGTCATGTTCAAGAAACCAATTTGAAATGATTCGAGCTTTGTGACATGGTGCATTATCCTGCTGGAAGTAGCCATCAGAGCATGGGTACATGGTGGTCATAAAGGGATGGACATGGTCAGAAACAATGCTCAGGTAGGCCGTGGCATTTAAACAATGCCCAATTGGCACTAAGTATGCCAAGAAAACATCCCCCACACCATTACACCACCACCACCAGCCTGCACAGTGGTAACAAGGCATGATGGATCCATGTTCTCATTCTGTTTACACCAAATTCTGACTCTACCATCTGAATGTCTCAACAGAAATCGGGACTCATCAGACCAGGCAACATTCTTCCAGTCTTCAACTGTCCAATTTTGGTGAGCTCGTGCAGATTTTTCCTATTTGTAGTGGAGATGAGTGGTATCCGGTGGGGTCTTCTGCTGTTGTAGCCCATCCGCCTCAAGGTTGTGCGTGTTGTGGCTTCAGAAATGCTTTGCTGCATACCTCGGTTGTAACGAGTGGTTATTTCAGTCAAAGTTGATCTTCTATCAGCTTGAATCAGTCGGCCCATTCTCCTCTGACCTCTAGCATCAACAAGGCATTTTCGCCCACAGGACTGCCGCATACTGGATGTTTTTCCCTTTTCACACCATTCTTTGTAAACCCTAGAAATGGTTGTGCGTGAAAATCCCAGTAACTGAGCAGATTGTGAAATACTCAGACCGGCCCGTCTGGCACCAAAAACCATGCCACGCTCAAAATTGCTTAAATCACCTTTCTTTCCCATTCTGACATTCAGTTTGGAGTTCAGGAGATTGTCTTGACCAGGACCACACCCCTAAATGCATTGAAGCAACTGCCATGTGATTGGTTGATTAGATAATTGCATTCATGAGAAATTGAACAGGTGTTCCTAATAATCCTTTAGGCGAGTGTATATAGCCTAGCCTCAGAAACTAAAGCTAATATAGGCTACATGTCATTAGAAAATTGCCCATTATAAAATAGTTGTTAGTTGCAAACTAATATTACAAAAAATTTTACTATCAAAACAATCAACACTTTACCTTCCAAAGTATTGTACCTGCATGGCTGCAAGATCAGCCTGGTCCAGCAACACATGAGCACCCAGCTGTTTGTATTTCACCCGACGATGAAACTAAAACCCAGGACCGGTGATTAGGGACTTTAAGGCTCTGAATAGGCTCCATGTCTGCTTTAAGGTAGACAAGGTTGTGTCCCACCTCCTTTATTAAAACGCGACCGACTTTATTGCTGTGGAGGTACTGATAAGACTCAGAGTTTTCAGGTTATTCATAGCTTCACCGTCCGTAGCAACAGAGTTGATAAAATAGCTAAATACGCTAATGTACTTTATCTGAGGACACTTTTTCAGGTCGTCCTCCCATCCCTCAATAGTAGAAGGCTGAAGTATAATCACATTGTCCCGTTTGAGGTGTAACAGGCTGTGTTCTGTTGAAGTCTAACAACTCCCGAGTTGGTTTGATGGAAAGGAGAATAACACACCAGGAGTCAGGTCAATTCCAATACCGTATATGCCGCCCCACAATGTCCGAAGATCAGCAGTCACACAAGTATTATTTATACTCCCAATACGCCTAAAAAGCGGGGGTGGTGGTAGCCAAGCATGTGTGCCATTGGTCCAGTTTATGTTCTTTACCTTATATGTGTACGTGCAGCCCAACCATCATCTTGCCCTTTGTGGTTTCTGTCTTGTCTATTCTTAATTCACCCCTACCCAGACTTTGTGTGTGTGTTGTTAATCTGTCCCCCTCTGTTTCCTGTTAGTCTGACACACAGGCTTAGTCTACTCTTCCACCCCAGAAACAGCCTAAATAAGATTTCCTGTTTTCTTCTTGCTACTTTCAGTTTCAGCTTATGCTACAGACATTCAGCATTTTGCTTCAATGCTCACCACAGTTTGACAGCTTATACATTCAGTGTATCCACAGTTCCCACACGTTTTATTTCCCAAACGCTGAAAGACAATTAGCGTACCGCAATGACTGTTTATGACCGTTACCATGGCAATCACAGGCTCGGCGTACCTATAATTCATGCAAGGTATCATGGGAGCTAAGAATAAGGTGGATATTTTTCTTTGTAAAGCACATTGAATTGCTTCGATGTATGAATTGTGCTATATAAATAAACTTGCTTGCATAACAAAATTTGAGAGAAGTGTAATAATTCTGACAAGTGGCATTGCCCAAGAAGCTGGCAACAAAGAAAAAAATGAACTGACACCTGTTCAAAAGTCTGCATACCCTTAGTTCTTAATACTGTGTATTGCCCCTTTTAGCATCAATTACAGCGTGCAGTCTTTAGTTGTTAGTTGGCTCCGAATTCTTGCAGGTGGTATAGCTGCATTCGTCTTGGCAAAATGCCTCCAGGTCATGCAAAGTCTTTGGTTGTCTTGCATGAACCGCACGTTTGAGACCCCCCCTCCTTAGTGGCTTGATGATATTATGGTCAGGAGATTGTGATGGCCACTCCAGAACCTTCACCTTTTTCTGCTGTAACCACTGGAGGGTCAACTTGGCCTTGTGCTTAGAGCCATTGTCATGCTGGAAAGTCCAAGAGTGTCCCATACGCAGCTTTCATGCAGAAGAATGCAAATTGTCTGCCAGTATTTTCTGATAACATGCCAATTTTCACAAGATTCCCTGTGCCTTTAGAGATCACAAACCCCGAAAACATCAGTGAGCCACTACCATGCTTCACATTGGGGATAGTATTCTGTTCACTATAGGCCTTGTTGACCCCTCTCCAAATATAGTGCTTATGGTTGTGACCATAAAGCTCTATATTGGTCTCGTTACTCCAAATTACAGTGTGCCAGTAGATTTTTTTCAAGTATTGTCGTATTGTGCTCCTTGAATACAGCAGCCTGTATTTCTCCTGAGGTTACCTAAAGGTTCGTCTTTGTATCCCGAACAATTCTTCTGGCAGTTTTGGCTGAACTCTTTCTTGATGTACCTTACCTTGGCATCAAGAGATCCCCAAATGTTCCACTTCCTAATAAGTGATTGAACAGTACTGAGTGGCATTTGCAAGGCTTTGGATACCTTTTTATATCCTTTTCCATCTTAAGTTCCATTACCTTGTTACGCAGGACTTTTGACAGTTCTGTTCTGCTCCCCATGGCTCATTATCTAGCCTGCTCAGTGCATCCACATGAGAGCTAACAAACTCATTGACCATTTATATACCAACACTAATTGCAATTTTAAAAGCCACAGGAGTGGGAAATTCATCTTTAATTGACATTTTCACTTGTGTGTCACCTTGTGTGTTTGTAACAAGGCCAAACATTCAAGGGTATGTGAACTTTTGATCAGGGTAATTTGGGTGATTTCTGTTATCATTTTGATTTAAAAAGGAGCCAAACAACTATGTGATAATAAATGGCTTTATATGATCACTATCCTTAAATAAAAGACAGTTATATGTCATGGAGCTCCGCCCCTTAGAGTGGCTTTAGCTCCGAGTGGTTTACCCTTGCTGCGTCAGCGGCCTACTGAAAACTCAATATACAAGATGCAACAGCCAGACATGCCACGCCTGCCCCTATATATGACCTGTGAGCCCAGAGAACATCCTCCCTTTTTATTCAGCTTTGCTGATCACAACTGTTCGGCCTGAGAATGTTTGTTCTCAGCATTTTTCAGCTCGTCGTCTCTACAATGAAGTAATTTTTAGCTGCTGCTTGCCGTTGTGCCGACCTGGTGCCTGAACAGGACTCGCACAGGTCATGTGACTCCTCTGACTCAGAAGGACCTGCTCCCTCCCCACGTGGGGTGTGGTAGCGGGTCTCCTGCTCCTCCTTCTCTCCCGGGAGATTTAGAGGACGATCTCTCCTCTGCCGCTTCCCTCCGCCCGCCCCCTACCCGCTTGGAGTTTGTGGGCATGATCGAGAGGGCTGCCCTACGGATTCAGCTGCCCCTGTCTCCTCTGCCGACACCGAAGAAACATTCTGACGTCCTTTGGCTCCTGGGCTGAACGCGTCAAGACGGAGGTTTTAAGGCATTCGCCCTGGGTTCCTCGTCCACTCCAGCTTCTGCCAGAGCTCCGGTGAAATCCTATCCTACCTTCACCAGGGTCGACGGTAGACAGATGCCCATCAGCAACTGTCTACCGGGACAGAGTCCGAGTTGGTTGCGCATTTCCTGCCGTCATTAGGCTGGTCTGGTCATTCGGCTTCACGACCTTTTGCACATCGCCCAGGTTACTCTGCGAAAAGACGACAGTGATGCCAAGCTTCGGGTGCCGCTTCAACCGTTGCCCCGGCTCCTCCTCCGGTGGCTGTGGCTCCTGCTCCCCCCGTTCGGCGCAGACAACCCGCCCCCCAGACTTGACACTCCGTGGCCAACTGAGAAGCCCAGACCATCTTGACTAGGCGTGGAGCGGGCTGTGGGTGGCGCCATCACAGACCCGGTCCTCCAAACATTTTCCTTCAATAAAAAAGTTAAACTGTGCTTTGGTGTAAGTAAGGCGGTGTCTGAGTCTGTTAAACCACTTGTACCTTTTGCATGCCCTAGTTTGCCTCCATCTGTGACTATTAGAGACTCTCTCTGTCTCCATGCCTGCCCCGTTGGATATGAGCAGTGGCGTAAGTGAGCGGCTTCTCCCTCACTCTCGCCCTGTAGCCTGCAGGTTTTCTAGTAATTACACTGGTGCACGCTCTATTCCCTTTCAGTTTGGTGGTAAGAGCTGTGTTAGCGATGTACAGGGTAGTGGGTTTTCTCAGTGAATTATAGGTACAGTTATAAGTACTCTATCCTCTCAACCCACCATCTCCCATAGACTTAAGCATCAGCTAGCGGGTTCAGATACATCTCTCACTCCGCTGCCGGTCGGTCTCGAGTGTACTCGCTCTAAGAGTACAGTTAATTTGCCTTCAGTGGAACCCCCGCATATGCAAATGCCGGGCTCCTCTCTTTCCTGCCATTCGTGGGCTACCGAGGGTTCTGAAAGGAGGTTATAGACATAACTGTGGTGGCTTCTCAATCCGCTTGCTATGACAGGGTCAAACACCAGGTAATGTTGTTGGCTCGTGCTGCCGTCTCGCTACCTGTTCTCACTGAGTCCCCGGTCTCTGCCGGCACCACTCGGCAACCCCATGACAACGCGTCCTTAGGGAGCATCGTCCACGTATTGAAATGCCGGGTTCCTCTCTCCCTCAGATTCCTATCAGTGAGAGTGCTGTGCCTGTTGTACAGCAGGATGGCCTAACAGTTAACACTCTCGGCTCTCGTTCCTAGCCCAACTCATACCTTTCTGTCTCTGCCCTCCTTGGGCCATGTCTTTTCCTCTCCGGTTGAGCTCGGCGGTGGTAGCGGCAGAGAGGGAATTCAAGCTTTTCCTGACCAACGCCCCCCAACTACAAGCTCTTCCTCTCTCAGAGCGTTATTGGGAGTGGCATCATCACTGTACTATGTAAGCCCAGCTCGATCGAACGATCAGACTGGGTTATCTAATTCAGTTTCGTTCGGCTCCCACTCCTTCTCGGGAATAGTGGAGACGATAATGTCGTCGCCCGACAGAGCGGCCACTCACCTATTGGAGATAACCGAACTTTTGAGCAAAGGAACGATCACCCAAGTCCCGGAGGATCTCAGACAGGAATTTTTTTTACTCCCGTTTCTTCTTGGTTCCCAAGAAGACGGTAGGAATGACACTGTTCTTGGATCTGCGCAATCTGAATGCGAAGCCCAACAGCCATTCCGTATGCTCACTACTACTCGCTTTTGGAAGCCTTCCTACCGGGAGATTTCTGTGCAAGCATAGACCTCAAGGATGCTTACTTCCATGTCCCGATCTTTCGCAGGCACAGGAAGGTTCCTATCTGTATGGCCAGACTGAGTGCTCTGAAGTGGGACCTTGAAAGGGTCTCCACGCGTGGGGTCGCAGCCTCCTCTTTGCCTTGATTCTATCACTTCTTAAGACTACAGAATTCTGTGGCCTGCTTGGCTCAGGGTTTTCTCGCTACCTGGGGCTTCCCCTCATTTTGTAGTTTTTGTATGTACAGTGCTTTGCGAAAGTATTCGGCCCCCTTGAACTTTTCGAACTTTTGCCACATTTCAGGCTTCAAACATAAAGATATAAAACTGTAATTTTTTGTGAAGAATCAACAACAAGTGGGACACAATCATGAAGTGGAACGAAATTTTTTGGATATTTCAAACCTTTTTAACAAATAAAAAACAGAAAAATTGGGCGTGCAAAATTATTCAGCCCCCTTAAGTTAATACTTTGTAGTGCCACCTTTTGCTGCGATTACAGCTGTAAGTCGCTTGGGGTATGTCTCTATCAGTTTTGCACATAGAGAGACTGAAATCTTTGCCCATTCCTCCTTGCAAAACAGCTCAAGCTCAGTGAGGTTGGATGGAGAGCATTTGTGAACAGCAGTTTTCAGTTCTTTCCACAGATTCTCGATTGGATTCAGGTCTGGACTTTGACTTGGCCATTCTAACACCTGGATATGTTTATTTGTGAACCATTCCATTGTAGATTTTGCTTTATATTTTGGATCATTGTCTTGTTGGAAGACAAATCTCCGTCCCAGTCTCAGGTCTTTTGCAGACTCCATCAGGTTTTCTTCCAGAATAGTCCTGTATTTGGCTCCATCCATCTTCCCATCAATTTTAACCATCTTCCCTGTCCCTGCTGAAGCAAAGCAGGCCCAAACCATGATGCTGCAACCACCATGTTTGACAGTGGGGATGGTGTGTTCAGGGTGATGAGCTGTGTTGCTTTTACGCCAAACATAACGTTTTGCATTGTTGCCAAAAAGTTCGATTTTGGTTTAATCTGACCAGAGCAACTTCTTCCACATGTTTGGTGTGTCTCCCAGGTGGGTTGTGGCAAACTTTAAACAACACTTTTTATGGATATCTTTAAGAAGTGGCTTTCTTCTTGCCAATCTTCCATAAAGGCCAGATTTGTGCAGTATACAACTGATTGTTGTCCTATGGACAGAGTATCCCACCTCAGCTGTAGATCTCTGCAGTTCATCCAGGGTGATCATGGACCTCTTGGCTGCATCTCTGATTAGTCTTCTCCTTGTATGAGCTGAAAGTTTAGAGGGACGGTATGGTCTTCTTAGATTTGCAGTGGTCTGATACTCCTTCCATTTCAATATTATCGCTTGCACAGTGTTCTTTGGGATGTTTAAGGCTTGGGAAATCTTTTTGTATCCAAATCCGGCTTTAAACTTCTCGACAACAGCATCTCGGACCTGCCTGGTGTGTTCCCTGTTCTTCATGATGCACTCTGCGCTTTAAACTGACCTCTGAGACTATCACAGAGCAGGTGCATTTATATGGAGACTAGATTACACACAGGTGGATTCTATTTATCATCATTATTCATTTAGGTCAACATTGGATCATTCAGAGATCCTCACTGAACTTCTGGAGAGAGTTTGCTGCACTAAGAGTAAGGGGGCTGAATAATTTTGCACGCCCAATTTTTCTGTTTTTTATTTGTTAAAAAGGTTTGAAATATCCAATGAATTTCGTTCCACTTCATAATTGTGTCCCACTTGTTGTTGATTCTTGTTGGTTATGCTGAATCAACTCGGAAGGGTGTTCTCTGGGCTCACGGGTCCTATATAGGGGCAGACGTGCCCTGACTTTTGCATCTTGCATAATGAGTTTTCAATACGCCGGCTGACGCGGTTAGGGTAAACCACTAGAATTCAAAGCCCCTCTAGGGGGCTCCACTCCACTCATATAACCGGAGTTACATTCCCGGTAACTAAAGATTTTTTGCAAGATCAGTAATATTTTCTAAATTTTTTCAAGATTTCACAATTTCTGCCAGAGTATGCAAACTTATGAGCAGAACTGTATGCATAAAAAGGACTATAACATCTACAAAGTTCACATGTTATGGATGTAAAAGCTGTCTAATCAAAGCTGATAGTTCGCACTTTAACATCTTAGTCTTCCTTTATTTAGATTATATTTAGATTGGATTATTTAGATTTATTTCAAACTCAATGCACAGAAGTAGAGCCAAACCCCCTAAAATTCACCTTCCAAATACTTATGGACTGCACTGTATATCTTTATTACATAAATAGAAAGTCATTTTGAATGAGTTACTGTTTTTGTTAGGATTGTTGACATGCTGTACGCTGCTTGCTGTTACCTACCTGGCCAACTGACAAACTTTTAAAAATGTACTTCATACTAATTGGTTTAATTCTTCTTTACAAGTTTACCAATATATTATTTTTATCTACTGATTTTATACCCAACCTTTCTACACAGGACTCTACTTCGACATAACAAATGGAACACCCAAATCTAAGTACCATTATGCCTTCTCATTGTCGTTGTTGTAATTTCAACTTGAAGGAGAACTGTCGTCTTCAGGTAAAGATAGCAGAGTTAGAGGCTTAAGGATTATGTAAGTGTAGAAACAAAAAAACAGTGTTGGTGCCACCAGGAAGAAACAATAGTGTTGTTAGCACCCCGGCACAGTCCCTGCAGCAGGGCAAGATCTATCTGTTGGTCACTGGGAAGAAATGCTCCTGACCAGTTAAACCTGGGTCGCTGCTAGAGCCGACAGATTTTCAACAGGTTTTCCCCACTGGAATCGCAGGCCTGAGCCGTCTTTGTAGGGAAAAGTTCGGCAGGCATTTTCTATCGGTGGCCCGGAAAGACTGAAAACTCAAGTCATCTGCGATTCCATTACCCGCAGTATTAGACTAAAGAATCAGCCAGTGATTGTACCCTGTGGGCCGAAAATCTGGGGTTGGTGCTAGCAAAGTCTAAAACTGGCAAGTACATAGATATTGTTATTCACGTTGGCACCAACGACAGTCAGAGGTTATGAAGCAGAACACAGTATCAGCATGTAACTTAGCTAGGAAGATGTGTTGGCATCAAGTAATTGTCTCTGGTCCCCTCCTAGCTAGGGGTAGTGATCAGCTCTACAGCAGACTTGCACAACTCAACCGCACAACTCAACAGACTTTCCCAG
Organism: Esox lucius; assembly: GCF_011004845.1. NCBI lineage: Eukaryota > Metazoa > Chordata > Actinopteri > Esociformes > Esocidae > Esox > Esox lucius. The sequence goes on from NC_047593.1 coordinate 1,140,242, forward strand.
AAATAGTCTACTGAAGAGCGACGGACTCCATCTTTGCTGGAGTGGTGCTCTTCTTTTATCTAGGAACAGATAGGAGTCTCACTCCTATTGCCTCACCATGAGATAGGGTGCAGGTCAGGCTGTAGGCTGTTAGCCAACCTGCTAGTATTGTGGAGTCTGTCAATAACATAGCCAGAGCAGTTAGCATAGTTCTGCCTATTGAGATTGTGACTCGTTCTAGGCTGAGAAAATTTAAATAAGGTAGTGCTAACGATAGCAATCTTATTAAAATAAAGCCTTCCTTTATCTTGGGCATTAAAATGGATCTTCTTAATGTTAGATCCCTTGCTTCAAAGACAATTTCAGTAAATTAATTAATCACTGATCATAAACTGGATGTTACTGGCCTGTGTGAAACATGGCTAAAGCCTGATGAATTTAACATGGCTAAAGCCTGATGAATTTACTGCCCTAAATGAGGCCTCTCCTCTTGGCTACACTAGTGATCATATCCCCCGTGCATCCCAAAAAGGGGGAAGTGGTGTTGCTAATATTTATGACAGTAAATATAATTTTACACTTGAACACATCACTGTTTTTCATTCTTTTGACGTTTTACTCATGAAAGCCAACCAGGCTAATAAATCGTTTTACATAGCTACTATTTACAGGCCCCCTGGGACATACACAATGTTCCTCAATGAGTTTCCAGAATTCTTGGAAAAGTCCAATGATCCTCTTCAAAAAGCATTTGAAGCCACAATTGACTCAATGGGTTTTATCCAACATGTCTCAGGTCCAACACACTGCCACAATCACACCTTAGATTTGGTCCTGTCACAAGAAATAGATATTGTAGATCTAATAATTTCCCCCAAAAATCCTGGATTATCGCATCACTGTCTTATTACATTTACCGTTAAAACAAGAAATCCACTTGCTCCGCTAACAATGAGTTTCAAAAGCCGTACTATAAATTCTCGGACTACAAATAAATTCCTTGATATTCTTACAAGTTCGCTCATCAACGACAGAGTAAATAAATCTGTAAACGATCAAATCGAGGATCTAAACTCAACACTGCGAAATACATTAGATACGTTTGCACTACTAAAAACAAAAGAGATACGCAACAAGAAACTTGCTCCCTGGTACACAGACAATACTAGAGCACTTAAGCAAGCCTCCAGGAAATTGGAGCGAAAGTGGCGCTCCACCAAGTTGGAAGTATTTAGACTAGCCTGGATAGACAGTACACTACAATACCGAAAATCACTCACGTCTGCTAGATCAGCTTATTTCTCCAACCTGATTGAGGTGAACAAAAACAATCCCCAATTTCTCTTCAATACAGTTGCAAAATTAACAAAAAAGCAAAGCTCAACAAGTGAAGTGGGTCTTCACTTTAGTTGTAATAAATACATGAACTACTTAGATGAAAAGATCATCACCATTAGAAAACAAATAACTGACTCCTTAAATAGTTATGGTCCTAAAAATCTCGATTGTCCTGAGAATGTCCTGAACCTCCCTGACCAGGTGTCAGTGGGGACACTTGAATTTTTTTTTTGTATTGTGTTTCCCAACAATTGAAGGCCTTCCTGAAGACAAATAACATTTATGAAATGCTCCAGCCCGGTTTCAGACCCCATCATAGTAGTGAGACTGCACTCGTGAAGGTAACAAATGACCTTCTAATGGCCTCAGACAAAGGTTCTGCATCCGTTCTGTTGCTTCTTGATCTTAGTGCTGCTTTTGACACTATTGATCACTCCCTTCTCTTAGAGAGGCTGGAAACCCATATTGGGCTACGTGGACATGTTCTAGCCTGGTTTAAATCTTATTTATCTGAAAGATATAAGTTTGTTAGTGTGGATGGCATATCCTCTGACAAGTCAAAGGTATGCTTTGGTGTTCCTCAAGGCTCGGGTTCTGGGCCCATTATTGTTCTCACTATATATGCTCCCTCTGGGCGATGTATTCCGAAATCACAATGGCCCTCATTTATCATTCTTGCATATAAATGGGTGTATATGTTGGCGTAAGATTTTGCTTACACTCCTCTCACCGCCTGATTTATGAAGCTGTGCGTACCTTTAAAATCCAGGTTTACGCAATACCTGCCCTTGATAAATGCCGCGGCTGAAAACGACCTTCATTAGAACAACATGCCCCTATATATTCAAGTCTCCACTTCCCCCACGCCCTCATTTTACGCCATGGACACACGGAAGACGGCAAAAAAGAGAAACTTCTCTGACGTGGAGATTGAGACGATCACCAGGGAGGTAGAAAGAAATAAAATTGTTTCATTTGTCAGTTTAAAAAGCGGAATAAAAAATTATGTGGTGATGTGGAGTACCATTCATTCACATTAATAATTGCATGACAATTTGTAATATTCGTCTTATTATTTTATGATAGTTATTATTAATGAGGTTTATTGTTATTTAGAAGAAGAATGTCGTTTATTATTATTATTTCTATTATTATTATTATTATTATTTAAAAGAAGAAGAATGTCATTTTTATTATTTTGTCAGTCTGAACTATATTTTGGTCATTAAAAGCCTTTTATTACTGAACCCAGTCCGTGCGCAACTGCCGGCCCTAACCCTGAAACGTCATGTAAAGCGCACAGGCTCGCATCTGAAGGAATACATATAAATCAAATGCTTTGGTAAAGTCACACAAATTAAACATTGAAGTCCATGTTGCACAAAACTAAACACTGAAGTATTTTTTTTTACAGTGGGTCATAATATATCATATCTTTTAGTTTGTCAGTGCGTTAGGAATTTTTTTTCTGCGCATTTCCGCACTAACTCAGAACGTGCGTACACCACCTCCTGAGCTGGCGTAGGATTTGAGAGTGCCGTACGCCAACGTCCATATTGATAAATCTCAAAGTCACCGTGGTTTTGGTGTACGCCAGGTGTACGCTGGAAATTTGGTGTACGCACTTTTGATAAATGAGGGCCAGTGTAAATGTTCACTGTTATGCTGACGACACACAGTTATATATTTCAATGAAGCATGGAGAAGCCCCTAAATTAGCTACTTTGGAAGCCTTTTTACAACTTTTTGTTCACCTCAATCAGGTTGGAGAAATAAGCTGATGGAGCAGACGTGAGTGATTTTTGGTATTGTAGTGTACTGTCTATCCAGGCAAATCAAAAAACTTCCAACTTGGTGGAGCGCCACTTTCGCTCCAATTTCCTGGAGGCTTGCTTAAGTGCTCTAGTATTGTCTGTGTACCAGGGAGCAAATTTCTTGTTGCGTATTTCTTTTGTTTTTAGTGGTGCAACTGTGTCTAATGTATTTCGCAGTGTTGAGTTTAGATCCTCGATTTGATTGTTTACAGATTTATTTACTCTGTCGTTAATGAGCGAACTTGTAAGAATATCAAGGAATTTATTTGTAGTCCGAGAATTTATAGTACGGCTTTTGAAACTCATTGTTAGCGGAGCAAGTGGATTTCTTGTTTTAACGGTAAATGTAATAAGACAGTGATCCGATATTCCAGGATTTTGGGGGGAAATTATTAGATCTACAATATCTATTTCTCGTGACAGGACTAAATCTAAGGTGTGATTGTGGCAAGTTGTTGGACCTGAGACATGTTGGATAAAACCCATTGAGTCAATTATGGCTTCAAAGGCTTTTTGAAGAGGATCATAGGACTTTCCATATGAATATTGAAATCGCCAAAAAATAGAATACTATCTGCCAGGACTACAAGGTTAGACAAGAATTCTGGAAACTCAGTGAGGAACATTGTGTATGGCCCGGGGGGCCTATAAATAGTATCTATGTAAAACGATTTATGGGCCTGGTTAACTTTCATTAGTAAAACTTCAAAAGAATGAAACTCAGTGATATGTTTGAGAGTAAATGTATATTTACTGTCATAAATATTAGCGACACCCCCTCCGTTTCGGGATGCACGAGGGATATGATCACTAGTATAACCAGAAGGAGAGGCCTCATTTAAGGCAGTGAATTAATTAGGCTTTAGCCACGTTTCACATAAACCAATAACATCTAGTTTATGGTCAGAGCAAGGTATCAAACATTTAGGAGTCCCATTTTGAGATGCGAGGTGATACAGTCATTTTTATTTGTGACCGAGGCGGAGGAAGGCTTTATCTTACTAAGGTTGTTTTTGTTAGCACTACCTTGTTTAACTTTTCTCAGCCTGGAACGAGTCACAGTGGCAATAGGTAAAGCTGTACTAACTACTCTGGCTATGCTATCGACAGACTCCACTATGCTAGCAGGCTGGCTAACAGCCTGCGGCCTGACCTGCACCCTATCTCATGTTAAGGCTATAGGAGTGAGACTCCTGTCAATGTTCCTAGATAAAAGAAGAGCACCACTCCAGCTAGGATGGAGTCCGTCGCTCCTCAGCAGATCAGGCCTGGCCCTATTTCTGGGGAGTCCCAAAAAGAAAGCCAGTTATCTACAAACTCTACCTCTTGCGACGGGCAGAACTCCGTTTTCAGCCAGCGATTGAGTTGCGCAATTCTGCTGTAGAGCTTGTCACCACCCCTAGCTGGGAGGGGGCAAGAGACAATTAATCAATGCCGACACATCTTTCTAGCTAGTTTACACACTGATGCTATGTTCTGCTTCGTAACCTACCCCGAGGTCTCCTCCCAGCTTGACGTGCCTGGAACACCTCTCTAGGGAGATGTCCTGGGGGCATCCTTACCAGATGCCCGAACCACCTCAACTGGCTCCTTTCGATGCAATGGAGCAGCGGCTCTACTCCGAATTCCTCACGGATGGCTGAGCCTCTCACCCTATCCCTAAGGGAGAAGCCAGCCACCCTTCTGAGAAAACCCAGAAGATCTTACCCTGCTATATTGTTGTGCTGGGGGAGTAGGGGTCAGTTCTCCTTCTTCATTATAAATTGTTGTTGATATGAGGAATGAATTTTCTGAATTTTCCCAGTCTCCTCCCATTTTAAACTTTCGGAGGACATGATGTCCTGGTCCACACCCTCGGAGTACCTGATTTGGGGGGCCTGCTACTGTCAATGTCCAAAAGCCTCCTGGTTGTGTTGCAGATCAAGATGATACCTGACGATTTCAGCTGCCACTGTGCTGACACCTCCTCCCTCCCCCGTGTTGTCCCTGTCCATGTTGATCTGTTCATGCTTCTGACCTGGTCTAAATTTAAGTAGACTCTGGATTTAGCCCACATGCATTTATTAATTATTCCAATTGGACTCTTAATATTTCACCCGGCACAGCCAGAAGAGGACTGGTCACCCCTCTGAGCCTGGGTCCTCTCTAGATTTCTTCCTAAATTTCGGCTTTGTGACAACTGCTGTTGTAATAAGGGCTTTATAAATACATTTGATTGATTGAAGTAGGGTAAGTGATGGGTTGGGTAAGTGATATAGTGGTTCAGCTTCTTGCATCTCACTATCATCTGTTCTGCCCCATCAGATATGTGGATACCAATGGAAAAAAGGGCTATGTATTGAAATGGAATGGTACCTACAGATACTGAAGCAACTGCACCCTCTTGTGGCACAACTAGAATCACCAGTTCCTTTTGTTATCACAAAAAAATCTATTCAAATAAGGACGGGAGTCAAACATCCGCATTAAATACGTAGCTTAATAAGGAAAGGTCTTTTCCAACGGAGATGACATTGCACAATGTTTGCTGATCTAATGTGTTAAAAATCAGCATAGGAATTTCACGGTGGATACGACAGCCATGGCCATCATTCCCTTTGGTCTGGCCTTGTTGCCCCGAAAATCCGACCTACATTGAATACATTGTTTATTTAGGTCGCACTCATTTGCGCAGATGATTGTGGTGATAAAGTATACTTAGCGGTTTACTTTTGGGTAACTGAGGTAACGTTATGCGGCAGGCTAGCTTAACGTTACTTTACTGTCAGTACCGTAGCCTGTTTGTGGTTGTCATGTGAGGGCTCCCAACTTACTTCTGAAATTAAACAGATTCCAGAATCTATTAAAATGTTGGGGGGGGGGGGTATTTTCATATTCATGACAATTTAACTTTTTATGTGGAAAAAACATCAGTTATAATAAGTTATTATTCAAAATATGATATTAACAAGAAACCAGGCAAAGTGTCGCCCACACAAATGGCTGTGTTGTTAACCACTACATCACGGAGCTGTACATTGGCCTGGTGTCAGTATAGACTCTTGTGTCTATCCTGAACAAATCCTCTTTTGCCACTGGCCGTTTTAACAGTGCGAGCTCTACAGCAGACTTGCGCAACTCAATCGCTGGCTGAAAACGGAGTTCTGCCCGTCGCAGGAGGTAGAGTTTGTAGATAACTGGCCTTCTTTTTGGGACTCTCCCAGAAATAGGGCCAGGCCTGATCTGCTGAGGAGCGACGGACTCCATCCTAGCTGGAGTGGTGCTCTTCTTTTGTCTAGGAACATTGACAGGAGTCTCACTCCTATAGCTTTAACATGAGATAGGGTGCAGGTCAGGCTGCAGGCTGTTAGCCAGCCTGCTAGCATAGTGGAGTCTGTCAATAGCATAGCCAGAGTAGTTAGTACAGCTTTACCTATTGCCACTGTGACTCGTTCCAGGCTGAGAAAAGTTAAACAAGGTAGTGCTAACAAAAACAACCTTATTAAGATAAAGCCTTCCTCCACCTCGGTCAAAAATAAAAATAATTGTATCACTTCGCATCTCAAAATGGGACTCCTAAATATTAGATCTCTTGCTCCAAAGGCAGTTGCGGTAAATTAATTAATCTCTGATCATAAACTAGATGCTATTGGTTTATGTGAAACGTGGCTAAAGCCTAATGAATTCACTGCCTTAAATGAGGCCTCTCCTCCTGGCTATACTAGTGATCATATCCCTCGTTCATACCGAAAAGGAGGGGGTGTCGCTAATATTTATGACAGTAAATATAAACTTACTCTCAAACATATCACAGAGTTTCATTCTTTCGAAGTTTTACTCATGAAAGTTAACCAGGCCGATAAATCATTTTACATAGCTACTATTTATAGGCCCCCCGGGCCATACACATTGTTCCTCAATGAGTTTCCAGAATTCCTGTCTAACCTTGTAGTCATGGCAGATAGTATTCTAATTTTTGGCGATTTCAATATCCGTATGGAAAACCCCTATGATCCTCTTCAAAAAGCCTTTCAAGCCATAATCGACTCAATGGGTTTCATCCAACATGTCTCAGGTCCAACACATTGCCACAATCATACCTTAGATTTAGTCCTGTCACGAGAAATAGATATTGTAGATCTAATAATTTACCCCCAAAATCCTGGATTATCGGATCACTGTCTTATTACATTTACAGTTAAAACAAGAAATTCACTTGCCCCCCAAACAATGAGTTTCAAAAGCCGTACTATAAATTCTCGGATTACAAATAAATTCCTTGATATTCTTACTAGTTCGCTCATAAATGACAGAGCAAATAAATCTGTAAACGATCAAATCGAGGATCTAAACTCAATACTGCGAAATACATTAGACATAGTTGCACCACTAAAAACTAAAGAAATACGCAACAAGAAACTTGCTCCTTGGTACACCGACAATACTAGAGCACTTAAGCAAGCCTCCAGAAAATTGGAGCGAAAGTGGCGCTCCACCAAGTTGGAAGTATTTAGACTAGCCTGGATAGACAGTACAGTACAATACCGAAAATCACTCACGTCTGCTCGATCAGCTTATTTCTCCAACCTGATTGAGGCGAACAAAAACAATCCAAAATTTCTCTTTGATACAGTTGCAAAGTTAACAAAAAAGCAAAGCTTAGCAAGTGAAGTGGGTCTTCATTTTAGTTGTAATGAATACATGAACTACTTTGATGAAAAGATCGTCACCATTAGAAAACAAATAACTGAATCCCTAAATAGTTATGGTCCTAAAAATCTCGGTTGGCCGGAAAATTTCCGGAGCCTCCCTGATCAGGTGTCAATGGGGACACTTGAGTTTTTTGATACCGTATCGCTCGACACATTTACAAAATTTGTAATGAGTTCTAAACCCACAAACTCTCAGCTAGACCCGATTCCTACAAAATTACTTAAGGAGTTATTTCCTGTGCTAGGTCAGCCAATGCTGAACATAATAAATTGCTCTCTTTCCTCCGGATGCGTACCAAACTCACTAAAAATTGCGGAAATTAAGCCTCTTCTAAAAAAATCTAATCTAGATCCCGACATATTAAACAATTATAGGCCAATATCGAACCTCCCGTTCCTCTCAAAAATCTTAGAAAAATGTGTTTCCCAACAACTGAATGCCTTCCTAAAGACAAAAAACATTTATGAAATATTCCAGTCTGGTTTTAGATCCCATCATAGTACTGAGACTGCACTCGTGAAGGTAACAAATGACCTTCTAATGGCCTCAGACAAAGGTTCCGCATCCGTCCTGTTGCTTCTTGATCTTAGTGCTGCTTTTGACACTATTGATCACTCCCTTCTCTTAGAGAGACTGGAAACCAATATTGGGCTACGTGGACATGTTCTAGCCTGGTTTAAATCTTATTTATCTGAAAGATATCAGTTCGTTAGTGTGGATGGCATATCCTCTGACAAGTCAAAGGTATGCTTTGGAGTTCCTCAAGGCTCGGTTCTGGGCCCATTACTTTTCTCACTATACATGCTCCCTCTGGGCGATGTAATCCGAAATCACAATATTAACTTTCACTGTTATGCTGATGACACACAGTTATATATTTCAATGAAGCATGGAGAAGCCCCTAAATTAGCTATTTTGGAAGCATGCGTTTCAGATATTAGGAAGTGGATGACAGAGAATTTCTTGCTCTTAAACTCAAATAAAACAGAAATGCTCCTTTTAGGACCCAAAAAACAAAGAGCGTTGTTAGCAGATCTCACTGTGAACCTCGACGGCTGCATGGTCGTGTCCCAAAAAACTGTAAAAAACCTTGGCGTTACCCTTGACCCTGACCTCTCCTTTGAAGAACATATAAAATATGTCTCAAGAGTTGCTTATTTTCATCTTCGAAACATCGCAAAAATTAGAAACTTCCTATCAAAAACTGATGCAGAAAAATTAATCCATGCTTTCGTTACTTCTAGATTAGATTACTGCAATGCTCTTCTCTCTGGTTATCCAGACAAATTAATGAATAAACTTCAATTAGTGCTGCACACAGCTGCTAGAATCCTAACTAGAACAAAAAAATTTGAACACATTACTCCTGTCCTGGCATCCTTACATTGGCTGCCTGTTAGGGTTAGGGCTGATTTTAAGGTTTTACTCTTAACCTATAAATCAATACATGGATTCCTACTTACCTTGCTGAAATGATCCAGCCATACATACCTACACGTAACCTTAGATCGCAAGACGCAGGCCTTTTAATTGTACCTAGAATTTCTAAACAAACAATTGGCGGCAGGGCCTTTTCTCATAGAGCTCCACTCCTGTGGAATGATCTGCCAATTAAGGTTAGAAATGCAAACTCAGTGCAAACTTTCAAGTGTCTACTAAAAACTCATCTCTACAGCACGGTTTATAATTAGGTGTAGCCTGGCCCGGGGGCGTGAAGGTGACCAGTAGGCTTAATACTGTCCACCCTTGCTGTCTTGCCAGGTGGGCTCTCGTCGCCACTGGGATGCCCTCCCTCCAATGCCCTTCGGGGGAAGAGTCACTGGCTTGTTGTTGACTCTCTATTGCGCACTTGTGCAGTTGGGCTGTACGCTGAGCAATACTCGGCCCTCATTCAGGGGGGTTGCGGTTGGTGGGTGTCCCTTTGGTTGATGCCTGGCAATGTGGTTGGATTGATTTCCTGCCTGTTGGGCCCTGTCCGGGGCCTCCCCCGGGTAGGGCCACAGTGTCACCGGACCCCCCCGTCTCAGTTTCCAAGGTGTTACGCTGCTATATTATTGTGCTGGGGGACATGAGGGATGTACTACTAACTTTTCTCAGTTTCCTCCAATTTTTAATTTTAGAAGGAGATGAGGTCCTGGTCCACACCTGCGGATTACCTGGTTTGGGGGGACCGTTGCTGTTCCTGTCCTTGTCCACCTGGTCATACTTCTGACCTAGTCTAAAATCAAATATACTCTGGATTTAGCCAAGAGAAATTTATTTATTCTTCCAATTGGACTCTTAATATCTCACCCGGCACAGCCAGAAGAGGACTGGTCACCCCTCTGAGCCTGGGTCCTCTCTAGGTTTCTTCCTAAAATTCGACCTTCTTAGGGAGTTTTTCCTAGCCACTGAAATTCAACACTACTGTTGTTTGCTCCTTGGGGTTTAAGGCCGGGTGTCTCTGTAAAGCACTTTGTGACAACTGCTGTTGTAAAAAGCGCTTTATAAATAAATTTTGATTGATTGATTGATTGAACAGTTAATTGGCCATTCGTGAAAGACATTGATACAGGTAAACTGACTACAAATAGTTGTCATTTTCTACATTGTTAGAGATTAATGATATAGAGTATAAACAAATTAGGCAATTGAAAGTTTATGTTTTTATCCAAAACATACATTTAGGTCGTTTAAGTACTGTCTGTTCCGTGACAAATACTAAATTAAATTAATTGTAAAACTTTGTAAGGCCCATTAGATGGTAATTTCAGGTAATGTGAATGGCTATTTGCTCATTGTCAACTGCATACTATTAATTTTATCTTGTTCTTACTCTATTCTACAGGGACCTGTCTGGCTTTCAGTGGTTAAACCAAGCTTACAAAATTACAGAGAAGATTCAACAATCAAAGAAAAGACAGGAGATTTTTTTTACCAATCCTGATTTATTTGCAATTCTCTCAGTCATTAAAAACATCTTCTGTGCATTTTGGATTGCGCTTTCACTGGAAAAACAAATGCCATTTGTTGATTACAAGCACTGTAATACTTCTACCATTTTAGGAAAGCTCAGATTGAAATACTAATGCCACTATAAAAAGAATGGTTAAATTTACTCCAAAGCCAAACAAAGCTGCTTACAAATTCTTGATAAGACAGGCAAGAAAGCAAAATAAATAAAAACACAACAAAATTAAAAAGTACCTTCTATCCCAGTACAATTAAAACAGACCTACACAATATCCTGCTAAAATATGTAAATAAACCAATCCACACCCAGAAATGCACAAATATTTAATCCCTTTATGAAATGCACTTAGACCATTAATTCAAGTATCCAACATAATGTTGGTATGCTTTGTATTTTCAGAGGTCAGCAACCTTTATGACTGGAAGAACAACAACACTCAGTTCATAACTTTTTTGTTGACGGAGCCGCACAATAAAACTGAGCCTCTTTCAAGCACTCTAGCGGCATATCTGATATTCAAAACCACAGGTAGCAGTAAGATCCAATTACATTAAGTCTGACGTTTAGGGTTGCAGACAGTGATCTGAACATTGTCTGGTTAAGTTGCAGGGACAATCTATTCTCATGAATATACATGAAAGATGCTACAAAAGGTGGCCTAGGCTGGTCAAGCAGTGTTACACTCAAATGTATCCCACTGCTCTTTCATCAAAACTCGGTTCTCTATCTTTCACGCTGTCAATCAAATGAAGCACACAAATGCCCAAAACGCTGTTAAAGAAAAATTTGAATGTGAATTCTCACCTAACACAAAAGGGTGGTTCATTTATGATATGCATTGGAATATGTGTAAATACCCAGGGAGCCAAAGCTGACAAGTGAAAGAGCTGCATGCAGTACAAGAGCTACAGGTTGACTACCCTTGTTTTAAAACTGTATGACAAGAAGTCCCAGAGTGGGGTAGCATTTTTCCACTAAAGCAAAGGGTTTGCCCCAGAGTCTCAGAAAGCACTGCATGTTGTTCCCAGGGGTGGTGGCAGCATTATAAACAAGCATTTCACAAAGTAGGGAAACCTTCAGAAATGTTGGGCGCCTGCAAGCTAAACCATGGTTGTTAGTCAAAGGAGCATCTGTGGGGGAAGGTTATGCTTCGGAGGACATTTGACATGATTATTGACTGTCCAAAGTTTGTCAAGAGAAGCAATACAGGCCCCTGAATGGTGTGGTGTTAAATTACTGCCTCACATTGTAGGTGCGAGACCACAGTTCAAGTCCTGTTCTCGGAGAGCAGTGCAATTGGCCTGTTCTGTCCAGGTTAGTAATTAATATGTTTGCCTTCCCTTATCTCGCTTTACCGATTGCTTCTAGAGGCATCAAATGCACTTTTGAAGACACATCTGAAAATGTACTGTCCCGAGTCCACTGGGAGTTGTTTCCGATGAAACACTGCCTTAATCACAAATTTGTTATCATGAAATTGGGAAGAAAAACATGGTAAAAAATAACAATGGGAAGAGCTGCAATGAGACAACGCCATAATTTCAATTGGATATCAAGAACTTGGGGAGAAAAATTATAACTATGAGAAACCTGAGTAAGAATTGCTGGTTGCTTGTGAACAAGCTGCATTTCCATGATGTGATTACCACTTGCTAACCCTCCAATCAACAACAAAAATATTTGTACTTATCCTCTATTAAACATAACACAAGGGATAATTCAGTAAGAACAAAAATGTGGGTGAAGTCCATCATCAATGCAATCTGTATATTCTGAAAACAACAAAAATTCAACTCTGTGAAATCTAGGTTTTGTGATTTTTTTGTCCCACTTTAAATTATGTTGAGCTTATAAATACATTACAATGGTGGTTCCTGAGAATGAAAACCACTATGATGGCATTTCATGAACATTTACATGTATTAATAACTTGTGGAACTTTATTTGAATATTATTGACGAAGTGTTTATTAAAACAGTGCGTATGCTACCATTTATAGAGCACAGGTTCATGTCATATTTACCATACTGCATAATGTCATACAAATACATTTGTATTAATTTTACACAATTATGCCATGTTTATGAACCATTTATAAAGCACAAGTTTTACAACTTTTGTAGTGCTTACAAAGACATTGTGAAGTACTTATAAACTCAATGTCATTTATAGTGGGACAATATTTTCACTTCTTCAGCTGACTGAAATGAATCCTGACCTTATCCAAACCTTGAAGTGTCGACAGCACTCTACATGACAACAGACTGAAAGTGTAAGAGAGATTTCAAACATAACATTTGATACAAAGGCCTATAAGTTTAAACCAGGTCCAACTTTAGTCATAGCAATTCCAAAGTGGTGATAAAAAATACAGCTAATACAATACACACCCAAAATGGAAAAAAAAGAAGAAAAAAAACATCCATAGACCTGACTCAGATATCCACTAGACTGATCCCAGATCTGCTTGTTCCCACTTTCCACTCATATGACAATAAGAGCTTGAAAAACAATACAAAAACAAATGGGACCAGGCAAACAAGATGCTGCTTCATACTTTTCTCCTATAAGGGAGTAAAGTACATCTCTTTGGTCAGCATTGATACGACGCAAGGAATCTGCTTCTTGGCATCGAAAGTGGGAGAGACTGATACAGATTCAAACTCTGTGGCCACCTTGTGGTTGACCCGAATCAGAATATGTTGGACCTCCAGTTCTTTGCTGTACTTGCTGATCATCTCACACAATGACTGGATGAACCAGGAACCAGTTTGCGTGTTCCTCCAGGAGTAGTAGCCTGTGAGAACACATAAGTCAATTGTCTGGTTAAAAAAATATGGAAAATGCATCCTTGCTTAAGAGAATTACGACAGACCCTCATAAGCATCATGGCAAAAAGCCAGGCTTATTGGTTGCATTATTTAAATAAATAAAAATTCCTGTATCTAACATTCAGATTCAAATGTTGTTATCCTGAAACAATCAATTTGGGCTTAAAATACAACTCTGAAACTTTCCAACACATGCAGGAAACAACTTGAATACTGGTGGATGTATAATAAGCCAAAATAAAGGGTGTTGCAGGTTCTATTTTATTACACAGTCGACCTGAGACAGAAATCTGAAAAAAACAGACGACTTACAAGAAACCAACCTTGGCATGTCAATAGCTATCATACATTTTAAAGATTTGGTATCTGCATTACAACCCCTGTGTTTGGTCGAGTGTGGTAAATAAGAGCTTCTTTCAGTAAATGCAGCTGCCTTTTCTAGTTACTTTACACCCACCTTTACCCGTTCAATATTCTGGATCCCTAGCGCACCTCGTGATAAACTGTACAGTTTCTGCCAATGAAAAAGGCCTTGATTGCACATGAAATGTTTCACAGTTACTGACAACAATGTTGTGTATATCACTCAAAATGTGAATACTATCTGTATTTCAATAACAGATTTTACATGCAATTGAAATAGTTTTAAAAATACAAATTATGTAATTGCAAACAACTAAAATATTCTTTATAAACAATTGATCAATACATACATACATTTGAGCTTCAGGTGGAGGAATGGTACAGTGATACAATATGCTTTTTAAGAAACCTTAAGTAAACTTTCTCAGATCATTCCATGATTATATTGACTAAAGTTATGTATCGATGTATAGAATATGAATTGGTTTGGGTCCATTGAAGAAACCCATTGTAGATTATCTGGTGGGGTATTTATGTTTAGGTGTATGGAAACATATTACACTGAATATCTTAGCACTTTTGTTGTATTATTTTTTTGTACAATCTCTCCTCAAATGTATATCCAACAGATTTGTGGGAATTAATAAAAAAAAAAAACTAAAGGAAAGTTGGCTGGAGTGTGTGAATGAGTGTGTTGTCGGTGGCTAGAATGTGTCTTGACCTGGTGCTGTGGAGAAGGCATAAAGGAAATCTGCTTCCACAGGGATCCTGGTCAAACTCCCAACTGAATTGCTGTCCGTTTCAATGCCCCCATCCAGTTCAGTACCTCTGCAAGCCTGCTCCACACACACACACACACACACACACGCACACACGCGCACACGCACGCACGCACGCACGCACGCACGCACGCACGCACGCACGCACGCACGCGGGAATAGGAGACATGGTTCAGTGTCACACGCACATTCAAGCACTCTGGGTTTGACATTAACAATGGCTCGCTGGCCAATAAAAAGACACGTCGGGCAAGTTGATCTAGTCAGTTACTGGCCCAGATCAGGCTGGTACCTTTCTCATTGCATTTTCAGTTCAACAGGCATTCTCTGTAGAATCTGTTAAGATCAAATTGGGAAAGATTCTCACTGTCAGAGAGTAGAGGAAACAACTGTGTTTTATTTATCAAGATCAACATTTTTACATAAACCATGAAATTACTTCTCCACACAACCAGCAGTACAGCTTTATCCGTATCAAAATGTCTCGTTTTGGTTATGGTGGGACTTTCTCATCAGTGTCCCCCATGGGTGGTTTGGACATCTGGCAATTCTGGCGAGTAAAGTCAAACCATCTTTAATTCAGGTGGTCTGGTCGATCCTTTCATTGTTTTGATAGGCCAGCGGCCCAAGGTAGTATCTTTTTTATTAGATGCATATAATCATATAAATAAACAGCTCGGAAGAGGCACCTTTTTCTTTCCTTTCCAAAAAAGTCAAAAAGGAAGTTTTTGAGTGAGGAACAGAAGGGTTAAAATAAAGAGACCACTGCAAATTAAACACATCTGTTCCTCACTCAAAACGTTCCTTTTCAACATTTTTGAAAAGGAAAGAAAAAGGTGCAGTGGTCTCTTAATTATTTTCAGGAGCTGTATATAACCTCTAGCAACCATCTTTACAATGAGAACGATTGAACATGCAACATCAGACAACTCTGCTTGGGTGCTTTTTATAAAGCTTCACTTTCTCCCTTGATTTCTGACTGAGTACGTTCTTACTAATGTAACCGCTTTACGAATGATATATAACACATGCACAATTCTTCTGTTGTTATAAGAATCTACAATCTGTGGCCAAAAGTACGTGGACACCCCTACTAATTATTGAGTTCAGGTGTTTCAGCCACACCCATTGCTCACAGGTGCATAAAAACCAGCACATAGCCATGTGGCAAACATTGGCAGTACAATGGGTCAAACAAAAGGGCTCAGGGACTTTAAACGTGGAACTGTCATAGGATGCCGTCTTTCTGATTGTAAAATCAGTTTGTGAAATTTCTGCCCTACTAGATCTGACCTAGTCAACTTTAAGTGCTATAATTGTGAAATGGAAGTGTCTAGGAGCAAGAACAGCCCAGTCAGAAAGTGGCAGACCATGCAAACAAAGAGCAGAGCCGCCGAGTGATAGAAGTGTGTGGCACGTACAATTGCCTATCATCTGTTGCATCACTCTCCACAGAGTTCCAAACTGCCTTTGGAAGCAACATTAGCACAGTAACTATGCATTGGGAGCTTCACAAAATAGGTTTCTATGGCTGAGCAGCTGTACACAAGCCTCAGAGCAACATGCGCAATGCCAAGCGTCGGCTGGAGCGGTGTAAAGCACACCGCCACTGGACTCTGGAGCAGTGGAAACGTGTTCTCTGGAGTGATTAATCCGTCAGGGATTTTCCTGCATATAAAACTCAAAGGCGGCCCCCTTTCCAAAATCTTGCACTACCTCTGTATGTCGGCTTGACAAAACATAATTTTGCGCTCCTACGCTAAATAGCCCACCAGCGGAAATACTACAGGGAATGCGACTGTTGGTGGACACTTTTTCATATTGGCACAGCTCTTTAAAATGTAGCCCCCTCTTCCCCAAGGGACCAAAATTAATTGGACAATTGACTCAAAAGCGGTTTCATGTACAGGTGTGGGCTATTCCTTCAGTATTTCTTCATCAATTAAGCAGGTAAAGAGTCTGGAGTTGATTCCAGGTGTGGCATTCACATTTGGAAGCTGTTGCTGTGAACCCACAACATGCAGTCAAAGGAGCAAGTGAATGCAAGTGAAATAGGCCATCCTTAGGCTGCAACAAAAAAAAAATCCATCAGAGATGGATGTACCAAATCAACAGTTTGGTACATTCTGAGAAAGAACAGAACTTACTGGTGAGCTCTGCAACACCAAAAGGCCTGGATGTCCATGGGAGACAACAGTGCTGGATGATCGTAGGATCCTTTCCATGGTAAAGAAAAAACCCTTCACAACATCCAGTGCGTTCCCTTCACAACATCCAGTGAAGAACACTCTCCAGGAAGTAGGCATAACATTATCCAGGTCTACCATATAGAGAAGACTTACAAGAGCAAAGAGGGTCCACCACAAGGTGCAAAGACAGCCCAGTTCTGGAATAGCATTCTTTATACAGATTAAACTAAGATCAACCTGTACCAGAATGATGGGAAGAAATATGTATGGAGAAATATAAGTATGGAGAATGCTTGGAACGGCTCATGATCTGAAGCATACCACATCATCTGTAAAACACGGTGGAGGCAGTGTGATGGCATAGGCATGCATGACTTCCAATGGCACTGGGTCACTAGTGTTTATTGATGATGCGACAGAAGAAGCTGGATGAATTCTGAAGTGTGTAGGGATATATCGTCTGCTCAGATTCAGCAAAGTTGATTGGATGGCGCTTCACTTTACAGATGGACAATGACCCAAATCATACTACGAAAGCAACCCAGGTGTTTTAAGGCAAAGTGGAATATTCTGCAATGGCCAAGTCAATCCTCTGATCTCAACCTGATCAAGCATGCATTTCACTTGCTAAAGACCAAACTTAAGACAGAAAGCCCCATGAACAAACAACAGAAGACAGCTGCAGTAAAGACCTGGCAAAGCATCACAAAGGAGGAAACCCAGCGTTTCAGACTTGACAAAGTACTAACATTTATGATTGTGTTAATTTGTCCAATTACATTTGAACCCCTGAAATAAGGGGACTGTGTATGAAAATGGTTGCAATTCCTTAATGTTTCATAAGATATTTTTACTCAAGCCCTTGAATTAAAGCTGAAAGTCTGCACTTCAATTGCATCTCGGTTGTTTCATTTCAAATCCATTGTGGTGGCGTATAGAGCCAAAATTATGAAAATTGTATATTTCTGGACCTAACTGTATGTACAGCTCTGATGCGTTTTCTTAATGAAGTCAAATGAACAAGAATATAGAATAACAAATAAAATAGACTACAATAATATTGACTGTGATTAATTATAAAGCTTGATGAGTGATTTCATATTTTTATGTGATTCCAAAATCTTCTAATAAACATAGTTTTGATGCGCAATGTTAAAATGTTTTTGGGTGGACCAGACATAATGAAGAGGGAATGATATGCACTGTATGCAAGAAGCATTGTGGAGCCAATGTGTTTGGGGGCTTAAAAAAACAGCAAAGCAGAGACTATAGGCTGGATGTACTTAAATCCCATAAAATGTCTGCTAGTCCTGGACAGGCAGAGGAGAACAAATATATTTTTCTGGAGAACAAAAAAAATGGTGAGGATAAATTATTTCATGATAATAAAAAAATAAATGAACATTAATATGTAAAGAATAGATATATTGCTTGTATTTTGGTTGCTATTAAGGACGACATTGTCGTGCATTTGCTGCTCAAGTGGACATGGACAACAGGGCAGATTTAACACTATAATAGTTGTCTTTTTCCAAGTGTGTTGCTCGGTATTATATAAAGTATATCACATATTAGGGTCCGGTGGAGCACACTAACTACCAGAATGCATAGTGGCTACTGTTAAGTTTGGTGGAGGAAGGATAATGGTCTGGGGCTGTGTTTCAGGGTTTGGACAAGACCCTTTAGTGCCATTGAAGGGTCATCTTAACGCCACTGGATACGAAGACATTTTAGACAACTGGGTGCTTCCAACTTTAAGGCAACAGTCTGAGGAAGGCCCTTTTCTGTTCCGGCATGACAGTGACTCTGTGCACAAAGCAGGGTCCATAAAGACATGGTTTGAAGAGGTTGGAGTGGAGGAACTTGAGTGGCCTGCACAGAGCCCTGACATCAACCCCACTGAACACCTTTGGATGAATTGGTATGCTAATTGGGAGCCAGGCCTTCTTGTACAACATCAGTGCCTAACCTCACAAATGCTCTTTTGGCTGAATGGGCACAAATCCAGACAGAGACACTCCAACATCTTGTGGAAAGCCTTCCCAAGAGAGTGACGGCTGTTATAGCTGCAAAGTGGGGGGCCAACCCCATATTAATGCCCATGATTTTGGAAGGGGATGTCCAACAAGATCATATAGGTGTGATGGTCAGAGTCCACATACTTTTGGTCATATAGTGTGTATATGACAACACAGTGAACTCCAAAAGTGTTCTCCATTTACCTTGATTCTTTTGTCCTAGACTATCCTTAAAACTATGTCTGCGAAATGTGTCCTGTGAAGAACAGTTAGGTAATCAGGTGAAGTACTTGGTCACATATCCTTTGCATGCAATTGTAACTTAGCCACTGAAATTCAACACTACTGTTGTTTGCTCCTTGGGGTTTAAGGCCGGGTGTCTCTATAAAGCACTTTGTGACAACTGCGGTTGTAAAAAGGGCTTTATATATACATTTGATTGATTGATTGATAACCGGTTTAAAATGGCTAGCCAGTTAGGTGTGTCTCTGGTAGAATTTCAATATCACTCATTTTAAAAACTTTGCTTCACTTGCCTTGCAAGGGCTGAATTTTTTGTGGCCAATGGTAACAATGCTTTGTGGGTGACAGTGGTCAATGTGTTCAGAGGATTGCTAGTTGGCACCCTGTGAGAGGCAGTCAAACAGTTGAGGAAGCAAGACCGTTAAATTGATGCAGTTTACCAAGATCATTAATTTGCTGGGAATGCTGTAGAGAAGATCAAAGAGGAGGAGTGTAGACTGTAAAATGGCTAGGTAGTTAGCAGTTGGCACTAGTATTCAATCGGTTACATCACATGCTCAAAATAATCTTTGTCTCTTATATAGGTATTTAAAATGAAGTAGGCTAACCTTACTCATAGCTGAGTGTTGTAAATGACCATTGAAGCTGGAAACAGCAGATTTTCAATAGAATATCTACATATGCATACAGAGGCCCATTATCAGTAACCATCAATCATGTGTTCCAGTTGCACATTTTGTTTGCTAATCCAAGTTTATAATTTTAAAAGGCTAATTCAGCATTAGAATACCTTTTTTAAATTATGTTATCACAGCTGAAAACCTGTGCTGATTTCAAAAAGCAATACAATTATTTCTGAAATGTTAAAAATTGTTTGTCCAGATCATCAAAATGAAATATCACAATCCTTGTTAAAGCAACAAAATAAGTATTTGTTTTGTTTTGAAAAGGTATGCATATAGAGTTGGGGAGTAATGGATTACAAGTAAAAATACAGTAGTTGGGAAGTAGAGTGTTGACACACGTCTATCGAGGACCTTAGTGCTGTCATCTCTGCATCATGGATGCTCATGCTACTCTACTACAGTACTCCTTTGCACAACTTGTATGCCATTTAGAAATTGCCATTTGTACCCAACAACTGTTATCCCACTTGTAACATACTTAATACTGGTAACGTTTCCGCCCTCCTCTATTTGCCTTAATTTAATATTTAGTATTGCCATTTGTACTGCATTTGCCTTCATTGCATATCTACACATTCCACTAGTAATATACACTCACCTAAAGGATTATCCCTTTCGCCTTCAGAACTACCTTAATTCTACGTGGCATTGATTCAACAAGGTGCTGAAAGCATTCTTTAGAAATGTTGGCCCATATTGATAGGATAGCATCTTGCAGTTGATGGAGATTTGTGGGAAGCACATCCAGGGCACGAAGCTCCCGTTCCACCACATCCCAAAGATGCTCAATTGGGTTGAGATCTGGTGACTGTGGTGGCCATCTCAGTACAGTGAACTCATTGTCATGTTCAAGAAACCAATTTGAAATGATTCGAGCTTTGTGACATGGTGCATTATCCTGCTGGAAGTAGCCATCAGAGGATGGGTACATGGTGGTCATAAAGGGATGGACATGGTCAGAAACAATGCTCAGGTAGGCCGTGGCATTTAAACAATGCCCAATTCAATCAAATTTATTTATAAACAGCAGTTGTCACAAAGTGCTTTACAGAGACACCCGGCCTTAAACCCCAAGGAGCAAACAACAGTAGTGTTGAATTTCAGTGGCTAGGAAAAACTCCCTAATTGGCACTAAGGGGCCTAAAGTGTGCCAAGAAAACATCCCCCACACCATTACACCACCACCACCAGCCTGCACAGTGGTAACAAGGCATGATGGATCCATGTTCTCATTCTGTTTACGCCAAATTCTGACTCTACCATCTGAATGTCTCAACAGAAATCGAGACTCATCAGACCAGGCAACATTCTTCCAGTCTTCAACTGTCCAATTCTGGTGAGCTCGTGCAAATTGTAGCCCCTTTTTCCTATTCGTAGTGGAGATGAGTGGTACCCGGTGGGGTCTTCTGCTGTTGTAGCCCATCCGCCTCAAGGTTGTGCGTGTTGTGGCTTCACAAATGCTTTGCTGCATACCTCGGTTGTAACGAGTGTTTATTTCAGTCAAAGTTGCTCTTCAATCAGCTTGAATCAGTCGGCCCATTCTCCTCTGACCTCTAGCATCAACAAGGCATTTTCGCCCACAGGACTGCCGCATACTGGATGTTTTTCCCTTTTCACACCATTCTTTGTAAACCCTAGAAATGGTTGTGCGTGAAAATCCCAGTAACTGAGCAGATTGTGAAATACTCAGACCGGCCCGTCTGGCACCAACAACCATGCCACGCTCAAAATTGCTTAAATCACCTTTCTTTCCCATTCTGACATTCAGTTTGTAGTTCAGGAGATTGTCTTGACCAGGACCACACCCCTAAATGCATTGAAGCAACTGCCATGTGATTGGTTGATTAGATAATTGCATTAATGAGAAATTGAACAGGTGTTCCTAATAATCCTTTAGGTGAGTGCATACACACACAAACACACACACACACACACACACACACACACACACACACACACACTTACATATATACATACATACAGTGGAGAGAACAAGTATTTGATAACCTGCCAATGTTGCAGGTTTTGCTACTTACAAAGCATGTACAGGTCTGTCATTTTCATCATAGGTACACTTCAATTATGAGAGACGGAATCTAAAACAAAAATCCAGAAAATCACATTGTATGATTTTTAAATAATTAATTTGCATGACATAAGTATTTGATCACCTACCAACCAGTAAGAATTCCGGCTCTCACAGACCTTTTAGTTTTTCTTTAAGAAGCCCTCCTGTTCTCCACTCATTACCTGTATTAACTGCACCTGTTTGTCAATCTCCCGCGGTCTGGGCCTCCATGCAAGATCTCACCTCGTGGGGCATCAATGATCATGAGGAAGGTGAGGGATCAGCCCAGAACTACACGGCAGGACCTGGTCAATGACCTGAAGAGAGCTGTGACCACAGCCTCAAAGAAAACCATTAGTAACACACTACGCCGTCATGGATTAAAATCCTGCTGCGCACCCAAGGTCCCCCTGCTCAAGCCAGCGCATGTCCAGGCCTATCTGAAGTTTGCCAATGACCATCTGGATGATCCAGAGGAGGAATGGGAGAAGGTCATGTGGTCTGATGAGACAAGAATAGAGATTTTTGGTCTAAACTCCACTCGCTGTGTTTGGAAGAAGAAGAAGGATGAGTACAACCCCAAGAACACCATCCCAACCATGAAGCATGAAGGTGGAAACATCATTCTTTGGGGATGCTTTTCTGCAAAGGGGCAGGACGACTGCACCGTATTGAGGGGAGGATAGGTGGGGCCATGTATTGCGAGATCTTGGCCAACAACCTCCTTCCCTCAGTAAGAGCATTGAAGATGGGTCGTGGCTGGGTCTTCCAGCATGGCAACGACCCGAAACAGACAGCCAGAGCAACTAAGGAGTGGCTCCGTAAGAAGCATCTCAAGGTCCTGGAGTGGCCTAGCCAGTCTCCCGACCTGAACCCAATAGAAAATCTTTGGAGGGAGCTGAAAGTCCGTATTGCACAGGTACAGCCCCGAAACCTGAAGGATCTGGAGAAGGTCTGTATGGAGGAGTGGGCCAAGATCACTGTTGCAGTGTGTGCAAACCTGGTCAAGAACAACAGGAAACGTATGATCTCGGTAATTGCAAACAAAGGTTTCTGTACCAAATATTAAGTTCTGCTTTTCTGATGTATCAAATACTTATGTCATGCAATAAAATGCTAATTCATTATTTTAAAATCATATAATGTGATTTTCTGGGTTTTTGTTTTAGATTCCATCACTCACAGTTTACCTATGAGTACCTATGATAAAAATTACAGACTTCTACATGCTACCTGCAAAATCGGAAGTGCTTCAAATACTTGTTCTGCCCACTGCAGGCTACAAAATCATACTAATTTACATGGCAACACTAGACAGAAACAATTATATTATTGTTACACGTCACATATATAATTACACACAAAATCTAAGAGATTAATTGAATTGTGGACATACTAACATGTTCTTAACCAATATATGACAATGTATGATTTAAATTCTTTATATTACGTTATTCCCATAATTTTTCATGAGTGCCCCCGCAAAGAACAAACTAAACAAAAAAGATTGCTGTCCGCCTGCAATCGGCAGAAAAACAATCAGCAACCAGATTGGCCTTATGAAAGATGATTGGTGCATCCCTGGTAGAAACTTAAAGTATTCCAGCTTTAATACCACCTGGAAAACAAAAACACTCAAACCGTTGCACCAGCTGAGAATCTTCTATAGACTGGATGTGAACATTTAATTGGAGCAGGAAACATACATGATGGCCACAGTACCTGGATGAAGAAAAGTTTGGGCTTCCCCACTAGTGTGGTGCAGCGGTCACCCCGGAACAGGCTAGTGAGACTTTTGAGCTCAACTGAGGCATCCGTCCCAAAGAATAGGCCCTCGTCCCCGTGACTCAACAGGACACATACAAATGAGGCGGAGCAGCTGTGGTCATCTTTAGAGGCTGCAAACAGAATTTGGTTTTAGGTAGGTTCTTCACAGAATTGACAAGGCACTTCAGGGGAGACAGCAAAACTATTCGGAGGACATGGAAGTGAGGGTCTAATCTTCTCCACTACAGTTCTTGCACAGTTATCATGCTGCAAGAGAGAGAAGCATGCCTGCACTACAAGTGGACTGCACTTAAAAACATATTGTCTGTATGATCTAAACAAAGACAAGCCTATTTTCTTGGTGCGGTAACTGGTGTAGAAATTGACTTTGTATCATGCTTACCTGTGGTTAGAACACGCTTTATCTGTTCCACTGTCTGGTCGTTGTAAACCTTCACCTTATAACCCAATTTCCCAAAGACCTTCATCACATTTCCTGCATCCACGTCTGTGCCATTGCGTACATTCATACCTTCAAAAACAGTCATTAAATTAGTCTCATTTGCTTTCTTTTTGTAGATAAAACTGGTTGAGGTAATGTCATTCAAACCAGTGGACATAATCTACCAATAATTATGTAATTTCAAACATTTCTATCCCCTGGAGTGCTGCACAATAAGCTCCATGCAAATACAAAACATCACATGGTCAAGAACAGGAAAAACATCCCTGATGCCTTCAAATGAACAAAGACAATACCTGTCCTTCTGTCAAAGTTCTTGTTGTTGATGATGATACATTGGCCAATAGAAGGGTAGCTCAGGCTATACCTAGTGTCCACCTGCTTAGAACCAGAGCCACTACAGAGACCCTCTGACCTAGGAAACAGTGACATAAATACATTTTAGTAATTCAGCAGGTGCTCTTAGCCAGAGTGACTAAACAGGAGCAAGAAGGGTTAAAAGTCTAGTTCAAGGACAGAAAAACCCATTTTGTTACTGTGCCTACTCTGGGATAAACCACCTTTCAGGTACTGTTCAGATGCTATAACAACTAGGCTAGATCAGATCTTTTCACCCAAAGTGACTCAAATAGCACCACATTCTTAACAAGTGTGCCAAATGGGACTGCTGGTTGCATAGTAATATGATAAACATTTATGATCAATGCAAAACATACACCAATTAACTTGACATTTGCTACATTGCAGTTTGATTTGTTCTGGGTGACATGTTTCCCAAAAATGTTATTAAACAGAGTTACAGGAAAAAACAGCATAAAGTGTCTCAGTAAGGTGTCGGGCCACCACAAACCACTAAAATAGTGCCTTGGCATAGATTCTAAAAGTCTCTGGAACACTACTGGAGGGATGGCACACCATTCCTCCAAAAGATATTCTATAATGGTGTTTTAATGACTGTGGCAGAGCACTGTCTAAAATGTTATTTCTGAAATCTCTCATAGGTATTCAAATGGGTTGAAACAGCTGACTGTGAAGGCCATAACAAATTATTAACATCATTTCAATACCAAACAAACCATGTGACCCCTCATACCCAGTGGATGGAGGCACTGTCATCCTGGAAGATCCAATAATGAACCCTCTTTCAAAGTAACTTAGAACCTTTTCTCTTGCCATGCTGATTTAGGTCAACTGGGCCTGCTCAGCATTGTTATACATGCCACAGAGCATTATAGATGTTCATTGTTTAATTGTATCATGCAGTTCATCAGTATGGAAGCATATGCATTTGTTATGTTCCTCCACTCATTTTTTTTTCCTTTCTGTTTGCTTTCTAGCATTTGGTTTGTGTGGTGTGAGGCAAAAATGTTTCTCCTCAAAACAAAGTACCATTTACCATAATTATTTAATTTACTAAAATGTGAAAAGTGTTCTTTATTAAGTTGAACTTGTGCTCCTTTTGAACAAAGGTTAAAATGAGACTAAATAAGAAATATCCAGTTACTCCAGAATCTACAAAAAGTTATTGATTGTTCTTACATCTCATTCTTAATACAACAGTTCATACTAACCTATAACCCAGTTGTTCTCCATCGTTTTACTCCGTGTAGCACCTCAGAAAACATTTCACTGAATATATATCCACTGAAGGGAGCACCTTACCATAGTTTGATAACCAGTGGCTACAGTGTTTGTGCATATATGGGCGTGCCACAACAATAATTTTCCTGGGATGCGCGAAGTACAAGCATTCTAAATTGTTATTCATGTCATAACACTTCATTACTTTATGTCACTACACACCCACTAAAAGCATCATACATCAAAGTACCTTCAATAGCGTATAATAACGTTTTGGGGAACCGCGTCGAACAGTACAAAACAAGACAACTGCGTGAACATTCAACCGAACTGAACACACCTCCGTAGTTAGAATTGTTCGGCCACAATCATCACATCATAATCAGTAACAATGTAACCTGCAGTTTTATTTACATGCAGTTACTTGTAAAACTACAGGAGAAATAATCTCTTTGTTAAAGGTGCATGTTACTTGATATAACGTATATGGAATAACAAAGAATCTTACTCTTGTCCATCGCCCCGCCTTGCGTCAATGCAATCGCCAGCACTCAAATCGTTTGCTACTGACATAGTATTTGCAAATCGAATTCAAACAGATGTGAGGTTAATACACTGCTGGCAGTAGAGTTCAGGTAAGATCTTACAAATAGCTTAATTTTTTATAAAGCCAGCCACTATACGCACATGGCTTCCGGGACTTCTTTGTTGCAAAGAACACCAACACACCAATTGCTTAGACCGGGAGAATAAACAATATTCGATGACGTCAATGACAAACCCAGTGCACGGGGGCGTTCGTCTCCTACATTGATCTCATCCAAAACCAAAATTCTTAATAAAGCCGCATTGCCTCTTTGACCGCATAGACCCACATTCAAACAGTATAGAAGTGTTTTGTTGATAAAACGTGGTGCTTCATCGCAGTGAGGTATTTGCAATATGTGATATTTAATATCTGTTTCATGTATTCTTCCGAAAAATATGAAAGCACACTTCTAACATATAGAAACGCACCCATTTCCTTAGACCAACTAAGACTACGTCACTTTACGCGGCAAAACACTATTTTCAACTCCAGTTCTGTAAGTAAGTTTCTTGCTTGAATTTTATTATGGTACATAACTTAACATATACTATGTTTTAGTAATTTAATAGCTGTGGCAAAGCGACATACCGTGTTGTGTTTCGTGTTGCAGTGTCACGAGCTACTCCGTTTTTACATTTTGTGCGAATAAACATTAGTTAGTTCGAGTGTCATGTACATTTCGCCGGCGGGTATCCATGTTTTTGAACGCTTATTTAGAAACAAGAAAAAGAACGCCACTAAGCTGCATGTGTGAAGTGTGTTCTGCATTGTTTAACTACTCCAAACTCCACGGTTATTGAAACTAGTTCCCTACATTAGCTAACATCCAAACCAACAACAGGTATAACAGGGTTGATACGCTGCATTCAACACGTTAAATTAGAAGACATTACTGATGTGACCGTTGGGGACATACATACCTCGTCAAAAAAAAATTGCGTCTCAATGTTAGATAATTTTGTCACGCATTAACATCATGCCAAGTTTGAATATTTAGGTAGACACCATTAAGCATTGAGTTAAACTGACTAACGTTTCTTCTTAAGTTTACTTCCACCAGAAATAGCGTCTATTTACTGTATGCCTTTTGCCACTGGCCGAAATTTAACAGCATATTACTAGCCAGTAATAGGCTTACTTATGGCAAACCGTTTTAACATTTATTCGCTTTGACCATTCGGAATTAACATGAAAGATATCAACACCTTAATTTTTTTAGTTGCATTGTGGCTAGTCAGAATTTTGATTCAATATACAGTACAGGCCAAAGGTTTGGACACACCTTCTCATTCATTGCGTTTCCTTTATTTTCATGACTATTTACATATGCCTCACTGAAGGCATCAAAACTATGAATGAACACGTGGAATTATGTACTTAACAAAAAAGTGTTTCTTCAAAGTAGCCACCCTTTGCTCTGATTACTGCTTTGCACACTCTTGGCATTCTCTTGATGAACTTCAAGAGGTAGTCACCTGAAATGGTTTTCCAACAGTCTTGAAGGAGTTCCCAGAGATGCTTAGCACTTGTTGGGCCTTTTGCCTTCACTTGGCCCTTTTGCCTTCAGTCTGTAGTCCAGCTCACCCCAAACCATTATTTTACTCTACCTGTTGTTTTTTAATGCACAATTGCTGAAGGAAGAGAATACATTTATTTGGTTGCAGAGTTTCTGGCAAAGCATTTTTCAAAGAAATGCTGGAAATTGTGAGGAAGGGTTGACCAACCCGCCAGCTAGCAGCCCTGTCCCAGTCAGGGAAAAGATTAGTGTGTCACTTTTAATGAAGTAACTACAAAATGTACACCTGGATTTAATGAATTACCTTTTCATGTTTTGGGATTACAGTGTTAGCTAAATAGCATATATTTATAGTGACTTGTGGTCCTCTATTGCTTATTTGTTATGTTTGGCTGATCTGGGTTCATGTCTAAATTGGTCATGTAAATGCTTACGCAATGTATGTTAGATTGAGTCGGATTAAACAGACGTGCATGTGTTAGATTTTGCATTCTATGTGAAGGTATTTTGCCTGCCGAATTGCCAGCTGTTGTGTGGCAATTAATGTTATGTTATTCAACTTGTTGAATAAAGCAGAGTGTGAAAGATGTTGTGTCAATATGAAATGTGCAGAACGTTTGACTTCACTGAATGCAGACAATGACCACTTTATAATGTTATAGTAATGTCTTACGGTGTATTATGTTTGTGTGATTAGACATTTCATCACTTTACCTAAAGCAATCAAAGATTACATTGTCCTAGCAAGCAACATGCCAGTGGCCCACCGGCACTGGCATGTTGATGACAATGAATGACAATGAACTGAAAAAAATCTTAACCATTCATTTCAAATAGTGCAAGATGCATACAAAAAAAACATGCATTATACAGCAAGCATACAAAATAAACAAAGGAACTGAAATAAGAATTTTACTAAATAAAATAGTGCAAGAAAATGTGTCCAGCAACAAATTGCAGTATTTGAATGTGAAAGTACAAAATAAACATAATACAATACAAAATATACAAGGGCTAGAATGGCAGTAATATACATAAGTATGACCTAGCAGCAATCAATAGTTATTGAATATCATAGATACATCAGTGCACTACAACTACAGTTAGAATTAACATTCACACAGAACTATAAATATATTAAGGGAATAATGCAATAATATATAACACTGTACATAGCAGCAGTAAAAAAAAGTAAAGAAATACAGTACTGCAGCTTAGCAGCAATATTGGTTGTGCTGGAGATGTCATTCATATTCACGGCAGGTCCCTTGTACCGCCGTGACATCTCCCACCTGCACGGTCAGCTGCCCCTTTCTGGTACCTGGGGACCTGGTTCTGGACAGCCTCATCAGTGGCATCCCGGTTGGAAAGATTCTTCCTTTTGGCTCCTGTATAATACAGTAATCAGATATTGTACTTAAATGGTCTGACATGATTTTGAGATGTTTATCAGAAGCTAAAAAGCACAATGAAATATCACTAGCTTAATGGTGAAATAAACAAAACTTCCATATACATGTAATTTCAGAAAGACTGTACAGTATTGCATTTCAGTAATGGGCACACATTCAGACAAATGCAGTTTCATTAAGACAAGATGCTAGCATAACTATAGTCTTGTTTTTACCTGATTGTAGAGCCAGCTGTGCCCTCAGCTCGACCTTCTCTTCAGTCAGCCACTTGATCTTCTCCAAATGTTCTGAAAGTAAAGACAGACAGTTAATTATTCAGTCCTAAATATCTGGTTATTTTACAATCAACTCAAATCGCAGTGTCCACCAAAATGTTAATTCTTACCTTCATGCGCAGAGCAAAAAAAAATTGTACTGAAATTGACAAATAAAACAACAAGTTAAGAACCCACACTTACCTATGTAGCAATCCTCTACATGGTGGGGTGGAGTACCTCTCTGGTGCCTGTGCCTATGTATACAACATCAAACATCTTTACAAGAGTCTTTACAAGTGTCTATATCTTTGCTTATTCTACATTATTACTGTATTATATTGCATTATGAGTACATGTATATTGCTATATAATACATTATGCATATAGCCTTTAAATAAAATTTTACCGAAGTGTCAATTAATGGGGGAAAATAGAGGGTATAGCCAGCAGCACTTTCTTATCCAAGACTATACCTGAATCTGACCTATGCAAATTGCCTTATAATGAAAAAACTAGATGTTGTGAAGGGGAACATGGTATTCGAGATTTACTCACTAGGGTATAATGTCTATGGCGAGTGATGTTTTTGCCAGCCAAAGTCACCGGATGTGTCTGCCTGATGTATTTCCTTGGCTAAAACTCATATGTTTGTTACAATTTGAGTGTATGACCCCATTGTGTAGTAGGCAGAGGAAATGATTAAACACTTTTTTTACATTTAAATATCATTTAAAATAATTTACTCATCAAATAACCTTTGACTGACATTTGTCATTTCTGGGATTCCATAGTAATGGGCGGTAACTAATATGGAATTGTATGAATGTATGCTTGTTATGTTCAGATTACAACAGAACATCCATTTATCCATACACAGATTGAGTCTGTAACATCCTGAAACAAGAGACTATCGAATGCTGCAATAAATAATTGAATTACTCTCTCCCTTGATGACTGGGTACACAATCCTTATTTCAGCACTATACGAATGTCTGATTTCTTACACTAAGTAACGTCTTAGAATTTGTTGCATTTTGCATTTATATTGTTGTTCAATATAGCTACAAGACACCACACTGTTGAACCAAGACTTAAATAAAGGGATTTAGGAACATCTGAAAAAATACTTTACTTAGAGCTAGACATACTATTGAAATTGTAGACATAGTAAGCTTTAGAATTTTTAGGCTGTGGAAGCCAGTTACAACTTCCTCTCTTGCCTTGTTTGAGAGCCAAGCTTCCCTAAGCTCCAGTCAAACACAAGTATACCAAGCTCAATGCCAGCAGTTTGAGTCTGGGGACAAGGTTATTATAAATCATGAGTGATTGTGAATTGATCATTATAATAATCCTACCATACAGTTATTTCATAACTTGATGATAATAACAATCCTACCATACAGTTATTTCATAACTTGATTTTGATATACCCATAAATACAGAAATGACTGTTGTGGCTGCCAGCATCACACAGAAGATGATAAAGGGTGGTTGGGGAAACAGACTGAAAAAGGTGGAGCAACTAGCTCAGTCATTCCAGCAGTGTCCTCTGTCCTCGGTCTACAAACCTAGGCTATCCCGGCCATGGCAGCCGTCCTCTATATGGAAGCTCTTCCCTCGACAGTGTATGGCTATTCACTTTGCCCAGAGTTGCAGAGAGGTATTTATAGTAGCATGTTTATTGCTTTCATGCCAATGCCTACCCAATTGTCATTTTGGAGAACTAACCATAGAATTTTACCTTTAATTCAAAGGATGCACATGTGTTTGCGCTTGAGAAGGAACAAACCAAGATGGGTCAGAGGATATACCTGGTCACCAGTTACAGTGAGCTATGGCATTACTATAGGTATGTATTTAGTAACAGTATTCACTTCATTCGTGCATTTAGGGCATTTGAGAAAATCATGTTTGGGTCCTTTGTGGCTCATTCTGGCAAATTTTGTACGAGCATGGGATTTGTATTGCCAGGGTTTTGGGTTTGATTCCAATGGAGGGAGCAGCACAAAAAAATTATGGAAGTATATGCACTCTTCTGTAAGTCTGCTGAACCACATTTTTATAGTATTATTTAGTGTGGAGAGCAAGCCCCCCCACCCCAAAAAAAACATGAACACACAATTCCTAAGACGCTAACACATTCTTCATAGAACTCATTTCTAATATAGAGAGGAATTATTTGCACTGAAACAATAACGTGTAATAAAACATAATTCACCATGAACTAAGTTGAGAGGTTTTAAAACAGAAGTAGAAGCATTTATATAAATTATATTCTGATAATCAATAACTAGCATGAAAGTCAACTGAACAATTTGCTTTCTGCTAGATAATGTAATGCATGACCTATATATTGAAAGCCAGTGTCACTGTCAGTTCTAACAAAAGACAGTTGATCAATGGTACTGCAACACAGTGTATTTAACCTTTTTCACTTCCAATGGAAATCAGTACCTACAGGCAATCTCTGATGCATTGCTACGAGTTGATTCCAGAGGGGGCCGTTTGCAAGCTGTATTTTGACTTGGAGTTCCATAGGCCCTCCAATAGCCGTAGAGACGGGAAAGTCATGGTGGCCTCCCTCATCCAGGTACACAAACGCTGACCGTTTTACTATTGCTCAAGTTTAAAATAGACCAATGTGAAATAAATTTTTTATGATTATGTAATTGATATTACAACTGAGTTGACACAGACAACAGGTAGATCTGCCCATTGGCTAGGCAACAAGCTAAGAGACTTTCTAAACAAATTAATAATTTTTTATGATGCCATTAAGTGTTAAGTATATTTCAGTGATTGGAAACCAGATGTTTATTTATTTTCATTGAAGTTTCATTTTGTGTTTGTGTATGTATAAAGTGCCTTGCAAAATAGTTCCAGTCCCTGACCAATTCTGTAATTTTATTGAATTACAAATGGTACATTGGCATAAATTATAGTAACAGTTAGAATTGATTATTGTATGGTCACATTGGTTTTATGTTGGAAAGTATTTGTTAGAGAAATACATATCTGAAATAGGCTGCCTAGTTATTCAACCCCTACACACAATTTGGTAGAGCCATCTGTGGCTGCAATAACAAACTTTAATTATTTTAGTATGCGTTTTGTGACGGTTCAACTCTGACACTTGTAGCGTGGGACTAAAATAAACAGACCAGAGACCAGGTAATTGTGGTTCTTTTCGGCATATATTTCAGTAAACAGTGGAACATACAAGACTTACTATACTACTAAATGTGCGTGATTGTGGGGTGCATTGTTTACCAAGCTCCAGTGGAGGGTTAGGGTTGTTGAGTGGGTATCCCTGGGCTTCCCACAGGATTTCCACAGTTTGTATTACTTTATCTGTAACTTCTGAATCCTCTTTGGTCTGCATTTTCCTTCACACTTACAGGTAAACCTATGATTCTTATCCAGAAATCATAGGTTTGGATAAGAATTCCAGAACATTTTCCAGAAAATGTGAATGCAACTTAAATGGTTCACAGGTGGAGTTCAATTGTAAGGCAATTATGTCCTCATTAGGGTAATTTCTTTCATCTATGTAAATTAGGAGCTTCCACTGCACATGGGTTTTTTTATTTTTTATTTCTTACATAAAACCAATGTAACCATACAGTTATTGATTTGATTTTTGTTATCAGTGTTCTAAAGTATCAAACAGAACAAAATGTAGAATTGGTTAGGGGTTTTAATATTTTTGCAAGGCACAGTAAATATTTTAATGTCTTCTTATATTTGAATTTGGTATGGGCATGTGGTCCTGGGGGTTGACAGTATGTCTGCGAAAAGCTGAAGGACGTGTTTGGGATTGAGTGCTCTGAGAAAGATGTACTGAACCTTGACTCCAGCACAGAAGAGAAATTTAGTCGACATCTCATCTTCATTTTACCAAATGCTGCCTTTAAGGATAATATACAAGTTGGTGCGTAATATCCTACTATCTGATGTACAAGACATTGTAGAAATCATAGCTATAGATATTAAGCTAAAAAAATAACGTTATTAAGTAATATTGTAGGTATTCATTACATTCATTGTTTCCTACTCAATATAGGCAATTCCTGATCAGTAATTCAAGTACACATTGTCTTTTTCAAAAGGGCAATTTATCCATGCAATTCTGCAGCCAGTGCTGAGTTTGCATAGGAGGGGAAGGGAACTTGAGAAGGACTTGGGTGGAGTCACAGAGGACAGGGGAGAAAGGTCTGTTGTTTGATTATCTTTGTCAAATTCTTCTGAAAAGTTAAGTTAAACCTACATTTGATACAGCAACATAATACCACAGAGTTCAGACACACAAAAAGACTTAGCATATGTATTATTGTTATATAACACTAGTTTCATTATTATTGTTAGGGGACTAAAGCGAAACTCACAGGCCATGAGGCCCAAACATGAAGATAGAGACCTCAGCTTCCTGTTGGTAAAAAACAAAGATGGACAGGATGTCCTCTTTGTTGACCTCGGTCAGTTTCACCTGCAAAGCTTTAATTTCAAATTAGACTGAAATTGTCACCCAGTTCAACCATCAATATTTCAAAGCAAACCACTTTTGCTGAAATTTTAGTTTTATCGATTTTCTGTTGTCAATGCATTAAGCATTGTGTCAGAAATAGTAATTTCCTCTTGTTTTCTTATTTTACATTTGATGAAATGTAATGTAGGTGTGTACACCAAGAACAGAAACTTCCGTCTCTACAAATCGTCCAAGGTGGGAAAGAATGCTGCATTCACTGTTGCAGAAGACAACAAGTTTATCGCCAAGCCTGAGAGGAATGTCTCTGCCGAGGAGAGCTTGTTTCTTTCCTCCTTAATCAGCAACGTGAGGTACAGGACGTATACGGTTCAATTTCCCCTACATTAGTGGTATTTTATTGTGGGCCTTCCAAATTCACAAACATTTAATACCGTAGATTACTACATTAGACAGGGATCTCAATGGGTTGATCGTGAGCATCTATTTTATAGCCAATTTATGAGAAGAAATTCTGAAGGTATATGAATGTTTCACTACAAACTTACTTCACAAGTATGGTTGTGCTCAAAAGTTTGCATACTCTTGGATAATTGGTAATATATGTACCATTTGTAAAGAAAACATGAGTTAGCAGGCAAAACACGTCTTTTTTATCTTATGGGATTCACATTCAACTGTAGTTCATAACAAAATGGCACAATCATAAAACAAAACATGAACTGACCCCTGTTCAAAAGTCTGCATACCCTTAGTTCTTAGTACTGTGTATTGCCCCCTTTAGCATCAATGACAGCGTGCATTATTTTATAATAGTTGTCTATGAGGTCCCGAAAATGCATCCAGGTCATGCAAAGTCTTTGGTTGTCTTGCATGAACCGCATGTTTGAGATCTCCCCAGAGTGGCTGGATGATATTAAGGTCAGGAGACTGTGTTGGACACACCAGAACCTTCAGCTTTTTCTGCTGTAACCACTGGAGGGTCAACTTGGCCTTGTGCTTAGGGTCACCGTAGTACTGGAAAGACCAAGAGCGTCCCATGTGCAGCTTTCGTGCAGAAGAGTGCAAATTGCCAGTATTTTCTGATAACATACTACATTCATCATGCCATCAATTTTCACAAGATTCCCTGTGCCTTAAGAGCTCGCACACCCCAAAAACATAAATGAGCCACCACCATGCTTCACAGTGGGGATGGTATTCTGTTCACTATAGGCCTTGTTGAACCCTCTCCAAACATAGCACTTATGTTTGTGACCATATAGCCCCATTATGGTCTCGTCACTCCAAAATAACAGTGCCAGAAGCTGTGAGGGGTGTCAAGGTGTTGGACATATTGTAACCAGGCTTTTTTGTGGCATTGGTGCAGTAAAGGCTTCTTTCTGGTAAATCCACCATGCAGCTCATTTTTGTTCAAGTATCGCCATATTGTGCAACTTGAAACAACCTTTCAAGAGCAGCCTGTATTTCTCCAGATGTTACCTGTGGGTTCTTCTTTGTATCCCGAGCAATTCTTCAGAGGGTTTTGGCTAAAATCTTTCTTGGTCTAGCTGGCTTGATATCAAGAGATCCCTGCATTTTCCACTTATTAATAAGTGATTGAACACTACTGACTAGCATTTGCAAGGCTTTGGATATCTTTTTATATCCTATTCCATCTTAAAGTTCCATTACCTTGTTACGCAGGATTTTCCAAATCAATGCCAACATTTTACAATTTCTGCAAGGGTATTGTCGTAGAAATCTAAAATCAGATCCTTTAAGGCACGTAAGGTAGAGAGCAAAATACTCTTAACACAAATACTGTTTATTAATATTTAGAGACAGAAAGACACTAACTCAAGATCTGTGACAGTCTGTCTGCCGTACAGTTCAAAAACACCTTTTGTATGGGCAAGAAGGTGGGACAACATCTCACAAAATAACTGACTTTGAGCAACACGTGATTATGGTCTCAAACAGCCTAGTCTTGTTGCTTTGATTAGTTTAGCTATGTATTAACACATCCTGCATATTCCTAATGTCTAAATACATGGACACAGTACTTTATGATCAACACAGAGGTAGCTAGTGATGTTTTACTCTCCTATACAATGGTATAATTGATCGATACATCAGCTCAGTAAATTTCCCCCATAATCCATCCTCTTGACACCAAAGCAACCTTTGGTGTCAATCCTTAAACAATTTACTCACTGAGAGTCAAACATCAATCAAATCAATCAATGAAATATATTTATAAAGCCCTTTTTACAACAGCAGTTGTCACAAAGTGCTTTTACAAAACACCTTGCCTTAAAACCCAAGGAGCAAACAACAGTAGTATTGAATTTCAGTGGCTAGGAAAAACTCCCTAAAGCTGAATTTTAGGAAGAAACCTAGAGAGGACCCATGCTCAGAGGGGTGACCAGTCCTCTTCTGGCAGTGCTGGGTGAAATATTTAGAGTCCAATTTGAATAATTAATAAATGCATGTGCGCTAAGTCCAGAGTCTATTTAAACTTATACCAGGTCAGAAGCATGACCAGATGGACAAGGACAGGGACAACACGGGTGAGGTGTCAGCACAGTGGCAGCTGAAATCGTCAGGTATCGCTTTGATCTGCAACACAACCATGCGCAACTGCAACACAACTGCAACACAACGGGCCCCCCAAACCAGGTACTCAGCAGGTTTAGACTGGGAAAATTCAGAAAATGCATTCCTCATATCAACAACGATTTATAGTGGAGAAGGAGAACTGACCCTACTCCCCCAGCACAATAATATAGCAGCGTAAGATCTTGGGACTGAGATGGGGGGGTCCGGCGACACTTTGGCCCTACTCAGGGGAGGCCTGGACAGGGCCCAACAGGGAGGAAATCAATCCACCCGCATTGCCAAGCATCAACCAAAGGGACACCCACCAACCGCAACCACCCAGAATGAGGGCTGTGTATTGCCAGCAGAGTACAGCCCAATTGCACAAGTGCGCAACAGAGAAACAACAACAAGCCAGTGACTCTTCCCCCAAAAGGCATTGGAGGGAGGGCATCCCAGTGGCAACGAGAGCCCAACTGGCAAGACAGCAAGGATGGACAGTATCAAGCCTTCTGGTCACCTTCACGCCCCCGGGCCAGGCTACACCTAATTATAAACTGTGCTGTAGAGATGAGTTTTTAGCAGACACTTGAAAGTTTGCACTGAGTTTGCATTTCTAACCTTAATTGGCAGATGATTCCACAGTAGTGGAGCTCTATGAAAAAAGGCCCTGCCTAGTCTTGAAGTAACAAAAGCATGGATTTGTTTTTCTGCATCAGTTTTTGATAGAAAGTTTCAGATTTTTGCAATGTTTTGAAGATGAAGGTTAGCAACACATGAGACATATATTTTATATGTCCATCAAAGGAGAGGTCAGGGTCAAGGGTAATGCCGAGGTTTCGTACAGTTTTTTGGGATACGACCATGCAGCCGTCGAGGTTCTCAGTGATATCTGCTAACAAAGCTCTTTGTTTTTTGGGTCCTAAAAACGAGCATTTCTGTTTTTCTTGAGGTTAAAAGCAAGAAGTTCTCTGTCATCCACTTCCTAATATCTGAAACGCATGCTTCCAAAGTAGCTAATTTTGGGGCTTCTCCATGCTTCATTGAAATATATAACTGTGTCATCAGCATTACAGTGAAAATTGACATTGTGATTTGGGATTACATCGCCCAGAGGCAGCGTATATAGTGAGAACAATAATAGGCCCAGAACAGAGCCTTGTGGAACACCAAAGCATACCTTTTGTCTGAGGATATGCCATCCACACTAACAAACTGATATCTTTCAGATAAATAAGATTTAAACCAGGCTACATGTCCATGTAGCCCAATATGGGTTTCCAGTCTCTTTAAGACCGACCTAGGCAAGAGAAGGCCCCAGGGCCGGATCTGGCACGTTGAGTCATTCTATCCGGCCCGCGATACATCCAAAACTTTTAAAATAATACAAAATAAAAAAATACCTGATGAGGTCCGCAGATTACGTTACTTTATTTACTGTTGCATATTTCTTTCAAAGTATTTTCAAAGTAAAAGTCCCATTAATAAGTACAGCAGTATCATACTATCTGTTTAAAATACCTTTAAGTTGAAACAAGGTATTTGCGTTGCTTTGATACATAGGGACCAGCACCACAATTCACATGCGGAAGTTGATGGCTAGCGATCTCTGGAAATGAGCCTAAGAAAAGTTGATAACGAAAGCATGGTATTTAAAAAATGATTGACAGGAAAAATATGTTGCAGGAAAAGCAACTTGCTTAATATGTTACGCTAAGGTCAAAGTTTTTAAAGAGTACAATTTCCAGAGGCACTTCCAGAGCAAGCATGCAGCAAAATACAAAAATTGTCACCCAACAGTCCAAGCGCAGGTGCAACCTCACTGATGAATATCTTGGAGCAGTATCGCACACTTCTTCAATAGAACCGCACACTGCTTCAACAGAAATTACTCCTGACTTCACCTCACTTGTCAACGCCTATACCAGGTTCTCCTGTTCATATTGGGTGAGTAGCCCTAAAAGTTGATTTCTTGGGCCTGGGCTGCTGGATTCGCTGTCGTTAAAAGCACGTAGTACAAAAAATATACTGTATGAAGTTAGATGACGGCTAATATATCAACATTTGCTTTGAGTGAAAATCTTCAGAAGTGATTTCATAGACTTATGTCCCTGCCCTAATAACTATTATACCTATATAACTGTTATACATTATACCTTATGTAATGTAGCTTACTCTGTTGAGTTAAAAGTTAAGTTTTGAGGCAAATATGTGTTGCAACATTTCTGTTGGCTAATAACCCTAAAAAGGGATTTTTTAGGCCTTTGCCTGCCATAATAACAGTTCTTAACAGAAAATAAAACAAAAAAACATTAAAGTAAATTAAGTTTAATTATAAAAACGTTGCATGGAAAATAAATATGCATAAATATAATATGCAAGTTAACAGAGTTAGCTATGTTGTGTGTTTTTTAGGCATGTTGGTTAAAAAGATAATCTGGCCCAAGATGCTCTGGCATTTTCAGTGTGGCCCACCAGTAAAAAATATTGCCCACCCCTGCTCTAAGAAAAGGGAGTGATCAATAGTGTCAAAAGCAGCACTAAGATCAAGAAGCAACAAGACCGATGCAGAACCTTTGTCTTGAGGCCATCCATCCATCTTCTTCCGCTTATCCGGGGCCGGGTCGCGGGGGCAGCAGTCTAAGCAGGGATGCCCAGACTTCCCTCTCCCCAGACACTTCCTCTAGCTCTTCCGGGGGGACACCGAGGCGTTCCCAGGCCAGCCGGGAGACATAGTCCCTCCAGCGTGTCCTAGGTCTTCCCCGGGGTCTCCTCCCGGTGGGACGGGACCGGAACACCTTCTCAGGAAGGCGTTCCGGAGGCATCCGAAACAGATGCCCAAGCCACCTCAGCTGACCCCTCTCGATGTGGAGGAGCAGCGGCTCTACTCTGAGCTCCTCCCGGGTGACCGAGCTTCTCACCCTATCTCTAAGGGATCGCCCAGCCACCCTGCGGAGAAAGCTCATTTCGGCCGCCTGTATCCGGGATCTTGTCCTTTCGGTCATGACCCAAAGCTCATGACCATAGGTGAGAGTAGGAATGTAGTTTGACTGGTAAATCGAGAGCTTCGCCTTGCGGCTCAGCTCTTTCTTCACCACGACAGACCGATACATCGACTGCATTACTGCAGAATCTGCACCGATCCGTCTGTCAATCTCCCGTTCCATCCTTCCCTCACTCGTGAACAAGACCCCTAGATACTTAAACTCCTCCACTTGAGGCAGGTACTCTCCACCAACCTGAAGTGGGCAAGCCACCTTTTTCCGACTGAGGACCATGGCCTCGGATTTGGAGGTGCTGATTCTCATCCCCACCGCTTCACACTCGGCTGAAAACCGTCCCAGTGCATGCTGAAGATCCTGGTTAGAAGGGGCCAACACGACAACATCATCTGCAAAGAGCAGAGATGAAATTGTGTGGTCCCCAAACCTGACACCCTCCGGCCCTGGCTGCGCCTAGAAGTTCTGTCCATAAAAATTACGAACAGAACCGGTGACAAAGGGCAGCCCTGCCGGAGTCCAACATGCACTGGGAACAAGTCTGACTTACTGCCGGCAATGCGGACCAAGCTCCTGCTTCGGTTGTACAAGGACCCGACAGCCCTGAGTAAAGGACCCAGGACCCCATATTCCCGAAGCACCCTCCACAAGATGCCGCGAGGGACACAGTCGAATGCCTTCTCCAAATCCACAAAACACATGTGGATTGGTTGTGCAAACTCCCATGAACCCTCCAACACCCCGTAAAGGGTATAGAGCTGGTCCGGACGAAAACCACACTGTTCCTCCTGAATCCGAGGTTCTACTATCGGCCGTATTCTCCTCTCCAGAACCCTGGCATAGACTTTCCCGGGGAGGCTGAGAAGTGTGATCCCCCTATAGTTGGAACCATGGGCGAAAATTTCATCTAACTGTTGGGGGGGACAATAAACTTAAAAATTTTCAAGAGCAAGTTTTGAAGGGGACACCAATAATACAGGCACAATTAGGATAGCCTATGTGTACAGAGAGGAAAGCCTTACTTCTATTATTAGTGTAGCATGGAGACGGTTCCATTATCCTTCTTCTCAAAGTTTCTTTCTGGTTCAATGAAAAAGCTGGCTAAATTGACCAAAACATTCTTCAAAACCAATTTTGTTTTTGAAGTTGTTTGTAGTTGTTTACACAATCAAGCCACTGAACTACAATGGAATTTGAACTTAACTTCAACTTTAATTTATTTATATAGCACATTTAATAGCAACGTTGTTGCTTCACATTTATAATTAAAACACATATATAAACTCTTTTAGCATGCCTATGGCAAAATTAAGGCATGACTACTCTCTAGACCCTCACACAACTGTAAAGTGAGATCAGTATACAGTAGACATGAAAGACACAATAAAAATAAATTACTATGTCAATGAACAAATAGCCTACTCTTGAACAAAGGAATGAACAAAAAGCTAAGTTAAAAAGATAAGTAATGAAAAACAAAGTAATGAAAATGTTAATACGTAAATATTGTGAAAATATAAAAGAAGTGTCCCCATATAAAAGAAACAAAATGATTTTGTAACAAATAAAACTATTAGGTTATAGTCACTCACTGCTATAAAAATATAAAAATAGCTGTAATTTAAATCAAACTTGCATGACAGGATAGGTACTAAACAAAAGTACCAAATGTATTTTTCCTGGTATCACTGGGCCCCACAAACTCTTGGCATATCTTATTTATGTTAAGACTGTCCAGCCTGTCTTTGTGCACATTGCAGACTAATAGGCTATGCTACGTTATTAAACAACCTAAACTACTACAAAACAAGAGAGTAACGTCATAATTGCTAACAAAGCAGAATACATTGGTGACAATATTACATTGGTAGGTAACTGTTAGTTAAGTTACACAAGTTAATTTACACAATAATATTTTTTTGAGATTTATCAATGACTCAGCATCATCTATATTAGAGAGAAAATATCAGATGAACTTCATCACTTCATCCGATGTATAATTGTGAATAAAATAGCCTGGACTTACTGAGGTTTCACAACTACTGAAAACTTTGTTTTCTCCCGCCACCGACTGTGTGTGTGTCGGTGGTGACTGAGGTAAAGGGAGCAGCCAGTGGACCAAAACACTTTGAGGCAAAGCAAAGGGGGACTCAAAATGTTTAAAACTTTTTTTGTTGTTGCCCCATTTGCATTTGTATTGTTTTACTACCTACACAATTATTTTAAGTATATACCATTATATTATTTACAATACACCTATTTTAATTATATTTTAGGGGGGGACAACCCTCAGAAAGGGGGGGTCCCGACCCCCCCACGATTTCCGCCCTTGGTTGGAACACACCCTCCGGTCCCCCTTCTTAAAAAGAGGGACCACCACCCCGGTCTGCCATCCCAGAGGCACTGTCCCCGACCGCCACGCGATGTTGCACAGGCGTGTCAACCAAGACAGCCCCACAACATCCAGAGACTTGAGGTACTCAGGGCGGATACTCAGCGGGATTGAGGAGATCCTCGAAGTACTCCTTCCACCGCCCGACGACATCCTCAGTTGAGGTCAACAGCTGCCCACCTTTACTGTAAACAGCGTTGGTAGGGCACTGTTTCCCTCTCCTGAGGCGCCGGATGGTTTGCCAGAATCTCTTCGAGGCCAGCCAATAGTCCTCCTCCATGGACTCACCGAACTCCTCCCAGGCCCGAGTTTTTGCCGCCACAACCACCTGGGCTGCAGCCCGCTTGGCCTGTCGGTACCCGTCAGCTGCCTCAGGAGTCCCACAAGCCAACCAGGCCTGATAGGACTCCTTCTTCAGCTTGACGGCATCCATTACTTCCGGTGTCCACCACCGGGTTCGGGGATTGCCGCCTCGACAGGCACCGGAGACCTTACGGCCACAGCTCCGAGCTGCCGCTTCGACAATGGCGGTGGAGAACATGGTCCACTCGGACTCAATATCTCCAGCCTCCCTCGGGATCCAGTCAAAGCTCTGCCGGAGGTGGGAGTTAAAGATCTCTCTGACAGGAGACTCGGCCAGACGTTCCCAGCAGACCCTTACAATACGCTTGGGCCTGCCGAGTCTGTCCAGCTTCCTCCCCCGCCATCGGATCCAACTCACCACCAGGTGGTGATCAGTTGACAGCTCCGCCCCTCTCTTCACCCGAGTGTCCAAGACATACGGCCGCAGGTCAGATGAGACGACAACAAAGTCGATCATCTACCTGCGGCCTAGGGTGTCCTGGTGCCACGTGCACTGATGGACACCCTTATGCATGAACATGGTGTTCGTTATGGACAAACTGTGACTAGCACAGAAGTCCAATAACTGAACACCACTCGGGTTCAGATCAGGGGGGCCGTTCCTCCCAATCACGCCCCTCCAGGTGTCACTGTCGTTGCCCACGTGGGCGTTGAAGTCCCCCAGTAGAACGATAGAGTCCCCAGTCGGAGCACTTTCCAGCACCCCTCCCAGAGACTCCAAGAAGGTCGGGTACTCTGCACTTCCGTTCGGCCCGTAGGCACAAACAACAGTGAGAGACCTATCCCCGACCCGTAGGGGCAGGGAAACGACCCTCTCGTTCACCGGGGTAAACTCCAACACATGGCAGCAGAGCTGGGGAGCTATAAGCAAACCCACACCAGCCCGCCGCCTCTCACCATGGGCAACTCCAGAGTGGTGAAGAGTCCATCCTCTCTCAAGGAGTGTGGTTCCAGAGCCCAAGCCGTGCGTAGAGGTGATCCCGACTACCTCTAATCGGAACCTCTCAACCTCACGCACGATCTCAGGCTCCTTCCCCTTGAGGCCATTAGAGGTCTTGAGGCCATTAGAAGGTAATTTGTTACCTTCATGAGTGAAGTCTCAGTACTATGACAGGTCTGAAACCAGACTGGAAAATTTTATAAATGTTATTTGTCTTCAGTTGTTGGGAAACACATTTTTGTAAGATTTTTGAGAAGAACGGGAGGTTTGATATTGGCCTATAGTTGTTTAATATGTCGGGATCCAGAATATTTTTTTTTAGAAGAGGATTAATTTCCGCTATTTTAGTGAGTTTAGTACACATCCGGAGGAAAGGGAGCAATTTATTATGTTCAACATTGGTTGACCTAGCACAGGAAATAGCTCTTTAAGTAAATTTGTTGGAATCTGGTCTAGCTGACAGTTTGTGGGTTTACAAATTTAGTAAATGTGTCGAGCGATACGGTATCAAAAAATTCAAGTGTCCCCATTGACACCTGGTCAGGGAGGTTTAGAACATTCTCAGGACAACTGGGATTTTGAGGACCATGACTATTTAAGGAGGAGTCAGTTATTTGTTTTCTAATGGTGATGATCTTTTCATCAAAGTAGTTAATGTATTCATTACAGCTAAAGTAAAGACCCACTTCACTTGTTGAGCGTTGCTTTTTGTTAACTTTGCGACTGTATCGAAGATACATTTTGGATTGTTTTTGTTCACATCAATCAGGTTGGAGAAATAAGCTGATCGAGCAGATGTGAGTGATTTTCGGTGTTGTAGTGCACTCTCTATCCAGGCTAGTCTGAATACTTGGTGGAGCGCCACTTTCGCTCCAATTTTCTGGAGGCTTGCTTAAGTGCTCTAGTATTGTCTGAGTACCAGGGAGCAAGTT
This sequence comes from Esox lucius, assembly GCF_011004845.1. NCBI lineage: Eukaryota > Metazoa > Chordata > Actinopteri > Esociformes > Esocidae > Esox > Esox lucius. Next base: position 1,184,469 of record NC_047593.1, read on the forward strand.
TCTTGTTGCGTATTTCTTTTGTTTTTAGTGGTGCAACCGTATCTAAAGTATTTTGCGGGGTTGGGTTTAGATCCTGTTGTGGAAATGTCTTTAATAATGTATTCTAACTGATTAGACGACTGACCTACTGTTTAAATGAGAAAAGGAATGTTGGTTGTGCTGTGGGAAAGGAAGTATGAGGTGTTGAGGTGAACATGAAGCTCCAGCAGGATGGGGGTAGATGCAGATCAATGGGTTTTAGGACAGGATAGAAGATACAACAGGGGGCAGTAAGGTCAGTTGGCCCCTTTGGGTAAACACAACAGTAAACATTATGGCAGGAAGGATAAGTTGGGGGAAGATAGCATTTGACTTGTGTGATAAGAACAAAGGGAATGTGTTTGATTGACATGAGACAGATGGCATCATCTTACCACACCCCTTTTTCTATGTAATAAATACTGTCGAAATGATGTTTTATTTAGAGACTATTCACTGTTACTTTGTAACCTGTGTATTCTCTCCTTGCAAGTTTATTAAAACCGTTTTTTGCGCAATTGATTTCTCCTGTCTCACCTACCATTTTCATAGAACTGTTTTGCACTTTAGAAATTGCCATCACAATCCTCGATTTGATGGCAATTTTTTTGAAACTCATTGTTTGTGGAGCAAGTGGATTACTTGTTTTGTAATACCTATGTTAAATTATTTATCGGTTAACTTTCATGAGTAAAACTTCAAAAGAATGAAACTCAGTGATGTGTTTGAGAGTAAATTTATATTTACTGTCATAAATATTAGCAAAACCCCCTCCTTTTCGGGATGCACGAGGGATATGATCACTAGTATAGCCAGGAGGAGAGGCCTCATTTAGGGCAGTGAATTAATCAGGCTTTAGCCATGTTTCACATAAATCAATAACATCTAGTTTATGATCAGTGATTAATTCATTTATTGCAACTGCCTTTGGAGCAAGGGATCTAACATTTAGGAGTCCCATTTTGAGATGCGAGGTGATAGTCATTTTTATTTGTGACAGAGGCGGAGGAAGGCTTTATCTTAATACGGTTGTTATTGTTAGCACTACCTTGTTTAACTTTTCTCAGCTTGGAACGATTCATTGTGGCAGTAGGTAAAGCTGTAATAACTTCTCTGGCTATGCTATCAACACAATTCACTATGCTAGCAGGCTGGTTAACAGCCTGCGGCCTGACCTGCACCCTATCTCATGGTGAGGCTATAGGAGTGAGACTCCTGTCAATGTTCCTAGATAAAAGAAGAGCACCACTCCAGCTAGGATGGAGTCCGTTTGCAAAAAAAAACATTGAATCACTAAGCTTAAGGCTGCTACAATCAATACCCTATACATTGTGGACATTAATGATATCATCATATCAATGGTAAGGGAACGGAAACAGGTCTGGAACTCCCGGTTCTTTGTCATTATTGGTATGTTTCTGGACCTTTACCTGTGCTGTAACCTTAGAAGTACATGCTTTTATTAAACATGATAATAACATACAACAAACAATGTAAAATGGCAATGACAGCAAATACAGCAAATAACATTTTGAATATCGTCATACCCCAGGGACCAATCATAGAGGATAACCCTCCGAATGGATCCCATCCATGGACTTTTTCAAGCTCTGCAATGGCTTTATTGGTTTCATGCAAGTTAATTACTTTGTCTGATGCATCAGAAATAAAAGTACAGCACTCAGACCCTACCACCTTGCAGACACCTCCCTAGGAGGCTAAGATATTATCTAAAGCCATTCTATTTTGTATGCTTCCCCAACACAGACTATATAGACCTGCTCCAGTAAAGCTCCTATCTGCTCATTGTGTGTTAGCCTAAACAATGTAAATATGTTCACTACCATAGGACCACGATGGTCATAAAAAATACTGCTATCCCCATAAATGAACCAAATCTAATGTGTCATTATTCCACTGGACTGGAGTTGCCAACAGGGTATAACAGTCCTTATCTGTTATAGCCATTCATGCAGCCACCTTTGACTAACTGTGCACCTCCCAGTCTGCTACTGAAAAAGCAAAAGGGGTTAACATTGGGGAACGTGAGGATGTTGGTATGTTTAGGCAAATCCAACAATTCTTGAATAGTCAACCATTATCCTAAGGGCTATGTTCTCCGGCTCTAACAGCAATCTTCGTACTTTACTTTGTTTATGGTGATATGGCACAGGAGCAGGAACTATCGTGGTGGGTGCAAGTTTCATGGGAAGTATCTCAGCCGGGTCCACCTTTAGGGTGGTCATGTGGTCTGCAAGGGGTGTTATCATGACAGTTATCATGACATCTCCATCCAATCAAATAGTTGGAGAAATAGTATGAGGAAGGGAACATATCGCTCCCTTCTGTGTTTAGGTGGGTCCAATATCATTTATCTTTCCAAATCGGGTTGGGTACCACAAAACAATCGCCAAGTAAGGGACAGTCATTTTTTTTTTTCTATTCAGATTTTAGTTCTATGTGTATTTGTCCTTAAGGCCTTTTCTCATGGTGTGCTCGTATCTCTCTGCTTGTTGCATTTTGCTGTGTTTATAATTTCTTCATAATCCTCAAAGTGTGGTTCAAAAGCCCACATCACGGATACAACAATAATAATACTCAAAACCAGCAGGCATGAGATGCATCTCATCATTCCGGTCTTCCTGAAGGGGTTCCATGGTCCTTGTCTCTTTGGCGCCATGGTCGACATCTATGTTGGAGTCAGAGGTTACTAGCACTTGTTTCATGCTGCCCTTTTAGGTAAACTTCAGTTTTACCCTTTTTTCGATGTATCTTTTAACGCTGGAGCCTTCCTGCAGTGTGTGTCGTGGACCAAGTTTCCTCTCAGCTACCTGAGAAGCAGCCTCTATAACGAGGTGTACCTTGGTGTGAACCCAACCAGCGTGGCCTGACATTGTGTGGTTGTTATCCTTCCGTGTTGTCTCCATTGGTTGGAGGTTGTCCTCTTCATCTCAGAGCAGAATCCTCTGGACTAGAATTAGTCCAGCTGTCAGGAATCAGTGTTGCTGGAGACTCACAGCTCCCTGGGAGTAGAATCCTCTTGTAGCTGTGGAACAGTCTGTATTTGTGAGATCCGTAGTGCAGCTAGGTTCTTATCTGAACCCAACTCACAGTTGTCCTGGGTCTCAGTAGAATCTAATAGTCTCGTTCGCACAGGGTCCGATGATCCATACCTTTCATGTCCTTTAATTAGAACCCAATCTCTGCAATCCTTGTCGATGAACCGCTTTCAAGTGTCCTGTACCTGTCAGTAAATACTCTTTTAAAAAATGTGTTGCAGCTGCACAGTCCACAATCAGAGATTTGTTCATAACATTAGCTTGTTGATTATTGTTAATGCATTGGAACACATTCCTAAACACTGACATTTCTTACAAAACACTTTACACAACTTGATACAGTCTTACTTTGCTAAGCTGAATAAAAATGGTAAGATGTGTTCTACTCAACCATTACAATGTTAGACCTCACATTGTTTCAAAAGAATCAAATTAAAACAAATCCTGTGAATGAAAAATATGAGCCGTAAGAGATGTCAATGTTCCGTTGTAACTATGCAAACAGGAAATACCAAATGTTTCATATAACTCTTTATGCATAACAATCTGATACACTTTGAGCTCTGAGCTCAACTCTTTAAATCATAATGTAACAAACATAATCAAAGACACCAAATGCACAACACGGTTGCTTGTGCAAAGAAATATATAACCCATCAACAAATTTACCCACAGCTCCTAGGTTTGCGTGAAATTCTCATTGTTTCATTTTCTTCTTAAATACTAACAAAACTAGTATTTAAAACAGCTAACAAATAAAAATCCTAAATCACAACGTACATGCACATTTTGACCATGTCTGCTCCATGACCAACAATGGGGGATGACTTTAGGTCTCTAAACTCACTTTCCTGTTTCCAAAAAACAAATTCTCAAACACATACCTGTCATATCTACAAAGCAACTCAATATTAGGTTGGAAAATAAACTAAAGTATAGTGATTTAGACAAAAAAAAACAGATGTATGATTTCACTAAAAGACTATATACTACAATAAGTAATTCACGTTAGACGTTGAACACTGTTACATCAAACTGCCCAATGTGTTCATTCGTCAATCTACCATTCTAGAATTTTAAACTCAATCGACAAAGACAGTATCAGGCATTGGTTTGTAAAACACAAGCACTATCTCACCTATGATGGGTAAACAACAGATAAAAACTGTATTACTAAACCAAACCCATTAAGCATCTAAAACAATATGTTTCTAATTCAATTGTGGGGAATAACATGCCATTGGCATTTTTTTTCTTATATTTTATAGGCTAGGACTTTATTGCATTCAAATGCAATCCTGATAGGACACAACATTTTTCTAAAACACTATTACCATGTGAATCCATCATTCCACCACTCATCCTTGCCAAGAGAGAGAGAACACAATATTTCAACCTAGAAGAAAATCATTATACTAATTTCTAATTTATCATGCTGCTAGTTTCATATGTGCCTGCCAACAACTCAACACGTGATAGCAAATTTAAATTTGGTGGAGCCCTCCCCCCTTGAAATGTGGTGCTCAACTGAATAAACGGACAATATCAACGCAGTAAATGCATTCAGCTCAAACGACAAAACAAAAACTAGCGATTTCCCTAAATGTCCATTAAAACAAGTTACTATCTCAAGGCTTATAATTAACATCTGAATTGGTATTACAAATGTATAGGTGCGATACATGTAAAGTGAGGGATTTTGTTTTTGGATCCCCTGCTGTCATGCTGGAAGACCCAGCCATGACCCATCTTCAAACTTCTTACTGAGGTTGTTGGCCAAGATTTTGCGATACATGGCCCCATCCATCCTCCCCTCAATACGATGCAGTCGTCCTGTCCCCTTTGCAGAAAAGCATCCCCAAAGAATGATTTTTCAACCTCCAGGCTTCACGGTTGGGATGGTGTTCTTGGGGTTGTACTCATCCTTCTTCTTCCTCCAAACACAGTGAGTGGAGTTTAGACCAAAAGGCTTGATTTTTGTCTCATCAGACCACATGACCTTCTCCCATTCCTCCTCTGGATCATCCAGATGGTCATTGGCAAACTTCAGACGGGCCTGGACTGGCTTGAGCAGGAGGACATTGCGTGCGCTGCAGGATTTTAATCCATGACGGCGTAGTGTGTTACTAATGGTTTTCTTTGAAACTGTGGTCCCAGCTCTCTTCAGGCCATTGACCAGGTCCTGCCATGTAGTTTTGGGCTGATCCCCTCACCTTCCTCATGATCATTGATGCCCCACGAGGTGAGATCTTTCATGGAGCCCCAGACCAAGGGAGATTGACCGTCATCTTGAACTTGTTCCATTTTCTAATACTTGCACAAACAGTTGTTGCCTTCTCACCAAGCTGCTTGCCTATTGTCCTGTAGCCCATCCCAGCCTTGTGCAGGTCTACAATTGTATCCCTGATGTCCTTACACAGCTCTCTGGTCTTGGCCATTGTGGAGAGGTTGGAGTCTGTTTGGTTGAGTGTGTGGACAGGTGGACTTTTATACAGGTAACGAGTTCAAACGGGTGCAGTTAATACAGGTAATGCAGTTAAAAAACATCAGACTGTAGGGTGAACTCTAACCACCGTCCAGGGGGACTCTAACCACCGTCCAGGGAGTCTAACAACCCTGGTATCTCAATTAACGTGCCTCGCAATCATTAAGGTGGCCTCAAACCACGCTCTAGGGGGACTCTAACCACCCTGATAAAATGTGCCTCTCAATCTTTAATAAACTCGTCAGTCCTTTACGTGAGAGAATATTCTTACACCAGTGATTTATGAAGTGGACTCTAACCACTGTACAGTTTTAACCCTATTTATCTGCATTGTGTCCTTATTTTACTCCGGGTCTTGTACTGATCAATCCCGAATGTCACTCCAGCCATGCGTCCATCTCACCAGGGAACCATTCTCTGGCACCAGAGAACCATTCTCTGGCCGTGCACAGTTGACCTACCTGGCAGTGGATGTGAAACGATCATTGTAAGGAAAACCAGTCAAACTCCCAAATTGTCATAGAAATTTAAAGTCAGAACCTTTAAGGCAAGTTAGGTAGAGAGCAAAATACTCTTTAACACAAATACAGTTTATTAATATTTGCAAATAGAGACAGAAAGACACTAACTCAAGATTAATGACAGTCTGTCTGCCATACAATTCAGAAATACAATTGATATAAAAAGTCTACTCACCCCTATTAAAATGCCAGGTTTCTGTGATGTAAAAGAATTAGACAAAGATAAATCATGTCAGAACTTTTCCACTTTTAATGTGACCTATTATGTGAACAATTCAATTGAAAATCAAACTGAAATCATCAAGGGGGAAAATTAAAAATAAAAACCTTACAATAATCTGGTTGCATAAGTATGCACACCCTCTTATAACTAGGGATGTGGCTCTGATTAATCACAAATAAAGTTCAGCTGTTCTAGTAGGATCTTCCTGACATTTTCTTAGTTGCATCTCAGAGCAAAAGCCATGGTCCGCAGAGAGCTTCTAAAGCATCAGAGGGATCTCTTTTTTGAAAGATATCAGTCAGGAGAAGGGTACAAAATAATTTCCAAGGCATTAGATATACCATGGAATGCAGTGAAGACAGTCTTCATCAAGTGGATAAAATATGGCACAACAGAGACTGAATGTTCCTCCAAAATTTATGAAAAGATGAGAAGAAAACTGGCCAGGAAGGCTTCCAAGAGGCCTACAGCAACAATAAGGAATTGCAGGAATTTCTGACAAGTACTGGCTGTGTGCTACATGTGACAACAATCTCCCGTATTCTTCATATGAATGGGCTATGGGGTACGGTGGCAAGACAGAAGCCATATCTTACAAAGAAAAACATCCAAGCCCAACTGAAGTTTGCCAAAACAAACATGAAGTCCCCCAAAAGCACGTGGGAAAATGTTTCATGGCCTGATGAAACCAAGGTTGAACGTTTTGGCCATAATTCCAAAAGGTATGTTTGGCGCAAAAACAACACTGCACATCACCCAAAGAACACCATACCCACAGTGAAGCATGTTGGTGGCAGCATCATGTTTGGGGCTGTTTTTCTTCAGCTGGAACCAGGGCCTTAGTCAGGTTGGGGGGAATTATACCAGGCAGTTCCAAATACCAGGCAGTTTTGGCACAAAACCTTCAGGAGTCCGTTAGAAAGCTGAAGATGAAGAGGAAGTTCACCTTTCAGCATGACAACGACCCAAAGCACACATCCAAATCCGAAAAAAGCATGGCTTAACGTTTTGGAATGACCCAGCCAGAGCCCATACCTGAATCCAATTGAACATATGTGGGGTGATCTGAAGAGGGCTGTGCACAGGAGATGTCCTTGCAATCTGACAGTTTTGGAGTACTTTTGCAAAGAAAGAGTGGGCAAATATTGCCACGTCAAGATGTGCCATGCTAATAGACTCCTACCCAAAGTGCTGACTGAGTGCTGTAATAAAATCAAAAGGTACTTCAACAAAGTATTAGTTTAATGGTGTACACAAATAACCAGGTTATTTTTTATTTTTTTTCCCCTCAAAGATTTCAGTTTGTTTTTCAATTGAATTGTTCACGTTATAGGTCACATTAAGGGTGGGAAAGTTCTGACATTATTTATCTTTGTCTCATTCTTTTACATCACAAAAACCTGCCATTTTAACAGGGGTGTGTAGACTTTCTATATCCACTGTACCTCTTTTTGTATGGGCAAGAAGGTGGGATAACATCTCACAAGCTAACTTACCTTTGAGCAACACATGACTATGGTCTCAATCAGCCTAGTCTTGTTGCTTTGATTAGTTTAGCTCTGTATTAACATATCCTGCATATTCCTACTGTCTTAATACATGGACACAGTACTTCACAATCTATGCAGTGGTAGCTAGTGTTTTTTTACTCTCCTATACAATGTTATAATCAATTGATACATCCGCTCTGTAAATTTCCCCGATAGTATGCAAACGTATGAAGGCTACTATTGAATCCACACAACATTAACATTACTTCACCCCTTTTTAGCCATTGTTCACTTAAACAGACAAACTGAATCCATCATGTTTCCGCTGTCAGTCTCTGTGATCCATGGTCATTCAGTTGCTAATAATTATAACCGTGTTTTGTGGGCTAACAGAATTACTTCGAACATACATTATACTCAAAAATGATTTGGACAGTGACACATTTTAGTTTATTTGGTTCATATTATACATAAATTATTATGGGCTCAAAGTGCAGACAGCTTAAAAGTGAGGGTATTATTCATCCATATTTGATCAATTTAGGAATGACTGCACATTTTGTACATTATCTCACTTTTTTTTAAGGTACTAAAAGTATTTGGACAATTTTCTGAGTTTGAATACCACATCCTGCGGAGTACCTGGTTTGGGGGGCCCGTTGCTGTCGCTGTCCTTGTCCACCTGGTCATACTTTTGACCTAGTCTGGAATCAAATAGACTGGATTTAGCCCAGAGAAATGTATTTATTATTCAAATTGGACTCTTAATAATTTATCTCACCTGGCACAGCCAGAAGAGGACTGGTCACCCCTCTGAGCCTGGGTCCTCTCTAGGTTTCTTCCTAAAATTCGGCCTTCTTAGGGAGTTTTTCCTAGCCACTGAAATCCAACACTACTGTTGTTTGCTCCTTGGGGTTTAAGGCCGGGTGTCTCTGTAAAGCACTTTGTGACAACTGCTGTTGTAAAAAGGGCTTTATAAATAAATTAGATTGATTGATCCCTAGACACCGATCTTGGGGAAGTTTAGCATTTTCCCCACTAATGGTAAATATTTGGATTGGACAAAGGGAACAAGGTGATCCTAGATCTGTACCTAGGGAAACCACCCAAGAGCTACAGATAACTTGAATGTGTACGTATACCCAACAGACAACTGTTTGAAATATATCTACAAAGCTGTCCAACAAATCTCACAGAATATTGGGTTTGTCATGCAACTTTAAGCGGGGTCTATGAAGGGCAGATGTGTGTTTCAAAGGTAGACATTTGGATTGAGATAGAATTGCTTGAATTTTTAACTTGTGTTTAGCAGCATTCTGACGCTGTGTAATGTGTGGCTAAGATTAAGTAGGTATTGAATTTGATGAAAATGAATAATGAGGATGTCTATTCCAAAGCTGATTTCCAGTGATTTTGGTCTGCAGTTTTACTAGCCAGAAGATTCTGACATGGGACCGCCATGACACGAAATACAGGAAGTACCCCAAGCCTCATGCTGAGGAGAGTTCAACTTCACACTGCATATCAGGTACTAAACCCCAGAAGACAGGTGTATTTTTTACTTCTGTAGCTTTCTTGCTACCAAATGGCATTTTTTAACTCCATATAAATCGTTGGTCAAGTGTTTCTTCCAAAAGCGTTGGGCCTTCTGATAGAACTGTAAGGTTAAAGACCTTGTTTGCAATTTTCAAGCTCAAGAAAACAAGTGACAGCCATACACAGGGATTCGGATAAAGAACAGGTGCACCTCAGGAAGCAACATAGGAAGAATTTTGTGCTTTTATGAAAATGTTACAATCAGCCGATGGTATCTGATGGATACACCGAAAAGAAACCAGCTGTAGATAATTACATTTAAGTGGAACTAGCAGAAGAGGAACAAGGTCACAATGAACCGTCTGAAGAATCACCTGGAATGCAGTCTTACATGGTGTCTGCGGTGGCAGTTTTGACAATTGCCTAACTAGCTTAACAGCACTGGGCTTCTTGAGGATATGACATTTGTTTGTTTGTCATCTGTCAATACTAGATGCTTTGGAAGGCTATCAGTGTTCTCCCCACAAAGAGGTGGACAGCTTTGTTCTTACTGTGGTGAAAAAGGATGGCATCCAAGGAAGTAAGTACTTGGGAGCTGCTGAATAGTAACATATTTACTGTATAGAAAATAGATATTTTAACTGGAAAACATTTTGCACAAAAAATAACAATGTCAGAATTAATAAAAAAAAAGTATTTGTGTGTTATATTAACAAAGTTGATGTGTTGAAATTTGTAAAGATTGACAGTTGGTGACGTTTTTAAGGCTCCGATTATTTTTCCGAACAGGTATAAGAAGGTGGAACTACTTTGTCTCAGAGCAATTACTTGTATACGACATCCTGAAGTACCGCTGGTGTCAGAATGTAAACCGGTTCCACAAAAGCAACAACATCATGTGAGTGTCATGATCCCAGGCGTCCAGAAAGTGGATGGCTGTATTTAAATATTCAAATTGACTTGCTTCCTTGTGTCCTCAAAAATAGCTGGAGCCATAGCAAATGGCATTTTACATGCATCTGTGAGTAGTAACAGATTGGGGTAATGTAAAAACGTAATTAATACTACGTAGTTAGTCAATTTCATGACTTCAAAGTTCAAAAGGTTTATTTGTCATTTGCAGTAAGTTATAGCAATGAAATGCTTGGCTTTCCTACTCCCGACAGTGCAGTTAAAAGTAAAAAAAATAAAGTTACAGTCATTATATAACAAGGTAACACAAACTATCAATAAAAACACTATACAAAAAAACACGTATCAATAATAATAACTATACAACTGTACAACCATAGTGCAATGTAAAAGTGACAGGTGTGCATGATATGATTGGCAGATGAGCATGATATAAAGGGACAGTTGTGCATGGGACTATGGATGGAAGGGAGGAGGGGTTCCTGAATTGAGCAGCCTTACGGCCTGAGGAAAAAAACTGTCCCGTACCCTGTTAGTTTTGGAAGGAATACTCCTGTACCTTCTGCCTGATTGCAGCTTGGTAAACAGTCCATGGCATGGGTAGCTGGGATCTGTAATGATTTTTTTGCTCCTCCTCCTACACCTCTCTGTGTAGAGATCCTGCAGGGATGGCAGGTCAGACATAGTGATGCGCACTACTGTTTTAATCACCTTCTGAAGTGCTTTACGGTTGAGGGCGGTGCAGCTGCCATACACAGCCGGACAGGATACTCAGTGCATCTGTTGAAGTTGGAGAGTATCCTGGAATCCATGCCAAATCTCCTTAATTGGTGTAGGAAGAGCCGTTTCCTGGCCTCTTTCACCAAGATGTTAGAGTGATGAGACCAGGTCAAGTCATCACTGATGTTGACCCCAAGGAACCTAATGTTGTGAACTCTCTCTAATGCAGACCCATTGATGTGTATGGGGGCGTGGTCTCCCCGCCACTGCTTCCTGTCATCAACAATCATCTCCTTCGTTTTGCTGATATTGAGCTGGAGGTTGTTTTCCTGACACCACAAAGTCAGTGACCTTACCTCATCTCTATAGGCTGACTCGTCGTTGTCAGAGATCAGGCATATGATGGTGGTGTCGTCAGCAAACTTAACGATGGTGATGGAGATGTGAATTGCTAGGCAGTCGTGATTAAAGAGAGAGTACAGGAGCGGGCTCAGCACACAGCCCTGGGAGGAGCCAGTACTGAGAGTCAGTGAGGAGGAGGTGGTGTTGCCCATCCGCACCACCAGGGGTCTGCCCGTCAGGAAGTTCAAGATCCATCTGCACACAGAGGGGTCGAGACCCAGATCCCTGAGCTTCATCGCAATGGTGTTGAAGGCTGAGCTGTAGTCAATGAATAGCATTCTCACAAATGTGTTCCTCTTGTCCAGATGAGTGAGTGCGGAGTGGAGAGTCAAAGCAATGACATCCTCTGTAGATCTGTTATGTCTATAGGCAAACCGCAGCGGGTCAAGTGTTACAGGCATGGAGTCTGTGATGTGAGTTTTATCTAGCCTCTCAAAGCACTTCATGATGATTGGTGTTAGTGCTACAGGGCGGTAATCATTCATGCAGAGGACATTTTGCTATTTTGCCACAGGAACAATTATGGACTTTTTGAAGCAGGTGGGGACCACTGACTGATGTAGTGATAGGTTGAAGATAGCAGTAAAGACATCAGCCAATTGGTCTGCACAGAAGTTGAGAACCCGGATAGAGATGTTATCTGGTCCAGGAACATTGCTGGTGTTAATCCTTTTTAGGGCTTTACAGACATCTGACCTGGTTATTTGTAAAGGGCAGCCATCCTGGTCCATTTGAGTATCCATGCCAGGGATGATGTTCTCAAAGCAAGCATAGAAAGAGTTCAGTTCCTCTGGGAGAGAGGTCACTTCCCCACACTGCCTGAATAGCTTTTATAGTCAGTGATGGTTCTCAGACCACTCCACATGTTCCTGGTATTGGAGCCCTGGTAGAGAGATTCGCAGATTTGCAGTTTTTATTGCCTTCCTGAGGTCATACATTTATTATAATTGTCCTTGCTGCTGAAGTTGAATGCTGGAGTCTGTGCCTTAAGCATAGCACAAATACCACTGTTGACCCATGTTTTTGATTGGGAAATTATTTTGTAGTTGTACGTGGTACAACGTCGTCGATACATTTGCTTAAAAAAATTGTCAGACTGTGTATTTGTTGATATTGCCTCCAGACGCCTCTCGGAAACTGTGTTTGACCCCCTTTCGCCTTCAGAACTGCCTTAATTCTACGTGGCATTGATTCAACAAGGTGCTGAAAGCATTCTTTAGAAATGTTGGCCCATATTGATAGGATAGCATCTTGTAGTTAATGGAGATTTGTGGGATGCATATCCAGGGCACGAAGCTCCCGTTCCACCACATCCCAAAGATGCTCTATTGGGTTGAGATCTGGTGACTGTGGGGGCCATTTCAATACAGTGAACTCATTGTCATGTTCAAGAAACCAATTTGAAATGATTCGAGCTTTGTGAAATGGTGCATTATCCTGCTGGAAGTAGCCATCAGAGGATGGGTACATGGTGGTCATAGAGGGATGGACATGGTCAGAAACAATGCTCAGGTTGGCTGTGGCATTTAAACGATGCCCAATTGGCACTAAGGGGCCTAAAGTGTGCCAAGAAAAAATCCCCCACACCATTAATCAACAGAAATCGAGACTCATCAGACCAGGCAACATTCTTCCAGTCTTCAACTGTCCATTTTTGGTGAGCTCGTGCAAATTGTAGCCTCTTTTTCCTATTTGTATCCGCCTCAAGGTTGTGCGTGTTGTTGCTTCACAAATGCTTTGCTGCATACCTCGGTTGTAACGAGTGGTTATTTCAGTCAAAGTTGCTCTTCTATCAGCTTGAATCAGTCGGCCCATTCTCCTCTGACCTCTAGCATCAACAAGGCATTTTCTCACAGGACTGCTGCATACTGGATGTTTTTCCCTTTTCACACCATTCTTTGTAAACCCTAGAAATGGTTGTGCGTGAAAATCCCAGTAACTGAGCAGATTGTGAAATACTCAGACCGGCCCGTCTGGCACCAACAACCATGCCACGCTCAAAATTGCTTAAATCACCTTTCTTTCCGGAGTATTGCCAGCAAAGTTCAGGAGATTGTCTTGACCAGGACCACACCCCTAAATGCATGTGATTGGTTGATTAGATTATTGCATTAATGAGAAATTGAACAGGTGTTCCTAATAATCCTTGAGGTGAGTGTATGTCATGCAATAAAATGAAAATTAATTACTTAAAAATCATACAATGTGATTTTCTGGATGTTTGTTTTAGATTCCGTCACTCACAGTTGAAAAGAACCTATGATAAATGACAGACTTCTACATGCTTTGTAAGTGGGAAAACCTGCAAAATCGGGAATGTATCAAATACTTGATCTCCCTACTGTACTTTCAAGTAGCACTGTAGTACATTTCATCCCAAAGATAATCCTAACAGGGCCCAACAGGCAGGAAATCAAACCACCCACATTGCCAGGTATCAACCAAAGGAACACCCACCAACCGCAACCTCCCTGAATGAGGGCCGAGTATTGCCAGCAAAGTACAGCCCAATTGCACAATTGCGCAACCAAGAGACAACAACAAGCCAGTGACTCTTCCCCCGAAAGGCATTGGAGGGAAGTTATCCCAGTGGCGACGAGAGCACACCCCGCAAGACAGCAAGGGTGGACAATATCAAGCCTACTGGTCACCTTCACGCCCCCGGGCCAGGCTACACCTAATTATAAACCGTGCTGTAGAGATTAGTTTTTAGTAGAGACTTGAAAGTTTGCACTGAGTTTGCATTTCTAACCTTAATTGGCAGATCATTCCACAGTAGTGGAGCTCTATGAGAAAAGGCCCTGCCTCTGGCTGTTTGTTTAGAAATTCTAGGTACAATTAAAAGGTCTGCATCTTGTGATCGTAGGTTACGTGTAGGTATGTATGCCTGGATCATTTCAGCAAGGTAAGTAGGAGCAAGTCCGTGTATTGATTTATAGGTTAACAGCCCCAGGTTAGTATTTGAATATATTTGTCTTACCTCATCATGGTCTTGTGACTCCTTGTGTCTGTTTGGGCACCTGTGAGGTCTATCAAGGTATAAAACCAGAGACATGCAAGGATTCTGGTATAAAGTCAATGGATGTGCTTCTAAAGGGACACATCAACTGTCCTGAGTCCCCTGGAAGTTGCAGCAAGAAAGAATGGCCTTATTCACAAATTGTATACCATGAAATTGGGGGAGAAGAACTGGGTAAAAATAATAAAATGAAAATATTTCTAAAATACAGAAACCAAACAAAAACATCAATAATTCCTGTTTTGGCATTTCTAGTGGTGTCCTTATAATTCAGTAGGGAAAGTCTGTAGAGTATATTCATGATAGCCTGGCTGGAACCATTTTGTGCTTCCTTGCAGCCAAGGGGCCATTGAGTCTCTTGGAAACTTTGTGAAGTTTCCACGTAAGTGGAGCAGGACAAAAAGAGTGAATATTATTATTGAGTGAGTGACTGACTGACTACCCCTTGTTAAATTGCGTAGTGGTTAGAGAAGCGGACTTGTGAACTATAGGTCCCAAGTTCGTATCTCCTCGCAGGTGAAGCAAAGTACACGTTATGAATTATTCCGTATAGACAAAAACTTTGCTGGCTAAAACCATCAGTATCTGCATTATAGTAAGCCTGCATGCGTTTTGGGTTAGGACTCGCTAGCAATTGCTCAATTCTTATGACTATTCCAGTTAGTTAGTAGATACTGGTAAAGCTTATAACTGGCTAATACGCTGTTAAACCAGCCAGTGTCAAACGCCATATATAGACGCTATTTGTGGTGGAAGTAAACTTAGTAAGAAACGTTAGTCAGTTTAACTGTATCAATGTCATTCACAAATTGCCAATTCGGTGGCAAAAGAGGATTTGTTCAGGATAGAGACCAGGATACACTGACACTTGGCAAATGTGCAGCTCTGTGGTGTAGTGGTTAACGACACAGCCTTTCACGTGGGTGACCTGGGTTCAAATCTCAAGAGGGCAGCTCTTTCTATTGCGGGCCGGCTGAACTAGGCTTGCCTGGTTTCTTGTTTTTTTTATTCTGGGACCTAGTGAGGTAGAAATGATTGGGTCAGTCTTGTACTCACATCTCTGCCTGTGGTAAATCTCTTAACTTTTACATTCCATGCTCATTCTTAAGGTATTTTAGAAAAGATAACAGGTACCTCCTTTATGACTTTCTCTACATTCTGTGGATTGTTACAGAGACCATAAGGCAAAATAAAACTCTGTCATGGGGGTTTCAGAACCCCTTTTATTCTAACGCCTTCAAATTGTTCCCTTGTTTTTGTTGTGGGAAAGTAACAAAATTAACGAAATCACTTCTCCCCCCCAGGATTCTGGTAGATCTCAAAGATGAGGTCTGGTACCAGAAGTGTCACGACCCTGCGTGCAAGAACTTCAGATCTTCTAGTATGTGTTGTTAAACATTGAAATAGTGTTGAACTAATCATTTTATTGACTGTCTTGATTTAATATTATTGACACAAGTCAACTTAAGGTCATAATATTTGGAGTGTTCAAAGCAATCATGTCAGAATAAAGAGACTATGGAACAACTGGAAATGATACAGGTTCTGCCTTGAAACAAATAAATCCCCCCTCTCAGGTTACCCATTACCACAGGACATCAGCGTCAGCTACTTCATAACAATGGTAAGTTCTGCGTCTCCACTTCTGACAAAACGGTCAGTGATGAATATTGCCTTTTATGGAAATGGACAGAAATCTAAGTTACTACAAATTACAAGGCTACAAGTTACTGTATATAAAGGGCAAATTCACCCAAAACACAAAAATGCTATCAATAGCTGATGTTCGTGGTCTATGCCATGTCTCTCTTAATCTCACTTCACATTTTACTCTTTTTGATTTCTATGATTTCAGGACAGGACACAACAATGTCACATGTTAAGTAATTACTCTGTCTGTTTGCATGGCGGCAGGACGAGGAGGACCAGGCATATCTAATGGATGATGTGGGGAACATAAAACTCAGCCAGACACCCCAACACCTAGAGCAGAAAAACCAGGGGGGTTCAGCTGCAAGAGTTCCCCAGGTAGAACTCTGCGATTCCTGGGGAGACAAACAAGACGACCAGGCCTACCTTGAGGCCCTGGATATAGTTGAGAGAAGCACAGATTTTGCAGAGGATGTTTCAGATGAGATTCTGCTCCATGCTCTGAGTTACCAGGAGTAGAATGTAAGAATAATTAATTAATGATTTAAAAGGGTTTATTTCCTTTACAGTAATGTGGTGAAATTTGTCTTTGTTAATTACTGGTTGTTAATGCAGTCCTGAGTTACGGTGTGTAAATTAAAGACTGTTGGACACTTTCTATTTCTGTATCTTTTTACAGTAAAAAAAGTATTTACTATTTGGGGAAAAACCAGTCCCATCAAGGTACAATTTTCATCCATCAAGGGGTGGATTTGAAAGTGATGCTAAATACAAATAGTAAATACTTTAAATTAAAATGGGACTGAAAATGATATTAACATTTGTCTTGGCACCATAACCACAGCAAAATGGGCTATAAGTAGCTGTGTTATTAGGGGTTTTGTGGTAGGAGAAACCTTATTGTTGTTGGTATTATTATTATTAGGGGTTCTCCGGTATGAGAAACTCTATTGTTACTATTACTATAAGGGGTTCTCCAGTAGGAGAATTTACTACCTGTATAAAAGACACCTATCCACAGAAGCAATCAATCAATCAGATTCCAAACTCTCCACCATGGCCAAGACCAAAGAGCTTTCCAAGGATATCAGGGACAAGACTGTAGACCTACAAAAGGCTGGAATGAGTTACAAGACCATCGCCAAGCAGCTTGGTGAGAAGGTGACAACAGTTGGTGCGATTATTCGCAAAAGGAAGAAACACAAAAGAACTGTCAATCTCCCTCAGTCTGGGGCTCCATGCAAGATCTCACCACGTGGAGTTGCAGTGATCATGAGAACGGTGAGGAATCAGCCCAGAACTACACGGGAGGATCTTGTCAATGATCACAAGGCAGCTGGGACCATAGTCACCAAGAAAACAATTGGTAACACACTACGCCATGAAGGACTGAAATCCTGCAGCACCCGCAATGTACAGACCTGTCTGAGGTTTGCCAATCTGAATGATTCAGACGAGAACTGGGTGAAAGTGTTGTGGTCAGATGAGACCAAAATCGAGCTCTTTGGAATGTACTGAACTTTCCATGTTTGGAGGAGGAGGAATGCTGCCTATGACCCCAAGAACACCATCCCCACAGTCAAACATGGAGGTGGAAACATGCTTTGGGGTTGTTTTTCTGCTAAGGGGACTTCACCCCATCAAAGGGACGATTGATGGGGCCATGTACCATCAAATCTTGGGTGAGAACCTCCTTCCCTCAGCCAGGGCATTGAAAATGGATCTTGGATGGGTATTCCAGCATGGCAATGACCCAAAACACACAGCCAAGGCAACAAAGGAGTGGCTCAAGAAGAAGCACATTAAGGTCCTGGAGTGGCCTAGCCAGTCTCCAGACATTAATCCCATAGAAAATCTGTGGCGGGAGCTGAAGATTCGAGTTGCCAAACTTCAGCCTCAAAACCTTAATGACTTGGAGAAGATCTGCAAAGAGGAGTGGGACAAAATCCCTCCTGAGATGTGTGCAAACCTAGTGGCCAACTACAAGAAACGTCTGACCTCTGTGATTGACAACAAGGGTTTTGCCACCGAGTACTAAGTCATATTTTGCAGTGGGGTCAAATACTTATTTCACTCATTAAAATGCAAATCAATTTATAACATTTTTGACATGCGTTTTTCTGGATTATTCTTGTTGTTATTCTGTCTCTCACTGTTCAAATAAACCTACCATAAAAATGATAGACTGATCATTTCTTTGTCAGTGGGCAAACGTACAATATCAGCAGGGGATCAATTTTTTTTTACCCACACTGTACATTTGTCTAATACATGTCTCCCTATAAGGTGTTTAAAGCAAAGACAAATTATATAAGAAGGCGGACAATATGGGTTACCACAAAAAATATATTAAAATGCTTACCATGGGATTATTTCTGCTTCCATATGCTTACAATGTTGTTATGGCTGCATCGAGAACCCCGTCCCATGGTTGCTTGATATTTAGTGGTCCTCCGGTAGGAGAAATTGCTTTGCCAAAGGCAAAGCACATCCATAGATTTTTCCCATACTTATTATTATTAGGTGTGCTTGCCAAAGGCAAAGCACAACTATACATTTCTCCCATACTACTTATTAGTTGTGCTTGCCAGGCATCATGTAATGTGAAGTTGATCAGTCTTTTTTCTTTACCGGATGGCAAGTAAGGTAGGTAATGTTCTGGTCTATAATCTGTTATTTGCAACAGATTATAAAAACTAAATATAATGCCACTGAACAAAATAGTAAGGTAGATGATAATTGAGAACAGGGTCATATTTTTAACTACTGAATGACACACTATTAACATTTTATGTTGCTAATAATTGCAAAAAATTTACAACTTCATAAAGTTATTATTTAGTATACAAGAAGATATTTTTGAAACTGTTACTGACCAGAAGCCTTTTTTTCTAAATCAGAGCTTTTATCCAATTAGATTTTCCACATGTGCTGTCTCTGGGTGAAAATCTACCCTGAAGCCTATAGAATTTTGAGTGAATCCCATCTTCTGTTGAAGCAAAGGGGGAGGATGTTGTTGATTGTCATATTCTTCAACCAATCAGATTTTGAGTGTGCCATAACGAGCATATTCTTTTGTGAGGTTTAGATGTTTAGATGTATTGCTTTCCGTTACATTTTTTGTTTAGATTTGTACTGAGCCCTGTTGTTTCTTAATGCACAATGGAGGAGAAGCAATTGATTTGGTGGCGGATTTACTGGCAAGCCCTTTTTCGATAAGAGCTGGAAATTGCGAGGAACCAACAGCCCAGTCCCAGTCAGGAAAAGGATTTGTGTGGTGCTTTCAATCGATCAAATACGTAAAGGAATATTCGAAGGAATATTGTTGTTGTGAGTATGTTCTTTCTTTCTTTGGCACCTGTAATGTCATTGATTTGAGCTTTGCGATGTCTATTTGTGTTCCAGCATCCTGTCATACTGCATAATGGTACTGCACAACCTTGATGGTTTCATTCGCCATGTATTCATGTTTCTGTATTTAGTGTTGTATCCCTCTTGTTAAATTGCTTTATTCTACTGTCACTATGAATATGGGATGATCAAATGACAATAGCCTAATATCCCATAGGATTAGGCAGCCATACATGCTAGAAGCATTAGCTTTCTGTCTATCGTGCTGTAGTTACTAATCATTATTGGATTAAGAAGGATAAACGTGCCCCATTTGGAAATCAAATGCCTGTCCAACATATTTGTTCTGGTTACGCACCTGTATCTACTCGACAGGTAAGCAGGTTAGGACTGTAACCAGCTAATAATTTGTCTTAACCAGCAAGGTAGTAGATCAATGTAGCTGCCATTTAGATGTACATAGGATGGACAGACCAAAAAATTAACAACAACTTTTTTGGATGAAACTTATATTGTGTTCGTCATGAAGGCCAAACAAAACCTCTCCATATTGTGTTTTGCATAGACCTGCATAGGGCAGGATAGGGGGTGGATTAACGCCCTCTTCACTGAAAAACTCATAAATAGACTAATATTGAAAGGAACAGAAAAGAGCACGCCGGCGGGACAATTTGTTTGAGAGTGGTAGTGAGGTGGAAGTCAGCGAAAATGCAGCGCAGCAATGTTCTTGCTATGGTCCCTTTCCGCGGCTACCCAGCCTCACACAGGTCTTTATTTGTAATACACCAACAGATTACACGAAAAGTTATGAAAATTGCTTCACCAATTGATCCTCATCTACGCATGTTTTTCTGTAATCAGGAACAAATCTGAGGATTTTCATTTGTCGTCCTTATGCTGCCATCTCTTGGAAGTATATAGTACCTTCATTTCGAAAATGTTTCTACAATGTCACTAAGTTTACGGACATCCTTACTAAACTGCTAAACAGAACTGTCCTATAACATCTAACATTTTCATTCACCATTTCAGAAATACACATTACTTTCCGATCACTGAAGCTGCCTATGTTGCCCTATGGAAAAATGCTGTACATGCGGACGACGCTGTCTACTTCAGATCTCTCAAATGTATAGTTTCTTATTTTTTTTAAAGTTGGACACCATTCTAATCAGGAGGACCTCCCCTTTTAGGTAAGATTAGACAGGCCAGCGGGCTTTGCTGCAATAAAACACTAGTCACGAAAACGTTTCCCCCATGGAACTCTAAGCTCCACCTATTGGTTTCCTATGGCTGGGAGAGAGATCCCTGTCTTCAGAAGCAAATATCTCAGAATGTATATTTTCTGATTTTTTTTATGTGGGATACCATTTTAACAAGATATAACCATAGACATCATATATAAAGGCTAGATGTCTCATGGCGCAGTCACTTCCGGCATCACCAGCGGCCATCTTGTCACAGGCAGGCTTCCTGGCAGGCTCTGTGGTACCTGATGTAAGGTGAGTGATCAGCACGAACACAAATACTCTTATCTCGCTGAAACCTTGACGGATTTACAATACGCATGACCATACCTTGTCAAATAATGGTCTAAAGTACTCAATTTAATTCAATATTGATCTGCTTTTGCACACAGCTTCACAAGTGTTTCTAAAGTCATATCAAGTGACTTAGAGGGCTGAAATGTGGTCAGTTCAGAGATGCTTGTTATCCGGCAGAAAGAAAAAACATGCAATAATTAAAATTATTTTATTATAATAGTAATTTTATAATATAATAGTATAAAAGTGTATATATGTCATGTTGCCATTCTGTACACTGAGTTTTAGTAGCCTATTTATTGATTTAACATAAATACCTTGTGTTTGTATATTCATTACACCTATCTGGTTCTGTTCAAGGATATTTTCATATGGAAGTCCGTGGTTTTAATGGTTCATATGTATGCAGTGTCATAACTACATCTCTGACATTTATACCAAACCAAACCGTTTGAAAATCGGTAGAAAATTGAGCAAGTTATGGTTATTTAAAAAGTACATGCACCACAAAACACAATGTTACGAGTGAGCAAGCGGCCTGTGGCAAGATGGCCACCATGTGCGGACGTCGACCTCCATTGGCCAACAGCACGGACAAGGTATCTAGCCTTTATAAATGATGTCTATGGATATAACAGTCCAGCGGGCTTTCATGTCATCACACACTAGCCAAGAAATGTTTTTCCTCTTTGGAACTCTGAGCTTCGCCCATTGATTTCCTCAGCTTTTTAATCATTTTAATGTCATCAAATGTTGTACTAAAAAATAATAATAATACTTCCATGTAACGCAAGTTTTAAGCACAATTAATACCATAAAGGACCAGGCGTTTACTTTCTGTATCAGCTGTTATTTTTCAGTTTAGTCACAAAATAAACTTACAGTAATAACATAGAAGATGACACCTGTTTTGGTGACATTCTGAGGAAATTTTATTCTAAGCTTCATTCAGGTCAGAAGAGGCTCAACGAAGGTTAGATTCAATTCATTTGCTATGGGCTCACGCCAGCATTCCAGCTCAGCCAGGGTTCTTTGGCCGTTTTAGAGGCTTGAGTGAATTTTTATGCATTCTGTTGTCCAGCCTAACAACAGTTGGTCACGGGCTAATGACATTCAAGAGGGGATGATTACTTTGTCATTTAAATTTCACCATATGGGCTTAGGAAATACACTGACATGGGGATATAGGAGTGTACCGATTTTGATTCTAGTTTTCAAATGTTTAGGTTACATTTTGAACTGGGAAATGTAAAAGGAGTTTGCGATTCTGTGATTAAGTAACCGCACATCATTGATTGTGGCCAGCTGTTGCCATCTCCACCATATCCATGCAACTGATCATGTATGGTTCATGTAAAGGAGTGTAAAGTTCATGTAAAGATAATACAACAAAAATGACGGCAAATAATTTTGTCAACCACACAGGGGCGCTATTGAGGTTATCCATGTTTTGACTTATAGCCCTGAAAAGGGGGATTATTACAACTCCTCACGATGAACATAATTGCAATTGGGACCCATTAGCTCAACCCTTATTTTTTTTTTGGTCATCTTGAAAATTTTAAAAAAGCTTCATAAGCTACTCCTATAGCAAGGAATGTCTGATATTCACATCCTTCTATGGACCAATGTCTTCAAAGTTTCTATAAGCCAGGCAAGTGTGGCGAAAAACATGACCACTATTGACCAATGCACATGTGCTTGGATGAGGTTTGAACATATATGCACACTAATAGCCAAAATTAAAATAACATCTCCTTATGAAATTCTTAAAATTCGGGAGGGAGAAATCATTACTTAAAATCTGCTTGCAACTGTCCTATCGCCACTGACATTGCTAAGTACACAAAGTGCAAGTTACCAGCATGTAAGGATTTACTTTGGATTTTTCTTGGTCAATATGACAAAGTTGATAGGACAAAAGTGAGTGCACGCAATTTTATGTCAACCACACAGGGAGCTTTATTGAGGTTTTCCACATTTACAAGCTCCCCACGCTCACCCAAATCTGTCTAAATCTGTGTTAGTGAGCACTTCTTCTTTGTCGAGATAATCATTCCACCTCACAGGTGTGGCATATCAAGATACTGATTAGGCAGCATGATTATTGCACAGGTGTGCCTTAGGCTGGCCACAATAAAAGGCTACTCTAAAATGTGCAGTTCAATCACACAATGCCACAGATGTCGCAAGTTTTGAGGGAGCGTGCAATTGGCATGCTGACGGCAGCAATGTCCACCAGAGCTGTTGCCTGTGAATTGAATGTTAATTTCTCTACCATAAGCCGTCTCCAAAGACGTTTCAGAGAATTTGGCAGTACATCCAACTGGCCTCACAACCGCAGACCACGTGTAACCACACCTGCCCAGGACCTCCACATCCAGCATCTTCACCTCCAAGATCGGCAGAGACCAGCCACCCAGCTGCTGCAACAATCGGTTTGCATAACCAAAGAATTTCTGTGCAAACTGTCAAAAACAGTCTCAGGAACACCATCACCTGATGTTGCAGCATGATAATGCATGGCCCCATGTTGCAAGGATCTGTACACAATTCCTGGAAGCTGAAAACATCCCAGTTCTTGCATGACCAGCATACTCACCGGACATGTCACCCATTGAGCATGTTTGGGATGCTCTGGATCGGTGTAAACGGCAGCATGTTCCAGGTTCTGCCAATATCCAGCAACTTCGCACAGCCATTGAAGAGGAGTGGACCAACATTCCACAAGCCACAATCAACAACCTGATCAATGAAAATGGTGAGTTAAGCAAATATGATTATGGCTTGCTTAGCTAACTAACTTCTCTAGACTCTTCCATGCAATAATCTCAATGTTGTGTGTTGATTAATATTATCTTCTAGTTCTGTAGTTTTGCGTGTCAAACACACGGCTTCCTCCATACACGCAGTTGCTTTTTTGTCACACAAACACTCATTGAGCAGATGTTACATGAGAACAATATCCAGTCCTTCGCGCCTTATGTAGTAGTGTTCATTTGATATCGGTAGTATTTAAAAACATGTATTTCGGTTAACCGAATACTATTTGAATAACAACACATAATGTTTGGATAGTAAAGTATAGTCCTATGCACATCCCTAATTCCAGGTGACTACCTTATAAAGCCAGTAGAAAGAATGCCAAGAGTGTGCAAAGAATCTAAAATATAAATTTATTTTGATTTGTTTAACACTTATTTGGTTACTACATGATTCCATATGTGATATTTGTTTTGAACTCATCACTAATATTGTCCTCATGCTAGAATGATAAAGAAATAACCTTGAAGGAGTCTGTGTGTACAAATGTTTCGCTAGTACTGTACATTTGTTGTCCCAGTGACTTCATGACTGGCTACTTTGTTTTAGTCTTTTCACAGGTTGGCGGGATGCAGCAGTTGAGCTTAGCCTATACATTTGTTGCTTAGCCTACAGCTCATTAGTGATGTATGTTGTCATATGGTGCATACAGTTGAAGTCGGACATGTACATACACCTTTGCCCAAACTCTGTTGTCCACAATTGCTGACATTTTATCCTAGTAAAAACTCCCTGTCTTAGGACGGTTACGAACGCCACAATTGTTTAGAATGTGGAATGTCCATACTATTGTAGAGAGAATAATTTATTTCTGCTTTTGTTTCTTTTATCACATTCCCATTTAATCTGAAGTTGACATACAGTCATTTAGTATTTGGTAGCATTTCCTTTAAATTGTTTGACTTTGGTCAAATGATTTGGCTAGCCTTCCACAAGCTTCCCACAATAGGTTGGGTAAATCTAGGACACGTCCATGCACTGTGTCTGTGATTTATGAAACTTTTTTCATAAATCCAACTCCTGACAGGGAACATTTGCCAATGGGACTCAAAGTCCGCCATATTAGATATTCCACAATTTTGGATTGTGTGAAAAATGCTTAAAATAAAACTCCTATTAAACCAAATGTCTGATCTTCGTGTCCTTTGAAATTTGGCTTCAAATTCTGTAACAGACGGATAATCTGAACCCATAAATCTAAAAATGTGGTCGCTAATGACCAAAACACATTCAAGTGGGTGTGGTTTTAAACATATATGCATATAAATCTGACAACCTTTATGATATGATAAATGTGTTGGATGTAGATCTACACAACACTATTAAGATGTAACTTAATCAAGTAAATTACATTTTAGCTCAAGGTGGCGCCATAATATCCAGATGGCATTATCTTTTTATCTATATGTCCATCCATCATCTTCCGCTTATCCGGGGCCAGGTCGCGGGGGCAGCAGTCTAAGCAGGGATGCCCAGACTTCCCTCTCCCCAGACACTTCCTCCAGCACTTCCGGGGGGACACCGAGGCGTTCCCAGGCCAGCCGGGAGGCATAGTCCCTCCAGCGTGTCCTAGGTCTTCCCCGGGGTCTCCTCCCGGTGGGACGGGACCGGAACACCTTCCCAGGAAGGCGTTCCGGAGGCATCCGAAACAGATGCCCAAGCCACCTCAGCTGACCCTTCTCGATGTAGAGGAGCAGCGGCTCTACTCTGAGCTCCTCCCGGGTGACCGAGCTTCTCACCCTATCTCTAAGGGATCGCCCAGCCACCCTGCGGAGAAAGTTCATTTCGGCCGCCTGTATCCGGGATCTTGTCCTTTCGGTCATGACCCAAAGCTCATGACCATAGGTGAGAGTAGGAATGTAGATTGACCGGTAAATCGAGAGCTTCTTCTTGCGGCTCAGCTCTTTCTTCACCACGACAGACCGATACATCGACCACATTACTGCAGAAGCTGCACCAATCCGTCTGTCAATCTCCCGTTCCATCCTTCCCTCACTCGTGAACAAGACCCCTAGATACTTAAACTCCTCCACTTGAGGCAGGCACTCTCCACCAACCTGAAGTGGGCAAGCCACCCTTTTCCGACTGAGGACCATGGCCTCGGATTTGGAGGTACTGATTCTCATCCCCACCGCTTCACACTCGGCTGCTAACCGTCCCAGTGCATTCTGAAGTTCCTGGTTTGAAGGGGCCAACAAGACAACATCATCCACAAAGAGCAGAGATTAAATCGTGTGGTCCCCAAACCTGCCACCCTCCGGCCCCTGGCTGCGCCTAGAAATTCTGTCCATAAAAATTACGAACAGAACCGGCGACAAAGGGCAGCCCTGCCGGAGTCCAACATGCACTGGGAACAAGTCTTACTGCCGGCAATGCGGACCAAGCTCCTGCTTCGGTCGTACAGGGACCTGACAGCCCTTAGTAAAGGACCCAGGACCCCATATTCCCGAAGCACTCTCCACAAGATGCCGCGAGGGACACAGTCGAATGCCTTCTCCAAATCCACAAAACACATGTGGATGGGTTGGGCAAACTCCCATGAACCCTCCAACACCCCGTAGAGGGTATAGAGCTGGTCCAGTGTTCCACGGCCTGGACGAAAACCACACTGTTCCTCCTGAATCCGAAGTTCTACTATCGGCCGTATTCTCCTCTCCAGAACCCTGGCATAGACTTTCCCGGGGAGGCTGAGAAGTGTGATCCCCCTATAGTTGGAACATACCCTCGGGTCCCCCTTCTTAAAAAGAGGGACCACCACCCCGGTCTGCCATCCCAGAGGCTCTGTCCTCGACCACCACGCGATGTTGCACAGGGGTGTCAACCAAGACAGCCCCACAACATCCAGAGACTTGAGGTACTCAGGGCAGATCTCATCCACCCCTGGTGCCTTGCCACCGAGGAGTTTCTTGACCACCTCTGTGACTTCAGCCAAGGTGATGGACGAGTACACCTCTGAGCCCTCATCCTCTACTTCCTCAATGGAAGACGTGATGGCGGGATTGAGGAGATCCTCGAAGTACTCCTTCCACCGCCCGACGACATCCCCAGTTGAGGTCAGCTGCCCACCTCTACTGTAAACAGCATTGGTAGTAGGGTTCCCTCTCCTGAGGCGCCAGATGGTTTGCCAGAATCTCTTCGAGGCCAGCCAATAGTCCTTCTCCATGGCCTCACCGAACTCCTCCCAGGCCCGAGTTTTTGCCTCCATAACCACCCGGGCTGCAGTCCGCTTGGCCTGTCGGTACCCGTCAGCTGCCTCAAGAGTCCCACAAGCCAACCAGGTCTGATAGGACTCCTTCAGCTTGACGGCATCCCTTACTTCCGGTGTCCACCACCGGGTTCGGGGATTGCCGCCTCGACAGGCACCGGAGACCTTACGGCCACAGCTCAGAGCGGCCGCTTCGACAATGGCGGTGGAGAACATGGTCCACTCGGACTCAATATCTCCAGCCTCCCTCGGGATCCAGTCGAAGCTCTGCCGGAGGTGGGAGTTAAAGATCTCTCTGACAGGAGACTCGGCCAGACGTTCCCAGCAGACCCTTACAATACGCTTGGGCCTGCCGAGTCTGTCTAGCTTCCTCCCCCGCCATCGGATCCAACTCACCACCAGGTGGTGATCAGTTGACAGCTCCACTCAGCTCCACTCAGCCGTATGTCCAAGACATACGGCTGAGTGTGATTTACTTTTGGCACACACAGTCAGGGTAATGCATCTAGCTAATGTTTGAAGTGTGGCTCAATCTGGAAATACTATACATGCTTTTTTAGAGAATTTATGAATAGATTGTGCACATGGACACCTAAATAAGGCCAATTGTGGCTGAATGCTGAAAAACGCTGAATGCTGCTTACAGCTTTAATTAGTGTTTCAGGAGTTCACTGGTGAAACCCTATTGTGTTTGTTCCTGTTCATTATTAGGTTTTGTTATGGAAATGTTGAATTAAGGTGCATTTGAGAAATGTCTGTCTTTCCATTGGCTGGTATGTAAATCTTTGATTGTGACACACATGTCTGTATAATATCAGAGGATTATTAGGTATTTGGGCCATGTCCTCCTGCCTAGACAAAGAAGGGTGTCAGTCCTTTCTGTTCCTTATGAATGTAGGAGAGGGGGATCTGGTGTTTGTCCTAGGGGTCATTCTAGATTATAGGGTTAATCGTAAACCTGCCTGTAGGTTGTCCAGATGAAGTCACCCTCAAGGGTTGAGAAAGTTAATGGGGGAGGACAACATGTCCCTTGTGTCAAGCCCAGGACATGTGATAGAACAAAGGGCATGTGTTTTATTGACATAGGACAGGTGGGCAACAACTTACCACACCCCTTTTTCTATGTAATATATACGGATTGTGCATGTATTGAGTTAGGGACTCCTTGGACGATTATGTTGGTAAGTGTTTGACGCGTCTCTCTTATTTGCAAATAAATAATTAATAAACTGTTAATTGTGCAGAGAGTATTTCGTCTCTGTACTTCCTTTTTTCTGATCGATAAAATTACCATCACAGGTTTCAGCAGTTCACTGGTAAAACCCTATTGTGTTTGTTCCGGTTCATTATTATTAGGGTTTCAGTAGTTCACTGCAGTTCACTGTTCCGATAGATAAGTCCACCTCCTCACAAGGAACATATTTGCCATTGGGACTCATTAACTTCGCTTTAATGGTTTGGCGGCCATTTTTAATTTGTGAAAAACACCAACAAAATTACTTCTCTGGCAACAAATGTCCGATCTTCACGCCCTTTGATATTTGGCATCTATGGACGATGATCTTCAAAAGTTATATCAATCAGACCAGTATGTAAAAAAATAAAAACTGACCACCATTGACAGATGAACATGTGCAGGGGCGTGGTTTTGCACATATATAAACATCTCCTACAAGGATAATGGTATTATGATTCTACTTGGTGCAAATGTTAAAAAAAAGATGATACGACAATAATGGCACCAAGGATTTTTTTTTATCTACCACATTGTGTTTGTTCCGGTTCATTATTATTATTATTATTCCATCAAAAAAGGGTGCTTTTTGCAAATTCCCATGAGGTAAAATTTCTTAAAGTGAACTGCTGAAACCCTAATAATAATGAACCGGAACAAACAGGTATACATGAGTCCAAAGGAACATATTTGCAATTGGTGCCCATTAAGTCGGGCAGAATGTTTTCTCGGCAATACTGAATTAGTGAAAAATGCTTAAAACGTTACTTCTAAAGCCTCAAATGACCAAAGTTAAGTGTGATTACATTTGGTACACAAGGTCAGGGTTGTGAGTTTAGTTTAAATTAAAGATGATTCCAATTGGCCACATGTGGATACTAGTTAAAAGGAAAAAACATACATAAATTGAAGTGTTTAATGGACCCTTTGAGAAAATATATCACAATTTCAAAATATATATAATTTACATATATTCTAAAAAAAAATTGTATCATATTTGATTCATCAGGCATTTATGTGAATTTATTGATCACTACAATTTTAATTTTAGAAAACCAAATAGACATTGTTTATTGCATTTGGACCATTTCAGTTGGTTTGGAACTTTTAGTTTTTTACAACTGGAACCATTTTTCACCTTTTTATTTATCTGTGGTGGGGGGGGGGGGAGGGGGGGTCTGGTTCTAGAGAGGATAGTGGTCTATCACACCTCTACTTCTGCACAAGTCTGGTCAACACTTTCATCTCATCGCATTGCATTAGGGGTCCATTTCTCATCATTCTCATCTGCCACATGTCACTTGAATTGCCACCCGTAGTCATGCTTATGACATTTTGAAAACAATGTACTTCTTTGGCCATCTAAAAATACATTGCATACTCTGTCAATATACAGTATTTGATACACTGCCAATTTTGCTGGTTTTCCTACTTACAAAGCATGTACACGTCTGTAATTTTTATCATAGGTACACTTCAAATGCAAGAGATGGAATCTAAAACATAAATCCCATTGTATGATTTTTTTAATAATTAATTTGCATTTTATTGCATGACATAAGTATTTGATCACCTACCAACCAGTAAGAATTCCAGCTCTCACAGACCTGTTAGTTTTTCTTTAAGAAGCCCTCCTGTTCTCCACTCATTACCTGTATTAACTGCACCTGTTTGAACTTGTTACCTGTATAAAAGACACCTGTTCACACACTCAATCAAACAGACTCCAACCTCTCCACAATGGCCAAGACCAGAGAGCTGTGTAAGAACATCAGGGATAAAATTGTAGACCTGCACAAGGCTGGGATGGGCTTCAGGACAATAGGTAAGCAGCTTGGTGAGGAGGACTGTTGGCGCAATTATTAGAAAATGGAAGAAGTTCAAGATGACGGTCAACCTCCCTCGGTCTGGGGCTCCATGCAAGGTCTCACCTCGTGGGGCATCAGTGATCATGAGGAAGGTGAGGGATCAGCCCAGAACTACACGGCAGGACCTGGTCAATGACCTAAAGTCTCAAAGAAAACCATTAGTAACACTACACCGTCATGGATTAAAATCCTGCAGCGCACGCAAGGTCCCCCTGCTCAAGCCAGTGCATGTCCAGGCCAGTCTGAAGTTTGCCAATGACCATCTGGATGATCCAGAGGAGGAATGGGACAAGGTCATGTGGTCTGATGAGAAAAAAATAGAGCTTTTTGGTCTAAACTCCACTTGCTGTGTTTGGAGGAAGAAGAAGGATGAGTACAACCCCAAGAACACCATCCCAACCGTGAAGCATCATTCTTTGGGGATGCTTCTCTGCAAAGGGGACAGGACGACTGCACCGTATTGAGGGGAGGATGGATGGGGCCATGTATCGCGAGATCTTGGCCAACAACCTCCTTCCCTCAGTAAGAGCATTGAAGATGGGTCGTGGCTGGGTCTTCCAGCATGACAACGACCCGAAAACACACAGCCAGGGCAACCAAGGAGTGGCTCCGTAAGAAGCATCTCAAGGTCCTGGACTGGCCTAGCCAGTCTCCAGACCTGAACCCAATAGAAAATCTTTGGAGGGAGCTGAAAGTCTGTATTTTCGACAGCCCCGAAACCTGAAGGATCTAGTGAAGGTCTGTATGGAGGAGTGGGCCAAAATCCCTGCTGCAGTGTGTGCAAACCTGGTCAAGAACTAAAGGAAATGTACAAACCCGATTCCAAAAAAGTTGGGACACTGTACAAATTGTGGGTAAAAAAGGAATGGAATAATTTACATATCTCATAAATTTATATTTAATTCACAATAGAATATAGATTACATATCGAATGTTGAAAGTGAGACATTTTGTAATGTCATGCCAAATATTGGCTCATTTTGGATTTCATGAGAGCTACACATTCCAAAAAAGAAGTCAAAAAAGAAGCCGTATCTAAACAGGATGCAGAAGCGCAGGCGATTTCTCTGGGCCAAGGATCCTTTAAAATGGACTGTGGCAAAGTGGAAAAGTGTTCTGTCGTCATTTTGGAAAACTGGGACGCCATGTTATCCGGACTAAAGAGGACAAGGACAACCCAAGTTGTTATCAGCACTCAGTTCAGAAGCCTACATCTCTGATGGTGCATGAGTGCGTGTGGCATGGGCAGCCTACACATCTGGAAAGGCACCATCAATGCTGACAGTAATATCCAAGTTCTAGAACAACATATGCTCCCATCCAGACATCGTCTCTTTCAGGGAAGACCTTGCATTTTCCAACATGACAATGCCAGACCACATACTGCATCATTACAATGTCATGGCTGCATAGAAGAAGGATCCGAGTACTGAAATGGCCAGCCTACAGTCCAGATCTTTTACCCATAGAAAACATTTGGCGCATCATAAAGAGGAAGGTGCGACAAAGAAGACCTAAGACAGTTGAGCAACTAGAAGCCTGTATTGGACAAGAATGGGACAACATTCCTATTCATAAACTTGAGCAACTTGTCTCCTCAGTCCCCAGACGTTTGCAGTCTGTTATAAAAAGAAGAGGGGATGCCACACAGTGATGAACATGGCCTTGTCCCAACTTTTTTGAGATGTGTTGATGCCATAAAATTTAAAATCAACTTATTTTTCCCTTAAAGTGATACTTTTCTCAGTTTAAACATTTGATATGTCATCTATGTTGTATTCTGAATAAAATACTGAAATTTGAAACTTCCACATTATTGCATTCTGTTTTTATTCACAATTGTACGATTTTTTGGAATCGGATTTGTATGATCTCTGTAATTGCAAACAAAGGTTTCTGGACCAAATATTAAGTTCTCTCAATAAAGGTTTAATGGAAATTAAAGAACTAGTTTTGTAACCCTGCACCTGTGGTCTGTTGCATTCTTCTTTGCCTCTTAAACCATTATTGCACCATGTATGATGGCAAGATGACCATACGTACTCTTCCAGGGACGTTTATAAATAATAATTAGGGATGCAACGATCCGACACTGGCATCAGAAATGTGTCCAATACAAGCGCAAACGGGATCAGGTATCGGTGTCAGCGAGTCTATGTAATGAGCCAATACCACAAAATAGATAGTAATATCTATGTGCAGTGAAAATGTCATTAGATGTTCCTGATGGGCAGACTGGAAAAATGCAGGCTATGCCTAGTGAACTCAATATTGACCACAGTTATGTCTGCAGTCTGGAATTACCTTACACTTGAAACAGTTGCACATTTTTCCAAGCAAATCTTTAAAGGGTTGACAGAGATGTGGACTCATTATTTTGCGACTTGAGACGACTTGGTAAAAAGAGAAAACACTTGCAACTCTACTTTGAATTAAGCAAATATGACTTAACTAGGACTTAATCTGTATGACTCGAGAGACTTGTTAAGATTTCCCTAGATTCTCCCAGCATCCTCTCACCTCAGTCTGCTTGCGCTGCCCCGCGCTCACAGACCTAGTGTTCAATATTCTTAACAGGCACCCAGTAGGTGGGGATGGGGGGACAAGACAACAACACTCAACAACATGACCCTGTAGATATCATTACTCTAATGATTAGAGAACGGAACAAATCTGAAATGTCTGGATCCTCATTTACATGCTTGTAGACCATTACCTTCGTTATAACTCCGAGACCACACATTTTCATTACACAGAACTGTAACATTGTACAGCAAAGTTTTTAATGTTAAAATCACTGGTCAACGGAAGTAATTTCAAATGACACATATACTGACAGTATGGGGCAAGTTGCATCGACACGTGGGTGTGTAAACACCTATCACTGAATACATCCTTCAATTTGTTACTGGTATAAATTCCTCTTATGCCAATTGTTTGATTCACTGAAAAGTCCTCTCATGGTTCCAATAAGATCTACTTCAAAAGTCATTGCAAATGTTCTGCTCCTCCAAACGTCAGACAGTCAGTTATGAACCATTTCTTGGCAGACCGGTGTAACAGAACATATAAGTCAGATTTATATTCCAAGGTGTTCTCGTTCATATGTAGGTTACAATGACACAGCTCTAGTTGTCTCCATTCTAGCTGCCTTATTAGCCAGGTCAGGAGAATCTGTATGCTCTCCTTTGTGAATGCCAAGATGACAAGTTTTATCTAAAACCTGTATAGCTGCAGGCCAGGTCGGAAGCGATGGTTACTAGTACCAAATAGCTCACTTTTCCCTCAGTGACTTCAATTCACTGTACCTAATATTTAAACACCAAAGCCCTCCTGTAGCTTGTGTCGTCGACCCCAGGTTCCTCTCTCAGCTACCTGGACAGCAGATGAGATGTACCTGGTATGGACCCAAACAGCGTGGCATGACGGTGTGCAGTTGGTCTTTCCGCGCATTAGTAAACGTTGTCCAGAACCAGAACTTTCCTTGGCCTCCCCAGTCAGTTGGGGGTTGCCCTCTTCATCTCGTGGCAGAATCATCAGGAATAGAATCAGTCCAACTGCCCGGAACCAGCTGTTACTGAAGACGCCCTGCACCCTGGGGAGTAGAATCCACTCATAGCTGTGGGACAGTCTGTGTGTGTGTGTGTGAGATCCATCTTATCTCAGCCCACCTCACAATTGTCCTTTAATCCAAACTCCAACCAGTCCTTTATCCCTGAATCGCTTTCAAGTGTCCTGTACCTGTCGGTGAATTCTCCTTGAGAAGATTAGTTGCAACTGCTCAGCACACAATCAGAAATATGTCCATTACATTAGCTTGTTGCTTATTGTTTATGTATTAGAACCCAGTCCTACCAAACATTCAAACTTGTATAACTGTATACTGCTTCCAATTGCCTAAATACACTCACCTAAAGGATTATTAGGAACACCTGTTCAATTTCTCATTAATGCAATTATCAAATCAACCAATCACATGGCAGTTGCTTCAATGCATTTAGGGGTGTGGTCCTGGTCAAGACAAAGTCCTGAACTCCAAACTGAATGTCAGAATGGGAAAGAAAGGTGATTTAAGCAATTTTGAGCGTGGCATGGTTGTTGGTGCCAGACGGGCTGGTCTGAGTATTTCACAATCTGCTCAGTTACTGGGATTTTCACGCACAACCATTTCTAGGGTTTACAAAGAATGGTGTGAAAAGGGAAAAACATCCAGTATGCGGCAGTCCTGTGGGCGAAAATGCCTTGTTGATGCTAGAGATCAGAGGAGAATGGGCCGACTGATTCAAGCTGATAGAAGCGCAACTTTGACTGAAATAACCACTTGTTTCAACCGAGGTATGCAGCAAAGCATTTGTGAAGCCACAACACGCACAACCTTGAGGCGGATGGGCTACAACAGCAGAAGATCCCACCGGGAACCACTCATCTCCACTACAAATTGGAAAAAGAGGCTACAATTTGCTCACCAAAATCGGGCAGTTGAAGACTGGAAGAATGTTGCCTGGTCTGATGAGTCTCGATTTCTGTTGAGACATTCAGATGGTAGAGTCAGAATTTGGTATAAACAGAATGAGAACATGGATCCATCATGCCTTGTTACCACTGTGCAGGCTGGAGGTGGTGGTGTAATGGTGTGGGGGATGTTTTCTTGGCACACTTTAGGCCCCTTAGTGCCAATTAGGGAGTTTTTCCTAGCCATTGAAATCCAACACTACTGTTGTTTGCTCCTTGGGGTTTAAGGCCGGGTGTCTCTGTAAAGCACTTTGTGACAACTGCTGTTTATAAATACATTTGATTGAATTGGGCATTCTTTAAATGCCACGGCCTACCTGAGCATTGTTTCTGACCATGTCCATCCCTTTATGACCACCATGTACCCATCCTCTGATGGATACTTCCAGCAGAATAATGCACCATGTTACAAAGCTCAAATCATTTCAAATTGGTTTCTTGAACATGACAATGAGTTCACTGTACTGAATTGGCCCCCACAGTCACCAGATCTCAACCCAATAGAGCATCTTTGGGATGTGGTTGAACGGGAGCTTCGTGCCCTGGATGTGCATCCCACAAATCTCCATCAACTGCAAGATGCTATCCTATCAATATGGGCCAACATTTCTAAAGAATGCTTTCAGCACCTTGTTGAATCAATGCCACATAGAATTAAGGCAGTTCTGAAGGCGAAAGGGGGTCAAACACAGTATTAGTATGGTGTTCCTAATAATCCTTTAGGTGAGTGTAGAATCCAGATACAATTCCTATCTTTTTGTACTTTTCAACTCCCGTCTGAACTAGATGATAAACTCTCAAGGTAATAGTTAGTTTTCTCTTAAAAATTTCTACTTTAAAGAAAGTCTCAACCTAGTGTCAATTTGGCTTTCAACCGAATTACTATTTGAGAGAGAACTAATCGTGGTAACCAGTCAACACCAGAATAGTGAACACAAAGTATTCAGTGTAGCCAAATTAGAAAACACAATTTTGATAATGTCACTAGTAAATCTGTTTCACTTCTAAAGAGTTCAAATGATTCTAAATTTGCACATTCCCCCCCTTATTTCACGAGTCAATGGAAAATGACTCCATGTGCGAAAGCAGAACCATTACAGGATGGAAATGAAAAAGGAAAATCGATATAAGGGATGAATCTAACATCCATTCAGTAAAGAGTCGCAAACTGAATATTCATTAAGAACAACATTTAAAATGATAAAAACATTCACAAACCAAATCAAAAAACAACAAATGTGCCACACGGTCACTCGTGTGAAGGAATTATAACCCATAAAACCTATTGACAAAGTTGTCTTACTCAGTGAAACAACTCCCAAATTAGCATAACAAATTTGCATTCCCACAGGCAATGGCCAAACTACGTTGTGACAACACAAACATCATGCCTCAATTAACCTCCTAAGTTTTAGGGAATTTTTCCAACTTCGATGCATGTCTATGTTATTCCAAATAGTGGCGGTCAGCCAAAATCCCAACGTTCATGCATAGTACATGCACTGACATCAAGATTGTTCCAATCATTAACAATGGGGGATGACTTTAGGTCTCTCCCCTTACTACAAGTATGTTTCAAAACCTTATGTTCCAACAGGAAAGCTATTGAGAGGAAAATATTTTTAGCTTGCACTTAATGTTTGATTAACCCAAAAGTTAATATACTCATGTTGGGGAAATTACCACAGGTGAGACCAGTCAGAACACTCAAATTGAATCCGTAGTAATAAGCTAATTTGAGGAAATGGGAAAAGTTGGTAGAGGCCATCCCAAGGGGTCTGGCCCCCTTCCTGGAGCCCAGGACTTTACCCACTTCTGGTAGGCCATAAAGGCCAAATGGATTGTTTAAACTCTTCATGAAATGGAAGTTTCCACACAAAAACGTGACATGGGCTTCAGACTGTCTGTAGTAAGAGACGTCATGCGTTCAGCTTAGCTGATATCCTACATTAACATAAGGTGCAGATTTATTACCCCTCTCATCTAATATTTGTTGCTGTTTTCTGTTCGTAAAAAGAATGCTCATCTTGTCAACACCGTAACAGTAGGGTGGAAAGAACTCTCAAGAAAGGCCAAGTTAACAGAAAACAGATGCATGCTGTCACTAAAATCAAAGAACATTCAGGGAGGGATCCCCAGGATACTCCATCTAGATCTTTAAACACTACCACATCAATCTACCCAATTTGTCCATTTGCCAGTGTACCATTTTAAAACGTAAACTCCAATAACGGGTATTAGGCGTTAGTCTTAAAACAAGTATTATCCCAGTCATCATTTGTAAATGCAAACAAAGTGAAACTACATTATTTAACCAAACCCAATTCAACATTTTACAGGCTTTGGCTATTTTACCCTCTGTTGTAGGCTATGACTATATTGGAAGCAAATACAGTCTTCGTGGGAAACAGCGTGTTTTCTTAACGTTGAAGACTATCACCAAGTGGTTCTTCATTCTACTCCATACAAGGAGAGAGAAACACTATTTTAAACCTTTTGTAAGAGAACCATGAGACCATATTTTATCAAATTAAAACATTTTACAAAGTCCCAATTTATCACTCAGATTAAATTTAGGAAATAATTCTTGTATTGGATCCTAAGTTATCAGGCGAATACTTCCACGTGTGCCAGCCACCAGCAAAACACTGGAAGGCACATTTCTATTTCACGGAGTCGGCACGTATGCAAAAGCCGAAAGAGTGGCAAAAGAATCACAGTAACGACGCAACAAATGCGTTCATCCAAGTGTACACCAAACAAAGCAAAACCTGGCAAATTCAAAAAAACATGCAGGTTAACAACAATCTTGGTGAACAAGATCAAATATTCCACCAAGGAATACAACATGCAGCCAATTGGATCCCTTGTGCACAGGAAATACCAAGAGGGATATACAACTTAATTAACTCTACTATTCGCCAAACCACAAGCTCTCCAACAACTTCGCCGTTTTACAGGAGCAATCCCTACTCCATATGACAGTCCAACTGTGTAAAATCCTGCACGAATCGCCCCACAATAGGTTTGACAGCATGGGAGTGTTACTTATGCTATCAGGACACGGAACATTGGCGGTTTCTTAACTACAGTAGATATAACTGAAAAATACCCTAAAAAATAGCTAGATACCATACTTTTCAAATCCATCAATCCTGACATATCAAAGACAACCACCAGGATACTAAATCCTGAAAAGGTATAAATCCTGTATACTCTAAATATGTCAGTGAAAAACCAGGGCTGTGTTAAGGAATGATCTCACCGGTTGATGCTCTCTGGTCCGTCTCCTCTGACTGTCTGCACCCCTCCCTCAGGCGGTTTAGCGTTTCTTCATGTTAGGTCACCCGAGGTGAGGCCAGAGAGGCCGCCGGAACGGGCTCTATTCTTGCAGAAACACTGCATAAACAGCCATCGTCTTGATTCCCACAGGTATCTTCCCAAACGCAATGTCCAGTCGAATGTATAGGTAGCCTTATACATTTAATCGTAGTGGTTAGAATAGTCTCTTCCTCAACCCCTGGTCGATAGTCTTCTTTGGCCTTAGTCGCTGTAAACACCGGCTGGGCCAACAGAGGTTACGTATCTGGTGTGTTCTTCTCCCCCCTTTCAAATCTTTACTTGACCCGTGGAAACTCTATCAACAACAAGTGGAGCAGACCTTCGACATACCGTAGCCTACGCCTTCCAAACCACTTTATATTATACCTTCAGCAACTTCCGTACGTTACCTCATCCATATTCCTCCAAGCTGCCCGATAGGCCATGCATCCACCACCGAATGAAAACGCCATTAACCGGAACACCTCATAACTTCCAAAGATGCAATTGTTTACATGCCCAGACAACATAAACATTAACTCCACTGCCAAAAATATAACACAATGCTTACCCATTATCAAATGCAGTTAAAACATGCGTGGTGAAACAGACCCATTTTTTTTTATTTATCTCAATTCATGTGAGTGTTTCCCGCACCTCAGAACCACTTTAATTTAATGTGCCCTAACACATACAGGTGCTGGTCATAAAATTAGAATATCATCAAAAGGTTGATTTATTTCAGTAATTCCATTCAAAAAGTGAAACTTGTATAATTAATGCATTCATTCCACACAGACTGATATATTTCAAGTGTTTATTTCTTTTAATTTTGATGATTATAACAGACAACTAATGAAAATCCCAAATTCAGTATTTCAGAAAATGTGAATATTGTGAAAAGGTTCAATATTGAAGACACCTGGCGCCACACTCTAATCAGCTAATTAACCCAAAACACCTGCAAAGGCCTTTAAATGGTCTCTCAGTCTAGTTCTGTAGGCAACACAATCATGGGGAAGACTGCTGACTTGACAGCTGTCCAAAAGACGACCATTGACACCTTGCACAAGGAAGGCAAGACACAAAAGGTCATATCTAAAGAGGCTGGCTGTTCACAGAGCTCTGTGTCCAAGCACATTAATAGAGAGGTGAAGGGAAGGAAAAGATGTGGTAGAAAAAAATTGTACAAGCAATAGGGATAACCGCACCCTGGAGAGGATTGTGAAACAAAACCCTTTCAAAAATGTGGGGGAGATTCACAAAGAGTGGACTGGAGCTGGACTCAGTGCTTCAAGAACCACCACGCACAGACGTATGCAAGACATGGGTTTCAGCTGTCGCATTCCTTGTGTCAAGCCACTCTTAAACAAGACACAGCGTCAGAAGCGTCTCGCCTGGGCTAAAGACAAAAAGGACTGGACTGCTGCTGAGTTATGTTCTCTGATTTAAAGTATATTTTGCATTTCCTTTGGAAATCAAGGTCCCAGAGTCTGGAGGAGAGGCACAGAACCCACGTTGCTTGAAGTCCAGTTTAAAGTTTCCACAGTCAGTGAGGGTTTGGGGTGCCATGTCATCTGCTGGTGTTGGTCCACTGTGTTTTCTGAGGTCCAAGGTCAACACAGCCATCTACCAGGAAGTTTTAGAGCACTTCATGCTTCCTGCTGCTGACCAACTTTATGGAGATGCAGATTTCATTTTCCAACAGGACTTGGTACTTGCACACAGTGCCAAAGCTACCAGTACCTGGTTTAAGGACCATGGTATCCCTGTTCTTAATTGGCCAGCAAACTTGCCTGACCTTAACCCTATAGAAAATCTATGGGGTATTGTGAAGAGGAAGATGTGATACGCCAGACCCAACAATGCAGAAGCGCTGAAGGCCACTATCAGAGCAACCTGGGCTCTCATAACACCTGAGCAGTGCCACAGACTGATCGACTCCATGCCACGCTGCATTGCTGCAGTAATTCAGGCAAAAGGAGCCCCAACTAAGTATTGAGTGCTGTACATGCTCATACTTTTCATGTTCATACTTTTAGGTTGGCCAACATTTCTAAAAATATTTTTTTTGTATTGGTCTTAAGTAATATTCTAATTTTTTGAGATACTGAATTTGGGATTTTCATTAGTTGTCAGTTATAATCATCACAATTAAAAGAAATAAACACTTGAAATATATCAGTCTGTGTGTAATGAATGAATATAATATACAAGTTTCACTTTTTGAATGGAATTACTGAAATAAATCCACTTTTTGATGATATTCTAATTTTATGACCTGCGCCCTAAGGCATAGAAGTGCCCTAACACTCTTATCCCAATTAATGTGCCCTAACATCATTAATAGACCCATCGGCCCGTAAGTGAGACGTTCAAGGCCTTAACCTTGTCTGCAGATTTGAAATGTGCCCTAACACATATTACCAGAACCATATTTAACTGCTATGTGCCATTACCTCCGGAGTTCCAAAATTTGTCTCTGGGTACCTGTACTGATCAATCCCGAATCTCATTTCAGCCGGGCGCCCTGACTCTCACCCCTTTCGTAGCCAGGCCACAATCAGGAGAGGATTTAGGCTCCAGAGGCCCAGTCTCCAGCCATGCATGGTTGACCCGCTAGGATATGAGTTTGAGATACCAGGTTAAGTAACCAATGGACGAGCCCCCAAAGTGTGATGGTAATTCCATGAATCAGAACTTTTAAAGGAGTAAGTACAGAGACAAAATTCTCTTGGCACAATTAATAGTTTATTTGCAAATAGAGAGACACGTCAAATGCTTACAGAATAATCATCGGAGGAATCTCTGAAGTAGATACATGAACAGTCTGTATTTATTAATTAATCCATCTCTAATTAATCCATCTCACAGTCAATCTCCCCAATATCTTGTACCATCATATGATACGGTGGATATTTTGCTTCACTCCTAATAAAAAATGCATTTTATTAATTACACTAAACAAAAGAATAAATGCAACACTTGTGTTTTTGCCCCCATTTATCATGAGCTGAACTCAAAGATCTAAGACTTTCACTATGTACACAAAAGGCCAATTTCTCCCAAATATTGTTCCCAAATCTGTCTAAATCTGTGTTAGTGAGCACTTCTCCTTTGCCGACATAATCCATCCACCTCACAGGTGTGGCATATCAAGATGCTGATTAGACAGCATGATTATTGCGCAGGTGTGTCTTAGACTGGCCACAATAAAAAGCCACTCTAAGCCCAGAAAAATGTCCAGATACAATAGGCTACAGTCATAGCCATATTAATATTAACAAATATCTTTGGAGAAATGTAACGTCTAAATTAATGGGATTTATGGTACATATTTTTAAATTGCTTTTGTATTCTGTTTTCTGCAACACCATTCACACCATTGATTTCCTAATGAGTGAAAAGGATGAGCGGTCCACTCAGGAGACTAAGGATCTGCTTTCACCAAGGTACAGTATCTCACAAAAGTGAGAACACCCTCACATCTTTGTAAATATTCGATTATATCTTTTCATGTGACAACACTTAAGAAATGACACTTTGCTACAATGTAAAGTAGTGAGAGTGTACAGCTTGTATAACAGTGTAAATTTGCTGTCCCCTCAAAATAACTCTAAACCGCTGGCAACCGAGTACACCCCTAAGTCAAAATGAATTTTTTTGTCATGATGTCATCTTTACCGTCGAAATTGCTATAGAAAACCTGGTAGAAAGATCAATCAAGCCGTCTCCCAAGCATCCACTCAAACTCCATGTGTGGGGGGCAATTTCTCGTCAGGGCCCTTATGTGATTTTCAAAGGTAAGTTTAATTAAGGCTACAGCTAATTAAATGCTAACGCTATATTTTTGCCCACATATTTTTAGACTACAATTTGTCTAAATTAATAATAATAATAGTAAAAAAATTTAAATACATCTAGTGTTAATGAAAATATATATTAAATTGCTGACCAAAATGCCTCTGGTCAGCAAAAAAGGCCTCTTCTTGTATACCAAATAATAACTTTATCAAGTCATCAATGAAATGTTAACTACCGTGTCTTTAATTACCATTTGAGTATTACTACCTTACTATTTTGTTCATATACTTTATATTTCTTTTTATTGATGTTGCAAATGACAGACCAGAGTGTTTTACCTACCTTTCTTGCCTTCCGGTAAAGAAAAAAGACTGATCAACTAGTCTTTCGCACGTGGTATTTCACGATTCGCAACATGTCTGGTAAAGATTGTTATTAATCGGCGTAGACCAGCCTATTATCTCTGGATGAACTGGTGATGATGGATTAGCTACTGTTAAAGTCAACACTTCC
The DNA here is from genome assembly GCF_011004845.1 of Esox lucius. Lineage (NCBI taxonomy): Eukaryota > Metazoa > Chordata > Actinopteri > Esociformes > Esocidae > Esox > Esox lucius. The sequence continues at coordinate 1,226,679 of NC_047593.1, forward strand.
CCGAGTTGGTTTGTTGGAAAGGAGAATAAAACACCAGGAGTCAGGTCAATTACCATACCGCATATTCCGTTTATTACAAAAGCTTTTGGAGACAAGTGTCGCCGCACAATGTCTAAGGATCAACAGTCAAAACAGCATTTTATACTTCAACTACGCCCAAAAGATAGAGGCGTTAAGTTAGCAAAGCAAGTGTGCCATTGGTCCAATTCCAATTCTATATTGAATAGTGGAGGGTTGTTAGGCTGTGAATTAGTATACTAGCAGCTATTGGTCACAACTAGTGAGCAACGCTCTCTCTTTTTACAATTTAAGACGTTCAACTTAAGCACTTCAACAAGACTAAAACGTATTCGTCGTATTCATTGTAATGTTGCCTGCATTGAATATTTATATGTTTTACATACAATGTTTTACCATTTGAGCAAAATGTCATGGCACACTTGATGCGTTCTCACCTTATGCCAACGTGCTACTATAACGAAGTACAGAGACGAAGTTCTCTTGGCACATTCTAACAGTTTTAGTAATATTTTGCAAATAAGGAGTCTCTGACTCAAAACATGCACAATCCGTATTTATTACATAGAGAAAGGGGTGTGGTAAGATGCTGCCATCTGTCCTGTCAATAAAACACATTACCTTTGTTCTACCACACAAGTCAAATGCAGTCCTCCCCCACCTTATCCTTCCTGCCATAATGTTTACTGTTGTGTTTATCTAAAGATCCAATTGATCTTACTTCCTCCCAAGGACCACATTCCTGAGGATCAAAAGACTGACACCCTTCTTCTAGGCAGGAGGACATGGCCCAAATACCTAATAATCTTCTGATATTATACAGACATGTGTGTCACAATCAAAGTAAAGATCTACATACCAGCCAATGGAAAGACAGACATTTCTCAAATGTACCTTAGTTCACAATTTCCATAACAACGTTCCTTGGTATGACAAAGAAACGCATTTTGAGGGGCATCTTATATTTTCTTCAAACATTTTGTTCTCATCTTAATGCTGCAAGTCCTAGGAACATAGGAGACATAAGCTAAATACCAACTATATATGGGCCTGCTGCCAAATGTATGGGGCCAAGGTATAGGTGGCAACAGTTCTGACGTTGAGGGGAACAAGGTATAGCTGGAGTTGTCGTAACCACATGTTTCCCCACCTCCTAGACAGAGGAAAGTATCCAGTATGTATAACCTATACACAAACCTACATATTTTACCTGTTTAATAAAACCTAATTTATGCAAATAAAACTTATGCATCATTAATATGGACTCTATATATACATAATATGATATTTGTGCTCAGATGTTTGCATAACCTTCGAGAATTGGTAATATATGTAACATTTGTAAAGAAAACATGAATGAGCAGGCAAAACATATGTATTTTATTTCTTATGGGATTCACATTCAACTGTAGGTCATGATATAGTGGCACAATCTTAAAACAAAACATGGCAACAAAGAAAAATATGAACTGACCCTGTTCAAAATTCTGCATACCCTTAGTTCTTAATACTGTGTATTGCCCCCTTTAGCATCAATGACAGCATGCAGTATTTTGTAATAATTGTCTATGAAGCCCCAAATTCTTGCAGGTGGCATAGCTGCCCATTTTTCTTGGCAAAATCCCTCCAGGTCATGCAAAGTCTTTGGTCATCTTGCATGAACCGCACATTTGAGATCTCTCCAGAGTGGCTCGATGATTAAGGTCAGGAGACTGTGATGGCCACTCCAGAACCTTCACCTTTTTCTGCTGTAACCCCTGGAGGGTCAACTTGGCCTTGTGCTCATGGTAATTGTCATGCTGAAAATTCCAAGAGTGTCCCATGCACAGCTTTTGTGGAGAAGAATGCTAATTGTCTGCCAGTATTTTCTGATAGCATGCTGCATTCATCTTGCCATACATTTTCACAAGATTCCCCATGCCTTTAGAACTCACACACCCCCAAAGCATCAGTAAGCCACCACTGTGCGTCACAGTGGGGATGGTATTCTGTTCACTATAGGCCTTGTTGAACCCTCTCCAAACGTAGCACTTATGGTTGTGACCATAAAGCTCTATTTTGGTCTCGTAACTCCGAATTATAGTGTGCCAGTAGCACATAGTGTGCCAGTGAGGCATGTCAAGGTGTTGCTGGGCATATTTTAACCAGGCTTTTTTGTGGCATTGGCGCAGTAAAGGCTTCTTTCTGGCAACTCGATCATGCAGCTCATTTTTTTTCAAGTATCTTCGTATTGGGCTCCTTGAAACAACCACACCGTCTATTTCAAGACCAGCCTGTATTTCTCCAGATGTTACCTGTGGGTTTTTCTTTGTATCCTGAACAATTCTTCTGGCAGTTTGGCTGAAATCTTTTTTGGTCTACCTGACCTTGGCTTGGTATCAAGAGATTCCCGAATTTTCCTCTTCTTAATAAGTGATTGAACAGTACTGACTGGCATTTGCAAGGCTTTGGATATATTTTTACATCCTTGTCCATCTTTATATAGTTCCATTACCTTGTTACGCTGGTCTTTTGACAGTAATTTTCTGCACCCCATGGTGCAGTATCTAGCCTGCTCAGTGCATCCACATGAAATTGAACAAACTCATTGGCAATTCATACATAGACACTAATTGCAATTTAAAAAGCCACAGGTGTTGGAAATTGACCTTTAATGACAATTTTTACTTGTCTGTGTCACTTTGTGTCTGTAAGAAGGCCAATCATTCAAGGATATGTAAACTTTTGATCTGGGCCATTTGGGTTATTTCTGTTATCATTATGATTTAAAAAGGAGCCAAACAACTGTGATAATAAATGGCTTCTTATGATTGCTTATGATATGTTTTTTTGCATGATCAGTCATATTTTCCAAATCAATGCCAAATGTCACAATTTCTGCTAGGGTATGCAAACATATGAGCACAACTGTAGTTCAAAAAACAAACAGAGAATAGAGTATGGAGTAGAGAAGTCAGTGCAAAAACTAAGAAAGGGCAAAATAAATATTCAATAGGAAGAATAAACAGGGCATCTGCAGAGTAACCCCCAAATGGTGAAGTGAGTGGATGTATTTAATTAAGCTAAAGTAAGATTTTGGCAAACAAACAATATTAAAAGGCAATATGAAACTAGAGCAGTACATTTCCTGAAGAAAATGTGGTGTGCTTGCTAGCTGTTTAAAAAAGTATTCATGGATCAACATAATGTTTATCTATGGAAAGGTTTGGAGTCTGTATGTTTTAAGGTTCAAGAGATACTGTTGGTGAGGGTAATTAGCATAAATTAGAATACATGTCATAGTTAATGTTCATAAGTGTTACCAATTAAAGGTCTCTTGTCTGTAGCACAGATAATGAACTATTAGGCTGTATATTTGAACTAACACTAATCACGCTAACTAGCATATGTAAAATCAATAAAAGTTCCATCATATGAAGTGGGGGAAGTCTAAACATGTGAACCAAAGTTGGTTTCGTGTCTGTAGCTCGAATGATTCAAAAGATACAGCCTAGTAGTTAATTAACGCTATTTACACTAATTAGCATATGTAAAATCAATCAACATTTCATCATATGACCTGGGGATACCCTAAACATGTAAAAGAAAGTTGGTTTCGTGTCTGTTGCATGAACGGTTCAAAAGACAGTCTAATGCTTAATTAACGCTAATCGACGGGGTGGAATTTGGTATCATTTTGAAATTAGCAAATTGAATTTTGTAATGTAGTGCCCCTGGTGGAGGATTCGGAGCGGGGGTTTGTATGATTGTTAAACATGAACTATTTTAATAGTATGCAAGTTTATAGCATTTTTTACCATGGGCTTTTTGAGTTATTAAGCATTTTAGGTGCGAAGAATACTTATAACAATAATACAGACAATTACAATACTAGAGGACCCCTAATAAAAGAGTTTCCAGTAGAGTACCTGTAGGTGGAAGGAAGAGAGCTGAAGAGGTAGTTTCTGTATAGTGAAATCACAGCTTCAGAGAAATTGTATACCACCAATTTTCTTAAGAATCTCCCTGGAAAGACAGTACCAAAAATAATTGCCATTATTCAGAAAGGGTTTCAACCAGTTGATCTTAAGTGTTCCATTGATACAATAAAAACCATCCTTGTAGTCTTTTACTAGCATCGACTTCCTAATGTAGTGTACAAACCCGATTCCAAAAAAGTTGGGACACTGTACAAATTGTGAGTAAAAAAGGAATGGAATAATTTACAAATCTCAAACTTATATTTAATTCACAATAGAATATAGATAACATTGAATGTTGAAAGTGAGACATTTTGTAATGTCATGCCAAATATTGGCTCATTTTGGATTTCATGAAAGCTACACATTCCAAAAAAGTTGGGACAGGTAGCAATAAGAGGCCGGAAAAATTAAATGTACAGATAAGGAACAGCTGGAAGACCAATTTGCAACTTATTATGTCAATTGGTAACATGATTGGGTATAAAAAGAGCCTCTCAGAGTGGCAGTGTCTCTCAGAAGTCAAGATGGGCAGAGGATCACCAATTCCCCCAATGCTGCGGCGAAAAATAGTGGAGCAATATCAGAAAGGAGTTTCTCAGAGAATAATTGCAAAGAGTTTGACGTTATCATCTACAGTGCATAATATCATCCAAAGATTCAGAGAATCTGGAACAATCTCTGTGTGTACGGGTCAAGGCCGGAAAACCATACTGGATGCCCGTGATCTTCGGACCCTCAGACGGCACTGCATCACATACAGGAATGATACTGTAATGGAAATCACAACATGGGCTCCGGAATATTTCCAGAAAACATTTGTCGGTGAACACAATCCACTGTGCCATTCGCCGTTGCCGGCTAAAACTCTATAGGTCAAAAAAGAAGCAGTATCTAAACAGGATCCAGAAGCGCAGACGTTTTCTCTGGGCCAAGGATCATTTAAAATGGACTGTGGCAAAGTGGAAAAGTGTTCTGTGGTCAGACGAATCAAAATTTGAAGTTCATTTTGGAAAACTGGGACGCCATGTCATCCGGACTAAAGAGGACAAAGACAACCCAAGTTGTTATCAGCGCTCAGTTCAGAAGCCTGCATCTCTGATGGTATGGGGTTGCATGAGTGCGTGTGGCATGGGCAGCCTACACATCTGGAAAGGCACCATCAATGCTGACATTGTTGTATCCAAGTTCTAGAACAACATATGCTCCCATCCAGACGTCGTCTCTTTCAGGAAAGACCTTGCATTTTCCAACATGACAATGCCAGACCACATACTGCATCAATTACAATGTCATGGCTGCACAGAAGAAGGATCCGGGTACTGAAATGGCCAGCCTGCAGCCCAGATCTTTCACCCATTTGGCGCATCATAAAGAGGAAGGTGCGACAAAGAAGACCTAAGACAGTTGAGCAACTAGTAGAGCCTGTTTTAGACAAGAATGGGACAACATTCCTATTCATAAACTTGAGCAACTTGTCTCCTCAGTCCCCAGACGTTTGCAGTCTGTTATAAAAAGAAGAGGGGATGCCACACAGTGGTGAACATGGCCTTGTCCCAACTTTTTTGAGATGTGTTGATGCCATGAAATTTATAATCAACTTATTTTTCCCTTAAAGTGATACATTTTCTCAGTTTAAAGATGTGATGTGTCATCTATGTTGTATTCTGAATAAAATATTGAAATTTGAACTTCCACATCATTGCATTCTGTTTTTATTCACAATTGTACAGTGTCCCAACTTTTTTGGAATCGGGTTTGTACTTTCTTTTTTCAGACGCAAACAAAGTTTATCTGATTGATGGACTTATCAGAGTAAGCCAAAGAGTAAGCAGGGTAAATGCAGCGTGAAATACTTTCAATCTTCGTCAAGTAAATATGACCACTAACAGAAATGCAACCAGGCATTAAGTTTAGATTTTCCAAATATTCAAATTGTTAATCATGGAAATATCTTTTGTGACATATTGCATCATGGAGCAAAAAGTATTCTATACGCCGCAGTGGATGCGTTGTAGGAAATGTTCAGAAGAGTGTCTACCAACCAAATTAAAATTGTTTTGGATGGGCACAGTGTGCTACATCCAGCAACATAATATTTTCCAATATACTGTACATGGGATACACATAAAAAAAAGAATCTACACGCTGCAGTGAATGTATTGAAGGAAATGTTCAGGAGACTGGATATAGTGAATGTATGCATTGTGTATTTGCAATTGTTGCTGGCATTTTACTTCTTCCATTATTGCTTCTAACCATCTGGCAAGAGGTACTGGACCACCAGGGCATTTTTCTTTTTCTGTATAGGGCAATATGTATTTCATATCCAATGAGTTACATTGTGGCCAATGGTATGGGTGGAGCAGAATGCCAGCAACAATTGCAAATACATAGAGCACCTTGATTTTTTGGCATATAATCACTATACAGTCTCCTGAACATTTCCTAAAATACATTCACTGCGGCGTATAGAATAGTTTTTTTTCTGTATAGGGCAATATATACATGTACAATCTATTACAGTGTTTTGCATTGGGCTAAAGTGTGTGGAATATTGTGTTGCTATATCTAGCACACAATTCCCTGTGATTAGACAGGTTTGACTTACTCTATACACTCTCCTGAACATTTCCTACATTGTGTTCTTTGTGGAACATTGAATAGTTTTTGAGCTATGAGGCAATATGTATTCAATATTCAGTCATTCGCATTGTCCGAATTTTGACCTTGGAATGTGTTTTAATAACAACTTTTTATTGAAATTACTCTTAAACATGATAAATTATTTTTTGTCAATGTTTTGAGGTACATTTTCTTAAACAATGAATACATTCAATTTATATCAGTATTGAAGTAATGTGTTGGCCTCCTTTATTTTGAAACTTTCGTGACCCAAAGTGTTGCTCACATGACGCTGATAGAAGACGCTGACCTGAAAATAGTATGCCAAAAGTGGCCGGATGGTCTCCTATTTCTGGCGGATTTTCAAGTATGCAACCGCGCAGGATTTGTATATTTGATTGCTACTGTCAACATTTAAATCGTGAATGAGTGTTGTTGTTTATTGCTAGTTAATTTAAATTACTAACTTAAACAAAAATAACGTGTTTAAAGTTGAACAAATCGGTAGTATAATGTACAGTACATAGCACTGGCTGTATTCCGTGACATAGCAGGATATTTCTGTCAACCTTTGCCAAAGTAACGTTTTCCTAGAAATACGAAGTAAGGTGGGTGAGCTGCAAAGTATTAGCGAGATAGCTGTTCCCTACGTACAGTAGCTAGCTACGGTAACCTAGTAACAGGAACACGAATAAATCATAACAAAGATAGCTAGCAAACCTTGATAACGTTGGCGACGCTAGCCTGTTCGTGTTTTATTCAATAGTCTGGGTGATAGCTACGCTTAGTTAAGGGAAAGCAAACATTAAACAGCTTGCAAACTTAAAGTAAATAAATAAGCTCGCTAACTATCTTAATTCACGTTAGGTCATTTCACATTTTAACTTTGAGATTTCCAGGAATGGCAGATGAGGTCTTCAGAACAACACTGGCTCACACTAAATTCACGAAGGCTTCTAGGAGAACAACTTTTCGGGTAAATATGCTTGCTCAGCACATAATACTCTGTTGGCGATTCTACTGAGTAGCACTTTTACTATATATTACAAGTCCTTATTTTACACCATAGAAATGAAGTATGAATGAAACAATGTATAACGCTCCTCCGTTATGCTGCATCACGTGGTTGCAAGGCTTACCGTCAAAAAATCCCTTGTAGAAAGACAGTTTCATATGCATATGATAAACGCATAATTTTAAAGACTGATGGAGATCACATGGGTGAGCGGCATGAGATCACATGGGTGAGGCCTATAGTATATTTTGTCAGCTCAGGTAGTACAACTTCTGTTGCATACTCTTGACCACTGGTGGCATTGATGGTTTCTGACAACACCCAACAACCCTAAACGTTCTGTCCATCCAATTCCTAGGATGAGCTGGGGGCTGCTGTTTCTGCAAGAGCAAGTAAAAAAAAGACTGACCAATACTTTGATTCAGATGACTTGGATGATAATGAAGATGGTAAGATATTGGGCACACTAGTGAGTGACACATGTTGATCACACCAAATCAAACTTCTACAGTCAATTCTTTCTCATCAGCTACAATTTATATTTTGAAAGAAATTGTAAGTTGATCATGGGTTGAGGTTTTCTCCACCCGTCACTTCAGATTGTGCTGAAATTGATAAATAGCGTTAGTGAAATATTTTTTTTTAAATGCAATTTAATCTGATAAATTAAGCTTATTGATTTCAACCAAATAATTTGTTTACCTTTTTGGTATTTAAATAATCGTCAATCGAGACTTTCTTCCTAAAATGACAAATTAATTTAACTGAATGATCTGTTTGTAATATTTCCTTTAGATGTTTTGAAAGAGCTTGTAAATTCAAGAAAAAAGAGAATTGATGCCTTCAAGGTGGGAAAAAAGAAAGCAAAGATGAATGATTTCAACCTATCTGATGACGAGGAGGAAAATGAAAGGCCAAAGAAAGTGTCATTCATGAAGACTCAAAAATCCAATTCCCCCTTGCAAGATTTGGCGAAGGCAGACACTCATAAAAATGAACAAACGGGCATCTCCATAGGAGGTAGCAGCAACCAGAAGGATTCTGACTCATTACCCTCACATCAGTGTAATAACCCTCACCTAGACTACTCACAATCATCAGCATCACATGACGGTCAGATTCAGTCTCCTCATTCCCTTCTCTTGCAACCAAGTCAAACAGAATCCCCATTTCAATCAACTTTGGAGAACAACAGCCATTGGAATTCCCCCTTGCCCCTGCCATCTAATAATGATCAGTTGGACATACAATCTCCCTTCCCTTCTGAAAATAGAGTGGACGGCAAAGAATCCATCACTGGAGAAGAAAAACCAGCTACTTCACAGCCTTCACATAGAGGCACCAGATGCGCATCCGTGACAGGTGCTTCCAAATCTTCCTCTCATAAACAACTTGTTCCTGTCCAATATGTATACTTAAGTAGGATGTATTTGAAATGGTGGAAACTATTCACATGAGTTTCAAGGTTTATTTGTTGTTATAGCTACAGTGTTTGTAGCTATGATCTAAAATATATTATTTTCCTATTACCTCATCTTCCACATTCAGACAGTATCATCAAGAATGAGCCGCCCAGACCAAAACCCAGGCATAAGACCCTGAGAGCAAGCAGTCACTCAGAGGAGGAGCCCACTGCTGTGGTCAGGGGAACCCCTCCTAGCAGACCCCCCAGCTCTTCTGTGTCCATCTCCTTTTCCTCCACTGACAAGGGGGAAATGGCCAGCAACACCATCACCTCATCCTCCAGCAAAACCACTGCTAGCAGCTGTAGTCCAAATGTGAGTCTCTTTAAGTCTGGCTTTGAAACATCGTGGTCAGGTTTGTGCTATCTTGTGAAGTCCTGTAGAAGTTATTTGGATTGGACTAACACGAGAGATGTCACTATAGAAATATAGGAAGTAGTTGTCTAGTATGGTCCTGCAATCTACGGTACACCTATAGTCAATCCTTTCAGATTGTCAGAAGTGGGTGTAGTGGTTAATGTGGTTTTAACCAGGCCGATATATATATATATATTTTTTAAATAAAGCAGAAGTTAGTGTCAACGTCAGGTCATACATTAGTGAACACGTGAACACCACGCTCAATTGTTTGGTGGAAACTTTCCAGTTCATACCACAGACCTCCATTCAATCAAAACTTATTTTAAAGGTACTTTTTAAGTTGTTGAATATCAACAAAAAGTCCCAGAAGTTTTTGTATCACAGGCTACAACTTTAATATGATAAAAGATCCAGACTTTCAATATTTTTTCTATAATATTTTCGAAAGCCTCACAGAGTGCAGTGCCTTTGGTCCATAATCTTTAGCTAAGGTTAAAAACATTGACAAACTAATGTTAGATAGCTATAGTTTTTGTACTTCTAGATTGCTTCTAGACATATTTTCTGGAAATGTTTTTATGAATATAATTCATAAAAAATGTATAAATAGTTGAAGTAATTAGATACCTTTCCTTAAATTTTGCAGTGAGTTATACACTCACCCAAAGGATTATTAGGAACACCTGTTCAATTTCTCATTAATGCAATTATCTAATCAACCAATCACATGCATTTAGGGGTGTGGTCCTGGTCAAGACAATCTCCTGAACTCCAAACTGAATGTCAGAATGGGAAAGAAAGGTGATTTAAGCAATTTTGAGCGTGGCATGGTTGTTGGTGCCAGACAGGCCGGTCTGAGTATCTCAAAATCTGCTCAGTTACTGGGATTTTCATGCACAACCATTTCTAGGGTTTACAAAGAATGGTGTGAAAAGGGAAAAACATGCAGTATGCGGCAGTCCTGTGGGCGAAAATGCCTTGTTGATGCTAGAGGTCAGAGGAGAATGGGCCGAATGATTCAAGCTGATAGAAGAGCAACTTTGACTGAAATAACCACTCGTTACAACCGAGGTATGCAGCAAAGCATTTGTGAAGCCACAACACACACAACCTTGAGCCGGATGGGCTACAACAGCAGAAGATCCCACCGGGTACCACTCATCTCCACTACAAATAGGAAAAAGAGGCTACAATATGCACGAGCTCACCAAAATTGGACAGTTGAAGACTGGAAGAATGTTGCCTGGTATGATGAGTCATGATTTCTGTTGAGACATTCAGATGGTAGAGTCCGAATTTGGCGTAAACAGAATGAGAACATAGGGGGATCACACTTCTCAGCCTCCCCGGGAAAGTCTATGCCAGGGTTCTGGAGAGGAGAATACGGCCGATAGTAGAACCTCGGATTCAGGAGGAACAGTGTGGTTTTCGTCCGGGCCGTGGAACACTGGACCAGCTCTATACCCTCTACGGGGTGTTGGAGGGTTCATGGGAGTTTGCCCAACCAATCCACATGTGTTTTGTGGATTTGGAGAAAGCATTCGACTGTGTCCCTCGCGGCATCTTGTGGAGGGTGCTTGGGGAATATGGGGTCCTGGGTCCTTTGCTAAGGGCTGTCAGTTCCCTGTACAACCGAAGCAGGAGCTTGGTCCGCATTGCCGGCAGTAAGTCAGACTTGTTCCCAGTGCATGTTGGACTCCGGCAGGGCTGCCCTTTGTCACCGGTTCTGTTCGTAATTTTTATGGACAGAATTTCTAGGCGCAGCCAGGGGCCGGAGGGTGTCAGGTTTGGGGACCACACAATTTCGTCTCTGCTCTTTGCAGATGATGTTGTCGTGTTGGCCCCTTCTAACCAGGACCTTCAGCATGCACTGGGACGGTTTGCAGCCGAGTGTGAAGCGGTGGGGATGAAAATCAGTACCTCCAAATCTGAGGCCATGGTCCTCAGTCGGAAAAGGGTGGCTTGCCCACTTCAGGTTGGTGGAGAGTGCCTGCCTCAAGTGGAGGAGTTTAAGTATCTAGGGGTCTTGTTCACGAGTGAGGGAAGGATGGAACGGGAGATTGACAGACGGATCGGTACAGCTTCTGCAGTAATGCAGTCGATGTATCGGTCTGTCGTGGTGAAGAAAGAGCTGAGCCGCAAGGCGAAGCTCTCGATTTACCAGTCAATCTACGTTCCTACTCTCACCTATGGTCATGAGCTTTGGGTCATGACCGAAAGGACAAGATCCCGGATACAGGCGGCCGAAATGAGCTTTCTCCGCAGGGTGGCCGGGCGATCCCTTAGAGATAGGGTGAGAAGCTCGGTCACCCGGGAGGAGCTCAGAGTAGAGCCGCTGCTCCTCCACATCGAGAGGGGTCAGCTGAGGTGGCTTGGGCATCTTTTTCGGATGCCTCCGGAACGCCTTCCTGGGAAGGTGTTCCGGTCCCGTCCCACCGGGAAGAGACCCCGGGGAAGACCTAGGACACGCTGGAGGGACTATGTCTCCCGGCTGGCCTGGGAACGCCTCGGTGTCCCCCCGGAAGAGCTAGAGGAAGTGTCTGGGGAGAGGGAAGTCTGGGCATCCCTGCTTAGACTGCTGCCCCCGCGACCCGGCCCCGGATAAGCGGGAGAAGATGGATGGATGGATGGAATGAGAACATGGATCCATCATGCCTTGTTACCACTGTGCAGGCTGGTGGTGGTGGTGTAATGGTGTGGGGGATGTTTTCTTGGCACACTTTAGGCCCCTTAGTGCCAATTAGGGAGTTTTTCCTAGCCATTGAAATCCAACACTACTGTTGTTTGCTCCTTGGGGTTCAACCCTTGGTAGCCTATGGGGCTTTCGGCCGGATTTCACTCGTGGGACATTTTGGGTCCTAGATTCATTTCTGTAACAGATACAACCTATTATGATGTATCCTGGTAATAGCAACCCCTCTGGCTACAATAAAAACACATAAAAACAGACTTCTGGGTCACTATTTATAAAACATCTGTTTGAAAGGCAAAAAAATTGTTTTCGGAAAACATTTCTGCCATTCAGCATCAAGATTTCTTTTTAATGCATTATGAGATTTTGTGTCAATGGTATTTTTCTCATACTTTCATGCCTTTAATATCAAATTACACTGTAATTGGGTTGAAAATAATGAAATAATTATATAATAGAAGGTAAAAAATATAGGCACCCCCAAAAAATTTGGTTCTTCTACCTAGAAATAAAACATTATGAAATAAATAAGATTGAATGTATGAAACCCTCTTCTTGCATGTAATGACTCAAAACGGCCAGCAGATGGCAGCACTAGATCGCTAGTTACGTTTGGACTTATATATTTTATAAACTCAGAAAAATTACCAACTACTTCCCAAAAACTCAAGAACATCCCCATACTATTTTGACTAAATATTAATTTTTATATCTTATATATAATACAAACGATGTATTATGGTTCAAAACATCATATATAGTGATGTACACGCGTATAATATCTATCCTTGTCTACAAATGAGCCTTTCTAAGATGCGTTGGCAATGTCGTTGCCTGGTGAAACGTTCTCATAGCAACCCAAACTATACAACTATACAACCCATATTATACACGGAAAACCCCAATTATACACGGAACGCTTCAGGAAAGTGGCTACAAATAATATACCATTGGAATCGGACGATTATGGCGAATCTATTTTTCGAAATATTTATGCAAATGAGCACTGTCCGCGGTATCGCGGATGTCGACTATGGATGGTTAAGGCCGGGTGTCTCTGTAAAGCACTTTGTGACAACTGCTGTTGTAAAAAGGGCTTTATAAATAAATTTGATTGATTGAATTGGGCATCGTTTAAATGCCACGGCCTACCTAAGCATAGTTTCTGACCATGTCCATCCCTTTATGACCACCATGTACCCATCCTCTGATGGCTACTTCCAGCAGGATAATGCACCATGTCACAAAGCTCGAATCATTTCAAATTGGTTTCTTGAACATGACAATGAGTTCACTGTACTGAAATGGCCCCCACAGTCCCCAGATCTCAACCCAATAGAGCATCTTTGGGATGTGGTGGAACGGGAGCTTCGTGCCCTGGATGTGCATCCCACAAATCTCCATCAACTGCAAAATGCTTTCCTATCAATATGGGCCAACATTTCTAAAGAATGCTTTCAGCACCTTGTTGAATTAATGCCACGTAGAATCGAGGCAGTTTTGAAGGCGAATGGGGGTCAAACACAGTATTAGTATGGTGTTCCTAATAATCCTTTAGGTGAGTGTATGTACCATTTGTAAAGAAAACATGAGTGAGCAGGCAAAACACCTATTTTATTTCTTATGGGATTCACAATCAACTCTAGGTTATAACAGAATGGCACAATCATAAAACAAAATATGGCAACAAAGACAAAAATGAACTGACCCCTGTTCAAAAGTATGCATACACTCAGTTCTTATATACCCATTAGTTGTTAATATTGTGTTGGCATCAATGACAGTGTGCAGTCTTTTGTAATAGTTTTCTATGAGGCCCCGAATTCTTGCAAGTGGTAATTAGCTGGCCATTTGATTAGGCAAAATGCCTCCAAGTTATACAAAGTCTTTGGTCTTGCATGAACCGCACGTCTGAGATCTCCCCAGAGTGGCTCGATGATATTAAGGTCAGGAGACTATGATGGCCACTCCAGAACCTTCAACTTTTTCAACTTGGCCTTGTGCTTAGGATCATTGTTGTGCTGGAAAGTCCAAGAGCGTTCCATGCGCAGCTTTCATGCAGAAGAATGCAAATTGTCTGCCAGTATTTTCTGATAACGTGCTGCATTCATCTTGCCATCAATTTTCCCAAGCTTCCCGTGCCTTTAGAGCTCACACATCCCCAAAACATCAATGAGCCTCCACCATGCTTCACAGTGGGGATGGTATTCTGTTCACTATAGGCCTTGTTGACCCCTCTCCAAACATAGAGCTTATGGTTGTGAACGTAAAGCTCTATTTTGGTCTCTTCACTCCAAATTACAGTGTACCATAAGCTGTGAGGTGTGTCAAGGTGTTGTCGGGCATATTGTAACCAGGCTTTTTTGTGGCATTGGCGCAGTAAAGGCTTCTTTCTGGCAACTCGACCATGCAGCTCATTTTTTTTCAAGTATCGTCGTATTGTACTCCTTGAAACAACCACACCATCTCTTTCCAGAGCAGCCTGTATTTCTCCTGAGGTTACCTGTGGGTTTTTCTTTGGCAGTTTTGGCTGAAATCTTTCTTGGACTCCCTATCAGATATTTAAAGAAAATCATTACAAGTACAGTTCAATTCCTAAAGAAAAGAAAATGCCCATGCCCTTATGTTACAAATGACTAAGATATAACAACAAAAGTATCAGACCTATGAGGTCTTATTGTTCCTCAAATGAAAAGTAATGTAGATCAGACAAATGTAGATCACACTCTGACACATAACTCAATGTATGACAGTCATCAATCCCTCCCACACCTCAGATTATAAGGGTTGAGAAACATATTGACATCAACGGGCTACTATCAGTGTTAACGGTGTTCAGCAGAAAATCTGACGAAAACATGACATGATTAAAACATTTACCCCAAAGTCCATTGAACAATCAAACCCCCCCTTGTCTATATCATGATCCATGCGACAATATTTGTTAAAAGATTTGTGATTATCCTGTTGTAACTGTCAACATTTCTACCTTTAATAGGGACTAATTCTACCTGTAATAGGGAACAATTCAGTATCCAACCATACCATGATAGCCATAATAATGTAGATCATTAAGCATGATCACAACTTCATTGAAGTCCAATATTGGGATTGTCGTCGTACTGAGTTTCCCAACCTGTCTTGCGAGAAACAAACCTTCATACATATGAAATCGCCATATCAGTTCATTTAGGAAAATCTTAGGAATTACAATCTAATTATTTTAGTCAGTGTGATGTGGACCCAGCAAATTGCCTGGTTGTCCTGACATGTCAGTGTAGGTGTGTTGTGGAATACTGAGTTTGCAACACTTCACTAATTCAAGATTAACATCACACAGCGTCTTCAATTGTGTTGGGACCATGTGACCTTTCCAATCAACTGTCCCATGGTATTCTGACCTGTAGTATGTGAAGTCCTTCAGGACTAAGTTGGATTCTCCTCTCATCTCGCTGTCGATGATTCATCTAGAAATTGAGTGTGACGCCAAGTGTTCTGACCCTGGCATTGTTCTGCCATGTGAGTGGTCTGCCATGTGAGATTTGAAACAGATTCGACCAGTGAGGTTGTAGAATCTTTCTTGAACATGTTGCTCATGGTACTCACACACTCAGCTGTCTGTATCCAGTCAGTAATGTGATGTATAATCAGAAAAGAGTTTGTGATGTCCCGATCTGTTAAAAGTATAACTGCAAAACAACAATTAGTGTCGTTCAACAGTCCATCAGACTTTCGTCCACTGGGTATTGTTCCGTCAACTCTCAACAATGAAGACAATAAATCAGTCTGGAAAACTTGTGGATTTCATAAGTTCAGTCATTAGAAGTGAAGTGTACACCCTATCAAGGCAAGTTTCCATAATAGTCTATGTCGAATTTCCTTTTCCATCCAGAACTGGCTTGGTTGATGTTTGATTCCTTGTGCTATATTAATGCCTGATTGCAACTAGCAGTGGAATAGGATTGTCAAACTTGACTTTGCTTAGCCAAATCAGTGAATGGAAAATATGAAACATAACAGATGCCAATGCTCTGTTATTACTATGCAAACAGAAATACTTTTTTTTATATATCTCTTTATAACTACCAATTCGATTTACTTTGAGCCCTAAGCTCAACTCTTTCCAATCATAATCAATTATCATATCATACATCCCCCCTGCCTTCACTACAGTAAGTCAATGGAAAGTGACACTATGAGTGAATGCAGAACAATGACAAATTGGAGGCGCCATCCCGTACACGCACTGGCCATCATCTCAGGACGGATATGAAAAAATAGAGTATTGGCAATAGGGATGGATCTAGAATCCATTCAAAAAAAGAGTTGCATACTGTATATTCATCAAAACAAAATATCTTAATCTTTCATTACGCTGTGGTTCTTCCAACTTGCCTTTCTTCGCACAGTGTACGAGTACATGAGAGTACCACTTGGTTACGTGCTGGCCACGTGTTCTTTATCCAAATCCATGGAGGCAGCGCTGGAATTGCTGCAGCGACAAGGAATCAAGAGTTCTAGCCTATCTAGATGTTTTATTGATTGACACGGACAGGGGGTCTCCTCTCTGCTCTCCATCTGTGTTAACCTCCATGTGCTTGGTGGGTGCTTTCCATCATGTCCTGGTTAGGGCTCATGTAAGCCACCCACGCTGTGGTGCCACTAGGGCTGCTGCACATGCGTGCCCTGCAACGGTGGTTTGCCTGTCCACGGGTGTACCCTGTGTGTCACCGGCATCGTCAATTAACGGTTCCTGGCGACCTTGCGAGCCATGTTGAGGCAGTGTCCCCATGGGCATTCATTCAGGTTTTTACGGACGCTTTGCTGACTGGTTGGTGCAGTGAGAGGTGTGTGGCCACAGAGCCACCGTCACATCAACCTGTTAGAACTCAACACCGTTCTCTTGGCGCTGACCCACTTCGCTCCATTGCTTGAAGTCTGCAACGTCTTGATTTGTTCAGTCAGTCGGGCCTCGGTGGCACACATCAATCGCCAGGCCGGAGTCAGTTCTCCTGGTCTCCACCTGTTGGTGACATGCCTGTGGTTATGGGCACAGTCACCTACGCTCTTTGACATTGGTTCACATACCGGGCTGTCTGAACATGGGAGCAGATGTCGTCCTGAGGGGTCCTCAAGACGACGAGTGGCCAAACAACGAGATTTGGGGACGTCCTGGTACGGTGTAGTATTTGGAGTTATTGTCGGCGGAAACGTGGCCGATCACTAATCGCCAGGACGCACTGTCTCAGGCGAGAGGCACAATTGAACACCTTCCGGTGTTAAACAGGCTCCTGGCGACTTGGTTCCTGAAAGGAACAGGTTAACTCATCGTGGGCTGTCAGCTGACGCTATTTGTATCACTCAGGGTGCGAGAGCCCTGCCCCCTTTTTCTCGCTGCAGAATATTTTCGGGAGGCTGAATATAGGGCACGCTCAATTATATAGTGGCAGGTGTACCCTCATTGGATGAGCTATGTGAATGTTAATTTTTAGTTATGGCTGTGTTCACTGTGGGGTAAACCAAAACAAGCAAAGCCCTCTGGGGGGCTCTGCTCCACTCATATAACTGGAGTTATACCCAGTAACTATATTCGTTGTTTGCCTCTATATCCTTATCACATCTGTGATTATAGCAGCACATAATAAATCTGCAGCATATGCATCAGATAATGCAGTGTTTTAATGGTAGTCATGAACATGTACAACAGTAGTCATGAACATGTATTTTTGTGTATTTTTCACCACAGGCACCTGAAGGAGATTACACCATCTTATCTACCCCAAACAAGTCCTCGGCCGGAGGTCAGCAGTCGGACTCCCTATACAAATCTACTGAAGGAGGTAATAAAGAGCATGGGTAATGTTTTCTGTACGCTAACCTAAAATGTGCAAAGTTGAATAACAGACTGTCTTACAATACTGACTGAGGAGTGTAGGCCAATTGATTATTCAAGCAGAAATATACATTTTAGGGTCAGGTTCCTAGACACAGAGCCTTGTCCCTAGACTGAGGGACTGATAGTTATTTTTGACATGGCGTATCCAGAAGATAAAGCCTCCCGAAAATATAAAAATGGTTGACCCTCCCCCAAGCAATATACACTGCTCAAAAAAATTAAGGGAGCACTTAAATCACACGTCTGGTGTTGAAGGAAATATATTTAAGACAGAGGTGTCAAACCGGTTCTGTGGAGGGCCGAGTGTCTGCAGGTTTTCACTCTCACCTTGTACTTGATTGATTAATTAGGTCACTAATTGGTTCGTTTCAACCCTCACCTGGTTGTTTAGGTCTGAACTGGGAATCAATTTATTGGAAAAACAAAAACCTGCAGACACTCGGCCCTCCATGGAACTGGTTTTACACCCCTGATTTATGATCAAAAACGTTACTGTACATTGTGTAATTCATTGAACAAAATGATGTAACAACGGTAAATGGAAACCAAAATCACCAAACGATTAAGGGCTTAATTCAAACTCACACTGAAAATCTAAATAAACAATTGAAATCACAGGCTGTTCCAGCTTGCATGAATTTCATCATGGCTACTCATTATATGACTCAGTAGTGTGTATGGCCCCCACATGCCTGTATGGACTCCCAACAGTGTGGGCATGCTCCTGATTTGATGGCAGATGGTGTCCTGGGGCATCTTCTCCAGATCTGGACCAGGCCATCAGTGAACTCCTGGAAAGTCTGTAGCGCTACTTGGCGGCATTGGATACACGATACATAACGTTCCAGAGATTCTCAATAGGAGTCCGGTCTGGGGAACAAACGGTTCAGTCAACGGCATCAATGCCTTCGTCATCCAGGAATTGCGTACACACTCAGGCCACATGAGCCCGGGCATTGTCCTGCACCAGGAGGAACCCTGGACCCCCTGTACCAGTGTAAGGTCTGATGATGGGTCTGAGGATTTCATCCCGGCACCTAACAGCAGTCAGGGTACCGTTGGCTAGCACTTCGAGATCTGTGCAACCCTCCAAGGATAAGCCCCCCCAGACCATCAGTGCCCCACCGCCACACCGGTCATGCTGGTTGATGTTGCAGGCAGCATAACATTCCCCATGGTGTCTCCAGGCTCTTTCACTTCTGTCACATGTGCTCAACCTGTGTGAACCTGCTCTCATCTGTGAAGAGAACATGGCACTAATGGCGGACCTGCCAATTCTGGTGTTCTCTGGCAAATGCCAATCGAGTTGCATGGTGCTGGGCTTTGAGCACAGATCTCACATGTTGGGCCTTGATTCCACCCTCATGGAGTCTGGTTCTGATAGTTTGGTCAGAAACATTCACACTAGTAGCCCGCTGGAGGTCATTTTGTAGGGCTCTGGCAGTGCTCATCCTGTTCCTCCTCGCACAAAGGAACAGATACCAGTCTTGCTGCTAGGTTGATGCCCTTCTATGGCCCTGTCCAGCTCTCCTCGTGTAACAGCCCGTCTCCTGGTATTGTCTCCATATTTTCTCCATTTTGAGGCTGTACTGGGAGACACAGCAAAACTTGCAACGGCACATATGGATGTTCCGTCCTGGAGGAACTAGACTCCCTGTTCAACCTGAATGGGCTGCAGGTACCGCCTCATGCTAACAGTAGTGACAAGGATACTAGCAAAATGCAAAACTAGAAAAGAATCATTCAGAAAGGATTCATTGGCCACCACCTGGAAAACCATTCCCTTTTTGGAGGTTGTCTTGCTTTTGCCTCTCCAGTGCAGCTGTTGTCACTCACTTCAATGCAAATGAAACAGGGCATTCTTAGGCTGCAACAAAAAAAGAAGTCCATCAGAGAGATAGCAGGAACATTAGGAGGGGACAAATGTCCAAAAATCCTGACCCAAAAATACACGGATGAGTACATTTGAAAATCCACCAGAAATTGTTGCAATACTGTATAACCGTAAACAGTTTTATTTTAAGCTTACTATAACATAACTACTGAAGGTTGTGGTGAGGAAAGTTTTTGTCTATCTGGAACAAATCCTAATGCATGAATTGTTTTGACTGTGACGAGATTTGAACACGTGACCTATTGTTTGCAGGTCCGGTTCTCTAACCACAACGCTATTTAACAAGGCCAGTCACTCACTCAGTCACTCACTCGGTCGGTCGGTCGCTCTGTCAGTCACTCAGTAAGAGACATTCGCTCTTCTTGGCCAGCTGTGCTTATGCGGTCCTGCAAAATGAACGCACTGGTGAGCTCCTCAACACATAAATGCCTGGACGTCCACAGAAGACAACAGTGGTGGATGATCATCGGATCCTTTTCATGGTTTAAGAAAAACCCCTTCTCAACATCCAGCCAAGTGAAGAACACCCTCTAGGAGGTAGGCATATCATCATCGATATCTACCATAAGGAGAAGACTTTGCAAGAGCAAATACAAAGGATTCACACAAGGTTCAAACCGTTCATATGCCTTGAATAGAAATGCCAGATTAGCCTATGCCGAAAACCATCTGAAAAATCTAGCCTAATTTTGGAACAGCATTCTTTGGACAGATGAAACTAAAATCAACCTTCACCAGAATGATGGGAAGAGAAAAGTAGAAGAAGACAAAGAAGGCAAAACTTAAGACAGAAAGACCCATGAACAAACAACAACTGAAGACCGCTTCATTAAAGCCTGGCAAAGTATCACAAAGGAGGAAATCCAGCGTTTGGAGATGCCTGTGCGTTCCAGACGCACAGCAGTCTTTCCCTGGAAAGGATTTTCGACCAAGTATAAAAAATTAAAATGTTTAATTAAAGCTTAAAGTACTGCACTTCAATTGCATCTCAGTTGTTTAATTTCAAGTCTACTGTGGTGGCATAGAGCCATAATTATGAAAATTGTGTCAGTGTCAAAATAGTTCCGGACCTAACTGTATATAGCCTAGCTTAGCTATATAGAGCTCCGGAAAAAATTAAGAGACCACTGCACCTTTTTTCTTTCCTTTCCAAAAAAGTTGAAGAGGAAAGTTTCTGAGTGAGGAACAGAAGCATTCACTTTGCAGTAGTCTCTTATTTTTAACCCTTCTTTTCAGCTCAAAGGCATTCTCAAGGGTTGCTCCTAGGCTCTGGAACTCTCTCCCCAAAACTATCCGGGACTCTGAAACTATCCCCATCTTCAAGACTCATCTGTTCAAAATCGCCTACCCCTAGCCATGCCCAATTCCATTCTCTCAATCTTCTTTGTTTTCTCACTGAATGTTTTGTTTTTGGTGTTTATTTGTTTTTTTCTGGCCCTGTTAATTTTGTCTGTGGGTCCTTAAAAAGCGCTATATAAATATAATGTATTATTATTTGATCCTGACCCACACTAAATCTAGTCCTGGTGAGAAATGGATAGTCTTTCAAATACATGCTCTTTTTGTGCCCTTGTTGTGCACTTTACCCTAATTGCTGCCGTAAGTCACTCTGGATAAGCCTGATTAATAAATTATATGTTAATGTAGAAGCTTCCAGTTTTCAAATATGGAATGTGTGCACAGTTGGTTATATACAAAGCCACTGTGTAAAACATTGTTACATTGCGTTTAATTCCAGATTAGCATGTAACATTTGTTGACATTTCTTATTTCTATTTAACAGAAGATCACGTTTTAGAAGGCAGTCAAGGAAATTATGGGAAATACTCCACATCGTTTGAAGACTATCAAGTAAGTCATTCATATCTAGTATTGTTCTAATTTGTTGTACAATTTTCATTGTGTCATTTATTGTGGAAATCAGATTTTTGAACTACCTATTGCAGTGATTCTTAAATGTTTTGGGGGGGAAAATAATAAAAACAAGATGGCTATGCCCATCTTATTAAGGTATCAAATCAAATTGTTAGAGAAACAATTTCAGATATAATATAATAATCGGTAATGTCTGGAATCAAGCCCCCCACATGGTTTTCCAATGTACAAAGTTTAAAAGATTACTGTTCCAAAAATGTCTTAGTGAATTGAATGTTTTATTTAATAGCCTACATGTTTTGCCAATTAATTAAACCTCACCAAATGCTTAAATGATACAAGACTGCACCCTTGCTCTTTAATAATTGATCAGAAAGCATAATTTTAGATTTCTGAAGCGAAAACTGGGTGAAATAGATTTATTAATAGCTTACAGTAATGGCCTTGCATTTTCTTCAAATTACTGAAATATTTTCAAAATGTAAGTGGAAATTCATCTCCGCATTTGATCTCCACAATTATTTCACTGGTAATATTACAGGACCTTTGTTTTTGACTAAAACCTATTACATCCTTTTAACACTCAAACGAACATTAACAGACCGAGCCGAACACAGTTTTTCATCATTAGCATACAAATCGTCCCTATTAGCATACACATTCTCCTCCGCAGCATCACCTTCTAGCCAGAGCATCAGTTCATCTACTGGGTGTTCATCAAACTATAAGCATGGTTGTTTGATAGACACAAATTTGTTAAATAAATAAAGTAAGGATGATTTACAATGGCCTTCACTGTCAAGGTTCCTCCCGTGATCATGCCAGCCTCCTGCTGCTAGCTCCAGATTCACCGAACACCCCAGACTCTCCACTAATGCGCACACCTGTTCCTGATCACATCACCCTGGACTTCTCATCATTACGCACACCATTGTCATTACTACAGCTTATTACTACAACTGCCCTTCACAGCCTTCTCTTCAAGTAAAAACATTGCAGTGTAGTATTCAATTAATTTTATTTGTAAATTCGATTAGCATTGTAAAAGGATTATGAAAGGATGATTTACAGTAGCCTACATGAATAACAAAATTGACTATTTGATCAAATATAGAAAAGTAATTTGTGATTGCTTTGGAAGATGTGGGGTACAAAAACCCCTGCATTTATACATTTTGCTCAAACTTCTACCCCACAGCCACCACACAGCTTTGTGGGTTTGTGTAAGCAACACCGGCAAACAAAACTGTTGCACTACACACAGTACTCATTGTCTTGACACTGGGACATTGTTCTTGCCGGGTGTGAGCTGCAGAGGCTTGGGAAGAGGAAGTGTAGGACGTGCTGACTCCTTGGCGGCTTGCTTCTTGGCTGTCTTGGCGTTCATGTAGTTTTCAAAAAACTCACATGCCAGATCCATTATGAATTGTCTTCTGCTGATTTTCTTGTTGAGACATTACTTGTACTGCATGTGGGTGTTGATAGCAGCCATGTCTAAAAGGATGTAGACCACAGTAACAGAGTACCTTTTACAGAGTAGTCTTAACATCTGGTCGAGGGTATCCATGCCCACCTATTAAAATAGATAAGGTTAAGATTATATCGAAAAATAACACCAATAATAATTGCAATAATAAAATAATTGGTCCTTTCTGCCCAAATTGTGCCATCCCTCCCAGACTCCTGTCTCACATTGGCATTTGTGGTAGGAATGTGTTTCATTTATTATTTTTTTGCGAGGAGGCTCAGGTATTGGAGGTGGCTGCTCATTATCAGAATTAGATGAAGACCCACCATCCAAGATGTCGATTTCGGGGTCTGTTTCTGATCCTTCATCTGACTCCATTTCATCTAAATCTTGCAGCATCTGCAATGCTGTCAGGGCGTCGAATCGTCAAGTTCGGTTTGCCATTGTGAACTTACTGCGGCAACTTGTGTCTGAGTTGTCTGACTTGCTCACTGAGTTCACATTATATACAATTACTACCCTCTTCATCATTCTTTATCATTATCCTTCAGTCACATGAATAAGTGTGTCTGGGTTGATCTGGGGGTTATCACCCATTCATCCATTGACGTCATTGCTAATGCATTGCTATTCATTACATTAGATGTAACTTTGTCATCGTACAAGTACAGTATAACAACTGAAAAAGAATGTAAACAACATGCATACAATTTCAAAGAATGTTTTACAGTAATCTACATGAAAACTAGAAATGTCCATTGTATTGATCAAAAACAGTGACGGTGTAATACGTTTGTTGACTTGATAATTGGTGATTGTTGGTATTTCGTTATATTATTATTTAGCCTCATTCATTTGTAGAATCTTACTCTTCAGTAAAATAAGCAGAGAAAATTCGAAGAGTGATGATGGGATGTATGAGCGATATTGTTTTTCTCTCCTAATAAAAGCAGTAACAATGTAATAAGTTTGTTGAATTGGTGATTACTAAAGAATGTCTGGTATTTCATTTCGTGAATAATTATTTAGATTTACATTTTAGATTTACATTTGATGAATTAGTCTACACAAGAATTCTGAATCTTCTATTGAAAAATGGTAAAGTGGGATACATACGTTGAATTGTCAAGTAGCTATATCATTTGTATTATGTTTCAGTAATAGCCTAATTAAAATTTGGTACCAACACTAAGTGCCGTAAACTATTGGCGATTTACATCTGAAAATGGGAAAAAACAGGTAAATAGTCTTTAAATAATTTTTTTTGTAAGTTTATTATTCTGACAATGGAACAATGTAATATTCACCTATGTAGGAGAAGTCATGGAAGGAGTAGGGTGTAGCTTTCAAAATGGCAGTTTTATTTTAATTACAAACTCAAAAGCCAATTCATGTAGGCATTTGGGGGTTCTCGTGTTAAATCAGAAAATAAACAGAAATGGCACTGAACTTATTGTCACCCTCGACTCAGTATTTTATAACCCAGCCTTTTGCCAAAACAAATGCAATCAAACACTTACAGCAGCTTGGTACTAACAATTTGGCCGACTTCTTGTGTAAACCATTCCAGTTCTCCCAGATTGCAAGGGTGCCTCCTTGTGTTGACGCATAGATCTGCACAGGGTTGTGACTATTAAAATATCTAACTTTAAACATAAAAAATTCCTCACCTCACCATTTTAGACTAGGATTATTGTCTTTTACACTGTACAAAAGTAATGGTTTAACAAATGTGCTGAGAGTGCTTAGTCTGCTTTCCAATGTGATTTAAGACCCTGTAACATCTTGAACACTAAGTGATTTTTTTTCCTTGTCTGTTTACTCAGGACGATTCTGAGGATCACCCAGATCATATAAGCAGACTCAGTCATGTGTCTGAGAAATCTGTCAATACCAGGTATCCAATTCAATTTCTCTACATATAGCATTTGATTACTGTAATGCGATTTAGAATCCTTCCTTTTACCCATTGCTCAGACTAGTGTATTTCACATATTGACAATATATAGTAATTGTCTAATTCTGTGTTCCATTTGAGTTTAATGATTAATGAAACATGCTGTTTAATTCAATATTTAAGTTCTGACATAGTATGAAATGGTTTGAAATGTACTGACAAGTCTAAAACTATATGCTAGTCATAAATATGTAAATGGTTCATTTAATTTTGGAAGTAATGATTAATAACTTGTTTATTACAAAGCGTTAAAGTGTTCCCTCCTTTTTATTTTTAAGGCCTTCAAGTTCTTTGACAAAGAGCTTGCGAAAGTCACATAGTACGGATTCCTACACAGCAGAGTCCAAATACTTGGGTTCGCTGAAAGTTCTGGATTGTAAAGTGCAGCTAAAAGATGGGAAGCATGAAGCTGCAGATACACTCAGGGCTGCAATATACCAGGTTTGAGTAGAATTTGACTTGATGACTTACTAGATTAATTTGTAGATACAGTTAGGTCCAGAAATAATTGGACACTGACACAAGTTTTATTATTTTGTCTGTTTACCAAAATATATTGAAGTTACAGTTAAATAATTAATATTGGCTTAAAGTACAGGCAGTCTCAGCTTTAATTTGAGGGTATTCACATCCAAATTGGAGGAATTACATCTCTTTAATATGTAGCCTCCTCTTTTTCAAAGGACCAAAAGTAATTGGAAGTTGTTGCTGTGAAAAGAAATTCATCAGAGAGATAGCAGGAACATTAGGAGGGGACAAATCAACAACAAATCGTAGTTTGAAAATCCACCAGAAATGACCGTAAACTGTTTTATTTTAAGCTTACTATAATGTAAATACTGATGGTTGTAGCAAGGAAAGTTTTTTTGTATCCGGAAACAAATCCTAATGCATGAATTGTTTTGACTGTGACCAGATTCGAACGCACAACCTATTGTTTGCAGGTCCGCTTCTCTAACTACTACGCTATTTAACAAGGCCGGTCACTCACCCGGTTGGTCAGTCAGTCGCTCAGTCAGTCTCTCACTCAGTAAGAGACATTCACTTTTCTTGGCCATCTCTGCTTACGCCGTCCAGCAAAATGAACGCACTGGTAGGAACATTAGGAGGGGCAAAATCAACAAAAAAAGAACACACTGGTGAGCTCTGCAACACAAAGACCGGAACATCCACAGAAGACAACAGTGGTGGATGATGGTAGGATCCTTTCCATGTTATAGAAAAACCCCTTCACAATATCCAGCCAAGTGAAAAACCCTCCAGGAGGTGGGCATATCATTATCCAAGTCTACCGTAAAGAGAAGACTTATAGAAAGGCCAGATTAGACTTCTAAAAAGAATCAAAAAAAGCCATCCCAGTTCTGAAACAGCATTCTTTGGACAGATGAAACTAAAATCAACCTGTACCAGAATGATGGGAAGAAAAAAGTATGTAGAAGGCTTGGAACGGCTCCTTTGAAGACAGCCACCACAGTCTTATGTGAAAAGAGCCCCAGTGTCTCTCATTGTGCCACTGAAGAGCATGATTGAACAGAGCATGATACCAAACAATGGCGATTCCACCACCATGGCCAACATGAAGAGAGCAATACTTAGTAATACTTTGGCCAGATACAGCAGGGATGCATACAACTATCTGCTGGAAATCAGTGCTGGACCCAAGGTTCCGGACTCTACCGCAGCAAGACCATAACCAGGCCGAAGCCATCTTCCTTTGGGTAGAAGAAGGCAAAGCAGTTGCTGCAAAATCAGGTATGAATCAATTTAAATTGCTTTCCTCCTTTTGAGTGTGTGTAACAATTTTTTCCACCTACTCAATTTGTTTGTTATGTGTACAGTGGTTATAGAAAAGAATCACCCCCCTTTAAAATAATCCCATTTTGTTGCTTTGCAGCCTGAAATGAAAACGGACAAAAAAATTTTTGTTTGATTCAGCTGTATTTACAACTTATAACATCCAAGTGAAAGATGTAATACCAACTTTAAAAAAGTCACTGAGTTGGAAAAAGAGCAGTTATGCAAAGAAGAGTGGTAAAATATTGCAACGTCTAGATGTGCAAAGTTAGTAGAGACATATCCCAACAGACTAAAGTCTGTAATTAAAGCAAAAGGTGTTTCAACAAAATACTGACACAAGGGGGTGATCCTTTTTCCAACTCAGTGATTGTTCTTTGATTTTTAAAAAAAAATTCTGACTTGTTGGTGTTATATCTTTCACTTGGATGTTATAAGTTGCACTGAGTAAATACAGCTGAATGAAACAAAGACTGTGTCTTCATTTCAGGCTGCAAAGCAACAAAATGTGATTCTTTTAAAGGGGGGTGATTCTTTTCTGTACCCACTGTATGTGTGGTAGAACCATGAGAGCATCAGAGTGTGTGTTTGTGTGTGTTGAAAGGGAGAGGGGGGCTCTTTACTGCTTATTAAGGTTAACACAAGGGTATCTGCTGTTCAAAGACCACAGCAGAGGAGAGGGGGAAGGAGGCAGCAGGTAGAGCTCACTATCTCACACACAGAGGAGAGGGCGATCTGGGAGCTGTGCCAGAAGTGACAAAACCTGCTTCCAAGAAGATGGTGCATCAGGATATGCCAAGGAACTTTCTTTACTGAGCCAGAACTGTCCAACGGAGGAATCAAGGGGGAAATTGAACTCTATAGAAGAGTCCTCTATTCCACTCAGTAGCTGCTCTCTGAAGTGGTGGAGAGAACTACTCTCAATATCCATATATACATATACTTATACTATTTTATGTTCAATTTGTGGAAAGGAGTTCAGTCTGAAGGTCACACTTTCATTTAGAAGTTAGCTCATGCATAGTTCAGGCAGCAGTTATAAGAAGTCAGTTGAGTTTGTGGCAGAACCATTTACAGTGCTTGCATATTGTTGTGGCTTTTACAGCATACGATAATTCATACTCAGAAAAGTAGTACTGAAGTGACATTCACTACAAGGTGTTTAGTTAAAATATTTCAAAAAGCATTTTTCTGACTTTCAGTCGAATAAAAAAAAAATCCTGTCATGTTTCGTCATTGAAGATTTCTTAAAAGTAGTGTTAGAATATCTTCTCGTGAACCCATTATCGTGTATCGTCTCGTGAACTAAGTGTATCACCACACCCTTAATGGGCCCCCTTAATGAGTTGTGCAAAAGGGAATGCAAATAAATAAACAGCATAAACATTGAATCATATTTTGGCCTCAGATGTTAGGGGGAGCCATGTTTATTTCAATACAATCAAACACAAAATGTTATTACGTGTTATGATTGTTTTTTCTAAAACATAGGTTTCAAAAGAATTGGCACATTTAAAGACTATTTCAAGTAAAATCAAACAAAGCGCCTGTTCCTGTTTCCCTTGGAGTATGAAAATGAGATTGCACGCATGTAAAATCCCTTTGTCATCTGTCACCATGGTAAAAACCAAATAGATTTTAGCTGAAAGGAGACAGATATGTGTTGACCTACACAGATCTGGTAAAGGATATAAACAATTGTTTGAAAGGCTTCATAATTAGAAAATACCACAAAGCAAAGTCAGGGAAATAATCAAAACATTTTAGAAGGCTGAATCAAATTTGACAAGAAGAGGAGGCATGTGCATGTTGCCACATCTTTGGAAGGTTTGCATGAAAGAAGCCCTTATAGAGGCCAACCCACAAATTGCAGGCTTGAACGGTTTTACAATGGCCATTTTTGTCTCCATACTGAATCTAATAGAAAACCTGTTGTCTGAATTGAAGAGGGGGATCCACAAGTGCCAGCCTAGGATTAGCTAGAATCTTGAAATGGGCTACACTGAGGAGTGGTTAAAGATCCCGCACAAAGTGTGCACGCCAATCTTGTCAAACTTTAGAGAAGGCTCAATGCTGTTATCCATTCCAAGGGAGGCTTTCTTGAAATACGTATTCTAGGGCTGCTAATAATTTTTAAACCTACGTTTTTCAGAAGAATATCATAGTACTCATTGAAATCTTTTTGGTTTGAGAAATGTATACCATCATTACTAGAGATGATTTTGCAATGTTGTTATCTTTATCTCTTTCAACTATTATTACTTTGTCGTGTGCCATAACATTATCCTTCTTATTATTATATTAACAGGAATGGCTTAAAAAGAAAAGTGAGAAGTTACAAGAGATGATGCAAATAAAGAAGCATGAAGAAATGTTAAAAGAGGATAAGAGGAAAAGGGTATGAATGCAAATGTTTGCACTGCATGTAAAAATGTGTTTACAATTCAGAATGGTGTTTATTTATAAAATCATATTTCCCGGATACATTTATAGATAGAAAACATTTTATTGATGAAGTTGGCACATTGACAACTAATTTAAAGATTTACTGTTAAAGGTATGCTTATGTATGTATTAATTTAAATATATCAATTTTGGGGGACAGGTATTGTTAAAGGGGCATTTCACCACAGCACTTACTGTACCAATTACTAACAACCTAATTTACCAGTTATTAATGTTAGCAATGATACGTATAGGTCATAGAAATGCAAGAACCCCTCAACACTTGTGAAGGAGCAAATTAGCATTTTGCGTTAGAATCTACTTCCTCTGCATTGTTCTGTTCATTTAATAGTTCCAGAATTCATAGCAATTACAGATACCACCTCCGTAACAGCATTGTACAGTAAATTACTAGTGACATAAGAAAATATAAAATGAACACACAATTACCAGTAGGGATGGCTATTTTCACCGATAATTTCCTTTTCTCAAGCTAATTCTGTGTGTTGGTATAGCCTTTTGACATATAAATCTGTCACGCATTAACATTACGTTAAGTTGGAATATTTCTTTAGACACCATTAACCATTGTGTTAGATTTCTTAAGTTTTCTTCCCCCACAAATAGCATCTATGCACTGTATGAAAAGACGAGAGAATCGTGGAAACTCCAACTCTTTTACTGCCCAAATGGTGTTAATAAAGCCAATATTATTACCCCCATGCACAGATGCATACTTTTGAAAATCCACCAGAAACGAAACAGTCGCAATATAACTGGATTGGGCCAAAATCCCTGCTGCAATGTGTGCAACCCTGGTCAAGAACTACAGGAAACGTATGACTCTTTCACGTCTGTCACATGTGCTCAGTGTGAACCTGTTCTCATCTGTGAAGAGAACGGAGCGCCAATGGCGAGCTGCATGGTGCTAGGCTGTGTGCACAGGTCCCACTTGAGAGCGTTGGGCCCTCATGCCACCCTCATGGAGTCTGTTTCTGACAGTTTGGTCAGTAACATGCACACCAGAAGCCCACTGGAGGTCATTTTGCTGGGCTGTGGCAGTGCTCCTTCTGTTCCTCCTCGCACAAAGGAACGGATTCCAGACCTGCTGCTTTGTTGATCCCCTTCTACAGCCCTGTCCAGCTCTTCTTGTGTAATGGCCTGTCTCCTAGTATCTCCTCCATGCTCTTGAGAGTTGTTCTGGGAGACACAGCAATTTATTTTCCAATGGCACGTATGGATGTGCCGTCCTGGAGGAGCTGGACTGCCTGTGCAACCTGAATGGGCTGCAGGTACCGCCTCATGCTACCAGTTAGGACACAAACAAAATGCAAAACTAGAGAAGAATCCATCAGGAAGAGTAAAGGAGAGAGCAATTGTCTGTGGCCACCACCTTCAAAACCATTCCCTTTTTGGGGGTTCAGCTTGCTGTTGCCTCTCCAGTGCACCTGATGTCATTTTTGTTTGCACCAAAACAGACATTGATTCACAATCATAAATGCTTCCTAAATGGACAGATTGATATCCTTGAAGTATAATTTACTTGGTGTTATTCTGTGGTGATTGCATGTTCCTTTAAGTTTTTTGACCAATGTACAATATATAGTTAAATGCTGGCCACAGATCTTAATAGTTCCACAGGCAGGATTTTTGAAAACCAAGGCTCAGAACATTTGCCTTTATAACAACAGTAATTATCCAATTGTAAAAAGAGTAGGCTATACATTTTACAGTAGAGTTCTAGCGACAGATCCCAATACTTATCTTCTTAACCAAGCCAAAATAAGCAGTACATTTTGGCAGATGGCAGAAATGCAATTACTAAATCTATTCTTCAATTCATATTTGAATGCGTTTCCAGGCAGGACAATTCCAATATTATCCAGTTATCACTGTCTTCCATATACATTAGCTTACTCAGGTTTAAACGTATGGTTCAATATCACGATGTTAGATCACCTGCCAGAATTTATCCTTTAAATCATGACAACAAGCCAGTGTCAGAGCAGGAAGTAAAGGCTTGTATAGTTGTAATCTTTTCGAAAGAGGAGAATTGTTGACACCTTGTACATTTATCAATTTATCTGCTGTAAGAAACATCGCTGAAAGACATACATTGAGTTGTAGCATGATTGGGTACAGAGTGGAGTGAAATTCAACAAAACATGACTACATTCATTTTCAGATCTCGCTCAAACTTCAATCCACAGTTTTGGTGTTCAAAAAACAAACATTGAGCATGGCCAATTTTGTATGAAACAAATCTCAAGGTCCTAGAAAATTTCTCAGACATAATACCCATACCACATAAGGTATGAGCGTCTGTGTATTAACAGCAAACAACACAAGATATCAGCAAGTAACACCATCGCCTCTGTGTCTACAGGATCAGCAGGCAAAAATTGAGGATGCCAAAGCTTCTTATGAGGCTTGGAAAGAAAAGAAAACCGAAGTAATTAAAACAAAGGTAAAAGAAAAGCAAGATGGGATCAAAAAGAAGCAAAGGGAAATTGATGAACAACAGGAGAAAAAGGAAACTGCTAAAAAGGTTAGCACAGAATATATTTTACACATTACAGTAGATGTTGATTAAATTGAAAAATTTGAGTTGACTAGATAATAAGCTTTAGAGTGCAGTATCTCAAAGCATAACGTTATCTGCATTTGTTAATATCTAAGTGAATGTCCTTGTAGGTTTTTGAAAAATGGAAGCAGGAGCATGATGAACTTCTCAAAGAGAAATACAAGAAACAGAAAGAGGCTGAAAATAAAATAAAACAGATAAAAGAAGAAAAGGAAGAGGAGAGAAGAAGAGACGCCATCTCTGCCATTTCTAGTTGGTAAAGGCAGGAACTAGGTTCCTAGTTGCTCAATTGGCTAAAGCGGGTGACTAGTAACATCAAGATAGTGGGTTTAATTCCTACATTGTTCATATTATAAAATGTATGCTGTCACTGTACTACAAGTTCAATGGAGTGAAATTGTCAGCTCAGTGGCATGTTTTATAATGAACCATTAGTTGAATAACTTAGTAACTACTTTGGATAAAGGCTCTTAAGTCAGAGAACATGCTTGTCAGTTAGATTTTTCATACAGAACATGTTAAACTTACGGCAGAAATGTAGGATATGATTTAATTAAAATCTATTCATTTGCCTTTTTTCTTCCCCTTGATATTCCATAGGAATGAAAAAAAGAAGGTGGGTGTTCTGGAAAAAGTGAAAACTGAGCGTCAGAAAGAGAAGATCAAAGAGGAGGAAGAGAGATATGAAAAAGAAGAGAAGGATAGAATGGCCTTGGAGATGTATGAAAAATGGCTGGTATGTAATATGTTTTGAATATATTAAAGCAGTGTCATACTAGCTCTCTGCCAACTTCGAGGCTTACATTTTTTTTATATAATGTAGTATTATAGTAACTACAGTAGCTAACCTTGTCCCCAGTCCATTATTCGCTTTGTATATAAAACTGGTACAACAACTATTCTCATTTAGTTTTGATGGGAGAGCTGATGAAAGTCCTGGAATTTTTATAAAGATACTTGGCGGAGCTTATGAGTATGCAGGTTCTATTTCCTGACATCTTAAGCTTTGATGAGAGTGAATGCCGGGGAGAATGGGGACCATTCCATCTGGGCTGCTGATTAATTTAAAATACTTAATGCTGGTAATTTTTGGCCCGTTAACGCATTTTTCATTTTTGAGCCTCTTAGCCATCCGTAGTTAGTTCTTGGCTTTAGCGGGAGCTGTTGGTAGTGCAGTACTCGCCCGTACTTTGTTTACTGGTAACTTTATTGGCGGTTGACATGTCCTGAGTGCTTCACAGGTATTTATTTTCAATATATCATAGGAGAGTAGGCATTCATGTCATGAATGCTCGGCTGTAGTGTTTACTTGGCTCTAATTAATTATTCCTGCCTAACAACCTGTTAGTACAGGTTGTACACACAGTGTTCAGATGGGGACCTGTAAACATTCAATGTCCTGAAAGATGGTTAGCCACAACCAAATACTTGTGTCTCTATTAAATTATTCCCAAATTCAACCAAATGCATAAGGTAGTCATGGTGGCTATCAGGCTTGAATTCCATCATTCTAGGGGCAAGGCCATTTGGCCTTTTGGTATCGCAAAAATGTTTAGGGCTCCAAGGCCACATGCCAGGCCATAAAGGCCATTGAGTGAAGTTGAAGCTTATAAATAAACAACCTGAATTGCTGATAAGAAAGTATCATACTTTGAATAATTACTTATTATAACTGATATGGTCTTTCCACATAAAAAGTTCAATTATCATGTTTTAATCCTAGAAATTACATCTACTCCTCCCTCAAAATGCTTATAGATTCTGGAATTTGTTTCATTTCATGCATTCACATGACTACAGCAAACAGACAACGGTATTGACAGTTAAGTAACGTTAAGGCTAGCTAGCCAGAAGGCTAACATTACCAAAGTTACACAAAGTAAACCGTGAAGTATCCTTTAACATCACAATCACCTGCGCTAATGAGTACAACCTAAATAAACAAATGTAGTGACTAATTTGTGCGCAGGTTAGGAAAGTAATTTCCTTTTTTTAATCTTTCACCACAAACGCTTCCATGTCTAGTGATGCCAAACCTAACGTTACTTCTCTGAGCTCTCAAAAAGTTCAGGTGTATTCTCCCCCTCGGAGGTCGGGATTTTCCCATTTCCCAGTTGCTCATGAACTAAGGAAGTTCACTGGCTAAAACCGTTAGTATCTACATTATTGTAAGCCTGAAATAAAACAGTTCATGGTTATATTGTGACTGCTTCTGGTGGATTTTCGAAGTACGCATCCGTGCATGCGTTTGGGTCAGGATAGACAAACACATTTGCTGGCTTAACAACGTAGTTCCGTCCAGTGATGGGCCTATTATTTTTCATTGATAGTTATTTGAAACCATAAAGAAAGGCAACCTTTGAACTTGAAAGCATTAAGTCAGAGCAGTGAGCAATCTGCTGAATAGTAGCATGTTAGCAAAAGGTGAGGACGCATCAAGTGTGCCATGACATTTTGTTCAAATGATAAAACATTGTATGTAATACAAAATAGGATTGTCCAATAAATATTCAATCCACGCAACATTACAACGAATACAAGTTGTAGTCTTGTATATGTTTAAATACTTAAAGCAATTTTGCCCGAATTTCTGCCAGGCGCACTATTCGCCATTTAAAATGATAATTTTTTAGCTGTAAGTCTCCTACTCTGTCACCAGGTGGCGCAAGGAAATGGCTTATTTGTCACCAGATGGTGCAACTTTTTGGTTAGATTAATTAATCTGAATGCATTTGTGCGTGCGTGTATCAGGGTTTACCTTAGCCGGCAAATGATGGCGGTATCACGTGTAGTTGTCTGGCAGATGAAAATATCAACAGTCAAAATATCAGGTGGGAAATATGCCAAATAAATAACTAAATTTAGTAAAAACATTAAATAACCTGATATTGTGTGACCTTTATATGTTGCCAATAAAAGGTTTTTCAACGTTTAATATGCAATGGGACAACATATATTTATATCCATATGGTTGGAAATGACTACGTTAGACTTTACACATGCTTTTGTTTTTCTTTTGTCGATCAGAGTTGATGCAACAAATATAAGCAACTGAAATGTGTAGTTGGAATTAAAATGTCTGGAATTATAATGGCCATATTGGCCGTCAAAAATTGTATTTCGTAAACTCATAAACTATAGCTATACTATGTTCATCAGTATAGCCTACACCTTACAGTAAGGCTTGTTAATAAAAATGGAACTGTAACGCTGTTAAAATTGTAAATCTCCAATATGAAAGACTGTGCTGCCCAGCTGGTTTCTGACTCTACCATCTGAATGTCTCAACAGAAATCGAGACTCATCAGACCTGGCAAAATTTTTCCAGTCTTCAACTGTCCAATTTTGGTGAGCTCATGCAAATTGTAGCCCCTTTTTCCTATTTGTAGTGGAGATGAGTGGTACCCGGTGGGGTCTTCTGCTGTTGTAGCCCATCCGCCTCAAGGTTGTGCGTGTTGTGGCTTCACAAATGCTTTGCTGCATACCCCAGTTGTAACGAGTGGTTATTTCAGTAAAAGTTGCTCTTCTATCAGCTTGAATCAGTCAGCCCATTCTCCTCTGACCTCTAGCATCAACAAGGCATTTTCGCCCACAGGACTGCCGCATACTGGATGTTTTTCCCTTTTCACACCATTCACACAACCCTAAATGCATTGAAGCAACTGCCATGTGATTGGTTGATTAGATAATTGCATTAATGAGAAATTGAACAGGTGTTCCTAATAATATTTTAGGTGAGTGTATATACAGTATAGTGTACATGATAGATTATTCAACTTTATTTTCATTGAACAGTGTCACTTGAATAGTGTACATGATAAACACGTTAGCTTTAGGCCATCTATATGCATTTGCAAGGCTATAATTCATCTTTCTCTTTTCCAATAATGTTTTATTTAAATTAGTCAGCAGAATGGAGTCTTCGCAATCTTTGCAAACTGAGCTTAGGCTAGGACTGGGCTGTGGCAAATATTACATAACTGCCTGATCGCAATTATTTGAGCCAGATCGGAATTATTTTATAAACAATAACGATCTTCTTGCACAATATTTTGATTCCAAAATCATGTTTCCAATCTGAATAAGGGATTTTAGGCCAATGTTAGATGCGTCTCAACAAATACCAAGCAAATTATGTACTTTGCATAGGAGGTCCACTTTTCTGCTCTATGCAAAGTTATTGGCTCTGATCATTTACAGAAACGTTAGCTTTTTGCTTTTTCATTTCAGTATGTGTAAATCTAGAAGGCCTATAGAATTGTTTTGCAGTGCACGGTAATTTTGCCTAATTTCACAAAATTATTATTGGACACTTTTCAATTGCTTATTTGTCGCATAAACTCTGACATGTGAATAACACTCAAGCATGTCTAAAAAAAATTTGGGTAATATTGTCAGTCGAATTAAGTCATTTCCAACCATATTTTCAAATTAGATAATGCCCTTTAAAATGTATGGGTAGCATATAAATATATGTTGTCCCACTGCATATTACCGTTTTCTTAGTCACACCACCAACCACCCTGTAATGTCTTAGTGTAAGAGCAAGCGGAGGCTTGCTGTTTTCTTGGCAACTTATCATATATGTCACACAATATTAGTGTAATTTTTTTAATATGCTTTTAATCAATCTATTTATTTATTTATTCGGCATATTTCTCAACTGACATTTTTCATTTGCCTACACACGATACAGCCGTCATTTGCTGGCTAACGTAAACCCTAACACATACACATGCACCCACGCATTAAGACTAATCAATTATACCAAAACGTTGCGCCATCTGGTGACAAATAAGCCATTTCTCTTTGCCACCTGGTGACAGAGTAGGAGACCTACAGCTTTAAAAAATAAAAATGTTGGATAGCGCTTCTGGCAGAGATTTGGGCAAAATAGCTTTCAATTCACATTTCCAGTGGTTATGTATACATTTAAAAAAATACTGGGGTATTAAGCATGCATATCTAGGAGTACTCCTAAAAGAGCTTCTTGTAAGTTTATAGAGTGCCTTGAATTTTTTTTTTTAGGTACCTCAGGGTCAAATGTACCCCTTTCCGGCGTTTCTAGTATAGGGACCAGATCCTACAGTCGCCAGACGGTAGCGCTGGTGTTACTGCTGCAAGTCATCTATATGACCTCTCTATAAGCCTACTTCACCCCTGTATTTGATTGTGACCCAGAATAAATAATTTCTACCATATATCTGAAGAGATAATACTGTAGTTTTAGAATGTGCGGGTTAAGATATCGGTTTTTACTATTGAGAATACTGTCGGACCTTGGGCAAGAGTGGTTGATTGCTTATACATAACAAACTGCATATTAGAATACATGGCCTAGCATAGAAATACAATATAATTGGAAACTCGAAATTGCTCACATTGGCATTTTTTTGCCATGTCTTAACGAGTTTCTCATTAGTTTTCCTCTAATTCTATCTACAGTTTACAATGTTGCCATGTCATTTTCATGAAAATCTTTCCTGTCATGTTCATTTATTTGTAAGCAAAGATAAATTTAACATGCTATTATATTTGTTTGAAATCAAATGTCTAGCAAGCTGTCGAACTAATAATAAGGTAAGCTATAACTTTGTGATTGTCACTGTTAACCGTTTGCAGTTATTATTTAAAAAACTTTTCGACTCCAACTGTTCAAAATGGCTATTTGATTAAAAGAAACTTCGTATTTTATTTCCCATTGCTCATACAACTACAGGGCAGTTTGAAATATAATGGTGTAAGGATTACTGGAGAACATTGTAGCGACACCTGACCATGTTCACTATCTTACGGATACTTTTTACACATGTTTTTGTTTCAACACACATCCTACATCACAGGTGTCAAACCGGTTCCACAAAGGGCCGAGTGTCTGCAGGTTTTTGGTTTTTCCTATAAATTGGTTCCTAGTTCATACCTACACAACCAGGTGAGGGTAGAAACTAACCAATCAGTGACCTAATTAACCAATCAAGTACAAGGAGAGAGCAAAAACCTGCAGACACTCGGCCCTCCGTGGAACCGGTTTGACACCTCTGTCCTACATCAACGAAAATGTACACACTAAACAGAATATACAGTGGGGAGAACAAGTATTTGATACACTGCCTATTTTGCATGTTTTCCCACTTACAAAGCATGTAGAAGTCTGTCATTTTTATCATAGGTACACTTCAACTGTGAGTGACGGAATCTAAAACAAAAATCCAGAAATGCAAATTTTTGCATTTTATTGCATGACATAAGTATTTGATACATCAGAAAGGCAGAACTTAATATTTGGTACAGAAACCTTTGCAAATACAGAGATTATAAGTTTCCTGTAGTTCTTGACCAGGTTTCACACACTGCATCAGGGATTTTGTCCCACTCCTCCATACAGACCTTCTCCAGATCCTTCAGATTTCGGGGCTGTCGTTGGGCAATACAGACTTTCAGCTTCCTCCAAAGATTTTCTATTGGGTTCAGGTCTGGAGACTGGCTAGGCCACTCCAGGACCTTGAGATGCTTCTTATGGAGCCACTACTTGGTTGCCTTGGCTGTGTGTTTCAGGTCGTTGTTATGCTGGAAGACCCATCTTCAATGGTCTTACTGAGGGAAGGAGGTTGTTGGCCAAGATCTCGCAATACATGGCCCCACCTATCCTCCCCTCAATACGGTGCAGTCGTCCTGCCCCTTTGCAGAAAAGCATCCCCAAAGAATGATGTTTCCACCTCCATGCTTCACGGTTGGGATGGTGTTCTTGGGGTTGTATTCATCCTTCTTCTTCCTCCAAACACAGCGAGTGGAGGACATGCGCTGGCTTGAACAGGGGTCCTTGCGTGCACTGCAGGATTTTAATCTATGACGGCATAGTGTGTTACTAATGGTT
This sequence comes from Esox lucius, assembly GCF_011004845.1. Lineage (NCBI taxonomy): Eukaryota > Metazoa > Chordata > Actinopteri > Esociformes > Esocidae > Esox > Esox lucius. The sequence continues at coordinate 1,265,598 of NC_047593.1, forward strand.
TTCTTTGAGACTGTGGTCCCAGCTCTATTCAGGTCATTGACCAGGTCCTGCCGTGTAGTTCTGGGCTGATCCCTCACCTTCCTCATGATCATTGATGCCCCACGAGGTGAGATCTTGCTTGGATCTTAAACTTCTTCCAATTTCTAATAATTGTGCCAATTGTGTCACTAAGCTGCTTGCCTATTGTCCTGTAGCCCATCCCAGCCTTGTGCAGGTCTACAATTTTATCCCTGATGTCCTTACACAGCTCTCTTGTCTTGGCCATAGTGGAGAGGTTGGAGTCTGTTTGATTGTGTGGACATGTCTTGTATACAGGTAACCAGTTCAAACAGGTGCAGTTAATATACAGGTGGTGGTCATAAAATGAGAATATCATCAAAAAGTTGATTTATTTCACTAATTCCATTAAAAAAGTGAAACTTGTATATTATATTCATTCATTCCACACAGACTGATGTATTTCAAATATTTATTTATTTTAATTGTGATGATTATAACTGACAACTAATGAAAATCCCAAATTCAGTATCTCCCAAAATTAGAATATTACTTAAGACCAATACAAAATTTTTTTTTTTTTAAATGTTGGCCAACTGAAAAGTATGAACATGAAAAGTATGAGCATGTACAGCACTCAATACTTATTTCAGGCTCCTTTTGCCTGAATTACTGTAGCAATGCGGCATTGCATGGAGTCGATCAGTCTGTGGCACTGCTCAGGTGTTATGAGAGCCCAGGTTGCTCTGATAGTGGCCTTCAGCTCTTCTGCATTGTTGGGTCTGGCGTATCGCATCTTCCTCTTCACTATACCCCATAGATTTGCTATAGGGTTACGGTCAGGCGAGTTTGCTGGCCAATTAAGAACAGGGATACCATGGTCCTTAAACCAGGTACTGGTAGTTTTGGCACTGTGTGCAGGTAGCATGAAGTGCTCTAAAACTTCCTGGTAGACGGCTGCGTTGACCTTAGACCTCAGAAAACACAGTGGACCAACACCAGCAGATGACATGGCACCCCAAACTATCACTGACTATGGAAACTTTACACTGGACTTCAAGCAACGTGGATTCTGTGCCTCTCCTCTCTTCCTCCAGACTCTGGGACCTTGATTTCCAAAGGAAATGCAAAATGTACTTTCATCAGAGAACATAACTCAGCAGCAGTCCAGTCCTTTTTGTCTTTAGCCCAGGCGAGACGCTTCTGACGCTGCTTCTTGTTCAAGAGTGGCTTGACACACGGAATGCGACAGCTGAAACCCATGTCTTGCATACGTCTGTGCGTGGTGGTTCTTGAAGCACTGAGTCCAGCTGCAGTCCACTCTTTGTGAATCTCCCCACATTTTTGAATGGGTTTTGTTTCACAATCCTCTACAGTGTGCGGTTATCCCTATTGCTTGTACACTTTTTTCTACCACATCTTTTCCTTCCCTTCACCTCTCTATTAATGTGCTTGGACACAGCTCTGTGAACAGCCAGCCTCTTTAGCTATGACCTTTTGTGTCTTGCCCTCCTTGTGCAAGGTGTCAATGGTCGTCTTTTGGACAGCTGTCAAGTCAGCAGTCTTCCCCATGATTGTGTTGCCTACAGAACTAGACTGAGAGACCATTTAAAGGCCTTTGCAGGTGTTTTGGGTTAATTAGCTGATTAGAGTGTGGCACCAGGTGTCTTCAATATTGAACCTTTTCACAATTCAAATTTTCTGAGATATTGAATTTGGGGTTTTCATTAGTTGTCAGTTATAATCATCAGAATTAAAATAAATAAACACTTGAAATATATCAGTCTGTGTGGAATGAATGTATACATTATACAAGTCTCACTTTTTGAATGGAATTACTAATATAAATCAACTTCTTGATGATATTCAAATTTTATGACCAGCACCTGTAGGTAATGAGTGGAGAACAGGAGGGCTTCTTAAAGAAAAACTAACAGGTCTGGGAAAGACTGAATTCTTACCTGTTGGTAGGTGATCAACTATTTATGTAATGCAATAAAATGCTAATTAATTATTTAAAAATCATACAGTGTGATTTTCTGGATTTTTTTTTTATTGAGAGGTGAAATTATGCAGTAGGCGTTTTCAAAAGAAGACAGCGGACTAGAGCTCAGTTTATATAAGCGCGGTGGTATGTTCGTTTTGAATAGCGGAAGGTGGTTAGAATGTGAATTAGTATACTAGCAGCTATTGGCCACAACTAGTGAGCAACGCTCTCTCTTTTTACAATGTAAGACATTCAACTTAAGCACTTAAACAAGACTAAAACTTGTATTCGTTGTAATGTTGCCTGCATTGAATATTTATTGGGCAATCCTGTTTTGTATTACATGCAATGTTTTATCATTTGAGCAAAATGTCATGACACACTTGATGCGTTCTCACCTTTTGCCAACGTGCTACTATTCAGCCGATTGCTCATTGTTCTGACTTAATGCTTGGAGTTCAAAGGTTGCCTTGCTTTAGGGTTTCAAATAACTATTAATGAACAATAATAATAGGCCCATCACTGGACGGAATCAAAGAACGATCGTTTAAACAACTTAGTAAAAAAAAAAAATCTACAAAAACATAGTATGTTTTTACTACTAATTGGGTTTTTTGCTAGGTCATTCAAACGACTTAGTTTGAACGAACATTTATGAAAAGATAATGGAAAAAAATATCGTTTTCTTTTTTTTTTTTTACTATGTCGCCTCTAAGTCAGAATCCCCCCTAGACGGAATGATACCGTAGCGCCGTGGGACTTCGATTGGCCTGGGATAGCCTGTCCCCCCGGGGGCAGGTGAGTAGAGCCGTTCGGTACTTGGTTGGTGTGCGGCCGGATAAGTGCAGCCACCTCTCCAGAATCGCACCAAAAGTTTATGGATAACCTGGTGCTAAATCACTTGTAAACGACCTGACTCAAACAAGAGAAACTTAGTCCCTGGGCCCAAATAGCTTGCTTACTTGCATGTAGTCAATTCTTGTTGCGAACTACAAACAAACTTACAAACAAAAAAAACCTACTGCTGACCGCAAGATTTTTACAGCAGCAGGGGCATTAAGGCCATGGTGGTCGTAGGGTGTACAGTGATTTTCAGGGCTTCACGGCCACAGTGAAGGGCAACAACGGCCATGGCCGTCGTTAAATTCCTATGTTGGTAGCTAGAGACGTTATCTAGAAACATTATTCAAGGGTCATCTGTAATTAATTCAGAACTAACATGTTTGTTAATTCCACAATAAGAATATGCTTGTGCACTCATGTGCACGTTCCTTGGTATGACAAAGAAACACATTTTGAGGGGCCCCTTATATTTTCCCCAAACATTTTGTTCTCATCTTAATGCTGCAAGTCCTAGGAACATAGGAGACATAAGCTAAATACCAACTATATATGGGCCTGCTGCCAAATGTATGGGGCCAAGGTATAGGTGGCAACAGTTCTGACGTTGAGGGGAACAAGGTATAGCTGGAGTTGTCGTAACCACATGTTTCCCCACCTCCTAGACAGAGGATAAATAACCAGTATGTATAACCTATACACAAACCTACATATTTTACATGTTTAATAAAACCTAATTTATGCAAATAAAACTTATTTATGCATCATTAATATGGACTTTATATATACATAATATGATACATTTGTGCTCAGATGTTTGCATACCCTTCGAGAATTGGTAATATATGTACCATTTGTAAAGAAAACATGAATGAGCAGGCAAAACATATGTATTTTATTTCTTATGGGATTCACATTCAACTGTAGGTCATGACATAGTGGCACAATCTTATAACAAAACATGGCAGCAAAAAAAAATGAACTGACCCTGTTCAAAATTCTGCATACCCTTGGTTCTTAATACTGTGTGTTGCCCCCTTTAGCATCAATGACAGCATGCAGTCTTTTGTAATAGTTGTCTATGTGGCCCCAAATTCTTGCAGGTGGCATAGCTGCCCATCTTGCAGGTGGCAAATTGTCTGCCAGTATTTTCTGATAGCATGCTGCATTCATCTTGCCATACATTTTCACAAGATTCCCTGTGCCTTTAGAGCTCAACCCCCCACAAAACATCAGTGAGCCACCACCATGCCTCACAGAGGGGTTTGTATTCTGTTCACCATAGACCATGTTGACCCCTCTCCAAACAAAGCAGTTATGGTTGTGACCATAAAGCTCTGGTTTGGTCTCGTCACTCCAAATTACTGTGGCGTGTCAAGGTGTTGTAACCAGGTTTTTTGTGGCATTAGCAAAGGCTTCTTTCTGGCAACTCGACCATGCAGCTTATTTTTGTTCAAGTATTGTCGTATTGTGCTCCTTGAAACAACATATTTTTCCAGCCTGTGTTTCTCATGAGGTTACCTGTGGGGTTTATTTTTGTATCCCGAACAATTCCTCTGGCAGTTCTGGCTTAAATCTTTCTTGGTCTATCTGACCTTGGCCTTTTCCACTTCTTAATAAGCTTTGGATATCTTTTTATATCCTTTTCCATCTTTATAAAGTTCCATTACCTTGTTACACAGGTCTTTTGAAAGTTATTTTCTGCTGCCCATGGCTCAGTATCTAACCTGTTCAGTGCATCCACGGGAGAGCTAACAAACTCATTGAATATACACTAATTGCAATTTAAAAAGCCACAGGTGTGGGAAATTCACCTTTAATTGCCATTTTCACCTGTGTGTTTCTGTAACAAGGTCAAACATTCAAGGATATGTAAACTTTTGATCAGGGCCATTTAGGTGATTTCTGTTATCATTATGATTTAAAAGGGAGCCAAACAACTATGTGATAATAAATAGTTTCATATGACCACTATCCTATATCCTAAAATGTAAGATATGTGCATGATCAGTCATACTTTCAAATGGTTCAGCATCTTACCACACACCTTTTCTATTGTAATAAGTACTCTTGACTGTTCTGACTGTTGCCTCAGATTCCTCACAGGCCTGTTATGATGGGCTTAGGACGCATCTATCTATTTGCAAAATCAATGCCAAAATTTCACAATTTCTGCCAGGTTATGCAAACTTCTGAGCACAACTGTATAATAAAATCATATGCAAAATTGTAGCTAGCCAAGCCAATTTCTAGGTAATTAATATTTTGAGAGTTTAGTCATTAAACACGCTATTACTCTTCCAATAGTTTATATTGTTTTCATTCAAATCAGTTTTAAATTACTGTACAGTTTTGTACTTTTTGAATGTCTAGATAACAAACTAGATAACATTTTCATTATACTATCAAAAACAATGGCAGTAGATGCCGACCATTCTGAGAAATTTTTCCGCCTCTGCATCACTAGGATTTGAAACCACTGAAACACTGGCACTTCATGTTCCAGAACCTACTCAGAGTGGTTACAATGTGAAAACGTGACGCGCTCAGCAAGCATTCAGTTTGTTGGTCAGAAAACACAATGCCGTGCCAATCAGTCCTCATACGTGTCGCCACTTGCAAATGCTGTAAAACTTCCACTGCAGATTGTGATTTACAAATACAAATTGTTTTGTCACAAACTTTTAGTGATAAAACATGTGTATGCATATTTTACATTGGCAAGTGTAATTAATGAGTTGCATGATTCTCATCTTCATCCGGTATCGGGTCGCGGGGGCAGCAGCTCCAGCAGGGGACCCCAAACTTCCCTTTCCTGAGCCACATTTGCCAGCTCTGACTGGGGGATCCCAAGGCGTTCCCAGGCCGAAATATAATCTCTCCACCTAGTCCTGGGCCTACCCCGAGGTCTCCTCCCAGCTGGACGTGCCTGGAACACCTCCCTAGGGAGGTGTCCTGGGGTCATCCTTACCAGATGTTGCATGATTCTAAATATCAATTAACATTTTACTATTTTTTTTTTTTTTTTTACAAAACTGTTTTATGCCTACAAAACGTATGTTGCTGTTTTACCTTCATACAAGCCTTTTAATGAAAATGTCGGAATTACTTTAACTTATCAGCAACAACACTAAATGCTAATTTCCTTCAATAAGGTAGCTAGCTAATTTCATATTTAGCTATCAGCCATAGTAGGAAAGAAAATTCAACAATAAACGTTAAGCAGCAACTAACTGTTTTGCCCAGAGTTAGTGCAGGATCAAGTCATCTTAGGCTGTCACTGCTCTCCCACAGCGTTACAACATAGTGATTGGTGCTTGCATGGGTGCACAAGAGGGATGTATAAAGATGATCATCGGTTGAAAGTGAAAGTAGATGATTCCAATACCTATTGTGCCACGGGTTTCTCAGTTCGTTGCATTTTTCACATTTGAGATTAATTGTTTGGGAAGAAGATTATACATTAGCCGGAATCAATATTCTCTCCCCTCAAAATACAGTTAAGCATAGTGACCCTTGTACGATTCCAGTTGTTCTAGTCACTATACAGTGCTCCATTACTATTGGCACCCTTGGTAAATATGATGTATATCCTCTTGATCTTTCATTCAAAAGTATTTACTAAAATGTAACCTTTTAATTCAAGTAAAACAATTGAAAGAAAAAATAAATTGTATGTTGAGAGAAAGACCAAGTGGATGAACAGCACACACTTTTTTTTCAATGCCCATTTTGCTCATATTTACCAAGATTGCCAATATTAGTGGAAGGCACTGTATATTCTAAATGAAGATCAATACCCTGCTAACTATTTTCAAAACTGCTACTGTGTTCTTTTACTTTTCTGATATAATCGGGTGTACATTTTCTAAGCAAGTTCAGCCCTCTTTGAAAATCTAATTCAAATGTTTTACCACATGCATCAGTCTTGGAGTAAATTGAAGGGTCAATTTAGCAAAAAAAAACTATTACTTTTGAGTGAACTGAAAATAAGATTTTTATTTCCTACTTAGAAAGATGATTTCTATTGAGTATGTTGTCTTTGATTCTGCAGAGAAGGAAAGAACGGCAACAGACAAGACAGAGGAAGGAAAGACAGATACAAGCTATTCTGCAAGATGAACCACCTCCCCCCTGGAGTCCACCCAGTAAAACTGTTCCCTTTGGAAAGTAATCCCGGAAATAGTTGGTTTTTCATCATGACTCAAATGTTTGATAACAATGACATATGATCTTCCATGATACAACTTTTTCATCTGCTTTACTCTTTTGTCCAGTTCAATTTCATTAAATGTTACTCTAATTGCAGCCTTCAGTTGTTACATATTTTCAATGTGTAGACATGATTAATCTCTCTACATGTGAGAGAAGTATTTTATACAGTGATGAGCCAAAACATTCTGACCACCTGCCTAATATGCAGTTGGTCCTCTATTTTAGGGTCCAACATTAACTGTTTTTCTCATTGGCCCTATCTGGACAGTTAGTCTGAAATCTAATGGTAAGGAATGTATTTTTATTGGCCCGAAATGAATAAAAACAATACATAATATAATTGTATTTTATAGATATATAGTATGTAAGTAGCATATCAGATTGATTTATACCACATATTTGCCTGTGATATGAGAGCTGATACAAGCAATGGCTGTTTATATAAATATGATGCAATGGACATCATTACTTTTTAATGAATTGTTATCAATATATTAGCTACTATAAATATTATAATCTTTTCATGTAGATGCTTGCTTATTTGATGTGACGTAAAAGCATGAAAATAAAATAATTGACTTAATATATTTATGGTAAAATAAATATGGTGCAATACAGTACTTGCACTAGTTGGTTGACTGGCTTCTTGTGTGTCACTCCTTGCAAGCGCTTAGGCATGCATAATTAACATGACAATGTCGACAAGCCATGTCTGTGTGGTTTCTCTATCTGTATTCTCGGACTGTCATGGACGTAGTCCATAAATGGTTTCTACCTCTTCACAACATGATAGGCGGTAGTAATTCTTTTTCAATATGTCTATGTGCACCTCATTCATTCGGGGCAGGCAGACATTAAGATGTTGGACCAGGCGACCTTCCACTGCTCCATTGTCCAGTGGACAGGGGCACTCTGATTGGTCTGCGGCTACGCAGCCCCATATGTAGTGAGGTGCAATGCATTGTGTTGTGACACATTTCACCCATAACCATCATTCATATTTTTCTTCCTAAATACCTACATTTAGGAAATTTCTTCCTAAGTTTCTTCCTAAGTGTTTTTCCTAGCCACTGAAATTCAACACTACTGTTGTTTGCTCCTTGGGGTTTAAGGCCAGGTGTTTCTGCTGATGTAAAAAGGGCTTTATAAATACATTTGATTGATTGAAATTCTCTTGGCACAATTAACTTATTTCATTTGCAAATAGAGAGACGCTTCAAAAGCTTACAGAATAATCCTCTGAGGAATCTCTGAGGTAAATACATGAACAGTCAGTATTTATTACAGTTAAAAGGGGTGTGGTAAGATGCTGCCCAGCTGTCTTATGTCACACAGGTTTTACCCAAAGGGCAGGCTGTCCCCCCACCTTATCCTTCCTGCCCTAGGTGTTTACTGTCATGTTTACCCAAGTGGGCAAATTGCCCCTACTTCCCCAAGTGCCACATTCCTAAGGAACAGATACCTTTATTGGTTTAGACAGATAAACAGATGGTCACAGTGCCCAATGATCCCCTGATATTATGCAGACGTGTGTCACAAACAGAGACCAGAGTTACATACCAGGTAATAGAAAAGCAGACAATAATTTTCATAACAGTGCCCAACACCCTGTCGCTGGTTTGTGGTTAGTCCTCCTCAGACCACTTTTGGTAGATACTCACCACTGTTGACCAGGGGCGCCACACAAGCCTTGCTGTTTCAGAGATGCTTTGACCCAGTCGTCTGGCCATAACAATTTGTCCCTTGTCAAAGTCACTCAGGTCTTTAATCCTGCCCATTTTTCCTGCAGCTGACACATTGACTACGAGAACTGATTGTTCGCTTACCATCTAATCTTCCCTGACCTTGATTATCATTGTTAATTGCTTCACTTGTGAGTGGTCAATGTTTTGGCTTATCAGTGTATATACAGCTCTGGAAAAAAGAGACCACTGCTCCTATTTCTTTCCTTTCCAAAATGGTTTTGAGTAAGGAACAAAAGCCTTCAATTTGCAGTGGTCTCTTAATTGTAACCCTTCTGTTCCTCACTCAAAACCTTCCTTTTCAACTTTTTGGAAAGGAAAGACAAAGGTGCAGTGGTCTCTTAGAATTACAGCTTCAGATTTTTTGAATGTTCCAGAACAAACATCAGCTGTGGGGAGTCATACATATTATTTCAAGTGTTTAGAATGCTACAGGGATTCACAAGAAAAGGAGCAATTGCACCACCATTTTGCTGTTGCCAGATCCACTTAATTGAAATGACAATGGACCACCTTTGCAAGTTGCCTCTGTCACAGTTTTCCATGCCAGAATTTTACCCCTAGAGGCAAAAGATTACTACTAAAATACCAACACAGTGTATTTCCCAAAGAATTTGTGCAGTGTGGCAGGGTGCAAGTACTGTATTTTGACCAATCCTCCCATATTACTGAATTATAAAGGGCACAATTACATTTTGTTCTGTTTTATATTTTGGGTTCTCCGGTAGGAGAAACCCTATTGTTATTGTTAGTATTATTATTAGTGTTTCAGCAGTTCATTGGTGAAACACCATTGTTTTTGTTACCGTTGGTTATTATTATTATTGTTGTTTCAGCAGTTGACTGGTGAAACACTATTGTTTTTGTTACCGTTGGTAATTATTATTATTCTGGCGTTTTTCGGTCTTTTTTACAAATTCCTGTGAGATTAAATGGTCCAAAAAGGCCTATCTGCATGCTAATACAGGCCCATGTGCCAGAACTTCTGGTGCATTGGTATGCAAATCAGACTCATGGTGGCTCTGTTATAAGCCTGCAAAGTGGCCAACTTTGAAACCACACCCACCCCATGTGACTTAGAGTTATGAAAATTGGTAGCTAGGACCATCTCTTCACAATGAAAATGTTTCTTATTGGGACTCATGAAGTCTACCATATTGGATTTTCATCCATTTTGGATTTTTTCATACGCTTAAAACGATACTCCTATGGCAACAAATGTCCAATCTTCACGTCCATTGATATTTGGCTTCTATAGACCAAGGTCTGTAAAAAAATGTATAAGCCAAGCAGGTATGTGAAACAATGTGGTCGCTAGTAACTAATAAACCTTCAAGTGGGTGCAGTTTTGTACATTGAAGCATATTACCGGAAGACCGTTAATCGTATTATAATCTAAGTACACATTCCCAAAACTTGACAGGACATACCATGTGCAAGCATTTTCCGATTGACCAGAAGGGGGCGATGTTGAACCAAACAACTTTGCATGCTCACACCACTCTGTTTTAATTCCATCACCAAGGGGGTGGTCCGCGACGAAGGAATGCCTTGTTATACCGCGGCAAATTGCAGTACTGTCCGGCATGGACCAAAACATAACATTTAAAATAAGAATGGCCACCAGGAGGCATTTGTGAGAATGCCGACACTTGCCTGAAACTGCTGTTATTCAAGCCCGCGTCTGTACTTATATGGCCAGAATAAAACATTAAAATCTGAGGAATATCTACACACATGAATCTCTTCCTTTTCGTTAATTGTAATTATTTAAACCGAAATACAACAATTTGAATGGAAATATAGCTGTTGATTACAATGATTAAGTTAACATTTATGTAGGATAATTGCAGACTTTTACCAAGTACAGGTGCTGGTCATAAAATTAGAATATCATCAAAAAGTTGATCTATTTCAGTAATTCCATTCAAAAAGTGAAACGTGTATAATGTATACATTCATTCCACACAGACTGATATATTTCAAGTGTTTATTTCTTTTAATTTTGATGATTAAAACTGACAACTAATGAAAACCCCAAATTCAGTATCTCAGAAAATTTGAATATTGAAGACACCTGTTGCCACACTCTAATCAGCGAATTAACCCAAAACACCTGCAAAAGCCTTTAAATGGTCTCTCAGTCTAGTTCTGTAGGCAACACAATCATGGGGAAGACTGCTGACTTGACAGCTGTCCAAAAGACGACCATTGAAACCTTGCTCAAGGAGGGCAAGACACAAAAGGTCATAGCTAAAGAGGCTGGCTATTCACAGAGCTCTGTGTCCAAGCACATTAATAGAGAGACGAAGGGAAGGAAAAGATATGGTAGAAAAAAGTGTACAAGCAATAGGGATAACCGCAACCTGGAGAGGATTGTGAAACAAAACCCATTCAAAAATGTGGGGGAGATTCACAAAGGGTAGACTGCATCTGTTTTTATCAATAAAAACATATGAAAATAAAAAATAAGAAATTACTTTTACCACCAGATTTCTTTGATTAAGTACAATATGCCACAGTAGACCCAAGTGAAAATATAATTCAAGTGTTTAACATAGCGTGTTTACATGAAGGATGTTTTGTTTATTAAACAATGCTGGTTACACTTAAAACCCATTGTTTCATTAATATTTTCAGATGTAATTATATTTTTTTCCCTAAAGTTTCTAATAAAATGGCGTTTGTACAGAACATTTGTTTATTTACTGTAAAATGGCCTAAAGTCGACAAATTACTGTTAATTACTCCACATTAACCCAAAGAGAGAGACAGGTGAGAAAAAGCATTGGTTACAATACTTGTACTCTCACATGCCTAATCAGTTATTAAGTAGGAATACAATGTAAAACAAATGGTAATTAGTCTAAATAGTTTTCAGTTTGTTAGTATTGAATTCTTACAATGGAATTATGTTTATAGGCAACAATCTTTTTGCTCAATATGTTGATTCCAAAGTCATGCTTTCAACCTGACTTTGAGGGATTTTGAGGTCAATGTTTGAAAGGTCTCAAAAAATAGGCTACCATGCGAATGATGTCGGTTTCCATAGGATGTCTAGCCCACTTGTGCATTTATTTAACAGGGAAGTTATAACCTACTATTGGCTCAGATTATTTACTGAACCTCATTTGCTGGCCTTAGCTGCACCATCACTAGATTTTACGAAGTGAGTAACGAAGAATTCAGTGACCGTGCAAATTCAGTGTGCCTGTCGAAAGTGCGCGTGCGCTAATATCTAATATTCCTTCCTGTCAACGAGAGCGTGTGATATCTTATGCATTGTTGCTTCCCACTCCTGACACTGGCTGTTTATCAATTCCAAGTACGCTAAGAACGTACTTGTGTCTTTGAAAAGAACGTTCTTGCCAAGCGTCCTTGAGAGAACGGTCTTGCAAGTTTGCGAGGACAGAGAACGCCCCTATCTGGATTGAGATGCTATTGCTATTGCTTCGCTATTGCGCAATAACCCTCCACTCTGAGGGCTGTAACCTCCTCGTAGTCCCTGAATAAAATATTCATGTGAATATGAACGGCAGAAGGTTGTATGGAGACTATAGCCATTATCATATGATATGACATTTGTATATGAAATTTTTTGGAAAGTGAAAATCAACTGCAATTCTAAAAAAGCTGCCACGCTACCAGTACTGTTATTACTTAACTTAGCTTACGTTAACTAGCCTCTCCACTGCACTGAATAACGTTAGCTAGTGTAACAGGTCAAAGAATTACAGATTTTTGCAACCGTTTATTTCACCAAAATATTGTATTGTTCAGCATTTCGTGTAGTTTACAGATATTGGGAGAGTTAGTTGTGTAAGTGCGCCCTCTAGAGTGTTGGTTTGGTTATATGCGGAGTTGTCTCATGCTTTTCTCAGTCTGCATTCTACTCGACCGAGAGAGGTATGTGTTCACTTCGGCTTGATATAAACTTGATATACCTGTTAAAACTAAAACGTTTCAGTGCACATAGTAACTTGTATGTATATTATATGATGAGTGTACATACATTTAATCAAGCTGTGTCGTGAATTTAGCTATTTTTGAGAGTTTGAGAAATTGCTAACTTAGCTAACCTCATGTTTTGTTTAGCTGTAAGGTAGCGATCGTCATTCTATCCTCTCGTGTTGAAGGCCACGTTTCAGTTGTTTTTTTTGTTAGGCGGATTCTGGTCGAGGGTAGAGTTTTGAACATTTTCTCTCCTTGATGTTGAACAGGTATGTATTCCCTATATCAGGTTAAAAATATATGTTCATTTAAAATGTTTTTATGTATTGATTAGTGTTTAATGGCACTGAAAAGCTCAAAATTTGATGGATTACATGTTGCTTCGTGCATATTACTGTATGTATTACCTATTTGAAAGATGGTTTATGTCATGTTGCACAGTAAAGGCTAAAAGCTCAGAGTTTTTGGCAGAGATAACATGCAATATGACACATACATAAGATAAGCACCAGATGCGATGTTTATTTTCCAATTATGGTGTATTTTATTCCTTTGATTTTTGAATGTGATTATAGTCAGTCTGCATTCTACTCGACTGAGAGAGGCGGATTCTGGTCGAGGGTAGAGTTTTGAACATTTTCTCTCCTTGATGTTGAACAGATGTGCACCGGAACAGTGCACCGGAACAGTGCACCGGAACAGTGCACCGGAACAGTGCACCGGAACAGTGCACCGGAACAGTGCACCGGAACAGTGCACCGGAACAGTGCACCGGAACAGTGCACCGGAACAGTGCACCGGAACAGTGCACCGGAACAGTGCACCGGAACAGTGCACCGGAACACAACGCAGTAGTCGGCAACGAGCAGACCGCGCCGGCTACAGTAGTTGATCGAAAAGTCTGAGCAAATTTATAAATTAGACAATTCTTAAATAAAAGAAGCAAATATTCAGCGACTACAATCCCCATTTCTCGTCTAATTATTTTCAGATGCTGATTTACAGGTGGGCAATTCCACGCAAATGTCAACCTTGCTATCATAAAAAAATCAAAACCCTTTCTAAGTTGTCCATTTGGATCTGTATTTTATTGTATTGATGTGCTGTCATGTAAATTTTAAGGACATTTCTGTTTATTCACCTCAGATAAGGTGTGCACAGATACTAAAAATTTTTTATACAAACCTATTTCATGCTTTAAAAAGAGGGATCAAAGACTCCTTTAATTATACTTTATGTTGATAGTAAGGATTTTGCAGAAAGATGGGGGCATGACTGAGATATAAATACACTCACTTTGTTATAACTGCATTTCCCTATAAATTTATAAAGGCTATATTTAGGAAGTCACGACGCTTAAGTGCTGTGTCACGTCCGTAACGATTTAAAGAATAAGTTTAGATTGTATAATCATTATTATTACAATTAATTTGAAACTTTATGTACAAAGCCAAAATATGTCCATTCTAGTTATGATTGACAAATCATCTCACTTAATTGCTCTAAACAACCTAATTATGCGTTACGGACGTGACCGTTATGGACGCTTCACATTAAATCATGCATGATTTGACCAGCTTATATTTGTTTAATTAATTCATTTATTTCTTTCAAGCAATATAATGACACATAACAAAGGCAATCAAGAAGCATTCTGATTAAATCAATACGAAAATATAAATTCATCAACTTTACAATATAAATCGATCTATTGCTTGAAATGGAGTGGAAAGAAGTCAAACTTATTTAAACTCACCTTGGTCTTTCATAATTTTACTGTTAAAAAAAACCCACACATATATTAAATTGATCTCTATTACTGTACATCAGAACTTTTTAGAAATCAATTAATACTAGTACCATGGAGTGTGCGTGCGCGTGTGTGAGAGAGAGAGAGAAATATGAGACGCGCCTTCTGTGATGACTCACTTTCTTTCCCGCGCACGCCCTCTGTGGTCAAAGGCAGTTATTTCTGTGGTGATTGTAGATCTGCGATTTCTGGACAAAATCTCTACTTTATTTGCAGTAATTGGTAAGTATTTTGGGCGTCTCTTTCACACAGATCGTCTTGATCCTCCTGACATCCAAACCAATATAAACGTGACAAAAACCCATCGGGCCTAATGAAATGAAGTAATCATTGTGATTTTGACTTAAGACAATAACATTTCAATTATTATTTCAATGCATTGGCTATTTTTGCAATAATGTGGCTATTTTAAAGCACGATTGCGCATTCAACAACGCAAAACGGGTATAAACATTGCGATTAGTTTGACACAAAACATAATATTGCGATCATTGTGACATGATAGCTTTTTTGCATGCAACAGTCTCCAGACTGTTATATATAGACACAGGCCAACACACTGTTACTATCAGACAGCGTTTCAATTCACTGACGGGACTGAGGGGAAACCGGTGCTCTTAACTCCGGAGAATATCGATATGATAAACTGCATATATAATGATTATGTATCTTAGCATTATCAATTCCATATCTTTCGGGGTCTAAAGTAAACACCTTGATGATAAAAACACATTATCAAGCAAGCAATGTTTTGAACATGCTCACATGCCGGTTAAAGTTTAGCAGCATGAGAGATATGCGTGAACTAATCTATAACTCGGTGATTTCAGTTTAAATTTGATTAATTGTGCAGACTTACCTTACTGATGTCTCAGATGTTTGTTGTTTCAAATAAAAAGAGACACACAAAAAGGTCTCTGTTCAAGTTTTCCAGCGTCAGCCAAGTGATGATTTCGGAACGGTCACGTCCATAACGGAAAGAAGTCACATCCGTAACGTCCGTTTTTCCTCATAAATGATTTTTTTTAAACTAAACTAAAATAAATAATGTATGTTCTATAGAGAGCCGACACTCATCCATTCGGCTAGTATTATTTATTTTGGCTTGTGCATTTTAATTCACAGAATTTCAACAAAGTATATTGTCTCCCACAAACTCCCGTCCATAACGCATGTGTATTTCCCTCATATTAAATATAAAACGCATGTGTAGATTGATATTTTTCTAATGTCTGTACTCCTTTATTAAGGGAGTATGGACATATAAACAGACATTTAAATATATTGGTATTAAATGCATTTTCTGAGAATTTATATTTTATGTTTTGACTGCAAATGTCACGTCCATAACGCTGGAATTGCCCACGTACTGTTTACCTGAAATAAGAAAAGTTAAAACTTATTACAGTTGCGGAATTTTTCCTGCTCTCCTGACATCTTGCAATGATTTCTGGGTTATCAGATGCGTTCTCGCTGAACAAGTCACCAACCCATGCATCCTCGTTAAAAGAGGCGGATGAAGTACACATCCAGGCATTTAATGCGTTCTTGGTAACTTGCATTATTTGGATTGGAACCGAGAAGGTGCTGGAAGATGGCAGCTTATGCACACAAACTTTTGCAAGCTAGTTATCGATGTCTCTATTTTTACGGATATCTCAAAATTCTCTTGTCTAAATATACTCAGATAAACCAAAATAACATTTTAACACGATATTGTACATTTTTGAAATAGTAAATAGTTAAAAAAAAAATATGTCAAGATCAAAATCTACCTCAGGAAATTTCTCTACAAACGCTAAAGGACCTAGCACCATTGGCAGCAGTGCCAAGGTTACTACAAGTGGAAACTCTTCTGACCACAACTATGTCCTAAGTTCGCCTTCAGTGGGACCGAACGAGAAACGAAGGGATTCATCACACCTTTCCCCTATTAAGGGACTTCGTTCAAAAAAAGATAAGCACGAAGAGGAAGAAGGTATGGAATCGGGAGTGGAGGATGTTTCCAATAGGATACTCCTTGATGCCATCAACATGCTTACAAACAGATTTGATAAGCAAGACAAGACCCTCGAGGACACAATTGCTCAAATTAAGCAATATAGCCTTATAATTACCAATGCAACAAAGGCAATTTAATTTAATGCTACGGAGATAAAAGAAAATACAGAGAAGACTGTCAAAAGAAAGTGTCACTACTCCTCAAAGACAACGAGGAAATGAAAACCAAAGCTGCGGAACTGGCGTGCTATAAACGCAGATGGAACCTCAGAATAAATGGAATGAAAGAGAATCATTCACACGAGGAAAATACCAGAGAGGAAATCATCCGTCTTCTAGCAAAGATTGCACCCCACTTGTCAGGGAAGCTCGAGGATGTAGTGGATGTTGTGCATTGGATAGGTCGGAAGGAGGAAAAGAAACATAGACAGGTGATTATACAATTCAGCATGCGTCGATACCGAGGTAAGTTTTGGAAAATCACAAAGACAACTCCCGTATGCAAGGAACATGGCATTCGGTTTGCTGAAGACTTTATATCTCAGTAGAGAAAGTAGGGTACTTATATTTTAGTTCGATAACACTTTACAGGCAGTTCTTACATATTAGTTAGCCTGTGTTACGAGGTTATGTTTCCGTTAAAACATTCTTTACAACGAGGAAAACATTCAAAGACAACGAGGAAATGAAAACCAAAGCTGCGGAACTGGCGTGCTATAAACGCAGATGGAACCTCAGAATAAATGGAATGAAAGAGAATCATTCACACGAGGAAAATACCAGAGAGGAAATCATCCGTCTTCTAGCAAAGATTGCACCCCACTTGTCTGGGAAGCTCGAGGATGTAGTGGATGTTGTGCATTGGATAGGTCGGAAGGAGGAAAAGAAACATAGACAGGTGATTATATGGAAAATCACAAAGACAACTCCCGTATGCAAGGAACATGGCATTCGGTTTGAAAGTAGGGTACTTATATTTTAGTTCGATAACACTTTACAGGCAGTTCTTACATATTAGTTAGCCTGTGTTACGAGGTTATGTTTCCGTTAAAACATTCTTTACTATGCACTTCTTTGAATTCACAAGGTCTTAAAAATAGTATTAAAAGGAAAGCAATTTTTCTATTTTGCAAAAGCCAAGGTTCGCACTGTATTTTTCTGCAGGAAACCCATTCGAGCCCAAATTAATGTACCTTCTGGACTAGTCAATGGGGTGAAAAAACTTTGTTTAGTAACGGTTCAACTCACTCTGCAGGTGTTGCAATTTTGTTTAATAATTGTCCTGGGGATATTATGACTTCTAAAGTTGATGAAAACGGGCATTGGGTAGTAGTGGTTTTAGATATTGAGGGGACTTGAAAAGAGGCATCAAGGAAGGAATGTTAATAACTCACTATATATTAGGGGGACGGAAACAACGTAAACAAAATTAATCACTTGTGACAACTGCTCCCTCTGCTGCTTCACCTCCCCCTGCAGCGGATGGGCTCCGGCGTTCGACGTCACCGGCCTTCTGACACCATCGTCCATCTCATCATGCTTTTCACCTGTGTCCTGTTTAACGCACCTGTTCCTCATCCTCATCATTTCCCCCCAGTATATATGTTCCCTCTGCTCCCCCTGTCTTTGTGTGTAATTGTCTCTATATATAAGAAAGAGCAGTGTACGCTTCGATTCTATTAAAAACACTGTATAACGATCACGCAATTCTCCTGCTCCTCCTTTATCCACCCCCCGAAGATGTGACATCACTGACGAATTGTTTTGTTTTTATAAGGAGTAATATTCCTCGTCTTACTCTTTTACTGATTGCAATGGTGTTTTTGAGAAGATTAAAATAAATATTCCTACTATTGATCTCCAGTTTAAAGAGGTCTGCGAGGAAATGCTCAGAATTGAAGAATTAGACAAAGCTGTGGAGAAATTAACCCCAAATAAACCGCCTGGCAATGATGGCTTAACATCACATTTTTACAAGTTTTTTTGGAATGATTTAAGAGAGTTGATCTTTAATGCATTCAATGTATTGAGAATAATTGTCTAATGCCCACTATGAAGCAAGGTACAATTATACTACTACCTAAACCCAGTAAAGATAGCAAATGCATTGATAACCTTAGGCCTATTACCTTACTGAACAATGACTATGACATGTTTGCCAATAGATTAAAGGACAGCATATCTCAAATTGTAAGTGAGACACAATCTGGTTTTATAAAGGGGAGGTCAATACACAATAATATCCGACTGGTTCTTGACCTAATAGACTATGGGGATATGATAGAGGATAATGGATGAATTTATTTCTTGGACTTTAAGAAAGCTTTTGATATGGTGGAGCATAACTTTCTTTTTGAGTGTCTTGAACATTTTGGATTTGGTCACAAGTTTCCTGATACCATGAAAATGTTATACTGTGACATTAGCAGTTCAATTTCCCTTCCTCATGACAAGTCTCAACGTTTTAATAAAGACTGTGGAATTTGTCAAGGATGTCCTATCTCGCCATTTTTATTCATTTTAACTGCAGAAATGCTGGCCATTCTCTAATTATAAGTCAACTGGCTGATGATACAACTTTATTTCTCAATGACAAGCAGCAAATCCCCATGGCTATTGAACTGATAAACTTTTTCTCAAGTGCCTCAGGTTTAAGGCTGAACTTGAACAAATGTGAGCTTATGGCCATACATGACCATCCCCTAGAATAACTACATAATATCCCTGTAAAAAGCACAGTTAAGTATCTAGGGGTCTTTATCACAAAGGATGAAGAGGCAAGCATTAAACTCAATATTGAGAAAAATTATGCTAAAGCCAAAGCTGTTCTTAATAGTTGGCTCCAAAGAGACCTGTCCATATTTGGAAGAATTCTTCTAACCAAAGCAGAAGGCTTATCCAGAATGATATATCCTGTTTTGTCTCTAGCTATCCTACCTAAGTATATTAAAATGGTCAACCAAGTTAATTTTAATTATATTTGGAAGAATAAAGTTCATTATATAAGGAAGGGTGATTCTCTAAAGCCATATGAGGAAGGGGGATTGAATGCTATTGATTTTGATTGTATGAATTATTAGAACTGAAATGGTTATAATCTTTTCTTTGCAATTTGGATAGCCTATGGTTTAATGTCCCGGTTGCAATCTTTAAAACTGTTGGAGGAATAGACTTATTAGTTCGATGTGACTTCAGTATAAACAAGCTACCTCTAAAACTCTCTAACTTTCACCAACTCAAATCATCAAATCAAATGTATTTATAAAGCCCTTTTTACAACAGCAGTTGTCACAAAGTGCTTTACAGAGACACCCAGCCTTAAACCCCAAGGAGCAAACAACAGTAGTGTTGAATTTCAGTGGCTAGGAAAACCTCCCTAAGAAGGTCGAATTTAGGAAGAAACCTAGAGAGGATCCAGGCTCAGAGGGGTGACCAGTCCTCTTCTGGCTGTGCCGGGTGAGATATTAAGAGTCCAATTGGAATAATAAATACATTTCTCTGGGCTAAATCCAGAGTCTATTTGATTTTAGACTAGGTCAGAAGTATGACCAGGTGGAAAAGGACAGGGACAGCAACGGGCCCCCCAAACCAGGTAACCCGCAGGTGTGGACCAGGACCTCATCTCCTCCTAAAATTTTAAACTGGAGGAGACTGAAAAAAAGTTTGTAGTGCATTCTTCATATCCCCCAGCACAATAATATAGCAGCATAACACCTTGGAACTAAGACGGGGGGGGTCCGTTGACAATGTGGCCCTACCCGGGGGAGGCCCCGGACAGGGCCCAACAGACAGGAAATCAATCCACCCACATTGCCAGGCATCAACCAAAGGGACACCCACCAACTGCAAGCCCCCTGAATGAGGGCCGAGTATTGCTAGCAGCGTACAGCCCGAGTGCGCAACAGAGAGTCAACAACAAGCCAGTGACTCTTCCCCCGAAAGGCATTGGAGGGAGGGCATCCCAGTGGCGACGAGAGCCCACCTGGCAAGACAGCAAGGGTGGACAGTATCAAACCTACTGGTCACATTCATGCCCCCGGGCCAGGCTGCACCTAATTATAAACCGTGCTGTAGAGATGAGTTTTTAGTAGACACTTGAAAGTTTGCACTGAGTTTGCATTTCTAACCTTAATTGGCAGATCATTCCACAGGAGTGGAGCTCTATGAGAAAAGGCCCTGCCGCCAGCTGTTTGTTTAGAAATTCTAGGTACAATTAAAAGGCCTGCATCTTGTGATCTAAGGTTACGTGTAGGTATGTATGGCTGGATCATTTCAGCAAGGTAAATAGGAGCAAGTCCATGTATTGATTTATAGGTTAAGAGTAAAACCTTAAAATCTGCCCTAAACCTAACTGGCAGCCAGTGTAAGGACGCCAGGACAGGAGTAATGTGTTCAAATTATTTTGTTCTAGTTAGGATTCTAGCAGCCGTGTGCAGCACTAACTGAAGTTTATTTATTAATTTGTCTGGATAACCAGAGAGAAGAGCATTGCAGTAATCTAGTATAGAAGTAACGAAAGCATGGATACATTTTTCTGCATCAGTTTTTGATAGAAAGTTTACAATTTTTGCAATGTTTCGAAGATGGAAAATAAGCAACTCTTGAGACATATTTTATATGTTCTTCAAAGGAGAGGTCAGGGTCAAGGGTAACGCCAAGGTTTTTTTACAGTTTTTTGGGATACGACCATGCAGCCGTCCAGGTTCACAGTGAGATCTGCTAACAACGCTATTTGTTTTTTGGGTTAATTTCTGTTTTCTTTGAGTTTAAGAGCAAGAAATTCTGTCATCCACTTCCTAATATCTGAAACGCATGCTTCCAAAGTAGCTAATTTAGGGGCTTCTCCATGCTTCATTGAAATATATAACTGTGTGTCATCAGCATAACAGTGAAAGTTAAAATTGTGATTTCGGATTACATCGCCCAGAGGGAGCATATATAGTGAGAACAATAATGGGCCCAGAACCGAGCCTTGAGGAACACCAAAGCATACCTTTGACTTGTCAGAGGATATGGCATCCACACTAACAAACTGATATCTTTCAGATAAATAAGATTTAAACCAGGCTAGAACATGTCCACGTAGCCCAATATGGGTTTCCAGTATCTCTAAGAGAAGGGAGTGATCAATAGTGTCAAAAGCAGCACTAAGATCAAGAAGCAACAGGACGGATGCGGAACCTTTGTCTGAGGCTATTAAAAGGTAATTTGTTACCTTCACGAGTGCAGTCTCAGTACTATGAAGGGATCTGAAACCGGACTGGAGTATTTCATAAATGTTATTTGTCTTTAGGAAGGCATTCAGTTGTTGGGAAACACATTTTTCGAAGATTCTTGAGAGGAACGGGAGGTTCGATATTGGCCTATAATTGTTTAATATGTCAGGTTCCAGATTAGATATTTTTAGAAGAGGCTTAATTTCCGCTATTTTTAGTGAGTTTGGTACGCATCCGGAGGAAAGGGAGCAATTTATTATGTTCAGCATTGGCTGACCTAGCACAGGAAATAACTCCTTAAAGGTCCCATGACATGCTACTTTTTGTAGGCTTTAATATAGGCCATAGTGGTCCCTAGTACTGTATCTGAAATCTTTTTTCAAAAATTCAGCCTTGCTGCAGAATTATAGCCACTACAATACAGTCACAGAAAGAGCTTCCTTCAAACGGCCCGTATTGGTGTCTGTGACTTTAAATTTTAATGAGGATGAAAAAGGCGGGGCAAGGTGGTGGGTGGGCGTGGCCTTTACTATCTTGCGGCAAAGGTAACGCCGGTATGTCTGGATCATATTGCAATGGCACGAAGACACATTGAAGCATTTCAGTTTGACCCAGAATCCGATCCAGATGGAGAAGCAACGGATGAAGAAGTTGCAACACAGCGCCTCCAGAAGGATGTTTCCGAATGGTTAGTTAAAAATATGAAATCATTCCACTGGTTCTTCTGTGGCATGTACGAAGGAAGTAAAAAAAGGCTTCGTTGCTCATCTCTACATCCTATTACTGAGCAATTATTGTGTTTCCTTCGCTCAAAAGCCATGATGCCCCTCCTCGTCGCGTAGACAAATTGAAGTCGCGCTCACACACATGTGTGCCTCACACCTGGCTCTATTTAAATTCTTTCTCTGGGCGGGCAAAGCAGAAAAAGGGGAGTTACCATGGGAGTTAACAATTTCTCCTTGCAACGTCACAAAGAGACGGGTCCAGATCAGCCTGTTTGATTCTCCGTTTTCTCCAAGTCAGAGAAAGATAGAAAATGCTCAATTTACACCGAATGGAATTTTTAGAAAATTTGGGACCATATATAGGCTAGGTGAACTCATATTAATGTTAAAAAACCTCACAAAATGAAAATTTAATGTCAGGGGACCTTAAAGTAATTTTGTTGGAATCGGGTCAAGCTGAGTTTGTGGGTTTAGAACTCATTACAAATTTTGTAAATGCGTCGAGCAATACGGTATCAAAAAATTCAAGTGTCCCCATTGACACCTGGTCAGGGAGGTTCAGGAACTTTTTTGGACAACTGAGATTTTGAGGACCATAACTATTTAAGGACGAGTCAGTTATTTGTTTTCTAATGGTGACGATCTTTTCATCAAAGTAGTTCATGTATTCATAACAACTAAAATGAAGACCCACTTCACTTGCTAAGCTTTGCTTTTTTGTTAACTTTGCAACTGTATCAAAGAGAAATTTTTGATTGTTTTTGTTCGCCTCAATCAGGTTGGAGAAATATGCTGATCGAGCGGACATGAGTGATTTTCGGTATTGTAGTGTACTGTCTATCCAGGCTAGTCTAAATACTTCCAACTTGGTGGAGCGCCACTTTCGCTCAAATTTTATGGAGGCTTGCTTAAGTGCTCTAGTATTGTCTGAGTACCAGGGAGCAAGTTTCTTGTTGCGTATTTCTTTTGTTTTTAGTGGTGCAACTGTCTAATGTATTTCGCAGTATTGAGTGTAGATCCTCGATTTGATTGTATACAGATTTATTTACTCTGTCGTTAATGAGCGAACTTGTAAGAATATCAAGGAATTTATTTGTAGTCCGAGAATTTATATTACGGCTTTTGAAACTCATTGTTTGGGGGGCAAGTGGATTTCTTGTTTTAACGGTAAATGTAATAAGACAGTGATCCGATAATCCAGGATTTTGGGGGTAAATTATTAGATCTACAATATCTATTTCTCATGGCAGGACTAAATCTAAGGTGTGATTGTGGCAATGTGTTGGACCAGAGACATGTTGGATGAAACCCATTGAGTCAATTATGGCTTCAAAGGCTTTTTGAAGAGGATCATTGGACTTTTGCATATGAATACTGAAATCGCCAAAAATTAGAATACTATCTGCCATGACTACAAGGTTAGACAAGAATTCTGGAAAATCATTGAGGAACATTGTGTATGGCCCGGGGTGCCTATAAATAGTAGCTATGTAGAACGATTTATTGGCTTTATTTATTAACTTTCATGAGTAAATCTTCAAAAAAATGAAACTCAGTGATATGTTTGAGAGTAAATTTATATATACTGTCATAAATATTAGCAACACCCCCTCCTTTTCGGGACGCACAAGGGATATGATCACTAGTATTACCAGGAGGAGAGGCCTCATTTAAGGCAATTAATTCATTAGGCTTTAGCCACGTTTCACATAAACCAATAACATCTAGTTTATGATCAGAGATTAATTCATATACTGCAACTGCCTTTGGAGCAATAGCACCAACAAGTGCTATTGTATTGGAAATTGGCATACAAACACAACTTCACCCCACATAACACACCAATTTGGAATAACAGATGTATATTATACCGTAACAAAACCTTATTCTTTGAAGAATGGATTAGAAAAGATATCTGGTCTGTCACAGATTTGTTGGATGACTGTGGTAATATTCTCAACTATAATAGTTTTATGCACAAATATGATTTCTTGTGCCAACCCAAACAGTTTTGCTCAGTCATGAATGCTATAACTAAAGGATTTTTATTGTTAATTAGAGGGATGATATTATATTCAGCAATTTCTCCGTTCCTCCCAGTGCAACAGATAGGTTGTAACCGGTGTAGGTGCGTGAAATAAGGAGCCAACGCAGGGAGGTAGTTCAATTAGCAATATATATATTAACAAAAGCACGCGTAACTCTCAGGCGCACAGGCGCAAAACAAGCGTGCAGACAGCTCAGATACAAACGTACACCGCACATAGAACAATACCACACAAAGACAGCCAGAAACACAGGAACTTATATATGCGATCTAATGAGGGAATGGACACCAGGTGTGTGCAATAACAAGACAGGACAGTGCCGTGGGAGGAGGAGCGGCGTGGCTAGAAGGCCGGCGATGACGCGCGCCGAACACCATGTCGGGAGGGGTGGCGCGCGTCCTCCATGCACGTCCTCGTTACATAGGTGGTGATTGCTTACGAGATGAAAGATGCAATAACAAACACATTAGGCAAACCTTATCTAAAACCATGTTCCCAGAACAGCTTTAAAGAAGATATATCTGTCAGTTCTTTGATATACTAACTACTAAAAAGATTACAACAAAATACCTATCATTCCCTATATCACCCAAAGTAAAAGAAAACCACTTTAAAATGTTAAATGATATCTATCCATCTAATGGGTTAGTTTTAAGTTTAATATTGAGCAAAATGACTGTGTGTTCTGTGGGGACAGCAATGAAACAACCGAACATATATTTTTTGAGTGTGATTGTGTTGCCTCTTTCTGGATGGAGCTGGATGATGTACTTAACAGCAAAACTATTCATATTCCCTACTTTACTTATTCTGTTATAAAATTTGGTTTTGTTGAAGAGAAAAGAGAGAGTTTTCTTGTCAGTAATGTAATTCTATTAGCTAAATTCTTTATACATACATTTAGGTTTCTTAAAACCTCCCCCGTGGTAGATATTTTCGAACGAGAGTTTTATTTGTTCGCTCACTAAGATTTGTTAAAACCAAGCCTGCTATAATACTAATTGCTGACCTTGAAACTTTCAAATTAATATGATGTTATGTGAATGTTTTGTAATATGCTCTTTTATTTTTATTTTATTCATAATTGTCATCGTAGTTATAATTTTATGGTGCATATGTATAATTTTTCAATGCGTTTTGAGAATGTCATCAAACTATGTACAAGATGGAAACATTTTAATTAAAAAAAATGATAATAAGAAAAAAAGATTGGAACCGTACTTTTGCCATGAAAGATGACGTCAAACGAGTTCACAAGAACACAAGTACGGACAAAAACGCAGATTGATATATGACCACTGTCTTCCTACCGAAAAGGGTTCCAGAAAGCGTCTGGTTACCTAAGCTTGTTTGCTCTGCAATATAAGATTTGGTATTTGCGATCTGTAGAGGATTTTTTAAAACAGACGCACAAAGGAAGTATATTGTGTTGTTTAACATTGTATGTGTGTAACGAGGACGCGCGTCACCGTGGTGTTCGGCCTTCTAGCCACGCCGCTCCTCCTCCCACCGCACTGTCATGTCTTGTTATTGCACACACCTGGTGTCCATTCCTTCATTAGATCGCATATATAAGTTCCTTTGTTTCCGGGTGTCTTTGTGTGGTATTGTTCTATGTCCTTTGACTGTACCGGAGTACGTTTGCACGCTTTTGTTTGCGTGCCATTTTTCACTGTTGTTAATACAAAGAAACGTTCATCGCCTCCCTGCATTTCGCTCGCCTTTTTTTCAACAAACTCCACTACACACACCTCGTGACAACGTGACTCATTTAAGTTTCAATGTACATGTGGGGCATCATTTTAATCAGGAGAATGTCCTCTTTTTAATAAAATATGGCTTGCGCCATTCAATGACTTCAAACGCTAGACTAGAAATAGTCAGAAAAAGCGCTTTTTTATATACTTCCACATAACGCGCAATTAATACCATATAGGACCAGATGTTTACTTCCTATGCCAGTTGTTATTTTTCAGTTTTGTTGTGAAATGAGGTAACAGTAGTAAAATAAACGAGGGGACCTGTTTTGGTGCTTTTTTGAGGCTATGGAATTTTAAGCTTCATTCAGGTTAGAGGCTGAACGAAGGTTAGTTTCAATTCACTTGCTATGGGGATGCGCTAGCGTTCCAGCTCAGCCAGCATTATTTTGCCGTTTTTGAGGCTAGGGTGAATTTTTAATGCGTTCTATTGTCCTGCCTAATACTACACTAAAAAGGAACACGTCGCTAACTAGCTTAGCAGATAGACGGCCGGCACACCACAGTAAACTACTTACCCTCGTAGTTGTGCAGATAACTCAATACGTAGAGTTTGAATCCCTTGTTCGCTTGCTTGTTGGAGCAGGGGACCAGGCATCAACAATTCGATGGACATCACTAATGCTTATTTTAGGCAGGTCTTAGAGACAAGACCTGCCTAAAACTGAAACTGAAATTTTGGGTGACCCGGGTGATTGCATAAAGTAAACCGGAAACTGATATGCCGACTTCTGGCTAAAGCGGAAGTTTGTCCATATGCTTGTGCACAGAGCCTATTTGTTGGACGTCTCTGAACAGTTACTAGCTACCCATACGGAAAATAAATGTATTTTAAATATATTATCTGAATACATTTGGTAAATGTATTTTGCAATTGGCCGCTTAAATATGTTGATAAAAAATGTATTCACATAAACGTAGTTTCGGGGCTCTTTAGCCATCCTGTCAGGCGCTCTACCCATTGCTCCAAACAGATGTGTGTTTGAAAGGAATAGGGTGACTTCAGTTTGAGTGGGACATCAGGTTGAGTGGGACATTTAAGCTCATGGGTAGTATACTCTGCCAATTTTGCAAGCCAATCACAACAATTCATATTGTATTGTTGCTGATTATGTGCTGGTGAAGGTTTATGTGAAGGTCTTTTATTGGTGTGACATTATCATAGTGGGTATGCTTTTATTTTTCAAATAGCCTGACCATTCAATGTTAAGCATGCTGACAAGTGAAAACATGTTCTACAATGATAAGGATGCCATTCTCTCAGTTATCATGGAACAATAACACTTTTTGTCTTCAAACAAGCTCATTTTAAAACACAGTGAAAATGTGTCGACTGTTTTCAAGATTTATACAAATCAGATTTTTAGCACTGTCCCGCTTAATCTGACAGTGGTAGATAAAGTGGACAGTGGTTTTCAGGTAAACTGGGACACTGACTAACTAAAATGCAGCACAGTAAACATTTGATCAATAATGATTCTCAATAAATTATGATTTTTACATGATTTTGTTGAACATATAAATATAATTGTAGTTGTAGGGAGCTCATAACACCTAAAATGAATTTTCCCACACAGCAAGGAGAGGGGTAGAGAAAGGAATGAGGAAAATGACAGAACAAACAAAGAAAGCATAGAAGTCTGAAATTTAGGATACTTAATCTATGGAGTGATTGCTGAATAAGAAGGCCTATGAAGCAGTATCAAGAGCAAGAGCCTAAGCTTAGAGTATCAAGAGCAAGGGCAGAATCCTAAGCTTAGATTTGTGGCAAGGTCATGGAACATCCCAAAATCCACACTCTAAAGGCATACTAAGGGACAGGTGAAAAGCTCTCACCATGCCCCGGGTAGAGGCACCTGGCTCTCACCAGAAGCTGAGAGGTAGTTAGCAAACCTAATCCAAATCCTTGCACAGAGAGGCTTCCAAAGATTCTGCACATAGAGGCTTCCCTATTATTCTTTAAAAATTTTCAACTCTTAATTATAATTACAATTAAATAATATAGACCATATTAGACTGTAACATTTGTTTAAAATCCAATTTATTGTTGACTGGTATGTACAAATCTTTTAGAATGCTTATTCTAGCAGGCCTTGTAATGGGTGTCCCACTTAAACTACCAATGTGTCCTACTCAACATGAAACTTACATTGATAATTCCTGTCCGGTAGAAACGCCGTTCTCGTTAGTTATCGTGGCTCAGCCGTGACATCACGTCATATAATTTTATATATTAACGATAAACTCATCCGCTTACATATAAACGCTGGCTATTGTCACCATATCGCCATTAATCTGTTCAACATTTAACAAACACAAGACCATAATACAGTAATCAAAAATCAGATTTCACAAGTTGGTCATTATGAGAATACAGCACATCTTACCCGGAAGTGACAGCATACGCCAATACTAACACAAACCGGTAATCGCAAATACTACAGTTTTTTTTTAACCTACGTTGCCTATTATTAAACATTTCTACCAATGTGTGGAAAACAATCTCGCGTTGATCCCCGTTGTACAATTTCAAAAGACGCCTTTACGAATGTTTTAATTACCTGAAATAACATATCCTGGCCGTCAACAATTCACTGTTGTTCATGCAAATTTAGACGCTACCTTGGGGTAACTTTGTAACGTTTTGCCATATAATGCAACTTAAAAGTTAATGCTGACTTAAAACAAAAAAATGGATTACAAAACTCACGATTGCTCATACATACACATGTACCAAAATCCTTGTTTTTATTTTCAATAATATTTTTTAACCCAAACCGCGACACAATCCCCCTATGCGTAATGTTTGGTTGGCCCAGGCTATGACTGTTCCTTCAAAATAATAGCATTGCTCATGTGATGTTTGTTTACTGTAGTGCTGTGTTGGACTACAAACTGTGAAACATGGGATGATTTTCGACCTGCATATACTACAGTTTGTAATAGTGGTTATTAAGGGACCATTACTACAGGGCAGATATCATCTTAAGGCCCATCTCTTGTTAAAATGAAAAAATGGGCTTAAACTCTCCAATTCGTAAGTCCTGACCCCTTCTTTATATCTCACAAAAAGCATGTTTCCCACATGCAATTCTGTTCTTGTGGAAAAACACCATGCTACACGCACATTGTAAAACATGGACGTTTACATCTGTTGTACCACTTGGCAGTGGACCCCTGGCTCCCTTTTGTTGAACACCAAACATCTTACAGCTGACACAACATTTATTTATTGCCTGGGAATTTAATATTCCGGAACCCTAAGACACATTTGTTAAACATCAAACATAACTCACCTGTTATAACACTAGTCTGGTTCGCTCATCAGGCGTTGTAAAGCATCGATTACAAAGTCACCGGGCATGCATACGTCACCCCAGAAGTCCCGCCCTAACACACGTCATACAGGAAGTCCCACCCTAACACACGTCATACAGGAAGTCCCATCCTAGAAACCGGATGTCCCGCCCATCTGTCACATCAATCTGGAAGTCCCACCCTCCAGGGTCATAAATCACCATTCTGACACATTATACCCTACATTTACAACTAGTGTGTCTTGCCTACAGTCAAGCATTGTGGTGGGAGTGTCATGGTCTGAGACTGCATGAGAGCTGCCAGCACTGGGGAGCTACAGTTCATTGAGGGAACCATGAATGCCAACATGTACTGTGACATACTGAAGCGGAGCATGATCCCCTCCCTTTGGAGACTGGGCCGCAGGGCAGTATTCCAACATCCCCAAACACACCTCAGAGGCGACCACTGCCTTGCTAAAGAAGCTTAGGGTAAAGGTGATGGACTGGCCAAGCATGTCTCCAGATCTAAACCCTATTGAGCATCTGTGGGGCATCCTCAAACGGAAGGTGGAGGAGCGCAAGGTCTCTAACATCCACCAGCTTCGTGATGTCGTCATGGAGGAGTGGAAGAGGACTCTAGTGGCAACCTGTGAAGCTCTGGTGAACTCCATGCCCAAGATGGTTAAGGCAGTGCTGGAAAATAATGGTGGTCACACAAATTATTGACACTTTGGGCCCAATTTGCACACTTTCACTTAGGGGTGTACTCACTTGTTGCCAGCGGTTTAGACATTAATGGCTGTGTGTTGTGTTATTTTGAGGGGACAGCAAATTTACAATGTTATACAAGCTGTACACTCAATACTTTATATTGTAGAAAAGTGTCATTTCTTTAGTGTTGTCACATGAAAAAATATAATAAAAAATGTGAAGGGTGTACTCACATTTGTTAGATACTGTAGGTACAATGCTGTGATATTTTTTTTTTCTAGACTTTATCCATGTTTTTGTCTTCAACAACTTTTCTTTTAACAAAGAGAATATGTTTTTTTATGTGTTTGAAAAACAGTTTTGCAACACAAAATACATGCTCACTTACAGGGATGTAAAAAAGAGTCTGATGCGCCTTATGTATGTATAGGAGATTTCTGGACTCTAAATTTCAATTCAAAAACGTTACCGACTCTTGACATTTTGCGTTTGAATTCCTTTCAATGTATATTAGATGTTTGCTAGTGAATCCTTGTTTAATGTGCATAGTTTCTGATATCTCTATGAAGAGTTTGAGCAAGGGTCTTATTTGACTACATATAGCAAAGTTCAACTATTCAACCCTTCATTACTTTAGGGAACCTGGTCTGAGAGACTTGTCATACACAAAGCTTGTTTAAAAATGTTATGGATGTTGTGCTTATGTAAAGAATAAATGTATTACATTCTGTTTCATAAATAAGTGAACATACAGACGGGTGACAAATGAAAGGAAAAACCTGAATAAATGAGTGGAGGAACATAATGAATGCAGATGCTTCCATACAGGTGTACTGGTACAATTATCAACCTATCAAGCCGCGAAGCATGTATAAAAATGTTGTGCAGGACCAGTTAACCTCGATTTTGGATCAAAATGGCAAGAGAAAAAGATCTAAGTCACTTTGAAGGAAGGTTCATTAATTGGATGGCATGGATAGCAGGGGCTTCAGTCACAAAGACTGGTTAATGTTTCAATAGGAACAGTGACAAAGTTAGATCTACATTTAGATCCATGGGACAGACATCACTAAATAGGGTTGGAAATGTATGTCAAAAGCACACATTGAATGACTGTGATGCTCATGCATTGTTGTGATATGCAAGGAAAAACTACTGAGAATGTCAATGCAGGACATGATCAGACTTTCAGGATGAATAACCTGTTGAGAACAACACAGAGAAATACATTATAGTAGGGTCGCAGTGCATTAACTCCTCATTACAGAGGGTTTTCCTGTAATTTGTCATCCATCTAAACCAAAAACAAAATGTCTCTCATTAAGGTGTTGGGCCACCACGAGACACCAGAATGGCAACAATGCACCTTGGCATAGATTCTGCATGTTTTTGGAACTCTGCTGGAGGGATGGAACACCTGTATGGTAGGGTTGTATCATTCAGTACACCTGTATGGTAGGGTTGTATCATTCAGTACACCTGTATAGTGGGGTTGTATCATTCAGTACACCTGTATGGTAGGGTTGTATCATTTAGTACACCTGTATGGTAGGGTTGTATCATTCAGTACACCTGTATGTTAGGGTTGTATCATTTAGTACACCTGTATGGTAGGGTTGTATCATTCAGTGCACCCTTATTGTGGGGTTGTATCATTCAGTAAACCTGTATGGTAAGGTTGTGTCCTTCAGTACACCTGGATGGTAGGGTTGTATCATTCAATACACCTGTATGGTAGGGTTGTATCATTCGGTACACCTGTATGGTAGGATTGTATCATTCTGTACACATGTATGGTGGGGTTGTATCATTCTGTACACCTGTATGGTAGGATTGTATCATTCAGTACACCTGTATGGAAAGGGTTGTATCATTCAGTACACCTGTATGGTAGGGTTGTATCATTCAGTACACCTGTATGGTAGGGTTGTATCATTCAGTACACCTGTATGGTAGGGTTGTATCATTCAGTACACCTGTATGGTAGGGTTGTATCATTCAGTACACCTGTATGGTGGGGTTGTATCATTCAGTACATCTGTATGGTGGGGTTGTATCATTCAGTGCACCTGTATGGTGGGGTTGAATCATTCAGTGCACCCTTATTGTGGGGTTGTATCATTCAGTACACCTGTACGGTAAGGTTGTATCTTTCAGTACACCTTTATGGTAGGGTTGTATCATTCAGTACACCTGGATGGTAGGGTTGTATCATTCAATACACCTGGATGGTAGGGTTGTATAATTCAGTACACCTGTATGGTAGGGTTGTATAATTCGGTAAACCTGTATGGTGGGGTTGTATAATTCGGTGAACCTGTATGGTGGGGTTGTATAATTCAGTACACTTGTATGGTAGAATTGTATCATTCTGTACACCTGCATATTCTGTACACCTTTTCAGACAATTTTACTTGTCTGAAAAGGCCCAATAAATAAAAGCCTATCAGGATTTCATGAATTTACTGTGTATGTGAGGTTGTTTATATGATTCAAGGCATGTTGACACAGAACATTAGTGGTTTGCCATGTAACTGCATACATACAATGCAAGTAAATATCCATCAAATACAAATTCAATTCAATTCAATTTATTAATGGATAGCCTCTTGAGATGCAGCATCTCATTTTCAAGAGGGTCCTAGTACCAGAACATAAATCCAAAATTCATGACTAGTAGCTTACACTCACCTAAAGGATTATTAGGAACACCATACTAATACTCTGTTTGACCCCCTTTCGCCTTCAGAACTGCCTTAATTCTACATGGCATTGATTCAACAAGGTGCTGAAAGCATTCTTTAGAAATGTTGGCCCATATTGATAGGATAGCATCTTGCAGTTGATGGAGATTTGTTGGATGCACATCCAGGGCACGAAGCTCCCGTTCCACCACATCCCAAAGATGCTCTATTGGGTTGAGATCTGGTGACTGTGGGGGCCATTTCAGTACAGTGAACTCATTGTCATGTTCAAGAAACCAATTTGAAATGATTTGAGCTTTGTGACATGGTGCATTATCCTGCTGGAAGTAGCCATCAGAGGATGGGTACATGGTGGTCATAAAGGGATGGACATGGTCAGAAACAATGCTCAGGTAGGCCGTGGCATTTAAACAATGCCCAATTGGCACTAAAGGGCCTAAAGTGTGCCAAGAAAACATCCCCCACACCATTACACCACCACCACCAGCCTGCACAGTGGTAACAAGGCATGATGGATCCATGTTCTCATTCTGTTTACGCCAAATTCTGACCCTACCATCTGAATGTCTCAACAGAAATCGAGACTCATCAGACCAGGCAACATTCTTCCAGTCTTCAACTGCCCGATTTTGGTGAGCAAATTGTAGCCTCTTTTTCCTATTTGTAGTGGAGATGAGTGGTACTCGGTGGGGTCTTCTGCTGTTGTAGCCCATCCGGCTCAAGGTTGTGTGTGTTGTGGCTTCACAAATGCTTTGCTGCATACCTCGGTTGTAACGAGTGGTTATTTCAGTCAAAGTTGCTCTTCTATCAGCTTGAATCAGTCGGCCCATTCTCCTCTGACCTCTAGCATCAACAAGGCATTTTCGCCCACAGGACTGCCGCATACTGGATGTTTTTCCCTTTTCACACCATTCTTTGTAAACCCTAGAAATGGTTGTGCGTGAAAATCCCAGTAACTGAGCAGATTGTGAAATACTCAGACCGGCCCGTCTGGCACCAACAACCATGCCACGCTCAAAATTGCTTAAATCACCTTTCTTTCCCATTCTGACATTCAGTTTGGAGTTCAGGAGATTGTCTTGACCAGGACCACACCCCTAAATGCAATGAAGCAACTGCCATGTGATTGGTTGATTAGATAATTGCATTAATGAGAAATTGAACAGGTGTTCCTAATAATCCTTTAGGTGAGTGTAGAAATACACGGCCTTGTGTATTTCAGAGACAAAATCATATCAACCCATGTTGGATAGCCTTAGTTAGATGGCCAGATAATAATATGATGGTAACGCATCCAAGGCAACCTACAGAATTGACTTGTACACAATGATATGAATGACTGCGTTAACCACACTATGTAGACTTTAATGAAATGAACACAATGTACACTAGGTAGCTAGCTACACAGCCTCTTACACCAGAGTGTAGTGCATGCCACTCTCCAAGGGGCATTACGAGATGAGACTCACGGGAGTAGTACATAAAACATTACCACGCTTGATGTAAATAAAATGAACGCAACTTATTCCACAGCCCCTCCCCTTTCCCCGCCTACATTTGCTATGCTCGTTTCCCGATTTCCCAGTAGAGAACCAGAAACGACAAATGCGGAAATCTGTCAATGTTTCCCTAACTGAAAACGGATTACAAGTAGGTTAAGTCAAAAAATGAGGACTTGTTTGCCTGTTTAGGATAGAATAACGATTGGCGACTCCATACACGGACCATTAAGTCTATTTTTGTTATGAATCCAAAAATGATTAACCAAAAACAAAAGTATCTGTAATCCGATTCTAATATTTTAGTTGATAACATAAAGTATTACAGTTACTGATTTCTTGTAATCCGTTACTCCCCAAGTCTGCTTAAAATATATGGCTGTTCAGCCCTTCTGATGTAGATTTTCTTGTTTTTTAAACTACTGTCTTGTTGCATCCCCCAGGTGTACATCAGATTCACTTATATGTCGTGGAGCTCCTACCCCTAGAGGGGCTTTAGCTCCTAGTGGTTTACCCTGTCCACGTCTGCGGCCGTACTGCAAACCCATTATGCAAGATGCAACAGCCAATCAGGGCACGCCTGCCCATATATAGGACCCGTGAGCCCAGAGAAAGCTCTCCCTTTTTATTCAGCAAAAGCTTGCTGAGTTCCTACTGATTACTCTTTTCTTTGCTTCAGCCTGATAATTTTTGTCGTCGGCATTGTTTTGTTCGATGTCTCACAATGAAGAAAGTTTTTCACCGCCGCTTGCCGTTGCGCTGACCTTTCACCGGATCAGGACCCTCAGGTTTCCTGCCTGGGACCGGCTCACGCTTGCGAGGTTCTCACCGACCCCCTGGCTTGCTCCTCCTGGGCTGCTTTGTCCCTCTCTACACGTGTAGACAGGGCAAACTTTTTAGAACAGGAAGTGGACATCTCCATCGTGTTGGATTCCATCAGCGACGACAACGAGATGTCTGAGGAGGACGCTCCTACGCAGGACCCAATCCCCCTGACTCAGACCCAATTCCCTTCCCACGTGGGTTGTGGTGGTGGATCTTGCGCTTCTCCCTTTCTCCGGGGAGAACTGGATGATGACCTCTCTTCTGCTGCTTCTCTCCGCCAGCCCCCTCTCCACATTTCAAACCGGTGGACTCCCCTGTACTTGAGGGGAGTTTAAAGCCTTCGCTGAGGGTTCCTGGTCTGTTCCAGCTTCCGCCAGAGCTCCAATTAAGTCCTACGGCACCTTCACCAGGGTCTACAGTAGGCAGAATCCCATCAACTCGGCCATCCCTCCTTTAGAGCCCGAGTTGGCCGCGCATTTCCTGACTTCCTTGGGCTGGTTGGGGAAGAAGCCTGCATTGCCATCCAACAAGGAATGCTACACGGGGCAGCTATGGGATAAAGTTTACATCCTGAGATCACAGGTCCTGGCCGCGGCGAACAACGTTGCTCCTCGCGTCGGCGGCCTTCCATATTTTAGACTGTTCACCTACTCCATCGTCATGTGACGTCAAAGAGGTAGCGGGTAATCTAAAGGCTATCCTCCACCTTAACCAGGCTCAGATGGTTCGCACCGGACGCGCAGTGGCTTCTTCCATGGTCGGACACCGTCACCTGTGGCTGTCTTTGTCCTCCTTATGCAACGCCAATTGTAGCACCCCTCGTGAACGAACCACTATCCCAGGAGTGCTTGTTTGGTGATACCGTTCACACTGCCATAGCTTCCTTCAAAAGGGCAGACGAAGGAGTTCTCGTCACCTCCCCCTGGTGGCGCTGTTCTATGGCGACACGCAGCAGCAGTTGTGCACGTCGTGTTTGTTTTGGTCATGTTTGTTTGTTTGTTTGTTTCTAACGATTGTGTGTGATTACTAATATAGTTCATTATTATTTAACTGCCTCGTTTGGAAAACAGAAAACAATGACAATGACTTACCTAAGACTGACCGGTTTTCTGCTTATTCTGACCCTCTTTGGTCACTTTATGCGGGTGCCCTGTTTGGAGTACCACCTCCGTTACAATCGGGAGTTCCTACTGTTACTCCAGGATACAGGAGGAGGAATCGTGGACCCAGCTGGAATCTTCCCGGCGGAGATCATCGGGCATGGTCCTTCCAATGGAGACCAGGGAATGAAGCCAACAAGGACGCGGAAAAGAGGTAGTCGTGGCGGGGTCCGTCGGAGGATCAAAAGACAGGGTCATCGGAGGATCCCTCTGCCCTCAATAATCCTCGTCAATGTACAATCCCTCCGGAGTAAGGTAGATGAACTCCAAGCAAATGCCAGATTTGTATCAGACTACAGGGATGCATGTCTTATTGCACTGACTGAGACGTGGCTTAAAGAGCAGGATCTACAACCCGACTTGGAAATCAATGGTTTTGGAGTACCGCTGCGACTTGATAGGGACCCGGCAGCAACAGGAAAATCACTTGGTGGTGGTCTGTGTTTGTATGTTAATAAGAGTTGGTGCAACACCGTTACGGTCAGAGAAACTGTATGCGCCCCTGACATTGAACTCATGTCTGTCTCTCTCCGTCCTTACTATTTGCCGAGAGAGTTTCCACAGATATTTGTCACACTCGTATACATCCATCCGAGGGCGAATGCTGATATTGCATCAAAGACAATTGTAAAAACTGTGCAACGGTTGCAAAGTATCGCCCCTGACGCGCCAAACTTTATAATGGGCGACTTTAATCATTGTAAGCTTGGTAAATCGTTGGGTAACTTTTCCCAATATGTCACCTGCCCTACAAGACATATGAAATGTTTAGATCTCTGTTATGCTACCGTTAAAGGAGCCTACAGATCATTTAGTAGAGCTCCCCTTGGTCTGTCTGACCATAACGTTGTTTATTTGGTTCCGGTCTACAAATCTGTCCTAAGGAGAACAAAACCCGAACGACGTTTGGTTCCGGTTTGGTCTGACGACGCTACATAGGAGCTAATAGACTGTTACTCATGCACAGATTGGGACTTATTTAAGGAAGAGTGTTCAGATTTGGATGAACTTGTTGAGACTGTTTCTGCTTACATAAGTTTCTGTGAAAATGAAATAATTCCTAAAAAGGCCATATCTGTTTTTCCTAATAACAAACCATGGGTGTCAAAATCTGTTAAAAACATTATTAACCAGAGAAATATTAGCTTTATGCAGGGGGATGCTTTATTGTATAATGACCTGCAGAAGCAAGTTAAGAGGGAGCTTAAATTAACTAAACTTAAATATAAGGACAAAGTCGAATCTCTTTTGAGCAGTGGCCAGTCTCGCCTCGCATGGAACGGTGTGAAATCTATGATGGGTTTACAAACTAATCATAGAAAAAACCTTTCCTTTGATGGCAAGACAGATTCTGAGCTCGCTGATGTATTAAATATTTTTTATAACCGCTTTAATGTTTACGATTTTACTAAAGAATTATCTGTGTTTAGGGAACCATGCCCAGAACAAAACGTGTCTATCACTATAGGTAAGGACAGGGTTCACAAAATTCTTAGGGGGGTGAAGGAAAGGAAGAGCCCTGGACCAGACAATATTGGTGGCCGTCTTATTAAAAGCTGCGCGGAACCATTATCGGATATACTTGCCTTTATATTCAATAAGTCACTGCAATTACATCGGGTACCTCATCTCTGGAGAGAGTCAGTGATTGTGCCTGTGCCGAAAACCAAAGGACCCAAATCAATTGACGATTTTAGACCAGTGGCTCTTACATCGCTTATTATGAAATCTTTTGAAAAGATTATTAAACAGGAGATTGTAGCACTAACACAGTCTCACATTGACCCTTTACAATTCGCCTATAGGGAAGGTAGGGGAGTCGAGGATGCGACGGGCAGCCTGCTCAATACAGTTTTTAACCATTTGGAAGGGTCAAAGCAATTTGTGCGATTATTATTTATTGATTTCTCATCAGCTTTTAACTGTATTCAACCCCACATTTTAGCTGATAGACTTTTAAAGAATCACAACATCAACCCAGGGCTAATAGCCTGGTTAGTAGATTTTTTAACCTCAAGATCTCAAAGGGTTAAAGTTAATGGTGACTTTTCTGGCAATCTTCTATCTTCTACCGGCTCCCCCCAAGGATGTGTCCTCTCTCCTCTTCTTTTTGTTTTATACACATGTTTTACTCTTGTTTTATCGAGTCTGTCTTAACCTTTTGTTTTATCTGCTGGTTTGGTTCCTTGTCCACAAAAAACAAAAAACGACTAGAGAGTATTGTGAGGACGTGTAGTAAAATTGCAGGCATTAACTTCTCCCCCCTTTCTCACACTTATTCCAACCGAGTAGCGAAGAAGGCCCAAGCTATTGCAGCTGACCCTAGTCATCCTTTGTGCTGCCAGTTTAAGCTACTTCCCTCAGGCCGTAGGTACTCCATGCCCAGATGCAGGTCAAACAAATTTAGAAACTCTCTTATCCCGACTTCTATCTCGATTTTAAACAAATTGTCAGAACTGTTTTTTATTGTATTGTTTTCTAAATAGTGTGTTTTAGAGGCTTAGAGATTATGTGTGCTTCTACACTATGGTGTATGTGTGTTGTGTTTTTGTGTTTTTTTCTGCTGGCTGTACAAATAATTGCCCCTCGGGGACAATAAAGTATCCTTGACTTGACCCTGGCTAGCTGTTCTACCCATTTGGCCTCACAATCTCCATGGCCTCCTCTACTCATCGCCCGGGCTCCTCTGCTAAGCCCACCAGCGCCGCCAAGTCTCTGCTGCCGCCTCTTCTGCTGCCTCGGCGCCTCCTCCTCCTACTGCTGCGACTCCTGCTCCTCCTACTCCGTGTGACATAGGCAAACTGCTCCCAGACTAGATATTCCGTGGCGTGGAGCCACGGCCCCTGCCTCTTCCTCCATCAGCAGAGTAAGGGCCGAGTCTGACGGCGTCGCAGATTCGGCCCGACTATCTTTTCCTTGCAATAACCAACTAAACGTTGCTCGGGTGTAAGTTGTGCTTTTGTGCAGACTCGGACGGTGTCTGAGCCTGTTAAGTCACTTGTACCTTTTGCATGCCTTAGTTTGCCTCCATTTGTGGCTATTAGAGAATCAGCAAGTGCTCTCTCTGTCTCTATGTCTGCCCCATTGGATATGAGCAGTGGCGCGAATGAGCGTCTTTTTCCTCATTCTCGCCCTGCAGCCTGCAGGTCTTCTAATGTTTTTGCTTGTGCATGCTCTATTCCTTTCTCTATGCAGTGTAATGGTAAGAACTATGTTAACTATGTTCAGGGTAGTGAATGTTCTCAGGAAGTTATAGATATAACTACTTTCCCCTCTCTACCTGCCACCTCCGTGCCGGGCTCTCAGAGTGCTCTCAGAGTTCTGCCCGGCACGACCGTGTTTACATTCACTTGCCTTCAGTGAAATGTTTGCCTATGCAAATGCCAGGCTCCTCTGTCTCCCGCCGTTCGTGGTCTACCAAGCGTCCTGAGAGTTCACTTGGTGTTACAGATGTAACTGTGGTGGCTTCTCAACCTGCTCGCTCTGACGGGATCAAACACCAGGTAACGTCGCCGTCTCTCGCCTCCGTCTCACTACCTGTTTCTTCTGATCACCTCATTCCCGTCTGCACTACTCAGTGTCTCCTTAACAATGCGTCCCCACTCAGGGTGCATCGTTCGTGTATGTAAATGCCGGGCTCCTCTCTCACTCAGGTTCCCTATGAGTGAGAGCGTGATATCAATTGTACAGTGGGATAGATTAGTGGTTAGTGCACTTGGCTCTCGTTCAGTAGACCTGGGTTTATCTCCTGATGCGGCTTCAGATTTTTCTCATCTCTTTCTCTCCCTGCCCTCCTTGGGCTGTGCCTCTTCCTCTCTGGTTGAGCTTGGCGGCGGTAAGGGCAGAGAGGGAATTCAAACCTGACCAACGCCTCCCAACTTCATGCTCTTCCTCATCAGATCAGTATGCTCCCCACCAGTCACCTGCTAGAAGCCTTCCTTCCGGGAGATTTCTGTTCAAGGATGCTTACATCCATGTCCCGATCTTTCGCAGACACAAAAAGTTTTTCAGGTTTCCCTTTCAGGGAAAGGTCTACGAGTATACAAGGATTCTGTTCGGCTAGGCTCTGGCTCCATGCACCTTCTCCAAATGTTTGGAGGCTGTGCTGGAACCCCTACACAGGGAAGGCATCAGGATCTAGACGACCTCCTGATTCTAGCATCATCCCTGGAATTGGCCTGGATACACACTTTCCGAGTGGTGTCCCTTATCACGCAATTAGGTCTCGTTGTGAATTGGAAGAAGAATGTGCCCAGGCCAGCCCAGCAGGTTTCTTACCTGGATCTGGTCATAGACACGCGCACGATGAGAGCGCACATTTCAGACACGCGGCCTCTCAATCTGCTCTCTGCCCTCAAGCTATGCCGACCGCCCTGCAGGCGCCCGGTTTGGGGCATCATGTGTCCTGGTGCGCACTCTTGCCCTTTACGTAGAGTGCACCAGGTCTATCAGACTGACTCCCCAGCTGTTTATTTGCTATTCGGATTCCCGGCTGGGTTGTCCACTTT
Organism: Esox lucius; assembly: GCF_011004845.1. Taxonomy (NCBI): domain Eukaryota; kingdom Metazoa; phylum Chordata; class Actinopteri; order Esociformes; family Esocidae; genus Esox; species Esox lucius. Next base: position 1,306,594 of record NC_047593.1, read on the forward strand.
CTAAGCACCGTCTCTTCCACTGGCTTTGTGACTGCATCACTTTGGCCTACAGAGAGTCTGGTTCTGTTGTTCCGGAGGGTCTCCCTGCACACTCCACGCGGGGTGTTGCTGCCTCCTCTGCTGTTTTTCACGGGGTCAGGTTGGATGACATTGGCGCTGTGGTGTCATGGTCGTCGCCTTCTGCGTTTCTATTTACTAGACGTGTCTCCATCACTTGATTCAGTTCTCTGTGCTGCTGCCTGAGATCTCTGAATTTTGCTAGGGAATCTAGTGCTTTGCCTTGATTCTATCTTTTCCCTAACAGTACAGAATCCTGTAGCCTGCTTGGTTCAGGGGTATTGTTACTGCCTGCCAATACACATTTAAATGTTTTATGTATGCCCATGCCCCTCATCTCGCGATGGTGGTGCATGAGTGTTTTTTGTTGAGCTTATGTGGAACGGATACGTTTCTTGCTGGTTGGTCCGGCAGGTAGTACATCCTTGGCTCGCTCGTTAGTTACCGGGAATGTAACTCCGGTTATCTGAGTGGAGCGGAGCCCCCTAGACCTGTTGCCCTGTCGTCTCACGAGTTATGCTGAATAAATTCTTGGGTGGACTGACTGACATTCTCTTTTAGAATTCTCTGATACAGCCTACTTATCAGTGCAACTGCATCACTATGGTCGTGGATTTGAGACCTATTCGTGCCATTGGTGGTTGTGGCTGAGGGGGTTCCCATTGAGTGGCGTGTATTAGGCTAGGTTCGTTTTGGGAAGGGGGAGACAATCAGCATAGGGTATTTTGTTGTGAAACTGCAATTTAGCAACATCTCAACTTGCTAAATATAAGATAATGCAGGCAAGGAAATAATTTTAGTTTTGTAAAGTAAGTGGGTCTTCCTACTTCATCTATCCTAATAACCTGGTTTGACCAGAATAAATCGGGTCATCAGAAAAGATCAGCCGGTAAAGTTTCTTGTCTTGTTCCCACTTGATTACACTAAAATTAGAGATGCCTTAAATGCCGATGTCCATATAGATGGAAAGAGGTTTCACTGTATTTCAATGTGATTATATATGTGTCTGTTCAAGCTTGGGCAGAGACATTGAGGAAATCTCCTTTAAAAAGTAAATGTCGGTATAATTCAGTGGCTGATGCCTCCTGATGACTCTGAGAGTTGTGATCCCTTGATCAACCAGGTCAACGGGAGAGATCAGGCAATGAAACTGGCAGTCCCACCCAGTTCTCAGTTATGTGAGTGACTAGCAAGAAGGCAATAGCTAAGGCTAAGCTAGTTCTGAAGGGACTAGTTATAGTGGACGAAATGTGTCTACTGCAGTATTGATAATGAAGACTGATGTTCCTGAGGGGTTGACAGAGGGAGAAAGAGAGATGGAAACAAATGAAATACAGCTCAAACAGCATGCCTCTATGAGCAGGAATAGTAACATTTTCTTGGATGATTTCAAGCATATGACAACTTTCATATAATCCCTAACACCCTGTTCAGATTGTGTGCTTTTCCATCTCCCCTCATAGTCCCAGTATCTTTTTATCTAAACATGAACCACACAGAAACAGAGCTGGTGTTTAAAATAAGGATGGTGAGAGAGACAAGCAGCCCTGTAGCAAGGTATTCATATTAAAGGAACCGTATGTAGGATTGTGGCCAAAACTGGTACTGCAATCACTTTAAAAATACTGTAGAGCGGTGTATCCCCTCCCCCTCCCCCCTGACTCGAGGTTGCCAGACAAGCTGCAGGATTCAGAGGAAACATAGGCTGCTTCTACGAGCTTCCAATGGCAAGTGACGACAAGTCGTACACAGTAAGCTTTTTTTCCTGTTAATTATGTTTATGCTTAATTAACAGAAAAAAATATATTTTGCAAAGTAATTATGTATTGCAAAAATGTACTAATTGTCATTAGTCAAATACAATCGTAAAGATGTATGCTTGTATGTGTCAGTACATTGTTAGAACAGTAGCTGTTAGTCTAACTTGTAACGTTAGGTATCTGTCATTAACGTAATTACAAGCACAAGCCTATGTCACTATGTGTAACCGATATCAAAGATTCAGCTATTCATTTAGCTGACGCTATAAGTGAAAGCAGCCATCTGTATTTTTTTTACTTACCCTGCAGCACACGTACATAACGCTAAAATATGTGATGTGAAAGATTACATGACATTATACTATTTTTGGCTGTAGAACTTGCATGAAAAACAAGTAGGCTACAAAACGTTCCAAGTGGGCAAAGTTTTTTTACATCATAGGCTACAAAACGTTCCAAGTGGGCAAAGTTTTTTTACATCATAGGCTACACTATGCTTTTCATTAGTTTTATGGACATTAGAAAAAGTTATTTTACCTTGGAATTGCGCCTAGTGCTTCCAAACCAACCATAGTGCATAGCCCAAAAGGTAGAGAATGTTTATTTTGAGTTAGCACTTGTACTGCTCTCACTTGTTCCAGCCTGATTCAGACTAGTACAAAAGTTTTTGTCATAAGTAGACTAAGAAATAACCAAAACATTTGCCACAGCAAGTATAACGCGGGACAAATTCAATATCACCAATGGCTATCACAGGGTTGTTTTCAGTCCCATCAGAAATTATTTTGAGTAACTTCTTAACATTAGCAATGGTCATAACAGTTCAACTTGCAGCATGTGTAACTTTGTCCACAATATACACGAAGAACGAATGAGGAATACTTTTTTCCGAGGTGAAGTTAGGCTTCTGTCTCAATTACGTTTCAAATTGCCATAATGGGTGTGCTAATGTTGTTTTCCTCAGCGTCTCAGCATAAGAACAGAGAAACGGGCTCTGATAATGCATTGCTAATGTAAGCATACGTCCATATGAGCTAACGTAACGTTAGTTTGCACGAACATGCATAACTTTGTTCGACTGTCATGAATATATGAAATGTCCATTGACATTAAGTACAAGTTAGTCAAACATAGATGAATCATACCAGTCCAGAAGAAAATTTGCAACGTTGGCGTCTGTCTTCAAATTCTTCTCCGTTTTCAGCCATCTCCATCTTTCAAAGGCATCTCCTATACAAATTCTTGTTTTATTTCGGACTTTGTCACAACATATTTCGGAATTATAACGAGGTCTTTTAGATTTCGTAACGTTAGACATATTTATCCGACTAGAGTTAGGGTAGGTTAGAGCAGAGCTGGCAACCCGGATCCCGAAACACTACTGACTTCGTGATTGGTAGATAGGTGGAGGGTGGCCAACAGGCCAAAACACAACATGACCACATCAACATCAGTTGAGGGCTGCAACTCTCACTTTTAAATGACAACATCCTGGCCAGACTACAGTTGTCAGTGATATAAGTATTTGAAATGAACATGATTTCTTAATGTCTAGTGACACATCAGGGCCATTTTATGATTCATTGAAATAGATTTCTTACATACGGTTCCTTTAAACATGTCTATGAGCGGCACCTGAGGACAACAGTGTGAGATATGCAGGCCTAGATATACTGTACAATATACATAGAAAAGGATGCTGAAGAGAATGAATGGAACTACATGTAAAACAAGTCTTGGACTTATACCTAAAATGAGCGTTGTCACAAGCAGTCCACTCCATAGGGTGCCTAAATTGGGACGCAGGTGCTATTTGGGATGCATAGTATGTAAACTAGTTAGCTGGAAGGAAGATTACCAGTCCATTACGATAACCACGCAGTTAGCTAACTTGTCTAGCCACAAACAGACATGATAATTGTGTTTTCAACTGGCTGTGAGTAGTTAGCTAGATTTCCCAACATTAGCTTAAACGTTTCCATAACGTTTTCTATCTGCACCCGATGTAAACGAAATGAACGCACCCTGTTCGTCAGCCCCTCCTCTTTCCCCGCCTACCTTGACAAGTGCTCGTTTACCAATATCCTAAGTGAGAAATATAGAACGAATAGTGTATATTTGGATTTTTGAAGTATGCAATTGTGTAGGATTTTTCGGGTACTATAGTTTTCATATGTGTATTAAAGATTAAATGTGTGTACAGCGAATGTCTCTAGAATGTGTGAATATGCAAACAACTTCACCTCCTTGAACACATCTCGTTTAGGAGGGCGGAGCTATTCTTTCTCGAAGATGTAACTCTTTGGTTGGGCCACGTCACATGACAACAAACATGTCTGACTTCGGTGTTCGGTCTTTTTCATGAAAAAGAAATCAGTATATATCATATTTTTCTAAAGCATACAGAATGGTACGTGTTACATGAAATTATTATACAAATATTTGCCTTGTTTAAGTTTGTTCAAATTGTGCTTGCCGCGTATTATAACCCAACTAAACACAAAAAAAGTAACCAGCTAACTAGCATATGCCGAACAGTTAGTATACATTAATGGTTAAATAGCTAGCCAGCGACGCTAGTTAGATTAAACTTTTCTTAACATAAGGAGACTCTTTGCTTACGATATATTTGATGTAGCTAGCTACAGTACATACCATCAAAAAGTGTATAATACTAGAATCTATGTAGACTACATCACAACTACTGTAGTTCCCATTATTACTTACAAATAAAAAAAAAATCATTGAAAATAATAATGATGAACCGGAACAAAAACTATAGGGTTTCACCAATGAACTGAACCAAAGAGTAGCTAATACAACACAAAATACCGTTATAAAATGGCCTATTATTTAATGGGCAGAAATGACCGATGGCTTTATGGAGAATAGAGAACAGATCATCGTTTTAACTTTCTTTCTGTAGATAATTGGAAATATCCTTTTCCGCCTGAAAGGGTCTCTGGAATTCAAGTGCCAGTTGAACACCACAAATGGTAAGTAGAGTCTAAATTTGTGGTTGTTAGAGAGAATAAAAACACAAGGTCCAGATATGATGGATATCTCACAAAAATGTTTGAAATTGTAGTTTTAACATGTATGTTCTTATTTTGGCATTTTGGTTCCATGTTGTGAATGAAAGTATACAATGTCTGTCTCTTGTCTCATTGCAGAACCACACATACAAAAGGTAATCTCGAGGACCTTTGAGGACCTCTGCTCTCAAGTGAAATCAGAATCACTTGTTCTCAGTGTCTGTAACAGTCCAGTTTTTATTTGGCCTAACAAAGGAGGACGTGCAACGCCTGAATGTTTAACTCCAAACAGTCCATGTAAAGATCTCCAACAATTTATCCAGTAAGTCATGCATCACAGTTGGCAGCATCTTGTTCCACATTTATTTAGAGTCCACTATTTAACTGTTGTAAACATGGTAATATTTTTATTAAGTAACTACGTGTAATAATTAGTTACCACTTAATTAGTTCAACTTGATGAGTACATGGCCTGCAATCTCTATGTAGCTTATGCAAAATACTGTAAGTTACAGTGAGGGAAAAAAATTATTTGATTTTGTATGTTTGCCCACTGACAAAGAAATGACCAGTCTGTCATTTTAATGGTAGGTTTATTTGAACAGTGAGAGACAGAATAACAACAACAAAATCCAGAAAAACGCATGTCAAAAATGTTATAGATTGATTTGCATTTTAATGAGTGAAATAAGTATTTGACCCCTCTGCAAAATTTGACTTAGTACTTGGTGGCAAAACCCTTGTTGGCAATCACAGAGGTCAGATGTTTCTTGTAGTTGGCCACCAGGTTTGAAACATCTCAAGAGGGATTTTGTCCCGCTCCTCTTTGCAGATCTTCTCCAAGTCGTTAAGGTTTCAAGGCTGACGTTTGACAACTCAAACTTTCAGTTCACTCCACAGATTTTCTAAGGGATTAAAGTCTAGAGGCTGGCTATGCCACTCCAGGACCTTCATGTGCTTCTTCTTGAGCCACTCCTTTGTTGCCTTGGCTGTATATTTTGAATCATTTTCATGCTGGAATACCCATCCACGACCCATTTTTAATGCCCTGGCTGAGGGAAGGAGGTTCTCACCCAAGATTTGACGTACATGGCCCTGTCCATTGTCCCTTTGATGCAGTGATGTTGTCTGACATCCTTGGACAGCTCTTTGGTCTTGGCCATGGTGGAGAGTTTGGAATCTGATTGATTGCTTCTGTGGACAGGTGTCTTTTATACAGGTAACAAGCTGAGATTAGGAGCACTCCCTTTAAGAGTGTGCTCCTAGTCTCAGCTCGTTACCTGTATAAAAAACACCTGGGAGACAGAAATCTTTCTGATTGAGAGGGGATCAAATACTTATTTCACTTATTAAAATGCAAATCAATTTATGAAATGTTTTTCTGGATTTTCTTGTTTTTATTCTGTCTCTCACTGTTCAAATACCAATAAAATGATAGACTGATAATTTCTTTGTCAGTGGGCAAATGTACAAAATCAGCAGGGGACCAAATAATTTTTTTCCTCACTCTATGTGCAGAAATGCTGGTTCAGGTTATTACATTATTGTGGAATGAAAACCGAAGTAAATGGAAATATTGTCCAACCTCTTTTTTTTTTTTTAGGACCGATGACCAGGAAAGTATGAAATCTAAAAAGAAGGAGAAAACAAATGCATCAGCAGCAGTATGTGTGCTTGTTTTATGGCAAATTGGCTTGTTTGGTTACCTAAGTAATTCTATAGACAGTTCTTCATGCAAGCCACCACACATTTTTATGTCACTTGTGTGTCATTTACAAAACTTTTTGGGTCATATTTTTCTTTGGCCTCATTTGTTTTATTATGTGTCTTTCAGGTTGTTATAAACCTGAACCTTATGACTGAAGTGACAGAACCAGCCGACCTCTCAGCAACCACCCTCATGAGATGTAGTACTAAACACCACTTCCTATACACTGCTATGCCCATGGACTGCGTGGTCAGTTTGCCCTCCAGTGAGAGGTTATCAGTGTATGTAATCCTGAATTTCTCTAAAGCAGGGATCAGCAACTAGGTTTGGCCTAAAATTTGCGATCCATACTTAAACAAATTCCCAGGGCCCAATTCGTAGGACATGCTGTTCTAATCTAAAAACATTTTTAACACATTTGGTGAGAATCTCCATTCTATCACAATAGCATAGTAATTTTTACTTGGTTACAACGATAATATCACAGAGTCCTCTATTAAAACTGGGGGGTTTAGTGCATTGTTTGAAAAAATCAGTTTGGTGTTTATTTTTCCTCAAAGAAAAGGTGGATAATAAAAAAATATTCAGGGAAGAATGAGCATACATGCACTGTAGGCATTTTTACCATATTAAAACCAGTGTTTAGTTTGCAATCTTTACTTAGTATGGTAACAGAGATATCAATCAACAAACATTTGAGATTAATGTAGCTCACATGACAATACAATACATTCCTGACTGAAGTGACATAATAGAAAAACACAGGTTTTAAAAAGTGCAGTTTCTCATCACACAATAGGACATTCATTGTTTTAAATTTGAGACTATTTCTTTGTCATCCCTGCAGTGTGTATGATGCTCTTGTGGTGGCGCTGTGCAGCCAGCTGGATGAAATGAAGAAAGTGATGCTGCGGCACATGAAAGGAATGACCCTGTTGATTCCACAGCCATTCCACTTCCTCCTCCCAGACCCTGTGGGCCTGGTGACGGTGGTCTACCCTGCGGGTGTGCCCGATAGCCAACTGGAAATACAACGCAAGGCAAGGGCCAAATTCTAGGTGGAAAATTGCTATCCACGTATATCAACCCCACTATTTCCTAGGCAGAGGATAAACAGCTCATAGCTATACTCCTTTTCACTTTTGTTTGTTGCTTTATCACTTGAGTTGACTAAGAACACATTTTAACTTACAGGAAAGACCAGTGGCTTTTAAATTTACAGAATAGTTCTAATGAACTATTAGAAGGCATCAGTAAACCTTTTTGCTGTTTGACCAATGACACTAGCTTAACCATTGATCTCAATCAGTTTCATGGGGGAGTCTATTTATAGCTTTAGATTTACATCTTCCTGGCCTGGCAAGCATATTTTCTATTTACAAACATACAACACATGCTGATCTAGCAGCTGATTTAGCGTGGCCAGCTAATTTTCTATCCACCTATGCAAGCACATGTGTTAATGGACATTGTATATCTCTGTTTTGTCAAAACATTCATAGTGGGGCCAGAGAAATCGCTTGTTACACTGTCCCCCTTCAAATTTCATCTGTGGTGGTTGAAATTGCTGCCCTAACCTTGTTCAGCAGATCATGTTTACCTAACTGAATACTAGCATTATTTTAATTGTGTTAGTGATTTGTTGGAATAAAATCCTGCATATTAATTTCACCATCTTACACTTCCTGTACACTAGAATTGAGAAAAATACACACGTAGCGTTTGCAAAATGTAAACGACATACTTGTTTGTGAAATATATAATTCACATTTTTAAATGCTGGTTTTATATTTGGATACAATTGTGTACAGTACCAGATTAATTTCATAATGCTGTTTTGTCTGTGTAGGAGCTGCACAGTCGGTTTGAACTGCCAGGCAACCGGCCGTATCTGAGAAGAGCCAACAGTTTGCATTTCCCTGATGAGCCCTACAAAGATGGCTACCTCCGAAACCCCCACCTCCACCTTAAACCACCAACCCTAGGGAACGGCAAGGTTGGTCAGCACATAGACACAGCATCTAATGCCCACAGTAAATGCGCTTAGCTTGGTTTTCCCTTGGCTCTATCTCTTGCTAGCTGTACTTGGTCCAAGGGGTATACAGCTACCACCACTACATGCAGGACCGTGTGGATGACAATGGCTGGGGCTGTGCCTACCGATCCCTCCAGACCATCTGCTCCTGGTTCCAACAGCAGGGCTACACGGAAAAGGCGGTGCCCACCCACAAGGAGATCCAACAGGTAGGACACGATCACTCCATCCCATATCAGTGCCTCCACATACACAATTGTAGAGATCAGAGAGGGTTGGAAAGGTGTGTGAATTTGGGCTATCAATTCTATATAATATACATTTCCTTTTTTTGTGTGTATATTTGGTGAAGCTATGGTTATCAGTTTGTCCAGGAGGTGTTTTTCCCAAAAACTTAACTTTGAATTCAAGGCAGCAGATGGTCCTTGCTAAAAATGTTGACCCATGCAACACAGCAAGATTTGATAGGAATTAGTGAAAGCTTTGAGAGTATCCATTCTAATTTCACACTAGTTGGCCTGTAACTTCATAACTGGTAGTTAGGGCAGTATTTGGTGATAAGATCTATTAAATGCATTGACTTGTAGTCTCCTCATACATCTGTAGAGGCAGGACTATACGTAGTGCACTTTTTAGGAAAAAAATATTTCCAATTCAGTTTCCTGAGATAATCTTCCTGACGCTGTCACACAGGCCCTGGTAGATGTCGGAGACAAGCAAGGTTCTTTCGTAGGCTCTCGCCAGTGGATTGGCTCCATTGAGGTTGCAGCCGTGCTGGATCAGCTGCTGGGGGTCACCTCCAAGATCATGTTTGTGAGGTGAAATCAATGGTCAATTGTTCAGTGCCACAATGTTAAGCATTTTAGGGAAAAGGCTTAGCTCTGCTTCTTAGATTTCACTTTTAATTGTATGCTTGTATTTCCTAAAGCCAAGGCTCTGAGCTGGCCTCCAAAGGTAGAGAACTGGCTAACCATTTCCTTTCTGAAGGGACTCCTGTTATGATTGGTGAGTGAAATCTGCAACTATTAAGACATTTGCTTGAATGAAATTTATTGATTTAGAATGTTTTTATTTATATTATAGAACAAACTATTATGTACATTATAGATTATGTAGATTTACTGACAGCAGTTAAGAGTTAAGTATGTTGCTCAAGAGCATAAGAACATTTCAAATTTCACTTATGTTACATCTAGGTATGGGACGATAGACGATTTTAGTACTAGTCGCGATGGAAATTACTTACGATTATGAATTGTGGAGAAATTCCATAAATCGTGATAATCGTAACTCTGGATAATCCTCATGAGTTACTTGAAAAAGTTCTGCCAGTATCTGAAGTTTCCCTGACTGCTTGTTTTATTTTACAAATGGAGCACACATCTCACATTGTAGAAGAATATTGTCAATTACAATAAAAATCTAAATTAAATTCTTACATGTCATTGAGTTGGGATTGTATTGTAATGATATAAAGAATAGACTAATTTTCCAATTCCTGGATTTTAATTTCTTTATTTGGAGAGAATTTAAGTAATATTAGATAGACAGGTCTACTACCTGAGACAGGTCAACTTTTAACTAACCTTGACCAAAAATAAATGCTGATAGATATTACATATGTTGTTACTCTTAAAATGCATGATGAAAATATGTTTTGGGGAGTATGCCGAGACCCCCCAAAACAGGGCTTAGCCCCCCCATTCATGATTTTCTAGTGACGTCCCTGGATTCAACTTTGACATTGAACAAGTACAGTACAACGAGATGCAGTTAGCATCTAACATGAAGTGCGAATAGAAGAGGGCAAAAAATGTACTTGTATTAACTATAATGTACACTGAACAAAATTATAAACATCACTTTTGTTTTTGCCCCCATTTAACATGAGCTGAACTCAAATATCTAAGACTTTCTCTATGTACACAAAAGGCCTATTTCTCTCATATTTTGTTCACAAATCTGTCTAAATCTGTGTTAGTGAGCACTTCTCCTTTGCCGAGATAATCCATCCACCTCAAAGGTGTGGCATATCAAGATGCTGATTAAACAGCATGATAATTGCACAGGTGTGCCTTAGGCTGGCACAATAAAAGGCAACTCTAAAATATGCAGTCCTATCACACAGCACAATGCCACAGATGTCGCAAGTTTTGAGGGTGCGTGCAATTAGCATGCTGACTGCAGGAATGTCGACCAGAGCTGTTGCCTGTGAATAGAATGTTCATTTCTCTACTATAAGCCAAAGGCGTTTCAGAGAATTTGGCAGTACATCCAACCGGCCTCACAACCGCAGACCACGTGTAACCACACCAGCCCAGGACCTCCACATCCAGCAATCATCTCCAAGATTGTCTGAGACCACCCACCCGGACAGCTGCTGCAACAATCGGTTAGCATAACCAAATAATTTTTGCACAAACTGTCAGAAACCATCTCAGGGAAGCTCATCTGCATACTCGTCGTCCTCATCAGGGTCTCGACCTGATTGAAATTCGTTGTCGTAACCGACTTGAGTGGGCAAATGCTCACATTCGATGGCGTCTGGCACTTTGGAGAGGTGTTCTCTTCACAGATGAATCCCGGTATTCACTGTACAGGGCAGATGGCAGACAGCATGTATGGTTGAGCGTGTGGGTGAGCAGTTTGCTGATGTCAACATTGTGGGTCGAGTGGCCCATGGCCGCGGTGGGGTTATGGTATGGGCAGGCATGTGTTATGGACAACGAACACCGGTGCATTTTATTGATGGCATTTTGAATGCACAGAGATACCGTGACAAGATCCTGAGGCCCATTGTTGTGCCATTCATCTATGACCATCACCTCATGTTGCAGCATGATAATGCACAGCCCCATGTTGCAAGGATCTGTACACAATTCCTGGAAGCTGAAAACATCCCAGTTCTTGCATGGCCAGCATACTCACCGGACAGGTCACCCATTGAGTATGTTTGGGGTGCTCTGGATCGGTGTATAAGACAGCATGTTCCAGGTCCTGCCAATATCCAGCAACTTCGCACAGTCATTGAAGATATTTGAGAGAAACAGGCCTTTTGTGTACATAGAGAAAGTCTTAGATCTTTGACGTCAGCTCATGATAAATGGGGACAAAAGTGTTGCATTTATAATTTTGTTCAGTATATGTTACAGATGTGACATACAGATGTGCAATGTATAGATGGGCAATGAAGGCAAATGCAGTAGAAATGGCGATTCTAAATGCCACTAAACATCCTCTGCAATGTATTATCAATGAAGCTGGCAACCATATACATTTAGAGATTAACATGTTATTATAGTATTAATTATTTAAAACCTTCTTAAAAATTATTTTATTATAATGGAATTTAAATGCACCAGAACAATATTGATGTAATGGAAGAATATCCAATCAGCCGTTTTGGGATTGTTATTAATTGGAGTAAAATTGTAAATCTGGATAATCTTGGCCAGGATAATCGTGGCATGAAATTTTAATATCGTCCCACTCCTAGGTACATCACACTGTCAGATTTGCCTCTACCTAGAATGAATACTTGTTATGTGCAGAAAAAAACCTTAAAGTGGTTGTTCTGCATATCTCTTTAAATCCTACGATCTGGGTCCAGATGGGTGCACTAGTACATCAAGTTTTATGTGAAAATGACACGTTAACATCTACACTGCTCAAAAATGTAAGTGAACACGTAAATCACTGTTCCCACTTGTGTGAATTTCATCATGGCAACTCATAATGTGACTCAGTAGTGTGTATGGCCCCCACGTGCCTGTATGCACTCCCGAAAACGTCTGTGGATGCTCCTGATGAGACGGCAGATGGTGCCCTGGGGGATCTCCTCTCCTCCTGGATCAGGGCGTCAGTGATCTCCTGGACAGTCTGTGGTGCTACTTGCCGACAGCGGATGCACCGATAAATAACATCCCAGAGGTTTTCTGGTCTGGGGAACATGAGGGCCTGTCAAAGGCATCAATGCCTTTGTCATCCAAGAACTGCCTACACTCTCTGGCCACATGAGACCGGACCAGCGTAAGGTCTGACGATGGGTCTGAGGATTTCGTCCCGGTACCTAACAACAGTCAGGGTACCGTTGGCTAGCACGTGGAGGTCTGTGCGACCCTCCAAGTGTATGCCTCCCCAGACCATCACTGACCCACCGCCAAACCGGTCATGCTGGATGATGTTGCAGGCAGTATAATCACCACAGCGTTTCCAGACACTTTCCCGTCTGTCATATGTGCTCAGTGTGAACCTGCTCTCATCTGTGAAGAGAATGGGGCGCCAATGGCAGACCTGCCAATTCAGGTGTTCTCTGGCAAATGCCAGTTGAGCTGCATGGTGCCGGGCTGTGAACACAGGTCCCACTAGATGTCGGGCCATCATGCCACTCTACTGGAGGTCCTTTGGTAGGGCCCCGGCAGTGCTTCTCCTGTTCCTCCTCGGATACCGGTCCTGCTGCTAGGTTGTTGGTCTTCTACGGTCCTGTACAGCTCTTCTTGTGTAACGGTCCATCTCCTGGTATCTCTTCCATGCTCTTGAGACTGTACTGGGAGACACAGCAAACCTCCCACCCTATCCATTGAGTGAGCCAATCATAATATTTTGCATTAAGGGAAGATCTTTTTCCAAAACATGTTTGAGTAAGTAAAACTCCCAACTTCTAGATGTTTGCAGTTTCTGGACTGGGTTGTGGTGCACAGGGCATCACATTTAAAGCATGAACCAATACACTGTTCCTAGATCTGTTTGTTCTCGACTGTCCGTCACTGTTAAACATGACCATTTCATAATAAGTTCTCAAGTTAGCAGAAATAGACTTGGCAACCAGCCTACTGACATTGCATTTGATCTAACCTGTTACTATTTACTTCCACCCCAGGAGGAGGCGTCCTAGCACACACTATCCTTGGAGTGGCATGGAGCGAGACCACGGGTGAGATCCGGTACCTTATTCTGGACCCACATTACACCGGGGCTGAGGATTTGCAGGTCATCACGGACAAGGTACTGGATGGTTTTGTTAAATACTGGAGTTAGGTATTATCTTCAGACCTCATCCAGTGTAAATGTAGATTTAGTCTAAAATTCTGAATGAATCCCTCTTAAATACTGCAATTACAGTGCATAATTTCAATTTATTTAACTTCAATTTACAATGAAATAGCTATAAATGTAACTAGAAGCTACTATAGAAATTGTTATTGCAGTCTGTATTCTCAAAGTGCAGTCAAATTGTCATTCCCTACATAGATAATTTTTTTGTGCAATCCCAAAATGGAGAGTTGACATCCGTTTCTTTCCCCAGGGCTGGTGCGGATGGAAGAGCCCGCAATTTTGGGACCAAAACGCCTACTACAATCTCTGTTTGCCTCAGAGACCCAAGACCATATGAGTATGTATTGGTTTCAACATGTACCGGGACTCTTGTCCAACAGTAGTTACACATCTCTGAAAATAAATGAACATCAGAAGTAAATGTGCTTTTTTTTTTGTGTGTGTGTGATGAAAGTTTCAGTTTTTATCTCAATTTCCCATTCATGAAGAAGTATGGGTGTGAATCATTGGAACTCAAAGATTCATTGTAAACAAAGTTCTGTGTAAATATATTTTTGTAACTGGTGTCCAAAGGTCTTGAGGCTGACTATATTGAGCCTACATGACTTCCATACTTTTGTAGTATTATGCAGCATTACTAGTTATTTTTTTAGTACAATAATCACACGTGTTGTTCTCTGAACCACCACCAATACATAGTGGTCTCTGTCACCATTGGTTGCAGGAGAAGGATCCTTTCTGCCCATATCCATTTCAAACTTAAAAATATCAACATTGGCTGAAACTTTGCCAGTCATTGCCATGCTAACATGTGATCGACTCACTGAGACAACCCGGTTAAGGGTTATGTTAGAGACAGTTCCTGGGACTGTATAGGTTGACCTCCTGCATCCCTGTCCTGCATAGAACATTTATAAGCATTGTAAACCTTTAAAAAGTCTTGAGGTTCCTTGTTCAATCATCAGTCTCGAGCCCTTTTTCTGTCTTGGGTCCCGGTAGAAAAGTGTGCCCTCTTTTGTCCTGCCACCTTACTACATGGGAAACTGGGTAGTCGGCAAGCTGCAAGCCTGGTGGGTATCAAAGTCCTGCTGCTTGCCAGGAGTCGCGTCATTCGGAGTGTGTTCAGGAATCGTCCGCACTCCACAAATCCATAAGACCATGCCAAATCTTCAGCAGTTCTGCCCTCATTGTTGCAAAGTCTGCATGGGAAGTGTTTGTGGATAAATATTAGGGATCATAAAAGCAACTGGGTAGATGGAAAAAGTATACAAAGTAGTTTAGTTTTCCTTTGGAACTCTCATTGGTGAGTAATATGTTTAGGGCTGTCACTAATGACTATTCTGTCAATACTTACTATAATAAAAATAAAACTGCACAATATTTATAAAACAATTCCACATCCTTCATTGCAGGTTTGTGGGTTATGATTGGTATTGCAATACATTACAATGACTGAAATACAATTGCATATTGCATCTTGCATATTTTCCAAATAAAACAAATCCTGTACTTGGCAAATAATTTTACACAAAGTGGACTTTCATTGCTAAAGAAAGATACAGTAAAGAATGAGTCTCTGTAAAACTTTACCCTTTATAAAACTGCAGCTTGTTTGATAGCGGATGCGACCATTGCTTCCAGCAAATACATTGACACTAACTTAATTAACATTAAAATAAAACTTCAAGTAATTTAGCAGGAAGTCTGCCTCAGTAGCTATGTTCCCTTTTACTTTTTTGGTTGGGACCATGCAAGACCGTCTTCAATGTTCACCACCTTTTTTAATAGAAGCCTTGTAAATTCTAAAGAAAGGATATTTTTAAATCAAAATACTTGAGTTACTCAAATCGTGACAGCCATAAAGATGTTTACAAATTAACAGGAACAATTTTTAATGTGAACATGGACACTCACCCAAGTTTTGCATCCCTGGCAACGAGCACACTGATGCATTCCAAACTGCCAGCCTTGGCAGCTTTATGAACAGGTGTCTCCCCATTGCTGTCCTTCAATGGAAAACAGAAAAATGTACATGAAGACTGGTGCCTTAATAAACATTGATAACATATCCTCACTTCCCAAGCACCTGGCCACCATTTCTACTGTAAATGTATTTCATTCTAAAATCCTTCCACAACTTTTAGGAAAATCATTTCAATTGTTTTTTGTCAAAAATGACTTCCAATGGAGACCGGACCATTCAGGAACACTCAAACCATCTTGGAAAGCTATTTAAGCCTGCCTTTTGTCACATCCTGATTGTGTTCACAAGTTTTGTCTTGCCCCACCCACTCCAGATGTCTCCCATCTGCCCATTAGTCACTTGGGTATTTAGCCAGTGGGTCTATGTTCATCCTGTGCCAAATCTTGTGGGTTTGTACCGAGGGTTCCCCCAATAACCCTGTTACCAGTTCTGTTCCTGCCCTGTGCCATTACCTCTGCCTGTCCCGGACTTCGAGATCTCTCTGCCTGCTACCTGCTTGTCTCTTTGCCGCCAGCCTGTGTACAGATCTCCTGCCTCTCTACGACTACCCCAGCCTGTACATCAATGGGTCTGCAGTAGAGAGAGTTCACAACATCCGGTTCCATGGTGTCAAGATCAGCGATGACTTGACCTGGTCGCATCACTCTAACATCTTGGTGAAGGAGGCCAGGAAACGGCTCTTCTTCCTACGCCGATTAAGGAGATTTGGCATGGATACTATGATATTCTCCAACTTCTACAGATGCACTATCGAGAGTATCCTGTCCGGCTGTGTCACCGCCTGGTATGGCATCTGCACCGCCCTCGACCGTAAAGCACTTCAGAGGGTGATTAAAAAAGCAGAGCGGATCACTAGGTCTGACCTGCCATCCCTGCAGGATCTCTACAGAGAGAGGTGTAGGAGGAGGAGCAAAAAAATCATTACAGATCCCAGCCACCCATGGCATGGACTGTTTACCAAGCTGCCATCAGGCAGAAGGTACAGGAGTATTCCGTCCAAAACTAACAGGCTACGAGACAGTTTCTTTCCTCAGGCCGTAAGGCCGCTCAATTCAGGAACCCCTCCTCCCTTCCATCCATAGTCCCATGCACACCTGTCACTTTATATCATGCTCATCTGCCAATCATATCATGCACAGCTGTCACTTTTACATTGCACTACGGTTGTACAGTTGTATAGTTATAATTGAAGCATGTTTTTTGTGAAGTGTTATTATTGATAGTTCGTGTTATCTTGTTATATAATTACTGTAACTTTTTTAACTTTTAACTTCACTGTCAGGATTAGGAAAACCAAGCATTTCATTGCCATAATTTGTTATGGCAAATGACAAACCTTTTGGACTGAACATGAACTACCTCCTCCGCCAGCCTTTGTACCGATCTTTTGCCTGCCCGTGACTCCTCTCTGCCTGCCACTTGCCTGTACCTCTGCTGCCAGCCCGATGTCAACCCTGCCTTCTTCGACTACTCTTCTCCAATATAAATCATTATTTATTTGAAACAAGTCACCTGTGTCCGTGTCTACCTCCGAGCGTGTAACATGATACTTTGCATTGCAATTTGATTATTGTCTTATAGACAAACACATTATCCACTAACATTTTAGTTTGGTGTTGCAACATTATTTTAATTCTTGAACTCCCCTGCCAATTACAAGTGTCAAGTATACCCATAACATAAAGCTGTCATCACCACTGGTACATACCATTACAGCGAAAACTAGGTAGCTCTATATGGAACAGTAATTAATGTGTAGGTGTTGAATACTAACATATGCGCAAAATTTATTTTTTCTTACAAATATATTTGAACATGAAAACAATGTAATCTCAAAATAATAAAAAATTGAATACAAAATGGAATCACATTTTAATAATTTACCATTTTTAATTCAGTAATAAGAGAATTTGTCTGAGGTTTCAATACTTATGCAAGACACTGCTAGCATACACTAGCGCAGTTTTACTACAAACATCTGGCTACTCTTTTTGGAACATGACTGATATATTAATATAATAGCCTAAGTTGAATACAATGGTCAATATTTGATTTATCATGTTGGCCTAATATTTAGACAATGATTTTATATATACAGTGTTAAATGTAATTAACTTTATATTACTGTTTAATTTGATGTACCAAAAACATACAATTGAGTGGCAGTACCTGCTGATTTGCATCTGCTCCGGTTTGCAGTAGCCAATGCAAACAAAAGGCTTGGCCGCCACATGCCGCCAAGTGTGCAGGAGACTGTCCCAATTCATTGCTGTAGTTGACAGCATCTCCGCCTTCGAATAAATTACTTACACAGGCCATCTGCATAACAAAGGAAACAAAGAATAACATTTGATGAACGAAATGTGTATTTACATCTGCTGCTACTATGTTTTTCTGATATGTAGGCCTATTTAGGCCTAAAATAATAGTTTTAAAATGGGGCTACATTGTCATTGGGGTCATATGAAATTACCAGTGTGATAAATTGCGTTGCAACCTTATATATATATCAAGTCACTGATTATAAAAGGAGAAACTAACGGTAATTGACAAACCGTGATGAAAACTTCTAAAAGGCTACTCCGTTTAAATTAGTCTACCTTAAAACTAAATAAGAAATCAAATGACACAACTGCAATAAAAGTTGTAATGCTGCACTAAAGAAACTAAATAGCCTATAACGTCGTAATGCAACACATTCATACCTGTGAGTCGGAATCAAGAAGAAACATGGTCAGATGAAATAGCCAAAATCAAAAATGCCTCTTCCACAACCAACCACTCCTTCGTTGTAAATAAATGACTACATGTGATAGAAA
Organism: Esox lucius; assembly: GCF_011004845.1. Taxonomy (NCBI): domain Eukaryota; kingdom Metazoa; phylum Chordata; class Actinopteri; order Esociformes; family Esocidae; genus Esox; species Esox lucius. The sequence continues at coordinate 1,325,047 of NC_047593.1, forward strand.
GAACACAAGCACTGAAGTACAATCAGCTGGTCACGTGACATTACATTTACCAAGCTCCATGAGCGTGCGTCTAGCCCGCCCTATCCATATAAACACATAATGGACAAGGAGAGCTGTGCGAAATCACACGTACGCACTGGCAGTGGTGTGGCTGTGCTGAGCTGGGATAGTGTACCAGAGTGCTTACGCAAGGGCATAGGAAGTGGTCTGACATGGGGAAAATGGAGGGCACATTTCTTGACTTTTTTCGAAAAGGTAATAGAAAATTCTTAATTTACCAATGGACAAATAATAAGTCTTTGGCCCATGGAGATCCAAACTGTATCTAATAAAAACATAAATATTCTGGGTTGCTATCTTATATTGTTTAGTTTTTTTTAGGACACCAAATTGCACTTGTAGTAGCCACTCTTCCTGAGGCCCACATAAAACATAACATGACAAATGCAGACAAAAAATAATGTAGGTATCAAACCTAAATTGCATGTACCTGCAAGTCCAAAACTAAACAAGTGCATTTGCTTAGACCTATTTACAGACATGCTCAAATTTGTTGGTACCCCTCCACAAAAAATTAAGAATGCACAAATTTCCCTGAAATAACTTGAAACTGACAAAAGTAATTGGCATCCACCATTCTTTAATCAGAATTTGCTTTTTTTATTTTTCAACATAATATTGTAAATAAGAAAACAAATGAAAATAGCATGGACAAAAATGATGGGACCGCTAACCTAATATTCCGTTGCACAACCTTTAAGACCGGGTGTCTCTGTAAAGCACTTTGTGACAACTGCTGTTGTAAAAAGGGCTTTATAAAATAAATTTGATTGATTGAATCACTCTATAGAGTCTGCTAAACATTTCCTACAATACTTTCACTGCTGCGTATTGAATAGCTTTTTCTGTATGAGTCAATATGTAATTCATATCTATTGAGTTACATTGTAGCCAATGGTATGGGCGGAGTAAAACACTAGCATCAATTGTAAATACACAGTCTCCCACAGTCTCTTACATTTTTTGCATATAATCACTCTATAGAGTCTCCTGAATATTTCCTACTATACATTCACTGCGGCGTATAGAACAGTTTTTTTTTTATAGGGCAATATGTATTTCATATCCATTGAGTTACATTGTGGCCAATGGATGGGGGGAGTAAAATGCTAGCAACAATTGCAAATACACAGTGCCCCTTGATTTTTTTTGCTTATAATCACTGTATAAAGTCTCCTTGACATTTCCTACAATACATTCATTGCGGCGTATAGAATAGTTTTTTCTGTATGAGCCAAAAAGAGCGTGGGGAAATATTGTGTTGCTAGATGTAGCACACCATTCCCCATGATTAGACATGTTTGTCTTACTCTACACACTCTCCTGAACATTTCCTACATTGCTTTCTCTGTGGAATATTCAATAGTTTATGAGCTATGAGGCAATATGTATTGCATATTCAGTCATTGGCATTGTCTGAATTTTGCCCTTGGAACGTGTTTTAATAACCACTTTTTATTGAAATTATTCTTAAATATGATCATATTTGAATTGTTGTCAATGTTTTCAGAGGTACATTTCTTAAATAATTAATAAACTATTTATGTCAGTTTTGAAGTTATACGTTCGTCTCTTTTATTTTGAAAAAAAATGCTAATTTTCGTGACCCGGAAGTGTTTCTTTAATGTTGCTCACAAGACGCTGATTGATGGCGTTGCTTAGTTACTGTAGCTAGACTGCTAGCCACTGAATCCACGCATGAAGCCTTGCTAGCTAGTTACCTGCCATAGTTACATGTATATGCATTTGTTTTCAAGCATATCGAGGCTACTTGCTACAAAGTAGTTGGTTAGGTAGCTAATTTACCTGCCTATTTGATTTCCCGCGAGTCTTAAAATCTGCGTGCTTTTGACAGGTAAGTTAAGGTCTCTGTACTAGCTAGTGCGTTTTGTAGCGTAGCTAATGTTAGCTAGCTAGCAACACTATCGGGTCACAAGGCTACAGTCACTTCAATACAAGCAAAGTACAAGCAAAATACTGAATTGATACTGTAGCTGTCTGCCTTTACGGCTAGCTAGCGATTATAAAGAAACGTCTACATCATATTCTGCTGTACTTTTTTACGCTCACGAATTGTTAGAGCTCAGGTTAGCTTTGATTTGAGGATGTGGATGTTGTAGTTAACGTATTTAAACTTTTTACTTTAGCTACCTATCCATCATGTGAAAGTCAATGTAAGAACTTAAAGCACGTAAGCGGTACTGTACTACTAGTAGTACAGTATATAGGCTAGAACAGGTAAAACGTTAATGTACAATACTGTATACGGTATGTAACATTGCTAATTATGGTTTTATTAAACATCTTAGGTCATCTAACTGTAGGCAATGTTGTCGTTTGGCTTTTTAAATAATTGTTAACCAGTTGAGAGTTTTGACCATTAAACATTTTCCCCTTACTTCCCTTTAGTCAACAACCAGTGTTGCTGGAGACATCACCTGATATGTACAGCCCCAAAGAACTGGAGGGCGAGGTCGACCACTCGTTTTTTGACAGCGATGGTGATGTTGAAGACAGTGGCATTTACAAAGAGCAGAGCATTAACAGTGAAATAGGGAGTAAAAGAAGCTCTCTAGCTAAAAAGGAGACAGATACACAGCCAGATGCTCCCCAGGCTAAGGGCATTATTGGGACAAAGAGGTCCAATGCTGGGACTAGGGACCCCAGTCCTTTAGAATTGATACCTCAACCAGCGACAGAAGAGGAGAGTCAAGTCGTTGGGGCCGAAGACAGGAGCTGGTCTTCTAGCATATCCTCCACTAAATCAGAGGTAGGCATGCTTACCTCTAGTCTGTAGTGGGCAACTTGTAAGATACACAGGGTGGATAAGGGTTTGAATACAGTCTTTAATAATGTCCCTCGAATCTTGGGTGTAAATCTATTTGTATTCCAACATCAGCTTTTGTAATCACCTCTTTTGTTTTGATTAAAACATTCAGTACAAATTTGCCCATTATAAAAATGCTCAGAATGTAAAGTTTTGGAACTGAATGCCAAAACCATCAAGAGATCAGGGTGTTTAAAAAGTGCAAATTTCTCCATAATCCCATAATACCACTATTATTCATTGCGAGGTCTGCTGGCAGCCACTGGTGGCCTTCAGTGCTCCATCAATCAAACAATTCAATCTTATTTATTTATAAAGCCCTTTTTACGTTATTACAAAACACCTGGCCTTAAACCCCAAGGAGCTAACAACAATGCCCTCATGCCCTCCTAAGTTCAAAACGGGACGAGACTGGGAAAATTCAGAAAATGCGTTCTTCATACCAACAAGGATTTATAGTGGAGAAGGAGAACGGACCCTTCTCCCCCAGCACAATAATATAACAGCGTAAGACCTTGGGACTGAGACAGGGGGGTCCGGCGACACTGTGGCCCTATCTGGGGGAGGCCCCGTTCAGGGCCCAACAGGCAGGAAATCTATCCACCCACATTGCCAAGCATCAACCAAAGGGACGCCCACCAACCGCAACCACACTGAATGAGGGCCGAGTATTGCCAGCAGAGTACAGCCCAATTGCACAAGTGCGCAACAGAGAGACAACAACAAGCCAGTGACTCCACCCCCGAGAGGCATTGGAAGGAGGGCATCTCCATGGCATATCTTCTCCCATTGCATTATGGATTGCTTTATTTTGTCCTTGTGGCCCTCACACTAATCGCGTTTCAAATGTATTTATCAAATGTACTGAATAACACAGCGTCTTCCTTCTCAATGAAATTCTTGTGACATGGCACCTGACATCTACGTAGTAAGAATAAAAAAAATACTGATAGCAAATTATATAGCAAAAATAATAATAATATACATAACACTGTAAAACTAGCAGCTATTAAAAAGAGTACTGTAAGGTAAGGGTAGTTGTATTGAAAAGGGTAGTAGTAGTGAATATTATAGATATGGTAATAATATACAGGTGCTGGTCATAAAATTTGAATATCATCAAAAAGTTGATTTATTTCAGTAATTCCATTCAAAAAGTGAAACTTGTATATTCTATTCATTCATTCCACACAGACTGATATATATTCAAATATGTATTTCTTTTAATTGTGATGATTATAACTGACAACTAATTCAGTATCTCCGAAAATTAGAATATTACTTAAGACCAATACAAAAAAAATTGAAAAGTATGACTGAAAAGTATGAACATGAAAAGTATGAGCATGTACAGCGGTCAATACTTATTTCGGGCTCCTTTTGCCTGAAATACTGCAGCAATGTGGCGGGGCATGGAGTCTGTGGCACTGCTCAGGTGTTATGAGAGCCCAGGTTGCTCTGATATTGGCCTTCAGCTCTTCTGCATTGTTGGGTCTGGCGTATCGCATGTTCCTCTTCACAATACCCCATAGATTTTTTTATAGGGTTAAGGTCAGGCGAGTTTGCTGGCCAATTAAGAACAGGGATACCATGGTCCTTAAACCAGGTACTGGTAGCTTTGGCACTGTGTGTAGGTGCCAAGTCCTGTTGGAAAATGAAATCTGCATCTCCATAAAGTTGGTCAGCAGCAGGAAGCATGAAGTGCTCTAAAACTTCCTGGTAGACGGCTGCGTTGACCTTAGACCTCAGAAAACACAGTGGACCAACACCAACAGATGACATGGCACCCCAAACCATCACTGACTGTGGAAACTTTACACTGGACTTCAAGCAATGTGGATTCTGTGCCTCTCCTGTCTTCCTCCAGACTCTGGGACCTTGATTTCCAAAGGAAATGCAAAATGTACTTTCATCAGAGCACATAACTTTGGACCACTCAGCAGCAGTCCAGTACTATTTCTCTTCAGCCCAGACGAGACGCTTCTGACGCTGTGTCTTGTTCAAGAGTGGCTTGACACAAGGAATGCGACAGCTGAAACCCATGTCTTGCATACGTCTGTGCGTGGTGGTTCATGAAGCACTGACTCCAGCTGCAGTCCACTCTTTGTGAATCTCCCCCACATTTTTGAATGGGTTTTGTTTCACAATCCTCTCCAGGGTGCAGTTATCCCTATTGCTTGTACACTTTTATTCTACCGCATCTTTTCCTTCCCTTCGCCTCTCCATTAATGTTCTTGGACACTATTAATTTAGTTATGACCTTTTGTGTCTTGCCCTCCTTGTGCAAGGTGTCAATGGTCGTCTTTTGGACAGCTGTTAAGTCAGCAGTCTTCCCCATGATTGTGTTGCCTACAGAACTAGACTGAGAGACCATTTAAAGGCTTTTGCAGGTGTTTTGCGTTAATTAGCTGATTAGAGTGTGGCACCAGGTGTCTTCAATATTGAACCTTTTCACAATATTCACATTTTCTGAGATACTGAATTTGGGGTTTTCATTAGTTGTCAGTTATAATCATCAAAATTAAAAGAAATGAACACTTGAAATATATCAGTCTGTAGAATGAACGTATACATTATACACGTTTCACTTTTTGAATGGAATTACTGAAATAAATCAACTTTTTTATGATATTCTAATTATATGACCAGCACCTGTACATTACAAAGTAAACTAGCAGCAATTTAGGAGTAAGAATGGGAAAATTATCAATATGGGTCAAAGTATTGTATTATAGATATATTTGAGTGTAATATGCTTATGAATGGCGCATGAATGGGAATATTCGAGTGTACATTGAAAATACCTGAATAGATATCACAGCATCTGGAATGTTCATGTGTGATCAGTATGATCATGAATCAGTGTTGTTGGTTGAGGAGCCTTATGGTCTCAGGGAAAACAGTCTTCAAGTACATGCCCCAATGCACTGGTAGCATCTACCAGACAGCAGCAGTGTGTACAGACCAAAGCCTGGGTGGCTGTGGCCTTTGATGATGTTCTGTGCTTTCCTCCGGCATTGTGTTTTTTAGATGCCTTGCACGGAGGGAAGATGGCAGCCGATGACGCGCTCCACAGATCTTACCACCCTCTGGAGGGACTTGCACTCCACAGCAGAGAAGTTGCCATACCAGGCAGTAATGCAGCCAAGATCATCTCCTTAGTCTTGCAGATGTTGAGAGAAAGGGTGTTGTCCTGGCACCATGTAGCCAGGTTCTTACCTCCTCTCTAAAAGCAGTCTCATCAATGTTGGAGATGAGAACCAGGATGGTTGTGTTGCCTGTGAATTTGAGGATGGAGTTAGAACTGTGCATGGCCATGCAGTCATGCATGAAAAGGGAGTTCAGGAGAGGACTGACTATGCAGCCCTGCGAGGCACCGGTGCTCAGAGTCCGTGCAGAGGAGATGAGGTTGCCCATTTTCACCAGCTGGGGTCTGCTCGTAAGGAATTCCAGGATCCAATTGCCAAGAGAGGTGTTAAGTCCCAGGGTCCTGAGCTTAGGAACAAGGTTAGTGGGCACACTACTGTTGAATGCAGAGCTGTAGTCCACAAACGGCATATGTGTTGCCTTTTTCCAGGTGAGAGAGGGTGGTATGTGTCATTAGGGTGATGGCGTCCGTAGATCAATTGGGGCGGTAGGCAATTTGAAAGGGGTCCAAAGTGTCAGGAAAGGTGGACCACGTGTGAGTTTTCACCAGCCGCTCGAAGCGCTTCATGATGATGGAGGTCAGTGCTACAGGGCGGTAGTCATTCAGGCAGGTGATGGAAGGTTTCTTTGGTACAGGGATGATGGTTGTCTGTTTGAAGCAGGAGGGGACTGCAGACAGAGGATGGGAGATTGAATACAAAGATGCAAACCTCCGCTAGCTGGTCGGCGCACCCCCCTGAGGACACATCCTGGAATGCCACCTGGCCCTAGTGATTTCTGAGGGATCACTTTAAGAGCTCTCCTCACGTCAGCCATGGTTAGAGAACGAGTGCAGTCGTCCTGGTCCTCTGCCCGCCTCACCGAAGCAATTGAGTTGGTCCCCTCAAACCGTGCATAGAAGGTGTTGAGCTTGTCAGGGAGCCAGGTGGTGCGACAGCCATCACTGCTATTCCTCCCTTTGTAGTTTGTGATGTGTCGCAGTCCACACCACATGCATTTGAGATCAGAGCTGTGGTAATTAGACTCCAACTTATCCCTGTAGTCTCTCTTTCTATCTCTGATAGCCTTCCGTAGATATCTGGAGGACCTGCTCTGAGCTTCCATCCATCCATCATCTTCCGCTTATCCGTGGCGGGGTCGTGGGGGCAGCAGTCTAAGCAGGGATGCCCAGACTTCCCTCTCCCCAGACACTTCCTCCAGACACTTCCTCCGGTGGGACGGGACCGGAACACCTTCCGAGGAAGGCGTTCCAGAGGCATCCGGAACAGATGCCCAAGCCACCTCAGCTGACCCCTCTCGATGTGGAGGAGCAGCGGCTCTACTCTGAGCTCCTCCCGGGTGACCGAGCTTCTCACCCTATCTCTAAGGGATTGCCCAGCCACCCTGCGGAGAAAGCTCATTTCGGCCGCCTGTATCCGGGATCTTGTCCTTTCGGTCATGACCCAAAGCTCATGACCATAGGTGAGAGTAGGAACGTAGATTGACCGGTAAATTGAGAGCTTCGCCTTGCGGCTCAGCTCTTTCTTCACCACGACAGACCGATACATCGACCACATTACTGCAGAAGCTGAGCTTACCACGGATATAACCATTAACCCACGACTTTTGGTTGGGGAAAGTCCTAACATTGACCCTCGGGACGACATCATCAATGCTCCTGGAGATTAATGCTGTGACAGAGTCTGTGTATTCATCAATGTCCCCATTGGCTGCATCACAGAACGTCTGCCAATTTGTTGTTTCAAAGCAGTCCTGTGACGCAGGATCCCTCATTCCAGCAATGAACAGACTGAAAAAACGGTTTATCCTGTTTTAGGTATTGTCTGTTGGATGGGAGGAGCAAAATCAATGTATGATCAGCCTTACCAAAAGCAGAGCAGGGATAGATTTGTAGCATTTTCATATTTGTGAATAACAATGGTCAAGAGTCTGATCACCATGGTTAGGGAAGTTAATGTGCTGGTGGTATTTTGGCACAACGTTCCTGATACTTGCCCTGTTGAAATCGCCAACAACAATGAAAACTCCGTCAGGGTGAGTGTCCTCTAGACCAGGGGTATGCAACTGGTTCTGTGCCAGGGTCCACCATTCTGACTAACAAGTAATCGGCGGCCCACTTGTGTGGGTCTGGGTGTGGGTGGGTGGGGGTGGGGGGGTACTCCTTACCTGTTAGTGGGATTTCTGGGCGTGGTGACTTCCACACAGTCTGTCTATTCGTGGTGATATAGTGGTACATAGTGACAGCCTCATCATTCTCTGGTTCCAGCCTTGCCCTGTACTTGTTCTTTAGATATGCCAGTGTGGAAAAAACGCTCTCACAGAGGTATGTAGTTGGAAAGGGTAAAAGACACCTCACTGCTTTTACTGTAAGCTCTGGAAATTCTGTCTGGCAACTTATCCAGAACTTCTCAAGGGGTTGTGTATCATACATATGCCTCCTGACAGAGTCTGTGGACATCTCTATGAGCTGATCCTCTTCTACAGTAGATAAGCTTGACCCTGCTGCTGCATCATCACTGAATGGGAGCAGGATCCATTGAAGTACTTTCGGAATTGAAGCACAAGCTTCCTCAAATGCTCACACACAATGGCCCTCATTTATCAAAAGTGCGTACACCAAATTTCCAGCGTACACCTGGCGTACACCCAAAACCACGGTGACTTTGAGATTTATCAATATGGACGTTGGCGTACGGCACTCTCAAATCCTACGCCAGCTCAGGAGGTGGTGTACGCCCGTTTTGAGTTAGTGCGGAAATGTGCAGAAAAAAAAATCCTAACGCACTGACAAACTAAAAGATATGATATATTATGACCCACTGTAAAAAAAATAAAAACATAATTACAAACTTCAGTGTTTATTTTTGTGCAACATGGACTTCAAGGTTTCATTTGTGTGACTTTACCAAAGCATTTGACTTATATGTATTCCTTCAGATGCGAGCCTGTGCGCTTTACATGACGTTTCAGGGTTAGGCCCGGCAGTTGCGCATGGACTGGTTTCAGTAATAAAAGGCTTTAAATTACCAAAATATAATTCAGACTGACAAAATAATAAAAATGACATTCTTCTTCTTTTAAATAATAATAGAAATAATAATAATAACGACATTCTTCTTCTAAATAACAATAAACGTCATTAATAATAAATATCATGAAATAATAAAACGAATATTACAAATTGTCATGCAATTATTAATGTGAATGAATGGTACTCCACATCACATCATCATCTTTTATTCCGCTTTTTAAACTGCCTAAGCGGAAATGAAACAATTTTATTTCTTTCTACCTCCCTGATGATCGTCTCAATCTCCACGTCAGAGAAGTTTCTCTTTTTTGTCGTCTTCCGTGTGTATGGCGTAAAATGAGGGCGTGGGGGAAGCGGAGAATTGAATATATAGGGGCGTGTTGTTCTAATGACGATCGTTTTCAGCCGCTGCATTTATCAAGGGCAGGTATTGCGTACACCTGGATTTTAAAGGTACGCACAGCTTCATAAATCAGGCGGTGAGAGGAGTGTAAGCAAAATCTTACGCTCACATATACACCCGTTTCTACGCAAGAATGATAAATGAGGGCCAATGTCTTTAATGTCAGTGCTGTCAGAATATTCCTCAACTGAAGGGAACATAGCCAAGTTACCACTCTCCACTCTTTCTATCCTTCTTTACATTTTTTTAACAAATGCCTCTAGTTTTTCGTAGAGCTGCAGGACGTTTGAATCTCTCCCTTGCATTGAAGTGTTCAACTTGTTAAGCTCTGCAAAAACATTGGTGAGATACGCCAGCTTAGTTAACCAGTGGCTGTCCTTGAACATGTTAGCCAGTTCAATGCACTCCTCCTCGCACAGGAAAGTATAGGTAGCGTCATGTAGTTCAAACACACGGGCGAGCACCGCGCCGCGAGACCGCCATCTCACCTCTGAATGGTAAAGGAGAGAGGTGTGTTCACTTCCTAAGCCTTGACATAGGGATACAAACAGGCGTGTATTTAATGCTTTTCGTTTTATCAGGTTTAAAGTTTTAACAACAGCATCAAACACCTCGCTGAACTCAACACTGAGGTCTAGGGCCACACACTTCTGCCATGAAATATTGTGTTCTTTGAAAAAGTCATCAAGGGCTGAAAAGATCTCGGCACCTGTAGTTCGCCCTAGCAGTGGTTTGCAAAAAAGAAATTCCTTGCACATTGCACTATTATCCTCGTATCGCACAAATGCCAAAAGTCTAATTGAATGGAAAATCCCTGAACTGATCGAAGTTTCTCTATCAGCTGCTCTCTCACATCATTTGCCATTTCCTCAATGCATTGTGCAACTCTGAGAGCCACCAGATATGAGGCTTTCAGTGCATTTTCACTGACTTTTGCACTCTTTCTCATGAGTGTCTGCTGTCCTTTGAAATCACGCAGCATCTGTTGCATATACTCAATAGGCTTGGCCTTCAAGAAGCTGTGATGTGTCTCCATATGATGAGAGGGTTTCGACGGTTTCATGGTTTCATTTGAAAGCAACGTTGAACATATGAAACACAGTTCTACCTCCTCTCCTGTTTTGTCAGTCGTTACTGTAAATCCATATTTAACAATTTTCACTGTATTTTCTTTTTCGTTTCCCTGTTTCCTCCAAAGTTGTAGCTTTGTCTGAAAAGCATGCAGCAGAAGCCTGTCCATCTGTCCTGACATCTGTCACTTTCCTCACTAAAAAGCGATCCATGCTGGACAGCTCCACTCCAAATTCACCAATATTAAGCGTCTTTTCAATGAAACCTCAATAATGTTTTTCCTTAACTCTGAGATGCTGGTCTATTTCGCGCACAAGATTAATGTGTACGTATATGACGTTGGGGACGCAAAACACAATGTTAGCATAGCATAGAATAGACCTGATAGGTGCAAAGCTAGCCTATCCTGTGTCAGTTTGAATCTCAACTCCACTATATTATTTTAGATATTTTCATAAAATTTAGTATTCACACCAATGCGCAAATATTCTGGAAATGTTTGGCAAAATAAATTATGGAGAAAAAAGTGATTTCAATAGTGAAATTACCTAGGCTGGAATGCATGTCACGGACCACATGCAGTGCCGCAGCAGACCACCAGGGGGCTGCGGACCACCGGTTGAAAACCCCTGCTCTAGACTATTTATTACTCTGTATAAAGGCCTTCCAGCGTGCACGTTTTTTCCGCCATTGGGGGAATGTAGACTGCAGTGATTATAGTCGAGCTGAATTTCCACGGGTGGTAGAAGGGCCATACCTTAACAGTCAGTAGCTCCAGGTCTGGTGAACAGTGTGTAGCAGGAACTGCAACATCCGTACCCCAGTGAGAGGTAACCATAATGCATTCCCCTCCGCCCTTATGTTTACCTGACTCTGAAGATCTGTCCTGCCGGTAGATAGAAAAACCAGCTAGGTTGGATATAGTGGGATCCAGCCAGGTCTCTACAAATGCTAGCACACAACCGTTTGAAATGTCTTGTTGAAAGTTAATCTGTGCGCGTAGTTCGTCCATTTTAGTGTCCAGGGATTGAACATCTGTGAGTAAAATGCTCGTTAATGGTGGATTGCAGTATCTTGTCCCAGATTTACATAGGATATCGGCACTTTTGCCTCTTCCTCTTTCTAATATCATTATCCTTGTAGTAGTTGTGTTCATAAATTTGCAAAGCCACATGCCTGCACATGTTTATTGGTCAATAGCAGCCATATTTTTTAACCTACTGGCCTGGCTTATATAGCCTTTGTCCATAGATGCCAAATATAAATGTACGTGAAGATCGGTCATTTGGTGCCATAGGAGTAGCGTTTTAAGTGTTTTTCACCAAATCCACAATGGCGGAAAATCCATCATGGCAGACTTTATGGGTCCCATTGGGAAAAAAAAATCCTAGTGAGGAGATAGACCTATGTACCAATTTTCAGACTAGCTTACATGGGACTAGCTCACATGGGCTGGGCATGGTGAGCTTGCAAGAAGTGCAACTTTGGAGGCTTGTGGCAGTGCCACCCGTTAGGCCGATTTGCATGGCATTGCATAACATTGCATCCATACATTTTATCTTATGGGAATCTGCAAAAAACACCTTAAAACGGCAGACAAATAATAATTATAATAATTATAATAATAACCCTTAACAAAACAATAGAGTTTTACCAGTGAACTGCTGAAACCCTAAATGTGTAGGAATACAGAATTTATCACCATTTATTTATAATTATAATAGTACGTGCAGAGGGGATTCAACAGGTGCTGTTGTCAGATATCAACTCATTTTATTTTTGAAGGTATAAAGTGAGAGGAGCATGTCAATCGTAAGGGTCTTTTGTAACTCATTCCAGTAATTCGCAGCAACAAACTGAAATTAGTATTGAACAAAAGAAGAGTAGGCTTTAGGTGTAACCAGAGTGTAAGAGTGAGCGTTTTATGTTTGTCAGTGCCATGGGCACCTGTTCATTTATCTCAGAAAATGTCTCCCTCTTGGGCTTTTCACACACTGAGCTGTGTGACAGACAAAAAACATACAACAGTTGTCCTGTGGGCGTTTATAGCTTGATGATGACAGGGGTTGACTATAAAATAGCAGGAATTGTGCATCTTGCATTCCACAAGAGGTCCAAGGTCCTTTTCACGGATGGGTTATTTCCAATTAAGCATCTGAACACCACAGAGTATCTAAATGTTGTTGCTGACAAGGGGCAACCTTTCCTGGCTAAAGTTTATCCTTTGTTAAATGGATACTTCTTGCAGAATAATGTACCATGTCAAAAATCATAGATTTTCTGAGAATTGATCCAGAAACATCAGGTTCAGTTTAAGTGCCCTGTGCATTCCTGAGGCTTCAACTCAGTGGAGCTGTAGAAACCAATGAAAACAGAGAAATTACTTAACTACTGAGAATAGTAGTTACCACATTTTCATTGTTGATTTTGAGAACTGCACTTTGACTATTGGCTTGTTGTAGTCCAATCACAACTTGATCAAAGTGGGGCTACAATAACGTTAGACACTTAAGGAGATTTAGAAGATATTTCAGATAGCCTGGTGTTATAAGGATTGTTCGACCTATATTCGTATTTGGGTGAAATAATACTTACCTTGAGTTGTTCTTGAAGGCCCATGGAGTCATTTTTCACAACAAGCTTTTATTCAACCCTGTCCCAGCTTGGATTTTGCATTAATAGCATTGTCCATATACATGAATTGTGATTATACTTCCTGTGCTACAAAAGCTGCATTGCAAGCAGAAACCTACTTCAGAGTACTTCCAACTAAGATTTGTGGTGTTGTTTTCCTCAAAGATCATTTCAATGTTATATTCCTTGAAATAATGTTTTTATTTTCACTATTTATCTTATTTTCAACTGAACTGATACTTCCTGTGTTTACCCGTCAGTTTTGTTCACAATCCGCGTTTTTTCAAGTTTCAATTTAAATTAAACAACCGTTAATAGTGTTGCACATTTTTATTATTGTGTGTGCTCTTTTCAGGCCAGGGAGATCATGCAACTGTATTCTCTAGAATACTATAGTAGGCATACACAGGGCTCAAGATTAACGATGGCCGTGATCCCGGGGACGATACAAATTATGTCTGGGTCGGTTCAACACAGTCTTTGGGGTGATTAGGGGACGATGGGCCAGAAAAATACAAAAGGCATTCACCAGTGGTTCCATACAAACATGTTTAAACACAAGGCCGATTAAATCATATTTAGCTTAAAAGTTTGTTAACTATGAATAAGTCACATTACAAGTGATTCAATGCGTTCATCGGGAAGATGGCAGCGTGTCGAGAGAACACTGTTCTCAAATGATCACTTGATTCTATCGGTTTTTGTAGTGTGACCAATGGATATATTGACTATAGTTAATGAGGGAAAATGAGAGGAAAGATGCAACTATAGGATTGTGCCTTACTGCCTTCGGACAGTCCAGTAAACGTTATGTAAACCAAATAAGAAAGAAATGCAGGTTTCATTGGTAAATCAGGAAGTCTTCAAAATGATCCACTTTTTTTTCTATGGTCGGGTTTTGGCTATGGGCTATGAGAAAGCTAAGATAGGTACAAACCCGATTCCAAAAAAGTTGGGACACTGTACAAATTGAGTAAAAAAGGAATGGAATAATTTACAAATCTCATAAGCTTATATTTAATTCACAATAGAATATAGATAACATATCGAATGTTGAAAGTGAGACATTTTGTAATGTCATGCCAAACATTGGCTTATTTTGGATTCCATGAGAGCTACACATTCCAAAAAAGTTAGGATAGGTAGCAATAAGAGGCCGGAAAAGTTAAATGTACAGATAAGGAACAGCTGGAGGACCAATTTGCAACTTATTATGCCAATTGGCAACATGATTGGGTATAAAAAGAGCCTCTCAGAGTGGCAGTGTCTCTCAGAAGTCAAGATTGGCAGATGATCACCAATTCCCCCAATGCTGTGGCGAAAAATAGTGGAGCAATATCAGAAAGGAGTTTCTCAAAGAAAATTGCAGTTTGAAGTTATCATCTACAGTGCATAATATCATCCAAAGATTCAGAGAATCTGGAGCAATCTCTGTGTGTAAGGGTCAAGGCCGGAAAAACATACTGGATGCCCGTGATCTTCGGGCCCTCAGACGGCACTGCATCACATACAGGAGTGATACTGTAATGGAAATCACAACATGGGCTCAGGAATACTTCCAGAAAACATTGTCAGTGAACACAATCCACTGTGCCATTCACCATTGCCGGCTAAAACTCTATAGGTCAAAAAAGAAGCCGTATCTAAGGATCATTTAAAATAGACTGTGGCAAAGTGGACTAGTGTTCTGTGGTCAGACGAATCAAAATTTGAAAACTGGGACGCCATGTCATCTGCACTAAAGAGGACAAGGACAACCCAAGTTGTTATCAGCGCTCAGTTCAGAAGCCTGCATCTCTGATGGTATGGGGTTGCATGAGTGCGTGTGGCATGGGCAGCCTACACATCTGGAAAGACACCATCAATGTTGACAGTTATATCCAAGTTCTAGAACAACATATGCTCCCATCCAGATGTCGTCTCTTTCAGGGAAGACCTTGCATTTTCCAACATGACAATGCCAGGCCACATACTGCATCAATTACAATGTCATGGCTGCATAGAAGAAGGATCCGGGTACTGAAATAGCCAGCCTGCAGTCCAGATCTTTCACCCATAGAAAACATTTGGCACATCATAAAGAGGAAGGTGCGACAAAGAAGACCTAAGACGGTTGAGCAACTAGAAGCCTGTATTAGACAAGAATGGGACAACATTCCTATTCATAACTTTGAGCAACTTGTCTCCTCAGTCCCCAGACGTTTGCAGTCTGTTATGAAAAGAGGGGATGCCACACAGTGGTAAACATGGCCTTGTCCCAACTGTTTCATGTGTTAATGCCATGAAATTTAAAATCAACTTATTTTTCCCTTAAAGTGATACTTTTCTAAGTTTAAACATTTCATATGTCATCTATGTTGTATTCTGAATAAAATATTGAAATCTGAAACTTCCACATCATTGCATTCTGTTTTTATTCACAATAGTACAGTGTCCCAACTTTTTTGGAATCGGGTCAGGTTTGTAAAACGTTCAGGTTTGAAACAATGATAGCACCAGACATAGCACATTTGGTGCTACTGGGTTCACTTGTGTTTCTCAGCGCGAATGGTGCAGTAAGGAGGTCAAGTGCTGTTTGCTGAAACCCGCTAAATGCTGCTTGCAGCTTTAATTCTATATATTATTCTTCTATGACTGATATAACATTCACCCTGTATTCAATGGTATGTAATGTAGTGTCAACCAAAGACTGATGTAAAACCAAACCTTCAGATGATCTTAAGTAGAAATAGGAGTTCTGTGGTAATAACAGTTTTTCCATTGGCAACCGTTTCATGGATATATTTTTAAGTTAACTTTAGGGAAGCTGTTATGTGATTGAATTCCCATTAATTTACTCTACAGGTAAAGGTAAAATCTCCAGAAAATGTAGAATATGTAATTATAATAGATTGTGAATGCACCCTGATTGCTGGACACTTTCATTAAGCATCATGCAGTAGTCTTGTACCAAGCAAGTCTGAATGGCATCATTATTCCTCTTGATTTCTACCATTTCTATTCCTCAATTTCTACCAGGGTATGCAAACCTCTTTGAGCACAACTGTAAATGTATAATATGGATTATTTAGAATTCAGGTAATTTAAAACAGCAGTCACATCAAATGCAGTCGTCTGTGGTATGTTGTAATAATTGAAATGGTTGTCAACTTGGTTTATGGTTGTAGAAGGACGGAAGCGTGGAAGGGGAGGTGTCCAGCATTCACTCTAAGATCTCCTGTGACATCCGCACTGCGTCGTCAGCAGAGGAGCAGGAGGAAGGCACAGATGATGATGAGGACGGTTATCACCAGAGCCAAGACGAAAGCGAGGAAGAGTCGGGGAAGCCATCCGGTCCAAGGTTCAGACATTTGATAATTTGAATTTTAACAGCCCAAATTTGGCAATGTACACACAGAATGACGCGATTAGGAATAGCAGTAGTTACTGGTTTTAACTTTTAGACAGTTTAGAACTTGATTTAGATGGGGCAAATTATTTCAAACCTGTGCTTTGCAGTTATTGCAAAACACTGAAGAGGTGTTCCCTTCTGCCAGTCAACAATTTTTATTTCAGCTGTTTCATGAATGATGGGATGTAATAGTTATTGAAAAGATGAAAAGTACCTTGGTTGAAAACATTTTCACTTCTTTCATGTTTACTGCTTTGCTTGTATGTCTAAACAGATAATTAACATGGGTACAATTTGTCAAGGGAGTAAATTTGCAGAATGTTTCCTATTGTGAGAGAGAATGCCTTACAAAAGGAAACTACAATTATAAATGGTTCAATCAGGGGTCGTATTCAAAAAACATCTTAAGGCTAATTTTAGGACTCTTACATTTTTGGTCAAAGAATATTTCACAAAGTGTTTTAGCATGAGAAAACAGCTCCTAACTCTGTGAACAGTTAAGGGGAGTCAAGAGGACTCCTAAGTCACTAAGACCAAATCACGAACCATCCTAAAATGGCACAGAAAAATTGCAGCTTTGCGCTACAGACAATCTACATATATATCTCCGTTATCTGTCAGTAGAATATTACATCAAACAGTAAATGCCCTCCAGAACCCACATTGTCCGACAATTCTAACGGTTTCCTCTTGATGTTCGCCAACTCCAAAGAAACAAAGCCGACCTCATGGCCATAGCTGTACCACCCGTTGTAGTTGGTGCTATAAACTGGACACATTATTGCACATTAAAAGATTAACACACATTTGTTTACAAGCTGCCAGGCATGTAAGAGGCTGAAAATTAGCTTAACTAATACTAACTCTAGTTAGTAGGGATGTAACGATGCGCTCCTAGACGGTATAAAATCAATGAAAATATGTGACGATTCAAGTCGGTGGAGATGTTAAATGAATCGTGATTCACATTTTAAACAGCGGGGTGATGAAGCTGTATACTTTGACCTCACTTTATAGGCGCGATAGCAGCGAGCATGTTGTACGGCTTAACAATAGCAAACATGGTGGGGGCAAGTGTGGATGTTGATATTGAAGATGCCTCGTTCAAATCAGAGTTGTGGCGGCATTTAGGCGTTCTGAAGACTAAAAATGAACGCTGTGAGGTAGTAACAGAAACTGCAAGAAGATTTTAATATACACTTATAGCACAACAAACATGATGCAGCATACAAACCGTCACCACAGTGAGAAGCTCCAGTCACCTCCGCCTGCACGTAAAAAGGCCAAACCACACTGACTGGCGAATTTGCAGCCCCACTCGCGGCGACGAGAGCGACAGCCACGGAGATAACAAGGTGCATCTGTGTTTTTATGGCAAAAGATATGAGGCCGTTTTCTGTCGTAGAAAATGAAGGATTTCGGCTACTGTTCAACATATTGGAGCCCAAATACACCATCCCATCACACCCCCACTTTAGTGTCTCTCACTGTGCCCTTAAAGCATATGATCGAGCACAACATGGCATCCAACGAAGAAGACTCCCTTACTGTGAGCAACATGAAGAGAGCCATACTGAACAACCTTTCAGACCGATACACTTCAGAGTACAACCACCTGCTGGAGTGCACTGTATTAGACCCCAGATTCTGGGCTCTGCCTCATCTAGAGAAAGACCAGCGCGAGGATATATTCCACAGACTGAAAGAGAAAGCTGCGCTGTTGTTGCAGAACCAGGTGTTGTATTTATTTTACGCTCTTTTTCTCTAAATAGATTTTTAACTTTTGTGTTAACTTTTGCAAGAGTAATGATACAAATTAAAATCAATAATATTAAAATATTGCCTTTATAACAATGTAAAACTCCTATCACTGTTTTACTTAGATTTTACTGAGCCTTTTTATTTCTGCTTTTCCTCTGTGCAGAATGAAAGTGAAGAAGGTGCCAGTGGCCACCCCCCTGCAGCAGAGCAGCCTCTTGACCAGACAAACTGAACAGGAGCTGAGCTGAATCAAACTCCTTCCAAGAAAACAGCCTTGGAAGACACTTTCGATGAACCAGCTGCACTGCACATCAGTCAGATTGATGCAGAAATGTATAAGCACACAGCTGAAACATCCATCTCCCTCAATAGCTGTCCACTCAAGTGGTGGAAAGAGATTGCTAGGATTTACCCACTGCTCTCCAGCCTAGCAAAAGCATACCTCTCCACACCAGCCAACTCTGTCCCAATTGAAATGTTTTTTTCATCAGCAGGGGACATTGTAAATGTGCAGAGATCTCAGCTTTTGCCGGATAATGTAGATATGCTGATATTTCTTTTAAAAAACATGTAAAAAGAAATCCAAGCTAGGATAGCCTTAGTTTGTTTATATGAAGATATTTATTTGATTTGTATTATTCATTTATTTATTTTATTTGGGATTTGTTTTAAAATTTCTATTTAGTTTTGTTATTACATAAAATATATATCACAAAGAAAGTTGAAGCATTTTGTCTGATTGAGAAATAATAAAAGGACAGTTCATTTTTTGTCTTAAATCTCATTTTGTGGAAAACTGTGAGAAAATCGCATCGTGAAACCAATATCGTGAATCGAGTTGAGTGAATCATTACATGCCTACTAGTCAGTATATAATTCTTAGTTTCATGTTTAAGCAGTGACACATTTTTATTTGAATATCTTCATTTCTATATGGCAGCATGAAACATCCTTCAATAGTATTGCTATCATGAATTCACTGACAGAGACCCCTACCCTATCAGCCAATCACTCTGGGAATAGTAAGTAAGCTTTTTCATGGAACACAACATCATCCATAGCAACGGGGTCAACCCCGCCCTTTCTCTTAGCTTAAGATTTCTCCCCATTCCTTAGTAAAAGTTGGTCTCAGCAGCTTTGTGAATACGTTTTAAGAGGAAACTCTTAGCTAGAAACTTGTACTGCCCTTTGGGAGCCCTGTTAGTGGTAAGATATTTTTTTTTGTGAATACAGTCCCTGGAATTCAGTTTATTAAAAGAGACTCTTGGTGTCAAAAGTATTTCATTCCAAGCCAAGCATCTGAAGGTTTTTGCTCTTTAACTTGTTTGGTTAATTAAGGTGACTGGAATTCCTTCACGTGGTTGTCTATCTCAGTAGAACATCAATTGAAAGAAAATACATTTGTGAAATTAGTTTGGTAACCATGCTATAATGTCAATTTCTTTTTAAATGTACGTATTAGTAACTTTCAGTTAGCAGCATTTGCCATCTTGGACAGGTTTTCTTCAGAGAAAACGTATATTCTTAATGATCATTTTGTTAAATAAAGAATAAATATGTGAAGACAATTTTATCAACACAGATTTTGCCAATTGGTTTAAATATAACTTTAATAAATAGAACAGACAAATAATTGGAGACGTTTTATTCGTTCTATTTCTATGGATTTGTCCTGTGTGATAGCCGTAATCCAGGTAGACAGCTAAATGTTCCTTATTTAGACTGCCATGTAATTTAGTCGAAAGCATAGATTTTTCTGATAATTTTTTGTAAACCCAAGGTTGATACCTGGACCCAAAGGGACACACCACAGCCATCCCAAGAAGCCTGTCAGGAAGCTTCGCCACAGGAGCCTGTCCCCATCTTCCAGTTCGTCTGGATCGGAGACAGACGACAGTTACAGCAGTGGGGAGAGTAGTTCGTCCGAGCCCCCTCTCTCTGTGGACATGGTAAGATCACAACTTTTTCTTGTTTTAATGGTTTAGGCTAATCATACTCCAATCCGTCACTAGAATGGGTTGGACTGCTGCAAGGCTCTTTACTAATACCCAGTGGTTGTTCAAAGGAGGGTTGGGGGACAATTCTGCATGTTAAGAGTTTTCAAACTGGGTCTATGCTAAGTCACACAAACCTATTTACTAGGAACTCAACAAAAAAGAATGTTCCACTGATGCTGAAATGGGGAGAGACGTTACTAGTAGATCTTGTTCTCAATACAAACCATTGATTTAAGGTTTTCTGTAAGAATTCTCAGATTCATTGAAAAGTTGAAGGTTATTTTTTTTAACGGATTAACGATTCAGTTGAATGGGCACTTTTGTTCCATTCTTTTTATTTATATGCATTTTGCCTCTGTACATTAGCTTCCTCCAGGTGGATAACTTTGGATAGGAACTGCTTCTGTTGATTTAATACAATTGGGTTGGATAGGGCTTAAACCATTTGAGTCACAGGCTGTTCCAATTTGTGTGAATTTCATCACGGCAACTCAATTTGACTCAGTAGTGTGTATAGCCCCCATGTGCCTGCATGCACTCCCGACAACATCAGGGCATGCTTCTGATGAGACGATGGATGGTTTCCTGGGGGGATTTCCTCCAAGACCTGGATCAGGGCATCAGCAAGCTCCTGCACAGTCTGTGGAGCTACTTGGTGGTGTCGCATGCATTGATACATAACTTCCCAGAGGTTCTCATTTGGATTCAAATGAACGAAACAGGCGTTCAATTGAACGATAAAACTGAACGAGTCAGTCATTCACAAGGCTTTTTTACTTAGACAAAGATAGCGGCTCCATGCTTGTTTTCATCTGGTTTTTTTCATTACATGAGTAATCAACTAACTATATTAATTATTATAGTCTGAGTTCAATTATCAGTTATAAACATGTCTTCATGGTATTCCTGCCTTATCTGTTTTTCTCTGCGAATGTACATAGACATTGATCGGATAAGTGAGCTGGAGGACCCGATATGAAGCAAGTGGATCATGTTGAACTCCGCTGTCAAATGTTTGAATGAACCATACAATTAAACGAGTCACAAGAAAAAGGGGCTTGTGAATCCCGAATCCCTAAAAAGATTTGTTCAAAACAAACAAATCGTTTGTGAACTGCTTGGTCCCCAAGAAGAAAACTCGGAATGTCCTCCTCGTGCTCTGGAATTCGTTTTTTTGAAGAGGGGATCGTGCCAATTTTCAAATGTGTGTTCAGCATGGAATTTGTTAAAATATGTGGGACACTATTTGTCCATTTCACTATGACATCAGCCCGAAATTAACAACCGCCAAGCTCCAAATGCGGAGCAATAACGTCCTCCGTTATTATTAAGTGGGGTAAAATATAAATGAAACAAATTATTTGTGGTATAAATCTGGATGGCGATTCATGAAAAGCTTTTAAAGAATGATTAATTAAGGGGGAGTACTTCGGTTAGTTGGGAATTATGTTAAATCAGTATTGTCAAATAATGTTCAGTTGACAAGGAAGAGAGACTGGTATAAATGGATGACGTTATAGCAATGCATAAAAAAAATGCTAAAAAAATTATGTTTTGTGAAAATTTGGGGTTTGGAGATAAAGGAGTTTCCAGAGGCTGGTGATGAGTTATTCTGTGTATGGCCAGTATGCTAAAGATAAAAGCAGAAACAACTAATTTTAGTTGGAAATAAAAACTATCTCAATGAAATGTACTGAAATGTATGTATAAATGACACAAGAAGACAGTTTATTATTTTGCCCGTTAGAGGATATGCTTGACTGGTGGATTTCTTCATGTACCAGTCCCCTTGGCAGGTGAGCCAAAACATTTATTTCAGACACTGATTGTAGTCACAGGTGGGTTGTATGTTCAGAAAAAAACTCCCCACAAGTGATTTTGATGGATGGCTGCTTTATTTCCACATGGGTCCCATGCACTGAGTGATGCCATATCACTGTTTCTTAACCTTTTTTGGGCCAGCGCCCTCCTATCCATTATGCAGGTCACTTACCCCCGTCAAATAAAATGTAGGGTACTTGTTGTTATTGTTATGATGATTATTATTGTTGTTACTATTGTTATCAAAAATCATCAAGAAAACACAAGTGAATGATAAACAACAGTTGTATTAGTTTCCCAGCGAATTTTACATTAAAATCTTAATTAAATAACAGCCAACACAGAAATGCCAAACAATCATTCTTATGAAATGTTCCAACGGAAAACAAGCTGGCTCTTATCAAAGGGTAAAAGCAGAAGGATTAACTTTCAAAGGAAGGAAGGTTAGTGAGAGCCCTGCGGCTGGTTGTATTGATAATTTAACTAAAAAAAAATCCTCATGTTTGAACTGCAGAGGTGTAGGCCAAACATGGAGTAGGAAGCTGGAGTCACTTCCACTGTAATCCACTAGATGTCAGCAGAGTCTGGGTAAAGTTTCAGGCCATTTGATATAAAATTCAGTGATCTACTTACATTTGTAAAATCAAGGCCAAAGTGTCCTTCACAGATTGGCCACTTTGTGCTAATTGGACACTTTGGACACATTATGAATTTTCAAGTTACACAACATACATCAATGCAAAGGTGATTAAAAATAAGGGTTACACACTCCCAGGAATGTTATACATGATGGAAATGTTGCTTCCCTTCATAAAAGTACTAACAGGAGGCGCGACAAGGAGGCGGATCCAATGCCTCCTTACACATAGATAAACCTTTTACAATAAGGGCCAAGTTAGCAGCCAACACTGATCTATCATCATATGTGCAAACACCACAGTCAACACACAAA
Source organism: Esox lucius (assembly GCF_011004845.1). NCBI lineage: Eukaryota > Metazoa > Chordata > Actinopteri > Esociformes > Esocidae > Esox > Esox lucius. The sequence continues at coordinate 1,348,142 of NC_047593.1, forward strand.
GTGGAAACAATACTATTTAGACACCATTTACTTTACACTATTTAGATTGTTCTAATGATTCCAAGATTCCACGTAGTGAGAATTATAAAAATATAGCAAGAATATAAACAAAGGAGATAACGGCACTTGTAGCTCCCTCCAGTTAACAGACACGGACACAAGGCGTTCTTGTTTACGGGCATTTATTGGTCGAATTATGTAATCTTCAATGCCATCAAACATGCCGTGAGAACTAAATGAAAACGTAGAAATCAAATAAGTTACAGAAATAAGAATATTCTCACAGAGAATTGCACCTTAATAAATAAGCAACAACGTCAAATTGACCGTTAATCCGTCACACAAATATGCTTTACATTGATAATTACATATTAAAAAAACTATTCATACCTCATTGGCCGCGTTAACTCCAGGGGAGTGAAACGGGTAAACAAAGGCAACTTCTCTTCGTGTGTCTCTCGGTGCACTTACAAATGTAATAACATTACCAAAACCCTTAACGAGCTGCAGTTAGCTTGGTGTAATATCAAATAAAAACGTCTGAACCAACCGAACCTCAGAACAATAGTTCCGCTATATAAGCCTACATAAACAAATCAGCTTGTACACATATTTCAAAGTACAAGAAATGCAGATAAATATAAATATATAATAATATATTTAAACGTGGTTTCTTATCAAATTAAAACTATTCTTTTATGGAACTTAAATTATGCAACTGTCTCTGCTGGCAGCTACAGCGCACACTCTGATGTCAAACAAAGGAGATAGCAGTGCAGACTGTCTACACGTCAACACTGAAATAGGAGTTTTTCAAATGATCTGTTCTCAGTGACCTCAAACATGGTTTGTGTGTGGACAAAAGGCCAAAACATAGAAACAGTTAAGTTTTAAAGAATAGCGGTGTACGTGTGGTCTAGGCCTAACAGTAAGGATAAGTAAGGATACTCTGGATAAGAACGTCAGCTTCTGCTAAACAATAAAAGGCAAACATGTACTTTTTACGCTTGAAAGATGCAATTTCTTTTGTCAGAACATCTCTCAACACACAATTTATTGTTCCATCAGGTGCATCCCGGAAGCCCAGATCCCCACCCCAGCCTCCCAACCACACAGACATTCACATCATCCTCTCCCAGACGAAGGCCACCCCGGCTTGGGTCGGCAGCAGACAGCAAAATGCTTCACCCCATCACCGTAAACGCCACCATGGAAGAAGAGGAGGACACGGTGACTGACGTAACCCCACTGTCCACACCAGACGGCAGCCCAGTCCAATCCCTCAACCTGGGTGTAGGGAGGAATATGATGGTGGTGGAGGCGGAGTATCAGGGGGCTGGGGGTGTAGGTGTCAGGCAGCATCAGCATCAAGGGACTGGGGGGAGCGCTGCCACTGGTAATCTCAGCAGTATACCTCCGGAAGAGGAAGGGGGCTCCTGCGACCCAGATTTGGATTTAGGTGAATAAGTGGTGGTGATAAGCTCGGGCTGATTTTGGCAGCTGTGGTCAGTAGAGGAGGGACGGAAATATCTGAGTTAGGGGCAGTTCAATGTGTTTTGAGTATTTTCAACTGAAGATTTGTAACAAATCAGCCAGCAAACTAGGGATGTACTCTTCCATCTCATCTGACCTTTTTTCCTTTTCCCTCTCTAAAGCCTTACTCAGTCGCCTAGGGAATGACCTCACCATCCACTGCCCCAGTAGAGGCGGAAACAGGAAGAACTACTCGTTCAACAACGACGAGGTGCGGCACATTGACCGCGAGAACCAGAGGCTGCTGCACCAGCTGTCTCTCCGTTCACGACCTCGCAGCACAGGGGCAACCAGCACCAATAGCAACTCCCTGAGAAGGTCCAATGGACGGGGTGGGGGACCTCCTCCTGCCCGCCTCTACCACAGCGCCCTCAACCGGCAGCGTGAGCAGCAGCGCATCGAGAAAGAAAACCTGGTAGGTGTTCTTTTTCTGTTCTGTTGGGGGTGTGGATTTGTTTTAGTGTCACAATTAGTTTTTCTTTTAGTTGAAATCATCAAATTAAACTTTTTTTTTATATAGCAAATGTTTTACATAAAATGAAATTAAGTGTAAATAGACCATACTTTATATAAGGCCACACAATAACTCTTAATTATTAGTAAATGGTCTATTAAATCTATTAAACATAGGGTAACCAGATTTTCCCAGGTCAGTCCCGTATTTCAGTCTGTTTTTAGGTGTCTCGACTTATTATATACGTTTTGTCCCGTATTTTCCTGTATTTTGATTGGTCTGACCTACTGCCCTACTGTTCCTTTTTTTATGCAGTCTAACAAAGATCCAATCACATTTTACTTCTCACAAGCTGCCAAGCTTGGTACAAGGTATGAGGTGTGGGTGCATCAAGTGTGCCATGACATTTTGCTCAAATGATAAAACATGATATGTAATACAAAACAGGATTGTCCCATAAACATTAAATCCAGGCAACATTACAATGAATAAAAGTTGCAACTATTATACTAATTCACAGCCTCCACTATTTTAAAACAAAAGTAATGCTGCGCTTACTTAAACTGAGCTCTAGTCCTCTGTCATTTTGAGAATGTCTACTCCATCATTCCACCTCTCTATACAACAAATATTTTTTGGACCTTGATCAAATACACGGGGCTAATATGGAAAGACCCGGACAGACATTACTGAATCAAATAGGATGTTTTTTTTTTACCCGGAGCCATTATGTATAACAATTGGAGCTGCAGTGTGTTGAGTCTTTGAATGTATTTTTTTCGGCGAGCATGTTCGTAGTCAAAGTAGCCCATCCATCATCACCAGTACATCCAGAGATAATGGGCTGGTTATTGTGACTTTTTAAATTTTTCCCCCTCAAAGATTTCAGTTTGTTTTTCAATTGAATTGTTCACATTATAGGTCACATTAAAAGTGGAAAAGGTTCTGACATGATTTATCTTTGTCTCATTCTTTTACATCTTATACACACACACACACACACACACACACACACACACACACACACACACAGTGGGGAGAACAAGTATTTGATACACTGCTGATTTTGCAGGTTTTCCCACTTTCAAAGCATGTAGAAGTCTTACATTTTTATCACAGGTACTTTTCAACTGTGAGTGATGGAATCTAAATCCAGAAAATCACATTGTATGATTTTTAAGTCATTAATTAGCATTTTATTGCATGACACAAGTATTTGATACATCAGAAAAGTAGAACTTAATATTTCGTTTCAGAAAACTTTGTTTGCAATTACAGAGATCATACGTTTCCTGTAGTTCTTGACCAGGTTTGCACACACTGCAGCAGGGATTTTGGCCCACTCCTCCATACAGACCTTCTCCAGATCTTTCAGGGGCTGTCGCTGGGCAATACAGACTTTCAGCTCCCTCCAAAGATTTTCTATTAGTTTTAGGTCTGGAGACTGGCTAGGCCACTCCAGGACCTTGAGATGCTTCTTACGGAGCCACTCCTTAGTTGCCCTGGCTGTGTGTATCTCGCTATACCTGGCCCCATCCATCCTCCCCTCAATACGGTGCAGTCGTCCTGTCCCCTTTGCAGAAAAGTTTAGACCAAAAAGCTCTATTTTTGTCTCCTTAGACCACATGACCTTCTCCCATTCCTCCTCTGGATCATCCAGTTGGTCATTGGCAAACTTCAGACGGGCCTGGACATGCGCTGGCTTGAGCAGGGGGACCTTTCGTGTGCTGCATGATTTTAATCCATGACGGCGTAGTGTGTTACTAATGGTTTTCTTTGAAACTGTGGTCCCAGCTCTCTTCAGGTCATTGACCAGGTCCTGCCGTGTAGTTCTGGGCTGATCCCTCACCTTCCTCATGATCGTTAATGCCCCATGAGCTGAGATCTTGCATGGAGCCCAAGACCGAGGGAGATTGACCGTCATCTTGAACCATTTTCTAATAATTGCGCCAACAGTTGTTGTCTTCTCACCAAGCTGCTTGCCTATTGTCCTGTAGCCCATCCCAGCCTTGTGCAGTTCTGCAATTTTATCCCCGATGTCCTTACACAGCTTTCTGGTCTTGACCATTGTGGAGAGGTTGGAGTCTGTTTGATTGTGTGGACAGGTGTCTTTTATACAGTTAACGAGTTCAAACAGATGCAGTTAATACAGGTAATGAGTGGAGAACAGGAGGGCTTCTTAAAGAAAAACTAACAGGTCGGTGAGAGATGGAATTCTTACTGGTTGGTAGGTGATCAAATACTTATGTCATGCAATAAAATGCAAATTAATTATTTAAAAATCATACAATGTGATTTTCTGGATTTTTTAAAATAGAAATTACAGACCTCTACAAGCTTTGTAGGTAGGAAAACCTGCAACATCGGCAGTGTATCAAATACTTGTTTGTGTATATGTATATATGTTTGTGTGTGTGTATGTTATAGGGATGACATGTGGCTGGTTCTAGCTTTCTCTTAAATAAATGTATTTCATAATTCTTAAAATGGCCATCTTTGTGGTTTTAGTGTTCCATTTAATTGTTCTTTTTAATGTGAACATTTTTGTTGCTGTAGGATGTGTTGAAAAAAAATACACTTCTCAAAAGTATCCGTAAGATAGTGAAAATTATCGAGAGTCGCTACAATGTTATCCAGTGATCCTTAGACCAGTATTTTTCAACTCATTGCAAAAGGGAGCAGTTCATCCCTGATTAGTTTGAACTAGCCTACAAAGCATTTAAATGCCCATTACAAAGTGAGCAGGCAAAATACATGTACTTTATTTCTTATGGGATTCACATTCAACTGTTGGTCATAACAGAATGGCACAATCCTAAAACAAAACATGGCAAAAAATAAATAAAAAAAGAACTGACCCCTGTTCAAAATTCTGCATACACTTAGTTCTCAATACTGCGTATTCCCTCCTTTAATGACAGCTTGCAGTCTTTTGTAATAGTTGTCAACGAGGCCCCTAATTCTTGCAGGTGGCATAGCTCCCCATTTGTCTTGGCAAAATGCTTCCAGGTCATGCAAAGTCTTTGGTCCTCTTGCATGAACCGCACATTTGAGATCTCCTCAGACTGACTCAATAATATTAAGGTCAGGAGACTGCGATGGCCACTCCAGAACCTTCACATTTTTCTGCTGTAACCACTGGAGGGTCGACTTGGCCTTGTGCTTAAGGTCATTGTCGTGCTGGAAAGTCCAAGAGCATCCCATGCGCAGCTTTCGTTCAGAAGAATGCAAATTGTCTGCTTGTATTTTCTGATAACATGCTGCATTCATCTTGCCATCAATTTTCACGAGTTTCTCTGTGCTTTTAGAGCTCACACACCCCCAAAACATCAGTGAGCCACCACCACTTGCTTCACAGTGGGGATGGTATTCTGTTCACTATAGGCCTTGTTGACCTCTCTCCAAACATAGCCATTATGGTTGTGACCTTATAGCTCTATTTTGGTCTCGTCACTCCAAATTAGTGTGGCAGAAACTGTGAGGTGTTGTCAGGCATATTGTAAACAGGCTTTTTTGTGGCAACTCGACCATGCAGTACAAGTGTCGTCGTATTGTGCACATTGAAATAACCACACCATCTTTTTCCAGAGCTCCCTATATTTCTCCTGGGGTTACCTATTGGTTTTTCTTTGTTTGGCTGTTTTGGCTGAAATCATCTTTGCCATTTTTCACGTCTGTCACCTTGTGTGTCTGTAACAAGGCCAAACATTCAAGGGTATGTAAACTTTTGATCCGGGCTATTTGGGGGATTTCTGTTAGAATTATGATTTAAAAAGGAGCCAAACAAGGATGTGATAATAAATGGCTATATCACTATCTTAAATAAGAGAGTTTTTTGCATGATCAGTCATATATTCTAAATCAATGCCAGAGTTTCACAGTTTCTGCCAGGGTATGCAAACTTATGAGCACAACTGTATAATGAAATGACCAAAGTGAAAATACCAAAACAGACGAAACTGTTGGTAACGGTACGCATCCCGAGCATATGTAAATTAAGTGAAAGGGCAGATTTTGTGATTGGACAATAAACTTTCTATGGTTTTGTACTCGACCCTGTTTTACACTGGTTATTTTGTCACCATGTTTCTCTGGCTAGCCCCCCCTTTTAATTTTGTTATTTATAATGTAATAAATTTTCTCCGGTGGGACTCGAACCCACAACCTTCCAATCACCTCATGATTTTGTGCATAGTAAAAGACCAATGCCTCCTATTATACAAGTGTGACTTTTTTCGTCTGTCTGTGTGCTCATTTAAGTGTGTTATTTTTTGGTTGTTGGCCAAGATGTAAAATAATTTTCTGTAATCAAATATCTCAAAAATGGTCACCCTTGATGGAGTAAAAAAGGCTGTATGAAATAGACACCAGTAATTAGCTAGAGTATAATTTCTTAACGTTTGTAAATATATTGTACATCATTAATGATTCAAGGGAATCCAACAAAACTTGTTTTGGGTATTATATCTACTCTTTGCTTGATTCAAGAAGGTAAACATTTTTGTAATTGTGTTTGTTTCATTTCTCATTTCATTTGACTCCACCCCAATGTGATCGACAACAAATTATCTGCCTTTTTTTTTTCATTTTTATACCGCAGTGAAACAATGCCATGAAAGGCCACAATACAGTTGAGTGTAATGTTAATGCAAAATTAATTTTAATAGATTTGTATTGATTAGAATGGTGGAAATAATTCTGACATCTTTTGATATCTTTTTAATAAAGAGTTTTTTCTCGGAGCAGTTGTATTAGTAGTAATTAATATACAAAGGTTTTGTGTAACATATTGTTTGTGAATTTTAAAGCCTTTCATGCTCATTTTTTATTAAGGGTGTCATTTTGGATGTGCCTTTTTAGCCATTGTGTGTATGTATAGAGGAAGGGCCTATTCAGGGAGGATTGTTGGTGGGTGTTTGCTGTCAGTGTCTGAGAGCACTGGCCGGTCAGTGAAAGCAGACACGGTGCGGCCTCAGAGTGACGGCAGCAGGTGGTATGACAGTGGTAGAGGCAGTACAGATTAACATAGAGTTAATGTGCCCTGCAACTGCCAAACTTTACTACCACATCTCTGCACTGAGAGTTTTATACATGATTAGATCAATATCATTTTTTTTGTAGTACATTTACACATTGCCAGAATTGCACTTATTGTTAAAGATGTTGCTAGTGGTTGACAACATAGGGACTGAATACACAAAATGTACTATAAAGTCGAAATGCAACTTGACAGTTCCCATTTTGCATTTTTTTAATACTATGCCCAAATCACCTTTTGAAATCAATTGTCACCCTTTTAGCTTCAATTTTCCAAAGTCATCCTATGTCAAAAATCACCCATATCTGATACTGTTTTTGTGCAATATCTAGTCAGTCTGCTGGCTGGGACAGGCTGTACAGTACTCCAGCTGTCTTAAAGTGCTCTCTCACTTTCTTGCTTACTCACGCTTTTACTTTCCAACCCCTCTTGAGTAGTTTCCTCTCCCTCTTTCACTTTCCCTCCCTCCTTTCTTCCTCCCTATTCTTAGTGTGGTAATTGAATATGCTGTGTGACCCACAAATACCATCGCTCTCTTAAATGTACTCTCACTCAGTAAGTCACACACAGACAGACAAACTCTCACTTTCTCCATTTGACTACTCCTAATTTGTCCAGCTTTGGAGTTGTTCATCATAGTTTAGTCTTTTTCTCTGACTGGACACTATGATGATAAAAAATTGTATCACTTTATTTTAATGGTCTCAAGTGTTTGTAGATTAAGTTCATTAAGTGCCATCTACATTTCAACTAACCGTCCACTAACCTTGACTGCTATTCAAAAGATTAAACCGTAACCCTAGCACTTACACTAACTTTAACTGGTATTCTAACTCTAACTGGAACCTAAGAATTTGCATATCAAGATAGCATCTTGGTCATAATTTGGCCCTATCAAAATAAAATGAGGCTTAGGGTGGTCCTCTTGTCTGCCTCTGCACATGTAATAACTAGGAATTGTTTTAGATATAGTACAGGTCAGATCTGCCTCCTATGGACTGTGGGGGAGGATTCATAACCTTTCGCCTTGTTTCCATTCCCAGCTCCACCTGACATTCTCCTCTCCAAAGGGCGTGTTGGTACAAGCGTCACCTCAAGTGACATTTTGAACTACTGGTTGCGCAATGGTTATTTTTACTCTCAATTGGCCATGTTTTTATCTCTGCTTTTTAGGGCTCACAATCCTCCTTCCCCGTTTCAAGTCTCTGGTGTCATGGCTTCTGATTTCTGGGTAGTTAACGTGACTTACTGCATCTGATATTAGTTGTTAGTATCCCTTTTAACTGAAGCATTTGTTACTGTTCCTGGAGCAAAAACACATCAAAACAATATACAACCAATGGTTTAGCAGTTCAAGCACTGGGCGTCAGTCCGAAAGGCCAGATCCACTGTTAGCAGAATAGTAGTAACTGAACTAGCTTGTTTAGAACAATATATATGTATGTATATTTCCTGAGGCATTAAAAGGTGCCTACATTTATACCATAAAGTGTATAATATATGCTTTTTAAAACTAAAAAAGAGACCTGTTAGCTCTTTAGCATGACCGAATGGTTCAAGTAGGTTTCATTATTGTGTGATTGTGTGTAGAGGAGAGATGAGTGTGTGACCTTGTGCTATTTCTTTCCAATGAGTGCAAGGTCTTGGTTTAGGTCCAACCAACCAGTCCAAGTAGAGAAGCCCATAGTCTCAGATATCAGCAAAGGGTTGCTCTAGTGTAACGTCACATGGAATGGAAAAGCATGTACATTCTTATGTGTAAAAAGTGATGACATCATAGAATGTAGTCTGCATGCTCAATGGATTAAAGGTTCCCTATGCAACTTAATGCCACCCATTTGGCTGTGAGGTGTATATCAGTTCTATAACTCCCTTAGGATTTGTTATTGTTATTCCTAACTATGAGCATACTGACTGGTTTGATGCAGTGTCACCTCCAACCGTTGATGCTGGAACAATGAACACAGACTTTCGTTTCGAATGGGGTTAAACATGATGTGCCCTTTCCATAACTCCCCATAGTGTCCCCATAGCAAGTGAATTGAAACAAAACTTCGTTCAGCCTCTTCTAACCTGAATAAAGCTTAAAATTCCATAGCCTCAAAAAAGCACCAAAACAGGTCTCCTCTTTTATTATACTACCATAACCTCATTTCACAACGAAACTGAAAAATTAAAACTGGCATAGGAAGTAAACATCTGGTTCTATATGGTATTAATTGCGCTTAAACCTGCATTACGTGGAAGTATATAAAAAATCGCCTTTTCTGACTATTTCTAGTCTAGTGTTTGAAGTAATTGAATGGCGCAAGCCATATTTTATTAAAAAGAGGACATTCTCCTGATTAAAATGATGCCCTACTTGTACCTTGAAATTTAAATGAGTCACGTACATTATATTTCTTTTTTTTTACATACAACAGTGTCACTCATCTTGTTGTGAGTTTAGGTGTTTACTAATGTGGATGAGTATTAGTAAGTAAACCAGAAACTGCAATACCGACTTCTAGACAAAAGCGGAAGTTCGCCACTACGCTGGTACACAGAGTCTATTAGCCTCCCCCTAAATAAATCAATATAAGTCAATATATTTTCTGTGATTTCTTTTTTCGTCCATCTTTCCATCACATCTGAACTTCTTACTAATTCTATAGAAATTGTATTGAATCGTGTTCATTTGGCAGTATGTTTTTTTTGTTTGATGCTTTGAACGTAACTCACTCTTCTGAAGCGAGCTTTCTTCTGTAAATATTAGCTAACGTTTCTGGTGGTCGGAGAAGTAAATGTTTAAAATGGAATAGAACTGGAAAGCAACGGTAGGTTTTGCTAATCAATATACTCTTTGAGCTAGCCCACCACCATTTTTATAGAAATGTATGGGGGTTAAAACATTTTGAGGTCTTAAAAATATAATGTATGGAAATTGTTTAAACAAGTTGCAGTTCATAAATTTCTACTTGCACGACCTCGTGTAATATCAAAGTGATCCGTCTTTTTCTTTAAGGGAAGGCAAGAAAGCTAACTACAACTTTAGTTGTATAAGGAGACAGTGACCGAAAATAGGGAGTTGTATTTTTACCTATGTACCAACTATTGAAAATATTAATTTCCCGTTAATGACATGCTAGCTAACATTTGTATGTCACTAATAATCATCATAAACATTGACGACTTGATTAAATGATTAGCATAGCAGCATAGCATCATCTTCCGCTTATCCGGGGCCGGGTCGCGGGGGCAGCAGTCTAAGCAGGGATGCCCAGACTTCCCTCTCCCCAGACACTTCCTCCAGCTCTTCCGGGGGGACACCGAGGCGTTCCCAGGCCAGCCGGGAGACATAGTCCCTCCAGCGTGTCCTAGGTCTTCCCCGGGGTCTCTTCCCGGTGGGACGGGACCGGAACACCTTCCCAGGAAGGCGTTCCGGAGGCATCCGAAACAGATGCCCAAGCCACCTCAGCTGACCCCTCTCGATGTGGAGGAGCAGCGGCTCTACTCTGAGCTCCTCCCGGGTGACCGAGCTTCTCACTCTCTAAGGGATCGCCCAGCCACCCTGCGGGGAAAGCTCATTTCGGCCGCCTGTATCCGGGATCTTGTCCTTTCGGTCATGACCCAAAGCTCATGACCATAGGTGAGAGTAGGAACGTAGATTGACCGGTAAATCGAGAGCTTCGCCTTGCGGCTCAGCTCTTTCTTCACCACGACAGACCGATACATCGACCGCATTACTGCAGAAGCTACACCGATCCGTCTGTCAATCTCCCGTTCCATCCTTCCCTCACTCGTGAACAGGACCCCTAGATACTTAAACTCCTCCACTTGAGGCAGGCACTCTCCAGCAACCTGAAGTGGGCAAGCCACCCTTTTCCGACTGAGGACCATGGCCTCGGATTTGGAGGTACTGATTTTCATCCCCACCGCTTCACACTCGGCTGCAAACCGTCCAAGTGCATGCTGAAGGTCCTGGCTTGAAGGGGCCAACACGACAACATCATCCGCAAAGAGCAGAGACGAAATCGTGTGGTCCCCAAACCTGACACCCTCCGGCCCCTGGCTGCACCTAGAAATTCTGTCCATAAAAATTACGAACAGAACCGGTGACAAAGGGCAGCCCTGCCGGAGTCCAACATGCACAGGAACAAGTCTGACTTACTGCCGGCAATGCGGACCAAGCTCCTGCTTCGGTCGTACAGGGACCTGACAGCCCTTAGCAAAGGACCCAGGACCCCATATTCCCGAAGCATTCTCCACAGGATGCCGCGTGGGACACAGTCGAATGCCTTCTCCAAATCCACAAAACACATGTGGACTGGTTGGGCAAACTCCCATGAACCCTCCATCACCCTGTAGAGGGTATAGAGCTGGTCCAGTGTTCCACGGCCTGGACGAAAACCACACTGTTCCTCCTGAATCCGAGGTTCTACTATCGGCCGTATTCTCCTCTCCAGAACCCTGGCATAGACTTTCCCGGGGAGGCTGAGAAGTGTGATCCCCCTATAGTTGGAACACACCCTCCGGTCCCCCTTCTTAAAAAGAGGGACCACCACCCCGGTCTGCCATCCCAGAGGCACTGTCCCCGACTGCCACGCGATGTTGCACAGGCGTGTCAGCCAAGACAGCCCCACAACATCCAGAGACTTGAGGTACTCAGGGCGGATCCCATCCACCCCCGGTGCCTTGCCACCGAGGAGTTTCTTAACCACCTCGGTGACTTCAGCCCGGGTGATGGACGAGTCCACCTCTGAGCCCTCATCCTCTGCTTCCTCAATGGAAGACGTGACGGCGGGATTGAGGAGATCCTCGATGTACTCCTTCCACCGCCCGACGACATCCCCAGTTGAGGTCAACAGCTGCCCATCTCTACTGTAAACAGCGTTGGTAGGGCACTGTTTCCCTCTCCTGAGGCGCCGGATGGTTTGCCAGAATCTTTTCGAGGCCAGCCGATAGTGGAGGATTAAATGATTACTCGGTACAAAATGTTTTTCAAAAATTTATGAGAGATGTGGTTATTTCTCTAAAAATACATGATGAAAATATATTTTGGGGAGTATGCCCAGACCCCCCAAAACGGGGCTCATCCCCCCATCCATGATTTTCTAGTGATGTCCATGGATTCAACTTTGTCATTGAGCAAGTACAAGTACAGTACAACGAAATACAGTTTGCATCTAACAAGAAGTGCGAATAGAAAAGGGCAGAAAATTTACTTGTATTAAGTATAATGTATATTACAGATGTGGCATACAGATGTGCAATGTATAGATGGGCAATGAAGGCAAATGCAGTACAAATGGCAATTCTAAATGCCTCTAAACATCCTCTGCAATGTATTGCTAATGAAGCTGGCAAACATATACATTTAGAGATTAACATGTTATTATAGAATTCATTATTAAAACCCTTCTTTGATATTATTTTATTGTAATGGCTTTTTAAATGCACAAGAACAATATTTATTTAATGGAAGAATATCCAATCAGCCATTTTGAGCTAGAAACCAGGGTTGTGATTGGGATTGTTATTAATTGGGATAAAATTGTAAATCGGGATAATTTTGGCCAGGATAATCGTGGCATGAAATTCTCATATCATCCCACCCTTAGTCAGGGCAACGCCTCAGGTCAAATCAGCTTTAGCCCCAGAGCCCAGAACAGTAACAGTGCCACAGGACAGAGCAGCAGCACCGCAGCTAAAGCTCCAAAGCCACAAAGAATGATTTGCCCAGTTGTTGCAGCATTTCCCCTTATAATTACTTTAAGAAAACCTATCCATTTATGTATATAGCAAACCGGAAGCTGGGTTGCTCTGTTTGCAATAATGCAATGTGTCTTGTTGTTCATAAGGTACACTTTCTCAAGTGAATGGCAAAACTGCAGAGTTTGTCCATATGGGAACACAAAGCAGAAACAACTCACATCATTAAGAAACAAGTTATATGAACACAACCTTTCACATAGCCATAAAGTGGCAGTTGAAATTCTACAAAAGAGAACAGAAAGTGTTGTGCCGCAATGGGGCGAGTACCACATTCTAATGTTTCTTCTGAAGAAATAATCAACTTCATCGCACAAGAAATGCTCAGATGTTTGACTGCCAGCATTAAATCTACTACGTCTAATATTACCATTCTCATCGATGAGAGCACGTCTCTGAGGAAGACGTCATGTTTAATTGTCTGAGATGTGCAGTGAACAACTCTGAACCAACTACTTTCTTTCTAGACCAATATGAACTGTTGTCCACCAACACTGAAGGGATCACTGAAGCATTACTTAACTGTTTAAGTCTACATGGCTTTGATGATGCTTTTCTGAAGGAATGTTTGGTTGGGTTTTGTACAGATGGAGCTTCAGTAATGCTTGGGAGGAAGGCTGTTTTTGCAAAATTGAAAAGGATGTACCCTCATCTCATTGGATGGCACTGTCTCAGTCATAGGCTTGAGCTGTCTGTTGGGGATGCTGTAATGGTTTGCACTGAAATTAATCACTTCACTAGTTTTGACAAATTATACTCTGTTTATTGCCAGTCCCCCAAAAATCTAAGAGAACTGGATTCAGCAGCCTCACTATTAGGCATTCAGTTGAAAAATATTGGACGAGTCCTTGGTATTAGATGGGTGGCATGATCATATAGAACAGTTAAAGCTGTGTAGACAATGCATGGTACCTTATACATTCACTTCTCTATTGCGAGCAAAAATACAGCACGCAATGCAAATGAGAGATGCATGTTTGAGGACAGCAAAGCTGTCCTAGGAAGACGTTATAAAGAATATTGGCATTATGCTAAATGCTCTCAAGGAACTGAAAGATTTGTCTGAAAGTTTACAGTCAAGGGGTAAGACATTGTCTTATGCTGTACATCTATCTAATAAGGAGGCAAATAGATGTTTTGTCAAGAAAAGATCATGCTGCATCATATTACACACAGACAATTAAAGCAGTTTCAAGTGGATATTTCAAAGGAGTCACAGTGCAATATGACTCCAGACAGAGGGAGATTAAGCCCACTATATTCTATGAAGCCCTGGGAGGCAGTATGGTTGCACGAAAGGTGACCAATGAGGATGTAGCACTTTTTGACAAGATAAATGTCCTTCAGCCAAGTTCATGTTCAACTTCTTACCTGAGTTTTATGGAGAGGAGGAAACCAGTGAGCTTTGTGATCTTTTTGGTTTAAGTTTCTCCTCAGTCAAACAAGGCTACAGAAATTGCAAGGAACATCCAGACACCCCTGTTATGAATGGCCTAGTAAAACTGCAATAAACAGTTAAAACACTTGTCAGTAGTGCCGATTGTGAAAGGCATTTTTCTGAAATGAACAATGTCATTACACCTTTACGCACACAGCTAAAAACCGTGAATGTGTCTGTCCTGGTGTTTATTTCTGGTTGGGCTACCACTTGAAGCATGGGTTCCAACAAAGTAACAAAGAAAATGGCTTCTGAAAAGATGGTCTGCAGATTTTTTTGCATGTAGAGAATTGAATAACTCTGTCCAAATCTCTTCCTATGCACCACTTTGGGAGCTGTTTTGAGGTAAGCTGCCAACCCTCTGCCCCTGTTGAAGGTCAAGAGTTCCCTTACCCTCCAAATTCAAATGTAACCCCTGGTTGTAACACTATTTTCCAGCAAGAAATGGAAACAAGGAGCGTCTGCTTGGACACAACTTAGCTCGCAACCTTGGCACTGGGGATAGTGTCACTCCTGACACTCTGCCAGAGACTGTTTTTTAATGTTAACTGATGGTATGTAAGGGTTATTACCGAATATTTATTTTTATTTTTAGCCACATAGGGCACCTTTAACACAACTAACTCAGACACAGAGTTGAGTGACTCCTTGTGCCATTTCCTTCCAATGAGGACAAGATGTTGGTTTAGGACCAATCAATCAGTCCAAGCAGAGGAGCTCATATTGTATGAATGTATAAATAGTCAATGAGTTTGTTAGCTTGCACGTGGATGCACTGAGCAGGCTAGATACTGAGCCATGGGTAGCAGAAAATAACTGTCAAAAGACCTGCGTAACAAGGTAATGGAACTTTATAAAGATGGAAAAGGATATAAAAAGATATCCAATGCCAGTCAGTACTGTTCAATCACTTATTAGGAAGTGGACAATTCAAAGATCTCTTGGTGCCAAGCCAAGGTCAGGTAGACTAAGAAAGATTTCAGCCAAAACTGCCAGAAGAATTGTTCAGGATGCAAAGGAAAAACCCACAGGTAACCTCAGGAGAAATACAGGTTGCTCTGGAAAAAGATGGTGTGGTTGTTTCTAGGAGCCCAATATGATGATACTCGAACAAAAATTCGCTGCATGGTCGATTTGCCAGAAAAAGCCTTTACTGGGCCAATGCCACAAAAAAGCCCGGTTACAATTTGCCCAACAACACCTTGACATGCCTCACAGCTTCTGGCACAGTGTAATTTGGAGTGACAAGACCAAAATGGTTATTTAAGGTCACAACCATAAGCGCTATGTTTGGAAAGGGGTCAACATGGTCTATAGTGAACAGAATTACCAACCCCACTGTGATGCATGGTGGTGGCTCACTGATGTTTTGGGGGTGTGTTAGCTCTAAAGGCACGGGGAATCTAGTGAAAATGTATGGCAAGATGAATGCAGCATGTTATCAGAAAATACTGGCAGACAATTTCCATTCTTCTGCACGAAAGCTGCACATGGGATGCACTTGAACTTGCCAGCATGACAATGACCTTATGCACAAGGCTAAGTTGACCCTCCAGTGGTTACAGCAGAAAAAGGTGAAGAATCTGGAGTGGCCATCGCAGTCTCCTGACCTTAATATCATTGAGCCACTATGGGGAGATATCAAACAAGATGACCAAAGATTTTGCATGACCTGGAGACATTTTGCCAAGACGCATTTTTGCAGCTATACCACCTGTAAGAATTTGGGGCCTCATAGATAACTATTACAGGTGACTGCACGCTGTCTTTGATGCTAAAGGGGGCAATACATAATATTAAGAACTAAGGGTATGCAGACTTTTGAACATGGGTCAGTTCAGTTTTTTCTTTGTTGCCATGTTTTGTTTTATGATTGTGTCATTCTATTGTGACCTACAGTTGAATGTGAATCCCATAAGAAATGTGTTCTGCCTGCTCGCTCATGTTTTCTTTACACATGTACATATATTACCAATTATCCAAGGGTATGCAATCTTTTGAGCACAACTGTTGGTTTACTAAAGTAAATGGTTACTACCCTTTCTCACCAGGCTTTCCTACGGAGGCTAGAGTCTGTGAGGCCCACCCGTGGCATGAAGAGGGCAGAGCAGCTGGCAGACTATCAGCGCCATGCAGGATACCTGGGCATCGCCACCCCTTTACCTGCCATGGACAGATCGTCATCCAAAATGGAGCGAAACACCACCGGAATGTCACCAGGTAACCTCTCAGAAGAGCTGAGAGTCAGTAGAACTCAGTAGCTCTTAGAGATGTTTCTGTCATTGATTGGTGCAGAAGATCATGAGAGAGCAATGTGAAAACTGGTCATTGAAATACATACTGAAAACAAATTGTCTCCTTATTTCAAAACAACATGAGAAGAAGCTTTTGCGAATAAAATCACAATTTGTCGTCAGGTTGTCCTTTGTGCTGAAAGGGGCTACTTACATGCTAAATTATTTGTGACACAAAATGTCCTGTTGTGACACAAAATGTCTTATTACACCAGTCTATAATGTAAAACCATTCAACAAAAATCTTGACTTGTAATTAACTCACAATTCACCAAATACTACTAGGCAAGAGAAGTCCCTGAAAATAACAGAACACATTTAGTACTGTCTAAGATTTCTCACATTTTAGAGAGAATAATATTTTTCTTTTAATTGCATTTTAAATTTTGTTAATTAGTAACATATTACATCTTATTTCAGTTTTAGAAAAAAATAAACATAAAGGTTATTTTGGTCTTAGTTGTAGCTCACTTTAAGTTTGCGAATGCTTGGAATTTATTTTTTCCCCCCATTAATTATATTTATATCGCCCTGCTAACGTCATATGAGGTGTATTATAGCAGGCTCAGTTCTCATGTGTTCATGGCCTATACCTGTCATGTAGTAGCAATAGTCTGTAAATCAGTTGTGATATGGGAAACATTGATACAGTTACTTAATATGATGCTGACTTTGATTACAACCCCATTTCCAAAATGTTGGGACGTTGCGTAAATGTTTGAATTAAAAACGGAACACAATGATGTGCAAATCATTTAACCCTATTTTCAATAGGAAGTAGTACAAAGACAACATAACAAATGTTGAAACTGAGACATTGTATTATTTCTTTAAATATATTGTCCAGTATTTGATGCCAGCAACACCTTTCAAAAAAGTTTTGACAGAGGCAACAAAAGACTAGAACAGAAATCTAAACCTGGTGGAATATCACAGAACTAATTAGGTCGATTAACAACAGGTCAGTAAAATGATTGGGTATTAAAAGATCGTTCCAGTGAGGAGGGGTCTGTCAGAAGTAAGGTTGCAAAGGGTTGGAAGCTTTCCAGTAAATTTCCAGATTTTTAAACAATTACCTTGGGAAGTTAAGCCCTGGAATTTGGGAAAAATTCATCAAATTAGTTAGCTTATAACTTTTTGCCCGAATACCCCCAAGTATGCTGACAAGAGCATTCTGTCTGGTGCAGAGATCAACAAGGCCTATGGTGTCATCACTACCATGTCTCGCCACCTTGGCCTGTCTGGTGAAGTACACTTCCAAGAAAGGGCTTTGGGATGGAGATGCAATATGGTTGTGCCAACATATCTCCTCACCCACCTGGTCGAAGGGTATTCACATTCAAATTGGTGCAAGGGTTTAAGAATTACAGCTCTTTAATATGTAGCCTCCTGTTTTTCAAGGGGCCAAAAGTAATTGGACAGTTGACTCAAAAGCTGTTTCATGGACAGGTGTGGGCTATTCCTTCATTATTTCCTCATCAATTAAGCAGGTTAAAGGTCTGGAATGGATTCCAGGTGTGGCATTCGCATTTGGAAGCTGTTGCTGTAAACCCACAACATGCAGTCAAAGAGAAACATGCCATTTTTAGGCTGCAAAAAAAATTTATCAGAGAGATAACAAGAACATTAGGAGTCACCAAATCAACAGTTTGGTACATTCTGAGAAATAAAAATGTTTTGGTCAACTCTACAACCCCAAAAGGCCTGGACGTCCACGGAAGACAGCAGTGGTGTATGATTGTAGGATCCTTTCCATGGTAAAGAAATACCCCTTCATCACATCCAGCCAAGTGAAGAACACTCTCAAGGAGGTAGGCATATCATTATCCAAGTCTACCATAAAGAAAAGGCTTCACAACAGCAAATACAGAGGGTTTCACCACAAGGTGCAAACCATTCATAAGCCTCAAGAATAGAAAGGCCAGATTAGACTTTGCCAAAAACATCTAAAAAGCTAGCCCAGTTCTGGAACAGCATTCTTTGGACAGATTAAATTAAGATCAACCTGTACCAGAATGATGGGAAGAAAAAAGTTTGGAGGAGGCTTGGAACTGCTCATGATCCGAATCATACCTCATGATCCAAAGCATACCACATCTGTATAACACGGTGGAGGCAGTGTGTTGGCATGGCCATGCATGGCTTCCAATGGTACTGGGTCACTAGTGTTTATTGATGATGTGACAGAAGCACCTGGATGAGATCTGAAGTGTATATTGTCTGCTCAGATTCAGCCAAATTGAGCAAAGTTGATTGGACACTGCTTCACTTTACAGAATGATGCAAAACATACTGCCAAAGCAACCCAGGAGTTTTTTAAGGCTAAGAATTGGAATATTCTGCAATGGCAGAGTCAATCACCTGATCTCAACCCGATCGAGCATGCATTTCACTTGCTGAAGACAAAACCTAAGGCAGAAATACCCACGAACAAACATCTACTGAAGACAGCTGTAGTAAAGGCCCTTGGAAAGTAGGAAACCCAGTGTTTGGTGACGTCCATGCATTCCACACTTCAAGCAATAATTGCCTGCAAACAATTCTTGACAAAGTATTAAGAATTAACATTTTATTTATGATTGTGTTAATTTGTCCAATTACATTGGAGCCGGTGAAATGAGAGGACTATATGAAAATGGTTACAATTCCTAAATGTTTCATACAATTTTTTTTTTTCAACCCCTTGAATTAAAGCTGAATGTCTGCACTTCAATTGCATCTCGGTTATTTCATTTCAAGTCCATTGTGGTGGCGTACAGAGACAAAATGTTGTCAGTGTCCAAATATTTCCGGACCTAACTGTATGTCTACGTAAGGTAAACTGTTTTTATTTCTGTCTGCATATGATATTGTAAATACACTGATCAGCCATAATGTTATGACCACATGCCTAATATTATGTTGGTCCCCCTTTTGCTGCCAAAACAGTCCTAATGCATCGAGGCATGGACTCCACTAGACGTCTCAATCAATCAAAGTTATTCATAAAGCCCTTTTTACATCAGCAGTTGTCACAAAGTGCTTTTACAAAACACACAGCCTGAAACCCCAAGGAGCAAGCAACAATAATGTTGAAGCCCATTGTCTAGGAAAACACCCTAAGAGCTGAAATTTAGGAAGAAACCTAGAGAGGAACCAGGCTCAGTGGGGTAACCAGTTCTCTTCTGGCTGTGCCGGGTGAACATTTTAAGAGTACAAGTTGAAATAATTTGTAAATGCATTTGGGTTGTGTCCAGAGTCTATAAATCCTATGCCAGGTCAGAAGCATGACCAGATGGACAAGGACAGGGACAACCGGGAGGAGAGGGGGGTTATCAGACTGGCAGCTGGAATCGTCAGGTATCGTCTTTATCTGCAACACAGCCAGGGGGACTTGGGCAGTGGAAGCAACGAGTCTCTGAAGGTGTGCCGTGATATCAGGCACTAAGATGTTAGCAGCAGATCCTTTATGTCCTGTAAGTTGCAAGGTGGGGTCTCCATGGATTGGACCTGTTTGTTCAGCACATCCCACAGATGCTCAATTGGATTGATATTCATAATTTGGAGGCCAGGTCAACACCTTGAACTCGTTGTGTTCCTCAAACCATTCCTGAACCATTTTTGCTTTGTGGCAGGGTGCATTATCCTGTGAAAGAGGCCAATGCTATCAGGAATACCGTTGCCATGAAAGGGTGCACATGGTCTGCAGCACTGTTTAGGTTGGTGTTACGTGTCGAAGTAACATCAAAATTAATGGCAGGACCCAATGTTTCCCAGCAGAACATTGCCCAAAGCATCACACTGCCTCCGCTGGCTCGCCTCCTTCCCATAGTGCATCCTGGTGCCATGTGTTCTTCAGGTAAGTGACGCACACGCACCCGGCCATCCACGTGATGTAAAAGGAAACATGATTCATCAAACCAGGCCACCTTCTTCCATTGCTCCATGGTCCAGTTCTGATGCTCACATGCCCATTGTAGGGTTTTTTGTGGACAGGGGTCAGCATGGGCACCCTGACTGGTCTGAGGCTACGCAGCCCCATACGCAACAAACTACGATGCACTGTGTGTTCTGACACCTTTCTATCAGTACCAGCATTAACCAGCAATTTGAGTTACAGTACCTCGTCTGTTGGATCGAACCACATGGGCCAGCCTTTGCTCCTCACGTGCATCAATGAGCAGTGGCCGCTGATCACTGATTTTCCTTCCTTGGATCACTTTTGATTGCTACTGACCACTGCAGACCAGGAACACCCCACAAGTGCTGCAGTTTTGGAGATGCTCTGACCCAGTCATCTTAGCCATCAAAATTTGGCCCTTGTCAGAGTCGCTCAGATCCTTAAGCTTGCCCATTTTTCCAGCTTCTAACACATCAACTTTGAGGACAGAATGTTCACTTGCTGCCTAATATATCCCACCCACTGACAGGTGCCATGATAACGACATTATCAGTGTTATTCACTTCACCTGTCAGTGGTCATAATGTTATGGCTGATCGGTGTATATCCAATGCAAAAATGCATCTACATTTAAATGGTATTTATATTAATTTGCATATATTTCTGTTATTTCCCATATTCCTGTTAAATCCCATGGAAAGTTTCTACCTCTGAATATTCCCTAAAATGTACAACCCTAGTTAGAAATTAGGATGTGGAGGGTTCACCACTCAGTGAAAGACTGCGCGGACAAATAGTGTGACAATTTAAGAATAACATTCATCATCTATGGTACATCATGTCATTAAAAGATTCAGAGAAACCCGGGGAAACCTCTGTATACAAGGGACAAGGCCAAAAACAGTATTGGATGGCCGTGATCTTCGGGACCTCAGATTGCACTGCATTAAAAACAGTCTTGATTCTGTAGTGGAAATAACTGCATGGGCCAATTATTTCAGGAACACTTCCAAAAAACATTGTCTATGAACACAGTATGTCAATGCATCCACAAATGTTAGTTCAAACTCTACCAAGTAAAGAAACCATATATAAAGTAGATCCAGAACCGCCACCGCCTTCTCTTGGCCTGAGCTCATTTAAGATGAACTGAGGCGAAGTGCAAAACTGTCTTGTGGTCGGATGAATCAAAATGTGAAATAATTTTTGGGAATCATGGATGCCGCATCCTCCAGATTAAAGAGGAGAAGGAACATCCAGCTTCTTATCAGCGCACAGTCCAAAAGCCAATCCGTGTTGGTATGGGGGTGCATTAATGCACGTTGTGTCGTTTTCACGTCTGTGAAGGCGCCATTAATGCTGAATAATATATACAGGCTTTGGAGCAACATATGCTGCCATCCAGACAATGTCTTATTCAAGAAAGGCCTTGCTTATTTCAGCAAGACATGCCAAACCACATTCTACACATACTACAACAGCATGGCTCCATAGTGAAAGAGTCTGGTGCTAAACTTCACCTATAGAAAACATTTGGTGCATTATGAAATGAAAAGTACGACCAAGGAGACCCCGAATTGTTGACCAACTGATATATCAAGCAAGAATGGGAATACATTTTCTTTGAAATGTGTTACAGGCATCAAATTCAAAATGAATTTCAACATTTGATACGTTGTCTTTGTACTATTTTCAATTATATATAAGGATAAATGATTTGCACTATATTGCACTCTGTTTTTATTTGCATTTTAGGCAGCTTTTTTGGAAACAGGGTTGTATAATTTAGCGTTTTTCTTAAACTTGTTTATCTTATATTATCCAAACTGGTGAATCTTATTCTCCATTTTCTATTTAAACAAGAACCCAATGTGAGCAATTTTTTAAACATTGAATCTCTCTAAAATCACTATTGATTTGCAATACATATTGTATTGGCACCCAACTATCATGATAATATCATAATGTGAGCTCCATGGCAATTTATAGCCAGGTAAATCAATTTTGACCCCTTATTGTTCCCTCAGGAAAAAGTCCCCGGCGTGGTAGTACCAACCACCATCAAAATGCCAGGACATCATCTACCAACACCCCCACTCTCCTACCCAGATACGCCAGTGCAGAAATGTCCCATTCCTGAGAGCTGTGCCCAAGGAGGAGCATCATCCCCCAACTCTCCCACCCCCTCCAAGTCCTGCTTGGGGATAGAATTGGATTAAGTTGCCCCTCAGTGCGGTCCCAAGTTAGGTTTTGCATTTTTTCCCCAGGAAGGGTAATTTTAGGATTTTGGGGGTGTCCTACAGAATAAAGCATCCTTTTCCGATAAGCGTTAAAACTAAAGAATTGTTCTACACTCAATCTCCAGTTTGCTGTCATCCGATGTAACTTATTTAACACACTTTTGTAATTATTACGTTTTAGTGCATATTAATAATAACCAAAGCAATCTGATGGTCAGTTTCCAAGAGTTGGATAACAATTACTCCTGGCCTAAAAGATTTTTCCCTCTTGTACTTCTCTTTTGATTTCATGACTAGGCTTGATTTTGAAGCCAGTCCTGTATGATATACGAGTGATTGCCATTAGTCCACCATTCTCATATTTTTTTTTAAATTGAGGTTCAAGGCTTGCTGCTCTAAACACTTATGAACTTTGCTTCTCTCGTAATTTAAAGTGTATCATTTCACCCTTGATATAGTGTAATATGGTTCAGGGACCAGAAACATTCCTTGGTCAGCATTGCAGGCAGTCCTATCTATGTGCTCAGTGAATCTAGTACTAAATTTGCCGTACTGTATTCATAGTTTTCAGAACTTTGTGCTACATTCTAATGAAAAATGAGGGAGTTCTTTCAGATCAAGTAAAGAATTTGCTAAACATCATAGGAGTAAAGTCATATATACTGTATATGTTTATTTTTATTGAGATGTGAATGTTTTGCCGTTTTCCAATTAAACTGCTTGTTGCACACACCAGTCTTGTATGCCTTAAACTATGTTCATTGTTATTTTCCACTTTACTGGAAGCCAGTTAGCTGCCCGCATGTAAAAAAAGACAGCTGACACATCTGCCCTAGTGCCGATTCAGCACACTTCAGTCCTATTAATAAAGCAAAAATGACCCCCAAACCATTATAGAAATGTGAATGACAGATTAACCAAAACAGAGGCCACATTGCATATCGTTCATATAGATTTTTATTTAAAGAATGTTTCAGATGGCATACATAATGTGGGATAACAAGAACATAAGGTCCTTGCAGGATAACGACCACTTATGAGTTCCTTTGATTGGCTGAGAGAACTGAGAAGAGTGGATACAATCTGTTTTTGCAGCAGTCGTTTTTTTATTTGGACCAGATGGACAGTCCACTCGGAGGACTGGCTGTGCGTTTTCCTGCAAATCTTGAGTAAGATAAATACAGGTTGAAAGTTGGAACGTTGCTCCCATGACCAAATACACTGGCGACAAGGATAATGCATAACCAACTCCTGGGCTGGTTCAATAAAATAAACACCAACCCTGATTATTCACCCGAGCTTTATCATTCTATGAAAATTAAGACAAGAGGGTGAAGGGTTTCCTTAGCGAGACTTGAATGTTTATGTGTACTTCTTGATCTCGTCATAAAGCACCAAGACGAAGGCGCCACCCATGCCTCGGATCACATTGGACCAGGCCCCTTTGAAGAAAGCTTTGCCTCCCTCGTTCTTCAATATCTTCCTCCAGCAGTCGATTGTGCCAGTGTACATGATGTCCACTATTGAAAAAGATTCATTGATTATTAAAATGTGACAAATTAATACTGTATGTGACGTTGCTGTGCATAACCTGAATGTGTGTACACTTAAAATATTTCCCAGGATAATTTACAGTAAATACACTAACTAAATGAATCCAAGAATAAGCACAACTGGCTCACCTGTTTTGCGTCCTGACTGCATCATCATACGACGTCTGACTGTGTCGAATGGGTATGAAATGATACCAGCGGCAGCAGTCACGCTCTGGGCAATCATCCAGCTGATGAAGATATGTGTGTTCTTCGGGTCAGGCAGCATACCTAAACAATGACGAGAAACACCATTGACAGAAGTTTTTTTTTTGTTTTTTTTTTACACAAAATCCTAATAGCATGCAGCTACGGTTTGACTGAAGCTAAAGTGCCTCACCCTTGGCTGTGTCATAGACTCCAAAGTAAGCAGCTCTGTAGATGATAATGCCCTGGACAGACACATTGAATCCCTGGTACAGGCCCTTGATACCGTCAGCTTTGTAGATTTTGGTTAAGCAGTTACCAAGACCGCTAAACTCTCTATCAGGTCCGGTTTTCCCAATATCCGCTGCAAGTCTGGTTCTGGCAAAGTCTAGTGGGTAAACGAAGCAGAGAGAGGTGGCACCTGCAGCGCCACCAGATGCCAGGTTACCAGCAAACCAACGCCAGAACTGTGTTTTCTGATCTATTCCCCCGAGGAAAATCTTTTTGTACTTGTCTTTGAAAGCGAAGTTGAGGGCCTGGGTGGGAAAGTAACGGATCACATTGGCCAGGTTTCCTCTCCAGAAGGAGATAAAGCCTTGCTCCTTAGGGATCCTCCTGACGCAGTCCATGATCCCTTTGTACTGCTTTTCCTTTGTGATCTGTTGGCTGGCATGTTGGACCTGATTAGTGGAACAAAAGAAGAAAAGGCGTTTTATGCTTCAGAGTCAAATCAGCAACAGGAGAAAAAAATCCATTGTGCTTTAGGCATTATTGCAAACCACAAGTAAAGTTTATTTGATAAGATATCAACATTATTTAATTTGATGTAAAGCAAAATTCCTAATGAACTTGGTGTTCATATTCATGGTTTGAATTCACAAATTTCTGCATTTTCGTTCATAATCAGACATTGTCAATGCTTTGCTAGTCCACAGCACACAGCCTCAAGTCACTTGAGCAGTCTGTGAGTATTGGGTTGCATGATGATATATTTAGCTATAGTTATAGTAGCTACAGTTATATCGTTGCGTTAAACATTCTAAAGAAACATTCTAAAGAACATGGATATTGTTATGAAGATTAATAAACTTAATATTACTGGAATCAAAACATTACGTGTACTTTAAATCAACAAACAAATACTGAATCAAACAAATGTACTTTCTGTTATTTATAACTTTTATTCCATGACCTGATATTCATTTGATTCTGGTTCAGTCCAGACCAAAAGGCCAAATCCAGAGTACTATCGAATCTCATTTTTAAAAAAGCACCATAGCACCTTGGACAGCGACTAGTCACGTGTCGTGTCGTCTCCACCGTATATTTCTAATATCAGTAAGAAAGCCATTTGACGTATACATTTACACATATTTTTATGGTTAATTAAGTGTTAATTCTAAATACTCAATGAATAATCTAATATATTAACTTATGTCAGCTGCAGGAAAATAATGACACTTACCTGGAGCAACAATTTTACTCTCTCAATTGGAGCAACAGCTGTCTTTGAGATAGCAGCAGCAACACCACCAGCCAAAAAGTCCTTAAGGAAGCTAATCGCCGCGTCCGTCATGTTTGGAAGTTCCTCTTAAAGTAGAGGTCAAATACTAAATGCTCCAGTTAGCCCAAACCTGAAAGCAACCCAAAGCCCCACCAAATGGACGAAGCCCTCCACCACGCCTAATATATCTGGGCTGTTTATCGCGAGAATTTGTGGGTGATGGATATGCAGTCTGTCGAACAGTCCGGCGAGGCTAAATAAATATCCTAGGTTAAGGTTCAAATCTACGCCATGTCAATTAAATAAAGTTTCAAGGAACTCTTGGGGACGTTTAAAGGGCATAGTTAAGTAATTGTTTAAAAGTAATTATTGAATGGCACAATGTTATCTATTTATTTAACTAATAAGTATATATAGAGTGCAAGTATTCAAACCCCTTCGCTTTCACACATTTTGTTACGTTACAGCCTTATTCTAAAATGTATTAGGCTACATTTATTATTCCCCCTCTTAAATCTTGACAGAATTCCTTTGACCTCTCAGCTGTAGTACCTTACGTAAACATGTGTGTTCCTTTTAAAGTCATGTCCAATCAATTGAATTTATAACAGGTGGACTTCAATGAAGTTGAAGATATCTCTCAACTCAAGGATGATCAATGGAAACAGGATGCAATTTCGAGTGTTATATGAAAGGGTCTGAATACTTATGTAAATGTGATATTTATTTTTTTATTTTATTTAATACATATGCTAAATATTCTAAAAACCTATTTTGCTTTGTCAGTATGGGGTTCACCTTCCAACAGGACAACACTGTCAAGACACTAAGCACACAGCCAAGACAACGCAGGATTGGCTTCCGGTCAAGTCAGTGAATGTCCTTGACTGGCACAGCCAGACTGACACACTTGAACCCGACAACTCCAGAGAGAAGTGACGTTGGCTGTGCCAACACTGAGGAAATGACACTTTGTTACAATGTAAAGTAGTGAGTGTACAGCTTGTATAACAGTGTAAATTTGATGTCCCCTCAAAATAACTCAACACACAGACATTAATGCCTAAACCGCTGGCAAAAAAAGTGAGTACACCCCTAAGTGAAAATGTCCAAACTGCGCCCAATTAGCCATTTTCCCTCCGAAAGTGTCATTTGACTTGTTAGTGTTACAAGGTCTCAGGTGAGAATGGGGAGAAGTTGTGTTAAATTTGCTGTTATCGCTCTCACACTCCCTCATACTGGTCACTGGAAGTTCAACATGGCACCTGATGGCAAAGAACTCTCTGAGGATCTGAATAAAAAAAATTGTTGCTCTACATAAAGATGGCCTAGGCTATAAGAAGATTGCCAAGACCCTGAAACTGAACAGCAGCACGGTGGCCAAGACCATACAGCGGTTAAACAGGACAGGTTCCACTCAGAACAGGCCTTGCCATGGTCGACCAAAGAAGATGAGTGCACATGCTCAGCGTCATATCCAGAGGTTGTCTTTGGGAAATAGACGTATGAGTGCTGCCAGCATTGCTGCAGAGGTTGAAGGGGTAGGGGTCAGCCTGTCAGTGCTCAGACCATACGCTGCACACTGCATCAAATTGGTCTGCATGGCTGTTGTACCAGAAGGAAGCATCTTCTAAAGATGATGCACAAGAAATCCCGCAAACAGTTTGCTGAAGACAAACAGACTAAGGACATGGATTACTGGAACCATGTCCTGTCGTCTGATGAGACCAAGATAAACCTATTTGGTTCAGATGGTGTCAAGTGTGTGGCGGCAACCAGGTGAGGAGTAAAGAAACAAGTGTGTTGCCTACAGTCAAGCATAGTTGTGGGAGTGTCATGGTCTGGGGCTGCATGAGTGCTGCTGGCACTGGGGAGATACAGTTAATTGAGTGAACCATGAATGCCAACATGTACTGTGACATACTGAGGCAGAGCATGATCCCCTCCCTTCAGAGACTGGGCCACAGGGCAATATTCCAACATCAAAAAACGACCCCTAACACACCTCCGAGACGACCACTGCCTTGCTAAAGAAGCTCAGGGTAAAGGTGATGGACTGGCCAACCATGTCTCCAGACCTAAACCCTATTGAGCATATGTGGGGCATCCTCAAACTGAACGTGGAGGAGCATAAGGTCTCTAACATCCACCAGCTTCGGGATGTCGTCATGGAGGAGTAGAAGAGGACTCTTGTGGCAACCTGTGAAGCTCTGGTGAACTCCATGCCCAAGAGGGTTAGGTCACAGTAGTGACTCATAACAACAAAACACAAGTCCTGAAATTAAATTAGATTTGAATGATGATGCTTCAAAGGGCTAAACATTCTGTCTGCAATTGGCTGCTGAGAAAGTACCCTTAAAGTTTCATAGAAGTCATTCACTGTTATGTGCCTTTCCAAATATGGAAAGCCTCCAATTCTTTTTGCATAAACCAGCTACATCCTTATGATCTAGACGCGTATGTAGGTTTCTGCCTAAGTAACTGCATTTCAATTTTTTTCGAGCAAATGTGCTTCAAAACCTGCGTTGTTCTTTGTTGTTTCAGCTTGTGAATCTATATATGCACTTTTTGAGAACCACGAGGGGTTTCATAAAATACGTGCTATTGATTGATTGATTAAATAATGGACTTTACAAGCTCTTATGCGATCCATTTGTTGTAAGACGATATTTAAAATGCTTGGTTCAGTTCTTGTCCTGCGTAATCGGGCCAAATCCTTTCAATTGAGTAATGGCGCAAAAACTTTGAATTGTAATAATCTAGTGACTTTGTGACATCTTTCATCAATATAACCTCCAATTTGATCGATCAATCATTCAAGAAATTGCTATTGCAGTTTGTTCTAATAATCCTGTTCAAAGGTCTGCTCATCAGCGTAATTACAAAAAGCACTTTTGTGTTGTGGAGCCAATTGAATACATAGTGAATGCTAAAAAGAGAGACTTTCCAATATGTCCCAATATTGAAGTCCTTACAGCAGCTTTTAAGTAGACAGGAAATTGTTGATGTAATTGTTGAGAATCATCGAGGACAGCAGCATTTTAAAATTGAACCATCATATCAATACACGTCCCCTAGAGATGGTTCACATTTTAAGGAGAACAGTTTTCTTTCTGGTGAAGAGCTAAGGATACTCTTAAGTGTTTGTGACTTTCAGGGAAGTCAGGTGCTGCTTACGATGTTAAAAAGCCAACATATCCCTCAGGAGAAACTGAAGAGAGCCTCAAGAACATGCGGAAAGCACTACTGTCTGATGTAAAGAAAAGGAACGACAGAGAGGCCATGAAGATAAAAATAGAGAAGACATTTGGGTACAGGAGACATGAAGTAGTCCGTGATGCACCGATGGTAGAACACTTCATGGCCAGATGGCCTGCACTCTTTGAAGTCAGTGAAGAAAGAACCATGCCCATCACATTGAAACATGTTTGTAAAATGGGATTGGTTGTTGGTGCAGATCAAAGCCGGTGTAAATTGTATAATATTTGCTAATGTATGATTCTATTAGTTATCTTGTCATCAATGTTTTTGTTTTCAGTGCATGATTACAGTTTTTTTACAGTCACAAGGACACATTTCCCAATACTTAGGTCACTTTTTCAAAACTTTTCACACAGTTCTCCAAACCAACTTTCAGCCTGGCACAGCAGTTAATTTCACTTTCAAAATGCACTAAAACTACCAAATCACTTCATACATGTCTCAAATCAATTCATTCTTCTGGAACACTAGCAAAGGTTGACAGACAACAAACACACTTTGTCACCCACAAAAGAATGACCTAAAAAACACTAAAAACAGATAGCATTTTACAATGTTTTCTTGTGTAAAACAAGGACAGATCTCTGTTTATATTTCACTGCAATATATGTTACTGGAATGTTACAGACATAATGCAGAAAGCCACAATATGTTTTATGTCTTTTATTAATTGTAATTTTTTTGCACTGAGTAATTCCGAAATACAAGAATTTGTATAGACACCATCCACTGATACAGATACAATAATAATGCTAATCCACTCTGTCTTCTCCATTTGGCCACAGGTTCTCATCCACATCACATCTTATGTCATCTAGGGCAATACACCTAGGAAAGAATCTTCTGGCAAGCCTGATCCATCCCTGACAATCTTCTGCTGATATGTCCAGGCATCCAGCATTCATTGCGTCCATGAGGGATCTTTGATCATGTGGATGGTGATCATAGACCTTCCACCTCCATGAGGAAAATAATTCCTCTATGGAGTTGAGGAATGGAGAGTAAGGTGGAAGGAAAAGTGACACCATTCTGGGATGGGCTGCAAACCACTTGTGACTGCACGGGAGTGGTGAAATGCCACATTGTCCCATACAATTATAAATCTTGGCTGATTTCTTCTCTCTCCATCCCTTTCCTCACCTAGCACAACCCTTCCATAGAGGTCATGCAGGAACGCAAGGAGACGTTCAGTGTTTTATGGCCCAATTAGTGGTTTGTGTAACAGCAGTCCATCAGTGGATAATGCTGCGCACATTGTGATGTTGCCACCCCTCTGGCCCGGGACATCCACTGTAGCTCTCTTCCCAATCATGTTCAGAGTTCCTCTCAAAAGGCACAGTGTACAACTGTTTCATCCTTACCTGATGTTTTTTCAGGACTCTAGATATAGTTGTTATGCTTACACTGTGAATATTTGCAAAAGTAATGTTGTCTGCCAAGAGTCTGTCTCGAATATCAGTGAGTTTTATTCCATTGTTTCTGATGACCATATCAACAATGGCAGTTTCTTGCACATCAGTGAACATCCTTCCTCTCCCACCTGTGTGAGGTAACCATTGAGTCCTAAGCAGATATGCGAAAGCAATTACACACAAGTCTATTTACTTCTGTAATGTGCAACTCAGTCAAATGGCCTTGCAGAATACAAGTTACCTGTTGGTTTGCTGGAAAACTCTAACAGTAGATGCCACTGTTGAGCGTTGCAGATTTGGCTGCACTCTCTGACCAGCCTCTCTCATTGAGAGACCATGATTAACTACATGATCAATTACAGTAGCTCTGATCTCATCTGAGACTACAGCTCTTGATCTTCCTCAAGAGAAAAAAACTGTAAGTTATTTTCTGTATTTTACCTTAGTTTGTTTTCAGCTGTATTCAGATTACCAAAATTTGTGCTGTCCTTTTGGAAACCATCTGGTTCTTTCTAGTCATGGAAGCATCTCTAACCTGTTTCCTATCTACCGTTTTTAAATTAAATGTGTTTAATTTCCATTCAGGTCAATGCTGAGTTTAAATGAGTCCCCACAATCTTGCTCCAGTCCACATTCCTGTCTCAACTTGATGTGCACTCAGAAAACCTGCTGAAAAAGAGGCCAGCTTAGAAGAAGACTCAAATCAGTCATGGCACTTTTTTGTAAGTGTTTATTCTATTTAAAAATACATTCATTCATGTGTGGTTCAACACCAATGGGTGACTGAACTCTAGCATGTGTTGAAATTATACTTTCTTTTAGGATGGCAACGTAGATGTCGGATGAGAATACATCATAAAGGGAGTGTGTGTGGACTTGTGCGCAGACCCAGATAACCTTGTCAGGGAATATGTGGTATGTTAATTCATGTTTTATTTTTTATTCCTCTCCTTTTCTGATACATTTACATATAGCAGACAGTCTTATTTGGAGTCAATTATAGTAAGTACAGGAATATCTTCTGGAGCAACTTGGGGTAAAGTACCGTTCCAAAGAACAACATTTGGCTAGACAGGAATCAAACCTTCCAATTACAAGTCTGACTGCCTAACCACTGAGTCACCTGACACCCGGTCATATTCTGTTACTACTTATTGTATTACAGTGTCCTCTCTAACCTTATTTAATTCTACTATTAGAAGTACTGTGTACTACTATGGATAATATTTCTATACCAAATTAAATACTAAAAACTTTCTGATTCTGACTAGTGACATGTTCCCAGTTCACATGAGTGCTGAAGACAATGTTCAAATTTGTCTCAAATGTAATACGATTAAATTGTTGCTTTAATAAAATAGCTTGTTTTTAACAACTTCTTATTTTTACATTTGTAATAGGTGTTCTTAAAAATGTACAGTGCTTCTTGATTTGGTTGACAATTCTACAGACAACAGTCTGAGTCCCTAAACGTGAAAACGTAAATAATTCACTTTGTAGGATTGACATGTTTTACATTGTCTTCTGTAGGGTTTGGATGAAAAGTCCATCAAGACAGCCATTGAGGAGTCTACTGTTGGTATCTATGTTATCAAAGATCACCCTGCAAGCAATGAACTGGAAGATACAGGAATTGTCCTTGAAGGAGTCAAGGTGCTTTGGGATCTGGAAAACGTGGCATTAGCTGTCGCTATGCTGTTTGGTTTAATGTATGCTATGAGCCTCAGTTTCCCTGATGAGCTTCGTTACACCTTTGAAGTCATAAAGAATGTTTTTATGGAAATTAATGGGGTCAGACTTTCTAACAAAGCCCTTACATTTAAAAACATGGCTGTTTCACTAAACTGTGTAGCCGTCTGAGTTGTTTTGCCGGCTGATGTATAGGGAGTGTTGGTTTTATTTTTGTATTTGGAGGATTTAGATTGTATTCAAAAGTCTTACAGAAGTGTACATGTTAGAATAAGATGTCTTCTCAAAATTGTATACAGGTTCATTGTTCTTGAAATTATCCTGTATGTGAGTTCAGTTCAACTTGTAAGTTGTGGTTATTTTAGAAAAACAAGTTGAAATGCAAATATCGCGTTTAAGTGCATACTTAGTTGTTCTATACAATGTAAGAGAAATTAAGCTTTGATTAACAAAATGCATTTTTGAAAGGGCATCTTTGGAGATAAGCTTTCTCTAAATCAGCTTATGAACCCAGTAAAAAAGCAGAACACTTATTCCCGTTTAGTTTGCTGAGCATGTGTTAAACAAATTGTTTTGAAAATGTGTTGCACCTAAGAGGTTAGGGTAGTGCATCTATGTCCTCCATGGAAAGAAATTGGTTTCTCCAGCGCAATGCGGTTCTTGCTGTTACCATGTGAAAGAAAAATGTGTTTCTCAACAACATAATGCCTTCCTAAAGACAAATAACATTTATGAAATACTCCAGTCCAGTTTCAGATCCCATCATAGTACTGAGACTGCACTCGTGAAGGTAACAAATTACCTTCTAATGGCCTCAGACAAAGGTTCCCCATCCGTCCTGTTGCTTCTTGATCTTAGTGCTGCTTTTGACACTTGATCACTCCCTTCTCTTAGAGAGACTGGAAATCCATATTGGGCTAAGTGGACATGTTCTAGCCTGGTTTAAATCTTATTTATCTGAAAGATATCAGTTTGTTAGAGTGGATGGCATATCCTCTGACAAGTCAAAGGTATGCTTTGGTGTTCCTCAAGGCTTGGTTATGGGCCCATTATTGTTCTCACTATATATGCTCCCTCTGGGCGATGTAATCCAAAATCACAATGTAAACTTTCACTGTTATGCTGATGACACACAGTTATATATTTCAATGAAGCATGGAGAAGCCCCTAAATTAGCTACTTTGGAAGCATGCGTTTCAGATATTAGGAAGTGGATGACAGAGAATTTCTTGCTCTTAAACTCAAGGAAAACAGAAATGCTCGTTTTAGGACCCAATAAACAAAGAGCGTTGTTAGCAGATCTCACTGTGAACCTCGACGGCTGCATGGTCGTATCCCAAAAAACTGTAAAAACCTTGGCGTTACCCTTGACCCTGACCTCTCCTTTGAAGAACATATAAAATATGTCTCAAGGGTTGCTTATTTTCATTTTTGAAACATTGCAAAAATTAGAAACTTTCTATCAAAAACTGATGCAGAAAAATGTATCCATGCTTTCGTTACTTCTAGACTAGATTACTGCAATGCTCTTCTCTCTGGTTATCCAGACACATTAATAAATAAACTTCAATTAGTGCTGCACACGGCTTCTAGAATCCTAACTAGAACAAAGACATTTGAACACATTACTCCTGTCCTAGCGTCCTTACAATCAATCAAATGTATTTATGAAGCCGTTTTTACAACAGCAGTTGTCACAAAGTGCTTTACAGAGACACCCGGCCTTAAACCCCAAGGAGCAAACAACAGTAGTGTTGGATTTCACTGGCTAACACTGGCCTTACACTGGCTGCCTGTTAGGGCTGATTTTAAGGTTTTACTCTTAACTTATAAATCAATACATGGACTTGCTCCTACTTACCTTGCTGAAATGATCCAGCCATACATACCAACACGTAACCTACGATCGCAAGATGCAGGCCTTTTAATTGTATCTAGAATTTCTAAGCAAACAGCTGGCGGCCGGGCTTTTTCTCATAGAGCTCCACTACTGTGGAATGATCTGCCAATTAAGGTTAGAAATGCAAACTCAGTGCAAACTTTCAAGTGTCTACTAAAAACCCATCTCTACAGCACGGTTTATAATTAGGTGTAGCCTGGCCCGGGGGCGTGAAGGTGACCAGTAGGCTTGATACTGTCCACCCTTGCTGTCTTGCCAGGTGGGCTCTCGTCGCCACTGGGATGCCCTCCCTCCAATGCCTTTCGGGGGAAGAGTCACTCATTCAGGGTGGTTGCGGTTGGTGGGTGTCCCTTTGGTTGATGCCTGGCAATGTGGGTGGATTGATTTCCTGCCTGTTGGGCCCTGTCCGGGGCCTCCCCCGGGTAGGGCCACAGTGTCGCCGGACTCCCCCGTCTCTGTTCCAAGGTATTACACTGCTATATTATTGTGCTGGGGGATATGAGGAATGCACTTTCTAACTTTTCTCAGTCTCCTCCAGTTTTAAATTTTAGGAGGAGATGAGGTTCTGGTCCCCACCTGCAGAGTACCTGGTTTGGGGGGCCCGTTGCTGACCCTGTCCTTGTCCACCTGGTCATACTTTTGACCTAGTCTAGAATCAAATAGACTCTAAATTTAGCCCTGAGAAATGTATTTATTATTCTAATTGGACTCTTAATATCTCACCCGGCACAGCCAGAAGAGGACTGGTCACCCCTCTGAGGTTGGGTCCTCTCTGTTTCTTCCTAAAATTCGGTCTTAGGGAGTTTTTCCTAGCCACTGAAATCCAACACTGCTGTTGTTTGCTCCTTGGGGTTTAAGGCCGGGTGTCTCTGTAAAGCACTTTGACTACTGGTGTTGTAAAAAGGGCTTTATAAATAAATTTGATTGATTGATACATTATGTTAGAAGTTTTCAGAATTTCATGTTGTCCTGACATGAATAGATTGAGTAGTACCTTAATAATAATATATTTTAGTAACATAATCACTAAAATAACATGTCAAATATTAAGTAGTTAATCAGGTATAGGATGTATGATAAAATCGCCTTGAAGCTACAAAAGTAATTTATATTAAATTAGTTTAAACATATTATGTTAACTTAATCGTATAAAATGTTGTTGAATTTACCTAATTTCATAAACTGTGCTTGACAAAAATAAATTACTTTATTGTTAAAGTATAATAGTTAATCGTACGTATTTCATTTGATGTACACAATTGAATCAAGTTAAATCATCACTCCTGCCCAGAGGCCCAGCTCAGGATCCAAGTGGACCAGGTATATTGCCTTCCTTCTTTCTCTCTCCCTGTCTTTCCCATACAAACCGATCATCCCTCCATTGCTCTGTCTCTATCTCCATTTTATAATTTAATCTAACTCAAAACTCTCAGAACAGCTCCATCTGACAAACTCAGAGTTTGGTTGTGATGTTGAGTGAGCATGTTTACAGACTGAAGGAATTATAACTCTCAGAGATGATGTATTTTGCCTAAACAGTTTTCATATCTTTATATCATGAGACGTAACATCTCATGCACAAAAAGTATGCATGACTATTTTGGAAAAATATAATTCCTTCTTTAAAAAATTCATGACAGTTTAAACATTAAGTCAAAATATTAACATCCCTTTATTGAGGAGCATTTTTTGGCAAGCAAGTACAATTTGTTGCTATAGCTGACACAGGACTGGCAGGAAGGTACATTTTATAAGGGTGCTCATGGCAATGTGGATGAAGGATACCATATTGTGGAACAAAACACACATTCTGGATTAACTTAAATATGGGTATTGAATTAAAGTAAGCTTTCAATCCATGTACCTACGTAGTTGTAAGTGTCAGTGT
This sequence comes from Esox lucius, assembly GCF_011004845.1. Classification (NCBI taxonomy): domain Eukaryota; kingdom Metazoa; phylum Chordata; class Actinopteri; order Esociformes; family Esocidae; genus Esox; species Esox lucius. Next base: position 1,384,163 of record NC_047593.1, read on the forward strand.
AATTCATTAAACTCATAGAACATAAATTAAAATTTTTGTTTTAAGGGGTAAGTGGAGAACAAATATGGCATGTTGGATATTAAATCAATGTTGTAGGCTGGACAGCACAGTATTCAGTGATGGGTCAGTTGTATACAGGATGGTGTCAATGGTTTAAGGTGGATGAGGAAGTTATCAGCAGCAAGTAGGACATTATTAATTTAAGCAGAGTATAGTCACTGCCAGTGCTGTAGACAGTACGCCCTCAGGCTTGACCCATTCTATTGAGTCCAAAAAGTAGTTTTCAAACCAGTCTAGGCAGTCCTCTGGAGAGACCCACACTGCTGTATCTATTAATTAGGATGCAATGGTTGACAGAGTGAAAGGTTTTATCAAATAATTATAAACAGCCTCACAAAACAGCTCGTTGCCTAAAGCAAAATGTTCTTTAGTACCTTCAGTGATAATGAGATACTACAATGGCCAGCTATTAAGCGTGACTGAGATGCGCAAAAAGAACACTGTGGTAGTAAAGATGGCAGGTTAACAGTTTGTTGATATGTCATTCAAAAACATTAGACAGGCAGGTCAAGAGGGTCCAGATTGTGCAGCATTTTGAAGTTCAGGTTTTGATGATTGTATGTATAGCTATTTCAAGAGCACAGATTGCTTCTTCGCTATGAATTTATCTATAGTGCCATCAGGAAGTGTTACTCTCCATTGACTTCAAAGTCAAACTCCTTAAAAGTTGAAATAAAAGACATAGATATGCTGCAGTTAGGATTTTTGAGTGATTGTGAAGCACATTTTCCTCCTACCAGAGGACCCCTAATAATACCAACAATTACAATTGGAGGGACCCTAATTGTAATGACAATGCCAACAATGAATAATAACAACAATTACAACAGGGTTCCTCCTACCGGAGGACCCCATATAATAATAATAATACCAACAATTACAATAGGATTCCTCCTACCAGAGGACCCTTAATAATAATACAGACAATTGCTCACAGGAATTAATTGCTGATGATCCTTGCCAAGTTTCTGGGTAGGTTTATCACAAAGCAGCAGTAAAGCCAATTGCTTCTCCAGTTAGTACAATAACAGTATCAATCTAACATACAATAATTACACACTCAACCATATATCCACACTGTACATCTTTTTGGGGGGGGTTTATTGAAATTGACCAAAAAGCAGCAACAACATGTATAATGTTTTTTGCCAAAAACAAAGAAATAAATAAATTAGGTGTTTTGCTAAAAGACAATATGTAGATAACCAAAGACAAAAGACCATTTAGATTTATTGTAAGGTTGTATTCTCCTTGCACTGGCTATCTGCATGAAAATTTTTTTAATGAAATAATAATCCTTTTACTTTAATATTTGGCAGCATATTGTGTCATAATATGGAATGGCTCACAATGAAAAGATAACAAAATTGCTAACTAAAATGCCCTATAATGATAAGACCCCTAATTCCTAGATTGGAAACTTTTGAAGGTAGAGTAAAATACAGTATCCTGCAATGTTTTCTGTACAACCTCGTTACTGCTGGTGGATTGAGCTCTAATCTTACTAATGTCTGCCAAAGTGAGTTAAACTGGTCAATTATCAGATATTAAATCAATTTTAAACTCCCTCTCCAATGGAATTGTCACTGCCTCAAAGTATGCAGTGTCATTGCAAGACCAGGGTTTGAATCATGTTTGCAGATTAGCCCAAGGATCATGCAGAAGGCAATGAAAATTACCAAAATTTCAGGATTTTGGGATCGAATATGGTTACCTTGCCTTGCCTTGAGGCCAGAGAATACTTCCTTATTGAGCAAGCAGAATTAATAGAATCGTAACTTAAACTACTGAAGGGATTTAAACTTGCAGTAGACAGGACTGGAAACACTTTAATGGTGATTAGAAGCTTTCAGGGTTCCCACTAAATTGTTTAGTCAATTGTCAAATTCCCTGACTTTTCACAGACTAAAAAGCTGAATTTCCATGACGTATAATGAACGGAAAACCAAGCAGGCTGTGTGCAGAGAACTGAGCAGACAAAAACCAGCCCACAATATATTACACCCATCAATTTGCAAGCTATATTTACTAGTTCAAAGTTTTCACTGCTTAAACATAGACCATTCAGCCATAACATTATGACCACTGACAGGTGAAGTGAATAACACTAATAATCTCGCTATCATTGCATATGTCAGTGGTTGGGATGTATTAGGCAGCAAGTGAACATTCTGTCCTCAAAGTTGATGTGTTAGAAACAGGAAAAATGGGCAAGCGTAAGGATTTGAGCGACTCTGACAAGGGCCAAATTGTGATGGCAAGATGACTGGTTCAGAGCATCTCCAAAACTGCAGCACTTGTGGGTTGTTTCTGGTCTGCAGTGGTCAGTAGCAATCAAAAGTGATCCAAGGAAGGAAAATCAGTGAACCGGCAACAGGGTGATGGGTAGCCAAGGATCATTGATGCACGTGGGGAGTGCAGGCTGGCCCGTGTGGTCCGATCCAACAGATGACCTACTGTAGCTCAAATTGCTGAATAAGTTAATGCTGGTACTGATAGAAAGGTGTCCGAACACACAGTGCATCGGAGTTTGTTGCGTATGTGTCTACAATGGGCACAAGAGTATCAGAACTGGACCACGGAGCAATGGAAGAATGGCCTGGTCTGATGAATCACATTTACTTTTACATCACGTGGATGGCCGGGTGAGTGTGCGTCACTTACCTGGAGAACACATGGCACCAGGATGCACTATGGGAAGGAGGCAAGCTGTTGGAGGCAGTGTGATGCTTTGGGCAGTGTTCTGCTGGGAAACATGCATCCTGCCATTCGTGTGGATGTTACTTTGACACATACCACCTACATAAACATTGTTGCAGATCATGTGCACTCTTTCATGACAACGGTATTCCCTGATAGCATTGTCCTCTTTCAGCAGGAGAATGCGCTCTGCCACTAAGCAAAAATGGTTCAGGAATGTTTTGAGGAACATAAGTTCAAGGTTTCTCCATGCCTCAACTGGTCAGGGCTGTTTTGGCGGCAAAATGGGGACCTACACAATATTAGGCAGGTGGTCATAATGTTATGGCTGATCGGTGTAATGCATTAAGATGATGCTCCTGTTGGCTTCATGCAGGCAGTATGCTTCTTATTGTTTGCGTGGCTGCAAAGTGCTCCCTCTCCCATATTTGATAGATTGACAGTTTTTCAAACTTTTCTGTTATCTACTTTTAATACCCAGTCTTTAAAGTCATCATTATGTAGCCAAAGCTCTTGAAATTTACATTTCTCTGGCATATTTGCCTTCGTTAGCAGGTACAGGAAACTGCATATCTTGACTCAAGTGATTGCCAGTTGATGAGCGGGAAGGGGCTAAATGGACGCTGAAAAATTAAGTAGCCTAACCATAACAATACACAATATGGGAAATGCATGAAATAACCCAATAAAGAAGAATACTGCATGGAAAATACATTTTGATAAATGGCAACTAAAATTTAAACATGCTACAAAATTCCCTGATATTCCATGACTTGGACAAAAAAATACATATTATATATCTGGAATATACTTTTAAAATCCCAAGATATTCCAGAAATTCCATGACCAGTGGGGACCCTGAGCTTTAGAGAAAGGAAACATCATCCAAACTTAAGGGATATATTTCTGCACTAAACACTACTTGAAATACCAAAATAATGTTTTAAACCTTTTCAATCAATCGATTAATCACATTTATTTAATAAAGCCCTTTTCACATCAGGAGTTGTGCTTTTATACAACACCCTACCCGAAACCCCTAAAAGCAAGTAACAACAGCATTGATGCACAGTGGCTACCAAAAACTCCCTAAATGGGCAGTTACTTAGGAAGGAACCTGGAGAGGAACCAGGCTCTGAAGGGTGGCCAGTCCTCTTCTGGGTGTGCCGAGTGAACATTTTAAGAATACAAATTGTAATAATGAATGAGTGTGTGCTGTGTCCGGAGTCTGTAAAACATAATCAAAGTCTGCATAATCCATAGCAGTGTAAAACCTTGGGGCTGAGAGAGTGGGGTCCAGTGACACCGTGGGCCTGTCCTTGGTGAGATCATGTTTCAAAATATCTCAGTATGATGTATGTAAATTCTTCAAAAGTGTGAGGGTCTGTCTTCATGTTCATATTTCAGACATGACTAGATTTGGTGTTAGAAATCATTTCTTTTTTACAGGTATTTTTCTTTGAAATAATGCAAAAAAAAGTGTTTCTCACAGCAGTTTACTCGCACATCTTTGGAATAAACCACACAGTAAAATATAACCCATTTACCCTTTAGACGGCATTTGTCAAACAAGACAGCCATTGGGTTTGTGGAGTTGTGGGAAGCCATAGGGGAGCCTGGAGCAGGTGGGCCAGCCACTTTGTTGAACCCCTCCCCTGGCTCCAGCTGAAGTGACATCCTCCCAAACCCTCTCCCTACTCCGTGGGAAAAACCATAGCAGGTAAGTCTGTAGAGAAGAGAACCACCTGCATAATATTTTATGTTGCGCTGTAGCTGTGCTGAAGTCATAGTCTTTTTTTTAAGGTTTTCAAGATGTATCACAGATATAAAAGTTAGGCACAACTGTTTTTCACCTACAGCCATGAAATACCTTGACAAAATTATAAATTTCATCATAGTGTATAGTAACACTGGTTGTGATTTACAGAAATAATAATCTAAAAAAAATTACTAGTGAAGTTTGTAATCTCCAGGCCAAATAAGGTTGGGCATTGACTAACAATGAAAAGATAATACTAGAAACAAGAAAGACTAGGGTTGGTAATACCGAAACAGTGTTGAGTCCAAATGACCGTTCCTGTACTAAGACAATCCTTGTGCTTTAGAGCAAACTTCTGTGAAACTGGGAAGGAATCTTTTAACGCTGGACACATTTACACTCCTTCTCCACTAAATGGCTAACTCAAAACCACAGGACTCATGGGAAAGGAGATTATTAAAGTATTTTCCTCAAACTCTTTGGTGCCATTGTCGAGGTGTCAAAAGCAGTGTGTACGTGTTCACGGGCTTGTGAACTTGAGCATGAGTGTGTGAGCAAGTGTGCGAGAGATCGTTTATCATCCTCAGCTCTCTCAGACGGGGAGGTGTGCATATCCCCTGCAGTGAGGGCAAACTGTAAAAATGTCTGGGGTGGACAGACAGAGACAAACCCACACACATTAACACACACCAACGGAGCCAGGAAGGACAGAGCCACTGGTTCAAAAATCCCCATGACCAATCAGGGAGACCTGGAGACTCCCAGTCACTGGGGGTGATGGGGGGAGGTGGAGATAGAGGGAAAAGCAAAGGAGTGGGAGGGGGAAGAGAAAGGGGGGGAATTTGATAGAGAGTGACAAAGAAGAATAGAGTGAAAAGGATGAGAAAGAAATGAAGAGGCCAAAGAGAAGAGTCATTTAGGATGGGAGCAGAGGGACAAACAAATGGTGAGAGATAGAGAACAGAAATAGGGAGGGAAAGACGAAAAGGGAAAGAAATAAGACTTATTTTTGTCACTTGCTCTTCTGGGTTTTAAGCTCAGTATCTCTCACCATTTGATGTATAAGCACTTTCTGTCAAATGCTGACGTAAAAAGGGCTTTTTAAAATACATTTGAGAGCGAGATGGAGAAAATACAGTGAGAGGGGAAGGAAAGTCTAATGATTGTAAACTCTTTAATCTCGTTACCCCTTCCTAATGACATGTCTGATTGACAGGACTTTTTTCTCGCTTTTTCCGTAAGTTGTTCACTCACAGGCGTCCTTGTATTGTTATGTTTTGAAAGCGTCCGTTAGTCACTGTAGCAACCACGCTGTGGACACGGCTACATATTATGGTCAGATCTCTGATATATTTTTTGATTAGTACACATGAAGTCTAAAGTGATTTTTCCTATACGACTACTTCATTGGTGCTCAAAGAAGCATCTATTTTGTGAATAGTAATCATGTCTATAATATAATGGAACTACAATTTCCTAAATCATCACCCTAAATCCTTTTTTAAGTCATGCAGTCATTTATCTGATGCATATGCAACATACAGTATGTTATTACATGTGTGAACGCACAAACACACAGAAACACACACTCAAACATGTGTGCCAGGTATGCATATGCATCTGAACCTCATAAAAGCCTTTTACATTTAACATTCAAATATTTTCACCAGGGCTCTTTTACATCACAAGTGTATACATTTTCACTTTCTTTAGGTGAATGCTAGACCAGACACAGCTAGTTAGGTTGATGAGAGTCTGTTTATAGATGAGTAATGTTTACATGTTACAATTCCCTCACAACAGGTTTCTGGAGGTCATAAAGGCACATCCCACAGAGATAGGCCAACAGAGGACTGGTTGGATTTTAGCGCAGTTGGACTTCAACTTAGAAGTCCAGGAGGTTGATAAGGTTTCGAGAAAGTGCTTCTTCAAAATTACGAATATATCTAAAATTCTATACACAGTCATTTATTAATTTACTTTTTATCTATCTGTCTATCTCATTCTATTTATTCATCCATCTATTAGTTGTATTTTTCTCCATCTCTGTCCTGATATTCTATATACAAAATATATTTTTAAATAACTTATGAGTCATACAAAGTGTTATATAGGTAAAGTCAATAACATTTACAAATGTTGCATTCCTCTGAATTTATAAATGAATGTGTGCACACATTTCATATGTATATTTGTATATGTCATGTTTGAAAAGTTCTGGCTATACAGTTTGAACTGTTTCTATGTATTTCTTTTTTTTTTTTATTAAAAAAACAATTGACAACGATGGGCATGGAGCCGTAAAAGTGTTTGATCAGGAGACAGGAGCAAAGCCTAGGAAAAATGAACGACCCCAAGAGTAATAATGATTGACAAGATTCATCCTCTGTCAGTGGTGACAAAAAAGGGTTAGAACAACAGAAAATCACATTCTGCATAGCTACATATTCCATCCAGATAAGCCAAAATTGTGTTCTGGCTATAGTAGTGTCACTTGTTTGTGTGCAGTTAATTGTGCAGTGACCTAAAGTGTCCAACAGAGGGCACTGTGGTATCACACCAGTCAAATAATGGCTACTCACCCTTATAAAAGACCCATGAGTTCTACATATAAAATCCACTCAAAGATATTATGGTCTTGATACTTAATACTATAATATTGAAATTGCTTGTTACTCATATATATATATGACTGGTTAAGGTGTGGATATTAGAAGTGATTCCTCCTGAATTTGATGGTGCAATCTTTAGGTTTTCCACACACACAAACATCCTTTCTTTCTTTCTTTCTTTTATTTTGGATAGCCCCTTGAGATGTACCATCTCATTTTAAAGGGGGTCCTATGTCCCTTATTGCCTTAAATAACATTATTTAATTTATTTGGCAATTTTAGGCAAAATCATGTTCTTCACATTTTGAAGGAAGTGTGATAAAATATGGATTGAAACTAAAACACTATCCTTTTTTTCCGGTCACACGTTTGTGATTTCAGCCAGACCTAGGGCCCTGTCGAAGAAAGTGGAGAAACGTGGAACATTCATCATCATGGAGACATGGCTTAAAGACAGGTTTAGGGAGGGTGAAAGCACACATTGACCAACTGGATCCAGACAAGACCTACAAGGTGAGTTGGTTAATAGCTAGGGATTAAAGACAAGTAAAGCTTTCAGATTTAGTAAAGGTTCACTTCTATTCAAAAGTACTGAACTGGAATTCAACTGAGTGGTGTAGGGATTTCAAGAGTACAAGTGAAGCGGGGGGGAATAAGGTGAGGACACAGAAAAAAGTATTCAAATATGGTGTGTATGTTTGCTGGGGCATTGGTGTACTGTAGGTAAGCCTGGAGGAGTTTCTGCAGGTGCTGCAGACGTTTGACCTTAATTTAAAGAGGGAACATGTAGGCCTATTTCTGGCCTGTTGTGGACTGATACTGAACAAGATGGGTGTGATCAATTACGCAGAGTTCCTTCGCAAGTTCCAGGGCCGCAGTGAAGAAAGGATCATGCATAGGATCCTGTCTAACCCACACCACAAGTCAGAGGTTACAGCCGACAATCCAGTAGGAAAAGCTGGTTGGAATGAATGATGTCAGACCGTCTTTTGTAATGTTGTATAGGGTTTTCAAATGTACATTTTTTATGACAATTTGCAACAATTTCATTATCTATGTACTAACTGGACAATGGAGCTATTTTCTTTTTTTTTTTATACTGTTCGACTCTAAAATGAAACAGGTACACACGTCTAAAATACTGCTGCTCATCTTTTTCTGTGCCACACTTATCCAGTTAGGTTTAAATGAGCAGAGGTTTACACCATGCTTGCTGTTAAGGTTTTCAGAGGCTTGTCTAATTTATTACAGCTTTTGCAGATTAGACCCCAAATTGGATAAAGCCGTACAAGCAAACATTAGCACAGATTATCTTAGATTAAAGTCCCTTTCACTGGGATGAGTTACCACGACGGTGGTGGACAGAAGTCAACCTTCAAATGTTACCTCTCCTCAAACTAAAGGAATTCTGTGTCTGTGCTTGTGTATTGGTTTCATACATTTTTAAATGACAGCTGTTTTTCATACATAGTCCCCTTACATCGCCCTGAAAGTATTGGGACAATTTACATGACTGGTGTTTCTGGTTAGTCGGCTGTTCATTTGTGCAGACATAAGAGAGCAGTCAACATTTAGCTGTGATTTTAGTTTTTACTTTTTGCAGTTAGCTATTCTTTTCTGTGAACATGAGGAAACAGCATTCAAAAGAGGAAACCACTTGTGAGCTCATCGATCACAAATGGCATGATAGACGAAGGACAAGCTCTTCAGTCAACGACAGAAAAATGGTTACCATAATGAAGAAAAACTTCAATCAAACAACTATCAGATAGATCAGGAACACTATCCAAGTGGTACAGTAGGCATGGAGGTATCAATCAGTGGATAAATTGAGATTTTGTTGTTGAGGGGACTCAAATATGCGGGAGAGACAGGATTCAAAACACCACACATTTGTCATGGGCAAAAGGATGGGATAGCTGTGCAAAAATAGAAAGTAAATTAACCAGATACTGTCACAAAATGTAATATTTAATACAGTAAATCACCCAGATACTGTAAGTTGTTTATGTAGGTAGCGTAACAGCTAAATAATAATAAAAAGTGAAATATTGTTAAGTTAGCTACAAAAAAATCCACCCTCATCAAATAACCTCCTTTTCACAGAAAGTTAGCCAACTTTATAAATGGCTAACTGCACACCACATTCCAGAGAAAGTTCACTAACGTTAGCACAGACAGTATTATTTGCTTCAGTTAAGACATTGAATATCTCTTGGATTGGCAGCATTGATAGATAGCAACATACTTAAATTCATTATGTAACTACAACTTTACCTATAATTCAACTTAGAAGTTGCCCATATGGAAATGCAATATATGGCAATATACAGCAATATAATATATGGAAAAATTAAGAGACCACTGCACGTTTATTTTCCTTTCCAAAAAAGTTGAAAAGGAAGGTTTTGAGTGAGGAACAGAAGGGTTGAAACTAAGAGACCACTGCAAATTGAACGCTTCTGTTCCTCACTCAACATTTTCCGTTTCAACTTTTTTGGAAAGGAAAGATAAAGGTGCAGTGGTCTCTTAAGTTACATTCATAAAGCTCCAGAAAAAATGATGTCTTTATGAGCATACGTTGTAAACATATTTGGTTTGATAGACATGTACATATGTCAAAATCTACAATAAGTTTTTATATATGTCAGATTGAAATATGTAATTAACATACAGTATGATAATGTATTTTAAAGTATGTTTTTTAATGTATATGGTCATATTAGATTTACTTATGGGTAGGAACAGTACTTACTGGTATTTTTCCTTCTGGATACTGACAAACACAATAACGTGAGACTGATATTTGTTCTTTTTTAATTGATGTTTGATGTATTCTTTTTCCCTAAAGTATACTAAAGTACTGAAAGTATCTAACCCTTGTGGAATGTGGTGTTTAACATTTAATATTGTTAAATACCACAGTATTCTTGGTTTGCTTATTCTAAGACAGGCTAATGTTGCATTGGTTTATCGCCGCCCAACTCAAAGCTAGATAGCCGGTCAACTAACCTGGCTGATGTAACCCACTAAGGTTACTGTTCTGCAGCTAGCTAGCTAAAATTAATTTGCTTACGTTACCAGCACCAGAGCCAAGCAACACGTTACTTTTCTGACGAACTATGATCATGCAAAACGAGTAGCAAAGTCAACTTAAAGTCTAGTTATCAATATTAATTAAAACACCAACATGATACAGCTAAATGAAAAGGTGAATAGTATTCCATACTAGTCAAGTAAAACATAATAACATATAGGGTTGCCACCCGTCCTGTATATTATGGTATCATCCCGTATTGAAAAAAAAATGCACTGTCCCTTACAGAATCAATACGGGATGCAATTTGTCCCGTATTTTCGCGCACGCACTACTTTACGTTTTCACAAGCTTGGACTGACACGACAAATATTAAAACCAAAAGAGTTTCATAAAACATAGCGGAGAATTATTAAATCAGAATGACAGGCGAGTTGTCTGTCACTCAACGTCATCGTTGCCCTGGTTACGGAGACTCAGACGCACTGTAACAGCAGTGCGGTTCTCCCAGATAAGTTGACAGTTCTGTAAGCAGAAGATACGACCCTCCGCACGCAAGAGCAAGTCTGATAGCCTCCAACTTTTCCATTTATTTTAGAGGTTAGATAGCTGGGAAATTGACGAATTATAGTCTTATAGACAAACATTTACCAATGTCTGGTTCTCCTTGAAATCAAAGAGCCCCGGCCCACCAAAGTGTACAAAAGACAATGGTGTGTGTTAAAATTGGCACCAGTAAAAAACCGCAAGGCAGCATGATAGATTGCATCAAGGGGCTTCAACACTGAGACTGAAGCATGCATATACAGTATATCCCCATAGTCAAGTTCTGACATAGAAGTAGCTTCTACAATGTGAACTCTATGCTGGTAAGATAGACATGATTTGTTTCTATAAAATAAACCTATTTTTAGTCTTAGGTTCTTCACCAAGTCAGTTATTTGTTTTGAAAGAAATATGTTCATCCAACCAAATCCCTAGGTATTTGTAAAAGGGAACACGTTCTATAACAGAACTATCCAGGGTACACATTTTAAGATCATCCAAATGCTTATTTCTGGAATTAGAAGAGTATATATTTAGTTTTACACATTCAGTACCAATTGAAAAGCAATAAGGGATTTTTGTAGGAATAAAAGCATTGGATGGGACAGTAGCATAAATAACTGTCATCACCATAAAAAATATTTTTAAATAATCACAGTATTAAAAATATTATTTATATATAGAGTGAACAAAAAGGGACCACAAATCAAACCTTGAGGAACACCCTTTTGAACAACTAGGACATTTGACTTCATACCATCCAATTCAATGGCCTGGGTTCTGTCACTCCGATCATTTTCAAACCACAGGCATGTGTCACTCGACCCAGTGAAGACAATTTTCTCAGCAATTGAATGATCAACTGTACCAAAAGCTTTTGAAAAGTAAATAAACAGAGCTGCAAAATATGCTTTTTCATCAAGTGCTTTGACAATATCATTAACAATCAACGTAGTAGCTGTAATAGTACCATGGCCAGGTCTGAAGCCAGATTGATATTTGTTTAGGATGCCCCTTTCAGATAAGAAAGCATGCAACTGTATATTTATCAGAGACTAAAATATTTTAGCCAGGCAGGATAATTTTGAAATTGACCTATAGTTATCAAGGTGGCCAGTGTCTCCACACTTATAGAGACAACACTGTGGGTGGCTTTCCATACCCTTGGGATAATTCCAGTTTTTAATGTAAGATTATAACTGTGTTAAAGCTTCAGAGATCAATGGTGCAGCACTAACCATTAGGCCTGGATTTAGACCATCGGCCCCTATTGCTTGTTTAGTATCAGTGGCACACAGTGAATCAAAGACATAATGTACAATGAAAGGTTTCAGTGAAAAACCCTGCTTATTAACAAATTGACACACACAAATACTTGATCATCCCTTATCCTATTTGCAATTACATTATGAATAACCCGAAGAGTTTCTTTCAAGTGGCAAGCCAGCTGTAATAAAGTGGGGATCGAAAGTTGCATAATTGCATATTTTTCATTAATTGGCCCGGTTTCTAATACTATCTGTTTTGGGTAATGGGTTGAAGGAATTGTTCTTTAGCATTTTAACTGTTTTCCAAAGTTTTCCTGGATTTGCAAAAACTGATTTCGGCTTTCGTTGTAGCATTATGCAAAAGTTTCTCAGTTGCTTAAAAGTCTGCCCATCTGAAATTGACACTGTTTTCCTAGCTTTCTTCCATGACACATTTTTTTATGCATAGCATCAGAAATATTATGATTGAACCAGGGATTGGATTTTTGACCATGACTATTATATATGGAACATGGTAATCTGTGATTTTCTGTGATTTTTCCACGAGGGGCACGACTTGCTACCCCTTGTGGAACCTGGCCTGATAGCAGTGATGCATTCAAACTTACTTAAGGAAAGATCTTGCAGAAAATCTTGTGCGTTAAAATTTTAACAGTTACTTTTAGGGACAATGTGAGGTTTGGAACTACGATCTCTGGTGCATACAACAGGACATTGGTCGCTAATGCCAAAAGGCAACACACCACTTGTCAAATTATTATCAGGTACATTTGTTAAAATGTAGTCAATAACTGAAGATTTAGAAATCTCATTTAGATTAGAGCATGTTGGCTCAGGGATAAACTGGGTCAGGTTTAGGCCTTGACACAGCTTCTTCAAATGATCTTAGCCAATCAAGTCATGTCATAGCCAATCAAGATTAAAATAGCCGTAGACGACCACTTCAGATAACATAAAATATGCTAATGAGTTCATCAGCTGACTTGGCAAGCCTTTCTTATCAGAGGGAGGGCGATATACATCTATTAGGGTAATGTTGCAGTTTATTCCTAATTTAACGTTCAAGGCTAGAAAATCTAATTATTTTGGCACAGTGTTAGAGTTCAACAAAGTGAAAGAAATATGGGGTTCAAACCATCGCCACTCCTCCACCCTTGCTCATCCTATCCAATCTGAAAACATAACCATTAAGAGAAATATCTGCATCAGTTGTCCTCTTTGATAACCATGTTTCAGATAGATCAGGTTAACCCAGATATCCTCATCCTGTCAGGATTTTGACAAAATCCAATGTGGGCAATAGGATTCTGATTTAGTTGCAAGAACCCAATCCTCTTGCAGATGTTTAAAATTTGGTTTTTCAATAAATATAGGAAAACAACTAACAAGTATATACACTGCATGTACAATTATTAGGCAAATAGTTTTCTTCAAGATACATTTTATTGTTGAACAAACACAATGCTCTCAGTCAATGCAAAATATAATTGAACCTCAAACCTGAATGTTTTAGACATTTTCTTTTGATCTTTCTCAGGGGAATACATGAGTGTGCAGAATTATTTGACAACAATTAGTGTGCAGAATTATTAGGCAACTAAATTACAAAAATAATTCATCCTACTCACTTGTTTATTCAACATTTTTAGAGTAAGTGCAGCAAGTAAGTAACACAAAATGTCTGCCCTTTCAAAAATATTCAGTGACCGATATAGTCACCCTTCTTTTCAGTAACTGCCATGAGCCTTCCATCCATGCAGTCTGTCAGTTTCTTGATCTGTTCACGATCAACTTTCACTGAAGCAGCAACCACAGCCTCCAAAATGTTGTTCAAAGATGTGTATTGTCTTCCCTGACCGTAAATCTCAAGTTTGCAAAAGTTTGCACAAGTGTCCACAAGTTCTCAATAGCAAGCAAGCAAGTTTATTTATATAGCATAATTCATACATAGAAGCAATTCAATATGCTTTACAAAGAAAACATTTAAAAATACAATAGCATAAAAACAAATACTGAAATGAAAACATCAAAACAACATCATAATAATAAAAAATTGAATAATAAAATATAAAAAGAATAAAAACGGGATAAAAACATAGGAAGCTATAAAAGCTTTAAGGCTAAACAGTGCGGGTAAGTTTAAGTGATAGGCATGTGAAAAGGTAAGAGTTTTTAACCTGGATTTAAAAATGTATACGTTTGGGGCACGTCTAAGATCTTCTGGTAGTTTATTCCAGTTGTGTACAGCATAACTGCTAAACGCAGCTTCTCCATGTTTAGTTTGGACTCTGGGCTCTACTTGCTGTCCTGTGTTCATGGATCTAAGAGCCCTACTCGGTTTATATTCTTCAACCATATCAGAAATATATTCGGGTCCTAAACCATTCAGAGATTTATGAACTAAAAGCACCACTTTAAAATCTATTCTGTAACTGACTGGAAGCCAATGCAAAGATTTTAGAACCCGAGTGATGTGCTCGGTTCTCTTGGTCCTGGTTAACATTCTAGCAGCAACATTCTGAATGAGCTGCAGCTGTTTTACAGACTTTTTGGAAGACCAAGCCAATATAATTTAAGTCAGGTAAGGAAGGGGGCCAGGTCGTTATTTGGGCATCTTTGAGACCCTTGCTTGCTAGCCAAGCAGTGGAGTACTTGGATGCATGTGATGGAGCATTGTCCTGCATAAAGAACATGGCCTTCTTGAATGTTGAGGATTTCTTCCTGTACCACTGCATGAAGAAAGTATCTTCCAGAAATTGGCAGTAAGTAAGGGAGTTGAGTTTCAGTCCATCTTCAACCTGAAAAAGTCCACTACCTCATAATAATGATAGCAGCCCATACTAGTACCCCTCCTCCACATTGCTGGTGCCTGACTCGAAGTGGTGCCCTGTGTCCATTAGTGATGGCCACAGGTCCATCAATCTGGTCCATCAAGAGTCATTCATTTCATCTGTACATAAAACCTTTGAAGCATCTGTCTTCAGGTATTTCTTCGCCCAATCTACAGTGGGGAGAACAAGTATTTGATACACTGCCAATTTTGCAGGTTTTCCTACTTACAAAGCATGTAGAGGTCTGTAATTTTTATCATAGGTACACTTAAACTGTGAGAGACAGAATCCATCAATCAATCAAATGTATTTATAAAGCACTTTTTACAACAGCAGTTGTCACAAAGTGCTTTACAGAGACACCCGGCCTTAAACCCCAAGGAGCAAACAACAGGAGTGTTGAATTTCAGTGGCTTGGAAAAACTCCCTAAGAAGGCCGAATTTTAGGAAGAAACCTAGAGAGGACCCAGGCTCAGAGGGGTGACCAGTCCTCTTCTGCAACAACTGTTGGCGCAATTATTAGAAAATGGAAGAAGTTCAAGATGACATTCAATCTCCCTCTGGGACTACATGCAAAATCTCACCTTGTGGGGCACCAATAATCATGAGGAAGGTGAGGGATCAGCCCAGAACTACACGGCAGGACCTGGTCAATGACCTGAAGAGAGCTGGGACCACAGTCTCATAGAAAACCATTAGTAACACACTATGCCGTAATGGATTAAAATCCTGCAGCGCACGCAAGGTCCCCCTGCTCCAGCTAGCGTATGTCCAGGCCTGTCTGAAGTTTGCCAATGACCATCTGGATGATCCAGAGGAGGAATGGGAGAAAGTCATGTGGTCTAATGAAACAAAAATAGAGCCCTTTGTAGGAAGAAGGATGAGTACAACCCCAAGAACACCATCCAAACCGTGAAGCATGGAGGTGGAAACATCATTCTTTGGGGATGCTTTTCTGCAAAGGGGACAGGACGATTGCACTGTATTGAGGGGAGGATGGGTGGGGCCATGTATCGCTAGATCTGGGCCAACAACCTCCTTCCCTCAGTAAGAACATTGATGATGGGTCATGTCTGGGTCTTCCAGCATGACAACGACCCCAAACACACAGCCAGGGCAACTATGGTGTGGCTCCGTAAGAAGCATCTCAAGGTCCTGGAGTGGCCTAGCCAGTCTCCAGACCTGAAACCAATACAAATCTTTGGAGGGAGCTGAAAGTCTGTATTGCCCAGCGACAGCCCCGAAACCTGAAGGATCTGGAGAAGGTCTGTATGGAGGAGTGGGCCAAAATCCCTGCTGCAGTGTGTGCAAACCTGGTCAAGAACTACAGGAAACATATGATCTCTGTAATTGCAAACAAAGGTTTCTGTACCAAATATTAAGTTCTGCTTTTCTGATGTCAAATACTTATGTCATGCAATAAAATGCACATACAATGTGATTTTCTGGATTTTTGTTTTAGATTCCATCACTCACAGTTGAGTACCTATGATAAAAATTACATCTACATGCTTTGTAAGTTGGAAAACCTGCAAAATCGGCAGTGTATGAAATACTTGTTCTCCCCACTGTATACAGTATGCTTCAATGTGTGAATCCTATTCAGTAATGGTCAGCCTTCTTGACCTTGGCCAAATTGGATGAAATACAACTAAGAATCATCTCACAAAAAAGGATTATGGATTGCAGCATCATGATTTTCTCAGAAATGTGGCTACACAACAATTTACACGACAACGTAATTGAGCTGGAAGAAGCGCCGTCTTCTCATCAACTGTTGGCAAGAACGCCCCAGTTCTCATCGATGGCACTGAGGTGGAGCGTGTGTCCAGCTTCAAATTCCTGGGTGTCCACATCTCTAAAGACCTCTCCTCTTCCCTCAACACCTCTGCCCTGGTCAAAAAGGTGTGGCATGTACCTTTTGAGGAAGCTTAAGAAAGCCCACCTGTCTTCCAAGATTCTTGTGAACTTCTACCGCTGCACATTCGAGAGAATTCTGACTAACTGCACCAGAGTTTGGCTTGATGGTTGATCCGCAGCCGACTGGAAGGCCCTGCAACAGGTGGTGAACACCGCCCAGCACATCACTGGTACCCAGCTCCCAGCCATCGTAGACCTCCAGTGCAAGCGGTGTCTGCTCAGGGCGCGCAGCATCACTTGGGATCCTTCACATCCATTCCACAAACTGTTTGCCCTCTTCCCATCAGGCAGGTGGTACATGTCTCTCCGTTCTCGCACAAGCAGGCTCAGGAACATGTTCTTTCCATCTAATGTAACCCTGCTGAACTCTGTGACCCATCATTAACCTTATCCACTTTTAGTACTACTGGACTACTGAAGTTTTCTGCTGACTACAGGTACGTGTCATTGCTGCTATTCCTATGTCTCATTTGCACATACTGACTTGCACCTTAAGGTTTCCTTCATTGCACATTTATAAATGCCACGGTACTTTCATTTTCAATTACTTACATACATTTTACATACACATGTCTGTCTCAGAAACCTCATTGCTGCTGTCCCTGCATTTCAGTTACACGTACTACAGTACCTTACTCCTTCAATTTGCTTTGCTTGATTGCAAATTCAGAATGCCATTAAGGATTGTCACTTGTAACTGCCCAACTATTTCTCCCACTTGTATATACATTACACTTAATATTTGTACATTTTCTGCCTTCTTCTTTTTGCTTCCATTGCACATTTAGCATTGCCATATGTAATGTGTTTGCATTAATTGCACATCTATACATTCCACTTGTACATTTAATAATACTTGTACATGTTCTGCCCTCCTCTATTTGCATTTCTGGTTAGATGCAAACTGCTTTTTGTTGAACTGTACCTTTACATGTTCAATGACAAATTAGATTAATCTAATCTAAATCTAATAACATTTTGTTCTCAACAAATTACACAATGTATAGTAAAGAGTTTGATCTTTAATATGTTTCATTGAGACCCAGTGTGTGATTTAAGTGGTCCCTTAATTTCTTTTTAGCAGTGTGTATTAATATATTTGGCTTACACTTTTTGTTATTTGGCTTCTGGTGTTGAAAGACAAAATCAATTTGTGCTCACATCTGGTTTAGTGATATTGTTATCCACTGCCCGCAGTGCACCTGTACTGCTGCAGTGTGGGTTTAAATCTGCACACTGCTCTTTCTGCAAAAACTCTCTATCTTTCCCGACTTTCCTGTCATGAATGTGTACTTGGACAATAGACCAAGTGGTTTTATAAATCTTACAAGAGCATTAACAAAAGTGAAAGGAGGGTGGTGAGTCAGCAGGGGTTTGGAGTAGTGAAGTGAGAGCTGGTACCTTTGTCGATCTCCTCCTTATACTACATATACTTTATAGTATTGAGGTACCCTTACAGAGAACATCATTAGATTGTTAAGCTAAATTAATTTAATATGCATCATTGAATTCAAACAGTATGTAAAATATGAAATCTGCTTATTTCCTGGGAGGGCGTTGACATATTGCAAGTTATGCACATACACCCACACTGCACACACTTGAATACACACAACCTCACCACATGAAGATTTTCTTTGGACATTTCTGGAATACACAGCAATTATTGATTACATTGTTCAGGGGTGAACATAAATGACTGTACAACCAAAAATTTGAATCAATGTATTTTCTACACCTAATCTTTCTCTGTGACCATGTAATTGGTTAACAATTACTAATGTGTCAGTTATGTTGCTTACATGTATCACTCATATTGTGTACTGTTAATGTATATTTTCTTTGAAGTTTTGGTTTATTATGTGTATTTCTCTGGTTGGATAGTTTGAGGTGTATTGTATGTGTAACTGTGTTTGTAACTATGAAATTGTTGTGCACCATTAATACTCTGGTTGAGAGATAAGGCACTGTGTCCATCTAAGTGTGATGGCCAGAGACCGATCTGATTGACCCTTGACCAAACTGTGTGGGGTGAGGAGATTGCCCAGTCAGAGTGCTAATGAACAGCGGCTGCTCAGGGTCATTGTGAGCCATGGCTAGGTGACTGGGCCTGATGACCACCCTCTGTTCTGACCCCATGCCTCTTTTAGGTCCCCTCTCGTGCCCTTGCACTCTTAACCCCTTCAGACACACATTCACACACACACACACACACACACACACACATACACACACACACACACACACACACCCTCACTAGATTCAGCCTGGAGGTCTTGGACTCAGAGTTTGAACAGCTGCTCGAGAGGCTTCCCCTTGACATGGACAGAAAGTCCAGTACCCCATCTTTATGGCCGCTTTCGACACATGGTAGGCTAATCCCCTCCCAACACCCATACACCGTCTCCCCTTGACCACTCCGCTATGCCTCTACTGGACATATCCTTCACCCTTTATCACTGTCTCTCTTTTAATTTCTCATTCTAACACTTTAAAGAAACCTCTTCCCTCTGCTCCCTGAATGCAGTTTAAAAATGTATCCCATGTTCACCTACTGTTAAGATAACTTTTGTTTGGTTGACTTTTACAGAGTTCCTTCTTTATTTTTGACATATGTTGTAAATCTCCCCTAAAAAACTAACCACGGCAAAAATATTAACTGAATTCTTTTTTGTTAGGTGTTTGGTTTTTTATGTAATAATTTATGTCATTGCACTTTGATAGAAATCTTTTACTACATTTCTTAAAATAGACAGAAATAATGCAAAGGTCAGTCAAAACATTGATTTGGCTGTTTTCTGATTTTATGGCACCGTGAATATAGATTTGTAGATTTGTAACATGTTGGTAACTTATTCCGCTCTGTTGTACTTGGTGTGAATGTTTTAAAAAAGAACATGATTTATGAAAAGCATATATATATTGAACAGCGTATCATTTTTATCCATGATTTTGACAAGAGGTATAGGATCTTTTTTCTCTGGGCTGTGAAGTTCTCAGACTTTTGTTTTAAACCTTTAATAATGGCACTTCTATCATGGATGAAATAGTGGTTACACCTGTTAAATAGTTGTTACACCTGCTATTATTTACAAAACAATTTGCTCACCTGAATGACTGTCAATTTGCTTCTGTTCACTTGAGGCAAAGTTGGGATTGAAAATATACTGGTCAATAAGGTGAAACGTGATGGCCAAGGGGAAGGATAGAGTCATAATGCACGTGAACCCCCAAGTTGCCTCGCACCACCCAGTGAATGGCCAACAAAAACCTCCCCAGTGTAAACCTTTTTTTTTTTTTTTTATTGAACTGGGTAATGAATTTTAAACTGCAAAAGTAACAGCTCCCAGACATGTGGTTTTACTGTGTGAACGTGTGTGGGTGTGTGTGGTTTAGATTTATGGATGGGTCTGTGTGTGTGTGTGTGAGAGAGAGAGGATGTGTATCTAGCGGGGGGGGGAGGGGGGGTTGGGAGTGTGTGTGTGTGCTGGGGATAAAGACCTATAAAACCAGTCTGGCTTAGTTGACAGGTGACAAGGGTTATTTTGAATGGGGATTTTGTAATACCAACAGTGTGGATAGGCCTGGCTACCAAGGGAGCCCTGAAAAGAGAGAAAGAAAACTTTTATGCTTGCAAAGGAGGAGGAGAGAAAGGCCGTCCAAGTCTCCAGGGGGACTTAGGATCTCCCTAATCAAACTGCTCCACTGTCTAGCGCGCTCATTTTTATTCAACCCGGGGAAAAAGCTAAATCATTTCAATCGGATTGATCCCCTGTGTCAGTGCCTGTGTGGCATTTTTCAGTCCCTCTTTTTCCTGTTTGTTCTCAACTTTGACATATCAGTCAAGCTGGATCCTGGGCTGTCCACACAGAGGCCTGCCCCAGAGGTGATTGAATGGTTTAAGAATTAACGTCAGTCACTCTCTCTCTCTCTCTCTCTGATTTTGCAAGGCAGTTAATAAGAGGCCGAATCGAAAACAAAGTGATAATATCAAATCTGGACAGATCCTAATTGTTTCATGTCTTCTGACCCTACATGTTGCCCACCAAGCAATATTTTGAGTATTTTGTAAATTATATTCAGAGAACTATAGTGTTGAGACAAAATACAAACTCAATCACATGAAAACAGCAACTGAAGTAATATACTTTAATATATAATCTAGGATCAGCCTACCTTCCTTCAATCCTAAAAATGAACAAAACAGGCAAATCTTAATCTAAAACCATATATAGTCATTACATTATACCCAATTATTTTTGTGGAATCATCAAAAAGAACTTTTTGCATTGATAGATCTGTCATATCAATAAAAAATAGTGCACTTCAGAATTGGCTACCAGCTAGATTTGTTGATTGTGATTGAGTTAATGGGGGGTAAAAGGTTGTGGGGGGGTGCAAGTGTATTTGGAGTTGTAAAGACTCAAGTTTTGGTAAGGCTGAATACCCTGCTGATGCATAAACCAGTTGAACAGAGGATGGTATTTACCAAGGCAAACAGAGGCCTCCCTCTCATCCTTGGAAAGATGTAGTCTTGTAAACATATAAATATGTGTGTCTGTCAGAGGAATAGAAAGGTAAGAAGTGGCATTCTCATCTTTTATCCTGGTTCTCTGAGGTGGAGGCCATTTTGTCTTAAACAGGCTCAGAATAAATCATCTAGTGTTTGTGTGGTCTTCCTAGTTAGGCAGAGCAGCATAGTGTTTGGATCCAGCTCATATTCGTGTGTGGGAACCACATGAGGAGAAATCCCTGGCTGATCCAGAGCAAGCTTATTTGCCCCCCTCCTTTCTTTCAGTCAATTTTTTGGGGGGTTTTCATTTTTTATTCATAGGGTGGTAGGGGTGTAGAGAAAGGTGTTGTCGGGAGCAAGGGACCTAAGTAGTGTGCATCTGTGAGCGTATGCCTAAGTGTGTGTGTGTGTGTGTGTGTGTACACGCACATTTGCATACATGTGCACTCGTGCATGTATTGGTGCTTGTACTGATGCATGTATTGACGTTTGCAGCGATAGCAGTACGACTTGGTTTTAGGTCTCAGACCAGGGCCTATGCTAACAATAACAATGGCCACAGTGTTGTTGAGGGAGTTGCGTCCAGGACCTTCGGACATTCTTCCCATGTCAGTATAATCACTACTGGGAGGTAGCTCCATTAAGGATTACCATCTCATTAATAGTATCCATGACTTTTGTTCAAAGGCTACTTGTTGTAATGTTGCCTTGTGGATGACGCCTAATCCTCTGAGCCTGCAGCTGTAGCGAAGGAGAGGGGTAGATCCCACCGTTTCTCTCTCCTGCACACACACACACACACACACACATTGAGCATCTCCCAGTATGTCCCGGACGGCCTCGCAGGGATCAGGCCCCCTGAAAGACAGATACAAACAACAGTCAAATCCAAAGTTCCCCCTTCTCTGAGAGAAAAAGAAACATCCATTCTGAACTTCCACCCACCCTGATCCCCTCTGTAAAAGCCAAAGCCTAGCCGCCATCCCTCCAAACCCTCCACCCCACCCTCCAGTCCCCTGGCTCTCATCCTCCCATTCAGGTTGCCCCTTTTCCGACATGCACGGCCCTCCTCTCAGATGGTGGGCCAGATTAGGAGTTGAACAATACAGTTTTCAATGTAAAATGTGCATCTAGTTAGTCTCATTCTTCATCCCATCCCGGTTTTAAATAGGAGAGATGGAGGGGATGAAAAGAGTCTAAGATGACTATTCACCAAGTTATCTTTGGGTATCTAGGAGGCTGGGTAGCCTAATGGTTGGAGCATCTGACCTGTATCTGAAAAGTTGCTAGATCTGAACTCCCCTTACTGGCAAGGTGAGAAAAGTGTCATTCTGTTCCTGGGCAAGACCGACAAACAATGGAGAATCTCTCTATGTTCCTTCACCTCATTCCTGCAGTCAGCATGACAATTTCATGCTCACTCAAAACTTGAGACATCTGTGGCATTGTGCTGTGTGATGGAACTGCACATTTTAGAGTGGCCCTTTATTGTGCCAGCCTAGGGCACACCTGTGCAATAATCATGCTGTCTAATCAGCATCTTGATATGCCACACCTTTGAGGTGGATGGATTATCTCGGCAAAGGAGAAGTGCTCACTAACACAGTTTTAGACAGATTTGTGAACAATATTTGAGGGAAATTGACCTTTTGCGTACATAGAGAAAGTCTTAGATCTTTGAGTTCAGCTCATGATAAATGGGGGCAAAAACAAAAGGGTTGCGTTTATAATTTTGTTCAGTGTATGTAAAGTATCATTCATTTTTTTATGGATTTTATGTAGCACTCTTTTGCAGTTATTCTTCACATTGCCTTTTTTTCAACTCCCCAGTTTCCAATGCCTTCTATCTTTCTTTAAAAAAAAATGTTTCTCCAAATGAAGGCCATGCAATTCTTGAAACAACTATGTATTCTTTCAGATTTTATGATTCTATAGATATCCCATATACATTCAATGTATGCTACTGTATCTTGCCATCAAAGTGAGCTGTCATATTTACACACTACTTTCCTTATTTGATGTATCAGTTATTGGTTATACTGTTGGTATAAATGTTGGCTGTTCTCCAGGTTATCTTGTGGTTTGTAGTCATTGTGGTATTTTCTCTGCTCCATGTGATGTCATCTCTTCTGATCCTCGGCCCAGCCCCAACATACTGCCCCAGGTCCTAGCATTGGGCCCCCGAGTCTTGGTCTGCCCCTGTACATTATAGGTATGTTATAGGGATGTAAACGTTGCAATAATGACAGTATTCATGCCTTGAGTGTGCTGAAGGGGGAAATACAGAGCTATTTTTCAAAGCTACTTTTGAATTCCTAGGTCAAGCCATTTTGTTACTACCATCTTCATTAGATACATATATTCTGTATTTACTGTAGCTAGTATTGTGTTTTCAGATACTGACTAAAAAGTGTTGTATTTCAGCAGACACTGATTCATCTAGCCCACTAGTTCTCTGGCTCCCTGAAAGGTTAAGTGCCAAAATAGTGACTTGTGTCAGGGCAAATTCCAACAGGAGCAAAGATTAATTTCAATCCTCGTCAGAAGGGTCAGGGAGGCAGTTTTAGTCTCATTGTCAGCATGAATGGGTCCCAGCCCACCTGTTGACGATTAGGACCAAACTGTTTTGCAAAAGCAATTTGTGATGGCTGCCTGTGCACTGTTCCACTCCTATCAACCTCTTCTGTCCTTTTGCCATGTTGGCAGAGGGCACAGTGGGCATTGCCAACCAATTATAGGCTCTCAAGCCACTGTTTGTATTTGCCTAAAAAAGAGACACTTTCTGTTAGCCAGACAGAAAGCATACTCTTATTTTGTGGACAATGTGTTTTCTAATTTATGAAAAGCTGTGCTAAATACCCTAGGAAAAACAAACAGTGACTTACAAAGATGTAAGGCCAGTGAGATTAGTGAGCAATAAGGATGGGGGTGGTTAGTGATGGCCATTCAAGGCTTCATTGGCGTTATTTTAGCAGCAGGATATTATGCTGTCAGCACTCAGATCTTTATCACAATAAAAGCCATAATTGATATGTATAGGACAGTATAGTTAACAATCTAGTCTGTGAAAAAGACAGACAGGAATAACATTGGAACGGACATTAAATATAAAATGTACAGAGTAGATTAACTATATTACCTTATATATTTAAATTATGGCTTTTATTTTGAAAAAACAAATATTTTGAACCACACTTTTTATAAGTGACTTGCTAAAGACTGATGCTAAAGACTTATAAGTCACTTGATGCCTCGCTCATACCTAAGCTTCAGGTCAGCGTGCTATCACAGTGTGCTTAGGTGCCTGGGTATATGCGTGAGTGGCAATGTAATTTCAGAGCTGACTTGTCACCTAGGCTGTTCCTGCTGTGCTGTTATTGATGCCCTGGTGTCTGACATGGATGCCCCACTGTGATGGCTACAGTTGGGTTACGAGGTCACTTAAACCCCTCAGCCCCATTCGTTTAAACTCTCTCTAATATCTCTTTCTCAGTCCCTACTCTGGGCTTTACATTTAATTTAGAGTTATTACAGTCATTATTTAATGCAAAGGTTAGGACATTCATCTTAAGATTACTAGGTGAAACAAACATGAAACTCAGTAATAGTAAATACATTTTATGCGATCAGCAGAGTCACCCCTCAATTTGTGATTTGGTAAGATTCAGTGATACCACAAGATTTGTCAGTAGGATTTTGGCTTGGTTTGAGTGGGATACTGAACTGTGTCAAAATAGTGTTGTCTTTTAAACATTTAAGTAGAGCAAGATTTTGCTTAACGGCTGCAATGTGTGGGAAATTTCTACTGGTGGAATTAATTCAGCGAAAGTGAAATCAGGCGCATCTAAATTATTTTGAAAGAAAACCAATGCAGTTCCCCTTTGATCTGATGAAATGGAATAGAGTGGATTAGCTTTTGTAAATGTCCAGCCTCTGCTGGACATAGTTTAGTGGGAGTGTCACCTCACCATACTTTACACAATAAACACACACACGTTATTGATCCAGTCAAAGTCATTCACTTTGATGGCATTCATCACTTGTGATGAAGTCCTCAACGCTGCTAGCCTGCCAGCCCTAATTTCAGCTTTGTTTCTTACGCCTGATTGGTTTCTCCCCGATTGGGTCCTCCGGGTCTGACCTTTCTCGGGTGACCTTTAAAACCCACAGTCCTGCCCAACATTGGCCTCAACTCTGGCCCCAGTTCTGAGTAGAAGGAGCCAAAGGCAGAGGAGTGGCTGGGACGTTTCTCCTGACAAAAGGCTGGACGGCAGGGGCAGCTGAGGGGACACACCAGTCCAGACCCTCATGAGTCCAGCCAAGTGGACAGGAAGCAAATTAGGACCAGTGGTTTCAGTCCTCCTTTTCTTTTGGCTTCCTTAAAGGGTTGACTGGCATGTCAAGTTTGTCAGGTGCCCTCGGACTGTTGCACAACATCACGTCTCATATGTCCTTTCAGACAGCCTCAATGCATCTCTTCTCTTCGCCCCTGATTCGCATTGTCACCTTGCATATGTGTGATGTAGGGCCACTGAAGCATATCTGTGGAAAGGTACAGGCTTGGGGGGCCAAACTCTAAAGCCACCCTGGCGTTTTATTATGTGACACATTGCACCACATCATTTTCCTGTCCAATAAGACATTTTTAAATTATGTTTTAAAAACAACATCAATGAGAGTGAAATTAGCTTTCTATTTATTGTATTCCAGGAGAGTTCCTAATCTTTTTAATTGGGATGCACCAATGGAGAACAAGAGGGGCTGAGTGTTCAACTTGCAGATGAGGTAAGTGGGATACTGACACGGGGGAAAGTGTTGCACAGGTATATTCAGCTTTTTTGTATTGTATGTTTCAAATGTGCATTGTTGCACAGTCAACAGGATGAGTAGTAGTACAACATTTAGTGGTATTGTTGTATTAGTATGGCATTAATGTTGTAATCATTTAACTTGTCCATTCTTATCCAGTGCGACTTAGTGATTTGTAGTACATGCTGCACACTATACTTCAGTGGTAGGGCTAGTAGTGTAACTATAGTACATTATGCATATATATTTAGACTGTATGGTTTAAATGTTAAGAGTGGCTCTCCTTTTTCTTCAACATAGCTTTTCTTGATCATCAAGGCCCTGGTGAAGAAACATTACCAGCCAACAGAGTGAGTCTTTCAGGAGCTGGATGAGAAGAACACAAAAATTCAGTCAGGAGACCCTCCACCAGCTTCTGAGGAGCTGCTGCCCGTCTTCGCCAGTTGTGTTGTAGTCAATTTTATGTTCAATCTTAACACACAACTCCCAGTTAATTTTGGAAGAGTTGAAGATTGCGTGGGTCAAAGTATGTTAGAGCACACTAAACTCAGCTGACAACATCAGTTCTAAGGGAGTCACTTAAGGGCTAGAGCACACTAAACTCAGCTCACAACATCAGTTCTAAGGGAGTCACTTAAGGGCTAGAGCACACTAAACTCAGCTGACAACATCAGTTCTAAAGGAGTCACTTAAGGGTTAGAGCACACTAAACTCAGCTGACAACATCAGTTCTAAGGGAGTCACTTAAGGGCTAGAGCACACTAAACTCAGCTGACAACATCAGTTCTAAAGGAGTCACTTAAGGGTTAGAGCACACTAAACTCAGCTGACAACATCAGTTCTAAGGGAGTCACTTAAGGGCTAGAGCACACTAAACTCAGCTGACAACATCAGTTCTAAGGGAGTCACTTAAGGGCTAGAGCACACTAAACTCAGCTGACAACATCAGTTCTAAGGGAGTCACTTAAGGGCTAGAGCACACTAAACTCAGCTGACAACATCAGTTCTAAGGGAGTCACTTAAGGGCTAGAGCACACTAAACTCAGCTGACAACATCAGTTCTAAGGGAGTCACTTAAGGGCTAGAGCACACTAAACTCAGCTGACAACATCAGTTCTAAGGGAGTCACTTAAGGGCTAGAGCACACTAAACTCAGCTGACAACATCAGTTCTAAGGGAGTCACTTAAGGGCTAGAGCACACTAAACTCAGCTGACAACATCAGTTCTAAGGGAGTCACTTAAGGGCTAGAGCACACTAAACTCAGCTGACATCAGTTTTAAGGGAGTCACTTAAGGGCTAGAGCACACTAAACTCAGCTGACAACATCAGTTTTAAGGGAGTCACTTAAGGGCTAGAGCACACTAAACTCAGCTGACAACATCAGTTTTAAGGGAGTCACTTAAGGGCTAGAGCACACTAAACTCAGCTGACAACATCAGTTCTAAGGGAGTCACTTAAGGGCTAGAGCACACTAAACTCAGCTGACAACATCAGTTCTAAGGGAGTCACTTAAGGGCTGGAGCACACTAAACTCAGCTGACAACATCAGTTCTAAGGGAGTCACTTAAGGGCTAGAGCACACTAAACTCAGCTGACAACATCAGTTCTAAGGGAGTCACTTAAGGGCTAGAGCACACTAAACTCAGCTGACAACATCAGTTCTAAGGGAGTCACTTAAGGGCTAGAGCACACTAAACTCAGCTGACAACATCAGTTCTAAGGGAGTCACTTAAGGGCTAGAGCACACTAAACTCAGCTGACAACATCAGTTTTAAGGGAGTCACTTAAGGGCTAGAGCACACTAAACTCAGCTGACAACATCAGTTCTAAGGGAGTCACTTAAGGGCTAGAGCACACTAAACTCAGCTGACAACATCAGTTCTAAGGGAGTCACTTAAGGGCTAGAGCACACTAAACTCAGCTGACAACATCAGTTTTAAGGGAGTCACTTAAGGGCTAGAGCACACTAAACTCAGCTGACAACATCAGTTCTAAAGGAGTCACTTAAGGGCTAGAGCACACTAAACTCAGCTGACAACATCAGTTCTAAGGGAGTCACTTAAGGGCTAGAGCACAGTATGACCAGGAAATCATATCGAACGATCCCTTCCTGCTCATCAGGCGATGCTCGCCAATTTACATTGACCATTGGTCTTCTCCTTGTCAGCTAGTGGCTTAGTCAAGGCTCAAACATAGTGACCTGTAAAAGCGTCATTCTGTGAAAGAGCGCCTTATATTGGTGGTTCTCAAACCTCTCCTGGGTACCTCCAGCCATTCAAATAATTTCATATTGGAAAGCTAGCCCTCTGGGAATTTGGGAAAATGGGAAGGGAGAGAAAAGGAGTCAGAGAATATTGTGGCTAATTGATTGAAAACAAATTCTGCTCTTAGATTGTTACATGATTGGACTACACGTTGAAATGCATGAATTTCATACATAGCCCCTGTATTTACAAGCATCATATTTAGCATCATTCCAATACTTCAGTAACCAAAGTAGTTTGGTCTGGGTTTGATCATCTAAATAAATATTTTATTGAATGTTAGGTTTGATTAAACAATATAGACCCTCAACTTTCCTGCAAAGAAATAAATAATAATGTGTATGAATTAAATGTTCACTTCATCAAAACTGAGTAAAAAAAAATGTTGTTGTTGCATTAGATTTTTCCTCTTTCAGTTAAAAACCCCATCTATGAATACTGGCATAATGAAATTATAGTTTAGTACAAAAAGGCTTTTAATCTGAACA
Source organism: Esox lucius (assembly GCF_011004845.1). NCBI lineage: Eukaryota > Metazoa > Chordata > Actinopteri > Esociformes > Esocidae > Esox > Esox lucius. The sequence goes on from NC_047593.1 coordinate 1,412,972, forward strand.
TTTTCCCCATAAATTACACAATTCGTCAGTTCGTCAGAATCCATTATATTCTCTCAGTGTCATAGAGTCAAGGAACGCATATTGTGTCTCTTTGTCTACCAGCGTGTCAAATCACCTGATTCATTTTTATCACCTCTCAGATGTCACAGAACCCTGTCTGTCCTCGTGACACAAGTGCCCCTTGTTGCCACACCACAAGATAACCAAGCCACCCGCGCGATACTCACACAGGCATAGGCGCTGATCTAAGTGTCGCTTCGGAGACCTTTTGTTTCCAAAAACAATGTCCATCAGAAGCTGCACTTTCTCCAGGCAAATGATGCCTTAATTGTGGGAGTTAACAAGCCCCCACCTCTCCACATGAATAACAAAGTGTTTACTGTGATTCTATTTTCCTTGAAAGCGCAGGCAACTGCTTATTCACAGCGTATGTATTGCTTGCTTGTTTTGCATTTCTCTACATCACACTGGACTACATGATGTTCAGAAATCCAGTACATAACAAGTATGAAGTGTGAAATTAGGAGAAAACAAATCAGGAAAAAGGAAAGAATCAAAATACATTGGAAAGTAAAGTGGTCTGTAAAGGTTACCTAAAAAAATAAGTAGGTAGGGTATTTATCCAATATACTACAAAAGCTAAAGGCTGTTATTAAGCACGAAACAACATTGTGTGCCTGAAAACAGCCCTTAATTGTGGCATTGGCCTAATGATAGACATCACACACCTGCAAGGAAACTAATTACCAACACAATTTAAAGATTTTGTTTTGCCATAGTCATGGCATTTGGTCTCATACACCACGGACTTTGGTCTCATACACCACAGACTTTGGGCTCATAAACTACAGCCAATTGAGAGAAAATAATGTGAATCACCCAGTATATCATTTTTATTTGTTCATTTATCTGAGTCTTCTTTTGACCCTTTCCCACTTATTTTGTTGTTTATATTGTTGCCCTACTTTATCTGTGTATTCATTTTTTGACTGGAATATCCCAGTCGCTGCCCTAAATAGAGGTAGTGTTAAATAGGACATCTCCATGCATTTGCATAATCTTGTGGCATTGGAATTCTCAGTGAGAGTGAGTGCATTGAGGGTCGTGCCAACTGCAAAAAGGTAAAATCCCTCATCCCCTGGCAGGGGGGACCTTTACCCCACCCTTTTAGTCTTAGTATTTAGGACTTGGTAGTCAGAATACAGCAAGTCCAGCGCTAAAATACCTAATAGAGTTAAGGATTTCCCTTAAGGATTCTCTGTAATATTTTCTACTGAATAACTTTTGTTTCTTAGCTTTCTTTTTCCTCAATTTAGGCTTCGCCATTTGAAAATGTTTGTGATCTGCCAATGCTTACTGACAGTATATCCATATAAAATATCATACCTCACTCAAAATATTTTTAGGCCAAGCTGCCATCTGGTACATGCACATGCTGAATTATCAGACCTATCGTTCTCACTCTATATTGTGTTTCTATAATGTTTATATGCGTTTCCCTTGTGTATAGTGGTTGTTTTTTTTTCATTTATATTTTTATAATATTTATATGATTTTTGTCATGTTTTCTTGTAACTGTATGCTCAAGTCTTGGCCAAGTTACTATTGAAAATGAGAATAGGTTCTCAGCTGACTTACCTGGTTAAGTAATAAATAAATAAATGTGCACAGAATAGTTCAATTATCTGGGTCAAATCTGTTTTTCTTCAAAGGAGTTCAACGTCCTTACTCATCAATGATATCTTGTCATGGAGAGACAGACAGTATAACAGTGTAGACTTTTTCTTTTTTTCCTCACGTTTCTTACAGACCTATTCATGTCTGCTCTCTTACAGTGCTTCCCATTCTTCGGCCTCCAGTTGGTGCCAACAAGGCCTAAGATGTCTGCTTGCTCTCTGATGGGAAACTGTTGCTTATGTGCTGGCTTGGCTGCCAAGTTTTGGCATTGTTATTGATGTAGTGGGGAGTGGGGGGATGGGTTTTAGGTGGGGGTGGGGTGTGGGGGGTGCCGAAAGGGGGGCCCTTTAAACCCTGTGAGATAGTTGATATTCATCTATCTTCATTCTCCATCTTTTTCTCCCCCATTTCTCGCTTGCTCACTCACTCTCTCTTTCTCTGTCTCTCTCTTTCTGTCTTTTGATCCTGCAGATTTGACATCCACCTCGAGGTGAGTCAGGGGGATCCGACATCTTTGGTCCACTTGGATTACCAACCAGGACAGAAAGCTGGATTTCTTGCATCATGCCCACCACTTTGGCTACTCTTCCAAGTCATTGTGTTTTCCCAATGCCAAACACAGCCCTCCCAAGAAAGGGGACGAGGATCTCCGGCAGTGTTCTAGAACACTTAACTGTCTGTCTGACATACTTGTGGATAGTGTGCTTGCCAAGGTATGAGTGAAGGGGTTAGGAGTGTGAAAATTAGAGCGGGGGTAGTGGGCACAAAACACACAAAACAAACTGTGTGTGTGTGATTTAAGGGTACCGTCGAGCGGGTGGGTATGAGAGCAGGGGGCTGTGGGAGTTCCCTAGGGGACCTTGCTGCTCACGCTCAGCCAGCAGAGACAGCATTGTCCTCCATGTGGGAGAACCAGAGGTCCTCTACTCCTGTCACCCTACAACAACATCCCCACTGATGTGAGCTTGAAGGGGGAGGCCACTTAACTTGGGCATGAAACTCATGGACAAACTCACAATCGCTATATTCCGATTGACATTCTTCCACCTGTCTTATTGTGATAATAATTATCATCCCACTTCAAACAAACCCATTAAGGATAAACAAGTCTGTCATAAACTAATTTTTATATATATTCCCCAGCTGAAATACTGTAACTTTCAGGCCTTGAGGTCAAATCAAATACTATAACCATCACCCTCTACACTGGCCTAGGTGGAAATGTCACCGGATGACTTGCAGAAGGAGTTTGAGGAGATGGAAGGTGGGTGAAAGCTGGGGAATTGAGATTATCCACTACGGATGTGCTATCCTTGTTGTTTTTTTCAGTGTTTAGTAATAAAGTGAATGTTTATTTAGTGAACATTTAATTAATCCACCCTAGCCAAATACATAAAATTGCTTTTGAAACCTAAGTGTGTTTCTTGAACCATCAGACAGACTTATAATCCGATTGTGCCTCTGCCACATTCATTGTAGTTTATTTAGCTGTTATTTTACCAGGTTATTTGAGAACCAATTGTCATTTTAGAGGATGACCTGGCCAAAGGCATTGAAATGCAATACAAGACAGTACACAAAAACAACCTAAATAATGTAAGATTTTTTTTTTATGAATACAAAGAGACAGATTTAAGAATTAAATTATACTAAATACAGTGGGACACGTATGGATAGAAACAAGGGGTTCAGCAGGTGCAGTTGTCAACAGCTGGTTTATTTTATTGATGGGGTAAAGGGAGATGAGCAGGTTTAGCTTAAAGGTGCCATTTGTGAGATTTTGACTGTACTACTAGCATAAATACAAACATAAATGACCAGAAGACATGAAGTTAATGTTTAATGAAATGGCATTTAACTATGGTGCTACAAATGTATTACTCTCTTTAGTGAGTCTGGCATTGATTGTCATTGTAGGGCCAATTTACCAGTGTGTAAAGGTCACAGTAATGAGTGTTGAAGGGGGCAGAGGTTACAAAGCAGATGGCACACTGGTAAATTACATCTAACGTATAGAGGAGTTTTTAGCACTAAACCAAAAGATTACATCATTCAAGTCAAGGTTTGGAAGGATGATTTACAAGTATACACTTAGCAGCGTGTGTCACAATGCCTTATTGTAGAACAAGAAACACGTTCTGGATTTAAGTTCATACTGCAAGTGTGCAATGTGGGTATTGAATGAGAGTAAGAGTGTCAAGGTCAGGTCAAACCAAATACCAATATATTTGTAGGTGTTTACACACTCCATTCATCAAGAGGTAATGATTCTGATAGTTATAAAGTGATGAAGCAGCAACTTGTCATCCTTAGGGTTTCCTTTGTTGAGTTCCTGAGGCCCTTTGGCAGGCAGAAACAATCGTAGAGGCATGGATCCAACATGGCAACCATCCTGCAGTCCCAAGCAGAAACAATGGATTTTTCTGCAGAGAAAGACTCTTCATTGCGTGACCAAGTGCCACTAAGTTCAAGAGATTTCTTTAGAGAGAAGGTAAATTATATTTCTGAATCTTTAGAAGCCAACCAGTAGTTTTCCACCCTAGATTTAGTGGCACTTAGAGCGCACATTTTATTTGTTTACTCCAAGAGGTTGCTCACGGAATGGCCTCCTGATTTTAGTAGCTATTAGTTCAGCCATTCACAATATGCCTTTTCTTGAGTGTTGTTTATAGACATTGCACCACCAAATTACACCCAGAAGAAATGTTGGTCTTGTCATAATGTTGTATGGACTTGATCTCAGGATTGCAGTCAATAAAACACCATGATTAGCTCAAAAACAGGGGCTTTAGTTCGGTTGCAATTTCTGTGGTGTGGTTTGCTGCAGGTTAGACTGCAGTCCAGATCCAACAAAGGTTAAGAATCAGGGGTGCAGTCTAATTGCTGGAGTAACTGACAGCAAGCACTAATTGAAATAGATACAATAACTAATAATATAAACTGCAAATGTTAGAAAACCTAGAATATACCGCTTGCTTTTAGAAAACATGCCTTGAATATCGTGTAATTTGTCTTTTTCCATTGGCAGTTTATTTAATTTATTTCAAGAAAATATCTCCTCAAAAATAGTTAAATTGTCTTGTTCCATTGGCATTTTTTTTTTTTGCAATGTATGTTTTACCTTCTCTGACAGATTCTGAGTAGCTATGCATTTATGGGGGCTATTCTGGTGATATATACAACATATTCACATAAAGGTAGAGCATGTATTGTGAATATTATTTAAGACCAAAACATAACATTTGGGGCACACAAAGTTCTCGATAATCGAAGACTTAATGTGCGTATTAATCCCATGGATTTATCAATGCATTTAGTGTGTTTTAAATTTGGCAGGGAGAAACCCTTTGGATCAAATGAAAATTTTATTATTTAAATCTGATTTCGGATGGGTTTTTGCATTATTGTTCAGCTTTTGACAAGACGAGGGCTGTTACAAAGCTAGACTCATACACCATAGTTGATTAATGTGTGGACTGTGTTCATGTTGCTAAGTACATTAGCAATTCCATTTGCTGAAGGTATACTGTTCTGCTAAGTTCTGCTAACTAAATGTGCAAAAGGTTTTGCCAAACCCACTTTTCAGCCATTCTGTTTACGTAATACTGGAGACTCACGTGGCCAATGCATATCATGCTATATGATCTGGAAATATAACCTGACAGTTGACCGGTTTCTGAGTAAAACAAACAATGATGAAGTACCTTTGAAATGATGAAGCACCTTTAAAAGGTGTGTAAACATCTGACCGGTCAAGTGGAGGCCATCAATAAGCCTGTGCCATCACATTACCAAGAACCAATCTACTACCAGATATTTTCTAAGAACTTTGCCCAGGTTTTTGCCCCACCTATAGATGTGAACAGTCCCCAAGTCGGACTTTTAAGAAGAACGTGTGTTAGCATCCACTCTGGTGTTTAGTGTGTAGGATTTCTGTGGTCCTTTCACAGTTTTTTACAATGCCTGCAATGTATAAATGAATAATAATTTTCTTCCATATTTGCCACATATAATTCTGTCCCAAACCTGGATTTTGACAATCTTTCCAATTCTTCCTTGCGGATCTTCATAAGCTCTGTGAAAATCTGTGAATGCGATCTTCAGGCCTCGCCACAGATGAGCTGAGCGTCTCAAGGACATTTAAAGACTTCCCGGATGTCCCGAAGCCACTCCAGTACTTTTAGGTCATTATGCTGAAAGACTATTCTTCTTGTATGAGAGGTTTTCTTCAAGGACCTCTCTAAATTTTGCTCCATCCTGACCAGTCTCAGTCCCAGCCAGTGCAAACCATCCCCATTACATGAGGCTCCCCCAACAATTAATTACCGTAGGGATGGTATTTGCCACATAATTAATTGTATTTTGTTTATTTTGTTTTATCCTTAGGGATAGGGTGAGAAGCTCAGCCATCCGTGAGGAACTCAGTAGAGTAGAGCCGCTGCTCCTTTGCGTCGAAAGGAGCCAGTTGAGGTGGTTCGGGCATCTGGTAAGGATGCCCCCAGGACGTCTCCCTAGAGAGGTATTCCAGGCACGTCCAGCTGGGAGGAGACCTCGGGGTAGGCCCAGGACTAGGTGGAGAGATTATATTTCGACACTGGCCTGGGAACGCCTCGGGATCCCCCAGTCAGTGCTGGCCAATGTGGCTCGGGAAAGGGAAGTTTGGGGTCCCCTGCTGGAGATGCTACCCCCGCGAACCGATACGGATAAGCAGATGAAGATGAGATGAGATTATGCCAGATGTGATACTTGGCATTGAAGCTTAATCGTTTGATTTTGATCTTATCCAACCAGATAAAAAAAATCGCATGATCTGAGTCCTTCAGGTGGCCTTCCGTCTAGCCACTCTACTGTAAAGTCCTGATTAATAGAATGTTGCAAAGATTTTCCTTCTGGCAAGTTCTCTCATCTATGCAGAAAAGCTTTTAAGCTCTGTTAAAGTGGTCATATTGTTCAGTCCTCCCTGATCTGCACCTTAACACAATTCATGGAGTACTACATAGAGTTCTTTGAACTTTATGGCTTGGTTTTTGCTCTGACATTCATTGTGAAGTGTGGGACATTATTTTGTGACAGGTGGACTCCAATAAAGTTTGAGATATTTCAAGGATTTTCAAAGGACACAGGAAGTATTTGAGCTGAATTTGTAGTGTAAAATGGCAACAGATCTGAATACTTAGTACATGAGTTAGTTGTTTATGTCATGATGGGGTAATGTGTGTACATTGATAATCAATTATAAATATACAAAGTATATTAAAGAACAAAATGTGTAAAAAGAACTTTTGCTGGTTTGCTGATTTTGCTGGTTTAATTCAATTATATCTATTTAAGTATTTAATTCAATTTTTTTGCTGGACCGTGTAAACAGAGCTGGCCAAGAAGAGCTAATGTATCTTACTGAGTGACTGACTGACTGAGTCTCCCTTGTTAAATAGCGTAGTGGTTAGAGAAGCGGATCTATAAACTATTGGTCCCGCATTCGAATCTCGTCACAGTCAGTGCAAATTTTCCATATAAACAAAAACCTTCAGTAGCTGTGTTATAGTAAGCGTAAAATAAAACTATTCATTGTTATGTTGCAACTATTTCTGGTGGAATGTCGAAGGACACGTCTGTGTATGCTTTTTGGGTCAGGATACACAAAAACGTTGCTGGCTACAAACTGCAGTAGCTACGTTATAGTAAGCCTTAAATAAAACTGTTTATTTTGTGCCTATTTCTGGTGGATTTTCGAAGTTCGCATCCGTGCATGCTTTTTGGGGTAATATAGGCTAGATCAAAACCCCTTGGGTAGTAAAAGAGTAGGGGTTTCCACGATTCTCTTGTCTTTTCACTTGACAAAAAAAGTAAGTTATCGTCACCTATATTCATAGTTATTGTATCCATCAAGAGATTCAAACCTGGATTGTCCACATGAAAGGCTGAGTCTCTAACCACTAAGCCACCAAAGGTACTCTTGTGCTAGGTGTCGGTATAGCCTCTTGACATCATAAAATCTTGTCACGCATTAACACCACATCAAGTTTGAATATTTCATTAGACACCATTAACCATAGTGTTAAACTGAGTAACGTTTAAGTTTTCCTCCACCACAAATGGCATCTATGAACTTTATGGATTTTGCCACTGGTCGTTTTAATAGCTTATTAGCCGTTCATGAATGACATTGATACAATAACTACTGTATCAATATAGGTGACGATAACAGACTTTTTGTATAGTGAAAAGACGAGAGTTTCATGCAGTAAGTAACATTTTTGTCTATCCTTAACAAATCCTAAGACATCATTTGAAAATCCACCAGAAATAGTCGCAATATAACAGTAAACTGTTTCATTTTAGGCTTCTATATAAAACGTAGCTATTGAAGGTTGTAGCCAGCTAAGTTTTTGTCTATGAGCAAATCCTCTTTTGCCACTGGCCATTTTAACAGCTAATTAGACATTTGGGAATGATATTGATACAGTATCTATCAATATAGGTGACAATAATGATGGCCATTCGGGGCTTCATTACTGTTCTTCTAGCCGCAGGATAGTATGCAAGCTGCGCTAACTCAGATTTTCTTTATCAAAATAAAAGCCATCATTGAAATTTATAAGGTAATATAGTAAACAATCTAGTCTGTACATTTTTTTTTTAATGTCCGTTCCAATGTGATTTTTATCTGTTCTTTTTCAAAGACTAGATTGTTAACTATATTGCCTTATACAGTTCAATGAAGACTTTTATTGTGATAAAGAAAATGTGAGTGCTGCCAGTTGATGTTAACTGACTTTTTCGTCAAGTGAAAAGACGAGAGAATCGTGTAGCCAGCAAAGTGTTTGTCTATTCTGACAAAATCCTAATATCCACCAGAACTGTTTTATTTTAGGATTCCAATTACGTAGCTACAGAAGGTTGTAGCTAGTGAAGCTTTTATCTGTCCTGAACACATCCTGAAGCATAATATGTTTATTAGTAACGGGAGGATAACCACTACGCTATTTAACAACGGGTGGTCAGTCGGACATTTAGTCAGTCACATTTGCTTTTCTAGGCCAGCTCCACTTACGCGATCCAGCAAAAACAAACGTTTTTCTGCCATGAAATGAAATAGCTTTGGCAGTGTAAATTTCATATTCAGTCTCGCTAGCAACATCTCATCTCATCTTCATCCGCTTTTTTGGTATCGGGTCGCGGGGGCAGCAGCTCCAGCAGGGGACCCCAAACTTCCCTTTCCCGAGCCACATTTGCCAGCTCTGACTGGGGGATCCTGAGGTGTTCCCAGGCCAGTGTCGAAATGTAATATCTCCACCTAGTCATGGGCCTACCCCGAGGTCTCCTCCCAGCTGGCCGTGCCTGGAACACCTCCCTAGGGAGACGTCCTGGGGGCATCTTTACCGGATGCCCGAACCAGCTCAACTGGCTCCTTTCGACGCAAAGGAGCAGCGGCTCTACTCCAAGTTCCTCACGGATGGCTGAGCTTCTCACTCTATCTCTAAGGGAGAAGCCAGACACCCTTCTGAGAAAACCCATTTCAGCCGCTTGTACTCGCGATCTTGTTCTTTTGGTCATGACCCAGCCTTCATGGCCATAGGTGAGGGTAGAAAGGAAAATTGACCGGTATATCGAGAGCTTTGCCTTCCGGCTCAGCTCTCTTTTCGTCACAACGGTGCGGTAAAGCGAATGCAATACTGCCCCCGCTGCTCCGATTCTCTGGCCAATCTCCCGCTCCATTGTCCCCTCACTCACGAAAAAGACCCCGAGATACTTGAACTCCTTTAATTGGGGTAACGCCTCATTCCCTACCCAGAGGAGGCACTCCATCGGTTTCCTGCTGAGAACCATGGCCTCAGATTTAGAGGTGCTAATCCTCATCTCAACCGCTTCGCACTCGGCTGCAATCCGGTCCAGGGAGTGCTTAAGGTCACTAGCAACAGCCAGTGGCAAAATCCATACATTTCATAGATGCTATTTATGGTGGAGGTAAACTTTATAAGAAACATCAGTCAGTTTAACACAATGCTTAATGGTGTCTAGTGAAATATTCAAACATGGTGTGACGTTAATGCCTGACGAAATCTAATGTCTAGATGCTATAACGACACTGTGCAAATGTGTAATACTGTGGTGTAGTGGCTGAAGACACAGCCACTCATACAGCAGACCTGGGTTCAAATCCAGTAATAGTAACAATATGTATTGCTTTTTATTGGGGGCTGGCTGAACTATGCTTGCCTGGTTTCTTTTCTGATTTGTTCATCTCTACACAATCTAGTCACCACTTCCGTAGTAAAGAATATTGGAGTAATTTATATATTTACAAAATAGAAAATGAGCCTATAATTATTGTGAATGTCTTCTTGCCTAGAGCAAAGACATAATGCATGCCCCTTTTGACATTACAACTGTTAATCTTTTGGAATAATATTCTACCACTTTAGACATTTTAGAGCAGCAAAATGTATTATTGCAGTATTGTTTTGGTCAAAATTGTATAAGCTCAGAAATATGTTTTTTGTCAGGATGGACTCTACCATTCAGGAAACTCACCACCTCTTTACAAACCATTCTGGTATTCCCTTGGAATAAACGTTAATGGATTTGTCTTCCTGAAAATATCTCTAATCCATGGTTTGGTTTTCATTTGACTGAAGTAGCTTTTCCTTTGTGTTTTTAAATTGGCTTTTTTAATTCTAACAAACAGTTCCTGCGGCTGATAAGCATATCCATGAAGACCACAGTATTTGAGAACACAAAGGAATCAATAACATTGAACTCACTTCACATTACTGGTCTTCATGACAATATGAAAATAGTCTGTATTACATTTTTATATGGACTAAGTGCAATATTATGAAAACTCTTTTGATGGTATCAGTTGAGTCAATCAACAGCAACATTTAGTTGTTTCCTTAGTTTCAGGCTGAACCATTCCGGAATATTCACCATTTTGTTTGACTTTGGCATTAAAAGTTGGGTACTTTATTAAAAGTTGTGTACTAAATTTTTTTTACAGCTGACAAAAGTGCTTGCCAAAGGTGCTTGCAACAGGTATCTTTATATGTAATGTAATCAATATATTCTCATTATTTTCTACAATAGATTGAAAGAAGGTTGTCTAGATGTAACTGCTTTTTAGTTTTATAATGTGAAAACTGCATGTGTGCACTTCTATTATTGATTACATATAATACATGGACTGTATATAAAGCTGCAGAAAATATTAAGAGACCACTGCACCTTTTTCTTTCCTTTCCAAAAAAGTCAAAAAGGAAGGTTTTGAATGAGGAACAGAAGGATTAAAATTAAGAGACCACTGTAAATTGAACGCTTCTGTTCCTCACTCAAAATGTTCCCTTTCAACTTTTTTGGAAAGGGAAGGAAAAGGTGCAGTGGTCTCTTAATCTTTTCTGGAGCTGTATATTGTACATTATTTATAGATAGATATTTGTAACAAATTGTCCTTGTGCTTCATGCTTTTCCATTTCTTTATGTTAAAATTATTTCAAATTGGGATTTTGTTCCATTTTAACATTCCTTTATGTAGGAAAGACTGAAAGAGTGGATTGTGAAAGTTCACAGTGTGATATTAATGCGAAAGATAAACATTCACTAACCAGTCAGACATTGAAAGCTTGCTTATTGAGCCTCAGTTTACATGACAATAAATGGTTTTTGGGGGATCTTTTTTCTCGTTGTTCAATTTATTATTATTCATGCTGTGTGCTGTTGCTAAATCTTTCTCATCTCGCTGAACAGGGAGTCTTTTTTCTTTGCTAAACTCTGTGTTTAGAACAAGGATTTAAACCAATATTGGGGCTGTTGTGAAAAGTATTCTTTCAAAAGGCCTCCGCTTTTATCCTATTTTTACTTTTCCATCTGCATAGGCACTTTGTCTTCTACTTTTGGTCAGTGGTTGGTAAGGCGATTAACGTTGTTTATCCATCCATCTATCTATCCTTCTATACATAAACAATTCCTCCAGACCTCCATCTTCCAGTCCACAGAAGGACACCTGCAGTCCCCTCACTCTATAATTTGTGTGTGTTTGTGTGAGAGTGTGAGAGAGACTGTGATTGTGTTCAAAAGCAAGTTTTTGGTGGAATTGGGAGAGGAGAACCACAACTGGGCAACCCAACTCCAAGACTCTCTGACCTGGGCAGACGGGAGAAGGCCTGGGGGAGAGTGGCCTGTGGTGCTCAGCAAGCAGCTTTAGGCCTTCCCTTCTGCAGAGAACACTTTGATTTCATTGGGGTGATCGTTTTTCTTCCAATTCACTCAAGGATGAAGCCCAAGGATCCAGAGAATGTCCTCCTATTCACACTGACCACAAAGGAGAAACCCTAGGAAAAACCACTATGAGTTTCTCATTTTCTCTTCTTTTTTTAACTCTTTTCTCTGCGCTCTCTTGGAAATTGATGCCATACAACTTACTTAAAGAAAGAGCGAAGAGACAGGGGTTGGGGAGATTAGTCAAGTTATTGAGAGAGAAAGGAAGAACATTTAAGGCACAAGCTGGTAAAAATCAGCTCCCTCCTGGTCCAAATAAATGTTTTTGGCCCTGCCACAATTGACTTCTCATAGTTTGTCTAAATGGTGGTCAAAAATGTAAATGGTGCAATTATTCTTTTAAGGATTGCAGGTCTGACAATGGTTGAAATAGAAGGGTTGAAATATTTTTTTTTTCAATATTGATAAGAGATGACCACTATGATCAATCCAAGGGGACTTCCTCAGTCAGCTATTACGTTTTAAGGTACATTTTAACCTCTGCTGATGACTTCCTCTTCCAAAGATGGATCAACAATGTATGCCACAGCTCACTGACAACTGATAAAATTAATGCAAATGAAGGGCAACTTTTTTACCAAGGTGGCCTAAGTCGTCTTCTCAAAACCGCAAACTTTTAATCCGAACCACAATGAATAGTCTAGGCTAATTTGCCTAAATATATGGAAATGATGCAGCTTGCCAATACCAACATTGTGTGAGAACATCAACTATTCCCTCAAAGTATTCTTATTTCGTCTGTAATCCTGGAAAATCCTCACATGAAAAATAAAAAATAAATGTATTTAAAAAACGAATGGAGTTGCGTATTTTTACGTGACCTCTTTTTTCTTATTGACTTGAAGAACAGATTTTTTTCCTTCTAACAATATCTCCCCGATGATAAACATAAAAACACTTATCACTCATTTATGTCATTAATTGATATTTGTGACAGCAGACTGTTGGTTATCAAAATGCTCACTGATTAATTTTAGGTTGAACGAGGGGTGAATGGGACTTAACAAGCAAGCTTGTTTAAGTTACCAAGCATGGAGTCGTCTAGTTCACCAGAAAACGTTCTATGGTGTCAGCACAAATGACGACGGACACTTCACTAGATCCCCAGAAAGGCCTCCTCTGACTCAGAGCCACAAATTGTGCCTGTTATTTTCATTTTATTTACAGATGAAAGGGCCCCTAGAAACCATTGCTTCTTGGTGTTGAAAGGAGATTAATCCTTTCCTATAGGGCTCACCCCACTCTGGTTGAGAGTGTTGCAAAATCTTAGTTTTTATTTGCATTCTGTTTAAATATATGTGTAGAAAAAAAGGCTGAATTTTTCTTTTGTACCATTATGAATGAATAATCCAGGAAAGATGCTTGTTGTCAGTCACTGTTACGCATGTAGGTTCTCTGTATGTGCATTTGTGTTTTTCCCCTCCTACTGTTTCCCCAGGTGTCCCTTATATTCCTGATTCTGCTCGTTGGTGTTACGGGATTCGTAACAGTCACGGTGTAAGAGTTCCAACAGACCATTGCGTAAAATGATAAGCTCATTCATATTTGTTTTAACAATTTGAATTGCGCAGTATAATAATCACATTTCATTATTTTAGTATGTTTTTACTAATTATTTATATCTCATACCTAGAGAACGCCTCTCATTACGGTTATTGGTTGCACTGATTTCACAACCTTAAATAACTTAAAGGCATTAATATATCCCCATGTAGGGTGCTAAAAAGTTCCGGAATTATTTGAAATTATATGGGAGTGACTGTGTTTATCAGTTTCCAATAGTCATGACAAATCTTAAAAAGCTATGTTTAAAATGTATATTATGCCATTATTTAAATAGGTGACGTTCAAGAAGAGGAATAGGCTACAGCAAATGTCAACATTAACGGCCAATTTCACTAACGAATATTTCATTCATACGCGGAAGAGATCAGGGTTTATTAAATGCTAAGTTTCCTGTACGCTAGACAACAACCACTTAAAATACATCCGAAATTGTATTGGGTGTTAAACTGACCACAATGATTTCCACGCATATTGCTGTGTTTTCCATTTTATTTATAAGGAGATTCTCGACTTTGCTAAATACCAGATAACGATCGTAGGATTTGTGTATAAGGACAACACCCTATTTGTTAATAAAGACATAACTTAAATAAAAAGTAAACTATAAGTTAAGGGGAGTAAAACATTCTTATTTTAGCAGCAGGTTTCTAATAATATGGCCTTTGTGGTTCGGCAGTAGTATATTTGGTGTGATAAATAACGTACTTGTTGATTTAATCAAGCGAAAGCTATTAGGTAGCACTTATAACATCACAAAGAAATGTAAATAAATCAGCATTTGCTTCTCATGAAAGATGTATTGAACTGTATTTAATAACAGTCTATAAGTATTTATTATGAGCACATATATAAATAAAGACAAAACAAAATGGCAGCTGGTTTCTATTTACAACGCATGTTGCGCACTGTGCAAACTGAACGCATTCGCGTGCGTGTGGCCGTTAAAAAAGTTGAAATAGTGATGGTCAAGTCCTTGAACTGGTGATAGGTAGCCACCGTGGTGTTGTTGCGTTGGCGCGGAAAGCGGCACGGTTGGATACGTGATGGTTGGGCTGCGCGCCGTACTGTGCCACGAGAAGTGTCCAGGTGGGCTCTGCTGAAACACGGAGTCGCTGGGACTGTGACTCTGGTGAGATTCCGGTGAGGAGTGCAATTGGCACAGATAGTCTGTGGGGTCAGGCAACGCACCCAAGGAGCCGAACACCGGCTCTGTGATAAACCGAGACTTGGACTGGAGAAAGGCCAGGATCCTTGCGTACTTGATGTCTTTGGTCTCGACCCTTTCCTCGGTGGTCAAGTAGTGCACCAGATTTTTCATGCACTCATGGTAACCGTAGTGGAAATAGTTGGCAAATTCCGCTAGTAGCTCACCTGAAACGAGAAGGAAGAACGAACAATGAAAAATGGACTACAGTCATGATTGATATTCCAAGCATTAGCATTTGTTAACATGACAGTTGGACTATAGAAAAATATGATAGGGCCATGGCTAGATCGGGGTGCACCATGGCAATGAGAGCCCGGAGTCAGTGCGCTTTGGTTAAAAAAAACTGATAAGCACCTTTTTCTCTGCCCCGGGGGAAGTCCGCGGAGTGTAGCGCACGTAGATACTGAACTGTCATCTCCAGAATCTCGGCCTTCTCCAGCTTTCCCGAGTTCTATCATGAGGAAAATAGCAAACTGTAGAAATAGCATATAACTTAAAGTAATTTAAATAGCCTACACTAAATAAAATATCAGATAACAGATGGAAGACCTTCCGTAGAGTATTGACTCAAGCGTAATAAGGATTCAAAAGTAGTTTATACCTGTTTCGCAAGAGCCATTGGCACAGTTTTCCCCAATTCGTTTAGGCAGCGGTTAATACGGTCTCTCCTTCTTTTTTCTATCACTTTATGGGAGATGGGAGTTCTCTGTTGAAAAATAAGAAAGCTAATTATAAGACAAACATAATCAACCAAGTGGGACAGTTTTAAAGTGTTTTGCTTTGGAAAGCTAGAACCACATTTTTAATGAAACGAAGACGAAACTATTTGGAAACCGGACTGCAAATAGACGCATAGCTGGATGTACGTTTGTACCATGTTGCGCATTAAAGCCAAAGCGCATCATTACCAGTTCAAGGCAGGTGCAGTTGCTTGGACCCGACCATGGACTATAACATAAATTGGCTTCAATTCAAAACAGTTAATGTTATTATTACAGTCATAACTTAACCCACAATGTACTATTATAATTGCATTTATTTTGTATCTCATGTTGTATATCTTGTAAACTCCAAAGTGTAGTCTACTGTTTTCGCTTGAGCGCACAAAAAACAATTGTCTATCAATTTCCATGGAACCAGAAATTGCATTTGACCACAAATATACATAAGGAAGATTAGGAGAAGGAAAGTAAATCCTTCCAAATAATATTGGATGTACGGTTTCCAAATTGGTTTCCTTCCCAGAGCGCAGCATAAGAGCACCTACCTTGCGGTCCTTCATCTTGGATGCCATCCTTTGACAGTGCTGATAAACTTCTTATTCAAAATAGTTGTGCCGGGAGCCAGTTTGGATATGTGTTCCTCAGCTTGTAGACTAGGTATACTGATAGATGAATGAACAAGCTGATCCTTATAAAGCGATCCTGGGCATGGTCTAAATTATTCCACAGGATAAAAAGCAAGCTTTTGGTAAATGTGTGCCTTTAGGATGAGTTAAAGAAATTGTATAAAATCTGATGCCATGGGCTAGCAGGGGGCAGACCTGCTTTGTTAATCCACGTGGCTGTTCAAAAGACACGTGATTACTTTTAGAATATTATTTGCATAGTAACAACCCAGGCGGGAAATGTGAACTGAGCGTTGGGTTCGCCTGATCCGACCGGGCGCAGTGCGCGCACTGAAAACAAAGCCTCCAAAAAAAGACTTCTCTTTCTTCCATCTCGCGTTTGTTATACATCGCCTGTTTACAAATCCCAGCAAGCGATCTTAACTTCCATCCAAGCCCTGTCTGAGTTTTAAGGCCTGTCCAGTGCCATTAGAGTAATTAAGTAAGCCTTTAATAGGCTGTTCCGCCAAGTTCAAGGGAGAGCTTTTGGAGACGGAGTCCCCCCGTTTGTTCTCCGCCTTTCTCACACGACTTGGTGACACGTCCATCTTTTATGAGAGATGGCAAGCTTTTTGTTTACATTCTTTATTTGGTGGGAGTCCTCGGCAGGTGTGTGATGGGCTTGGCACACGAGCGTCGCCTGCGTCCCGGCCGGCGTCTCCAGCAGTTTTTGGCACACGAGGGTTACCCACCACCGGGGACTCTTTGGAGAGGCTCAATTTGTATCCTATTATCCTATAAGAAAATGTCTATTGAGTCGAGTGAATAGTTTCATTGGCCTAAATTTTAATAATGCTGTGAAAGAAAAGGGACAAATAAAGAAGAATGCAGCTGGCGTGAACGTGCATTATCCCCCGTCACCTGCGCGAGGGGTAGCCCGGAGACCCCTATTCATGAGTCTAATTTCGGTCAACTTAACAAACTTTGGGAGAAATTATTCTGGTATTGTTGTGACGGGTGAAGCTTTCTGATCGAATTAACAGCATGTTTTGATCCGGTAAATGTCATTAGAAAGAAAGAAACAATCGCGTTTAAAGGGGCCTGGGTAATGCGCCAAGTGGAGACGCCAAAGCGCAAACTTGACAAAGGGCTCTAGTAAATACCACAGGGGACTTTTGTACCCTCACATTGCTCAAGTTTTCCCCAACAAAGGGCATTATTTTATACTTGAATACATTTCGTTCAACAATTGTCTATTTTCTTCAAACATATTTTCACAGCAAGGTTAACAACAGGTTTATTGTGTACGCTCCGTCTCACAGATTCAGCCTTGGGTCTCATGCGCCAAAACCTTTTGCTCGTCTTCTTTTTTTTCCACCGGGAACGTTTTAATCTCGAAAGTTTCGCTGTGTTTCATATAATTGATCCTGTTTTGCAACTTAGAAGAGGAAAAAAAGAAATAAAAGAAACGGAGATTAAATAAAATATAAAGGATCCCAGGACTTCTAAAGATTGGAGACTTTTATAGCACCACCAGAGAAATGCGCCTGTGAAGAGGATTGGGGCATTAAATCCCATTACTTTCATTGTAGATTTTTAACACGTCTTTATACATATGGTCTTTGAAATAAGAACAACAAAGTTGGTATGACTTTTTGTGAAGTTTTATAGTGTGACTTTATGTAAAACGTCTAAAACACGACTAAAAGAAGAATAAGTGGTTAAAGACGATGCGCCATAGCGTTTTTCATCGACCATCGATATGTTATGTTGCTATATTTTTTAATCCAAACTTTAAATTACATATTTTGTCATTACCGTCTGTAAAATCCACTAAATTGTATACTAAATGTCGTAAAGCATTGTGTACCATGTGTATAGATGTAAAACAGCCATGGTGCACTAGTGGATGTTTGGTTTCACATCCTGAAGCTGTACTCCATAGTTTATAGTCCCACTACCACAATGCTTTATTGTACACATTTGTATGTTCCGATCACGTGGGATGATTAAAATAACAGTAAATGCATTCTGAGGGTATTTATACCAAGGGTCTTTTCACCACATACAACATTGAAAAATTAAGGCCAGTTCAGATGAGCTGTTCTAATTATGTTGGTAACCAGTTTATAAAAGCAATGAGGCACCTTGCGGAGCTGTACAGCCGGTATACTATGGGCCTGTATCCTGTAATGTCACAGTACTGTTTTAAGTTGAATGACATCCCAGTGTCCATTTTAAGTCAATCGCTTAAATACAACGTTTAGGCTAAAAACGTAGATACACGTTATATATTAACGTATGTTAAAGTATATTACATTTGTATACGTGTAAAAACCGTTAGAGTGAAGTGCAAAGTTTAAAATTGATTCGGTAGGTCTAAGGAAGAAAATGTATAATAGGTCTAAACCAGACACCCCTATTCTATTTTCTAAAAAAATCACAACGGCAGTGGTTACATGCATGATAACAGCTCAATTTCAGACACCTCAACAGCACAAAACATAAGATAATGTAAAATATATATATATATCTGTTGGTTTTTTATCACTTTATATAATGCCCATGCACAACTTTGTAATCATCCTACTTTTGCAATAGTGAAAAATAAGAATATGTCATCGTATTCTACCAAACAAAGCAACCACAGCAGGACAAACGTAAATAATCCAATTTATAGCCTTTCTCCAAAATCCATTTAAAACACTTATTAAACAATGGTAGTACTAGAAAATCCACAGAATATGTATTTATTTATTACAAAAATAGCACATTTGACTAATAGGATACAACCTCATTCTAATAACTGCCTATATGCCCATAGTTTAGTTAAATGTTTGGTTTTTGTTTGCCTTTGATCAGTACTTTGCAGTTGTAGGTACACTATACATTGACGATTCTGGAAAAAAGTGAGAAAAAAAGTACAATGTAAACCCATATGGTAATTAATGGGCAAGTGTCAACCACTAGGCGCTGTGTTGTCATGCACTGCGCTATGACCCGCGATGACCTGTGTTGAGTCCCAGACACAATCCTTTAGCTTCGCGCGCCACCCTGAGTCTGATCTGCCTCAGTTCACACGCTCGCCATTGTGTGTGAAAACGGAATAGACTATCGTTAAAATAATTGTAGATATTTGCAAATCACTGTAGCCTACAGTAGGCTTACGAGTGCATTAGTGTCCACATGAAAATGTATTACACACTTACGTCCAATGTGGTCCCATAGTTAGGACAAAAATACATATACAAAAAATACATAAACTGACAATACATCGTAAAAACAAATTATTTGCATTATTATTATAAGTTAGGCTCAAGCATTTTATTGCAAAAATAAAAGAGATTTGTGTAACAATTTAAATTTGGACATACATTTAAAAACATTAAAATGCCATTTGATGACCTACCATCATGATCTTTAATGTTTTAGGATTTAGATGAAACAATTTAGTCTTTAATAATATATTAAAATATACAATGTAACATCAAAGAGTCTCACTTATTTGTCTGATCAAATGAAATCATGAGCAAAGCAAATTATGGATTTCATCATTATGATATCAAATCATATTATGATTTAGTGTTTCCCATAATATAAATCATGGTTTGAAATTAAGGCAAAACAAATGCTTGTATTTAATGCATTAAAGTTTATTAAAAATAAACAAATGGACCAATTTTATATGAAGTGCAAATATTATGTATATGTATAAACAGATTTCAGTTCTAACCACCTTATATACACTAGAAGGCATGAATAGCCAACATTGCAAAGACAGTGGCCTCCACTAACACTGGCACCCTCGGTATATATGAGCAAAACTGGCTGAGGAAAAATGTGTGCTGTTTATCCTCTTGGTCTTTCATTCAAAATATTCAGAAAAATCAAACCTTAAATTTAAGTAAAATCATTGAAAATAATAAATCAAATACATTTTTTACTCCAATACATTTAAGTGCTGAGCCATTATTTCCTGATTCTCTTAAATATGAGGTGACACACCGGCAAAATTCTTATAGTAATCCAACACAATTGGAAAACCCCCAGAAAATGTTAACGTTGTTCGACAAAAGTTTGTTGAACTGCACAAATCAGGAATTGGTTTTAAGAAAATAATGGTTGAAAAGGCCCATTTCCACTATCAGGGCAATAATAAAGAAGTTTAAGCAACTGGAAATGTTGACAATCGGCCTGGAAGGAGGATGTTAGTCTATATTGTCCCTATGCAAAAACCACCAAAGATCCCAACTGGAGAATTGTCAACGTTAGTGGGGTCTTGGGGTCAGAAAGTCTCCAAAACTGTGATCAGATCACAACCACACATAGTTTGGGAGGATTGCCATAAAAAAAACTAATAATCAAACAACAAACTCAAGCTCCTACAGTTTGCCAAATGTTAAAAGAAATTTCACTGGGAGTGAGTTCTATAGTCCGATGAGACCAAATTAAAGCATTTTAGGGGAAAAACACCCCAAAGGTGGGTTTGGCATAGACAGAAACATGCAGAAAAGTGCCTCATATCCACTGTGAAATATGGGGGTGGCTTTTTTATGTTGTGGGGCTGTTTTTCTTCTTTTTTTGTTACCTGCACAACTTGTTAGAATACATGGTATCATGGACTCCATCAAGTACCAGCAGATATTATATCAAAACCCGACTGCATCTGCCAGGAAGCTTGAACTGTACCGTGGTGGAATCTTCCAGCAGGACAATGGTCAAAACATGCCTCAAATCAACACATAAATGATTCACTAACCACAGAATAAAAGTTTGCTATCATGGCTATCTCAGTCGGAGACGATTCAGAGCTGATTATCTTGGCCCAGAGTGGTTGCCCTTCAAGTATTATAGGAAGGGGTGACCATAACTGTGGCACACATGTATTTGAGAAAAGTATTTTTTCTACAATGACAATGTTTTTTTTCATTTCTTTCAAAAGGATAAAAAATAAAGAGATGTTTTTCACAGCCTGTTTTGCTCATATTTACCAAGGGTGCCAACATTAGTGGAGGGCACTGTATATCATCACATATTATCAAAATGTACACATTGTGGTAAGTAGAATTCAAAGCAGTTTTAGCATCTTGTGGGAAAACAATTGAAATCCATTCCATGTGCATAGTGAACCAACCTTCAAAAATACACCGCTATAAAAAAAGATTGGAAATGTTTACTGCAGTCACACCCCTCACCCTTTTAGACACAGAATTTGGTACATATATTAAAATGATTTGCACTTGACATGCTACATCAACAAAAAACAATGCAATAGATTTTTTGCTACTGCCTAATGAAGATTCAGGTGGGCACAGCCTGCCGCATCAATTCATATTGTTGCAGATTTACATGTCGCAAACACTGTCAAATCTTCACATATGCTAGAACATCCATATTGACCACACGGGGATGCTATAACCAAAACCTTTATCTGTACAGTACCAGTAAAAGATTTGGACACACCCAATTCAGAATAATTACTTATTTTCTATATTGTAGAATAATAATGAATACATAAAAACTATGAAATAACACCAGCTTCATTAGGTAGTCACCTGGAATGCATTTCAACAGTTGTCCCTTGTTAAAAGTCAATGTGTGGAATTTCCTTCTTAATGAGCCAATAAGGTGTGTTGTGACAAGAGTGTTTGTATGCAGAAGATTGTCATTATGCCAGTACTGTAAAAGGCCACATTATGACAACAACAGCTCAAATAAGAAAATAGAAAAAACAGCCCATCATTACTTTGAGTCATGAAGGTCAGTCAATCCGAAAAGTTTCCAAAACTGAAAGTTTGTTCAAGTGCAGTTGCAATAACTATAACCAGAGTAAAACTCTCATCATGTCTCATGAGCACCACCACAGGAAAGGAAGACCCAGAGTTACCCCTGCTGCAGAAGATT
Source organism: Esox lucius (assembly GCF_011004845.1). Lineage (NCBI taxonomy): Eukaryota > Metazoa > Chordata > Actinopteri > Esociformes > Esocidae > Esox > Esox lucius. The sequence goes on from NC_047593.1 coordinate 1,434,928, forward strand.
TTTGGAATCAAAAACTGCTATGTATTTGTGAAGCACAGAATGGTTGAATGGACGATTGTTGCATGTGTGGATCCCACTGTGAAGCATGCAGGAGGTGGTGTGATTGTGTGGGGATGCTTTGTGCTTTGCTGGAAACACTGTCGAACATATATTTAGAAATCACCGGAACTTAACCCAATTGAGATGTTTTGGGATTAGTTTGACTGCAAAGTGAAGGAAAAGCAACCTACATGTGCTCAGCCTACGTGAGAACTCCTTCCAGAAAAGCACACCAGGCACACCTCATTAAGCTGTTTCAGACAATTTCAAGAGTGTGCAAAGCTATCATCAAGACAAAGGGTGGCTACTTTGATGAATCTGAAATATAAATGTATTTTGATTTGTTTAAAACTTTTTTGGTTACTACATGATTCCATATGTGTTATTTCATAGTTTCATGTTTTCACTATTATTCAACATAGTAAAAATAAATACTGTTGAATGAGTAGGTGTCCAAACTTTCGACTGGTACTGTATATATATATGATGATCTGACTCAGTGTTGAAATTTTTGTGTTGAAAGGTTTTGTACAATGCATTCAGAAAGTATTCAGACACCTGGATGAAGAAATGTAGACATCATAAGCACGACCATCAGGATTTATACAATAAAATATCCAGTTTATATGAGAAATTAGGTTGGTCAATTTAATTATTCTCTGATAACAACCAACAACAACAATGTCCTCAAATTCTTGGCTGCATGATAATTGCTATGATAAAGACTTTATTACGCTTGAACAAAAGTGTACTCTTCTTTGTAGAGCAAGCATCTTTAATAATTAATTACAAGTTGCTTGACATCTTAACAAATGTAATCTTAAATATATTTGGTGATTAAATAGCTGTTTAATTATGTGACCTAAAATAAGTGCCATAGAATGTGCAAAAAAAGTATTATGTTAATCCTGAATAGAGAAAATCGACCAATGAAAACATGTGTTACATAATATAATGGCACTTGTCTTTTTACGGCATCCCGGATTGGACAAGCAGCTGCATTACGAGTTGTATGCACTGTAAAGCGCCACATCCTTTAAGATTCTGAATGGTTCACTGCTAGGAGGCTGCCTAACACAGGTTTGTTGAATGTTTAACTTTATGCTTTGTTGTTTAATTACAGTATTTTAGCTTTTGTGTCAACTGTGTAAGGATTATAAACGGTTTTGTTTTCGCATTTACATTGATAACTGGGTCATTAAAAGAAAACATCCGAGATGAACCAGAAATTGCCCACCTTTGAAAAGGAGTACACGTCTTGTGGTGTTTTAAATCGTTTAAATGTAGAGAATATCCATAATTTCATATGCCCAGATTACTTGCATTAATCCTGGATTGTCTACGGATGTTAAAACCGTATAGCTCACATCTTGAAAAACAACAATTATCTTCAAGGCGTTCCCTATTTCGTACGGTGCTTCGTGAATCAACACGTAGCTTTAAAAAGATGTGCTGTTGAGCTTTTTCCTGTACTACCAGCACATTGCGACTGACAATGTTAAATATATTACAGTTGCATAGCAGTTTGATTGCAGAGGTCTAAATCAATGCTAGCATGTTGGGGTCTGAACGGAGTAGCCTACGTTTGTGTAACACTGAACTTTGTTTAGAAACGATATTAGCTTGCTGCGCGCTTTTATGGCTGGTGAAAGGGGCCGGATGACGCCATTGATAGTCAATTAGCTAATATTGTAGTACATGTTTAGAAGGAGACAATGTATCCATTGTCAAACTCGTGTTGTGACATCACTGTCTTACCATTTCACCTAAATACAGTTTGCTGAGTTGCTATAATTGATTCAACTTAATTTGAGAAATATGCAAAAATATGTTTTTATATTTAAAACTATTTCTTTAAATAAGTAGTTCAAAGGAGACCTGATTCTTCATTATTAAAGGAATAAGAAGATGTAGAGCACAAGAAAAAAACTGGAAGTTATTTAAAAAATATATTATTTTGACTGAACAGTGACTTAATGCGATAAGTTATGCAAAGTTATGTTCGAATTTCTATGTAGTCAGTATTTCCCTAGAGTAACTCAATGTTATTACTCAAGTTTAAGATTCTGTCTGCTTGTTGTAGCTGTAAATCTGAAATCTTCTTGGCTCAAAGTTGTATGCAAATGTTTTGTCCCTACAAGTTCAGCTCAGGCAAAATGTCAAGTTCAAATCAATGTCAAACTTGTGCTTGCTTCCACTGCTTTCAGCCTTTTTATAAGGCAGCAGTACGTACTTATGGCTTATGAACTGGATTATTGAAACTTGGTTTGGTACATCACTATCATTTGAAGAAGCCCTCTGGCTTTTTCAGTAACTTTTTGTGTTTTTAAACCTCACATTTTGGGCTAGATGTGAAATATATTTATGTGCTTGATCTAGCAGAATCGCTATTATACCTCGGCCATGAAATTCAAGTTTGAAAACGAGTGGTTTTGATAACATGGGGCACATACTGGCACATGCATGACATTACACAATTTTGAAGGACCCCTTTTATGTGTCAACTGCACCACTTTCACAACCAGTGGCCAACATTCTCAGAATCCCTCTTTAAGGAAAACCTAAGACTATATAATTCATATTGCAACTGCATTTACACCAGCAGCACGATTCCAGACACATCAGATCTTCTGGCAGAAAATTACTTAAGTGGGTGGCTTTTAAACAATCTACCTGTCTCAATGTGGTACAGAAAAGACTGTGGCCTGGATTCTGTTTTTGACAAATCCTAAGGTTGGTCTACAAAAAGGGGATGAGAGGGTTATTGAAAGATAGCCATTTGAAAATTGACATCCACGCTCCCTTACCAACTGTCACACAATAACAGACACAAACAAGTGATTGTGATTATCATGTGGAGCATGCGTGAATTCTTGTCCGTGTCCTGTCAGCTTTGAAGTACAATGACAGCATTCATTCCTGAGCCATTCAAGGAAATCTGGAAATGGAGGCTTGTGGTGAGGGGGAAGGAAACTGTTGGTCATCTCTCTTGTCTTGAATGTTCAGCGTCTCTCACATGAGAATCTCTAATTTTGACAACAGATGACAGTTCTATCTCTCTCGTTCTCTCCCCACTATGTGGAGCAGAGCCAAAAGCACACTGCCTCCCCAACCGCAACATGCCTGCTCTACTCATCTTCATTAAGGGTTACTAACGGTCGAAGCCCTGAGGCCACAGAGTCGGTGAGCCTTTATTTACACAACACTTCCAAGTTGTAAGTCTCTGACCCGACTCAGTCAAATAGAGAATCAGCATTCTGAGCAGGGGCAAAGAAGGTATTAGTGCGTCTTTACCAAGAGCCTCATTCAGTTGAGTGGAGAGCCGGAGCTTAAAGCTGCCTCTTTATACGGCTAAACATGCTAAATCTGAAAGGCCTTTAATGCTTGCCGCCAATGATTAGATGCTAAATGGATATTAGTACAAATTGTTTTGAGTGTGTAGCCCTTTGGCATAAATGACATAGTAAAGGACATTTGCAGAATATTCAATATATTGTCCCATTTTTAATGCCGACACTTTATTCTCTCCTGTAAATAAGTGTTGATTTAAAAAAATAGATTTGAGTTATACTTTATAGTCAAGACAGCAATTTTGGTACTCAATGTGCTATATAAAAAGTCAGACAAATTACTTTATTATGCTCATGATGATATTCATGGTTTTAACAGAGTCCGCATTTTGACTTTTCTGGATCCCTTGTCCCTGGGGCTAAATGTCCTAACTCTTCTGCACATAGTCCGATGAAAGAGATGGAGATCAAATGCTTGGCAGGCATATGATATATGGGAATTGCACTGTTAAATATTAATTCCTGATTTTTTACAGTATTCAGGGGCAGAATAAGGCGGATATTTGCAGATTGTGGGTTTTAAATGGCCGTTTTATTTTTATTTCAAATGTATTGTATCTAACTTGGTAGATATTTGGTATAATTTACTTTAGGGAATTGTCATGTTTTTGCCTAGACTCATTACAACACACTAGTCAGGTGTATATATATAGTCAAATATTTACTTTTGTTGCTCTGTTCATGGTGGTGGTGGACCTTGGCAAATAAGGGGAATTATATTCCCTTTGTCTTAAGTTTTGAGGGGATTGCCGTAAAGAAATTAAATGCATTATTATTGTCAGTTTGTAGCTGTCAGTGACTGTCATTAGTGAGAGTAGGCCTAATTGACTCCAGCATGCAGAGTGATGGTGAGCGCTTCAATCTAGGCAGAGTAGGTTAGGTTTGGTCAGTAGTCTAGGTTTGGTTAGTCTGGTTTCCAATTGGTTTGTGCTGCATGGCTGTGTTTTGGCATGTTAGTGACCATGAGTTTACAAAACCTGCATAAACATCTGTAAACAGTCTAATTCTTGATACTCCTCTAGATACCCCTCAGTGAACTGCACACAACACACCATAGGCCAGTAAATGAGTTAGACCGTTTTGGGGTGACCTCCATCGAAATTGACTTCTACCGGAATGCAAATTGTTTGTCCTACCAGAATGCATGCACAGTAAGAAAAGGTACGTATAAAGATCTAGTCTGGAGGTTACTCTAGCAGATTGTCATTTAGTCACCATTAGGTCTTATTGAAAGATTGCATAAAGGGGCTGCAGTCTCAATGCCATGCTTGCAGTGCAGGTGACCTTTGCTCTATTTCTCGGTACCCCCCCCCCCCCTCTCCTCCAGCATCATAACCATTGTAGAGTCACCATACTTTCCAATTCATAATAACAAGAAGAGGAACCAGGCAGGCCTAGTTTTGCCGCCCTGTCATTAGAAGGGATGAATGTTGTTGCCCATGCTGAATTCAATCCGCGGTTTACAATGTGACTGACTGCATCTTTAACCACTACGCTATTTAAACACTGGGTGTGTGTGCAGGTGATACATGTGTAGAGATGTGGTATTGTTTACTTGCATTGTCAGGTATAACAGGATCGCTACACTACATTCAACACGTTAAATTAGAAAGACATTACTGTAGATGATTAGTTAATAGCTATATAGTACCTATAATGAAAATGATGACTTGAATCACTCCATGGCTGATTTTTTCTTTAGACAACAAATAGACAGTTGAATGGCTAACCACTACGACACGTGAACTACACTTTAAAATGAAAATGAGAGCATTATGAACACATCCCAATGCCTTACCAATGTGACCGTCCACGTCTCTAACGGCTACGCTATTTTAGGGATGGCTCGCTATAGCTACGTCATTTGAACTACGCTATGTAAGTCGAAAACAAGAGCACTTTGTTCATCGCCAGTGCAGTTATCCATCGCAATATAATGCTAAGTTCTAGTCTATACTGAACAAATCCTAATGCCTAATTTGTTTGATAATGTCATTATAAAGTTCATTTTGTTCCCATTTTAATTATGCTGCTGTGTAAAAAACCAAAAAAAAACACCATTCATAGATGTTTGCATGTCAGTCTTTTGAGAATGTGGGTAACTACAGTAAGACTATTTTAATTTAATGGACCACACATTTGAATAGGCCTAGTACCACTGTTTTCAATGCAAACATATATAATCCCTCATCACGTGATTCATTGGTATTACATGTGTGAATGCATTGTGATTGCTCAGCCTAAAACAAATCTTGTTTGATAAGCAGCCTACTGACAACAATCTAGCAATTGAATGGGGTCAGACCTAGTAAACTGTTTACTTTTACCCACCTTTCTGTTCATGACCTTGTACAGTGAGGCCATAGAGGCCTTTGAACAGCATGTTTGATTTCCTCTCAGGGGTCACTTGGTTCACACCTTTTTGATGCTTTTGTGTCCACAGCGGAACACCAGAGTGTGGGGGGGGGGGGGGGGGGGGGGGGGGGGTGGTGGCACACCAGCACAAATCCACACCAAAAGTATACAAAATGTTCTGGCAGCAGACTACAGTGTCTATTTTCTAATACAGGAGATAATTAATATGCTACAGGGATTGTGCTACTGCTCTTCTCTTCCGTTTAAGTGTACCTCATATATCACTATATGATTGAAACTAATTATCAAGTTCTCATTGAGGTTAATTGAATGTGCTTGTCCAGGGCTATAGCAGAAATGTGTGCTTTTAGGGGTACTCAAGGACCGGTTATATTTATTAAGTATATATAAGGTGAGTTCCTATTTGAACACTTATATGGTGGGGTGATCGCTCTTAAAACTAACAAAAAAAAGAAAAAAACATACCTTTCTCCTTATAGGGTATGTGATAATTCATCTAAATTCTGTACTGGTTTTTTAGTTTTTATCTGTATCTTGCAGTATGTTCATAACATGAATGGTTAAGATTTTTCATTCAGAAATGCTCCCCAGTGATGCAGTTGTCTTACACTTTGCATTGCAGTACAGCAGAATTATGGCAGCCATGTTTTCAAATCCTCATCATGGCCCTTGGTTCCCAAAGAGGGCAGTGCAAAGGATTATCCAGGGGGAATGGGTAGGATGCCAAACAGGGCTTCTTTGTCTCGTTACTCTATATCAACCCCTTGTGGTAGGTTTGGCACTTGCAAGGTCAACTGTGGTTGTTGGTGACCGAATGAGCCCTTCACCAAGTGCGTATGTGCCAGCGAGCAGTGTTAAGAGCAGAAAAGCACAGGAAAATGTAATTGAAGGACATATTTGGATCTTCAACTCTTCCAGACACAAATAAATAAGAATTTGTGAAACAATTAGCAAAATGTGGTGGGAAGCATTTGTTTCCCACCCCATTTTAGTTTGGTGTCATTAGCAACGTTATCTGGAAACAATGGAGCAATATTAGCTTCCTAAGGATTCTAGAAATAACTTTATTTTTATTGTGTACAGTGTGCTAACTTCGCTTCAACCTGTTACGACAATGGCAAGTAAATCAAAGCTTGATGATCCTTTTAGAAATGTCTGCTGGACCACAAGTGGAGCAGGCCAAGAAGAGTGAATGTTTTACTGACTGAGTGAGTGACTGACTCCCCCTTGTTTAATTGCGTAGTGGTTAGAGACGCAGACTGCTGTGTGGGCAACCAGTGTTCGATCTATTCCACCGACACAACAAAGTATGCATAAGGATTTGTTCAGGATAGATAAACTTTGTTGGCTACAAGCTTCAGAAGCTACGTTAGAGTAAGCCTAAAATAAAACTGTTTACGGTTATATTGCGTCTGTTATTGGTGGATTTTTGAAGTACGCATCCGTGCATGATTTTTGTGGTAATATAGACCACAACCCCTTGCGCAGTAATAGAGGAGGGGTTTCTGCGATTCTCATGGACGACCATCTACAGTAATTCTTATGGACAACCATCTACGGTAATCTTTGTACAAGAGTACACTTTAGTTCCGTTAATATATTTTCTGTTGCCAACATTTCAGCAAGAATGGCTGGGATAAAGGACTATACAGAGGTAAACTCACTGCCTGCAAACCCTGTGGTCTTGTGGGAACATCCCCGACCTTCAATATGTTGACCCTGATTCAATTGCCCTCTCAGATGTTAAATATTTTGTCTCAGAAATATTTATACACTCTGTGCTTTTCAGCTGTTGCACAACAATATGTCCACTCTGTTATACCATGAATCTCATATATTTAAGATAATATTTATATTACATGACCCTTTTACATTATTGTTTTCTAAAAAAAGAAACCAGCCATGGAGTGATTGGAGTCATTGTTTTCATTGTAGGTACTGTGTAGCTATTAGCTAGCCATCTACAGTAACCTTTGTACAAGAGAATCCTTTAATAAACGTTCTGTTTTCCATGTTATTTCAGCAAAAATGAGATGGCTGAGGTAAAAGTTGCATTCCCGCTGTTTAAATAGCGTAATGGTTAAAGACTGCCACATAGAAAACTGCGGATCGAAACCAGCCAGTGAAACAACATTCAACCCTTCTGATCGCGGGCCGGCTGAACGAGACTTGCCTGGTCCTTTTTCTGGTTATATCTAAGTGCCTGGAAGTTATCATTAATCTTCATATTCATCATTCAGTGAATCTCAAATAGTGTTCGGGTATAACCGCTCGAATGTCCAACTACAGGCACCTGTCTTGATCTGTAGTGACTGAATCCCATCACCCATCTACTTTTTAGCTGTTGGCAACACTTTATTCTTAGCATTATGCTATGTGTCAAACAGACCAGCTGGATTTGAGCACTCAAAACGCCCCCCCCCCCACCCCCCACCACCCCCTTTCGTTTTTCTGGACGAGTGGGGTGACTTGTTGCCGAGCTCTGCCATTGGCCTTCATCTTCCCCATGCCAAGTATGGAGGTGCCGGCTGTTGGAAGGGGTAGCTGTGGAGAGTTAACTTTTGCCTGGAAACAACAACGAGCCAACCCATCTGGTGTCATTGCCGTGTCCTTTCTCCCTGCTCTCCCCTGCCATCTGACATGAGATGTGGAGGGGTATGACCATATGTGCAAAGACTCATGCAATCACTCACACCTGATGTGCTCATGCATGCGTGCATGCATGCATACATACATACATACTAACAAACAAACAAACAAAAACAGTAATCTCTAATTAAAGACAAGCAAAAAAAAAAATCTAAGTGTGCTATGAACAATGAGCTACAGTGCTGTAAGAAATAATGGGTCCCTCTTCTGATTTATCTCTGTTGTGGCCATTGACATCTGACAATCTGATGTAGACTTGCTTGTGTGTTTTGGATTATTGTCATGTTGAAATTCCCGGTGTGCTTCAGCTTACGTTTGGATTGCCTGACATTCTCTTTTTGAATTTCTTGATACTACGCAGAATCCAATTCCACCCTGCTGGATATTTGAGAAGTGGTCAATGCTGTGGAATGTAGCTACAATTCTGACTTGTCTGTCCATAGAACTTTCTTCCTAAAGTTTTGACGAATGCTTCCAGGTGCGTTCTGGAGTTTTGAACTTTTGAACAACACAAATCTTGTTTTGTCTGGCAAATCCGTACTCTGCATTCCACAGTACTGACTACATTTTCTAGTTAAGGAGCTGGTTTTAGATTAATGTAATGGACTGAGCCCTGTTCAACCTGTAGTTGTAACCCCAATGTGTTTTCTCAGGTGTGCATGTATCATTCTTGTGTTTACGTGGTACATGAGGTTCGCTTTAAAAATTCTTAAAAAAAAACATTACCTGCACTTTCAATGAAAAAAAAAAAATAAAAATAGAAATTTGACTGGTGTGGCCACAGCATCTGACTTTTTCATTATCATTGTTGTCAAATAGTTGTTTATACAATGTTATTGATAGCCTAGCGGTTAAACATCTGACCAGTAACCAAAAAGGTTGCTAGTTTAAATTACCAAGCCAAGGTTAAACAAAAGGTTAAAAATGTGTCTTTGAGCAACCCTATCTTCTCTTGTAATTCTCTGGCTAAGAGCTTTTGTTAAATGGCTAAAATTCAGTTGGCTACATGCATACAGTCTACATGGTACAAAGACGTGCATTCCAGGATTTGTGAGCCTGTTACAAAGCTCCCCTTGTTAGTCGTAGTATTAAAAATTCAACAATTTGGTTTCACCGGCGAGGTGTCATGCATCTGGAGGTTGTTCAGTAATTCAGGAGCATTTACTGTTCTCAATTCTCTTTTTAAAAATATCACTGGAGGGGCCCGTCGCAGGACAAAATCGCACCCTATTACCTACAATAATAATTTGTGTACATTAATTGATCAGAAATACAGTGTAGATATTCTTAATATTGTAAATAACTATTTTAGCTGGATTCGGCCGAATAAAAAAAATATGGAATATCTACACAGGTGTACAGAGGCCCATTATCAGCAGCCAGTCAGCAAATCAGACCCGTGTTCCAATGGCACGTTGTTTGCTAAACCAAGTTTAACATTTGAAAAGGCAATTTTTGCAATTGTTTGCACAGCTGAAAACTGAACTAGAATATCTGGAACATCAGCAATTGTTGGTTCGATTACAGGCTCAAAATGTCCAGAAACAAATAACTTCCTCTGAAACCCATCAGTCTATTCTTGATCTGAGAAAGTGCCAATAAACCTAAGCTGTCGTACATCGCTGTGTACTACTATACCTATAATAGAAAGAGGAGTGTGAGGGCCCGGTGAACAACTGAGCTAGAGGACGATAACATTAGAGTATCTAGTTTGAGCAACAGACGCATCACAGGTCCCCAACTGGCAGCTTCATTAAACAGAACCTGCAAAACACCAGTGTCAATGTCAACAGTGAAGAAGCTATGCTGGCCTTCTAGCAGAGTTGCAAAGAAAAACCCATATTTCAGACTGGCAAATGAAAAGAAAATAATTAGATGGGCAAAAGAACAAAAACACCGGACAGAGAAAGATCAGAAAGTGTTATGGACAGTCGCATTTAAGTTTGAGGGGTTCGGATCACAAAGAAGAACATTTGTGAGATGCAAACCCAATGAAAAGATGTTGGAGGAGTGCTTGACACCATCTGTCAAGCACGATGTAGACAATGTGATGGTCTGGAAACATGGGGTGAAATCTCTTCAGATTATCACAACACATTGCCAAATGTCTGCAAGGCTGCAGAATGGAGGATTCTTTGACCAAAGCAAAATTTGAAGGACACTTTCAATTAAAAATCATTATTTCAAACCTTGTCAGGTACTATTTCCTATAAATGTTGCTCCTATTCAAACTTGTATGTTTTCATGTAAAACATGGACATTTCTAAGTGACCCCAAACTTTTGAATGGTAGTATCAATCTTTATCAATCAGTGTAAACTCGTTAAGAGTGGGTTTAAATAAATGTATGCTTCATTGGAGTGGAAAGTTGTAGAGAAAAGTTTTTCTGAAAAAGCAGTGGACCATGCTGAACCAATGCTACAGCAGTGGAATAATTTCTTCAGCACTTTTCAGTGCATGTGCAGAACCCTTTTTGCACCTGTATCTGTTGTATCTGATAATGATAATACATTTATATGATAGTTACTGAAAACACAAAGAAACACAGCATTTTTGTCTCATGGTCAAAAGTCAACAACACGTTACTAGGCAAAAAACACTGTTAGGCTTTGCATCAGTTAACACCATCTAAAATGTGCTTAACTACTGTAGGCATGGGGTTGTTTTTCTGTTCATGCATTCTCATTTTAATTTCAAACCTGCCGTTGGTGTGCATTACCAATGAGCTAGAGCCAACAGTAGTGGGTTTGGTGTTGTAATGAGATTGCATGAGCAGAAAGGAGGAGGTTGACACTTCAACCTGAGGCACATTAAATACCACTAGGGATGTCACAATACCAGAAATGTTGTAGTCGATTTCAATACTAGCAAAATTCCATGATCCTCTACCCATGTAGAAGTGTGTATGTAAGCTTGTTATGTAACACCCAATTCGATACTACAGTAAAAGATTTAAACAAAACAATCCCCTGTACTTAAGAAAATAGCAGAAGATACAAACACACACACACCTCTACTCTAAATTTACTGACATGGTGACAGACCTTTAGTCCGGAAATATTTATTTAAAACGCTAATGTTATATGTTGATGACACCGACTGTATGGTAAACCTACTACTACAAGCTATGGTTATGTTACGTTAGCCTTTTACCATTTTTTGTCTCGTGAGGGCCACACCTCCAATCTTGTCTGGCCTCCTTGGTCTCCTAGCGACATTCTAGGCCTGGTTTAAGAGGTTTAAGCCATTGCAATTGTCGTATAGAACCTAGTTGGCTAAACTACACAGCAATGTCAGCTGTCTCAAACAAAAATAATGGTACCGTGTATTTCCGCATAAGAATAATACTTTGGATACATTGTTAATGTATTGTGAATTGAAACTCGCTCCCATTGAATTCTTCAAATAAATCTGGATGTCTGTCTGAGGTGCTTCGCTACGTTGGAAGTGTTTCCTCCTTTAGTGTCAAGTTTGAAGGCACGGTTTGCATCGTGGTTTTTCGTTCTCGTGACATCCCTAAATACCACATAGAATATGTTCACTGGCAACCTTGGTCACCGGACTTGAAACCCAGGGAAAATCTGTGGTTTGAATTGAATTGGGTAGTCCATAGGTGCAGACCAAGGATCACGTATCTGCAGGGGCGACTGGTCCTTAGGGGCAGGTGGGGCCCTGCCTTGCTGCTTCAGACTGCGTTCTGCAGATTCGAGTTCGCAGTAGTAGGCCATAGGCTAAGCGTGAATGTGGGGCTAGCCCCTCTCTCACAATTGTACGTTTGAAAATATGAATGCGTATGTTCAATGTTACAGTGAAAATATGAATATGCATGCTCAGAATGTTAGTGAGATCAAAGTAGATCACACAGATTTGATGCCAAGTGGGGCTGACAGCCGGTAGCCCCACTACAGCGTCATTTCATATTTCAGACCTGATTGGCTGTCTGTCTGGCGCCGACATTAGTCGGCAAGAAGAGCGATGAGGGTAGATTGTCTTAGCTAGCTTGTTAGCTTCACAAACGCCAGATAACTTGAGAAAATGAATAAAGTGGATTTCATCCTCGAGCACCAATTTGAAACCCTTTATTTGGAGGAGAAACTTGAAGTAAAGCGACTTGGTACCCATCTGCCACGGGATATTGTCATCACTCAAACTGCTGGTAAAAGTAACTGCGGGTTTAACGTGGAGTGGTTTTTGAAGAAAAGGTGGCTAACGGTTAGCATACAAAAGAAGGCACTCTTCTGTTTTCCATGTGTGCTATTTGGTGGAGATGGTACTTGGTCGAGGACGGGTTACAAAGATTTGAAACATGTTTTGCAATCGTCTTAGAAAGATGAGAACAGCGGGAGTCATCTGGACAATGCTGTGAAATTGGGCTTACTTGGAAGGGTAAATGTCGCAGCCCAGGTTGACAGTGCTTACAGGCGCTATATTGAGCAGCATGGAAATCAGATACATTCTCAGTCCGATCATAACTTGTATTCAACATGTTATGATCGTGTTAGGGTGTGCAAAATGTGAAATGAGTCGGTGGATTCCCTGAATCCTGGAATATTCAGATGCATTTTCGACACTGTGTGAGGGTGATTCGAGACTTCAGAGGCACTATGACGCTCAGCCCATCTTCAAAGGGACATATAGCACTGTACAAAACAAACTGTTAGACTATGTATGAAGTGTACAGGGAGGACATAGCCAAGCAAGTGGATGAGACATAATTTGTTGCCATACAGGCAGATGAGACAACTGATGTCTCCTGTAAATCACAAATGGTGGTTGTGTTGTGATACATGTTGCCTGACAATACAGTGACAGAGAGTTTGTGGAAGTCAAAGATAAAACTGGACTTGGCCTCTCTAATCGCACCAAGGGGGTGCTCCCACTGAAGATGGGAGAAAAGCTGATCGCTCAGACTTATGATGGTGCGGCTGTAATGAGTGGAAACATACGTGGCGCTCCAAAACTTGTTGCGGCACTTGTTGAAGCAACACAGAGATGCATTCCAAGGCCACCCGCTGTACGATCAAACTTTAAAAGTAGAACTGTCAATGCAGTTTGGGAAACCCGTGCTGCGTTGCTCCTGTGTATGGAGGACATACGCACACAACCAGGATGGGATGAGGCCACCATAAGTGAGGCATACGGCCTGTCAAAAAAACTCCGGGACCGAGCTGCTGGATTTTTTTCTTTCTTCCTTATGCCAGAAGTTTGTTTTATACAACACTCTGCAAAAATGGAGCATCGATGCATCTGTGTGCATTAGCAGTGCGCTCATCCGTTTCAAGGAGAATGTCCAGAATATGCAGAAGCAAACCGATGAATGGGCTGCCACCGTTCACGATGGAACAGGTGATCCAGGCCGACAAGTAACCAACACAGCGCCGGTGATGAAGGAGGCATACGACACAGTAATCTCCCAGGTGGAGCAGAGGTTTTCACAAAGTGACCACCTGATCGCTGCCAAGCTGGTTGACAGCTCGCTCATCCCACAATTTGTCCTTTCATTCCCTACATCTGAGTTTGACTGTGCAGTGAAACTATGGAAACGAGGAAAGGTTGAAGTCTGAGCTGACCACTCTGTACCGCCACACTAAGCTTCACACTGGTAAGACGGCCCTGTCTCTGTTAAGATCCATCCATGAGAACAACCTAGAGGAGGCTTTTTCTGAGACCGTCACTCTGCTGAAAATTATCATAACTCCTATGACGACATACGAGTCAGAGAGGAACTTTTCCACCTTGTCATAGAATGGATCTGTATCCCTAAAAAGTTGTCTTTCCACTCAATTGTGGCCTTCAGTGGTGTTGAGCTCATTGCTGTTTGCGTATGGCCCTGTAGGCACCCTGGTTCTGAGCTTGGTTGCATTCCTAATTTAGGTGTGTGTGTGTGTGTGTGTGTGTGTGTGTGTGTGTGTGTGTGTGTGTGTGTGTGTGTGTGTGTGTGTGTGTGTGTGTGTGTGTGTGTGTGTGTGTGTGTGTGTGTGTGTGTGTGTGTGTGTGTGTGTGTGTGTGTGTGTGTGTGTGTGTGTGTGTGTGTGTGTGTGTGTGTGTGTGTGTGTGTGAAGGAGAGCAATTACACAAGAAGGTCTCTCTCTCTCCAGTATGTGTACTAAAACACCTGGTAGAACCAAGCTGCTCTGTCGTTAAGTGTTTTGTGGAGCCATGCTGTTTGTTGTTGTGTTAAATAAGCACATCAGTAGCAATACAGAGTTTTGTAGCTTTACTGATATCTATCCTATATTTTGAAATGGTTTGTGCCTCACCAATGTTTTACATATGAAAACGCCACTGCGTATCTGGAATGATTCTGAGCGCAGAAATGGTCTACAGTCCTTCCCAATGTCATCTTAAAGTCAAACCCTGTTTAGAAATTGTTCAGTATCAAATGTGCCTCTATTTTTGAACCAACAAAGGTGTACCTAAGTTTGACCTCTACTTTTTTGAGAGAAAAAAATTACTACTCTAAGCAGTTATGTGATTGTTTTTAAGCTTGCTTCAAATACTGAGCAAAATTGTATCTTTTTAATCACTGAGTGGACCATTAGCAAAATTGTATACTGTCAAGTATGTGAAACAACAAACACATCCACTGATGTGGTTTCTTATGAGCCCGTCTCTCCAAGCTGAGCTCCAATGAGCGACCCATGAGGTCAGAGCCTCACGCGCTCCTGTTGCTGTTTGGAAAGGAGGCGTTGGCCTTGCTATTCATAGTTGTGAGAACTAAGAGGTGTACTGTAGGTCAGTCCCACACAGAGCTACAGCAACTACTATTGCCATCAGGAATACAAGGTATGACTAGGACAAGCTGTACCGGCATGGAACATGTCACGTTTTTGGTTATCATCTTTCGTCTTGCTATTTTTATTTGATTGTTGCTTGATATGAGTATTAAATTGGTCTCTGCAGTACTCGAATATCAGCATAGCGCCTAGTATTATATCCCCAAAAAACTGCAGTTTTAACAACTGATGTCTCCTGTAAATCACAAATGGTGGTTGTGTTGTGATACGTTGCCTGACAATACAGTGACCGAGTTTGTGGAAGTCAAAGATAAAACTGGACTTGGCCTCTCTAATAGCACCAAGGGTGTGCTCCCACTGATGATGGGAGAAAAGCTGATCGCTCAGACTTATGATGGTGCGGCTGTAATGAGTGGAAACGTACAAGGCTAATGTTTTAGTACACATACTGGAGAGAGAAAGTGAGAGACCTTCTTGTGTAATTTAGACATCTCGCATGCCATTGAAGTTGTGTGCTGATGCAACCAAACCATGTGAAATGTGAAATTCTAATGCACTATAGTTTATAAAGGGCCTACATACAATATATACTTTGATCTTGCTCTGTTGGCCTACTTTGATATTTTTTTATATAAAATGTTCTTACCAGCTTAAAATGCATTATCATCACTCATTTATTCAATGAGTAAGCTATTTTCAGGTTACATAATGTTCTGTTTCAAGTGGGCATTTTCTGAATATTATGGGACATGTTGTGCAACAATGCAGTCTGGCACTTTTGCAATTAACAAAATATATTTCAAACAATTTTGGCTGTGTAATATTGTTTCTATATTCTATATGTACAATCACTATACCTCAGTTAGCCAAGAATTTCCCATTAAGGAGGCGAGTGGTTTTGCCTTGCGGCAGGCACAAATTGGAACATAACATTTTTGTGGACCCTTTTTCTCTAGACAGCCTCACTTTTAAAACCAATGACCAAAAATTACAGACTGTATCTTTAAGAGATATTAATAGATGTAGGTGAGAAGTCAATTGTAATGGCTGTTGGCAGTGGACTTTCGGTAGCAGGCTGTGGACATTGGGCCAAGGGTGGCTGAACAGATTTGTTCACTGAGGTTTGTAATTATTTGGAGTGACAGGAGTCCTCCACTTTAAACCTTAAATTACAAAACAACCTTATACATTGACTTTGTTTTTATATTTAATTAAAATACAGATCAAAGTATGAGTCAGTGTCGAATCAATAACCAATCTGATATTTATTAACTGAACATTCATTATATCAAAATTATAATTTGACCATGTTTTTAGGCTGTAGTGTTGACATTCAATTTCTTTACAAACAGTTGTATAACCTAAAATATCAGTATACGGGTGAAACCATTTAAGTTTCAAGAAATATCAGATAAAGAAAATCTATGGCTCAAAACGGCAAGAAATGTGAATTAAGATAAAAACTGAATCAGGAAATATGCAATGTGTACAAATACACAACAGCGTATGTTTGTATTGTATATTGGGGGGGGTCGGGGTCAATGGATCCCAGGATTCTCACTGTTTTCTAGGAGGGTCACATTGACCTGTCTGTAATATTATATTTCTGTAACATTGTCCTGCCCCCCCATTCTATGCCCATCCACATACATTAGCAAAACTCTGACAATATTTGGATAATCAACTTTTGCAAGATGTAAGATATTTGACTGAAATTTGATGGGTTGAAGTGGAGTCATTGTGTCATGTCTGACTTGAAATGACTCATTCTTCAACTGTGGCAGGCAGGGCCAGTCTAGGCAAGTGAGACTATTCACTGTTTTTTTTCTCTCCCTCTTAAGATTGTCACTACAGCGGTTTTGGTTTTTAAGAGAACAGGATAACTCAGATTTTTAGACAGCTATGCAGTGCAACTGCTTTATTTGTTATATATACCTCTCCATGAATTGCCACCTTAACGTGGTGGAGGGGTTTGAGTACCCGAGTGACCCTAGGAGCTGTGTTGTCTGGGGCTATATGCCCCTGGTAGGGTCTTCCAAGGCAAACAGGTCCTAGGTGACGGGTCAGACTAAGAGTGGTTCAAAACCCTTTAATGATGAAAAACATTTTGAGGACCATGACGTTGCCTGGTATGGCGCAGCCGGGGCCCCACCCTGGAGCCAGGCCCGGGGTTGGGGCTCGAATGCGAGCGCGTGGTGGCCGGGCCTTTCCCCACGGGGTCCGGCTTGGCTCAGCCCGAAGAAGCCTGAGATCGTGCGTGAGGTTGAGAGGTTCCTACTAGAGATAGTCGGGATCACCTTTACGCACGGCTTGGGCTCTGGAACCACACTCCGTGAGAGAGGATGGACTCTTCACCACTCTGGAGTTGCCCATGGTGAGAGGCGGCAGGCTGGTGTGGGTTTGCTCATAGCTCCCCAGCTCTGCCGCCATGTGTTGGAGTTTACCCCAGTGAACGAGAGGGTCTTTGCCCTGCGCCTACGGGTTGGGGATAGGTCTCTCGCTGTTGTTTGTGCCTACGGGCCGAACGGCAGTGCAGAGTACCCGACCTTCTTGGAGTCTCTGGGAGGGGTGCTGGAAAGTTCTCCGACTGGGGACTCCATTGTTCTACTGGGGGGACTCCATTGTTCTACTGTCGTTGCCCACGTGGGCAACGACAGTGACACCTGGAGGGGCGTGATTGGGAGGAACGGCCCCCCTGATCTGAACCCGAGCGGTGTTCAGTTATTGGACTTCTGTGCTAGTCACAGTTTGTCCATAACGAACACCATGTTCAAGCATAAGGGTGTCCATCAGTGCACGTGGCACCAGGACACCCTAGGCCGTAGGTCGATGATCGACTTTGTTGTCGTTTCATCTGATCTGCGGCCGTATGTTTTGGACACTCGGGTGAAGAGAGGGGCGGAGCTGTCAACTGATCACTACCTGGTGGTGAGTTGGATCCGATGGGGGGGAAGGAAGCTGGACAGACTCTGCAGGCCCAAGCGTACTGTAAGGGTCTGCTGGGAACGTCTGGCCGAGTCTCCTGTCAGAGAGCTCTTTAACTCCCACCTCCGGCAGAGCTTCGACTGGATCCCGAGGAAGGCTGGAGATATTGAGTCCGAGTGGACCATGTTCTCCACCACCATTGTCGAAGCGGCCGCTCGGAGCTGTGGCCGTAAGGTCTCCGGTGCCTGTCGAGGCGGCAATCCCCGAACCCGCTGTTGGACACCGGAAGTAAGGGATGCGTCAAGCTGAAGAAGGAGTCGTATCAGGCCTGGTTGGCTTGTGGGACTCCAGAGGCAGCTGACGGGTACCGACAGGCCAAGCGGACTGCAGCCTGGGTGGTTGTGGAGGCAAAAACTTGGGCCTGGGAGGAGTTCGGTGAGGCCATGGAGAAGGACTAACGGCTGGCCTCGAAGAGATTCTGGCAAACCGTCCGGCGCCTCAGGAGAGGGAAACGGTGCACTACCAACGCTGTTTACGGTAGAGGTGGGCAGCTGTTGACCTCAACTGGGGATGTTGTCGGGTGGTGGAAGGAGTACTACCCGCCGTCACGTCTTCCATTGAGGAAGCAGAGGATGAGGGCTCAGAGGTGGACTTGTCCATCAACCGGGCTGAAGTCACAGAGGTAGTCAAGAAACACCTCGGTGGCAAGGCACTGGGGGTGGATGAGATCCGGCCTGAGTACCTCAAGTCTCTGGATGTTGTGGGGCTGTCTTGGTTGACACGCCTGTGCAACATCGCGTGGCAGTCGGGGACAGTGCCTCTGGGATGGCAGACCGGGGTGGTGGTCCCTCTTTTTAAGAAGGGGGACCAGAGGGTGTGTTCCAACTACAGGGGGATCACACTTCTCAGACTCCCCGGGAAAGTCTATGCCAGAGTACTGGAGAGGAGAATACGGCCGATAGTAGAACCTCGGATTCAGGAGGAACAGTGTGGTTTTCGTCGAGGCCGTGGAACACTGGACCAGCTCTATACCCTCTACGGGGTGCTGGAGGGTTCATGGGAGTTTGCCCAACCAATCCACATGTGTTTTGTGGATTTGGAGAAGGCATTCGACTGTGTCCCTCGCGGCATCCTGTGGAGGGTGCTTCGGGAATAGTAAGTCAGACTTGTTCCCAGTGCATGTTGGACTCTGGCTTTGTCGCCGATTCTGTTCGTAATTTTTATGGACAGAATTTCTAGGCGCAGCCAGGGGCCGGAGGGTGTCAGGTTTGGGGACCACACAGTTTCGTCTCTGCTCTTTGCGGATGATGTTGTCGTGTTGGCCCCTTCAATCCAGGACCTTCAGCATGCACTGGGACGGTTTGCAGCCGAGTGTGAAGTGGTGGGGATGAGAATCAGTACCTCCAAATCTGAGGCCATGGTCCTCAGTCAGAAAAGGGTGGCTTGCCCACTTCAGGTTGGTGGAGAGTGCCTGCCTCAAGTGGAGGAGTTTAAGTATCTAGGGGTCTTGTTCACGAGTGAGGGAAGGATGGAACGGGAAATTGACAGACGGATCGGTGCAGCTTCTGCAGTAATGCGGTCGATGTATCGGTCTGTCGTGGTGAAGAAAGAGCTGAGCCGCAAGGCCAAGCTCTCAATTTACCGGTCAATCTACGTTCCTTCTCTCACCTATGGTCAAGATCCCGGATACAGGCTGCCGAAATGAGCTTTCTCCGTAGGGTGGCTGGGCGATCCCTTAGGGTTTGACGCTCGGTCACCCGGGAGGAGCTCAGAGTAGAGCCGCTGCTCCTCCACATCGAGAGGGGTCAGCTGAGTTGGCTTGGGCATCTGTTCCGGATTCCTCCTAGACACCTTCACGGGAAGGTGTTCCGGGCCCGTCCCACCGGGTGGAGACTCCGGGGAAGACCTAGGACACGCTGGAGGGACTATGTCTCCCGGCTGGCCTGGGAACGCCTCGGTCCCCCCCCAGAAGAGCTAGAGGAAGTGTCTAGGGAGAGGGAAGTCTGGGCATCTCTGCTTAGACTGCTGCCCCCGCCAACTGGCCCCGGATAATCGGAAGATGATGGATGGATGGATGGATGTAGTCAAAATGTTTTGGTATTGGACACCCTACACCCACCCAACATTTTGTATTCCTTGAGATTACCATTCTATAGGCTGTGACTTGTGATAAGGGAAGTACCTAGAGCCCAAGGTGCCTTGTCTTTACATTTCTTCCTTCATCACTTATTTCTTTCCCTTATTATCTTTAGTTCCCTCTTTCTTTTTTTCATTCTTTCCTTTTTATTTCTTTGCAAATTTTAGGTAACGTTTTAGGAAATGTTATTCTACATTGTCTGTAGAAAGTTCCCACTCCTCCTGGCATAGTTGTCACATACTGGTGCCTCACGACATGGACAATCAAATTATTATTTGTTCTAAGTAATCAAAATGCATAAATGTTGACTTCAAAGAAGGAAGTTTGTTTCATATTTGTTCCAACATAACGGTGAATAGTTTGTAGGGGTGAAAAGGGAGATTCCAGTGAGTTCTGGCAAAGCAATTCAGACAGGAAATGTCACCATGTTTTACTTCCCCACTAAATCGACATGTGGTGTTTGCGGGTCTCCTGAAATCACCATGGAAACCTGTTTTCAGGTTCACTTTATGGAGACTGAGTGTTGGATTGCCTCCCCCAGGGCGTTTACTAGATTTGCAACAGAAGTGTATGGTATTGAAATGTAATAAGTTGCATGAAGCCTTTTCTCTTTGGTGTGTTGTTGCACTAAAGCGTGTGTCATCTTTACAATTACAGTTAAGTCTCCCTTTTAAAATAATATCGACAGATATAAATGTGGAATGTAAATGGCATTTTTGTGATTTTATGTTTGCAGGGCTCTACGTTGGGATTTTTTTAAATGCTCAACTGAAATAAATTTAGGAGGAGTTATTTTTTTGGATTCTTATCAGCTAGACAATTTCAGTTATGTCCGACTAAATAAAAAAATGTTGGCCTGGATTATTCATTTGAAATTGTGCTTGTACATCTGTCCCTTTCATTGTGCTTCTAAAGAGTAATCTGTGGTCATTGATAAATGTAGCCTACTGCTGCTGTCTTAAAGGAGCCAAATGTAAAATGTTTTATACTATTTTTACAACTAGTATAAATACAAGCATGAATGACCAGAAGACATCTGCAGTAAATGTTTTACTGCAAATGTTTTACAAAATTGTTTCTGATTGCCTGAGATATTCCATATTTAAACTTTATTGCCGGTCCATCTCTTAGTTTACACTGACCTGTAGTTACTGTACCTCATACTCACATTTGACACTTGCAGAACTCCCCCACCCTAAATCACTCTGGACTAATTTCTATATCGGTCTTGTTCGGTAAGGTTGAGAGGAGACTAGTTGTGTTATTGTTAAAATTCATTCTTGTAAATGTTTGTCAGAATTCTACATAGTGTCCCTTTAAACAAATAACAAATGGGTGCAAATTATGTTATAATTCTGTGCACGGATAGTTGAATAATCGAATACCCAATATTGTGTGTGTGTGTGTGTGTGTGTGTGTGTGTGTGTAAAATTTCCATATATATATTTTTTTTTAAATAAATAGACTTTAATGTTATTTTTCTAAATACTTTTTAAATTTCAATCTAACATTTTTACACTTGATATACCATGACATTGGAAAAAAAAGTAGAACGTTTTTATAACATGCCCTCTTTCACACTTGTTTCTTATTTATGATCCTCAATCAAAGCAGTAGTAGTATGGTCGGGCCCAGTCAGTCAGAACGACAAAATATATACTTCTTAACCTACTGTTAGACACTCCTACTTTGTCTTGGCTGTGTGGTTGGGGTTCTTGTCCTGTTGGAAGTGCAGGTTGACCGATTTAATTCTTTGGCCGATTAATTGGCACAGATTGGACATTTTGCAAGCTATTGCTATCGGCAGAACTTTGCTCCGATTAGTGGCCGATGGCTTGCACAGCCTCAAATGGTCACTTGCACAGTGTTGCCAACTTAGCGACTTTGTCGCTAAATTTAGCGACTTTTCAGACCCCCTTAGCGACTTTTTTTCAAAAAAGCGACTACTGACAAATCTAGCGACTTTTTGTGGTGTTATTGGAGACTTGTTCTTACTCTTCTCAACAAGCAGCGGGTGCCGCCATGGGCCCATCCCCCATCTGAAAGCACTCACAGGCGGCCCAGTCCTCGCACAGCAGTTCCTCCGAGCTGCAGTCAGAACAGGAGATGTTAACTCCTCCATGTCCAGACTGAAAATTAATCATGCATGCCAGAGTGTCTCTTTTGGGTAACTTTTGCCGGTCCCAAGCCCGGATAAAGGAGGAGGGTTGGTTTAAAAAAACAAACAAGAATCGACAGAAGAAAGTTAATTTGTAGTTCTAAACATATTTAGGGTGTTTTTACTCACTTTTTGTCTCTCCTACGACGTTATTCCTCTCCTACAGGCAGCGTCCATCACGTGCAGTTCTCTTAATCCATGACCATGATGACATCGCCCCTTGTGTGTTGCTCTAAATGTATATATTTTTCTTCTAGCCTTTTGATTTTGACTTAAATAGCGCCCCCTGTTTTGATTTGTTCTTAGTTTTTTTGCTCAGGTGATTATTTTTTGTACATGGACAACATTTGTAAATATGCATGTATATTATTTTCCCCAACGAGAGTTTTGTATGTTAAAAAAGAAAATCCATTCATGATGCTGATGGGAAATTATGCAAATTAGGGGATGACATCATTTAGCGACTTCTAGCGACTTTTAGGACAGCCAATAGCGACTTTCCTTACTGAGGAGTTGACAACACTGCACTTGCGACTTACATCACCTTGTGATGAGCAGGATGCTCCATACATGAAGTCATGGTAATGTCACTGTAGAGGACCTGAGAATTTATATTTAAATGAAAGTTAACTTAAAAAATGTATAAGGCCATCTTAATGACCATGATAAGGTTGTTGGTTATAGGCTGATAGTATTAATGCAATAGACTGAAGATAACTGCTGCTCTGCTGAAAGCATGCTGGTCTCTGATTTGCTAGCAAGCTTGGCTGTTAGAATTTGGCTAGCCATAATTGCAAGCCTAGCATAGCTATAGGTCAATAGCCATATCTGATCATTTATCTAATCTAATGTCAGTTCTTGGTGCCCTGATGGCAAACTCCAAAAGCCGTTGTTTGGAAAGAATTCTGCACTGTAGTTTGAAATCGTACAGTAGTATATACAAAATTATACTGTATTTTAGTATATTGTGATAAACTGTACTGTATTGTATTGACCTATGCTTATCCTTATCTTTACTGCAGTGTTTCCCAATCCTGGCCCTCCTTTGGGTCCCGAGGACCAGGATTGGGAACCACTGCTTTACTGGACTGCACTTCTGTACTTTAATCTATTCCTTATAAAACAGACATTGTGGTAATATAAAAAGTCATTTTTAAAATCATGGCCAAATGTTGTGTGTATTTTTTAATCCTTTAATACAAAATTAATTAAAATGCAAAAGTGCTTGGATTCAAAATGTGGGAGGGCTCTGTGTGCAGGGTGGTTGAATGGGATGGAGCAGTAGTTCTCCTAGGCTGAAATTAGTAACAAAATGTATTGTGCATTGACTACAAATATGTTCGCGTAATCTCCCTTCCCTTTCTCATTTGCTCTCTGTCTCTACAGAAATGTTATTTCTCCCCCTTTTGCCCAAAGACTACTGATGTGTTTCACTAAATGCCCCTCTCTCCCTCCAGACGGCAAAGAGGTGTCATACAGATGCAGACCCAGGAGTTCTTGAGACAGCTGCGGATCCCTGAGCTGGAGGATCTACGCCAGTATATTCGCAGCCTGCCCGCTAATGCTTTAATGGGCATGGGCGCCATTGCCGCTCTGACTACCTACTGGTATGCCACACGACCCAAAGCACTCAAGCCGCCCTGTGACCTCAACATGCAGTCAGTGGTCATGCCGGTAAGAGAAATCTTCTGCCACTTTACTCCTGTGTTCATTCTTAGACATTACAGGCATTTAGCAGCCTTTGGGACCAGTTAGAAATGTCCTTGTTTTCCATGAAAACAAACATGAAATGGGTTTGAATAGGAAATATAGCAAAATGAATAGTAAATATAATAATTAACAAGGTTAGGAATAACAATTGTGTCCTTCAAACTTTGCTTTTGTCAATGAATCCTCCATTTGCAGCAATTACAGCCTTGCAGACCATTGGCATTCTCGTTGTCAATTTGATGAGGTAATCTGAAGAGATTTCACGCCACGCTTCCTGATGCGCCCTCCCTCAAGTTAGATTGGCTTGATGGGCATTTCTTTTACTATGCGGTCCAGATGCTCCCACCACAGCACAATTGGGTTGAGATCCGGTGACTGTTCTGGCTTCTCTGTTATAGACAGAATTCCAGCTGACTGCTTCTTTCTTAAGTAGTTTTTATGTTATGTAGTAGGAAATTGGCTCCAATCAAGTGCTGTTCACATGGTATGGCTGGGCATTGCAAAATGGAGTGATCTTCCTTTGTCTAGACCACAGCGATATATGAGATCTTCAGTTTCTTGGCAATTTCTTGAATGGGATAGCCTTCATTTCCCAGCACAAGAATAGATTGATGAGTTTTCAAAGAAACCTCTTCGTTTCTGCCCATTCTGAGCCTGTAATTGAACCCACAATTGCTGATGCTCCAGATACACAACTAGTCTAAATAAGGCCAGTTTTATTGATTCTTTAGTTAGCACAACAGTTTTCAGCTGGGCTAACAAAGGGTTTTCTAATGATCAGTTAGCCTTTTAAAATGATAAACTTGGATTAGCAAATACAACATGCCTTTGGAACACAGGACCGATGGTTGCTGATAATGGGCTTCTATACGTCTATGTAGATATTCCATTAAAAAAATAAGTCTTTTACAGTTACAATACTAATTTACCTCATTAACAATGTCTACACTGGACAATTTTTTTTATTTCTTTCAAAAACAAGGACATTTCTAAATTACCCTAAATGTTTGAACTGTAGTGTATGTCCTGTGAAAATGTAATAAAATGATTCTACTAAACAAACAAAAAAGTTTGCAAATTCATCAATGTTTGTTCTTAGCTCATTGGCCCAAAAAACTTTGATGTTTTAATCTATAGATCTAAAGATGTTGTACTGCCATGCATAGCTGATTGATAAGGACATTTATCTGCATCAGTATGTTTTCTGTCTGCAGTGTTTATTTCTGTTTGTATTATGTATGCTTTTACTTAATTGACAACGAAGGTTTTTTGATTTGCCTATGTACACAAATAAATGACTAGTCTGTATGTATTCTTGAAGATGGTTCTCTACATTAGGTGTTGCCTTGATGGCATCAAAGAGCAACTGGCTAGAAAGTGAGAGATTGGACCAGATGAGCAGTTCATCTGCATCAAAACACATTTCCTTTTTTTTTTTTTTTTTTTACTGCTGTCATCACATCCTGTAGCTAGCAAGACTTGTCCAGGAGCCACTTCAGCATTATCTGTCTGTATGCTTTGGGTTGTTGTCATGGTGAAAGATGATTCTTTGCCCCAGTCTGAGATCTTGTGCGCTCTTGATCTTTAAGGACCTCTGTATTTTGCTCTGTCCGTCCTGCCATCCTCATCCTGACCTATGGAGATAGAAATCTATCAAAATGTTGTAAAATTGTAAGTAGCAAGTTACAAATATATACAGCTAGTCACAAATATATAATTCAACTGTCAAATAAAAGTCACTGTCAAGAAATATGTTTCACAAACATATGTCAAACTCCAAAAACAAATGATGAGTCGTTGACAAAACAAGATTTTACCTGCATTTTACATGTTTGTGACTTGCATTCAATTTGTGAGTAGTCTTTCATATTTCTGAGTTGCTCCATATATTTGTGAGGGCCGCTAGATATTTATTGTGTAGCGTTGCATATTTGTGAGTCACATTTTATGCATCAGTTTTATACGGGATCCAGATTAGGACCTTCTTAGTTCTGGTTATGCTTAGGCTCCAGAACCCCTACATGTGGCATAATTACTTGAATAAATAATGTTGAGTAATAAGTATGATTTGTTTACACATTTTACAATTCAGCATAATGTTAGGCTGTACACTCACCTAAATGACCCCCTTTCGCCTTCAAAACTGCCTTAATTCTACGTGGCATTGATTCAACAAGGTGCTGAAAGCATTCTTTAGAAATGTTGACCCATATTGATATGATAGCAACTTGCAGTTGATGGAGATTTGTGGGATGCACATCCAGGGCATGAAGCTCCTGTTCCACCACATCCCAAAGATGCTGTATTGGGTTGAGATCTGGTGACTGTGGGGGCCATTTCAGTACAGTGAACTCATTGTCATGTTCAAGAAACCAATTTGAAATGATTCGAGCTTTGTGACATGGTGCATTATCCTGCTGGAAGTAGTCATCAAAGGATGGGTACATGGTGGTCATAATGGAATGGACATGGTCAGAAACAATGCTCAGGTAGGCCGTGGCATTTAAACGATGCCCATTTGGCACTAACGGGCCTAAAGTGTGCCAATTAAACATCCCCCACACCATTACACCACCACCACCAGCCTGCACAGTGGTAACAAGGCATGATGGATCCATGTTCTTATTCTGTTTATGCCAAATTCTGACTCTACCATCTGAATGCATCAACAGAAATCATCAGACCAGGCAACATTCTTCCAGTCTTCAACTGTCCAATTTTGGTGAGCTCATGCAAATTGTAGCCTCTTTTTCCTATTTGTTGTAGAGATGATTGGTACCCATTGGGGTCTTCTGCTGTTGTAGCCCATCCGCCTCAAGGTTGTGCGTGTTGTGGCTTCACAAATGCTTTGCTGCATACCTCGGTTGTAACGAGTGGTTATTTCAATCGAAGTTGCTCTTCTATCAGCTTGAATCAGTCGGCCCATTCTCCTCTGACCTCTAGCATCAACAAGGCATTTTCGCCCACAGGACTGCCGCATACTGGATGTTTTTCCCTTTTCACACCATTCTTTGTAAACCCTAGAAATGGTTGTGCGTGAAAATCCCAGTAACTGAGCAGATTGTGAAATACTCAGACCGGCCCGTCTGACACCAACAACCATGCCATGCTCAAAATTGCTAAATTACCTTTCTTTCCCATTCTGACATTCAGTTTGGAGTTCAGGAGATTGTCTTGACCAGGACCACACCCCTAAATGCATTGAAGCAACTGCCATGTGATTGGTTGATTAGATAATTGCATTAATGAGAAATTGAACAGGTGTTCCTAATAATCCTTTAGGTGAGTGTATATTGTTGATTTCTACACCTCACCAACATTGTGTGTTATTTTGAAACAATCAAGACACATTGACTTTGATCATGAGAGATGGAAGTCAGTCGCAGGTGACTTTCAAGTTTCCATCACCAAGTTAGCCTATTGATTATTGCCTGTCTTTCTACTCAAGTCACCAAATTGACAATATAATCTTTAGTGTATTATGGTGATGCACCAAGTGAGATATTCAGACAATAATAATAGAGAATTGCTTCTACGTTATTGCAAATGTGCAGACCACAATTTACAAATGTTTATTACTGATAAACTGATAAGCTGTTTACAAAACGTTAACTGCTTTATGTACTGTTAGCTATATTGCCTTATAAATTTCAATGATGGCTTTTATTTTGAAAAAATAAATCTGGGTTAGCGCTGCTGGCATTATATCCTGCTGCTAGAAGAACGGTAATGAAGCCTTGAATGGCCATCACTAGTGCTGACCCTGTGAGTTCTTCGCTGCCATCTCCTGCTGGCAGGTGCCTGCACATTCCCATGCCGGCAGCCACGGTGGAGGAGGGAGAGGGACATCTTTGAGGCTGCGCACTGGACAGCGTTAATGGAGACGTTGGTGCGCCAGAAGAAGGACCAGGAAGAGCGTCTCGGGCTGGCACCACTCTTGTATGTGAACACTCCTGACTGTGCCGTCTTTATGCTTTGCTCCTGCTGCCATTACGGATTACCCAGGGACCTAGTGTTCCAGAGGGAAGGCACACCGTCGTGCACTGTATCGCCGTGCTAGGTCAGCTGCATCAGAGTCTGGCCTGTGCATCTTCCTCTCCTTTTCGGCCTGGCCTTCCCCCTTAGGTGCGGTAGCTACAGAAGTGTACAGTCCGTGGCAGGGCACGGCTCCCCAGCTACACGCTTGACCACTCTCTCTGTATTACTCAGAGTGGCGTCATCTGTGAATGCTGGCGGCCTGGTTAGACATAACACTGAAGGGTTATGCATTGCATTTTCGTTGCCCGCCTCCACCTTTCTCAGGAATAGTGGAGATGGTGATGGCGTCCCCAGTGAAGATCTCCAAGGGGAGATTGCAGACCTCCTGGAAAAGGAGGCAGTGACGCTGGTCCCATTGGAACAGAGGGAGAAGGGGCTTTACTCCCCTTACCTCCTATTGCTTCCTTATTTCCTTGGAAATATAAGGCAGATTTTGGATCTGCAAGTTTTGTACAAATACATGTCCAAGAGGCCGTTTCGCATGCTCATGACGCTCACTTTCATGTCCTGATTCTGCCACTTTTACAAATTGGTGGAATTGGCTCGTGGTCACTCGTTTAGGTTGGTGACTCAGCTCGCTACTTTGTGCTGTGTGGTGTGATGCTGAGCGGCGTCACTGTGCGCTTCCCTGTTTTGATGTTTAGGGGTGCTGGGAACCCACCTTTGGATCATCAACAGGTATGTTCCTTTGAGGCGTGTGTTTGTCGGTCCTGCTTTTGTGCAGCGGTAGCAATGTGGTTAGAGTGTGTGCCTGATGTGTGCCGGGTTCGGGACTCTGCGTGTTTTTGGGCTGGCCTTGAGCGCTCCGATTCAGTTTTTACTGATTGAGGAGGTGTCAGGTGTGTTGCATTCATTTTGTCAGAGTTTTCAGTCCACATTCGTTTGTTCCAGCGGCGGAGCTGAATGGAAGTAGAACACAAATGTATGACTTAATTTTGGGAAGTAATACATACAGTTGCGCAATAATCCCTTGACAAAACTGAATCATGTATTTACCTATTTTTGAAGTTTAACAACATTTCTGCATTGTTATAGTGACTGAAACTTAACCGACCTGCTCATCAGTTGCATCTCTCGAAATGAGGAGCAGACGGCACCAACATGCAAATAGGGTAGATCACAAAATGTACAAACTCTTATATCGGATAAAACGATTGTATCCACCTATATAGAACGGTACATTTAAATTTTTTAACGCTACTGCGTTTATTAAAAATATTTAATAAAATAAAAGTTAGAGAAACTTTTGATTGCCCATCCCTCTAATGGAATGGTATGGTCTTCATACAGCAACACCTTTTTACTTACAACGTGATGTTACCTACCTGTCTACCTGCCAAAGTTTTTCGAATTTACTCTATATAAACTAATTGCTTAAATTTTACTTTAAGAGTTTACCAATGCAATATCTTTATCTGTTGACCTTTTACCCAACTCACCCCTGAACACCCGACGCTAAATACCATTACTATGCCTTATCACTGTAATAGTTGTAGCTACAACACAGAGGAGAGTTAGAGGCTTGGCTTCAGATACAAATGTCAGGCAAGGATTATGTTAGTGTAGAAATTGAAAAAACTGTCTGTGCCATCAGGAAGAAACGACAGTGTTGTTAGCCCCCCGGCATAGCTCATGCTGCCAGGCCAGAACTTTATCTTGGTCACTGGGAAGAAATGCCATCGACCAGTTAAACCTGTGTCGCTGCTAAAGCCAACAGACTTTCAAGAGATTTTCCCCACTGGAGTTGGAGTCATGGCCCAAGCCATCTTCGGAGGGTAATGATTGACAGGCATGTTCTACCGGTGGCCTGGAAAAACTGAAAACCTTAGTCATCGGCGATTCCATTACCTGCAGTATTAAACTAAAGAATCAGCCGATGATCGTACACTGTTTACCGCGGGGCAGAGCCACCGACGTAGCCGCAGATCTGGGGTTGGTGCTAGTGAAGTCTAAAACTGGCAAGTATAGAGAGTACAGAGATATTGTTATTCACGTTGGGACCAACGACATTAGGATGAAACAGTCCGAGGTTACGAATCAGAACATCAGCGTGTAAACTAGCTAGAAAGATGTCGGCATCAAGTAATTGTCTCTGGCCCCCTCCCAGCTAGGGGTAGTGGTGAGCTCTACAGCAGACTTGCACAACTCAATCGCTTGCTGAGTTCTGCCCGTCTCAGGAGGTAGAGTTTGTAGATAACTGGCTCTCTTTTTGGGACTCTCCCAGATCTTCTGAGGAGCGACAGACTCCATCCCAGCTGGAGTGATGCTCTTCTTTTATCTGATTGAGGTGAACAAAAACACCTAAATCAAAAACTCCTCAGCAATCTTCTATACAGTTGCAAAGTTAACAAAATGCAACGCTCAACAAGTGAAGTGGGACTTCACTTTAGTTGTAATAAATACATGAGCTACTTTGATGAAAAGATCACCATTAGAAACAAATAACTGACTCTTCCTTAAATGGTTATAGTCCCCAAAATGTCAGTTGAGATTGTACCTGACCATTTGTCAATGGGGAAACTTTTTATATTCTGTATCACTCGACGTATGTCAGTTCGTATGTGTGGATGGCATATCCTCTGACAAATCAAAGGTATGTTTTGGTGTTCCTCAGGGCTCGGTTCTGGGCCCATTATTGTTTTCACTATATGTATATGCTGCCTATGGGTGATGTAATCTGGAATCACAATGTCAATTTTCACTGTTATGCTGAGGGGAGTTGTATATTTCAATGAAGCATGGAGATGCCCCAAAATGTGTTACTTTGGAAGCCTTGGAAACCTCAGCATTACCCTTCACCCTGACCTCTCCTTTGGTGAACATATGAAATATGTCTCAAGAGGTGCTTCTTTTCATCTTCGAAACATTGCAAACAACTGAAACGTTCTATTAAAAACTGATGCAGAAAAACGAATCCATGCGTTTTTTACTTCTAGTTTAAATTACTGCAATGCTCTTCTTTACGGTTACCCTGACAAATCAATAAATAATCTTCAGTTAGTGCTGCACACGGCTGCTTGAATCCTAACTAGAACAAAAAAAATTGATAACACTACTCCTGTACTAGCCTCTTTACACTGGCTGCCTGTTAGGGTTAGGGCTGATATTAAGGTTTTACTCTTAACCTATAATCAATACGTGGACTTTCTCCTTCTTACCTTGCTGAAATGATCCAGCCATACATACCTTCACGTAACCTTAGATTGCAAGAGGCAGGCCTTTTAATTGTACCTAGAATTTCTAAGCAAACAGCCGGAGGCAGGGCCTTCTCTCATAGAGCTCCACTACTGTGGAATGATTTGCCAATTAAGGTTAGAAATGCATACTCAGTGCAAACTTTCAAGTGTGTACTAACGACTCATCTCTACAGCATGGTCTGTGATTAAGTGTAGTCTTGTCCAGGGGCGTGAAGGTGACCAGAAAGGCTTAATACTGTCCACCCTTGCTGTCTTGCCAGGTAGACTCTCATCGCCACTGGGATGCCCTCCCTCCAGTGCAATTCGGGGGCAGTCACTGGCTTGTTGTTGTTTCTCGGTTGCGCACTTTAGCAATTGGGCTGTACTCTGCTAGCAATACTGTTTCCTCATTCAGAGTGGTTGCGGTTGGTGAGGTGTCCCTTTGGTTGATGCTTGGCAATGTGGGTGGATTGATTTCCTGCCTTTTGGGCCCTGTCTGGGGCCTCCCCCAGATAACGCCACAGTGTCACTGGACCCCACTGTCTCAGCCCCAAGGTCTTACGCTGCTATATTATTGTGCTGGGGAGTCGGGTCAGTTTTCCTTCTCCACTATAAATCCTTGTAGATCTAAGGAATGCATTTTCAACATTTTCCCTGTCTCTTGCCCCCTGCCGTTTTAAGCTTAGGAGGACATGAGGTCCTGGCCCTTACCTGAGGAGTACCAGGCTTGAAAGACCCGTTGCTGTTCCTGTCCAGTCATCCTGCTTGTGTTGCAGATCAAGACGATACCTGACGATTTCAGATGCCACTGTGCTGACACCTCCCCCGTATTGTCCCTGTCCTTGTCCATCTGGTCATGCTTCCGACCTGGACTAAGTTTAAATAGACTCTGGCCTCAGCCCACATGCATTTATTAATTATTACAATTTGTACTCTTAATATGGTCACCCGGCACAGCCAGAAGAGGACTGGTCACCCCTGTGAGCCTGGGTCCTCTCCTAGGTTTCTTCCTTTATTTCGTCCCTTTAAGGGAGTTTTTCCTAGCCACTGAAATTCAACACTACTGTTGTTTGCTCCTTGGGGTTTAAGGCCGGGTTTTTTGTAAAAGCACTTAGTGACAACTGCTGATGTAAAAAGGGCTTTATACATACATTTGTTTGATTTGATTGATGGACTTGGCAACTACTGAAACACTTAACATGGGTTGATAGGATGCTTTACCATTTCACCCTATTACACTTGACTGAGTAGAAAGACTGGCATTGTTCAGTTAGCTAACTGGGTGATTAAAAACTCAACCTGCAAGTGACTTCCCATCTGCCGGTGTTCAAAGTCAATGTTCATCTTGATCATTTGAAAACTAAAATCCACAAAATGCTGTGTGTGGCAGAAATCAGCAACATACAGCCTAAACTTTTGATGAATTGTAGCAACTCACAAATACGAAAGGCCTCTCTCAAATGTAATGCAAGTCACAAATCTATAAAATGCATGTGACAAATACTGTAACATTCACAAAAACATTCAAACATTAAAACGGCCTTACATTTATTTGCTAATCATCCTTTGTTTTTGGATATGAGCATATGTTTGTGAAACCATATACAGTTCAAAAGTTTGCATACCCTTGGAGCATTGGTAATAAATGTACCATTTGTTAAGAAAACATGAGTGAGCAGGCAAAACACATATTTTATTTCCTATGAGATTCACATTCAACTGTAGGTCATCACAGAATTGCACAGTCCTAAAACAAAACATGGCAACTGACCTTTCTTCAAAAGTCTGCATACCCTTTGATCTCAATACTGTGTGTTGCCCCCTTTAGCATCAATGACAGCATGCAGTCCTTTGTAATAGTCTATGAGGCCCAGAATTCTTTCAGGTGGTATTGCTGGCAATTAATCTTGGCAAAATGCCTCCAGGTCATGCAAAATCTTTGGTTGTCTTGCATGAACCGCACGTTTGAGATCTCCCCAGAGTGGCTCAATGACATTAAGTTCAGGAGACTGTGATGGCCACTCCAGAACATTCACCTTTTTCTGCTGTAACCACTGGAAGGTCAAGTTGACCTTTTACTTAAGGTCATTGTAGTGCTGGGAAGTCCAAGAGCGTCCTATGTGCAGTTTTGAGCAGATTAATGCAAATTGTCTGCAAGTATTTTCTGATAACATGTTGCATTCATCTTGCCATACTTTTTCCCTATGCCTTTAGAGCTCACACACCCTCAAAACATCAGTGAGCCACCACCATGCTTCACACTGGGGATGGTATTCTGTTCGCTATTGGCCTTGTTGACCCCTCTCCTAACATATACTGCTCATGGTTGTGACCATAAAGCTCTATTTCGGTCTCATCACTCCAAATTACAGTGTGCCAGAAGCTGTGAG
The DNA here is from genome assembly GCF_011004845.1 of Esox lucius. Taxonomy (NCBI): domain Eukaryota; kingdom Metazoa; phylum Chordata; class Actinopteri; order Esociformes; family Esocidae; genus Esox; species Esox lucius. Next base: position 1,468,612 of record NC_047593.1, read on the forward strand.
GCGTGTCAAGGTGTTATCGGGCATATTGTGACCAGGCTTTTTTGTGGCGTTGGTGCAGTAAAGGCTTCTGTCTGGCAACTTAACCATGCAGCTCATAGTTCAAGTATAGTTGTATTGTGGTCCACACAACCACACCGTCTTTTTCCAGAGCAGCCTGTATTTCTCCTGAGGTTACCTGTGGGTTTTTCTTTGTATCCTGAACACTTCTTCTGGCAGTTTTGGCTGACATCTTTCTTGGTCTACCTGACCTTGGATTTTTCCACTTCTTAAGTGATTGAACAGTACTGAGTGGCATTTGCAAGGCTTCGGATAGCTTTTTATATCCTTTTCCATCTTTATAATGTTCCGTTACCTTTTTATGCACATCTTTTCTGCTCCCCATGGCTATGTATCAAGCCTGCTCAGTGCATTTCTTGACAGTGATTTTTATTTGACTCTTGCATAATGTATTTATGACTCGCTGTGTAAAGAATTTAGGGGAACATTTTAGTCACAAGTCGGGGCTCGATGAACGAAATGTATTAAGGATCATTCACTTTACTGTACATTGTGTAATTCGTTGAGAATGAAATGACATAACAACGGTCAATGGAAACCAAAATCACCAACCAATTGTGGGCTGGATTCAAACTCACACCAAAAATCTAAGTTAACAATTGAAATCACAGGCTGTTCCAACTTGTGTGAATTTCATCACTGCAAATCATAATTTGATGTTTGTAGTGTGACTTTAGTTGTGTGTATGGCCTCCATGTACCTGTATGCACTCCTGACAACGTCTTGGCATGATCTTGATGAGACGGCGGATGGTTTCCTGGGGGATCTCCTCCCTGACCTGGATCAGGGCATCATTGAGCTCCTGGACAGTCTGTGGAGCTACTTGGCAGTGTCAGAACCGATACATAACATCTGAGAGGTTCTCAATTGGATTCAGGTCTTGGGAGCGTGAGAGTCTGTCAATGGCATCAATGCCTTCATCATACAGGAACTGCCTACACACTCTGGCCACATAAGGCCGGACATTGTCCTACACCAGGAGGAGCCCACGGCCAACTGCACCAGCATATGGTCTGACGATGGGTCTGAGGATTTAATCCCAGTACCTAACAGCAGTCAGGGTACCGTTGGCTAGCACATGAAGCTCTATATGACATTCCAAGGATATGCCTCCCCAGACCATCAATGACCCACTGTCAAACCGGTCATGTTGGATGATGTTTGCAGGCAGCATAATGTTCACCATGGCATCTCCATACTCTCTCACGTCTGTCACATGCTCAGAGTGAACTTGCTCTCATCTCTGAATGAGAGTAGGTGGCTTTCGCAGGGGTAAGTTCTCACCCGCCTGATTGAGCAGTGTGAAGTGTGTTTTCCTGATTGAGTCTGGGTCCCAACTTGCGGCCCATCTGACAGATCGCAAATGGTTGGTAAATCTTGTATATATTCAACAAACTTAATGTACTTAACTCATCACTACAAGGCACAAATACAAATATAGGCCTTTTGTCATTGTCTGATAAAATTGATGCATTCACAGAAATGTTGGCATAATCGATGGGCAAGCTAAAGGCAGCATTGTTGGAATGTTTCCAGAGCTGGAAGAATGTGTGGAGGGCAATGAAATGGATTTCAATAATATGATGGAAATTATCACTTCACATCTCCAAGGCCTCCTGGATCACTTCATAAAGTACTTCCCAAACGAGACAACTCTATGGCAATATGACTGGATACTACAACTATTCATGGTAACTGGAGATCACTTGTCATCCAACTTGGAGGACGCGCTGATGGAGATGTCCAGTGATCGGACCATAAGGGCAATGTTTGCCACAATGGCACTTGCTGATTTCAGTTACAGAGGAATGCCCATGACTATCCAAACCAAAGCAGCGATGGATGTACTGATTCTGTTTGGATTTCCCTACTTATGTGAGGCAACATTTTCCACATTGACAAGTTAGGTCTGAAAATAATTTGACACTGACACAGTGTTCATCAAAATATATTGATGTTACGTTAAATAATGAAAATGGGCTTAAAGTACGGTATCTCAGCTTTAAGTTGAGCATATTTACATCCAAATTGGAGGAAGGGTTTAGGAGTTACAGCCATTTTTGATCACCCCCTCGTTTTCAAGTGGCCAAAAGTAATTTGACTCAAAACTGTTTCATGAAGAGGTGTGGGCTATTCCTTCATTATTTTTTCTTTTAAGCAGGTAAAAGGTCTGGAGTTGATTCCAGGTGTGGCATTCACATTTGGAAGCTATTGCTGTGAACCCACAATATGTGGTCAAACAACAGTGGTGTATGATTGTAGGATCCTTTCCCTGATAAAGAAAAACCCCTTCACAACATTCAGCCAGGTGAAGAACACTACAGGAGATAGGCATATCATTATCCAAATCTACCATTAAGAGAAGACTTCATGAGAGCAAATACAGAGGGTTCACCATTCATAAGCCTGAAGTATAGAAAGGCCAGTTAGACTTTGCCAAAAACATCAAAAAAAGCCAGCCCAGTTCCGGAACCGCATTCTTTGTACACATGATACTAAGATCGACCTGTACCAGAATGATGTGGAAAAAACTATTGAGAAGGCTTGGAATGGCTCATGATCCGAAGTATTCCACATCATCTGTAAAACACAGTGGAGGCAGTGTGATGGCGTGGGCATGCATTGCTTCCAATGGCACTGGGTCACTAGAGTTTATTGATGATGTGACAGAAGACAGAAGCAGCCGGAATGGATTGTGAAGTGTATTAAGGATATATTGTCTGCTCAGATTCTGCCAAATTCAGCAAAATTGATTGGACGGAGCTTCACTTAACATATGGACAATGTCCCAAAACATACTGCAAAAGCAACCCAGGAGTTTTTTAAGGCAAAGAAGTGGAATATTCTGCAATGGCTGTGTCAATCACCTGATCTCAACCCGATCAAGCATGCGTTTCACTTGCTGAAGACAAAACTGAATGCAGAAAGACCCAACAACAAACAAACAAACTAAAGACAGTTGCAGTAAAGCCTGGTAGAGCATCAAATAGGAATAAACTCAGCGTTTGGTGATGTCCATGCATTCCAGACGTCAAGCAATCATTGTCTTTAAAGGATTCTCTACAAAGTATTCCAAAGTATTCCAAATTAAATAAATGGTTTCATATATATTTTTGTTCAACCCCTTGAATTAAAGCTGAAAATCTGCACTTCAGTTGCATCATGTTTCAACCAATTCTCCTTTGAATCATTCAGATGTTCATTGGCAAACATCAGACGGGCCTGTACATGTGCTTTTTTGAGTAGAGGGACCTTGCGGGTGCTACAGGATTTCAGTCATTCACGACGTAGTGTGTTACCAATTGTTTTCTTGGTGACTATGGTCCCGGCTGTGTTGAGATCATTGACAAGATCATCCTGTGTAGTACTGGGCGTTTTTCTGGATTTTTTGTTGTTGTTAATCTGTCTCTTACTGTTCAAATAAACCTACCATTAAAATTATAGACTGATCATTTCTTTGTCAGTGGGCAAATGTACAAAATCAGTAGGGGACAAAATAATTTTTTCTTCAAATACTGTATCGCTGTAACAGAATACTAGGCCTGGCTAGACCTTTTCATGTCTGAGCGTGTAGCCTATGACTCTATTTACATTTCTGAGTGAGTCACAGAATGTGTGTGAGTGCCAGTGCAGATTGAAGCATCTGGAAAAAATACTCCACTTAAGTTATTGGACCTTTTATGTGTTTATCCTAAAGGTTGATGGGTCCACATGTGAGGGTGTGTGTGTGTTTGTGCTCGTCAGTGTGAACGCATGCATTTAGTGGAAGGAATTAAAACCTGAGGAACCTGTTTTTGCCATTGTTTTTTTTTGTTTTTTCTGATTCAGTAGACAATTTCCTGCCTCTTTTCTTCTCTAACAATGTGCACGAGACACACGAGACACATGAGACAATAGCTACTAATGACATTTGCATCAACTACAAAAAAAGTGCATATAATCAGTAACATTAATGTAGATAACATGTAACATTAATGACTAGCCAAATCTAGTTTTGGGGCCTGGGTTGGTCTTGTGGTCTAAGCCACAACCTCTGGTGCCCATACATTGCCCACTATTTAAAAAATATGAATAACAATTACACCCCTTTCTTTCCCATCTGTTGTGTCCAATAAACCATAAAATATGGCTGAAAACAAATAGCAATTGACTCAATTGACATGGTTCTGTTCGATGTGTGTGTGGTCTTTGGTCAACACCGATGGCACCAGTTCAGAAATGGAAGAAGGTATATTTTCTCAGCTTTTTGGGCTTGCTTAGCCTTTACATGCACAAGAGGAAAGTTTAGATCCCATCTAGGCTTAATTGAAAATGAACCGAACAACCCGCCCATGTGTGCGGTCTGTGAGCATCTTTAGTGTTCTGGCCTACTTAAATACTTTTTTCTATACCTGCATTCCTCCGGTTTTCATCTTGTATTTTTTCGGTTTGTAAATGCGTGTATTTGTAATTGCCATTTGCCTGAAAGGCCATCAGCCTATTCACAATGGAAATGTGTACTGGAACTGGTTAGTGTGTGTTACAGTGAAAGACACTGTGCTTTCCGCCTTCTTTCAGACAGGCTTTTTCAATGAAGACGCTCATATAACTTACCTAAGGCACCTCATTCAAAGCTTTTTTCTCTCTCTAGATTAGAATCTACTGCAGTTCTTTTTTCTCGATTCTTTAAGGTAGTATGTTTTTCCACCTTCCACAAAGTACACAAATTTAAACATACTCTAATCTTAAATATTATATATAGCAACTCATTTTAAACCCAAATTCAATATGAATAAAGGAAGTAAGTGGGTGTGAGCCCTGACTAAATTGAAGTGGCCTCACCCTGTGTTGCTTTCATCAATGTGCAAAACCAAAATAATAGTTTTATCATTGGACATGGGGGCTCTCTGTTCCAGGCTATTGTGTTGATTAGCATATCTCCACATTTGCTTGAGGACCAAATAGCGAGAACACAAGGACGTGACTTGGATGGTCAGCATGGGCTGTTCTTCATTATAGCAAAGAAAAGGCTGGGTTCCATTCCAAATAACTTCCACTATATGCCTCCACACCTTACTATGCTTTCTGTCCTTAACTTCACTTTCAACTGAGATGCATTCATTCTGCCAAACAATTCTTCTAGGTTCCTCTTCAAATTTTGTCACGCAGAACGAAGCAGGGAAGGACTTGATTTTGTCTAACATACTCTTGCTATACTTGAAGTGTTATTTTGGCTGTTCCTATGCCTAAAGTATTTTAATTCACACCTGGATTAGTGAAAGGTATTTTTAACATTTGTTAATCAGATCCTCTATCTTTCCTACACACACTCACTATTCCCTACCCATTTGCTCAAAGGACATTTACCCTTTTCCACTTCTTGTGAGCTTGATTTTTATAGCTTTACCCTGACTTTTTCTTACCCATGTTTGGTCATTTCAGTCATCAAAATCGAGTGAGGACTAAGAAGTTTGCTGTTCTGTCTAGTGCAGCTGCTGACCTTACTTAACATAACATTGTGTCCAATAGAGTAATAGAGCATTTTATTTTCGTGGCTGACCACTGTAGAAATAGAGTTGAATTCCCAATGTCTATCTTTAGCCCATAGTTCTATCAGTTTTTTTCCACCGGCTGAAAAGTTTTTTTTCCTTGTGGGGCAAGTGTAGAGTGAGTAGGTTGGGAGGTAGGATAAATACAAATGACCTAATAATCAGTCTATTTTGTCTCCGTGTACACCTATTCAGGTTTTTTACTCTGAGGCAAAATAGGTGTATAAAAGTCTTTTGAAGACTGATCTAGGGGCCTGGGTCCAGGAGGAGGAAATGGGCTTGTCTGAATGTTTTGGTGGCACCAACTTGCACTATTATGATTATATTTATTAGTATAGAATCAAAAGCCTTTTTTCTTATGAATCATAATTGAAATAGTTGCCTAATATTAAGATACACTCTATTTGGGAAGCCATACAAAACATACATTTACGTAAAATAAGTATTTATATAGTAGCCTGTGATGCCTCTGTCGCCTCTGTCGCCCTAAAGACGTAATGTCTTTCATCTCGGAACCAGAGGCATGCTCAGAAATGTTAGTGGGTGGAAATTTGGATGTGAGGAATTTTATATCAATAAATTGTCATATAAAGCAGTGGTTCCCATTCCTGGTCCCTGGGACCCAAACGTGTGCACGTTTTTGTCTTTGCCCTAGAACTCATACCTGTTTCAAATGTCGCCCTACCACTTACACACTCGATTGACATAATCAACTTATCATCAAGTCTTTAATTTCAATCAGGTGTCTGAGTGCTAGGGCGAAAAACTAAAATGTGCAGCCCTTTGGGTCCTGAGGACCAGGATTGGGAAACACTGATAAAACGCATAGCATACCTTAATTACTAATTAATCACAGTATTGCACACAAACCATTCCACACCTTATTTTGCTGACATAACAGTGATTTATTAATGTAAAGCTAATTCTCCTGTACTTCACAAGTAACAAACTGATAACTAATTATGGGATGTATTTTGCAGGGTTAAGATTCTAAATTGATTTGTCTAACTTTGTCTATACTTGCACAACGGAAACAGGTGGATCTTCAGTTGGCATCACAGCTTAATGATTCAACAGGGTGCTATTCTCTTCATAATAGGTGTTGAAATATACACTGATCAGCCATAACATTATGACCACTGATAGGTGAAGTGAATAACTGATAATCTTGATATCATGGCACCTGTCTGTGGGTGGGGTATATTAGGCAGAAAGTGAACATTCTGTCCTCCAAGTTGAAGTGTTAGAAGCAGGAAAAATGGGCAAGCATAAAGACCTGAGTGAATTTGACAAGGGACACATTGTGATGGCTAGATAACTAGGTCAGAGGATCTCCAAAACTGCAGCTCTTGTGGGGTGTTCCTGGTCTGCAGTGGTCAGTACCAATCAAAAGTGGCCCAAGGAAGGAAAAGCGATGAACCGGTGGCGGGGTCATGGGTGGCCAAGGCTCATTGATTTATGTGTGGAGCGAAGGCTGGCCTCTGTGGACCGATCCAACAGACCAGCTACTCTAGCTCAAATTGCTGAACAAATTAATGCTGGTAATAATAGAAAGGTGTCAGAACACAGTGCATCACAGTTTGCTGCATAAGGGGCTGCGTAGCCACAGACCAGTTAGGGCGCCCATGCTGACCCCTGTCCTTTGCGAAAGCACCTACAATGGGCACGTGAGCATCAGAACTGGACCACGGAGCAATGGAAGAAGGTGGCCTGGTCTGATGAATCATGTTTCCTTTTACATCACGTGGATGGCCAGGTGCATGTGCGCCATTTACCTGGAGCACACATGGCACCAGGATGCACTATAGGAAGGAGGCAAGCCAGCAGAGGCAGTGTGATGCTTTGGGCAATGTTCTGCTGGGAAACCTTGGGTCCTGCCATTCATGTGGATGTTACTTTGACACGTACCACCTACCTGATCATTGTGTCAGACCATGTGCACTCTTTCATGGCAACGGTTTTCCCTGATAGCATTGGTCTCTTTCAGCAGGATTATGCACCCTGCCACAAAGCAAAAATGGTTCAGGAATGGTTTGAGGAACACAACAACGAGTTCAAGGTATTGATCTGGCCTCCAGATTCCCCAGATCTCAATCCAATTGAGCATCTGTGGGGATGTGCTGGACAAACCGGTCCGATCCATGGAGGCCCCACCTTGCACATTACAGGATTTAAAGGATTGGCGGCTAACATCTTGGTCAGATACCAGAGCACACCTTCAATGGTCTAGTGGAGTCCATGCCTCGACAAATCAGGGCTGTTTTGGCCTACACAATATTCGGCTGGTGGTCATAAAGTTATGGCTGATCAGTGTCCAGTTATCTATAGTTCACAGCATCAGGAAGTCAAACATTTCCCTTTTATCATTTAGGTACTCTGGATTTACCACATGTTTTGGCCTGTGTTTGCGATTTTAGTGTGCAGGCTATTGTTAAACATGAAATCCAGTAATCGGTTTTCCTTAATGCCTTTTCCAATTGGGCACCTTATGGGGACATAAACGGTACATTATCACTAGCAGTGAGCAAAACTGAGCCGTCTAATCCCTCTTGCTCGCAGAGAAGTTCTTGCACACCACTCCCCCCTTAACCTCCATATTCCTGTGCGCAAAAAAAATCACTCCATTCCCACAGATTTCTTTTTGTACATTGTTTTGTTTTGGAAAACATTATTTAGCAAATACCCCATCTACTTTTGTAATTATTTACAGTGCCTCTCAACCGTATTCACAGGATTTGGACTTAAATTTAATCACTTAATTCACAACAAATGTAACCGCTGATCAATACAACTTAGTTAATTAATAATGCAAAACAGAAAACCAATGGATTGCAGAAGTATTCACCATCATAATTAAATCATTAATATTTGATGTCACACTATAAAATGTGGAAAAGTCCAAGGCTACCATTTCATTTTCAATTAGACTATGCAAAAAGCACTCAAGATTGAATATTTAAACAGCATAGCATATGCCTAAATATATAGAAGGGTGATGAAGGAAACAAAAAATGCTGGGCAGAGCATGGTCAGAACTCATTGCTGAATGCTACTGGAGTGAAATTGGAGCAAGACAGATGGGTACCTTTCCAACATTTTGGGAACCTGATCCGTGCTCAAACCATCTATGCTCGCTCCGCTCCTTGCTTCCTTACATCTCCACTCCGCACACAAACTCTGTTCATGACAAATTGTTCAGTCGGCCTGTCAGCATGGATACCCTATTATACATCTATCCTATCAGAAAAGGGTCACATTCGGTTTTATACATAATAATTTAATAACTGCTGCTCAATCTGCGCAGGCAACCTACATATGTAGCCTTCTTGTTTGTCTGTCTCTGCTGCCTTCACAAAAGGGTTCTTGTCAAATAAAATTTCTTACAACCACCGCCAAACTCTTAGGATGGTAAATGTATTTAACATTGTACAGAAAAAAATTCATGTTAAAAACAAGCTTTTCATTTACATACAACTCTGTCAGCAGCATATATAGGCATTGGGCATGCATATGAATTGCTTGCACATTGGGGATGGTTGCAGCAATGATACTAGAGATTTTGTCACATGACTTTTACAGCACAGTGTTATTGGATCATTTTAGGCTTTGAAATGAATGGCCGGTACTCTATAGCAGATTTTTCCTAGACTGTCCCAAAGACTGTGTATTATCAATTAGTCATTGTTATAATTCCTATACCACAAAGATTGATCTGTATCAAACAAGCTGCAGCATCACATTCAGAGGACAGAGGAAAGCAAAATGCTCATATAAGAAATATTGTTTTTACTGGAATAGAAGGAAGCATGGCTGTACTTTGCTAAGATGATTCAGCTGTTAGCCACAACTAATAGAATACAGCTAGATTAGGCTGGAAGATTATACACTCGCCTTTTGTAGGATTTTTCCTAATGCCCATGATGCATCTACAACTGCCAAATTGAGCCACAGTTCCTCGGCCGTTCAAAGGAAACGCTTGACTTTATGTTGGCCCAAAGTTGCCCATTCGACATGAAAGTCCATCTTCTTCCGCTTATCCGGGGCCGGGTCACGGGGGCAGCAGTCTAAGCAGGGATGCCCAGACCTCCCTCTCCCCAGACACTTCCTCTAGCTCTTCCGGGGGGACACCGAGGCGTTCCCAGGCCAGCCGGGAGACATAGTCCCTCCAGCGTGTCCTAGGTCTTCCCCGGGGTCTCTTCCCGGTGGGACTGGACCGGAACACCTTCCCAGGAAGGCGTTCCGGAGGCATCCGAAACAGATGCCCAAGCCACCTCAGCTGACCCCTCTCGATGTGGAGGAGCAGCGGCTCTACTCTGAGCTCCTCCCGGGTGACCGAGCTTCATTTCGGCCGCCTGTATCCGGGATCTTGTCCTTTCGGTCATGACCCAAAGCTCATGACCATAGGTGAGAGTAGGAACGTAGATTGACTGGTAAATCGAGAGCTTCGCCTTGCGGCTCAGCTCTTTCTTCACCACGACAGACCGATACATCGACTGCATTACTGCAGAAGCTGCACCGATCCGTCTGTCAATCTCCCGTTCCATCCTTCCCTCACTCGTGAACAAGACCCCTAGATACTTAAACTCCTCCACTTGAGGCAGGCACTCTCCACCAACCTGAAGTGGGCAAGCCACCCTTTTCCGACTGAGGACCATGGCCTCGGATTTGGAGGTGCTGATTCTCATCCCCACCGCTTCACACTCGGCTGCAAACCGTCCCAGTGCATGCTGAAGGTCCTGGTTAGAAGGGGCCAACACGACAACATCATCCGCAAAGAGCAGAGATGAAATTGTGTGGTCCCCAAACCTGACACCCTCCGGCCCCTGGCTGCGCCTAGAAATTCTGTCCATAAAAATTACGAACAGAACCGGCGACAAAGGGCAGCCCTGCCGGAGTCCAACATGCACTGGGAACAAGTCTGACTTACTGCCGGCAATGCGGACCAAGCTCCTGCTTCGGTTGTACAGGGACCTGACAGCCCTTAGCAAAGGACCCAGGACCCCATATTCCCGAAGCACCCTCCACAAGATGCCGCGAGGGACACAGTCGAATGCCTTCTCCAAATCCACAAAACACATGTGGATTGGTTGGGCAAACTCCCATGAACCCTCCAACACCCCGTAGGTGTTGGAGGTCTTTCCCCAAATTATATTGAAGCTTATTCATTTGGCAGCCTGATTGGTTGTGTTTGATGTCTTGAACTCGTACATCTGAAGCAAGCTCTTGTTAGTTAATAGGTGATTTTGCTGTGTTCAGTTCTGTGGTTATAACGAAACACTTTTCTAACTGTGTGTTTTACAGAAACATGTTTGTTTGGGTTTGAAATATGTTCAGAGGAAGGGAAATAGTTATTAAATGGTGTTTATGGAAGTGTAATCCATTATTTTACAAATTATTCAGATAAATTGTCACAATCTGTTTTAAAATAATTCAGAAGAGTAGGCCTAAAGTTACACAGTAAAGATTAAGATTTTTTTGTTGTTGACACAACAGGTGTATAGTAACTAATTCCATATGTTGGTATAGAGGAAATCATACGTGTAGTACAAAACATTAAAAAGGAATTAGTGCAGGTATAAAAATGTGAACCCCCAAGTTTGTTTAAATCAAGTAAGTAGAATCAGGTGTGTAAATGATTGGGGTGAACCAATTAAAAGGGGGATCTTTAGGAACGAGTTTGGATGGATCTCTGATAGAGACAAGAATCCTGGTCAGTTTGCTTGACTAATACCATCAGCCAAAAAGCAGCTCTTGGCCCACTGAATTGACAAATGGCTAATTCAGTCTCTGCCAGATGCTGAGCCAGCACTTCACCTGATTTCCTTCTGTATGTCGCGGAAGTAAAAATTATGTACGGATTATTAGATAGAGACAACCTTTATGGACTTCCACTGTATTGTTGTCCTTTTCGTGCAGAGTAATTTCCTAATTTCTCTTAGATATTTCTTTTAGCCATCCTACATGATATTAGTTACCTTTTGGAGACAGGAAGTTCTTTAAAACAATTCTTTCAGCAGGCCTAAAACGTTTTCACAGTGCTGTAAATGGTGAAAAAAGTCAGTTTTCCATCCCTTGCAATTCTGTTTCAGCCAGTCTCCTTTTGCGAGGCGTACCCTCCAGCCAGTCACCTTCTGCAAGGCGGGCCTTACTCCTTGACATATTTTGTGAAAACACCTTTTATCTAGATGATAACAATAGCATAAGTAGGTCATTGGAAGCGAAGTTTACTTACTTTAAGGAACCGTAAAGCAGCTAGAGACCAGGATGGAAAAACTGCCACTACCTCCCTTGTCTACTACAGCATACACTACAAAAACTGCAAAGAAGTAAGAGAAGACTTTGACTAGCTCTCTATAGCTAGCAACCAGGAACCCTAAAAAAAATAATACACTGAACTCTGAGTTAGAGCTTTTTTTGGAACAGGTAATTTCTCATTTTTATTCTTCGTTCTCTATCGGGCATTGGTGCGGAACCACTTTCTGGCTGGTGAGTTATCAACCCACAGAATGTTGTTAGTATTACTGTTTATGGAACATCTACAGATTGAAATTGGGATGAATGGCGATGATTATTATATCAATAACTATTGACTCATCTCTTGTACTACTGTATACCCGAGATGCTCACAAGTCTCTGAGCTAGAGTCCAAGTCAAGTCTCAAGTCTCTTGTGGTTATAATAAGTGTTGCATCACGGACTCCCTTGTCTGTCGATGAATTATAATGAAAGGCCTTGGCTCCTATTGTGCTGGTCAATGCTGAGCTTAACATGTTTACTCACCTATCAGGGTGCGTTTTCAGATGCCTGATAAAATTAGATGTGGTTGAGCCAGAATCTTTTATCGTGATACTGCATATTTTGCATTGAGCGCTTCTTTTGTTTGGGCCGTCTTGTTTGAAGTTTTTGAACCCAAAGCTTACGATGAATGGCACAGCAGCGGCCGTTGCATTCGACATGTTTGTTTTCCTCTCACGTAGTACGTAACGGAGGGAGGCGTATAGCGAGCTCATCACACGTTTCCTAAAAATAAACATTGTTCACGAGTCCCGCAGCTCGAGTCCGAGTCGAATCTGAAGTCTTTCGAGGACGAGTCTCAAGTCGAGTCTCAAGTCACTGTGTGTGAGACTTAAGTCGCACTCGAGTCCGAATCTCAAACTCGAATCCCCATCTCTGCTGTATACTTCTATACTTGTCGTCTGACTGGTACTCTCACTGCTCTCAACTTATTTTCTGAGGCTGCTCAAAAAACTTGAATGTCACTGCCACCCTTCCTTTTGTTCATGGTGACACTGTGAACGAAGCTGACTAATAAAACGTATTGTACATTAATCAAACAAACACTAATTAACATTGGCGAACCATGACTATTGGAGCTAGGCCCTAAGTTGCGGAAAAAGAACGTTGTACATACAGATGAAGAACTCTGATGCCTGTGCATACAGAGCATGACTTGAGACCTTTCTTTTACTGACCTATGTAGAAGCAATTTTTTGAGGACAGAGTCAAACGGTCCTTTGCCACGCCCCGGCTGTGGCTCACAAAAACAGCACATGTACACAACGGTTGCAAATATCGATAGCAGGAACCGTGTTAGAAGGAATTACCTTGGAAGGAAATATGAAGAAACATTTGCCAAAATAGTCACTCAAGCAGTGGCGGAATAAATTCAACTATTCACATTGTTTCAAGACGACAGACAGTAAATGTTGTCAGAGAGAAAACAGTTGCACTGTATTCAATGTTCTCGAGCATGCTACTACAAAAACACCACAACAAGAGATGTACTCCCAATTGCAATGTCATTACCTATGGTTTTACCACATAACCCTGATCTAAAGTTGAAATAATATTTTATACATTACATATTCTAGAGGGCCTTGAGGCATCATATAATTGTCCCACGTATTACAAGTCAATTTGTGATTGGTTGGTTTTACTGTCATTCCAAAATTCTGCTCACGTTGAAGTTAATGTGAATGACATTGGCTGGGGCCTCCTATTCCCAGCCTGAGGGATGCTAGATCCCAGCCCAGCTAGATAATTTCTACCAAGAGACTACCAAAGAAATATTCTGATTGGATAGTTTTTTCTCTTGCATATTAACCCTTCTAAACTAAAGAAATGCAATGGGAAGATCATTACAATTAAGATGGAAAGCATGAAATCAATGAAAAAAATCTAAGTTGTAATAGATAAAAAATATATACTGATTTGTATCTATCCTTAGGCCTTCTCTGAGGGAGACCTGGCAGTTCCCCACTGCTAATAATGCTATTTATCATTAGCAAGTACAGCTATACAGTATACTATACACATATGCAATCAATGAAAGCAACTACTGTCTACATAGATTACACATTCTGCACAACATAAATTATTCACACTTTACTCAGACTTCACGTGAGCTTTTTGACAAATATAACATAATAAAGACATTAACATTATTTGAATACGCCCGTGAGCACCATTGCTGGTCGCTGGGTGAATGTGTGGCTAATTGACTTTCTAGGTAACATAGCTATGTTACTGATGGTTAGCTAATGTTAGTGATGGTTGAATGATTAGCGCTGGTACCGTGGCCCATTTTCACCATAAATGTTTGTTTCCACATACAATTACTGACACTTTTTAGCAAATATTATTTCCAAAATTACAGTTCCAGCGCAATATAACGTACTTTGTCATTAAAACTATCACATTTGTCAGTATATATTGCCTATGTAACTCTTATATCACATTCTAGATTTCCACTTTTTAAAACAATTGAAAGTAATGAAATAGAGAGACAGTACAGTGTTTGACATTGATTGATTGTAAATCAAGTAAGTAGGGGGGGGGGGGGATGTCCCCCGCAATATATATTAGAATTACGGCCTTGGTCTGCGTGTCTGTGTGCGTGCTTGTCTGTCTGTGCGTGTGCTTGCATGCATGTCGTTCTGTAGGCGTGCATGTCGTTCTGTAGGCGTGCATGCCTATGAATCTGTCTCAAGCCTCTCTGTCTGCTTTTCGTGCCGGTGCCAGTCTGCGTGCCCCCCTTGTGCCAGTATGCGTGCATGCCTGTGTCTGTCTGTGTGTCTTTCTGCTTAAAATCAGCTGTGTCGTTAGTCAAGTTGTCATAAGTATGGTTTTGAGCAAGTATTTTTGCTGGACTGCTTAAGCGGAGCCAGCCAAGAAGAGCAAATGTCTCTTACTGAGTGAGTGACTGACTGACTTAAATTATAGCCATTCCTAACTGTACCAGACTGATAGACTAGACTTACTTGGTCCTTGGATAGACAAAATGGGCTGGCTTTTGTTCTTGAACAGTACTACTAACCCACTCATTTCAAGGGATTGAGTCCTTAATTATTTTAATGTCTTTAATGATCCCACTATCTTCACAGGGTGAAGATTACATCAGGCGATCCATTCTGAATAGCAACGATGACCACATGACACACTACTACAGCGACGCACGGACCATGTATGAGGTTTTCCATCGAGGCTTGCGAGTGTCCAGTGAGTACTCTTAAAGAAATTAAGAGGGCGGGTGTCATTTTATGGATTGGACCAAATGAAGAGGAGACTAGGGAGAAAGGTATCTAGAGGGAGATTGAGGAAGTTTACTGAGCTGGGACTCGAACCTCTATCGTTATTGTAATCTGGCACCATTGAGAAGTCTTTAAAGCAACAAACATATACAAATGTATATGTTAATTGTATTTCTTCATTCACTAGATGCCGAAATAACAGACATGTTGCAACTGACCATTTGTTAGTAAACTGTCGTGTAGTTTACTTGTTAAGACCATAGCTCTGGTACTGCCAGGTTTCCAGTATAAAGAAAAAAATGATGCACTCGCTACTGAAATCATTCTGGATAAGAGTGTCTACTAAATTATTTAAATGTACATGTAAAAAGCTATGTACAATACCGTACAAAATGTTGGTGTCACTTCGAAAATTCATTGTTATTGAAAAGAAAGCACATTTGTTAAAATAACATCACATTGATTTGAAATACAGTGTAGACATTGTTAGTGTTGTAAATGACTATTGTAGCTGGAAACAGCAGATTTTAAATGGAATATCTAAATAGGTGTACAGAGGCCCATTACTAGCAGCCATCAGTTGTTGTTTGTTAATCCCAAGTTCGTTAGTTTAAAAGGCTAATTGATCATTATAAACCCTTTTCCAATTATATTAGAACAGCTGAAAACTATTGTGGTGATTAAAGAAGCAATAAAACTGTCTTTTAGACTAGTTGGATTATAATGTCTGGAGTATCAGCAATTGTGGGTTCGATTACAAGCTCAAAATGGCAAGAAACAAGGAACTTTCTACTGAAACTCGTCAGTCTATTCTTGTTCTGTGAAATGATGGCTATTCCATGTGGGAAATCGACAAGAAACTGAAGATCTCGTACAACGCTGTGTACTACTCCCTTCACAGAACAGTGTAAATTGTCTCAAACCAAAAGAGAAAGGAAAGTGACCCTGGGGCAAAACTAGCTTGGAGTCTATTTCCTCCTACAACAAGACAATGACCCAATGCACAGCTTCAAACTTCACAAAAACGATTTAGTGAAGAAGCGGTTTGCTGGCATAGTCACCTGATCTCAACCCTATTGAGGTGTTTTGGGAACAGCTTGACCATTAGTATAGTGCCCATCAAGCCAATCCCACTTGTGGGAGGTGCTTCAGAAGGCATGGGGTGAAATCACTTCACAAATTGAAGATATTTCAAATCTCTTGAAATTTCAACAAATTGACATCAAGAATGCC
Organism: Esox lucius; assembly: GCF_011004845.1. Classification (NCBI taxonomy): domain Eukaryota; kingdom Metazoa; phylum Chordata; class Actinopteri; order Esociformes; family Esocidae; genus Esox; species Esox lucius. Next base: position 1,484,959 of record NC_047593.1, read on the forward strand.
AAAGGTCTGCAAGGCTGTAATTGTTACAAATGGATTCTTTGAGGTTTGTAGAACACAATTACACTGCTCCAAAAAATTAAGGGAACGCGAAATCACAAGTGTAACACAAAGTCATTTTAACTTCAGGGGTAATCTGTCCATTTAGTAAGCATAAGCAATTGTAAATAAATGTCACCTGTTTTGGTGCAAATGAAAGAGACAACAGGTACAGTCAGTACAGTCTCAAGAGCCTGGAGGAGATTCCAGGAAACGTGCTGTTACGTGAGGAGAGCTGGACAGGGTGGTTGAAGGGCATCAACCCAGCAGCAGGACAGGTATCCGCACCTTTGTGCGAGGAGGCACAGGAGAAGCACTGCCAGAGCCCTACACAATTACCTCCCGCGGGCTACTGGTATGCATGTTTCTGACTTAACTGTCAGAAATTGACTCCATGAGGGTAGCATGAGGGCCCAACGTCCTCTAGTGGGACCTTTGCTCAAATCCCAGCACCTTGGAGCTTGATTGGCATTCTCCAGAGAACACCAGAATTGGCAAAAATCTGCCATTGGGGTCCCGTTCTCTTCACAGATGAGATTAAGTTCACACTGCATGTGAGAGACGTGAATGAGTCTGGAGATGCCATGGTGAACGTTATGCTGCCTGTAACATCATCCAGCAAGACCGGCAATGGGTCATGTTGGGCCCTGGGTTCCTCCTGATCTAGGTGTAGGAGGACACCATCCGCCGTCTCATCAGGAGCATTCCCAAACGAGTGCATTCAGGCACATGGTGCCATTGATTGTAACCGTGTCACTTTTTTTTTGCAGATGATGGACCCTGTTTAGGATCCAGAAAACCCAACCAACCTTATGAGTGGCTGTCCTACCAAGAGGTGAGATTGTACTGCCAAAATGTATTTTTCAATTAAATGTGGTTTAGTTTATCTTTGAGCAACAGGCTTTACCAGGGATCTACATGTTATTATGAACTTAATATAATATACACCCAACAACTAGGAGATTGATATGTACAAATGGTAAAACTGAAATATCTTTATGTTTTGAAAAGGTTGCAGACAGTGCTGAGTGCATTGGCTCAGCCCTTCTTCACAGGGGGCACTCCCAGACTGGTGACAAGCATATTGGCATTTTTGCCCAGAATAGGCCAGAGGTAAGTGGAATGAGCAGCAGTCTTCCTGCTCTCTCTTTTTGCCCAATACCTTGCACACTATGTGCACTAAACCTACCAGATCAATCTATAGCGTAGTTAAATATTTGCATAAGGTGTGCTACTGCTGGTTGTGCCTAGCTAGTGTGTTAGTAATTGTCCATTAAGTTTATTGCCAGCTCTTGGTGTTGACCCAAATGTAATTTCACTGTAGTCAGTAATTACTTTACCAGTTTCCTGATCCATGCGTTCCTCTACAGTGGACCATTTCAGAGTTGGCCTGTTACACATACTCCCTGGTGTGTGTTCCATTGTACGACACGCTAGGTCTTGAGGCCATTGAATACATCATCAATCAAGGTACGTCACAAAGAAACAACAAACACTATCTGGAACAAGATCATGCCAGTCTGATGGGCAATTCTACCCCTCAAACTTTCCATAGAAATCAAGTTACTAGAATTTCAAAATTCCATATATTCTTGCAATTTCACTGAATTCTCACTTAGTTGCAGCATTTTACTTAGTTTTGCTTCAACAAACGGGATGTCTTTAGATTGACCAAACCACGAAAAACATGTTGAGAACTTACAATTTTTTCAATGTGAACCATAAACTCACTACACATCTAGCTTGGGACTATCTAATTGCTACCTTTCCTATAGCTGTAACCGTTGGAATGTTGAAATGGAGGGAGTCCTGTGTGTGTCTCAAAGCAGAGTATCACTGGTTTGCGCCCAGTATGGGCAGACAAACTATCAGTGGAGGAAGCACAATTGTTAGCAGCAGCACATTGGTTTAGTTAGCTTGTAAGTGACTGTAGTAGCTGACATTATTCATTTTCTTATAATAGAATCAGCACAAATCAACTGCTACCTACATTACAATGTAGTGATTACGGAGATCATGCTGATCTACGTTCTGATTCATGATAGGATTCCCTCAGTTTTGTGGCAGCATGTCTACAACTCCAGGGTAATCAACAAAGTAAGATGTTTTTTTTTGAAGCAGAGGTGTCGCTAGGATCACAATACATTTGGGGGTTAGCCCTCCCACCCGCCACGCCCAGCACAGAAAGTAGAGGGTTTTGAATGTACATGCAAATAATTTTGATGTACACGCTAGAGGCCTACACGTCTACATTGTCATGAGATCGGAACTATAGATTGGGCTAATTTTTTATTATTTTTGGTCAATTTGAGATCCGGCTATTCTTAAAACTAGCTAGCTGATCCTTGGTGGCTATTTTAGTAAACTAGCTACAGCGAGCAGCTGACCAATTTGCTTGTATTGGCAACTGATGTGGTTGCACTTTATTTTAGCAGGAAGTTTTACAGTGGTGAAGTATTTGATACACTGCCGATTTTCCAGGTTTTCCTACTTACAAAGCATATAGAGGTCTGTAATTTTTTTTATCATAGGTACACTTCAACTGTGAGGGATGGAATCTAAAACAAAAATCCAGAAAATCACTTCGTATGATTTTTTTTAATAATGAATTTGCATTTTATTGCATGACATAAGTATTTGATCACCTACCAACCAGTAAGTATTCGGGCTCTCACAGACATGTTAGTTTTTCTTAAAGAAGCCTTCCTGTTTTCCACTTATTACCTGTATTAACTGCACCTGTTTGAACTCGTTACCTGCATCAAAGACACCTGTCCACACACTCAATCAAACAGACTCCAACCTCTCCACAATGGCCAAGACCAGAGAGCTGTGTAAGGACATCAGGGATAAAATTGTAGACCTGCACAAGGCTGGGATGGGCTACAGGACAATAGGCAAGCAGCTTGGTGAGAATGCAACAACTGTTGGCGCAATTATTAGAAAGTTCAAGATCTCCCTCGGTCTGGGGTCTGATCTCATCTCGTGGGGCATCAATGATCATGAGGAAGGTGAGGGATCAGCCCAGAACTACACGGCAGGACCTGGTCAATGACCTGAAGAGAGCTGGGACCACAGTCTCAAAGAAAACCATTAGTAACACACTACGCCGTCATGGATTAAAATCCTGCAGCGCACGCAAGGTCCCCCTGCTCAAGACAGCGCATGTCCAGGCCCATCTGAAGTTTGCAAATGACCATCTGGATGATCCAGAGGAGGAATGGGAGAAGGTCATGTGGTCTGATGGGACAAAAATAGAGATTTTTGTTCTAAACTCCACTCGCCGTGTTTGGAGGAAGAAGAAGAAAGATTCCATGTCATTCTATGCTGTTGCCTTCCCCTTTAGTGGAACAAAGGGGCTTTGCCTGAATCATAAAGCACTGCCCCCGACCATGACCACTCCAAATGAGGCCAAATTTTATAGTTGGCATTATTGATTTGGACAAGTATCTGCTGGCATCTAACAATTCCTGATTGGCCACATGGTGAAGCATTCCATCACTCTAGAGATTGTTTCCATTGCTCCAGAATCATAACTTGGCATTGTGCATGGTAATCTTAAATTTGTGTGCAGCTGCTCAGCCATGGAAACCTATTCCACAAAGCTCCAGTTCTTGTTCTAACATTGCTTCTAGAGACAGTCTGGGGCTCTGTATTGAGTGTTTGAACCAAGGACAGATGCTTTTTACCTGCTCTTAGGGCTGCACAATTAATCAAATTCATAATAAATTCACAATTTGCACACCATTTATAAACCGCAATGTTGGCTTTATTTTATTTTTACACTCAATCAAAATTATTTTTACTGGTATGAAATCCTCGCTATAATCATATTTGTATACAATTTATTAGGACTTGATTTGAGATTCTGTTTTTTTACTTAAAAATAATTTCCTGATTTATTAAAACGGTTGGAGCCTGGCAAGCAAACGTCACAAACTTGTCAATCAAAACATCTACAAGCATTCAAACATGTTTTCGTGTATGTTTTGTTATTTTGAGACACTATACTTTAACAATTCATGTCCAGCTGTATGTCTCCAATCGGTCAGTCAAACTATATAATACATTGTTCAGATCATGCCTCTCACTCAATTTAACTGAGTTTAACTGAGTATTCTTAATATATCCCAATTCTGTGATAGCCCTATACCTAATGTAAGTAATAACCACAACCCTATAAAATAACACACCTGGGTAGGGAGATGCTATATACAGGGGTGCAAACTTGTCACTTTTCGGCGAAATTCACAGTTTTTATTTCAAAATAGGTCATTCATGTGAATTGTGTAGATCTGCAAAAAAATTATTGGCGGCTGGTCTACATCTGATCTAGGTCATTTCCGAGTCGGAATAAAATATTTTCTGTTTCCACTTCACCCTGTGGAGATATCTTTATCCCTGTATGGCCTGTATGTGTCATCACAATGTGCGAGCTAGTAGAATCTTCCTGTCTGCTCTCGTGCTTTTTCTGCTAAACTGCGCTGTTGGTGGACAGAGTCTCGTGCCACAAACTCTGAATAACATTTGGCTGCTTCAGGCGACTAGCTACGCTTCCAAGCAACGATGAACAAACTCACAGTAAGCAACCTGTGGGGAGGGGGGTTACATCTTTGTCACCTTTTTCACGCCTGACGAGTTTGCACCCCTGTATATTACCTGTGCAGGCACTATGAATAGAAAAATCTAACCAGTTAAAAGCATCGAACATCCGGCATCGAGCATACTCCGAAAGAATAGTGCAGAGTAGGTCATGCTGTGAGGAAGAGGTTCGTTTAAGAAAATGAACCCTGATGACAATGTAATGGAGACTAGGGATGATCTGGTCCTGAAAAATTGTTTATCTTCTGTTGTGTGGGAGATGTTTCCAGAGAGATGTCAAAAACTAATGTAATATGTAATGTAATATGCAAAACCTTGAAGATTGTGGTTGGAACAATGCGTGGCAACAGAACAAACCTATTTCAGTGCCTGAGACAGCACCACAGGGACATTCATGAAAGATGCGTGGCAAAGAAGTCTCTTGACAAAATCAACAATACAACACAGAGCCTGCTCAGACAAGCAAAACCACTATTATTAATGAGGGGCAGCAGTACTGTTTTATGACAGGGTTGCAGGTTTTCCTATTTCAATGATCTTGCTGTATTACTAAAGATGTAATTCAGCTGTAAATATGCGCAGTCATATCAATAAATTATGTATTGATCAATAAAAGGTTTCATTTATTAGCAAAAGTCTATAGCAAAAGTGGAAAAATTGCCTATAGAACACAGAAGAAAATGGATCGTTTATGCTTTAGAAAAACATTGCCTACAGGCCATAAACATACAAAAAAATGGATCATCCGCAGGTTGGCAAAATTCGCAACAGATGGGAAAAGTGTGGTATTTAAAAATCATTAAATATTTAACAGTAAGAAATTGTCTGACAAACATGATTAGAATAGGCTATACACTATCCAATAATATATCTGGGCCTAAGGCATATACAAAATGGAAAAAAGCCCACAGAACACTAAAGAGAATGTCCTTACTTAATTATCCTAATATACATTGGAAGCTGTAGCCTGCTCATTCTTAACTGAATTGAATTCAGATTAAAATACTTAAATTAAATTACAATACCATATTTCAAATATTTGCCGGACCTGTTAGCGGAGCTGGAGGCAGTTTGCCATTACGAATGCGCAGCCATACCACCTGCAAGAATTCGGGGCCTCATAGACAACAATTACCGAAGACTGTACACTCTCATTGATGCTAAATGGGGCAATACACAGTATTAAGAACTAAGGGTATGCAGACTTTTGAACAGGGGTAAGTTCATTTTTTCTTTATTGCCATGTTTTATGATTGTGTCATTCTGTTATGACCCACAGTTGAATGTGAATTCCATAAGAAATAAGACATTGTGTTTTGCCTACTCATGTTTTCTTTGCAAATGGTACATATATTATCAATTCTCCAAGGGTATGCAAACTTTTGAACAATACTATACGTTATAGTAAGCCTACAATTAAACTGTTTCCAGTTATATTACAACTATTTCTGGTGGATTTTCTAATTATGCATCCGTGCATGATTTTTGTGTCAGGATAGGAAGTCTATTTCTGGCTAATAAGCTTTTAAAATGGCCAATGGTAAAAGCCATTCATTTCTTAGATGCTGTTTGTGGTGACGGTAAACTTAATAAGATACATTAATCAGTTAAATACAATGCTTAATGGTATCTAGTGAAAAATTCAAACTTGCCGTGATGTTAATGCTTGACAACATGATCTGATGTCGAGATGCTATACCGACACTGGGCAAAATTATAGCCCTGTGGTGTAGTGGTAAAAGACACAGCCACTCAAGTGGGAGACCCAGGTTTGAATCCAGTGAGCCCAACAAACTACATTTATCACTTTTAATTGCGGGCCCGCTGAACTAGGCTTGCCTGGTTCCTTTTCTGGTTTACTAAATATTTTCATCTTGGAGGAGCTGTGGCAGGGGTACTGTCACACCACACACATCCCTTCTTTTGCAAGCGTAACTCCATATGAAAAAAGCTCCCTGAAACATACAGTACAGAAATAACAGAGCCAATCGCATATTATTTTGCTAAAATACATGATCAAAACCACATCAAAAGGACCATTGCAAGGCAAATCGCAATGTCTCTAGCAAAAAAAATAACAATATGCCGACTGTAATTTAGCTCTCGGTGGTCATGTTTTTTGAGCTTGTTTAGAATACCACAGTCAGTTTGTCAAATTTCTTACCTGCTTCAGCTGGTATATCAGTGGTGTTATTCTGAAACGGAAACATCTATGAGCAACAACAACTCGGCTACAAAGTGGTAGGCCAGAAACAGTAGAAATGTTACTAACTGACTGTGGTGTCTGGTTTTTTTTTTACTATTTGAGATATTTGCTTGAAATAAGTGAAATAATCTGCCAGTGGAGCAAGACAAATGACTTGATATTCAAGGCATATTTTCTAAAACCAAGCGGTATTATGTAATGGACCTTTAGCTGGAATCGTCAGGTATCGTCTTGATCTGCAACACAACCAGGAGGACTTTGGACAGGGGCAGCAACAAGTCTTTCGAGTCTGGTACTCAAGACTTCCTGTCTTCCTAAGTTTAAATGGATGTTGGCTGCTATCCTAACTTAAAATCAAGTGGGAATCGAAATTGGCAGCATAAGCTAACGTCTGACACATATATGATAAAAAGCCTGCTGCTGCCTCTTGGGAATCCACAGCTGCATAGTGTGAAACAATCGCTTCAGCAAAAGCCTCAATTCAACACAGCCAGTAGTCTTTCCCATCAGTCATCATTACGTAATTGAATGGGTATGTCAGGTGACATCCAGATGTTGACCGATACTACATGGAATTCTTCTTTGTCCATGGAACAAAAGCAACACTTTTTCAAGTCTAAACCCACTTTGCTGCTGCTGCTGTTGTTTTCAGAGGTAGCCAGAATGAACTAGCTGAGAAGGGCTTATCAGCATGACTGACTGATTGAACTGAATCCATTAATCTGTACTCGATTCTCAGCTGTGCAACATATGTCATCAATTTGGGCATCAGATGGCCAAAATGCTGCAGCTGCTTGCTTCCAGTTTCCAGGCCTTTTAAACCAAGGCTAACCAACCCCCACCCCCGGTCATTCAATCAGGAACTGCACAGCCGACAGTTCCCTCACAAAAATCAACCTGCTTACTTTCGCAGCATTCTGTCAGTTCATGCACTCAATGGATTCTTCCAAACCGAAAAGATGAAGCTTTGCACTTTGCTTCAAAATATGAAAGCACATATTTGTTATAACAGGCATGTGCATCTTGCACCTGGACAAGCTTAACTTCAGCTTTAATTCTGGTTTGATGGTGTGGATCAGCATGTTGTTTGTGCAATGGCTTGTTTTGTCTCCGAAAGCCTATATTAAAATACTTTCCAAAATGTATTAACATTTAATTATGATCCCCAGAAAACACTAGTCATTTTTTTTTCATTTGCCCTGTTCTTACTATTACAATAGAAAATGTAAATACAACTTTTTACTTGAAACTGTAAGGTGAATGACCATTCAATGTTTTCAGCTGCCATCTCCACTGTGATTTGTGACATGGGGGATAAAGCGAGACTCATTGTGGACTGCGTGAGTGGCAAGGAGCACACGCTGAAGACCATCATGCTCATTGAGCCATTTGATGAGGACCTGGTGGCTTGCGCCAAGCAGTGCGGCATTGAGATACTCAGTCTGAAGGAAGCAGAGGTAGACTTTATGCACTTCAGTGTAGTCTTCCAGGAAACACTTTCATTCAGTGGCATTAAAAAAACACTTGTTGAGAAACCTGCATATCTGAGCTTGGTGAGGTGTTCAGTTGCTAGTTTACAAATTGGATGTTGGATTTGACATTCCCTGGCTATGTTTAATTATCTTAGACAAATATGGGAGAACTGAAACTGAATTCTTTTTTCTCATGTTTTCTGCTTCACCTTTTTTTTGCCATCCTCAGGCTGTTGGAAAGGCCCACCACCAGAATCCATTGGTAAGACAAAACATCCATTGCAATAATTCAATGGGGATTTAATAGTTTCCAAAGAAACCGTTCAGTAATGTTTTTGCTGTCATTAATCTGTTGTGACCATTTATTTTATGTCTAACTGTTAAAGGAAAATGTCTGTTACATTCAGCATGTTAAATACTGCTTCACCCTGAATGTAGTCTATGGGCCAAGAGAATGTAGTTGATTTTTAAAAAATTATAAACTTTGTTTGACTTCAGCACCACTAGCTATAATTAAATTAAGCAATACTTTTATAAAAGAACATGCTCGTTTGGTATTTAAAATCTTTGTGGTTGATTTATAGCCCCCAACACCAGATGACTTGGCACTCATCTGCTTCACCAGTGGAACCACAGGTAGGAGGGGATTTCTAGTTTATTTCAAAAAGAATACATCAGCAGTATGCACAACATGCTTTATATAGTAGATGCTAGGGGTGTAAGAGTTCACAATACACTTCAGTATGTACATATCCTCTTTATCAGCCACTAGTTTAAAAACTGGTTTTCAGTTAATCTGATGGATTAGCATTTTTAGGTGTGGGGGTGTCTACAGTACAGGCCTATACCATAGTCACAGTAAGTGACACTACTTGTGTCATGATAGTGCCCAAGATGTTCTAAACCCATTCCGTTGACCTTAATGTGATAGTTATTTTAATTCCCTGTCTGTCACCATGAAAACAGGGATTGAAGAGGGATTATTTAATTCATCTTGTAAATATTTTAGCCGAACTGTACATTCATAAATGTTAATTAATTGAAATACAATGAATACTCTCTTCCCTGTTTTTGTGAGGGAGGTCAATAAATTATTCTAGGCTCCAAAAACAGAACCTTTAAAAAAAAATTATGTATTAACCTTCTTGTCATTTATTTACTGCTTGATAAATCTCACAAATCCATTATTTTCCCCTAAATGTAACCAGCAGAATGTACAGCCTGGTTGCCAGCAAAATGCTTAAGGCAAGCACTTCATAACCTAGGGACGCCCACCCGAGCCCTGATCTTTTTTGTTTATAAAAGAAGAATAAGTATATAGCAAGCAATATGACCAAAGAATATGTTCACGGTCCACAAACATTATTTCAAAATGGTTTTATGCTAAACTAATCTAAGGACCATGAGGTACATGCATGAGGTCCACTACATCAGGCGTAGGCCTGACCAGAAAGAAATTGTAGATCAAATTGAATGGAGATATCTCCAGATTATTATATGCAAATAGATTTTTACAAGTTCTTACTCAAGTTGCGGATGTCTCCAACTTCATAAATACTAATTGTTATTCCCATCTTAAATATCAACTGTTTCCTTCTGACTTGTATCTACTCCAACTATAATTATCTAATCCAGTTTTAGGCCTATCTACACTGCTAAAGAAAAATATAGGGAACATGTCATCATCACCGTTTAACACCCAGTCAGTAACACTTCAGGGATATCAATCTCTCCAGTTATGGAACCATAAGTGATTGTGAATCAGTGTCACCTGCTTTGATGCAAATGAAAGTGATAACAGGTACACTGGAGCGGCAACAGCAAGACAACCCCCAAAAAGGGAATGGTTTTGCAGGTGGTGGGCAAAGACAATTGCTCTCTCATCTGTCCTGAATGATTCTTCTCTAGTTTTGCGTTTTGCTAGTGTCTTTATCACTACTGGTAGCATGAGGTGGTACCTGTAGCCCTTTCAGGTTGCACAGGTAGTCCATCTCCTCCAGGATGGCCCATCCATATGTTCCCTTTGCAAGAAGGTTTGCTGTCTCTCCCAGTACAGTCTCAGGAGCATGGAGGAGATACCAGGAGACGGGCCCTTACACAAGGAGAGTTGGATAGGGCCATAGAAGGGCATCAGCCCAGCTGCATGGACCAGGATCTGCTCCTTTCTGCGAGGAGGAAAAAGAGGAACACTACCAGAGCGCTAAAACATGACATCCAACGGGCTACTGGTGTGCATGTTTCTGACCAAACTGTCAAATGGACTCCATGAGCGGCATGAGGGCCCAACGTCCTCTAGTGGATCTTGTGCTCACAGCCCAACACAATGCAGCTCAATTGACATTCGCCAGAGAACACCAGAATTGGCAGGTGACTGGTTTGGCAGTGGGTCAGTGATTGTAGGGTCGCACAGACCTCCACCTGCTAACCAACAATACCCTAAGTGCTGTTAGGTACCAGGATGAAATCCCCAGACCCATCGTCACACCTTGGTGCAGTGGGCCCCGGGTTCCTCCTGGTGCAGGACAATAGCCTTGTGGCCAGAGTGTGTAGGCAGTTGCTGGATGATGAAGACATTGATGCCATTGACTGGCCCTCGCGTTCCCCAGACCTGAATCTAATTGAGACCCTCTGGGATGTTATGTATCGGTGAATCTGACACTGCCAAGTAACGCCACAGACTGTCCAGGAAGTCACTGATGTCCTGATCTAGGTCAGGGAGGAGATCCCCCAGGACACCATCGGCCATCTCATCAGGAGCATGCCTAGACATTGTCGGGACTGTATACAGGCACATGGGGACCATACACAATACTGAGTCACATTGAGTTGCCATGTGGAAATTTGGAACAGCCTGTGATTTCAATTGTTTATTTAGAATGTTCTCAACAAATTAGACAATGTACAGTAAAGATTTTGATCTTTAATATATTTAATAAATCAAGACCCGATGTGGGATATTGGTGTTCCCTTAATTTTTTTGAGCAGTGTATTATTAGATACTAGTACTTATTTTGTAGTTACCTTTTTATGAGTTAATAATAACTATTACAGTTGCTACTAGTAAAATGTTTAGTCTAGTAACAATTGCTTTTTCCCCCTCTGTAATGACTAGTCAAAAATAATATTAGTTTAATATTTTTTTTACCTGTAACAATAAAACTTATGATTGTAGCAATTATAATACATACTAGTAACTTTTGTAGAGGTATCTAATGAATAGTTTATTGCGAAACTGAAATAGATTCTAGTGACTACTTGAATAGATACTAGTAAATAACGAATAAGTATTACTGTCTAATGAATAGTTACTAATATTACTGAAATAGGTACTAGTATCTATTGGAATAGTTATTAGTAACGAAAGAACAAATTCTAGTCACTTTAAAATGGTTACAAGTAAGTCTTGAGGAATACATGTAAATGGCTTACCATTTTAAACAAAACAGTTGAAAAAGGGATTTTCTATTGGTCACATTTAGGCAGGTCCCTCGTTAAATTTTTTCTGCTATTGTTTGAATAGACTAAATTGACAACTTTGTGTATTTGTTATTGTTACCATTAAGTATGTAGGATACTACGATGTTTGCTGGAATGGGGAATTGAAGACATTTAAAATATGTCGCTTTGAGCTTAAATTTTGCTCTTGTATTGGCCCGGGCAGGATCAAATGTGACGGGCTGCCTTCTCACGAAGGAGTTGCAAGGTGGTTTTTATTCTTTGCATTTTGGTAATATAATACTGGGGTGATGTGGTTTAAATGTGTTAACATTCTTTAAGTTTTGACAGCTGCATAGGCTGAGTAGCTTGGTTGCGACATATACAGGTTTTAGCTCTGTCAGTCGTTTGCAGATGATTTTGTAATCTACAACAGTGATTAACTTAACTCCAAAATATTTGTGTAGCAAATTCTACATGAAAGGTGAAAACTAGACCTTAGACTGCCGGACCACCTTAACCAATTAATAAGTCTCTTTCACCGATGGCTTCATTGACTGCATTAGTGTGGGTTAAAATTAAGCCCAACTCTTATTCAGCAGAAAACTGTCCTCTATCTTGCCTCAGTGTCTGTATCAAGTAAGAAATGTAATCTTTAAGAAATGAGAGTACCTATTAAATGCACTTTAATACCACTCCCAGAAATGCAATTTGAGTTTACACTACTGTTCAAAAGTTTGGGGTCACATAGAAATGTCCTTGTTTTTTTGTCCATTAATATAACATAAAAATGATCAGAAATACAGCATAGACATTAGTAATGTTGTAAATGACTATTGTATATGGAAACGGCTGATTTTCAATGGAATATCTACATGGGCATACATAGGCCCATTATCAGCAAACATCACTCCTGTGGTCCAGTGACACATGTTTGCTAATCCTAGTTTATCATTGAAAAGGCTAATTGATCATTAGAAAAGCATTATGTGATTATGTTCACACCACTGAAAACTGTTGTGCTGATTAAAAAAGCCATAAAACAGTTCTTCTTTAGACTAGTTGAGTATCTTCAGCATCAGCGTTTGTGGGTTTGATTACCAGCTCAAAATGTCCAGAAACAAATAACTTTATTCTGTAACTCGTCAGTCTATTCTTGTTCTTAGAAATTAAAGGGATCGTTCGTCTAAAATTCATATTTATTCAAAAATGCACTTACCAAAAGTTAGTCCAGAATCAACTCTGTCCCCGGCTGTAATTAGCTTTCTTAGCATCATCCAACTTGCAGTGCAGCTTTGTGTAGGGGGACCAACAGTTTACATTCATTAATTTGGATGATGCTAGAATGCTAAGAATGCTATTTCAGCTGGGGACAGAGCTGAATAATGGATGTTTGGAAAAAATTGCTCTATGTGCATTCCGGACTAACTTCTTGTAAGTGCATTTTTCGATAAGTAGGATTTAGATGAACTATCCCTTTAAGACTATTCCGTGAGAGAAATTGCCAAGAAACTGAAGATCTCCTACAACAATGTGTTGTATTCCCTTCACAACAGCACAAACTGTCTCTAAACAGAATACAAAGTGGTGTGGGAGGCCCTAGTGCACAACTGAGCAAGAGGATAAAAACATTAGCGTCTAGTTTGTGAAACAGACACCTCATAGGTCCTCAGCTTGCAGCTTCATTAAATAGTTTCCGCAAAACATCAGTCTTAGCATCAACAGTAAAGAGGCAGCTCTGGGATGCTGTCCTAGGTATTGTTCTTCCTCTGTCCGGTGTCTGTGTGTTTTTGCCCAACATAATATTAATCTTTTTATTTGCCAGTCTGAGATATGGCTTTTTCTTTGCAACTCTGCCATTCCGGATCCCCCAGAACTCTGCCTTCTTGGATCGGACTTTTTTCCAGCACATCCCACATATGCTCGCTTGGATTGAGATCTGGGGAATTTGGAGTCCAAGTCAATACTTTGAACTTGTTGTTGTTCCTCAAACCATTCCTGAACAATTTTTGCTTTGTGGCAGGGCACATTGTTCTGCTGAAAGAGACCAATGCTATCAGGGAATACTGTTGCCATGAAAGAGTGCACATGGTCTGTAACAATGCCTAGGTAGGTGGTACGTGTCAAAGTAACATCCACACGAATGGCAGGACCCAAGGTTTCCCAGCAAAACAATGCCCAAAGCATCAAACTTCCTCTGCTGGCTTGCCTACTTACCATAGTGCATCCTGGTGCCATGTGTTCTCCAGGTAAGCGAAGCACATGCACCTGGCCATCCAAGTGATGTAAAAGGAAACGTGATTCATCAGACCAGGCCACCTTCTTCCATTGCTCTGTGGTCCAGTTCTGATGCTCACGTGCCCATTGTAGGCGCTTTCAGCAGTGGACAGGTGTCAGCAAAGGCACCCTGACTGGTCTGCGGCTATGCAGCCCCATACGCAGCAAACTGCGATGCACTGTGTGTTCTGACACCTATCAGTACCAGCTTTAACTTGCTCAGCAATTTGAGCTACAGTAGCTCATCTGTTGATTCGGACCACACGACCGGCCCTTCACTCCGCACGTGCGTCAATGAGCCATGACCCTGTCGCCGGTTCACTTCCTTGGGCCACTTTTGATAAATACTGACCACTCCAGACCGGGAACACCCCACAAGGGCTGCAGTTTTGGAGAAGCTCTGACCCAGTTGTCTAGCCATTAAAATATGGCCCTTGTCAAAGTCGCTCAGATCCTTTTCCTGCTTCTAACACATCAACTTGGAGGACAGAATGTTTACTTGCTGCCTAATATATCTCACCCACAGACAGGTGCAATGATAACGAGATTATCAGTGTTATTCAGTTCACCTGTCAGTGGTTATAATGTTATGGCTGATTGGTGTATCTGTGTAATGATCAGTAATAGCATGAAACAACACTGTCAGACTTAACTGAGTAACAAGTATTTTAATTGAGAATAATTTTGAATCAGGCTGCATTTTATTGCGAAACTGTAAGAAGAGTTTATTTGGACGCGAACAGAACATCTTCCTTAATTAATACCTTTTACTACATTCATTCACCAGACACTTTATTTCAGTCTTACTTTTCAGCTTCTTATGCTGTAGAGGATACTCACCCACCCGAAGGCTTGACCTTGTGCCGACCATGCACAGCAACCATAGAAACAGAACTAGGTCTGCGTACTGGCTAGTCCTTCAACAACAGACCACAGAGTGTTAACAGCTGGATTAAGGTGCCCCCTTACTCAGACAAATATCAGTACTAAGGGAAATCTTTTTTACATCAAGCATTTTCTATAATATTATATTGTTTCCTAACTGATAGGTTGTTATTTGAATGTTATATTGTATGATATTTTCATACAAAACAGTGCCACCTCCTGGATGAATTAGCCCACTCCCAAGACTACCACTCTACAATGAAATGTTCCCAAACTGAAGATTGAAATGTTGGAGGATTCTATTTTATTTTATGTGTGGCCAAAAAAGGCTGTGTGTGTTACACTTGGACAACTTATAGACAAGCTTGTCTGTGAACAACCAAACAGGTTATGCCTGTTTCCATGAACAGAAACTTTCCCAAACACATTACTTTTATTACAGAGGGTGTACTGGAAATATGGGAGGAATTAATGAATATCCCAGCAAGGTTTGATAAATCGTCACTTGTTTTCTTTCACTTCCTAGGCAATCCAAAGGGTGCAATGCTTACACATGGCAATGTTATTGCTAACTGTGCTGCTTTCATCAAGATTACGGAGGTAAACTAAACAATCCCTCTGAATTTCTTCCCTAAATGGAAAATGGCTTTATGAATTTTCAAAGGAATATACACATTGAGGAAGTAATACTTTGTCTTTTTTGTTATTTTTTCCTGTCTTTGTTACTTGTCCCTTAATTTTTCTCTCTTTCGTCTATTTCTGTTCTGTCCACTCAGGACACACTCAACCTTGGCCCCAAGGATGTGCTAATCTCTTTCCTACCATTGGCCCACATGTTTGAGAGGGTAATCGAGGTAATGTAATGTCTTACGTGTGTGTGTCTTCCGCAGGTGCACAGCATGCTGAGCCTCCACGACATTCACATGTCCTACCTTCCTCTTGCACACATGTTTGAGAGGGTAGTGGAGGTATGTACTAAAACTGACTGAGTGTTTATCTCAAATGGCTATGTATCAGTCAGATGTAACAAAAATAAAGCTAGGTTATAAAACTACAATGCATTGCAGTGAAAAAAAAATATTTGGCAAAATTGAACTGGCGATGATATCAAACCAACAATGTCTTATATATTTATTTCAACAGGGGCCCATTTCTTTTACAATTACTTCCACTGCACATTTAAAGAAATCCACATACGCTCTAAAGCGGTACCCTTTAAGAAAGGTTCCAGATAAAACAATTTAGGTCTGACCTAAAATTCCTAAGGTCCTGTTTGGAAATAATAGCTCTACATTTTGACCTTAACTCTAGGGGGAGCTGCCATGGTGGTGAAGTGGTCGTATTGATTGTATTTATTTTCTTCAGTAAAGGAGTAGTCACATGAATAGGACAACACATAAAACTCTAAATGTGGTTAAACTGTCTTATAAAAAAATAAATAATAAGCTTATTAGTTCTGGCACAAATTACATAATGTTACAGTTTTTAAAAGAGACTAGCTTATACAGCTCTGGAAAAATTAAGAGACCACTGAACCTTTTTCTTTACTTTCCAAAAAAGTTGAAAAAGGAACGTTTTGAGTGAGGAACAGAAGGGTTAAAATTAAGAGATATATAGATGCCGTTGGCTTATTGCAATATCAGTAAGAATGTAATTTTTAAGAGTGTAACTTGTTGAATATAATTTTTTAACTCAAGCTAGTGCAACTGCAACATTTCAACTTTGGGGATCTTGACCTCAGGAGCAGATCTGGGTCAATTGTAAATACATGTTATTTAAGTTTAGCTTGATTTTATTTGTCTGGTACGAGGAACCAATTAAATAGTTACAAGTGCCTACTCAGGTTAGGTCTAATATCAAAAATTATTTGATACATATTTGACCCAGGTCAGTTCAGGACAAGTACTGTAAGATTTAGGTTTTTAATGCAATTAATTCAAATTCTTGCTTTCATCGTCCTCTTCACTGTTACATCCACCATTCTTAAGGGAGTGATCCTGGTGCATGGTGCCCGTATTGGCTATTTCCAGGGAGACATCCGGCTCCTTATGGACGACCTGAAGACCTTACAGCCCACCGTCTTCCCTGTGGTACCCCGTCTACTCAACCGCATGTTTGATAAGGTCAGATATATAACTCTAGACCCTGGGCAATGTTTTTGTCTGTAATGTGACTAATGTGACTCAATCATAACATGCGACAATTAACATTTTTAGCAGTTTACACTCTTCATTGTTTTGTATCTTCAACGCAAATCAGGCTACAAGTCTTGTTTATCTAAATAAAACTAAAAACACTCTTACTTACAAAAAATATAAAGCAGGACTAGGTAACATTCTGAAAATAATTCAAATGTGAGAAATTGTGCCCCAAATTCTTCCGTCTATCTCCTTCTCCCCCAACCTGAGACACATTATACATATTACTTACATGCCCACTAGATATAGAATGAAGCTATGTATATAATACTGTGAAAAATCTGATCATCCTTTTCAATTCCCAGCTAATGATAGCTAGCCTAGCTACCTCCACTGGGAGCTACTGTTGCCTAGTGTAACACGATGTCAAGCTAAACAATCTGTATAATAATGTACATAATATTTTTGGCTGTCCAGAAAGAAAGAGCTAACTCTTTCAATGTAATGTCCAACTTATCATTTTTCATTGGGTAACTAGCCAAGGTATGTTAGCGTAGCAGCACTGGGAGCTACCTATTAGCTATTCAAATACGAAGCTAAACAATTTGTATTATCATGTGAATAAAACAATTTACCTGTCCGGAAGCAAAGGTGCTAAATCAGAGTCAAACAATGCTTATTCTTGTTTTCGACCCTGCTTTATCCAGCACTTTTTTTTACGAATAGTGCTACTGCTATATCGCAGACATTTTTAGAGATTCCAGGAGCGGGGAGCTGTCAGTGGTGATAACCGTCTCTCCCAGGTTCTCAAACATCCAACCTTTAATGGAAGTACATTGTATTATCAGAGAGAACAAATCTCATCAATAAATACTTTTTTCTAACAAACCATGAGTGGCACCCCTAGAAAATCTTATGAACCAAATGTAACTAGAGCATTTTTTCCATTTAGATTTAATCAGAGTTTTTAGGAACTTTCCAGCAGTAATCAGTGACTTCCTCTTTCACTGGGGTATACATATGAAGTGACACAGAGGCTGTATTCCATGATTCATACATCAGCATGTGACAGATAAGAGACCACATGAATCAAATTAAGGAAAAGTGTGTTGAGCTTTGTAAGTCAGGGAATGGCTATAAAAAAAATTGCTACTCACCTGAAAATGCCCATATCTACTGTTAGGGCAATACTAAAAAAGTTCAAGGCAACTGGAACTGTTCTAAACTTGCCTGGAAGAGGACCCAAGTTTATTTTGCCCCTCTTATCATCCTCCTCACTGTGCGTGGGGGCAAAACAATCCCTGAATATCACTGTTGGAGATTTACAGAGGAGAGTAGCATCATGGGGTCACAAAGTCTCCAAAACTACCATTAGACGCCACCTCCATGCCAAGAAATTATTTGGAAGAAAACATTTAAATGCCAGATAAAAGTCATTACACCGCAAACATAAGCGCCAGGAGAATTGCTAAGCGCTACTGGAACTTTGACTGGAACCAAGTGCTATGGTCAGATGAAACAAAAAAATATATTTTTGGCAACAACAAACACTCAATGTAGGTTTGGTGGTAAACAGAATGTCTATACCGAAATGATCCCCACTGTTTATTATGGTGGAGCTTCTGTGATGTTGTGGGTTTGTTTTTCCTCCAAAGGCCCTGGGAACCTTGTTACGGTAGATGGCATCATGAACCCCAGAATGTACTTTACAAATTGTAGCCACCATCGAATATAGTTTTCTCTCTGAGCATGTCATATAGTAAAGAGCAGTGCAAAAGAGAAATATCCTTCACAAGATCAAACATACAATAGGATATTTTGTTTTTCTTGTAATAGATTTTTGGACAGGCCAACACACCACTGAAGAGGTGGATGCTGGACTTTGCCACTAGGAGGAAGCAGGCAGAAATGATGAGTGGAGTGGTCAGGAAAGATAGCTTGTGGGACAAGCTCATCTTCCAAAAAGTCCAGGTATTCATGAGTAGTCACCCTATGGTCATTCTAGGATGGACAAACATTGAATATGAATTGACTTTAAGATTGGTACTTGCGTAAACAAAATGTAAAGTTTGGGTTCTGGGTAAGGGTTCAACTTTTTGGGCTAGTGATTCGATTTTGATATTAAAAAATATATTAATATGAAATGGTGAATAACTGTTTACTTTCCTAACTGAGCTATGGTAGTCGATTCATTATTACATTTTTTGGCTGATTTGCAATAATATTTAAGTGAGGTACCACTATGAATGTCAAAGTCATCTTTTTATTCATTGTGCACTCCAGAACAGTCTTGGTGGTCGTGTGAGGTTGATGATCACAGGAGCGGCCCCAGTGTCTCCAACTGTTCTGACCTTCCTCCGTGCCGCTTTGGGATGCCAGGTAAGTTAACACTCCTTATCCTTCTGTGTTGTGTTCGAATCAGAAGGAATGGAGACCTGCGGACTATAAGGAAGAGTAGGAACTGAGGCCCAGGTGCAAGAATATTTTATAAAATCATGCCCAAAACAAAACGTATGCACAAAAAGCGCATTAAAGAAAAGGATATTACTAACGTTCAGTTAGTAAAGATAAAGACAATCTCTATTGAATGCATAATTTCACGTCACCTGATCAAGACAATATCTTTATATTTTACAAGTGCTACCTTCACATTCAATGGCAGAGAATCAGAAATCAGCAGATAGGAGTTGTTTTATTGAAAATTCTGCCTCTTCTTGACAGTTTTATGAAGGCTATGGTCAGACAGAATGCACAGCCGGCTGTACAATGTCAATGCCCGGGGACTGGACAGCAGGTAATACACACTGAAGCTACCAACATTCCATTGCTAACAGCTCACACAAGACTTCCCACCACATGCTTATTCCAACAAACAAGTCACACAAACAATTGTACATCATCCACACTAAACTAGAAAAGTTTTATTTCCGTTTCTTGAGTGGCTCACTGGAACCTTCATGAAAGCATATGACATCCTGTTGATATTTGGAACAAACGAATATTATTTTACTGAAATGTGACAACTTCTATGTCTGCCTAGGTCATGTGGGGGCTCCATTACCGTGCAACTATGTGAAGCTGGTGGATGTGACGGAGATGAACTACTTTGCCACCAATGGGGAAGGAGAGGTGAGGGGTAGAGACCATTTGTTGCACCACATTGGTTTATGAACTGCCTTAACTAGAAAAAATGGTTGCAATCTGTTCCCTACCCATTTACCCTTTACCCCTTGATTAGGTATAATTGTGTATTAGTAATGCTGCCACCATATTGATTCCACCATACAGATATGAAAATATTGAATGATTCGGGTGAGTGGTAATCATAGATTGAATAATGGGATAAAGTTGGGTTTGGGGATATTCAAGTTTGCCTTTTAAATGAGGTAGGTGTAGTCTGGTAGCATATTTGTATTTGAATAGTATGCGTTTTGTTCTCTTAACAAGGTGTGTGTGAAAGGACCAAACGTATTTAAGGGCTACCTAAAGGATCTGGAGAAGACAAAGGAGGCCTTGGATGAGGACGGCTGGCTTCACACGGGAGACATTGGAAAATGGCTGCCTGTGAGTAAAATTACATTACGCTATTGATAAGAAGTTAATTTTACATGTTAGAAATCATCCGTTTTGTTTA
This sequence comes from Esox lucius, assembly GCF_011004845.1. Lineage (NCBI taxonomy): Eukaryota > Metazoa > Chordata > Actinopteri > Esociformes > Esocidae > Esox > Esox lucius. Next base: position 1,505,644 of record NC_047593.1, read on the forward strand.
CTGGTTGAAATAATGAGTGGCATACCCAGTTGTCAAGGGAGAGAGTAATTCAATTATTTATTGCAGCATTTGATAGTCTATTAACTCATTATGTTACAGGCTCAATCTCTTTTCTTCTCACTGTAATGCTGATTAAATGGCAATACTAAATGTGCAATAAGGCAAATAGAGGAGGGCAGAAAATGTATTTGGTATAGTGTTTGTTACAAGTGGGATAATAATTGTTTGGGTACAAATGCCAATTTCTAAATGGCGTTCAACATGCAAACAAGGAAAATGGTATTCAAGATGCAACGAGTGCAAACAAGGCAAATGAAAGAGTGATGTATTAAGGTAGCATGTGCACCCGAGATGCAGAGATGGCAGCAGTGAGGTGCCGAGGTAGACATGCGTGTGTAACAACTGTAAAAATGCAAGCACAATGGCAATTGTAAATGTGCAAAGAGGCAAATTGAATGTACAAAGGTGTATGTTCAACTGAAATGCAGGGATAGCAGGTTCCTGAGGTAGACTTGTACCTTTATCACCTGAAAACTTCAATTTTCAGGCATAGCAAGGCAGTGTCAGAGAAGTACAAAGGAGTAGTGCAATTGGTCCCAGAGAGACTGGGGGGTATGGTTAGTGATGGGTCACAGAGTTCAGAGTTTACTGGGTCACAGAGTTCAGCAGTATAACAGTAGATGGGAACAAACTGTTCCTGAGCTTGCTGGTGCGGGACCAAAGAGACCTGTACCGCCTGCCTGATGGAAGGAGGGCAAACAGTTGGTGGCATGGGTGTGAATGATCCCTGAAGGTCCCGCGTGTCCTGCGCAAACACCGCTTCCGCTGGAGGTCTGCGATGGCTGGGAGCTGGGCACCAGTGATGTGCTGGGCAGTTTTCACCACCCGTTGCAGGGTCCTCCGGTCGGCTATGGAGCAGCGGCTAAACTGTGGCGCAGTTTGTCAGAATGCTCTCGACTGTGCAGCGGTACAAGTTCACAAGGATCTTGGTGGACAGACGGGCTTTCTTCAGCCTTCTCAAAAAGTCCTACCACGTGGTGTCGTCCACTGTGGTGTCTTCTGGGCACTTGACAATGGTGTTGGAATTGTGTACAGGAAAGCAGTCGTGGGTGAAGAGGGAGTACAGGAACGCTCCGCACACATCCTTGTGGAACATCAGTGTTCAGGATCAGGGTGTAGGAGATGAGGTTGTCTAACATGACAGACTGGGGTCTGTTGGTTAGGACGTCCAAAGTCCTGTTGCAGATAGAGGGGCTGATCCCCAGGTCATGGAGTTTGTTGACAAGCCTAGAGGGGATGACCGTGTTGAATGCTGTATCCACATGTATATATCATTAAGATTGTTATATGGGTTCCCTTCTACCCTAGAGTGAATTAGAAACCCAAAGTACATTTGTGTATCACTGTTTTCCACACTCCTCCCTGTCTCTGCTAGGCCTACATTAGCGTCCTTCCTCACAGCACTGGTACTAGAAGACCAGGGGACACTGGCTGTACTGATTCCTGCAATATCCTGTACTGATTCCAGTAAAACTTTTTTTAATACATCCATGCTATGTTCCTATTGAACCATAACAATGTTAAAAAATGTAGCAACAAGTGTCTGGCTGTCAAAGCCTGTTTGTCACATGCCCATAGTGTAGGATATAAATATTGCAGTGAAATGCTTTCTCACTGACTACTCTGGAATACACATGAATACAAACAAGTAGTCATAACCGTACTAAAGGCAATATATATATATATATATATATATATATATATATATAGGAATGTGTAGAATAATATAGAAAATAAATTCTACAAAATATACAAAAACTATAAATAGTAGCAGCAGTAATAGTTCTGTGTTTTTGTGTGCTTCAGCAATCTTTAAAATGTTTAAATCATTTATGCTATGCAGTTATTTGTGATTTAAAGTATGTTAAAGTGTTTGTGAGTGCTAGTGTGAGCTGCGAGTGCATGCATGTGGTGTTATTTGAGATACTGGATGTTTGATTTCCATGCCGTCACTTTGATTTGCATTACGGGAAAATGAACTTTGCCACGATATTCAAATGTTTTGAGATGCACCTCTATATTGCAAGTAGCCTAGTCTGTTTACTCCCAAATGCCACCTTATCTGCTGATATTTCAATCATGCGATTCAGTAACATGCTAACTGACACTAGCAACTACATAATCAATAATGACTAAACAATGAAATATTGATATGTGGGAGTTCTATGCTAATTAGCCTAAGCAGTTTAATACAATATACAATTGTGCTCATAGGTTTGCATACCCTGGCAGAAATTGTGAAATTAGCATTGATTTTGAAATAATGACTGATCATGCAAAGAACACTTATTTAAAGATCGTGATCATATGAAGCCATTTATTATCACATAGTTGGTGTTGCTCCTTTTTAAATTATAATGATAACATAAATCACCCAAATGGCCCTGATCAAATGTTTACATACCCTTGAATGTTTGGCCTTGTTACAGACACAAGGTGACACACACAGGTGAAAATGGCAATTAAAAGATGAATTTCCCACACCTGTGACTTTTTAAATTGCAATTAGTGTCTGTGTATATATATTCAATGAGTTTGTTAGGTCTCACATGGATGCACTGAGCAGGCTAGATACTGAGCCATATGGAGCAGAAACTTTTTTTCAAAAGACCTGCATAACAAGGTAATGGAACTTTATAAAAACGTAAAAGGATATAAAAAGATATCCAAAGCCTTGCAAATGCCAGGCAGTACTGTTTAATCACAGTAATAGTAACCGTAATGGATGACCTTAATATAATCGAGCCACTCTGGGGATATCTCAAACCTGCGGTTCATGTAAGATGACCAAAGACTTTGCATGACCTGGAGGCATTTAGCCAAGACGAATGGGCAAGCTATACCACCTGCAAGAATTCAGGGCCTATTACAAAAGACTGCACGCTGTCATTGATGCTAAAGGGGGTAATACACAGTATTAAGAACTAAGGGTATGCAGACTTTTGAACAGGGGTCAGTTAATATTTCTCTTTTTTGCCATGTTTTGTTTTATAATTCATCCATTCTCTTATGACTTACTTTTGAAAGTGAATCCCATAAGAATTTAAATGTTTTTCCTGTGCACTCATGTTTTCTTTACAAATGGTACATATATTACCAATTCTCCAAAGGTATGAAAACTTTTGAGCACAACTGTACCTTAAAGAAAACTGTTGTTTGCTTGTTAGCTGTCTTTTCTCTGTTTTCTTCCTACCTCCGCTGCATTGCTGTCCCTGCTGCAGCTTCAGCAGAAACTGATCTTTCATCTGTCTCAGTCTCAGACACCGCACTCGAAACAGACAAACATATACCTCTCAAAAATATTCAATTAATTTTACGCATTTGGCAGCGTCAGACTTTAGAGCTCTTTTTTGCATTCTCAAACTTACATCAACGTTTTTGAAGTGTTTCTAATGTTTAATTTAATAGCTGTAGTATTTCAACCATGTGCAGCAGAAATATGCGCATTGTACTTTAGCCTAACAGAGGAAAATGTTAAAAAATGAATTCCAAGTGTGAGATATGTTGTACTGTGTTTCTAGGGTATTTACATAGTTGTCTTAACTTGCTTTTTGGTTTTCAATGTTAGTTTGCAACTTCTAGTGCAAACATCACATGACTACTGTAAAGTTATTCAAGCTGGCTAGTGATTGGCAATAGACAGCATTCTCTCACAGACAGCTGATCATGTCGGGGGCAGCTGAAAACATCTGATCTGTGATATGTGGGCTTAAACTGATAGTGTTTGGAAAATTAGTTGTAATCATGTACATTTTTACTAGAAATGCTTTAAAAATATATATTTTGTCATTGGCTGCATTTTGTTTAATTCCTGCATCCAAGTAAGGTTTCTTAGTAGCCCAACAGCTCCCCTCAGATGAGTTAAATGAACCCAGTTCTTAGTTTTCATCTCCACAAATAAGTTTGAAATGCATGCGATTATTTTCTTTTATTATAAGATGTATTTGATTGTTGCAATATTTGTCCTTATGTGTGTGATTCTAAATGAAGAACATTTATTCCAAATGAGAAAAATATATTATGAGTTGCCTTATCGAATCACAAAACATACAGAATCTCAGCCTAATTGTATCATATATTAGGATGATATAGTATTGGGAAGTCCCATGTAATTCACACCCCTGAAGTGAATATTGTAGATTTTATAACACGGTGACAATCTTGGGTAAGACAAAAAAATGTACATGTTTTGAGCCTGGTGTCTCAAAGTAACCTTAACCCTAGACAAAGTATTGTTGATGCATATCTTTACTCAATGAAGCATCAGATTTAATTGATCGCTGGTATGGACATTTTCTCCTTTCGTTCTACTTCCAGAATGGTGTTCTGAAGATTGTGGACAGGAAGAAGCACATCTTTAAGCTGGCTCAAGGAGAGTACATTGCCCCTGAGAAGATCGAGAACATCTACAGCCGGAGCGACCCAGTGGCCCAGATCTTTGTCCATGGTGATAGCTTGCAGGTGTGTGACAAACCGAATCATATGTTTTCTGTTTTTGTCAAAGAATTTCAAATATTTCAGTCAATCAAATATGTTTAAAAGCCCTTTTTACAACAGCAGTTGTCACAAAGTGCCTTTACAAAAACACCCGGCCTAAAACCCCAAGAAGCAAACAACAGTAGTGTTGAATTTCAGTGGCTATGAAAAACTCCCTAAGAAGGCCTAAATTTAGGAACAAACCTAGAGAGGACCCAGGCTCAGAGGGGTGACCAGTCCTCTTCTGGCTGTGCCGGGTGAGATATTAAGAGTCCAATTTGAATAATTAATAAATGCATGTGGACTAAATCCAGAGTCTATTTAAATTTAGACCAGGTCAGAAGTATGACCAGATGGACAAGGACAGGGACAGCAACGGGCCCCCCAAACCAGGTACTCCGCCGGTGTGGACCAGGATCTCATGTCCTCCTAAAGTTTAAACGGAGACTGGGAAAATTCTGAAAATGCATTCCTCATATCAACAACGATTTATAGTGGAGAAGGAAAACTTAGTGGGGAAGGAGAACTGACCCAATCCCCCAGCACAATAGTATAGCAGCGTAAGACCTTGGGACTGAGACGGGGGTGTCCGGCGACACTGTGGCCCCACCCGGGGGAGGCCCCGGACAGGGCCCAACAGGCAGGAAATCAATCCACCCACATTGCCAGTCATCAACCAAAGGGACACCCACCAACCGCAACCACTCTGAATGAGAGCCGAGTATTGCCAGCAGAGCCCAACTGCACAAGTGCGCAATTGAGAGACAACAACAAGCCAGTAACTCTTCCCCCCGAAAGGCATTGGAGGGAGGGCATCTTAGTGGCAACGAGAGCCCACCTGGCAAGACAGCAAGGGTGGACAGTATCAAGCCTACTGGTCACCTTCACGCCCCCGGGCCAGGCTACACCTAATTATAAACCGTGCTGTAAAGAGGAGTTTTTAGTAGACACTTGAAAGTTTGCACTGAGTTTGCATTAATAACCTTGATTGGCAGATCCACAGTAGTGGAGCTCTGAGAAAAGGACCTGCCTCTGGCTGTTTGTTTAGAAATTCTAGGTACAATTAAAAGGCCTGCATCTTGCGATCGTAGGTTACGTGTAGGTATGTATGGCTGGATAATTTCAGCAAGGTAAGTAGGAGCAAGTCCATGTATTGATTTATTGCTTAACAGTAAAACCTTAAAATTAGCCCTAACCCTAACAGGCAGCCAATGTAAGGACGCTAGTACAGGAGTAATGTGTTTAAAAAAAAAATTATAGTTAGGATTCTAGTTGCCGTGTGCAGCACTAATTGAAGTTTATTTATTGATTTGTCAGGGTAACCTGAAAGAAGAGCATTGCAGTAATCTAGTCTAGAAGTAATGAAAGCATGGATTCGTTTTTCTGCATCAGTTTTTGATGGAAAGTTTCTGATTTTTGCAATGTTTCGAAGATGAAAATAAGCAACTCTTGAGACATATTTTATATGTTCATCAAAGGAGAGGTCAGGGTCAAGTGTAACGCTGAGGTTTCTTACAGTTTTTTGGGATACGACCATGCAGCCATCGTGGTTCACTGTAAGATCTGCTAACAACGCTCTTTGTTTCTTGGGTCCTAAAACAAGCATTTCTGTTATTCTTTTAAGAGAAAGAAATTCTCTGTCATCCACTTCCTAATATATGGAACGCATGCTTCCAAAGTAGCTAATTTTGGGGCTTCTCCATGCTTCAGTGAAATATATAACTGTGTGTCATCAGCATAACAGTGAAAATGTACATTTACATTTCGGATTACATTGCCCAGAGGCAGCATATATAGTGAGAACAATAATGGGTCCATAACCAAGCCTTGAGGAACACCAAAGCATACCTTTGACTTGTCAGAGGATATGCCATCCACACTAACAAACTGATATCTTTCAGATAAATAAGATTTAAACCAGACTAGAACATGTCCATGTAGCCCAATATGGGTTTCCAGACCCTCTAAGAGAAGGGAGTGATCCATCCATCCATCCATCTTCTCCCGCTTTATCCGGGGCCGGGTCGCGGGGGCAGCAGTCTAAGCAGGGATGCCCAGACTTCCCTCTCCCCAGACACTTCCTCTAGCTCTTCCGGGGGGACACCGAGGCGTTCCCAGGCCAGCCGGGAGACATAGTCCCTCCAGCGTGTCCTAGGTCTTCCCTGGGGTCTCTTCCCGGTGGGACGGGACCGGAACACCTTCCCAGGAAGGCGTTCCGGAGGCATCCGAAAAAGATGCCCAAGCCACCTCAGCTGACCCCTCTCGATGTGGAGGAGCAGCGGCTCTACTCTGAGCTCCTCCCGGGTGACCGAGCTTCTCACCCTATCTCTAAGGGATCGCCCGGCCACCCTGCGGAGAAAGCTCATTTCGGCCGCCTGTATCCGGGATCTTGTCCTTTCGGTCATGACCCAAAGCTCATGACCATAGGTGAGAGTAGGAACGTAGATTGACTGGTAAATCGAGAGCTTCGCCTTGCGGCTCAGCTCTTTCTTCACCACGACAGACCGATACATCGACTGCATTACTGCAGAAGCTGCACCGATCCGTCTGTCAATCTCCCGTTCCATCCTTCCCTCACTCGTGAACAAGACCCCTAGATACTTAAACTCCTCCACTTGAGGCAGGCACTCTCCACCAACCTGAAGTGGGCAAGCCACCCTTTTCCGACTGAGGACCATGGCCTCAGATTTGGAGGTACTGATTTTCATCCCCACCGCTTCACACTCGGCTGCAAACCGTCCCAGTGCATGCTGAAGGTCCTGGTTAGAAGGGGCCAACACGACAACATCATCTGCAAAGAGCAGAGACGAAATTGTGTGGTCCCCAAACCTGACACCCTCCGGCCCCTGGCTGCGCCTAGAAATTCTGTCCATAAAAATTACGAACAGAACCGGTGACAAAGGGCAGCCCTGCCGGAGTCCAACATGCACTGGGAACAAGTCTGACTTACTGCCGGCAATGCGGACAGTAGTGGGAGTGATCAATACTGTCAAAAGCAGCACTAAGATCAAGAAGCAACAGGACGGATGTGGAACCTTTGTCTGAGGCCATTAGAAGGTAATTTATTACCTTCATGAGTGCAGTTTCAGTACTATGATGGGATCTGAACGGGAGGTTCAATATTGGCCTATAATTGTTTAATATGTCAGGATCAAGATTATATTTCTTTAGAAGAGACTTAATTTCTGTGTACCAGGGAGCACGTTTCTTGTTGCGTATTTCTTTTGTTTTTAGTGGTGCAACCGTATCTAATGTATTTCGCAGTGTTGAGTTTAGATCCTTGATTTGATTGTTTACAGATTTATTTACTCTGTCGTTAATGAGCAAAAAGATCAAGGAATGTATTTGTAGTCCGAGAATTTATAGTACGGCTTTTGAAACTTATTGTTTGCGGAGCAAGTGGATTTCTTGTTTTAACTGTAATGTAATAAGACAGTGATCCGATAATCCAAGATTTTGGGGGGAAATTATTAGATCTACAATATCTATTTCTCGTGACAAGACTTAAATCTAAGGTGTGATTGTGGCAGTGTGTTGGACCTGAGACATGTTGGATAAAACCCGTTGAGTCAATTATGGCTTCAAAGGCTTTTTGAAGAGGATCATTGTACTTTTCCATATGAATATTGATATTGCAAAAATTTGAATACTGTCTGCCATGACTACAAGTTTAGACAAGAATTCTGGATACTCATTGAGGAACATTGTGTATGGCCCGGGGGGCCTATAAATAGTAGCTATGTAAAATGATTTATCGGCCTGGTTAACTTTCATGAGCAAAACTTAAAAAGAATGAAAATCAGTGATGTGTTTGAGAGTAACTCATGGTGAGGCTAATAGGAGTGAGACTCCTGTCAATGTTCCTTGATAAAAGAAGAGCACCACTCCAGCTAGGATGGAGTCCGTCGCTTCTCAGCAGATCAGGCCTGGCCCTATTTCTGGGAGAGTCCAGTTATCTACAAACTCTACCTCCTGCGACGGGCAGAACTCAGCAAGCAATTGAGTTGCGCACGTCTGCTGTAGAGCTCGTCACTACCCCTAGCTGGGAGGGGGCCAGAGACAATTACTCGATGCCGACACATCTTTCTTGCTAGTTTACACGCTGATGCTATGTTCTGCTTCGTAACCTCTGACTGTTTCATCCTAACGTCGTTGGTGCCAACGTGAATAACAATATCTCTGTACTCTCTATACCTGCCAGTTTTAGACTTTGCTTGCACCAGCCCCATATTTGCGGCCCCGTTGGTGGCTCTGCCCCCCGGTAAACAGTGTACCATCGCCGGCTGATTCTTTAGTCTAATACTTCGGGTAATGGAATTGCCGATTTCAAGGCCACCGGTAGAACATGCCTGCCGATCAAAAAAAATAAATATATAAATATATAGCTTTTTCATCTGTTGACCTCTTACCCAACTTTACTACACCGGGACTCTTTTTGATACCATGGTACATGCTGCCAGCTGCCTCAGTAGATCCTTGCTTCTTCTGTTCACAACGTATAGTTGGTTCGAAAAGGAATCAGGGGTGCTGACAATGGTGGAGCTTGGGAATGGATGGATGATGCATGCCTGTCGGCAGTAGTGACAGACTGATAAAGAGATTCTTTTGTAGAATAATAATGTACAGAACAAGTATTTGATTCACTGCCGATTTTGCAGGTTTTCCTACTTACAAAGCATTAGAGGTCTATCATTTTTATCATAGGTACACTTCAACTGTGAGAGACGGAATCTAAAACAAAAATCCAGAAAATCACATTGTATGATTTTTCAATAATGAATTTGCATTTTATTGCATGACATAAGTATTTGATCACCTACCAACCAGTAAGAATTCTGGCTCTCACAGACCTGTTAGTTTTTCTTTAAGAAGCCCTCCTGTTCTCCACTCATTACCTGTATTAACTGCACCTGTTTGAACTCGTTACCTGTATGAAAGACACCTGTCCACACTCAATCAAACAGACTCCAACCTCTCCACAATGGCCAAGACCAGGGAGCTATGTAAGTACATCAGGGATAAAATTGTAGACCTGCACAAGGCTGGGATGGACTACAGGACAATAGGCAAGCAGCTTGGTGAGAAGGCAACAACCGTTGGCGCAATTATTAGAAAATGGAACAAGTTCAAGATGACGGTCAATCTCCCTCGGTCTGGGGCTCCATGCAAGATCTCACCTCGTGGGGCATCAATGATCATGAGGAAGGTGAGGGATCAGCCCAGAACTACAGGCAGGACCTGGCCAATGACCTGAAGAGAGCAGGGAAACCATTAGAAACACACTACGTTGTCATGGATTAAAATCCTGCAGCGCACGCAAGGTCCCCCTGCTCAAGCCAGAGCATGTCCAGGCCCGTCTGAAGTTTGCCAATGACCATCTGGATGATCCAGAGGAGGAATGGGAGAAGGTCATGTGGTCTGATGAGACAAAAATATAACTTTTTGGTCTAAACTCCACTTGCCGTATTTGGAGGAAGAAGAAGGATGTGTATAACCCCAAGAACAACATGCCAACCATGAAGCATGGAGGCGGAAACATGAGGATGCTTTTCTGCAAAGGGGGACAGGACGACTGCACCGTATTGAGGGGAGGATGGATGGGGCCATGTATCGCGAGATCTTGGCCAACAACCTACTTCCCTCAGTAAGAGCAATGAAGATGGGTTGAGGCTGGGTCTTCCAGCATGACAACGACCCCAAAACACACAGCCAGGACAACTAAGGAGTGGCTCCGTAAAAACCATCTCAAGGTCCTGGAGTGGCCTAGCCAGTCTCCAGACCTGAACCCAATAAAAAATCTTTGGAGGGAGCTGAATTGCCCAGCGACAGCTCCAAAACCTGAAGGATCTGGAGAAGGTCTGTATGGAGGAGTTGGCCAAAATCCCTGCTGCAGTGTGTGCAAACCTGGTCAAGAACTACAAGATACGTATGATCTCTGTAATTGCAAACAAAGGTTTCTGGACCAAATATTAAGTTCTGCCTTTCTGATGTATCAGATACTTATGTCATGCAATAAAATGCAAATTAATTACTTAAAAATCATACAATGTGATTTTCGGGATTTTTGTTTTAGATTTCGTCACTCACAGTTGAAGAATACCTATGATAAAAATTACAGACTTCTACATGCTTTGTAAGTGGAAAAACCTGCAAAATCGGCAGTGTATCAAATACTTGTTCTCCCCACTGTATATTGAAAGATGAAAATATAAATATTACATTAAAATGCATTGAATGGAGAGATCCTTCCCCTTCATGACAAATTGTGATTTTTACAACATGAGATCTCACAACCTTTAGTTTTCCTTTCACGACATGTCTCCATCTATTAGGAGAAGTTTGGCGTATTTAGTGGGTTCATGAATAATTAAAAAAATAATCTTTGCTTAAATTGTTAATGTTTAATTAATGTAATTTCACATTTAAAAGATTGCAACAGTAGGATCAACTTTCATTATAATTTTCAAAAGATATTTACACAAATCGGAGCATATTAATGTGTAATAACAATTTTGATCAACTGAAAATGTACAAAATATCAACAATTGAATGATTAAAATGTATGTTTACATAAACTAGAGCATAGTAATGTGCTACAACCACTTGATCAACTGGATATATACAAGAACAACATTTTGATCAGCTGGATATATACAAGAACAACCATTTTTATCAACTGTCTATTTAAAAGACATCAGCAATGTAAAAAAATATAAATGAGAGCAGAAAGTTTTACTCCGTAAACGCGTCTTGATAGCTGTAATCGCAGAAAAAACAGCTTCAAACATATAGGTGGTTGTAAAAGTATATGTACTGTCCATACATATAGGTACAGGCAGTGAAAACAGTAATGTTTTCACTGAAAATAATAATGTTTTCACTGAAAACAGTAATGTTTTCACTGAAAACAGTAATGTTTTCACTGCCCGTACAGACAGTTCAGGATATTCAGCTTTGGTCTTGAACCAAAACGATGCAAGAGATGAAGTTGTATTGAACAAAAGTTAAAATGGCTCATCAAAGCTATTACCCATAGAATTGCTCATCAAATTAGTCTGCTTTTTGTTAGCCATTTTGTTTGCTTTGCAACACACTACAAAATCATGCTCATGTGCTACATCCAGGGATTAACATCGTCATCACTCTGTATAATTTCAAAAGAAGCAATGTATGTGACCGCTGACTCTGGAAGGTAAAAGGTTTTATTTCAGCTACCCGGTGGGCAGTGCTTTGCGGCCAGGCACCGGTCCAGGGCCCGGTTGTTGGGAACCCCTGCCATAGAGAATGACTGGGAAAAGTTAAGGGAAGTTAGATGTACTATTTTTGACTCCGGCACCTGGGCGAGCCCGGTTCGAATCCAGTAGGGGCAAAAACATTCATCACTTTCACTTGTGGACCAGCTGAACTGTGCTTGCCTGGTTCCTGTTGTGGTTTATTTGTTCCATTATTATGTTGTCTCTGTGCTTTAGTAACCCACTAGAGATATTTCTGTCCCTTTCTAATTAGTCATCTTATACAGTATATAGACTCCTTGGAATGCATTTTATGAATGAAGTTTGGTTATTAATCTGATAGTCCAATCACTATCCAATGTTTAATTAAACTGAATGCATTTTGCGGTACACTTTTTAATGATTTTCACAATAAGTTATTGAAATATTATTATAAATGTTTTAAAATGTACATAGCTGTATTTTTGAAAAATATCTTTTTGGCACAGGCATGCCTTGTTGGAATTGTGGTGCCTGATCCAGACTTCCTACCAGGATGGGCAAAGAAGAAGGGCATTGAAGGTTCTTATTTGGAGATGTGCGCAAGCAAGGTTAGCTAGCTTAATTGCAATACAGTGTATTCAGTGGCTATTTTCCCTTGTTGATGCTGACGTACCTCTGAGGCTGTGTTTACACTCTTACACTCTGAGGCTGGGTTCACAAGTAAAGCAATTTGAAATGGAACAAATCTTAAGCCCTCTATGGGGTACTTGGGTTAGTCACAAGTGGTGCTTGCAAAGACACTAAGCTTATGGAGTGCATTCTGAATAGTAAGTTTGTTTCAATATTGGAAATTAGCCACTCGTCAGTTTTTGTTCTGTACTTCATGTGACATCTAATGTCTCCTGTGTGTGTGTATATGTGTATATGTATACAGTGGATACACACCCTTGTGAAAATGCCAGGTTTTTGTGATGTAAAAGAATTAGACAAAGATAAATCATGTCAGAACTGTTTCCACCTTTAATGTAACCTATAATGTGAACAATTCAATTGAAAAACAAACAAATCTTCGAGGGGGAAAAATGAAAAATTAGGGTTGTGCTGACACCACTTTTCTTTCAGTACGATTACTTATATTTGGGTACTTGCCGATACAGAGTACCGATAAGTGTGTGTCAGTGCATCCCTAGCTATTACCTATCAAAGACTTTGGCGCAATAGCTGTTCCGCTAAGCTAATCATATGCATCCCTAGCTATTACCTATCAAAGACTTTTGCGCAATAGCAGTTCCGCTAGGCTAATCATATGCTGTCTTCATCTTCTTTCAAACTGCATGCAGAAGCATACAATTGATGGGCCTGTTAAAATATATTGTCTGACTGGCTTGTTTAAACTTCCTTTCTAGGAACTGAAAAATGCAATACTGGAGGACATATTGAGGCTGGGAAAAGAAGGGGGATTGAAGTCTTTTGAACAGGTAATGAATGTCTCCACACACTACTCATAACACTGCAACCTGGTCTCATTGGAATTCGTAAACTATTTTACGAAAGTCATTCACAGACAAATTTGTAAAATATATTACGTTAGGTGAAGTAAAGTTAGAGTAATAATCCAGAAAGAAAAATAACGAGTGGCAGGCGGTGTTTCAAACCCACATACTTCAGTTCTGCAAAAGTCAAATGTTGCACTACCCACTGCAGCAAATAGGGACATCCTGTTAGGGATGGTGAGTAGTAGTGTTACCAAGGCCGCTACAATATGCAGGGCTCAAGGTTAACATTCTTCAGCAGTGGCCCAGTGGTGTACTTCAAATGTACCATTTGTAAAGAAAACATGAGAAAGCAGGCAAAACACGTCTTTTATTTCTTATGGGATTCACATTCAACTGTAGGTCATAACAGAACTGTAGGCCACTTAGGGTCATTGTTATTCTAGAAAATCCAAGAGTGTCCCATGCACAGCTTTTGTGCAGAAGAATGCAAATTGTCTGCCAGTATTTTCTGATTACATGCTGCGTTCATCTTGCCATAAATTTTCACAAGATTCCACATGCCTTTAGAGCTCCCTCCCCACCCCCACAGTATCGTCGTATTGTGCTCCTTGAAACAACCACACCGTCTTTTTCCAGAGCAGCCTGTATTTCTCCTAAGATTAACTGTGGATTTTTCTTTGTATCCCGAACAATTCTTCTGGCAGTTTTGGCTGAAATCTATCTTGGTCTACCTGACCTTTGCTTGGTATCAAGAGATCCCAGAATTTTCCACTTCTTAATAAGCGATTGAACAGTACTGACTGGCCATTTGGAAGGCTTTGGATATCTTTTTATATCCTTTTCAATATTCATAAAGTTCCATTACCTTGTTACGCTTGTCTTTTGACTGTTCTTTTCTGCTCCCCATGGCTCAGTATCTAGCTTGCTCAGTGCATCGACATGAAAGCTAACAAACTCATTGACTATTTATACACAGACACAAACTGCAATTTAAAAAGCCACTGGTGTGGGAAATTCACCTTTTAATTGCCATTTTCACCTGTGTGTGTCACCTTGTGTCTGTAACAAGACCAAACATTCAATGGTATGTAAACTTTACATTAGGGCCATTTGGGTGATTTCTGTTATCATTATGATTTTAAAAGGAGCCCAAAACTGTGTTAATAAATGGCGTCATATGATCACTATCCTTAAATAAAAGACTGTGTTTTGCATGATCAGTCATTTTCAAAATCAATTCCAAAATGTCACAATTTCTGCCAGGGTATGCAAAGTTATGAGCACAACTGTATAACCACATACTTTTGATACTTACTTGTTTAATCCTTTATGAAATGCATTCTGGATATAAAACACAAAACATTTTTTGTATGTCTTTCATCACATTTCTAATTATAAAAATGAATGAAAAGATAAGTCAACAAAACATTTGAGTTTGAATCCCCAGGGGAACAAAGATAGGGGTCTGGTGAATCTTAGTTACTAGGTATGCGGTTGTTATAAGTCGTGCAATCACCCAATGGGCATCTCCATTTAAATTCCTGACCTGTATGGTCAAGGGCCCTGAAGACGGATTGTCAGCCACCTGCTTGGCTGTCATGCAGACCAGATGCTGTTTGCTATTGGTATGGCAGGTCAGGGACTGTTTGGGAAAATTGTCAGTGCCTTTGTAAAAAGATCCACATTTGTCAGCTCTAGCTGGGAACTTACAACAGACGACAGTGCAAGTTGAAACAGGTACATTATTTTTTTCACTGAGGTAAAAAAAATTGTTTGAGCTCATAGTTATTCTTCGCTACCTTCTTCTCTTGAGTGACTCGTGAGTTTTTAAATGTTTTATTGAAAACATTTGTCACATCACTGCTCAACTCTTGACTGGCCAACACTGTGAGCAAGGAGCTGCAGATGAGTGACAGATGATGAAACAACCTGATCATGTCGAGTTTATAATGCAATTATTATTTTTGCTAGTTTTATTAGTCCCGACTTTTTGCTGGTCCAGGGCCATTGCTATTGTTGAGCCCTGATATGTTACAAGATAATTTTTGTTCTAACCATTACCCAAACTTTAACATTAACAGTGCCGTGATACCTGATGTTAACTGTAACATTAAAATGCATTTATTACATATTGTAGCGACCTTGGTACGGCCATTACTCGTCCCTGTAAATCTGTTATCCTTATATGGAGCAGTGGGTAGGATGCTTGTCTGCACGTTGCCAGTTTGAGACATGGCTTATCATTTGTTTTCGTAGATTTCAAACATATGATACATTTCAATAGCATTCATAACATATGTTCCGTTTTAGCGTTTCCGTTTGTATTATACGTTTTGCAGCGCAGTGTAACATATCATACGAAATCGGGGGCCATTGATTTACGTGTAATAGTTTCCGTATTTTCCAATGAGACCAAGTTGAGCATTTAGACTAGACAAAACTTAAAGCAATGTATTGACTATTAATTTGGTATTCATGATTATAATTTAGCTTCTTGACCAAGACACTTGTTGAAAACCATTCAGATATCAATGGCACCCTCCTTGTTAAATAAAGGCTAAACACACAAGATCATAATAAGAAATTATATCTCTGTGACCCTCTTTCCTGTGCAGGTAAGAGACATCGTGCTCCACACAGAGATGTTCTCTGTTCAGAATGGACTTCTGACGCCCACGCTAAAGGCTAAGAGGACCGACCTCCGCAAACACTTCCAGGAGCAGATCGACCTGCTTTACACCAAGATCAAAATGTGAACCAACTGGCAGAGGATCGACAATCATCTGGAAGCCACAGCCCCCTCTCCCTGATCACAGTGCTCATCGGAGGAAAGGATCACCAAACATTCTTACCCTGCCTTGTTTACTGTGACTAAGTGTCTTCGGTCCCCTTGTTTCAAACTAACCAACAGGCGACTGACAGTGTAGAAATGAAAGTGGTTGAGAGAGGGATGCAGACAGTTGCGATGGAGTCCTAGGTGGATATTCAAACAAACCCAGATAAACGACCCCTGCATAGCGATAGACCTTTAAAAGTTGAATTCCATTGTTTTTGCTAATCATTTTCACCGTGAAGTGCAGTGGATGTCAGCTCAATGACTTTTAAAAATATATATTTTTCCAGGCATTTAGGCTTTATTGGGACAGTGGGAAAAAGAGTTTCTCAGACTGCTGGACCACCCTAGGCCAGAAGTCAATCACTTTTTGAAGTAAATAATGGTGCACAGGTCATTTATCCACATTTGTTTGTGTCTCAGTTGTAGCAAACGGGGAAAAGGATGCCTTACTGTCCATGTAATTCTGTGTCAACCATTTCTGCCATAGCTGTCTCCAGTTAGGAAATGTCTGCAATTTTTGTACCACTATGATTGGTAATTCCTGAATCGTGTTATAGTTCATTTCAATTAACCCAGTGTCAATAATCATCTCTCTTATCTTTGAGAAAATAAGTTTGGTTTATCCTCGATTTTTTTTAATTGTTGATCTGATGTTTTTGTTGTTGTATGACCACATCCTAGCAGACATCAGTAAATGCAGACATCCCAACCTGCAAATACTAATTTCAGGGAAGTGGCTTCACTGGCTACTGCGCAACCCCCTCACCCCCCCAGACACAATTTCATGACGAGATAGAATGTCTGAAATGGTTCAAAATACTGACATAACCTACTATATACTACACAGTACGTACATCAGAATCACCCGTAGTATGCCATTTAAGATTCATTCCTTAACACACTCGCTCGCTCTCAAAAATAATTGATAAATATCAAAATTGATACTTTATATAATTTGTGGGCATCAGGGAGACTCCCGGAACTTCCAGGAGAGTTGGGATGTCTGTTACTGGAAGACTGAAACAACATATTAATACTGTCTTGTTCAACTTTGACAAATACAGTAGCTATTTATACCAGTCTGTTTGATGATTTTTTTTATTTAAGAAGATATTTAACGTTGATGGATGTTGCTATACATACCTATCTGTAACAACAAATCTGGAGGACATTCATGGTTGAGACAGTGGAATTGCCATGTTGTTGTTTTTAAAATGATTTTTCTTTGCATTCCCCTACTTTTCAACATTGTACTGGCACAAAACCTAGTCTAAGCCTTTCTGAATCTGTCCTGAACCATTTTAGCACCTAGGCAACTAGGAAGACTGGTATTGTGACCTTATGAATTGTGAACCACTAGCTAATAGCACAAAAGCCTGTTAAAAGAGACATGCCTTCGGCAGGGATTAAAGACGAGGTCGTTTTTTTTCGTTCTGGTATTGCACTTGCAAACACAGTGCCACCAATGTCTCTGGTCTTTCACAGAAACATTTTGTCCTTTTAAAATATTTTTGTCCTTTTAAAGTGTCCTTTTAAAACTACAGTGGCCTCAATGTGCCAAAATGCACATGCTAGGACCTTTACTGTCCACAGTCAGCTTAGTCATGTCAGCTGATGGGAACCAGTGAAGTAATTCCCGCTAAACCATGGGTTTGGCAAATTGTTGATATTCTATTCTCTAGCCAATAAATTAAATGGCTATAAGATTGTTTTTTGTAGCCCATCAATGCAGTTCAAAAATTGAGGCAGTAAAACTACCCTTGGTCTCAAAGGAATATGCACTAACCATATTTCATCATATATACATCCCCTAATGAATGTGGAGAAAGTACAGTTTAACTGGCTCAAGCCAGAAGCAAACCATGGCTCACTGCAAGAGTGTTTTCTTCAGACAAAGAAGTTACTTTGTGCTAGACCTAACCATCATTTACCTCTATATAAGGAACCAACTTCTAGATATGTCAGTGTCTTGTGATCTAACGAGCTACAAAAAATGTTCCTTTGTGAATTCAGGTTATTTAACAATAAGTTAAGTGCTTAATAAGCACATTCACCTGTTTAGGATTGTTGTACATAATTGGGTTTGTTTGCTTGATGAAATGCTTGAAGACAACTTCACAGATACCAGGAACTTCAGCTCTCCTTAAATCAGCAGAGCAGTGTTCAGTTTTGATGTTTTGTACAGAGGTTAAAATTCATACCTTTCTTTTACTCAACTGCACCAAATAAACACTGTTGTGCGTTTCTCCCAGCTCTGTCTCTACTGAAGATATTTTTGTAGTCTACCAACACTGTTGGAAACTGTTAACACTGGTCATTATGAACAGTACTTTTCATTTCTCTGTTTTGTCATTTAGCAGATGTTGTTATCCAGATTAACAGTAAGGGCATAGATTTTAAGAAAGCTAGGGGAAACAACCACACCATGCATTTTTTTATTCCAAAGAATGCATTGTGATTCTTATAACGTGAGAAAGACAAAAAAGATTCAAAATACTACGGCCTCCTTTGAACTCCATTGATGATTGGACTTGCTAACACTGCATTTCCACTAGTGCCGCGTTTCCACTGTTGCTTTACCCAGGCACCAGGGTCACTCCGGTGATTTATGCTAATGTTGGCTCCTGACTTTCCTGTTTCCACTATAATTTTGGTACCAAGGACTTAAGGGGGGGCTCTGGTGGGGAGGGAGGAGTAAACTATCAACGCAATTTATTTTTTATAGTAGTAGTAGTAAAATAAAATAAACAATAATGCCATGCTCGGTTTGTTTATAATATGGGGTTTGAGTAATCATTTTTGTAACATTTCTTCCTCAAACTCCTGCGACCGGCTCCTTCTCCACCTACATTCGTAACACTCGGTACTGTAAGCCAGTGTATTTATTATTTAGTTTGATAGTTTAGACAAAATGCTTATCTACCTTTAAAAGAAGGATTTAGGATAATTCTGAGGTAATTTTATGTTGTAACAGGGTCTGCTGGCAACGCCTCGGTCTCAGCGCTTCATTTTTCTGTTGAGTCAATGGCATCGTATCACCTTCGGTCGTTCCTACTCTACTGCGGTGAAGTTAGTTTTAAATTGGACATTCGACAGATATTCGGCTCTTCATATCTCAATAGCTCTTTAACGAAGTATTCATGTAATCC
The DNA here is from genome assembly GCF_011004845.1 of Esox lucius. Lineage (NCBI taxonomy): Eukaryota > Metazoa > Chordata > Actinopteri > Esociformes > Esocidae > Esox > Esox lucius. The sequence goes on from NC_047593.1 coordinate 1,524,875, forward strand.
AATATTGGTCTCATTGTGATTACAAAAGTGTATACGATGTTGCACAGCCCTTATTTACCCATATTTTAACCGAGCATATAGTTAGCGGGCCACGGAGAACTAACCGCTGTGTATCAGAGCCGAAACGGAAAAGGAAGCGATCTCCGGCTTGTGGGAGCGTTCAAAGTGTGTACAAATGCAGCCATCTTTTTCAAACTTCTCGTTTCAATAGCTCTTACAACAAGTATACAATAAATATGAAAAGTATATATTATTGAACAGGGGAGGGTGAGGAACAATGCAGACCTTTTGTTTTTCAAGATTTGATGGAACTTCTTCATTTCTATAGCTCCAACAGTAAAAACCTCAGATTATGAAAAAACAAAAGGAGTGCATTGTATATTGTTATTATATTTTTATTCATTAAAGAGTAGGACACCATTTCCGCCAGTCAATCATTGTCCCCCTGTCAATCAAAATACATAGTACCTACATTTTCCCAAACTCCCACAGCTATTGATTCTCAACTTTACCAACACATTCAATGGGTTTAGCTCAATCTGAACTATATTTTCATTCATTAAAGAGGGGGACACCATTTCCGCCAGGCACCAGCGAAATCTGTCTCTTTGTCGATCAAAATACATAGTACCTACATTTTCCCGAACACCCACAGCTATTGGTTCTCTTCTTTACAAACACATTCAATGGGTTTAATTCAATCTGGAGTATATTTTCATGCATTAAGGTGGGGGACACTATTTCCGTCAGGCACCGGCGAAATCTGTGTCCCTTTGTCAATCAAAATACACATGTTTGCCAGTGCCTGACGGAAATGGTGTCCCTCTCTTTAATGAATGGAAATATTATCCAGAATGAATTTAAGAGATTGAAAGTTTGTAGGGGATCAAGGTAAGGTAGGGGATCAATAGCTGCAAAAGATTTGTAAAATGAAGGTGCTATGTATTTTGATTGATAGGGGACAGATTTTGCCAGTGCCTGGCAGAAATGATGTCCCCCTCTTTAATGAATGAAGATTTACTCCAGATTGAATTAAACCTATTATATATGATGGTGAGGGAGAAGATAATTAACTCAATGAGTTTGGTAAATTTAGGTACTATATAATTTGATCGACACTGGGGCACAGATATTGCCGGTGTTTGGCAGAAATTGTGTCCACCTCTTTAATGAATGAAAATATTATCCAGAGTGAATTAAACACATTGAATCAATCAATCAAATTTATTTATAAAGCCCTTTTTACAACAGCAGTTGTCACAAAGTGCTTTACAGAGACACCCGGCCTTAAACCCCAAGGAGCAAACAACAGTAGTGTTGAATTTCAGTGGCTAGGAAATTTTCATAAATGAATCATAACGCAAATTTTACAAACTGCTGTTGGTTGTGGTTACATTTTACTGAAAAATTTTTACAGAAGTTCTCTTAAAACTGTTCATTTGTCCAGTCATTGTCAAACTAAGTTATAATGGAAAAAATAAACACAGTCTAGGATCTCTGTTCCTTTGCATCCATCTTGGTTTTTAAGTGTGGGAGAGTTTGTGCAGGCGCATTGCTGGTGAATACCATTTATACAGGAACACAGTTACACATCACATGCTTGTATCATCGGGAGAACACACATCAAGCACTGTAGGAGATCTGCCAAGTTCATGCCTTGTTGTCATTTCAGAGATCTCCCTTATTCCCCTTCAGAGTACTGAATTTCAAGTGACTCCACAAGAATCTGTAAAGTCAAACGCCATTTCCTTCCACAGCAGTCCTCTAACATCTTGTGTGGCCAGAAACCACCAGTCGCCTCTTGAATGTGTGAGTAAGGTAGAGAATCAATATCTTTAAGAGATTTGGAAAAGGTACGTGCTATGTATTTTGATTGACAGGGGGACACATATTGCCTGGCAGAAATTGTATTGTCCAGACTTAAAGCATCTGGACAAACTACAGATTGACACTAATGGGTTATACAGATAGGCAGATTTACGACTAACCCTATAATCTGATGATACCAGTCAAGGATGCCCCAATAGACAAATACCAGATGCCCCTCTCCCAAATTGCTCTACTTATCTAAACATGAGGACTCAGTCCTTTAACCAGTAAGAATACATCAGTTTAAGAAATTTCCCTGACACAGGTCAGGACTGCAGTCAGGATAGTTTTGCACAGAGCCATGCTGTTGTAATAAGTGCAGAGTTTGGTTTGGCCTTGTCTCCCTGAAAAAGACTTGATCTGGATGGCAGCATGTGTTTCTCCAAAACCTGTATATATTGGTCAGAATTAATGGTACCTTCACAGATGTGCAAGTCACCCATGCCATGTGCACTAATGCATTCCCGTACCATCATGGAGGCTGGCTTTTAAACTGTGCACTGATACAAACCTGGATGCTCCCTCTCCTCTTTAGCCTGGAGGATGCGGTGTCCATGATTCACCAAAACAATTAAAAATGTAATGTATTTACAGACCACAAGAAAGTTTTCCACTTTGCCTCAGCCCATCATAAATAAGCTTGGGCCCAGAGAAGACGGTTGTGTTTCTGGATCTTGTTTATAAATGTTTTTTCTTTTCATGGTAGAGTTTTAACTTGCATTTTTTCAATGCAGAAATGTACTGAGTTCCCAGACAATCGTTTTCAAATGTGTTACTGAGCCCACGCAGTGATGTCTACTACAGAACTGTGTATGTTTTTAATGCAGTGCTGCCTGAGGGCCAAAAGATTACGGCCATCCAATACTGGTTTTCGGACCTTTCTCTTGTGTACAGAGATTTCTCTGAATGTTTTAATGCTATTATGTACCATGGATGATTACATCCCCAAACTCTGCAATTTTATATTGAGAAACATAATTTTTTAATTGTTGCATTATTACACAGTGTTCCAACTTTCAACCTGATTCAAAATACATTTCAGGTATCAAAATGTATTTCACTGACAATCATGGTCTCATTACAATATGTATTTTGTGTGGAAAATACATTATGAATGCATTTTTCACAATGATTTGTATTTAGGGTTAGGGTTAGAGTCTTTGCTTCGCTGTACTTTTGCTTCATTTTCTTTATTTTATCATGGAACTGTTTGTTAGTTTGGATGAAAAACATTACGAGAAGCCTAAAGCAAACGATACACATCACCATTCGAATAGAACAACATTTTCACATGGTTTTCACACCATGTCATGCATCAATCCACAAACCCTGCCCTAAGTCATAAAGTCTGGGGCTTACCACCCAGTCAGAGCCAGGCTACTCTGCCATGGCCTAGTGGCCAACTGGCCCTGGCCCGTGTGAGTGGAAACAGAAAAAAGTACTTTAGGGTAAAACACCAGTGTTTGGCACCAGTGGAAACGTGGTATAGGTGTGTGTGGTTTTCGCTGTATTTGGACAGTGACACTTTGTTTTGGCTCTGAATTCTTGCACTTGGGATTTAAAATTATACAATGACTGTGGGGTTTATGTGACTGTAAGCTTTGAGGGTATTTCCAACAATATCATTTAAAATGTATAGGATGTTTTAGTCTATTCATTTTAAGGTATTTTGCATGCAATGATTTCCTTAAGTTTGTGACCCAAATACATCAACAGAAGCTAAATTACTTTCCTGGTGATGCTCTGCCGTTCCATTGAAGGTTCATAAACTATAGACTGTTAATTGGCCTAATGTACATAATTCTTTTTCATTAACCCTCAAAACAGTGTAATGAACTGTTCAAATAGAGATCAAACTTAGTTTATTTCATAAGCTATCCAAAATGTAAGCTGTTAAAGGTGTATGTGTTGGTGACAATGTAAACTAGCTTAATTTGCATAATTGCTATTAGTTAACCCTAAAACAAAATTTACTGAACCATGCAAGCTTTTTTTCATATGTTAAAATTTGTGAACGTATATATTGATTATGCCTTCTAATTAGCCTACTTTGCATCTCATCTCATTTTCTTCATCCGGTATCGGGTCGCGGGGGCAGCAGCTCCAGCAGGGGACCCCAAACTTCCCTTTCCCGAGCCACATTTGCCAGCTCTGACTGGGGGATCCCGGGGCACAGCTCTCACTTTGGACGTACAGGGATTGGATAGCCCTCAGATGGGACCTCCTCACCCCATACTCCCGCAGCACCTCCCACAGTATCTCCTGGGGGACCCGGTCATACGCCTTCTCCAGATCCACAAAACACATGTAGACAGGATGGGCATATTCCCAGGCCCCCTCCAGTATCCTTGCAAGAGTAAAGAGCTCGTTGGTTGTTCCGCGATCAGGATGGAATCTGCATTGTTCCTCCTCAATCTGAGGTTTGACTTTCCCAGGGAGGCTGAGAAGTGTGATACCCCTGTAATTGGCACACACCCTCTGGTCCCCCTTTTTGAACAGGGGAACCACCACCCCGGTCCGCCACTCCTTAGGCACTTTCCCCGACTCCCACGCAATGTTGAAGAGGCTTGTCATCCAAGACATCCCCTTGTTATAGTCATTTTGAACTAAGGTACATTTGAGAAATGTCTGTCTTTCCATTTGGCTGATATGTAGATCTTTACTTTGATTGTGACACACATGTCTGTATAATATCAGAGGATTAACAGTTATTTGGGCCATGTCCTCCTCCCTAGAAGAAGGGTATCAGTCTTTTGTTCCTCAGGAATGTGGGGGAGCTGGTATTTGCATAGGGGGCATCTATTGTCTTTCCAGATGCTGTAAGAACTCTTAGAAGTGAAGAAGTTACTTATGGCGGGAAGGAGAGCTGTCCTTTGTGTGAAGCTTAGGTAAACACAACAGTAAACATTATGGCAGGAAGGATAAGGTGGGGGAAGATAGCATTTGACTTGTGTGATAGAACAAAGGTGTTTGATTGACATGAGACAGATGGCAGCATCTTACCACACCCCTTTTTCTATGTAATAAATACTGTTGAAGGACATGTTTTGAGTTAGAGACTCCTCAGACGATTATGTGTGTGTAAGCGGTTGACGTGTCTCTCATATGTGCATAATAGTTAATAAAACAGTTATAATGTACAAAGAGAACTTTGTCTCAGTGTCCCCTACTCCGAGTGTCGATACATGGAATTACCATCACACCCTCCACACCCAAAGCTTTCAACATTTCTGGACGGATCTCATCAATCCCTGGAGCTTTGCCACTGTGGAGTTGTTTGACTACCTCAGTGACTTTTGCCATGGAGATTGATGATGCTTCGCCATCAGCCTCCAGCTCTGCCTCCACTATAGAGGGCGTGTTAGTGGGATTTAGGAGTTCCTCAAAGTGTTCCTTCCATCGCCCAATTACCTCCTCAGTTGAGGTCAACAGTGTCCCATCCTTACTGTACACAGCTTGGATAGTTCCCCGTTTTCCCCTCCTGAGGTGGCGGACGGTTTTCCAGAAACACCTTGGTGCCGACCAAAAGTCCTTCTCCATGGCTTCCCCAAACTCCTCCCACACCCACTGTTTTGCCTCTTTCACAGCAGAGGTCGCAGCCCTTCGGGTCTGACGGTACACTGCAACCATCTCCAGAGTCCTCCGGGATAATATATCCCGGAAGGCCTCCTTCTTCAGTCGAACGGCTTCCCTGACCACATGTGTCCACCAGGGTGTTCGAGGGTTACCGCCCCTTGATGCACCTAAGACCTTTAGACCACAGCTCCCCGCCGCAGCTTGGGCAATGGAAGCTTTGAACATCGACCACTCAGGTTCAATGCCCCCAACCTCCACAGGGATGCCAGAAAAGCTCCGCCGGAGGTGTGAGTTGAAGATCTTTCCGACGGAGGCCTCCTCCAGACGTTCCCAGTTCTCCTGCACTACCTGTTTGGGTTTTCCCGGTCTGTCCAGAGTCTTCCCCCACCCCCTGACCCAACTCACCACCAGATGGTGATCGGTTGACAGCTCCGCCCCTCTCTTTTCCCAAGTGTCCAAAACATGCGGTCTCAGGTCCAATGACAAGATCACAAAATCAATCATCGACCTTCGGCCTAGGGTGCTCTGGTACCACGTACCCTTATGAGCATCCTTATGTTCGAACATGTTGTTCGTTATAGATAATCCATGACTATCACAGAACTCTAACAACAAACGACCACTCGAGTACAGATCAGGGAGGCCGTTCCTCCCTATGACGCCTCTCCAGGTGTCTCCATCATTGCCCATGTGTGCGTTGAAGTCCCCCAGCAGAATTATGGAGTCCCCTACTGGAGCCTCATACAGGACTCCATTCAGGGTCTCCAAGAAGCCCAAGTACTCTGAACTGCTGTTCGGGGCATATGCACAAACAACAGTCAGAGATTCCCCCCCACAACCCGTAGGCATAGGGAGGCGACCCTCTCATCCACTGGGGTAAACTCCAACATAGCGGCACTCAGCCGGGGGCTTGTGAGTATCCCAGCCCCAGACCGGCGCCTCACACCCTGGGCAACTCCAGAGAAGAATAAAGTCCATCCCCTATCCAGGAGTACGGTTTCAGAACCGAGACTGTGAGTGGATGTAAGCCCCACCAGATCTAACTGATAGCGCTCCACCTCCCTCACAAGTTCCGGCTCCTTCCCCCACAGAGAGGTGACATTCCATGTCCCCAGAGCCAGCCCCTGCCGCCCAGGTTTGGTCCGTCGAGGCCCCCGGCCTTCACTGCCACCCATATGGCAGCGCACCCAACCCCAGCGGTTCCTCCCATGAGTGGTGGGCCCATAGGATGGAGAGGGGGGGTGCCATGTTGCTTTTTCGGCTTCCTCCGGGCAGTGTAACTCCTCCTCTTCCTCGGTTATACATAGGGTTGTTTTGAACCATTCTTAGTCTGGCTCCTCCCCTGAGACCCCTTTGCCATGGGAAACCCTACCAGGAGCACTAAGGCCCGGACAACACAGCCCTCAGATTCATAGGAACACACAAACCTCTCCACCACGATAAGGTGATGGCTCCCGGAGAGGCCTAGTTTGCATAATAACCATAAATAAAGCCTAATGGATAATCGATTTAACCGTACAAGTTAGAGATCAAACCTACTTTGCTTCACATGGTTTGGCTATCCCAACTTTAATGTCTTAAACTTCTTTTAATGTAAACAAGCTGGCAAGCCCACCACATTTACTGCAGTAAATATTTTTGTAGTTTCCTTTTTGTAGGCAAAAGGGATACAGTAGTTTAAGGACTGTAAAACTTTGTTAGGAATGGTTCCCAATTTAGGCAATTGGTACCGGAGGAAAATAAGGATGGGATGCGCTTTTCAGTTTTTTTCCCGGGAGGGGTTTATATTTTATATATTTAGTGCTGGGGAGGATCATTTGTTACAGGGTAGGGTCAATAGATTACACTGAGACACACATTGTTAAATGGTATGCACAGCAAATTCTGAATTTCTTTTGCCAGGAAGACCTGGTGTAATGTTGTAGTCTCATTTTAATACATTAATGATTTTCACTTCCCACCCTTGTTTCAATGTGTTCAGCCCATTACCTGTCATTCCTTAATTCAGCAAGCAACTGAGTTTACTTTAATCAAACAGGATCCGTCGACTTTCATTTTCTTCTGGCACCTATTTTGCACAGATCTAGTATCTGTTGCACATTATTTTTCATTTTCCATAACTGTGTGTGCTTTGAGAGGATTCATCCACACGCTATGCCATTTCACAAATGCAGAAACACATTGGAAAACTGCAGTGTGGGTATACTTCCGGTAAATAATTTCTCTAAACTGTTGAATGTCTTATCTAACATTTCAATTGATTCCTACATTTTCGCTCTAAAGTGCATGAAACAAAAAGCTTGTTCAATATTTCAGCAAAGTAAGAATTCTGTCGGAAATGCCTTTCATTAATGTTCCTTATACTTTTTCATGACTTTTAAACCAAACATAGCTTTATGTCGTGTAAGGAATATTCCATTCTCAGTTCTTAGTTGATTAACTAGAATACATTATTTTAGTGAACGAGATATGAATAATTATGGTCTTACTCATTTATCAAATATCAACATTATTCCAAATAAAATTATTGTGTGGAGTTTTTACACAAATCACTTAATCCAGTTCACCTTTGTAGTCTGAATAAACAGTGTGAAAAATAAAAAAATATGATCTGCATCGCAAACCTTAACCCACACAATATTTCCTAATCTTGTGGCTTGATTTTCCAAATTAAATTGTATAACAATCTGTCAAGAGTAGTACATGTTGACTTTTGCAAGAATGTAAAAAGATAAGAAGCTTGAGATAAACCTTCTGCCATTGACAGGAGAACTCTACTCTACAGAGATAAATCTCTTGCCAACCTAACATTTCTTCATGAATTCAATCACAGAATTTACATTGTCTTTAATCTCATTAACATTTTGAATTATAACATCTTCCACAGAATTTCACATATAGCCTACTAATACTCACTATATGTTTAAGAACTAAGATCATACATTTTACAATGTTCAGAACACAGTTGTATAAATAAGCTAATTGGGAAATCTTCATCTCTTTACCACATACAATAATTCAGTGAAATATACTGCTAGTAAAGTAAGTAAAGATGAACACTGCTGTTACCAACATTACATAGAGTTGTAATAGCTGTGATAAAAAAAAGTTTGTTGTACCACACATATCTGATCATTAACTCCCCTTAACTTAAAAACTGTAATTTTGTGATCCGTCAATATCTTCATGGCAGTGTTAATTTTGGCACACTATTTATTTAATCTTGTCTGTTTTAGTTAAATTTTTATCATTTGAATAATGATTTAGTCGAGTTATTGTCAAAAAGATGAAAACAGTGAGCTATTTTAATCAACAAAATGCCCCTATGTTTTAGTCACATTTTAGTCAAATCAAAGGTATTCACTCATTAACCTATAGTACTGTAAACATAGAACTGCCATGTACACAAACATAAATAGTGTTCTACCAACACACTTTCCTGCATAAACATTATTGGAGGATTCTATTCTCAAATTGGTGGAAGAACACATTTATAGTATCTCACATTTTTGTAAACATTTGATTATATCTTTTCATATGACAACACTGAAGAAATGACACTTTGCTACAATGTAAAGTAGTAAGTGTACAGTTTGTAGAACAGTGTAAATTTGCTTTCCCCTCAAAATAACACAACACACAGCCATTAATATCTAAACCGCTGGCAACAAAAGTGAGTACACCCCTAATTGTACTAAATATACTTCTCACCCCAGTGTCATGTGACTTGTTAGTGTTACAAGGTCTCAGGTGTGTTAAATGTGGTGTTATCGCTCTCACACTCCCTCATACTGGTCACTGGAAGTTCAACATGGCACCTCCTGGCAAAGAACTCTCTAAATTAAGAGTGCCTAGGCTATAAGAAGATTGCCAAGATCCTGACACTGAGGTAGAGCACGGTGGCTGAGACTATACAGCGGTTTAACAGGACAGGACAACAGAGGTTGTCTTTGGGAAATAGACATACGGTGAGGAGAACAAGTATTTGATACACTGCCGATTTTGCAGGTTTTCCTACTAACAAAGCATGTACAGGTCTATAATTTTTATCATAGGTACTCTTCAACTCTGAGTGAAGGAATCTAAAACAAAAATCCAGAAAATCACATTATATGATTTTAAGTAAATAATTTGCATTTTATTGCATGACATAAGTATTTGATACACCAGAAAAGCAGAACTTAATATTTGGTCCAGAAACCTTTGTTTGCAATTACAGAGATTATACGTTTCCTGTAGTTCTTGACCAGGTTTGCACACACTGCAGCAGGGATTTTGGCCCACTCCTCCATACAGACCTTCTCCAGATCCTTCAGGTTTCAGGGCTGTCGCTGGGCAATACAGACTTTCAGCTCCCTCCAAAGATTTTCTATTGGGTTCAGGTCTGGAGACTGGCTAGACCACTCCAGGACCTTGAGATGCTTCTTACAGAGCCACTCCTTAGTTGCCCTGGCTGTGCGTTTCAGGCCGTTGTCATGCTGGAAGACCCATCTTCAATGATCTTACTGAGGGAAGGAGGTTGTTGGCCAAGATCTCGCGATACATGGCCCCATCTATCCTCCCCACAATACGGTGCAGTTGTCCTGTCCCCTTTGCAGAAAAGCATCCCCAAAGAATGAAGTTTCCGCCTCCATGCTTCACGGTTGTGATGTTGTTCTTTCTTTCTCCAAACACGGCGAGTGGAGTTTAGAACAAAAAGCTAAATTTTTGTCTCATCAGACCACATGACCTTCTTCCATTCCTCCTCTGGATCATCCAGATGGTCATTGGCAAACTTCAGACGGGCCAGGACATGCGCTGGCTTGAGCAGGGGGACCTTGCGTGCGCTGCAGGATTTTAATCCATGACGGCGTAGTGTGTTACTAATGGTTTTCTTTGAGACTGTGGTCCCAGCACTATTCAGGTCATTGACCAGGTCCTGCCGTGTAGTTCTGGGCTGATCCCTCACCTTCCTCATGATCATTGATGCCCCACGAGGTGAGATCTTGCATGGAGCCCCAGACCGAGAGAGATTGACCGTCATCTTGAACTTGTTCCATTTTCTAATAATTGCGCCAACTGTTGTTGCCTTCTCACCAAGCTGCTTGCCAATTATCCTGTAGCCCATCCCAGCCTTGTGCAGGTCTACAATTTTATCCCTGATGTCCTTGCACAGCTCTCTGGTCTTGTCCATTGTGGAGAGATTGGCTTCTGTTTAATTGAGTGTGTGGACAGGTTTCTTTTATACAGGAAACAAGGTCAAACAGGTGCAGTTAATACAGGTAATGAGTGGAGAACAGGAGGGCTTCTTAAATAAAAACTAACAGGTCTGTGAGAGATGGACTTCTTACTGGTTGGTAGGCGATCAAATTCTTATGTCATGCAATAAAATGCTCATTAATTATTTAAAAAAACATACAATGTGATTTTCTGGATTTTTGTTTTGGATTCTGTCTCTCACAGTTGAAGTGTACCTTTGATAAAAACAGACCTCTACATGCTTTGTATTTAGGAAAACTTGCAAAATCGACAGTGTATCCAATACTTGTTCTCCCCACTGTAAAGGGCAAAAATGAATGCAAAAAAAGTTTATTTAAACAACTCTAAAGCACGAACATGTATTTATCTAATGAAATCAGTTACAACAGCGTTGACTGTAGTGATGTGCAGTTCACAAACGATTTGTTTGTTTTGAACATATCTTTTCAGAGTCTTCTGAACATGAGTGGGGATTAAGAATCTAAATGGTTTATGATAAACAATTTACACAAAAAAGATCCAGTAGCTCACATACAGTTGTGCTCAAAAATGTGCATACCCTTGGAGAATTGGTAATATACTGGTCATAAAATTTGAATATCATCAAAAAGTGGATTTATATCAGTAATTCCATTCAAAAAGTGAAACCTGTATATTATATTCATTCATTACACACAGACTGATTTATTTCAAATGTTTATTTCTTGTAATTGTGATGATTATAACTGACAACTAATGAAAATCCCAAATTCAGTATCTCCGAAAATTTGAATATTACTTAAGACCAATACAAAATTTTTTTTTTTTGAAATGTTGGCCAACTGAAAGGTATGAACATGAAAAGTATGAGCATATACAGCACTCAATACTTAGTTGGTGCTCCTTTTGCCTGAATAACTGCAGCAATGCGGCGTGGCATGGAGTTGATCTGTCTGTGGCACTGCTCAGGTGGCACTGCTCAGTCCAGGTAGCTCTGATTGTGGCCTTCAGCTCTTCTGCATTGTTGGGTCTGGCGTATCGCATCTTCCTCTTCACAATACCCCATAGATTTTCTGTAGGGTTAAGGTTGGGCGAGTTTGCTGGCCAATTAAGAACAGGGATACCATGGTCCTTAAACCAGGTACTGGTAGCTTTGGCACTGTGTGCAGGTGCCAAGTCCTGTAAATCTGCATCTCCATAAAGATGGTCAGCAGCAGGAAGCATGAAGTGCTCTAAAACTTCCTGGTAGACGACTGAGTTGACCTCAGAAAACACAGTGGACCAACACCAGCAAATGACATGGCACCCCAAACCATCACTGACTGTGGAAACTTTACACTGGACTTCAAGCAATGTGAATTCTGTGCATCTCCTCTCTTCCTCTAGACTCTGGGACCTTGATTTCCAAAGGAAATGCAAAATTTACTTTCATCAGAGAACATAACTCAGCAGCAGTCCAGTCCTTTTTGTCTTTAGCACAGGCGAGATGCTTCTGATGCTTGTCTTGTTCAAGAGTGGCTTGACACAAGGAATGCGACAGCTGAAACCCATATCTTGCATACGTCTGTGTGTGGTGGTTCTTGAAGCACTGACTCCAGCTGCAGTCCACTCTTTGTGAATCTCCCCCACATTTTTGAATGGGTTTTGTTTCACAATCCTCTCCAGGGTGCGGTTATCCCTATTGCTTGTACACTCTTTTCGACCACATATTTTCCTTCCTTTCGCCTCTCTATTAATGTGCTTGGACACAGAGCTCTGTGAACAGCCAGCCTCTTTAGCTATGACCTCTTGTGTCTTGCCCTCCTTGTGCAATGTTTCAATGGTCGTCTTTGGACAGCTGTCAAGTCAGCAGTCTTCCCCATGATTGTGTTGCCTACAGAACTAGACTGAGAGACCATTTAAAGGCCTTTTGCAGGTTTTGGGTTAATTAGTTGATTAGAGTGTGGCACCAGGTGTCTTCAATATTGAACCTTTTCACAATATTCACATTTTCTGAGATAATGAATTTGGGGTTTTCATTAGTTGTCAGTTATAATCATCAAAATTACAAGAAATAAACATTTGAAATATATCAGTCTGTGTGGAATGAATGTATACATTATACAAGTTTCACCTTTTGAATGGAATTACTGAAATAAATCAACTTTTTGATGATATTCTAATTTTATGACCAGCACCTGTATGTACCATTTGTAAAGAAAACATGAGTTTGCAGGCAAAACACGTCTCTTATTTCTTATGGGATTCATATTCAACTGTAGTTTATAACAGGCAGTAGTAAATGTAGGGTATAATGTGTCAGGTGGGAGGGACATCCGGTTTGTAGGTTGGGACTTCCTGTATGACGTGTGTTAGGGTGGGACTTCCTGATTGACGTGTGTTCAGGCGGGACTTCTGGAGTGACATATGCATGTCCGATGACTTTGTAATTTATGATTACATTGATGTGTCTGTGTTTGATGTTTTACTATGCCCAATGAGCAAACCAGACTAGTGTTAAAACAGGTGGGTTATGTTTGATGATTAACATATGGGCCTTAGGGTTCCGGAATGTTAAATTCCCAGGCAATAAATAAGTGTTATGTCAGCGGTGAGATGTTTGGTGTTTACCAAAAGGGTGCCAAGGGTCCACTGCCAAGTGGTACAACAGATGTAAACTTCCATGTTTTACAATGTGAGTGTAGCATTGGTGTTTTTCCCACGAGGACAGAATTGCATGTGGGGGACATGCTTTTTGTGAGATATAAAGAAGGGGTCAGGACTTAGGATTTGAAGCGTTTTAGCCCATGTTTTCATTTTAACAAGAGATGGGCCTTAAAATCAGATCTGCCCTGTAGTAATGGTCCCTTAATAACCACTATTACAAACTGTAGTATATGCAGGTTGAAAATCATCCCATGCTTCACGGTTTGTAGTCCAACACAGCACTACAGTAAACAAACATCGCATGAGCAATGCTATTATTTTGAAGGAACAGTCATAGCCTGGGCCAACCACTCATTACGCATAGGTGGATTTTGGTACAGGTGTATGTATCAGCATTTTTTGTAATAAAACTGGTTGTTTAAATCAGCATAAACTTTTAAGTTGCATTATATGTCAAAACATTACAAAGTTCCCCGAAGGTAGCATATAAATGTACATGAACAACAGTGAATCGTTGACGGGTCAGGATATGTTTTTTCAGGTAATTAAAACATTCGTAAAGGCGTCTTCTGAAATTGTACAACGGGGATCAACGCGAGATTGTTTTCCACACATTGGTATAAATGTTTAATAATAGGCAAGGTTGGTTAAAAAAACTGTAGTATTTGCGATTACCGGTTTGTGTTAGTATTGGCGTATGCTGTCACTTCCGGGTAAGATGTGCTGCATTCTCTTAATGAACAACTTGTGAAATCAGATTTTTGATTGCTGTATTATGGTCTTGTGTTTGTTAAATGTTGAACAGATAAATGGCGATATGGTGACAATAGCCAGCGTTTATATGTAAGCAGATGAGTTTATCGTTCATACATAAAATTATATGGCATGACATCAGGGCTGAGCCACGATAACTAACGAGAATGGCGTTTCTACAAGACAGGAAGTATCAATATATTTGGTTGTCAAACGTCAACAATCATCAGAACTAAAAGTTTTATCCAGAATTTTAATCATTGCAGCCTGTATAGTTCTAACACAATTTTAATCTAACATGAAGAACAATGACATGTAACCAATGACAAAGTTAGGAGGTGTGACCTGCTGGAGGCGCCCCGGCTGCAATGTAAAGACAGTATTTAACCCTGAAGCATCCACAGAAGTCAGCTGTTGTTTCAAGCACGGAGCATATCGTTTCTGTTGTAAGTACAAGTTATTTTATTTGAAGTAATTGATTTGAATTGTGTTGCAATAACAAACGCAAAAAAACTACACATTTGAACTTTTTAAGAATGTTTAAATACATTTTACAATTGCGCAATCCATGCATTTTTAGCTGGTTTATTGGAAAGGAGAATAACACACCAGGAGTCAGGTCAATTACTGTACCGCATATTCGGTTTTTACAAAAGCTTTTGGAGACAAAGTGTCGCCGCACAATGTCTAAACATGAACAGTCATAACAGCATTATTTATACTTCAAACACGCCTAAAAAGTGGGGGCGTTAAGGTAGCCAAGCAGTGTGCCATTGGTCCAATTTATGTTCTATACCTTATATGTGTAAATGCAGCACAAGCGTCATATTTGGGCTTTATGTCTTCAGCTTGAAGTTCCTCAGTATGTGTGTGCGTTGTCAATCTGTGTCCTGTTCCCTGTGTGTCTGAGACACACAAGCTAAATCTACTTCCTCTTCCTAGCAACCGCCTAAACAAGATTTCCTGTTTTTCTACTTGCAACTTTCAGCAGACATCCAACATTCTGCTTCAATGCTCACAACAGTTTAACAGCTTATACAGTCAATATATCCACAATTCCCCCTTTTGATCTCTCCCCAGAAAGATCACCCCTATTCGCCCAGCTCCAGTTCTCCCGGGTCGTGCTGTTCCATCCCCGGTGGCGGTCCTGGAGCCTTCTCAATGGCTGTAGAGATCACTCTCATGGCGAGCCCTCTCATGCATGGGATACAACAACACCCACAAGTAACCATTATAGCACAAAATGTAGCAAGCGATAAAAGAACAGACATTATCAAACCTTTCCACTGGCCGAACATCGAGGTCATCCATTCCTCCAGCGGATTATCTACCCCAGAATGCTCGTATGCGACCCCTTGACATAATCCAATTCGATACCCCCGCCCTCTTTCAGGCAGGCATCCTCTTTTTGTGTCATATGCCTTCTCGCTGGGGAATTGGAGACCCGATGCCAACCGGGGAAACCTGTAGCAACATACAACACTCATATCATTATTCCACCAATGCCCAGGTACCATTTCATTCTACTATCATCTCCCCAGACCTTTCTCTGTAACCCTGTCATCTTGGTACGAGTGGTAGGAGCCACTCAGTGTCCTAAACCTCTTTTTGTTACAGTATTCTTTTGGTTCCTTCCCCTAAAAGTCTATTCCCCTGGTGCCGTCCTTTGTCTCCTTCTCTCGCTCGTAGTCCCGCAGTATCCTGGGGTCCGCTCTGGGCACCGATCCGGCTGGTTTTGGTCCTTCTTCCGTCCACACTGGGGCGAGCTCCACCTTCCCAGTTTGGATGAGGTCTGTCAGTGATCTCCCTGGCTCCTGCGCTGGTGTACACTGGCTCCAATGGTACCATGTCTCTCCTTTGCCCCTCAGGCGGACCGCATGACTCGTTCTCTCCACCACCTGATGAGGACCCGTCCACCTTGGCTCCGACCACTTTCGTTTGATGACCTTCAGCAGCACCCACTCCGCCTGGGGCAGATTCTGGTCCAACAGGTGCAGGTTCCTCCGTTCTCCGACTCTGCAATTAATCGAAATACACTCTGTGATCTTTGGGCCACTTTTCCCCTTCCGGGACCGCAGCCCCCTGGCTGGTCCTGGAAACTGTCTCCCCGTCAGCAGCTCGTATGGGGTGAACCCAGTGGTCTGATTTAACGAGCATCGAATAGTCATGAGTGCCAGTGGCAGTGCATCCACCCAGTTCAATTTAGTTTGTGCACATATCTTAGCCAACTTGTTTTTTACATTTTGGTTCATCCTTTCTACCTTTCCCTGGGACTGTGGGTGGTATACAGTGCCAAAAGCATGTTTTATGCCCAATAAGCTCTCTACCTTCTGTAAATCACTGTTCTTAAAGTGAGTCCCATTGTCTGACCTGATTTTCTCTGGGAAGCCGTGTCTGGGAATGTACTGGTTCACTAAACACTTGATCACTGTCTGACTGTCCTCCCTTCTTGCCGTCCAGGCTTCTGGCCACCCCCGTACAGTTTCCCCCATGTCCGTGTAGTCTATCACTATCTCTTGTCCAGGTCTCGTCATCATGGGGAACGCCCCCATCTCAGGTTTAATCGTTGGTTTTGGATTGTGGTGAGTGCAGATGGTGCATGTCCTAGTGTAGTTGCGTACCATGTCTACCATAAACGGGTGCCACCAGTGGCACAAGTTTCTTAACATTTGAGCCGGCCCTACATCGCCCAACCCATGAGCTTCTGCAAATGTATCTCCTCACATGGCTGGTGGAAGTATTACTTTACCGTCTGGCCCTCTCCAGAGCCCTCTCGTCTCTGTTGCTCCTCTCTGTCGCCAAATTGTTTTCTCTTGTGGGGAAGCCCCCTTTTGATATCTCACTAGCTCTCACTAGCCTGCTCCCCACCCCACTTCCTCTTCTGCTCTTACCATCATTACTCGCGGAGTGTACCCTGCTGCCTGTTTCGCTGCTGTGTCTGCCGCTTGATTTCCCTGAGCTACTGCACTATTTGAGCTATCGTGTCCTTTGCATTTTATGATTGCTACCTTTTCGGGCAGGTCCAGGGCCTCGGCTAGTTCTCTCATCTCCGCCTCGTGTTTAATCGGTTTGCCCCCTGCTGTTCTAAACCCAGCTTTTAACCACTGTTCTAGCTCCACGTGCGCTGCGACTACCACGTATGCCGAATCTGTGTAAATGTTTACTCTCTTCCCCTTGGCCTGCCTGAGTGCCTCTATCACTGCTCTCACTTCTGTCCTTGGGGTGACTGCAGCCCCTGGAGCCTCTCTGTTTTTGCTGTGACTAGACCCTCTGGTGTTAGTTTCACTACCGCAAAGGCCGCCCTCAGCCCATCTTGTTCATGTCTGAAACAACACCCATCAGTGAAGAGCTCCTCTGCCCCTTGGAGGGGTTCTGCCTCCAGATTGGTTCGTGTCTTACTCTCCCTCACTACCTCTTGCGCGCACTCATGTGGTAGCCCTGTCCCCATCTGGTCTGCCATATTTATTCCCTCGTGTGTGAAAGTCAAATTTTGAGGCCGGAGAATTTTGCTTAGGTGTTGTTACCTGAGGGAAGTCATAGTGAATATCTGTGAATTTACAAATGCCACTACACTGTGTGTTGTAAATATCTGAAGTTGATGTCCCATTACTATGTGTGCGCATTTTTGAATGAGTCTCGGCACCCCCGCTGCATGCTCTGTGCAGGTGGGGTGCCTTTTTTCGGTTTTGTCAAATCCTACGCTTATGTACGTAAGGATGTTCCTATCTCCCCCTTTTTTCTGAAACAGGACCCCGTTCATGACTTGTCCTGTTTCAGAGACATCTAGAAAAAAGGGTTTTGTGTAGTCGGGAATTGCCAA
Organism: Esox lucius; assembly: GCF_011004845.1. Taxonomy (NCBI): domain Eukaryota; kingdom Metazoa; phylum Chordata; class Actinopteri; order Esociformes; family Esocidae; genus Esox; species Esox lucius. Next base: position 1,542,756 of record NC_047593.1, read on the forward strand.
ATCAGCTGCGGTGGCTAGTTGTCATTTCAGCAAAATGAAGGCCTGGTTGGCCGGGCAAATCCAATTGAGTGTGGCTTTAAGTTTACGCATTCCCTGCTCTTTAACTAGCGCTCTAAGTGGCCCTGTGAGCCCTGAGTAGTTTGGGATGTAATTGCGGCTGTACCCCGTGAGCCCCAAGAATGATAGCATTTCCTGAACTGTAGTGGGTTTGGGATGGTGGAGAATGGTTGTGCGGTGTGCCGGTGAAAGCCCCGCTCCCTTCTGCAAGATTACTCTGCCCAGAAAGGAGACCTGTGTTCTTACCAACTGTAGCTTATCTTTCGACACCTTGAACCCTTTCTCAGCCAGTCTGGTGAGGACCGTCATTGTAGCTTGGATGCAGGCGGCCACCGCAGCAGCTCATCTACGTACTGGACCAAAGTTACCCCTGTCGGCAGGCAGCATCCCTGCAGCGCTTCTCTCTGTACCTGGTTGAATATGCCAGGGGAAAGCGCGAACCCCTGTGGTAGTCTCGTGTATCGCCATTGTCGACCCTTACGTGTGAAAGAAAAGATGTCACGAAGTTCCTCTGCTAGTGGGAGACAGGAAAAAACATTAGCCAGGTCAATGCAGGTGAACCATTTTTGATCAGGGGTCAAATCAGTGAGTGCTACATACGGGTTAGGTACCGGTATGGTGGGTGTGAGTATAATGTCGTTAATGGCTCTGAGATAATGGGCCATACGGTATTTCCCTGTCCCTTTCTTTTCGACCGGGAGGATAGGCGTGTTCCACGCGGAACATGACTCCTCCAACACCCCTGTGGGCCACAAACCATTCAGTGTTACATCCAACCCTTCCTCCGCCTCTGGTTTGTGTGGGTAATGGGGCAGCCATATGGGGTCTCCCAGGCTGGACCACAGTAAGTCCGGCAACTCATTAAGTCTTGCCATGGCTACAGGGTGATCCATCTTTTCCCTCCCATGATCCCGGGTTATCTCCCTTCGTTCTAAATATACCCAATCAGTCCCTGGTGCCTCTCAGTCCCTGGTGTCTTACAGCTGGATGAGTACCATACGTTTGGCGCCTGAGTGGATGTCCAATCAGTGCATTCGACCGCCCTTTTAACCATGGGCCCCAGGTCTTTTGCTTGATGTTTAGGATGCAGGGCCAGTGACACATGCGGGACGAACTCCTCCGCCATCATGTACCACTGTTCCTGCTCGTCTGTCAACTGTACATCTGCCGCAACCCCTTCAGGGCCTACATATATGAAAATATATGACCTGCCACGTGTCCCCACACACTACATCCCCAAACCCCTCTCTATACACCTCATCGCCCTGTCGATCATAAAATAGGGTTACATGTGGGGGGTCTGGCGGAGGAAAGTACGGCTCAAGGAGGGAGATCCACGACCTCCACTTGAAGTACTGGGACAAAATGCCCTGTTTGTCTGGCTCTTCCGGTACCAATAGTCCCCAATATATTTCCGCTATTTCACCCTTTACCGGTTGTACCAAGTCCCTCCCGTCGACATTCAGGGACAGCATAGGGTCTGTCTTCCCCCGCTGTCCCCTCCCCTCCCTGTAGACCGTCATTCCTGGTCCCACCCTCCGTCATAAGAGAGTGGGTACAGGCCAGGTGCACTAGGTGGTGGGACGGCATGTGGGTTGGGAACTGGAGCTGCCCCTTGGTTTTGGTATCCTCTGCCTCTTCTGGTATTCTGTGGGAACTCCCTGGACCAGTGGTTCGGGTCCCCACACGTAAAACAGGCTCTGTATGGGACTGCGTATTGGCTGTGAACCAAATTGTGAACCTGTGGAGATCGTATTGGGACACTGGTTTAAATTCAGGAGGTCAGAGTAACAGTGTGTGAGTTAGAGTCTCACTGTAAGTCGGGTTAGAGGCCCGTTAATCGTTCTGGGGTTGACTAAAACAGATTCCTGAAGCCCCTCTGCCTCTACCCCGCCCCCTATCGTAACCTCCCCTCGGAGTCCCTGATCGATAGGGCGCGGTGAATGCCCCCCGGCCACCGTGAGGTTGGGGTGCCCATGTGGGAACAGGGTATAATTCGGGTGTGTCAGGTTCTACCGAGCCTAGGGCTGCCATCTGTCTGTGTTTCTTTTTCCCTTCATTGACCCTCACTTTGGCTTCGCCCAGCTGTAAGCGCAGCAGTTTTTCTTTCAGTTCATCTATCTGTTTCTCTTTCTCTGTCTCCTCATCTTTAGGCCTCTGTAAATGATGCACTATGTGTCTTTCCCATACGTGTGATTCACTGCCCGGCAAGTCAGGATTTTCCATCATTGCCTCTTTTATTTTCTCTGGAAGTCCCTCTAAGACCACCCTTCGAAACCACTCCTGCTGCAGACCTCCCTTCCCCGGGTGGTGCCCTGTGTGTTTGGCCCATGTGTCTTTACATGCATCTAAATACTGTCTAGGGTGTTGGTCTTTTTCCCAAGGTAACTTGGGTACCGGGACCCCAGCCGGCAAGGGGAAGAGGTCCCTCAAGGCTGCGGCTATGCGTCCGTCCATCTGACTGAAAGGGGTGTCGTCAGGGTTCCGCCTAGTGGCGGCCCCTTTTTCTATCTCAGTCATAGCCCGGGCGGACATGGTTCGGGCGGCTACTGCCCTCCAGTCCCCCAATGCCAACATTTGACCAGCTGTGAGTTTGTCAAATTGTGCCAACCATAGTCCACCTCCCTCTCCCATCAGGGGTAATTTATCTACCAGCACCTGTACGTCTCCCAGCCCCAGTGGTTAATACCGCGGTTCGCCGCCTCCCACTCTAAAGAGAGGCAGCTGAAACTGCTTGTGATCGCGTATACATTTTATTTTTAGTCTTCTGAGCCGATTCTACTGCGACATGGTGTTGTTTTTGTTCTGGTGGGGGTGAACACGGCAGAGGTTCTACATCTACGTTTCCCTTCCCCCAATCTCTACCACTGTCTGAGTCGGTGTCTTCGTCTGAGTCAGTCCATCTCCCTACTGCTTTCCCCGTAAGTATCACCCGTCCTCTATGTGAATTTCCCTTTTCCTGCTTATTTTTTGTCTTTCTCACTGTGTCACTCCCATCAGACCCCGACCCTGTGTCCTCACCTAACTTGCCTTTAGCACTGCCTGACCTTTTCTTCCTGATTCCTTTAACCTCACTCTGTTTGTTCACTTTCTTGCTCCTCTGCTGATACCTTCCGTACTCTCTCTCTGCCCTTGCCTTAAACGGTTTCACTTCCTCCTCAGTGTCTGTCTCGCTCTCTGACTCTGCCTTCCTACTCAACTTCCTCTTATCTTGCTTTCCTGTGAACTGAGGTACTGGCTCGCTGTTCTCTGTGTCTAGGCTCAACGTTCCTTGTTCTATGCGCAGCACTGGATACAGTGGTGCGGGCGGTGCGGTAGGCGACACCGGGTCGTCTTCATATGCTGGGGGTTTCCCTCTTGTCCCTAACCCTATCTCGATTCTTAGCCCAATCCTTCTCTTTATCCCACAAAATTACATGTAATGATCTCCTTTCATCCATCCTTAGTCCTGCCTCACTCACCACTTGTCGCAATTTCTCTTCTATCTTTCCCTTTTCTTTCTGAGTTGGGTCCATCCTGCCTACAACTGTCAGTACATTTGCCACCTGTATTCCCAATTTCTTCCATCCCCCGGAACCTGGACCCCACCCATTATCGTCCAATTCTCTCTCAAACTCCCCGTCCATTCTAAACTATTTGACTGTACTTCACGCTAAATATTTCGAGGTGCCCCTAAGTCCTCGGGCCTTTAACCCGACTGGTTGCCGAGACTCTAACTCGCTACCTCCACCATCCCCGTCGGGGAGTGGTGTGGGGTAGTCAACCCCAGAACGATTAACTGGCCTCTAACCCGACTTACAGTGAGACTCTAACTCACACACCGTTACTCTGACCTCCTGAATTTAAACCAGTGTCCCAATACGATCTCCACAGGTTCACAATTTGGTTCACAGCCAATACGCAGATTTAGATATAACAGGCTCTGTCTAACACTTCCCCGAGTTGGTTTATTGGAAAGGAGAATAAAACACCAGGAGTCAGGTCAATTACCGTACCGCATATTCGGTTTATTACAAAAGCTTTTGGAGACAAAGTGTCGCCGCACAATGTCTAAACATGAACAGTCATAACAGCATTATTTATACTTCAAACACGCCTAAAAAGTGGGGGCGTTAAGGTAGCCAAGCAGTGTGCCATTGGTCCAATTTATGTTCTATACCTTATGTGTAAATGCAGCACAAGCGTCATATTTGGGCTTTATGTCTTCAGCTTGAAGTTCCTCAGTATGTGTGTGCGTTGTCAATCTGTGTCCTGTTCCCTGTGTGTCTGAGACACACAAGCTAAATCTACTTCCTCTTCCTAGCAACCGCCTAAATAAGATTTCCTGTTTTTCTACTTGCAACTTTCAGCAGACATCCAACATTCTGCTTCAATGCTCACAACAGTTTAACAGCTTATACAGTCAATATATCCACAGCAGCTTGACAAGGAAAACATTGTTGTAAACAGTGCTAGGCAATCTTTGGCTAAATTGGCAATGAATAGTCTTTTGGGTAAGATGGGTGAGCGGACTAACCTTATGAACACAATGCTAATTACAGATCCAAAGGAGTTTAGCCACTACCTTTTTTCCAGTGAAATAGAAGTTGGTTATTTCTCTCTCATCTCAGACACAGTTGCCGTGGTACAATTGCGTTACACAAAACAGACACCAATCAAACCACGTAATGGCTGAATTTTTATTGCTGCGTTCACAACCGCTTATGCTAGACTCAAGTTATATTCACTCTTGGAGAAGTTGGATAGATGTGTACTCTACACAGACACTGATTCAGTGATCTTTGTCACACGCCATGGGGATTGAGTGACCCCACTAGGGCCATTCTTGGGTGACTTGACCGATGAGTTACCGGATGGTGACAGCATCGCTCAATTTGTTAGTGGCGGGCCAAAGACATACGGTTACAAAACTGTTAAAGGTCTGACCTGTCTCAAAGCAGAAGGCATTACACTCAACAGCTACAACAAAACCATTGTTAACTTGGAGACGCTGACACGACTGGTTGATAACATTGTACTGGGCGAGAGTGGTGATGATGATCATGTCCTTGCTAATGCAGACACAATTGCTAGAGATAAAAGAACATTCACATTGAAAAACCGAGTAGTGTCTAAGCATTTCAGAGTTGTGTACAACAAGCGTGTACTGCTCCCTGATTACAGCACAAGACCTTACGGGTTCTAAACCACATTCTAGGATGGATAGCGGTTTTGACCCGCGACTTCAACACCCGTTCAGCTGTGTTATTATTGGGCCCAGTAACTTGGGTAAAACATTTTTTTGAAGATGTTGTTGGATAATGGTGACATTGTTTTCTCCAAAGAAATTCAAAATATCGTCTGGGTTTATTCATGTTGGCCACCGCTGTATGACCAAATGTTGAAGGTGAGGGAGATTACTTTTATAGACGGTCTACCAACATCACTGTGTGATGACAATCTGCTACCGATTCAGAAAAACAACCTTTTAATTATTGACAATTTAAGTGCATCAGAGAGTTTGGAGATGGAGAGAGTTTTCACACAATATTCACACCGAGTGCAATTTACCTTGTCCAAAACATGTTTGTTAAAAGCAAATGTAGAAGAACTTAACTTGAACACAAACTACCTCATCTTGTTTAAAATCTCCCGCAACAATCAGCAGATTAGTATTTTAGGTAGACAGATATACCCTGGTATTTCTTGATTCTTCATGGAGAGTTTTAAAGATGCAACACATCTGCCTTTTGGTTATTTACTTATTGACTTTAAAACTACAACACCAGAAGACTACCGTCTGAGAACTGGGTTATTTTCAGGGGATTGGCCTGTCGTGTACGTTCCTAAGAAAGCTTGATCATGTCTAAACGCATTTGTGGAAATGTACAATTTTTAAAGATATTTAAGGCACCGGCAAGTCAACGAAAAGTTATTTTAGAGTCAGACCTTTATGTGTTGGAGTTTACCCCGGTGAACGAGAGGGTCGTTTCCCTGCGCCTACGGGTCGGGGATAGGTCTCTCACTGTTGTTTGTGCCTACGGGCCGAACGGCAGTGCAGAGTACCCGACCTTCTTGGAGTCTCTGGGAGGGGTGCTGGAAAGTGCTCCGACTGGGGACTCTATCGTTCTACTGGGGGACTTCAACGCCCACGTGGGCAACGACAGTGACACCTGGAGGGGCGTGATTGGGAGGAACGGCCCCCCTGATCTGAACCCGAGCGGTGTTCAGTTATTGGACTTCTGTGCTAGTCACAGTTTGTCCATTACGAACACCATGTTCAAGCATAAGGGTGTCCATCAGTGCACGTGGCACCAGGACACCCTAGGCCGCAGGTCGATGATCGACTTTGTTGTCGTTTCATCTGACCTGCGGCCACATGTCTTGGACACTCGGGTGAAGAGAGGGGCGGAGCTGTCAACTGATCACCACCTGGTTGTGAGTTGGATCCGATGGCGGGGGAGGAAGCTGGACAGACTCGGCAGGCCCAAGCGTACTGTAAGGGTCTGCTGGGAACGTCTGGCCGAGTCTCCTGTCAGAGAGATCTTTAACTCCCACCTCCGGCAGAGCTTTGACTGGATCTCGAGGGAGGCTGGAGATATTGAGTCCGAGTGGACCATGTTCTCCACCGCCATTGTCGAAGCGGCCGCTCGGAGCTGTGGCCGTAAGGTCTCCGGTGCCTGTCGAGGCGGCAATCCCCGAACCCGGTGGTGGACACCGGAAGTAAGGGATGCTGTCAAGCTGAAGAAGGAGTCCTATCAGGCCTGGTTGGCTTGTGGGACTCCAGAGGCAGCTGACGGGTACCGACAGGCCAAGCGGACTGCAGCCCGGGTGGTTGTGGAGGCAAAAACTCGGGCCTGGGAGGAGTTCGGTGAGGCCATGGAGAAGGACTATCGGCTGGCCTCGAAGAGATTCTGGCAAACCATCCGGCGCCTCAGGAGAGGGAAACAGTGCCCTACCAACGCTGTTTACAGTAGAGGTGGGCAGCTGTTGACCTCAACTGGGGATGTCGTCGGGCGGTGGAAGGAGTACTTCGAGGATCTCCTCAATCCCGCCGTCACGTCTTCCATTGAGGAAGCAGAGGATGAGGGCTCAGAGGTGGACTCGTCCATCACCCGGGCTGAAGTCACCGAGGTGGTTAAGAAACTCCTCGGTGGCAAGGCACCGGGGGTGGATGAGATCCGCCCTGAGTACCTCAAGTCTCTGGATGTTGTGGGGCTGTCTTGGCTGACACGCCTGTGCAACATCGCGTGGCAGTCGGGGACAGTGCCTCTGGGATGGCAGACCGGGGTGGTGGTCCCTCTTTATAAGAAGGGGGACCGGAGGGTGTGTTCCAACTATAGGGGGATCACACTTCTCAGCCTCCCCGGGAAAGTCTATGCCAGGGTTCTGGAGAGGAGAATACGGCCGATAGTAGAACCTCGGATTCAGGAGGAACAGTGTGGTTTTCGTCCAGGTCGTGGAACACTGGACCAGCTCTATACCCTCTACAGGGTGGTGGAGGGTTCATGGGAGTTTGCCCAACCAGTCCACATGTGTTTTGTGGATTTGGAGAAGGCATTCGACTGTGTCCCTCGCGGCATCCTGTGGAGAGTGCTTCGGGAATATGGGGTCCTGGGTCCTTTGCTAAGGGCTGTCAGGTCCCTGTACGACCGAAGCAGGAGCTTGGTCCGCATTGCCGGCAGTAAGTCAGACTTGTTCCCTGTGCATGTTGGACTCCGGCAGGGCTGCCCTTTGTCACCGGTTCTGTTCGTAATTTTTATGGACAGAATTTCTAGGCGCAGCCAGGGGCCGGAGGGTGTCAGGTTTGGGGACCACACGATTTCGTCTCTGCTCTTTGCGGATGATGTTGTCGTGTTGGCCCCTTCAAGCCAGGACCTTCAGCATGCACTTGGACGGTTTGCAGCCGAGTGTGAAGCGGTGGGGATGAAAATCAGTACCTCCAAATCCGAGGCCATGGTCCTCAGTCGGAAAAGGGTGGCTTGCCCACTTCAGGTTGGTGGAGAGTGCCTGCCTTAAGTGGAGGAGTTTAAGTATCTAGGGGTCCTGTTCACGAGTGAGGGAAGGATGGAACGGGAGATTGACAGACGGATCGGTGCAGCTTCTGCAGTAATGCGGTCGATGTATCGGTCTGTCGTGGTGAAGAAAGAGCTGAGCCGCAAGGCGAAGCTCTCGATTTACCGGTCAATCTACGTTCCTACTCTCACCTATGGTCATGAGCTTTGGGTCATGACCGAAAGGACAAGATCCCGGATACAGGCGGCCGAAATGAGCTTTCTCCGCAGGGTGGCTGGGCGATCCCTTAGAGATAGGGTGAGAAGCTCGGTCACCCGGGAGGAGCTCAGAGTAGAGCCGCTGCTCCTCCACATCGAGAGGGGTCAGCTGAGGTGGCTTGGGCATCTGTTTCGGATGCCTCCGGAACGCCTTCCTGGGAAGGTGTTCCGGTCCCGTCCCACCGGGAAGAGACCCCGGGGAAGACCTAGGACACGCTGGAGGGACTATGTCTCCCGGCTGGCCTGGGAACGCCTCGGTGTCCCCCCGGAAGAGCTGGAGGAAGTGTCTGGGGAGAGGGAAGTCTGGGCATCCCTGCTTAGACTGCTGCCCCCGCGACCCGGCCCCGGATAAGCGGAAGATGATGCTATGCTATGCTATGCTATGCCTCCACCGACTTCTATCACTCTCTGAAATAGCACTTAATCTAAGGTGCGGAAATATACCCTTAACAGAATCGCAGCTCCGAAAAGTAAAGAGACAAAAAAACACAATTATATACATGTCTAGAAAGAACACTTCAGTCGCAAGGAAAAGAAAAACCATCAACCAGTCTGGGGGTTTTCTACAACCTACTTGCAGTTCCGTTCCTAACCATTCTAATTGCATCGTGACAGGGTTAAACAACATGGATAATGCTCAGAAATGTTTTCTGGTGCCACAACATCAGTTAGAAAAACTGCGAGAATCCAAAACGACTAGCAACGATGTAAGACAATCTGTTGAAAATGATTTGGACTCATCGATTCGCAATATACTGTTGAAGCCTGATATGGATTTACATGAGAAAATACAAATACACTGACTTTAAGTCTACCCGGGTCTGAGACTGGGTCTGATGTATTAAACGTGACTGAGACTAAGCAAACTGTGGATCGAAATGTTAACCTTGTTGATGACATTTTGGATTATGTGCCTGCGAGGCATAGAAAGAATGTTGAATATATTTTTAATAGAATGCACAGGTCTAAAGATTTGACTTCATGGAATTCAAATGGTGAATTCATTTTCAAAGGAGAGATAATCAAAGGCTTGCAGCTGTTGGATCTTGTTAAAAGTGTGACAGCAACCAATACAATTGATGATGATAGAAGACTGTTGGGATGGGGGTTGTTTTTAGAGGCCATGGCATGTCTCAACATGCCTTTTACAACTATTCCAAATGCGCTTGTAAGGCGTAAAATCTATTTGTATAAACAAACGTCTGGCGACACAATGGATGATTTAGCCACTCCCCCAGCAACTGGTTTTCAACCAGCCAAAGCTTTCTTTGTACCCCCTACCAAAGGACCCCACAAAATGGCTTCCATTTTAATGTGTTTTTATTTTATGCTTTTTTATAATTTGATTCATTGTCAAAGTGTATGTTTTACTTTGTATGAAAAATACTATGTAAACATTGATGTGGTTTTACAAATGGTTTAATTTTTGAATAATAAAGTTGACATACACATGATTTGCTTCTCTATTTCTTCAACAACTATGACACAAATTAAACGATTCACAAGATTGAGCATGTTGTATGCAATTAAATAATAATAATAATAACTTATACTTATTTAGCGCCTTTCATAATACCCAAGGTCACTAACAAATGAGGGGGGAGGGTGGACTTTAATAAAATACTTATTAAAAAGAAAGGTTTTAAGGTGGTTTTTGAATATGGGCAATGATGGGGCAGAGCGGATGTGGAGTGGTATACTGTTCCACAATTTTGGAGCATTGGCAGAGAAAGCCCTGTCTCCAAAAGTCTGCAGCCTGGTACGGGGATGTCCAGTAGGTCTTTGTCAGAAGACCGCAAGGAACGTGACTTTGTGTAGGGGTGGAGTAGTTCTGTGAGGTATTTAGGTGAAAGTCCATGGAGAGATTTGTAGGTAAGCAGGAGGATCTTATAGATGATGCGAGACTTGACTGGCAACCAGTGGAGCTGTTTGAAAATGGGAGTAATATGCTGCCAGGGCTTTGTGGGGGTTAGAACCCTGGCAGCAGAGTTCTGGACATACTGGAGTCTGCTGAGGGTCTTGGTGGGCAGTCCGGACAGGACACCATAGAAGTAATCCAGACGGGAGGTGATAAATGCATGGTTGAGTGTCTTGGTTACTGAATGTGTGAGTGAAGTATCGTGAAATATTTCTGATGTGGTAGAAGGCAGACTTGGTGATTCTGTTGATGTGGGACTGGAAGGAGAGAGTGGAGTCAAGGATGACACCCAAGTTGCGCACCTCCGATGACGGGGAAATGAATGCACAGGTCTCCTGAGCAGTGGTGCAAGAGCCAGTGGTGCAAGAGTTCTGTCTTGTTACTGTTGAGTTTGAGTAGGTTTGTGGTCATCCATGATTTGAGTTCCTGCAGGCAGTTGACAAGTTGTGTGGGTGGAAGCTGGGAGGAGGGGTTTGTGCTGATATAAAGCTGGGTGTCATCAGTGTTGCAGTGGAAATTAAGTCCAATATGACCAAGGGCATAGGACCAAGCACAGAGCCCTGGGGCACGCCATGGTTGGCGGGTGCTGAATCAGAGTTGGAGCCATTTAGGGTGATGAAATGTTTTCAGTTAGTGAGATAGGATCAAAACCAGGACAGTGCTGTGCCACTGAGGCCAATGAGATTAGCTTATCACAACTTACTCTGGTACATCTTAGCTACAAACTTTGAGACTAGGGCATAATTTTCTTGTAAATCATCAACAAAAAAAGACATAGCATCTTTATAACTCAAACCTTTTGTCATTAGATAGAACACAAAATGTTGTCCACACGTGGTTGAAACCAGGTCCTGTACTTGTTTTGAACTGTATTCCACATTCTCACAGGTTTGCAGAAAGGCATTGATTGACTTGGAAAAATCAATAAATTTCCAAAACTGACATAAAACCTTCCAATACCATTGTCCGTTATGTAATTAGCCAGCCAATGCTCCCCGGTGTGATTGCTCAGGTTTGTATTAACAGTCATCATTGATGCAGCATCTTAGACTGGTCCCTTAGGTAGTTGGTCACATGCCAGCACACCATAGAATATTTTTTTTTTCATCATCTTTCGCTTATCCGGGGCCGGGTCACGGGGGCAGCAGTCTAAGCAGAGATGCCCAGACTTACCTCTCCCCAGACACTTCCTCCAGCTCTTCCAGGGGGACACCGAGGCGTTCCCAGGCCAGCCGGGAGACATAGTCCCTCCAGTGTGTCCTAGGTCTTCCCCGGGTCTCCGACCGGTGAGACGGGACCGGAACACCTTCCCAGGAAGGCGTTCGGGAGGCATCCGAAACAGATGCCCAAGCTACCTCAGCTGACCCCTCTCGATGTGGAGGAGCAGCGGCTCTACTCTGAGCTCCTCCCGGGTGACCGAGCTTCTCACCCTATCTCTAAGGGATCGCCCAGCCACCCTGCGGAGAAAGCTCATTTCGGCTGCCTGTATCCGGGATCTTGTCCTTTCGGTCATGACCCAAAGCTCATGACCATAGGTGAGAGTAGGAACGTAGATTGACCGGTAAATCGAGAGCTTCGCCTTGCGGCTCAGCTCTTTCTTCACCACGACAGACCGATACATCGACCGCATTACTGCAGAAGCTGCACCGATCCGTCTGTCAATCTCCCGTTCCATCCTTCCCTCACTCGTGAACAGGACCCCTAGATACTTAAACCCCTCCACTTGAGGCAGGCACTCTCCTCCAACCTGAAATGGGCAAGCCACCCTTTTCCGACTGAGGACCATGGCCTCGGATTTGGAGGTACTGATTTTCATCCCCACCGCTTCACACTCGGCTGCAAACCGTCCAAGTGCATGCTGAAGGTCCTGGCTTGAAGGGGCCAACACGACAACATCATCCGCAAAGAGCAGAGACGAAATCGTGTGGTCCCCAAACCTGACACCCTCCGGCCCCTGGCTGCGCCTAGAAATTCTGTCCATAAAAATTACGAACAGAACCGGTGACAAAGGGCAGCCCTGCCGGAGTCCAACATGCACAGGGAACAAGTCTGACTTACTGCCGGCAATGCGGACCAAGCTCCTGCTTCGGTCGTACAGGGACCTGACAGCCCTTAGCAAAGGACCCAGGACCCCATATTCCCGAAGCACTCTCCACAGGATGCCGCGAGGGACACAGTCGAATGCCTTCTCCAAATCCACAAAACACATGTGGACTGGTTGGGCAAACTCCCATGAACCCTCCATCACCCTGTAGAGGGTATAGAGCTGGTCCAGTGTTCCACGGCCTGAACGAAAACCACACTGTTCCTCCTGAATCCGAGGTTCTACTATCGGCCGTATTCTCCTCTCCAGAACCCTGGCATAGACTTTCCCGGGGAGGCTGAGAAGTGTGATCCCCCTATAGTTGGAACACACCCTCCGGTCCCCCTTCTTAAAAAGAGGGACCACCACCCCGGTCTGCCATCCCAGAGGCACTGTCCCCGACTGCCACGCGATGTTGCACAGGCGTGTCAACCAAGACAGCCCCACAACATCCAGAGACTTGAGGTACTCAGGGCGGATCTCATCCACCCCCGGTGCCTTGCCACCGAGGAGTTTCTTAACCACCTCGGTGACTTCAGCCCGGGTGATGGACGAGTCCACCTCTGAGCCCTCATCCTCTGCTTCCTCAATGGAAGACGTGACGGCGGGATTGAGGAGATCCTCGAAGTACTCCTTCCACCGCCCGACGACATCCCCAGTTGAGGTCAACAGCTGCCCACCTCTACTGTAAACAGCGTTGGTAGGGCACTGTTTCCCTCTCCTGAGGCGCCGGATGGTTTGCCAGAATCTCTTCGAGGCCAGCCGATAGTCCTTCTCCATGGCCTCACCGAACTCCTCCCAGGCCCAAGTTTTTGCCTCCACAACCACCCAGGCTGCAGTCCGCTTGGCCTGTCGGTACCCGTCAGCTGCCTCAGGAGTCCCACAAGCCAACCAGGCCTGATAGGACTCCTTCTTCAGCTTGACGGCATCCCTTACTTCCAGTGTCCAACAGCGGGTTCGGGGATTGCCGCCTCGACAGGCACCGGAGACCTTACGGCCACAGCTCCAAGCGGCCGCTTCGACAATGGCGGTGGAGAACATGGTCCACTCGGACTCAATAACTCCAGCCTCCCTCGGGATCCAGATCTTTAACTCTGCCGGAGGTGGGAGTTAAAGATCTCTCTGACAGGAGACTCAGCCAGACGTTCCCAGCAGACCCTTACAGTACGCTTGGGCCTGCCGAGTCTGTCCAGCTTCCTCCCCCGCCATTGGATCCAACTCACAACCAGGTGGTGATCAGTTGACCGCTCGGGTTCAGATCAGGGGGGCCGTTCCTCCCAATCACGCCCCTCACTGTCGTTGCCCACGTGGGCGTTGAAGTCCCCCAGTAGAACGGTAGAGTCCCCAGTCGGAGCACTTTCCAGCACCCCTCCCAGAGACTCCAAGAAGGTCGGGTACTCTACACTGCCGTTCGGCCCGTAGGCACAAACAACAGTGAGAGACCTATCCCCGACCCGTAGGTGCAGGGAAACGACCCTCTCGTTCACCGGGGTAAACTCCAACACATGGCGGCAGAGCTGGGGAGCTATAAGCAAACCCACACCAGCCCGCCGCCTCTCACCATGGGCAACTCCAGAGTGGTGAAGAGTCCATCCTCTCTCAAGAAGTGTGGTTCCAGAGCCCAAGCCGTGCGTAGAGGTGATCCCGACTACCTCTAGTCGGAACCTCTCAACCTCACGCACGATCTCAGGCTCCTTCCCCGCCAGCGAGGTGACATTCCATAGTCGACATCCGCGATACCGCGGACAGTGCTCATTTGCATAAAATGGATTCGCCATAATCGTCCGCTTCCAATGGTATATTATTTGTAGCCACTTTCCTGATGTATAATTGGGGTTTTCCGTGTATAATATGGGTTGTATAGTTTGGGTTGCTATGATAACGTTTCACCAGGCAACGACATTGCCAATGCATCTTAGAAAGGCTCATTTGTAGACAAGGATAGATATTATACGCATGTACATCACTATATATGATGTTTTGAACCATAATACATCGTTTGTATTATATATAAGATATACAAATTAATATTTAGTCAAAATAGTATGGGGATGTTCTTGAGTTTTTGGGAAGAAGTTGGTTGTATCTGATATTAAAGGCATGAAATTTGATATTAAAGGCATGAAAGTATGAGGAAATACCATTGACACAAAATCTCATAATGCATTAAAAAAAAAATCTTGATGCTGAATGGCAGAAATGTTTTCCGAAAACAATTTTTTTCCTTTCAAACAGATGTTTTATAAATAGTGACCCAGAAGTCTGTTTTTATGTGTTTTTATTGTAGCCAGAGGGGTTGCTATTACCAGGATACATCATAATAGGTTGTATCTGTTACAGAAATGAATCAAGGACCCAAAATGTCCCAGTAGTGAAATCCGGCCGAAAGCCCCATAGGCTACCAAGGGTTAAGGTGGCAGTTCAAGGAGAGGTCAATTATAAACATTTTATTAAAACAAATAAAAACAATAAAAATACTATTACAAACAACTACAGTACCACCACTGCTATCTGAACATTCTGTTTTTAAATATATTTATATATATTTATTTTAAATTGTAAGCAATTTGTAAGTTCATCTGTATATCCAAATGTTTTTTTTGCTGGTCCGGTGTGCTGTCCATGTACGCCATTTGAAATTCTGTATAACCACAGCTTGGTATAGAGGGGTAGTCCCAAAGTCTTAGAGGAGATCTTGCCCTGTATAGATAAGTTCAGTGAAACAATGTTGTTTAGTATACAATTACTGGACTTGTCACTGACAATAACAAAAACAACTGTGAGCATAACTATTTTTATAATTTACCATTGTCTGCTCAAGTTTTATGGAAATCATATTTCATACATCCTATTATGATGACACCAGTTTGTGCAAATGTTGTAAAAAACACTTTGTTGTTGAATACATAACAGAAACATCTTTAATTGCCTTATGTGCTGGTCATACAAAGGGCTGGATTCAAACACACTCATCTGAAATCACAGGCTGTTTCAATTTGTGTGAATTTCATCACAGCAACTCATAATGTGACTGAAGTGTATGTGTGGCCCCCAGGTGCCTGTATGCGCTCCTGACAACATCTGGGCATGCTCCTGATTAAACAGCAGAAGGTGTCCTGGGGGATCTCCTCCCAGACCTGGATCAGGGCATCATTGAGCTCCTGGACAGTCTGTGGCATTACTTGTTGTCAGGCATATTGTAACCAGGCTTTTTTGTGGCAATGGCGTGGTAAAGGGTGCTTTCTGGCAATTCGACCATGTAGCTCATTTTTGTTCAAGTATCGTTGTATTGTGTTACTTGAAACAGCCACACCATCTTTTTTCAGAGCAGCCTGTATTTCTCCTGAGGTTACCTGTGGATTCTTCTTTGTATCCCAAACAATTCATCTGGCAGTTTTGGCTGAAATCTCTCTTGGTCTACCTGACCTTGGCTTGGTATCAAGAGATCCCCGAATTTTCCACTTTTTAATAAGTGATTCAACAGTACTGACTGGCATTTTCTTTGGATATCTTTTTATATCCTTTTCAATCTTTATAAAGTTCTATTACCATGTTACTCAGGTCTTTTGAGAGTTCCTTTCTGCTCCCCATGGCTCAGTATCTAACCTGCTCAGTGCGTCCACGTGAGAGCTAATAAACTCATTGACTATTGATACACAGACACTAATTGCAATTTAAAAAGCCACAGGTGTGGGAAATTCACCTTTAATTGCCATTTTCACCTGTGTGTCACCTTGTGTTTGTAACAAGGCCAAACATTCAAATGGCATATATTGTTCTTTGTTAATGTTAACAAAGGCAGTTATACATGTAAGTAATAATGTAAGTAAATGTATTAGTTTAATTGTATTAACATTTACTATGTTCATTTAATAAGTGAGTGTTCATGTTTATTTCTGTTGAAGTAAACATCTATACATACAATAACTAAAGATTGTAATTTACCTAGCTTTTTTAAGACTGTGCATTTTACTTGCTCATATTCCAGCATCACATCTTCCTCTTAAGAACAGGTTGAGAACAGAAGACAAACTTAAATGTACTCATCATTGAGATATTTCTATACCTTATAAATGCTTGTGTGCACATACGATACAATAAATAAATAGTCCGGAAATATTTACTAAATGTACTTCATACAAGACCATTATGGTATATTAGAAACCAACAGCAATGAGGTCATGATCTCAGTAATTATAAAAAATATATGTATATCTATAGGCCTAAAAATGTTTCTAATAAAAAACTATTGGCGCTATACAACTGTATCACTAGGAGTTGAAACATCTGTGCGCAATGCATATGTCTATGTTGATTGGATAGCTGCTCAAGTTTACAGCCGGCCCGGGACCAAGCATTCCAGCCACACTCCAACGTTGAACTGACCTGTCATGAAGCAAGGTATGTAACTACGACAGCTAACAATCATGAATTAAGTAACCCAGGGTGTTTGCTATAAACTAACTATATAATATTAGTTTTGAATAAATGCTCTGTAGTTTTGAGTAAATGCTCTGTAAAGACCATAAAGGAGGCCCCATCTCCTCAGAACAAGTCTGAGCTACAGTCATTTCTAGGGTTGCTCAATTTATGCAGCTGTTTTCTACCTGGTAAAACTACTGGGTTGGAATCTTTGCATAACCTACTGGACCAGGCAGCTCCTTGGAGCTGGACAGACACTCATGAGATGGTCTATTAAAAGGCTTAAGCAGCTGCTGCAAGCGGGGGGAGTGCTCATTCACTAAACTCCTGGTGCTTGTGTGTGATGCTTCCACGTATGTGCTTGGGGCCTTATTGAGCCATCTGGAACCAGATGGCCATGAAGCACCTGTTGTTGTGCCTCAAGAACCTTCGCTGCTTCTGAGAGAAACTATTCACAACTGGACAAGGAGGCCCTGGCAATAGGTTTTGCTGTTAAGAAGTTTAATCAGTACATCTTGGGTTGTCATTTTGTGGTTTACAATCACCATAAGCCTTTGCTGGGTTTGCTCCACCATTCAAACCCCATGCCCCAGATTTTCGCTCCTTGAATGGTCAGGTGGAGCCTAATGCTTGGGGCCCACAGTTATGAGCTCTGCTACCGTCCAGGAAGGCAGCTAGCGAATGCAGATGCCCTTAGCCACCTTCCACTTCCTATCTCCTTGGCTGATACACCTCTGCTGTTGGAGGTAATGCTGTTGAAAGTTGGGTTGTACTGACTGTCTTGGTAAGGGGGTCCTTTCGGTATTACATGATGTGCATCCTGGAATAGTGAGGATGAAGGCATTGGCAAGAAGCTGTGTGATGGCCAAGAAATTACATGGAAGTTGAAACGGTGTTGTGCAACTGTGCAACCTTTCAGACGTGATGTCATGCTCCACCTAGAGAAGCCTTGCATCAATAGGAGTGGACAACAAAGAAATGGTTTTTTCTTCATTTGGACTTTGTGGATTCCCACTCAAAGTGGAAGGAAGTTGCCACAGTCAGCTCCATGTCCTCTGCTGTAGTAATAAGCACCTTGTGGCTGCTCTTTGCCAATCATGGATAGTCTGATATTATTGTTTCCGATAATGGAGCAGTATTCACATCCTCTGAGTTCAAAGAGTTTGCAAGGCGGAGTGGCATATGTCAAGTTACTAGTGCACCCTATTACCTATCCTCTAATGGACAAGTTTAACACATGGTACAACGAAGGCCCTAAATGTGACATTGTAACCAAAGTCACTGGGCCTGTCTCCAACAGGGCCAGGACGCCTGATGAACAAATGCATCAGCGTAACGTAGTTCAGCTATGAAGGCGCAGCTTCTTTTTACTGCGTCCTTTCCACCTGACCTTGAGGCCTTGGGTACCGAATCGTTAGAGGTAGGGGCAACACCCCAGCAAATCTCCTGCTCACATCTGGTGAGTCAACTATGGTCCCCTCCGGACCACCACGGCAGCGCACCTTTATTAACATTGTAAACTAAACATTCCTGATATGTTCCATGATACAAAGTCTTACTCCACTACACTTCTGACTTATCACTTTACTATTCAGTGTTTAGGCCTACATGCAATACCTGTGTATGTCACCCACTACACCACTTTCTGGTTAATTCTTTGTCAGGGAGTCTTCCAGTTGCATTACACATATTTGACCAGCAGATGTTGCCAGCATATGATGTTTCCGTTGGCTCAGAGTTTTGGAAAGCTCTGTTTCTCCCATCATGACCATATACAAGACACCCATAATCGATGTAATACCTAATCAAACAACATATAAATACTTAAGAACGACATCTAAAGTCCCCAATCATAACGTACGATTGTCCTCATAAGATCTAACATTCTTTTTTGTCTCCAAATAACTGTGGGATCTTCTTCTTTAGGATTCTGTTGGCAGATTGCAGTCAACATTATAGTGCACATACCGCCACCTACTGTTCTGGAGTGTGGGGTCAATCACGACAACCTACACATTCTCCTGCCTAAAGCGGTCCCCCTAATAAAATATAATAGTTCCCTACAGACCTCACCACTTCCATCTTCTTCTTCCAGAAAACCATCCAAACCCCATCTCTGTCCCACCCTCCTTAGGCTGTCGAACAATCTCTCCCTCCCTCGCATTGTACCACTCACAGCACAATACATGCTCTATCCTCCCCACCAAACATGTATCACACAACTCATTTCCATGCTTCTCTATCAATTTCAATGAAGAATTCAGTCCTGTATGACCAAATCTTCCCAGTACCACTTCCTCTCCTCTGTTTCTAGCACAACCGTTATTCACTACGTCTGTTACATTCTTCTTAACATTGAAGTAAAATCTTCGTTTACCATAAGTTTTCCATATCCTTTTCCATCTATCTAAACCTTTTTTCTGAATCAATGTTTTAATTTCCCTTCTACTCAACTTATTATCAAAATCTACTCCTGTTTCTTTTGCTATTAAATCCACCTTGTCATTTCCCTTTACTCCGACATGAGCAGGAACCCAAACTGGACAACTACCCCACTTGTCTGTATTCCCATCAACATTGTCATTATTTCTTCCAAAAGATCTTCCCCTCCTGACTTTCCAGACCATAAACTACTTAACACCACTGTGAGACCTCCCTGAAATAATGTGAAACACATTCATTGCTCACAGATGGACTACATTAATGTAATTACATGACTTCTAAAGACAATTGGTTGTATCACACCTTCCCAGTGCTTTCAGACAGGAAACAGAGTAGAGTAGAATTAAGCCCCATTTTTACAGTGACTTTATATAGTGAACCTTGTAAATTAAAACAATGTTTCCCTACTCCGGCCATAGAGAACCCCCAAATGGTACACATTTTTACTGTAGTCCTGAAAAAACACACACTATTAAACTTCATTACCTATCAGGGCCTCAAGGATCAGGGCTTCAACAAAACGTTCTTTTGTTAGTATTGCTTTACGACCAGAGTTGGGAACCACTTGATTGAGGTAGGAAAATGACCAATGGTAGAATGATAGTAAGAATAATTGGGCAAGTTGTCAAGTAATTTATTGTATGTTCCTTTTTTCGTCACCAGATGGAGAAGTTGATCAACAAAATGTTTCTGTTCCAGCCTCATGACCAGTGGTTCCAGAAAATTAGAGGTGAGTCAGCATTGGTATTTGAGCAGATTTTCGTGAAGCAATTTGGAAACAGTTTTTGTGGGTGTGTCTGTCTGTCTTTGTGCACAGGACTGTGTGTGTTTATTTATATATATATATATGTGTGTATATATATATGTGTGTGTCACCCATGCATGAACATGACAATTACCTCTCTACGAGCAGACTTCTGCCCTGTATACTCTGCCCTCTGCTTCTGGCTCCAGGCACTTACAGAAGCACTGATAGACAGAGTCATTGACTATCTAATTATTGTAGCATCAGTGCTCATCCCCTGGCACCCGGATACAATGTGAAAATCGTTATGCAATACAAAAAAACACATTTCAGCTATCTCCTACACTCATCAATATCCCTACACTTTCAACTCTGCTAATACATTGTCGATCTTTCCTCCATGTTCTATCTTTTCAGCATTTTTGCTGGAATGAAAAAAGAAACTGTCGGAGTTAAAAGAGATCAAGATTAAGCAGGGATAAATTTAGTACTGGGCAATCATACACTGCTCAAAAAAATTAAGGGAACACTTAAATCACACATTGGGTCTCAATGAACAAAATATATTAAAGATAATTTTTTTTACTGTATGTTGTGTAATTTGTTTAGAACAAAACGACGTAACAACGGTCAATGGAAACCAAAATCAACAACCAATTGGGGGCTGGATTCAAACTCACCGAAAATCAAAGTGAAATTGAAATCACAGGCTGTTCCAACTTGCGTGAATTTCGTCACGGAAACTCATGCTGTGATTCAGTATTGTGCATGCCCCTCATGTGCCATATGCACTTCCCGACAACGTCTGGGCATGCTCCTGATGAGACAGCAGATGATGTCCTAAGGCACAGGTGTCAAACCGGTTCCACGGAGGGCCGAGTGTCTGCAGGTTTTCGCTCTCACCTTGTACTTGATTGATTAATTAGTTCACTAATTGGTTAATTTCTATCCCCACCTGGTTGTTCAGGTCTGACCTGGGAACCAATTTAAAGGAAAACCCAAAGACCTGCAGACACTCGGCCCTCCGTGGAACCGGTTTGACACCCCTGTCCTAAGGGATCTCCTCCCAGATCTGGATCAGGGCATCAGTGATCTCCTGGACAGTCTGTGGTGCTACTTGACGGCGTCGGGTACATCCCAGAGGTTCTCAATTGGTTTCGGGCATTATCCTGCACTAGGAGGAACCCAGGGCCCACTGCACCAGCGTAAGATCTGATGATGGGTCTGAGGATTTCATCCCGGTACCTAACAGCAGTCAGGGTACCGTTGGCTAGCACGTGGAGATCTGTGCGACGCTCCAAAGATTTTCCTCATCAGACCATCACTGACCCACTGTCAAACCGGTCATGCTGGATGATGTTGCAGGCAGCATAACGTTCACCACGGCTTCTCCAGACTCTTTCACCTCTGTCGCGTAATCAGTGTGAACCTGCTCTCATCTGTGAAGAGAACAGGGCGTCAATGGCGGACCTGCCAATTCTGGTGTTCTCTGGCAAATGCCGATTGACCTGCACGGTGCTGGGCACAGTGCTGGTCCCACTAGAGGACGTCAGGCCCTCATGCCACCTTCATGGAGTCTGTTTGGTCAGAAACACGCACACCAGTAGCCCACTGGAGGTCATTTTGTGGGGATCAGGCAGTGCTCGTCCTGTTCTGCTGCTGGGTTGATGCATTTCTACGGCCCTGTCCAGAAATGCATGTAATGGCCCGTCTCCTGGTGTCTCCTCCATGCTCTTGAGACTGTACTTGAAGACACAGCAAACCTTCCTGCGACGGCATGTATGGATGTGCTGTCCTGGAAGAGCTGGATTACCTGTGCAACCTGAATGGGCTGCAGGTACTGCCTCATGCTACCAGTAGTAACAAGGACACTAGCAAAATATAAAACTAGAGAATAATCAGTTAGGAAGGATAAGGAGAGAGAAATTGTCCATGGCCACCACCTGCGAAACCATTCCCTTTTTGGGGGTTGTCTTGCTGTTGCCTCTCCAGTGCACCTGTTATCATATTAATTTGCACCAAAACAGGTGACATTGATTCACAATAGCTTATGTTCCTAACTGGATAGATTGATTTCCCAGAAGATTACTTGACTTGGTGTTATACTGAGATGATTACATTTTCCCCTAAGCAGTGTATAATTTCTTGCACGCATTCTTCAATTTTGCTTCAAATCTGTGCACACTTGCCCAGGCAAGATATATAGACCCGGGGTTCATATAATGTCTGCTACAGCACTATAGCTCATGGAGCTTTCTAGTGAAAGACCAGCTCAGCTGTAAAAATGTTATATAAGTTACTGTATTCTCCATTTGTGGTTCCTTTGCAAATGTGGTGAACACTAACAGAAAATATGAGAAAATATTCCATTATTTCCAATGGGAGTTCAATATTTTATTAATTTCCATTTAAATATTGTTCAATATATTATTGCCATGTTATGTTATTGGTAGAGATAGTTCTGGGAAATTTCTTGTAATATAAATGACAGTCCTACTTGTTTTGTTAGAATTTTCCCAAAGTGAAAACCCCACCAATCTGGCACTTCAAGCAAATTCTCTTTGAATGTGGGTCTGATCAACAGAGAGCAGCTTTGATGTGCTCATAGAACATGAGTGCATTTATGGCTGGGACACACTGCGGACAGTGTTTTGTAGTGTGCTGTAGTACATTCATCCCATTCAATAATTTATTTATGCCAGGTAAAATAATCAGAAAATTGAAATTTCTGGAAGTCCTTAAAATGCTTTGATAAGATCTAGCTTTTGTGTCTCCGCTCAGCTGGCTGTTTTAATGAACACAATACCCTGTTACTAAGTAGTTCCTTTCAGAAATAGATAACATGCTTAAAAAAACTATTTGTATAATATGCACAGAATGTACCTTTTTTCATCTAAATGAAGTAAACCCATCTTAGACACTGTTTAAATCAATGAATGTTGTTGGTTAATGTTTTCACCATCACCTGGAAATGGGGGTAGAAATGCAAGTTTCACCTGGAAATGCAAGTTTACCCCTCCCTCCTCACCCCATGTTCCTTCCCTAAGTCTTTAGTGTCAAGCTTCTAATTGAAACACAAAACCAGGAGCCAACATTGGCATAACACACTGGTTCCACACTGGGGTCAGTTTAAAGCACTAGTGGAAATGTGGAATAAGTTACCAAGTGCTGATGCAGCAAGGTGTAAAAACCTTTGCAGTAGCCTGAAATGTAACAATGTCAGACTCCCATGTGGAGAGAGGAAATGAAACATGCTGTGTGTAATGGTGAGTTATGAGTTGTGTGGGCCTGCTAGCATTGTTACTGGTTAATGTCATTGCCGGGATGACTTTCCAGCTGTTTTACATGTACTAGTAACAGCCTCAATGGTCTTTCTCACCACAACAATAGAGAATGGTCCAAATTCAATCACAGCAGAGAGAGGATTTTATGCATTGCTTTTTCTGCCAAAAGCAGCAGCTACTCTTGAGGTCCTCAAGTCCACATGCTTCAGTGCAAGTCAAAAACACTTGTAAAATCACTGTGCGGAAGACTCAGTACTTTGCCTCATGCTTATAATGTACACTTTCACTGAAATTTATCAGAGCAATGACAAATGGCAACAGACCAATATGCGTCTCTCTGCAAAAAAAGAAAAGTAGCTTAACCATACCAGAATGACCTTTGTTTAATAATGCAACCCCTCCCACCAAGCATCTAGCCACCATGTGATGCAAGGATGGCCTCAACAGGGGTTTGCTATTTGCACATGCTAATCCTCCTAGCCCAGAGATGTTGGCCTAACTCACAATGAGAGAGATGGAGACAGATTGAGAGGATTGACCAGAATAACAACATCTATCCCCTCTGTGTGCCAGCTGGCTAGGCTGTAACATCCTCACATTATCACTTATTTTCACCAAACCATCCAGTTTGATTGCCACGTTACCAACTGCAGTGTATGCAGTCCATCACATACATGCACTGGAATGGCCTAAGAGACCAGATTTCTCTAAACCGCTGTTTTGATTCAATTGCAGTGCTTGCCCACAGCAACACACCATGTTGAACCTTGACGTTATTAAAAGCCCATCATTAAAATACATAATTAAAAGCCCATAGGATGACCTACAATAATATCTGCCTTATATTTAATGATCTGTAGCTCAACAAGGTTGTTATCATCAGTTGGCATGTGTTGTTTTTTCACATTGACTATTATTAAAAGCTTCCTTCTCAAAAAAGGCTTGTGTTATAAGGAGGTTCAGCAGCCACAGGAGCGAATATATTACTGTAGCAAGGGTGCTTATCCGGCCCACTGCAAAGACACTTTATTTTTCAGCCTTTCCCACCCATAAAACATTAAAAAGAAAATCAGGATAAGGCAATGAATAAGAAATGCAAGGAATCATACATTTTGTCTTTGGATTGATGATTCTCCACTATATTGTCTTTTAAAAACATTGAAAACCGAGTCATTTCATGAAAAAGACCTTGATGTAAAGTAAAAATTTGCCCTCACATTAATCTACAGTGACTGGATGGATAGGAATTCTCCTGATAGGACTTCCCTCAGGGCAAATGACCGGTGTTCTTTTTTTGTCTGTGAACCTTGCACTGTTCAGCAAACATGCCTTGTCCACACATACATTTCCAGTACCTTCAATTTCTTTCAGTCATGGATGTTGGGTTGCTATTTGTGGATGCTGTCTAGGTTTATATTGTTTAGCTCAGTCATTCCAGTGTTCAGTATGCAATGGAGGCCACAATGTATTTCACACATACCTTTTTAGACTATGTGCTGAGTTTTACATGACATCGTAGAATACAGAATACACACACAAATTGATAAAAAATGCAATGGAGCTCAAGATTTCCACATCGTTTTTTGTCATAAATGGGCAGGGTTATCTCCTCCGCAGATTTCAGCGGCCTCAAAATAGTAACACAACACAAACGGATACACCGACAACGTACAATACCATGCACATGCCGGAGGGGCAGTATAGACTGAAATTGTTGACACATCTTGATCTCCTTAAAGCCTCATGGGAAAATGTGATACTGTTTCTTTTTGCCCTCCAGGAGGAATTTTCGAATCACTTCAGATATGGCCCTTGTTTTGTTTAGGCTTGCTCCAGCTAGGCGATTTAACAACCATGTAAACGTCATCAGTACAAGGTAACGTTTGTCAACAAATTTGCTTTAGTTAACTTTACAAAATATATCTCTGCATATATTCACCAAATATTGAGTCATCTTGTCCAATAGATTTTTACACAATTATGAAAATGGCAAGATAGTGTAAGCCAGGGCTGCCCAACCCTGATCCTGAAGATCTACTGTTATGCAGGTTTTCTCTTCGACCCCATTTGTGATTAACCCCGATTAAGCTTCTCATTCAGCTAATTATTAGAATCAAGTGTGTTAAATTAGAGTTGGAGAGAACCTACTGGACGGTGGATCCACAGGAACAGGGTTGGGCAGCCCGAGTGTAAGCCTGCACAAAACACAGACCTTATTTGTTGTGTAACTGAAATGGAAGAATGGTGTATCTGAAAGAGACGCTGTTCCAGACATTTACTCATTTTATTTTTATTGCTTTTTGCCAGACCGCTTAAGTGCCTAACCGCTTAACATGTAAGCCTATTGCTCAATCAGCACTTGAATATGGACTATCATCACTTTATTCTTTATGTGTACATTCTTTTTTACATGTAAGGATAACACACTTCCATTTTAATGCATGTGTCACAGTGATTCATCATCTAAAACACTAGCTAATGGATGTAAACAATGTTCTCCCCTAACAAATATATAGCTATTGATAATAAATCATGTTTTTAACTGGGAAAAGTGGCCAGAAAAAAGCTAGCTGATAGTGGATGGAAACGATGTTCTCTCAACAACAACAAAACCCCGATCAAAACAACATCATCTGTTTCATTTAAGCAAGCATTTCAATACCAAACATAATTTGAAGAAAAAAAAAAAAATAATGTGGTAATGTTGAAGCACAGACTATAGCCGCTATCGACGTTAGCTAGTCAGCTTTGGCGCAACAAGTTTAGCAGGCTAGCTTGTTTGTTATACTATGTTATTGTAGTATTTTTATGTGCTATGCTGTTAAGCAATTTAATTTGTTTCTGCATTGTCAAGGTGCTGTTAAGGTGCATGCCCATGTTGACTACATCATCCATGGTGTCCCCCACAGACAAAAGCTAGCTAACAGGGATTAGCTTCTCCATCATTTTCCTCCTCGAGAATGTTTTGGTTTTCCATGCTTGGCAAGCAGGGTTCACGGGCACTGTCAATGTCTCGGTCTAGTTAGACTGGAATGTGAATCCAGCTGTCTCCCAGACAAGCTAGATTCATGTTCCAATCTGCCGATACTAACTGCAGAATTTTTTAACAGAAAGGCATGGCTTAAAGTTTTAAGTTCCAGACAGACAATGCTGGATCCACAGGTTAGCAAGTTGAAAAAAAAATAATTGTCCTGTTCTACACAGTACTCATGCATGTCTTTAATAATTCTGAAATTGTGCCTAGTAACTATTGAATGTTCAGTAACAAAGTGGTTAGAGATATTATTTTTTAATTGTAGCTGGAAACGACTGATTTTTAATGTAGTATCTACATAGGCGTACAGTGACTCATTATCAGCAGTCCTGTGTTCCAATGGTACATTGTGTTTGTTTTTCATTTAAAAAGACTAATAGATCATTAGAAAACACTTTTGCAATTATGTTAGCACATTTTAAAACTGTTGTGCTGATTAATGAAGCCTTCTTTAGACTAGATGAGTATATGGATCATCAGCAATTGTGGGTTTGATTACAGGCTCAAAATGGCCAGAAACAAAATACTTTCTTCTGAAACACGCCAGTCTATTCTTGTTCAGAGAAATTAAGGCTATTCCATGAAATTGAAGTTCTCATACAATGCTGTGTACTACTTCCTTCAAAGAACAAACATAAACTGGATCTAATCATCGTAGAAAGAGGAGTGTGAGAAAAAGCCATATGTCAGACTGGACAATAAAAAGAAAAGATTAAGAAGGGCAAAAAAACAGACTCTGGGCAGAGGAAAATTGGAAAAAACTATCAAAACTAAGTTTGAGGTGTTCAGATCACAATTAATAACCAGAGTTGGGGAGTAACCAATTACAAGTAATCCATTACATGTGAAGGATTACAAAAAAAACTGTAACTGTAATCTGTTACATTACCAACAAAAATATTGTAATCTGATTACAGAAACTTTTGAAAAAGATTACTTTTGGATCAATTGAAAAAGAATAGGTGTGAAATAATTATGACCTTAGTATGTTTGAGTTTATTATGTAATGTTATAAAAACAGTCGTTATTTGAACCAAAATATGAATTGCGCACCTCAGTTGTATGTGTAATCATCATGCGCGCAAAACTGGATTATATTGGTCTCATGCGCGCAATATTGGTCTCATTGTGATTACAAAAGGGTATACGATGTTGCACAGGCCTTATTTACTCATATTTTAACTGAGAATAAAGGTTAAAATGTACTAATATTTTAACCGGAGAACGCTATGTTTCAGAGCCGAAACCAAAAAGGAAGCGATCTCCAGCCGGTGCTTGTTGTGGGAGCGTTCAAAGTGTGTACAAATGCAGCCATCTTCTTCAAACTAGTTTCAATAGCTTTTACAAAAATTATACAGTAACTATGAAAAGTATGCATTATTGATCAGGGGAGGGTGAGGAATAATGCACACCTTAAATTTTTTCAAAATCGGATGTTTCAAAATTTGATGGAACTTCTTAATTTCAATAGCTCCAATAGTAGAAATGCCATGATAATAAAAAGTACATATTCTAGATCATGGGAGGGTGAGGAACGATTAATAACTATTTTTGGAGCTATTGAAATTAAGAAGTTCAGTCAAATTTAGAAATTTCAGATATAAAGTATAGGTAAATAAAGGCTGTGCAACATCGTATACACTCTTGAAATCACAGTGAGACCAGAATTGGATTACATGAATATTTCGTTAAAGAGCTGTTGAGATTTGAAGTGCCGAATGTCTGTAGAATGTCTAAAACTAACTTCACAGTCCCTGTCCATCCAGGTAGACCATGTGATTCTGCTTGCTTTGCATCTCTGATAATTGTGTTGATTGGTTATCATTGGCTGCTGACATCATTTACTTTAAGCTAAGAGTGCAGGTTTATAGTCACAGTTTATTTCTTTCATTTGCGTTTTGAAAACCCATCACTGGTGGCCATAATAATTGCATGTTAACTTCACGCGGGTGATTCTTATTTCTATGCGGGTGTTCAAGATTGCAAACGTGCATTCGCGTGCCGGGGGTTTCTGCAACATTTAGATGTTGGTTGTGGAGCTAATCATCAGACTACTGCAGATTTAGTTTATACGCAAAAAACTATGGATATCTTAATTTTATATACAACAATGTCAATACCCTTTTCGAGGAATTGGCATTTATTTTTCAACAATGTTTTGAAGCAATTAAAAACATGAATAAAACACAAATAACAGAACAGGTTTAAGATTACATTAGATTGTGGGTTATGTTCAGATAAAAAGTCAGATTTTGGAAGATCGATGTTGGATTAATTGGAATAACTGACTATCTGACAGACCTTTAGCTTGTAATGTAGAGATGTAGCCCAATCATATTGAAGTAAAAAGCAATGGTTTAGAAACCCATTTCCAAAGGCACTGTAGCCTACACAATGAGGTAAAATGCGAATTCCGTTTTTGGCCAGCTTTGTAAACTCTTACATTGATTGATCCCGCAATAGGTGTTCAGTTGGTTATAGGTAATTCCTATTTGTTTTCTAATGCCTCTTAATATGAAACCTATTCAAAGTAATCAGATTACGTTACAGATTACAAATGTGGACAGGTAACTTGTAACTGTACATTTAATAAGTAACCTACCCAACCCTGTAAATAACATTTGTGAGACCAAATGGAAAGATGCTGGAGGAATGCTTGACGCCATCTGTCAAGCATGGTGGAGGCAATGGGATGGTCAGATTGTTCTTTGGTGGTGGTAAAGTGGTAGATTTGTAAGGGAGCTCTTAAAAAAGGAAGGCTATCCCTCCATTTTGCAACGCCATGCCATACCCTGTGGACGTTGCTCGATTGGAGCCAATTTCCTCCTACAACAGCACAATGATCCAAAGCACAGCTATAAACTATACAATAATTATTTAGGGAAGAAGTAATCAGCTGGTATTCTTTCTATAATGGAGTGGCCAGCACATACCGGATCTGTTTTTGGAACAGCTTGACCGTATGGTACGTAAGAAGTGCTCATCAAGCCAATCCAACTTGTCCAACTTAGGAGGTGCTTCAGGAAGCATGGGGTGAAATCTCATCATATTACCTCAACAAATTGACGAATAGAATGTCAAAGGTCTGCAACACTGTAATTGCTGCAAATGGAATTACTAACCTTCTCAATGATTATATTTCCTATTCATTTAGCAATATTTTCTATTCAAACTCATTTCATGTTTGTTTTCACAATTTGAGTGGCCCCAAATTTTGAACAGTACACCCTTTTATTTATTTCTGATGAAGGTCTTTGACCAAAACATTACACCATTTTCATTAAAATTATAACACTACCAAGAATCATCAGTATGCAAGCATATTTATAATTTTCATCAAGACATTTTTGTAAGAACATTTGACGAATAAGATAGAATTACACTAAATTGCAGAGTTGGCATAATTGGTTCTTTCATCACGTGGAACTTGAGATAAAGGGTTAATGTAAGTGTTTACTCGCAAACATAATTTCCACAGATGAAGTGAAAAGCATGTTACCTCTATATTAAACTTTAAATTAAATTTGTCATGACGTCTTCTGCAGCCTATTAACAACTCCTGAAAATGGCTTTAGAGGACTCATGAATTTGCTTTTATTGTTCCCCCTTAAACAGGCAAAATACAACCTACAATTTCAATTACATTGCAATCTGCAAACATTCTTAACCTCCTGATATATCTTTAGCCTTCTGCAATATAGTGATTTATATCCTTTCCCTTTATCATCTAGATCTTATTTCATCTGGGAACAAGTCCTCAAGGCAATAGAAAACAGATGTTGATTCATTTTTCCTCCCAAGTCTTTTCAACTATTAATTACTCCTGAACAAATGATGCTTTTCGTCCACAAAGTCCAAACAGACCCTTAAAAAATGAACACTTGCATTTTATTTGGACAGAAATATACTGCAAGAGTGTAATATAATGTTTGAAGTATAATTTAGGATATATTAGAGTTGTGATTCATAGTTGTGGAATTGATATGTTGATACACTTCAGTAGAGTTATCTGGGGATATTGTAGTTAGCGTGTGCCACAACATTGTGAAAGCCATTTGAGTTAAAGCCTTAAGTATTTGCTCTGAGAGCTTATGCAAATCTTCACATCTCAGCAAGGTATCTAATCATGATCATTATCAAACCACCTATGTTACATAAGCACACCTAACAGGCTGAACTCTTAAGTGCTCTACATGTAAGTACTTGGAAACAAACAATGTCAAAAGTGGTTTAACGGAACAGATGTCTATCTTTACTTATCACCATGTTAGGTAAAATACCCAGATGGCCTCCTTTAATCTGAGGTACGATAGTTTACAAAATAGACTGCATTGCTTTATCAAACTAATGCTTCATTAATTTAATTCAGTTTATTTGGGTGCTTTGTAAGTAACATTAAAGTTGAAATTTCCCAAATCAGCTTCCTTGGTTTCTGTTACGACTTGTAAAATACCAAATGCTTCTTTCAACAAGCTGAGATAATAATTATTTTGAGGGCTGGCTCATCATTACTTGCTTATTTATAATTTATACTCTGAAATATGTTTGCTGCTCCAGTGGAATTGCTTTTTATTTTTTTATTTTACACAGCTTTCACAATGTGAAATCAACCACACATTGACCTCATTGTGATTGATTATTATTGTTGCAGATGCTTTTCAGGCATACTTTTTATTACCCAGCACTCACTTCTTTTTGTTGCATACTATTTCATCCCATGTTTAAAGAGCACACAATAGATTAACTATAAACAAAATAAATAATTCTATCCTGTGTCTAGTCATTACTGACCTTGTCCCCAGGGTCACTTGCTACCGCGTATAGAACGCTGGGAAAACAGACTGTTTACAAAAGAGAGAGCCAGCTTGTGGACAAGATTAATTCATCAATATTACTGTCACTTTTTGTGTTGATCGATATCTTTTCAATACAATATTTCCATATGACTATTGAACCCCGCGGGTAGGTCTGATAAAGGTCCAGATCATGGGGTAGTGCCATGCTAAACAACAGCCCTTATGTTTTCAAGAAAAAGTTTTCAACTTTCTGACAACATAACTATGTGAATTTTACCAAAACTCTTGGCAAACTAAGAAAAGCTCATACATACCAGTCTCATTAAAAAGAGAATGTCTGAGAAAGAATGATTAATTGAGAAAGACTAGTCTACAGCAGTTAATCATAGACACAGTCTGTTTTCCCTGTACTATTAATACTTTACAATTTTAGCTATTTTCAAAAACCTGATTTCCTTATTTGAGTAATATTGCCATATACTTAATACCATGAATAAATCAAAACATGAAAGCACATGTAAAAAAGGAGAAATAACATTAACCTTTCTATACTGTTTTAATATTCAACCCAACAGATTGATGGAATATTCTGGTACACAGGAAACTGGTTTTTCATTATTTCAAAATTGTGATGCAACACTAGCTGGACATCAATAGATGGTGCTCCCTATGGATGCCATATTGCTATGGTATTCAGTTCAGGTTATACCTGGTCTCTCAATCTCATACACAGAGCCTTGTATGTCTATCCTTATGGGGACCAGAAAACTAAATGTTCCCTAACACTCTAAACTGAACCTAAACCCAAGTTAACCTTCAGAAACCTTACTATTATTGCTTACCTTTAAGGTTATGCCTTACACTAAACCTTTCCTCTAATGCCTGAATGTAAAAGTAAGCCTAACCCCAAAGTAACACTAACCCCACATTTAAGTATTTCTTTAAAACTACCACTAAGCAGTTGAATTAAAACACAGCATGCATGCATGGATACACACCAACACATACACGTTATGTTTTAATATCCCTGTGAAGACCCAGCACATTTTCCCCACTGAAAGTCCTAAATTCTCTAACCCTAAATCTAATCCGAGACCACTTACCCTAATCCACTTTACAACCTCAACCCAAACTGATCATACTAAATCTAACATCTCTGCTATAAATATATATTTTTTTCTCATTAGGACTGGTCAAATTCACCCACACAGTCAAAATATACTTTTGTTACTCTCCTGGTACGTATTATTGCCCCCCACCAATGAAATCAGATATAAAGACCTTTTCATATAATTTTTTTTTTTTTAAAGGGAGACCCTAACCCCAATATTTTCAAAGATCTATCATGTGATTTATTATTTATGTTTAAATGATGGACCAAAAATAATTGAATAAAAAAATAAAAAATAAGTAAGTAACAGGAATGAACTTTGGGTAACAGGAATGAGCACTGAGTAACAGGAATGAATGCTTGTGTGTGTGATAATAACTGGATGTCACATAACTTCTTTCAAATAAACAAAGATAAAACAGAGGTCATTATATTTGGCAAAAAATACCTTAGTCTAAATAGCAACATAAAAGCTGGAACAATTATGTGTGCATGCTTTTGCAAAAGTGTGTGTGCTTGTGTGACTGCTTCTTCCCTAAATAGTTCTTGCATAGTTTAGAGGTGTGCTTTGTGTCATTGTCCTGTTGTAGAAGGAAATTGGCTTCAATCAGGTGCTGTCTATAGGGAATGGAATGGTGTTGCTATGGTGTGATAGCCTTCCTTCTTCAAGATCTCTTTTACCCTGTACAAAACTCCCACTTTACCACCACCAAAGCACCCTCTGACTGCTTGACACATCGCATCAAGCACTCCTCCAGTATCCTTTCATTTGGTCTGTGTCTCACAGATCTTGTTCCTTGTGTCCATAAAACTTTTTCCAATCTTCCTCAGTCCAGTGTCTTTGTTCTTTTGTTCATCTTAATCTTTGCTTTTTATTGGCTACTTCAGCTCTAAAAGAAGTCCAGCATTCCAGAGTTGCCTCTGCACTGTTGACATTGTGACTGGTGTTTTGAGGGTACTATTTAATGTACACCCCCGGGTTGTCCCTGTCATTCTGACCTGGATTAAGTTTTATAGATTGGACACAGCCCATATGCATTTATTAATCATTACAACTTACAACAAATGTTCACCTGGCACAGCCAGAAGAGGACTGGTCAACCCTCCGAGCCTGGTTCCTCTCTAGGTTTCTTCCTATATTTTGACATGTATTAGGGAGTTTTTCCTAGCCACTGTGCTTCAACAATGTTGTCGCTTGCTCTTTGGAGTTTCAGGCTGGGTGTTTCACAAACAACTGCTGATGTAAAAAGGGCTTTATAAATACAGTTGATTGATTGATTAATGAAGCTGCCAGTTGAGGACCTATGAGGTGTCTGTTTCTCAAACTATTTGTCCGCTTGTTCATTTGTGCACCAGGGCCTCCCATTCCTTGTTTCTATTCTGCTTAGAGCCAGTTTGTGCTGTTCTGGGAAGGGAGTAGTACACAGCGTTGTACAAGATTTTCAGTTTCTTGGCAATTTCTTGCATGGAATAGCCTTAATTTCTCAGAGAATAGACTAGAGTTTTAGAAAATAATTATAATTAATTGAGCCTGTAATCGAACCCACAATTGCTTGTTCCCAAGCTCAGGACCCTGGGTCTTAACACCTCCCTTTGCAACTGGATCCTGGACTTCCTGACAAGCAGACACCAGATGGTGAGAATGAGCAACCTCACCTCCTCTGCACTGACCCTGAGCATCGGAGCCCCTCAGAGCTGCATACTCAGTCCCCTCCTGTACTCCCTGTACACGCATGACTGCATGGCCAGGCAAAGCTCCAACGTCATCCTTAAGTTTGCAGCCGAAACCACCATCCTGGGTCTCATCTCCAAATATAATGAGCCTGAATACAGAGAGGAGGTAAGTGACTTGGCAACAACCTCTCTCTCAACGCAAGACTAAGGAAGTGATTGTGGTCTTCAGGAAGCAGCTGGGGGGGATCACACCTCCATACACATGGATGGAGTTGAAGTGGAGAGAGTCCATGACTTCAAGTTTCTCAGTGTGCTCATCAAAGATGACCTCACCTGGTCCAGGCAAGCAGACTCGGCAGTAAAAACTGCCCAAAAGTGCCTATATTTCCTGAGTTAACTTAAGAAGTTTGGCATGTCTGCACCATTGAGAGCTTCCTCTCAGGCTGCACTACTGCCTGGTAAGGCAGCTGGTCCTCTGCTGATCGCAGGTTTCTATTGTTATGTATATTTTTGCTATTATTTGTGCTTTATATACAGCTCCGGAAAAAATTAAGAGACCCCTGCACCTTTTTCTTTCCTTTCCAAAAAAGTTCAAACGGAAAGTTTTGAGTAATGAACAGAAGCGTTCAATTTGCAGTGGTCTCTTAATTTTAACCCTTCTGTTCCTACCTCAAAACCTTCCTTTTCGACTTTTTTGGAAAGGAAAGTAAAAGGTGCTGTCGTCTCTTAATTTTTCAAATTTTTCATCTGTGCTAACATAATTGCAAAAGGGTTTTCTAATGATGCCGTGCCACTGGAACACAGGACTGATGGTTGCCGATAATCGGCCTCTTTCTGCCTGTGTAGATATTCCGTTAAAAATCTGTCGTTTGCAGCTACAATAGTCATTTATAACATTAACATTGTCTACACTGTATTTCTGATAAATGTAATGTTATTCTAATGTACAAAAAATGCTTAACATGGACATTTCTAATTGACCCCAAACATTTGAACAGTAAATGGCTATTTAAAATGGCTATTTATTTCAAACTTCTCACCCCTGTTCATTTTATTCAGTCCTGTTACCCTTCATATCCCTTCATACGACTGAAAATAACAGGACTGAGTTTTTAGCATAACATTCGCAAATACATGATATGTAGCCACATGGCTTCAATGATAGTAGCATGAGAGAACACATTGCTCCTTCAAGGGGTTTACCAAAACTCTCTTAAAAAAAACATAACATCTACAAAATAATTTAGGTAACAGGACTGAACCTTGAGATTTACATTCTCAGTCATACTTACAATATGATAATAAAATACTGAGAAAGTGTCAGAACTAACTTAAGGTCTTTCTGTGGCCTTCAGGAGACTCAAATTATTCTACTTCCAGTTGCTCATGTGACTTTTGGAATATCTGACATTTTTATGAAGGGGAACAGGAGTGAAAACCTGAGGACATCCAGTTTTAAATTTTAGGAGGAGATGAGGTCCTGGTCCACACCTGCGGATTACCTGGTTTGGGGGGCCCGTTGCTGTCCCTGTCCTTGTCCACCTGGTCATACTTCTGACCTAGTCTAAAATCAAATGGACTCTGGATTTAGCCCAGAGAAAAAAATTTTTTATTCCAATTGGACTCTTAATATCTCACCCGGCACAGCCAGAAGAGGACTGGTCACCCCTCTGAGCCTGGGTCCTCTCTAGGTTTCTTCCTAAAATTCGACCTTCTTAGGGAGTTTTTCCTAGCCACTGAAATTCAACACTACTGTTGTTTGCTCCTTGGGGTTTAAGGCTGGGTGTCTCTGTAAAGCACTTTGTGACAAGTGCTGTTGTAAAAAGGGCTTTATAAATACATTTGATTGATTGATTGATTGACATGACAATTTTTTTTATTTTAGCTAACATATTATGAATTTCCAATGAGAAAATGTTCATGTCTAAATTGGAAATAGAGTCACACAATAATACAAAACAATAAGATTTCTGAAGGATTATAATCATTATATTGCATGGTGATGTGTGTTGTTAGAGAGTGGGGACGGGCTAAAACCCTATTTCAGTGTTCTAGGTAGTTTCTCGGTTCTCAGTTCTCATTTAATCAATATGGAATTTGGTGCAATAAACCCTGTAATGTTTTGTACATTAATTCAGTCATGATACTACTCTTAACAGATTATTATGTCTAAGAAAGCATAGTAGATTCACTAAACTTCTAAATCTGTAGAGGATCACCATTTTCCTAAGATGGTCTATGTGTGACCATCTAAGTGTATGCTCCCAGCAAGGGGCGTCACCAGGAATCACCCATGACAAAAAGTCTAATTGGGCCCCCTCTGTGCAGCTGTTACCTCTGTGCAGCTGTTACCCCAGTCAGTCATGGGCCCTTGCAATTGTCCTAACTTTCCCCCCTATGCGGCGCCCCTGCTCCCGGCAGACACAGTTCACTTAATGGTTGTGAACATAAAGCTCTATTTTGGTCTCATCACTCCAAATTACAATGGGCCGGAAGCTGTGAGGCATGTCAAGGTGCTGTCGTGCAAATTGTTACCAGGCATTTTTGTGGCATTGGCGCAGTAAAGGCTTCTTTCTGGCAACTCAACCATGCAGCTCATTTTTGTTCAAGTATCGTCGTATTGTGCTCCTTGAAACAACCACACCGTCTTTTTCCAGAGCAGCCTGTATTTCTCCTGAGTTTACCTGTGGGTTTTTCTTTGTATCCTGAACAATTCTTCTGGCAGTTTTGGCTGAAATATTTCTTGGTCTACCTGACCTTGGCTTGGTATCAAGAGATCCCCGAATTATCCACTTCTTAATAAGTGATTGAACAGTACTGACTGGCATTTTTAAGGCTTCAGATATCTTTTTATATCCTTTTCCATCTTTATGAAGTTCCATTACCTTGTTAACACAGGTCTTTTGACAGTTCTTTTCTGGTCCCCATGGCTTAGCATCTAGCCTGCTCAGTGCATCCACGTAAGAGCTAACAAACTAATTGACTATTTAAAAAGCCACAGGTGTGGGAAATTCACCTTTAATTTTCACCTGTGTGTGTCACCTTATGTGTCTGTAACAAGGCCAAACATTCAAGGGGATGTCAACTTTTGATCAGGGCCATTTGGGTGATTTCTGTTATCATTATGATTTAAAAAGGAGCCAAACAACTGTGTGATAATAGATGGATTCATATGATCACTATCCTTAAATAAAATACAGTTTTCTTGCATGATCAGTCATATTTTAAAAATTAATGCCACACTTCCACAATTTCTGCCAGGGTATGCAAACTTATGAGCACAACTGTATGTTCCAACCTTTGGACAAAGGGTCTATTCAGAGGGTCCTATGACAGTCACATACACAGTTCCTGGCAGGTGGTAGGGACAGGATTTGTGGGACCCATAAGCAATGGGCATCACATGTCCTACCTAGCGTCCTTTGTACAGTTGTAAGTCAGTATTAAGTTATGTCAAATTTTATTTAATTACTTTTTATGCCCATAATCTCTCAGTAGTATAGCCTTCTCACCAAACATAGTGGTTTTGACCCATGCAATGCTGTCCATCTATAAATTATTCTCATCGTGACTGATGGACCTCAAATCATTTTAAGATGTTTTTATAGCCTTTCCCAGACTGATGTATTTTCACTACTATCTTCCTGATTTCCCTCTGATGTCCTTTCTTCCTTGCATGGTTTGTCTGGCATTCAATTGTATGGTTACCAAATTGACCAGGTTCCATGTCTCTATTTATCACAGTCCCGCCCATACATTCCTAAAGATTCCTCCTTTTATTGAATAATTAGGTACCCAATAACCACCTGATTCTCCTTATGTACTTGGGTTAGGGTTACCTAACCCTAACCCTAACCAATGCAACTTGAGGTTCACTTATTTGTGCACCTGCACTAATAACTTTTTAATATTGTTTTCCCTACTACACACATGATTATCTCTGTTTAAGTAAAGAATTCAGAGTAAACAAAATAATCTACAAATGCACAACATGTTCCCATGCTTTCAAGCAGTACTGTACCTAAAAATATTTTTTGCCTAAACAAAGCAGACAAAATCGCTATAGAGAAGAAAGGGGAAAGATATTTTGCCTCAGTGGTGTTCTGCACAAAATCTCCCATTTTGGAAGTTGGGTGGCTCTTCCAGTCCAGGTCAAGGACTCTGAGAAATTGGCCCCAATATGACATGCTTTTTCTAGGACGTCATCCCCAGCAAACAAGGGATGGTCTAAGGACATTCAATGGACCACACCGCACAGCCTTTTGTGTGTAGGGTTTTTCCTATACCCAGGGTGAGCATTTGCCTGGAATCCACAGCATTTTGCTGTCAACTCCCTTAAACCTGAGTAATATAATGGTGTTCTTTGATTGTTCCTCTTGGCTTTAATCCTTTAATGTTAATTAGAAAGTTAGTATGAAGCGTTATCAGAGACTCCAACCTAACCAAATAAAACATGAATTTACCTTTGGGGCACTATGTTGATGCTGTAACATTGAATACATTTCATTTATCAGGGATTTGAATTGCCTTACATGCACCAAAGCATTTAACTTTATTAAATTATTCTGCAAAACCTTCCATGATTAAGATGTATAATGGGCAAAAGTAGTTTTCATTCTGAATAAACCTGCAGTATCTGTAAGACTAAACAGTTTTGATTTTCCAATTTATATAGGCTGTTAGGTAGTTTGGAATGTTTGGTATTAAAGCTTTATATA
Source organism: Esox lucius (assembly GCF_011004845.1). NCBI lineage: Eukaryota > Metazoa > Chordata > Actinopteri > Esociformes > Esocidae > Esox > Esox lucius. Next base: position 1,581,292 of record NC_047593.1, read on the forward strand.
CAAACACCTGCCGTTGTTTTGCCCTTCTGGAAGACTGAGAGTTTCAGCCAACTGATGTGTATAAAAGACAATGACGTGCAATTGTTCATGCCAGTAATAAAATGCAACAATGCATGATAAACTGATTCTAGACGTTTTAGTACTGACGCTAAGGAATGCATATATAGCACATCATCATAGTACAAAACTGATATAAAACTGATAAGACTATCACAATGATAAGACAGTCACAAAGTTACCAAGTCCTATCTTTAGCTTCTCCACCAACTCAATAATGTGTGTTTTGAAAGAAAGATTTTTATCTTACAAAATAGCAAGATATTTGTATGTAAGAGGGAACATGTACTGTAGACCAGAACCATCAAGGGCAATAATCATCTAAATGATGGGTATAGTGTATACACTGCTCAAAAAAGGTAAAGGAACACTTAAATCACACATTGGGTCTTGATGAATGAAATACTGTATATTAAAGATCAAACGCTTTACTGTACATTGTGTAATTCGTTGAGAACAAAATGACATCAATGGAAACCAAATCACCAAGCAATTGAAGGCTGGATTCAAACACACACCAAAAAGCAGAGTAAACAATTGAAGTCACAGTCTGTTCCAACTTGCATGAATTTCATCACGGCAACTCATAATGTGACTCAGTAGTGTGTATGGCCCCCATGTGCCTGCATGCACTCCCAACAACGTCTGGGCATGCTCATAATGAGACGATGGGGGTGTCCTGGGGGATCTTCACCCAGACCAGGATCAGGGCATCAGTGAACTTCTGGACAATCTTTGGTGCAACTTGGTGGTGTCGAAGGCACCGATACATAATGTCCCAAAGCAGTGGCGCCGTTAATCTTGGAGATCCAGGGCTATTCACCCTCATGGAGTCTGTTTCTGACAGTTTAATCAGAAACATGCCCACCAGTAGCCTGCTGGAAGTCATTTTGTAGGGCTCTGGCAGTGCTCCTCCTGTTCTTCTTTGCCAAAAGAACAGATACTGATCCAACTGGTGGCTTGATGCCCTTCTATGGTCCTGTCCAGCTCTTGTGTAACAGCATATCTCCTAGTATCTCTTCCATGCTCTTGAGACTGAACTGGGAGACACAGCAAGCCTTCTTGCAACAACACTTTTGGATGTGCCATCCTGGAGGAGCTGGAATGGCTGTGCATCCTGAATGGGCTGCAGGCATAGGCCCCCCCAATATATAAATGTAAACATAACTACATAATTTCAGTAATAGTAATAAGACACAATGTAAGCACTTGTGCTGTTTATAGACACTTAATAGCATGTTTAAGTTTTAAAAATGTACTTTGGCTCACAGTGGTTTGAACCACTGCCCCACAGCCCTCAGCAGTGGCACATCATGCAGGTACAGTGCATGTGTGGGAATCTGACAGTCTCTTGTTGGTGGTTGACTTTCAGTAAGTAGTTCAAACAAAGGATATGTTAGACATTTCTTTACTTCTATTACTCAATACAATAAAAAACATTTCTAAATGTCACAGCACTGTTTTTGGAGTCCCCCTCAAAAATTGCTCTTGAGAAAATGTTATGTAATTTTCCCCTCCAAACTTGAAATCAGATTTTCGCCCCTGGCTGCAGGTACCACCTCATGCTACTAGTAGTGACAAAGACACTAGCAAAACGCAAAACAAGAGAAGAAGCAGTCAGGAAGGATAAGGAGAGAGCAATTGTCTGTGGCCACCACCTGCAAAACCAATCTCTTTTTGGGGGTTGTCTTGCTGTTACCTGTCCAATGCACCTGTTGTCACTCTCCAATGCACCTGTTGTCACCAAAACAGGTGACATTGATTCACAATCGCCTATGCTTCCTAACTGGACAGATTTATATCCCTGAAGTGTAACCGACTTGGGTGTATTGTGATGATTACGTATTAATCATGATAATTATGAGACCTGGGACAAGTTTATCAGATCCTGTTGCTTTCTTGGTGTCGACAGAAAACAAACCATTTAGAACATATTTTACTGTGAATGGGGTCAGTAAAAAACCTAACTTTTTAAAGTGTATGCACAGCAGTTTTTATTTAACTTAAAAAAATATATATATATCCTGAGGTACACTACATGTCCAAAGGTATGTGGACACCCGATCATCACACCTATATGAGCTTGTTGGACATCCCATTCCAAAGTTATAACCACTGCCACTTTTCTGGAAGGCTTTCCCCAAGATTTTTGAGTGTCTCTGTGGGAATCTGTGCACATTCAGCCAAAAGCGCAATTTTGACATCAGGCACTTACATTGGACGAGAAGACCTGGCTCGCAATCATTGTTCCAATTCATCCCAAAGGTGTTCAGCAGGGTTAAGGTCAGGGCTCTGTTCAGCAACCTTGTCGAACCATGTCTTTATGGACAGGGGTACAGTCATGCTGTAATAGGAAAGGGCCTTCCCAAAACTGTTACAGCAAAGTTGGAAGCACCCATCCATCCATCATCTTCCGCTTATCCGGGGCCGGGTCGCGGGGGCAGCAGTCTAAGCAGGGATGCCCAGACTTCCCTCTCCCCAGACACTTCCTCCAGCTCTTCTGGGGGGACACCGAGGCGTTCCCAGGCCTGCCGGGAAACACAGTCCCTCCAGCGTGTCCGAGGTCTTCCCTGGGGTCTTCTCCCGGTGGGACGGGACCTTCCCAGGAAGGCGTTCCGGAAGCATCCGAAACAGATGCCCAAGCCAGCTCAGTTGACCCCTCTCGATGTGGAGGAGCAGCGGCTCTACTCTGAGCTCCTCCCGTGTGACCGAGCTTCTCACCCTATCTCTAAGGGATCGCCCAGCCACCCTGCGGAGAAAGAGCATTTCGGCCGCCTGTATCTGGGATCTTGTCCTTTCGGTCATGACCCAAAGCTCATGACCATAGGTGAGAGTAGGAACGTAGATTGACCTTTCTTCACCACAACAGACCGATACATCGACCACATTACTGCAGAAGCTGCACCGATCCGTCTGTCAATCTCCCGTTCCATCCTTTCCTCACTCGTGAACAAGACCCCTAGATACTTAAACTCCTCCACTTGAGGCAGGCATTCTCCACCAACCTGAAGTGGGCAATCCACCTTTTTCCGATTGAGGACCATGGCCTCGGATTTGGAGGTACTGATTCTCATCCCCACTGCTTCACACTCGGCTGCAAACCGTCCCAGTGCATGCTGAAGCACCCAATTGTCTAAAATATCATTATATCCAGTCACATTAACATGACCCTTCACTGGGACTGAGGGTCCTAGCCCATATCCTGAAACACAGTCCAAGATCATTATCCCTCCTTCAACAAACTTTGCAGTAGGCACTATGCATCCGCCACTCACAGATTTGACCATCGACTGCCAGATAGTGAAGTCAGATTCATCACACCTGAAAACATGTTTCCACTGCTCCAGAGTCCAGTGGCGGCATGCTTTACACAGGTGCTTTGTGTACAGCTGCTTGACCACGGGGGCAGATCTAGTAGGGCAAAAAAATTCACAAACTCAATCAGTCAATCAAATTTATTTATAAAGCCCTTTTTACATCAGCTGTTGTCACAAAGTGCTTTTACAAAACACCTGGCCTTAAACCCCAAGGAGCAAACAACAGTAGTGTTGAATTTCGGTGGCTAGGAAAAACTCTCTAAGAAGGCCTAAATGTAGGAATAAACCTAGAGAGGACCCAGGCTCAGAGGGGTGACCAGTATTTTAAGAATATGAACACACTACAAGATTTCCTGAAGCAGCTTTGTATTGGAATGACATGCACCCAATTTCTTTTAAAAGTCTGGGTGCAAAGAAAAAGGGATGTTGTATACAGTATGTCTGAATGAAGATCTGCAAGGAACCAAATGCCCTTTCAAGTAGGAGGGACAATTAAGATAAACACATTTGAAGATAAACTGAAACCAGTGACACTGCTTTATAGATTTAGACTGCAACCGATTAAGTGATTCATACATGAAACACTGGTGAGTTCTATATGGACACCTCAAAACAAATCTACATAGAGAATTGTAAACAACATTAAGGGGCCTAAGGTGAGTGTCCGATTTGTTCTGATAAACAATTGTTATTTTTCTTACTAGAAATGTAAAATAGTTAGTTGAGCAATCAAGTAAACACGGTAAAACTTTACAATAAGGGTAAATATATTGACATCGGATAATGATTTAGTAAATATTAACAAACATGAGTTCCAGGGTCTTAAATAAACATGCATTTATCTTTGTTAATATTAACTGATGCATTTATACATATAAGTTCTTTAATGTATTAATTAAAATGTATTAACATTTACTACATTAATTTAATAATTGAATGTTCATGTTTATTCCTGTTGAAGTAAACATCTATACATACATTAACTAAAGATTGTATTTTACCTAGCTCTTTTCAGACTGTCCATTTCACTTGCTCATCTTCCAGCATCACATCCTCCTCTTGAGAACAGGTTGAGAACAGAGGACACACTTGAATGTACTTATCTTTGATACTTCCATACCTTATAAATGCTTGTGTGCACATACAGTACAATTACTAAACAATGAGGAAATATTTACTAAATGTAGGGGAGACCAGGATATGTGTAACATTTTGGATATTTCTGTCTGTATCTTGAATCTCTTTTAGGCCAGTGCATTCAAAATTGTAAACAAACTAGTTAGATGAATCTGATATAAGATGGCATAGCTGTTATATCTGTAATACAAATACAAAATTTGATGTTGAAAGCTTTTTATTCTAAACTTAAAATAATTTGTGTGTGTGTGTTAAGTGCTGCCGCACTTGTGGGTGTTTGGGGAAGAGCCCTGGGAGCAAGAGCACGTGGAGAATGACGACGAGGTGCTCCTGTCTCCCGACTCGTGGGGGCTTTGTGAGGAACCCCTGCATAACGGGGACCGGAGGAGGGAGGAGAACCGACATGCCCTTCGGCCCCCAACCCCGGAGGATCAACAGCCACCAGAGGGCTTCTCCAACTGGCCTCTGGAGGAGTAAGCTTGGTTGTGGAGGGCGTGGCTGGCACTGAGGTCTCCCAACCAGGGAGCAACTGTGGCAGAGGAGGAGGGCGAAGACACCTTAGAGCGTGTGATTGAAAAGCGATCACTCTTGAAAGTCTGTAAATTGCAACTTATTATTCCCGCTGTTAATTAAAACAAAGAGATGTCATACATTGTGTGTTATACAGGGGTTCCAGCACATACCAATGTATTACAACTCAGAGGGGGGATGGCCTGGTTGAATAGTTTTTGTTCCAAACTGTATATAAGTGGCACTGACATTAATGTACATTATGGCAAACATTATATTATCTGCATAATGGTGTAGATCTCTTTTTTTGCAACTTTATTGTCACTTTATGTAGTTAGTGCAAAGAGAATATGAAAACTGATGTAATCAAATATACCTTTTCAAAATAGTTTAATAACAATTTTACCTCTTCTCCTGACTTTCTGATTTTTGCCAACAGGTCCCTCTGTATGTATTTCATTATAGATCATGAATTTGTGTGACATTAGTGTATACCTTTGGTTGTGCTTAGGTGTACCCAAGGAACTAATGGGCAGATGAGAGACACCTCGGGTAGGTGGGGCAAGACAAAACAAGGGAACACAATCAGGATGTGACATGGACCTCAGTATTTTCTAAACCCTGGCTACAGCCCTGAAGAAATGTATTACCAAAGTTAGTGGGCTATTCATTAGCATTACTTAATAGTAGTAAACAATTAATTAAAAGCAATTGTTAATTAAAGACTCCATAAACATTATTTATCCATTAATTATTATTCTTGTAGTTTACACTTTACAATAAGGGTCACAAATGCTTTTAATATGCTGTCAGTTATTTTGGAGATATCTTGGAAAATGTGGCAGCAGTGGTGTTACTGAAATATTATGTGGGTGAAATTGCATAGCAATACCATAGCAAACTTCAGTCAAAGCAAAACCATGTACATGTTGAATAAGTTGGCCAGATAAATGACTACCCGTCCTGTTATGTTCAGCTGTAAGGAACATCAATGATGTTCCTAGGTCAAATTGACCCGGTACATGTCCAACCACCCGAAAATAGTTAAACATAAATTTTTCTGCATATTATCTTTAGCTGAATTTTTATAAATCTAATCAATATTTAATGTAATCACATTTTTAAGCCCTTACCGATCTTTGCTTACTTACAATAATTCACTTGTTTTTTCTGTACATACAACATATTTGTTTTATTTACACCTATTTTACTTATTTTTGACATAATTTGTGTCAATGGGGGGGATGTTGATTAACACAAACAAAACATCTCTTCTGTTCCAGGTCAAATTGACCCTCTGAAATCAAATTACACTAAATGGGTCATAAGCATACATTTAAAACTAACTTTTACTTTTTAACCTTGTTTACAACAGGAAACCTGAAAAGAAAGAAAAGTGTGTGTTGTGTCTATGAAACACATGAGTAACTGGATGCCACTACATATTTATGCAAGTGAATTGTTAGCACTTGAAGCATGTAGTTTCACATTATTACATATAACATACTTTCTGAACTGATTATTATTATTTTTTTTGTATGTATGGATGTTGTTACCAACATCTGGTGACCATTTCATGTCAATAGCACCTTTGGAAATATGTTTACTGAGAAAAATGGTGACATATTCGATACTTATTTTACAATGTATACTCCATTGTGCACTTCAAATGTGGGGTGTCAATTCTAGTTGATGGTATACCCATTTCAAATCCAATTTACTGAAAACGGTTGAGCCATTCACACCCTGGAGTATCTCATCAAGTCTCTCCGACATGTTCATCTCATTTATAACAAACACAAAGTAATTTTGTTTTCCAATATTGTTCACCTTTCCCTCTTTGAAACGTTTGTTTGGCATACTTTAGAGTAATGGTCTTTTCTGTTGCACTTGTGGCACATCTGTCCACGTGCAGGACACTTTGGATCTCTTCCAAGATGATCTATATTTCCACATCTGTAGCATTTCCTTTCTGTTATATCATCTTTGCCCACCAATTTTCCTCTTGCATATCGCCCTTTCTTTTCTCCTTGAGCAATGCGGTTTACTGTTTTTGTCTCCACCTTAACTGTCCCAGACATGGCTGACATCTTCTGTTCAATGACCTCACACTGTGAAGCTAATTCCAAAGCAGGTGTCAGTGTCAGTTCATGACCCTCTTCCAGTAATTTTCTGTGCAGATATTCTGAAACGTCTGTAGGGCAAACTTTGGGTTGACTCGGGGAACAAAATAAGTATTCAGTGCACCAACTGCGACTGTGTAGTCTGACACGTCTCCTGTGTTTGGTAAAATGGAAAATATATCTTGCACATCCGGTGCAGCAAAAGTAAAGAACGTCTTCTCTGCTTCGTCACATCTGTAGAATCATCGTCAAGTATTAGTCCATTCCCATCAGCATACAATTCGAAAGATGTTAACCACCGCGTCCATCTTTGGCCTTTGCGTAGCCGGCTCACTTTAGCAAGAAAAGTTTTGGATTCCGGATTTCTCCATCCTTAACCAACAAAACTTTACCGTTTAGCTGACTGATACACAAAAGTTAGTAATCCTTGTTCCTAATGTTGAGTCTTAGTATTGAATTAGACTACACTCACCTAAAGGATTATTAGGAACACCTGTTCAATTTCTCATTAATGCAATTATCTAATCAACCAATCACATGGCAGTTCCTTCAATGCATTTAGGGGTGTGGTCCTGGTCAAGACAATCTCCTGAACTCCAAACTGAATGTCAGAATGTTTGAAAGGTGATTTAAGCAATTTTGAGTGTGGCATGGTTGTTGGTGCCAGACGGGCCGGTCTGAGTATTTCACAATCTGCTCAGTTACTGGGATTTTCACGCACAACCATTTCTAGAGTTTACAAAGAATGGTGTGAAAAGGGAAAAACATCCAGTATGCGGCAGTCCTGTGGGCGAAAATGCCTTGTTGATGCTAGAGGTCAGAGGAGAATGGGCCGACTGATTCAAGCTGATAGAAGAGCAACTTTGACTGAAATAACCACTCGTTACAACCGACCAGAATGTTGCCTGGTCTGATGAGTCTCGATTTCTGTTGAGACATTCAGATGGTAGAGTCAGAATTTGGCATAAACAGAATGAGAACATGGATCCATCATGCCTTGTTACCACTGTGCAGGCTGGTAGTGGTGGTGTAACGGTGTGGGGGATGTTTCCTGGGCACACTTTAGGCCCCTTAGTGCCAATTGGGCATCGTTTAAATGCCATGGCCTACCTGAGCATTGTTTCTGACCATGTCCATCCCTTTATGACCACCATGTACCCATCCTCTGATGGCTACTTCCAGCAGGATAATGCACCCTGTCACAAAGCTCGAATCATTTCAAATTGGTTTCTTGAATATGACAATGAGTTCACTGTATTGAAATGGCCCCCACAGTCACCAGATCTCAACCCAATAGAGCATCTTTGAGATGTGGTGGAACGGGAGCTTTGTGCCCTGGATGTGCATCCCACAAATCTCCATCAACTGCAAGATGCTATCCTATCAATATGGGCCAACATTTCTAAAGAATACTTTCAGCACCTTGTTGAATCAATGCCACATAGAATTAAAGCAGTTCTGAAGGTGAAAGGGGGTCAAACACAGTATTAGTATGGTGTTCCTAATAATCCTTTAGGTGAGTGTATATCTGAGTTAAATCAGCAATGTCCGACACTGCACATGGTTCTCGTTCACGCGCTCTTTATTGCCCTTCCCTTTACCCCCTTCGTGCAGGTCATAGGTCAAATCCATACATGACATCTTTCTTTGCATATTTTTAGAATGGTTGTCAAAGCAATGCCGACATTGTGGAAATATATATGAACCGATGTCAGAAAGCCATTCATTGAATCATAGGAGCATAACGTTGGTCATGTCAGTGATGTACATGTAACATTATTCACATACCAGAGTATGTAACATTTGTAGCTTGTCAGATATTGAAAGTACCTGATGTAAATATTCTCAGACAGAGAAAGAGGCCTTAAGATTTGTTTGGGCCTGCGAAAGACTCCATCCGTACTTATACGGAAGGAGATTTTACTTGGTTACAGATCATAAGCAAGAAAGCAAGTTTATTACTATAGCACAATTCATACATAAATATAAATTCAGCGTACTTTAAAATGAAAAGAAAGATATAAAAATGCAATGGAATAAAACAGTCCAGGGGGACTCTCCACCCCGGTAGCTTAATCCTTGCACTCCAGCATTAGGATGAACCAGTCAGTCCCTTTGTGAGATCATCTCTGCATCAATGTCTTACCCGGGCATCTCCAGGGTGACTTTCATGCCATGTCTGTACATGCATTTTATATTCATCCTCAATTAATTACTGTTACCATTACTGTTTATTGAACCACCCCGGTATCTCAATCCTCACGCTTCCACACTTGGATAAACTCGCCAGTCTTTTTGTGAGATAATACCCTACATTAATGTCTAACCGTCATCAGCAGATTGTTAAATTTACACAGAGGTTATGTCTCTGATGTCTCAGAACTTGTATTACAGAAAAACAATTGGCAAAACATTGCAAAATAGAAATATAATAACAATTATATAATAAAACTTTGAATAAAAAAAGTAGAGGAATCTAAAAATACATCATAATAATAAAACATCAAAGAAGAAAATAGAATAAAAACCAATAAAACAGTGTGAATAAGTTCAAGCGCTCAGTCATAGGTACGTGAAAAGAAAGGTGTTTTTAACTTGAATTTAAAAATGTATACTTTTGGGAAACATCTAATATCTTCTGGTAGTTTAATCCAGTTGTATGCAGCATAACTGCTAAATGCAGCTACGCCATGTTTAGTTTGGACTCTAGGCTCTACTTGTTGACCTGAGTTCATTGATCTAATTTATACTCTTCAAACATATGAGAAAAGTATTTGGGGCCTAAACCATTCAGTGATTTATAGACTAAAAGCACCACTTTAATATCTATTCTGTAACTGACTGGATGCGAGTGCAAAGATTTAAGAACCGGAGTGATGTGCTCTGTTCTCTGGGTCCTGGTTAACATTCTAGCAGCAGCATTCTGAATGAGCTGCAGCTGTTTCACATTGTTTTTGGCCTCCAGTTAAGAGGCCATTACAGTACTCAACCCTAGAGATAAAAGCATGGATGAGCTTCTCTTGGTCTTTTTGGGACACCAGGCCCTTGATTCTGGCTATATTTTTAAGATATAATGCTGTTTTGGTGGCTTTGATATGATTGTTGAATGTGAGGTCTGAGTTAATCAGAACACCAAGGTTACGCACTTGGTCCCTGGTTTTTAGGGCCTGAGAATCCAGCTCTTTACTAATACTAGTTCTCTTACTTTTGTTGCCAACCACAGTAATACGTTTTTTCTTGGTTTAATGGCAGACAATTTTGGTTCATCCAGGTATTTATGTGCTCTATACAGTGACACAGTAAGTCTGTTGAACTGTAGTCATTCAGTTTGAAAGCCATTTATATATTTGAGTATCATCTGCATATCTAATGTAGTTAATGTTGTTGTTCTGTAGAATTTGGCCCAGAGGTTGCATATACTGTAGAGATTGAACAGAAGCGGTCCAAGAACTGATCCTTGGGGAACTCCGCATTTCATAGCCACCCTATCAGATTCATGATTGCCAATGGTGACAAAGTGACTCCAGCCATCTGAAAAATATCTTAACCAATTAAGGACTGTCCAGGAGAGTCCTACCCAATTTTCCAGCCTGTCTTGAAGTGTTCTATGATCTACAGCACAGGTGTCAAACCGGTTCCATGGTGAGCCAAGTGTCTGCAGGTTTTCACTCTCACCTTGCACTTGATTGATTAATTAGGTCACTAATTGGTTAGTTTCTACCCTCACCTGGTTGTTTAGGTCTGAACTGGAAACCAATTAATAGGAAAAACCAAAAACCTGCAGAAACTCAGCCCTCTGTGGAACCTGATCTACAGTGTAAAATGCTGCACTGAGATCTAATAGAACCAGAACTGTTATTTGATCAGGGCCAGTATTCAGCCCTATATCATTTAAAACTTTTATCAGAGCCGGTCGGAGCCTGACTGAAATTTATCAAGAAACCGCTTGAATTCACATAATTGCTGAGTTGATTGAAGAAAACCTTCTCAATGATCTTGGCTATAAAAGGGAGATTTGATTCAGGTCTAGTTGTTCATTATAGATGCATCCAGTGTTCTCTTTTTTTAATAGGGGCTTAATGGCAGCTGTTTTTAGAGAAGTTGGGAAAATGCCTGATTGCAGAGAGCCATTAAGTATTTGCTGTCGATCTATAGTTATAGAGTTAAAAATAGTTTTGTATTGGTGGTCTTGGTGATGGTACAGTGTCATTGTTGGACTGTGTAGTTTTGATGGTCCTTCTAATACTTAAAACATTTATGCAGGTGTCAGACATTGATTATTTAACTCAGATACTGTCAAATTCAGTACTAAGACTCAACAAACGAGAATAAACTTTGTTGTGAAAATAAGAACATGAGCTGGGCTAAGATTAGTGATAGCCCACTTCGAAATATTCAAGTGTGAACACGTGCTTAGCCCTGGGCTACAATCTCCCTTAGTCTTGGGCTGGGGTGCAGCGTGAACACACATTATGTTTTTGCCGGACCGCGTAAGTGGAGCTAGCTGACTGACTGACTGTCCCCCTTGTTAAATAGCATAGTGGTTAAAGAAGCTGACCTGTAAACTATAGGTCCCATGTTTGTATCTCCTCACAGGCAAAGCAAAGCATGGATTATTCCGTATAGACGAAAACTTTGATGACTATAACCTTCAGTATCTAAATTATAGATAAAACAGTTTAAAGTTATATTGCGACTGTTGCTGATGGATTTTGGAAGTACGCATTCGTGCATGCGTTTTGGGTCAGGACAGACAAACTAATTTGCTGGCGACAACATAGTTACTTTATAGTAAGTTTTGACTATAACTGTATATGGTTATATTGTGACTGTTTCTGGCATGGAAAAGTTCATCTGCAGTCTCGCTAGCAATAGGCTCTCTCTGCACAAGCGTATGGGCGAACTTCCGCTTTAGCCAGATGTCGGCATATCATTTTCCGGTTTACTTAAGGCGATCACCGATTTTTAGTAGATGTCTCCAAGACCTGCCTAAAATAAGCATTAGTGATGTCCATCGAATTGTTGATGCCTGGTCCCCTGCTCCAACAAGCAAGCGGAATAAGGGATTCAAACTCTACGTATCGAGTTATCTGCACAACTACGAGGGTAAGTAGTTTACTGTGGTGTGCCGGCCGGCTATCGGCTAAGCTAGTTAGCGACGTGTTCCTTTTTAGTGTAGTATTAGGCAGGACAATAGAACGCACACAAATACCTCAATAGAACATACAAATACCTAGCCTCAAAAACGGCAAAAGAACGCTGGCTGAGCTGGAACGCTAGCGCGTCCCTATAGCAAGTGAATTGAAACTGACCTTCGTTCAGCCTCTTCTAACCTGAATGAAGCTTAAAATTCCATAGCCTCAAAAAAGCACCAAAACAGGTCTCCCCTTTTATTTTACTACTGTAACCTCATTTCACAATGAAATTGAAAAATAACAGTAAACATCCGGTCCAATATGGTATTAATTGAGCTTAAACCTGCGTTACGTGGAAGTATATAAAAAAATCGCCTTTTCTGACTATTTCTAATCTAGCGTTTGAAGTCATTGAATGGCGCAAGCCATATTTTATTAAAAAGAGGACATTCTCCTGATTAAAATGATGCCCCACTTGTACCTTGAAACTTAAATGAGTCACGTACATTATATATATTTTTTTTTTTCGTACAACAGCATCACCCATCTTGTTGTGTGTTTAGGTGTTTACTAATGCGGATGAGTATTAGTAAGTAAACCGGAAACTGCAACACCGACTTCTTACTACGCTGGTGCACAGAGTTTATTGCTCAATTCTTATGATTATTCCTAGGAAGTTAGTAGATACTAGTAAGCCTATTACTGGCTAATAAGTTGTTAAAACTGCCAGTGGCAAAAGCCATACAGTTCATAGATGCACCGGGGTAAATTTGGTTTTATGTTTCGATATTCAGAGTTTGCTTGTTAATAGCGCTCCCCAAAACGTCCTATAAAGACGACAGCGATGTATATAAAATCAGGTGAAGGTAGAGAGCAAGGTACACCCTTTGATTTTAGAGATTCCATCAATATATTGCAATAACCGCTGGAGCAAACTAATCATTGCAAGTAGGTCCACAGAGTAAGAGGCACTGTGATCAATGGCTCCAACTAGGCAAATAAATGGATGAAATTAAATAAATGTCTGGTTTCAGTGCAAGCATATTCTGAATACACTAAAGCAGCGGTGGCAAACTGGTTCCACGGAGGGCCGAGTGTCTGCAGGTTTTTGGTTTTTCACATAAATTGGTTCCCAGTTCAGATCGAAATAACCAAGTGAGGGTAGAAACTAACCTATTAGTTACCTAATTAATCAATCTAGTACAAGGTAAGAGTGAAAACCTGCAGACAATCGACCCTCCGTGGAACCGGTTTGACACCTCTGGACTAAAGAATGAAATCAATTCACACAAAGAAACCAAAAAATATTGGTATAAAAATTAAAAGGTGTACCCATGAGAGTGGAGGGAAAAGAACACACCACAATTGTTTGTAGATCTCTAGCTCATATTGATAGTGAGTTATTATAAAAGGATTGTATTGAAGGATACATTCTGATAAAATCACTGAAATTGAAAATAGCAAAACTAATATATAGTTTTGTACTTTATGTAAAGAAGGTCAGTAAACAAATGCAAGTGGTTTTAGATGTCCATGTCATTTGGATGAATGCATTTAAAAAAAAATACAGGTAATGAATCTGGAAAAAGAAGAGTGGTACCTTTCAGAGTAGAAGCAACGGAACACACCACACTTGTTTTTAGATCTCTCAGTCATATGGATAGTGAGCTATTAAAAAAAGAGTGGTTTCAAAAGATAAATTCCTGTAAATTAACCAAAATTGAAAATGGCAAATCTAAGGGGCGTACCCCTTCACAAGGAAGGTCAGTGAACAAAATGTAAGTGGTTTCAGAGGTCCATGTCACCTTGATTGGAAGCTATTAGTATGTGAATTAGGTAATAGAGTTGTAATAATGCAAGCATTTATAAAATTAAATACAGATAATGAATATTGATAAAAGAGGTGTACCTTTCAGAAGAGAGGTAAAGGAACAGAGCACACTTGTTTGTAGGTCACTAGCTCATATGGATATTGAGCTATTAAAAATATATTATATAGAAGGATAAATTCTGATATAATCAAATGTAAAAAGGCAAATCTAAAAGTAAATGACCAACACACAAGTGGTTGTAGGTGTATATGTCACCTCTATAGGAATCTATAAAGAAATTAAATCTATGACCTAAATACATGTAGAAAATCATAGTTTTGTAATAAGTGTCTGTACCTATGATTTTCCTTTACATGGGCAGGTATTATTGACACAAAATAAAATATATATTTTTGTCACATTGAAACCGCGGCGTTCCACTTTCATGACGGTCCTACTACTGAACAGACATTCAACAGCATTGTGCAACATGTTGGGCACCTTGCTCTCTACCCTCATCCATATGTATATATTTCACTGTGGTTTTGTGATGATTTTTTTGGGAAGAGGTATTGACGATCAAACTCTGAATATCAAACATAAAAGCAAATTGACCCCGATCATAGACGCTATGGTGGAGGTAAACTTAATAAGAAATGTTGGTCAGTTTAACACAATGCTCAATGGTGTCTAGCGTCTGCTGAAACGTGTAATGCCGTGGCGTAGTGGTTAAAGACAATCATTTCTCATGTGGAAGACCTAAGTTTGAATCTTTTGAGAGCAACAAAATTTATTAATTTTATTTGTGGGCCGCAAAAAACAGTTTACGGTTATACAATATTGTGACTAATCCTGGTAGTGTTGTTATTATTATTAGCCTATTACTGGCTAATACATTGTTAAAATGGCAAAAAAGTGGCAAATGCCATACAGTTCATAGACGTTATTTGTGGTGGAGGTGAACATAGAAAGAAACGTTTAACTGTATCAATATCATTCACAAATATCCAATTAGATGTTATAACATCCAGTGGCAAAAGAGGATTTGTTCAGAACAACACTTTCTATTGCGGGCCGGATGAATTAGGCTTACCTCGTTTCTTGTTTACCTGGTAACTAACATAGTACTATCTGTCAAACAAGTGCTGTTGTTGGTAGTAATATAATTTTTGAGATCCCAGTGTAAAGAAATATATGTTTGATTCCCAACGACTAAATCACTTTTTCTGAGTTTGTTAATACACGTAGGCAGACCAGACTACATACATAACTGCTCAATCCACTGCAACACACACTAAGCAGGAAATTGTCTTTAAGTAGTCATGAGGAGCATGAGTCAGAATAATGAACTATACTTCCTTGGGAAGTCAGTCTGCCACAATAAAAATGTTCACCTGTTTAAACAATATATTTTTTAATCTCTGATACAAATCTGGCCTCAAGCTTCCTTTATGCAGATAAAACCAATATACTGTAAAACCATTCTGTAATGTCCATTTAAAATCGGTATTGGTGAATTTCAATGAGTAATGTGTAACAATGAGATTATAAACTCAAATTTTTTGGGGGAATATCGCAACTTTTACCAGCTGGCTTTGTATAAACACAAGTGTGTTAGTCAAATAGCTTCAGCTTTATGTGGACTATTGAACACTGCGGATATACAAGTTTCACATCTTGAACATGTTTAAATTTTTATGGCTAGTTGACAGGTTGTTTGGGTTTGAGTGAGTAATGATTATTAATAGATGGTGAAAATATGGTTAACATGCCAAAACATACTGGTCATTGTTTACTTAGGGAGGTTAAGTAAGTAGCAATACAGACTTAAGTTATGAAATATGGATCAATGGAAATATTACCCTGTTTCCAAGAATGTTGGGACGCTGCATAAAATGCAAATAAAAACACAATGCAATGAAATGCAAATCATTTATCCTGACAATTAATTGAAAATAATACAAAGATAACATATCAAATGTTGAAAATTAGACATTTTATTGTATAGGCAAGGCAAGGCAAGGCAATTTTATTTATATAGCGCATTTCATACACAATGGTCATTCAAAGTGCTTTACATAAAAACAATTTAAATATCCATTTGACAGAGGTACTGTTACAGAAATAAGAAAAAATAAAAACCATTAGGAATATAAAATCAAATACAGAACAGTGAAGAAATAAGAAAAATTAAAACCGTTAAGAATATAAAGTCAAATACAGTTTAGAATAAAAAATATAATAAAATAAAGGACAGTGAAAACAGTCGGACGGACAGTGGCACAGTGCTCACTCATTAAATGCAAAGTAAAATAGATGTGTTTTGAGTCTGGATTTGAATGTGACTACTGTAGGAGCACATCTGATCTCTTCTGGAAGCTGGTTCCAGCTGCGACTGGCATAATAGCTAAAAGCAGACTCTCCTTGCTTAGAGTGAACCCTTGGTATTTCTAGCTGATGTGATCCTAATGATCTGAGTGTTCGTTTGGGTTTATATTCATTGAGCATATCTGCAATGTATTGAGGTCCTAGGCCTTTGAACGATTTATATACCAGTAGTAATACTTTAAAATCGATCCTATATGTAACTGGCAGCCAGTGTAAAGACCTGAGGACTGGTGTGATATGATCATATTTTCTGGTTCTGCTGAGAATCCTGGCCGCGGCGTTCTGTACGAGCTGCAACTGTCTTATGGTCTTTTTGGGAAGGCCAGTGAGGAGTCCATTACAATAATCCACCCTGCTGGTGATGAAAGCATGCACTAGTTTTTCTAAGTCTTGACTAGAAACAAAGCATCTAATTCTTGCAATATTTTTCAGATGATAGTATGCTGATTTAGTTATTGCTTTGACATGACTACTGAAGTTAAGGTCTGACTCTAGAGACACACCGAGATTCCTGACTTGATTTTTAGTTGTTTGACCTTTAGAGTGAAGGTACGCGTTCACCTTGAGAACTTCATCTTTATTTCCAAACGCAATAACTTCAGTTTTATCTTTGTTTAACTGAAGAAAGTTTTGGCACATCCAACTATTTATTTCATCAATGCATTGGAGCAGGGAGTCAATTGGGCTGTAATCGTTAGGCGATAGGGCTAAGTAGATCTGTGTGTCATCTGCATAGCTGTGATAAGAGATTTGGTTCTTTCTCATTATTTGGCTCATTGGGAGCATGTACAGGTTGAATAGGAGTGGCGCAAGAATTGAGCCTTGAGGAACTCCGCATGTCATGGACGTCCACTCATACCTATGGTCTCCTATACTCACATAATACCCTCTTGCTTCTAAGTATGACCTGAACCATTTTAGGACTATCCCAGAGAGCCCCACCCAGTTTTCCAGCCTGTCTAGAAGTATGTTGTGATCGACAGTGTCAAATGCAGCACTGAGATCAAGTAGTATCAGCACTGATAATTTGCCTGAGTCAGTATTTAAGCGAATATCGTTTATTATCTTAATGAGCGCTGTCTCTGTGCTGTGATGCGGTCGGAAACCAGATTGAAAATTGTCAAAGTATCCGTTTGAGCTTAAGAATTTGTTCAGCTGATTGAAGACAACTTTTTCAATGATCTTGCCTATGAAAGGAAGAACAGTTAGGAGGTCACGGGAGCTATCAGCTATATGGAAAAATACATGCCCATTTTGAATTTGATGCCAGCAACACGTTTCAAAAAAGCTGGAACAGGGGCATGTTTACCACTGTGTTGCATCCCCTCTTTTTTTAACAATACTCTGTAAGCGTTTTGGAACTAAGGAGACCAATTGTTGTAGTTTTGAAAGTTTTCGGGGTCAACTTTGTTGTATTTTTCGGTTCATAATGCACCAAATGTTTTCAATGGGTAACAGGTCTGGACTGCAGGCAGGCCAGTTTTTGCCCCCGGACTCTAACTATGGAGCTATGCTGTTGTAATACGTGCAGAATGTGGTTTGGCATTGTCTTGCTGAAATATGCAAGACTTTCCTTGAAAAAAACATTGCCATGATGGCAGCATATGTTGCTCCAAAACCTGTATATATTATTCAGCATGGTGTACAAACACTAACCTAAACGGGAGACACTGCTCAACCAATCTGGAGTACCTGATGATTAGATGCAGGCCTTTTAACTTGCCTCTGGACTTTACCACTAATGTTGTTATGACAGTCTGCATAGCCCTAGATGGTAATGCTAAGCTAGCAATGAAAGAACTGCTGGCTGCCATTAGCAAACAGCAAACCGAACATTTTGTGATGGGGAGTTCAACCTTTAAAATCTGAAAACTGTTTCTCCCAAATTCCACCACAATGTCTCCTGCCCCACCAGAGAAGACAATACACTAGACCAGGTGAACACAAACATTCCAGAAGCTTACTAAGCCATTCCACTCCCCCACCTGGGACTAGTCTGACCATCTTTCACTGTCCCTACTTCCTAAGTATTTACCCCTCATTAAACGTATGAAACCATCAGTGTGGACAGTCAAAGCGTGGGCAGAAGAGTCAGACTCACTTCTACAGCACCAGTTTCAACACAAAGACTGGAGTTTGTTTGCCACTCAAGCCACCCTTGACTCCCATATGGACATTGAAACATACAGCACTGGAATTTTTTTTTACCTGGTCTCTGGTTTTACTATTCATAGGTAAGTGTTTGAGTATTTTTTTTTTCTGTTTTGATTTATTCTATAAACTATTGATAACATTACTCCCAAATTCCAAATAAAAATATTGTAATTTAGAGTATTTATTTGTAGAAAACAACAATTGGTCACCACAAATAATGCAAAGAAAACAAATTCATATTCATTTTCAACAACAATAATGTTTTAACTTAGGAAGAGTTCAGAAATCAATATTTAGAGGAATAACCCAGATTTTTTATCACAGCTTTCATGCGTCTTGGCATGCTCTCCACCAGTCTGTCACATTGCTGTTGGGTGACTTTATGCCACTCCTGGTACAAGAATTCAAGTAGCTCGGCTTTGTTTGATGGCTTGTGACCAGAGGTTTTCAACGGGGTTCAGGTCTGGAGATTGTGCTGGCCATGACAGGTTCTTGATCTGGTGGTCCTACATCCACACCTTGATTGACTTGGCTGTGTGGCATGGAGCATTGTCCTGCTGGAAAAAACAATTCTCAGAGTTGGGGAACATTGTCAGAGCAGAAGGAAGCAGGTGTTCTTCCAGGATAACCCTGTACTTGGCTTGATTCATGCGTCCTTCACAAAGACAAATTTGCAGATTCCAGCTTTGCTGAAGCATCCCCAGATCATCACCAATCCTCCACCAAATTTCACAGTGTGTGCGAGACACTGTGGATTGTAGGCCTCTCCAGGTGTTGGGCAAAGCTGAAAATGTGACTCTTTAGAGAAGATGACCTTATTCCATTCCTCTACGGTCCAATCCTTATGGTTTTTTGCAAACTTCAGTCTGGCTCTTCTTCACTTCTCATTGATGAAGGGCTTTTTTCTAGCTTTGCACGACTTCAGCCCTGCCCCGAGGAGCCTTTTTTGAACCGTCCTCACTGTGCACTTCACCCCTGCTGCTGTTAGTCATTCTTTTTGTAGGTCACTTGATGTCATCCTATGGTTGTTGAGTGACATTCGAATGAGTTGACGGTCATCTCGGCCAGTGGACAGTAGTTTTTGCCCTCTGGCAGTCTGTAGTTTTGTTGTCCCCAATGTCTGTTGCTTGACCTTGTTCTTATGAAATGCTATCTTTAAAATTTTCAAGATGGAAGCAACCTGGCATTCACTATATCCCTCTGCCAGTAAAGCCAGAATTGAAACTTTATTTTCCTCAGCTTTTCTTTTGTCATGCTGAATTGGTTATTTTTTATTCAAATTACCTTTGAGGTACTACTTGCACTGTTTTTGCCATCCAGCCGGTTCTATTGCAAGAGGATAGTGATGACCACAGCAGTGGTTTTCATACGTTTCCTCATTAAATTAGATCTGGTTCAAGTAATCACCTAATCAGTCCCTCATTAAGTAAAATGAGGTGTGCCTGTGTTGGAATTTAACAGACACTGGAATGCAATGGCTGCCATACATTTAAGAAAAATTAGGAGTCTCCTATGTCCTCCATTTTGGATTACATCAAAATCTGCATCAACAATGTTACCACCCATATACTAATAAAGACCTTCCCCAACCAGAGGCCGTGGATGAACAGGGAGGTCCGACAACTGCTAAAGGGACACAACGCTGCTTTCAGATCCGGCGATGCAGAGGCCTACAGCTCATCCAGGACCAACCAGAAAAGGGGCATCAAGATGACCACAAAATGACCACAGACTACAGATTGAGGGGCACTTCAACAACTCTGAACCCTGATGCAGGTGGCAGGGCATCCAAGTCATCACATACTACCGGCCAGAGAACCCTACCTTACCAGAGATATGGCCTACACCAACAAGTTAAACAGGATCTTTGCCCGCTTCGACAGGGACAACAAAGAGCCAACCATTAAAACTGAACTACCCCAGTTTTAGACTATTCACCGCAGATGTGTCATCTGCACTGAGCAGGGTGAATGCATGCAAGGCTGCTGGTCCTGATGGCATCCCTGGGCGTGTTCTAAGAGCATGTGCTGGGCAGCTGGCCGAGGTCTTTACTGGCATTTTCAACCTGTCACTGGCCAAAGGGTTGTCCCAATGTGCTTCAAGACTGCAACCGTTGTGTCAGTGCCAAAGCAATAGACTGTGTCTAGCCAGAATGCCTTTAGAATCTGTCACACTCACCCCCACAATCATGAAGTGCTTCGAAGGACTAGTTCTGGCCCACCTTAAGTCCTGCTTCCCCACAACACAGGATCCCTACCAGGTTGCCTACCATTCGAACAGGGTTACAGAGGGCACCGTCTCCAACGCTATATACTCTGCCCTGATCTACATGGACAAAAACAACAGCTTTAGCTCAGAATTCAACATGGTCATCCACTCTAGGCTGGTCAACAAACTCCATGACTTGAGGATCAGCCACTCTCTCTGCAACTGGACTTCCTAACCAACAGATAGACCACAGCCTGTCAGGTTAGACAACTTCACCTCCTCCATCCTGATCCTGAATATTGGAGTTCCACAAGGCTGTGTGCTGAGCCCCCTCCTGTACTCTTCAACCACGACTGCGTTCCTGTACACAGTTCCAACACCATTGTCAAGTTTGCAGACAACACCACGGTGGTAGGCCTGATAAGTGACAATGACGAGTCAGCTTACAGTTTTTTCAGTAGCTCTTTTCAAGTTGTTAAAGGTATTTGATCACCTCGTGAACCTCCCTGCTGCCGTCCTTGCATTTCAGTTGCACATGCACCTTGCACATTGAATTTGCCTCTTTGCTCATTTAGAATTGCCATTGTACTTGCATTTTTACAGTTGTTACATACACGTCTACCTCGGGGACCTCATTGTTGCTCTCTCTGCATCCCGGTTGCACGTTACCTTACTCTTTCATTTTGCCTTGATTTCACATCTAGAATTCCATTTAGAATTGCCATTTGTACCCGCTCAACCATTTATCCCACTTGTAACATACACTATACATGCACTATTTATTCTGATTTTGATTCACATAGCATAGTTGTTGGCTGTTCAACTGTATGGAATTGTATGAATGTGTGCTTGTTACATTTGTGCTCAAAAGATTGCATATCCTTGGAGAATTGGTAATATACACTCACCTAAAGGATTATTAGGAACACCTGTTCAATTTCTCATTAATGCAATTATCTAATCAACCAATCACATGGCAGTTGCTTCAATGCATTTAAGGGTGTGGTCCTGGTCAAGACAATCTGCTGAACTCCAAACTGAATGTCAGAATGTTTGAAAGGTGATTTAAGCAATTTTGAGCTTGGCATGGTTGTTGGTGCCAGACGGGCCGGTCTGAGTATTTCACAATCTGCTCAGTTACTGGGATTTTCACGCACAACCATTTCTAGGGTTTACAAAGAATGGTGTGAAAAGGGAAAAACATCCAGTATGCGGCAGTCCTGTGGGCGAAAATGCCTTGTTGATGCTAGAGGTCAGAGGAGAATGGGCCGACTGATTCAAGCTGATAGAAGAGCAACTTTGACTGAAATAACCACTTGTTACAACCGAGGTATGCAGCAAAGCATTTGTGAATCCACAACACGCACAACCTTGAGGCGGATGGGCTACAACAGCAGAAGACCCCACTGGGTACCACTCATCTCCACTACAAATAGGAAAAAGAGGCTACAATTTGCACGAGCTCACCAAAATTGGAAAGTTGAAGACTGGAAGAATGTTGCCTGGTCTGATGAGTCTCAATTTCTGTTGAGACATTCAGATGGTAGAGTCAGAATTTGGCGTAAACAGAATGAGAACATGGATCCATGGTGATGTAATGGTGTGGGGGATGTTTTCTTGGCACACTTTAGGCCCCTTAGTGCCAATTGGGCATCATTTAAATGCCACGGCCTACCTGAGCATTGTTTCTGACCATGTACATCCCCTTATGACCACCATGTACCCATCCTCTGATGGCTACTTCCAGCAGGATAATGCAAAATGTCATAAAGCTTGAATCATTTCAAATTGGTTTCTTGAACATGACAATGAGTTCACTATACTGAAATGGCCCCCATCATCACCAGATCTCAACCCAATAGAGCATCTTTGAGATGTGGTGGAACGGGAGCTTTGTGCCCTGGATGTGCATCCCACAAATCTCCATCAACTGCAAGATGCTATCCTATCAATATGGGCCAACATTTCTAAAGAATGCTTTCAGCAACTTATTGAATCAATGTCACGTAGAATAAAGGCAGTTCTGAACGCGAAAGTGGGTCAAACACAGTATTAGTATGGTGTTCCTAATAATCCTTAAAGTGAGTGTATGTACCATTTGTAAAGAAAACGAGTGAACAGGCAAAACACATCATTTATTGTGGGATGCACATTCCACTGTAGGTCATAATAGAATGGCACAATCATAAAAGAAAACATATCAACAAAGGAAAGAATGACCTGACCCCTGTTCAAAAGTCTGCTAACTGTAGATGTAGTGATTGTATGAGTTAGTGAACTGTTGTAAGCTGTTGTAACCAATGTAGATGTATTGATTGTATAAGTTAGTGAACTGTTATAAGCTGTTGTAACCAATGAAACAAAATATTAAATGTTTGTAATATGAGCTGAAACTGAAGGAGCAAGTAGGAGAATAACAAAATCCTGTTTAAGCAGTTGCCGGGGAGAGAAAGATTTAGTATGTCTGTCTTTGGAGAAACAGGACACGGTTAGAGACACACACACATAGTCTGACAGGCCAGACAGAAACCAGGAGGGGACAAGAAGATGTTTGCGTTTATCCTTATAAGGAATAGAACTGGAACTGGACCAATAGCAGACTTGTTTTGTGAATTTAACGACTCTATCTTTTGGGCGTAGTAGAAGTATAAAAATGATGTTTTGACTGTTGATCCTTAGACATTGTGCGGCGACACGTGTCTCCAGAAGCTTCTGTAATAAATGGACATATGATACGGTAATTGACCTGACTCCTGGTGTTTTATTCTCCTTTCCAACAAACCAACTCGGGGAAGTGTTAGACTTCAACATTTTTGGGGGCTCGGTCCGGGATTGGAAAGAGGAGAAGGAATTCGATCTGGTCCAGACAACCTACGCGAGATTCACAGGTTCCGAGCCGGCTCATGATAAAGGTAAGCAGAGCTTGTTATATCTAAATCTGCATATTGGCTGTGAACTAAATTGTGGACCTGTGAAAAACGTAGTGGGACTGGTTTAAATTCAGGGGGTCAGAGGAACGGTCTGTGAGTTAGAGTCTCACTATAAGTCGGTTTATAGGCCCGTTAATGGTGTGTGAGTTAGAATCTCACTGTAAGTCGGGTTAGAGGCCCGTTAATGGTGTGTGAGTTAGAGTCTCACTGTAAGTCGGGTTAGAGGCCCATTACCGGTGTGTGAGTTAGAGTCTCACTGTAAGTCGGGTTAGAGGCCCGTTACCGGTGTGTGAGTTAGAGTCTCACTGTAAGTCGGGTTAGAGGCCCGTTAATGGTCTGTGAGTTAGAGTCTCACTGTAAGTCGGGTTAGTGGCCCGTTACTGGTGTGTGAGTTAGAGTCTCACTGTAAGTCGGGTTAGAGGCCCGTTACCGGTGTGTGAGTTAGAGTCTCACTGTAAGTTGGGTTAGAGGCCCGTTAATCGTTCTAGGGTTGACTACCCTACGCCACTTCCCGACGGGGACGGTGGAGAGTTGCGAATTCTTGGCAACCAGAGAATTCGTCTTGGCAACCAGTCGGGTTGGAGGCCCCGAGGACTTAGGGGCACCTCGAAATACTTATTGTGTGTAAAGGTTCAGCTGGGTTAGAGGCCCAGGGAGTTCGGAACTCCCCGAATTTTTATAAGAGAACTGGGTTTAAGTCCCAAAAAGTGTTGGGTCAGGGACCCGTTAATCATTTGTTAATTATTCTGAGTCTGGGACTCACAGTAACATAAGTCAGGTTGAAATGGACGGGGAGTTTGAGAGAGAAGTTGTTGACGATGGGCGGGGTCCAGGTACGGGAAAGTGGAAACAATTGGGGATACAGGTGGCAAATGTAATGACTGTTGTAGGCAGGATGGACCCAATTCAGAAAGAAAAAGAAGGGATAGAAGAGAAATTGCAACAAGTGGTGAGTGAGGCAGGATTAAGGATGGAGGAAAGGAGACCATTACATGTTATTTTGTGGAATAAGGAGAAGGAGTGTTCCAAAAATCAAGATAGAGTTAGAGACAAGAAGGAAACAGCAAATTTGGTCAAGAGAGGGAGATATAGAGAAAAGGAGAAGGAATGGGAAAAGCACAGAAAAGAATGGTGTAAATTAGCAGTGTGGTGTCAGGGCGTAGACCATTTGAACAAAGAGAAAAAGGGACAGAAAATTGAGGAGAAAAAGGGAGGAGAGATAGAACCCTCAGCATATGAAGATGACCCGGCGGTGCTTGGTACAGACCGGGCACCATTATATCCAGTGTTACGTTTACAGAGTGGTATATTGTCTTTAGACACACAGAATAGCAAGCCCATAACTCAAGTCACAGGAAAGCAAGATAAGAGAAAGTTGAGTAGGAAGGCGGAGTCAGAGAGTGAAACAGACACTGAGGGGGAGGTGAAACCGTTCAAGGCAAGGGCAGTAAGAGAGTACGGGAGATACGAAGAAAGGAGCGAGAAGGGGAGGCGACTAGGAAAGAATAAACAGGATGGGATTACAGGGGCCATAAAGAGAAGGTCAGGCCGTACTAAAGGCAGGTTAGGTGAGGACTCAAGGTCGGGGTCGGACAATAGTGACACAGTGAGAAGGACCAGAACTAGGCAGAACAAAGGAAATTCATATAGAGGACGGGTGGTACTCACGGGCAATGCAGTAGGGAGATGGACTGACTCAGACAAAGACCCCGACACAAACAGTAGTGGAGAGGGGAGTAAGGGAGACGTAGACGTATACCCTCTGCCGCGTACGCCCCCACCAGAACATAAACTACACCATGATGCAGTAGAATCAATTCAAAAGACGCAAAATAAAATGTATACGCGGTCACAAGCAGGGGAAGCTGGGTGTGCTGGGTTTCAGCTGCCTCTCCTTAGAGTGGGAGGCGGCGAACCGCGATATAAACCATTGGGGCTGGGAGATGTACAGGCATTGGTAGATAAATTACCCCCGATGGGAGAGGGAGGTGGACTATGGTTGTCACAATTTGATAAACTCACAGCTGGTCAAATGTTGGCACTGGGGGACTGGAGGGCAGTAGCCGCCCGAGCCGTGTCCGCCCAGGCTATGACTGAGATAGAAAAAGGGGCCGCCACTAGGCGGAGCCCATACGACACTCTTTTCAGTCAGTTGGTCGAGCGCATAGCCACGGCCCTGAGGGAACGATTTCCCTTGCCCGCTGGGGCCCCTGATGCCCAAGTTACCTTGGGAAAAAGAGCAACACCCTAGACAGTATCTAGAAGTATGTAAAGAAACATGGGCCAAACACACAGGGCACCCGGGGAAGGGGGGTCTGCAGCAGGAGTGGTTTAGAAGGGCGGTCTTAGAGGGACTTCCAGAGAAAATAAAAGAGGCAATGATGGAAAATCCTGACTTACCGGGTAGTGAATCACATTTATGGGAAAGACACATAGTGCATAATTTACAGAGGGCTAAAGATGAGGAGACAGAGAAAGACAAACAGATACAGGGACTGAAAGAGAACCTGTTGCGCTTACAGCTGGGTGAAGCCAAAGGGAGGTTCAATGAAGGGAAAAAGAAACACAGACAGATGGCAGCCCTAGGCTCAGGAGAACCTGACACACCCGATTTATACCCTGTTCCCACATGGGCACCCCAACCTCACGGTGGCCGGGGGGCATTCACCGCGCCCTATCGATCAGGGAGGGGAGGTTATGGTAGGGGGAGGGGGCGGGGTAGAGGCTAGGGGCTCCAGGAGCCCAAGTCCCATACGGAGCCTGCTTTACGTGTGGTGACCCGAATCACTGGTCCAGAGAGTGCCCACAGAACCCTGCAAGGGGCAGAGGATACTCAAACGAAGGGGCAGCTCCAGTTCCCAACCCACACGCCGTCCCACCACCTAGCGCACCTGGACAATACCCACTCTCTTATGAGGGAGCGTGGGACCAGGCATGACGGTCTACAGGGAGGGGAGGGGACAGCGGGGGAAGGGCAGACCCTATGCTGTCCCTGAATGACGACGGGAAAGTCTTCCCCTTTCTGGTTGACACAGGTGCCACGTTTTCCACCATCACCGCCCCTCCCGTCACAGGACTACTATCCTCCAAGACAGTGGAAGTTGTGGGGTTTGAAGGAGTGGGACAGACTTTGCCAGTGACATTTCCTCTTAAAACGATACTGGCTAAACAGGCCCTCAGCCATCCGTATGTGGTGTCCACAAACACACCAGTGAACTTATTGGGGAGAGACTTGTTGATAAAACTGGGGGCTAATATCTTATGTTCTCCAGATGGACTAACTGTCACGTTACCAGACGGGACATCGGCGGTGTGCGGACCTGAAACCACACGTAAAGGGCAGTACCTGGTACAACCGGTGAAGGGTGAAATAGCAGAGATATACTGGGGACTATTGACACCGGAAAAGCCGGACAAACAGGGTATTTTGTCCCAGTACTTCAAATGGAGGCTGTGGAT
Source organism: Esox lucius (assembly GCF_011004845.1). Classification (NCBI taxonomy): domain Eukaryota; kingdom Metazoa; phylum Chordata; class Actinopteri; order Esociformes; family Esocidae; genus Esox; species Esox lucius. The sequence continues at coordinate 1,608,521 of NC_047593.1, forward strand.
CTCCCTCCTCGAGCCGTACTTTCCTCCGCCAGACCCCCCACATGTAATCTTATTTTATGATCGGCAGGGCGACGAGGTGTATAGAGAGGGGTTTGGGGATGTAGTGTGTGGGGACACGTGGCAAGTCGGGTCTAAATTCATAAATGTAGGCCCTGAAGGGGTAGCGTCAGATGGAGGAGCAGTCAGGCGGAGGAGTCCGTCCCACATGTGTCACTGGCACTGCATCGTAAACACCAAGCAAAAGACCTGGGGCCCATGGTTAAAAGGGCGGTCGAATGTTCTGATTGGACACTCACTCAGGCGCCAAACGTATGGTAAGACATATCGGTTAGAAGCACCAGGGACGGATTGGGTATGTTTAGAGCGAAGGGAGATAACTCGGGATCATGGGAGGGAAAAGATGGATCACCCTGTAGCCACAGCCAAACTTAATGAGTTACCTGACTCACTGTGGTCCAAGGGTCCCACGGACGTGGGGCTCACCGATTGCCCACCGGTCACCTTTAAAATCGGACCGGGAGAGCCCATATGGCTGCCCTAATACCCACACAAACCAGAGGCAGAGGAAGGGTTGGATGTGACATTGAATGGTTTGTGGCCCACAGGGGTGTTGGAGGAGTCAGGTTCCGCGTGGAACACACCTATCCTCCCGGTAGAAAAGAAAGGGACAGGGAAATACCGTATGGCCCATGATCTCAGAGCTATTAACAACATTTTACTCACACCCACTATACCGGTACCTAACCCGTATGTAGCACTCACTAATTTGACCCCGGATCAAAAATGGTTCACCTGCATTGACCTGGCTAACGCTTTTTTCTGTCTCCCACTAGCAGAGGAACTTCGTGATATTTTTTCTTTCACACATAGGGGTCAGCAATGGCGGTACACGAGACTACCACAGGTGTTCGCGCTTTCCCCTGGTATATTCAACCAGGTACTGAGAGAAGCGCTGCAGGGATGCTGCCTGCCGACAGGGATGCTGCCTGCCGACAGGGGTAACTTTGGTCCAGTACGTAGATGACCTGCTGCTGGCGGCCCCGATGGTGGCCGCCTGCATTCAAGCTACAATGACGGTCCTCACCAGACTGGCAGAGAAAGGGTTCAAGGTGTCAAAAGAAAAGCTACAGTTGGTAAGGACGCAGGTCTCCTTTCTGGGCAGAGTAATCTCGCAGAAGGGAGCGGGGCTTTCCCCAGCTCACCGCACAACCATCCTCCACCATCCTAAACCCACTACTGTACAGGAAATGCTATCATTCCTGGGGCTCACGGGGTACAGCCGAAATTACATCCCTAACTATTCAGGGCTCACAGAGCCACTTAGAGCGCTAGTTAAGGAGCAGGGAATGCGTAAACTTAAAGCCACTCTCAATTGGACCTGCCCGGCCGACCAGGCCTTAATTTTGCTGAAACAACAACTAGCCACCGCAGCTGATCTGGCAATTCCCGACTACACAAAACCCTTTTTTCTAGATGTTTCTGAAACAGGACAAGTCATGAACGGGGTCCTGTTTCAGAAAAAAGGGGGAGATAGGAACATCCTTATGTACATAAGCGTAGGATTTGACAAAACCGAAAAAAGGCACCCCACCTGCACACAGCATGCAGCGGGGGTAGCGAGACTCATTCAAAAATGCGCACACATAGTAATGGGGCATCACCTTCAGATACTCACAACACACAGTGTAGTGGCGTATATAAATTCACAGATGTTCACTATGAGTTCCCTCAGGCAACAACACCTAAGCAAAATTCTTGGGGCTCCAAATTTGATTTTCACACATGAAGGGATAAATATTGCAGACCGAATGGGGACGGGGCTACCACATGAGTGCGCGCAAGAGGTAGTGAGGGAGAGTAAGACCCGAACCGATCTGGAGGCAGAACCCCTCCCAGGGGCAGAGGACCTCTTCACTGATGGGTGCTGTTTCAGACACGAACAAGACGGGCTGAGGGCGGCCTTTGCGGTAGTGAAACTAACACCAGAGGGTTTAGTCACGCTGAAAGCAGAGAGGCTCCAGGGGATGCAATCAGCCCAGAGAGCAGAAGTGAGAGCACTAATAGAGGCCCTCAGACTGGCCCAGGGAAAAAGAGTAAACATTTACACAGATTCGGCATACGCAGTAGGCGCAGCGCACGTGGAGCTAGGACAGTGGTTAAAAGCTGGGTTTAGAACAGCAGGAGACAAACCGATTAAACACGAGGCAGAGATGAGAGAACTAGCTGAGGCCCTAGACCTGCCCGAAAAGGTAGCCATCATAAAATGCAAAGGACACGATAATTCAAATAGTGTAGTAGCTCAGGGAAACCGAGCGGCAGACACAGCAGCAAAACAGGCAGCAGGGTACACTCCGCGAGTGATGGTGGTAAGAGCAGAAGAGGAAGTGGGGTGGGGAGAAGGCCCTGAGAGAGACGGGCTAGTGAGACATCAAAAGGGGGCTTCCCCACAAGAGAAAACAATTTGGCAACAGAGAGGAGCAACAGAGACAAGCGGGCTCTGGAGAGGGCCAGACGGTAGAGTAATACTTCCACCAGCCATGCGGGGAGATACATTTGCAGAAGCCCAGCACAGATGTTGAGGAACTTGTGCCATTGGTGGCACCCGTTTATGGTAGACATGGTACGTAACTACACTAGGACATGCACCATCTGCACACACCACAACCCAAAACCGACGATCAAACCTGAGATGGAGGATGAACCAAAACTTAAAAAACAAGTTGGCTAAGATATGTGCACAGACTAAATTGAACTGGGTGGATGCACTGCCACTGGCACTCATGACGATTCGATGCTCGTTAAATCAGACCACTGGGTTCACCCCATACGAGCTGCTGACGGGGAGACAGTTTCCAGGACCAGCCGTGGGGCCTGCGGTCCCGGAAGGGGAAAAGTGGCCCAATGACCATAAAGTGTATTTTGATGAATTGCAAGCTCTCGTTTCAGAATTCACCAATAGAGTCGGAGAACAGAGGGACCTGCACCCGCTGGACCAGAACCTGCCCCAGGCGGAGTGGGTGTTGCTGAAGGTCATCAAGCGAAAGTGGTCAGAGCCAAGGTGGACGGGTCCTCATCAGGTGGTGGAGAGAACGAGTCATGCGGTCCGCCTGAGGGACAAAGGAGAGACGTGGTACCATTGGAGCCAGTGTACACCAGCGCAGGAGCCAGGAAGGTCGCTAACGGACCTCATACAAACCGGGAAGGAGGAGCTTTCCCCAGCGTGGACGGAAGAAGGATCAACACCAGCCGGACCGGTGCCAGGAGCGGACCCCAGGACACGGCGGGACCACGAGTGAGTGAAGGAGACAGAGGACGGCGTCAGGGGAATAGACTCTTAGGGGAAAAAATTGAAGAATACTGTAACAAAAGGGGGTATAGGACACCGAGTGGCTACCACTCGTACCAAGATGACAGGGTCACAGAGAAAGGTCTGAGGAGATGAGAATAGAATGAAGTGGTACATGGACATTGGTGGAATAATGATGTGTGTTGTGTGTTGTTACAGGTTTCCCAGGTTGGCATTGGGTCTTCATTCCCCCAGCGAAGAGGTTCGCGACCCCACCTGAGGACACCTGTTTGAGGAAATTTGGGGGATTGAATTGGACTATGTCAAGGGGTTGCATACGAGCATTCTGGGATAGATAATCCGCTGGAGGAATGGCTGACCTCGATGTTCGGCCAGTGGAGAGGTTTGATAATGTCTGTTCTTTTATCGCTTGCTACATTTGGTGCTATAATGGTTACTTGTGGGTGTTGTTGTATCCCATGCATAAGAGGCCTCGCCATGAGAGTGATCTCTACAGCCATTGAGAAGGCTCCAGGATCGCCATCAGGGATGCTGATGCCTCTACTGGAGCAGCATGACCCGGGAGAACTGGAGCTTGGCGAATAGGGGTGATCTCTCTTGGGAGAGATCAAAAGGGGGAATTGTAGATGTAGTGATTGTATGAGTTAGTGAACTGTTATAAGCTGTTGTAACTAATGAAACAAAATATTAAATGTTTGTAATATGAGCTGAAACTGAAGGAGCAAGTAGGAGAATAACAAAACCCTGTTTAAGCAGTTGCCGGGGAGAGAAAGATTTAGTATGTCTGTCTTTGGGGAAACAGGACACGGTTAGAGACACACACACATAGTCTGACAGGCCAGACAGAAACCAGGAGGGGACAAGAAGATGTTTGCGTTTATCCTTATAAGGAATAGAACTGGAACTGGACCAATAGCAGACTTGTTTTGTGAATTTAACGACTCTATCTTTTGGGCGTAGTAGAAGTATAAAAATTATGTTTTGACTGTTGATCCTTAGACATTGTGTGGCGACACATGTCTCCAGAAGCTTCTGTAATAAATGGACATATGACACGGTAATTGACCTGACTCCTGGTGTTTTATTCTCCTTACCCTTGGTAGCCTATGGGGCTTTCGGACGGATTTCACTACTGGGACATTTTGGGTCCTAGATTCATTTCTGTAACAGATACAACCTATTATGATGTACCCTGGTAATACCAACCCCTCTGGCTACAATAAAAACACATAAAAACAGACTTCTGGGTCACTATTTATAAAACTCATCTGTTTGAAAGGCAAAAAAAAAATTCTGAAAACATTTCTGCCATTCAGCATCAAGATTTTTTTTTTAAAGCATTATGAGATTTTGTGTCAATGGTATTTCCTCATACTTTCATGCCTTTACTATCAAATTACACTGTAATTGGGTTGAAAATAATGAAATAATTATATAATAGAAGGTAAAAACTATAGGCACCCCCAAAAAATTTGGTTCTTCAACCTAGAAATGAAACACTATAAAATGAAAGATTATAAAGCAATAAAACGGTTCCTTTAGGTGTGGCAGCACTAGATCGCTAGTTACGTTTGGACTTATATATTTTATAAACTCAGAAAAATTACCAACTTCTTCCCAAAAACTCAAGAACATCCCCATACTATTTTGACTAAATATTTATTTTTATATCTTATATATAATACAAACAATGTTTTATGGTTCAAAACATCATATATAGAGATGTACACGCTTGTAATATTTATTCTGGTGTACAAATGAGCCTTTCTAAGATGCATTGGCAATGTCGTTGCCTGGTGAAAAGTTCTCATAGCAACCCAAACTATACAACTATACAACCCATATTATACACGGAAAACCCCAATTATACACGGAACGCTTCAGGAAAGTGGCTACAAATAATATACCATTGGAATCGGACGATTTTGGCGAATCTATTTTCCGGAATATTTATGCAAATGAGCACTGTCCACAGTATCGCGGATGTCAACTTGGCCTTGTGCTTAGGGCCATTGTTGTGCTGGAAGAATGCAAAATGTCTGCCAGTATTTTCTGATAACGTTCTGCATTCATCTTGCCATACATTTTCCCATGATTCCCTGTGCCTTTAGAGCTCACCCCCCCCCCCATAAGCCTCTATTTTGGTTTTGTCACTCTAAATTACAGTGTGCCAGAAGCTGCAAGGCCTGTCAAGGTGTTGTCAAGCATATTGTAACCAGGCTTTTTTGTGGCATTAGCGCAGTAAAGGCTTCTTTCTGACAAGTCAACCATGCAGCCCAATTTGTTCAAGTATTGTCATATTGTGCTCCTTCAAACAACCACACCGTCTTTTTCCAGAGCTGTGCATATTAGTCTTGAGGTTTCCTGTGGGTTTTACTTTGTAACCAGAACAATTCTTCAGGCAGTTTTGACTGAAATCTTGGAATCAGAGATTCAAAAATTGTCCACTTGCTTTAAGTGATGGAACAGTACTGACTGGTATTTGCAAGGCTTTGGATATCTGTTTATAACCAATTCCATCTTCATAAAGTTCCATTACCTTGTTACGCAGGTCTTTTTGAATTTTTTTCTGCTCCCTATGGCTCAGTATCTAGCCTGCTCAGCACATCCATGTGAGAGCTAACAAACTCATTGACTATTTATACACAGACACTAACTGTAATTTAAAAAGCCACAGGTGTGGGAAATTCCCCTTTAATTGCCATTTTCAACTGTGTGTCTTGTATGTCTGTAACAAGGCCAAATACTCAAGGGTATGTAAACTTTTGATCAGGGACATTTGGTGATTTCTGTTATCATTATGATTTAAAAAGGAGCCAAACAACTTTGTGATAATAAATGGCTTCATATGATCACTATCCGTAAATGCCAAAATGTCACAATTTCTGCCAGGGTGCTGTGTTCTTTATTATGGACTGCGGTGTCTATAAAGTAGAGATACAACCAGAGGTTTATTTGAGATTGACAACAAGAAACTATCGAATGCTGCAATAAATAATTGAATTACTCTCTCCCTTGACGACCGGGTACGCAATCATTATTTCAGCACTACACAAATGGCTGATGTCTTACAACTGTCATTGTTTTCTAAAGAAATGAACTAGGGATTGATTGGAGTCATTGTTTTCATTATATGTACTGTATAGCTAGACTAAAACTTCACTGGCTACAAGCTTCAGCAGCTACATTATATTAAGCCTAAATTAAAACTATTAATGAATATATTGCAATGGACAAACTGCACCGACAACTAACATATTGCTTGCTAAAGATTTTGATTTATTTTGCTTTACATAGCATCGTTCACATAGCATAGTGATTAGCTATTCATTGTTTTCTAAAGAAACAAACCAGCCATGGAGTGATTGTCTCATTGTTTTCATTATAGGTACTGTGTAGCTATTAGCTGGCCATCTACAGTAATCTCTTTCTAATTGAATCGGTTTAATTTAGTGTAGCGACCCTGTTATACCAGTTGTTGGTTTGAATGTTAGCTAATGTAAGGAACTAGTTTCATGAACTGTGGGGTTTCGAATAATTGGTTTGACAATGCAGAAGTAAACAGACACCACATTTCTACACACAAATCATGTTTAAATATTGCTGTGGTAAAAGACCAGGGTTGTGTAGGTAACTTTTTAAATTTAATCGGTTAAAGTTACAAGTTACCTGCCCACATTTGTGGTCAGTAACATAACTTTTTCATTATTTAAACTCAGTAGCATAATCTGATTACATATTACTTTTAAATTAGAAGACAGACAGTGTCTTTGGAAAGGGTTTCTAAACCATTGCTTTCGAATTCAATATGATTGGGCTCCATCTCTACATTACATGCTAGAGATGTCAGATATTCAGTCAATCCAAATAATCCAATAATCCTTGATCTTCCAGAATCTGACATTTTATCTGAACATAACCCAAAATCTTACGATGTTTTGGCATATTCTGTCATTTGCTTCAAAACAATAAAAATTCTAAACGTACATTTCTGGAAAATTGACATAATTGTAAATAAAAACTAAAATATCAGTATCCTTTCGCGGGCACACTAAATCTGCAGTAGTCTGATGTTTTGTTCCACAACCACCACAAAGTAGACTTTCCCGGGGAGGCTGAGAAGTGTGATCCCCCTATAGTTGGAACACACCCTCCGGTCCCCCTTCTTAAAAAGAGGGACCACCACCCCGGTCTGCCATCCCAGAGGCACTGTCCCCGACCGCCACGCGATGTTGCACAGGTGTGTCAACCAAGACAGCCCCACAACATCCAGAGACTTGAGGTACTCAGGGCGGATCTCATCCACCCCTGGTGCCTTGCCACCGAGGAGTTTCTTGACCACCTCTGTGACTTCAGCCCGGGTGATGGACGAGTCCACCTCTGAGCCCTCATCCTCTGCTTCCTCAATGGAAGACGTGACAGCGGGATTGAGGAGATCCTTGAAGTACTCCTTCCACCGCCCGACGACATCCCCAGTTGAGGTCAACAGCTGCCCACCTCTACTGTAAACAGCGTTGGTAGGGCACTGTTTCCCTCTCCTGAGGCGCCGGATGGTTTGCCAGAATCTCTTCGAGGCCAGCCGATAGTCCTTCTCCATGGACTCATCAAACTCCTCCCAGGCCCGAGTTTTTGCCTCCACAACCACCCGGGCTGCAGCCCGCTTTGCCTGTCGGTACCCGTCAGCTGCCTCAGGAGACCCACAAGCTAACCAGGCCTGATAGGACTCCTTCTTCAGCTTGACGGCATCCCTTACTTCCAGTGTCCACCACCGGCTTCGGGGATTGCCGCCTCGACAGGCACTGGAGACCTTACGGCCACAGCTCCGAGCGGCCGCTTCGACAATGGCGGTGGAGAACATGGTCCACTCGGACTCAATATCTCCAGCCTCCCTCGGGATCCAGTCAAAGCTCTGCCGGAGGTTGGAGTTAAAGATCTCTCTGACAGGAGACTCGGCCAGACATTCCCAGCAGACCCTTACAGTACGCTTGGGCCTGCCGAGTCTGTCCAGCTTCCTCCCCCGCCATCGGATCCAACTCACCACCAGGTGGTGATCAGTTCACAGCTCCGCCCCTCTCTTCACCCGAGTGTCCAAGACATACGGCCGCAGGTCAGATGAGACGACAACAAAGTCGATCATCGACCTGCGGCCTAGGGTGTCCTGGTGCCACGTGCACTGATGGACACCCTTATGCTTGAACATGGTGTTCGTTATGGACAAACTGTGACTAGCACAGAAGTCCAATAACTGAACACCACTCGGGTTCAGATCAGGGGGGCCGTTCCTCCCAATCACGCCCCTCCAGGTGTCACTGACGTTGCCCACGTGGGCATTGAAGTCCCCCAGTAGAACGATAGAGTCCCCAGTCGGAGCACTTTCCAGCACCCCTCCCAGAGACTCCAAGAAGGTCGGGTACTCTGCACTGCCGTTCGGCCCATAGGCACAAACAACAGTGAGAGACCTATCCCCGACCTGTAGGCGCAGGGAAACGACCCTCTCGTTCACCGGGGTAAACTCCAACACATGGCAGCAGAGCTGGGGAGCTATAAGCAAACCACACGCCAGGGTTCTGGAGAGGAGAATACGGCCGATAGTAGAACCTCGGATTCAGGAGGAACAGTGTGGTTTTCGTCCGGGCCGTGGAACACTGGACCAGCTCTATACCCTCTACGGGGTGTTGGAGGGCTCATGGGAGCTTGCCCAACCAATCCACATGTGTTTTGTGGATTTGGAGAAGGCATTCGACTGTGTCCCTCGCGGCATCCTGTGGTGAGTGCTTCGGGAATATGGGATCCTGGGTCCTTTGCTAAGGGCTGTCAGGTCCCTGTACGACCGAAGCAGGAGCTTGGTCCGCATTGCCGGCAGTAAGTCAGACTTGTTCCCAGAGCATGTTGGACTACAGCAGGGCTGCCCTTTGTCGCCAGTTCTGTTCGTAACTTTTATGGACATAATTTCTAGGCACAGCCAGGGGCCGGAGGGTGTCAGGTTTGGGGACCACACAATTTCGTCTCTGCTCTTTGCAGATGATGTTGTCCTGTTGGCCCCTTCTAACCAGGACCTTCAGCATGCACTGGGACGGTTTGCAGCCGAGTGTGAAGCGGTGGGGATGAAAATCAGTACCTCCAAATCCGAGGCCATGGTCCTCAGTCGGAAAAGGGTGGCTTGCCCACTTCAGGTTGGTGGTACTGCCTCAAGTGGAGGAGTTTAAATATCTAGGGGTCTTGTTCACGAGTGAGGGAAAGATGGAACAGGAGATTGACAGACGGATTGGTGCAGCTTCTGCAGTAATGCAGTCGATGTATCGGTCTGTCGTGGTGAAGAAAGAGCTGAGCCGCAAGGCGAAGCTCTCGATTTACCGGTTAATCTACGTTCCTACTCTCACCAATGGTCATGAGCTTTGGGTCATGACCGAACGGTCAAACCTAGATTGTATGCACATTCTCTAACATTGAAAAACGATATAATATTGCAATAACATTTCCAGAAAGTTTCATAGAAACTTAATTCCAAGTTCAAAATATTCTCCGGTAAGCTGGCCAACTTTTACAACCTTTAAATTGATCGAAATTGTTTTCAAAACTTTTCAAACTTTAGAAAATGCAGTTTTAATGCAATAACCTTTTCAAAAAGTATCATAAAATCTTTATTCCAAGTTTAGAATATTTTACAGTAATGTGGACAAGTTGTACAACCAATTTGATAAAAATCATACACTTATATTTTATACACATTGTCTAAGTTTGAAAATTACTATTATATCGCTATAACTTTTTCAAAAAGCATGATAGAAATGTAATTCCATCCATCCATCTTCTTCCGCTTATCCGGGGCCGGGTCGCGGGGGCAGCAGTCTAAGCAGGGATGCCCAGACTTCCCTCTCCCCAGACACTTCCTCTAGCTCTTCCGGGGGGACACCGAGGCGTTCCCAGGCCAGCCGGGAGACATAGTCCCTCCAGCGTGTCCTAGGTCTTCCCCGGGGTCTCTTCCCGGTGGGACGGGACCGGAACACCTTCCCAGGAAGGCGTTCCGGAGGCATCCGGAAAAGATGCCCAAGCCACCTCAGCTGACCCCTCTCGATGTGGAGGAGCAGCGGCTCTACTCTGAGCTCCTCACGGGTGACCGAGCTTCTCACCCTATCTCTAAGGGATCGCCCGGCCACCCTGCGGAGAAAGCTCATTTCGGCCGCCTGTATCCGGGATCTTGTCCTTTCGGTCATGACCCAAAGCTCATGACCATAGGTGAGAGTAGGAACGTAAATGTAATTCCAAGTTAAAAATATTCTCCAGTAGTCTGGACAACTTTTACCACCTTTAAATATATCAAAATATTACACTTAGATTTTATACAAATGTTCAAACTTGATCCAGAAATCACAACTAGAATCTTCAAAATTCTGCAAACTTTGAAAAAGTTAACATTTAATGAACATGCAAATACATTGACGTTGCCCAAAAGGTAATGTACCCTCATATTCTACACACAGCACAGCCAGAAGAGGACTGGCCATCCCTCAGAGTCTGGTTCCTCTCTAGGTTTCTCTTAAGTTTGGACAATAGTAAGGGGTTTTAACTCTTGTTGGTTGTACATTAACTCTTATTGGTTGCCCTTTAGGGTTTCAGGCCTGGTAAAAGCAGTTTGTGACTCTTGATATAAAAAGAGCTTTAAAAAATCTATTTGATCGATTGTTTGAAATTTGATTAAATTAACAATAATATGAAAGCCATTTCTTTACTCCAGCAAAGAGGTCTGTAAGTGTACTATTTTGATCAAATTGAAGTTTGAGAATTATTTGAACTTGAAATGAAGTTTTTGGTGACGTTATTGCAATGAAACTGTGCAGAATTTTGAAGATTCTACTTGTGATTTCTGGATCAAATCAAAAGTTAAAAAAGTTGTCCACCATAAGGTATAATATTTTGAACTTGGAATTAAGTTTCTATGATACTTTTAGGAAAGGTTATTGCAATATAATGGCATAAAAGTGAAGTGTAATATTTTTATCAAATTGAAGATTGTGAAAGGTGTCCAACCCAATTTGAAATAATTTGAACTTGGTATAAAGTAGCTATGATACTTTTTGAAAAAGTCATTGCGATAAAATAGTAATCTTCAAAGTTTAAAAATGTGTATAAAGTCTAAGTGTACTATTTCCAACAAATTAAAAGTTGTAAAAGATGTTAAACCTACTGTAGAATATTTTGAACTTCGAATTACGTTTCTATGATACTTTTTCTAAATGTTAATGCGATATATAATAGCATTTATCAAAGTGTACAATTTTGTCTAAGTGTACAAATCTAAGCATACAATTTTGATCAATTTAAAGGTTGTAAAAGTATTCCAGTCCATTGGAAAATATTTTGAACTTTCTGAAAAGGTTATTGTGATATAATAGCATTTTTCAATGTTAGAGAATGTGCATAAAATGTGATTTTGATTGTTTGATCAAATAAAGCCTTGCAAAAGTTGTCCAACCTTTTATAGAATATTTAGAAAAATCTGTCATTGTTATCAGTGAAAAATGCAAGTAGTTTTTAACATTTAAATGTTTACTTCAAATGTCTATTGAATCTCTGTTGAATCTCTTTTGAATCTCTGAATATAAAACCAACTTTACCTCAGTAACACACCAAGTAGGCCTAGCTTTTGCCTATCATTGTTCTGAGAAAGATGCGTCGACAGTACAGTAGATAACGAAATCCAATTTTATTTGGGAAAAGGGACATTATTGCCCCAGGCACAGCATCAGTTTAAGAAACTCAGCCCCATTGGTCCATATCAACCAATGAAATTCAAAAGAAAGACATTTTTTCCAAAAGTTCTCACACTCCCATCTCAACAACAATTTTCCCTCCAGTTTATGTGGTTTATGTGGAGAAGAAAATAAGGTTTTACGTTTCGTCGTTCAAAAACATTTAACACACAAAACTTCTTCAAACCTATGTTTAACTTGCTAGCTATATTTAGCTAGCAAGCTAGCTGTGTTTAACTAGCTGGCTGTAAGTTGGCTATGAGTGGCCCAACAATAAAATAAACAAAATGTATATCACTGGTTACCCTATGGAATAACTATGTTATTGATTGTTTCGCTAGCATATTGAAAGGTAAGGAATGTTAAAGATATAACTATGTTCCTAGCAGGCTGGTTAAGATGAGTATGTTCCTAACAGGCTGGTAAGGATGATTTGGTTCGTAGCAGGGTGGTAAGGATGATTTGGTTCCTAGCAGGCTGGTAAGAATGAATTGGTTTCTAGCTGGCTGGTAAGGATAACTATATTCCTCGCAGGCTGGTAAGGATGAGTTGGTTCCTAGCAGGCTGGTAAGGATGAGTTGGTTCCTAGCAGGCTGGTAAGGATAACTATGTTCTTTGCAGGCTGGTAAAGATGAGTTGGTTCCTAGCAGGCTGGTAAGGACAATTATGTCCTTTGAAAGCTGTTAACGATGTACCGTGGATATAAAAAGTCTACACACCCCTGTGAAAATGCCAGGTTCTTGTGATGTAAAAGAATGAGACAAAGATAAATCATGTCAGAACTTTTTCCACCTTTAATGTGACCTATAACATGAAAAAATCATGTCAATTGAAAAACAAACTGAAATCTTTGAGGGGGAAAAATGTAAAACTCACAATAACCAGGTTGCATAAGTGTGCACACCCTTAATCTAATACTTTGTTGAAGCACCTTTTGATTTGGTGTGCCTGGCCCAGGGGCGTGAAGGTGACCAGAAGGCTTGATACTGTCCACCCTTGCTGTCTTGCCAGGTGGGCTCTCGTCGCCACTAGGATGCCCTCCCTCCAATGCCACTAGGATGCCCTCCCTCCAATGGGGAAGAGTCACTGGCTTGTTGTTGTCTCTCTGTTGAGCACTTGTGCAATTGGGCTGTACTCTGCTGGCAATACTCAGCCCTCATTGTTGCTGGGTGTCCTTTTTGTTGATGCCTGGCAATGTGGGTGGATTGATTTCCTGCCTGTTGGGCAATGTCCGGGGCCTCCCCCGGGTAGGGCCACAGTGTCGCCGGACCCCCTGTCTCAGTCCCAAGGTCTTACTGCTATACTATTGTGCTGGGGGACACTACTGTTGTTTGCTCCTTGGGGTTTAAAGGCTGAGTGTTTCTGTAAAAGCACTGTGACAACTGCTGTTGTAAAAAGGGCTTTATAAATACATTTGATTGATTGATTGAATTATTTTATTACAGCACTCAGTCTTTTTGGGCAGGAGTCTTTTAGCATAGCACATCTTGACGTGGCAATATTTGCCCACTCTTCTTTGCAAAAGCGCTCCAAATCTGTCAAATTGCGAGGACATCTCCTGTGCACAACACTCTGCAGGTCACCCGACAGATGTTCAATTGGATTCATGTCTGGGTTCTGGCTGGACCATTCCAAAACATTAATCTTCTTCTGGTGAAGCCATGCATTTGTGGATTTGGATGTGTGCTTTGGGTCGTTGTCGTGCTGAAAGGTAAACTTCCTGTTCATCTTAAGCTGTCTAATGGACGCCTGAAGGTTTTGTGCCAAAATTGCCTTGTATTTGGAACTGTTCATTATTCCCTCCACACTGACTAAGGACCCAGTTCCAGCTGAAGAAAAACAGCCTCAGTGAAGCACACTGTGGGTATAGTGTTCTTTGGGTGATGTGCAGTGTTGTTTTTGCGCCAAATATACCATCATCATCATCTTCTGCTTATCCGGGGCCGAGTCGCGGGGGCAGCAGTCTAAGCAGAGATGCCCAGACTTCCCTCTCCCTAGACATTTCCTCCAGCTCTTCCGGGGGGACACCGAGGCGTTCCCAGGCCATCCGGGAGACATAGTCCGTCCAGCTTGTCCTAGTTCTTCCCCGGGGTCTCCTCCCGGTGGGACGGGCCCAGAACACCTTCCCAGGAAGGCGTTCCGGAGGCATCCGAAACAGATGCCCAAGCCACCTCAGCTGACCCCTCTCGATGTGGAGGAGCAGCGGCTCTACTCCGAGCTCCTCCCGGGTGACCGAGCTTCTCACTCTATCTCTAAGGGATCGCCCAGGCACCCTGCGGAGAAAGCTCATTTCGGCCGCCTGTATCCGGGATCTTGTCCTTTCAGTCATGACCCAAAGCTCATGACCATAGGTGAGAGTAGGAACGTAGATTGAGCTCTTTCTTCACCACGACAGACCGATACATTGACCGCATTACTGCAGAAGCTGCACCCATCCGTCTGTCAATCTCCCGTTCCATCCTTCCCTCACTCGTGAACAAGACCCCTAGATACTTAAACTCCTCCACTTGAGGCAGGCACTCTCCACCAACCTGAAGTGGGCAAGCCACCCTTTTCCGAATAATGGCCAAAAAGTTCAACCTTGGTTTCATCAGACCATAACACATTTTCCCATATGCTTTTGGGAGACTTGATGTTTGTTTTTGCAAACTTCAGCTGGGCTTGGATGTTTTTCTTTGTAAGTAAAGGCTTCCGTCTTGCCACCCTACCCCATAGCTCATTCATCTGAAGAATACGGGAGATTGTTGTCACATGTAGCATACAGCCAGTACTTGCCATAAATTCCTGCAGTTCCTTTAATGTTACTGTAGGGCTCTTGGAAGCCTCCCTGACCAGTTTTCTTCTCATCTTTTCATACATTTTGGAGGGACGTCCAGTTCTTGGTAATGTCTCTGTTGTGCCATATTTTTTCACAATGATAATGACTGTCTTCACTGTGTTCCAAGGTATACCTAATGCTCTGGAAATAATTTTGTACCCTTCTCCAGACTGATATCTTTCAACAATGAGATTCCTCCTATGCTTTGGAAGCTCTCTGTGGACCTTGGCTTTTGTTCTGAAATGCAACTAAGAAAATATCAGGAAAATCAGCTGAACTTTATTTTTATGATTAATCAGATTCACTTTACATGATGGCTGGTGTGTAATGACTTTTGTTTAACCTGAGTTTGAATGTGACTGGTCAATTCTGAACACAGCCACATCCCCAGTTATAAGAGGATGTGCAGACTTATGCAACCAGTTTATAGTAAGGTTTTTTTTTTGTTTTTTGTTTTTTTATTGAATTTTTCACATAATAGGTCACATTAAAAGTGGAAAAATGTATCTTTGTTTCATTCTTTTACATCACCAAAACATGGCAGGAACACATCTTGGCCCTTTGTGTAAGAAAATTGCAAGAAGCAGCAGGGGGGTTCCAACCACGGTATGGCATACTTATTTACTCAGTGCTCTAATATAACTAATGGTTGGAATTATGTATTCAAACTATATTATAATTAAAAGTTATATTTTACAAAATTGAAGTGTCCTAGCAAAAGTCAACAATAACCAAAACGTCTTTATGTACTGTAATGACAGGTGTGTAATGACAGATTGTGACCAAAAGGAGATCAACTCAATAAGTGCCATTTTTCCACGAGCCCTTGCACCACAGACCTTGCTTTGCTGGTTCCATGTGCTGCAGGTAACATTTTACATGTCTTTAAATGGCCCTTAACATTTGTTTCCCTGATTGTATTCATAATTACTTTTTAAGACTGACTTTAATGACTGATTATTTTTATACATTCATTCATGACGGTACACAGATAGACTAAAAAATATTCAGAGTTTTCAGGGTGACAAAATCTCCCTCCGAAATGCCTTAAAACAATGCCAAACAGTAAGTATTCTATTAAGTATGTTGCTGAAAATATTCAACATTTTACTACAGTATTGTTGAATAATTGTTCCTGATTGGCTAGTAAGTTCTAGAATGGATATTCATTTCAGGTACATGAGACACCTAATCCTGATTTAACAGTCATCCATTTATCCATCCATTTGTTATCATTTGTAAATCTGGTACGTAATGATTAGTTTTCCCATACTGTACTTTTTAACCAGCATGGCAATGTAACATCTAGAACAAGCATCTGGGTCGCATCTGTAGAAACCAAAACACAAGAATCAAATTTAATAATACATGTAAACATATAAACAAAATCCCATATTATCTACTAGGAAATGTTTGCATTTGTTTGTTGGGCGTGCAAGCCAGATTCAGCCCTCTCTCCCTCATCTGTTTCACAGGCACTTATTAGCTGATCATTTGTTACTGCACTCCCCTGTGTTTTTGTATCACCCCCTATTTAAGTGTCATCTTGCCCTCCCCTGTTGTCAACAGCCCCACAGATTTTTTTTTAAATTGTAATTTCTCAAAGATTACTTCCTATAATTTATTATCTATGAATATAGCATCTTCCTAAATTGCATATAATTTGTGTTAGGATTTTAT
Organism: Esox lucius; assembly: GCF_011004845.1. Lineage (NCBI taxonomy): Eukaryota > Metazoa > Chordata > Actinopteri > Esociformes > Esocidae > Esox > Esox lucius. The sequence continues at coordinate 1,625,076 of NC_047593.1, forward strand.
TGATCCCTGCCTTGCTGCTTCAGACTGCGTTTATCGTAGCTAGCTTGTTAGCTTCACAAACGCCAGATAGCTTGAGAAAATGAATGAAGTGGATTTCATACTTGAGCACCGGTTTGAAACCCTTAATTTGGAGGAGAAACTTGAAGTAAAGCGACTGATGGTGCCCATCAGCCACAGGATATTGTCATCACTCAAACTGCTGCTAAAAGTAACCGTGGGTTTAAGGTGGAGTGTTTTTTTTTGAAAAAGTTGCTAACAGTTAGCATACAAAAGAAGGCACTCTTCTGTTTTCCATGTCTGCTATTTGGTGGAGATGGTACTTGGTCGAGAACGGGTTTCAAAGTTTTGAAACATCTTTCTGAGAGGATTGAACATGAGAGCAGCGGGAGTCATGCTGTGAAATTGGGCTTACTTGGAAGGGTAAATGTCGCAGCCCAAGTTGACAGTGCATACAGGCGCTCCATTGAGCAGCATAACAAACAGGTGGAGGAAAACAGGTACATTCTCAGTCGGATCATAACATGTATTAAACTGTGTGGAAAATGTGAAACCACACTGCGGGGCACGACGAGTCGGTGCACTCCCTGAATCCTGGAATATTCAGATGCATTTTCGAGACTATGTGTGAGGGCGATTCAAGACTTCAGAGGCAGTATGACGCTCAGCCCATCTTCAAAGGGACATCTAGCACTGTACAAAACGAACTGTTAAACTGTATGTAGGAAGTGTACAGGGAGGAGATAGCAATGGAACTTAAAACTGTCAATGCAGTTTGGGAAAACTGCACTGTGCTGCTCCTGTCTATGGAGGACATACACACACAACCAGGATGGGATGAGGCCACCATAAGTGAGGCATACTGCCTGTCAAAAAAACTCTGGGACCAAGCCTTTCTGCAGCTGCTGGAATCTTTCTTCTTCCTTATGCCAGAAGTTGATGTTTTATACAACACTCTGCAATAACAAAGCATCGACGCATCTGTGATTAGCAGTGCGCTCACCCGTTTCAAGGAGAATGCCCAGAAATGTGGAAGCAAACTGATGAATGGGCTGCCACCATTCACGATGGAACAGATGAGCCAGGCCGACGAGTAACCAACACAGCACCGGTGATGAAGGAGGCATGCGACACAGTCATCTCCCAGGTGGAGCAGAGGTTTTCACAAAGTGACCACCTCATCGCTGCCAAGCTGGTTGACAGCTCGCTCTTCCCACAGTTTGTCCTGTCATTCCCTACATCTGTGCTGGACTGTGTGGTGAAACTATGGCCTCTAGGAAATGAGGAAAAGTTGAAATCTGAGCTGACCACTCTGTACAGCCACACTGAGCTACACACTGGTAAGACGGCCCTGTCTCTGTTAAGATCCATCCATGAGAACAACCTAGAGGAGGCTTTTGCTGAGACCGTCACTCGGCTGAAAATTATCATAACAACTATAGCCGCTTTTCCACCAAAAAGTACCCGGAACTTTGAGTCCCAGGAACTGCTATTCAAGGAACTATTCAAGGGTTCCTATAGATCATTGTTGTGTGCGTTTCCATTGCGGTCTGAAAACCTGCAAAGATTAGGCAAATTAGTCCGCTGACGTATGCACCATACGCTATACAAAGCGACAGACAGGAATCTTTATTATTTATGCTACACTACAACACCACAGCAACCAGGGAGGAGATTCAAGTTGTGTTGATCATGATTTATTGGTTTTCAAATGTGGTCAACGGTGGAAAAGAGACGAGCAGTAGTAGCAAAGCGGATTCAAAATCCCCGAAATGCTAGTCGGATACAAATAAAGTGAACAGATTTTACAAGTTATCGTGGAGATTGATTTCAGATATGCGAGAACCACAGAATGCGTTGTGTTTCTCCATCCATTTGGGTACACCAACGGTGGGAAACCGTGGTTTCAACTTCCACCGAGGCCTAGTGGATAAAGAATTTAAGGACACGTTTCTGTACCTGTCCCGTCGATTGCAACCATAACTGGTGTGACATGACATCGCCGTCATGTACCCATTTGGAGTCGGCATTACAATGGTGTGTCACTGTACACAATTTCCTCAAACGTTGAGATTTAATAAATATTTCAGCAGTGAGCAAGACAGTGTGTGGAAGTTCCTCTGTTTTCAGATTTACACAAACAGCCACTATACACAGGTATTTGGTTCAACAACTATTTAATCTGCAAAAATGTAGGTGCAAAATAAAGAGTACTGTAAACCAGCAGCAATCTGAGTAGTATTATTGAACATTTAGATGTGGCAGTAACATAAGTAAACAAGCAGCAATTGGTAGTATTATTGAATATTATAGATACATGAGTGTAATATGCTTATGAATGTTGGCATTGCACACTTCAACTACGTAGTGAGAATCATAAAAATATAGCAAGGAAATAAAGCAATAATACACATAGCACAGTTTCTTCTGCCAGAGACTCCAGGAATACCAACAGGAATCCTTATCGCTCTTTCTGCAGCTCTCCTCAGCCTGACTCTTTCTTCAGTATAGCAGCTGCATAAACTGGTCCTGCTGCTCCTGTCCTCGCTGCAGGACGGTCCGGTTAACGTCGTCCATGTCCCTCAGTGCATCAAGGAAGTCTGTGTTTCTTTTCCTCTTTCCTAAGAAGAAAAATTTACTCAAACATATCACAAGAAATTAATAATACACCAGCACATACGGCATAGTCAACAGCAGTTTTGAAAAATATCTTGTACCGACTAATCATTTGATCAAGTTGATGACATCCAAGTCAGAGTGGAACTTTTCCACCTTGAAAAGGGTAAAAACCTTCACTCGCAATACCATGGGACAGCCGCGACTCAATGCATTGGCCATGTTGTCCATCGAAAGCCAGCTGATGCAGCAGCTACATGACTTAATTCCCAAAGTCATCGAAAGGTTTGCCCAGAGGAAGAACCTCCGTGCCACCTTTCTCTTCAAGTGAGCCCTCAGCCTTGGTGAGTGAAAGCATATTTTATCATCCTGCCTTTGTGGTTCTGGTCTGTGCACTGGTCATATTTTTGTGCTGGATTGACTGATATAGATAGTGATGAGTGTCAGTGTGTCCATGCTTATCTATTAAGGTTGCTGTCATAGAATGGATCTGTATCCCTAAAAAGTTGTCTTTCCTCTTCGTTGTGGCCTTCAGTGGTGTTGAGCTCATTGCTGTTTGCGTATGGGCCTGTAGGCACATTGGTTCTGAGCTTGGTTGCATTCCTAATTTAGGAGGCTACTATATCTCTTGACCAGCTAACCGGCAATACTGTTATCCTGGGAGAGTTCCTTACCAGCCTGCTAAGAACCAACTCATCCTTACTAGCTTTTTAGAAACATAGTTATTCTTACCAGCCAGCTAGGAACCTACTCATCCTTCAGCATCTCAGTGGTCACCAACCCTGCAATTTTTTTCTCCAAATCTAACTGGTTGAGGTGTATAACCACATTGCTTAAAAAATAGCACCCCTTTCTCAGTCCCAATGTTTTACACTTCAATGTGCTTGGGGAGTAGGGTCAGTTTTCCTTTGTGAATCCTTTGTGAATTTAAGTCATTCTCTCAAAACGTTCCTTATGTTCTGCTTGGTGTTAACTTAGGAGGACAGGAGCCCTTGCACCACACCTCAGGACTACCTGGCCCAAAAGGCTCGTAGCTGTCCCTGTCCAAAGTCCTGCTGGTTTGGTTGCAGTTCAAGTAGCTGATGATACCTGACGATATCAGCTGTCCCTCCACCGACCATTCCTGATTGTCCCTGTCTTTGTCCATCTGGTCCTGCAGTGTACTTGGATTATGTTTTATAGACTCTGGACAAAGCCCACAGGCATTTTCTTAAATATTTGTCAGAAGAGAACTGGCCACCCCTCAGAGCCTGGTTCCTCTCTAGGTTTCTTCCTAAATTACGTCCCTTTTAGGGAGTTTTTCCTAGCAACTGTGCATCAACCCTGTTGTTGCTTGCTCTTTGGGGTTTCAGGCTGGGTGTTTAGTATAAGCACTTTGTTACAACTGCTGATGTAAAAAGGGCTTTATAAAATCCATTTGATTAATAGATCACAAAATGCATGCAGTAGGCCATCAGTTTAATCTTGCATCTGACAGCAGAGGTGGTCGCAAAAGAACATTCCAAGGCTGCAGACAGTATAGAGCATGCTGCAAGACCATAACACTTATGTCATCCTCTTCCTGAATGCTCCGGGAAGTGTGTGGTCTCAGTTGTGATCTCAGTTGGACATTCTCCATCTTCAATTTCACTCGCCTCATATTGTGGCACAATATTGTGTTTGTTAATTTCTAGTAATTTCCCATGTTTTTCATAACTAGGTTGTGATGGTCTCATTTATTCAGTATTGCCAATACAATGTTGTGATGGAAAAATGGTAACCTATTCAATTTATGTTTGAAATTTCAAATGTTTGTCTAACAATGAAAATGTAAATGAGTCAGGATGTGTCTGGGTGTATTGGTCCTGGGTAGGAATGGGTGTGTGCCCCCACTCTGATTAATACGTTTTTTAGCTCAAATTGTATGAATGTGTTTATTAATGTTGGCTGCTACCATTTGATAAATCCTTATTTATTTTATGGGGTGGAGAAACACTGTACTTATTCAGAATGTAAATGTTTTTTTATATTTAATTCTATCCATGAATTTACATTTTGATGTGAATTCCTATTTATCTATAATAAATGGTTGCATTCAATACAGTAATTTGTTTTGAGTATTGTACAATTTAAATACAGTGGATATAAAAAGTCCACACACCCCTGTTAAAATGCCAGGTTCTTGTGATGTAAAAGAATGAGACAAAGATAAATCATGTCAGAACTTTTTTAATGTGACCTATAATGTGAACAATTCAAATGAAAAACAAACTGAAATCTTCTAGGGGAAAAATGAAAAACAAAAATCTTACTATAACCTGGTTACATAAGTGTGCACACCCTCTTATAACTATCACATTCAATAGAAGTTAAATAGAAGTCAATACACACCCGCCATAATTTAAAGTGGTTCTGATTAATCACAAATAAAGTTCAGCTGATTTTCCTGACATTTTCTTAGTTGCATTTCAGAGCAAAAGCTATGGTCCGCAGAGAGCTTCCAAAGCATCAGAGGGATCTCATTGTTGAAAGATATCAGTCAGCAGAAGGGTACAAAATAATTTCCAAAGCATTAGATATACCATGGAACACAGTGAAGACAGTCATCATCAAGTGGCGAAAATATGGCACAACAGAGACATTACCAAGAATTGGATGTCCCTCCAGAATTGATGAAAAGACGAGAAGAAAACTGGTCAGGGAGGCTTCCAAGAGGCCTACAGCAACATTAAAGGAACTGCAGGAATGTCTGGCAATGTAGCAATGTGACAACAATCTCCCATATTTTTCATATGAATGGGCTATGGGGTAGGGTGGCAAAACAGAAGCCTTTTCTTACAAAGAAAAACATCCAAGCCCGGCTGAAGTTTGCAAAAACAAACATCAAGTCCCCCAAAAGCATGTGGGAAAATGTGTTATGGTCTGATGAAACCAAGGTTGAATTTTTTGGTCATTATTCTAAAAGGTGTGTTTGGCACAAAAACAACACTGCACATCACCCAAAGAACACCATACCCACAGTGAAGCATGGTGGTGGTAGCATCATGCTTTGGGGCTGTTTTTCTTCCCCCGTCCAAAGCAATCATAGGTGGCCCAGTCCTCGCGCAGCAGTCCCTCCCAGCTACAGTCAGAGCAGAGACTGCTCTGACTGAGCAAAGAGCAAAGACTGCTTGAAGCTGTTTATTGGAGATGATACATGGGCATACTGCTTGTATTGTAAGGCTGATTTCTACGCCAAACTTAGTGAGGTAAAAAAACACAACTCAAAAACATTCTCAAAAGGCAAGCCTTATAACAGTCCCACCCAAAACAAGCTTCCATTCATGGTTACAAAAATGTATGGTTACAAGAAATGATTAATGGTGTTTTAGCACCATTCTTTCTGAAAAAGTTGGTATCACATCTGGATGACCAGCGTTTCAGCCTCCTCTTCGATGAGTCCACGCATGTGTTTCTAAGCACCTGGGGGTTGTGATAAGTTACTTTAGTGACACTAAGCAGCCAATTGTATCAACATTTCTGGGGCTTGTTGAGTTGGAGGGAAGAGATGCCAAATCTATAGCCTGTGCTGTTTTGGTTTTCCTCAAAGAGGGATTGTCTTAAAAAAGAGAAACTCCTGGGGATAGGGACTGACAATGACTCTGCTATGAAGGGGATTAACAATGGGGTGCATAAAGTGCTGAAAAAGGAGTATGGCCTCAAAGATCTGGTTCTTATTCGCTGTGTGTGCCACTCTCTGCAGCTTGCTGTAAGTCATGCTTCCAATGACACCATCCCCGTAGGGTGGAGGACTTGGTACGAGACTTATAGCTGGTTTTCAGTGTCTCCAAAGCACAGGGAGGCCTACAAGGCCATATATGAGACCATCAACTGTGAGGAGAAACCTTTACAGATAACCAAGGTGTGTGCCACACGTTGGCTCTCCATTGAACCCACGGTCCTATGCATTTTCGACCAGTGGCAGGAGCTTAGACTGCATTTCGCATTCACCAAGTCCAGTGAACACTGCTACATGGCTGAGGTTTTATAGTCCATGTACAGTGATCCTCAAACCATGTTGTATCAGACTTTTTTGAAGTTGATGCTGGGTGAGGTACAGATGGTCATCAAGGCTTTTGAAGTTGAGCAGGTTGAGCAGGTTGATCCTCTTAAGCTACTTGACAGCTTGGTTAGCCTGATCAAGTCTGTGAGCAGCAGGGTGCTGAATCCACTGGCAAATGTTGATGTACTCAAAGGGCCAATAGATGGATATATTAGTCCCAAACCGTACCTAGGTTACCTTTTTGAGTCAAAGGCAGCTGAGCTCCACCTTGCCCCTGAGGATGAAAACAATGTCTGTAAGCAGTGTGTAGCCTTCACCATCTCCCTCACTAATGAGTTGAGGGTGAGTCTGACAGACAACATCGAAGCATTGCAGTACATGTCAGTTTTCAATGTGGAGGAAACTCTAAAGCACAATAAGAGCCCTGGAGAAATAGAAAAAATAGCCTAAGTTCCTTAATTACTCCCCTGCATAGATAGACAAGATTGTCCAGCTATGGCGTGTCATCCATCTTATTAAATGGAATGAGACAAAAAACACACTGGGTTTCCAGAGTGAGATTTGGAAGTTCAGGGATGCAGCTGATATCAACCCGTTTCAAGAACTTGCCATGGCTGCTGTGTCTTTGTTGTTCTTGCCACACTCGAATGCTGAAGTCGAGAGAATATTCTGCCAGATGAGTGTGGTAAAAAGCAAACATAGAAATGGGATGTCCTTGTAGAGCCTTAACTCCATCCTGCACATTCGATATGGACTGAAGCTGTCTCGTGAGGCTTGCTATGAGCACAAGCTGCCTGATAATGTTTTGCAACTTTTTGGCACATCAGCTGCTTACTCATTTAAGTCAGCTCCCTCAGTTGCTGTACCTGCCATATAGAGCCTTGACCAAAATGTCGGTGACCCACTCTTTCTGTGAGCCAGCACAACCTGTGTGTGTGTGTGTGGGGGGGGGTCTAGGATTTTTTTGATATGATCCTGAATTAGGGCCAGACTAGTTACCATCAAGGTTAAAAACCAAACCAAACTTAAGAAAACTAAACTAAAATACAAAAAAAATATGTAATAAGTAATAAGTAATAAAATAAGTAATAAGTGCCAGAGTCTCTTTTGGGTCACTTTTGCCAGTCCCAAGACCGGATAAAGGAGGAGGGTTGGGAATTGTGACATTCAAAAAATTATTGACTGAAGAAAGTTTGTCATTTGTAGTTCTAAACATATCTAGGTTTTTTTTTACTCACTTTTTGTCTCTCCCACAAGGTAATTCCTCTCTCCTACAGCGTCCATCACAATTACATGCACATGGCCAATTTAGGTGATGATGTCATTTAGTGACTTCTAGCGACTTTTAGGACAGTCAATAGCTACTTCCTTACTGAGGAGCAACACTGCTACTATCGGCCACCCCCATTATTGGACTTTCCTAGTGGTCAGATAAGTAAAACATCTCATGTTCAAAATGTAATTGCACTGGAAAGCAACGGTAAGTTTTGCAAATCAAAATACTTTTTCAGCTAGCCCATCACCATTTTTATGGAAATGGTATGGAGGTATTATTATTTTTTTTAAATGTCATGTAGTTGCAAATTGTGAAATTTGACTTGCGCGACAGGAATAAAAAAAGCAAGAAAGCAAGAAAGCTAGCTACATCTTTGTAGTAGATACTTGAGAAGACTAAGATATGTCATTTGTAATACAAATAAAAAGCAATTATAAAGTAATTCTATATAATAGTAAGGGGGCCAATTATTGGGGACGTTAGCCGATAATAAGAGGTCGTATTTTTTAGGCATGTCATAACCAGCTACTGAAAATATACATTTCCCATTAATGACATGCTAGCTAACATTTGTATGTCACTATCATCATAAACATTGATGATTTGATCAAATGATAACTTGGTACAAGAAGATGTTTTTTTTTAATGTTGTTGGATATGCCGATAATATCTGGTTAGAGATGTTCAATTTTTCGGTTCAACGGAACACAGTTGCAAAACTGTTCATCTTTCACAGATTGATGTCTGTTTGGGCTTGAAGTTAAGAGGAAGGGAGATCCATTTATTCATTTTTTAAATTTTATTATTATAGATTTTTTTAATGACTTAATTCCGAGATGAATGGGCTAATGACTAAATCTGTTTTGAAATTATTCAGAATTCATCTAAAATCTTGTTTTGAAACAGAATATGTACTGTATGTACATGTTAATTTACTCTAAACTATAGTTGACAAAAGTAATTTGGCTACATACAGCCGTTTTTGTGCCTTTTGTTGGTGTTAGATTGATGTGGACATAGTGGACTTACATTTTTTGTTTGGATATAATCGAAGACATATTAGATCAGTGTCTAACACAAACTATGAGACAGGTATACTTTTTGGCCAACCTTGACCAAAAATAACCTTATTTTGATATATTTTACATCTGTTACTCAAAAAATACATGAGGAAAATATGTTTTGGGGAGTATGCCCAGACCACCCAAAACGAGGCTTAGCCCCCCGATCCATTAATTTTTAGTGACGTCCCTGGTTTTATTGGACATTATGTTTTGTTTAGATGACAAGGACAAACCTAGTCCTGTACAAAAAAATCTTTCCATGCAGGCTCTCTACCAAATATGCTACCTTATCCGGGGACCCAGTCTGTGATATGTAGGGGTTCAGCTTGCTAGAAATGTGGAGGGTTTAGATGTTGGCCATTTAAATGGACTTGCAAGAAGTGAAGATAATGACATGAGGGGGCAGGCTTGGCTAGAGGGTTGGTATGTGTTTGAATGGAGGGGGGACTAGGTAGTCTCAGCTGTGCAGATAACAAGTGTGATTACGATAGTTATAAAGAGGGAAGAGATTTACCTGACCAAAGGCTTAACCAATCTTTTCTGTGTGACTCATGTCAGGGACAGTTCAAATATACTGGGGGTTTGGAAGTGGGATTTGAGGTATCACTGAACAGAAATCCCATGCCCCAACATTAAATATAGACACTTGGTGAAATGCTGAGAAGTGAATGTTCATCCCAAATTCAGCTTTCTTGCCAGAGTGAATAAAAAATAAATGTCTAATAACTAGGACTAAAATATAATTTGTGGCATAACTTGAACAGGTTTTCCTCAAGGACTTTTCTCAGCATTGCTCCCATCGTTATGTATTATTATTTTTTGAAAATGTAAGTGTCTCTATTAAGATACATTGGGGAGTACCAATAGTATAAAATGTCTTTGTATCCCATTGCATTAAGATGACCCTTCACTGGAACTGAGGGGACTAGTCCAAACCCTAAAACACAGCCCCAGACCATTGTACCTCCTCAACCAAACTTTACAGTTGGCAATATGCATTCTAGTAAGTAGCTTTCTCCTGGCATCCGCCACATCCACATTTTGTACATTAGACTGACGGATAGTGAAGCGTGATTCATTACTCCAGAAAACACGTTTTCACTGCTCCAGAGTCCAGTGGCGGCATGCTTTAAACCACTCCAGCCGACGCTTGGCATTTTGCATGTTGATGTGAAGCTTGTGTACAGCTGCTCGGCCATAGAAACCCATTTTGTGATGCTTCCAACGCACAGTTCTTGTGCTGATGTTGCTTCCAGAGGCAGTTTGGAACTCTGTGGTGAATGATACAGATGATACACGATTTTTACATGCTACATGCTTCAACACTTGACGGCCCCTTTCTGTGAGTTTGTGTGGTCTACCACTTCGTGGCTTGGCTGTTGTTGCTCCTAGATGCTTCCACTTCACAATTATAGCACTTACAGCTGACCCGGGCAGATCTAGTAGGGCAGAAATTTCAAGAAATGACTTGTGGCAAAGGTGGAATCCTATGACAGTTGCCACATTTACAGTCACTGAGCTCTTCAATGTGACCCAACACAAAACATTTTATTGAGTAGCATGACATTTGTCTCTTCTTGTAAAGTCTGAGAAGGTTGGCAAACACTTTTGGAAGGATATTGGACCACTCCTACATGCTGGACATTTTAAAATCCTTGATTGTCTTTGTGTTTGTGGACTTCATGTTTTCAATTTGATTCAAGAATGGACACTTAGCCATTTTAAAACATTGATTTTATGGTCCCGCAACCAATTCTATATTGATTCTGCATGCATGCATGGTCTAAATCTCCTGGCAGAGGCAGACAGGTTTTGGGCTAAAATATCCTGGTACTTAGATTCATTCATTTTTCCATTGATCTTAACAAGAGTCCCTTGGACCACTAGCAGCAAAACATCCCCAAACCATCAAAGAAACACCACCATATTTGAATATGTATATCAGGTGCTTTGCCTTGTATGCAGTCCCCTTTCGTTGCCAAAAATGCCAATGGTGTGCATAACCAAAAAGTTCAATTTCTGTCTAATCTGACCACAACACATGATTCCAAATGTAGTTCCAATAATGCTGGACAAAGTTCCAGTCCTGCAGTTTGTGTTTTGGGCTCAGTTATGACTTCCAAATACCTTTTTGATGTGAAGGTGGCATTTCACAGATTATTTTGAGACTTCTGAAACTGTGATCTTTGGATTCTTCTTTGCCTCCCTCAACATTTTCCTCACTGTGCATAGGGGCAATGTGCACATGCGTCCTCTTCTTGCTTAGCGGTATTTCCAACTGTTTGTGTATTTTTTATATCCTTTACCTGATCTGTCAAATTCAACAACCATCTGTCTCCTTCCAGCTGACAGCTCTTTAATTTTATTTGTGACAAAGGGATTATGCATGCGTGCAACCTCATATTTACATGCCAGTGAAACAGGAACAGGTGAAAGGCATACTTACAGTTCCCGGGGAGACTGAGACCAACTAAATCGTATTGAATTTCATAACAGATGCCACTTTGTTTTTGTTTAGTTTTAAATATTCCTTAGCGGTGCTGATACATTTAAAACCTATGTTTTGCAGATAAAACTCAATAAAATGCTTTGTGTTTAAGAAATTGCTGTGTTGAAATAAAATTATATGACTTCCCCTTGTTTCAGCCCAAAATATTACTCATTGTTTGTGTTGTGTTTTTTTGCATTCCCTTTTGCTCAGATTCATTAACGGTTCCACTATTTCCTGAGGTCACGGTTAGTACAGAACCCCAAACAATAATATTTTGTAGAACCACCCTTTGTTGCCATAACTTCTTTGTCTTATAGGGCATGTACTATATTCACACAGTGTTGTAAATTAATATTCCCTCCCAAGTTTAATTTTTTTAACGGACTGAAGAAGATTCTGTTGTAGTATGTCCCTGTATTTTTGTCTTATACTTGTCCTTACATTTGAACAAAATGCCCAGTCCCTGCTGATGGGAAGCATCCCTGCCACATTATGCTGTCACCACAATACTTCACTGTGTGTCCTGAGGCAAGGTTTGCACCACACAGCACTTTGATTTTGGACAAAAAAACCTCTATATTGGTCTAATATGACCAGCTTTCCCACATCGCAGATGGGACACTATCACACTATCAGGCAAACTCCAAATGTGTTTTGAGATTGTACTTTTTGAAGAATAACTTTCTTTCTTGCCACCCTCCCAGACCTTTGTTATGCAGAGCTCTTGATATGGTTGACTGATGCACCATTACTCAATTCCCAGCCACTGAACTCTGTAGCAACTTCAAAAGTGATTGCTGGAATCTACAAGGCTTCTCTAACTCTCCTTGTTTGAGCAGCGTGTTTTGAAGGGAGGCCTTTTTTGGCAGTGCTCACTTTGATATCCAAACATTTTGTACACTTCAATATGGATTTATATGACTTAATCTCTAACTTTGAATCTCTAACATTTTCATTCAGTTTCAAAGCCTATCCCTTAATCAAACAATGGGGTTTATATACAGAAAATGTGATAGCAACTTTAATGGTAAAAGAGGAATAACGACAAATATCTACGATTGGTCCAAGATCAATTGTAATGCTGGTTTCTGCTGATTAAATGTAATGCTGGCCTTAATTAATTTACAGGTGTCTTGTAATATGGCTTGGGACACAACTTATCTTTGTTAGCATAGACATGTAGTTCAGACAGGTATTATTTCAAACATCTTATCCTTTGTAATTTTGTTTTACAAGACAATGGATATGAGCTAAGGGACAATAGTGTTATAGAACTGATATTTTTATTTTATTTTGAATGGGGCTTATCAAAAAGAAGAGTTATCATTGTGTGCCCAATTTGAAAGGCTCACTTTTCTCCAGTACTGCCTCATATTCTCTCACCCCCTCTGAAGCCCATGAAATTAACTCTGGGTTTCGCCAGCGTTTCCACAGCAACCAGGGTAGGGTCACTGATGTAATTCATAGCCGACTTAGCAAAGACTTACGCCATCGGCACACTTGGTGATTCATGATTGTGCGGTATCGATGACGATGATATGCTTGAATGTTATTTTATAAGCTATAGGTGATTTCCTATTTGTATAGGCTTGGAAAAGATTAGTGAAGGAGATGAAATAGACTTTGAATGTAGCCAATCTAATTGCTTGACTCCTATACAGTTTCAATGGAATCAAGACTTCATCATTCAATTTCTTTCATTGTGTCATAATTTTAAATATCAAAATTTGACCAGGTTGGTTTCTATATGTAGTAATATTTGTTGGGTAAAACAAAATCCCTGGTAATACAAGTGAGTGAGGGTGATATGATATTAAGATTGGTTATATTCAATTGTGAGAAATAAACAATGGCTTGTAATAATAATAGTGTTTAACCCTTGAAAGGTACATTTATATTTTTGTAGGCAACAATAAAGTCAAATCTGCCTATTGACTATGTACAATAGATTGACCAGCAAACAGCCTTTAAAGTAGTCCTATATTCATCATTTAATTTATATTTTAGTTATTTAGCAGACACTCTTCTTCAATGCAGGTTTTCTTTGCTCAAGGGCAAATTATTATATTTTTTTACCTTGTTGTGTCTAGGAGATTCGAACCAGAGAAATATTACTGGCCAAGCATTCTAACCAAGAGGTTAGAGATAGTTTATTACACTAAGAACATTATTTAATGATAAAAATTCAGCATCCATAGCTGTGCAGTTCCGTACAGTGATGTAGCCTATACTTTCGCAATAATATAAATAATTATGTAACATGCAGCCATGTCCCTAGCTTACATAAACTACTGAGCAATTGTGATATGATCTGTATGGACACAGGAATATTGTAAAACGTGTCGTATACGGAATGAGAATGGCATAATTTGACATTAGTACAGAAGTTATTGAATACATTTTGGTACACAAAGGTTGTGGTGTCTGTAATCAAAGATTCCACCTTGACATAGATGTTCATTTGGGAAATGCCTAGAATACTGGATGGCGCACATGGTAAAAACAACAGAAACATAACATCGACATCACTGTATATGTTAACTATATAAAATCCTGAATTCAAATCTTTTATTTTGGTGTCACAACAAAAAATAACGTTGATGACTCACATTCCTTCGTGCGCAACGGAATAATTGCGCGCAAATCTTTTCTCAACTACAACGGTCCATTGCACAAGCGAAATTGCCTACAAGACATTTTATAATTATTTTTTTTTTTTGAAGAACCCAACCTACTTGCACATTGATTGGCCGGGTGATTGTACTGTCGCTTTTCATTGGTTTGTGGTAATGGTATATCACAGATTTCTTGTCTCATGTCTTTTACTATGAATATTGTATTTTGCTGGGATAGACGCAGATCATTTTAATACGGCTCAGCTTGACTCAAGTCGATAATTTTTTACATTCGAGAGGAAGAAAGACATGTGTCCAAAGGATGCACATAGCCTAAAATAATGTTTTTTTCTCGCTCCCTTCGAATGCCATAATGTGGAAATGGAGTTTCCAACTGAGACAGGAGTTACGATTTTAAAATGTAGACATTTGCATTTAACCAAGAGAAAAGGATAAGCACTAATTATGTTTTGTGCAAAATTGAAAGACCTGAAAATCTCTGGAGAATGCCCATTCTCCGGTGTCGCTAGTGGGGAAGAACCCGAAGACTTTGAGGAATGTATAAGGGACCATACCGCCGATGTACTGCCAATTTCCAAGGATGTGTATGGAAAAACATCCGAAGTGCTACCTCAAAGGAAGACAAGCAGAACTAGAGTCAATCTTCATTCATTAGGGGAGAGCATCCGCAAATTGGCATGTCCTGAGGTAAATTAAGTTATGCTACACTAAAGCAATTGCTCAAAACATTAATTAGTATTGACGTACATTGTTTGATTGATGTATCACAAGACATTCAAGTTTACACTGTGGAGCAGTATCAAAATTAATACCTAAAAACAGTCTTGACCGAATATTCTGAAACCAAATGTTCGGTATGTTGGTGGGGTGACGTGATGGCAGAGTCGAACTACGTATTTACTTTTATCAAAATGTTTTGTCAATAAACTTGAAAACTTGTTGTTTACAGTTTCAAAGACTGCATACTGCATTTCTACAAATGATGAAACAGCATACATTAAACAAAAAATGGTAAGATATATGTTCATGTGCAATATATTTTGACCAATTTAATGTGTATGCTACTCTGCTTCTATTTACATTTTGTCAAAGGCCATAATGGTAATAAATGCCAATGTTTAATTCAAATAAATGGAAAGCTTTTTTTATTACTGTTTACTTTTAACATTGGATGCAATGGATGCCTAAAATAACATGACAGCTTTAATGTGACAAATGATTAAAAAAATAGGAAAATCTTTGCTTAGAAACAATTGCATGCATTGGTTTTCTAAGGAATACTATATTAACTGTTAATTAATGATGTGAGTGCAATGCTAACTGGTAACATTTCTGTCCACAGCCCAACAGTGTGTTACTCAGACATCTGCCAGGATAGGAGCTTTGATCGAACAGAGCATTTACTGGAGATCATGAAGACTTATTCTCTCAAAACAGGTATTGTAATGGGTTATTGAATTTAACCACTGTTCATGCTAATATTCCGTTGCAGATGTTTTGATTGTAATGCTTACAATGTCTGTGACACGAAAGGCAAATGTGTACCTTGTGAGCAATAGTATTTTCCTTTTAGTCTGTTCTTTTCCATAATGCGGTAATGTTTTTGTTTTCTCTTTGTGTTCCAACATTTTATTACAACAGTCTATTAAATTACATTATTTTACAACCAGGTATAAACATGGATGCTTTGAAAGTCTCTCTTGGAGAAGAGCTTTTCAAAACGTGCTTTGAGGAGGACGGACACATTCTGCAGGTTGTAGGGGGAGCACTCAGCGACTTTCTGAACAGCTTCAATGTCCTGTTGAAACAGAACAGTGCCCCAGCTACGCCAGGACCAGCCTTTTCAGCTGCCCCAGACAAGAGAACAGATTATGTAAACAATGAAGCAGCGTCAGTGCTGTGCCTGGACAAGGATCCGGGTCTGCTCACTGTCTATTACTTCAACCCTGGGCCGACCACCGAGCTCTACTTTCCGGGGGTCATCAAGGCGGCTGCACGTCTCCTTTACCACACCACCGTGGAGGTGTTGACAGACATGGAGATGGAGATGGACCTTCAAGGAGGCACCAAGGAAAACGCAGCCCCATTGCAGGCCCAGGCTGGATTGCAGGTTGGACCCCGGCAGCCCAGCCTGCTCTACTCGGTGGTAGCAAAGGACACCAAGAGCCTGAGCCCCAGTCCTATGAGGGCCACGTCGGCTGGCACCATCCCCACCTCACTCTTCTCCACCACCTTCCCCTTTCATATCTTCCTGGATCAGGATCTGGGCCTGCTGCAGATCGGGGACGGCCTCAGGAAGAGGCTTTGTCGGAAGGATGGCCTGAGGCGGCCTGCTTCGTTCCAGGAGCACTTTGCCATTGTCACACCACAGATCAGGTGCACCTTTCAAGGCATCTTGACTATGCTGAACACACAGTTCATAGTTCGAATAAAACACCAAGGGGGCTCTGTGACAGATGACACCGGGAAGGTAAGATCCTATTTACACTGGATATCAGGCTGTACATTTGAGTTTAACCAGATACTTGAGCCATGCCCCACTCACCTGGTACAACAAAACCAATGGAATATTCCCTAAAATGCAAACCCCGCCCATTCGGGCATGCTCAATCCGCTCTCTTGTGGACACATTATGTGACTAGGTAATTGTGACTTGACATAAATAAAAAGGCTCAATGTCTTTGATTTCCAATATATTTTGATCCCAGATCTGCTGGAGTTCACAATAATGACTAATGAGTTATCAAAGGTATAAATTCAGGTTTGATGTTAAAAATAGACCTTCATAAAAGCAACATGCTTTATTGTTAATGAATATGTGTTAAATAGCCGATTGCTCCCCCTGAGGTAGAGAACAACATTAGCCTAGGATGAAGACTAGAATGGAGATTTTGAAAGTCGAATTTCATTGAACAAACCACCAAATGAAAACAGTATTTTTTCCAAAAATAAAAAACTCTAAATGCACTGTTCCAAATGATCACGCACAACAGAGTTGCAACATTTTTATAGGTTGTGAAGAACTGAAAATTGTTATTTGTTGAACTTGCAGCGTTAGGAGGTAATTTTTACTTAAATCAAAAGCTATTTCAATGAAACACATATTAACAGGGCAAGTTACATGTTAACACAGGACCCCTTCTTTGATATCACCTTCATAATTCTTGCATCCATTGAACTTGTGAGTTTATAGAGAGTTTCTGCTTGAATGTCTTTGCAGGATGTCAGAATAGCCTCCCAGAGCTGCTGTTTTGATGCGAACTGCCTCGCACCCTAAGATCTTTTGCTTGAGGATGCTCCAAAATTTCGCAATAGGGTTGAGGTCAGGGGAGGATGGGGCCACACCATGAGTTTCTCTGAAAGTGGTCATTTTCACACCTTCAGGGACCCTAAAGGGGCCTACCAGCTCTCTCCCCATGATTCCTGCCCAAAACATGACTCTGCCACCTCATTGCTGACGTCGCAGCCTTATTGGGACATGGTGGCCATCCACCAACCATCCAGTACTCCATCCATCTGGACCATCCAGGGTTTCATGGCACATATCAGTAAACAAGACTGTTTGGAAATTAGTCTTCATGTATTTCTGGGCCCATTGCAACCATTTCTGCTTGTGAGTATTTATTAGGGGTGGCCGAATAGTAGGTTTATGCACAACTGTAAGCCTCTGGAGGATCCTACACCTTGAGGTTCGCGGGATTCCAGAGGCACCGGCAGCTTCAAATTCCTGTTAGCTGCTTTGTAATGGCAGTTTAGCAGCTGCTCTCTTAATCCGATGAATTTATCTGGCAATAACCTTCCTCATTGTGCCTTTATCTGCACAAACCCATCTGTGCTCTGAATCAGCCACAAATCTCTTTAAAGTACGATGATCACGCTTAGGTTTTCGTGAAATATCTAATGTTTTCATACCTTGTTCAAGGCATTGCACTATTTAACGCTTTTCCGCAGCAGAGAGATCCTTTTTCTTACCCATATTGCTTGAAACCTGTGGCTTGCTTAATAATATGGAACATCCTTCTTAAGTAGTGTGCTTTTAATTGGGCTCACCTGGCAAACTAATTATCACAGGTGTCTGAGATTGATTTCAGTGATCTAAAGAGCCCGGAGACAAAATACCATCCATGAGTTTGATTGAAAAACTAAATATTTAATGTTTATGACACTTAATTCCAATTTGCATAATAATTTGGAATGTGGTCTAAAAATAACTTATCTTTAAGGTCAAGTATTGAGAGGCATGATTAGAAACATAAATAAAAGCTGTGTAGTTATTTTGACATTTTATTTTTCCCATTCAGTAAGATATCTATAAAAATAAATACTTAATGGGAACTTCCTTAAATATGCTAGCTACCTTACCTACAAATCTTCCAGGAAACTCACCTTGCATAAGCATAATTAATTAAAGTTATCGGTGGCAGATCATTTTTCAATCAGATTGGTTTTCTGCATATTAGTACTATGCATGGTACAATAGACTGAAGGTAACACATAATTGAGTGTGAAGAAACCGGACAAAGACATTTACCCTATGTATTGTTTCCTTCTCTCCTAGCTTATGGACTTGAAAGGCCAGATGATTTACATCTCTGAATCCAATGCAATCCTCTTTCTGGGCTCGCCATGCGTAGACAAGCTGGAGGAGCTGACCGGTCGCGGGCTATACTTATCCGACATTCCCATCCACAATGCCCTCCGCGATGTCGTCCTGGTAGGTGAGCAGGCAAAAGCCCAGGATGGCCTGAAGAAGCGCCTGGGAAAAGCCAAGGCGGCCTTGGAGCATGCCCACCTAGCCCTGGAGGAAGAGAAGAAGAAGACAGTGGATCTGCTTTTCACAATTTTTCCAGGCACTGTGGCTCAGGAACTTTGGCAAGGCCACACGGTGGATGCTAGGGAGTTTGAGCACGTTACCATGTTGTTCTCAGACATCGTGGGTTTCACGGCCGTGTGCTCAAGCTGCACGCCCATGCAGGTTGTCACCATGCTCAACGAGCTGTACACCCGATTTGATCACCACTGTGGGGAGCTGGATGTATACAAGGTGTGTGTTCCAGCGAGGAAACTAAGGGAAAGTAGTTATTCTTCATTTCAAAATAAAACATTTACAAATATATTGCGTTAGTCTATTCCACAACCCATGACCAGTTTGGTTTGAATAGCTAGTGTGCACAGCATCATTTTATGTTAATAGGCATCCGGTTTTATGTTGATCCCATCATGATTATGACTTATGTTTTATAAGGACTTTTCTTGGGTACATTTAACAATAATAGATTAATTATTAAACAATTAATTGTTATAACCGATGCATTTTCTACACTTTTTCCATGCCCGCCCACATGGAAATGAAACCCACAACCTTGGTGTCGCCATGCTCTAGAAATGGAGCTTCAAAGTATAACATTAACTACAAAAAACTTACAAATTTAAAGGTCTAATTCACAATAAATGTGCTTTATAAAACCAATCCAAAAGCTCCAAAAAAGGGAGATATCCTTGTTTTTGACAATGTTTGAACAAGAAGTGATATATGTACAGTACCAACGCAGGATTCTTTGAGTTCTTGGAAGATTTTTGTTTTTGTTGCATTCTCTCATCAATTCCACATATATTAGACAAAAATGACACAAGTTCGCCATTTTTAAGAACAGACTGTACTTGTCTCCTGTCCAACCCTGCCTGCTCTCAGCCAACTGTCCTGTAATCTGCCGGGAGTTTGGCTAATGTAATCAGTGTGTCACTGAAGTATAACAGAGGAGAGCACTATGTTTGACGGATCTTTCGTGAAGTACTAGGAAGTCAGAGGTTTCTTCAGGACCTCTGTTTCCATTCCCGGTCCAAAAATAGTTTCCAAAATGGCACCGTATTCCTTTTATAGTGTACAACTTTTGACTAGAACCCATATGTCTCTGGACAGAAGTAGTTCACTATATAGAAAATAGGGTGCCAATTTAGACATTACCTCACATTGTTCTACATCGCTGCCTCCACAACCGCCATCATACACAACTGGTGTCCTGCTCCAAGGTTAATATAAACAACACCACTAATAACTATTTCAATTCTAATATGCACTGATTAAATGGGCAATGTTGATTATTTAACTAATATGTCAACATATCAGCATCTGGGGAAAGTCTGTGTGACAAATTTAAATAAGTACAGTAGTCTTTGCTTCAAAATGTTGTTCACTTCATTTGATGTTTTCAATTGCAAATCCTTCTCATTATGACTATAACATATTCAATATATTTGGACAGCTAGACAAGCCAACCTTCAACACAAAGTATTGTCAGTACCCCACACTTTAAAGGAGTTGTTATCTAAACTACTATGCTCAATATTACAGCTGGATTTAAACAATACCAACAGGTACATGGACCCGCATATTAAAGTAAACTTCATTGCAACAAAACAATGAACTATGGACCTGTCCAGAACAATGGAAACTCCATGCTGATAAGTGTAAAAAGTATGCGCCTTATTAGAGTAATGTCTTATAATATTGAAATTGTAGGTCTATGTTAATTTAATGGTTTACTTTACATGGCAAAATAATTTTACACATACGATATGCTCAAATAACTATCAGGCCTAATATACTGTATATTTTAATTTGATTAAAGTATATACAGCTCCAGAAGAAATTAAGAGACCACTGAACCTTCTATTTTACATTCCAAAAAAGTTGAAAGGAAGGTTTTGAGTGAGGAACAGAAGGTTTCAAATTAAGAGACCACTGCAAATTGAAGCTTCTGTTCCTCACTCAAAACTTTCCTTTTCAACTTTTTTGGAAAAGAAGGAAAAAGGTGCTGTAGATTACATAACTTGACTACATTTTAAAATGTAAAAATATTGACAGTCCAGGGTAATTTCTCCCCAGGTCTTTGTAGGAAATTGGAAACAAGAATATTCATGTAACATTTATATTTAAGCTGGTGTGATAAGAAGCTATGTGAAGCTACAGAATTATTATTTATATAGGTAAGTCATCCTTGGTCTGCTCAAAAAGTATAACTAAATTTTTTCCTGATGACTATACCCAGCAGAAGGCAGGCATATCTTTAAAAAGAACTGTGGTAGCAAGCAGGATTACTGTACGGTAACACTGACATCCACGTTAAGGAAGCAGGGATAAGGTTTTCAAAGTGGTTTCAATTAATATCAGCTGTGCAAGTAAATTGGTTGAACAAGTTGGGGGTGGCATAACTGGCAGGGATTCCTTTGTCACATCATACTCAAGCGACTCCCTCAGGTAGGTGCAAGCTTAAAATAGGTTGTACGTCAAAGGTACGTCTGAAACACTGATTCTACTAACTTCCTGGTATGGAAAACAAGCAGAACAGATTTTTAGTCTCCCATGCTCAATCATAGTTGCTTCTATGAGTAAAGTTTGGAAGTAATTATTTGATATTCAGAAATTGGGCAGAAATTTGAGTAAAATTGGTTGAGGAAAATAGATATATTTATGAAGAATACATAACAGCTTCAGGGTCAGTAGATTTCAGAGGGTCACAAAAAATCGGTTTCATCCTTTCCTCTCTTCCTGATGTATTTTTTCTGATATTACATTTTTTTTTACATTATTTCATGTTATGTATGCTATCTTTAAGAATAAAGGATATTAAGGAATTCTATTTTTATATATTCTCCTGCCTAGGTGGAGACTATAGGTGATGCGTACTGTGTGGCCGGTGGCTTGCACAAGGAGAGCGAGACTCACGCTGTGCAGATTGCACTCATGGCACTGAAGATGATGGAGCTATCCGATGAGGTCAGGACGCCAACTGGCGAGCCGATCAAGGTGAGTGTTAAGGCTTACTTCCTTCACAGTGTGGCGCTTTCACTGAAAACCTCTTTTCAGAACAGCGCTGAGTAGCACAGGAAGTTGCTAAGAGTGTTTCATACACAAAAGGGATTTTCAGGCTTTACTGCTGTAATGCAGTATGACAATCACACAAAATAGTTCTCAGTATAATTTTTTTCTTTAAATCCAAGAAGACAGCATTGAGAAATATCTGAAATTTCACAAAGAAAGCTGCTATTTTTAACAATTATGTACATTATTTAAAGAATCAAGAGACCACTTAGTAAAGTACAGTACAGTACAGTACGTACAGTACATTTAGGATCGGAAATAATTGGACACTGACACAAGTTTTGTTATTTTGGTTGTTTACCAAAATGTATTCAAGTTACAGTTAAATAATGAATTTGGACTTTCGTGGTGAAAAAAGAGCTGAGCCGCAAGGCGAAGCTCTCGATTTACCAGTCAATCTACGTTCCTACTCTCACCTATGGTCATGAGCTTTGGGTCATGACCGAAAGGACAAGATCCCGGATACAGGTGGCCGAAATGAGCTTTCTCCGCAGGGTGGCTGGGCGATCCCTTAGAGATAGGGTGAGAAGCTCGGTCACCCGGGAGGAGCTCGGAGTAGAGCCGGTGCTCCTCCACATCGAGAGGGGTCAGCTGAGGTGGCTCGGGCATCTGTTTCGGATGCCTCCGGAATGCCTTCCTGGGAAGGTGTTCCGGTCCTGTCCCACCGGGAGGAGACCCCGGGGAAGACCTAGGACAAGCTGGAGGGACTATGTCTCCCGGCTGGCCTGGGAACGCCTCGGTGTCCCCCCGGAAGAGCTAGAGGAAGTGTCTGGGGAGAGGGAAGTCTGGGCATCCCTGCTAAGACTGGTGCCCCCGCGACCCGGCCCCGGATAAGAGGAAGATGATGGATGGATGGATGGATGGTTTAGGAATGATAGGTCTTTAATATGTAGCCCCCTCTTTTGCAAGGGGAACAAAGGTAATTTGACAATTGACTCAAAAGCTGTTTCATGGACAGGTGTGGGCTATTCCTTCATTCCGTCTTCATTAATAAAGCAGGTAAAAAGTCTGGAGTTGATTTCAGGTGTGGCATTTGCATTTGGAAGCTGTTGCTGTGAACCCACAACATGCGGTCAGAGGAGCTCTCAGTGCAAGTGAAAAAGGCTATCCATAGGCTGCACAAGAGTGGCCAAATCAACAGTTTGGTACATACTGAGAAGAAAAAAAAACGCAACACAAAAAGGCCTGGATGTCCACGGACGACAACAGTGATGGAGGATTGTAGGATCCTTTCCATGGTAAAGAAAAACCCCTTCACCACGTCCAGTTAAGTGAAGAACACTCTCCAGAAGGTAGGCATATCATTATCCAAGTATACCATAAAGCGAACATTTCACAAGAGCAAATACAGAGGTGCAAACCATTCATAATCATCAAGAATAGAAAGGCCAGATTAAACTTTGCCAAAAACATCTAAAAAAGCCTGCCCAATTCTGGAACAACATGCTTTATTCTTTGGAAACAGGAAATTCCAGAATGGCTTGGAATGGCTCATGATCCGAAGCATACCATGTCATCTGTAAAACACGATGGAGGCAGTGTGTTGGCATGGCCATGCATTGCTTCCAATGGCACTGGGTCACTAGTGTTTATTGATGATGTGACAGAAGACAGAAGCAGCCGGATGAATTCTGAAGTGTATAGGGATATATTGTCTGCTTACATTCAGCCAAGTTCAGCGATGTTGATTGGACGGCGCCTCACTTTACAGATGACCCAAAACATACTGCGAAAGCAACTTTGTTTAATGTATTTTTTCTTTTTTGCCAAATGATATGAGTGTATGGAGGTGGAAAGTCTGTAACCATATTAGATAGAGTATGTATGTGTTCAATTTACTATAGCTTACCATCAGTAAACAATGTAACTTTGCATGCTCCAAATAGCAGTCCTAAATCCTAAAAGTTCCAAATACAACTTTACAACCTCGGCTGACATCCAAGTAGAACATCCAAGTGTCGCTGCCTGTAGAACAAACATGCAGTGAAACTTTGTAAGCATTGCACGTCTTACCCACTGATCTATTTCACTATCTCTAACAATTTATCTTATAAACAATGACAACATTTGATCACTATGACTAACTACTAGACAGCCCTACTAGTCAGAATTAATTAAACTGATATCCTTAATCTCTGTATTAATGAAACATTACAAGGCACTTTTCTGTAAATTCCTTACCTGGCAAAATGTCTATCTCTATCTAATAATCTCTATGATTCCTGATTGGCATATATCCATCCCCAACTTTTCAACATGCAAGTTGATGTAGGGTGATGATCATGCTGTCACAAATGTAATGTGTTGTAGACTGGATTACATTTTTACAGAATGTTTTATTATAAAAATGTTTCATTGGAATAGCCTGAACATTTGAAAGAATCTTTGTTTAGTATATCTATCTTGAATGGTTCCACAGTTACTGTTAATTGGTTCATACTATCCCAGTGTTCTACTAAATTCCCATGTTAACTTATGCTTGAATGCATGTTGAGTGCATAATTATCAGGAATAGGCAACTTTGGTCCTGAAGGGCCAATCCACTTGCACTCGTCCTGGAGTCCCATGTCTGAATTAGTCCTTGTGGTTAAGGTCGAAATGTTTTTCAGCCCTCCAGTTAAAGAGGTGCATACCCCTGGAATACAGTTCATAGTATCAAATCCTTTGACAAGCAATCTATGTTGCAAGTCTATAAATGTCTTTCAGCCCTCCAGTTAAACAGGTGCATACTGTACCCCTGGTATACTGTACAGCACTTAGTATCAAATTCTTTGACAAGCAATCTGTGATGCAAGTCTATGCAAGTCATTTTTTATAATAAACATTTTTGAAAGAGGAGATGAACGACCTGTAGACAAGCAAATTAAGGTAATTGGTCCAGTCGGAATATATGAATAAATGTTGGTTTGGAGTTAAGGCTGTAAAAGGTATTCACCTGCGTTAAAAGCATTCAAATTATACAGTAAATCCTTGGACCCTGCCCCCCCAATGTAAAATACTTATGAAGCTTACTTACTTAAATATTGTTTAAAGTTGGCAAGGTATAACTGCCTTCAAAAATAGATTTGAAGGCATACTAAGCTAGGTTAGAGCGGTGCATTGCTTTGCAAAAATCAGAAAACATTTGGATTAAGTATCTAATAAACCTGGAGTTGTTTCTAGCTTTACAAGCAATCTAATATTGTAATTCAATTTGGAAAAAAATATTAGAACCCCACAACAGGTAGAAAAGGAAATGAACGGAGTCCTGAATCATTTTCAGAAATTGCAATTAAATTTTAATGGGATTTTCTGGAAATACAGTATTGCAGTTCTCAAATGATTTCAGCAGATTTGTTCCTTGTCTACATTTCTATTTTTATTGTTTACAGATGCGGATTGGTCTGCACACTGGTTCAGTTCTGGCTGGTGTAGTTGGAGTGATGATGCCACGCTACTGTTTGTTTGGCAACAACGTCACCTTGGCCAATAAGTTTGAGTCCTGTAGCGTACCTAGAAGGATCAACGTCAGCCCTACAACACACAGGTACACAACACTTTTTAACTTACTAAACATTTGTAGCAAATAGCCTGAACACAGGTACAACAACTTTGTTGTTGATGGCTAAAATGGTGTAAGAGACTTACGTTGTATTATGAAAGCACACCAGTTTGTGTTAAGGTGAGCAGTTCATCAATCATATGTGTTGACAGACACTTGAGTTTTACAGCATTGATAGGCTACTACATTTAAGTCCTGTTGCTTTTGACAACTCAACCCAAATGTATCATATAAAATGTCATACCTCACAATGCTTCCTTCTATACAAATTAATTGTAAAACACAATCAATTGTAGAAATAATTTTTGCAATGAATGTATTCACCAAAGGTGAATGAAATATCTACAGGCCTTATTTAGATCTGTATTTTCTACTTTTTGTGAATATACCGCGTTCACTGTTTCATTGTATATTTAGCAATTCAATAGCCATGTTGTGTATTGTATTCTTAAATACAGACAGACATGGGTATATTTAATATTTTAAATAACAGAATATTTGACTAAGCATGCGTTCATACTGTATGCAAATGGAGAGTTTCAGCACTTTCAGCATCATTGTGTTAAGTCTGTTGTACCATGCTAGCTCTATCAAACAGAGCTAGAGTATTTGATACCAGAAAGTTTACCAGTCTTGTGTTCCAAGTGTGAATCCATACTTGATTGGAAGGAAATAATATATACCAGAAGGGCTTTGGTTGGCCTTTCAGACTGTAAAAGCCTGCTATATGGCCTCTGGATAGTATGGTCATGATGTTGCATGGGAATTTAGCAAATCTTTCCCTAAACATTATTACAAGTTAAACCACATTTTAATATTAACTTATTTACTCTTTATTTTAAAGTGGGTACGTAAATTAGTAATGCATAGTTATTACTAGTGTAATTACAGTGTAAATGGTTAAATATTTGACTTCATATGTTTAATAAGTAAGGGACAACAGCAGTGTTTAAAGAAAATATTCTTTGCTATCCACATGAGTCACTTTTTGGTTTCAGACAGCAACTGCATTATACAGTACATTCTCAAACCCATTCTGCCAGTGCAAGAAACATTGTTTATTTAGTCTTGCACAGGAAGCAGGATCCCAATGGTAATGTAATACAAAGCCTGTAGCCACATTTTTTTTCTGTAGCACATACTAAAATGTATTTATATTCATAATGGTTAATTTGTCGCTTTGGGTTTCCAGGTTACTGAAAGATTGTCCTGAGTTTGTCTTCATTCCACGAACCAGACAGGATCTTCCGCCAAACTTCCCGCCGGATATTCCTGGTGTTTGTTACTTCTTGGAGGCTTTTGATCAATGGTCCGGCAAAACCACAAGAGACTGTGAGACAGAGGAGCTGTGCTACAGCAATACAAACTTCATGGCTGAGCAAACATAGATTATATGTTGAGACACAGCCAGACCTGGCTTCAAGTAGTATTTTAATCTTTGAGTGTTTGATTTGAGCCTGTCTGGCATAGTCATACAACCTCTATCAGACTTCTTTGAAAGAAAGCAAATACAATTTGAACCCAATTCTAAATATAGCTAGCACCCATGGATGTAGAGTTCTTTAGGTGATGTAGACATTTTGATTATTCTATTACAAAATTGCTAGAGCTTGCTATTTTTATGCTTTCACTGGTCTATTTAACTCATACTTTACAATTCATGCATTTCCTTACAGTGTAATTACACTCCCTATGTAACTACCATGTGAAAACATAGGCATTGATCACTTATTTGGGACTTTAAGGGCAGTAATTCATTTTACAAAATGATGTATTGGTGTTCTTACTCAGATGCAGTTGATCTACAAGGTAAAACCACAATTTATGCTTTGGTTTTGTTTAGCTTGTCTACAAATGGTAGCTTTTTGCATTTCTGTCCATTGGTATCCCTGATATTAGAATTATTTGCCTGTCTCACCTTTTGCTTAGTCTACAATTACTGTACATGATAGCAACAAGAAAAACAATATTTATTTTTTTATTTTGGGTGAACCACCTTGTCAAAGAGAACTTTACAAAAAAATGACATGGCATGGCCAGAACACAAAGAATGTGCCACCATTCCTATATACATTGAATACTGTGATTCGTTTTGTATTGTAACCAAGTGACAGTAAATATCGTCTACATTCAATAAATATTGTTTACAAATATTGTCTACATTCATAATACCCTAATGTTCGGAATATCTTTGTGCAAGCATATCACACTGCAACAATGTTTTACCAAGAATGTATTCAATGTTTGTTTCACTTATTCACAAAAATACATTTTGACATTAAAGTGTACTAAATGGCACTCTATTTCCTGATAATAATAGACAACTGTGATGGTAAAGGAGATGCAGTTTACTCTAAAATAATAGACTGAATGTGGTCACTAAAAAAAAAGATCAGGAAAATAATTCCTTTCAGTTTATTGTTCATTTTTACTATCATTTTACTAGGTGAGTATTTTAAGGAATTATTCTTATTCAACATAATGTAGCCCAATGTCATCACAGGCTGCACAACTTAAAAACAAATTATTAATTTTATTAAACAGGAGATAAAATGTGTCAACCTCTATAAATGATAGTTGTAACGGAAACAGTATGTCCCCACAATGGCAGGCCGAAAAATTTTTTTCTCCATTTGGGATGCAGACAATGTCCCGAAGTCCCATCCAGGTTGATTTATTAATCTTTTAGGTTAAAACCAGTGCAATTGCACAGTACCTCTAAATACATGAAGGTTATAGGGTGTTCTTTATTTAAAATAGAATATCTTGATTCACAAGTGTAGTAGTTGTGCTTTGAACAGCATTTGTTTTGCAACTACTTGCTTATATCTAAACATAGAGACAGACCAACTTCCTTAACGTAATCAGCTATCCCAATGTAATCCCAGTGATTGTAAAGTATATGGTGTAATGTTTTCACATTTTGGAAATATAGGAAGTGAAGCATTAGCCAGTAATTCAAGAAAGATCATATTCTATCTAAGAATTTACAAAGACTTTACACACCTTCTTAGAGAAAATTGATTGGTTTGCGTGTTACTTAACAGTATATAAAACGTTTGATGAGTTGTTTTCTTAAACAACGCTGCCTTGAATGAGCAACACTCAGCGCTCGTTTGCGGGGGCGTATTTTTGTCATCAGCTCCCATTGGACACGTTTGACGTCAATTTACAGGGGATTTTTTTTAAGGAATGGACCGCAACATCTGCAAATGTGAAGGTGCTGTGATAATTTTATGCCTGAACAGCTTACTGTGATAGTGATTCGCGAAGAACTGTTCGTAAAATGGTATGTAAACAACGATATATTAGATCCAACCGCGATATTTGATTTCTATACGTATGTGTAGTTTGTGTGTGTATTTTTCCGGTATTTTACCGTGCTCCAATATGAACCAAAGGCTATCCGTTCATTTTGTTACTAGAAATTGCTACTGATATTCGTGACGCGACTGTGTTTTTATTCATGATGCATCAATGAAAACGTTATTTGCTGTTTTACGATAGGTCTATAGCACTCGTTACCGTGACATTTGATATATGAACACTTGATACTTAACAATTTACGTAATAATATTTCTATATTTGCGGGCTAATTATTATTTCTGTATTCTGTTTTACCGTATATTCCTAGTATGGTTTTGTAAACCACGCCTTGGAACTACTGGTTTTAAGAAATTATGGCGAAGAAGTGTGGGAAGATATCAAGTGAGTTTGAATATGTTTTTATTTGACAAACGCAACGTGAATTATTCAAAATAAAATCATAATTGTGCATAAGCAATATGTGCAAAAGCAAAACAAGAAATGTAGTATAGGCCTATATGACCATTGTAACACTACATAAGTATAGCGCCTGTAGTAGCGTTAGCTTGAAATTTAAACTGTTAACATATCGTAATTATAAATTCCTAGTAATGGGAATAAATGGTTGCTTTTTTTCCCATACTATGGATTACTATGAAATATTAGAAGAAAACAAATTGATGTTAGTTTACATTTTTATTAGGGTGGCTTGGGGTTAAACGCCTCCCTGGGTTAAACGCCCCCACCCAGCGGTAATTCTCCACCAAACCACCAAATGACGGCCACCAAAAGTTCAAGATATAGCCTAATATTAGTAGTTTTTAGTTCAATAGCTAGTTTTCTGAGCATAAATTAACATCTAAAATAATACGCCTATCAATTGACACTCAGTATTATTGATTTAATGTTTTTAACTTAATACATTTGCACGATTAACAAAACATAAGTAAAAATTGTAATCAAAAGTTATTTTAAATTGTAATATGTTATACATACAGTGGGGAGAACAAGTATTTGATACACTGCCGATTTTGCAGGTTTTCCCACTTACAAAGCATGTAGAAGTCTGTAATTGTTATCATAGGTACTCTTCAACTGTGAGTGACGGAATCTAAATATCCAGAAAATCACATTGTATGATTTTTAAGTAATTATTTTGCATTTTATTGCATGACATTGGTATTTGATACATCAGAAAAGCAGAACTTAATATTTGGTACAGAAACCTTTGTTTGCAATTACAGAGATCATATGTTTCCTGTAGTTCTTGACCAGGTTTGCACACACTGCAGCAGGGATTTTGGCCCACTCCTCCATACAGACCTTCTCCAGATCCTTCAGGTTTCGGGGCTGTCGCTGGGCAATTCGGACTTTCAGCTCCCTTCAAAGATTTTCTATTGGGTTCAGGTCTGGAGACTGGCTTGGCCACTCTAGGACCTTGAGATGCTTCTTACTGAGCCACTCCTTAGTTACCCTGGCTGTGTGTTTGGGGTCGTTTCGGTAAGACCCATCTTCAATGCTCTTACTGAGGGAAGGAGGTTGTTGGCCAAGATCTCGCGATACATGGCCCCATCTATCCTCCCCACAATACAGTGCAGTTGTCCTGTCCCCTTTGCAGAAAAGCATCCCCAAAGAATGATGTTTCCACCTCCATGCTTCACGGTTGGGATGGTGTTCTTGGGGTTGTACTCATCTTTCTTCTTCCTCCAAACACAGCAAGTAGAGTTTAGACCAAAAAGCTCTATTTTTGTCTCATCAGACCACATGACCTTCTCCCATTCCTCCTCTGGATCATCCAGATGGTCATTGGCAAACCTCAGATGGGCCTGCACATGCGCTGGCTTGAGCAGGGGGACCTTGCGTGCGCTGCAGGATTTTAATCCATGACGGCGTAGTGTGCTACTAATGGTTTTCTTTGAGACTGTGGTCCCAGCTCTCTTCAGGTCATTGACCAGGTCCTGCCGTGTAGTTCTGGCCTGATCTTTCACCTTCCTCATGATCATTGATGCCCCACGAGGTGAGATCTTTCATGGAGCCCCAGACCGAGGAAGATTGACTGTCATCTTGAACTTCTTCCATTTTCGAATAATTGCGCCAACGGTTGTTGCCTTCTCACCAAGCTGCTTGCCTATCGTCCTGTAGCCCATCCCAGCCTTGTGCAGGTCCACAATTTTATCCCTGATGTCCTTACACAGCTCTCTGGTCTTGGCTATTGTGGCGAGGTTGGAGTCTGTTTGATAGAATGTGTGGACAGGTGTCTTTTATACAGGTAACGAGTTCAAACAGGTGCAGTTAATACAGGTAATGAGTGGAAAACAGGAGGGCTTCTTAAAGAAAAACTAACAGGTCTATGAGAGCCGTTGGTAGGTGATCAAATACTTATGTCATGCAATAAAATGCAAATTAATTATTTAAAAATCATACAATGTGATTTTCTGGATTTTTGTTTTAGATTTCGTCTCTCACGGTTGAAGTGTACCCATGATAAAAATTACAGACCTCTACATGCTTTGTAAGTAGGAAAACCTGCAAAATCAGCAGTGTATCAAATACTTGTTTTCCCCACTGTAGCTTTTTGCCTTTGGATATTGGAATGTACAATATAATTGGTTTTGTTAACTTACTTAAATACTGCTATCAAGATTAAATTATTTTCAATGGTATAGATTACATTGATAGAATGATTTTGACACCTAAATAATGAATAAATCTTAATTGGGGGTAAAAAAAACTAAAACAGGGAGCATTTTACAATATTGGGAGGGGCATTTTGCCCCGATAGTGGGGTAAAACACCCCTTTCACATAGTTTGGCATTGG
This sequence comes from Esox lucius, assembly GCF_011004845.1. NCBI lineage: Eukaryota > Metazoa > Chordata > Actinopteri > Esociformes > Esocidae > Esox > Esox lucius. The sequence continues at coordinate 1,656,725 of NC_047593.1, forward strand.
ATTAAGTTGCAATAAAATAGAAACATTCTGCCCGATAATTGTTTTCCAAATGTATTTGTCTGACCAAACATTGCTTTTTTGAATCAGAAAATACAGATATCCCTTAAGGGGGGCGTTTTCACCGAAGTTACCCTATTATATATTCCACTAAAATGTAGTTTACTTCAACAATGCTTTATATAACATATCAATAGGACATTGATAATAAGAAAAAAAACCTGTCCATTAACTATGTTATCGATTTGAAATCAATAATCTACACCAATTGCTAAAGTGGATAATGAATGACTATGTCATGTTATTACACCGATGGTACAGGACCAGCAACTTAAATGTAAACAATGTGATCATATTTTACCATCAAACATACATCTTAAAATGTACAAGGTGAAACATATTTTTTCTCTAACATTGTATTTACATTAGCCTTCCAATAGTGGGGATGAAGAGAGGTTGGTACTTTATGATAACAATCCACTCTTCAGTGTTCAAACATTTGGCAAGACCCATGTTTATTTTTTCTTCCTAGGGGTCTTAGCTGTCTCAGGACCCAGACTTGACTGTCTACCCATCCTATAATAACTGAGGCACCACCTCCTCTCCCAAAAAACATGCTTTGAAGAATGTTGTCATTTTCATCTACGAAGAAATTGTATAATGGAACGTGGTCTAAACGTTATCTAATGTTATTTTAGCTGACATAATCCAACATTATCACATGCCTCATTATTCAAGATAGGTCTATTTTCAGATCTTGCAGCTCAGAGCAACTGAAAAATAAATATTTATTTTCACTTAATTTTTCCTTTGCCTGGTGTGTTTTTCCAGCTGTCTCTGGCTCATAGAAAGTGGTTGCTAGCCAGCACAGCAAATCAGTATTATTTTCTTAGGTCAACTCTATAATCAAGTAAAATGACCTCATTAGGATATAACAGGCTAATTTATTTTTATTATTTATTTATATACCAATTTTTTCTTAATTTGAACTTTCAAATTACTTTTCAACCTATTTTTATATAGATATGTATTAAGCATTTTGAACAACTATGTTAGACAGTATACCATCAACTTTAAGCCAGAACAACAGCAAACACTGTCATCAAGTTGGCTTTAATGACCAAAATGCTACAGAGGACATGCATTTCTGTTGCCACCTGTGCTGATACTTTGAAACATAAATAATAATTACTGTTAATATACATCTAATATTTTTTTGGTATTTGCTAACAGGAGGGAGGCCCAACTTGATGTAGAGGGCCAGTTCCTTGTCAGAATCATATATGAAGATGCCAAAACATACGACCTTGTTGCTGCCGCAAGCAAAGTTCTCAGTAAGTGTTTTAATTATGTTTTTGGATAAAATATACTTTATTTGCACCAGTTTATTCATAAAATAATGGTATACTAATGTTTTACAATATTGAATCCTTATAAATCTTTGCGTTACTAATGGGATGGAAATGTTGTGACTTTTTTTTTCTTACAGAGATTGATGCAGGGTGTATCCTCCAGATGTTTGGGAAGATGTTTTTTGAGTTTTGCCAAGAATCTGGCTATGACACCATCCTGCGTGTTTTAGGGTCCAATGTCCGTGAATTCTTGCAGGTAAGGACTCCAGTTCTCATCAATATTTTCAACTAAAATGATGTATTCTTCAATGTCATGGTTCAAACGTTAAATATGACATTTGTATTAATGGATGTAGCTACAGATGTAGTGTGGTCGCCTATGTCCCCCCTTCATCCGGCCCTCCAGAAACCTTTCTTGATATATTGGAGCCAGATCACATTCTGTGTATTTCGTATTTACCCTTTTCGAGGTAAATTGACAGATAAACATTCTCATATACAGCAACCAACTGGAAACAATTAGAGAACAGCCTTTCTCAGGGACAGAACAAAATATTTTTTGAACTCACCGACTCAGGATTTGACTCATAATACTAATCAGTGGCTTAAAAATTGCATTGGAGCAAAAACAATTACATGTGATGATATAGGCAAATCATTATAATTGCTGCCATATCATTGTTTCTGAAACAATAGTTGTACTGCCTGTCTGCTTCCTGCTTAGACAATGTTTACAATGATAATGAAAAAGAATATTCTTCGCCTATTGTGTGTGTCTCGGTCTTACTGTGTTCTATTTTAGGCAGGCCAACTACCATACAGTTCTAGAAAAGTGTTCCAAAAGGATTGTCCCCACAAAATAAACATTTTTATTTTCTTAAAGAACCCTTCTAATTCCATATAGAAGCCTTTTTGGTTCCATGTAAAACACTCAGGGAAAAGGGTACTATCTGAAAACAAAGCTATGTAGGCACCAAATTATGAAGACATTTTGGGTTCTAGAAGAACAGAAGTGCTGCGACACTAGAAATTCCAGTATTTATTCATGAAATATTTTTCTTACAAAAAATACAAACAAATACACACACACACACAAACACAACAGCGTAGCTTCAGCCTATTAGGTTCTATACGTTAGTTAACAGGTCACTATATTTACACATGGTATTAGATATTATGAAGTCCAAGAAAGGGCACCAGATCCAGAGGAGACAAATATTAAGCTCGTAGTGGCTTTGAATGTGTCAAACAATAGAGGAAATGCATTAATAAGAGACTCCACTTTTTCTACAGTGTCCAATATATGGTTTCCAAACCTTATGGATGTTACCTGGTATGCTCCTAATATTATAGTACATCCAATCAATTGGTACACAACTTGATATATCTTTCTTCCATTGTGACATTGAGTGGGCATTTTGCCTTCCAATTAATTGCAATACATTTCTTAGCCGCAATTAATGCAAGAATACATCGTTTATTTTCAGACTTATCTCCAGCAGCACAATATCCAAGTAGACAGACCCGGGGAGAAGCATGAATTAGAATGTATAAACAATCTGTGATAAAGGAACATACATTTTGCCAAAAGCCAGACAACTTTTCACACAATCATAGCATATGCATGTACAGCTCGGCACACACTGCAGCAGGGATTTTGGCCCACTGCTCCATAAAGACCTTCGCCAGATCCTTCAGGTTTTGGGGCTGTCGTTGGGCAATACAGACTTTCAGCTCCCTCCAATGATTTTCTATTGGGTTCAGGTCTGGAGACTGGCTAGGCCACACCCGGACCTTGAGATGGTTTTTTATGGAGCCACTCCTTAGTTGCCCTGGCTGTGTGTTTCAAGTTGTTGTCATGGTGGAAGACCCAGCCATGACCCATCATCAAAGCTCTTACTGAGGGAAGGGCATACGGTACAGTCGTCTTGTCCCCTTTGCAGAAAAGCATCCCCAAAGAATGATGTTTCCACCTCCATGCTTCACGGTTGGGATGGTGTTCTTGGGGTTGTACTCATACTTCTTCTTCCTCAAAACAGGGTGAGTAGAGGTTAGACCAAAAAGCTCTATTTTTGTCTCATCAGACCATATGACCTTCTCCCATTCCTCCTCTGGGTCATCCAGATGGTCATTGGCAAACATCAGGGATTTTAATCCATGATGGCGTAGTATGTTACTAATGGTTTTCTTTGAGACTGTGGTCCCAGCTCTCTTCAGGTCATTGACCAGGTCCTGCCATGTAGTTCTGGGCTGATCTCTCACCTTCCTCATGATCATTGATGCCCCACGAGGTGAGATCTTGCATGGAGCCCCAGACCGAGGAAGATTGACTGTCATCTTGAACTTCTTCCATTTTCGAATAATTGCGCCAACGGTTGTTGCCTTCTCACCAAGCTGCTTGCCTATCGTCCTGTAGCCCATTCCAGCCTTGTGCAGGTCCACAATTTTATCCCTGATGTCCTTACACAGCTCTCTGGTCTTGGCTATTGTGGCGAGGTTGGAGTCTGTTTGATAGAATGTGTGGACAGGTGTCTTTTATACAGGTAACGAGTTCAAACAGGTGCAGTTAATACAGGTAATGAGTGGAAAACAGGAGGGCTTCTTAAAGAAAAACTAACAGGTCTATGAGAGCCGTTGGTAGGTGATCAAATACTTATGTCATGCAATAAAATGCAAATTAATTATTTAAAAATCATGCAATGTGATTTTCTGGACTTTTGTTTTAGATTCCGTCTCTCATAGTTGAAGTGTATCTATGATAAAAATTACAGACCTCTACATGCTTTGTAAGTAGGAAAACCTGCAAAATCGGCAGTGTATCAAATACTTGTTCTCCCCACTGTACAGTGGATATAAAAAGACAACACACCACTGTCAAAATGCCAGGTTCTTGTGATGTAAAAGAATGAGACAAAGAGAAATCATGTCAGTACTTTTTCCACCTTTAATGTGACCCATAACATGAACAATTCAATTGAAAAACAAACGGTAATCTTTGAGGGGTGAAAATAAATATTAAAAACTCACTATAAACTGGTTGCAGTTATAGCAATTTACCAAGTTTGTATGAAGATATTTCAGGCAAAATCACAATTATTATGTACATATTTGACAATAGAAATGCGGTCAATCTCCCTCGGTCTGGGGCTCCATGAAAGATCTCACCTCGTGGGGCATCAATGATCATGAGGAAGGTGAAAGATCAGGCCAGAACTACACGGCAGGACCTGGTCAATGACCTGAAGAGAGCTGGGACCACAGTCTCAAAGAAAACCATTAGTAGCACACTACGCCGTCATGGATTAAAATCCTGCAGCGCACGCAAGGTCCCCCTGCTCAAGCCAGAGCATGTCCAGGCCTGTCTGAAGTTTGCCAATTACCATCTGGATGATCCAGAGGAGGAATGGGAGAAGGTCATGTGGTCTGATGAGACAAAAATAGAGCTCTTTGGTCTAAACTCCACTCGCTGTGTTTGGAGGAAGAAGAAGGATGAGTACAACCCCAAAACACCATCCCAACCGTGAAGCATGGAGGTGGAAACATCATTCTTTGGGGATGCTTTTCTGCAAAGGGGACAGGACGACTGCACCGTATTGAGGGGAGGATGGATGGGGCCATGTATCGCAAGATCTTGGCCAACAACCTCCTTCCCTCAGTAAGAGCATGGAAGATGGGTCGTGGCAGGGTCTTCCAGCATGACAACGACCCCGAAACACACAGCCAGGACAACTAAGGAGTGGCTCCGTAAGAAGCATCTCAAGGTCCTGGAGTGGCCTAGCCAGATCTGAACCCAATAGAAAATCTTTGGAGGGAGCTGAAAGCCCGTATTGCCCAGCGACAGCCCCGAAACCTGAAGGATCTGGAGAAGGTCTGTATGGAGGAGTGGGCCAAAATCCATACTGCAGTGTGTGCAAACCTGGTCAAGAACTACAGGAAACATATGATCTCTGTAATTGCAGTGTATCAAATATTTGTTCTCCCCACTGTATATATTTAATATTGATATTTCTGCAGCTCGGGTAGACATAGTAGTATATTATAGTTTAAGGTTATGTAGCTTTCTGAGAGTGAAAAGCAACTTATTTTCCTATGTAAATTATCACTCCTCTTGATCTTGACATAAATGTTGAAAGTGAACAGTGTTCCACCCCATTGCTGTTAAATATTTTTCAATGTCACTGTGAATGAGGTGTTTCCTGAAGAAAGCTTATATTTGCCCACATTTTTTAAAGAAATGTTCATACCTGGCTTCTCTTATTTAACTGATTAATACTTCTTCCCTTAAACGTCACAAGTTAATATACTGTCATTTTCAACCAGTTATTTAAAGAAAAATAAAGGTTAAAAAGTCTGAAAGGACCACAATGAGACCCACTTCCAATGTTAGCATGTTCCTCTATAAGCAGATTATCACTATCGAATAAGGAAAGCTCAATTTCATTTATATTGAAAAATAGACTGTGGCTGACGTGCAAAACAAACAAAAACAAGCAACAAAAGAAATATACGTCCCAATTTTTTAACCCTTCCCTTATAATCCCTCCTGCATTAATCCTGCGGCCTGTGGGGTGCTCTCTTGGCCTATAACTCAACATTTATATTGTAAATGTTTTCTATACAAACACAATTAGTCCCAAAGAATCTGAATAAACGGATACTACATCGTCTTTCTGACTGTACAGTTCAAGGTCCAAGTTTCATTAGAGCCATATTCACTTAGGGCTGTACCAACAATTCTAGTCTTTCAACCAAATGTTAGGGCTTCACTTTTAGTTTAAACAGGTCTCAGATTAATTCAGGTTTAGAGCTACATAACATTGCCTGTTCTCTAATCTTGTTCCCTAATCTTATTCCCAGATTTCAACTCAATTGCGCAACACGGTCCGGTAGACCAATGCTTCAAACTGTGCCTTCGTTAGCAACTACAAAATAACAGAAAGGGTCTGCTTGCCTATAGCCATTGGCATACTGATCTTGATTTACCAACCAGTCATCACTCCCCAAAAAACAGTCATCGCTCACATCACCTTTTTGGAATAGGTTTGAAATAGCAGGCATTAAAGAAATGCTTCAAACTATATCCGCAACATACTAGTCTTGACGAGTAGATGAGGTGTGGCCTTGTTAATGTCCAAAAGTGGATGTTGTGTCTTTCCATTTCCCTGTAAACGGACATTGACCACACATTTTGCAGTGTGTAATCCTATTGGCAAAGCCAGTCGAGATGCGTATCTCGACTGAGATGAAATCCTATTTTAATCCTATTTAAAATGTTTAATGTGCTGTCTATACAGAATCTAGATGCCCTCCATGACCACCTGGGTACCATCTACCCTGGGATGAGGGCTCCATCCTTCCGCTGCACAGATGCAGAAAAGGGCAACAACCTGATCCTGCATTACTACTCGGAGAGGGAGGGGCTCCAGGACATTGTGATCGGTATCATCAAGACGGTGGCCCAGCAGATTCACGGCACAGAAATAGAAATGAAAGTGAGCTATTGTCTAATTAAATATAATCAAACATTTTCTGTGTCTGTCAGTGTTTCTTAAACAAGAGTAGAATAGCTCTCTCTTTTTATATTTTAACTACGGTAGGCATGTAGTGGGAATTCAATGCAGTAAGAGTGATTAAAGTTGGATAGGGCAAATTGGCAATTGGTGATCCATTCCTACACAATATTTTACAGTCTACAGTTCAGGGCACTGCATCTGAGTGCATGTGAGTGTATCTGGATTCTGTGACACTTGCTTGGGTCTATTGAGTTTCATTGATGTCGAAACAGATTAATAATTTTTTGCACTGAGGTAAACATTTTCATTTGAAACTGTAATCCGTTACGTTACCAACTAACATTTTGTAATCGTATTACAGATTCTTTTGAAAAAAATTCTGATTTACTTTTGGATTTCTTCAATTGAAAAAGATTAGGTGCGAGAAATAATTACGACACGTTGCATGCTTGATTTAGATTTTAAATGTTTGAATCAAAATAACAATTGCACGCATCTGTTATGTGTGATCATCATGCGATCAAAGGTGGGCACGCATAACTGATGAAGCGCTAGTTTAATTTTGGTTGGTTTGGGTGGCTGGTAAAAACAAAGTACAGTAGCCTATAGCTACGATTATATTAGCCGACCCATAATGTGATTTAGTTATCTACTCTCAATGCATCAATATTTTTGTTGGTAACGTAAGGATTACTTGTAATCTGTTGGTAACGTAATCTGTTGGTACTTGTAATCCATTACTCCCCAACTCTGTATATAGCCTACTAATAGTAGATACATATGGTACTAATGTATTTTACGCTCCTTAGTGCTGTTGTTCCCTCGTTTTCCATCTCTCCTCTCATATTCTGCTCGCAGGTGATCAGAGACGAGTGGATGGTGCCTGCCTTCCATATACGCGTTGTTCACGTTGATTATTTCTGTAAATAATTATTTGCTTGTCATCATCATCATCATCATGTTCTTCCGCTTATCCGGGGCCGGGTCGCGGGGGCAGCAGTCTAAGCAGAGATGCCCATACTTCCCTCTCCCTAGACACTTCCTCCACCTCTTTCGGGGGGACACCGAGGCGTTCCCAGGCCAGCCGGGAGACATAGTCCCTCCAGCGTGTCCTAGGTCTTCCCCGGGGTCTCCTCCCGTTGGGACGGGCCCAGAACACCTTCCCAGGAAGGCATTCCGGAGGCATCCGAAACAGATGCCCAAGCCACCTCAGCTGACCCCTCTCGATGTGGAGGAGCAGCGGCTCTACTCTGAGCTCCTCCCAGGTGACCGAGCATTTCACCCGATCTCTAAGGGATCGCCCAGCCACCCTGCGGGGAAAGCTCATTTCGGCTTGCCTGTGTCCGGGATCTTGTCCTTTCGGTCATGACCCAAAGCTCATGACCATAGGTGAGAGTAGGAACGTAGATTGAGCCTTGCGGCTCAGCTCTTTCTTCACCACGACAGACCGATACATTGACCGCATTACTGCAGAAGCTGCACCGATCCGTCTGTCAATCTCCCGTTCCATCCTTCCTTCACTCGTGAGCAAGACCCCTAGATACTTAAACTCCTCCACTTGAGGCAGGCACTCTCCACCAACCTGAAGTGGGCAAGCCACCCTTTTCCTACTGAGGACCATGGCCTCGGATTTGGAGGTACTGATTCTCATCCCCACCGCTTCACACTCGGCTGCAAACCGTCCCAGTGCATTCTGAAGTTCCTGGTTTGAAGCCAACACGACAACATCATCCGCAAAGAGCAGAGACGAAATCGTGTGGTCCCCAAACCCAACACCCTCCGGCCCCTGGCTGCGCCTCGAAATTCTGTCCATAAAAATTACGAACAAAACTGGCGACAAAGGGCAGCTCTGCCGGAGTCCAACATGCACTGGGAACAAGTCTGACTTACTTACTTCTGCTTCGGTCGTACAGGGACCTGACAGCCCTTAGCAAAGGACCCAGGACCCCATATTCCCGAAGCACTCTCCACAGGATGCCGCGAGGGGCACAGTCGAATGCCTTCTCCAAATCCACAAAACACATGTGGATTGGTTGGGCAAACTCGCATGAACCCTCCAGCACCCCGTAGAGGGTATAGAGCTGGTCCAGTGCTCCACGGCCCGGACGTAAACCACACTGTTCCTCCGGGATCCGAGGTTCTACTATCGGCCGTATTCTCTTCTCCAGTACCCTGGCACAGACTTTACCGGGGAGGCTGAAAAGTGTGATCCCCCTATAGTTGGAACACACCCTCCGGTCTCCCTTCTTAAAAAGAGGGACCACCACCCCGGTCTGCCATCCCAGAGGCACTGTCCCCGACCGCCACGCGATGTTGCACAGGCGTGTCAACCAAGACAGCCCCACAACATCCAAAGACTTGAGGTACTCAGGGCAGATCTCATCCACCCCTGGTGCCTTGCCACCGAGGAGTTTCTTGACTACCTCTGTGACATCAGCCTGGGTGATGGACGAGTCCACCTCTGAGCCCTCATCCTCTGCTTCCTCAATGGAAGACGTGACGGCGGGATTGAGGAGATCCTCGAAGTACTCCTTCCACCGCCCGATGACATCCCCAGTTGAGGTCAACAGCTGCCCACCTCTACTGTAAACAGCGTTGGTAGGGCACTGTTTCCCTCTGATGGTACCCATCAGCTGCCTCCGGAGTCCCACAAGCCAACCAGGCCTGATAGGACTCCTTCTTCAGCTTGACGGCATCCCTTACTTCCGGTGTCCACCACCGGGTTTGGGGATTGCCGTCTCGACAGGCACCGGAGACCTTACGGCCACATCTCTGAGCGGCCGCTTCGACAATGGCGGTAGAGAACATGGTCCACTCGGACTCAATATCTCCAGCCTCCCTCGGAATCCAGTCGAAGCTCTGCCGGAGGTGGGAGTTAAAGCCGAGTCTGTCCAGCTTCCTCCCCCGCCATCGGATCCAACTCTCCACCAGGTGGTGATCAGTTGACAGCTCCGCCCCTCTCTTCACCCAATTGTCCAAGACATACAGCTGCAGGTCAGATGAAGCGACAACAAAGTCGATCATCGACCTACGGCCTAGGGTGTCCTGGTGCCACGTGCACTTATGCTTGAACATGGTGTTTGTTATGGACAAACTGGGACTAGCACAGAAGTCCAATAACTGAACACCACTCGGGTTCAGATCAGGGGGGCCGTTCCTCCCAATCACGCCCCTCCAGGTGTCACTGTCGTTGCCCACGTGGGCGTTGAAGTCCCCCAGTAGAACGATAGAGTCCCCAGTCGGAGCACTTTCCAGCACCCCTCCCAGAGAATCCAAGAAGGTCGGGTACTCTGCACTGCCGTTCGGCCCGTAGGCACAAACAACAGTGAGAGACCTATCCCCGACCCGTAGGCGCGGAGAAATGACCCTCTTGTTCACCGGGGTAAACTCCAACACATGGCGGCAGAGCTGGGGAGCTATAAGCAAACCCACACCAGCCCGCCGCCTCTCACCATGGGCAACTCCAGAGTGGTGAAGAGTCCATCCTCTCTCAAGGAGTGTGGTTCCAGAGCCCAAGCCATGTGTAGAGGTGATCCCGACTACCTCTAGTCGGAACCTCTCAACCTCACGCACAATCTCAGGCTCCTTCCCCGCCAGCGAGGTGACGTTCCACGTCCCTAGAGCTAGTTTCCGTGTCCAGGGATCGGGTTGTCTAGGCCCCCGCCTTCGACTGCCACCCAATCCTCTCCGCAACAGCCCCTTATGGTCCCTCCTGTGGGTGGTGAGCCCACGGGAAGGCGGCCCCACGTCGCTCCCTCTGGCTGAGCCCGGCCGGGCCCCATGGGGAAAGGCCCGGCCATCAAGCACTCGCGTACGAGCCCCACCCCAGGCCTGGCTTCAGGGTGGGGTCCTGGCTGCGCCATATCGGGCGACGTCACAGATCTCAACATTTTTCTCAACATTAAAGGGTTTTGAACTGCTCTTAGTCTGACCCGTCGCCTAGGACCTGTTTGACTTGGGAGACCCTACCAGGGGCATATAGCCCCAGACAACATAGCTCCTAGGGTCACTCGGGTACTCAAACCCCTCCACCACGTTAAGGTGGCAGTTAATTTATTTGCTTGTTGATGTTAAAATACATGTTTTGCTTTTCAAACTGTTGCATTCTCATTCATTGACCGTAAGATGCTATAACAGTATTGGGCTTGTTTTTGAAACACGATGGCATTTATCACGATATTTGAGGAGAAAAGTGTTGGGAAGCACTTTGCCAAAGGATTGCATTTGATGTAGCCAAATGAACTCGGTCCATACAGGTAGACTCTATGATTCTGCCTGCTTTGCATCTCAGACAATTGCGTTCATTGGCGTTGGCTGCTGATGACTTTGACTTTAACATAGGAGTGCAGGTGTATAGTCACAGTTTGTTTATTTCATTTATGTTTTCAAAATCAATCGCTGGTAGCCCTAATAACCGCAGGTTACGTTTGCGCTAGTGAAACATATTTGTGTGCGGGTGTTCACGATTGCAAACGAGTTTTCTAATGCCTCTTAATATGAAAGTAATCTAAAAGGAATTCAAAGTAATCAGATTATGTTACTGAGTTTGAGTAATCAAAATCTGTAACGGATTACATTGAAAAAGTAACCTACCCAACCCTGTATATAGCATAAGTATTATATAGCATAATGCCATAAGAAGCTAAGTTTGCTTACTGTAAAAAAAAACTATAATAGCAGATATGAGACCAGGACAACAAACTATTCCTCCCTAGTTTCGCATACACTGCAAAAAATGCAAAGAAGTGAAAGAAGATGTATTGGACTACCTCTCTTTAGCTAGAAACCAGGAACTCTAAGCTAACTTTAGAAAAAAGTCGAACTCTGTGTTGGCGCTATGTTTTGGAACAGGTTATTCTATTTTTCATATTACTATTCGGAACTTCATTCCTTATCGGTCATTGGTGCAGAAACGCTTTCTGAACTGTGAGTAATTGTAAAATGCTGTAATTGTTTTTTACTGAAAGAAATCCTATAGTGCAGCTTAATTAGGTCCGACATCCATGAAAGGGGCAGAATGGTTTTCTCTAAATGTGGCGTAATGCAATGTTTTAGTAGTCCAATGTTTTGAAGTGTCTAAAAATGTATGTACGTGTCATGATATATGTTTGAAGCTAGGAATTAATGTTATTGATATGCATCAACATAGTTATGAATCTGGGGACATGTGAGTTTATAGCATCGTTTTATCAAGAGAAAAACGTTAACTTATTCCCAGAGAAAGCTGCCTCTGCTTCAAAATCAGAACAAGTAGAGACGTCATTATTTTTTTAGTCCTATGCTCTGGGTGAAATTAAAGGGGGGAGCTGAATTGACAAACCCTCCAAATGTAATGGCCAGTTTTCGGGAAACGTTACCCGGTGTTGCCATGGTAACCATGTGTGACACAGTCAAGCTGTTGACGTCAGTGTGTTAGAATAAAGAGGACTTTTGGCCAACCATAACACATTAACAATGTCTTACATTAACAGTTCATTTAGATTAATTATCTCGAGGTTAGTAATGAATAGTATGTATCTTTTGTATGACACATAATGTGCATGTATACAGCTATTGTATGTTATGTTGACCGTAAGCAACAAACCCTCAAGGTGCTTTATTTTTATTAGAAACCGATTACCAACATTACAAGTTTTTATATACCACATCCTTTAGCCAATCTGCATTCAGAGTTCATACTATTCAGTTTATAACTAGACATTATCTGGAGGTTGGTGTGAAACTATTGTATCTGAAGAATTTCAATGAGTGTCCCCATTCAAGTCAACAATTCTAAATTAAAAAGCACAACATGCACTCATTGTAATTCCATGGTTCTACCTTCCTCTCTTCTTGAAAATCCATTCTTCTTTCACCAGGTGATCCAGCATAAGAGCGAAGAGTGTGACCACATAAAGTTCCTGATTGAGGAGAAGGACTCTGAGGAGGAGGCTTTCTATGAAGACCTGGATGGCTTTGAGGAGAATGGCACGCAGGAAACCCGGATCAGTCCCTACACCTTTTGCAAGGCTTTCCCCTTCCACTTAATGTTCGACAGGGACCTGATGCTCACCCAGTGTGGCAATGCAATCTTCCGTGTGCTGCCTCAGGTCTGTAGCTTTGTATTATGAACTACATGTTTAGTTGCACATTACCAAACTGAATTAATAAAAAAAATAAAAAGAATGAGTGAATGCGTTTTGATATTGGACCTCATAACGTTTTTGTGAGGGACAATGTTTGCACTCACTACCATTTGGATAAGAGCGATAGCTAAATTACTTGAATACAGAGAGGTGTCATTGTTAACAATTTTCTTACCTGCAGGTGCCATTCAATTATAATGCATAACGATGTGGGTATAATGTATTGTTTAATTTGTCAGAAAGTGTGTATGTATGCTCATTTGTGTTGCTGTTGTTGTATTCATTAGCTCCTGCCAGGCATTTGCAACCTTCCTTCAGTGTTTTCTCTGGTACGTCCGCACATCGACTTCAGCTTCCAAGGCATGCTCTCCCACATCAACACAGTCTTTGTTTTGCGGAGCAAGGTACGCCAACAACTTTTCAAAATTGTATTTGGAATGTGTACTATGACAGCTATATTTATTTTTGGGAGAAAGCTTACATCATGAAAATGTTCATGCACATGCACACATGTATCGGTCTCTCCGTTCATCTGTCCATCCCCCACCTGTTTTTCTATGATTGCGTGCCAAGTCTGTGTCCCTGCATGTGTGTCTCCATGTTCTGGCGCATTGGTATACCCAGCTGATTGGCTTAATAAAAAAAATAAAAAGGTTAAGTAAAATAAAAACAAACAAAACAATATGTACATGTGCATTGTGTCCTTTCCAGGAGGGCCTGCTGAATGTGGAAACTTCAGAGAATGAGGATGAGCTGACCGGTGCTGAGATTAGCTGCTTGAGGCTGAAGGGACAAATGATCTACCTGCCCGAGGCAGAGAACATTCTCTTCCTCTGTTCTCCCAGGTAGTACATGCCTTCCTGCCACTGTGGCTTTAGACAAGACAATGAACTCTTTCTGGTGCCAAAACCAAAAGCCAACCAATTCCCAAAACAATACTCCTACCTATCTGGTAGGTGGCATGGGGTAAACTCAGAAGAAGTGCACTGTATAGGGTGCCATATGGAATGAGAAATTTGATGGGTGTTGTTGGGTGGATGTCTATTGGTTTGTGTGTGAAACCTAATTGGATTCAAAACCACAACTGCTGCTGTACAGCAGATGGTCTGGCACAAAAAAATATATGGTAACACTTCACTTGAAGCATTCAGTTTTCATGTCTTTGGACTTGCTATAAGCATGCCTCTTCTTTTTAGGGGTCCAAGCAGCGAAGCTGCAGAACCATATTGTAATTGTTAGATTTTTCTTCTGCCGTATTTCCTATTCCTGTTTTAAATGTTGCCCTACCACTTACACACTTGAGTGACATAATCACATAATCATCATCAGGTCTTTAGTTTGAAATAGGTGTGTGAGTGCTTGGGCAAAATCAAAAACGTGCACTCCTTTGGGTCCCGAGGACCAGGACTGGGAAACACTTCCCTAGACTCATACATCTGGTATGATATGATGCAAGTCCTGAACAACTTTACCAGAGGCCTTTTCATTTCCGCCATATTGGATTTTTTTTTAAATGCTTAGAAATTTAGCACAGGCAACGCACTTTGTGCAATCTTCCTGAAAAATGGCACAGATGATCTTCAGACCAATCCAAAAAAAGTTATCAGATGGATTTTTGTCCATTACATCCAATCGAGTATTGCGATGAGGCCGTCAAACAGGAAGTGAGGGTGTATCTCAGCAACCGTTTGTCGTATAGTAACCAAACTTGCTATCCATGGTTGGAAGGAGTAGTAGAGGCATGCAATGTTTGCCACTAATTGGCCATGTGGGGGCACTATACCAGAAAGTCACTTTGAAGGTTCATGAGCCTGAATGCAAACAGATATATCAAGCAAACTTGGTCTGTTGCATGAGTGCATCAGGTTGTTGTACTGCAATAAATAGAAAGTTGGTAGTGCAAACCATGTGACCGCCACGGGCCAATTAAATTAAAGCTATCGCCATCAAACTTCATCAGTATAAAATTCTATAGGCTCTCAACAACCAGTAAAAATATGGACAAGATCGCCCATTGGGGGGCGCTACAGTGTATCATCAAAGTAGAGATTTTCAAATAGCGATTTCTCCAAGAGTTTAAGTATCTAGGGGTCTTGTTCACGAGTGAGGGAAGGATGGAACGGGAAGTTGCAGCTTCTGCAGTAATGCGGTCGATGTATCGATCTGTCGTGGTGAAGAAAGAGCTGAGCCGCAAGGTGAAGCTCTCGATTTACCGGTCAATCTACGTTCCTACTCTCACCCATGGTCATGAGCTTTGGGTCATGACCGAAAGGACAAGATCCCGGATACAGGTGGCCGAAATGAGCTTTCTCTGCAGGGTGGCTGGGCGATCCCTTAGAGATAGGGTGAGAAGCTCGGTCACCCGGGAGGAGCTCAGAGTAGAGCCGCTGCTCCTCCACATCGAGAGGGGTCAGCTGAGGTGGCTTGGGCATCTGTTCCGTATGCCTCCTGGACACCTTCCTGGAAAGGTGTTCTGGGCCTGTCCCACCAGGAGGAGACCCTGGGGAAGATCTAGGACACGCTGGAGGGACTATGTCTCCCGGCAGGCCTGGGAACGCCTCGGTGTCCCCCCGGAAGAGCTAGAGGAAGTGTCTAGGGAGAGGGAAGTATGGGCATCTCTGCTTAGACTGCTGCCCTGGCAACCCGGCCCCGGATAAGCGGAAGAAGATGGATGGATTTCTCCAAGCTTTGAGTGGTGTCATCTTCGTTTCCTGGTAGTTTGAATATATTAAAACGAAATGGGCCGTTCGTCCAATTTCCACAAAACATAACATATAGTCTGTGGATACTCCCCATCAATAATTACTCAAAGAAAATTGGATTTCAAACACAGCAGATCATATTTAAACAACTTCCTGCGTCTTACAGTTTCACAGGAAGTGAAAGCATATCTTCACAAACGTATGTCCGATTCTCACCATATTTGGTAGGCATCATTGTTATGACAAGATAACGATACATGCAGAGTGAGGCACCAATTGGCCATTGGGGGGCGCTACAGAGTGGTCAAACTTGTGATTTTCCTATAGCAATAACTCCGTGCTCCTTAGAGCTGAAGTAACCAAACTCATCTCAAATGGTGCTGCTTGTTGAGCCAACATAAATTGCCTCTCGCATCTATGAGCTCTTTCATATTAGTATTTGAATAGATTACAATGAAACTAAAAGGAATTAGTCCTAGGCCATTGGTCGGATTTTGACAAAACTTAACGTACATATACAATTATAAAAAAGTTGGAATTTCATAACATATAGTGGCCACCATATGCCAATCAATTTAAATCAATTTACTAATGCATTTTATGTTCACATTGGTATGTAAATGGCCTTGTAGAAAGTGTCGGGGCATATGGGGCACTAACATGTTACTTGTTTAGTTAAAATGCCCATGACCACCAAAACATTCCCTTATATTTTTGGGTGGTGCTACAGTGCATCATTAAACTTGAGGTTTTGATATCACCATATCTTTGAACATCTTTGACCTACAGTCACCAAATATATTTGAAAGTGTGTATCATGTTTTAACTACACAAAATATGCACATGTTGGACACAGACCAATGTACGTGGTCCATAAATATCTAGATACATAGACCAACTGTTTAATCTCTAATCTGTAAAATCACTTTATAGTTTGTTATACAGTTTCTCATAATAACTACAGTTTTATTTCTTATATCACTTCAAGCAGAATAGTGAAAATAATAAGAATCAGAAACGGATATTACCAAGTAGTAACTCACATACAAGGAAGTTGCTTTGGTCTGATAAACATATAGTGCGAGGACAAAAACAGGCTGTACAAAAGTGCAAATGTGATGAATACATGTACTCTTTAAGCATATAGTTACATTTGCATTTCTGATGTCATTGCACCCCATCAAGGTAAGCTGTTAGTCTCTTTCATGCCTGCCTGTTGTCAAATGCCAAGCAAGACTCTGATGATTCATTTCAGCGTGCACAGGCTGCTTAGTACTGCAAGATATTAGAAAACCCACACTACAAGCCTCTGGAGGTAGTATTGTGATCTGGGGTTGCTTCAATTGGTTAGGTCTAAACTCAGTAACTTTATGTGACAATAAAATGAAATCAGCTGAGTACCTGAATGTACTGAATGACCAGGTTATCCCATTAATAAATTTTTTGAGGAATAATTTTAACACATGAATTGGCCACCACAGAGTCTGACCTTAGCCCTGTTGAAAGTCTTTCGGATGTGTTGGAGAAGACTTAACGGAGGAGTTTGCCTCGCCAGTTGTCAATACAAGATGTCACTGCGAATTCATGCCGTAATCAAAGCTTAAGGCGGTCCAATTAAATATTAGAGTGTACAACTTTTTTTCAATGTATTTCTCAAGTCAGGTCATAAAAGAATGAATGGCACACACCCAATCTGGTCAACTGACATAAAAGTTCCAATAAGTGCTAACAGCTACTCGTTTAGCATGATCAGCTCAAGTTGGCACAGTGACTCTGGACTGCTTTGCCCCGCCCATATGCCAATGCTTCTAGCGCCACCTACTGGCCAAAGATGAGATTTTCAAATGCTCATAACTTTTGCCCCATTTGTGGTCCAGACATAAAAGTGGTAGAATATGATGTGGACACAGATGCTGTACAACTTTGCAAAAGGCTGTTTTAATTTTCGCCTTATTACATTACATTTCCACTTTGAATTTTCTGAAAAACCTACCTTTGAGAAGTAGTCCTATGCTGTTTGTCCCATTTCCAAGAAACCTCATATCTCCACAACCGTTTGTCAGTTTATCACCAAATGTGGTATGCATCATTAGTATGACATGGTCAGGACATGTGCTGTGTGTGGTGCCAATTGGCCATTTGGGGGCGCTTTTCCAGAAAATCACATTAAATGCTCATTAACCCTGTACACAAACAGGCCTATACAAACTATCAGGCCTATAAGGCCTATCCTCATGTGGCATTCTTATAGCTTGGACTATTTTTCTTATTAGATTTGGTCTAGGATCACACAGAGGTTTTTTGCGGTGTTTGCTTTCAGTTCCCCCAGTCCTCCACTTTACATTTTGTTTACCATGGGTGCATCCCAATAGACTCTCCTTGCTCCTGAAGAGTGCACTCGTTTTTCCACATCCCACAAATGAAAAAGCATTGGTTGGTATGGGCCAGATATTTCAAATCCTTTAAAGGAAGTGAGGTGAGAATTGGGGATCTTTGGGTGTGATATGGATGAATTGGTCAGATTTAGTATACAGTATATAGTAAAGCCTCATCCTTTATTTATCTATCTCAATTCAAATAAGCTTGAAACTGACTACAGTGGTAAAACGCAGAAGTTGTAATAAAACACAAAAGTAGCAATGAGAGGTCAAAGTGGACCGCCCACATTTTGGTTTTGGTTGGTTTATTTTTGTAATTTTCTGAAAATTTGGTCTAGAATTGACTCTGGTATCATCAGTGCGGTTTGAACTTTCATCACCAATGCTTGAATAAAGATAATGGTTGTCGATTGGATATATTAAACTCTGTAATCACAATGTAATTTTTCTTTTTTTTTTTTAAATCAACACCTACAAAAATGGCGTTGGATTCATTTGCACAAACCAATTCACATCTGGTTGCTAAATTATATATATCTTTTTTATGCTCTAGCAAAGGGGTTCTAATAAAGGTCCTATGCTGAATTTTGGGTATTTTCAAGTGAGACATATCAATGTTATTTAGCCAGGATCTCTATGTGATGATAATTAAGTCTAGTTACAAGTACATTATTGTGCTTAATGCGGTCTGTTGTTTTCAAAACGCACCCCAGAGTTTAGTTGTGTTCACCCACTGTTCATTAGTTACTCTAGCCTCTGGTGATGCATTGTCAACACTGTGTTTATGTTCAGTGTAATGAACCTGGATGACTTAACCCGGAGAGGTCTGTACCTGAGTGATATCCCGCTGCACGATGCCACACGTGACCTGGTCCTACTTGGAGAGCAATTCCGCGAGGAGTACAAGCTAACTCAGGAACTGGAGATCCTAACTGACCGACTGCAGCACACCCTCCGGGCCCTGGAGGATGAGAAAAAGAAAACAGACAGGTTCGTAGATTAACTAAGTATTATAGAAAAGACAATCAGCTTCCTTCATCCATTTCCGTGCATATTTTCTTAAACTAATATTCTAAAATTTGGAGAGCTTTCTGTTTTACTTATCTAGAGTCAGACGGCCAGTTGGATACTGGTTATATGTCTCTGCATGCAGTTTAGAAATGATTAACACTAGGACCACCAAATGCCTACGTGAATTGGCGTTTGAGTTTGTAATTAAAATAAAACTGCCATTTTGAAAGCTACACCCTCCACCTTCCATGACTTTTCCTAAATAGGCATATATTACATTGTTCTGTTTTCAGAATTCTAAACTGATAAACAGAAAACTATTTAGAGACTATTTTTTCTTACCCTGTTTTCCATCTTAATCTGCCAACAGCCCACCGTACTTAGCGTTGGTACCCAGGCACTAATCACCACTCAATGAATGCATGACGTGAATGGATGAATGCGCGATACTCCCAGATGAATGATCAGAGCCTTGGGTGAATTTGAATGAACTTACAAATGAAATACATGATTTCCATGACCATTCGAAAACATAATAGGCTATTATTGAAACAGTACAAACAATATTTATTATCACATAGTCGTTTGGCTCCTTTTTAAATCATAAAGATAACAGAATTCACCCAAACAGCCCTGATCAAAAGTTTACATTCCCTTGAATTTTTTGCCTTGTTTTAGACACAAAAGGTGACACAAACAGGTGAAAATGGCATTTAAGGTGAATTTCCTACACCAGTGGCTTTTTAAATTGCAATTAGTGTCTGCGTATAAATAGTCAATGAGTTTGTTAGCTTTCATGTGGATGTACTGAGCAAGCTAGATACTGAGTCATGGAGAGCAGAAAAGAACTGTCAAAAGACATGCGTAACAAGGTAATGGAACTTTATGAATATTGAAAAGGATGTAAAAAGATATCCAAAGCCTTCCAAATGCCAGTCATTACTGTTCAATCACTTATTAAGAAGTGGAACATTTGGGGATCTCTTGATTCCAAGCCAAGGTCAGGTTGACCAAGAAAGATTTCTGTCAAAACTGCCAGAAGAATTGTTCAGGATACAAAGAAAAACCCACAGGCAACCTCAGGAGAAATACAGGCTGATCTGGAAAAAGACAGTGTGGTTGTTTCAAGGAGCACAATAAGACGATACTTGAACAAAAATGAGCTGCATGGTCGAATTGCCAGAAAGAAGCCTTTACTGCATCTATGCCACAAAAAAGGCAGTTTACAATATGCCTGACAACACCTTGACAAGCCACACAGCTTCTGGCACATTTGGAGTGACAAGACCAAAATAGAGCTTTATGGTCACACCCATGAGCAGTATGTTTGGAGAGGGGTCAACAAGGCCTATAGCGAACAGAATACCATCCCCACTGTGAAGCATGGTGGTGGCTCACTGATGTTTTGGGGGTGTGTGAGCTCTAAAGGCACAGGGAATCTTGTGAAAATTGATGGCAAGATGAATGCTGCATGTTATCAGAAAATACTGGCAGACAATTTGCATTCTTCTATACGAAAGCTGCGCATGGGACGCTCTTGGACTTTCCAGCATGACAATGACCCTAAGCACAAGGCCAGGTTGACCCTCCTGTGAATACAGCAGAAAAAGGTGAAGGTTCTGGAGTGGCCATCACAGTCTCCTGACCTAAATATCATCAAGCCACTGTGGGGAGATTTCAAACGTATGGTTCATGCAAGAGGACTAAATACTTTCCATGACCTGGAGGCATTTTGCCAAGACGAATGGGCAGCTATACTACCTGCAAGAATCTGGGGCCTCATAGACAGCTATTACTATTAAAGACTGCACCCTGTCATTGATGCTAAAGGGGGCACTACACAGTATTAAGACCTAAGGGTATGCAGTCTTCTGAACAGTTACAGTTGAATGTGAATCCCATAAGAAATAAAAGACGTGTTTTGTCTGCTCACTCATGTTTTCTTTACAAATGGTACATATACAGTGGGGAGAACAAGTATTTGATACACTGCCGATTTTGCAGGTTTTCCTACTTACAAAGCATTACATATTTAGTATATCATTTTTATCATAGGTACTCTTCAACTGTGAGTGACGGCATCAAAAAACAAAATCCAGAAAATCACATTGTATGGTTTTTTAAGTAATTAATTAGCATTTTATTGCATGACATAAGTATTTGATACATCAGAAAAGCAGAACTTAATATTTGGTACAGAAACCTTTGTTTGCAATTACAGAGATCATATGTTTACTGTACTTCTTGACCAGGTTTGCACACACTTTTTTCTCCTCCATACAGACCTTCAGGTTTCGGGGCTGTCGCTGGGCAATACAGACTTTCAGCTCCCTCCAAAGATTTTCTATTGGGTTCAGGTCTGGAAACTGGCTAGGCCACTCCAGGACCTTGAGATGCTTCTTACGTAGCCACTCCTTAGTTGCCCTGGCTGTGTGTTTTGGGTCGTTGTCCTGCTGGAAGACCCTGCCACGACCCATCTTCAATGCTCTTACTGAGGGTAGGAGGTTGTTGGCCGAGATCTCGCGATACATGGCCCCATCCACCCTCCCCTCGATACAGTGCAGTCGTCCTGTCCCCTTTGCAGAAAAGCATCCCCAAAGAATGATTTTCCACCTCCATGCTTCACGGTTGGGATGGTGTTCTTGGGGTTGTACTCATCCTTCTTCTTCCTCCAAACACGGCGAGTGGAGTTTAGACCAAAAAGCTCTATTTTTGTCTCATCAGATCACATGACCATTCTTCCTCTGGATCATCCAGATGGTCATTGGCAAACTTCAGACGGGCCTGGACATGCGCTGGCTTGAGCAGGGGGACCTTGCGTGCGCTGCAGGATTTTAATCCATGACGGTGTAGTGTGTTACTAATGGTTTTCTTTGAGACTGTGGTCTCAGCTCTCTTCAGGTCATTGACCAGGTCCTGCTGTTTAGTTCTGGGCGGATCCCTCACCTTCCTCATGATCATTGATGCCCCACGAGGTGAGATCTTGCATGGAGCCCCAGACCGAGGGAGATTGACCGTCATCTTGAACTTCTTCCATTTTCTAATAATTGCGCCAACTGTTGTTGCCTTCTTACCAAGCTGCTTGCCTATTGTCCTGTAGCACATCCCAGCCTTGTGCAGGTCTACAATTTTATCCCTGATGTCCTTACAAAGCTCTCTGGTCTTGGCCATTGTGGAGAGATTGGAGTCTGTTTGAATGAGTGTGTGGACAGGTGTCTTTTATACAGGTAACAAGTTCAAACAGTGCAGTTAATACAGGTAATGATTGGAGAACAGGGGGGCTTCTTAAAGAAAAACTTACAGGTATGTGAGAGCCGGAATTCTTACTGATTGGTAGGTGATCAAATACTTATGTCATGCAATAAAATGCAAATTAATTATTTAAAAATCATACAATGTGATTTTCTTGATTTTTGTTGATAAACATTACAGACCTCTACATGCTTTCTAAGTAGGAAAACCTGCAAAATCGGCAGTATAACAAATACTTGTTCTCCCCAATGTATTACCAATTCTACAAGGGTATGCAAACAACTGTATAGAGGTTTTCTGAGCAACACATGCTGCCATCCAGACCATTTCTTTCAGCAAGACAATGCCAAACCACATTCTGCACGTATTACAACAGCATGGCTTCGTACTCTAGTAAGAGTCCGGGTGCTAAACAGACCTGCCTCTGCATTCCAGACCTGTCACCCATTGAAAATATTTTGCGCATTATGAAATGAAAAATACAGCAAAGGAGGCTCTGAACTCCTGAGCAGCTGAAATCCTATATCAAGCAAGAATGGGAAAACCTTTCACTTTCAAAACTACAGCATTTGGTCTCCTCAGATCCCAAACGCATAGTGTGTTGTTAAAAGAAGGGGTGATGCAATACGGTGGTAAACATGCCCCTGTCCTAAGTTATTTGAAACATGTTGCTGGCTTCAAATTCTAAATGGGCATGTATTTTTCCCAAAACAACTATATATATTTTCTTTGTACTATTTTCAATTAAATATAGGAATAAATACACGTCATTGCATTCTGTTTTTATTTGCATTTTATGCAGTGTCCCAAGTCTCTGGAAACAGGGTTGTACATTCTTACTACACTGAAGCTGGGTAGTTTGTTTTACTGTACAGTCTTACATAGTAATATTTTATAGCATTGTATATTGCTGTGCTGTGCAAAAACAACAAGATTATTTCCACTTAATGCCTAATGCTGTTATCCTTGCATGATGATATATTGAAAGGAATTCTAAACAGTTGTAAAAAGTTTAGATCTATACCTTTAATTAAACAATTACTTTAAAACAAAAAAAATCAAGTATAGTGATTATATAACATAATTATTAAATTAATCACCTTCATCAAATGTGTCAATACTTTTTGACACCACTGTTCCTACTTTGCACTTTATTTTATTCAAGTAATTCATGTAATGCACTGCAACAAACATGTAATGTAATGCACTGCAACTGTTTCAACTAACTACAAATGTTTATTTAGTATCTACCGTAGTTCCGAGATGAACTGAAACTAAAGCAGTTTACTTAAAATACTACCTGAATTTAACATTTATCTAGTTTAAAATGATGTGCTTGCTTAACTTATTTTCATTCACCTACAAATTATTATTTTGGTATCTTAACAAACGATTTGTGAAATTAGTTACTAAATAGTTGAATGTTCAGGCTTCTGACAACTCATTCTACAGTTTTCCAATCATATCTCTAAGGAATTATGTTCATATACAACTAATTTGTCAATTGCGATTATGTTCAGTATGAACATAAATCGGTGCAATTACGTTCGCTGTCAACATATCCTAAGTGCTATTGGTCATTAATGACTCACTATGTTGCTCCTCGAAGTTTTGCTATTGGTCCTTAATGTGATTGATTAAAAATGAAAAATACAGGCATGAGGTTAGGGTTAGGATGAAGGTTAAGGGTGAGGTTACAAAAACAGAAAACGTGTGTCCAAACAACAATTCCCCTACAAAAATATCTTGCCTCACTGGAATTGAACTTGAAACCATCAGACTGAAATTTGATATGCCCCGCCCACCAATCCCGTCCACAGCACCCTGGCAACAGACACTGTAATTAAGGATGCCCTATGCAGCATTTTCCATTAAAAATATCTGATGATAACCCTAACATACCAAAAGTTTACGTTAAAAAACAGTCCTTGGCAGGCCCAGCAATAAGTCCAGAAGACCCCCCCCATATGTTTTTTTTGGGGGTGGGGGGCTATGTGAGCCTTCGAGGGAGTGAGAGGTAGAGTCCCTGCCGCCATACTCGCGGGGGGCTCAGGAGAGCCCCTGCTGCCTTGGGAGTAGTAGTACCCAGAGTTGTCAGAGGAGGAAGACAAGGTACTCCTGCCACCGCACTCATGGGGGATCTGCAGATAAAAACTCTTCTGCCTCCTACGCTTGGGGACTGGGTGCCACTGGTGCCCGCACCACAAACCAGGGCTCCTGTGCCTCAATCTGTCCTGGCGTTTCTTCCTGCTCCAGGAGTGCCTCCTCCTTCCTTGGCACCATGTCCTGCTCCAGGGCTGGAGCTGCCACCTGGCCTGCTGTCCTCCCCGTCTTGGATGTTCCAGTCTTGCGGTTGGCACCCCACGCCCTAGGGGGACCCTATTGAAGTTGCTGTGTTTTTCAGTAGTTCGTGAATTATTTTTTGGAGTTAGCTTTGTGTTTGATGCCCTTCAGTTTTTTTTTTTTTTGGCTCTCCTTTTGTAGTTGACTCTCCTCTGCACCTCGTGTCCTGCCTTTCAACCGTGACATTTGGTACACAAATTGCTTTTTCAACACATGAGATGTTGTCTGTTTGTAAAATATTTTCATTAAAATTAAATGCTACGTCATATTTATTTACATACTAGGGCTGATCGGTAGTGGCAAGTCGGAAGTTCTTAAGTAATTTTCTTTTAAATTAATTGACCAGAATAAAAACAGTTGAAAACAGTGTAAGAATTACAAAAGCAACAATATTATTGTGACAACAATAAATAACATGAAAGCATTCTAAAAATAATGGAAAAAGTGTGGTTTTATTAGACCTTATTTGGATAGTCTATCTACAACATCTTGTCATCTGCATGTCTGTTGACCGTCAAGAAGAAAGGTGTAAAAAGTCCCTCTGCAAGACAGTTTTTCATAAATTATCAAACAGGATTACGCCTGTTGGACTGAAGATTAAAAAAATAAAGATAGCATATATTGCATGATCATACAAAACTGCTGATAAAAGATTTTTTCCCTTTATTGTTTTTATGGCACAGCACAGTAGTGCATCTATCCGGACTTTAAACGTTTTCAAAGAATAGTTGTGCCAATCTTAAGTTAGTTATTTGTATGGACCATGTGCTATGCCACACTGATACATCATTTATGACATTTCCCATTGGTAGACACAGATGGTATTGCTTTAGTCAGTTACCATGACAACCACACCCTGCCCATTCCAGACCAGCTTGTGTAAAGACTGGACAGAAAAGGGTGAAGTTACCAAAGGTTGTGAATTTTTGTGCTAACTGAAATGGGCAACAATTCATTTTAATACAGTAATTTTATGTTTTGTCAATATTCTATTGTTGTAAATGTATTCTATAGTGACTTCATTGTAAACTGTTTTCCTACAAACTTGTGAACAGCCTGTTTTTTTCGTTTGTGTTATTTTATTTACAAATAAGGCAACAGTAAAAATGTACCCCACAGATTATGCAGCGCTTCCATTGAGCCAATTGCAAGGAACAAACACATTTCATTGGATTACTCTAGGTATCAGCATGGGCCAGTCATTGACATTTTGTAAACATAGAATCTTTAGAGCAAGATTAATCAATAACCCAATTTTATTTTAAATCGTTTCGGTGGGATAAGAGATATGCCTATTGCGTGTGACTTAGCTGATGATCAGATGGAGACTGATATAGTTCTGCCTCAATTTCAACATGAGTTCAACAGACCCCAGAGAATGGGGTAGCTAATGTTCCTGGAAGAGCACAGATTTTGATATGCAATGTTTGCATTAATTTTGTGACAATGCAGCCCACTGGACTATGTTTGGTTTGCATTTTCAACATTCAAATTGACCAAGCTACCAGACTAATAATATTGTCAACCAAAGAGAATATACATTCCTTCCATTATAAGTGGAAGTTTAGGTAATAAGCTTTGTCTATCCACAATGAAAGGACAGCAATATAATAGTTTAAGAAACTGCGAGAATATGAATCTGCACATGCTAAGTGCACTTCAGACATTGACCCAGAAAGCAGAGTAATAGAACTGGCAGCCCTTGGTACGCATCTAGGACTGCGCACTAGCGTGATCGCAAATCGTTTTATTGGCTGCTGCTTTTTACTAAGCGGCAGCAAAGCTCCTACTGATTATGCTCCACTATCTTCTCACTGCCCAGTGTAACGTTTTGAGTTTTGCAGGACCCAAGTGCGACCCAAGGCTTTTAATAACGGAACGAAAACTACAAGAAACAGGCAGGCAGGCAAAAACACAGACTGGTAGAGGGAACCTAGCATGAACCTAGCAGAAAAACACAATGACTGACAAAGGGCTAACAGAAGAGGGCACACTTTATGGGGAGCTAACTAAACAACAAACAGGTGAAATCAATCGGGACCATAGGGACAGAACACATTCAGAAACGAAAGACAAAAACAAAACAAAACAGGCTACAGGTAAAGACAGAACACCAAAGGGAACAGAACCTCACACCCATCCTTTGTCCCCAAGCTCTTAACCCGCCAGGCGATACTCTAGCTGCCCTATTACAATTTGTTTCTAGCACCTGCCGTAACTTAATATGAATGTAGTTATTTTAGTATATATTTTAGTATATTAGTATAGTATAATATTATTTAACATATCCTTTTTAGACATAAGCTTTGTGTGAAGAAGAAAATTGAGTTAATGATTTTCATAGAATTAACACGTTCATTTACAAGCTTTGCAATTAAGTGTACATTGCAACAATGAACATAAGTGACAAATCAAAAGTAAAATAAATGTGGGTAAATATATTCACAGACCCTGTTTGAAACACATTGAAAAAGCATTAGAGTAGAACAATTGCAGTGCAGAAGCTGTATTATAATTGTAATTATAGACATAACTTTGTATTGTTCTGGTACACTTAAGTTGAAACACTTAATTACTCAACATGAATACATTTAAAACAGCCTATATAACTCTTTTTGGTCCCATCATGATTAAAATGGATAAATAATTAAGCATTGTCAACAGTTGGACCGACTGCACCAAAGGCGGTTTTAGAGGTAGCATGAATATAGTACGGGTGAACAGGAACCAAAACCTCTCACCACTAGAACAATTTCTTGATGTTCCTGTAGCTAACGTTGGTTTTTGTCTAGAGGAACAATAGCATGACAAACAATAACATGACTATTATACAAATATCCTGACTTTAACGTTATAGCATTTAACATGCATCAGGTAAACATTGTGATTTACCTTAAACCGACTGGTTTGCCAGATTCTGTGTCTTCCACCAATGATATACAACTAACTTGGCCCAAATAGGGGCAATTACGTTCACTATCAACATATCTCCAGTGCTGTTTGTCGTTAATGACTCGTAATCAATTGAAAATGAAAAAGTGATTTAAGGTTCACTTAGGGTTAAGGTTAACAATTAATACGTAACTGTCCCTGGCGGGCAGTTTCTGATGGTAGGGAAATGGCACTTCTCATATGATGACACTGAACATAATCGTGAGTCATTAAGGACCTATGGCACTGGGATATGTTGATATTGAACGTAATAGCACTGCTATGTTCATACTGAACATAATCATTGTTTACATATTTACATAATTGCAGTTTTTTGTTTTTTTTCTTCCAAGACCTAATACACTGTAAAATATGCCAAGGACGTTTGTCATCTTGCTCTAATAAAAAAAAGAAATCCTACATTTTCAGAATATATGCCAGAGATTTTCTCATCTCTTTCCTTTAGATTGCTCTACTCCGTTTTGCCACCATCAGTGGCAAATGAGTTGCGCCACAAGCGTCCAGTTCCAGCCAAACGCTACGACAATGTGACAATCCTCTTCAGCGGCATTGTGGGATTCAACACGTTCTGCAGCAAGCACGCATCAGCCGAGGGTGCCATCAAGATAGTCAACCTGCTCAACGATGTCTATACCCGATTTGACATCCTGACTGACTCTAGGAAGAACCCATACGTGTATAAGGTTTGACATTTTCTTGTCTCTCTCAAAGCTTTTATTTTCATTACTTTTTTCCAATTAATATATTGAGTTATTTAGACTCAATATAGTTAGATGCATTGCACCATTATGACACATTAGTTTAGACACTCTGGGTGGTGTGTCTTTCTTTGTCAAGCTCCACATAAACTATATAGAAGGACATTGTTTAAATAAGTTTCAGTTGTTTTTTACTCATAGTTTCTTGAGAGCAAAGTTGTGTTGATTGCAGTGATCAGCATGTCCTTTGCTTAGAAAGAATGAATGTGTGTGCGCAATTAATTAGGTCTCTCCTGATGCATGCACCAACTAAAATGAATACATCAACAAATAAGTAATGAAAAGAAACAAAGAAATCAAATATTAAATAGAAGCATATAATAGCTATTAAAATAGTCAAAATAGTGTTTCTCCAGATTGTCTTCAGAACAGCTCCTACTGACTTACCTATTCGAACCATGCTGACCTGGCACCATGATTGTGTTGTCTCCGTAATCAGAAGGGTTAAGAGAAGGGTTAAAATTAAGAGACCACAGAAAATTGAACAAACTGTTCCTCACTTAAAATGTTCCTTTTCAACTTTTTTGGAAGGGAAAGGAAAAGGTGCAGTGGTCTCTTAATATTTCCTGGAGCTGTATATATTAACCTAATGGCAGCATATTCTTTGAATGTTATATTGATTTACATTAGTTGTTATTCATTTCTATGATATATAATTCAAATGCCTCACTGAGTAAATTCCACATGGAAACTACATTTTGTTTTCAAGCAATATTTTATAGTTGTCACTGAGGAGATTTACACTTAAGGCTTTCAGACAAGAATGCACTCAAAAGAACCTAACTAGATCCAGGGGAAGGGCTTTAAACACTGGGTCACCAAAAGAAGTAATATTTACGCTACCATCCTCAATGACTAGGTGGTCCAAGTTATTATCTGGCTCCGAAGAGCCTCAAATGTCTATAAGCTGACGTAAGTGTTTAAGTGTTTGTGTCAAGATGTTTCAACTGCAGGGTATTTGCCTGAACAGGATGTTAAAAGAACTGCCATTATCTTGGTCTGTTCCTGAAGAAGTCTGAGTTATATACCCACTAATATTTTTTTTTAATGATTTGTGACTTCAAGTTGGAATTGATAGTTTGAAAGAACCATTGAAGTCCAAAGAGAATTTTCTTTTGGAGGACTGTAATTTTGGGGAGAGAATATCGTTGCATTGTATGAGATCAAATTCTTCATCTTAACCCAGAGGTCTCACTGACAGAAAGTGCAGGATATAAAAGTGTCAAAAAGCATTATACCAAAAAAGTACAGTGTTTCTGGACATCCAGTCCTGTTACTACTGTCAATAAGCACTTGGTCTTATGTAACATTATTTTTCATTACCAGTTTGTCGCTCTTTCTATAGGTGGAAACAGTGGGTGATAAGTATATGACTGTCAGCGGGCTACCAGAGCCATGTATCCATCATGCGCAATCTATCTGCCATCTAGCCCTGGACATGATGGAGATTGCTGGACAGGTCAAAGTAGACGAAGAGCCAGTGCAGGTGAGGATGTGATTCATTTGACTAACTTTTTGACCGGCATGATGATAATCGACATGTTTTTGGTATTTGTTTAATTGAAACTGAGTGGTTTTGTTTGTACCATAACCACAAAAAACATGACCCTGTATTGAACTTAATCGATAGAAAAGCTACCTAGAACAAACATGTATTTTTATTTGTGCATCCTATCATTTACTTATACAAACAATGAAATTAAAAGGTTGTAAATTAGTTAATTAGTTAAAACCATTTCCTGCTTAATTTTTTCATGCGGAGGAAAACATGCCACATACAGTCTTTTTCTAGTATGGTCTTAACTCACAGACAGAACTCCGTTATAAACCCGGCATTTTACTAAATTGACACCAATAAGATTAAAACCCAGTTTGACATTTTCATCTGGCAATGTAGGCAAACCAGACATTTGATTAATCAACATCTGATAGGCTCTTGAACTGGCTCTTTCTGGTTCAGTTGTATAAATCAGCCATCTATGGCATAAGATCAGTGCATCCCGTCCACTTGTCAAGGAGGACCAATCATGGCATTGCCCACATGCCTCCCACTGGGCTGCTGTCGATGAGAAAGAGTGTCAGTTTGGCAGATAATTGCCAAAGGACAAAATCAATTCTGTGGGAGGAATGGGTCAAGCTCTAGTGTTTTATTGGATGGATGTTTTATTCCAGGAGCCTACTGCTTTATCCTGCTGGTTTGGCTGAATTCATTGAATAGCTGCAAGTTGACACATTGTTTGATGGTATTTACTGTACATGTATGTATTCTGTATGTACCGATGTACTAAGTTGAGTCTTGACTACAAATTTTTGTTTACAGTTGTAATGATGTGAAAATCTAATTTTAATATTTCTACTGTTTTTGGTTTTGAAAGTCATGTTTAGGTAAGTAATACTGGTTATGTAATTTGTTATCACAAATCATAAACTTTAAATAATATAAAAAATGTTTTAAAGTAGTTATTAGATCATTGCTGTATATTGTCTCTAATTAAATAAGTTACATTCTTTAATCCCAGCAAAAACAGTAATTCATTATTTATTTTTATGTCACTTTTCCTTCCAATTTCTTAACAAACCACTGTCCACAATACATTTCTATTCCACTGGAAGAAGCAGTAACTTTGATGTTAAACAGCTGCCTTTTGTTTAACTGACGGATTGAGTTTGTTATTGTATCAGTGACTGTTGGAGTCTTAGCATTGGAAAATCATGTCTGGCTAACAAAACACTGTTTATTGGGCACATGGCATGTGGTTGAGAGGAACCCAGTTTGGCAGGAGAGACAACCTAAAATCACTGACCTAAAAATAGGTGCCCATTAAATTTTCTCTTAACATTTAGTGTTCCTCTGGTGACTAAAATATTTACTGTACACACTGTTATACTATAAATGTACTTATCTATCATGTTCTCTTTTAATGAGTTCATCTGGCTGTATACACAGAACCAGTGGAAATTCCCTTTAAAATGTCACCCCCTTTTACCCCAATTGCATCGCTTTGCCTCATTGCAGCAACTCCCAGCACCCAAGGGAGAGTCAAACATTGGGGTGCCTTGCTCAAGGGCAAAACAGCTTTTTGACCTATCTATTTATGTCCTGCCAAGCTGTTCTGTTTATAATCACAATACTCGCTCAACCATGAAGTCAGACAGAACCAAAGCTCTTGAAGGAAAGCGTCCCCAGCTAATGACCACAATTAGCTTACAGGCGCCATCCGACATCCCTTGTTGACCATCCCTCCCCCAACCTGGATAGCGGTGAGCCAATTTGCATTGCCCTTTGCCAGCTTCCAAGGCACAATCATTAAGCCAGATCCACTGTTAAACAGGGAAAAGGTTTCTTAATTAGTCAACTGAAACAGATCCTTGCACAGAAAGAGATAGTAGGGGCTAAAACAGTCATAAAAATATACGAATAACACAGACTATAGAAGGCAATGCCACTTCAACCAAGGCTGTTTGACTGTTAACCATTTAACACCTGTTCATGTCCAAACAAACACTGCAACCGATACAGTCTTAGATATTCCACCACCAACAACTAGAAACGATGTAAATGTCGTGGTGGGTGTTTCAGTATGTAATTAGTGCATTTACAATAGACAGTTGGTTCCAATATGGCTGCCCTTATGGATAATAGGAATGTGCAAATTATTTGATGCATTTCATAACAGGGGATGACCCACTGAAAAGCCAAAACAGCTTGATGAAGTCCTCATGGTTTGCTGGCCAAATATTTATAATACTGATTTGAGAATAGCTTAATACAAAAAACGTATTTGCAAATCCTGTGGGATATACGTTTTTTAATGTAATTCCATTCCAGTTTAAAATGATTCATGCTTTATTAGACATACTTTTCACAAGCATACTTTATTAGCCCAGGAAGGATGTGAATGTGCATATGACCACTAAGCTCTTTATTAGGCCGACATGAAACAGATGGGGAGATTGAAACTGAAGGTGGGAGGGCGTAGCAGGATCATTCTTGAGATGGGATGGTGAAGGCTGTCTCATAAAGAACAAGAAACCAAGCAAGCCGGCCCGCAATAGAAAGTGTTGCCATCTCGAGATTCAAACCCAGGTCACACACGTGAAAGGCTGTGTCGTTAACCACTACACCACAGAGCTGTACATTTGCTGGGTGTCCTTGTAGACTCTTGTCTCTATCCTGAACAAATCCTCTTTTGCCACTGGCCATCCATCCATCCATCTTCTTCTGCTTATCCGGGGCCGGGTCGCGGGGGCAGCTGTCTAAGCAGAGATGCCCAGACTTCCCTCTCCCTAGACACTTCCTCTAGCTCTTCCGGGGGGACACCGAGGCGTTCCCAGGCCTGCCGGGAGACATAGTCCCTCCAGCGTGTCCTAGGTCTTCCCCGGGGTCTCCTCCCGGTGGGACGGGCCCAGAACACCTTTCCGGGAAGGCGTCCAGGAGGCATCCAGAACAGATGCCCAAGCCACCTCAGCTGACCCCTCTCGATGTGGAGGAGCAGCGGCTCTACTCTAAGCTCCTCCCGGGTGACCGAGCTTCTCACCCTAAGGGATCGCCCAGCCACCCTGCAGAGAAAGCTCATTTTGGCCGTCTGTATCCGGGATCTTGTCCTTTCGGTCATGACCCAAAGCTCATGACCATAGGTGAGAGTAGGAACGTAGATTGACCGGTAAATCAAGAGCTTCGCCTTGCGGCTCAGCTCTTTCTTCACCACGACAGACCGATACATTACTGCAGAAGCTGCAACGATCCGTCTGTCAATCTCCCGTTCCATCCTTCCCTCAGTCGTGAACAAGACCCCTAGATACTTAAACTCCTCCACTTGAGGCAGGCACTCTCCACCAACCTGAAGTGGCCAAGCCACCCTTTTCCGACTGAGGACCATGGCCTCGGATTTGGAGGTACTGATTTTCATCCCAACCACTTCACACTCGGCTGCAAACCGCCCCAATGCATGCTGAAGGTCCTGGTTTGAAGTGGCCAACACGACAACATCATCCTCTTTTGCCACTGGCCATTTTAGTTAATTGGCCATTTGTGAATGACATTGATACAGTCGAACTGACTAATGTCTCTTACTAAGCTTACCTCCACCACAAATAGCGTCTATGTATGGCGTTTGCCACTGGCCGTTTTAACTAACTTCCTAGGAATCATCATAAGAATTGAGCCGTTGCTAGCGGAACTGAAGATTAACTTTTCCATGCCAGAAACCACTTTGCCTGTGAGGAGAAACGAACTAGGGGCCTATAGTTCACAAGTCTGCTTCTCTAACAACTAAGCTATTTATCTAGGGTGGTTGGGTCGGTCGGTCAGTATTGTGAGAAAAAGCTTCTGTCTTGCCACCCTACCCCATAGCCAATTCATATGAAGAATACGGGAAATTGTTGTCACATGTAGCACACAGCCAGTACCTGCAGAAATTCCTGCAGTTCCTTTAATGTTGCTATAGTCCTCTTGGAAGCCTCCCTGACCAGTTTTCTTCTCGTCTTTTCATTAATTTTGGAGGGACGTCCAGGCTTGGAAATGTCTCTGTTGTGCCATATTTTCTCCACTTGATGATGACTGTCTTCACTGTGTTCCATGGTATATCTAATGCTTTGGAAATTATTTTGTACCCTTCTCCTGACTAATATTTTGCAACAATGAGATCCCTCCTATGCTTTGGAAGCTCTCTGCGGACCATGGCTTTTGCTCTGAGATGCAACAAAGAATGTCAGGAAAATCCTACTAGAACAGCTGAACTTTATTTGTGATTAATCAGAGTCACTTTAAATGATGGCAGGTGTGTAATGACTTTTATTTAACATGAGTTTGAATGTGATTGGTTAATTCTGAACACAGCCACATCCCCAGTTATAAGAGGGTCTGCACACTTATGCAACCAGGTTATTGTAAGGTTTTTATTTTTCATTTTTCCCCCTCAAAGATTTCTGTTTGTTTTTAAACTGAATTGTTCACATTATAGGTCACATTAAAAGTGGAAAAAGTTCTGACATGATTTATCTTTGTCTCATTCTTTAACATCGCAAAAACCTGGCATTTTAACAGGGGTGTGTAGACTTTTTATATCCACTGTATATATATATGTGTATGTACAGTGGGGAGAACGTTTACTGTAGTTCTTGACCATGTTTGCACACACTGCAGCAGGGATTTTGGCCCGCTCCTCCATACAGACCATCTCCAGATCATTCAGGTTTTGAGGCTGTTGCTGGGCATTACAGACTTTCAGCTCCCTCCAAAGATTTTCTATTGGGTTCAGGTCTGGAGACTGGCTAGGCCACTCCAGGACCTTGAGATGCTTCTTATGGAGCCACTCCTTAGTTGCCTTGGCTGTGTGTTTCGGGTCGTTGTCATGCTGGAAGACCCAGCCACGACCCATCTTCCCATTCCTCCTCTGGATCATCCAGATGGTCATTGGCAAACTTCAGACGGGCCTTGACATGCGCTGGCTTGAGCAGGGGGAACTTGCGTGCGCTGCAGGATTTTAATCCATGATGGCGTAGTGTGTTACTAATGTTTTTCTTTGAGACTGTGGTCCCAGCTCTATTCAGGTCATTGACCAGGTCCTGCTGTGTAGTTCTGGGCTGAT
The DNA here is from genome assembly GCF_011004845.1 of Esox lucius. Classification (NCBI taxonomy): domain Eukaryota; kingdom Metazoa; phylum Chordata; class Actinopteri; order Esociformes; family Esocidae; genus Esox; species Esox lucius. Next base: position 1,691,698 of record NC_047593.1, read on the forward strand.
CCCTCACCTTCCTCATGATCATTGATGCCATTGTCGAGAGGTTGGAGTCTGTTTGATTGAGTGTTTGGACAGGTGTCTTTTATACAGGTAACGAGTTCAAACAGGTGCAGTTAATATAGTTAATGAGTGGAGAACAGGAGGGCTTCTTAAAGAAAAACTAACAGGTCTGTGAGAGCCGGAATTCTTACTGGTTGGTAGGTGATCATATACTTACGTCTTGCAATAAAATGCTAATTAATTATAAAAAAATCATGCATTGTGATTTTCTGGATTTTACATGCTTTGTAAGTAAGAATATCTGCAAATATTGGCAGTGTATCAAATACTTGCTCTCCCCACTGTATGTGTGTATGTGTGTGTGTATGTGTTAATTAAAAAACTAAGTTTGAATATCAGGTGCCTAAAACTTGCACAGTACTGTATTAAAATAAAAAAGGTGTATAACTCAGTTTTATGTTTCACTGTCTTAAAACTCAAACAATGATGTTTAATTACAGCAATATTCAAGGAGTTTGTGCATTCTCTCACTTGGTAGTCTGTTTTTGGTCGCGGTTCTACCTTAAAGAAAAATACCTTTTTGAAGAATTACATTTCAAGAATTCCATTGTTCATTTTGTTTGAATAAATTACAAGTGTTACCTGGTGTAAGTCAATTTTAATAATAGAGAATAAACCTGTAAGCAAAACAATTTATCCTATCACTTCAGTCAAATTATTTTTTTAAGTTTGAAATATTTCTAGCCAGTTTTTTTTTTTAGCGTACTTTTATCTCCACAGATTACCATTGGCATCCATACTGGAGAGGTTGTGACTGGGGTCATAGGTCAAAGGATGCCCCGTTACTGTCTGTTTGGAAATACTGTCAACCTCACAAGTCGCACAGAAACCACTGGAGAGAAGGGAAAAATCAACATTTCAGAATACACTTACAGGTAAGGGTAATTAAAGCTCTATTAAGAATGATAAGTTATGAAGTGATGATTAATTTGTTGTAAGATTATACATAGCATACAGGTGGTAACATTTAGAAATGGTCCTTTTGTGGTTATATAACCAGAAAAGGAACCAGGTAAGCCTAGTTCAGCTGGCAATTAAAATGAATAAATACAGTTGCCCTCACCGGATTTGAACCTCGGTGTCCCACATGAAAGGTACTATTTTCACCACTTATGCCACGGCACTACACCCATGCCCACTGGCTAGATACTATTAAGCATTGTGTTAAACTGACTAATGTTTCTTGCTAATTTTACCTCCACCACAAGTGTCTATGAACTGTATGGCATTTGCAACTGGCCGTTTTAACAGCTTATTAAAACAGATTTATTGTGGCCATACATTAATAAAAGTAATTGTTCTCACTAGATTTGAACTCAAGTCTTCCATGTAAGAGGCACTGTCTTTAACCACTACGCCACATCACTACACATTTCATCAGTCGCTAGACAATATTGAACATTGTATTAAACTGACTAACGTTTCATATTAAGTTAACCATCAAAAATAGCATCTATGAACTGTATGGCTTTTGCCACTGGCCGTTTTAACAGCTTATTAGCCAGTAATAGGCTTACTAGTATGTACCACCTTCCTAGGAATAGTCATGAGAATTGGGCAATTGCTAGCGAGATTGAAGATGAACTTTTCCATGCCAGAAACAATCACAATATAACTGCAAACGGTTTTATTTCAGGCTTACTATAATGTAGATACTGAAGGTCATAGCCAGCCTATACGGAATAATTCATTACACATACTTTGTGCCGAGATACGAACACAGGACCTATAGTTTGCATGAGAAATATTTCTTCTTCTTTTTGGATAATATTTAGAAATGGTCCTTTTTAGTTTTATAAAACATTTATGCTAAATGATATGTTATTATGATTACTGACCCTGTTGTTCAACCTGTGTGTGTGTGTGTGTGTGCGCATTCGCCTGTCTGTCTCAGGTGGTTGGACTAAGGGATACATTTGATATTCCTTTTTTCCTTCTATTTCTTCTTTTGTCTTTGTCTATATTTAAATGCTTTGTATTTCATTTAAAGGTAAAGTTCTGAAGGAGTCTTTTGAAACAACATATTCTGTTGAATTCTGTGCAAATGTGGGAAATGTTTACTTTAATTTCAGGTGTTTGCAGTCCGCAGAGAACGCTGACCCCCAGTTTAATTTGGAATATAGAGGACCTATCACAATGAAAGGCAAGAAAGAGCCCATGAATGTGTATTTTCTGTCACGCAAAAGCGATGGCTGATCATACACAGATTCTTATCACCAGTGGAAAAAATGCAGGACTGGATACAAGGAAAAAAAATATTTTCTGGTTACATTTTTTTGGAGTCCAGTCCAGTATTAAAACAGATTATTACATCTGCCTGACATCATTGCAACAAGATATTTTAATGAGTTGCTTTATCTCAAGACATAAATATTTTGCCAGTCTAGAAACATACATTATTGGTATGACTGTTTCTGGTGAGGAATAAGATAGATTATTGGATTGATTATATATGATATGATACAAATGGATGTGATAATATTATGGCCATTGGCACATAGAATTTTTCTCTTGTTCGCTATCCATTCCAACTTTTAAAGTAGTAATAAAATATATAATATATATTTCTTTCAAGGTATTCCGTTTTCACTGTATTTATTTATATTGTAGTTATTCAGCAGATGCTTTTATTCAGAGTAATTTACTTTTAGTCTATTTATCCACTAATGTATCCATGCACTGATTTTTGTATATTATTTTAAAATATAAGTATAAATTGATAGGACAGAATTCATAGGCCAAATATAATTGTAACCGTTCTAACTCCATATTCTGTCTGATACACTGAACTTTTGGTAAAAACAGTTAAGATTTCACTTCACTGTCCAAATGCTAATATTCTAATACCAAGTGTAACAAGAATGAGTGTAACATTTATTTGGAACTATACCCATCCAAAAACATTGTTAATGTGCCAAGTGCCTCACAATGTAGTGTGCTATTTTGCAGAAGAAGACTGTTGTTTCTGCTTAAATTAATATACTCTTTGTGTCATTGTTTAATTTGTCGAATAAAATTAGGTTAAAGGATATGTTGGTATTGTTGATTTATGTGTAAATTCACGGATTCACAAACCTTATGAGCACAGGACCACATTTTGATATCAAACATTTTGTGCATTCATGTGTCAGTAATGTTTGTAATGTAAACACCAAAAATAATGTTTGTTTTAGGCTGATTTGTATTAATAATTTATTCAGAAAAAATATTTGAAAGGAACCAAACCATCCTGGTAATTTCAGGAAAACATGAAGGACTATCATCATGAGACCCTGTGTTGCTCAGTTGCAAGAGCATGGTGCCTACAATGCCAAGGTTGGGTGTTATTTCTCCTGGTGAACTAGTACGAAAAAGTATTTAAATGAATCCCATCAGTCTGATTTAGAAACCAGAAATGTCTCTGTTTTTTACTACCACAATTAGCAGCTATCATTATTGTCTTGCAACACCAATTTCACATCAGACTGCACATTGGTTTGCAGCCCTAATTAAATGCTCTTTAATTCATTCTATCCATGTTGAAATGTCATATGGATTGTTTTCCGGTAGCCTTGTGAAAACAGCAGCAGTCTGGAATAAGTTAGTTTGTCCCAATTCTGTGATGTCAAATTTGTGATAATGGCCATGAATCACTACAAAGCAAGTTCTGGGAGAGTATAAGATCAACTCTGAAGCACATCTTGCCAAGCTGTTCTGGTTCGTGTCACACTGGCTTACTCAACCAGGAAGAATTTTCCTGCACATATGCACCAAAGATGAGTGCATTTCAGAATGAACAACCATGATTGAGCTCACAGGTATGATGACACAAGTGTAAAATTGGCTAAGGGGTTAATGGGTGGATGTTGGACAGGGCCATAACCCATTTACACCTTAGCCATATTTGCACTGCCCTCTGTTCAGACCACTAGACCGACTAAGGTCAAAATGACTGTACACACACCATTATACCTACAGAGCATAGGAATTGTATAATTCATCTAGTTAGATTTGTGTATGTACAGTAAAATTACCTATTGCCTCTTTTGATCTATCAGGGATAAATATGTCTCTCGAAATATTTGATACATTTCAATATTTTGGTCAACCAACACAGAGAAATAGAGCAAATTGTCCTTGGTTAATAATGCCCTCAAGTGGCCAGTTAATGAAGTTGATATTGACAGCGGTGCCTAGACTCTATATAGTCTTTAGCTTCAGTTGACTGGTTACAGCACTGGTCTTATACACAATGACATTTATTGATATAGTATTTCATACTAGGTAAATCTGGTATTAGGCACAATTCTTAAGCCAATACACTAAAATGTTTACATTTTGACTGACCGTTCAATTAAAAGCATGAAACAGTGACTGGTTTTTTTACACTATGCATCCTACCCTTTATTTAGATTAGATTAGATTAAACTTTGTCATTGAATTGAACAGTACGAGTACAGTGCAAAAAAATTCAGTTAACATCTAACCAGAAGTGCAATAGAAGAGGGCAGGAAATGTACAAGTATTAAGTATAGTGTATGTTACAAGTGGAATGTATACAGGTACTGGTCATAAAATTAGAATATCATCAAAAAGTTGATTTATTTCAGTAATTCCATTCAAAAAGTGAAACTTGTATATTATATTCATTCATTACACACAGACTGATATATTTCAAATGTTTATTTCATTTAATAGTGATGATTATAACTGACAACTAATGAAAATCCCAGATTCGGTATCTCAGAAAATTAGAATATTACTTAAGACCAATACAAAAAAAGTTTTGGCCAACTGAAAATTGAATATGAAAAGTATGAGCATGTACAGCACTCAATACTTAGTTGGGGCTCCTTTTGCCTGAATAACTGCAGCAATGCGGCGTGACATGGAGTCGATCAGTCTGTGGCACTGCTCAGGTGTTATGAGAGCCCAGGTTGCTCTGATATTGGCCTTCAGCTCTTCTGCATTGTTGGGTCTGGCGTATCGCATCTACCTCTTCACAATACCCCATAGATTTTTTATAGGGTTAAGGTCAGGCGAGTTTGCTGGCCAATTAAGAACAGGGATACCATGGTCCTTAAACCAGGTACTGGTAGCTTTAGCACTGTGTGCAGGTGCCAAATCCTGTTGGAAAATGAAATCTGCATCTCCATAAAGTTGGTCAGCAGCAGGAAGCATGAAGTGCTCTAAAACTTCCTGGTAGATGGCTGCGTTGACCTTGGACCTCAGAAAACACAGTGGACCAACACCAGCAGATGACATGGCACCCTAAACCATCACTGACTGTGGAAACTTTACACTGGACTTCAAGCAACGTGGATTCTGTGCCTCTCCTCTCTTTCTCCAGACTCTAGGACAGGGGTGTCAAACCAATTCCACGGAGGGCCGAGTGTCTGCAGGTTTTTGGTTTATCCAATAAATTGTTTCCCAGTTCAGACCAAAAAACAACCAGGTGAGGGTAGAAACTAACCAATTAGTGACCTAATTAGTCAATTAAGTACAAGGTGAGAGCAAAAACCTGCAGACACTCGGCCCTCCGTGGAACCGGTTTGACACCACTGCTCTAGGACCTTGATTTCCAAAAGAAATGCAAAATGTACTTTCATCAGAGAACATAACTCAGCAGCAGTCAAGTCCTTTATGTCTTTAGCCCAGGCGTCTGTGCGTCTGTGCGTGGTGGTTCTTGAAGAACTGACTCCAGCTGCAGTCCACTCTTTGTGAATCTCCCCCACATTTTTGAATGGGTTTTGTTTCACAATCCTCTCCAGGGTGCGGTTATCCCGATTGCTTGTACACTTTTTTCTAACACATCTTTTCCTTCCCTTCACCTCTCTATTAATGTGCTTGGACACAGCTCTGTGAACAGCCAGCCTCTTTAGCAATGACATTTTGTGTCTTGCCCTCCTTGTGCAAGGTGTCAATGGTCGTCTTTTGGACAGCTGTTAAGTCAGCAGTCTTCCCCATGATTGTGTTGCCTACAGAACTAGACTGAGAGGCCATTTAAAGGCCTTTGCAGGTGTTTTGGGTTAATTAGCTGATTAGTGTGTGGCACCAGTTGTTTTCAATATTGAACCTTTTCACAATATTCACATTTTCTGAGATACTGAATTTGGGGTTTTCATTAGTTGTCAGTTATAATCATCAAAATAAAAAGAAATAAACACTTAAAATATATCAGTCTGTGTGGAATGAATGCATACATTATACAAGTTTCACTTTTTGAATGGAATTACTGAAATAAATCAACTTTTTGATGATATTCTAATTTTATGACCAGCACCTGTAGATGTGCAATGAAGGCAAATGGAAATTATGATTGAGCAATGAAGGCAAATAGGGGAGGGCAGAACATTTACAAGTATTAAGTATATGCATGTACATATGAGAAATGAATAGGTGCGCAATGAGGCAAATGCAAGTACAAATGGCAATTCTGATTGTGCAAATGAGAACGTTGGAGGTGTAGTAGTGTACGTGCAACTGAAATTCAGGGATAGCAGCAATGAGGTTCTCGAGATAAACATGTTCATGTAGCAACTGAAAAATGCAAGTACAATAGCAATTCTAAATGTGTGGTGCAGGCAAATTGAAGTTGCAAGGTGGCATGTGCAACTTAAATGCAGGGATAGCAGCAATGAGGTTCCTGAGGTAGACATGTACAAGTGAGGGAAAACAATTATTTGATCCCCTGCTGGTTTTGTATGTTTGCCCACTGACAAAGAAATGATAAGTCTATCATTTTAATGGTAGGTTTATTTGAACAGTGAGAGACATAATAACAAAAAAAATATCCAGAAAAACTCATGAATTCTATAAATTAATTAGCATTTTAATGAGTTAAATAAGTATCTAACCACAACACTTTCACCCAGTTCTCCTCTGAATCATTCAGATGTTCATTGGCAAACTTCAGACGGGCCTGTACATGTGCTTTCTTGAGCAGGGGGACCTTGCGGGCGGTGCAGGATTTCAGTCCTTCACAGCGTGTGTTACTAATTGTTTTCTTGGTGACTATGGTCCCAGCTGCCTTGAGATCATTGACAAGATCCTCCAGTGTAGTTCTGGGCTGATTCCTCACCATTCTCATGATCATTGCAACTCCACGAGGTCAGATCTTGCATGGAGCCCCAGACCGAGGGAGATTGACAGTTCTATTGTGTTTCTTCCATTTGCGAATAATCGCACCAACTGTTGTCACTTTCTCACCAAGCTGCTTGGCCATGGTCTTGTAGCCCATTCCAGCCTTATGTAAGTCTACAATCTTGTCCCTGACATCCTTGGGCAACTATTTGGTCTTGGCCATGGTGGAGAGTTTGGAATCTGATTGCTTCTGTGGACAGGTGTCTTTTATAACAAACTGAGATTAGGAGCACTCCCTTTAAGAATGACAGGTTGAAAATGTCAGTAAAGACCTCGGCCAGCTGCCCAGCACATGTTCTGAGCACACCAGCAGCCTGGTGGGGGGGGGGGGGGGTCGTCTGAGGGGAGTTCAGCATAATGGCTGGCTCTTTGTTGTCCCTATCAAAGCGGGCGTAGAACCGGTTTAACTCGTCAGTGAAGGAGACGTCGCTGGCTGTGGGGGTAGGATTCTTTGGGCGGTAGTCTGTGATGGCTTGGATGCCCTGCCACATGCGAGTCGGGGTTTGTAGTTGTTGTTGAAGTGCTTCTCAATCTGGAGTTTGTGGTAATTTTGCATCTTTTCAGGTTGGCCATGGATGAGCTGTAGGCCTCCGCATCAAAGAGAAGCATATGTTTCAATGTCCATATGGGAGTCAAGGGTGGCTTGAGTGGCAAACTAACTCCGGGATGTGTTTAAACTGGTGTTGTAGAAGTGAGGCTGACCCCTCTGGCCATAGTGATGGTTTCACATGTATAATGAGGGTTAAATACTTATGGGAGTAGGAACAGTGAAGGGTGTTCAGATTGCCCCAGGTGGGGGTGGGGAATGGCTTTGTAAGCCTTTGGAATATTTCTATACACATGGTTGTGTATTTTCTCCTCTTGTGGGCCAGGAGACTTTTAAAATAATCAATAATATAATCAATCAGACAACCAATCCAACAAGGTTGGGTGTCCAAGTTTCTGGCAATCAGCAAAGGCATTTTCTGTCTTCTATCACTGTTCCTGAACTTGTCTTGATAGGTTAAAGGATGCATGGCAGGTATAAACAGGGCAGCACTCTCAGTGAGACTGCTTAGCCTTTAGTTTTTTTTTCTCTTTGGGGTGCACATGATATTTTCAGACTTGGATTCTAAATATGATGATGGGCATTATTCCTACTTACCGTACGTGGAGTAACTCATGCCAGGATTTAATCTGATGTCTAAAAATGCACCCTTAAAAGGAAATGTTGCTGTGTTTAGAGACCATATTCCCGGTCAATGCTGCACGTCAACTCATTTGGAAATTACAATGACATAGTCAACAAACCTCAATCTATTAGCCATATTGTGCCAATGTGTCATCTCAACAATATATATATGTATGTATATATATATATATATATATATATATATATATATTATATATATATATATATATATATATACACACACACACACATATATTCTTTTTTTATGTAGGGAATAATGCAATAACTTAAAAGTTCTAATGCTCTGTCAGTAATTTAACTTGAAGTTTAATAAACTTTTTTTTTTGGGGGGGGCAGTGCAGAAATGTGATTGGATTCTTTCCTACTGAAGTCAGTGTTGTTAATGATTAACCTCCCACATCTACATTGTCAAGTTATTTTCCCCTGATTGATTACACCAGCTAGAGTTGCAAGGCCTCTTTCAAAGTCAACAATGAAGCTAGAGTAGTTGTAGTTGTTTGTAAAGGTCATGAGAAGTTTGCTAATAGAATATGCTGACCAGACAGAATCTGTTATTATGTCAGTGTCATGTCACACACTACACAGTTATGTATCATCTATCTATGCATGTTCTATTGAAGCAGTGGGTGTTCTGGTCCTAGTGTATCATTTTAGTTTTTTTAATTTAACCAATGAGTAGGTGTGAAAGAGTAGGTATGTTGGAAGAGAATCTTGTAGTAGTTGCTTACCCCTGGTCTAATAAGGGAAAAATAATAGATAGCATAAAAAGTTAGACTTGTGTCTGATAGCAGAACATTTTTATATTGTAACCATTTGGGAATTCTCACAGATTTTGTATTCCAAAACACTCTGCCTCACTCAGCACCAACCGACACATCTTGGGGTTGGTCATCAGTCAATCAATCAATCAAATGTATTTATAAAGCCCGTTTTACAAGTGCTTTACAGAGACACCCGGCCTTAAATCCCAAGGAGCAAACCCCAAACAACAGTAGTGTTGGATTTCAGTGGCTAGGAAAAACTTCTCCCTAAGAAGGCCGAATTTTAGGAAGAAACCTAGAGAGGACCCAGGCTCAGAGGGGTGACCAGTCCTCTTCTGGCTGTACCGGGTGAGATATTAAGAGTCCAATTAGAATAATAAATACATTTCTCAGGGCTAAATTTAGAGTCTATTTGATTCTAGACTAGGTCAAAAGTATGACCAGGTGGACAAGGACAGGGACAGCAACAGGCCCCCCAAACCAGGTACTCCGCAGGTGTGGACCAGGACCTCATCTCCTCCTAAAATTTAAAACTGGAGGAGACTGAGAAAAGTTAGAAAGTGCATACCTCATATCTCCCAGCACAATAATATAGCAGCGTAACACATTGGAACTGAGACTGGGGGGTCCGGCGACACTGTGGCCCTACCCGGGGGAGGCCCCGGACAGGGCCCAACAGGCAGGAAATCAATCCACCCACATTGCCAGGCATCAACCAAAGGGATACCCACCAACCCCCCTGAAAGAGGGCCGAGTATTGCCAGAAGAGTACAGCCCAAGTGCACAACAGAGAGACAACAACAAGCCAGTGTCTCTTCCCCCGAAAGGCATTGGAGGGAGGCCATCCCAGTGGCGACGAGAGCCCACCTGGCAAGACAGCAAGGGTGGACAGTATCAAGCCTACTGGTCACCTTCAGGCCCCTGGGCCAGGCTACACCTAATTATAAACCATGCTGTAGAGATTAGTTTTTAGTAGACACTTGAAAGTTTGCACTGAGTTTGCATTTCTAACCTTAATTGGCAGATCATTCCACAGTAGTGGAGCTCTATGAGAAAAGGCCCTGCCGCCAGCTGTTTGTTTAGAAATTCTAGGTACAATTAAAAGGCCTGCATCTTGCGATCGTAGGTTACGTGTAGGTATGTATGGCTGGATCATTTCAACATGGTAAGTAGGAGCAAGTCCATGTATTAATTTATAGATTAAAAGTATAAAACCTTAAAATCAGCCCTAACCCTAACAGGCAGCCAGTGTAAGGACGCTAGGACAGGAGTAATGTGTTCACATTTTTTTGTTCTATTTAGGATTCTAGCAGCCGTGTGCAGCACTAATTGACGTTTATTTATTAATTTGTGTGGATAACCAGAGAGAAAAGCATTGCAGTAATCTAGTCTAGAAGTAACGAAAGCATGGATTAATCTTTCTGCATCAGTTTTTGATAGAACGTTTCAAATTTTTGCAATGTTTCGAAGATGAAAATAAGCAACTCTTGAGACATATGTTATATGTTCTTCAAAGGAGAGGTCAGGGTCAAGAGTAACGCCTAGGTTTTTTACAGTTTCTTGGGATACGACCATGCAGCCGTCGAGGTTCACAGTGAGATCTGCTAACAACGCTATTTGTTTCTTGGGTCCTAAAACGAGCATTTCTGTTTTCCTTGAGTTTAAAAGCAAGAAATTCTCTGTCATCCACTTCCTAATATCTGAAACGCATGCTTCCAAAGTAGCTAATTTAGGGGCTTCTCCTTGCTTCATTGAAATATATAACTGTGTGTCATCAGCGTGAACAGTGAAAGTATACATTGTGATTTTGGATTACATTGCCCAGAGGGAGCATATATAGTGAGAACAATAATGGGCACAGAACCGAGCCTTGAGGAACACTAAAGCATACCTTTGACTTGTCAGAGAATATGCCATCCACACTAACAAACTGATATCTTTCAGATAAATAAGATTTAAACCAGGCTAGAACATGTCCACGTAGCCCAATATGAGTTTCCAGTCTCTCTAAGAGAAGGGAGTGATCAATAGTGTCAAAAGCAGCACTAAGATCAAGAAGCAACAGGACAGATGCAGAACCTTTGTCTGAGGCCATTAGAAGGTCATTTGTTACCTTCACGAGTGCAGTCTCAGTACTATGATGGGATCTGAAACCGGACTGGAGTATTTCATAAATGTTATTTGTCTTCAGGAAGGCATTCAGTTGTTGGGAAACACATTTTTCTAAGATTTTTGAGAGGAACGGGAGGTTCGATATTGGCCTATAATTGTTTAATATGTCGGGATCCAGATTAGATTTTTTTAGAAGAGGCTTAATTTCCGCTATTTTTAGTGAGTTTGGTACACATCCGGAGGACAGGGAGCAATTTATCTAGCACAGGAAATAGCTCCTTAAGTAATTTTGTTGGAATGGGGTCTAGCTGAGAGTTTGTGGGTTTAGAACTCATTACAAATTTAGTAAATGTGTGGAGCGATACGGTATCAAAAAATTCAAGTGTCCCCATTGACACCTGGTCAGGGAGGTTCAGGACATTTTTAGGACAACTGAGATTTTGAGGACCATAACTATTTAAGGAGGAGTCAGTTATTTGTTTTCTAATGGTGATGATCTTTTCATCAAAGTAGTTCATGTATTCATTACAACTAAAGTGAAGACCCACTTCATTTGCTAAGCTTTGCTTTTTTGTTAACCTTGCAACTGTATCATGCCAGGAGAAATTTTGGATTGTTTTTGTTCACCTCAATCAGGTTGGAGAAATAAGCTGATAGAGCAGACGTGATTGATTTTCGGTATTGTAGTTTACCGTCTATCCAGGCTAGTCTAAATACTTCCAACTTGGTGGATTGCCACTCTCGCTCCAATTTTCTGGAGGCTTACTCAGTGATATGTTTGAGAGTAAATTTATATTTACTGTCATAAATATTAGCGACACCCCCTCCTTTTCGGGATGCACGAGGGATATGATCACTAGTATAACCAGAAGGAGAGGCCTCATTTAAGGCAGTGAATTCATTAGGCTTTAGCCACGTTTCACATAAACCAATAACATCTAGTTTATGGTCAGAGATTAATTCATTTACGGCAACTGCCTTTGGAGCAAGGTATCAAACATTTAGGAGTCCCATTTTGAGATGCGAGGTGATACAGTCATTTTTATTTGTGACCGAGGCGGAGGAAGGCTTTATCTTACTAAGGTTGTTTTTGTTAGCACTACCTTGTTTAACTTTTCTCAGCTTGGAACAAGTCACAGTGGCAATAGGTAAAGCTGTACTAACTACTCTGGCTATGCTATCGACAGACTCCACTATGCTAGCAGGCTGACTAACAGCCTGCGGCCTGACCTGCACCCTATCTCATGTTAAGGCTATAGGAGTGAGACTCCTGTCAATGTTCCTAGATAAAAGAAGAGCACCACTCCAGCTAGGATGGAGTCCGTCGCTCCTCAGCAGATCATGCCTGGCCCTATTTCTGGGAGAGTCCCAAAAAGAAAGCCAGTTATCTACAAACTCTATCTCCTGCGACGGCAGAACTCTGTTTTCAGCCAGCAATTGAGTTACGCAAGTCTGCTGTAGAGCTCGTCACCACCCCTAGCTGGGAGGGGGCCAGAGACAATTACTCGATGCCGACACATCTTTCTTGCTAGTTTACACGCTGATGCTATGTTCTGCTTCGTAACCTCTGACTGTTTCATCCTAACGTCGTTGGTGCCAACGTGAATAACAATATCTCTGTACTCTCTATACTTGCCAGTTTTAGACTTCACTAGCACCAGCCCCATATTTGCAGCCCCGTCGGTGGCTCTGCCCCCTGGTAAACAGTGTACCATCGCCGGCTGATTCTTTAGTCTAATACTGCGGGTAATGGAATCGCCAATGACAAAGGTTTTCAGTTTTTCAAGGCCACCGGTAGAAAATGCCTGCGATCATTCCCCTCCGAAGACTCCGACTCCAGTGGGGAAAACCTGTTGAAAGTCTCAGTTGGATTTAGCAACGATTCAGGTTTAACTGGTCAACGGCATTTCTTCCCAGTGACCAAGAGAAAGATCTTGCCCGGCTGCAGGAGCTGTGCCGGGGCGCTAACAAAACTATAGTTTCTTCCTGGTGGCACTGACGCAGTTTTTTCTATTTCTACACTAGCATAATCCTTGCCTGACATTTGCGTCAGAAGCCGAGCCTCTAACTCTGCTGTCTTTAACTGAAGACGATAGTTCTCCTCCGTGTTGTTGCTACAACAATTACAGTGATGAGGCATTTTAATGATACTTAGCCTTGGGTGTTCAGGGGTGAGTAGTTCCATTAATTATGTCCAAAAAGAGTCCCGGTGTAGTAAAGTTGGGTAAGAGGTCAACAGATAAAAATATTGCCTTTGTAAAACTCTTAAAATAGAATTTTGACCAATTAGTTTATATAGAGTAAATTCGAAAAAAGTTTGGCAGGTAGCCAGGTAGGTAACAGCAGGCAGCGTACAGCACGTCAACAATCCGCAATCTCAACAATCCCACAATGCAGTTTGTGAAAACCGGTGATGCACAGTGACCTTTCATAGCACTAACATGTGATGAGGAATCAGCATACCACTGTTACGGCCATCACAGCACCCACTGCATAATGTTCTTGTTGTTCCAGTTCATCACATACCCAGAATACCTGATAATGTCTCTCCCACTCACATGAGGGTCACAACTGTTTCCTCTTTGCCTGCCTTAGTACAGTAGGCACCATGGGATTGTAAAGGTGGCTCACCATGGCTCCAGGAGTTCGTTTAGTTCTTCATTAGAAATGTCCCCTTTTGAACACTGGAGAAGTAATTTAAATGTGTACTTTTTTGACATCTGGTCTGGTCAACGTCTCTCCAGTTGTCTTCCTTGTAAAAGGAACAGGTTCTGATGGCCACTCCCTGAAGGCAAATTGTACCTGCTCGTTGGTTGCATGGTAGGTTACTATGTTTTTAGTTAGCGTGCCGTACCACCATCTGCACACCCCTGGTAGAGCTCATAGGCAGTTTTCCACTACCAGTGTCTCAAAAATGTGGGCAGTTCTGCGCTCAGGTTCGCCTCTGGTGAAAAGGGTACGTTTCCCCCCCCAATTAAGGTAATTATATTATCAACAGTATTGAGGAAAGACGTTATTAGAAAATGTACTTCCAAAATAGTTTGTTATTGTCTGTGTTTTCACACAAATGTGGTTTCTTCACAATGATTTTCTTGTTTGTTACCTGAAAAGCTATCTGTTGGCCATATTTCTTCTAATAAACTGTATATTGAAATAGCATGATGGACTTTTATTTTGAAAGTGCAACTAGAATTTAACTGTTATGGCTAACTTAATACAAGTGCTATGCTTACATCACTGTCCGGCACCACTATCCTAGCACATGTATATAAAACGCGTTTGTTCTCTCGTTTATAGTTATGCTACAGGCAGGATAGGCTATAAAAATTAGAATTTCAAACCACATTGTATAGCAATAGCAAAAATGCCAATCAAGCTAGTCGTTATCTTATAGATCCTATAATGTTAAACCAAGGAAGCTTTCTCTGTCCTGTAACACTATCCTAAGACACATACTAACAAAAAGCATTTACTCGCTGGGTTCCTAATACAGCAGGTCATACAAATGGGAATTCAAAACCAAAAGATTCCCAAGCAAGCTAGTTATCAAGTTAATTGCTAAGGCTAAGATTAATCAATTAATAATTTCTGCTATACCCCTTGTAGACACTTGTTGGGCTGAATTATATCGTTTTGTCCTTTAATAATTAGGATGTACAGTTTTTGTTTTTACCTTATTTACAAACATTGGAGTAGAACCTGCTGATATTTTGGATTATGGTGTGTTTCTTTTGATCCAAGACACAATCTATGTATACAAAAGGCCTATTTCCCTCAAATATTGTTCACAAATCTGTCTAAATCTGTGTTAGTGAGCACTTCTCCTTTACCGAGATAATCCATCCACCTCACATGCGTGGCATATCAAGATTCTGATTAGACAGCATGATTATGTGGCCACAGGTGGAGAAAGTCTTAGAGCTTTGAGTTCAGCTCATGATAAATGGGGGCAAAAACAAAAGTATTGCGTTTATAATTTGTTTCAGTCAATCTACGTTCCTACTCTCACCTATGGTCATGAGCTTTGGGTCATGACCGAAAGGACAAGATCCCGGATACAGGCGGCCGAAATGAGCTTTCTCCGCAGGGTGGCTGGGCGTTCCCTTAGAGATAGGGTGAGAAGCTCGGTCACCCGGGAGGAGCTCAGAGTAGAGCCGCTGCTCCTCCACATCGAGAGGGGTCAGCTGAGGTGGCTTGGGCATCTGTTTCGGATGCCTCCGGAACGCCTTCCTGGGAAGGTGTTCCGGTCCCGTCCCACCGGGAGGAGACCCCGGGGAAGACCTAGGACACGCTGGAGGGACTATGTCTCCCGGCTGGCCTGGGAACGCCTCGGTGTCCCCCCGGAAGAGCTGGAGGAAGTGTCTGGGGAGAGGGAAGTCTGGGCATCTCTGCTTAGACTGCTGCCCCCGCGACCCGGCCCCGGATGAAGCGGAAGAAGATGTATGTATGTATTTTTTTCAGTGTAATTTTGTTCAGTGTAAGTTGTATATTTTTTAAGATACAATGGGTGTTCATAACAATGTGTAAGTCCAAAAATGTATGGAGAAAGTAAGGATCCCACTTTAACACCATAAAGAAGACATCAAAATGTTATCTGTGTTGCTGATCAATTCTTGTTTTTTTGCACACCAGAGAACATGTTGATATAAGGCATTGGTACCCTATACCGGTTGATATAAGGCAAAAGTACCAATTCACATACTAATTCAAATTGCAATTATCTTTGAACATTCAAACCCAGGAAATAATTAAATTGGAAATAAAACACAAGGTTTAACAGAAAGGCCGATCTACTATTCTTCTATAGGGCTGTAATGATGTCATGATAAGGATAGGGAAATCTGTTCAGGCCTTTAGTATCCCTGTGTAATATTAACTAACAACTACAAAGGTCCCTGATTTTAGATCAAGCAGTCGGATGATTAAGGTTAAAGTCTCACTAAAATGTAACTAGTGTAGATGGTTAAGATATGCATGTGAGAGGCAACTGTTGTCACCAAAATTATGTTGGTGCACAAATTATTATTTGAGAGTTCTCTGAAGGTTTTCTTAACACTTTTAAAGTCACGCCAGCCTCCATTCTCAACCTTTTATAAATAAATCTACTTATCACAGGTGTGTGGTTAGAATTTGTATTTCACTGCTATAATTTGTTGGACAAGATGATTTAGGAGGACATCATTATTTTGAGCATGTATTTTTATTTTTAAATTTCTTTTAATGAGGCCAAGTTGTCCATTGATTCAGGTTAAAGTCTTAATAGGACCACACATTATCAGAGATGTAGATAGTAAAGATAAAAAAAAAAGATAAACAAAGCCATCAACCAGTTCATTACAGATAATGTTGTTGTTATTGAGACATCATTACTGTCCTTTTTGGAAAACAGCAGATGTGCTTTGGCTTAGGTGGTCTGTGAAAGTCCATTGACAACAAGGCATAAGCAAACGCCGAAATCAAAATCAAGTTTATGGTGAAAGTCAACATTGATTCAGTGGATATAAAAAGTCTGCACACCCCTGTTAAAATGTATTTTTTATGTAAAAGAATGAAACAAAGATAAATCATGTCAGAACCTTTTCCACTTTTTCCACTTTTTTTGTGACCTATAATGTGAACAATTCAATTGAAAAACAAACTGAAATATTTGAGGGGGAAAAATGAAAACCTTACAATAACCTGGTTGCATAAGTAAGCACACAACCAGATGCTTTTCAACAGATAACGTAGTTTGTGGACATATTGTTGATGGTATTACACTCTAAATAACATCTACAAATCTAAATTGGGTTCTCAAAATAAAGTGTAGCCCAACAAATTTAGTATGTATATTTTTAGTATAATACTAAATATTAGTATATTAGTATGTTAGTATATTGCACAGGAAACCTGTCCCCTGCATTGCACCCTATGTACAATTACACAGAAAATTTGCAGAAAAAAACAAATGGTTTATACACTTCTTCTTGAAAGTGTGTGAACCCCTTGTGCATTTATGGATTTTTTTTTGTTTTCACTGTGAAATCTTCATTTAATTGGAACCAGTTTTTATTATCTGATATAACGAGTTTATAGTTATCAATTCCGTATGTTGGTTCAGATGATATATTGCATGTAGTAGTTCAATGTGTAGTAGTTCAAATTCAATGTGTAGGTACAAAAGTAATTGAACCCCAAGTTTAAATGAATCAGGTGATTAAATAATTGAATAATAAATAAACCAGGACTCTGATAAGTCGAGAAAGTAATCCAGTTCGCGGTCACTTTTCATGCGGAGGGAGGCGCTATTTCACAAAAACAGTAAAATGTCTGTTACTATGGACTAACAAGTGGTCCGGAGCACTTGTTAATTAACGAGTGATGTTTCATGTCACTTAAGTAACAAATGCTTTCAGGAAACGCATTGATAAAATAACAAGGCATTTACTGTACGTGCATCTTACGATCATCTTAGTGCTTTGGGAAACTGGGCCCTGGTCAGGTAAATGCAAAACACACCGTGCCAAGAGGAAATGAGATTTCAGAGGACATTAGGAAGAGGGTTGTGAGATCACATCAATCTGAGAAGACTGTACAACCCTTTCAAAAAGATTTGAGCTCCATCAGTCCACTGTGAGGCAAATCATTTACAAATGGAGAGCATCATAACAGCAATCTTCAAGTGGGTGCACTACCAAAATATCCCCAAGAGCAAAATAAAAATTAATCATGTAAATGCCAACCCAAACATAACAACTGGAGATTTGCAGACGTCCCTTTGCTGCTTCTTAGTTTACTGTGCAGTCTTCAACAATGAGACAAAACTTGAATTGAAATGACATTTATGGCAGGGTGGCTATGAAGAATCCTCTGCTGTAAAGAATTACCAAACCTGCCCATCTTAACTTTGCCAGAGACCACCTGGACAAACCTGAATGTTTCTGGTAGTCCATTTTCTGGACAAATGAGTCAAATATTTACCTTTTTGTTCACAATCAAAACTGCTGTGTTGAAAAAACCCAACACTGCCTCCACCAAAAGAACATTCCCTGGTCAACTGCACATCATCATGGGAACCATGTATTCTGAGGTATACTAGGAGATTCTTGAACAGAACATCAGGAAATCAGTCAAGGAGCTAAAGCTAGGCCGAAAATGGGTCTTCCAACAAACCAACGAGCCAACGCATTCAAGCAAAACTACCAAAGAAGGGCTTAAAAGAAAGAAGATTTGTGTTTTGGATTGGCTAAATTAATGTCCTGACCTTAATCTAAAAAAGACCTGAAGCAGGGATTATATGCCAGACAACCCTAAAAACCTCACTCAGTTGGTTGAGTTCTGTACTGGTTGGTCAGTAATCCCTAAAAAGGATGTCAGACATTATTGGCTATATGACGAGCTACTGAACAAAGGGGATAATATCTTTTAGTCAGTATTTGTATCCACACTTTCTTTTAGACTATATTTCCTGCTGTGAAATTCGACTGAATTCTCTGTAGGAAGACAAAAAAGTGGAAGATACCAGAACTCATCATATATTAATCTGATCAAAGGATTGTGGGGAATAATTTAATAGCATATTAATTTACCTTGCAGCAAGTGAAGTTTTGGCCAATGGAATTGTAGGAACATTTGGTTTTCAGGCAGCGTGATGTAACACATTTCTTATAATACAACTCAAAAGGAGAGTTTGAAACAATACAATTTAAAAGAAAAATAGACTAAATGTATATATCAGTGCCTATGGTATTTTGTAACAATATGGATGTGGGCAAATATACACCCTTGCAATTTTCTAAAGAAATAATGTATTTGTAAAGAAATAATATGACACAACAAATGTATATTTCCTATTCAATATATATCAGAGCTAATATCATTTTAAACTTGTTGGATTGGAGTCCAAATCGATTACTTACTATTTCTTATGGATTGGAGTTAAGTTTAATATTTAATATTTTAAGACATAGAGTAATTGTAGACAACTGGGATTTAATACTTAGTGACAAATACTTTGGCCAAAACAACAGGATAAGTACTTGTTGTACCCATAAATAATCTTGCTCGCTGCACCTTTCTGATGGAATATTTGCCAACATTTCAACACATCAATCTGGGTTCTTTGGCACAAAAAGGGTTGTGTAAACATTTATGAGCAGGCAAACTGTTATTAATTGCATCATAACCATTGCATCAAATGTTATATATCAAGTGTGTACTGTAAGTGGCCATGAATCTCAACCAACACCAAATGATGGATTGGATGAGAATATGGATCTGGGAAGGAATGAATTAATCACTATTGAAAGAACTGGATTTTGACCCGTTTTTGATTAATTCCAAATTCCTAATTAATTAATGTATTAATTCCTAATTAATTAATGTAACAAATGTATTTAATATACAGCTCCGGAAAAATTAAAGAGACCACTGCACCTTTTTCTTTCTTTTCCCAAAAAAGTTAAAAAGGAACGTTTTGAGTGAGGAACCGAAGCGTTCAATTTGCAGTGGTCTCTTAATTTTTCCCGGACCTGTATATAGAGTATTACAATTACAGTACAAATATCTAAGCTTAAAGTACTCCAGATATTTGAGGTCTTTCCAAGAGCAGAGAAGCATGCAGAGTTCAGGAAAAAATGCAAAAGACCTTTCCCAAATTGCACACTGGTTTGTATCCTAAAACTCAACTAGTGGGGTTTTTTTTCTGAGCTAAAGAAACAGAACTAGTCCTGTAGAATATCCGCCTAACCATTAGGGACACTTTCTATTCTGTTCTGGGGCCATTTCAGAAGACAGTGATGTTATCTACAGGGTCAGTAAGCCAGGCAGTAAAAGAAACCCCCGTGTCCCTTCATTCAACCCCTACAGAAACATCTCTTAATCTTTAAAATACCCATGATAGCCTACTAGAACAGAAATGAAGTATGTAAATGTCTAAACTAAATAGGAAAGATTAATTCAATTGGTAACACATTATGGACTCTTACATTTTTTGGTTCCTTCACTATTTCACCACATTGTTTTATTATCCATTTCCATTGTTTTGGAGTGGTTCTCTTCTGTTAGTAATATGAGGTTTCCAACTTTCATCCAAACAGATTTATTTCTGGTCCAAACAGAAATAAAACATAATACAATACATGTTGTTATACATACAATTACAATCTGTAGTAATAGGTACAGGAGGGGGCTCAGCACATAACCTTGTGGAACACCAGTGTTCAGTATCAGGATGGAAGAAGTGAAGTTGTCTAACCTGACAGACTTGGGTCTGTTGGTTAGGATGTCCAAAGTCCAGTTACAGAGAGAAGGGCTGATCCCTGAGCCATTGCTGCTATCCTTGCATTTCAGTTGCACGTGCTAACTTATACTTGTACATTTCCTGCCCTCTTATGCTTGCACTTCTGGTTAGATGCTAAATGCATTTCGTTGTATTGTCATTGTACTGTTCAATGACAATGAAGTTGATTCTAATCTAATCGAAACTGTATGCGTAAACATGTATACGCTGGGCCCAGCTGTAAAAGAGACGTTGGTCTCAGTGTGTGTTCCTTGTTGAAATTAAGGTATAATAATGAAATTGTCCCTCATCTATGTTTCAGATCACTGTCCCTACATAAGTTTCTTTTTCCCTCATGTGTCTTGTCATTGTTTGGATTCCTTTCCATGTTGTTCTTTTACGTATTATTTTGTGAATTCCTCTGTTCTCCCAGTGTCTGTGCCCTGGCACTGTCTACAACATAACAGAATAACCAACCTCAACAAAGGACACAGTGTCAATGGAGGACTCGGGAGAGAGGGCAAATTAATTTTGTGGATAGATCCTCTTCTGTATATACTGTGCTATAACTGTATATCTAATGAATGAAGACAAACACAGTCTTACGTTCAGTAATTGTGTTAAAGTCTTGTACAAAATCCTACAAGTTGGGTCTTGGTCCAGAAAACGTATACGATTACCAATCAACTGCACAACTTAACATCATCCTTTTCAATAGAAAGTGCACACGTAAATATCCCACATTCAATTCTAACTGACCTAGTCATGCTTCAGTTTTTAATTCTTCATTTTATCATGTTTTACAGCTCAGTTCAACATGGTCCTTTGCTTAAAAAGGAAACCTGTTTGGTGGCTTACAGAGCTGTCCCACCAATGAGTAATTGTGGCCTCTAACTTGGGTAAAGATTGGGCCATTAAGGTTGATGGGGAAGGAATATCAGCCTCAGCTTGATCATGATCAGTGTCCCTTGCTCCAAATTGCTCCAATCAAGCGACATCCACAGGGTATGGCATGTTGTTGCAAAATGGAGTGATAGCCTTCCTTCTTCAAGATACCATTTACCCTGTACAAATCTCCCACTTTACTACAAACCAGGCATCCCCAGAACTTCACATTTCCTCCACTATGCTTGACAGATGGGGTCAAGGAATCCTCCAGCATCTTTTCATCTGGTCTACATCTCACAAATGTTTTCTTTGTGATCTGAACATCTAAATCAGGCCATAACACGTTTTTTCCAACATTCTCTGGCCAGTGTCTGTGTTATTTTGCCATCTTTTTAATTTTCTTTTTCTTGGCCAGTCTGAGATTTTTCTTTTTCTCACCAACAGTGCTTAGAAGGGGCAGCGCAGAACCCCCATCGGCACACACCTGCCAAGGGGGCGGAACAGCCGGGACTAACCAGGGCGGCGGAGCCGTCAGGACAGGCCGGGGAGGCAGAACCGGCGGAAGATCAGGAGCCGGCGGAGGGCCAGAGGCCGGGAGAGCCGACGGAGGGTCGGCAGCCGGCGGAGGGCCAGAGGAGGGCGCCGGGGCGGCCGGGACAGGAGAGGGCGCCGGGGCGGCCGGGTCAGGAGAGGGCGCCGGGGCGGCCGGGACAGGAGAGGGCGCCGGGAACTTTACCTCTGGTGGCGAGAACCGGTACGGCGGGTCCTTGAAGCCCCACCAGTCCTCGCTCCGCCCAAAGACCGGGGAGGCCTCCGGACGTAGAGGGGGTGCCCACACCAAGCTGGCCGGGGACTTTTTTTCAGGCAGCGAGAACCGGTACGGCGGGTCCTTGAAGCCCTGCCAGTCCTCACTCCGCCCAACCACCGGGCACCCCCATAGCCCCCCCCTAAAAAATTATTGGGGAGGCCTCGGTCCTGGAGGGACTGCCTGCTGGTTTAGGTTTTGGTGGATCATTCTGTAATGGTCTAGTTGTGGTGTAGTGTTGAAGGAGGAACCAGGTGCAGGCATTTCTATCGTTCGTGGGGTTTAATGACAACAAACAAAACAAACCGAACACGAACAGACAACGATACTAATGACTGAATGATATTAAAGTGCGTGACAGCGCGTCTTAACAGCTAACATTCAAACAGTACATTAAACAACACTCACCGATTAAATGAACAAACATAACAGCAACAATGATCCACAATGTGGGGAGCAGAGGGGAAACATATATACACATACAAATGATGACAATTGGGACCTGGTGTGAAAGATGGGAAACATGTGACAGTCCGGGATGTGTTCGTAAGATATGGGTACTTGAGAATATATGGCACGGTGGCGCTGCTGCTCACCGCACCATGACACAATGGGACTGGTTTTGTGCGAGTACTGTTTAATGAAGCTGCCAGTTGAGGACCTGTGCGGTGTCTGTTTCTCAAACTAGACACTCTTATGTACACCGATCAGCCATAACATTATGACAACCGACAGGTGCCATGATAACGAAATTATCAGTGTTATTCACTTCACCTGTCCCAGTGGGTGGGATATATAAGGCAGCAAGTGAACATTCTGTCCTCAAAGTTGATGTGTATGAAGCAGGAAAAATGGGCAAGCGTAAGGATCTGAGCCAAATTGTGATGGCTAGACGACTGGGTTAGAGCATCTCCAAAACTGCAGCCCTTGTGAGGTGTTCCCGGTCTGCAGTGGTCAGTACATATCAAAAGTGGTCCAAGGTAGATAATGCGGTGAACCAGCGACAGGGTCATGGCCAAGGCTCATTGATGCATGTGGGGGGCGAAGGCTGGCCCATCTGGTCCGATCCAACAGACGAACTACTGTAGCTCAAATTGCTGAAAAAGTTAATGCTGATACTGATAGAAAGGTGTCAGAATACATAGTGCATATGGGGCTGTGTAGTCACAGACCAGTCAGGGTGCCCATGCTGACCCCTGTCCACTGCTGAAAGTGCCTACAATGAGCACGTGAGAATTAGTATTGGACCATGGAGCAATGGAAGAAGGTGGCCTGGTCTGATGAATCACATTTTCTTTTACATCACGTGGATGGCTGGGTGCATGTGCGTCGCTTACCTGGAGAACACATGGCACCGAGATGCACTATGGGAAGAAGGCAAGCTGGCGGAGGCAGTGTGACGCTTTGGGCAATGTTCTGCTGGGAAAACTTTAGTCCTGCCATTCATGTGGATGTTCCTTTGACATGTACCACCATTGTTGCAGACCATGCACACCCTTTCATGGCAAAAGTATTCCTTGCTGGCATTGGCCTCTTTCAGTTGGATAATGCAACATGCCTCAAAGCAAAAATGGTTCAGGAAGGGTTTGAGAAACACAATTCAAGTTCAAAGTGTTGACTTGGCCTCCAAATTCCTCCGATCTCAATCCAATGGAGCATCTGTGGGATGTGCTGGACAAACAGGACCGATCCATGGAGGCCCTACCTTGCAACTTACAGGACATAAAGGACCTGCTGCTAACGTCATTGTGCCAGATACCACAGCACACCTTCAGAGGTCTAGTGGAGTCCATGCCTCGACAGGTCAGAGCTATTTTGGCGGCAAAAGGGGGCCTACACAATATTAGGCAGGTGGTCATAATGTTATGGCTGATCGGTGTAATTGTCCTCTTGCTTAGTTGTGCACCAGGGCCTCCCACACCTCTTTTTATTATGGTTAAAGCCAGTTTGCACTGTTCTGTGAAGGGATTAACACACATCGTTGTATGACATCTTCAGTTTTTTGGCAATTTCTCACATGGAATAGCCTTCATTTTTCAGAACGAGAATAGACTTTCAGTTTTCAGTAAAAGTTTCAGTAAAAAGTTATTTGTTTCTTGACATTTTAAGCCTGTAACTGAACCCACAATAGCTGATGCTGCACTTAATTTCTTATCAATCTGATGTTATTTTAAAGGACATAAAATGTGCTTTTCTTTAAAAAATAAGGTTTCTTCCATGTGACCCCAAACCTTTGAATGGTAGTGTCTGAATGTAATTATATCTTGTATTACACAGAATTTCTATACCTTTGTTGTTCTGTTAATAATTACATTCGCAATCACATTTTCTGGATTAAATCCCCACTCTTGAAGAAGATGGGGATTTACAGAAGAGTGGGGATTTAATCCAGAAAATGTGATAGCGAATGATTTGTGTGTTATCTGGAGTGTGCGCTTGTGTTTTTGTGTTTTTATAACAAATCCCATACATCAGAAGCACAGCCATTGTAAACAGATGTCTTTAACCATAATCTACTGTGTTATAGTCAAGGGCAGAGGATGTTGGAATAATATGTCTACATATGGTATTATCATTGAAGAAACAACTCCCACAATCCTCAGGAGATACCAGTGACTTGTGTAGCCTTGAGAGAATATATTCTATCATGAGCTTTACACGGCCACATCAGCATTTGAGATAGGGGAGAGAGATAACAGAATGAGCTAGGACAGGCCACAGTATAAAAGAGCAGATGATAGGCTAAGGCAGGTCACTCCTCAGAGTAGAGCCACTCAACCATATCCAGCAGCCATGACCTTCAACGGCACTTGGAAAATAGACCGAAGTGAAAATTATGAGAGATTCATGGAGCAAATGGGTAAAAGATCATTCATCTTTTGAAAAGTGATTTAGGGTAAAGGCAGTTTAGTTTATATAGGTTTCATATACAATTTGTGTTTAATGGACCTACAGTCAATAAAAAATGTGTACCAAAGGCATTTCAGTAGTGTGTCTTCAGACTAGATCATTATGTTTTTGAAACTTGATGTGCACCTTGCATTATAAAAGGATTGCATCATCCAGCCAGGGGATACAATGTAGTGCATGTCAACTAGGTCAAATATTGTTTGTTCATGCTTAAATTACATTTTTTGTTGGAAAGATGGATTGTGTGTCTGTTTATAGGTATCAACATGGTCAAGAGGAAGCTGGCCGCACACGATAACCTCAAAATCAATCTTGAACAAACTGGAAACAAGTTTGTCGTGAAGGAGACCAGTGCATTCCGGACACTGGATATAGAATTTACTCTGGGAGTCACATTTGAATATGCCCTTGCAGACGGGACAATGCTATCAGTAAGCAATGCATTTATAGTATTACAGCTTCTTTGCAGCTATAGTGTACTCATTCTTACAATAGCTGTGAAAGAGGCAAAGCTTAATTGCTCTAAATAAGACCATCTGCTAGATTACTTAAACATACTGTAAATGTAAAAATATCACATTGTATTCCAAGAAATAATACAATACAATCCGAAAGATTTCATTAATATTTGATATTTCGAAAATACAAAGTTTTTCTGTGCTCAAATGCATTTGAAGGTAAAGTAAAATTAGATGGTTTTTTTTCCGAGTCCATCAGTATAATTGGTTATGTTCCAAAATCTATATAAAAAAACAGTTAGGATGCATTCCCAATACATTGCTTCAGTATGTATGGTCTGCTATAATTGGTTTGGAACATAGGTTATTATTTACAGACTATTTGCTCCCCTGCTGATACATAAGATTTGAGTGTTAACGACTTGCTAAAAGTTTCAATAATAATATATGTCAAGAAATCATAGGAAATAAAAAATGTTTTGTTATTTATCTGTTTGAATTATGACCAATTTATAACCAGTTTCTGTTTGCTAATTTATTTTAACCTGACAGCTGGTGCAACCAGCTCCTGCGGATCCACAAATCAATACCGTCTAATAACAGATCAGTGTCTTTGCCAAGATTTTTAACACATCATCAGATCTGATAATCACCACATTGAAAATATTCACAAAAAACTGAAACGCCTCCAGTATTTAAGAACCTTGATGTCTAGAATTGTAGTTATGATGTTGAATAATTGTTCTGAGTATATTGTTGCATAATTTGTTTTGCTTATTATTCTTTAAAGAGGTCTTTAATTGAGGAACTCTGTAGGGATGCTTTTTGTAGGTACAACTGTAATATCTATGATTTCTACATCATTATCAGATGTGCAATAAAAAAAAAAATACACAAAAGATAAAAAAATGAATTGGCAATTGCTTCTTGTAATCAGTAACTAGTTGGCTTTAGGATACTCACATAAATCATTTGACCTTTCACCCATCAGGGTACATGGACCATGGAAAGTGACATACTGAAAGGCACATTTACCAGAAAGGACAATGGAAAGGTGCTGAACACTACCCGAACCATCGTTGGAGACGAACTTATACAGGTTAGATAGCTTCAGATAAAAGTGTTCTTTGTGAAAAGTGTGAAAAATAGAAATAAACCCCCTGTAAAGTGTTCTTTCTTGTAACATATTTGGACATGTGGATATTTGAGCTATATTCCAACCGCATTCATTGATAAAGGTAACCCAGTTCAACAAATAGGGTAAGATGGGGTAATAGCCTCCCTAAGAACATTGTCTACATATGGACACAAAAAAGAAATGCGGATGATGATTAGGCTTAGGCGAAATAAACTATCAGGTAACCAAATGGATGCAGTTTATACATTTTTTGATATTTGATGAAATATTTTTTAGAAAATATTTTTCTGTACTAGGGTAACAGGGAGGTACAGTGGAGAGAACAAGTATTTGATACACTGCCGATTTTGCAGGTTTTCCTACTTAAAAAGCATGTAGAGGTCTATAATTTTTATCATAGGTACAATTCAACTGTGAGAGACTGAATCTAAAAATAATATCCCGAAAATCACATTATGATTTTTATATTATTAATTAGCATTTTATTCCTTGACATAAGTATTTGATCACCTACCAACCAGTACGAATTCCTGCTCCCACAGACCTGTTTTTCTTTAAGAAACCCTCCTGTTCTCCACTCATTACCTGTATTAACTGCACCTGTTTGAACTTGTTAACTGTACAAAAGACACCTGTCCACACACTCAATCAAACAGACGCCAACCTCTCTACAATGGTCAAGACCAGAGAGCTGTATAAGGACATCAGGGATAAAATTGTAGATGGCTGGGATGGGCTACAGGACGATAGGCAAGCAGCTTGGTGAGAAGGCCACAACTGTTGGCGCAATTATTAGAAAATGGTAGAAGTTCAAGTTGACGGTCAATCCCCCTCGGTCTGAGGCTCCATGCAAGATCTCACCTCGTGGGGCATCAATGATCATGAGGAAGGTGAGGGATCAGCCCAGAACTACAAATCAGGACCTGGTCAATGACCTGAAGAGAGCTGGGACAACAGTCTCAAAGAAAACCATTAGTAACACACTACGCCGTCATGGATTAAAATCCTGCAGCATACGCAAGGTCCCCCTGCTCAAGCCAGCGCATGTCCAAACCCGTCTGAAGTTTGCCAATGACTCAGAGGAGGAATGGGAGAAGGTCATGTGGTCTGATGAGACAAAAATAGAGCTTTTTGGTCTAAACTCCACTCACCGTGTTTGGAGGAAGAAGAAGGATGTGTAAAACCCAGAGAACACCATCCCAACTGTGAAGCATGGAGGTGGAAAAATAATCATTTGGGGATGCTTTTCTGCAACGGGGACAGGACGACTGCACCGTATTGAAGGGAGAATGGATGGGGCCATGTACTAGCCAGTCTCCAGACCTGAACTCACTAGAAAAATCTTTGGAAGGAGCTGAAAGTATGTATTGCCCAGCAACATCCCAGAAACTTCAATGATCTGGAGAAGGTCTGTATGGAGAAGTGGGCCAAAATCCCTGCTGCAGTGTGTGCAAACCTGGTGAAGAACTAGGGGAAACATATGATATGGGGGCCAGTTAACCCTTGTAGAAGGGGGGGCAGTTACCCCCAACACACACATCAAACATATTACTACTTTATTGAAAAAGTATTCAAAATGTTCTCTCTAAACATGTGGATTATTTATCTGAACACTTTTCTACTACATACTTTTTTTTATAGATCTACTTTATTGAAACATTTCTGGAAATATTGAAAAAATTGTAAAAAATAAAAATCAATTTAGGTCAGCATTGTTTTGTGGAAATATGTCCTAAGGTTTTTTGTTTTTTGTTAAGCAAGATCCGTAGCAGCCAGGGAAATGTTTTGGTCACTTTTGTTCATTTTTGTGAATTACATGGGTGGGCCAAGTTACCCCAGGGGCCTCTTTACCCCCTACTACCCTACTGCTGAAACCTTATAAACCTGTATGCAATTATAATAAACAGAAGTGCAATTTCATAGTTTGGAATAAATACTTCATTAGCTGGTGTTACACCCGTTTGCTGAAATAACTTAATTATTGGTACTGTCTATTGGTGTTTAACCTCAACGGGAAGGAATATTTGACCACTCTTCTTTACAGTACTGCATCAACTGTGTCAAGTTTGAGGGGGTTTCATGCATGTACGGCCCTCCTTTTTAATAAGATTGAGATCTCACTCTGCCATTCCGTAACCCCCCATTTCATGATTTTGAGACAATTCTGTTATAGCTTTGCTTGTGTGTTTTGGATCATTGTCCTGTTGGAAGATCCATGTTTGGTTCAGCTTCAGCTTTTTGATGGATGTCCTCACATTCTCCTCAAGAATTCTCTGCTACAATAATTCAAGGTTGACTAAATGATGGCAAGTTGCCCAGGCCCAGAGGCAGCAAAGCAGCCCTAAACCATTATTGTGTCCACATCCATGCTTTACAGTTGGTAACAAGGAATTTAGCAATGCGGCCAAAGACCAGAGCACACATTTCCAGTAGTTGTGTCTCATGCACTGCAACAATAATTATGGTAAAAGAGACCCCTGTAGGTCTGTGATAAATGGTTTGAAAGTAAAACATGTTTTGTGTGATTTGTTAAATTGGGTTACAATTATTAATGAATGTGGTTGTATTTTATCTCAGATATCCTTGTGTCCAACTATGTAATACAGACGACATTCCAGGGGATGTATCTTGTCAGATTAATGCAACTAAACCTTTTCTCCAACAGAGCTACAGCTACGATGGCGTGGAAGCCAAGAGAATTTTCAAGAGGGTTTAGAGGATACTGGTCAAACAACCCAATCACTAACAAAAAGAGCAATATTTTGTTTTCAGAACAATGCCAGTGTATCAGTGAACGTTGTATATTTCTTTTCTTAACCAACTCCGGACCTGCTTTTACCTAACTCTTATCGGTACAAAATGCATTGTTCGTAATAAGCAGGTTAAATTTACACTTCAAGAATTGATATTCAAATAAAAAAAAACATTTCAAAATAATTGATGGACTGATTTTCTAAATTTCTCAACATTCTTAATTCAGATTATTTTCGGGGGGATTTCAAGGTTCATTGTGCTCATGCTTAATTTCCGTACCCTCTCCACAGCCTTGGATGGTTTTTGTTTTAATGGAAAACTGGCACACCTGACCATGATCAGTCAAAATTAAGGTAGATTTTTGAGGACTACAACAGATACAGCTCCAGAAAATATTTAGAGATCACTGCACCTTTTTCTTTCCTTTCCAAAAAAGTCAGAAAGGAAGGTTTTGAGTGAGGAACAGAAGGGTTAAAATTAAGAGACCACTGCAAATTGAACGCTTCTGTTCCTCACTCAAAACTATCCTTTTCAGCTTTTTTGGAAAGTAAAGAAAAAGGTGCAGTGGTCTCTTAATTTTTCCCGGAGTTCTATATGAAAAATAGGTGTAGTGATTGCATAATCTTAAGTTTATTAAACAATGAATAAAAATAAATGCATAGGCATCTCCAAAAAATATAAAGTGTACACAGTCAGCTATACTGTACATTTCTTTTCAAATGGAACCTGTTAAACTTTCTCATGGAAAAAATGCAAAGGCACTCCAGATACAACAGCAGAGCAATATATACGAAGTCCATATTCCCAAATATAGCCAGTGAGAAAAACAATTTAAAACCTTTCGCTGATGCAACACTTACAGATAATAATATATTGTACATAACATGATTAATTTGATAACCAATATTTACAAGCAAATAAAAAAATAATATAAACAGTGAGAAATTAAACAAATATTGTTGTTGCTCTAGAAAGACAAATGGGACTCATACATCTACAGGCCAGAAACATTGTGCATAAATACTATCACATCCATTGTGGTTAGGTCATCGTTTTTTTTTTTTATCTTAGCCCAAAGGTATTTGAAAGCCATTGTCAACATTGTCAATACTTATTTAACCATACCAAAAATACTTTTAACAGGAATAATAGTAAAACTGAATTTTGAAGCTGCATGCATTTAAATATATTTAAAATATCTAAGACCAAACCCAATTTTGGATATATTGATACATTGCATAGACCACAAAACATGTAAATGTTGTTTTACTAACTTAAATATGGCATCAATGTATTAAATTGCTTGTTTCTCTTGAATAATTCTGCCCATAGATGCTACTTTTCCTCCCGCAATAAGTCAACAGGTAGGACCTGAAATATCAGGGATGTTAAAAAGGCTCTCAGTTACCTTCGTATATTTTCAGCCAGTAGATCTAAAATTAACAGCTATAAGAGACAAAATGAGTCCCTGAAAGAGTCAATGGATCCCAGCTCCAGTCTTTGAGTACCCCTAAGTGCACACATTTTTGTTGTAGCCCTGGACAAGCACAATTCAACTCAATGACAGCCTAGTAATTCGTTTTCAGCTGTGCTTGACTAGGGCTAGAATGATAATGTGTACTGCTGGGGTTCTTGAGGACTTGAATTGGGAAACACTGCACTAAGTCATTGCTTTCTTTCTGTATATTTCTCCCTTTCTGCTGTGGCACTGAGCTGTTAGGCCCATCCAGCATCTTCACTGGATAACGGGATAGGCCTGAGTAAACAATTATGTCGATGTGCATCTTGTTAGAATTCAAATTGCTAACGGGCTGGCACACATGGGTTTTGCTTGCATTATTCAAAATGACACCACACAGCTTTTGAAAAGTTGCTTTCAAACAAGGAATTCTGTTGCTAAATAATTGAGTTTATTTTTATTTTTTTGCTAATTGATTGTGCAAGTTTAAACAACAAATTGTCTGTGAGCCTCTTTAAGGAATTTACATAGAAAGTTTAAACACCCTTAGTTACCTGCAGTTTGGTTTTGGCCATTGATGACCATGTCCTACATTTTTTTGTAACAGTCCATTAGGGTTAAAACACATTGCTGCAGCGGGATAAGTCAGAGTCACAAATATATATCTCTAGTTTGGAGCAAAACTGTATTAATGAGAAATATTATTTTAACATTAAAGTCTAAGTCTAATGCACTGTTTCTACATCACAGGAAACTGAAATATTTTTTAAAAACCTGGTTAGTTTATTGAGCTAGTTCATTAACATGAGGTGGCTTTTCAGATATGTTCAGTGGGTTGGTATTCCCATCTAGTGATTCCTGAACGTCAACTTTTTTTGTGCCCAAACAATTGGTTCAAATATTTTGTACCAGTCTGTCTTAAGACATTCATAGTTGTAGAGGGAATCAAACAGCACCCCCCACTGTTGCTCCATGGGTAGGGCTTTTAAGAATGCATTTTCTATATTTTAGTTACTTATATACATTAACAAAAAATAAATACACATTCAAAGCCAAATCACCAGTTTTATTTTCTCTCTTATCTGACACAGGTTTGTTGCCACAGAGGTCCTCTCTGCTCTGGTTTAAGTAAGGGACATACACACATCTATATTATATAATATATTTTACATAAAGGGCCATATATCACCAGCTGCGCACTATTCTGCAAGGGAATGTCTAGGCCTTGTTATGGATGGAAGATACATTGAATATTTTAGGGAAATTTTTAGGCCACATGTTGACAGGATCCATTACTACATCTATGAATAGCCACCTCAGAGTACAGCTAAATTAAACAACTAGGCACTTACTGTAGTTATATTTAGTTTTCTGTGATTTACTGTATATCAAAATGAAAAAAGATAAATTGCACACCTGGTTCAACGCATGTGCAGGTGCGCAAAATAGAAAAACATACAGTGGAGAGAACAAATATTTGATACACTGCCGATTTTGCAGGTTTTCCTACTTACCAAGCATGTAGAGGTCTGTAATTCTTATTATAGGTACACTTCAACTGTGTGAGACGGAATCTAAAAAAAATCTGAAAATCACATTGTATTATTTTTTAATAATTAATTTGCATTGTATTGCATGACATAGGTATTTGATCACATACCAACCACTAAGAATTCCGGCTCTCACATACCTGTTTTTCTTTAAGAAGCCCTCCTTTTCTCCACTCATTACCGGTATTAACTGCACCTGTTTGAACTCGTTACCTGTATAAAAGACACCTGTCCACACACTCTATCAAACAGACTGCAACCTCCCCACAATGGCCAAGACCAGAGAGCTGTAGAAGGACATCAGGGATAAAATTGTAGAAGGCTGGGATGGGCTACAGGACGACAGGCAAGCAGCTTGGTGAGAAGGCCACAACTGTTGGCGCAATTATTCGAAAATGGAAGAAGTTCAAGTTGACGGTCAATCTCTCTCGGTCTGAGGATCCATGCAAGATCTCACCTCGTGGGGCATCAATGATCATGAGGAAGGTGAGGGATCAGCCCAGAACTACAAATCAGGACCTGTTCAATGACCTGAAGAGAGCTGGGACCACAGTCTCAAAGAAAACCATTAGTAACACACTACGCCATCATGGATTAAAATCCTGCAGCGCACGCAAGGTCCCCCTGCTCAAGCCAGCACATGTCCAGGCTCATCTAAAGTTTGCCAATGACCATCTGGATGATCCAGAGGAGGAATGGGAGAAGGTCATGTGGTCTGATGAGACAGAAATAGAGCTTTTTGGTCTAAACTCCACTCGCCGTGTTTGGAGGAAGAAGAACGATGAGGACAACCCCAAGAACACCATCCCATCCGTGAAGCATGGAGGTGGAAACATCTTTCTTTGGGGATGCTTTTCTGCAAAGGGGACAGAACGACTGCACCGTATTGAAGGGAGAATGGATGGGGCCATGTATTGCGAGATCTTGGCCAACAACCTCCTTCCCTCAGTAAGAGCATTGAAGATGGGTCGTGGCTGGGTCTTCCAGCATGACAACGACCCGAAACACACAGCCAGGGCAACTAAGGAGTGGCTCTGTAAGAAGCATCTCAAGGTCCTGGGGTGGCCTAGCCAGTCTCCAGACCTGAACCCAAGAGAAAATCTTTGGAGGGAGCTGAAAGTCTGTATTGCCCAGCAACAGCCTCGAAACCTGAATGATCTGGAGAAGGTCTGTATGGAGGAGTGGGCCAAAATCCCTGCTGCAGTGTGTGCAAACCTGGTCAAGAACTACAGGAAATGTATGATCTCTGTAATTGCAAACAAAGGTTTAAGTACCAAATATTAAGTTCTGCTTTTCTGATGTATCAAATACTTATGTCATGCAATAATATGCTAATTAATTACTTAAAAATCATAAAATGTGATATTCTGGATTTTTGTTTAGATTCCGTCACTCACAGTTGAAGAGTACTTATGATAAAATTACAGACTGCTTTGTAAGTGGGAAAACCTGCAAAATTGGCAGTGTATCAAATACTTGTTTTCCCCACTGTATGTAGAACACTGTATCTGTAAATATAATGTATATCTAACATCTATACCTATTGCTGTATGAGTGTTTTGATGTAAAGACAATTTTTGTGGTATATTAATTTGCCACAAATTATACAGGTGTATCTCAAAGAATTTTAATATTGTGGAAAAGTTCGTTTTTTTCGATTATTCTAATCAAAAAGTGACACCTTCATATATTCTAGATTGATTGCACAATCTTGATGATTATGGCATACAGCTCATGGAAATAAAAAATCCAGTATTTCAAAATATTAGATGATAAATCATTTACAATACAGAAATGTTAATCTGAGAGGAGCTCTAATCAGCTAATTAACTCCCTGAGCCTTCCACCTCTCAGTCTGTCCAGAAGACACTCATTAAGACACTCCATGAGGAGGGTAAGCCAAAGAAGGTCATTGCTGAAAGGGCTGGGTGTTCGCATTGCGCTGTATGAAAGCATATTCATGGAAAGTTGACTGAAAGGGAAAAGTGTGGTAGGAAAAGGTGCACAAGCAACAGGGATGACCGCAGCCTTGAGAGGATTGTCAAGCAAAGCTGATTCAAGAAACTTGGGGGAGCTTCACAAGAAGTGGACAGAGGCAGGAGTCAGTGCATCAAGTCACCACACACAGACATGACCATTGCTCAGAGGTCCAAATCCTCTCTTCAGATGAAAGTAAATCTTGCACTTCATTTGGAAATCAAGGTCCTAGAATCTGGAAGAAGAGTGGAGAGGCACAGAATCCAAGTTGCATGAAGTAGAGTGTGAAGTTTCTGCAGTCATTATTTGGGGTGCCATGTCATCTGCTGGTGTTGGTCCACTGTGTTTTATCAAGTCCAGAAACAATGCAGCCATCTACCAGGAGATTTTAGAACACTTCATGCTTCCATCTGATGACAAGCTTAATGGAGATGCTGATTTCCATTTCTAGCAGGACTTGGCATCTGCACACAGCGCCAAAACGACTGATAATTGGTTTGCTGCTCATGGTATTACTGTGCTTGATTGGCCAGCAAACTTGCCTGACCTGAACCCCATATAGAATATATGGGGTACTGTCAAGAGGAAAATGAGATACACCAGACCCAACAACACAGATGAGCTGAAGGCCGCTATCAAAGCAACCTGGGCTTATAACACCTCAGCAATGCCACAGGCTGATTGCATGAATTAACATACTTTGAGATACTAGATTTCTGATTTCCATGAGCTGTAAACCATAATCATCAAGACTGAAACAACAAAGGCTTGACATTTTTCACATTGTGTGTAATGAATCTAGAATATAAGAAGGTGTCACTTTTTGATTTGAATTATGGGGGAAAATGAAAGTTTCCACAATATTCTAATATATATCTGTGACTCTAATTTTGCCTTGTACAAAATGTTAAGATATTTGGAATGTTACATGTTCCTCTAGCAAAAAGAATACTTTGCATGTGCAAACTATAAATAATATATTTAATTTGTAATGGCACATTATGTAAGCACTTGTTACGTACTGTAAATCAACAGCTCAAGTGTTTAGAAATCAGTATTATCCCATCTATATGAAATATTATAATTAGTTTCCTCAGCAAATGTTTTTCATTGTGGAAACCAAATGCCAACATTCAAAGGACAATCTGCAATGGCTTCCTCCTGATTTGGACTTCAAAATAAATGTAAACCAACACAATATAGCCTGGAAACATGGTTAGAACTAACATCATGCAAGTTCAGTCCTGGCATTCATAGTGCTGTCAATTCATTTATTTCCCTAAGCTTTTTGACAACACTAGGGTGTTTTATAAATGTTACTATCTGTAAAAGTTTTAATGTTTTATTCATAACTATAACTGGTAATTATCTTGTCAGCTCTGTAGATAACCAAAACGTTATTTTGCAATTGGAAATGCAACAAATATTTGTGACAAACATTAAAATAAGTGGGAGATGTTTTGGTCCCTGACTTTGAACAGGATATGACCATTGACCACTGGAACTGTGTGAAGTGTATTCTAATGTGAACTGTGTTGAAGTTATGTTTCTTCTGTGTCATTAAAAAGACAAAAATGACCAAAAAATTACATCAATTGCACCTGAAATTGTGAGAATATTGGTGTCATTGACCAAAACATATTAACACAATCATGCTTGCATAGTGTTCCTCATCTTGGCTTGGATTTGTCATTGGTCATGGGTTATGCATTGCAGCTTTAAAAGCCAATTTTGAATGAGGCCAACAGCATATAATGAAAATGGACTTGACTTTAATGCTGCATAGTTATAAATTGCGATCGGATCAAATCAATGCCTTTGGCTCCTGGCCTCATTCAGCCTCATCCAAAAATATAATACATTTACAATGGCAACTGAAAGGATATCTTAGCCTTTTCAGACTTTTTCAGACAAAACTCAATTTACCTCTGCTCTGAAGGAAGTCTTCAGGCCATGTTGAGGCCATAGAAACTGTGATCCATTTTGGATCTGCTTGAAAAGCCACTACTACTGTATCTTTAGGGATGATAGTGGCACCCTCACCATGTTCAATACTGCTAAACCATATCAATCACCTTCAAATCAATGAGGTTATTTGCCCACACGTGGTAGGTTTCTAATTACCATTATTTTGTTGTGGGTATAATTGATTATGTTAACAGTGGCATTTTTAAATTAATTTTATGTATCTGCTGCAGTGTCAGTATAAATTAATATATATATATATATAAGAAATTGAAATTGATAATTTGGCTGGCCTTTTGGGAGAACTCCTCTAAGAATCCTTTTGGGTACCATGTAGAACCTTTTTTGGTTAAATGCAGAAACCTTCTAACATTGTTTAACATGGAACACAAAAGGGTTCTTAGAAGAGTTCACCAAAAAGGACAGCCAAATAACACTTATGTAAACTTTTCTGTCTAGCATTTATAGAATAGTTACATGTTCAAGTTTAAAAAATGGGAAGTTATCCTTTAAGTAAAATTGGAATTTGGATGATGTTTTGATACA
This sequence comes from Esox lucius, assembly GCF_011004845.1. Taxonomy (NCBI): domain Eukaryota; kingdom Metazoa; phylum Chordata; class Actinopteri; order Esociformes; family Esocidae; genus Esox; species Esox lucius. The sequence continues at coordinate 1,728,651 of NC_047593.1, forward strand.
AATGTAAACTCTGCCATGCGCATGCTTGTACTGTTCACACAGCACTTTTGATACCTCTTTATAAATCCTCATGCAGGTTGGCTAACATTAATACGGTTGTCCATTCAGCAATTTAACAAGTATACAAACACAATCATAGTGTTTGAATTTTGAGATTGCTGAATTTGGCGCTTATATTCTGACATTTTGTCAGCCACACAATCAGGGATGCACATTACATAAAACAATTGTTGAACCTCTTGATCCCAGAGTTCTATGTCATACTGTAGTGAGTTGTGATTTAACAGGTAATCATTGCATTTGTTGTGTAAACCCTTGTCTTTTCAACTTTCCACTCATCTGTCAACACAACGGAACAGATATCTCTGTAAAAGTGGACTATCAAATCAACAGTATCTTACTTCAAAATACTTACAACTATGACTTTAACCCAGTTTATCAGTGTTTTGGCATTTGACACTGATTTCAGTTGAAGTTCTTGAGCAAAACCTTTCCAGTCTTCAGACTCTTCGGCATCCAGTTCAACAGCTTTTTCCAGTAAGACCTTAAAATGAAAGGATGACATATGAATATTATGATATGAATCATATGTGACAGACCTACAGTACAGTATAGCTATCTAACAGAGTATGCAGGGCTGATCCTAGCAGTTCAAGGGCCCAGAGCAAAATTTGGTTTGGGGTCCCACACCAGCCAGCATGTGTTCATTTATTTAAATATATTAAATAGGTTTTAATTCACACCATTTTTGATATGAAGACAACAACAAAAATACTATGAATAAACATTATTAATAATATTCATCCTATGAATTAGAACAAATGAAATTGGATTCACATGCAATTAACCAATCAACATCACTAGTATACTAGGATGAAATATCAATATGTACATAGAAATAAAGTAGAATTTTGCACTTCATTTCATTTAGCACATTAAAGTTTGTCTTGTTTAATCAAGACATGCTCAGTCGATACTACAAGCTGCATACAGTGCAGATGGAGTAGTAAATTACATGCATTTTTTTTATAACTAATACACCAGTAACATTTTGCAATCCAGTTAATGATGAATAGTAATATTATTAGGTAAATTCTAAATTATATAGAAAATCACCATCAAAAAAATAAAACTAAACGATACACAGTATGAGGAACAACATGCACACGCTAGCATGCAGGCTTGAATTAGTTGGCATTTGAAGTTGATGAGCTAGTATTAACTAACTTGCTCTAGCGTGAATTCTAGAAAAGTAATAACACACCAGGCCCAGATCCAGGATGAAATGACTTAGGGGGCATTCTCATTACACACCAAGGCCTGCCTCCGACTGTTTGTTTAGAAATTCTTGGTACAATTAGAACGCCTTCGTCTTGCAATCTTAGATTATGTGTAGGTATGTATGACTGGATCATTTCAGCGAGGTAAGTAGGAGCAAGTGTAGTGTAATGAGAAATGCCTGTTGAGGGGTATTCGATGAAGAGGTGTGTCTGGCCCCACCAAGTCTCCAACACACCCTTGGTGATGTTAATGAGGGGTCCTGCATAACATTTGCTTCTGTAAAGGTCTGGCCCCACCAAGTCTCCAAAAGATCCTTGGTGATGTTAATCAGTTTCCTGGGTAACACTTGCTTCTCTAAATATCTGGAACACCAGGTGTGGGCCATCAGCCACACCCTCCTGAGCTCACCTGGAGAGGTATGAAACTCTGAGCAAACTGGAGTGTAAGTAAATGCATGATATTGTGCACATTTATCTGTAGTGTTTGGATTTTCCCTGTTCCCCATAAAGGGCAGAATATGCTGATATGCTTTATTGCACTGTTTGGGTTATGGGTCAAACTAGGTATGATGTATACAAGGTATGATGCTTTATTCATTAATTATGTTTAAAATAATTAAGCTCAGTGCTCAAAGTTTGGTATACATAAAGAGTTGTATGAAACATTAGATTTTTCCTGTTTGCATAGGTTTAACGGAACATTGACATCTGTTATGGCTCATTTTCCTTTCACAGGATTTGTTTTAATTAGATTATTTTGAAACTGTTTCATTTCAATGTAAGTTCTAAAATTGTAATGATTGAGAAGAATGTGTCAGTGTTTTGATAAGAATGCGTTCCAATGCATTGACGATAAGCAACAAGCTAATGTAATGGACACATTTCTGATTGTGTACTGTGCAACACATTTTTGAAAGTAATATTCTCTGACAGGTATAGGGCACTATAAAGCGATTCAGCGACAAGGACTGCTATTGCTTAGAGCCTAGAGAATGTGTTCTTATTAAAGGACATGAAAGGTACGGATCATTGGCCCCATTTCGAATGAAACTACTATATTCTACTGAGACCCAGGCAGGGGTGGTGCTAGGGGGTGGCTTGCGGTTGCTCAAGCAACCCCAGGAATTGACAAAGCAACCCCAGAAAATTTGAACCATCATTTTAGTTTTTCCTTTTTATTGGCATTTTTCCTCATTGCCATTTTTTGCAGGTAAATAGCAGTACAATATTGCAAAGAAATTGCTCAGAATAAGCGAGTAACTGCATATATAAAAAAATATTTAAGTACCTGCATGTTTTTTTTAAGCATTCACATAGCAACCCCAGTTAAAAAGCTCTGGCACTGCTGTGAGGTGGGTTGAAATAAGAACCTAACCGCCCTACGGACCTCACATGCACAGACTGTCCCACAGCTACAAGAGGATTCGGCTCCCAGGGTGCTGCGAGTCTCCAGCAACCCAGATTCCTGACAGCTGGACTAGTTCTAGTCCTGATGATTCTGCTTTGAGATGAAAATGACAGCTTCCAACCGACTGAGACAACGCTGAAGGATAAAAACCACATAACGTCAGGCCATGCTGGTTGGGTCCATACTAAGGTACACCTTGTTATAGAGTTTGCTGTTGGTGTAGCTGAGAGAGGAACATGGGTCCACGCCACACACTGCAGGAAGGCTACAGTGAAAGAATAGGTAAATTGAAGTTACCTAACAGGGAGGAGTGATTTGTGACTCCAGTAACCGTCAACTCCAACACAGCCTGTGACCATGGCGTCAGAGAAACAAGGACCATGGAACCCCTTCAGGAGAATTGGAGGGATGAAGCACTATCGAGTGCCTCCTGTATTATCATCATTGTACCAATAGTGCGGAACTTTGATCCACACTATGATGTTTATGGTAAAATTGGAAATGTAACATATAGTGAAACAAGCGGAGATACAATCTCACCATGAGTAAAGGCCTAAATGACAAATACACATACTGTAGAACTAAAATCTGAGTAGAAGAAACATTTCTTGTTGCATGAATAACTGTCAACCAATCAGCAACTGTACTAACCAACCCGGTTTGGAAAGATAAATGATATTGGACCCGATGTTCCCATCATCATACTATTTCTCCAACTATGTGAATAGATGTGAATTATTGTACTCTCAGTGTTACATAAGAGTAAGACGTAACTAACAACTATTGGTGTTTCAGAAAGGAAGGCAACACCCCTTGCAGACCACATGACCACCCTAAAGGTGGACCCCGCTGGGATACTTCCCATGAAACTTGCACCCACCACGATAGTTCCTGCTCCTGTGCCATATCACCATAAACAAAGTAAAGTAAGAAGATCGCCGTTAGAGCCGGAGAACATAGCACTTAGGATAATGGTTGACTATTCAAGAATTGTTGGATTTGCTTAAACATACCAACATCCTCACGTTCCCCAATGTTAATCCCTGTTCCTTTTTCAGTAGTAGACTGGGAGGTGCACAGTTAGTCAAAGGTGGCTGCATGAATGGATATAACAGATAAGGACAAATTAGATTTGGTTCATTTATTTATTTATAGCAGTATTTTTTACGACCATCGGGGTCCAATGGTAGTGAACATCTTTACATTGGTTAGGCTAACACACAATGAGCAGATAGGATCTTTACTGGAGCAGGTTTATACAGTCTGTGGTGTGGTAGCTTACAAAATAAAATGGCGTTGGATATGATCTTAGCCTCCTAAGGAGGTGTCTGCAAGGTGGTAGGGTCTGAGTGCTGTACTTTTACACTCACCTAAAGGATTATTAGGAACACCTGTTAAATTTCTCATGAATGCAGTTATCTAATCAACCAATCACATGGCAGTTGCTTCAATGCATTTAGGGGTGTGGTCCTGGTCAAGACGATCTCCTGAACTCCAAACTGAATGTCAGAATGGGAAAGAAAGGTGATTTAAGCAATTTTGAGCGTGGCATGGTTGTTGGTGCCAGACGGGCCGGTCTGAGTATTTCAAAAATTGCTCAGTTATTGGGATTTTCACGCACAACCATTTCTAGGGTTTACAAAGAATGGTGTGAAAAGGGAAAAACATCCAGTATGCGGCAGTCCTGTGGGCGAAAATGCCTTGTTGATGCTAGAAGTCAGAGGAGAATGGGCTGACTGATTCAAGCTGATAGAAGAGCAACTTTGACTGAAATAACCACTCGTTACAACCGAGGTATGCAGCAAAGTATTTGTGAAGCCACAACACGCACAACCTTGAGGCGGATGGGCTACAATAGCAGAAGACCCCACCGGGTACCACTCATCTCTACTACAAATAGGAAAAAGAGGCTACAATTTGCACAAGCTCACCAAAATTGGACAGTTGAAGACTGGAAAAATGTTGCCTGGTCTGATGAGTCTCGATTTCTGTTGAGACATTCAGATGGTAGAGTCAGAATTTGGCGTAAACAGAATGAGAACATGGATCCATCATGCCTTGTTACCACTGTGCAGGCTGGTGGTGGTGGTGTAATGGTGTGGGGGATGTTTTCTTGGCACACTTTAGGCCCCTTAGTACCAATTGGGCATCGTTTAAATGCCACGGCCTACCTGAGAATTGTTTCTGACCATGTCCATTCCTTTATGACCACCATGTACCCATCCTCTGATGGCAACTTCCAGCAGGATAATGCAAGTTCATTGTACTGAAATGGCCCCCACAGTCACCAGATCTCAACCCAATAGAGCATCTTTGGGATGTGGTGGAACGGGAGCTTTGTGCCCTGGATGTGCATCCCACAAATCTCCATCAACTGCAAGATGCTATCCTATCAATATGGGCCAACATTTCTAAAGAATGCTTTCAGCACCTTGTTGAATCAATGCCACGTAGAATTAAGGCAGATCTGAAGGCGAAAGGGGATCAAACACAGTATTAGTATGGTGTTCCTAATAATCCTTTAGATGAGTGTATTTCTGATGCATCAGACAAAGTAATTAACTTAGTGCATGAAACCTATAAAGGCATTGCACTAAGGGTCTGATGGATGGGATCCATTCTCAGGGTTATCATCTATGGTTGGTCCCTGGGGTATGACGATATTCAAGATGTTAATTGCTGTGATAACTGTTTTTGCTTTTGTGTTTGCTTTTTTGTATGTTGTTATCTTGTTTAATAAAAGTGTGTACTTCTAAGTTTACGGCACAGGTATAGGTCCAGACACATTCCAATGATGACACAGAACCAAATATTCCAAACCAGGCATTCCAAACCTTACTATTGCAATGATATCATTAATGTTAACAATGTTTTAGGGGATTAATTGTAGCAGCCTAAAGCTTAGTGATTCAGTGTTTGACTATATGTGAGTAAATTGTTTAAGAATTGACATTAAGAGTTGCTTAAAGGTCAAATGCAGTGGATTATTATAGAAATGCACTGAGCTGATGTATTGATTCATTATACCATTGAATAAGAGAGTGAGAAATCACTAGCTACATTTGTGTTGATAGTAAAGTATTGAGTCCATGAATTCACACAGTAGGAAAATGCAAGATGTGTTGATACAGAGCTAAACTAATCAAAGCAACAACACCAGGCTGATTGAGACCAGTCATGTGTTGCTCAAAGGTCAGTTATTTTGTGAAATCTTGTCCCACCTTCTTGCCCATACCAAAAGAGGTGTTTCTGAACTCTACGGCAGACAGACTGTCACTGATCTTGTGTTAGTGTCTTTCTGTCTCTATTTGCAAATATGAATAAAATGTGTTTGTGTTAAATAGCATTTTGATCTGTACCTTACCTGCCTAAAATGATTTCTATCACAATGTATACCTATGTACTTAATTTCTATCCTAGTAGGCAATCATTAGAAGTGTTAATGGTTAACAGATGTTTCTGTAAGCTGTGAATGCAGGGACAAAAGGTTTGCTTGTTATTGCCCAGCTAGCTTGTTTCTCAAGGAGTCAGTTAAGGAGGAGTCAGTTATTTATTTTCTAATGGTGATGATCTTTTCATTAAAGAAGTTCATGTATTCATCATTGCTGAAGTGAAGACCCACTTCACTTATTGATCATTGCTTTTTAGTTAACTTTGCAACTGTATCAAAGATGCATTTTTGATTGTTTTTGTTCACCGCAATCAGGTTGGAGAAATAAGTTGATCGAGCAGATGTGAGTGCTTTTTGGTAATGTAGTGTAAAGCAGGGACGTCACTAGAAAATTATGAACAGGGGGGCTAAATCTCGTTTTGGTGGGTCTAGGTATATTCCCCCCCAAAAAAAATTAGCATGTATTTTTAGAGTAACAACGGGTGTAAAATCTATCAAAATGTGGTTATTTTTGGTCACGGTTGGCTAAAATTATACCTGTCTCAAAGGTTGTGTTACACACTGATCTAAGAGACTTAAATTATATCAAAATAAAGAAATTAAAGTCCACTCTGTCTTCATCCATCCAACACCAACAAAAGTCACAAAAATGGCTGTACTATGTAGCCAAAATACTTTTGTCAACTGTAGTTTATAGTATATGAACATCTAAGCAAGATTTCTCTGAATCATTCTGAATCATTTCAAAAACATATTTAGTCTTTAGCCTATTCACCTTGGAATAAAGTAATAAAACAAATGAACATAATTAAAAACAGAAACATTTAACAACTGGATCTCCCTTCCTCTGAACCGAATTCATAGCGAAGTTAACTTCAAACCCAAACAAACGAAAATCTGTGAAACATGCACAGTTTTGCAACTGTGTTCCTGATGATTAGTGGTGACATACAAATGTTAGCTAGCATATCATTAATGGAAAATAAATTTTCCATAGTTTGTTAGTGTTGTCACAAAAGAATACGACACCCTATGATTGGCCACCGTCCCCAATAATTGGCCACCTTACAATTTTGTAATTAATTTTTATTTGTATTACAATTGACAGACCGTAGTCTTCTCTGAAGTGTCTACTAGAAAGTTGTAGCTAGCTTTCTTGCCTTCCAGTAAAGAAAAAAAACACTGATCACTTTGATATTACATGACGTCTGGTCGGTCATGCAAGTCTAATTTCACAAACTGCAACTTGCCATTTGTACCTTCATTGCACATCTACACATTCCAATGGTAATATACATTCGGTTGTGCTCAAAAGTTTGCATACCCTTGGAGAATCGGTAATATATTGAGTGAGCAGACAAAAAACGTTTTTTATTTCTTATGGGATTCACATTCAACTGTAGGTCATAAGAGAATGGCACAATCATAAAACAAAGCATGGCAACAAAGAAAAATTATTATACTGTGTATTGCCCCCTTTAGCATCAATGACAGCGTGCAGTCCTTTGTAATAGTTGTCTATGAGGCCCCGAATTCTTGTAGGTGGTATACAGTTGCTGCCCATTCGTCTTGGCAAAATGCCTCCAGGTTATGCAAAGTCTTTGGTCATCATGCATGAATCGCAGGTTTGAGATCGCCCCAGAGTGGCTCAATGATATTAAGGTCAGGAGAATGCGATGGCCACTCCAGAACCTGGCCACTGTAACCACTGGAGGGTCAACTTGGCCTTGTGCTTAGGGTCATTGTCATGCTGGAAATCCCAAGAGCGTCCCATGAGCAGCTTTTGTGCAGAAGAATGCAAATTGTCTGCCAGTATTTTCTGATAACATGCTGCATTGAACTTGCCATCAATTTTCACAAGATTCCCCGTGCCTTTAGAGCTCACACACCTGCAAAACATCAGTGAGCCACCACGCTTTACAGTGGGGATGGTATTCTGTTCACTACAGGCCTTGTTGACCCCAAGTATCGTCGTATTGTGCTCCTTTAAACAAACACACCGTCTTCTTCCAGAGCAGCCTGTAGTTCGCATGAGGTTACCTGTGGGTTTTTCTTTGCATCCCGAACAATAATTTTGGCAGTTTTGGCTGAAATCCATCTTGGTCTACCTGACCTTGGCACGGTATCAAGAGATCCCCGAATTTTCCACTTGTTAATAAGTGATTGAACAGTACTAACTGGCATTTGCAAGGCTTTGAATATATTTTTATATCCTTTTTCATCTTTATAAAGTTCAATGACCTTATTACACAGGTCTTTTGACAGTTCTTTTTTTTGCATGATCAGCCATATTTTCAAAATCAGTTTCTTCCAGGGTATTCCAACTTAAGCACAACTGTATACTTAATACTTGTAAACACTTGTATATTTTCTGCCCTCCTCTATTTGCACTTCTGTTTAGATGCTAACTGCATTTCGTTGTGCTGTACTGGTACTATTCAATAACAATCAAGTTGAATATAAAAATCAAATCATTTTGAAGAGGGTCATTGACTAGAAGGATAGACAAGAATTCTGGAAACTCACTGAGGATGCACTGGGGATATGATCACTAGTAAAGCCATGAGGAGAGGCCTAATTTAGAGCAGTACATTCATGAGGGTTTATCCATGTTCTACACAGGCCAATAACATCCAGTTAGTAAAGCTTTGTAAAGCGACATTAAGCTTAGTAAAGCACTACTGCAAAAATAATAAAAAACATGCATAATTTGTTAAAATATTGTTCTAGCCTTCAACCAAATATATTGTCAAATGAAAGTGTAGCCTAATTTAAATACAGTATTTTTGGGAATCATGGACGCCGCGTCCTCCGGGCTAAAGAGTCTGAGGGACAATCCAGCTTGTAATCAGCGCCTAGTTCAAAAGCCAGCATCCGTGATGGTATGGGGGTGCATTAGTGCACATGGCATCTGTGAAGACACCATTAATGCTAAACAATATATACAGGTTTTGGAGCAACATGTGCTGCCGTCTAGACAATGTACATTTCAGGGAAGGCCTTGCTTATTTCAGCAAGACAATGCCAAACCACATTCTGTATGTATCACGTAATAGTATGGCGACCCCGAACTGTTGAGCAACTGAAATCCTATATCATGCAAGAATGGGAATACATTTCACTTTCAGAACTACAGCAATTGATATCTGCTCAGTTCCTAAATATTAACAGAGTATTGTTAAAAGAAGAGATGATGCAACACAGTGGTAAACATGCCCCTATCCCAACTTTTTTTGAAACGTGTTGCTGGCATCAAATTCAAAATGGGCATTTATTTTTCCAAAAACAATAACACTATTTATATAGGGATAAATGATGTGCACATCGTTTCTGTTTTTATTTGTACTTTACTTAGCGTCCAAACTGTTTTGAAAATGGGGTTATAATTCATACCATTTACAGTGTTTATGGGGAAACTAAACAGGGGGGGCAAAGATTCTTACTGGAGGTGCAAGAATTCTTACTGGAGGCCCCCACCCCCATCTATTTAGGCCTGTAAAACACCACAGCTGTGGGTCAGGGAAATCATACCAATATCATTACAAAATCAGGTTTTTACCTGTTGTGGCTTGTTTATTTAACTGTTCTGCTTACTGACATTGCAAAGTTATTATTTTTGACATCTACCAACATATTAATCAGACTTTCTTTTTGTATAAATTGTTTCCAAAATTCCTATGAAATGATGTGAGATACAGAACCTCAGAACAGAAAGACCCAGACCCAGATAAGGACTGATAACCTTATTACAAATAAAAACTTGAGTTGTAGAAAGTGGATAATCTGAAATTATTTTAGTACACTTAAAATAAACTTTCAGGATGTAAGGACTAACAGGCAGGCAGATTGTTTGGTTCCAATCGCAGAACTTAAAGTATTTATTAGAAGTAGCAGGCAAAAATAGTGGTTGAATGTACAAGCAAAGGTCAAAATCCAGAAATCCAAAAAGGCACACAGGCGAAGGTACACAAGGGGTAAGGCAAAAACTCATAGACTAAGGACTATGGAAAATACAAGGTCAAAAACAGTAAGTCAAAAATACTATAGATGAACTCTGTGACAAAGGCTCCAAGGTCGTCAAAAGAAACAAACTGAGGAGTAAAAAGTGCACAACTCAAACAGACACAGGTGAGATGAATCCAGAAGATTTTGGTGAGAAGGTACAGCGTTCGTGGAACACATGAAGACAAGGCGCCTGGTAGTGTGCAAGTAAGAGAACCAAGACCTGGAGTGATCAAGGTATTCTAGTGAGTCCGGGGGCGGGAGCTGGGTGCAGGGGCTTGGACAGGCAAGGGCATGCTGCCTTCAGGAGGTGCAGAAACAGGGAGTGACTGGAGACCTCACACAAGAAATTAAGTAAACGATGCATTCAGGGAATGAGACAAGGTCACTTTTACACATGATCCCTGTATTACAGAAATTGACATTTTTTTTTTGCTTTTCTTTCAAAAACAGGGACATTTCTAAGCAACCTCAAACTTTTGAATGGTAATGTAGTGTATAAAACATCACACTGACATGGAAGTGGCTTTCACAGCTTTATTTCTATGTTGAAATGACTTGTTTAATAATTTTTTTATATAAAATAAATGTAACCGTTATCTTCTTATGCAGTTCTTTAAAAAGAGCAGCTTGTCATCTATACTGATTACAAGGTCTTTGTAGAATATAACACATTCTATAAAAGAACCGTCCATGATAGTTATTTTGATATCTTACAAACAGATTGTAGGACCTAGATAAGTGATGTTTATAGGGATTGGAAATCATACTGTAATTCTTTTTTAAGATGATTGATTATCCAGATTACTAGATATACACTCACCTAAAGGATTATTAGGAACACCATACTAATACTTTGTTTGACCCCCTTTCACCTTCAGAACTGCCTTAATTCTACATAGCATTGATTTAACAAGGTGCTGAAAGCATTCTTTAGAAATGTTGGCCCATATTGATAGGATAGCATCTTGCAGTTGATGGAGATTTGTGGGATGCACATCCAGGGAACGAAGCTCCCGTTCCACCACATCCCAAAGATGCTCTATTGGGTTGAGATCTGGTGACTGTGGGGGCCATTTCAGTACAGTGAACTCATTGTCATGTTCAAGAAACCAATTTGAAATGATTCGAGCTTTGTGACATGGTGCATTATCCTGCTGGAAGTAGCCATCAGATGGGTACATGGTGGTCATGAAGGAATGGACATGGTCAGAAACAATGCTCAGGTAGGCCGTGGCATTTAAACAATGCTCAATTGGCACTAAGGGGCCTAAAGTGTGCCAAGAAAACATCCCCCACACCATTACACCACCACCACCAGCCTGCACAGTGGTAACAAGGCATGATGGATCCATGTTCTCATTCTGTTTACGCCAAATTCTGACTCTACCATCTGAATGTCTCAACAGAAATCGAGACTCATCAGACCAGGCAACATTTTTCCAGTCTTCAACTGTCCAATTTTGGTGAGCTTGTGCAAATTGTAGCCTCTTTTTTCCTATTTGTAGTGGAGATGAGTGGTACCCGGTGGGGTCTTCTGTTGTTCTAGCCCATCCGCCTCAAGGTTGTACGTGTTGAGGCTTCACAAATGCTTTGCTGCATACCTTGGTTGTAACAAGTGGTTATTTCAGTCAAAGTTGCTCTTCTATCAGCTTGAATCAGTCGGCCCATTCTCCTCTGACCTCTAGCATCAACAAGGCATTTTCGTCCACAGGACTGCCGCATACTGGATGTTGACATTGGCTAAAGGTAGAATTTCACCTCTGGTTTCAACTGACTTCTCCGTGTGAGGGCAACATTATTTTCTACATTATGTTCTGCGCTCCGGAATCAGGTAGTCAAGATAACCAACTTATTTCCATAAAGTGTATAGACCCAAGTCAGCACTAGTGACCCCAGATTTATTTTACTCTACTTTGCTATTCCCCTCCAAGAACTGCCACCTTAACGTGGTGGAGGGGTTTGAGTACCCGAGTGACCCTAGGAGCTATGTTGTCTGGGGCTATATGCCCCTGGTAGGGTCTCCCAAGGCAAACAGGTCTTAGGCGACGGGTCAGACTAAGAGCGGTTCAAAACCCCCTTAATGAAGAAAAACATTTTGAGTACCGTGACGTCGCCCGGTATGGCGCAGCCGGGGCCCCACCCTGGAGCCAGGCCCGGGGTTGGGGCTCGTATGCGAGCGCCTGGTGGCCGGGCCTTCCCCCATGGGGCCCGGCCGGGCTCAGCCCGAACGAGGATCGGGCGGCAGTCGAAGGCAGGGGCCTAGACAACCCGATCTCTGGACACGGAAACTGGCTCTAGGGACGTGGAATGTCACCTCGCTGGCGGGGAAGGAGCCTGAGTTGGTGCGTGAGGTTGAGAGGTTCCGATTAGAGGTAATCGGGATCACCTCTACACACGGCTTGGGCTCTGGAACCACACTCCTTGAGAGAGGATGGACTCTTCACCACTCTGGAGTTGCCCATGGTGAGAGGCGGCGGGCTGGTGTGGGTTTGCTCATAGCTCCCCAGCTCTGCCGCCATGTGTTGGAGTTTACCCCGGTGAACGAGAGGGTCGTTTCCCTGCGCCTACGGGTCGGGGATAGGTCTCTCACTGTTGTTTGTGCCTACGGGCCGAACGGCAGTGCAGAGTACCCGACCTTCTTGGAGTCTCTGGGAGGGGAGCTGGAAAGTGCTCCGACTGGGGACTCTATTGTTCTACTGGGGGACTTCAACGCCCACGTGGGCAACGACAGTGACACCTGGAGGGGCGTGATTGGGAGGAACGGCCCCCCGGATCTGAACCCGAGTGGTGTTCAATTATTGGACTTCTGTGCTAGTCACAGTTTGTCCATAACGAACACCATGTTCAAGCATAAGGGTGTCCATCAGTGCACGTGGCACCAGGACACCCTAGGCCGCAGGTCGATGATCGACTTTGTTGTCGTCTCATCTGACCTGCGGCCGTATGTCTTGGACACTCGGGTGAAGAGAGGGGCGGAGCTGTCAACTGATCACCACCTGGTGGTGAGTTGGATCCGATGGCGGGGGAGGAAGCTGGACAGACTCGGCAGGCCCAAGCGTACTGTAAGGGTCTGCTGGGAACGTCTGGCCGAGTCTCCTGTCAGAGAGATCTTTAACTCCCACCTCCGGCAGAGTTTCGACTGGATCCCGAGGGAGGTTGGAGATATTGAGTCCGAGTGGACCATGTTCTCCACCGCCATTGTTGAAGCGGCCGCTCGGAGCTGTGGCCGTAAGGTCTCCGGTGCCTGTCGAGGCGGCAATCCCCGAACCCGGTGGTGGACACCGGAAGTAAGGGATGCCGTCAAGCTGAAGAAGGAGTCCTATCAGGCCTGGTTGGCTTGTGGGACTCCTGAGGCAGCTGACGGGTACCGACAGGCCAAGCGGGCTGCAGCCCGGGTGGTTGTGGAGGCAAAAACTCGGGCCTGGGAGGAGTTCGGTGAGGCCATGGAGAAGGACTATCGGCTGGCCTCGAAGAGATTCTGGCAAACCATCCGGCGCCTCAGGAGAGGGAAACAGTGCCCTACCAACGCTGTTTACAGTAGAGGTGGGCAGCTGTTGACCTCAACTGAGGATGTCGTCGGGCGGTGGAAGGAGTACTTCGAGGATCTCCTCAATCCCGCTGACACGTCTTCCATTGAGGAAGCAGAAGATGAGGGCTCAGAGGTGGACTCGTCCATCACCCGGGCTGAAGTCACAGAGGTGGTCAAGAAACTCCTCGGTGGCAAGGCACCGGGGGTGGATGAGATCCGCCCTGAGTACCTCAAGTCTCTGGATGTTGTGGGGCTGTCTTGGTTGACACGCCTGTGCAACATCGCGTGGCGGTCGGGGACAGTGCCTCTGGGATGGCAGACCGGGGTGGTGGTCCCTCTTTTTAAGAAGGGGGACCGGAGGGTGTGTTCCAACTATAGGGGGATCACACTTCTCAGCCTCCCCGGGAAAGTCTATGCCAGGGTTCTGGAGAGGAGAATACGGCCGATAGTAGAACCTCGGATTCAGGAGGAACAGTGTGGTTTTCGTCCGGGCCGTGGAACACTGGACCAGCTCTATACCCTCTACGGGGTGTTGGAGGGTTCATGGGAGTTTGCCCAACCAATCCACATGTGTTTTGTGGATTTGGAGAAAGCATTCGACTGTGTCCCTCGCGGCATCTTGTGGAGGGTGCTTGGGGAATATGGGGTCCTGGGTCCTTTGCTAAGGGCTGTCAGGTCCCTGTACAACCGAAGCAGGAGCTTGGTCCGCATTGCCGGCAGTAAGTCAGACTTGTTCCCAGTGCATGTTGGACTCCGGCAGGGCTGCCCTTTGTCACCGGTTCTGTTCGTAATTTTTATGGACAGAATTTCTAGGCGCAGCCAGGGGCCGGAGGGTGTCAGGTTTGGGGACCACACAATTTCGTCTCTGCTCTTTGCAGATGATGTTGTCGTGTTGGCCCCTTCTAACCAGGACCTTCAGCATGCACTGGGACGGTTTGCAGCCGAGTGTGAAGCGGTGGGGATGAAAATCAGTACCTCCAAATCCGAGGCCATGGTCCTCAGTCGGAAAAGGGTGGCTTGCCCACTTCAGGTTGGTGGAGAGTGCCTGCCTCAAGTGGAGGAGTTTAAGTATCTAGGGGTCTTGTTCACGAGTGAGGGAAGGATGGAACGGGAGATTGACAGACGGATCGGTGCAGCTTCTGCAGTAATGCAGTCGATGTATCGGTCTGTCGTGGTGAAGAAAGAGCTGAGCCGCAAGGCGAAGCTCTCGATTTACCAGTCAATCTACGTTCCTACTCTCACCTATGGTCATGAGCTTTGGGTCATGACCGAAAGGACAAGATCCCGGATACAGGCGGCCGAAATGAGCTTTCTCCGCAGGGTGGCCGGGCGATCCCTTAGAGATAGGGTGAGAAGCTCGGTCACCCGGGAGGAGCTCAGAGTAGAGCCGCTGCTCCTCCACATCGAGAGGGGTCAGCTGAGGTGGCTTGGGCATCTTTTCCGGATGCCTCCGGAACGCCTTCCTGGGAAGGTGTTCCGGTCCCGTCCCACCGGGAAGAGACCCCGGGGAAGACCTAGGACACGCTGGAGGGACTATGTCTCCCGGCTGGCCTGGGAACGCCTCGGTGTCCCCCCGGAAGAGCTAGAGGAAGTGTCTGGGGAGAGGGAAGTCTGGGCATCCCTGCTTAGACTGCTGCCCACGCGACCCGGCCCCGGATAAGCGGAAGAAGATGCAAAAAAAAAAAAAAAAAAATGTCTGCAAAGGAGCAAATGGTATTGCTTGCAAATGCAACATCACTTTCAGTGAACAACTAAATCCTGTTTCAGACCAGGTTAATAAAACATCTCTTACATCTTGGTGACAAGATCCCCTGCAATATTTCCATTATGTGCAAACCTCAATATCTTTGCCTCTGTGAATCCTGGATTAAGCCTGCTGAATCCATTTCCCTAAATGAGGCATCTCCTCCAGATACACTAGTGACCATAACCCTCCTGCATCCCACAAAAGTGGTGTTGTTAACATTACAACAGCAAATTCCATATTACTCTGTGTTTTGAGGTATTAGACAGGAAATACATGAAGGCAGTGTACACAATCACTTTTCATAGCTTCTATTTACAGGCCCCTTGGACTTGCTCCAACTTTTCCCTTGGTCCTGCTGTACTTATCTATACCTACGCTTAATTCAAAAGATGTATACCACCTTACTATTTCTAACCTCTTATTTTCAGTGTAGTCTGGCCCAGTGGCATGAAGGTGAATGGCAAGGCACTAGATTAATGAAATATCATCCCTGTCTTTGCCTGGCAAGCTCCCCTCTCTCCACTGGGAGAGAGGGGAGAGAACCGTATGAGCTATACTGTTTCAGGGAGGCTTGTGGGGTGTTGGTGTCCCTTTGGTGATCTAGTGGGTGGAGTTTTTCTTGGTTTGTTGGCCCTGTCCAGGTAATCTGAATACAGGGCCACAGTGTTTCCAGGAACCTCACGTCCCTACATTTTATACTCCCAACTATTTGTGTGCCGTGAATCAATTCTATGCTGAGGCACCTTTTGAATATATAGAATGCTCACTCTAATTTATCTAGAGACTTGTTGAATCTAAGGAGGACCAGAGCCCTTCAACCTGGTGTTAGGACTACCTGGACAGAAGACTCCTAGCTGTCCCTTTTCAAAGTACACCTGGTTTTGTTGTAGATCTGTTTTCTGCATGAAGACTCCTGCGGTTACTGCCCAATGCCTACCTGGTTGTGCATCTGATCTGGATTCTAAAGACATATGCACTGCCAACATTATCTTTAACAGTATATTTGCTTTTCCATTTTCCTTCAATGAAGAATGTGTAACAGTCTATGGTACTTGTCTACAGAGCAAAAAGAGGAGCTTCTGTCTGCCTACCTCCAGGCAATGCACAAACGCTACATCCCGACCCACGCTCTTTGTTCAGCCACCTCTTGGCTGTCCCACCCTTTCAGAGCAGTTCCCGATCCACACTGTGAAAACTCTTCTCTGTCCTGGCACCTCAATGGTGGAACTATTGTAGCTTCTGTAGGAGACTAGTACAGTAGAATCTCTACCTATCTTCAAAAAATGTCTAAACACTCACCTTTTCATAGAGAACTTAATATAGTTCCACTGCCACCATGGCTGTCTGTTGTCTTTTGTCAACTTTTATATTTTATGTTTATTATTTGTGTGGTTTTTGCAGCACATACCTTTGCTGATAAATTATTGCTCTGGATAAGAGCATCTGCTAAATGACTAAAATGTAAATGTAAAAGCACAACCTGGGAAAAGTTAGTGGTCTTCCAATGAAAACCTATAAGGTTCCTCTACTTCGGGCACCTTACAAACAAAAACATGGTGGGTTTGATGTGCAAGAAAATAAGCTACATCAGTGTGCATACAAAAGATCTAATATGAAAAATGTAAAAGGTTTGCTGAATATGATGCATGATAAATCCTTAATAGTCACTTAATCCAATCAAATTCATTGTTTGGGAGGGGTTTATACAGGCGCTCATGAGAATAATGACTTCAGTGCAACAGTAGCTAGCCAGAAAAATCTTAAAATATTTGTGACACATTTGTGGTGAACTATATCAGTCTTTGAGAAACAAACATAACCTTTTCCAAGGCAAAATGTTTTATTGTGCCCGGACAACACACTCACTTTAGAAGACATAATAGGGCCGGTAACACTGAATGATGGGTTTTCTAAAACGATATGTGGCTCCTGTCACAATCTTCTGATTTTCGCCTAACGAACGATAGCCTGTAGGAACTTTTTTTTTCAGAACAGCATTTAGGGAGAGAAATTGTAATGGCTTTATTGACTCAATGTTATGAATAGAGCACAGTTCATCCAAAACAGAATTTCATTTTTCCTTCATCTTTTCTTTCACTTCTGACATGTTCAAACCTGGGTAGGAACTAAAAACCTTCAGGGAATGTGTTCTATCCAGCTCAAAGTAATAGTGAAACCATACCTTCAACATGCCTGTGAGTGGAGTTTTTTCGAAAACCAACATCCAGTAATCTCCACGCTGAGAGTCAGCGGCTACTTTTTTCCTAGGTAAGTTTCCAGTCCTCATAGGAGGCCAGAAGAGATTGGAGGTGTGGCCTCACGAGACTACTTACCAGGTAATACTGTCACAAATAGCCACGCTCATCTAGTCCTTTTGCTGTCACTGGATTCCATTTTGCAGTGGGCTTATTGCTGCTATGGCCTGTTTTTCGTGGAAAAAAGAAAGTCAGATAATTGAGTAACTGAGTGAAAGGTCTCAGTATACAATTTATTTCTTTGAGAATGTGTGACATGAAGGGTATACAAAATAACAAACGTAGAGTTATACAACACAGCCAATCAATAACCACCACTTGTTCATTGCAACTATTAGTTATGAAATCATATTTCAGAGTATCTGTTAATCCTTCGTAGCACATTTTGGCCTGTTTTTCCATCCACCAAAATGAAAGCTCTCTCTTCAAAATTGGAAGGACTATAGTTAATCGGTGCCTCTCTAGTATTGTCATTGGCATTGGACACAAAAACGCCATACTGCTTGGGCTCAAAGAAAATGTAGTCTTATAAAATAAGATTAATAATAATATTACAATTTATTAAATGCATTGTGTGTGCATGTTTTAACATGGCCAATAAGGACTTTTGATGGGAATTTCAACTTATTTTTTCTATGCCCAGAGCACAAAATGACCCCCCTACCAGAGAATGATATATTGAAAAGTCTGCTTTTAACAAGGTACATTTGTCACTGCTAGGCCCACAGAGTATTAGTTATCCTGATAACTTTAAACATGGTGTAGTTACAGCTGTAACCAGATTAGATTGTGAAGTGTTTTTTTTACAGCTACAATAAACACATAGTTCCCAAACTGCAGAGCGTTTTCAAAAAGTATGACACGTTCTCTAAATGCACATCACTACAGTAGCTCATATTTCTTTGTAGAGAGATGGCTGTGTCACCATCAATTATAACTGATATGTAGTAAGGATGAGGCAAATTGATCCACAGTAAACATTATAATAACATCCATTTTTGACATCAATAAACCGCATGCTGTGTCTTTAGAATAAATTGGATTAAGAGGGAGCCCATTCTGAAGCCTCTTGGATTGTTTAATTATCACTGCAGGGTCCGGCACAGATCTGTATTTCACTGTTACTATACAGATCCTTTGTCTTTAGAAACTAATATATGTCTTTAAATCAGAAAATAAAATACACACTAGATTCAATATTTAGTAGCACAGCCTTGTACAAAATGCACCAAAGTGCACCAGCTTGAGGGGTGCCTCCCAACTGTTGGTTTCAAATAGCATTTTTTTTAAAAACCATTCCTGGGTGCATTGCAGTGTGTTGCAGGGTTTTAAAGTTTGTGACTGCATCAATGTGATTTAGGCATCCTGGTTGTGGAATACCAACCTGGCCTATGGAGCACACTGCAAATTCGCTCAGCACTGCATGGGGTGGATGTGTAAAAGGTTGGACAAGGCTGCTTTCTCTTATGTTTCTCTATTGTCTCCTTTTGGTAGGTCAGGCACTAGGAAGCTTGATTTATGGCCAGAGAATATGCTGTCCTCCAAGCACATATATAACAGCAAATATTTCCTGTTAATCAACCAGTGTGAAAAGATGCTGAATGGCTTGGCAAAATGTGCATAGGAGGACTTCTGTTTCAAATGTTGACTGTTTTCAACCTGCTGGAGCGTTGCCTTGATGAAGCAAGGCCAAAGTAATGAATTCGTTGTCACAAATAAACAATTCCAATTAAATAAAAGCAATAAGACATCTCTGGGATTTGTGGTGTATGGCCCATATTTTACTCATTATTGCATGCTATAATATCACACCCCCCGGTCCTTATTGCTTCAATAGATAGATAGCCTATTTTGGTTTGACCACTGCTATGCAATCAAATTCAAAATAACAAGTTCTAAGTTAGCTCATCATTGAGCATGAGTCTATTGCTCTCCTGTTTCTTCCTCCCCTCTGTATTCAGTCGCACACTGTTGCCGGCTTGAGCTACTCCAGCTGCTACAGCAGCTAAAACCGTTTTTTCCCCCTCCTACTAACATTACAGCATTGTTGTATAATTGTAATTTATTTATGATAATTGGGCCATTTCTTGATAACTGCACCGTGATTTACATTTTGTGAAAACAAAAGCAGCAACAGTTTTGCTAGGATTTGACTAGTCCAAAACAAAATAGTTAAAAGTTAAAATCCCTTGACTGTCTAAGCTTACCTGCATCAGGGCGGGTTTTGGGAGGGTCTAGCATGGAATGTGTGTCTGTGGAGTGCAGGTGGTGGCTGCGGTGGTCTCGTTGCTCCCTTGGTGCTCGGGGAACAGTAGCGGAAAGTAAGAGGGGTCGCTGGTGGTGGTACTTAAGTCTGTATGTGTCTGTCATGCAATTGTCAACACAGAAATACGTTGTGAGGGAAACCCCTTGGGCTGCAGCCGACTCCGCTCCAGGAGGCTTGCTGATGGGCTTTTCTTCGCTTTCTCCTGACGAAGGGTTACTTCTCTCCATGTCCGAGCCCGACTTTGAGCTGGCCCCGGATGAGGGCCTCTGGAGAGGGCCATTGGGTTCAGACCTGTTTGGGCTGGGTGTTTGTGAGACAAGAGTGGCTCGGATGGTGGGGCGAGGGCTGGTTTGGGATGGCTCTTGGAGGATTCTGGGACGGAAGCAGTGACGGCCAATGTCTCCTTGGTGATGGGAGGCCTGCTGGATGGCTTTGGGCTGAGGCAGTGGAGGTGTTGTGGATTGATGTTGAGAGGAAGGATCTCCCAGCTCAACATAGGGAGGTTGGTGAAAGGCTAAGTGGTGAGGGGGAAAGGGTGACTCGGACAGCAGAAGCTCACTGTTGCTGGAGCGGTAAGCGCTGTCTTCTGGTTCTGAGAGATTTCCGGCTAAGTCGTCTGAGCTGTTCCACTCCGAGCTGCTTGTTTTGCCAAGGCGCCGAAGAGCAGAGCCATTGCCATGATGGCCACCTCTGTTGTTATTGGTCATCTCTGTTGATTCCATCATGTGACTGCTCTTGTTGTCTGCGGATGCCCAATCTTTCTCTGGACAAGCGCCCTTCTTGGAACTTCCAGGGCTGTATCGAAACTTTCGTCTGTAGAACATATTTTATTGTTTTAAGTGCACACAATCTAGCTGTACACAGTGACAAAAAAACAACATTTAAAATACAGTTTAACTAATACAAATATTCAAGTTTCTACCTTGAACTTGGACTATTTTTCAGGAGATGTGAAACCTGATGGTCGTAGTTCTTTTCCTGAGTTTTTATTTGATGTTTGCCTAGAAGATAATGCATTTCATAAAAATGTAATCATTTCATTTGATCATGATTCAAATGGTTAGAAAATCTATGATATAATACAAACAGACAAATAAATGCAACAATGCTGAAAAAAGAGAAACAGTAGGAATATTAAAAGGAAATAGAGTGAGCAAGAGAGATAAACAGTGAGAGAAAGAAAAAGGAATGGCCAATTTTAAGGGAGATGGTCTATTTCTCTTACAGTGCCTATGAGTAAGGAGACTAAAAGTAGTTCTATTTTCTGACGCACTGTGGCAGTACAGGGTTCATCTTCACCATCGTTGGTCCTGTGGCTGGATCGACCAAATCAGCAGACACGTCAGCACAGGAGAGGGGAGCAGCATGCACACTAAATTCCTCCACTTTAAAAATAGATGCGTTATTTTTTCTTTACTGTTGCTGACCTAGAGGCCCATGCAAGGATAAAAGGTGTTGGAGCTGGTTGAAAAAATGTGTCTTTATATTCACTGTAGAGGGAAGCATTGCTATAAGCTAACATATTCAGGCAAAAGGAAAGAACTGGCTGGACTCTGATCTTGCCTGAAACAAGCTAAGTTTTTATTAATTTTACTTTTTTACATAATTTAACATATCCTTCTAGAACACACTCTGTAAACATTAACATCAATGAATTATTAGTCCAGCTGCTGTATGAAGCAGCATTTGGGGATTGTCAGACTAATACATGTGAAGGGATTTAACAGAAGAACAGGTTAAATCAACAGGTGGGCACTACAGAGACCAACAGTCAACTACCAAACAATGTGTATGTCTGCTTATTTAAAACTAAAAGACTGATTAATGTCTAAAAATCCCTATTCTAGTCAAATTTATATACAATTATTTTATACTGTTAAATTGGAAATATTCTTCATAGAATATGATTTCCCTCAAATAAAAATGAAACACACAAAGCTAATATTTCCAACAATCCCAACAATTTACAAATCTAAAATATAGTCTGGTCTTTTCATTTTTATAGTAGCTTCTGTAAAAGTCATCAAGGCAGATGGCAAACAACTCCTAGGAAACAGTTATAGCTCATCCTTAAGCAAGCTTTAATGAGATCAACATCTTAACAAAACTACAACAAACCATTAAATCATTACACTATTGTATTTTTATAGTTTGCCTAACCTCATTTTCAGTGTTAAACATTTTAGGAAACCCACTGGAACAAACAATACATGTCCTATCCCACCGTATACTACAAATGTCTGATTATGACATTTTCAATTACAGTCCTGCTATTTACATTATTATCGGTAGGCCATTTGTTATCTCGGCTCAACGTCTAGGTTTCCACGCTGGGTTAGGGTATTATTCTATTCTTGGAAATAGTATATATTTTTTTAAATAGGGTGTGCAGATTAGAATGTAGGAGATTTGAAAGGCTTGATTTTGCATGACTCACTAGACATGTGGAATTGTGTATTCATGACAAAAAAAAAATTGAGATTTTGGGCTTCTTGCCCTCTGTTCATTTGGCAATAATCTAGCGCTATTAAATCAGGGGATCAAAATGAACGGTCCTATAATCTGCTTTTCCTTCTTTTTTAAGCCTGTGTTTCCCTGAAGCTGTTATGGGTGGGGGAAAAGTCTGGAATTTCTCTTTTTTGTTATTGTTATTTGAAACGTAAATGCATAGTCATATTATCTTAGATCACAGACCAAAATACACAATAGCTATACATGTCATATTGCTGCAAGTGTTACACTATGAAAGGTAGATGATACAATATGCTTTGTACTTAATTAGAATAGAGTTTGCCATTATAATGTT
Source organism: Esox lucius (assembly GCF_011004845.1). NCBI lineage: Eukaryota > Metazoa > Chordata > Actinopteri > Esociformes > Esocidae > Esox > Esox lucius. The sequence continues at coordinate 1,751,338 of NC_047593.1, forward strand.
ATATTTCTTAAGATTAAAACAATTCTTTGCATCTCTAAGTCATCTTGTGGATGACAGATAAAAACCCTTCATTTACCAGGTAAGCTGATTGAGAACAAATTGACATATACAGCAATGATATGACCAAGGATCAACAAGGGTAAACTTCCTTACTCAGGGAAAGAATGTTCTGTACATTTTTACTGGTCAGATGCTCTAACCGCTAGGATTCTGAATTGTTTTATTTTTGTTTAAACTACAAACAACGAATCTTCACAACATAGAACAACAACTTCTAAATACATTAAAATGCATGTTAAACTCAGGATTTCCACTTACCTTGATGCAAAGGGGAGCTTTCCACATCAGGTTTTAAATCACATCTGTTTGGGTGAAGTTGACCCCTGCTGAAAAGAATTATTTGTCATCGCAGAAAATAGAGTCATTAATTAACTGTATTGTCTGGAAACGTGATTCCTGTGAAAATAAAAAAATGTAGTATGAACAACCACTGTAATGCATGCATGCATGAGTATGAGTTGTACTAAGTACAATATTGTTGACCTATGAACATGATTAAATGCATTACAATCACTTAAGGGGATATTTTGGCAATTAGCAGATATTTCTACTTTGCACTTTCACATCACCAATTGCATTACTATTGCAATGGATCCAGATTCCATTTTAAAATTCATTAAACACCATTCACAAACAAATGTGACTTTAAGTAGGAAATGCCAAAATCTCACACTATACTGTTATCACAAGACTTGAATCTACAGAAGACAAAGACCACAACATCAAACAATAATTTATGCTTCTAGGCTTTAGTTCAGCAAGCTAGCACAGTCTGCCACACCCACCTCTGAGATGAGACTTCTGAAGTCAAACGTTGCTCCTTGCCGGCAATGCTGTCCACCCCCGGCGAGTCAGGGTTGGTAGAGCCACTGCTCAGCCGGTCGCTGCTCTCGTAGCCTGACTCGGTTCTCTGGATGGTCCAGGTTTCACTACGCAACAAGGCTTTTGGCCCAGCCTTGGCCCTCCCCACACTGCTGCCGGTGTTCCCAACCCCTCCACCTCCCTTGTCGCCATGCCCACTGGCCCTGCCTTCTGATTCAAGAGAGCTATGGCTCTCAGTCTCATGACGCTGCTCATCCTCATAAATTGTCATCAAGCATTTCTGCTGTTTGCGCTCTTCCCTCATTCTGAGACGCTCTCGTTCCCACTCTTTATCCCTTTCCTGCTCTTTTTCGCGCTCCCGGTTATCCCGTTCACCACCATGCAGCCTTCCCTGACAGGAAGGTTTAACGCGCCATGGGCTACAGCCACGTCCATGCTGCTGCTGTTGTTGTTGCCGGCGTTCAAGGTCATTTAAGACGCTGTCCACATTCAGAACTTCACGGATTGGCCTCCATGACGGCTTGGCTTTGTTGCGGCCCGATCCGTTACCCCACGCTTCCTGGCTGCTGTCCTGTTCATGCCGACCAGGGGAGATTTCGTTTCTCCAACTGTGTCCGTCAGGGGCACCGGACTGAGAGCGTGTGTCCTGGGAAACTTTGCTCTGGTGATAGGATGAAAACTTGTCAGCTCGGGCACTGCTGCCACCTCTAAACCTCTGGTCGCTGTGCTGTTTTAGCCCACCCTCTGGAGGAGATCTTGCATAGGCCATATCTAAACAGGAAGAGAACAACCATTTTATATCAAATGTCTTTTGGGGTAACAATACACAATTTAGCAGAGGTTATAACAACATCTGTGTATAATATATATTGTATATACAATGCCTTGCAAATGTTATCAGACCAATTCTCAAATTATACAGAACTGCAAATGGTATATTGAAATTTCATTATGTTTGAAACAAAAAATTATGTTTCAAACAAAAAATATAAATATGTTGCTTGCCTAAATATAAAACACTTGTGCTGTGAAAGCGCAGGCATTGAAGGAATAAGAAAGATACTGAAATATTCTTTGGAAGCTTCCTGCTTTGGAAGTTAACTCAGATGACAGAAAGTTCCAGAACAAGGAGAAGTATACAAAATAGTACTTCTGCATGCTGTTAAATTTTATCTGCAAAACTGAATTTTCCAATGTAATGGCACTCTGCAATATTTAGTTTATTTTTCAAGATCTTTGAGAGTCTTACATTTGCACTTGTGGACTACCTTAAAAAAGGGGGCTCATCTGACCACAACACACAATTCCAATTATAATTCCAATAATGCTTTGCAAAGTTCAGGTGCTGCAATTTGTGGTTTGGGCTGAGTAAGACCTTCTTTCATTCAACCCTTCCAAAGAAAGGTTGTTGACATGGAGGTGGTGTCTAACAGCTGATTTTGACTTGATAACCCAACATTCCACTCGGCAGTCTTGCAGTTCTGAAACTTCCATCCTTGGCACCTTCTTCGTCTCCCTCAATACGCAGGTGTCATTTACTTGACAAATTTACAAATGTTCCAGACTTCTGAAACCCTGACTGTGCTTAGGAGTATTCAACTGTAAGTATTTTATATATTCTTTACCTGATCTGTTTCGGTGAACAACCATCTGTATGTTTTGCAGCTGACAGCTCTTTGGTTTTACCCATCATGATGTAAAGTATGGCACAGGGATTTTACGTGCATGTGACAGGAAAAGGTGAAAGGCATCAGACCAACTGAAAAGCACAACATTTCCCAGTAGACTCTACTTTAAATATTCTTTAGGGGTACTAATACTTTTGAAACCTTTTTGCAGGAAAAATCTTGTGTTTGAATGAAAGTACAAGCCCATGTTTGTTTGCAGCCAAATTATTACAAATTGTTTGTGTTGTGTTGTTTTTTGTAGTCCCATTTGCGAAATGTTCCAAAACATCCTGAGTAAACTGTATATACTGTATATGCAATATATAAATATATACACACACAAATATTTAGTGTACTCTTTAGGAGTACAATACTGATAATACACTCAGAAATGTCTAAGTATTATAAAAATTTACAGGGAAAATGCAACTTAAATCGTATGAAATGTAGCCATTGCTTTTCAGGGAATCTCTCGAAGCAAAATATAACATGTACCCTGTAAAAAGATTCCCTAAGAGTAAATGAACATGCATTGTACCTTTGTGTGGGTCTGGTTTTCGATGCCCCCTTTCAGCCTCCTTCTTTAGTCCTTCAACAACCCTCTGGGAAGTCTCCTTAGAAGGATCACGGAATTTGTTGGGACTTCCAGATGGACCTTTTGCTGAGAATAATTCAGGATTGCAAAAACAAATAAGATACAATAAATGCCATGCAATGTGATTTCATTAATTTGGCAATTTATTTACAGTGCAAATTCATATGTATTTGGAAAGTGGCAAGATGTTTTGGCTCTATACACAGTACACTTGATTTTAGTTGGGTGAAACAACATTGGATTTGAACTGGATTTGACAGGAAGCAGACTGACAGCTTTCGTTTGAGAGTATTTACATCCATCAACCATATTTTATTTTTTTATACAGAGCCCCCACCACTCATTTACATTTCTTTGTTGCAACCAACTCCAAATTAAATTTAAAGTCAAGCATTGTGGATGCACTAATGATGCAAAAAAGATACTTGCCTTAGCAAAAGACAACTGTGAAGACAATTGCCCAAATACTTTGCATACTCTTAAATGGGAAGGCTATGCACAGTACCATTTGTACCATTTAAAACCCAAAATGATGGAATACAGAGCCAAAACATCAAAGTTGTCCATTTTTTAAAATGTATTTATACAGAGTCAGACTTAGACCTAGGTCTCTTTTACCGCTGAGCTCTGTATTACAGCAAATAAAAACATTTACAAATAAATAACACATAACTAAGGTATTAAAACACATTTATGAAAAATATTTACAATGAATAACAAAAGGGTAACCAAAACATCTAACTTGAGCATATTCTGCAAAACATTCCATGAGGAAGGGTACAGTAGACAAAAAACAGTCTTCCCTAACTCTGAATGAACCCATGGTATCTCTACGACTAACCAGTCTTGAGAGTGTGTTTGATAAAGCTGTTTTTATATTATTATTTTGGCGTTAAGATAGTTTGGATGTTCTTTCATTAAAACATATATACAAAGATCAACCAACATCTGACCCTTCTGGAAGCCTGAGGGTCCAAGCCATCTGATGTGTATAAAAGATAGTGATATGTGTGATAGTTCATACCTGTAACAAAACACAAAGAAGCATGATGAACCGCATCTAGAGGTTTTCTTGCTGAGGCTAAAACATGCATATTTAAATTATTACCATAATTCAAGACTGACATGAAAGTGAGTTGTACATTTTCCAATCTATGCTGATAATACAGACATGATTTTTTTCCAAAAAATAAACCAATTCTAATTCATAGCTTCTTCACCAATGTGTGTTTTGAAAGAGAGATTTTCATCCAACCAAATTCAGTTATTTGTAGGAGGATCTGTCAATTGTTAAAATCAACTAAATACTTATTTTGGGAATTTGAGAATAGTATATACTTTGTTTTACTTACATTTAGCGCCAGCTTTAGCTCTATAATAAACTGTAAATGCAAACGCTCGAGCAATAAACAGGGTAGCAGCGTACAGAATAAAAGTAAAAATTTGAGTTTCTCACAGTCACAGATAAAATGTATATACAAAAAAACTAAACAAAGGACCGAAAATATAACCCCTGGGGAGCTCCTTTGTGAAGTACTACATATTATATTCAACACCTTCCATAACAATGTCCTGGGTTCATAATCTGGTGACCACAACCAAGCCCAACAAGGTATTTTCTTTTTTATCAAAATGGAACTAACAGAGTTGCCATAAAGAAGCCTTTACTGCGCCAATGCTTCAAAAAAGTCTGGTTACAATATGCCCGACAACACCTTGACATGACTCACAGCCTCTGGCACACTGTAATTTGGAGTGACAAGACCAAAATAGAGCTTTATGGTCACAACCATAAGTGCTATGTTTGGAGAGGGGTCAACAAGGCCTATAGTGTACAGAATATCATCCCCACTGTGAAGCATGGTGGTGGCACATTGATGTTTTGTGGGTGTGTGAGCTCTAAAGGCCTGGGGAATCTTGTGAAAATTGATGGCAAGATGAATGCAGCATGTTATCAGAAAATACTGGCAGACAATTAGTATTCTTCTGTACGAAAGCTGCGTATGGGATGCTCTTAGACTGTTCAACATGACAATGACCCTAAGCACAAGACCAAGTTGACCCTCCAGTGGTTACAGCACAAAAAGTTGAAGGTCCTGGAATGGCCATCACAGTCTACTGACCTTAATATCATCAACTACCAAAGACTTTGGATGACCTGGAGGCATTTTGCCAAGACGAATGGGCAGTTATACCACCTGCAAGAATTTGGGGCTTCAAAGACAACTATTACAAAAGACTGCACGCTGTCAGTATTTTTCTTTGTTGCCATGTTTTGTTTTATGATTCTGCCATTCTGTAATGACCTACAGTTGAATGTGAATTCCATAAGAAATAAAATAAATGGGTTTTGCCTGCTCACTCATGTTTACTTTACAAATGGTACATATTTACCAATTATCCAAGGGTATGCAAACATTTGAACACAACTGTAGATTATTTTCTTACTAGCAAACATACGTTTGAACCCACTCTCCCGTCAACACACCTATACATGTAGAAGTAAATTCACACAATGTTTACAGCACAATGTTTATGCATAGGCAATGTTTGGCTCTCTCAAATGTGAAAAAGTTCAGGGTGGGAGGTGCAAATCATTGGTTTCCATTAGACCACAGGTGTCAAACCGGTTCCACGGAGGGCCGAGTGTCTGCAGGTTTTCGCTCTCACCTTGTACCTGATTGATTAATTAGTTCACTAATTGGTTAATTTCTACCCCCACCTGGTTGTTCAGGTCTGACCTGGGAACCAATTTAAAGGAAAACCCAAAGACCTGCAGACACATGGCCCTCCGTGGAACCGGTTTGACACCCCTGCATTAGACCATTAGAAATTACTGTTAAAAATGTTTTGTTAATATAAAGGCTATAAAAATATTTTGAAGTGAGTAAGTAAAGAACATCAGAACTGCATTTATAATCTCACTGTATGAAGAGAACACTTGGAAAAAAATATAAAAATTTCCAAAGCTAGAAAAGCAAGCATTGTTACAATTCCTTGTGTTGTTGATCAATAACATCATTTTGGTATGATTTCACTTGAACAATTCTTTCTCAGGTCTGAAGAGATATACACTCACCTAAAGGATTATTAGGAACACCTGTTCAATTTCTCATTAATGCAATTATCTAATCAACCGATCACATGGCAGTTGCTTCAATGCATTTAGGGGTGTGGTCCTGGTCAAGACAATCTCCTGAACTCCAAACTGAATGTCAGAATGGGAAAGAAAGGTGATTTAAGCAATTTTGAGCGTGGCATGGTTGTTGGTGCCAGATGGGCCGGTCTGAGTATTTCAAAAAATTTTCAGGATTTTCACGCACAACCATTTCTAGGGTTTACAAAGAATGGTGTGAAAAGGGAAAAACATCCAGTATGCGGCAGTCCTGTGGGCGAAAATGCCTTGTTGATGCTAGAAGTCAGAGGAGAATGGGCCGACTGATTCAAGCTGATAGAAGAGCAACTTTGACTGAAATAACCACTCGTTACAACCGAGGTATGCAGCAAAGCATTTGTGAAGCCACAACACGCACAACCTTGAGGCAGCTACAACCGCAGAAGACCCCACCGGGTACCACTCATCTACACTACAAATAGGAAAAAGAGGCTACAATTTGCACGAGCTCACCAAAATTGGACAGTTGAAGACTGGAAGAATGTTGCCTGGTCTGATTGAGTCTCGATTTCTGTTGAGACATTCAGATGGTAGAGTCAGAATTTGTCGTAAACAGAATGAGAACATGGATCCATCATGCCTTGTTACCACTGTGCAGGCAGGTGGTGGTGGTGTAATGGTGTGGGGGATGTTTTCTTGGCACACTTTAGGCCCCTTAGTGCCAATTAGCCATTGTTTAAATGCCACGGCCTACCTGAGCATTGTTTCTGACCATGTCCATCCCTTTATGACCACCATGTACCCATCCTCTGATGGCTACTTCCAGCAAGATAATGCACCATGTCACAAAGCTCGAATCATTTCAAATTGGTTTCTTGAACATGACAATGAGTTCACTGTACTGAAATGGCCCCCACAGTCACCAGATCTCAACCCAATAGAGCATCTTTGGGATGTGGTGGAACGGGAGCTTCGTGCCCTGGATGTGTATCCCACAAATCTCCGTCAACTGCAAGATGCTATCCTATCAATATCGGCCAACATTTCTAAAGAATGCTTTCAGCACCTTGTTGAATCAATGCCACGTAGAATTAAGGCAGTTTTGAAGGCGAAAGGGGGTCAAACAAAGTATTAGTATGGTGTTCCTAATAATCCTTTAGGTGAGTGTATGAATCCATTTACATTTTTGCCATACAACCCTGACATATTAATTAAACTTGGGTTATGTTCTGCAGGGCACCTTAAAGTGTAATGTTTTAGATTCACTTTAGGTTGGTGAATCCAGACTAGAGGCAGGTAAACAAAGTGGATTTATTTCATGAAGAATTATGCATTTTCAGGAGAAACAAGTTGGGTTAGCTCTTTAGACAGCTCTGGTCAAAATCAAACACTGCTTGAAATGTTTTCAAATGGAAAATAAAAATGAGTGTTCTCATTGGACATGTTTTATTATGCTTCAAAACATTCTCTCCAGTTCTGTGCCTACTGGCCTCAATCCGCATCTTACCTCTGATGTAGCCTGAGGTGGAGGACAGAGGTAGCGTTTGCTTATATAGCCCCTGGTTGGAGCGGAATGGACCTGCATTTTCTCGGACAGCATCCAGTTTCTTTATCCCTGCTGTGGAAGAAGAACATCAGACTGGCATTCAATGAGATAAGGTTAGAGCTAATGGCCACGTTCTGGACTGATGACATCATCGATGCCTGCCAGATCATAGGGGTTTACCAACTTGGTTACATGATGTAGAACTCTGATGCCCAGCTGTGTAGTCAATTATGTGGAATGCTGATGCAAATGAACACCTGTAATGTAGCACATCCTATGTATATTAAGGTATTTATTTCAAACTTACAAAACCTCAGCTTATTTTAGTTACTAAAAGACTTCCGACTTAATAACTAATACCCACTAGTTGGCCACCTCTGCTGTAAGGCAAAAATCTCCTGTTGCTAAAGTGTTCTGCCTCACTAAAACAGCAACTTGACAAGTCTGGTATTAGTTTAGTCCATTTGTAGTAGCACCTTTGCTAGCAAGACCATGTTAAGTTCCAAATCTCCAGCCTCCTATCTTGTGTTTTCCCTGAACAAAATTAAAAGGCAAAGATTACTGCAAGGAAAGCAATGAGTGGAAACTGACTTTAACCTGGGAATCTCAGACCCATGGTCCTGGAAACACATCAGACAGAAATATTATTTCTAGTGGCACCCAGACTGAAATTTGATTACTATTATAATAAAAATAATTGTAGGTAGTAAAATCGACCCACTAGGTAAATGTTGCACAATTCTTGACTATTCTGCTGGATTCTGTGAGCATACTGTTTTATTGAGTATGCTCATAGAATCCAGCAGGATAGTCAAGAATTGTGCACAGTTCTATTGTTAGAGAATACCGGGTATTCAATTAATTCTGAATTTGGTAGTCTTGTGTGGCTATATATAGGGACAACACAAGTGAAGAGTATGCCAGTTAACCAGGCTTCAATTAGATAATGGAAAGCAAGGGCAAAATAAAGTACTATTATCTGTCAGCACAGAGATTAGTAGTCCACCATTTGAGTGCACCCGCTGTCTTTGTTTACTTGAATTCATTCGTTAAATATGGCATAGTACATTACATCTTAGTAGTCTGTAGAAATAAATTAGTTAAAGTTGTCAATTCATTAATCCAGACCAGACAAATCTCTAGGCTATTCTCAACACTTTCAATCTAAAAAAAAAAAAAAAAAAATAGCTGTAAACAGCATTGATTATCCATCCTTTGTTCCAAACATCCATCTAAGTCATTTTATCAACCAGTAACTTCAAACAATAATGAAACAAAGCAATTATTTACGCTTACCCACATGATAGTATGTATCAAATCCCATTTCAAAAGAGGTGTCTAGATGTGACACCCAGGCTAAACGGTCCATTTGAATATGCAGGGCACAGATTCTAAAAGCTAGCGTATATTAGAAAGGGAATGAAAGTCGGATGGGAGATCACGGGATCGAGTGAAAGCTACCAAGCGTACTTGGCCCACGGGGCAGGGATAGCAGGGATTAGGTAGGGAGGCAGACGTGGGCGGTAATCTGCATGCCACAGAGGCATCGTCCTCATATCAAGTTCAACACTGCACATTACAAGGGTAGACTATCCCAATCCCCTCTGCCTGGAGTGAGCGGTTTGAAAAACACTGAAATCAACATGCCAGGCTCCATCATGTTTGTTATTTTTCAGCTAGTTTAAGACTCTTTAATATGCATGAAGTTGAATCATATAAAGTACAATTCACTTTCCACAGATACAAAATTTGAGGATAAATCTATTGTTCTGTGGTTGTAGTTTTTTAAGATTTACCTGGCACTTCTCCGTTGATCTGGGCCTTGAACCGGGAACACAAGGTTGTTTGTCTGGGCGCATCTTCGCTGGTGACTGGGGTCCCCTCCATGTTAGTGTAAAACAGAAGCAGTGGCTGGAAATGTCCCCGGATGCATTTAGAAGCAACATCTTTCCATTTGGATCCAATCTTAGAAGAACATAAACAGAATCTCAAAATGAAAGTAACTGGTCATTGTTTTGTAAAAAAATTTTGTTATATAAAAAAGAAGCTTCTCTATGTACGAATGGTGTAGGAATACCTCAAAAACAGAATGGTGGGGGATGTATAATAAATGTATAGACTGCTAAGTGGCATCATCTTCTATTTAAAAAATTTAGCACTTTTATTTGAAAAATCTAGAACTTTTTGCCAGACCAGGTAAGCGGAGCCAGCCAAGAAGAGCATGAACAGCACTGCAAGGCTGTAGCAGATGAGCCGATCAACCGACTGACCGACCTTGTTAAATAGCGTGGTTAATTGCATTGTTTAAAAAATATGTTTTTATTTTAAATAACACAAAACAACTAAATGGTGGTAGGTAATACATCTGATTGTATATACTGCTTTAGTAAAAATGAGTTGTTGTTTTTTTTGCCCCCCCCGGATACACAAAAACGTTGCTGGCTATAACCAGTATCTTCATTATAGTAAGCCTAAAATAAAACTGCTTACGGTTATATTGCGACTGTTTCTAGTAGATTTTCGAAGTACACATCCGTGCATGCTTTTTGGGTCACGATAGAGTATGGCTAGGAATTGCTAAATTCTTATGACTATTCCTAGGAAATTAGTAGATACTAGTAAGCAGAGTTGTGCAGTAACAAATTACAAGTAATCCGTTACATTACCAACAATGTAAATATCCGATTAACAAATATTGTAATTGGATTACAGATACTTTTGAAAAGATTAATGATTACTTTTGTATTACTTCAATTGAAAAATAATAGGTGCGTGAAATAATTATGACACGTTGTATGTCATGAAAATATAGTTATTTAAACAAAAATATGAATTGCGCACCTCAGTTGTGTGTGTGATCATCATGTGCGCAATGGTGGACACGCATAACCAGTTTAGTAACGGAGGAAGCACTAGTTTATATTATTCCGGTTTTGGTTGGTTGGATGGCTGGTAAAAACAGAATATATCTTCGATAATATTAGCCGAGTCATATAAAACGTTATTTAGTTATATACTCAACGCATAATTCTCAGAACAATGATAGGCAATAGGCCAAGTTTCAAGGTTTATTTGTCAAATGCACCGAACAACACAGCCAGGACAAGTTGCACCGAAGATATTTTACAAAATTGTGTTCATTGGTTGTCATTGGCTGCTGACGTCATTTACTTTGAGCTAAGAGTGCAGGTTTCACAGTTTATTTCTTTCATTTGCGTTTTTAAAATCCATCACTGGTGGCCATAATAACTGCAGGTAACGTTCGCGCAGGTAAATCTTTCTATGTGGGTTTTCACGATTGCAAACGTGCATTTGCGTGCGGGGGGTTACTGCAACATTCTGACAATGTTGGTTGTGGAGCAAATCATCAGACTACTGAGCATATTTAGTTTAAGCGCGAAAAGCTACGGATATCTTAATTTTTATATACAACAATGTCAATTCACTTGACATAATTGCCATTTATTTTTCAGCAATGTTTTTGAAGCAATTAAAAACATGAATAAAAATAATAACAGAACAGGATTTTGGGTTATGTTCAGATAAAAAGTCAGATTCTGGAAGATCAAGGTTTATTGGATTAATTGGAATGACTGAATATCTGACAGACCTTTAGCTTGTAATGTAAAGATGTAGCCCAGTCATCTAGAAGTAAAAAGCAATGGTTTAGAAACCCATTTCCAAAGACACTGTAGCCTACACAACCCATAAGGTAAAATGCCAATTCTGTTTTTGAACAGCTATGTAAACACTGATTGATCCTGCAAAAGGTGTTCGGTTGGTTATAGGCTATTCCTATTCCTATTTTTATTTTCATTCATTCATTCATCATCTTCCACTTTATCCGGGGCCGGGTTGCGGGGGCAGCAGTCTAAGCAGGGATGCTTATGGATGCCCAGACTTCATTTTCAATGCCTCTTAATATGAAAGTAATCTAAAAGTAATCAGATTTTGATTACATGAGTTTGTGTAATCAAATAGTTATGTTACTGATTACAAATGTGGACAGGTAACTTGTAACTGCAATGGATTACATTTAAAAAGTAGCCTACCGAACCCTGCTAGTAAGCCTATTACTGGCAAATAAGCTGTTAAAACGGCCAGTGGCAAAAGCCATAGTTCATAGACGCTATTTGTGGTGGAGGTAAACTTAATAAGAAATGTTAATCAGTTTAACACAATGCAGAATGGTGTCTAGCGACTAGTAAAACATGTAGTGCAGTGGTGTAGTGGTTAGAGACTGTCTCTCATTTGGGGAGTTCAAATCCTTTAAGGATGACAATATTTATACATTTTAATTGTGGGCCGCAATAAAACTGTTTGCGTTTTTGTTGTAGCTGGCTACAACATTCAGTAGCTAAGTTATAGTAAGCCTCAACTAAAACTGTTTACAGTTATACAGTATTGCAACTCTTTCTGGTGGATTCCACGATTTTCTCGTCTTTTCACTTGATGAAAAAGTTAGTTATGGTCACCTTTATTGATATTTATTGTATCAATGTCATTCACGAATGAAAAAAATGAATATTTTCGTGCCATGAAATAAAATAGCTTTGGCAGGGAAAAGGTCATCTTCTGTCTCGCTAGAAAATTCTCAGTGGTTAATGGTGTCTAGCCACTGGCTAAACAAGCAGCACTGTGGCATAGTGGACAGTGCTTCTCATGTGGGAGACCTGAGTTCGAATCCAGTGAGGGCAAAACATTTTATACATTTTTATTGCGGGCCGGCTGAACTAGGCCTGCCTGGTTCCTTTTCTGTTTTTTCTCCATGAGCTAAAGGTTTTTAGTGTTGTTTATTTCTCACCAATGTATGGTGTAGCCAGAAATATGAGTAGAAGCATTGCATTTATGACTCTGGTAAAAAGCCTTGAGAACAAATTAATTTGAACACTAACCTCTTTCACTGTGGCGTCATCAAAAAAGATCCATTTCGAGGACTTGGTGTGATAAGCAAACGCAGAGTAGTGTTTGCTGGAGAAACAGATCATTCCCACAAGCTTTAACTCGCTCCGTTTGGCGTTCCCATCGGTTACTCGATTGAACAACTGAAACATTACACAAATGAAAGATTGCATGAATGATACGACATACATGAAAGATGACATACATCAACAATGACATAAACAAATTATGACATGCATGAAAATACAAAGGGTTGGAATTTTCAATCAACTAGATTAATCCTCAAACAACCCCAATACAACCATCAGGCGGACTACATTGCGGATGCCTGCCAAATCTCACAAAACGTCTGCTAACTACACCATATGCTAATACTTTGTTTTCTGTGCATACATGTGACAGGACCTCGATCTGAACAATTATTTAACGATCAATCTGTCACCCTTTTCATCAAGTCAGATGGTTGAGAACCATGTTCATGATTTGTTGTTGTGTAATTAAAATTTATGGATAAGGCTTAAATACAATATCAAATCTTGCTATGTCACATGATTATGTAAAACACAGAGCCCTGGCACAGCATTCTGATTAAATCAGCCAGGAACACGAACACACTGTGGAAAGTGGAAAACTGTGGAGCCATGTTGCCTGTGTGTGACATACTTCACATTAGAAAAGTGTTTGGTGATATTTCTGATGTTTTTTAAACACACATTGCTACATACTACTTATATTTTATACCTATGTGAAGAGTTATCAAATTCAAGGCTGAACAAATAAAGTCACACGTTGTAGTTACATAGGGAGGTAAGGTGGAATTATGGTGTAGGCACAAAATGTTAAATATTATTTACAGTTAACAGCACATTTATAGGACCTGCAGTACCTAACGTCGCTCATATAAATACAGTATGTAATAACATAATATCTGTAGTAAAAACATTGTAGTTATGTGGTTTGCATTTTAGATGTTTTGTTGATTAGATAACACATTACTCCCTAATTATGCATATCTTTCAAAAGCTCCATATTCCTGAGTCTGCACTAAACTTCCAGGACCTCAAAGCAATGGAAACAAATTTGATTTGTATATTTATATTGGACCCTGCATTTTACATATTTAATAAAACAGTAATTTCTTCAACACCTTGACCTGGATTACTGAATCCTGTTCAAACTATGCTACTGAAGCCACTTTCGGTGTGTTAGACCACCAATGTTAACATAATAAATTGCTCTCTGGTTGTGTAGCAAACCGATTAAAAGTGTGAGTAATAAATTATCTACTAAAAATCTATCCATTATTTGAAAATTATATTGAATTTCTCCTTCCATCACCTTCCTGAAGACAAATAAAAAAGTGAAACACTCATGTCGACACTTTAAAACTGGATTTAAAACCCATCATAGTACTTGGTTATGTAGTAGTAAATTACATTTTAATGGTGTCACACCAAGGCTGACACTAGTAAGTGTGGCTTTCAGCACCATCAATCACAACATTCTTTTAGAGAGATTGGAACCCCAAATTTGTCTACACGAACAAGTTCATGCCTTTTTTAAAACATGTCTTTCAGAAATGTATTAGTTTATCTCTGTGGATGCTGTGTCTTCCAACAATGTAAAGTTACATTTTGTTGTTCCCAATTCCTCTATGTCTTTTCAGGCCACCATTGTTTTCACTACATTATGTTAACATTTGTTTATGTAATTTGGAAATAAAATCTCAACTAAACTGCTGCTAATAAGGCCGCTAAAAAACAGCTTTATATCTCAATGAAACAAAACCCTGGCTAACCTGGGAGCCTGTGTTCAAGAAATAAGTGCATTAAATTGGTTATACCTTTTAGAACAGAAAAAACAGAGATGCTACTTCTTGTTGCTGATTTTAGATCTAACAATCCATGTCAACAGTTGAACAGTTAACTTAAACTGTGAAGAACCTCAGCTTTACTACTTTAATCAATTAGTGTTAAATGCGACTGCTAGAATACAAAAAAGCTTTTCCACATTACTCCAGTATTAACCTCTTTACACTGGCTTCCTGTATATGACTGGCACCTACTGTACATACAGTGGGTATAGAAAGTCACCATCTCCTCCCAAAATGTTCACCTTTTGCTGCCTTACAGCTGATTTGAAAACACATTAAATCAGACTTTTTCCGGCTTTATTTACACACAATAACCCACAATATCCATGTGAAAAAATAATCTGAAAATGTATTACAATCAAAACAGTAAAATACCCTATTTGGATGAACACGCCCCTTAGCACTGCAATTGCAAACGTGCTGAGGTACGACCAAGCATCTTCCAGATCACAAATCAAGCTAATTGTCTTTCATCTGTGATCAAATGTAGTGATTCTGATTATTTTAGAATAGAATCAGTTGGTCAAAAAGGACTTCATGGTTAGTTAGTGCATTTGATAGCAAAGAATCCACTATGGGCTGAAAGTTACTTTCAAAAGGTCTACAAGATGACGTTGTGGAAACGCACAAGTCAGGGGATGGATACAAATAATTAAAAGGCTTTGTCCATCCCTTGGATCACAGTAAGATAATTTTTAAGAAGTGGAAGCATCACCTAGATCAATTTGCATAGATCATGCAGTCCCTCCAAACTGCATCAGTGGGCAAGGAGGAGACTGATTAGAGTGGTACAAAGTACCGTGAAGCCAATGGCAACTTTGAAGGATCTTCAAGCCTTTATGACACAGACTGGCCATCGTGTGCATGTGACCACTGGAAATGTCCCCGGATGCATTTAGAAGCAACATCTTTCCATTTGGATCCAATCTTAGAAGAACATAAACAGAATCTCAAAATAAAATAACTGTTCAGTGTTTCGTATAAAATATTTGTTAGGTATATTAAAAAGAAGCTTTGCTATGTATGAATGGTGTGGGCATACCTCAAGAATTGAATGGTGGGGGGCGTATACTGGATGTTTGAATGATTTAGTGTAGTCTGGCCTAGGAGAGAGAAGGTAAAAGGCAATGCTCTGGATTGACAAACGACCCTAGCTGTGTCTGTCGGGTAGGTTCCCCTAACTCTGGGATACACTGCCACCAACCTTATTATAGGGGCTGAGTAACTGGCCTGCTCATGCTCCTCCTTGCTGTCCCGGGGGAGGTGCATCGCGTCATGCAAGCCTCTGACTTGAGTGGGTTGAGTCACCTGACATGATCTTTCAGTCCAGTCCCCCTCCTCCTGTCTTTGGCATGTGTGGTGGGAGATTTCTTCTTCTTTCCCTTTTCACTTCAAGAGAGGCCTGTGTATATTGTACCATGCTTTAGGACTGCGATTTCTAGCGCTACTTCCCCACTGTCCACTGCTTGTGTTTATGCTTCATGTCTCCAGGCTGTCTCTGTCAAAGTCTAGCTGATCGTGTTGCTGATCACGTTTCTGCTTCATGTCTCCTGGCTGTCCCTGTCAAAGTCTAGCTGATCATGTTGCTGATCAGGTTTCTGCTTCATGTCTCCTGGCTGTCCCTGTCAAAGTCTAGCTGATCGTGTTGCTGATCAGATTTCTGCTTCATATCTCCTGGCTGTCCCTGTCCACAGTTCACCTGGTCGAGTTGTCATTTATTACCTGAACATTAAACATTTGCCCATTAAAAGCCAACTTGCATTTACATTTACTTTGGATTAGCAAACTTTTTGCACACACTGTCACTATCCACTTGTCAATAAAAAAGCAAGTTTACATTTATATCCTGAGGAATATGACCCAATGATAATCACAATGCTCGAAATACTCGTAATGAATTATCTGGCCTGAACAATGTACTCTTGTACTCTCCACCCGCCAATGCCAGGACAAGACAGGCCACCTCCTTGGTGTCTAGCTCCTCTCTAGGTATCTTCCTAGGTTCCTTTTCGAGGAGTATTTAATACCCACTGTACTTTAACTCCTGCGTAGCTTGCTCTTCTGAGTATCTGCTGATGTAAATCAGGATTTATGAAATACATCTTATTGATAAGTAATATGCATTCTAGTAGTGGTGACCAATTAGAATGAGGTATTACAGATTCAAACATTATATACTGAAGATGTGCCTCTGAGAAATGTCTTTGAGAGATAGGTGTCCACCACAATGTTTAGTACTTGGTTAGGCTAGGATATCCTTTAACATACAGTTAGCACCCTAACTGAATCATTTTTGCCAATATCACTGTTTGGCCATTCCTTGTTCTGAACAGGTCACTCTAATACAAATGGGTTCAGATCTTTGTTGGACAGGGTCTCAATTTTTTTATTTGTATTTATTCATATTGGGTCAGGTGGGAGAGACATTGGTTCAAAAGTATAATAGTCAGTCACTCAAAAGAGGTATTAATCAGTATCTCTGCCATTAATAAAATAACAGGTAAGGTGCAAATGGACTACCACCAATCATAAAAAAAACTAATTATTTCTCTTAAGGTCGAAGGTTTTCATAAAATTCTTGGAAAGAGATCTAAGATGTCTTAATACCATGACATCTAGTCAAATTATAGCTAAACTCGAAATATAATAACTTGCAGTGTTTTCATTAAAAAGCATGAATATATTACTGAAAAAAAAAAGATTAATCTGTAATATTAAGGCTCATCAACCCAACAAGAAAAACAAACAAGTAAAAACATGATGTAAACACTGTGACTTGACTTTCATTGGATGTCTTGAAATCTTACCCCCGAGAGGTTGAGCTGTGGACCCAGTGACCTCACCACATCTTCTGTGAGGTCAGACTGCTCTGCGTCCCACACAAATCCAATGGTGACAATCTCTGGGCAGTTCATGAGAACGCGACGGATCTTGATGCTCTGGCCACAATTGCTCTACAAAGAAGATGACAAACTATCATCCACAAGAGATAATCAAAGACAGAAAGCTATATGAGGACTTTATTTTCAAAATCCTATATCTATATTCTTTTTATTTATTAAAGAACTTTCAAATTAGATATTTACTTACACAGCCCTGGCTGATAGGATGGTCTAGAGCAGTGTTTCCCAATCCTGGTCCTCCGGACCCAAAGGGGTGCACTTTTTTGTTTTTGCCCTAGCACTCACACACCTGATTCAAATTAAAGACATGATGATAGGTTGATTACATCAACCAAGTGTGTAAGTGGTAGGGCACCATTTGAACCAGGTGTGTGCGTGCTAGGGCAAAACCAAAAAAATTCACCCCTTTGGGTCCTGAGGACCAGGATTGGGAAACACTGGTCTAGAGCATGGTTCCGGAAAAAAAATTCCCCACAGAAATGTCTCACATTTGAAAAATGTTATGCCTTTTATTAGAGAGCTTTACTTTGATGTTGTTGTGATTTTATGACCTAGGAAAAAAATTTCCATCCCAAAGTCAGAATCAGCTTTATTGCTAAATTGTGTACTTTTACACATACTCTGAATTTAACTTGGAGTAATGTACAAAACAATGAATGAATGCATAATATACATTCTAATATACAGAATACATAAAATATACACAACGTTGACAATATTATATAATGTGTAGTGAGCACATAAGATAGTGGAGGATATAAAGGAGCATATATAGAACACAATATATACAGTATCTCACAAAAGTGAGTACACCCCTCACATTTTTGCAAATATTTGATTATATCTTGTCAAGTGACAACACTGAAGAAAAACTTTGCTACAATGTAAAGTAGTGAGTGTACAGCTTGTATAACAGTAAATGTGTCCCCTCAAAATAATTCAACACAGCCATTAATGTCAAAACCACTGGCAACAAATGTGAGTACACCCCTAAGTGAAAATGTCCAAATTGGGCCCAATTAGCCATTTTCCCTCCCCGGTGTTATGGGACTCGTTAGTGTTACAAGGTCTCCTGTGTGAATGGGGAGCAGGTGTGTTAAATTTGGTGTTATCGCTCTCACACTCCCTCATACTGGTCACTGGAAGTTCAACATGGCACCTCATGGCAAAAATAATTGTTGCTCTACATAAAGATGACTTAGGCTATAAGACGATTGCCAAGACCCTAAACTGAGCTGCAGCACGGTGGCAAAGACCATACAGTGGTTTTAACAGGACAGGTTCCACTCAGAACAGGCCTCGCCATGGTCGACCAAAGAAGTTGAGTGCACATGCTCGGCATCATATCCAGAGATTGTCTTTGGGAAATAGACGTATGAGTGCTGCCAGCACTCATACGAGGTTGAACGTGTGGAACCATGTCCTGTGGTCTGATGAGACCAAGATAAACATATTTGGTTCAGATGGTGTCAAGCGTGTGTGGCGACAACCAGGTGAGGAGTACAAAGACAAGTGTGTCTTGCCTACAGTCAAGCATGGTGGTGGGAGTGTCATGGTCTGGGGCTGCATGAGTGCTGCCGCCACTGGGGAGCTACAATTCATTGAGAGAACCAAGAATGCCAACATGTACTATGACATATTGAAGCAGAGCATGATCCCCTCCCTTCGGAGACTGGACTACAGGGCAGTATTCCAACATGATAACGACCCCAAACACCTCCAAGACAACCACTGCCTTGCTAAAGAAGCTGAGGGTAAAGGTGATGGACTGGCCAAGCATGTCCCCAGACCTTAACCCTATTGAGCATCTGTGGGGCATCCTCAAATGGAAGGTGGAGGAGCGCAAGGTCTCTAACATCCAACAGCTCCACGATGTCGTCATGGAGGAGTGGAAGAAGACTCCAGTGGCAACCTGTGAAGTTCTGGTGAACTCCATGCCCAAGAGGGTTAAGGCAGTGCTGGAAAATAATGGTGGCCACACAAAATATTGACACTTTGGACCCAATTTGGACATTTTCACTTAGGGGTGTACTTACTTTTGTTGCCAGCGGTTTAGACATTAATGGCTGTGTGTTGTGTTATTTTGAGGGGACAGCAAATGTACACTGTTATACAAGCTGTACACTCACTACTTTACATTGTAGCAAAGTGTCATTTCTTCAGTGTCGTCACATGAAAAGATACCATCAAATATTAACAGAAATGTGAGGGGGGCACTCACTTTTGTGAGATACTGTATCTTTACAATTTACATTTTTGGTTTCAGAATGTTTTATGTAGATGCAGGTAAATCAGCAGGGTTTAAGTGCATTATATTACGGTATATTTCTTTTAATATTGTTGCAATATTAGCAATTATTTTACTATGACACAATAGTTTTGCAGGTGGTGGCCAAAGAAAATCCTTCCTGATTGATTCTTCTATAGATTTGCGTTTTCCTATTGTTCTTGTCACTACTGGTAACATGAGGCAGTACTTGCAGCCCATTCAGGTTGCACAGGTAGTCCAGCTCCTCCAGGATGGCACATCCATACATGCTGTTTCAAGAAGGTTTATTGTGTCTCCCAATACAGTCTCAAGAGCATGGAGATGGCCGTTACATGAGGAGAGCTGTACAGGGCCGTAGAAGGGCATCAACCCAGCAACAGGACCGGTAACTGCTCCTTTGTGCCAGGAGAAACAGGAGGAGCACTGCATGAGCCCAACAAAATGACCTCCAGTGGGATACTGGTGTGCATGTTTCTGACTAAATTGTCAAAAACAGACTCCTTGAGGGTGACATGAGGGCTGCCGTCCTCTATTCGGACCTGTGCTTACAGCCCAGCACCATGCAGCCCAACTGGCATTCGCCAGAGAACACCAGAATTGTCAGGTCCACCACTGGCGTGTGTAGGCAGTTCCTGGATGACGAAGGCATTGATGCCATTGACTGGCCCTTACGTTCCCCCGACCGGAATCCAATTGAGAACCTCTGGAAAGTTATTTATCGGTGCATACAACGCTACCAAGTAGTGCCACAAACTGTCCAGGAGCTCACTGATGCCCTGATGGAGGTCTGGGAGGAGATCCAACAGGACACCATCGGCCGTCTCATCAGGAGCATGCCCAGACGTTGATGGGAGCAAATACAGGCACGTGGGGGACATACACACTACTGAGTCACATAATGAGTTGCCGTGGTGAATTTCTGTTGGAACAGCCTGTGATTCCAATTGTTTACTTAGATTTTCTGTGTTATCCAGCCCTCAATCAGTTGGTAATTTTGTTTTCTATTGACCCTTGTTATGTCATTTTGTTCTTAATGAATTAAACAATGTACAGTAAAGATTTTGATCTTTAATATATTTATATTTTAGCGTTTTCTGAGCAGCGTACACCGATCAGCCATAACATTATGACCACCTACCTAATATTGTGTAGGTTCCCCTTTTGCCACCAAAACAGCCCTGACCTGTCGAGGCATGGACTCCATTAGACCTCTGAAGGTGTGCTGTGGTATCTGGCACCAAGACATTAGCAGCATATCCTTTAAGTCCTGTAAGTTGTGAGGTGGGGCCTCCATAGATTGGACTTCTTTGTCCAGCACAACCCACAGACACTCATTTGGATTGAGATCTGAGGAATTTGGAGGCCAAGTCAACACCTCAAACTCGTTGTTGTGTTCCTCAAACCATTCCTCTACAATTTTTGCTTTGTGGCTGGGTGCATTATCCTGCTGAAAGAGGCCAATGCCACCAGGGAAAAACCGTTGGCATGAAAGGGTGCACTTCATCTGCAGCAATGCTCAGGTAGGTGGTACGTGACAAAGTACCATTTACATGAATGGCAGGACCCAAGGTTTCCCAGCAGAACATTGCCCAAATCATCACACTGCCTCCCCTGGCTTGCCTTCTTCCCATAGTGGATCCTGGTGCCAGGCTTCACTCCCCATGTGAATCAATGAGCCTTGGCCTCCCATGACCCTGTGGCGGATTCACCGCTTTTCCTTTCTTGGACCAATTTTGATAGGCACTGACCACTGCAGACCGGGAACACCCCACAAGGGCTGCAGTTTAGGCTGACCCAATTGTCTAGCCATCACAATTTGCCCCTTGTCAAAGTTGCTCAGATCCTTAAACTTGCCCATTTGTCCTGCTTCTAACACATCAACTTTGAGGACAGAATGTTCACTTGCTGCTTAATATATCCCACCCACTGACAGGTGCTTTGATAATGAGATTATCAGCGTTATTCACTTTACCTGGTCATAATGTTATGGCTGATTGGTGTATATATAAATAGCTAATATACAGCTCTGGTAAAAAGAGAGTCCACTGCATATTTTTCTTTCCTTTCCAAAAAAGTTGATAAGGAAAGTTTTGAATGAGGAACAGAAGCGTTCAATTTGCAGTGCTCTCTTAATTTTAACCCTTCTGTTCCTCACTCAAAACCTTCCTTTTCGACTTTTTTGAAAGGAAGGAAAAAGGTGCAGTGGTCTCTTACTTTTATCCGGAGCTGTACCTTTCAAATGTTTGGGGTCACTTAGAAATGTCATTTCCTGTCCATTAAAATAACATAAAATTGATCAGACTATTGAAAATCAGTATTGTAGCTGGAAACAGATGATTTTTTATGGAGTATCTACATAGGCTTACAGAGGGCCATTCATCCGTCCAACCATCTGTCGTGTGTTCCACAGTGAGGAACTGTCAGGGCTCTCTATGCCCTCAGAGCGGACCTAAGGATAGATATATTTTTTTATATATTATAATTTGTAATGTTGTTTTCATTGATTTAATATTTTTTGTCTTAATTGTAATGATCTTCCTATTGAAATTATTCAGTTTGTGTTGATAACAGAAGAGTTAATATCCAAGAGAAAGAAATATCCAATACATTTTTCTTTGGTACTCTGGGTAGAAATAATCTAGTTCAGCTCAACGCTCATTGGCTAGGTTCTTAGACTTTGAGTAGAAGGCACAAACCAACGTCATTGACATTGACTTCTATTTGAGCGGCATCCTGAAATTACAATGAAATCAACCTATCACAAATTGTCTTGCAATAGGTGTGGCAATTGTATGACGCACCAAGGCCGAGGGACAAACTCAGCCTACCCGGAAGTGCCAAAACCTACAATTCATTGAACGGCCACTTGAGGCTGGCTGTAAAAGGGAGCAATCTCCATAGATCTCTATGGCAAAATGCCCATCTTTACAGCAGAAATAAACATGTTTACAGCCTGGCTCAAACAATGGTTTTGGTGTAAATTGCTTATATTCCCCTTTTTGACAACAGTGGGGGATGGGGGGGATATATATATAACTCATATGTTTAAATTATATTAAGTCTAATAATTAGGGGGCATGGCCTATTGAGTGACATGTGTGCCGTGCTGGCGCTGTCACTTGTGTCACTCCTAGCGGTTTGCCCTTTCTGGTATCGCCTCAGCTAAATCCAGTTACTGACAAGCAACATTATAATCAAGTGACATCCAAATAAACGATACCATACAGTCAATGCTAATAACTATGTTATGTGAAAATCTAATATCTAATCTGCAATTCTCAACCTATTTTTACAGTCTATTGTCTTGACAAAATCTAGAGTTGTAAAATTATCACGTTTCTATATAAAAAAAATCGCTAAAGCATTTTAAGCATTTACGTTTTGTTGTATAGTTTCAGGTTAACTTGCCTCAAGAGTAAGCTGGTAACGTTACGGTGACTGGCTACCAACCGCCGGCTAGCAACCGCTAGCAATGCAGAGTAGCATAACGGTAGTATTTAGCCTAGCTTCGTATCCTTTGCTAACTTGGTAATGTCGCGTTAGGTGGGCGCTGTATCAGCAATCAGGCACCTCAGTCCATTTTTGGTTAGGGGGGAGTCTGACCGAGTGACGCGCTGCCAAGATGGCGATGGCCATCTCCGCCAAAAATACGCTTCAAACCTGGCCTTCAGACACCTATGTGTGACATCACAGTTATTACGTCCATATTTCTTTACAGTATGATCAAGGCCTAAGTACATTCAGAGCCAATAGCGAGCCTTATCTTGTTTTCTCATGCTTGAGCCTATCTAGCTGGTTAGCTTTTTGAGTGTAAGTGTATATGACTATGAAGATGGCAACTACAGAGAGCGTAAATGAGCATCACCAACTCTGGCACTGCCTGATTTGGTGCAACGAGAAAAGAGTTTTGAAAGGCATATCGTTTAAGGCATGCACGTTAATAATTATATCCGTGGATAACCGGCTTTGAGCTGACAAAAAGGTAGGTGAGATGTCTTATGTGTTGCGTTACACTTCCAATGGTGGTGTGAAGGAAAGAATGTAACTGAGGATAAACAGGCAGAAGCGGATAAACGGGCTGCACCAATTACCAGCTTTTTAGAGGAGGGTGAATGGACGGCCAAGGTGGTGGCACAGTGTCACGATGGGGCTGCAGTCATGGCCTCTGGTATAAACGGAATGCAGGCCAAGGTGAAATAAACTATCCCACAAGCACTATTCATTCATTGCTATGCACACACTCTTCTTTTAGTTTGCTATGCGTAAACTAAACGAGTGAAATACTTTCTTTTCTCATCTTCATGGCCTAGCAGCGTTTTTCTCAAGATCTGCCAAACAAAGAAAACTACTGGATGAAATATCCCAGCTAAGACGACCCATAGTGGTGCCAACTCGATGGAACTTCTCATCACGCTTAGTTTGCACTGGGTATCAAAAAAAGGCGCAACTCATTGAACTATTTGAATACATAGTAGACCAACACAATGACTTTGATGAAGACACTGTTCACAGCGCAGATAGATACTTAATGCAACTGACAAGCTTTGAGTTCTGCTTCCTGCTATCCGCGTTCTGCTCCATATTTGCATACTTTATGTTGCTATCTCGTTCACATAATTTTGAAAACAATGTGTAAAATATTTTTTCAACTTTAGATCACTGGTTGTGAGGTAAAAACTAAGGTAGTGACGTTGCTATCTGAAATACTGGGTACATGACATTTTATTTTGTGGTGCATTTTTTGATCCATGCTAGACATTGTATACAGTGCTTTTTTCTCTCTGACAGCATGTAGCCTACTGTTCTAAATATTGAAACAATGTGAGTGGTTGTGTGGTTGGATTTATTCCACCACTATTTGAGTGACTGTTTTGGCAAATGTTTCTTTGAAACAACATAACCATATTTTCTTCTAACATGGTACATTTGCTGCTTCTGTGAGCAATTTCTTTGAAAGGTCTCATGTCATGCTCTGTATATACAACACAGGCATCTGAGTTCTATATCTATTATGTATGACATCAGATCTTTTTCCGCTATTGAGGGCCTAGCTCCAATAGTCAGGGTTTGCCACTGGTGTTGCAAAAGCACATTGATTTTGCTAATCCAAGTTAAAAGGCTATATGATCATTAGAAAAACGTTTAGCAAATATGTTAGCACGGTTGAAAACTGTTTAAACTGTTCTACTTTAGACTAGACTAGATGATTATCTGGAGTTTTAGCAATTGTGGGTTCGATTACAGGCTCAAATTGGCCAGAAACAAAGAACTTGCTTCTGAAACTCAGTCTATTCTTGTTCTGAGAAAAGAAGACTATTCCATCTGAGAAATTGCCAAGAAAGCACTCGTACAACGCTGTGTACTACTCCCTTCACAGAACAGTGTAAACGGGTACTAACCCAAATAGAAAGAGGAGTGGGAGGCCCAAGAGGACAAAGTGTGACTAGTTGGAGGAATAGACACCTCACAGGTCCTGAAGTGGCAGCTTCATTAAATAGTATTTAACACCAGTATTAACACCAGTCTCTATGTCAACAGTGAAGAGGCGACTACAGGATGCAGGCCTTCTAGGCAGAGTTGAAAAGAAAAATGGGGATGGGGAAATGGGGAAAAAGTGTTATGTACAGATGAATCTAAGTTTCAGGTGTTTAGACCACAAACAAGAACATTCATAAAATGCAGACCAAATGAAAAGATGCTGGAGGATTGCTTAACATCATCTGTCAAACATGGTGAAGTAAATGTGATAGTCTGGGGGTGCTTGGCTGGGGGTAAAGTGGGAGATTTGTACTGGGTAAACAAGATTTTGAAGAAGGAAGGCTATCATTCCATTTTGCCATACCCTGTAGACGTCGCACCATGCCATCCCCGTGGATGTCGCTTAATTGGAGCCAATTTCCTCCTACAAAAGGACTATGACCCAATGCACAGCTCCAAACTGTGCAACAACTATTTAGGGAAGAAGCAGTCAGCTGGTATTCTGTCTATAATGAAGTGGCCAGCACAGTCACCAGATCTCAGCCCTATTGATCTGTTGTGGGAGCAGCTAGTAAGAAGTTCCCACCAAGAAAATCCAACTTGTGGAAGGTGCTTCAGGAAGCATGGGGTGAAATCTCTTCAGAGTACCTTAACAAATCTACAATGCCAAAGGTCTGCAAGGCTGTAATTGCTGCAAATGGATGAAGCAAAGTTTAAAGACACAGTAATTATTTCCATAAAAAATCATGATTGCTGTGAAAATAGGCCTTTGGTCAAGGATTTTATGAGTCTCATAGACTCCTTCAATCTCGTTCAGTCAGTGACTAGTCCGACACATGATAAAGGGCTCAGACTGGACTTTGTGTTGCCTTACGGTTTGTGTCCACGTCACTGAAATTTGTGATATTTGGATATCAGATCACCTGCCTGTTTTGTTCACTGTCATAGTTCCCTGCTCGAAGACTGAAAATGGTGTTCCTGCACGTAAATTGCGTGCGATTAACCCCTTAACTTTGTTGCATTTTTCGAATGCTTTTAATGATTCTGTGTTGTGTAATCTAGATTACAGCTGACCTCTTAGCGCTGATGATTTTACTACTCTTATGCATTCCACTTGCACTGATATCTTAGTCTTTGTTGCGCCATTCAAATCTAAATGCGCAAAGCCATCTTTAGAGCCTTGGCTAAACGACAATACCCGCACTCTCAGACATTCACTTAGAGGAGCTGAAAGAAAATGGAAGAAGGATAAACTCCAGGGTTTCCCTAGGAATGCCACGCAACTGCTGTACTAACTATCAGAGAACTGTTAAAGCTGCAAAAGCACAATTTATATCAAACCTTGTTTCCAACAATAATCATAAGCCTCAGGTTCCCTTCAACTCTCTTAACTCTCTGATAAACCCCAGTAGCGCGGCTTGTATTGTTCCATCAGCCAAACTGTGTGAGGATTTGAAAACATTGTTGGAAAGATTGCTACTCTAGTCTTCGATCAGTTTGAGCCTGTATCACACTCATTGTTAAAAAAGGTAGTCCGTTCCATGCGCCCCACAAACTGTCCCCTGGATACCATTCCCTCTCGTCTTTTAAAATATGTTTTTGATACGGTTGGGCCCAGTATTCTTATTCTGATTAATACTTGCCTTATTTGTGGGTGTGTTCCAGCTGCTTTTAAACATGCTGTAGTACAGCCTCTTATTAAAAAAATAAACCTGGATCCTAATGTTCTTTCAAATTTTAGGCCCATCTCTAAGCTACCTTTTCTTTCTAAAGTACTAGAAAGAGTTGTTCTTAACCAATTAACAATGTTTTTAGAAAATCATGATATCCTAGAAAAGTTTCAGTCTGGCTTCAAGCCACGTCAAGCCACTGAAACGCCACTCTTAAAAGTTTTTAAGGATCTCCTTGAAACTGTTGACTCAGGGAGCCCCGCTATTCTGGTGCTTCTGGACCTGTCTGCAGCCTTTTACACGGTGGATCATAGGATTCTTTTGAAACGCCTTGAACAGTCCATTGGCATCAAAGGAACTGTCCTGAAATGGTTCGAGTCATACCTGACAGATAGGAGTTTTTCGGTCCACCTAGCCAGACTTTCATCAACCACGGCACCTCTCACTTGTGGGGTCCCCCAAAGCTCCATTATAGGCCCCATCCTTTTTTCACTATATATGTTGCCCTTGGGGTCCATTTTTAAGAAACACAATATCTCCTTTCATTGCTTTGCCGACGATGTACAAATTTACATGACGATAAAAACAACATCTATAAACTCTGTACAGCCTATCTTAGACTGCTTAAAGGACATAAATCTGGTTGGCGCTAAACTTTCTTACTTTAAATGAAAGTAAGACAGAGATTCTTGTGTGTGGATGAGGTAACTTGCTGGGTGATCCTCTTGGTACCCTAGGCCCTCTAGCCTCTTATAGCAGACAGTTTTTTAAGAATCTCAGTTTTATCTTTGATAGCTCTTTCAAACTCGATAAGCAAATTAGTCTAATAGTGAAATCTGGCTTCTTTTAGCTAAGACTTTTGGCAAAGGTTAAAGTCTGTCTTCCTCCCAGGGATTTTGCGAAAATTATCCATGCATTTATTGCGTCTCGACTGGATTACTGTAATTCCTTGTACCTGGGGGTAGATCAGAAAACCCTAAATCGGCTCCAGTTAATACAAAATGCCGCCGCTCGACTTTTAACCGGTATAAGAAAACGGGAGCACATAACACCAATTTGGGCCTCCCTCCATTGGCTTCCTGTTCGTTTCAGGTTTGATATTAAGATTTGAATGCTTGTCTTTAGGGTTTTAAATGGATTGGCCCCTTTATATCTTTCTGAACTTTTACATCGTCATTCTCCAGCCCGAGCACTGAAGTCAGCTAACCAGTTACTTCTAGTTTTAGTCCCAAAAGCCAGGCTAAAAACTAGAGGGGATTGAGCTTTCGTGGTGGGTGGTCCCATCCTCAGGGATAGCCTACCACTGCATATTCAAAATGCCCAGACTATACACACTTTTAAGTCATGGCTAAAGACACACCTTTTCACTCTGGCTTTAAATCTTAGCTGAGTTGGCATTGAATGTCTGTGCTGCTATTTTGTCTGTCTTATGTGTATCTGCGTAATTTTTTACATTTCATTTATTTGTATACTTTGATATTTTGTCCTGTACAGCACTTTAGTCAACAACAGTTGTTTTAAATGTGCTTTATAAATAAAGTTGACATTGAAATTATTTCTAACCCTGTCAATTACTTTATTTCCTGTTCAGTTTGCTATATTTTGTCTGTTTCTGTGTTTGTTGTTAATAAATGTATTAGGTAAAAGATAGTTATTAGGATAAAAGTGAATACAGGATGGTCAGGTAGGAGAGTGCTATGATCTTGTTCCTGAGAGGAAGAACACGAGGTGTGGATGTTGTTGTAAACCATTTGTCAGGATGGGGGCATAGACGGATTAATGTGTTTTAGGACGGGATAGAGGAAGACACACAACATGGGATAGGAAGGGATAAGGAACATATGTTGTTTTCACAACGTGACTATGGAAACGCTTACCCCCACCCATTCTGGTATAATTATTGAATGTATCTTCAACTGCCTTAGAGATTTGTCGCTGTTTACATTGCTAGTGTGAATCCTCTCTCCTTGCAAGTTTTAATAAACAGCTACTGTGTGCTTGAGATTTGCCTATGTCTTGCCTATGACTGTTCTACTGGATGGACCTTTTCCATCACAATATTCCTAACTCATGTAGGTTTTCATGGAAAACAAGGGAATTTTTAAGTGACCCCAAACTTCTGAATTGTAGTGTATATCTAATGGAATTATGATTTAACATTCCTCAGAAAGGTATTGAGATATTCAGAACAATGAAGATCATTAGGCATTAGGATCATGTGCATGCATTACTGTCAGGTCCTGGCTATGCCCCTAGCCATCTCTGCGCTGGTCTGCAATAGTCAGGACTTGGCACAGGAGAGGCCTCTAGGCATTGTTTTCCCCAATTAGAGGCAGCTGTACATCATTGTCTCTAATTGGGGATCCTATTTAGTTCAGCCTTTTGCCACTGTGTGATTTATTGCTTATGCCTTGTGCAGTTAAATTGTACCATATCCTTTGTTCATTGTTTTGTAAGCTTAAATTAAGGCAATGTTGTGCTACTGCTCTGTGCCCTGCCTACTCAAATGTATGTTTATTTTAATGTTTTACTAAACTTACGAGGGTCCTTAAAAATGATATAAATTAACTTGACATTCCAAAACATTTAATGGTCAGAAAAAATGTACTGTATTGGAACAAATAAATATTTCTTTATCAAGTAACATAAATGCATTTATTCATTCTAAAATTATATATTTGAGGTTCACCACAGGTGAGGGCTGTTAGGCTGTCTCTCTATTTTTTTCTTGTGTTGTAGGTGCCCAGTCAGTGAGTTTAGTTTTCATGGACATGGCTGGAGCAGTTCTAATTTGTGGCACATACTGGCATTTCCATGTTGTTATGGACATTGCTAGTGGGGAGGTTTAGATGGGAGAGTTATTACTGAAAGAGCATTTTGCCAGAGTTGAACTCATCCTGCAAGTGCAACCATATGCAGCTCCCACCACTTATAATTTCCTTTAAGTATTTAATACAGTGCATTCATCTTGGCTAGATGAGACAAGCATATATCACAGTCAAATATACAGAATTATACATCAAAAATGTACAAGCATTTTTAGTTTCCATAATCCTAGGTAATTTAAATGCATATAAAGGGTTAATGGAACAAACTATTTGCACCAGAGCTGACGCACATTGAAGTGGTAGACCGGTGCTAGCCAATCGAAATGAAAGAGCAACAGTGGATAAGCCTTAACTGCTATTTTTATCCCTAACACTAGTCTGGCAGCCTTTCCTTCCGGCCTATGCCATCACAATGTCATACAGCACATCAGAATACCAACAGTAGAACTTGGGTCATGCAGGTTTAAATTCAATACTTACAGGATCTGCATTCATATGCTTCAGTATCCAGAAATTGTCTTTAAGATATTGTTCTTAAAGACAATTGAAGAAGGTGCCACAGCCTTCTTCACTGTAGTCTTATTGTAAATTAGTGACCAAGCGGATGGTGTTGTAATGAACACCATGTAATTTGTTAACGTTACTTTTAGTGCCATCTCTTTAAATTACACCACCAAAGTCTACACTTCAAAAGACTATGTTTTGCAGCAAGGTTGAAGGAAAGATTTTGGGGAAACAAACAAACCGATTCTAGTTATCGGCAGAAGGTGTGGCTCTGCAAAGAGATTGAGTGGTCTAACTATTTATGAACGTCAGCGTTGCTGCGGTATATGTATGGCCTGCTCTGAAGCCTGACTTTACCGTTGGGCTTAGAATGATGGGTTATGTTTTTGTTTACTAGATGTTAAAACATTTGAGCAGGGAACGGCTGGTAACAGTTTAAGTCTAGTTTGTTGCCACATTTGGAAAGTGGGATGACTGTTACAGCTTTTCAAATCCTGGGAAAGTTCAGAATTTAGTTACACTTCATTTTGAGTCCCAATTTCCATCTGTAGATGTTCTATACAGATGTCATTCATCAAATTCCAGTTCCAAGAGGGCGGTCCGCGACATGGCATGCCTAGTTATAGTACAGTATACTGCGGCACGTTACAGTGCCAAAATTGACAAAATCCTTAAATAATAAATAAGAAAGGCCACTAGGGGGCATTTGTGAGAACGTCGACACTCGCCGAGAACTGCTGTTATTGAAACGTTTACTGCTTTTATTTCAAGACTAGTATCTGCATTTATATGGTTATAATAAAATATTCAAATCAGCGGAACATTATCTGCTTTAATCCTGTTCATGGATTGATATGTTGCGGTGTTTAATTCCATAAACTCTCAACTGTCATGCAGCCTCAAACATTCCTGAATCGTAATTTAGACGTCAGATTTTATTTAAATAAAGTAGCCTACACTAATACAATGTTTTTTCCCACCACATTTCTTTGATAAAGTACAATATGCCACAGAATATATAGTTCAAGTATATAACAGTGCGTTTACATGAAGGAAGTTTTGGTTGTTAAATGGGCACGTTCAACCCATCATCGTTTCATGAATATCTTCAGAGGTGAATGACGATTGTTTTTCCCCCTAATTATTTAATAAAATGTTGTTTGAAAAGAACATGTATTTTGATTATTTACAATGGACTAAAGTCGCCAAATTACTGTTAATTACCCAACATTAAACAAAGAGAGCCAGGTGAGACAAATCACCCGTTACGAGACTTGTCCTATCACATGCCTAATTGGTTATTAACAATAGAACCGCCAGGGCTTTTCGATGAATTATATGAAGAAGAAATTTGTTGGTTTTTATTGGAGGTCTCATTAGAAAAAAATGACTATTTCAAAGGACACAGGCTATAGAATTTCATATATATTTTTAATAAGGTTCGAAATATCTATAAAATGAAAATCCACCATATTTAAATTCTTAGGGCAATGTATTATAAAGTAAAATACATGGATACATTTGACAGATTAATTTGTATTTAAACAAATGTAAATTTTAGGAAAGGTGCATTTTTTCCAGCTACTGGGGTAAAATGCCCCCCCCCCACCTCGAAGGTGTAAGTTGCACACCTCTGACACTGCTCGCATCATATCCAGACCCTACTGATAACGGAGTAGAGTTCATTACAAAACAAGCATTCTTCTTTTAAGGTGTTCATGGTATTGGAACCTGGAACTACTTTTTTCAGAGGTACCACAGCCTTTTTTAGTCTCATAGATGTATTTCTCCTTTTGCTTTATTCTTTCTCTCTTAAGTTTTCTGCCTTTCTCTCCAGGGAACCTCTTGTGGGGTGAAGCTGTCAGGTCTGAAGCTGACTCAGCTTTTTGTTCCTAGGCCTTGGCTCCTAAATCCTTGGCCTGGGGGAAATCACAAACTGGGGGCTAGCTAGCTATGCGAGAATATGGTAGTGCCAATTGGGCATCGTTTAAATGCCACGGCCTACCTGAGCATTGTTTCTAACCATGTCCATCCCTTTATGACCACCATGTACCCATCCTCTGATGGCTACTTCCAGCAGGATAATGCACCATGTCACAAAGCTCGAATCATTGCAAATTGGGTTTCTTGAACATGACAATGAGTTCACTATACTGAAATGGCCCCCACAGTCACCAGATCTCAACCCAATCCACATCTTTGGGATGTGGTGGAACGGGAGCTTCGTGCCCTGGATGTGACAATCCATCTTCCTCTTGATCAAATTCCAGAGGTTTTCAATGGTGTTCAGGTCTGGAGATTGGGCTGGATATGACAGGTTCTTGATCTGGTGGTCCTCCTTCCACACCTTGATTGACCTGGCTGTGTGGCATGGAAAATTGTCCTGCTGGAAAAAACAATTCTCAGAGTTTGGGATCATTGTCAGAGCAGAAGGAAGCAGGTGTTCATCCAGGATAACCTTGTACTTGGCTTGATTCATGCATCCTTCACAAAGCCAAATCTGCCCCATTCCAGCCTTGCTGAAGCATCCCAAGATCATCACCGATCCTCCACTAAATTTCACAGTGGGTGTGAGACACTGTGGCTTGTAGGCCTCTCCAAGTCTGTGTAACCATTAGATGACCAGGTGTTGGGCAAAGCTGAAAATTTGACTCTTCAGAGAAGATGACCTTACTCCATTCCTCTACAGTCCAATCCTTATGGTCTTTTGCAAATATCAGCCTGGCTCTTCTTTGCTTCTCATTGATGAAGGGCTTTTTTCTAGCTTTGCATGACAAGCTTTAGCCCTGCCCCTAGGAGTTTGTTTCCAACCGTCCTCACCATGCACTTCACCCCAGCTGCTGTTTACCATTCTTTTTCTAGGTCACTTGATGTAATCCTACGGTTGTTGAGAGACATTTGAATGAGTTGACGGTCATCTCGGTCAGTGGACTGTTGTTTTCGCCCTCTGCCAGTATGTAGCTATGTTGTTCCCAATGTCTGTTGCTTGACCTTGTTCTTATGAACTGTCGTCTTTGAAATTTTCAGGATGGAAGCAACGTGACGCTCCCTGTATCCCTCTGCCAGTAAAGCCAGAATTTAACCCTTCTTTTCCTCACTCAAAGCTTTTCTTTTCAACTCTTTTGTCATGCTGAATAGTTATTTTTTTAATTCAAATTACATTTGAGGTACTGCTTGCACTGTTTTTACTATCCAGCTGGTCCTATTGCAAGCGGATATTAATGACCCCAGCAGTGGTTTTTATACTTTTCCTCGTTAAATTAGATTTGGTTCAGGTAATCACCTAATCAGTACCTCATTAAGTAAAATGAGGTGTGCCTGTGTTGGAATTTAACAGACACTGGAATGGAATGGCTGCCATACATGTAGATATGGTCTCTTAATTTTTACCAGAGCTGTATATTTTTCTGTTAGCGTGAAGAAATTTGATTTGGCTAGCATGTCAATAATGATAATTTTTCTAAATTTCAGGGGAAATATTAATATTTTCAGGTTGTTGGTTAGTGATGTAGCAAATAAATATGACCCCCTATTATGCGCCACTGTCCCCCATTATTGGCCACCTTACTACACTGAACAACATTATAAACGCAACACTTTTGTTTTTGCCCCCATTTATCATGAGCTGAACTCAAAGATCTAAGACTTTCTCTAAGTACACAAAAGGCCTATTTCTCTCAAATATTGTTCACAAATCTGTCTAAATCTGTGTTAGTGAGCACTTCTCCTTTGCAGAGATAATCCATCCAATTTACAGGTGTGGCATATCAAGATGCTGATTAGATAGCATAATTACATTGTAATTGCTTTTTATTTGTATTACAAATGACTGATCGTAGTCTTCTCTTAATTGTCTACTATAAAGTGGAAGCTAGCTTTCTTGCCTTCCAGTAAAAAAAGTATAAAAGGCCGATCACTTTGATATTACATGACGTATTACAAGTCAAATGTCACGAATTGCAACTTGTCTAAAACAATATAATTTCAAAAAAAATATTTAACCTCCATACATTTGTGGCTAGCTGAAAGCGTATACTGAATAGCGAAACATAACGTTCCCTTCTAGTGCACTTACATTTTGAACTTGAAAGGATTTACTTCTCCCACCACTAGAAACGGCCATTAATGGGGGTGGCGGATAGTAGGGAGACTAAGTACTATTTACAGAAAAGAGAGATGAGCGAGTTACGTTCAAAGCATCAGACTCAACCGATCATGCTGCCAAATTTACACAATTCTATATAATTTCCACACAATTTGTAAGGAGTTTAAGATGTGATGGTTGACGGAAAAAAGAAATCACAGAGAAAATATATTGACTGATATATTGATTTATTTAGTGGGGGCTAATTAATATTAAATAGGCCGAGCAACGTCTCTAGGTCTATACAAATGGACAAACCTCGAAACTCACAAACTGAAAACCTTTAGAAACTATTTCACTGGCGGGGCAGGCGTTAATCTGTACCCAGGCACTACACTGAATGATATTAATGGATGAATGTGTGATACTCCAGTGAGGTCTGTGCCAAGTTCATGTCCCCGTGCACGCCACCTGTCATCCGGTTCCAGGAATCCTAACCTTCCACTCCACCTGAATGCAGCACTCTTCTCGCCTCACAATCACCTGAATACTTCATTAGCTGTTGGCTGTTCTTTTGTTTGTCACAGTTAGTGATGGGCAACTGAGGCTTTCTGAAGCGTTTGATGCGTTCATCAAAATGGTTTGAAAATCTGTTCGATTTCTCAAGGCTTTGAAACTCACTGCACAGTCGTGTCACCTGTTGATCAGGAATAAATATCCAATGTTTATTGATCATATGGACGCCTTTTCCACATTATCCAGCATTACTTTGTAGCACAGTAATTTGGCATGCCAGTGTTGTTCTTGCCTTTCCAGCTAGTATTTTTCAACTCTGCATCCGTTCTAATGTTTTGTATTAATAATGTCATGAGATACACAAAATAAAACAAATTATTTAAACAACAATAAACAGTATCGCTTGCCCTCAAAAAGTATAACATGATCTGGATTAGATCTGGCACCATAACAAGTAAGAAATTGGGAGTCAGCGACACAACTGCACAATTGCTGGACTAGTAAAGCTAAAACATTTTTTTTTAAATACATTACTAAATATGGTGACCAGTAAAGGTTGTGGTTCAAAAGTCCCAGGCACTGAACCGCACCGAACAACCATAGAAGCCTGCATTTTCCAAAGAGACTTTTAAGAGGTTTTAAACAAGCAGACAGTGAGGACTTTTTGGAAGACACGGGTATAAATCTGTGGAACGCTTCTGAAAATGTGCCCAAATTAAGCCCAGCCGATATGTTTCAACATTTCTTAAAGTGTTAATTAAACAATAGAAGTGTTACTTTTATTGAGTTTACAAACATTGAGTAAAACAAGCTGATATGTTGGTACAACAGTTCTATTATATTGCTTTGTAGTCACTTTGTTAAGGAATTACTTTATGGCTGCATAGATAACAGCACAGCCACATCATAGAAACATACTGTAAGACGTCATACACAAACTACATTTCTGTGCACCTGAATGAATGCTATAATTCAGCACCCTCCATTTAACTTTTGTTGGGACCAAAACACAGTTCAAAAAGAAAGAGCAACGAAGTAGTGTGGGTAAAAATTGTTTAATAATTCACTTATAATAATTTTTCATTATATTACTTGTGCCAAACACTGCCAACAAATTCTTTAAGGTTCCATGTCAACTAAAGCAATTGAAGTGGTAAATGCCCACACATTTCTTTAAAAAAATGTCTCTCAGTATCTGATTTATCAATAGATGATTTTATCTCCTGAATTTTTGGTGTTAACATTTGATAGTTAAAGTTATAGGAGATAAATCAATATAATATATACATTAATATGATTACATGGGATTTAAGTAACTAACAGTAGTGAGTACATACAGTTGGCCCCCACAGTCACCAGATCTCAACCCAATAGAGCATCTTTGGGATGTGGTGGAATGGGAGCTTCGTGCCCTGGATGTGCATCCCACAAATCTCCATCAACTGCAAGATGCTATCCTATCAATATGGGCCAACATTTCTAAAGAATGCTTTCAGCACCTTGTTGAATCAATGCCACGTAGAATTAAGGCAGTTCTGAAGGCGAAAGGGGCTCAAACACAGTATTAGTATGGTTTTCCTAATAATCCTTTAGGTGAGTGTATATGTCTCTTTATGTTGACATGTCCACATGTAACTGTTTGCCTTTGGCCAGGTAATCATTGGAAGTGTGTATTGGTTCACAAATGACTTTCCTGGGTAAATGATGGTGAAAAAGATACTAGACAATTAAATAAGAGCTACCAAAAACCAATCAGCATGGTTCACAACCACCACAGCGTACTTACTACCATGCAGAAGTAAGTAACTATTAAGCTGTGTACGAGTAAGAAACATAAAAGATAGAATCTCGCTAACCATGACCCTCCTGTCAGATTAGGACACACGCTTATAGATCTGATCTGACACTAGTTCATGGTGGCAATGAGCAAACAACATACCGGACAGTTCCGTAGATCGCCGGTAGTGTTTGCTGCCTGCAGCAATTCCCCAAACATGTCGGACCGGAGCCTGTCATTTTTCCCCAATATGCGGTCCACCTGTTGGCTGGGACACAGGAGGGGGAAGATAGTAGTTGTATCCAGCTGCAGTATAAATCACACAGGCCTTATTTAACAGTAACAAGAATTGAAGCTATTGTTCACACATTAGTGTACTGCAATTTAAATAACAATAACAGAAAGAAAGGTTTTGATTTGCTCTTAGCATCAGTCTGTATTGGAGGCTGTTGATTAATGCACTTTTTCATGTAAGCCAAATTTTTATGTGAGATGACCTTGAGTATCATTAATACTCAAGGATGGTATAATTTTTATTATCTGTCGAGAGTACACCAACACCTGATCTAAAAGTTGAAATGGCTTACTACTGTGTTGTTACTACAGGTATGACTATGTAATTTAAACAGTATTTTGAGCAGTGGCCTCCAGTCTGGTTTATCTTAACCAATAGAAATTCTGCATTTTAGGATGTGCTTTTGTATTCACTTAAAATAACTTCTGGTGAATGTTTCTTAAAATGTCTTATTATACAATGTAAAAATCTGAAGTTTTTCATCTTTAATGGTAGTTTCCTGTAGGTACTTACCATAGGGCGGTGGTAGACACATAATGCACTAATTCTGTGAAAGGGAGGGGGTCAGAGGAGGCGCCACAGCTACGACAAACAAACTGTAGGGATAGATTAGCAGGTTAAGCACAAATTGAATCAACAATCTACAATGAAAATTGTAATTGTAAATCAAAATTTGTATGTGTATTGTGTTAGGATTGTGTATATAGTTTATAATTCTGTTTGATTTTTCTTTAACAACACTGTAGTGTACAGTGTATTTGCCATGTCTCCTTTTATTCATGGATGTACAGTATGTACAGTAATAGTGTTTTAAGCTGCACAATAATTGCCAGTGATAGATTTTTCAGAGGATGATTCGGAGCCTGGAAGCTGTTCCAGGTCTGAAGATATAGAAATGTGTCCAGAGATAGCGTAATACTGTTTTTAAGTTTGGATAAATTCAAAACAATACAAATAACAATAACCTCATATTTTAAAAGAATTATCACTCACTTTTTGCTTTCATTCTAGTAATTATGAGTGAGTGGGACAACAGTGAAACCTTTTCATTCTTTTGGCTCTATACTCCAGAAAAAAATCTTTAAAAATAAAACAAATACTATGAGGTTAAATTATACATTCTCAGCTTTTAGTGTATATTAGTTAATTGTTGTATTGTCTTCACAATTTAGAAATTACAAAACTATATATAGGTCCCCTATTTCAGGTCACCGACAATGACCGATTAATATTGTAGCGACCCTTTACAGACTGTTATGTGGGCATGGAACACTGTCCTTGTTATTGTTGCTGTCAGGGTAAAAATTGCACCAGGTGAAGGGTCTGCCCCTGTCATTTACCTGCTGTCGGACAACCATACGCAATGCCTGGAATGTTTGGGGCCGGGCTTTCTTTTGGTTGATGAGTTAATGGTGGGTGGGCCATTTTCTTGGTTAAATTGGCAACGTTGCCATTGCTCTTTCTTCTTACACATGGACTCTAAATCTTGAGTGTTGCTGAATTTCACGGAGTAATTAATTTCAGGCGTGGTTACAGTGACTCTAATAAAACGTTGAGATGGAAAGTAAGGCATTGAACTCTTCCGACTAATTTGTGGATGTTACAGTATAATTTTGAAATGAAGCACTTATGTTTATTATTTGGTCACATATCCTTTAATGCAATTACTGCCTGAAATCTGCAACCTATTGAACCCACTAGATGCTGGGTATCTGGTGTTGGTCTGCTAGGCCTGTACTGCCATCTTAAGGTGTGTTTTGACGTTATGTTTTGTTCTTTTTACCTTTTCATTTGGATTGAATACCATTTTCTAGTACACTCCAAGCTATTTTATGTACTATGAACTGGCCATGCTGTTTCAAAGCTAACTTGTGGTTTGAACTTTGCAGTGTAGCTTCAGTAGTTCTGCCTGTGAATTATTCTGCATATCGTAGTGGCTGACACATCCACACTGTAAATGTTTACTCAAAACATGACTACTGGGGTATTTGGCATCCCTGCTGTAGTTTATATTTCTCCCCTTTACCCCATTTCTAGAGAAAGAAATACATTGAAGTACCTGCTCATAAAGTGTCATGGCAAACTTCTGGTGGGTTATGCAGGACTTCGATGTGCAGGCATCCGTTGTGTCGGAAACAATGTGCAGATGAATCCTCTCCAAAATGTTTTCCTTGGGCACCAAGAATTATTCAAAAGGTTAGGAACTCCTGCTTCAGTTAAATAAATAAAAATGTATGTTCTATTTTTCTACACGTACAAAGCACTCCGCAGCATCATCCATATGGCCCAGTTGGAAACGCTGCTCATCCTTAAAAGTTTCGGCGAGGGCATGGCGTAGGCTGTCAGAAGGCAACGCTCGCTCTCGGCTCTGTTGGAACTGGCTGAAAATACTCTGTAGAATACATTTTTCATAGAGCATTATGGAACTTTTCATAGAGCAAATGGTAAATTGCTTCATTTACCTAGTCATAAAGAGTTTACTGGATCAGATCCAGCTAAGTCCTGGATTGAAAAACCAGTATAACATAACCCAGTATTGGCAAAATCAGTGCAGTAAGATTAGGAGTAAATTCCATATCACACATGCAGTTGACATTAGCTATACACAGCTCATGGGCAAAACGTTGTTCTGGACTGAACATATGCATGCCTGTTGAATCAAGAGCACTTGTTTGATAAAAAATTGTTTTATGTCTCACTCACTTTCACAAGGTTGTAGTAATGACAGTTGCAGCTACTTGTGACATTATGGTTTAGCTCTAATGTGGCCTTTGCCTTTAGATTTTCAAACAATTTACAACAAATTACACTTTTTTTTTAACCCTAAGCCAGGGTCTGTGTAGTCAGCTTTAAAGAAGAATTTTGATATTGGGCTTCTGAGATTAAACACTGTGATATTAGGCAAAAATTTGGGTCAAGAACATTAGAATTTGGCCAACTTGTTGAGAAAACCTCAAAAAATAACCATTACAAAATAATTAATATAGGAAACTGTAAGTCCTTATATCTTCAGAATAAGTAATAGAACAAGGTGGAAGATAATTAATGGATGATAATATAAAGACAAACCTTTAAAGCACAGAAAATGCAGGCATCCCCTAGACAGAAGTGACCAGGAAGCTGTCTCAAACTCCTCCTGAAAATGTCCAACTGCCATAGCACCTGTACATTTAAAACATGAGAATCACAGTATCATATGCATTGATTAGGGGTGTAAGGGTACACATAGTCCATAATATGGTGCATATTGCAGTTTGAGGGGTCACAGTTTTGCACGTTATTGTGCAAAGATGTATTGTCAACAGCTAGCCCATTTATTTGGCAAAAGATGCAACAACAATTCAGGAAGAATATATTGCATACATAAAGATGGCCTAGGCTATAAGAAGATTGCCAAGACCTTGAAACCATACAGCGGTTTAACAGGACAGGTTCCACTCAGAACAAGCCTAGCCATGGTCGACCAAAGAATTTGAGTGCACATGCTCAGCATCGTATTCAGAGGTTGTCTTTGGGAAATAGACGTATGAGTGCTGCCAGCATTGCTGCAGAGGTTGAAGGGGTGGAGGGTCAGCCTGTCAGTGCTCAGACCATATGCTGCACACTGCATCAAATTGGTCTGCATGGCTATCGTCCCAGAAGGAAGCCTCTTCTAAAGATGATGCACAAGAAAGCATGCAAACAGTTTGCTGAAGACAAGCAGACTAAGGACATGGATTACTGAAACCATGTCCTGTGGTCTGATGAGACCAAGATAAACTTATTTGGTACAGATGGTGTCAAGCGTGTGTGGCGGCAACCAGGTGAGGAGTACAAAGACAAGTGTGTCTTGCCTACAGTCAAGCATGGTGGTGGGAGTGTCATGGTCGGGCTGCATGAGTGCTGCCGCCACTGGGGAGCTACAGTTCATTGAGGGAACCATGAATGCCAACATGTACTGTGACATACTGTAGCAGAGCATGATCCCCTCCCTTTAGAGTCTGGTCCGCAGGGCAGTATTCCAACATGATAACAACCCCAAACACACCTCCAAGACGACCACTGCCTTGCTAAAGAAGCTGAGGGTAAAGGTGATGGACTGGCCATGCACGTCTCCAGACCTAAACCCTATTGAGCATATGTGGGGCATCCTCAAATGGAAGGTGGAGGAGCACAAGGTCTCTAACGTCCACCAGCTCCGTGATGTCGTCATGGAGGGGTGGAAGAGGACTCCAGTGGCAACCTGTGAATCTCTGGTGAACTCCATGCCCAAGAGGGTTAAGGCAGTGCTGGAAAATAATGGTGGGCACACAAAATATTGACACTTTGTGACCAATTTGGACAAATTTAACTTAGGGGTGTACTCACTTTTGTTGCCAACAGTCATTAATGGCTGTGTGTTGTGTTATTTTGAGGGGACAGCAATGAGTTTGTGGCATGGGTGTGGTGATGCCGCGTGCCCTGCTCAGACACCGCTTGTGCTGAAGGTCCACAATAGCTGGGAGCTGGGCACCAGTGATGTGCTGGGCGGTTTTCACTACCCGTTAAAGGGCCTTTCGGTCAACCAAGGAGCATCCACCAAACCATACTTTGGCAAGGTTCACCAAAATGCTCTCGATCGTGCAGCTGTAGCAATTAAGGTTGCATGTGCAGTGGCGCTTAGGCTTGCTTGTTAACTTAGTGGTAATGAGATCATGATGTTGGCTACATGTGCTAGTTATAATCAGCTAGATGTTAACTAAATCATACAAGTACATTATTTTCCCAACTGGTCACTGCATTTAGATCAACCATGCTGACTCGATGGCCAATGAAGAACATTTAAGTTACCCGAATAGCCACAGTACCAGTCAGTACATTACCACTAGGTCAAACTGAGGCCAATATTATCCTTCTGTCAACAGATCTGCTAAAGATTCCTGCTGTCACAGGACACCTCATCGCCTCTATCCTTGCCCAACTGTGTAGCTGTCATAGGAGTGTTGAGAGACATACTAATATCAGAATTTAATCAAAGAGAGAATTCTCACAAATAAAAGGGCATTAGGCCTCGGGGTGAGATGTGCTGTGACATGTAGCAATATGTGTGTTAGTATTTATATATTAACATGGTTCAGTACTCACCTGTACAGCACTGTTGAGGAAGCAGCTATTCTGGCCTGGTTCATTCAGTAGGCCTTTGGTGAGAGCCAGAGAGAGCATGCTGCCAGGCTGATAGGACTTAGCCAGACCCCCACCTCCACCACCTCCAGGCTTTTTGAAGAGCTTGGCCCATGCCAAATTAGATACTGCCCCTGGGGAGATTTTAGCAACACACTAACTTTTTTATTCAATACTCTGAATCATAGCTGCAGGAATTAGGGGTGGAGTACTTCAGCCCCCCGTATTCCAAAGTTAATTACCCCAGTTTGAACACCACTGATGCGTGCACATAGGTTATCTATCTGTTGGCAAGACGCACGTTACTACTACCGATGGGAGTGCGTCATCCCTCGTTTTGTCTGTGTACTGCGGGTCAATACTGCCTATGGCCACAATTTCTATATTCCTGTTGAAAATTTAGGGTCACTTAGAAATGTCCTTCTTTTCTAAAGAAAACCAAAGCTAATTGATCATTAGAAAACCCTTTTGCAATTATGTTACCACAGCTGAAAACTGTTGTGCTGATTAAAGAAGCAATAAAACTGGCCTTTAGACTAGTTCAGTATCTTCAACATCAACGTTTATGGGTTTGATTACAGTCTCAAAACGGCCAGAAACAAATAACTTTCTTCTGAAATTCATCATTCTAATTTTGTTCTGAGAAGGGAAGGCTATTCCATACAAACAACTGCAAAGAAACTGGAGATCTCATACAATGTTGTGTATTACTCCCTTGACAGAACAGCGCAAACTGGCTCTAACCAGAATAGAAGTGTGGGACACAACAGAGCAAAAGGACAAATCCTTTAGTGTCTAGTTTGAGAAACAGACGCATCACAGGTCCTCAAATGGCTGGCAGCTTCATCAGTCTCAACATCAAATGGTGAAGAGGTGACTCCGTGATACTTTTAGGCCATTTCATTAAAAACAACAGTATCAACATGGATTGATGATTTTATCCATAATAAACATCTGTTCAATTATGACAATAAAATATACAATATCTGAGAGGATTTTTTTTTTGCAAAGTTCAGAAAGTTGAAACACCTGGCATTTGACTACTTCTGCAAACCCATTTTTACAGCATTATTATCACCGTAAACATCTGCAATTGTCTTGTTATGGATAAAATCAAACTCTCCTGTGTGATTATTTCTACTGTGATCCAGCACATGGATTGTGATGATTACATGACACCTTGCAGGATTCGAAAAAGATACCATATAAAGCAATGATCACGCCTACAGAGTCAATGTGCTCTGGTACACCGGAAGTTCATGAATTTCTATTGGAACATTACACTTGCCTTGCTGCATTGCATTGCAGAGCATTTTGTGTTGCATGTGTAGGATTTATCGTTGACAAAAACGTGTTTTTGCCATGCCTTGATAACTTTGGATGTAATTCACTTTCTGTCAGGCTCCCTAAAGTTTTGCAATGTTATATATACAGTTGTGCTCATAAGTTTGCATACCCTGGCAGAAATTGTGACATTTTGGCATTGATTTAAAAAATACGACTGATCATGTCTTTTATATAAGGATAGTGATCATATGAAGCCATTTAATATCACATATTTGTTTCGCTCCTTTTTAATTCATAATGATAACAGAAATCACCCAAATGGCCCTGGTCAAAATTTTACAAACCCTTGAATGTTTGGCCTTGTTACAGAAACACCCGGTGACAAACAGGTGAAAATGGCAATTAAAGGTGAATTTCCCAAACCTGTAGCTTTTTAAATTTCAATTAGTGTCTGTGTATAAATAGTCAATGAATTTGTTAGCTCTCACTTGGATGCACTGAGTAGGCTTGAGCCAGGGAGTAGAGAAAAAAAAAAGATATATATACAGTGGGGAGAACAAGTATTTGATACATTGCCGATTTTGCAGGTTTTCTGTCATTTAGAGGTCTGTAATTTCTATCATATGTACACATCAACTGTGAGAGACGGAATCTAAAACAAAAATCCAGAAAATCA
The DNA here is from genome assembly GCF_011004845.1 of Esox lucius. NCBI lineage: Eukaryota > Metazoa > Chordata > Actinopteri > Esociformes > Esocidae > Esox > Esox lucius. The sequence goes on from NC_047593.1 coordinate 1,795,344, forward strand.
CATTGTATGATTTTTAAATAATTAATTTGCGTTTTATTGCATGACAGAAGTATTTGATCACCTACCAACCAGTAAGAATTCCGGCTCTCACAGACCTGTTAGCTTTTCTTTAAGAAGCCCTCCTGTTCTCCACTCATTACCTGTATTAACTGCACCTGTCTGAACTCGTTAACTGTATAAAAGACACCTGTCCACACACTCAATCAAACAGACTCCAATCTCTCCACAATGGCCAAGACCAGAGAGCTGTGTAAGGACATCAGGGATAAAATTGTAGACCTGCACAAGGCTGGGATGGGCTACAGGACAATAGGCAAGCAGCTTGGTGAGAAGGCAACAGCTGTTGGCGCAATTATTAGAAAATGGAAGAAGTTCAAGATGAGGGTCAATCTCCCTCAGTCTGGGGCTCCATGCAAGATCTCACCTTGTGGGGCATCAATGATCATGAGGAAGGTGAGGGATCAGCCCAGAACTACATGACAGGACTTGGTCAATGACCTGAAGAGAGCTGGGACCACAGTCTCAAAGAAAACCATTAGTAACACACCACGCCGTCATGGATTAAAATCCTGCAGCTCACGCAAGGTCCCCCTGCTCAAGCCAGCGCATGTCCAGGCCCGTCTGAAGTTTGCCAATGAGGAATGGGAGAAGGTCATGTGGTCTGATGAGACAAAAATAGAGCTTTTTGGTCTAAACTCCACTCGCCGTGTTTGGAGGAAGAATAAGAATGAGTACAATCCCAAGAACACCATCCCAACCATTGAAGATGGGCCGTGGCTGGGTCTTCCAGTATGACAACGACCCGAAACACACAGCCAGGGCAACTAAGAAGTGGCTCTGTAAGAGGCATCTCAAGGTCCTGGAGTGGCCTAGCCAGTCTCCAGACCTGAACCCAATAGCAAATCTTTGGAGGGAGCTGAAAGTCCGTATTGCTCAGCGATAGCCCCGAAACCTGAAGGATCTGGAGAAGGTCTGTATGGACCCCCTTTCGCCTTCAGAACTGCCGTAATTCTACGTGGCATTGATTTAACTAGGTGCTGAAAGCATTCTTTAGAAATGTTGGCCCATATTGATAGGATAACATCTTGCAGTTGATGGAGATTTGTGGGATGCACATCCAGGGCACGAAGGTCCACGTCCCACCACATCCCAAAGATGCTCTTTTGGGATGAGATCTGGTGACTGTGGGGGCCATTTCAGTACAGTGAACTCATTGTCATGTTCAAGAAACCAATTTGAAATGATCAACCTTTGTGACATGGTGCATTATCCTGCTGGAAGTAGCCATCAGTGGATGGGTACATGGTGGTCATAAAGGGATGGACATGGTCAGAAACAATGCTCAGGTAGGCCGTGGGCCTAAAGTGTGCCAAGAAAACATCCCCCACACCATTACACCACCACCACCAGCCTGCACAGTGGTAACAAGGCATGATGGATCCATGTTCTCATTCTGTTTACGCCAAATTCTGAATGTCTCAACAGAAATCGAGACTCATCAGACCAGGCAACATTATTCCAGTCTTCAACTGTCCAATTTTGGTGAGCTCGTGCAAATTGTAGCCTCTTTTTCCTATTTGTAGTGTACATGAGTGGTACACTGCTGTTGTAACCCATCCGCCTTAAGGTTGTGCGTGTTGTGGCTTCACAAATGCTTTGCTGCACACCTCAGTTGTAACGAGTGGTTATTTCAGTCAAAGTTGCTCTTCTATCAGCTTGAATCAGTCGGCCCATTCTCCTCTGACCTCTAGCATCAAAAAGGCATTTTCGCCCACAGGACTGCCGCATACTGGATGTTTTTCCCATTTCACACCATTCTTTGTAAACCCTAGAAATGGTTGTGCGTGAAAATCCCAGTAACTGAGCAGATTGTGAAATACTCAGACTGGCCCGTCTGGCACCAACAACCATGCCACGCTCAAAATTGCTTAAATCGCCTTTCTTTCCCATTCTGACATTCCGTTTGGAGTTCAGGAGATTGTCTTGACCAGGACCACACCCCTAAATGCATTGAAGCAACTGCCATGTGGTTGGTTGATTAGATAATTGCATTAATGAGAAATTTAACAGGTGTTCCTAATAATCCTTTAGGTGAGTGTATATATATGTATATATAAGACATAGTCAGTCAGTACTGATCAATCATCAATAAGAAGTGGAAAACTCTGGGATTTCTTGATACCGAGCCAAGGTCAGGTAGATCAATAAAGATTTCAGCCTTAACTGCCAGAAGAATTGTTTGGGATAAAAAGAAATATCCTCAGGAGAAATGCAGGATGCTCTGGAAAAAGACAGTGTGGTTGTTTCAAAGAGCACAATATGACGATACTTGAGCTGCATGGTCAAGTTGCCAGAAAGAAGTTTTTACTGTGCCAATGCCGCAAAAAAGCCTGGTTACAATATGTCCAACAATCACTTGACACGACTCACCGCTTCTGGCACACTGTAATTTGGACAAAAATAGATCTTTATGGTCACAACCATAAGCGCTATGTTTGGAGAGGGGTCAAAAAGGCCTTTAATAAACGGAATACCACCCACTGTGAAGCATGGTGGTGGCTCACTGATGTTTTGGGGTTGTGTGAGCTCTAAAGGCACAGGGAATCTTGAAAATTTATGGAAAGACGAATACAGCATGTTATCAGAAAATACTGGCAGACAATTTGCATTCTTCTGCAAAAAAGCTGCACATGAGACGCTCTTGAACTTAAACCTAAGCACAAGGCCAAGTTGACCCTACAGTGGTTACAGCAGAAAAAGGTGAAGGTTCTGGAGTGGCCATCACAGTCTCCTGACCTTATTATCATTGAGCCACTCTGGTTGAGATCTCAAACCTGCGGTTCATGCAAGACAACCAAAGACTTTGCATGACTTGGAGGCATTTTGCCAAGACGAATGGGCAGCTATACCACCTGCAAGAATTTGGGGTCTCATAGACAACTATTACAAAAGACTGCACGCTGTTATTGATGCTAAATGGGGCATTACACAGTGTTAAGAACTAAGGGTATGCAGACTTTTGAACAGGGATCAGTTCATTCTTTTCTTTGTTGCCATGTTTTGTTTTATGATTGTGACATTCTGTTATGACCTACAGTTGAATGTGAATCCCATAAGAAATAAAAGATGTGTTTTGCCGGCACACTCATGTTTTCTTTACTAATGGTACATATATTACCAATTCTCGAAGGGTATGCAAAGTTTTGAGTTCTTGTCAAAAGCTAGGTGAACATCTGCAATTGCCTTGTCATTTCTAGAAAGAATGATACTCTACATGCTGCATGATGATTTCTGTTGTGATGTCTCCACACCTTGATAGACTTGGCCTGCACCCGGCCCTAATTCTTCAAAGTCAATGCAAATCGGAGCAAAAAGCACTTGACAACTGGGTTATGATACATTGTTTTTATTTACCTTCTCCAGAGAGTTGGGGAGGTTTTCCACAGCTGGACATACTGGGAAGAGGGAGTTGGTGCTGTTGTTTGGCCTTGGGACCAATCCATTACATCCTTGCCTGAATCTTCCTAAGAGATCCATTGAAGTTCTTCTCAGGTTTATCCATAGGAAAGCTTTCAAATAGCACTATTGGATATTCAATGACAATAGGAGTCTAAAAGAAGAACAGAGGACAAATCATTTGCAATGTGGCGAGAATACTGTCATTTCCCATTTATATATTGCGGCTTATACAGACATAGAAAACACTTTCAAACACAGCGGGTAATACATGGGTGCGACTAATACACAAGTTTACATTTTTAAAACTATTTCCACTGGCAAACGTTTTCACAGATGATTGCTTGACGATGTAGACAGAATCTCATGTAGCAAATATGATACAATTGGCGTTACATGGTTTTCAAAAAATATTTTTTCTTCAACCAATTCATTTTGGTAGTGCCCTTTGACAGATGTTTAATATTAATGTACAATGTATGAATGAGTAAAATTCTCCAGGCAAATGTGGTTTATGGGTGTGGTTAATACTCCGTTTTGTATACACACAAAGCTATATAATTAATGGTGCGGTTTCTCCACGGTTGTAGGTTATAAAATGGGAATTACAGTATAGTGGTGTTGACTTGTTTGCTATTGTCTTTTGCTCATTAAATAACTGTATCCTATTTTCTGAATATTTCTGTTTTCATTTGTCATTTATTACACTCTCCAAGAATTATGAATGGACTTTATATTTGAGCCAGTGACAAAAATACACACCAGGTCTATTAGGGATTAGGTAGCCTAGCAGTTAGATCATCTGACCAGTAATAAAGATTACAAGGTGAAAAATCTGTTGTTTTCTGTTGTTTCCTTTTCACACAATATTTAACCCTAATTAAAGGTCCTGTGTAGCTCAGGTGTGGGTTCAATTCCTAAAGGGAATGTGCAAGCACTTTTTTATGACAGTGCTTGCATTAATTACACATAGTTTCTCTGGATAAGTCTCTCTTCCAAATTACTTGTAAATGCATAGGCTACATGATCACTGAATGAACACTTAGTTAACAGACGTTTCTTGATTTGGTCACAGCACTGAAAATAAAAATGAACATTGACATTTCTGAAAGTGTGGATACCAAAACAAACACTGTAGCAAGCTAACTAGGTCAGTGAGGTTCCCTAGAGGGTTGGGGTCCATTAGAATCGAATTCAGTCAAATCAGGAATGAACTGACAATACAATTCAATAATTGAAATGTTTTTATTTATTTTCACTTATTTCAGTTAAAACTGAAAAGTAGAAGAAATGTATTTCAGAAGGTGTTCCATAAAGTGGATTCCAAATCAATGCTTTTTCTATGCACTGAAAAATTAAACAAAGGACAGATCTTTGATCTTCTCTTTGAGCTGTGAGTAGGCAGAGTGATGATGCTTTCCAGGAAGCCACTGAATTAATTCTATATCAAGTAGGATTAGGCTTCAAGCCAAATAGGCGTAATATCCTACAAGTAGGTAACCCAGTCAAACGATTTAAAAAAACAATGGCAGTGCTGTTATATCACTGTAGAATATTAATGACACAATAGTACACACCTTTTGCATTAAAATTACTATCTGATGGCAGAATATTACTAAAATTAAATGAATAACAATGTATAATATCATAATAACAATGTTACCGTAATAACTGAAGTATTTCTGCACAGGTATATTAACAAATGAATGAAAAGATAAATTAGTACTCATTACCTTCTTCCTTCTTTAGTTACTAGTATTTACAATAGGGTTATAGCATAATATTATGTAATCCCAAATTACCCAGAAAAAAAATATTTTTTCTTTTTCTTGAAAGATCATTTTCATTTTCCTATCTGACAATACAGCCAGATGTGACTGACAAACATTATCATGGAAAGCATAACCTCAACCCACGCCATTGCACACAGTGCATGTGAACCAGGAACAACAATTCCAAGTTGGACTTTAATGGGAACAACCTTACTGAGCAAAATGTTTGTCATCTTTTGATTTTAGGAAAACATGTAAAACGTTTCATAAAAGACATCTAGCCTGAGCCACCCACATAATACGAAAGAGAAGCTAACCAGTTAATAACCTACACAACAATTTTATCGCAATGAAAAGGTTTAAATTTAAAGGAGCCATATGCAGCATCTTCTATTTAAAATATCTGACACTAATCCTTACATATAATCAGTTAATGTTAAAATACTGTCTCTGGCAGTGTCAGGACTGGCACTATCCCCACTACCATGGTTTCAAGTAAGACATAGAAGACCGAGATGTTCATAGGCGTGTACTTCCTTGAAGCTGTGTGAGGTGAAGACCAATGACAAGCTTTATACAGGTGCTGGTCACAAAATTAGAATATCATCAAAAAGTTTATTTATTTCAGTAATTCCATTCAAGAAGTGAAACTTGCATATTATTTTATTTCAATACACACAGACTGATATATTTCAAATGTTTATTTATTTTAATTGTGATGATTGTAACTGACAACTAATGAAAATCCAAAATTCAGTATCTCCAAAAATTTGAATATTACTTAAGACCAATACAAAAAAAGGATTTTTAAAAATGTTGGCCAATTGAAAAATATGAACATGAAAAGTATGAGCATGTACAACACTCAATACTTAGTTGGGGCTCCTTTTGCCTGAATTACTGCAGCAATGCGGCGGGGCATGGAGTCGATCAATCTGGGGCACTGCTGAGGTGTTATGAGAGCCCAGGTTGCTCTGATAGTGGCCTTCAGCTCTTCTACATTGTTGGGTCTAGCGTATCGCATCTTCCTCTTCACAATACCCCATAGATTTTCTACAGGGTTAAGGTCAGGCGAGTTTGCTGGCCAATTAAGAACAGGGATACCATGGTCCTTAAACCAGGTACTGGTAGCTTTGGCACTGTGTGCAGGTGCCAAGTCCCGTTGGAAAATGAAATCTGCATCTCCATAAAGTTGGACAGCAGCAGGGAGCATGAAGTGCTCTAAAACTTCCTGGTAGACGGCTGAGTTGACCTTGGACCTCAGAAAACACAGTGGACCAACACCAGCAGATGACATGGCACCCCAAATCATCACTGACTGTGGAAACTTTACACTGGACTTTTAGCAATGTGGATTGTGTGCCTCTCCTCTCTTCCTCCAGACTCTGGGACCTTGATTTCCAAAGGAAATGCAAAACGTATTTTCATCAGAGAACTCAGCAGCAGTCCAGTCCTTTTTGTCTTTAGCCCAGGCGAGACGCTTCTGACGCTGTGTCTTGTTCAAGAGTGGCTTGACACAAGGAATGCGACAGCTGAAACCCATGTCTTGCACACGTCTGTGCATGGTGGTTCTTGAAGCACTGACTCCAGCTGCAGTCCACTCTTTGTGAATCTCCCCCACATTTTTTAATGGGTTTTGTTTCACAATCCTCTCCAGGGTGCGGTTATCCCTATTGCTTGTACACTTTTTTCTACCACATCTTTTCCTTCCCTTCTCCTCTCTATTAATGTGCTTGGACACAGAGCTCTGTGAACAGCCAGCCTCTTTAGCTATGACCTTTTGTGTCTTGCCCTCCTTGTGCAAGGTGTCAATGGTTGTCTTTTGGACAGCTGTCAAGTCAGCAGTCTTCCCCATGATTGTGTTGCCTACAGAACTAGACTGAGAGGCCATTTAAAGGCCTTTGCAGGTGTTTTGAGTTAATTAGCTGATTAGAGTGTGGCACCAGGTGTCTTCAATATTTTCACAATATTCTAATTTTCTGAGATACTGAATTTGGGGTTTCCATTAGTTGTCAGTTATAATCATCAAAATTAAAAGAAATAAACACTTGAAATATATCAGTCTGTGTGGAATGAATGTATACATTATACAAGTTTCACTTTTTGAATGGAATTACTGAAATAAATCAACTTTTTGATTATATTGTAATTTTATGACCTTCACTTTTATGTGTTCATGTAGGCCTACACTGAGTGCTTCAGAAAGGAAAATACAGAAGCAACGCGAGCATTAGACAAAGCACAGAATAAAACAAGGGTGATTATGGATTTGGCATTTATTAGATGGTGAGAACTGAAGTTTGTATGAACATTGATGCAGAGTTGGCTACTTTTCTAATTGACATGTAAAGTATACCTATATTTACCTATATACAGTCTATGATATTTACCTAGTTGTCTAGATAGTGAAGGAAAGCTATGTGTAAGTTAGATTAATGATTACGGGGGAAACAATTATTTTCTTGTTTATTTTATCTGTATTTGTGCATATATGTTTTAAGGTTTCGCCACAGTCTTTGGTCGAGACGATGAGCCAATGTTAGCTAGCTAAGTTATGTTAAGCAGACATTCATTGATTCCATTTGCTGCTGGAAAATAGTGTTACAACCTGATGTTCTCTACAAAAGAAAAAGAAAAACGTACTTACATTGTGGGTTGTTTCCCAAACATTCCCACACATAAGTGACTATTGTTCGGAAGAAGCAATTTTGCCTTTTAGCTAGAAATAGCCTTGCGCAAACTGGTCAAAAAGCGCATATTATTGTTCCCGCTAGCACTAGCTAGCATGATTATAGTTCCGTGTTCGCTAGCTTGCCATCAACAAGTCTCTGAAATATGGAAATTCATCTAACGCAATAAATAGCCCAGATAACGTTTTCAGTGGTTTAGCTTTTTACTTTGTTTATGCTGTGTTCTGTTAGTAATGGAAACGACTCTTTTTTCCCCAAACTGCTGTGTACAATGTTATGCATATTGTTGCTTTATTTAAACAGAAAATGTCTGGGTATATTTTTGCGTATATATTCTTCTCCTTAATGCTCACTACCTAGTTGTTGGGTGCCATGTCACAATAATTTCATTGTGGAGGATGATAGTGTTGTTTGGTGTATTTGACAAATAAACCTTGAAACTTGAAACTCTATTAAGAGGAGCTAATACCAGTCATTAAAGTCACTCCCTCACAGTATGCTGTGTAATTGAAAGACCAGGGTGTGAATCCTGAAATGATGCAATAGGCCAGCACCGTTCAGGTTAAGGGGTTATTAATCCCTTAAGTATGTTTGCCTTGTCTAGCACCATTCCAGTGACTTCTTGTGGCATCTTGAGCACCTGTCAGCAAAATAAAGTTGGAAGGCCGGAGAATGCATTACTTCCAGCATAAAGGGATTCTCGTCTTGCTGGTTGAGCAAAAACCATGGTAAGAACCAGAAGAGCATTGGATGTGCTATAGAGGACATATATTGCGACATCATATGTAATATCTCGACATCTGCTTTAAGTGACTCTGATTTGAAAGGGCCTTGATAATGAAGTGGATATCCCAAAAGTGTGGTGATAAACAGGGTATATTGACAAGAAATAATAATAATACAAAGAAAGAGAAAATACAACCCAATGTGCTTCACAAACCTTCTTACAAACTTTCTAGGCAATATGGCTGCATCTGGCGCACTAGCAATTCCACGTCTCTGGTCACTATGTTTTTATCACTGACTCAATATACTATCAGCATAGTATTTTATATCTTAAGTATTGGTAGCCCAATCTGTCCGAAAGACACACATATTTCAATCTTTGAAAGGTTGGACAAGATGACTGCCATGTACACTGCCATGTGAAGTTATTGTGAGGTGTTAAAGTGGCAAGCAATTGCTTTTAGAATTTTGTTCATGCAACACTCCAGTTACCAGCTTACATCCCAACAGTTTTTCCTCTCCTGCCAAAGTTTCAAACTGGTTCACCTTTCAGTCTGTTGTGCATACAAATTTATTTCTAAGTTAATATACCTATTCACATGTATTTGCCTTAACTGACCTTTAGATACCTGTATCTGTAGATGGTCTATGATCATCTAGATTTCTGTTCTTGTTTTTTAGCTAAAGCAGTATATTTACAAGATATAAATAATGTTCATTGTATTCAGGCTACAGTATCCAGTATGTTGTGATCAAAAACGTGTATACATATGAATATAAATGATTACAGGGAGACAAAACTAACTTTAGGAGACATTATTCAGTCTCTAATGAGTAAATTCTGCATCCATGGTGCAGTCATGTTTTCTATTGCAAAAAGATGCTTATCCTAGTCTATTGACTCGTAACCTAAATGTTTATGATTTTATTTAGCGTATAATTCGCAATACAATGTCATTCTAAATATCAAATAATGACAACACTTACTGGGGTTTACAAGAATGTGAGGGGTCTTTTCTACCACACACACATATCTATTATCTTACACCTGTTAACGCATGCGTGTTATAGATGTGGAACCGCTTTATTTACCGCAACTCGCATCATTGCATCACAGAAAACATTCCTGCTTGATACAGATTTTTTTTATAACAGCCATGCAACTCACCGTATATCGTCGATAACGTTTGTCCGCTGGAATTGACCTGCCAAAGCAGCATTAGTTGTGTACATTAGTCGGATTCCCATAAGTTAATACCCCTAACAAACCTATACGCAAAAATGACTGCAATAGACTACCAAGACGCGCTCGTGGATACCGTTGGGCTGTGCGGGTGGAGGGAATCGTTGTGGTCCAGTACAGTACGGCCTGCATAGCTAAAAAAAAATACATACGCTAGAGAACATATGTGACAACGCGCATTTTCACCGTCGTGCTGAATACCTCTTGTTCCCTGTCTTATTGTAGACTGAAATGCTGTTTGGATGATTTCGGTTCAATAACCGGAATTCTGTTCGGGAAATAGATCCAATAACGGTCTTTGCCACCTGAATGTCATCCGCAGATTAGTGATGTTTTGAGAGTTGAGAGGTAAAACTCCGCCCCTAGTGTGTAGTACTGCAATCTCTAGCTATGTAGGACATGGTCGCACTAGACAGTGAATTGTTTCGGAGGGTAGACAAGTAATTCCAGACAAATGTTTGAGGTGAGACTGGAAATAACATAACTATAAAAAATAGTTTAAAAAGAATACTTCATGATGTAATGAGGGTGCTCTAGTTGCGTATGTGGCTAAATGGCTTAATACCATGGTGGTAAAACAATTAAATCTGTGGAAATATTTGTGATACACTGAGGATTTTTTTTGGTTGCATTTCTATAAAACAAACACACTTAATTTCAAGATTACTAAAATATAAAAAAAAAGAATAGTAATGTTTACAAACAATCCCCTTTATTGAGATGAATGTCTGGAACTGACTTTGGTAAAAAGACATACCTGCTTCCAAACCATTTTTTTTATAAAAAATGTATCAATTACACATACCGTTGGAGAAATAATGGATTACTTTGAGGCCTATTTTCAGTCCACTTTACAGCTGCATTTTTTGTGACTATAGTACAATAGGGCTTTACTAAATTAACACAAAATGCAGTGCTGAGGGAACACCCTCCAGGTAACATATCTTTGTATCCATTAAGATCTTGAGACCTGCAGAGGCAAAATCATTGACTGACACAGTTAGGCTACATTTTACCATCTGTTCTGTGAATGCTTTCCTCAACTTTAAACCTCTTAAATAGTCTTGGAAACCAAGGAAAAGGAACTTATCATTTTCTACCTGCTGTCCAAGAACATTTAAATTAAAATCTAATTATTGCTGAAGGAGGCCAACGACTTTTATCTTGACAAATATTGTGTTTAATCTTCTAGTGACACAAATTAAAGTAAACTGATTTGATGCCTATTTCATGATATGCATGAACTATTTTGATGTAGAAAGAAAAAAAAAATTAATTGCTATGAAAGGAATCTCTTCACGTTGCAAAGTCAGAAAAATATCCCTTTAAAGCAGCATATGCCTTCTCATTCATAATTAATTGTTTAATCTGTGATTTTTATACACATACTATAGACTAATGCTATGTTTAAACTGACTAGACAACAGGGAATTATTTCAAACTCATGTCGGTTTTTAACAAACTGATAAATCTGTCCATTTGTTCTGCCAGACACTGTTGTGCAGCGAATGAGCCGGCAAAGAAAGAGCCTTTGCTATAAAGCTACAGTCTATTTCAAAGGTGTCCTCCCAAGTTTTGAATAATTTCAGCAACAAGTTGTGCTCATGATATATTAATAACTAATAATTTATTTAAAGAAATATTGCAATTGGCTGTGCTTAAGATATCAGAATGCATCGTTAACCCAATAGAGAATTCGATCAACTGCAGCATGACTTTTCCTCACATTTTTATTGTCTTTTGGTAGCAATGTTAACAAAGTGTTAACAAAATGTTGCATATGTAGTGTATTGATTTTATTTTTTTCAATAGTCAATAGTCCATGCTTTTTGCAGGATTTGCCATAATTCTTCTTTTATTGAGGTTTTGGGGTCTATCTTATCCAGACATATTTATTTTATCTAATACTTGGTGATCTAAGAATACAAATAATGAAGATAATGCAGTTGATGGGTATATTGCTTTTATAGCGGATAGGTTATGAAAAGGTGGAGGCGTGGGCAGTTTTACAAAATTCACCTTTCTGTCTCACTTCTTAAGTCTATCTGTATTCATAAAGGAATTAGAATTGCTAGCCTTAAGTGTTAAATTAGGAAGAAATTGTAATATTACCCTTGAGTATATGAGTATATCACCCACCATCCTGAAAGGTATGCTAAATCACGTAATGGACCAATTGGCCACATGATCTCATATCAAGTTAAGTGATCACTGGTGATTTGTACCTAGACTTGGAATCGCAGGAAGCAGTATTAAGGATTTCTGTGTGTTGGCCTAAAGTGAATCCAGCTAATCACCAAGCCAACAAGGCCACATGTATGGTTCTGAGGTTCGGCAAAAAGCTTATTTTAAATGTATTATTGTTGTAAATTAGCAGGTGCTTATTGGCTTTGGACAGGGATTGTGTTAGAAATCCAACAACAATATGGCTCAATCTGAAATAACTTGCCAGATTAGTACGCGAAAAAATTAGTATGTCCCCAACCGTAGTACGCTGAAAATAGTAGGCCAAAAGTTCCTGGATGGTCTACCATTTCTGGTGGATTTTCGAGGTATGCATCCATGCATGCTTTTTGAGGTAATATAGACCAGAACACCTTTCGCAGTAAGAGGAAAAAGTCAGTCAGAAAACATCAGTTATCGTCACCTGTATTGGTAGTTATTGTTGTTGCGTCATGAAACTAACGTTGTTGTGACATGAAATGAAATAGCTTTGGCAGTGTGAAGTTCGTCATCAGTCTCGCTAGCAATTGTTCAATTACTATGACTACTCCAAGTAGTGATATACAAGTATACTAGCTTGTAAGGTATTAAGAAAGCCATAGGCAAAAGGCGTACAGTTTATAGATGCTTTTTGTGGTGGAAGTAAACATCATTAGAAACGTTAGTCAGTTTACCACAATGCTTAACTGTGTCTAGCTAAATACTCAAACTTGGCATGTTAATGCGTGGCAAAATGATCTAATGTTGAGACAATTTTATGACGAGGTACTATGTCCCAATCAGTCCCAATACTGGCATACTAGCTTACTATATACTAAATAGTACATACTTCATAATCACCCACAAAGTACATACTTGCAGTACGCAGTATGCGATTTCAGATTGTGCCTATTTTCTCCACCCCTCCATCCCCCACTGTATTATATTGAAGGGATACTTTTAGCATATAGTGGGAAAAGTATTCTGTGGCACACTGAATGTATTGTACAAAATACTCAGGAGAATGTGTGAAGTCAAAATATCATGTGAAAGCACAGGACTCTGTGCTATATCCAGCAAAACTATATTTGTATGCCCCTCTGCAACACACTGTAATATACTGTACATGGAAAACATACACTGACTAAGTAGCTATTTACTTTTATTCTTAGTCTGCAAGGCGATTTATTAACTATTTTAGAGAATGCTTTTTTATTAAGTCTTTCAGAGACTCTTGGAAGCATTTAATGCATCCAGCCTTTTCTGTCATTGATGCTCGAAAAAAATGCTCGAAAAAAAATAAACACTGAATACAGTCAAATAATTTGGCCATGCATTTTATCACGAGTGTACATTTTTGCACACATCGTCTGTTATATGGTTCAGTTGGCTGGGAGTCACTGACATTGTTTAATGTTTTTATTTAAGGCAGTCATGCAAAAACGTCCTAACTTCAAGACTGGATTGTGCTGGGGATTGGTGGCCTAGTCAAAACTGGGTTAAACTGTCCACTCAGACAAATTGATTGCTTTTCAGAATGTATGATTTCTTTCCATTTTTGTTGTTGTAATACAGGCCTCAGCTGTAAAAGACACCTTTGTCTGAGTGGATTTCTCTGTATAAATAAAGGTAAATTAATAAATAGTGATGACTCTGACTTTAGTCCTAAGTGCTGATTAGATGCAGACAGCTTACTGGATCTTCCATTGTGTTTTCTGTCTTTAACTTGATCAGTTACTTCAAATTTCCCTAAGACATTGCAGTGATGTCCATCTGCTGTAAAACTATTCTTACCTTTGTTAAATTTAGTCTGGGTCAGATGATTATTTACATAGTTATGTGTGTGTGTCTTAGTGTGTGCATGTGTAATTGGATCAGCCATCAAGTGTATCTATTGGTCTGGGTACAGTTCAGGGTAGAACTAGTAGGTATTATTAAACACTGTCACACTTAAGCTGTGTTCCACGTCTTTGAATTGGGAATGCATTAATTCAATTTATGTTTTGGATGTGTAGCAAATGCTCCCATACTGCAACTCAGTAATCTATTTTCAAGTACAATGCAGCTTAGATTATTATTTTTCTTTTCTTAAATTAGATTAATTTAGTGATCAAAGTCAAAATAAAACCAGTTGATTTTGTTCTACACTTCCAAACCCAAGTTTGATTTACATGAGCCAATTAATTATACAATGTCATGACAAAAATATATAATTTACATATTTATTTGCACATTGCTAAGCCCATTCTAAATGTATAACAGGCAACCAGTCTACATCACTAAAAGACAAAACTTATTCTGATATCTGATATCCAAAATAATAATTTCATGTCATGTGTGCTATTTATTTACATGTTATTCACTTGATAGGTGGTGCAAAACTAACTACGGTTCATTGCTCAGGCAAAAGGCACATAATTGAAACATGGCAGCATGAACCCTATTTTAAACCACAAGTTGGTTGTACATATAAATAATCATGATTTCAGCTTCGGCCCTAAACTGGAGATCAGATATGATTTGAGGTGCCAGCAAGGGATCTTGTTGTTACAGTGCTCCTTTGTCTTTCTAGGTCATCTAAAGGTCATCTGACTCAGGGATGGGCATAGGTTCCAGGGGTACAGTGGGCAGGATGATAGGGGCACCATCGGATATCCATCCTTGGGCAACTCTGTTGAAGGTGGGCCGTTTCATTCCTGGGTCCTGGAGCTCAGGATAGCTAGGGGGGTTCAGGTCTATCTCAGGTAGTTTGAATGTGATCCCACTGCTCCGGGGGGCTTTGTCGAAACCACCGAATGGTGTTGCAACCCTGAAAATCAGATACGGACATATTGAATAAATCAATGCAGAAATTAAGCATTGTAATTGGTTGAAACGCATTCAAGTCAAGGTAAAAAAAAAAAAGTTCACCATGGGTTATCCTATGAAAGAAGGTGGGATGTTTGTTTAGTTTTCTGGGAAATCACTGTGCATCCGCTGACCAGGGCAATTAATACACCTTAGTAAAACCTATCTAGGTTTTATTTCCCATTTCCAAAGTTTAATGTTTTTGTTTCAGTTTTGAACACTGATTTTGGTGCAATCTGATATGTTATAGTATCTATTATTGCTTTTATAATTTGTGAAATCATGCATCAACAAATAGTTCAAAAGTACCAATTAAACTAAATGCAACAGATATGTACTGACTCTCTTGTTCCAGATTGAACTTGAGTTTGTGTATCATTGGAAATGAGAGAAAAAGCTTGCGTACCATCGTCTAGTCATAAGATTAAAGATTTAAATAAATCATCACTGTTATGATTACTGTAGTTCCCCTAACAGTATGAAATGGTCAGACATGTACACTACTGGTCAGGTTTTATAGAAATGTAAGCAGTTCAAATCCAGTGAATAACCTGAAATGGTACACAGGTAAGCGGTAAACTATCAGAGGTAAAAAAAAAAATATTGGTTTAGGTTACCAAAAAGGAGAAAATTATTTCAGAGGCCTTTTTCAGGGAACAAGTAACGGGTTAACAACTTGCAGTTGTTCTGCAGCAACTGAATATAATTAAGCCTTGAAAGTTGATGCTAGGAATTCCTAAAGGCTTTCCAACTTCTGTTGAATATTTACAAAACCTCTGTCTTTATAAGAGCAGTGTTGGAACAGTATGTTTCTACATCCCCTTAAGCATTATTTGGACAGTGTTATAGTGACTTTAGTAACTTGAATGAATCGAAAAATCAACATTCATTTTGCACCATAACAGACGGTTGCTCTATGTGTGCTCTCTCCTCTGGTGCTCCACCTCGCCGGTGTACTAACTTCTGGCCAGAAACGATGGCAAACGCACCCCTAACACACATGCACCTGTTTTGAGTTAGTCATTATGTTGTTTATTTTAGTCCCTGGTTTTCACCCGCACCTCACGGGTTGTTGTGTTGTTCTTTTGAGACCATGTGGTGTGTTTCTTGGAAGGAACCAGTGCCTGACTGATTACCTATGCCCATATCAGCTCTAATAAATCAAATGTATGATCATCAGTTAGAAAAAGTGCAAATGCAACAGCTCACTCATTGTTTTAATATAATGTTGGTAACCCATTGTAGAAAAGTGTATGTACACTCAAAGGCATGTTAAACCCAATGTGTTTATCACAGCTGTTATGAGGCCTTGGCCTGGATACATTCTCTTCATTGTTCTATTTACAGTGGGGAGAACAAGTATTTGATACACTGACGATTTTGCAGGTTTTCCCACTTACAAAGCATGTAGAAGTCTGTAATTTTTATCATAGGTACTCTTCAACTGTGAGTGATGGAATCAAAAAAATCCAGAAAATCACATTGTATGATTTTTAAGTAATTAATTAGCATTTTATTACATGACACAGACTTTCAGCTCACTCCAAAGATTTTCTATTGGGTTCAGGTCTGGAGACTGGCTAGGCTACTCCAGAACCTTGAGATGCTTCTTACAGAGCCACTCCTTAGTTGCCCTGGCTGTGTGTTTCGGGTCATTGTCATGCTGGAAGAGCCAGCCACGACCCATCTTCAATGCTCTTACTGAGGGAAGGAGGTTGTTGGCCAAGATCTCGCGATACATGGCCCCATCCATCCTCCCCTCAATACGGTGCAGTCGTCCTGTCCCCTTTGCAGAAAAGCATCCCCAAAGAAAGATGTTTCCACCTCCATGCTTCACGGTTGGGATGGTGTTCATGGGGTTGTACTCATCCTTCTTCTTCCTCCAAACACGGCGAGTGGAGTTTAGACCAAAAAGCTCTATTTTTGTCTCATCAGACCACATGACCTTCTCCCATTCCTCCTCTGGATCAACCAGATGGTCATTGGCAAACCTCAGACGGGCCTGGACATGCGCTGGCTTGAGCAGGGGGACCTTGCGTGCACTGCAGGATTTTAATCCATGACAGCGTAGTGTGTTACTAATAGTTTTCTTTGAGACTGTGGTCCCAGCTCTCTTCAGGTTATTGAGCAGGTCCTGCCGTGTAGTTCTGGGCCAATCCCTCACCTTCCATCTTGCATGGAGCCCCAGACTGAGGGAGATTGACCGTCATCTTGAACTTCTTCCATTTTCTAATAATTGCGCCAACAGTTGTTGCCTTCTCACCAAGCTGCAAGCCCATTCCAGCCTTGTGCAGGTCTACAATTTTATCCTTGATTTCCTTACAGAGCTCTCTGGTCTTGGCCATTTTGGAGAAGTTGGAGTCTGTTTGATTGAGTGTGTGGACAGGTATCTTTTATACAGGTAACGAATTCAAACAGGTGCAGGTAATGAGTGGAAAATAGGAGGTCTTCTTAAAGAAAAACTAACAGGTCTGTGAGAACCGGAATTCTTAGTGGTTGGTAGGTGATCAAATACTTATGTCATGCATTCAAATGCAAATTAATTATTTAAAAATCATACAATGTGATTTTCTGGATTTTTGTTTTAGATTCCGTCTCTCACAGTTGAAGTGTACCTATGATAGAAATTACAGACCTCTACATGCTATGTAAGTAAGAAAACCTGCAAAATCGGCAGTGTATCAAATACTTGTTCTCCCCACTGTATATGTGCTTCTCCCTCTTGATCATAACTCCCTATTTTAAGAGAAGATGAAGTGTCAATGTTCTATAGTATATTCAGTAGGGGTGTGCTGATCAAGTCATTCTCATATCCGCAATTGTATACAATTGTCGCATGTGACACTTGTAATTGCATATCCTTGTGATAGTAAAACCAGGACGTACGTGCGTTTTACTTGATGGTAAAGGTTATTCCTCATCTGTATGTTACTTCATTACTTAGAGCACTAATCAGTGTGTTTCTGATGTTCCTTTACTTACTCAAAACATGGAGAAACTTTAAAAGCGATCCTGACAGCTCAAATGGCCATTACATATTGCTTATTTCTATAAGCTTTTAGTTCATTCCCAGGCAGGGTAGTTGTTTCAATTTCTATAGGGGTAACATTTCTCTTATATAGGTGCTTGGACTTTACGCCCAGATGTGAGAGTAAATAGCACCACTTCCCAATTATTTTTAGGTTCACACACATGCAAAACATACTTTATTTTAACAGGGAACTGAGACCAGTCGTCAGCTGGCATCAGCGACCAGCAGTTAAAAATGATGGAATGCTAAGCGCGAGTAGGACGTCTACCTCTTAATCCTAATACAGTGAAAGATCTCTTTATAATACTTTAAAAAGTTATTATTTCACTTGCTAAAGGTACCAGGTCATACGTAGGTAAAGGTCTGACTCATAAAGTCACATAGGAAGAGGGCCAGCATGGCAAACTCTTCAGCTAGCATTATTCAGGCGCAGGACTCAGCTAGTCTAACAGTGCACGAGGCTAATGCTCTGATTGCTAAACTGCCACAACTACGCGGGCCAGACTGGCTCTCTAATATCTGCAATGGCTGATGAGGATTTCCCTTCATTGCCTGTCACCCCGAGCAAACCACCACCATCCAAAAACAGCACATTTGAATGGATGGATGCTGACACAGCCAACTCTGACATTATCTCAACTCTCTCCAAACGAATTAACCCTAGATGCGACGCCATAGAATATATGGTCGGGAGCAATGCAATTAGAATTGACGGACTGAAGAAATCACTGGAATTTGCTTGCGTCGAAATCTACAATTTTATCCCTGATGTCCTTACACAGCTTTCTGGTCTTGGCCATTGTGGAGAGGTTGGAGTCTGTTTGATTGTGTGGACAGGTGTCTTTTATACAGGTAACGAGTTCAAACAGATGCAGTTAATACAGGTAATGAGTGGAGAACAGGAGGGCTTCTTAAAGAAAAACTAACAGGTCTGTGAGAGCCGGAATTCTTACTGGTTTGTAGGTGATCAAATACTTATGTCATGCAATAAAATGCTAATTACTTATTTAAAAATCATACAGTGTGATTTTCTGGATTTTTGTTTTAGATTCCGTCTCTCACAGTTGAAATGTACCTATGATAAAAATTACGTAAGTAGGAAAACCTGCAAAATAGGCAGTGTATCAAATACTTGTTCTCCCCACTGTAGGTCCGGAAATAATTGGACACTGAGTTTTGTTTTGTTATTTTGGCTGTTGGTGAAGAAATAATGAATATGGCCTTAAATTGCATTCAGCATCAGCTTTAAATTGGAGGAAGGTTTTAGGAATTACAGCTCTTCAATCCATAGCCCCCTCTTTTTGAAGGGACCAAAAGTCATTGAACAATTGACTCAAACGTTTTTTCATGGATTGGTGTTGGCTATTCCTTTATTATGTCGTCATCAATTAACCATGTAAAAGGTCTGGAGTTGATTCCAGGTGTGGCATTTGCATTTGGAAGCTGTTGCTGTGAAAATGCGGTCAAAGGAGCTCTCAATGCAAGTGAAACAGGCCATCCTTAGGCTGCAAAAAAAATCCAGTAACAGCCTGGTAAAGCATCACAAAGAAGGAAACCCAGTGTTTGGTGATGTCCATCTGTTCCAGACTTCAACCTGTCATTGCCTGCAAAGGATTTTCGACAAAGTATTAAAAATGAATATTTTATTAATGATTGTGTTAATTTGTCCAATTACATTTAAGCCCTTGAAATAAGGGGACTAGGTATGAAAATGGTTGCAATTCCCAAATGTTTCATACAATATTTTTGTTCAACCCCTTGAATTAAAGCTGAAGGTCTGCACTTCAATTGCATCTCGGTTGTTTCATTTCAAATCCATAGTGGTGGCGTACAGAGCCAAAATTATGGAAGTTGTGTCAGTGCCCAAATATTTATGGACCTAACTGTATGTATGTTTCACAATGTTAGCGCTGTAGTAAGGCTATAGCCACAATAACAAGCTCATCTGTCATTCATCTCTTGATTTTTTGAGATTTGTATCTGTTATTCAAATGAGAGCGTTTTATGCATTTGTGAGCTGATGTTTCATTTCTGATTTCCAATAATAATATATTACTGGTGGGTCAGGTTTTCAATGCAGAGGGTTTACTACTTAGCTAAAGGTAATTCCTGTCTCTTTATAACATTTCAATTTCGCCCAGAGAATATGCTGCATTGTTTGATGTTATTCCATCTGTAACAGTTATGTTGTTTAAAGGTTTACCTGGACCATTTAGTTTTAACTTGCCCTCTATTTTTCCAATTTAGAGAAACAAAAATGTGTTTCTCTACTTCTCTTAAAAATAATAATCAATCTATACATACTTAATAAAAAAAATATAAATTATATTCCTTATGTTACTGCCTAATGGAATGTGTTTTATCAATAATGTTTACTGGAAAAATAGATGGGATTTACCAAAAGAAACTTCTTACCAAAGAAATTCTTACTTGTTAACAAGATCAAGAAAGTGTCCTTCAAAATTATACAAAATTATCAAAACTAATTTTAAAACGACATTAACAAAAATGTTGCCTTCTGTGATGAGCTTCCAAGAAACTGTGTAACATTTATTTGGGCATTTTCCATATGTAAGGAGATTTTGGGAAGATATTTGCACATTTGTAATTGACCACATTCATGCAGATTTTATATATTTATGGGAGAATGTGCTGCTTGGTTGTCATGTTTATTCGAAGCAGCATCGTCCAATTGAGTGCTTAGAATCATTACACGAATAATGATGGATAATGACCAATCATGGATAATGACATTAAATAATACGATCATATTAGAATCTGGGAAATTGCTCATATTTGTTAAAATGTATTTTGTCTGAATTTGGCAGACAAAATATTCAGTTTGGCAGACAAAATACTCCAAATATTCAGTACAGTAACTGAAATGTGCCAGAGAACAAATTCTGTTTGGTGTCCGTGCATCAAATTTTGAATTAACAATGTGTACAAAGACTCTAGACCAGGGGTGGGCAATATTTTTCACAGCCATCAGAGGATGGGTACATGGTGGTCATAAAGGGATGGACATGGTCAGAACAATGCTCAGGTAGGCCGTGGCATTTAAACAATGCCCAATTGGCACTAAGGAGCCTAAAGTGTGCCAAGAAAACGTCCCCCACACCATTACACCACCAGCCACCACAGTGGTAACAAGGCATGATGGATCCATGTTCTCATTCTGTTTACGCCAAATTCTGACTCTACCATCTGAATGTCTCAACAGAAATCGAGACTCATCAGACCAGGCAACATTCTTCCAGTCTTCAACTGTCCAATTTTGGTGACCTTGTGCAAATTGTAGCCTCTTTTTCCTATTTGTAGTAGAGATGAGTGGTACCCAGTGGGGTCTTCTGCTGTTGTAGCCCATCCGCCTTAAGGTTGTGCATGTTGTGGCTTCACAAATGCTTTGCTGGATACCTCGGTTGTAACGAGTGGTTATTTCAGTCAAAGTTGCTCTTCTATCAGCTTGAATCAGTCGGCCCATTCTCCTCTGACCTCTAGCATCAACAAGGCATTTTCGCCCACAGGACTGCCGCATACTGGATCTTTTTCCCTTTTCACACAGGGTTTTCTTTGTAAACCCTAGAAATGGTTGTGCGTGAAAATCCCAATAACTGAGCAATTTTTGAAATACTCAGACCGGCCCGTCTGGCACCAACAACCATGCCACGCTCAAAATTGCTTAAATCACCTTTCTTTCCCATTCTGACATTCAGTTTGGAGTTCAGGAGATTGTCTTGACCAGGACCACATCCCTAAATGCATTGAAGCAACTGCCATGTGATTGATTGATTGATTGATTAGATAATTGCATTAATGAGAAATTTAACAGGTGTTCCTAATAATCCTTTAGGTGACTGTATATAGGTATAATAGTTATTAGGGCAGACATAAGTCTGTGAAATCACTTCTGAAGATTTTCACTCAAAGCAAAAGTTGGTATAATTGCCATCATCTAACTTCATACAGTATATCTTTTGTACTACGCGCTTTTAACGACAGCGATTCCAGCAGCCCAGACCCAAGAAATCAACTTTTAGGGCTACTCACTCAATATGAACAGGAGAGCCTCGTATGGGCGTTGACAAGTGAGGTGAAGTCAGGAGTCTTTTCTGTTGAAGCAGTGGGCGGTACTGCTGCAAGATGTTTATCAGTGAGGCTGCATCTGCGCTTGGACTTGTTGAATTGTAGCATCGGGTAACAGTTTTTGTATTTCGCTGCATGCTTGCTCTGGAAGTGCCTCTGCAAATTGTACTCTTTAAAAACTGTGACGTTAGCTTAACATATTAAGCAAGTTACTTTACCTGCGACATCTGCAAATAGATATTTTCCTGTCAATAGTTTTTTAAATACCCTGCTTTCGTAATCAACCTTTCTTAGGGTCATTTCCAGATATCGCTAGCCATTAGTTGCGTATAGTACGTACCAATGATAACTTCTCCGCGTGGATTGTGGTGCTGGTCCCTATATTATAGCAACGCAAATACCTTGTTTCAATTTAAAGGTATTTTAAACAGACAGTATGATACTGCTGTACTTATTAATGGGAGTGCCACGGGACTTTTAATTAGAAAATAAATAAATATGAAACAGTAAATAAAGTAACGTTATCTGCGGACCTCGTAAGATATCAGTCAGGAGAAGGGTATAAAATAATTTCCAAAGCATTAGATATACCATGGAACACAGTGAAGACAGTCATCATCAAGTGGACAAAATATGGCACAACCAGAGACATTAACCAGAACTGGACGTCGCTCCAAAATTGATGAAAAGAAGAGAAGAAAACTGTCCAGGGAGGCTTCTAAGAGAACTACAGCAACATAAAGGTACTGCAGGAATTTCTGGCAAGTACTGGCTGTGTGCTACATGTGACAACAATCTCCTATATTCTTCAAATAAATGGGCTATGGGTTAGGATGGCAAGACGGAAGCCTTTTCTTACAAAGAAAAACATTGGCTGAAGTTTGCAAAAACAAACATCAAGTCCCCCAAAAGCACGTGGGAAAATGTGTTATGGTCTGATGAAACCAAGGTTGAACTTTTTGGCCATAATTCCAAAAGGTATGTTTGGCGCAAAAACAACACTGCACATCACTCAAAGAACACCATACCCACAGGGAAGCATGGTGGTGGCAGCATCATGCTTTGTGGCTGTTTTTCTTCAGCTGGAACTGGGGCCTTAGTCAGGGTGGAGGGAATTATGAACAGTTCCAAATACCAGGCAATTTTGGCACAAAACCTTTAGGCGTCCGTTAGAAAGCTGAAGATGAAGAGGAAGTTCACCTTTCAGCACAACAACGACCCAAAGCACACATCCAAATCCACAAAAGCATGGCTTCACCAGAAGAAGATTAACGTTTTGGAATGGCCCTGCCAGAGCCCAGACCTGAATCTAATTGAACATCTGTGGGATGATCTGAAGAGGGCTGTGCACAGGAGATGTCCTCGCAATTTGACAGATTTGGAGCGCTTTTGCAAAGAAGAGTGGCCAAATATTGCCATGTCAAGATGTGCCATGCTAATAGACTCCTACCCAAAAAGACTCCTACCCTACTGAGTGCTGTAATAAATTCAAAAGGTGCTTCAACAAAGTATTAGTTTAAGGGTGTGCACACTTATGCAAGCATGTTATTGTGAGTTTTTTATTTTTCCCCCTCAAGGATTTCACTTTGTTTTTCAATTGAATTGTTCATGTTATAGGTCACATTAAAGGTGGAAAAAGTTCTGACATGATTTATCTTTGTCTCATTCTTTTACATCACCAGAACCTGGCATTTAACAGGGGTGTGTAGATTTTTATATCCACTGTATGCTTGTGTGCATGATTTTCTTGTACACGCATGCTTGTGTACGATGGACAAAAAGTGGGAGAATGCTATATCAGGCCCAATGACTTTCAATTGATTTGCTTATGTTTTATAGTATGCCCTAGGAGTAGTGTGTGTGTGGGTTGCTTTCTAATTTTAATGAAGTTCTAAAGATTTAAGTCTAGGATGTAAAATCAGGAAAATGTAATTGCATTTTTTGCACACTCCAGGGATGTAATATCTGTAAGAAAGAGTGTGTTAATTTGCATGGATATTGTTTATAATGGTTCATGAAATATGTATACCAAAATGTGCATGAATTCATTCAAGAAATTGGTTAAATAAAGGACTATGTTGAGTTACAAAAATGTATATATTACAATAAGAAAAATCCACATTATAGAAAAATGCTTTGGCCAAAAAATTTATAGTTGTACATTTTGTGCAAGCAGTCGGACAAATATTATATAATACATTAATTTTTAACCGAAAGTTGATTTCAGAATAGCTGTAGTCACATTTGCCTTACCTGTTAAAGCTCTTGTAGTCAGGAGCTTCTGGTCTGGGCTCTGGGATGGGCATCCTTAAGTTTAGGGTCTCGGCCAGGGCAGGGTCATTGATGATAGCCTGCTGCCAAGGCGAGTGGTAAGACTTGGGTATAGCTGTCGAGTTAGACGCCTCTGCTGACATGTCCTTTAAGGGGCCCCCATATCCTGAAACACATTCCAGAAGGATAGGATAATCAGACTATTAGAGCAGTGTAAAGAAACTCACTTATCCCATCAACAGGTAATCAGATCTGTTAGTGGCAATTCATTGCCTTCCATCCCTGCATGTCAGAGAGAGTACAAAGGCATAACATTTTTGGACATAATCCTTTTTTTTTTTTTTGAGAGGTGAGTGTGCTGAAAAGGCTAGGTCAAAATCATGTGTGGTACACTGTATGTGCATCAGGTACTGTGGCTTAGACCCCTGGACCACCCTAGGCCATATCATTGTATTTTGTAAGAATTGTGTGTTAGATTATTAAGCATGGCAAATGCCAAATAGTCTAGTGGTTAGAGCATTTAACCAGCAACAAAACCTAGATCAAATCTCTTATTGGGTTTTGTGGTTTACTAGCAATCTCAAGATGAATGCTTTGAGGCTGCATGGTTTAAGTAACAATAAGACACAAGAGGCTGGGGTAAATAAAAGAGCCATACTTAGTATAACCTGTTTTTATAAAAAGAAAAAAAATCTGAATGACTGTTTTATTAATAATCTACATAATTAAATAACAGCATGACCATTTAATTTTCTTGTTTAAGTCTGGTTGTCTGTTACAAGCACTTGATGTAAAAAGACATTTGATTTGACTGATGTGATACAGACATGACACTATCTTTTCTTAAAATAGTGCAAACCTAAGAGTGTGTTTATCTTTGTTCTCAAATGCCAATTGGTCCAGCTGACATGGGTTGACACCATGATTGGTCATATCAGATTCTACAAGAGTCTTATGTCGGGATCCCCTGCTGACAATTTAACCGATAGTAAGGCACCACACGGAAAGGAAATGCATCTCATGTATCTCGTTTAAAGGCCAGAGGTCTGCTCTGATGCTATGGGGAATAAGTTTGGTCTTCAGAGCTAATATGAGTCTCTACACATAGTCTTAGTAACACATTCATTAACCATTACACAATATAGTTTTAAATGCTACTGCATATCATACAGTATTATTTATTTGTATTTATTTATACAAGGAAACACATTCAGTCCAAGGTCTCTTTTTCCAGGTGCCTTGCATTACAATCGCAGCAATAAAAGCTACAAAATAACAGGAAAAAATACATATTAAGAATAGCAAACACAATTCACTGCAAAATGTTCACCCAACAACTGTTTAATATTTGAAATAGATTACGGTGGTCTTCAGGTCATTCAGGTCATCCCTGAATAGAAATCCAAAAATCAATGATTTATCTTCACAATCAACATGTTCTTAATAACTCGCTATTAAGTTGCTCATTAATGTTACTCGCTATTATGTTGGTCTTTATGAATAAAAATGTAAGGTGAACAGTTTAGGTTAACTTAGGGTTATGGTTAGGCATCAGAGTACTGAGGTTAGGGTTAGGATGAAGAACAGAAAATTCCTGTCAAAACAACTCAATTCCACAACAAAAAAAATTTCTTGCCTCTAGCTGGAATCGAGCCATCAGACTTAAAAAACGCCATTCCCGACCACAATGCCCTTGCAAACAGCAACTTTATTTAACTATTAACACGTTAACTAACTCCTAGTGATGGGAAGTTCACTTTACGGATCTGGATCTTTTCTAATCATTCATAAAAAAATTATATTTTGACAAATTTTGTTCTTTTGAGTCAGTTCCCCCCTCCTGTCCCGGTGTCGCACCACCCACCCCCCCCCACCCGGGGAAGTCTAGCACTCCCTCAAATAACTCTTAACTAAGAGTAAATGCTACACCATATCATGCTTTACAGCCATCACCAAAACCATGTTCATTATGTGTATTATTAGAAAATGTTATTAAATTAATTACTGTACAGAAAACACATAAATGCAGCTCATTGTCAAAATCAAGAGGCAAGATCAAGGATCAATTTAGAAAATAAATCATTAGAAATTTGTAATAAAGGTTCATTTTAAATGTAATGATATTACAACTTTTAAAATGTACTAATGCTACTATTTTAATCTAATAGATGATAATAGACCAAATACCTTTTTTGGTCTATTAAGCTGATAATAAATCAGAGACTCTGAGATCCAAAAGAGGAAAAGCCTATGCTATCTTCTCCTTAGTCATTGTCATTCCTTCCGGTGATCACGGGATGAAAAGGACCATGAGAAAAGGTTTATTAATAAATATGATCAGTTTAATGGAGTCCTGACAATTACAGTATTACCAATAGACATATACATAACAATCTCTTGACAGCTGAATAACAGACTGCTGTCCTAATATTTATTGTAGCTAACGTTTCTTACTTTGGAGCATTAAGGATGATAATGAGATACTTGTGTATCAGAAAGACTGAAAGACTTATTTCCTCATTTGTCGTTAGCCTTCCATCATTCTCAGGTGATCCAAAGTGCCTAAAGATCCATGGATCGTCGTTCATTTAATTCATTATTCTTTCTGCTGAACGAGATTCGGAGATCCGAAAGAGCCATGGATCATCGTTCATCGTTCCTTTCGGTGAACGAGACTCGAAGATCCTTCTGAGATGAATCATGAATCACGATTCACCAAAAAGATTTGTTCAAAAAGTATGAATCGTTCACGAACGACCCATCCGTTTTAACGAGTACGACTTCCGTTTTAGCGAGCTGAACCGCATCAATACTTCCGTTCAGATTGTATGTATTGAAAATGGCGCAAACGAAGAAGAGGGCTCATTGTTGTGTACCTGGATCCTTGCTATTGGGAGGGATGAGGGGCCAACTTTTAAAGTTTTGCGGTGTAGTACCTATGTCTGCAGCACTCATTTTGACTCCTCTGACATCTGCACCAAACCAACAGGGCGAGCAATATTAAGGAAAGGTGCTATACCGTGTTGTTTTAAGTGGACTGCACCGAGCAGAGAGTGTGTTTATGATCGAATAAAGAGACGTCAAGGTTTTGAAGTTGACTGTAGGGTTGACTACTGTAATGGCCTCTTAACTAGACTCCCAAAAAAGACTGTAAAACAACTGCAGCTCATTCAGAATGCTGCTGCTAGAATGTTAACCAGGACCAAGAGAACAGAGCACATCACTCTGGTTCTTAAATCTTTGCATTGGCTTCCAGTCAGTTACGGAATAGATTTCAAAGTGGTGCTTTTAGTTTATACATTTCTGAATGGTTTAGGACTCGAATATATTTCTGATATGTTTGAAGAATATAAACTGAGCAGGGCTCTTAGATCCATGAACACAGATCAGCTAGTAGAGCCCAGAGTCCAAACTAAACATGGAGAAGTTGCGTTTAGCACTTATGCTGTACAAAACTGGAATAAACCACCAGAAGATCTTAAACGTGCCCCAAACGTATCAATTTTTAACTCCAGGTTAAAAACACTTCTCTTCTCACGTGCTTATGCCTGAGCACTTAAACTTAACCACACTGTTTAGCCTTATAGCTTCCTAAGTTTTTATCCCGTTTTTAATCTTTATATGTTTTCTTATTGTATTTTTCTTATTATAATGTTATCCATTTCTTTTGATGTTTTCATTTGAGTATTTGTTTTTATGTTATTATGCTTTCATATATTTTTCTTTGTAAAGCACATTGAATTGCTTCGATGTATGAATTGTGCTATATAAATAAACTCGCCTGCTTGCTTGAAGTTGGATGAGTAGAAGAGTTGCCAAGGTGGAGCAACATGCGGTTGCCGAAGATCATTGCTACTTTTTACACTTGCGTCTTGTGATATATTAACTTTTATTATCCTAAATGTTTTTATTTGTCTACAACAGGTGCCCTAGAGGTGGCATTTCTAAAGATTAAGCTGGAGGAACGGATAAAGAGGTTAACGCTGATTCATCCTCAGTTCAGCAGGTTGTGTCTCTGATGAGGACTTTCAATATTACACCAAATTTCCCTCAGAAGACTTGTTTTTGCTGTTTTGGAACACCATTGAACCTTCTGCTTCAAAGCTCCAGTACTGGACAAAAGCACAAAGAACAAGGATGGAAAGTATTGAGCAGCCAACTACACCAAGCCCAAGTCGAACACTAGCACTAATTGACAAGTTATTTTTATATTTTTTGCGCACAGCAGTTGGATAAAGGGGGAAAGTACTAGCTGACATGTTTGGTGTAAGTGTTTCCACTATTAGCAAATTAATCACTAAATGGGCCAACTATGTGTACCTTGCTGGGTTCCATTCCAATTTGGATGTCACGTGAACAGGTGAAGGCTTCTATGCCTGAGAAATTCAAGATGGCCTACCCAAATGTGAGAGTGATCTTGGACTGCACTGAGCTGTGTTGCGAGTCACCAACTGCCAATACATTGCACTCCAAGACATTTTCAACCTACAAGTCACACACAACTTTAAAGAGACTTATTGGGGTTTCTCCTAGCGGTGCTGTGATCTTTGTTTCCAAGTTCTATACAGGGTATATCTCAGAAGAGAAGATAACCAGGTAATCTGTTTTAACTGATCTTCTGGAACATGGTGATGAAGTATTGGCTGATAAGGGCTTTCTGATTGAAACTCTTCTGTCCCAAACTGGGGCTAAACTGATCATGCCACCTTTCAAGCACAAGTCGCAGTTCACCAAAGAGGATATGGAGTGTACCCAAGCCATCGCCCGCTTAAGAATCATTGTAGAAAGAGTTATCTGTAGTCAGAATTTCATATACAGTGGGAAAAACAAGTATTTGATACACTGCCGATTTTGCAGGTTTTTCTACTTACAAAGCATGTAGAGGTCTGTAATTTTTATCATAGGTACACTTCAACTGTGAGAGAATCTAAAACAAAAATCCAGAAAATCACTTTGTATGATTTTTAAATAATTTATTTGCATTTTATTGCATGACATAGTATTTGATCACCTACCAACCAGTAAGAATT
This sequence comes from Esox lucius, assembly GCF_011004845.1. Lineage (NCBI taxonomy): Eukaryota > Metazoa > Chordata > Actinopteri > Esociformes > Esocidae > Esox > Esox lucius. The sequence goes on from NC_047593.1 coordinate 1,824,698, forward strand.
CCGGCTCTCACAGACCTGTTAGTTTTTCTTTAAGAAGCCCTCCTGTTCTCCACTCATTACCTGTATTAACTGCACCTGTATAAAAGACACCTGTCAACACACTTAATCAAATAGACTCCAACCTTTCCACAATGGCCAAGACCAGAGAGCTGTGTAAGGACATCAGGGATAAAATTATAGACCTGCACAAGGCTGGAATGGGCTACAGGACAATAGGCAAGCAGCTTGGTGAGAAGGCAACAACTGTTGGCGCAATTATTAGAAAATGGTTCAAGATGACGGTCAATCTCCCTCGGTCTGGGGCTCCATGCAAGATCTCAGCTCATGGGGCATTAACGATCATGAGGAAGGTGAGGGATGAGCCCAGAACTACACGGCAGGACCTGGTCAATGACTTGAAGAGAGCTGGGACCACAGTCTCAAAGAAAACCATTAATAACACACTAAGCCGTCATGGATTAAAATCCTGCAGCGCACGCAAGGTTCCCCTGCTCAAGCCAGCGCATGTCCAGGCCCATCTGAAGTTTGCCAATGACCATCTGGATGATCCAGAGGAGGAATGGGAGAAGGTCATGTGGTCTGATGAGACAAAAATAGAGCTTTTTGGTCTAAACTCCACTCGCTGTGTTTGGAGGAAGAAGAAGGATGAGTACAACCCCAAGAACACTATCCCAACTGTGAAGCATGGAGGTGGAAACATTCTTTGGGGATGCTTTTCTGCAAAGGGGACAGGACGACTGCACCGTATTGAGGGGAGGATGGATGGGGCCATGTATCGCGACATCTTGGCCAACAACCTCCTTCCCTCACTAAGAGCATTGAAGATGGGTTGTGGCTGGGTCTTCCAGAATGACATTGACCTGAAACACACAGCCAGGGCAACTAAGGAGTGGCTCCGTAAGAAGCAACTCAAGGTTCTGGAGTGGCCTGGCCAGTCTCCAGACCTGAACCCAATAGAAAATCTTTGGAGGGAGCTGAAAGTCCGTATTGCCCAGGGACAGACCCAAAACCTGAAGGATATGGACGCAAAAAAAGGTTTCTATACCAAATATTAAGTTCTGCTTTTCTGATGTATCAAATACTTATGTCATGCAAAAAAAATTCAAATTAATTACTTAAAAATCCTGATTTTCTGGATTTTGGTCTTTCCGTCACTTACAGTTGAAGAGTACCTATGATACAAATTACGGACTTCTACATGCTTTGTAAGTAGGAAAACCTGCAAAATTGGCAGTGTATCAAATACTTGTTCTCCCCATTGTATTTGATTCTTCCATCCATCTCACTCTAGCTGGCACCACCAACCAAATATGGACTAACACCGGTCTTCTGGTTAATTTCCAAGGGTCCATGGACTTGGGTAAAGAAGAATTAAATGTATCACCCTGCTCCTCATGTTCAAAGACTTTTACAACCTGGAACCTCTGACCTTCTCCCAGTCTGCCACCTATTTGCTCATCTATTTGAAAACCCAAGCTCTGGAAAGCACTCCCACCACACATATGATATACAGACACACTCACCTCTTAAAACTGCACCAACAAATAACTGTTTTATTATAATCTTACAGTCTTAGAGTCTTACATTTACCTTGACTTTTATTTAATTCCATGAGTTGTTCCCTTTAAGATGCTCTGACAGTATGCCTGGCCAGAAGGATCACCCATAATATGTGCTGATTCATGAAATCGACTAGCTGTTGCACTTTCCCTGTTCCCTTGTCTCTTTCTCCAATATTATGGACATCTGCTCGGAAACAAGGAGAGATTGTAAGTGGTATTGTTGCTGCATATTTGGAGCAAATTGAAAGTTTTGAGGCAGTCTGTAATTCTGTATTGGTAGGTTTGGGAAATTGGGTCCATCAAGATGGTGACTGAGGGTGCCAGTAGTCTCTGGAAAACACTGGTAGGAAAGCACTGATCCTTTTGGGACAGGACCAAATTTAGAATCTACCAAGGAAATATATTTCAAGCCTGACAGAATTTGGCAGATTAGTGGCAGTGGATGTTCATCATTCAGCAACTCTCCAATGGACATCAGACACTCATCAGGAATTGGTCCTTATACAGAAAAAGAGTACTTTCACACTTGAACAACTTTCAAGTATCAATTCATTTTGTAAATGTTTATGTTACTTTTATAATCACCTGTGTGTGCCCTGTAGTGTAGATTTTATTCCACTACTTTTTTTTACACAAAGCTGATCGACAGACTCAGGTATACCCTAATGAATTAACAAGAACATTAAACAAATGTTTTGTTGAATCGAATCAAAGTGTATGCCTTTGGCCTTGGATGTTATTCAAGACATTAACCACCTGAGTATGAGGTCTCTGCCATGTTTGAAGTTTGCTTGTGCTAGCGACAGCAGTGGGCACAGCCTTGGTTCCCATGGTACTATAGTGTGCAATCTGGTAAAGCAACACTGTTATGTGATTACACAGCCCTCTGCCTATTGCACATGAGCAGGAATACATTTTAAGGTCTGTGTGGTTTTCAATATCCAGAGAAATCTGTGAAAAAAGGCTATCATGTGTTGACAACCATACAATAGGCATACTGTACAGGCCAACAATAGAACACAGAACAAAGTGATCCTTGGTTTGCAGGGCACACAAGAAAGATGTTGAACCTAATGTTGATATGAATAGATTAGAACTTTATTGATCCTCATTGGGAAATTCGTAGCAGCACCATAACATTATAAATACAGAAAATATATTGAAAATTCTGAATATAAGGCCTAGTAGTAATAAGGTATAAGTACTGATACTGATAGAAGAAATTGTGCAACTGCACAGGACAAAATAATTCTGAACTGCGAGGTAAGAACAAGCATCAGGGTCAATTTACATATTTCTAATTATGTTCCACCTCTGTATGTTTTTATACTGGATTGGTACTAATTAAGCAAACAAGGGCTTTTTGTTAAGAAACCAACCCTAGTAGGATATTGCAGTAAAAAACATTTTATTGCCCCGGATGCTTTTAGAGTCCTTTGAATCAACCTATGCAAAACCTAATTTTTCTGCATGGACTGGTGTTACGATGAATTCAGTGACCATGTGAATTCAGTGTGCCTGTCGAAAGTGCGCATGCGCCAATATCTAATATTCCTTTCTGTCAACGAGAGTGTGTGATATCTCGCATACTTGATGCTTCTCGCTCCCGACACTGACTTCCTTCCAAAAAGGGTTCGAAAAAGGGTTCCAGAAAGCATCTGGTTACCTAAGCTTGTTTGCTCTGCAATATGGTATTTGCAATCTATAGATAATTTTTTTTAAACAGACGCATTCTCTGAATATTAACTAGCTTTGGTAAATGTATGTTGCAATTGGCTGCTTCAAATATGTTGATAAAAGATGTATTGATATAAACATTGTTTCAGGGCTCTGTTACAAATCCACAACCTTTAGCCCTCCCATCAGGCACTCTACCCATTGCTCCAAACAGAGGTGTGTTTGAATGGAATACGGAGATTTAAAGTTGAGTGGTACATTTAAGCTCATGGGTAGTGTATCATGGGTAGAATGGTCATGACTGACCATTCAAACCTCATGTTAAGCATGCTGACAATTGAAAACATGTTATACGATGATAAGGACGCCATTCTGTCAGTTATCATGGAACAATAAGCTCATAGCGATAGCGTTTTAAAACAGTGAAATTGTGTGTCAACTTTAAGATTTATACCAATCAGATTTTTAGCACTGTCCCACTTAACCTGACAGTGCTAGATAAAGTAGACAGTGGTTTTCAAGTAAACTGGGACACTGTGTAACAGAGCCCTGGGACACTTTGTAACAGAGCCCCGAAACTATGTTTATATCAATACATCTTTTATCAACATATTTAAAGCAGCCAATTGCAACATACATTTACCAAATGTATTCAGATAATATATTTAAAATACATTTATTTTCCATATGGGTAGCTAGTTAATATTCAGATAATCCAACAAATTGAATTGGCTAACCAACGTTAGATTACCAGTTGCTTTGACTGGCTGTGCTTGCTAATGCAATCATGGCATTCGTCATTGAAACAATACTACGTACACAATGTTAAACAACACAATATACTTCCTTTTTGCGTCTGTTTTAAAAACCATTCAAACACCATCTAGATCCATTCAAACACCATCTGAGACCTTCTTTTTTCTAGGAAGTTACATGTTGAATGGGACACATTGGTAGGTGAATTGGGACACTATTTTCTTATTAATGATGAACATTTTGAAGATGTTGGCTATATATTCAGGTCTGCTTTGAAGTGATAAATTATAACATGTTTTACATTAATATAATTTTGGACTGTGAACATAAATTGTTTCATGCAGTATGCTTAACATGCACACCTCAAGTTGAAATAAAAAAATTGATACTTCTGAGCTGGGAATATGGATAAAGTTACATATCAAAATAAACAATATGGAATAAAAAGTCTTTAAGCCCTGTCCCCCTGTCAATCAAAATACAGAGTACCTAAATTTACCAAACTCACACAGTTGCTCATTCTCTACCTAACCAGCTTATTCAATGGATCATTAAAGAGGGGGACACCATTTCCACCAGGCACCGGCGAAATCAGTGCCCCTGTGTCAATCGAATTACACAGTACCTAAATTTACCAAAGTTATAGAGTTAATTATCCTCTCCCTCACCATCATATGTATTAGGTTTAATTCAATGTGGATAATATCTTCAGGCACCGGCAAAATCTGTCACCCTGTCAATCAAAATACTGTACATAGTACCTAAATTTTCCTAACCTTTCACAGCTATTGACTTTCTACCTTATCAACACATTCAATGGGTTTAAATTCATCTGGAGTATATAATACATTTATTAAACGGTGAGGGAGAGGATCATTACCTCAATGACTTTGGTAAATTTAGGGCATAGACTTCCCCGGGGCTTGGCAGAAATAGTGTCCCCCTCTTTAATTAATGAAAATATTATCCAGAATTAATTAAACACATTGAATGTGTGGTTAAGGTAGAGAATCAATATTTGGAAAAGATTTGGAAAATGTAGATGCTATGTATTTTGATTGAATTAAACCTATTACAAAGGATGGAGAGGGAGAGGATAATTAACTCTATGACTTTGGTCAATATAGGTACTAAGTCATTTGATTGACAGGGGGACACAGATTTTGCTGGTGCCTTACAGAAATGGTATCCCCTTCTTTAATGAATGAAGATATCATCCACATTGAAAATAACCCATTCATTATGTTGGTGAGGTCCAGAGAAGACGGTAATATTTCTGGATCTTGTTTATATATGGTTTCTTCATTTCCTGGTAAAGTTTTAACTTGCATTTGTCGATGCAGCGATGTACTGAGTTCACAGACAATGGTTGTCAAAAGTGTTCCTGAGCCCACGCAGTGATGTCCACTACAGAATCGTGTCTGCTTTTAATGCAGTGCTGCCTGAGGGCCCAAAGATTACGACCATCCAATACTGGTTTTCGGGCCTTTTCCTTTGCATACAGAGATTTCTCTGGATTCTCTGAATCTTTTAATGCTATTATGTACCATGGATGATGAGATCCCAAACTCTCTGCAATTTTACATTGAGAAACATTATTCTTTAATTGTTGCACTGTTACACAGCGTTCCAACTTTCAGTTAGATTCAAAATATATTTCAGGTATCAAAATGTATTTAAAAATGTATAATTTTGTCCAAATGTATTTCAATGACAAACATGATTTCATTACAATATGTAATTTGTGTAGAAAATACATTACCGAATACATCTTTCACAATGATGTGTATTTACTGGATATGACTGGTCACCCCACTGAGCCTGGTTCCTCTCTAGGTTTCTTCCTACATTTCGGCCTTTATGGAGTTTTTCCTAACCATTGAAATTCAACACTATTGTTGTTTACTCCTTGGGGATTGATTGATTTACCTTGTGGTCCTGTTATGTTCGAGTTACCTTTGTCATAGGTTAGTGTATGTTCTAGCAATGTAAGCAATCATTTCCCATCTAGTTTTCTAAAAGGATTCATTTTTTTACATAAAACAGTGGGTTAGAATGGTGGATCATTTGATAACAGACAAAAATTCTACCATTAAGGCTTATTTTATTATTAGTTGATTACTTTTGTGTAGACCTTGGTAATTAATGATAATTGACATGTACAGAACTATAAAAACGTGTATTTCACCTAGAGGTGTACATTCTTAGTATACTGCATCAAACAATGTTCACAGTCTGAAATTACATTGATGTAACACTTGTTAAGGTTTCAGCAGTTCACTGGCAAGTAGTATCTTCAATGCTGAAACTTGCTAAATGCTGCTTGCAGCTTTAATTATTATTATTATTCTTCTTTCAAAAAAGGGTGTTTTTTGCTAATTCCCGTGAGATTAAATTGTTTAAAGGTGCCTACATTTTTATGGTAATAAAGGGCCAAGGGCCGCAACTTCTGGTGCTGTGGCATGCATATCAGCCTCATGGTGGCACTGTCACAAGTCTCCAAAGTTGAACTTTTTGCAAGCTCACCGCGCCCACCCCTTGTGATCTAGAGTCTTCAAAATTGGTACATAGGTGTATCTCCTCATGATGGACATTGTTGCCATAAGGACCCATAAAGTCCACCATGATGGATTTTCCGCCATTTTGGATTTTTTGAAAAACACTTTACTCCTCTGGCACCAAATGTCCGATCTTCACATACTTTGATATTTGGCATTTAGGGACCATGGTCTTCAAAAATTATCTCAAGCAGACCATTATGTCAAAAAACACTGATGCTATTGACCAATGAACATGTGAGAGGGTGTGGTTTTGCACATATATAGACATCTCCTACAGGGATAATGGTATAATAATGTTACTTGGTACGTAAGTTGACAAGGACCAAACAGAAACAATGACTGCAAGGAGTGTTTTTTAATCAAACACACATTGGTGCTATTGAGGTTTTTCACATTAGCAAGGTCACCATACTCACTCCGTTTGAGATACAGCCATGAAAGTAGGTAGATAAGTCCATCTCCTCATGAGGAACATATTTGCAATTGGGACCCATTAACTTCGCTTTAATGGTTTGACGGACATTTAGAATTTGTGAAAAACACTACAAAATGTACTCTGGCATCAAATGTCTGATCTTCATGCACTTTGATATTTGGCATCTATAGACGATGGTCTTCAAAAGTTACATCAATCAGGCCAGTATGTTAAAAAACAGGGATGCTACTGACCAATGAACATGTGAGGGGGCGTGGTTTTACACATATATAAACACATCTCCTACAAGGACAATGGTATAATAATTCTACTTGGTACGTATATTGACAAGGACCATACGAACAAAATGATTGCAAATATTTTTTATCAACCACACAGTGGCGCTATTGGGGTTCCCCACATTTGCAAGCTCACCATGCTCAACATGTTTCAAATAGAATCTTGAAAAGAGGTATATAAGTCCATCTCCTCCCAAGGAATATATTTGCAATTGAGAACCATTAAGTTGGGTGTAATGGTTTTTCCGCAATTTTGAATTTGTGAAAAATGCTTCAAACACTACTTCTGTAGCATCAAATGACAGATTTAAACCTTTTCACAAGTGCATTTTAAAATATCACTGAAGGCCCCTCAGCATGATTTCTTAATGCATATTATTTCAGTATGCACTGTCAATTCAAATATATTATGACAAAAAAATTGTCACAACAGCAGCCCATAAACACCATTTTGCTTATTAGATATGGAGCAGTATTCTGATTTTAACTGGTTAAAATTACATTTTGAAACTATTTAGGGCAATAATACTGTTAAAGAGTATAATGAATATTTTTTGAGTAACCTTATTGAGCAACCTTCTAAGATGTGTAATTTCCCTCAGGATCACTCCACTTGTCTTATCAATAAAACATATGCTAACCAGCAGACAATGGTTTGTGTTAATAATGCCTTTATTTACGTGATTATTCACTATTTCACTAAAGATGGTGAAAAATTGTGAATTCCGATTCTTGGATATTTAGGAATGGACAAATACAATCAGTGAAAAACACCTTTGTGAAGGTTATGTTGAGCTTGGTTGGCTAATTACTATTTACGTGCGCAGCCATTTTTTTCACTGAATTCTGGAACCAAATGTCTGCAATCAAAGATGGTTGAACAAGACGATTCACCAATCTGACCGGAAGTTCAAATCTTGATTTCCATTCCTGTCTCTGAGCCACTCATCTTTTCACCTGTATCTGATTTCGTTTGAAAGAATTATCTTTAGCAGACAAGTTGCAAATCGTGAAATACCACATGTGCGGCAGAACAGACATCATGTAATGTCAAGTTGATCGGTCTTTTTACCTACCAAGTAGGGTAGGTAAAACGCTCTTTTCATTAACGCTAGATGTATTTTATAAAGTTCGTTCCCATCAGTCTACTGACGTAGTTTCATTGCTTTTCTCTCCCTCTGTTGCGGTGTTTCCAGTGCAGCTCAGATAAATCAGAGCTTTTATCTAATCAGATGTTCCACATGTGCTGTCTCCGGGTGAAAATCCTATAGAATCCTATAGAATTTAGTGTGAATCTCATCTTCTGTTGAAGAAAAAAGTGAGGAGGTTGTTGATTGTCATATTCTTCAACCAATCCAACTTCTAGTTCGCCATAACGCACCTGTTTTTTGGCCTACTTGTGTATTTTTCAGATGGTGTGATCGGAGAGCCAGCTACCTAACTGAGATAAAACTAATGTACGTAATGTAAGAACATCTAAGATTTATTTTAACTTTCTATAGTGAGGTTTAGATTGTTAGATGTAGTGCTTTATGTTAGGTTTTTTGCTTAGATTTGTATTGAGCTCTGTTGTCTTTTTGAGGCACAATGGAGGAGAAGAAAAGCATTTGGTGGCGGATTTACTGGCAAAGCCTTTTTCGATTGTGAGGAAGGGTCAACCAAACCCCCAACTAGCAACCGTTCAGTGTAAGGATATAGTAGATGCGAGGAACCAAATGTCTCAGTCAGGGAAATTATTTGTGTGGCACTTTCAGTCGATCAGCAACTAGAAGTACAAAGCGTTGAAGGAACATTGTTATTGTGAGTATGTTCTTATATCTTTAGTACTTGTAATGTCGTTGTACAACCTTGATGGTTTCATTCGCCATGTATTCATGTTTCTGTAATTACTGGTGTTGCAAGCCTCTTGTTAAATCATATTATTCCACTGTCTCTCTGAATATGGGATGGTTACGTCGAATGACAATAGCCTAACTGCCCATAGGATTAGGCCGCCATACATGCTAGGAATATTAGCTTTTGTGTCCATCGTGCTGAAGTTACTAATCATTATTGGTAAGGATAAAGTGCCTCACTTTGGAAATCAAATTCCCGTCCAACATGTTTGTTTTGGTTACTGACCTGTACTTGACTGGTATGCAGATTAAGACTGTAACCAGCTAATATTTTGTTTTAACCAGCAAGGTAGTAGATAAATGTAGCTGCCATGTACAAAAGCTTTGCAGATGCTAATGACTTTCAAGAGGGGATGATTACTTTGTCAATTAAATTACGCTATATGGGCTTAGAAAATACACTGACATGAAGATATAGGGGTATACCAATATCTATTCTAGTTAGAAAATGTTTAGGTTCAATTTCAAACTGCAAATTGAAGAGGAGTTGCGAACTCTGTGAATAAGTAACTGCACATCAATGAGCTTTCTCCGCAGGGTGGCTGGGCGATCCCTTAGAGATAGGGTGAGAAGCTCTGTCACCCGGGAGGAGCTCAGAGTAGAGCCGCTGCTCCTCCAAATCGAGAGGGGTCAGCTGAGGTGGCTTGGGCATCTGTTTCGGATGCCTCCGGAACGCCTTCCTGGGAAGGTGTTCCGGTCCCGTCCCACTGGGAGGAGACCCCGGGGAAGACCTAGGGCACGCTGGAGGGATTATGTCTCCCGGCTGGCCTGGGAACGCCTCGGAAGAGCTGGAGGAAGTGTCTGGGGGGAGGGAAGTCTGGGCATCCCTGCTTAGACTGCTGCTCCCGCGACCCGGCCCCGGAAAAGCGGAAGATGATGGATGGATGGACATCATTGATTGTGACCAGCTGTTACTACCTCTACGTAGTAAAGTTGGCATTAAACGAATTGCACTCATTAAACCGTTAAAAACTATACCGCTCTATATTTGCAGGCCTATTATTTATTTAACTTCGGTAACAACAGTAACACTCTACATTAGAGTATAGTCAGCAACAATAAGACTTCAGATTTTCATATGTTGCCTTCACAATGAAGGTCTGTGGTGTGTCTGTAATTTGTGTTGTTTAGGCGACATTTCTAAAGGAAAAACTATGTGAGGGAAATTATGAATGAAACAAAATGACAATTTCTAAAAATATTTACATGGGATAAAGAATATTATAAGGTGGAGCAAGAAATGGTTAAAGCTTATACTGTATAAGCTAATGTAGAGAGCATGATCAAAATAGGATTTTTAGATTAGATGCTATTGTTTTTTATTTGCTTGTGCTCATTTGCATTGGAGATTGATTGTGCAATTCATAAGGTGTAAAAACTAGATGTGTTTACACCTTAGCCTAGGGCTAAGAGCCTCCTAAGCCCTGGGCTAAGCACCTCCTAAGCCCAGGGCTAAGCAAGTGTTCACACTTGCATATTTTGAAGTGGGAAAGCACCCCCCTTAACCTAGGGCTAGCTGGCCATGCTCTGGAGCAGTGTTAGCACCGACTTTTCAGGGCTAGCCCCAGAATAATAGTGACAAAATAATCAGTGTGAAACAGGGTCAAGAACAAAACATAGAATGTTTATAGTCCAATCACAAAAGCTGCCCTTTCACTTAATTTACATATATGCTTATGACGCGCACCGTTACCAACAGCCTCGTCTGTTTTGGTCCTTTCACTCTGCAAAGTTTTGTTGTTTCATTATACCTGCTCTATCTTAGCAAAGTAATTATTGCAGCTTGCTTTGGATATACACTCACCTAAAGGATTATTAGGAACACCATACTAATACTGTGTTTGACCCACTTTCGCCTTCAGAACTGCCTTAATTCTACGTGGCATTGATTCAACAAGGTGCTGAAATCATTCTCTAGAAATGTTGGCCCATATTGATAGGATAGCATTTGCAGTTGATGGAGGTTTGTGGGATGCACATCCAGAGCACGAAGCTCCCGTTCCACCACATCCCAAAGATGCTCTATTGGGTTGAGATCTGGTGACTGTGGGGGCCATTTCAGTACAGTGAACTCATTGTCATGTTCAAGAAACCAATTTGAAATGATACGAGCTTTGTGACAAGGTGCATTATCCTGCTGGAAGTAGCCATCAGAGGATGGGTACATGGGATGGACATGGTCAGAAACAATGCTCAGGTAGGCTGTGGCATTTAAACAATGCCCAATTGGCACTAAGGGGCCTAAAGTGTGCCAAGAAAACATCCCCCACACCATTACACCACCACCACCAGCCTCCACAGTGGTAACAAGGCATGATGGATCCATGTTCTCATTCTGTTTACGCCAAATTCTGACTCTACCATCTGAATGTCTCAACAGAAATCGAGACTCATCAGACCAGGCAACATTCTTCCGGTCTTCAACTGTCCAATTTTGGTGAGCTCGTGCAAATTGTAGCCTCTTTTTCCTATTTGTAGTAGAGATGAGTGGTACCCGGTGGGGTCTTCTGCTATTGTAGCCCATCTGCCTCAAGGTTGTGCGTGTTGTGGCTTCACAAATACTTTGCTGCATACCTTGGTTGTAACGAGTGGTTATTTCAGTCAAAGTTGCTCTTCTATCAGCTTGAATCAGTCAGCCCATTCTCCTCTAGCTCTGACCTCTAGCATCAACAAGGCATTTTCGCCCACAGGACTGCCGCATACTGGATGTTTTTCCCTTTTCACACCATTCTTTGTAAACCCTAGAAATGGTTGTGCGTGAAAATCCCAGTAACTGAGCAGATTGTGAAATAGTCAGACTGGCCCGTCTGGCACCAACAACCATGCCACCCTCAAAATTGCTTAAATCACCTTTCTTTCCCATTCTGACATTCAGTTTGGAGTTCAGGAGATTGTCTTGACCAGGACCACACCCCTAAATGCATTGAAGCAACTGCCATGTGATTGGTTGATTAGATAATTGCATTAATGAGAAATTTAACAGGTGTTCCTAATAATCCTTTAGGTGAGTGTAAATACAGCAAATATGTCGAAAGAATTAAGGTCGACTAACGTTTTTTTCTTTCTTTGCATAGTTATGACAAATTTGTTCAAGCAAATACCGATAGGGTGGGCATCTTGATCAGTCGGTGTCATGAAGACGTTAATTGAATCGTGGTAGCATAACATTGATCATGTGTCAGTGATGTAGGCTACAGTAACATTATTCGCATGTCAGAGAGAACATAACATTTACAGCTTATCATAGAATGTAAAATGGTATTGTGTATTTGTCCGTTAGCCCAGGGCTTAGGAACACAAGTGTGAATCTTTAGGACAGGGTTGACAAACTCTTGTGTGAACACAGGCTAAGCTAACCTGGGGCCAGTCTTAGCCAGGAACAATGCAGTGTGTAAAGGCCTTATTTCCCATCCCCCCACTGTAATCTACATGGGATACTTTTTGCTGCTGTGAATGTATTGTACAAAATACACAGGAGAGTTTGTAAAATTACAAATATAATTTACAATCATGGGGCACTGTGCAACATCTAGCAAAACAATACATTGTTGTCCCTCTTTAACCCCCAATGCCACACAGTATACTGTACATGGAATTCATATTGCCTCATTAGTTAGCAGCTAGTGGCTTTTTAAAAATTCTGACTAGTTACCCCATGTAAAATTATTCTGATTACGTGAACCTTATAACAGATAGTTTAGCTATTAATAATTTGCCTTTTAGGTATGGTATTATGTTTTACAGCCTCAGTAGCTAATTTATGCTCAGTAGCTAATCAATCCACAGTTTTTTTATGTACAATGACTTGCTACGGTGGGCAAATATTTAGTGGAATGCAACGTCGCCATTATTATTTCATTCATAAAAAACTACCTAGCAGGATCAGAAAATGGCTAACGTTAGCGATAAATGCTATTGCCGTTAGCTAGCTAGTAATGTTAGCTTATCGAAATATATTTAACTAACCTCAATTTAAGTTAACGTTAGTCCATCTAAAATCATTTAGGTGACGAACATTATAAAGTACGGTTTAGATCATAATAATTTGACCATTTAGAGATGGTGTTATGCTTTCAAGCCTCGGTAGCTAATCTATGCACATGTAGCTAAGTTAATTATCTGTTTTCCGTTGCACAATGACTTGCTAATGTAAGCAAATATTTAGTGGAATGCAACGTTGCCATGGTTATTTCATAAAAAATAATTGCTATAAGCACCTCAGTCTAAACTAGCGTTAGTTCACATTAAATAATTCCAGTGACATGAACATTATAACCAATGCTTTAGCTATTAAATATTTGCTTTTGGTAGAGAGTGTTATGTGTTCAAGCCTCAGTAGATAATCCATTCTCAGTAGTTTATTTCTGTTTTCATTTGTCTCTACAATTCCACTTCTAACTGAGGGCTAAACTTAACAATTGCACCTTTAAATTGTAGACATGGCATTTAAATTAATATGAAATCTGAGATATAATTCAACAATAACACATGGGTATGTAGGCTGTATGCCCATGCCCAACCAAAGTCAACATATTTTTACAGTAAGCATAGGCAGGATATTTTCCAGAAAAATGAAAATCTAGAAAGGTATTGGTATTATTGTTGCCACCTGTAATAGTCTTTTGATCATCAAAATTAAACAATTCTAAGAGAAATTGTTTGCTTAATCGTCAACGTTAATACACATACTGAAGGAAAAATACCTTTTGAAAATGATAATGGTTATCTCTTCTGACCCCATCATTATCTTACAACAAGCTGATAGTTTAGTTCATTAACATGCTATGCACTGGGGAAGACTGATAAATTCCATTCAGTTATATTTACCATACAATTAGGCAGAATTGTTTACATTCTGCAAAATTCAAACAACTTATCAGTTACATTGTTTGGTGCCTAAGTGGTTGTACTGTTCTGATAGTGTCCAATTTTTGGAAGTCTCCATATTTACCTGATGCAGAAATTTGTAATATAATACCATTTGAGGTAAATGTTATATTGCAATAGTTTTCAGGACATGAAAGTACATTCAGTTTGGCCAAACAGAAAGTTGCGTGTTCGTAATACATCCATGCATTTATAGTAATACGTTTTTTTGAAATATAATCAAGGAATCCAACACTTTGACATACATTTATCCAATGTATAGAGATAATATATTTAAAATACATATATTTTCCGTAAGGATAGCTTAATATTGAGAGAAGTCCAACAAATTGAATTGGCAAACTAAGATCACAGCTGCTTTGACTGGCTGTGCTAGCTAACGCAAACATGGCATTTGTCATTGCAAAATACTGTACTACACACATGTTAACCTACACAATATACTTGCTTTCTGCTGCTGTTTAAAAAACAACAACTTATATATGGATGCAGAACCGCAAAGAACACAAGGTTAATATTGCATCGCAAACAAGCTTTAGGGTACCAGATGCTTTTTAGAAGGAAGACAATGTTGGGAGCGAGGAGCAACAAGTACACGAGATATCACAAGCTCCCGTTGACAGAAAGGAATATTCGATAGCAGCGCATGCGCACTTTCGACAGCCACACTGAATTCACACTATTAAAAATACTATAGAGTAGCACTTAATTGTGAGTCATCAAGTCATCAAGCTGATATTGAACGCAATAGCACGGCTGATATGTTTATACTGAATGTTACTCATTCGTTGTATGTTAATATATTTGGGTTTTGGGTTGGTATTATGGTTGTCATCCTCACTGTTATTGTTACTCTGTTAATTTGGGGTGGAAGAAGAGTTTTGAAAGAGCTGTAATAAAGTGGCTGTTAATGCATCATTAATGGTACTTTATCAGTAATAGTACCGATTTCCAAAACGAATTGTCTGTATGAACTGTTCTTCAATGTTTTTGCTGGACCGTGTAAGCGAATGTCTCTTACTGAGTGAGCGTGTGAGTGAGTGACAACCCCTTGTTAAATAGTGTAGAAGTTAGAGACGCAGGCTTCCATGCAAGTGACTGGGGTTTTAGTCTTCCGACAGACATAAGAAATTACACATTAGGATAGATAAAAAACGTTTACGGATATATTGCGTATAAGTATGTATCTGTGCATGCCTTTTGGGGTAATAGCCTATAGATCACAACCCCTTGTGCAGTAAAAGAGGTGTTTCCAATATTCTCTCTTTTCACTTGACAAAATAGTAAGTTATCTCCACCCATATTGGTAGTTATTGTATCAATGTCATTCACGAATGAAAGAAAAACGAACACTGTGCCAAGAAATGTAATTGCTTTGACAGTGTAAAGTTCATCTTCAGGCTCGCTTACAATTGCTCAATTCTTATGATTATTCCAAGTAAGTAGATACTAGGCCCATTACAAGCAAATAAAAGCCACACAGTTCATAGATGCTATTTGTGGTGGAAGTAAACTTAATAAGAAACGTTTGTCAGTTTAACACAATGATTATGGTGTCTAGCTAAATATTCGAACTTGGCGTGATGTTAATGCGTGACAAAATGATCTGATGTTGAGATGCAATTTTCTGACGAGTTACATAGTATGTCCAAATTGGTGAGGAGGGTATGTCTGCAGACCGCAAGTCGGGGGCATAACTTAATATTGGGGTTCCTTAATATTAAGTTACACCCATTGACGGTTTCCTTTGATGTTTTTTTAATTTAATTTAGTGCATGTGTTTATGAAGGAAGAATTACAGAGTCAATGACGAAGATTTTGGTAAGTGTTACCATATGACAACCTCTAGCTATATATTTAGGGATACAGTGGGTATAGAAAATAATCACCCCCCTTTAAAATAATCACATTTTGTTGCCATGGTCCTCAGTCGGAAAAGGGTGGCTTGCCCACTTCAGGTTGGTGGAGAGTGCCTGCCTCAAGTGGAGGAGTTTAAGTATCTAGGGGTCTTGTTCACGAGTGAGGGAAGGATGGAACGGGAGATTGACAGACGGATCGGTGCAGCTTCTGCAGTAATGCAGTCGATGTATCGGTCTGTCGTGGTGAAGAAAGAGCTGAGCCGCAAGGCGAAGCTCTCGATTTACCAGTCAATCTACGTTCCTACTCTCACCTATGGTCATGAGCTTTGGGTCATGACCGAAAGGACAAGATCCCGGATACAGGCGGCCGAAATGAGTTTTCTCCGCAGGGTGGCTGGGCGATCCCTTAGAGATAGGGTGAGAAGCTCGGTCACCCGGGAGGAGCTCAGAGTAGAGCCGCTGCTCCTCCACATCGAGAGGGGTCAGCTGAGGTGGCTTGGGCATCTTTTTCGGATGCCTCCGGAACGCCTTCCTGGGAAGGTGTTCCGGTCCCGTCCCACCGGGAGGAGACCCCGGGGAAGACCTAGGACACGCTGGAGGGACTATGTCTCCCGGCTGGCCTGGGAACGCCTCGGTGTCCCCCCGGAAGAGCTAGAGGAAGTGTCTGGGGAGAGGGAAGTCTGGGCATCCCTGCTTAGACTGCTGCCCCCGCGACCCGGCCCCGGATAAGCGGAAGAAGATGGATGGATGGACATTTTGTTGCTTTGCAGCATGAAATGAAGAAAGACAGTTTTTGTTTCATTCAGCTGTATTTGCTCAGTGCAACTTATAACATCCAAGTGAAAGATATAACACCAACATGTCAGACATTTAAAAAAAAATTATAAAACAATCACTGAGTTGGAAAAAGGATCACCCCCTTGTGTCAGTATTTTGTTGAACCACCTTTTGCTTTAATTACAGCCTTAAGTCTGTTGGGATATGTCTCTACTAACTTTGCACATCTAGACGTTGCAATATTTGACCACTCTTCTTTGCAGAACAGCTCAAGTTCAGTTCAATTTGATGGTGACCGTTTGTGGACTGCTGTCTTCAAGTCATTCCACAGATTTTCAATGGGGTTTAAGTCCGGGCTCTGACAAGGCCATGCAAGGACATTCACCTTTTTCTCCTTCAACCTCTGTGTGGTCAGTTTTGCTGTGTGCTTTGGGTCATTGTCATGTTGGAAGGTAAATCTTCCTCCCATTGACAACTTTCTGGCAGAGAACAGCAGATTTTCCTCAAGAATTTGACAGTATTTTGCCCCATCCATTTTTCCTTCTATCCTGATAAGTGCTCCAGTCCCTGCTGCAGAGAGACAACCCCATAACATGATATTACCACCTCCATGCTTTACTGTAGGAATGGTGTTATTTGGATGGTGAGCTGTATTGGATTTTCGCCAGACATATCGTTTTGGCGTTGAGGCCAAATAATTCAATTTTAGTCTCATCTGACCATAACACCTTTTTCTATGTGGCCTTAGAATGTTCGAGGTGCGTTTTGGCAAAGCTCAGTCATGACTGCATGTGGCCTTTCTTGAGGAGTGGCTTTTTTCTTGCAACCCTCCCATACAAGCCACCTTTGTGGAAAATTTGTGATATTGTTGTCACATGCACACAATGACCACTCCTTGTCATGAATTCCTGCAACTGCTTCAGAGTTGCTGTAGGCCTCTTGCTTGCCTCTCTAACCAGTTTCCTCCTGGCTCTTTCATCCAGTTTGGAGCGACGTCCTGACCCAGGGAGGTTCTGTGTTGTACCAAATACCTTACACTTCTTAATAATAGACTTCACTGCGCTTCTAATCAAGGCACTGATAAAGCCTTTCATTTTTTTTTTTATCCTTCTCCTTACCTGCCTGTCCACAACTTTATCCCGGAGATCTTTTGACAATGCCTTGCCACCCATAGTTGATTGTTTTCTTCAGTTGCACTACCAATGACTGAAATGCTTCAGGAAAAGCTTGTTTCATGCTGAGCTAATCAAAATGACCACAGCTGATCACAGTTGAAAGTCAATTGGCTTTGTCTGCTATTGAAAAGGTGATTAACGACACCTGGTTGGGTTTACAAGTAATCTTTAGGAGGGGGGTGATTCTTTTTCCAACTCAGTGATTCTGTTTTTTTATTTTTTATTTATTTTCTTCTGAAAAGTTGGTATTATATCTTTCACTTGGATGTTATAAGTTGTAAATACAGCTGAATAAAACAAAAATAGTTTTTCTCCGTTTTCATTTCAGGCTGCAAAGCAACAAAATGTTATTATTTTAAAGGGGGGTGATGCTTTTCTATACCCACTGTAGTTAACATATTCACTAAGATTGCTTATCTACTAAATTCTTTGAATCTGAGATTCGTATACCTTGAAAACAGAATACACGATTAAAGATAAGTTTAAAGATAGCTAGATACGTGTTACGGTAGGCTACTTGTTAGGCAGCTCTAGTCAATTCAGGTATGTTATAACTAACTAAAGATGCATGATGCACCTGTCACTATATGCAAGTAGGCAAGATCCATTTATTTTTTAGCCTCATATACACTATGTAGTCATTATTTAGAAATGCAAACCAAATAATAATTTGCCATGGCCATCTTCTATGCAGTGGTGTAAAACGGCGAACCCAGTTGAGTACTTTTACTTTGTACACCTCTACTTCTATGTGACTGTTGTGATTTTTCATTTCAGTTGCCAAGATGCATTGTTTACCTGGGGGATGCTGTTGCCTGTGTAAATGCCAACACAAGCCTCTTCTGAGTCCTCACCCCTGAATGATGAATAAATACAGGGTGCGGTGCAGATGCTCAGAGAGGCCTCAACTCTAGAGGAAGAACAAGAAGCTCTCTCCTCATTCATGTTTTTGTTTAATCATTTTGAAGACACTGAAACATTCATGGATAAAATAGATAAGAGGACTTACTTATAATTTTGACATTCTCTGTTAATTATTTTTGTTGATGAGGATACATATTAGCAGTCTTTAAACCATCAGCTAATGCTGGTTTCCACACAACAACAATTACAAGATCCAGAAAACACAATATAGTTTGACTAGTCAAGAAACATCAGTTGTTTAGCAACAGTAAACTGGACAGTGTTTTGGAAGTGTTCACCTGGCCATACAACACGACAGGATGAAACCAAAGCCTACAGAATCTGGGCAAAGCTGAATAAACATTTTAATTGTTTAACTGACATATCATTGAATTTTGTATTTTTAGGTTATGCCATTAACTTCATGCTTTTGGACTACATTAATTGACTTTCAGTAATGTCTTTTGGACCTGTTCGACTTGTAATTTATGTTACTGAATCAACTTTTAGGTTAAAAAAGGGTTAAAAGACTTCAGATAATCAATTCCAATACATGTAACACTTATATTCCTCCCAACAATGTATTAAGTCAATAACCACATCATTACTCTAGAATTAAAAAAAATCCAGGCACCCACCAAAAAATGTATATGTCTGTAAACAGATGTTGACCTGACCTCTACATGATGCAAATTGAAACTTGCCACCTTTCTGCAACAGGCTATAGAATATTCAACACTTCCGGATACCAATTTAAACTTTTTAGAACAATGCTATTAAATTAAACAGTGCAAGTGAAAGGAAGGAGAAACCATTACAATAATTTATATGAAAATTGGTCAGCTCTAACACAGCAGAACCCACAGGTCTTGGCAAAGGACGGCAAAGGACCAGAACAGTTTAGCTGACACTGAAGCTGTTGCTCACAGGTCCACCGCACAATGTACCTTACACAGCCTGTTCACATTTGTTTAATATGTTGAATCTATGGAAAATGCATAAATGGTAATCCTGTATAAACCTGTGAAAAAGGGAGGCCTGTTTCACATAACACGTAGAGCTCAGATCAACTATGTTGTAACTGCAATTAGCAGCATTCTCGACCATCAACCTCCTAATGATGGCCCTCTACTGTATCATATATAACCAAGCAATGGGTACTTAAAGAAAAACTGACCATGGCAGGCATAGTGAGTATGACCGTGCATGTGTATGTATGCATGTGTCTGTATTATAACTGCACTCTGCAGCTTTCTAAACCACCAGTGTCTCATTCTTGACTGTAACCAAAACATTTAAAACTATTTTTTAAGGCACTTCAGTCTTCAAATTAATATATTTCAGTTGTATGTTATCAAACAATTTTAATCCTGAAACATGGTTTTGGAAAATACTATTTAATTTTACATAATTGGTGCAAGCATAATCAGACTAGAGCAACATGTAGTAAAAGCAAATACACTTTTGTTTTCTATATCAATGCTTGAACCGCTTGAACCTAGTGTTATATCATGACAAAAGATATTGAATGAAATCACATGGACTCTGAGATAAAGTTGTAACATTAGTTAACTCTTCTTCCTCAATTAGCACACTCAACGTAATGACATCATACCCATACATGACACCTAGCGTTGTACCGTTTGTCAAACCAGGATGTCCCTAAACTGACCAATGGTGAACATCAGTGGGCGTAACCTAAATATTCAGGAACCCTCATGTTAAGTAACGGCCCTGGCTTGCAGTTTCCAGATATACCTTATTGAAATTGGTCCCAATACTGGCATATTAGCTTACTATAACCAAAACAGTACTTAGTTCACCATCATCCGTGAAGTATGTACTTGTAGTACAGAGAATATACTATGCGATTTGAGATTCAGCCAATGCATTTTATTTCCTCGTAGCGCACATAGTGAACTGGTTAGCTATTCAACTGTTATTGTATGGACGACGATCTACAGTAATCTTTGTACAAAAGTACACTTCAGTTCCGTTAATAAACATTCTTTTGCCCACATTATTTCAGCAATAATGTAATGGCTGGCATAAAAGTGGCATTTGGAGACTATATGGTGGTGGACTGACTACCAGCAAGCACTGTGGTCTTTTGGGATTTTCCCCGACCTTCTGTGTTTTGACCCCGGTTCGATTCTCCTTTCAGACATTCAAATTTTTGTCTCAGAAATATTTATCCACTCAATACTTTTTAGCCATCACACAACAATATATATCCTCTGTGTAATAACATAAATCTCATATGTTTAAATTAGTAATTGTATTTCGTGACCCTTTTATATTTTGTATTGTTTTCTAAAGAAATTAACCAGCCATCAAGTGATTAGTCATTGTTTTCATTACAGGTACTGTATAGGTATTAGCTAGGCATGTACAGTAGTCTTTGTACAAGAGTACACTTTAGTTCCCTTAATAAATGTTCTGTTGTCCACGTTATTTCAGCAAAAATGTAATGGCTGAGGTAAAAGTTGCATTCCAACTGTTTAAATAGCGTTATTGTTAAAGACACAGTCTGCCACATAGAAAACTGCAGATCAAAACCAGCCCGGGACAACAACATTCATCCTTTCTAATTACGGGATGGCTGAACTACGCTAGGCTTGACTGGTTGCCTGTTCACTGTTGACGTTGAGACTGATGGTTGGCAGGTATTATTTAATGCCAGTTGAGGATCTGTTTCTCAAACAACTAATGTTTTGTCTTCTGCTAAGTTGTGCACCGGGGCCTCCCATTGCTCTTTCTATTCTGGTTAGAGCCAGTTTTTGCTGTTCTGTGAAGGGAGTAGTACACAGCATTGTACGAGATCTTCAGCTTCTTGGCAATTGCTCACATGCAATAGCCTTCATTTCTCAGAACAAGAATGGACTGATGAGTTTCAGAAGAAAGTTATTTGTTTCTGACCATTTGTGTCAGTAATTGAACCAACAATTGCGGATGCCTCATATATTCAACTTGTCTAAAGAAGACCAACAAGCCTGTTTAATTGTTTCTTTAATCAGCACAACTGCTTTCAGCTATACTAACATAATTGCAAAAGTGTTCTAATGATCACAAAGCCTTTAAAAATGTCTTAACTTGGATTTGCAAACAAAATGTGCCACAGGAACAGGAGTAATGGTTGCTGATAATGGGCCTCTGTTTGACTCTGTAGATAATCCATAAAAAATCTGACGTTTCCAGCGACAATTGTCATTTACAACATTAACAATGTCTACACAGTATTTCTGATCAATTTTATGTTATTTTAATGGACAGTATGCGCTTTTCTTTAAAAAAATATTTTTGAATGGTAGTGTACAGTATATGAACCTGGAGGGAACTGTTACAATAGTTACAAATGAAGCTTTAATCACCTGAAATACTCAATTTAAATTGAGTTATTCCCTCAAAACCTTTAATTCTCCCGTAAAAGATTTTGACATTTGAAAAATAACAGAATGAATGTGTTTATGTGTTACTGTAGCTACATACCTGGTGCAATGCTATCGGTATTTGGTGGGTTTCCTGTGTTAGGAAGAGTTTTCAATCCCTCTTTGTTTTCGTCTTTCTCTGTGTTCTCAGTTAGAATGTCTTGCTGGAAAAAAGAGAGGGTTTTATCATAAGTTAAGACTTCCCCTTCTACTCAGTTTAATGTTTCTTTCATTGATTTAAGGAAACTTTACAATAAAACAATGTTGCTCACTTCAAGACAAGTAAAACTGTCATAGGTCTCTCTTGCCAAATACAGTCGGAAAACAAGTATTTGATACACTGCCGATGTTGCAGGTTTTCCTACTTACAAAGCAAAAGTCCAGAAAATCACATTGTATGATTTTTAAATAATTAATTTGCATTTTATTGCATGACATAAGTATTTGATCACCTACCAACCAGTAAGAATTCCGGCTCTCACAGACCTGTTAGATTTTCTTTAAGAAGCCCTCCTGTTCTCCGCTCATTACCTGTATTAACTGCACCTGTTTGAACTCGTTACCTGTATAAAGACACCTGTCCACACACTCAATCAAACAGACTCCAACCTCTCCACAATGGCCAAGACTAGAGAGCTGGGATAACATCAGGGATAAAATTGTAGACCTGCACAAGGCTGGAATGGGCTACAGGACAATTGGCAAGCATCTTGATGAGAAGGCAAGAACTGTTGGCGCAATTATTAGAAAATGGAAGATGCTCAGTCTGAGGCTCCATGCAAGATCTCACCTCGTGGGGCATCAATTATCATGAGGTAGGTGAGGGATCAGCCCAGAACTACACGGCAGGACCTGGTCAATGACCTGGAGAGAGCTGGGACCACAGTCTCAAAGAAAACCATTAGTAACACACCACCCCGTCATGGATTAAAATCCTGCAGCGCACGCAAGGTCCCCCTGCTCAAGCCAGCGCATGTCCAGGCCTGTCTGAAGTTTGCCAATGACCATCTGGATGATCCAGAGGAGGAATGGGAGAAGGTAATGTGATCTGATGAGACAGAAATAGAGCTTTTTGGTCTAAACTCCACTCGCCGTGTTTGGAGGAAGAAGAACGATGAGGACAACCCCAAGAACACCATCCCAACCGTGAAGCATGGAGGTGGAAACATCTTTCTTTGGGGATGCTTTTCTGCAAAGGGGACAGGACGACTGCTCCATATTGAGGGGAGGATGGATGGGGCCAGATCGCAAGATCTTGGCCAACAAACTCCTTCCCTCAGTAAGAGCATTGAAGATGGGTTGTGGCAGGATCTTCCAGCATGACAACGACCCAAAACACACAGCCAGTGCAACTAAGGAGTGGCTCCGTAAGAAGCATCTCAAGGTCCTGGAGTGGCCTAGCCAGTGTCCAGACCTGAACCCAATAGAAAATCTTTGGAGGGGGCTTAAAGTCCGTATTGCCCAGCGACAGCCCCGAA
The DNA here is from genome assembly GCF_011004845.1 of Esox lucius. Taxonomy (NCBI): domain Eukaryota; kingdom Metazoa; phylum Chordata; class Actinopteri; order Esociformes; family Esocidae; genus Esox; species Esox lucius. Next base: position 1,848,370 of record NC_047593.1, read on the forward strand.
ACCTGAAGGATCTGGAGAAGGTCTGTATGGAGGAGTGGGCCAAAATACCTGCTGCAGTATGTGCAAACCTGGTCAAGAACTACGGGAAACCTTTGATCTCTGTAATTGCAAACAAAGGTTTCTGTACCAAATATAAAGTTCTGCTTTTCTGATGTATCAAATACTTTTGTCATGCAATAAAATGCAAATTCTACATACTTTGTAAGTGGGAAAACCTGCAAAATAGGCAGTGTATCAAATACTTGTTCTCCCCATTGTAGATTGAAAATCTTAGCAGTTATTAAATATTTATGTATAAAATAATGTGGACATACAATTGAATCCTCGCTGACATAGATCCAATATCATGAGGATTCAAACCTTGGACTATCAACTTCACGGTCAAATGACGGTTTTGGAATAATATGTAGATCTTTTGATGAGGGACTTATTGTTTGGTAATCCCTGGTATATGTCAGGCCTGTAAGTTACATCATGCTGGCTTACAAAGTGGTGTGGAATTCTTAATGGAATCCAGACGGAGTTAGGATAGCTATCAAATGTAACAGATTAGTCCAACAACTAAAACAAATATTTAGTAAGAAAACAAATAATAAAAATACAATTAAATCAAATGTAAATGCATAAACATTAAGTCTTAAACAATTCTAAAAAATCACATTGCAAAAGAGCATTCTGGGAAATATGATATGGGGTTCTGTATAGAACTAATCATCAAATAATTTTCCTTTTTCTACATTTGTAAGGATTTAAGATGGTCTGTATGGAACCATGAAAAAGCATAAAAAATATACTATAAACCATTTTGCAACATAACCACAAAAAGAACCATGGTCATCCAAAAAGTGTTATTTAAATCCAAATGGTTCCCAAATGTTTTTAGTTTTTTTTACTTTTAACGCAGCACAATCGAGAGCATTCTGAGTAAGTGTGGCGCACACAATGTGGTTTAGCTGTTGCTCCGTAGCTGACTGGAAGGCCCTGCAACGGGTTGTGAAAACCACCCAGCACATCCCTGGTGCCCAGCTTCCAGCCATCGTAGTCCTCCAGCGCAAGCAGTGTCTGCGCAGGGTGAGCGGAATCATCTGGGACCCTTCACATTCATGCCCCAAATTTTTTTATTGCCATCGTACTTGAATTTTTACAGTTGTTACATACACATATCTACCTCGGGGACCTCATTGCTGCAATCTATGCATCCCGGTTGCACATTACTACTTTACTCCTTCAATTTGCATCGATTGCACATCTAGAATGCCATTTAGAATTGCCATTTGGACCCGCACAACTATTATCCCACTTGTAATATACACTATTCTTAATACTTGAAAATGCTCCGCCCTCCTCCATTTGCCTGAATTGCACATTTAGTATTGTCATTTTTACTGCATTTGCCTTCATTCCACTTGTAATATACATATACTTAATATTTGTACATTTCCTGCCCTCTTCTATTTGTAATTCTGGTAAGATGCTAACTGCATTTCATGTACTTGTTCAATGAAAATAAAGTTGAATCTAGTAATATAATCTAATAACCATATTACTTCTTAAAGAACCCTACTGAAAACCTTTTTCAGACTGACATTTATTTTTTAAATGTTAGTCAGATACATGTGATTGTTAATTTAAATAGTATACTATACCTCAAATAGAATATAGTATTCAAAGAATACAGTATAGTATATAATTTTAACATAGAATACTATAATTCAAATAATATAAGGCCTGAATAACATTATAATAGATAACTATATCCATTGTGGAAGCACACTAAATTACACCAACAACTGTTGACATGAAAACATTCTTTCACATTTGTTTGTCCAGCTTTTTTGAGGATCATTTTAACTTCCTGGTCTGAGGAGGGACAAACCACAAACTGTGTTGGGCACCCAAGGCTCACTGATGCACGAGGCAATGAAGGCTATCCTGTTTGGTTCAAACTGACAGAAGGTGACAGAAAATGTACAATGGGCACGCGATAGTCGGAACTGGACCTTGGAGCAGTGGAAGAATGTTGTCTAGTCCGATGAGTCCCATTTTCTTTTACATCAAGTGGACAGCCGTGCATTTGTACGGTGTTTACCTGGGGAAGTGATGGCACCAAATATGCACTGTGGATATACAACAAGCCGGTGGAGGGAGTGTGATGCTCGGACCAATGTTCTGCTGGGAAACCCTGGGTTCGGACGTGGACATGGATGTCAATTTGACACGTGCCACCTACCTAAACATTGTTGCAGACCAGGTACACCACTTCATAAAAATGATATTCCCTGATGGCAATGGCCTCTTTCAGCATGATAATGAACCCTGCAACACTGCACACATTGTTCAGGATTGGTTTGAGGAACATGACGAAAAGTTCAAGGTGTTTCCCTGGCCACACAGCGGTTGTGTAAATCATATTATCAGACAGTTATCCTGGCTTGCAAAGTTGTGTAAATACTATTGGATTCTAGTTAGAGTTAGGTCATCAAACATGCATTTGTATTCACCAAAATCTGCATTAAGAATGACTTCTGCGTTTAGGAACATGGTGACTACAGTATCTACCTATGCAGTTTAATCTGGAACAAACCCTGTAGAGGTGGATATATTAATGGATTCGTCTTACTTAGCAGGTAAAACATTAGCAGGTACAGTATATACGTCATGTTGGATTGAATTAACAAATGAACTAATTACAGTACATTCAAACAATACTAGAAATCTACATTTGCCTGTGACTCCACTTAATGTGAGATACCATTTGAAATAACAGCATTTTGAATAACGCAAATGTAAATGTAAAAGGCCTTACACTCAGCTGCATGTTTGCTTCATTTTGGATACTTTCAAAAGTGTACTTCTCAGATCTCCTTTGGCGCATTTTGAAAAGACGGGAACCTCTATTGGACTGCAGAGACAGCTCCTCCAGCATGATGTCTTTGGGAGTGCTAACCTTTATCCCCAGGTCCATAGCGTCACCTGGAAGAAAGACCAAAATATGTGTCAGATGACTTTACATTAAAACAATGTGATTTTTTTGCCAATTCTACATATTTTGTCACTACATTTTATCAGTAACTGGGTTGACACTTTGGTAACATGGTTCACAATAGTAACAGGGTTGACAAGACAGTAAACGTTATTGTACGATTTTCACTGAGATTTTGCGATGAAATACAGTTTCAGTAGATTTAAATAAGATCCAGACCTGTTCAAAAGGGCCAGAACAGCCAAATCCCATTTAATCTGACATGTTTTGTTTGGTCAACTTTAAAATCATAAAAATGTCAATTTAAAGAAGGATATTTAAATAGAATTTTCCCCTATGAAAGGTATATCAATTAATTATATATACAATATATGACTAAATACCATTCAGAGTGGTGACAAATTACAAGACCAACATCAGGTTTCTCAGTAAGGTGATGGGTTACCATGAGCAGCCAGAACAGCTTCAATGCACCTTGGCATAGATTATATGAGGCTCAACTCTAGTGTAAGGATGGAACACCATTCTTCCAAAAGATATTCCATCATTTGGTGTTTTGATGATTGTGGTGGAAAGCGCTGTCCAAAACCTCGATCGAAAAAGGCCATAGCATATGATTTACATGGGTATAATTCAATTATTTATTGCAGCATTTGATAGTCTGTTTTTCATGATGTTGCAGACTGGATCTTACTCGGTCTTTTAAACAACTCAATCTGATCTCAAAGAACTTCCGGTCGTACCTCTACTTTATAGACATTGCAACCCAGAATACACATCACAGTACTGTAAGCCCATTGGCTGATTACTGTCGCGCTTTGACTGAACATGACTTCCTGTGTATGGACAAACAATGTTATTTTGTTATCTAAGCATAACAAGCACACATTGGTCTACCCAGTCTCACTCAGTCTTTTATTTACCCAACAGGTTTTGCCCATATCTCATTTTGATCAGAGATTAATCTGATAATGTCATGAAACGTACCAAATCATGACTTCCCAAGCTGGCCAGAAGAATCTGTTGTTATCAATGGAAGGTTTTTATTAGTTCTTTACAATTATCCTGAAATATAACATTTAAATAATTTATGTGAATTCATAGTAACAGTGTTGAAAAGCTTATTAATGTGTTGATAAACACATATTACCACAAAATACACATTTGTATAAGGTTTTTGCTCTGCTCATGCATTATCAATTAATACATTATCATATGAAAGTCTTGAAAAGTCTTGAAATGTTTAAATATATCCCAAATTTTACTTAATAAGGCACTGATTATGGCGCTTTTCCACTGCATGGTACCGGCCCGACTCAACATGGCTGTGCCAATCCTGAGGCCTATACTATGAAGAAGGATTTTGGGTTAGCGAGCTAACTTCAGGTTGAATCCTGGGTTGTTAATGTCACGATGGTGGTTCACTTGTTACCGGGTTACATCGCCATGGTACACACCCAACCTGCTTCGGAGCAAGTTATATTCGAGATAACAGATCACAAGATTAAAAAGCACATCCAACTAACCGATACATTTTTGCTTGAAAATGGCGTCACCATTGTTAGAAGATCCTGTGGAACTGGAGTGCGTGGATAGTGAAGAGGGTCTCTTTTTGAATGTATTTCTGTATGTCCTTAAGCTAATGAGGGAGCGGGACTAACAGTCAGACGTAGCAATCAAGTTACAGTGTACAATCTGCAGTGGAAAACCAACCGAGCGAGCCGTGTAGAGTCGAGTCAAGCTGGTACCATGCAATGGAAAAGCTCCCAAAGCATGAAGAATCAAGACGAGTTGAGTTGAGCAAGTACCGTGCCGTGGAAAAGCACCATTAGGTGATTACCTGAACCAAATCTTATTTAACGAGGAAAAGTATAGAAACCACTGCTGTGGTCATCACTATCCTCTTGCAATAGGACCAGTTGGATGAAGTATTAACTCAAAGGTAATTTGAATAAAAAAATTATAATCTGACTTTACTACTGGCTGAGGGATATAGTGAGCGTCAGGTTGCTTTCATCCAGAAAATTTCAAAGACGGCGATTCATAAGAACAAGGTCAAGAAACAGACATTGGGGACAACAAAGCTACAGACTGGCAGAGAACAAAAACGACCACTGACCGAGACGACTGTCAACTCATTTGAATGTCACGCAACAACCATAGGATGATATCAAGTGACCTACAAAAAGAATGTCAAGCAGCACCTGGAGTGAAATGCAGGGCGAAGACGGTTCAAAACAGGTTCCTAGGGGCAGAGCAAGTTGTGCAAAGCTAGAAATAAGCCTTTCGTCAATGAGAAGCAAAGAAGAGTCAGGCTGAAGTTTGCAAAAGATCATAATGATTGGAATGTAGAGGAATGGAGTAAGGTCATCTCTGACGAGTCACATTTTCAGCTTTGCTCCACGCCTGGTCGTATAATAGTTAGACGGAGACCTGGAGAGGCCTACAAGCAACAGTGTCTCGCACCCACTGTGAAATTTGGTGGATTAATCGGATAATGTCATGAAACGTACCAAAAACATAACACGCAACAAGAACCGTCAACTGGGGGGGTGCAGAGGAGAAACCTTTAAACACATATTGATGGGATGATTGGAAACTAGTGTGCATGATTATGGAAGACAAGACAATGACTGAGTCCGGAGTGAGTTCATGAAGTGACGGCAACCGGGAGTGCACGTACCGTGACAATTTTTATTTGGAATTTGGGAGTAATGTTGTCAGTATCAAACAGAACTGTTTTTTTTTTATTATTATTCTAACACCTACCTATGAATAGTAAAACCAGAGAAACTGATAATTTTGCAGTGGTCTCTTAATTTTTTCCAGAGCTGTATGTGCTTTACTTAAACGTAGTTCATATTGCAAATTCCAAAAAAGTTGAGACGCTGCGTAAAATGTAAATCAAAACAGAATGCAATGTTGTGCGAATATTTTAAACCCTATTTTCAATGGAAAATAGTACAAAGACAACATATCAAATGTTGAAACTGAGACATTTTATGGCTTCTTGAAAAATACATGCCCACTTTGAATTTGATGTCAGCAACACGTTTCAAAAAAGTTGGGGCAGAGTCAGCAAAAGACTGGAAAAGTTAAATCCGGTGGAATACAACATAATTAATTAGGGAATTGGTAACAGGTCAGTATCATGATTGGTATTAAAAGATCATTTCTGAGAGGATGGGTCTGTCAGACTTAAAGAAGGGAAAAGGTTCACCACTCAGTGAAAGACCGCGTGGACAAAAAGTGCAACAAATTAAGAATAACGTTTCTCAACATTAAATTGCAAAGAGATTGGGGATCACATCATCTACAGTATTTCTCAAAGGTGAGTAAATGCAGTGATGTCCACGACAGAATCATGTCAGTTTTTAATGCAGTGCTGCCTGAGGTCCTGAAGATGACAGCCATCTAATATTGGTTTTCGGCCCAAATTGGGCCCAATGAGCCATTTTCCCTCCCCGGTGTCATGTGAGGTGGGGGGGGGGGTCAGCCTGACAGTGCTCAGACCATACACTGCACACTGCATCAAATTGGTATGCATGGCTGTCGTCCCAGAAGGAAGCCTCTTCTAAAGATGATGCACAAGAAAGCCTGCAAACAGTTTGCTGAAGACAAGCAGACTAAGGACATGGATTACTGTAACCATGTCCTGTGGCCTGATGAGACCAAGATAAACTTATTTGGTTCAGATGGTGTCAAACGTGTGTGGTGGCAACCAGGTGAGGAGTACAAAGACAAGATTGTCTTGCCTACAGTCAAGCATGGTGGTGGGAGTGTCATGGTCTGGGGCTCCATGAGTGATGCCGGCACTGGGGAGTTACAGTTCATTGAGGGAACTATGAAGGCCAACATGTACTGTGACTCACTGAAGCAGAGCATGATCATGGACACCAGACAAAAGAGGAGAGGGACCATCCGGCTTCTTATCAGTGCACAGTTCAAAAGCCAGCATCAGTGATGGTATGGGGGTGCATTAGTGCACATGGTATGGATGACTTGTACATCTGTGAGTACAGATTATATACAGGTTTTGGAGCAACATATGCTGCCATCCAGTATCACAACAGCATGGCTCCATTGCTAAAATAGCCTTACTGCAGTCCAGACCTTTCGCCCATTGAAAACATTTGGCACATTATGTAACGAAAAATATGACATAGGAGACCCCGAACTTTTGAGCAAATAAATTCCTATATCAAACACGAATGGGAAAACATTTAACTTTCAAAACTACAGCAATTGATCTGCTTGGTTCCTAAACACAAAATATTGTTGAAAGAGGTGTAAGGAAGACCAGGTCCTTATCCTCATGAACAAGACTATCTAATGCTGCAATAAATAATTTAATTACTCTCGCCTTTGACAACTGGGTACGCGATTAATTATTTCAACCACTATACGAAACAGCTGATTTCTAACAGAGGTGATGCAACACAGTGGTAAACATGCCCCTGTCCCAACTTTTTTGACGTGTTACTGGCAGCAAATTCCAAATGGGCATGTTTTTTTCCAAAAACAATAACATTTCTAAATGTTTTACATTTGATATGTTGTCTTTGTACTATTTAGATTTTTATATAAATGATTTGCACATCATTGCATACTGTTTTTATTTGCATTTTACACAGAACCACAACTGGAATCAAAGTTGCATATCAGATACACGCAAAGGTTTCGTAGAATTTCGTATAATGACCCATAACGTCATTTACCTTAACAAGTGCCTCTTTACAAGTGGAAGCAAAATACTGAAAGATTCATCACAAAATACACATTTGTAAAAGGTTTTTCTCTGATCATGCATAAGCTATTTTACACCAAATGCATTATGTTTATGAAGTTAACTTCAACATTATGACCCCACAAAGCTTTTGTCTGCTCCAGCTTCACAGTGGTTGAATAAGCAAGACATATTGTAGCATGTATGGGGTTCTTTTCTGCTCATACATTATCACTTTGATGCCAAACGGACTACTAGTGTGCATGCTTTTTATCAAACTCCTACCTTTTGAATGATCATGCATAACAAATTATAAGGAATGAAAAGCATTCTTATTAAGTCTACATTAAAAACAGTAATTTGTTAATCATAGCCTTTTTATATCTTACATCTATATACTCCATTAATAAATAGATTCCTACATAAAAACATATTATGAATGGAATTAATAATTTTAAAACATTTTATTATTATCTATTATTTCATATACTTTAACATGTGTGACCTCTATTTCAGACAATACACATTTCCCTAATGTTTTGGTGCAAAGATCCATGATGTTACTAACCCCTACTGTGGCAAAATGTTATCACAATACAAATAATTTGAAGTCATATCTACCATTTTAGTTGATTTACACATTTAAATAATATAATAAAATCTGTTTCCAAAAAACCGTTCACAAATATCACTGTAATTAAAGACCTAACTATAAAAAAAAATTCTAATTGTGTTAGTATGTTTTAGTTTCACAACATGTAAATAGTTTCTAAAGATATATTTTTCTTAAAATAATAAGATAAAAGTAATGTGCAGAATAACAGGTTTTGAATACATTTCCAATACATTTTCCAAGTTAACTAACATTATTATTCTGATAATATCTGAACTGTGTATTGCAACTTTAAAATCCAAAGTATATACACTGCTCAAAAATGTAGGGAACATGTAATCATCACAGAATAACACCAAGCCAATTAAACTGCAGGGATATCAATCTGTCTAGTTAGGAAGCATAACCAATTGTAAATCAATGTCACCTGTTTTGGTGCAAATGAAAGTGACAACAGGTGCACTGAAGAGGCAACCGCAAGATAACCCCCAAAAAAGTAATGGTTTTGCAGGTGGTGGCCACAGACAATTGCTCTCTCCCTATCCTTCCTGGGTGATTCTTCTCTAGTTTTTGCGTTTTTCTAATGTCCTTGTCACTACTAGTAGATTGAGGCGGTAACTGCAGCCCATGCAGGTTGCATAGCCAGTCCAGCTACTCCAGTATGGCACATCCATACGTGCCATTTGCTGTGTCTCCCAGTGTAGTCTCAAGAGCATGGAGGAGATACTAGGAGTCACATTTTTAGGCAAGGGGAGCTGGATAGTGTTTTATAAGGGCATCAACCCAGCAGCAGGACGGGTATCTGATCTTTTGTTTGAGGAGGAACTGGAGGAGCACTGCCAGAGCGCTACAAAATGACCTCCAGCGAGCTACTAGTGTCCATGTTTCTGACCAAACTGTCAGAAACGGACTCCATTGAGGGTGGCATGAGGGTCCGACTTCCTCTAGTGGGACCAGTCCTCACAGCCTAGCATTGTGCAGCTCAATTAGCATTCATCAGAGAACACCAGAATTCTCTTCACAAATGATAGCAGGTTCAAACACCTCGTGACAGACGTGAAAGAGGCTGGAGACGACGTTGTGAACGTTATGCTGCCTTAATCAGCATGACCGGTTTGGCAGTGGGTCAGTGATGGTTTGGGGAGGCAAATCCTTGGAGGGTCGCACAGATCCTCACGTACTTGCCAACAGTACCCTGACTGCTGTTAGGTACCGGGATGAAATCCTCAGACCCATCGTCAGACCTTACGCTGGTGCAGTGGGCCCTGGGTTCCTCCTGGTGCAGGACAATGCCTGCCACATTTGGCCAGAGTGTGTGGGCAGTTCCTGGATGATGTTATTGATTGGCCCTCAAGTTCTCCAGACCTGAATTCAATTGTGAATCTCTGGGACGTTATGTATCGATGCATCAGACGCCACCAAGTAGTGCCACAGATTGTCCAGGAGCACACTGATGCCCTGATCCAGATCTGGGAGGAGATCCCCAGGACACCATCTGCCATCTCATCAAGAGCATGCCCGGACACTGTAGGGAGTGCATAAAGGCACATGGGGGCCATACACAATACTGATTCACATTATGACTTGCCTTGATGAAATTCAAGCAAGTTGGAACAGCCTGTGATTTTCAATAGTTTGAGTTTGAATCCAGCCCTCAATCGGTTGGTGATTTTGGTTTCTAGCAACTGTTGTTACGTCACTTTGTTCTCAACGAATTACACAATGTACAGTAAAGATTTTGATCATTAATATACTTAGCTTATCAAGACCCCTGTGTGATTTAAGTGTTCCCTTAATTTTTTTGAGCAGTGTATTATAGAAAGTTGCAAAGAGGAGTTTGCACTGTATAACAATAACAACAATAATGACAATTATGATTACATGATTACTCTTAAATAATTGTGTAACACTTTTATATACATGCCATTTATAATATGGTTAATTTACTCTCTGACACAGGTAGGTGTGTGCCTCTGGATAACAAGGGCTGTCATGCCTAATTTGGTTGTGTCCATTTGTCTTGCACTTTAATTGAATGTTTTATAGTATGTAGTCTTGTATATCTCTGCTCTGTGCAAGTGCAATAAGAAAACCTGGGATCCTATTAAAAAATGTATGAAAACATCTAGGCTATTTTTAATGGATTGGGTGCCAGTATCTAAACAAATAAAACAATATTTATATAAATTGTAAATGTGGAGTGTTACATTTCAACTCTGATTGCAATCATGTAGTGTTATATTCCATTTTGATTGTCATTGTGCTTTTTAAATATTAAAGACTGAATACTATGCTGCATCAATCAGCTGTACCCATACAGAATGTACCCCAGCTGTTGCAAAACCTCATGGTCCCCTAAATCACTACACAGTTGTCCCCCTCCACAACTCTCCCCTCCACAGCTCCCCACCTAACTGGACCCAAAATAGCAGTTTCAAAATGACAACGAAAAATGGATTAGTCGCCATAGGTAGTAAAACATCTTCATTATCTTATTTATGAATGCGTGATTATTTTTGCTGTCAAGGCTATCAGTGAGCCCAGGCCAACATCATACCATTGGCACTGTGGACCTCTCGACAAATAGCTGCGGCACGCATCTTCCTCTCTCCAGCTGGCATTGTACAGAATTGCGACATGGCTGCTTTGGGAAGGGTGACACAGGATTAACCCCTGGGCACTGGAAACACAAAGGACACAAAATTTAGTCTTTGTTCTGCCCAAATGGGAAATATTTTAGTTGTATGGAGGCCATTTTGTTGTGATGATATAATCAGCATGAGAGTACCAGCATACTGTTTTGATATAAATCATATAGAAGTACTGTTTGTGAGAGGGTTTGGTAAAGATTTAATAATCACATGGTACATGCAATGATCTATCAAATAACTATGATATGTTTTTAGTTTTTTTACCTTTATTTTACCAGGCAAGTCAATTAAGAACAATTTCATATGTACAATAAAGCTGCACTACATATGACCATTATTGTCTTGTGATCAACGGTAATGACATATGATAATGGGTTTCATGTCAGGTTTATGATTATATTGTTTAGACATTACATTGCATTGTTGAAAAATATAGGGTTTAGCCAAGCCCTAAACTAAAACATTACATCTGAATAATTTCTCTCAGATTGGCAGGTGTCATTTATTATTTCCACTTGAAAGGCAAAGTCAACATCTAAAGAAAACCTTATAATAAATGCTAGTTGAGGCACATTAATCACATGACATGCAGCATGGTGAATCATCAGTATGTTGTCAGCGGTGAACATTGTGTCCCAGGGATTGTATTTGAAACTGGAAACCCTTAAGATGATCTTACCAAAATAAATGTTTGTTCTATTGTACATGTCCATAGGCACAATGGGTTTGTCAGAAAAGTCAGCTACTTTAAACAGTATATCTGTTTTGTTTTATTGAATTAGACATTTCTGTGCAAAATGTTTTTTGATATTTTAAATATAATACATTCTCTCAAATTAAAATGATCAATGTTTCAAATGTGTCCATGTTCAAACTCAATGTTAAGTTAGCAATTTTAAATGATAATATAGTGCCTTATTGGTTTACAATTAATAGTAAATACATGTGAACATGAGAAATGTTCTTGAATACAATGTTCATGATCAGCTCTTTAAAAAGGATAATAATAGAAACATTACTTCACATTTACGGTGGAAAATCAAATGATCTTTGGGGATAATTTTGTTTTCACAAAATGATAAAGACATTTGTTAGTAAAAGGATGGGATAAATTAAAGTTAAATGAGTGAATATCCCCCGAAAGTGGAATGAGTGTTAGTTGTTGTGAATGGTCACAGTAAACATATTAATGCTGTTATTTTGCTATACCTCAGAATTACAACTTAAAACTTGATGGGATGAGTCCATACCTGTGCTTGTCCTGGCTGTCTTGTCTTTTGAACGACCTGTATCCTTGACTGGGAGGAAAGGAGACTCAGGGGTCAACCTAGGTAGTTTGATCAACCCTGATCTTCACACTCCTGGCCACTGAAGCCAAACTGTTGGGGGGTGTCTCTGTGTCTGTTGTCATGGAATGCAGCTTACATCAATAGGCTAAATTTAGCAGGGTGAAAACTCAAAGCCACTCACAAACACTATGGGGATGTGGGGGGCCTACCAGAGAAATAGAGAGAGACATAGAGAGAGGGGGATAATGGGGCACTCAAACCATGCCACCAGGCCACACTGAGTTCTCTTCCCACGGACACGTGTTTCTTCGAGCTAAGGAATGTCTATGACAGAAATGACTCAGATTTAACTACCCAGCATTGTCAATACTAACACGATATAAATTCAATCAAACATACAGTTATGTCCGGAAATAATTGGACCGTTTTGTTATTTTTACCAACATATATTTAAGTTACAGTTAAATAATGAATAACGTCTTAATGTGCAGTCTCTCTGCTTTAATTTGAGGGTATTCACATCGAAATTGGAGGAAGCGTTTAGGAATTACAGCTCTTTAATACAGCTCTGGAAATAATGTAGAGACCACTTAAAAATTATCAGTTTCTCTGGTTTTACTATTCATAGGTACAGTGGGGAGAACAAGTATTTGATACACTGCCAATTTTGCAGGTTTTCCTACTTAAAAATTACAGACCTCTACATGCTTTGTATCGAAATAGGTACACTTCAACTGTGAGAGACAGAATCTAAAACAAAAGTCCAGAAAATCACATTGTATGATTTTTTAATAATTAATATGTATTTTATTGCATGACATAAGTATTTCATCACCTTCCAACCAGTAAAAAGGCACTCAGTGGCATCGCAGAGGAACTCCATGAGCAGAGAGAACGCCAACAGGAGGCCAACGATAGCCTGCTGCGAATGCTAGAGAGGATAACCCTGGCCCTGCCCGCACAGGTAGCTCCCCACCTGCCTCCTGCCCTGTCTACTCCCGAGATGTGCCCACGTGTCTCGTGTAGATGGTCTCGTGTCCACGGCCACTCGTATAGGCAGCCGACTACGGGAACTAGAGCGGGAGAGAGGACCCCGTCACCCTGCCCAGGCACCTCCGCATTCCGGCAGGCTGGACAGCGGAGCGTTACTGGGACTGACGACACCACCCGAGTCCTTCCGAGACCCACCGAGGATAACCAAAGCCCTTACACCTGAGCCCATGCAGTTGGGCAGGGCGCGTCTGACTCCGGAGGAGCGTCAACGCTGAATGCTCAGTCACAGCTGCCTCTACTGCGGAGGGCAAGGACATTATGCCACCAGCTGTCCGTTTAAAGGACGGGCTCATCCGTAACAGCAGGAATACGGGTGAGTCAGACCAAGACGCAGTGGGCACCTGCCACTGTTATCTGGGGTTCCCAAACCCCAAACCCCATTGTGTTAGGCCTCTCATGACTCGTGAAACACAACCCCCACATCGACTGGGCTACTGGCTCTGTTACGGGTTGGAGCTCCTTTTGTCTGGCTCACTGTCTGAAGACCGCTCCACAGGTTCTGACCAGGGATGTCCCACTGTCCACAGACATCGACTTGTCATCCGTCCCTGCTGACTACTGGGACTTAAAGGAGGTTTTTGACAGCCCGGGCTACCTCCTTACCACCTCACCGGCCATATGACTGTGCCATAAACCTTCACCCAAGCACGTCGCCTCCCCGTGGACGCCTGTACTCACTGTCTGGACCCGAAACCATCTTCCTCTTCTGCTGGCGCAGGGTTTTTCTTTGTGGGCAAGAAGGATAAGACCCTGCGTCCCTGCATAGATTACCGGGGCCTGAATGACATCACTGTGAAAAACCGTTACCCACTCTCTCTGCTTGCCTCTGCATTTGAGAAGCTCCAGGGTGCCACGATCTTCTCCACGCTTGACCTCCGCAATGCCTACCACCTGGTACGGATCAGAGAGGGAGATGAGTGGAAGACCCCACTAGTGGACACTATGAGTACCTGGTGATGCCATTTGGTCTGACCAACGCTCCGGCAGTCTTTCATGCTCTGGTAAACGATGCGCTCCGGGACATGATTAACCGCTTTGTTTTTGTGTATCTAGATGACATTATGATTTATTTATTTCCCGCTCTGCCCAGGAACACACCTCTCACGTACGATAGGTCCTTCAGCGGTTATTGGAGAACCGCCTTTTCGTTAAGGCTGAGAAGTGCAGGTTCCATCACTCCCTCATTCCTTTCCTGGGCTACATAGTGGCTGCGGGTAGCATCCGGATGAACACCGGCAAGGTCCAAGCCGTCACCGATTGGCCACAGCCCTCTTCATGCCTGGACCTACAACGCTTCCTTGGCTTTGTCAATTTCTACCGGAGGTTCATCCGGGGTTACAGTGAGTTGGCTGGCCCGCTCACCGCCTTGACCTCCACTAAAGTGGCCTTCCAATGGTCCCCCATAGCATCTCGTGCCTTCGCGGCCCTCAAGACCTTGGCGCCCGACGGACCATGGCCTTCCTCTGTCAACGATTTTGGTGGCCAACCATGGGGGTGGACGTCCCCACTTTCGTATCCGCCTGCACGGTGTGTGCCCAAAACAAGACGTCTGGCCAAGCCCCAGCCTGTCTCCTGCAACCACTTTCTGTCCCTCGTCGCCCATGGTCGCACATCTCCCTGGACTTTGTCACGGGCCTGCCCCTTTCCGACGGCAACACCACTATCCTCACGGTGGTGGACCGCTTCACCAAAGCGGCACATTTCATCCCCCTGCCCAAGCTGCCATCGGTGAAGGAGACGGCCCAACTGATGGTACAGCATGTCTTCTGAATCCACGGTCTGCCTGTTGACATTGTCTCCGATCGGGGCCCTCAGTTCACTTCTCAGTTCTGGAGGGCTTTATGCACCCTCATTGGTTCTTCCCTCACTCTGTCCTCCGGTTTTCACCCCGAGTCAAACGGCCAATCGGAACGGGCCAATCAGGACCTGGAGACGGTGCTGCGGTGTATGGTCTCACACAACCCCACCACATGGAGCCGGCAACTGGTTTGGGTGGAGTATGCCCACAACACCCTACCCTCCTCCGCTACTGGGCTCTCCCCCTTCGAGTGCTCTCTGGGCTACCAACCTCCGTTGTTCCCAGAGCAGGGGGTGGAGGTCGGTGTTCCGTTCGCCCAGTTCTTCATTCGGCACTGTCGTCGGACATGGAAGGGGGCCCGTGCAGTGCTTCTGCGCACCAACGCCAGGTACCGTCGGCAGGCCGACTGCTGCAGGACCCCAGCACCCCGCTACCGTGTTGGCCAGAGGGTGTGGTTGTCCGCCCGAGACCTGCCCCTTCGTGTGGAGAGCCGCAAGCTGTCTCCCCGCTTCATCGGGCCCTTTCAGATCTCTCGGGTCATCAGCCGCTCGGCTGTTAGCTTAGTGTTGCCCCGCTCCCTCCGTGTACACCCGACCTTTCATATGTCTCGTATCAAGCCCGTCACTAACTGTCCTTTGTCTCCTCTCCCTAGGCCTGCTCCTCTCCCCCGTCTCATCGACGGCCACCCGACCTATTCTGTTCGGCGACTACTGGGGGTTCGGGCCCAGGGCTTCCAATAGCGCTCCTGGGTGCGTCCGTAGGGAGGGGGAGGGGGGTTCTGTCACACCCTGATGTGTTTCACCTGTTGTCTTGTCCCCGCCCCTCACCAGGTGTTCCCGGTTCCCTATTAGCCCTGTGTATTTAAACCCTGTTCTCTGTTCGGCAGTTGCCAGATCGTCTTGTCTTGTACAGTCGTTTCCAGCGTTCTATGTGTGCATCATCCATTCTACCTGTCCTTCCATTCCCCGGATTACGACCCTTGCCTGTTTTTCGGATTACGAGCCTGCCTGCCCTCTCCTGTACCTTCAACCATCTGACCGCCCGACAACAAACACTGCCTGTCCCCCACTACGAGCCTGCATGCCCTCCCTTGTACCTTCGACCAACTTCCAATAAAGACCCCTGCCTGTCCACCACTACGAGCCTGCCCACTCCCTGTTTGTTCAATAAACACTTTGGACCACTCTCCTCTGCCTCTGTGTCCGCATTTGGGTCCCCACTCGTTCACTGTCGTGTCACAAATAAATATGTATTGTTTTCAGAACTTAAATAATGCAAAGAAAACAAATTCATATTCCTTTTTCAACAACAAAATACTAATGTTTTTACTTAGGAAGAGTTCAGAAATCAATATTTGGTGGAATAACCCTGACTTTTAATCATAGCTTTCATGCCTCTTGGCATGATCTCCACCAGTCTGTCACGTTGCTGTTGAGTGATTTTATAACACTCCTGGCACAAAAATGGAAGTAGTTCGGCTTGTGACTATCCATCTTCCTCTTGATCAAATTCCCCATTGAGGAATTTTCAATGGGGTTCAGGTCCGGAGATTGGGCTGGCAATGACAGGGTCTTGATCTGGTGGTCCTCCATCCACACCTTGATTGAGCAGGCTGGCCTGTGGCATGGAGCATTGTATGCTGGAAAAAAAGTATTCTCAGAGTTGGGGAACATTGTCAGAGCAGAAGGAAGCAGGTGTTCTTTCAGGATAACCTTGCACTTGGTGTTGGGAAAAGCTGAAAATGTGACTTGTCAGGGAAGATGACCATGCTCCATTACTCGGTACAATCCTTGTGGTCTTTGCAAACTTCAGCCTGGCTCTTATTTGCTTCTCATTGATTAAGGGCTTTTTTCTAGCTTTGCACGACTTCATCCCTGCCCCTAGTAGCCTGTTTTGAACCGTCCTCGCCGTGCACTTCACCCCAGTTGCTGTTTGCCATTCTTTTTGTAGGTCACTTGATGTCTGTTGCTTGACCTTTTTCTTATGAGGATGGAAGCAACCTGATGCTCACTGTATCCCTCTGCGAGTAAAGCCAGAATTTAACTCTTCTTTTCCTCACTCAAAGCTTTTCACCCCTGACAATATCTCTAGGATTGATATAATTTAATTCTGTAACTGTATTGTTTAGGTACTTTGCAATTGTTGCACTGTAAGCGTTAACACTTCTGTTTACACTTCTGCTACCTTTAAGTAAAGTGATGAATTATGCTACTTTAACAATCTCTAACTAATGACACATGGGCAGCTATAAACCCTTAATAACTGATACTTCACCATTAGTTAATTATTTTGTGTCCCCTTAAGTAAAGTGATGAATTATCATACATTAAAAATCCCTAACTGATGACATGAGTTCATGTTCTGTTTCAACATGAACAAATGACACTACACTCTGTTAGTTAATGCATTTGTAAATCATTAATAAAGTAGGGGGTATCATTATTAACCGTTTGTTTATGTCTTTGTTCATAATTCGTTCATGTTAACTTCTGCATTTGTTCATGTACCCTAATCGGAAAGTGTTACTGAGTTTTTTATGTCAAAGAAGTGGAATATTCCGCAATGGCCAAGGCAATCACCTGATCTCAACCCAATTGAGCATACATTTCACTTGCTGAAGACAAAACCTAAGGCAGAAAGACCCACAAACAAACAACAACTGAAGACTAGAGTAAAGACCTGGCAAAACATCCCAAAGGAGGAAACCCAGCGTTTGGTGGTGTCCATGCGTTCCAGACTACAAGCAGTCATTGCCTGCAAAAGATTCTCAACAAAGTATTAAAAATGAACATTTTATTAAAGCCCTTTTTAGATCAGCATTTGTCACAAAGTGAAGTATACTGTTACCCAGCCCATATAACCCAAATCACAAAAAAAAACTGTTGATTAAGGTAATAGACATGTGTCAAAAGATCAACATTCAATTAATCACATTGTCAAAACTATTATAATAACTATTATAATATTATAATCTTAGCAATTAAAAAAAATCTCGAAATGAGCTATATAATAACTAATTAGTATAACCGGTACATTTACACACATAAACCTCTACTTCTTCCGTTTGTGCACAGAACACTGCTTTGGTTCAGGCTTGAACATGACTGCACATGACTTACTGCAATTGCAAGCTGATGATCTGCTTAACAATGTTAGTGTATGCTTGAGGCAACCACTCACTATCTATAAAGTTTGTCATCAAGCTATCTATGAAGTTTATTTTCTTGAACTGAAGCTTGTTTTTAATAGACCAAGACTAAAGTAATGTAATAGATTACTGCTCAGAAAATAGAAAATGACTGCATTTGCTGGTCATTGTTTTCAGGCCGGTACTGTAATCAATGTTTGTTTTTTGACTGAAAAGATGTGATGACACGATACCAAAGCTTGACAAAATGTTGTATCGTTTTGACACTGTATGCACAGTGGTGAAAAGGGTCTCAGATAGAGCTTTCAGCACAAACGCTAATACTTTCATTGGCCACTGTGCAGATGTGAAGCCTGATGAAGTTGACAGGTTGGTATTCTAGTTTATTTAAATGCTCATGGCTAAGAATATTTGTATTAATTGATGGTGTTTATTATTTGGCAAATGAAAGGAATAGTGCATTGCGTTACATGAACTTCTGCTGCACTAAGAACAGTTTAGCTTAAGAGAATTGAGCATTATC
The DNA here is from genome assembly GCF_011004845.1 of Esox lucius. Classification (NCBI taxonomy): domain Eukaryota; kingdom Metazoa; phylum Chordata; class Actinopteri; order Esociformes; family Esocidae; genus Esox; species Esox lucius. The sequence continues at coordinate 1,867,154 of NC_047593.1, forward strand.
AGCAAAAAAGTTTGGGGCACGAATGCCTCCCTGCTTGCTGCATCAGTGTCACACCAACACTTCAAGGGATAGAATTGGCAAGTTCCTGAACCTTCCAGAGGAAGCCAGCAGTGCCAGTCCCACCCCTGCACAGCTGTATCCCATAAGGGCCTTGTCAGGGGAAGGCCCCTGCAGAGCTGGACCAAAGCCTAAAGCAGAGGAAGACATAGAGGATGCAGCAGTTACTAGGAAGTTGGAAAACATGCTCCCAGTTAACTTATTTGCCGAACTACATAGAAGGGTGGAGAGGCCGTCTAAGCTACGGCTACTTGCATCCATTCCTCCCAAACCGCCATTGGGAGGCTAACCCAGAGATGACGCTGCCACCTCAGGAGAGCAGTTTGTCTTCTGTTCAGTTTTCTCTCTTGCCTCCTCCTCTATTTGCATTAATAATATGCCCTCCAGGGCTTTGATCCCTTGCAATGTACCAGTTCCCTGTGTCACTCCCTATTACAACCTGATATCCCAAGAAGTTGGGATGCTGTTTAAAATGCATATAAAAACAGAAGGCAATGATGTGCAAATAATTTATCCCTATATTTAATGAAAATAGTACAACAACAACACACTAACTGTTAAAACAGAGAATATTTATTGTTTTTGGAAAAGTACATGCCCATTTTGAATTAAATTGCCTGCAACACGTCACCCATGCCATGTGCACTAATGCACCCCCATACCATCACAGATGCTGGCTTTTGAAGAGTGATTCCCAAAAGTAATTTCTAATTTTGATTAGTCAAACCACAGGACAGTTTTTTACTTCGCCTCAGTCCATCATAATTGAGCTTGTGCCCAGAGAAGATGGCAGCGGTTCTGGATCTTGTTTATATGTGGTTACTTTTTTGCATGGTAGGGTTTTAACATGCATTTGTGAATGCAACGACATACTGTTTTCACAGACAATGGTTTTTGGAAATGTTCCTGAGCTTGTGCAGTGATTTCCACTACAGAATTGTGTTGGTTTTTAATGCAGTGCCATCTGAAAGCCTGAAGATCACGGCCATCCAATATTGTTTTTCCCTTACATACACATATTTCTCTGGATTATCTAAATCTTTTAATGATATTATGTAGCATAGATAATGATCCCCCAAATCAATTAGCAATTTTACAATGAGAAACATTTTAAATTGTTGCACTATTTGCCCATGCAGTCTTTCACAGTGTGGTGAATCCCTCCCCATCCTCATTTCTGACAGACCCATCCTCTCTGGAATGATCTTTTAATACCCCATCATATTACTGAATTGTTGCCAATTGACCTAATTAGTTGTGTGATATTCCACCAGGTTTAGTTTTTTAGCATTACACTACTTTTCCAGTCTTTTGCTGCCTCTGTCCCAACCTTTTTGAAAAATGTTGCTGGCATCAAATTCTAAGTGGACATATATTTTTCATGAAACAATGTCTTAGTTTTAACATTTGATATGTTGTCTTTGTACTATTTTCTATTGAATATATGGTTCAAATGATAATTTTCACATCATTGAATCCTATTTTTTATTTACATTTTACACAGCATCCCAACATTTTTGGAAATAGGGTTGTAGATATGTCTTAAATATGTCCACACTAAAAAAATGTGGGGTGTCCAACACTGACTGCAATTTAAAAGTTTTTGATTCCAAGGATTGGAATACATGAATACTTGTTTTTGATATTGACTGATATAGCTTAATACAGTATGTATAGATAATTACATATGTTTTGAAAGCTGAGATTTATCTGCTTGAAGGCAATAACTTTATTTCTACAAATGATGCATGTTTTTGATTAGTTTTGTAGTAGCACTTTACTAAGCTTAATGTGAAACACAATTATCAGTCAATTTCTCTTAACTATAATTATACTTTGTTTCCAGTGTCATGAACCAATCGAAACTTATCGAACAATATCAAAACTTGAGCATATTGTCCCACCCCTAGAAGCAAGGCCTCTGTCCCTTCTTAACTGCCAAGCAGCTTACACTCTTTTCACTATGTCTAATAGAATATCAAGGTCAGCCCCCCACACAGCCTAAAACCAATCTCTCACTCATTGCATAACACATCCAGCTGCAGTGACAGTTGTCTAAAGAACAGAAGCAGCCTGTCTTCCCACACTGTTATTATATCCTTCACACTCTCTCTCTTTTGTAAAAGCTTTATAGATTGTAAAACCAATACATTTTCTGGATAGGTGCAACGTCAAAATAGGTATTTTTGCTAAATGATTTCAATGCAATCAAGAAAATTGTTCTGTATGTTTACATACAGAGCTTATTCAATTGCACTGTGTTTTAGCTACCAAGCAAACCAACTAAGCAGTTGAGTAAATATTCAAGGGGCTTCTGCCAAATCCCAGAAAAACTTTTTGCTTCTGAATGAAAGTTTAAAAGATGTACCAACATTGAAAATAGATGTTTTCAGGATTTTGAAGTGTGTTGAGTGCATTTCAAGTATTGTAAATTCTCATTAAATCTTACAATAATTTCAATACATTCAAAACTTTGGCTGTAAGAACATAAATATTTTCTGATGTATCAATGTGTAGTTCATACATATATTCTATTAACAGAAACAATGCTTTCCAATGCAAGCTTGCCCAATCAATTTGAATTTCATCCACTGACTTTCAGAATCTAACCATTTGAGTGACAGTTAGAAAGATGCACATAAACAAGTTGCACAGTGAAAGAAGGTGTGTAATCCGATTAGGCTTCAGGGAGAGCAGTGAGATACTAAGTGCACATACTGAATGTATGCATAGGGATGGACAGCAGTATCTTTTAAAAACAACTTCATTTCCTAATACAAACAGAATTCCAGCATAGCTTTAAGGTTTAACAATGCTATGTGGTATCCAGGGTTTTTCCTGCATTTTCCTGCATTTCAAAGGACACCACCTTCTAAAACTCTTGCACTGCATCTGTGTGTTGGCATAGTAAAACCTGATGTTGTGCTAATACATAAAATGCCAGCGAAATACTGCAGCGAATGTGACGGTGCATTGCTCATAGGCAGCGCTATATCGAAATTGGGAATAGGAAGCTGAAGAAGAACGTACTGCACTGGATTGAGATCTGGGGAATTTGGAGGCCAAGTCAACAACTTGAACTTGTTGTGTTCCCCTAACCATTACTGAACCATTATTGCTTTGTGGCAGGTTGCATTTTCCTGCTAAAAGAGGCCAATGCCATCAGGAAATTTAGCACCCTTTGCTATGAAAGGGTGCACAAGGTCTGCAACAATGCTCAGGTAGATGGTACGTGTCAAAGTAACATCAACATGAATGGCAGGACCCAAGGTTTCCCAGCAGAACAATGCCCAAAGCATCACGCTGCCTTTGTCGGCTTTCCTCCTTCCAATAGTGCATCCTGGGGCCATGTGTTCTCCAGGTAAGCGACGCACACGCACCCGGACATCCACGTGATGTAAAAGAAAATGTGATTCATCAGACCAGGCCACCTTCTTCCATTGCTCCACTGTCCAGTTCTGATGCTCACGTGCCCATTGTAGGCGCTTTCGGCAATGCACAGGTTCAGCAAGGGCACCCTGACTGGTATGCGGCTACGCAGCCCCATACGCAAAAAAACTGCGATGCACTGTGTGTTCTGACACCTTTCTATCAGTACCAGCATTAACTTTTTCAGCAATTTGAGCTCCAGTAGCTCGTCTGTTGGATTGGACAACACAGGCCAGCCTTCGCTCCCCATGTGCATCAATGAGCCTTGGCCGCTGCCTATTGGTGCCCTGTGGCGGGCTATCGATTAGGGGCCTTTCTGTGGGGTTTGCAGGTGCTCCCCATGTGAACATGGGTTTCCTCCATAAAGAACCCCATAAAAACATGCAGACATCCTCTCCTGAGCTGTGCTTGGCCATGACTTGGGAAACACTTTTCCTGGCTGCCCCTGGAGGAAGGACTAAAGGGATAGACACAGACTCAATTTCACTGTCACACATCTGTGTGTGTGTGTGTGTTCACCGCTGTATGCGCTTCTATGAGTTGAGACGATTAAACACTCCTAAAGAGTTCAAAGGAAAATTCTGAATGAGAAGTGTGTGTTTTTTGAGAATAACAGGGAGAAGCTTTAGCTCCAATTGTTCAATCAACAAGCTTTATGTTTTTTTATTAATTGATATCTCTAGGCTTATGGACCATGTTTATGTCCTGTTTTAACAGAATAAATCAATAGCGTGTGTAATAAAGATACTGTTAGTCTACAACTATAATTATTGAATCGATGGACAGTATTTTGCAACACTGGCATAGATACCCACGTTTTGTACTGTGTGGACAGATTTCTTTTTACAAAGATTCAAAAGTGACTCATAGTGGAGCTCGACTGAGCACGGAGCTTGCAACCTGTAGCAACCCACAGTGGAGCCCTGCAGGCAGGTTCTCTTGGCTTTCCCTAAGAAAAATTAAGCTGAGCAAAAAAACTTGACCTTCCCATGTGACCAAAAATGACAAATAAAACAAATATACTATGATTTAAACCAACAGACCTTAGCTACTACAGTAATATAAAATAACTACAAGGTGTTATCGTTACAAAGCTGATAAGTGATTATTTTAAATTTGTTTACATGATTCCTAGATCCTCTAAGATGACATAGAGGCAGTGGTTTTGACTAAATCTAGCTAATAGGCAATATAATTGCTTCTTCCAAGCAATCTGTGCTCATACAAATAAAGAAAAATGTATTCTATGTCGAATAATTGTTTCTCTTTCCTCATAGCTTTCCTTATCTAGCTAACTAGTTAAATGAGGTATCTAATGAAATTTTACTTGTCAAGTAGAAAGGTAGCTGCGATGGCAATTTCATCGATTAGAACACTTAAAGGAGGAAGTACAGAGACAAAATTCTCTTGGCATATTTAACAGTTTATTTGCAAATAGAGAGACGCGTCAAACGCTTACAAAATAATCATCAGAGGAGTCTCTGAAGTAGATACATGAACAGTCTGTATTTATTACAGTTAAAGGGGAGTGGTAAGAGGCTGCCCATCTGTCTTGTCAATACAACACATTCCCTTTGATTTGTCAATACCTAGGCTTCACACAAGGGGCAATCTGTCCTCCCCCACATGGGTAACCTCTTGAACTTTAAAGAGTTAAAGAGCATCTGGACAGACAATAGATGCCCTGATGAATTATACAGATGCGCAGATTAATGATTAAATTTATATTATGCTTGTGTTGCTTCCGTATACTTTTGTTTCTGGAGCGCTCAGTGTACATGAACTCAAACAATGCTTGTCATTGGCCTTTACCTCACACACCTTCAACGAAGTACACGCCTACGAACATGCTGACTATATGCGTTTTACTTGCCACCATGGCAGTGGGGATAGTGTCAGTCCTGACACTGCCAGAGACTGTTTCTTAATGTTAACAGAAGGGTATTAACGGATATTTTAATATATTTTATTTGGAAAATGCAGGCTTCTATGATTGTTCTGTGCGGTTCGGTGCCTGAGACTTTTGAACAGCAACCTCTACTTGTCACCTTATTAAGTAATGTATTTTTAAAAATTTGTTAGCTTTGCAAGTCTAGCAATGGTGCAGTTGTTAGGGTTGCTGACTTCAAATTTTCAAGAATGAATCCAGATCATGTTGAACAATTTTTTTGGAGCAGCATCACTTGGTTGATGTGTGGCATGATATGACCAGCTGGACCGGGAGGGGTTGCTACTGTCCTTTGAGACTCCACAGCTGGAGGGTTTCTGCACCATTGGCAAGAAGGCTCTGTATGTGGCTGTTGTAAAGGTGACTCAGAGAGAAGATGTTCATGGGCTGGTAGCGACGGGGTGGCCAGGTGTTTTGGGCCCAGGTTATTCACTGAGAGGATGTTGGCGGTCCCTGAATAAGCTTCCCATAGAGAAGCATATTGCTGACCTAGAGTGGAGGATAATTAACAGGCCTATCGCTACAGACAGGTGTCGCACCTTGATCCGTCTGTGGGGAGGGAGTGTCTATTCTGTGGGGAGGGAGTGTCTATTCTGTGGGGAGGAGACAGTTAAGCACTTGTTTTTCTATTGTTCTAGGTTAATTGTGCTGTTCTCTGTGCTGGAGGAGTGGTGTCGGGGTTTAGGTTAGGAGCTAACCGTGCATCTGTTTGTTGCCCAGCCAACATTTTTATGTGGGGCCCATGTAGGTAAAAAGTGGGCAGAATCATGAGCCCCAGGTGGGATTGTCAGATCACACCCATATGGGATTGTCCGCGGGTTCCATGTTGGCCCCAAGCCAATTGCCCATGTGGGTTTAAGGCAGGATTACACCAGGTTTTAGATGGGCCCCAGCTGGGCAAAACAGACAAGAACCATCTTGGTCCCAGCTTTAAGTCCTATGTGGGGCCTACATGGGGACAGTATGGACTGAAATATGGGTTGCAAGTGGGATTGTCCGTGGGTTCCATGTTGGCCCCAAGCCAATTGCCCCTGTGGGTTTAAGGCAGGATTACACCAGGTTTTAGATGGCCCCCAGCTGGGCAAAACAGACAAGAACCATCTTGGTCCCAGCTTTAAGTCCTATGTGGGGCCTACATGGGGACAGTATTGGCTGAAATATGGGTTGCAAGTGGGATTGTCTGCGGGTTCCATGTTGGCCCCAAGTCAATTGCCCATGTGGGTTTAAGGCAGGATTACACCAGGTATTAGGTAGGCCCCAGCTGGGCAAGATATGCTTTAAAATATCCTAATTGAGTACTGAGTACAGTTTGAATAAACATCAAACTTAGAGCTGCAACAATTAATAAAAAAATACAATTATTAATCACCAACCAGTATGAGTCAGGCTCTATCTAATAAAAAAAATGGCCACATTCTGATAACTTTTTATTTACGAATATTTAGCTGATAAAAGATAAAATTATCAACAGATTCATTGGTAATGAAAATAATTGGTCCAGAAAAACAATGTAACAGTGTGTCAACATTTTGTCTTGTAACTGAGTAATATTTTAACAGTTTAACTGTACTTGTACCTGAATACAAATGTTCTGCACTCACTCATATTCCACCACTGCTCAGTAAACCCCTCCTTGAACTGCCACCTTAACGTGGTGGAGGGGTTTGAGTACCCGAGTGAGCCTACGAGCTATGTTGTCTGGGGCTATATGCCCCTGGTAGGGTCTCCCAAGGCAAACAGGTCCTAGCGACGGGTCAGACTAAGAGCGGTTCAAAACCCCCTTAATGATGAAAAACATTATGTGTTCTGTGACGTCGCCCAGTATGGCGCAGCCGGGGCCCCACCCTGGAGCCAGGCCTGGGGTTGGGGCTCTTTCGCGAGTGCCTGGTGGCCGGGCCTTTCCCCATGGGGCCCGGCCAGGCTCAGCCCGAACGAGCGCCAAGGGGCCGCCTTCCCGTGGGCTCACCACCCACAGGAGGGACCATAAGGGGCTGGTGCGGAGAGGATCGGGCGGCAGTCGAAGGCGGGGGCCTAGACAACCCGATCCCTGGACACGGAAACTAGCTCTAGGGACGTGGAACGTCACCTCGCTGGTGGGGAAGGAGCCTGAGATCGTGCGTGAGGTTGAGAGGTTCCGACTAGAGGCAGTTGGGATCACCTCTACGCACGGCTTGGGCTCTGGAACCACACTCCTTGAGAGAGGATGGACTCTTCACCACTCGGGCGGGCTGGTGTGGGTTTGCTCCCCAGCTCTGCCGCCATGTGTTGGAGTTTACCCCGGTGAACGAGAGGGTCGTTTCCCTGCGCCTACGGGTCGGGATAGGTCTCTCACTGTTGTTTGTGCCTACGGGCCGAACGGCAGTGCAGAGTACCCAACCTTCTTGGAGTCTCTGGGAGGGGTGCTGGAAAGTGCTCCGACTGGGGACTCTATCGTTCTACTGGGGGACTTCAACGCCCAAGTGGGCAACGACAGTGACACCTGGAGGGGCGTGATTGGGAGGAACGGCCCCCCTGATCTGAACCCGAGCGGTGTTCAGTTATTGGACTTCTGTGCTAGTCACAATTTGTCCATAACGAACTTCATGCTCAAGCATAAGGGTGTCCATAAGTGCAAGTGGCACAAGGACACCCTAGGCCGCAGGTTGATGATCGACTTTGTTGTCGTTTCATCTGACCTGCGGCCGTATGTTTTGGACATTCGGGTGAAGAGAGGCGCGGAGCTGTCAACTGATCACCACCTGGTGGTGAGTTGGATCCGATGGCGGGGAAGGAAGCTGGACAGACTCGGCAGACCCAAGCTTTTTACAAAAGTGATTTAAAAAAAGCCTGCGGACCTCGACTCCATGGGCCTAGGGGCACTGCCGCAGAACTGAAAATGACCAATAAGCATGAACTGACAACAGATACATAATGCATATATGGCAAACTATTACATTTAAATTACTTACGTGGCAAAGAAGAACTCTTTCCAACAGTGTTTGAACTGTGATCTGGACAAATCTAAATGTGACAGGAAGACAATGGTTGAGAGAAGTCAACAGGAGGCACTTTTTATAATTTATGTTTTTGCACAGGTAAATACAGTGTGGTTAACATTCACCCACCAAATTTCAGGGACCCACAACACACATTATGAAGTACACAAACAAGATCCCAGTAATAAAATGGAGCCTTCTTGTGTTTGCACTGAGAAATACAGCATTTTCTTAAAATGCATACCTGAACTCTCGGGAAAAACAAACAGCCTAGCTTAAACAATTAATTTAATGTAACACTAGCTTCATCACTGCTTACAAAGCTTGTTTTGTACAATATTACCAAATGTCCTTTAACTCATTCACACAAAACTAAAAGAAAAAAATCAGCAGAGGCAACAAATAGAGCCGCCAAATGTGGCTGCTGAGCTAATTCAGCTTGCATTTTTGTATTCGAAATTGTTTAAAATACTGCTTCGAAATTGTTTATTCTGCCTTTGATTTCGAGAGGGGCTGTATAAAACCAGTAACGTTATGTCGACTAATTAGGTTGATTAGGCCTAACTACTAACATTAGTTAAAGTTAGATAAAACACAAAACATTAGCGGAATTCAAACAACCATTTTGGCAAATTCCCCAGTGTCTTAGCTCACAATACTTCGACAGTAATGATGGTTTAATACAATAATTTTACATAATAGAGAGACAGGTATGCTACTCACCAATGTTGAAAACGCGCTGCTGCTACTGCGGACTGCTGCTCTACTCTGCTGCTGTCGGCGCTGATCCGTAGAAATTAAAAAAAGCGCGCAGTGTGACGGTTTCAGTATGTTGCAATACGCATACGTATTAACTAAACTCTTAATTTTGAAAAACCTGGCCAGCGTCTGCCTTTGTCAAAAATGTTTCCGCTCATAAACTATGGAGCAACTATGGAGCGTCAACAGCAACAGATTAATAATTTTACAAAAAAATTACAGGGGGCTGATCTTGGATCTTCTCAAATGTTTTTAAGAAACAAAGTAAAATTTAAAGCAAAATCCCTGTGCCCTGAAAAATAATAACTCATTTTTCTATGTTTATTCTTCTCTTAGTAAGGTAATACAATTATTACTGTGAAAATCTATAGGCTATCCAGTGGCTTAAGGATATGCTGTTGTAGACAATTGTCAGCTTCAACCTGCCTGGCCATTCCATTCCACTTCTGCCCCACAGAACTGCATCTGCTTACTTGTGTTGTGTGTTTTTCCCCCCGCAATAGTGGACCCAAGTACAGTGTGGCGAATAGAAGGGATTGTCTAGTGAATTACCTAGCGGGGCAGGCGAAGCTGGCAGTGTGGACAACAAGGAAACATAGAATGCAGGGGGCAGGCTGTACGGATCCCAGGGCTATGTTGATGAGGTTTGTGAGGGCTCGCTTGACGTTGGAGCATAGCTACTATGAACTGATGAAACGTCTGGAAGAGTTTTTAGATGGGGTGTAAAGTCTGAATTATGCACTGTGGATGAGGACGGGGTAGTGTTTCTGACTTTTTAAAGAGTTGTGTTGATGACTGTGTTATTTGTGTTTAATTGGGGGTTAAATGCTGGGAAGAAGTATTGTGTAGTAATAATAATATTAATGTACACTCATCTAAATGATTATTAGGAACACCATACTAATAAGGATTCAGAGGGGAAATGTGTTTACTAGTAGCTTGTGCAACAAGACAGTATGTCCTCCTACAGTTCCAAATACAGGACTGGGAATGTGGAAACTGAAGAAGTCTGGTCAGCCAAAGATGGGTGAGATCCCACTTTTGAAACTGGGACAAACTACAGTGTGATGAATGAAGAAGGTAACAGAGAAACAACACAAGAATATCTTGACATTTATTAATCAGGAGGAACACTGTGATGGTAAATGGAATGAAGTTATGTCTCAGATTGTGGGGTCCAGTGCCTAATGCCGATTGCGGTGCAGTGGTCTGCGCTGTCCATTTTATATATACATTTTATATATACATTGAAAATTATGCTAGATGGTTTATAGATAACATCTCCCTGATTACGGCTGATTTACTCAGAGAACAAATCAAATCAATTGTATTTTATAAAGTTATTTTAACATCAGCAGTTGTCACAAAGTGCTTATTTACACTCACCTAAAGGATTATTAGGAATACCATACTAATACTGTGTTTGATCCCCTTTCGCCTTCAGAACTGCCATAATTCTACGTGGCATTGATTCAACATGGGGCTGAAAGCATTCTTTAGAAATGTTGGCCCATATTGATAGGATAGCATCTTGCAGTTGATGGAGATTTGTGGGATGCACATCCAGGGCACGAAGGTCCACGTCCCACCACATCCCAAAGATGCTCTTTTGGGTTGAGATCTGGTGACTGTGGGGGCCATTTCAGTACAGTGAACTCATTGTCATGTTCAAGAAACCAATTTGAAATGATCAACCTTTGTGACATGGTGCATTATCCTGCTGGAAGTAACCATCAGAGGATGGGTACATGGTGGTCATAAAGGGATGGACATGGTCAGAAACAATGCTCAGGTAGGCCGTGGCATTTAAACAATGCCCAATTGGCACTAAGGGGCCTAAAGCGTGCCAAGAAAACATCCCCCACACCATTACACCACCACCACCAGCCTGCACAGTGGTAACAAGGCATGATGGATCCATGTTCTCATTCTGTTTACGTCAAATTCTGACTCTACTATCTGAATGTCTCAACAGAAATCGAGACTCATTAGACCAGGCAACATTCTTGCAGTCTTCAACTGTCCAATTTTGGTGAGCTTGTGCAAATTGTAGCCTCTTTTACCTATTTGTAGTGGAGATGAGTGGTACCCGGTGGGGTCTTCTGCTGTTGTAGCCCATCCGCCTCAAGGTTGTGCGTGTTGTTGGTTCACAAATGCTTTGCTGCATACCTCGGTTGTAACGAGTGGTTATTTCAGTCAGAGATGCTCTTCTATTAGCTTGAATCAGTCGGCCCATTCTCCTCTGACCTCTAGCATCAACAAGGCATTTTCGCCCACAGGACTGCCGCATACTGGATGTTTTTCCCTTTTCACACCATTCTTTGTAAACCCTAGAAATGGTTATGCGTGAAAATCCCAGTAACTGACCAGATTGTGAAATACTCAGACCGGCCCGTCTGGCACCAACAACCATGCCACGCTCAAAATTGCTTAAATCACCTTTCTTTCCCATTCTGACATTTAGTTTAGAGTTCAGGAGATTGTCTTGACCAGGACCACACCCCTAAATGCATTGAAGCAACTGCCATGTGATTGGTTGATTAGAGAATTGCATTAATGAGAAATTGAACAGGTGTTCCTAATAATCCTTTAGGTGAGTGTATATGCTAATAGTTTCACAAACATATGTCAAAATCTAAAAACAAATAATGAATCGTAAACAAAATAACTAAGGATAATTAGCATCTCTTTTAGCTCCAGATAAATGCTCCAGCCAGTGCTATTGGGCCCTATTGGGCAAAATTATTAGTTTATTGTTACTATGCTAGATTACTATTTGTTGAATCATCACTGATCGCCATGAATAGATATTTTAATACTTTTAACTCAGTTAATAGTTTCTTTTTTATAGCTCTTTATTATGTTTTATGTGAGTCGTCTCTAGAATAAAAATAACACTATAATAGTTGTCTTTTTTCAAGTGTGTAGCCAGATAACATATAAAGCATATCACAGAGGAGAGTCCAGTGGGGCTCAGGGGTGCAGTGGTTGCAATAGCAGACTCGACTGGCTAAAACTAGGCTGGCTAAAACTAGGCTGGCTAAAAGTCATACTTCCATTAAGTCACTTCCGTTTCGTCATTTCCTGACCCACTTGCAATTTCAAACTGTTGTCACTTAAGTTACCTTAGTAACTTTTGGACAATTCCACCGTTGTTTACTTCTGTTTCATGATTTCCCTTACATCTACCTCTTGCTAAAACTAGCTTCCTCTACCGCATGTTGTGGCCATATGGCAACATACTGTTTGAGCAGTGTTGCCAACTCCTCAGTAAGGAAAGTCGCTATTGGCTGTCCAAAAGTCGCTAGAAGTCGCTAAATGACGTGACCTGAGCAAAAAAACAAAGAACAAATCAAAAAACTGGGCGCTATTTAAGTCAAAATCAAAAGGCTAGAAAGAAAATAAACATTTAGAGCAACACACAAGGGGAGATGTCATCATGATCATGGATTAAGAGAACTGCACCAACTGCACGTGATGGACGCTGCCTGTAGGAGAGGAATAATGTCATAGGAGAGACAAAAAGTGAGTAAAAACACCCTAAACATGTTTAGAACTACAAATTAACTTTCTTCTGTCGATTCTTTTTTTTCTTTTAAACCAACCCTCCTCCTTTATCCGGGCTTGGGACTGGTAAAAGTTACCCAAAAGAGACTCTCTGGTGGAGCGCATGCGCGATTCATTTTCAGTCTGGATGCAGACGAGTTAACATCTCTTGCTCTGACTGCAGCTCGGAGGAACTGCTGTGCAAGGATTGGGCCGCCTGTGAGTGCTTTCAGATGGGGGAGGGGCCCACGGCGGCACCCGTTGCTCGTTGAGAAGAGTAAGAACAAGTCTCCAATAACACCACAAAAAGTCGCTAGATTTGTCGCTAGTTGCTTTTTTGAAAAAAAGTCGCTAAGGGGGTCTGAAAAGTTGCTAAATCTAGCGACAAAGTCGCTAAGTTGGCAACTGTGTTTGAGTTCATTTCCTTGTGACTCTCTCTTTAACAAAACATTCTAGGTAATTTTTTTATGAAAGAGAGAAGACCTTAATTTAGCCAATGAGGTGCTTTGGTTAAGTCAGATGACATGCAGTTTTTTTCAGTAGCGCGATTTCTGACTAACTAAAATGTCAGTAACAAACAAAAACCAACTCATTTTACCAACTCTAAAAAATTGAAACATCACGCCAGCTAAGTTATGATGTCATATTCACCACAGTTTTTGGTAAATCGATCAAATGTCTGTGTTGACAAGTGGCAACAGTGTGCAGAACTGGAATGACATTACTGCAATAGTCAAGCTAGCTAGCAAGGTAGCTGCAATCAGTTATGCTGTTCAAACAATAACAGCAATAATGAAAGTGATATGTTCATTAGTCGTATGCTCTGGCATTTGTATTATGGTTAAAATCTAATTTAAGGGGCACTTTTCCTTTTGATGTGGATTGGACAGTTGATGGAAGCAGTGATGGGGACAATTCAGTGAGCTCAGAGGCAGACAATAGTAAACTAAACAGTGTTTCATAATTATGAGGCATCTGCATAAGTTAGAGACTTGTTTTTCATAGATTATAATATGTATTGGATAAAACATAACACTATATTGTCTTGAATACTTTAAAAATAATGTAATAATTAAAAGCACAAGTTGTTGGAAAGTATGTTTAAGTTGTAGTATGTAAGTAAAGTGTTAAAGCTTATAATAGGACCAATTAAATCAACACAAACAACATTTCTGAGGAAAAAGTTAAGTTAAATATATTTCCACTATTGTATGTTGTTACCCTATGGCAACATAAATTACCTTAAAATAAAAACAACTCTAAAACAATTTTTACTGCACTTCATGTTAAGTACGAAAGCCCTGAAGCCCAAGTAGTAAAAAAAAAATGTGGGCCCAGCGATTAAGTTAATCTCGTTTGAATGACTTATAAAAAAAATACGTAGTAAAAAATAAAATATCTTTTTTTACTACTAATAGTTTTTTGCTAAGTTGTTCAAACGACTTAGTTTCTCGTTTGAACACAAATTCAAAACATACTAATGATAATTCTAAATTATCATTAGTATGTCTAATTAGGCCAGATTCATTATGCAGCAGCATTAAAAGGCCATATAATGGTTGATACAGCCCATCTGTCCAGTGATAAGCCTACAGTTTTTTTTTTCTCGATTGCTTAAACACATTTCTTGAACCTATGCCTCATATTCTCAAAACAGTAAACACAAATCCATAACGTCTCACCCAATTCACCAAATATCTTATTTTCAAAACCATTAACTCTTGCTGAAAAACCAAACTTTGACCTCAGACGGGACACACAAGCCGTCACAACATACACACTAAAACTTAGTTTTACACACTGGTGTAATAAATTCAAAACAACATTTCCAAAACTGTTAAGTTATGTTGCCACAAACTGTTTCAGATGAACACAAGACACAACCAATGGTTACATTGGCACATTTTATTCATTACTGTATTACAGTACTACACAGTAAAAAAATATATATATATATATTCTGCATCAGCATCTTGTCTTTGCTCTGGGTCAGGCCAGAAAATCTCGTCCACATCACAGACTATATTGGCCCTAGCCAGGCAGCGGGAGTAAAATCCTCTTGCATGCCTGATCCACCCCTGGCACGCATCTACTGATATGTCTAGGCAGGCTTCTTCCATGGCCTGAAGGAGGTGAACACGCATATAAGGTTCTCGGTCTTACACTTTACAACAGTGCATGTGATGTTAAAGCACAGAGTACAGCACTCAAAATTGACTGTACAGAGCAGTGGTACTTTAAGTACACCTACCTGTTTTCCTTCCTGAAGGTTCTGATGATGGAGGCGATGATGAAGCGACTCAAATTAGTATGGTCTCGTTGCCCAGCCTCCCTCATGGTCATACCATGGACAAGAACATGGTCCACTAAAGTGGCTCGAATTTCATCCAAGACTGCTTGTCTCCTTGCCCTTACTCTTCTTCTACCTTGTCCTTCACCACGTCTTCCTCCTCTCCCTCCTCGCCTTCTTCCACCACGTCCACGTCCTCCTCCTTCTCCATCACCATGTACTCGTCCTTCTCCTTCACCACGTCCTCATCCTTCTCCTCCTCCTCGACCATGTCCTCTCCCTCTCCCTCCTCGACCATGTCCTCTTCCTCTCCCTCTCCCTCCTCGACTGTCATTTATCTGTGGATCCGTTGTTCCAAAACTCAATGAGCTGACTGGCCATTTTAGCTATCTATTGAAAGTTCTGATTGGTGTGTGATCAATTCTGACTCAATGTTTCCACCCGGGTAATTGTGTGCTAATTGAGCTTCAGCTGTGCTGACTTGAGTGAGCAATATTGAATGCTGTGCTTTCCAAATGACAAAATGGTGTAGGCAATGAGAAATTAAGGGATTTGTGTGTAGAGTTTTGCAGTAACAGTTCAACGAATCTGACTCATGTGTCAAAACCAGGGAATAGTGTTTATAGTTTAGTGAAATGGGTGTGCTTTTTGAAAAACTGGCGTTATGGTTTTGAAATTTTAGTTCAAAAGCCTGGTTATAGTGTTTAAGCAATTGAGAAAAACTGTAATATTAATTTGAAACACTAAAGCAAGGCAACCCTTGAATGCCAAAGCGTTAAGTCAGAACAGTGAGCAATCGGCTGAATAGTAGCACATAGGCAAGGTGAGGACGCATTAAGTGTGCCATGATATTTTACTCAAATGATAAAATATTGTATGTAATACAAAACAATAAATATTCATTCTAGGCAACATTACAACGAATACAAGTTGTAGTCTTGTGCAAGTGCTTAAGTTGAACTTCTTGCATTGTAAAAAGAGAAAGCGTTGCTCACTAGTTGTGACCAATAGCAGCTAGTATACTAATTCACAGCCTAACAACCCTCCGCTATTCAAAACGAAATGTACCGCCGCGCTTATATAAATTGAGCTCAAGTCCGCTGACGTCCTTAGGATATGCCTTCTGCATCATTTCACCTCTCTCTAAAACAAATATTATTTGGACCTTGATCAAAGATCCGGGGCTAATATGGAAACACCCGGACAAACATTACTGAATCAAATAGGATGGTTATTTTACCAGGAGCCATTATGTATAACAATTGGAGCTGCAGTGTGTGGAGTCCATGCATGTATTTTTTCGTATTTATTCATACGTTTGTAGTCATGGAATGAATGCATATATAGGCCTATATACAGTGGGGAGAACAAGTATTTGATACACTGCCAATTTTGCAGGTTTTCCCACTTACAAAGCATGTAGAAGTCTGTCATTTTTATCATAGGTACTCTTCAACTGTGAGTGACGGAATCTAAAACAAAAATCCAGAAAATCACATTGTATGAATCGACAGTGTATCAAATACTTGTTCTCCCCACTGTATATATATACTGCCATTTTAGTGTTCAGTTTATTTATTGTTTAGTGTGCACATTTTAGTTGATGTAGGATGTGTGTTGAAACAAATACACTCGTTAAAAGTATCCGTAAGATAGTGAATGTTGTCGGGTGTCGCTAGAATGTTCTCCAGTGATCCTTACACCATTATATTTCAAACTGCCCTGTAGTATGAGCAATGGGAATGAAAACAATTTTAAGGGACATTTTACGTTTATATTCACCTCCTCTGACCCATTTAATATTTTGAAGTACAAAAAAGAAAAAATTTCAATAAAATAGGAAGTTTAATTTAATCAAATACCCAATTGGAAAAAAAATAGTTTTTACTTCTTTATTGTTTTTACTAAGTCGTTCAAACGAGACACTAAGTCGTTCAAACAAGATAAACTCTCTGGGCCCAATTTTTTTTTTTACCAATTGGGCTTCAGGGCTTCCGTAGTTAAGCCATTCTAAGAAAAGACAGAGTCAAATATTTCTTTCTATAGATTTTTCATAATGCATGGGGTAGAGGATTAAAACCATTATACCGTATACATATAGCGTCACGATTAAGCAAATTATAATCGAAATAATCAAAACTCTTAGAAGGCCATTCCAATTTTTTGTTGCATATCGACAATTATATTATTTGCATAGATATACTAAAATGATCAGACAAGCAATTTTCCAAGCATTCAAGCTCAACAACAAATTAACTCTTAAAAATGTTTTAATGTGCCTTAACAAGAAATTCTCTCTCAATGAGAGAATGTAAAATAAACAATAAAAAATGCCTAATGTACAGTCCACTCACCTGCCCTAAAATTTACTTTCTGGGTACTGTCCAGGAAATCAGTGGTCCACGAAACATCCCAGAGAACCCCACGCTTCCCGTTACTGGAGTATCCCACACCGTATTTAAAAAAAAACACTCTGCAAATGGGACAGAAATTTCTTCCTCTACAGCCCAGGGCATTTTGTTGAGGTTCACCACAACTTAATCAAGAACAGAGGCTTAGAATGAGCATGCTTATATTTACAATACTACCCAACAAAGCATAATACACAAAACAGGTGAAACGCTGACAGATATACTGTTATATATCAATCAAATATGATGTAACATTATAATGCTGTACCTCAGCCATGCTGAACACAAGTTTAAATATACTTTTCAGTCCTGGCTTACATTTAAAATGTCAAAAACATTTAATGATAATTATTTAGAAAAATACTTACTCTCCAGCTAGCCAAAGTGGGCCAGCTTTCTAAACTCCTGAGTGCTCACCCCATCCCTCAAGGATTTACAAGTTATCAGGTGGTGAACTGAACATAATGTTGTAAAACTAAATGATGCATTACCTATCATGTTTGTGTATAATTAACTGGTTAATATCTGTAACTCATTTACAGTCTATAGACTATGAGCACACCGGAGTCCATGGAGACTGTTTAAATTTGTTTATATATTTTAAAAACACCTGACATGTCGACAGTTTAACTCAGATGTTTTTTTCACAGTAACTGTAAGGCCTCATTTAAGTAAAGATGCCACTAATGGTTACCTAGTGACAATCCCATGATTAAGAGTATTCTGTCTGTACAGAGTATTTTTGGGATAATCACTGCTGTCTGTCTAGTGTTAAGTGTGAAATTACTACTGCAATAACTTTGCTCAAAGCCAACATAAACCTGTAACTACCTACATACATTTTGTTTTAAACAACGTGAAGCTACAGTACTATAGATAGCTACAGTAGCAAACTTGAAACAATGGGCAGTTTTACAAGTGACCTCACAGAGTACCTCGAAAACAAATTGTTTCCAACTAGCTAGCAATTTCGAAAGATAGAAAATGTGTATGTAGTCATGCTCAAAAGTTTGCATATGTCCATCTGCGAAAGCCAACGGGTTTCATCAGTCTATAAATATTCTTGTTTTTCTAAGAAATCCTTTTACTATCCACTCACTGAGCTCCGCGGGATCTTATAAGAATGGTGATGCCATTTTCAAGCGAGAATTTATTGGTCAGTAGGTGGTGCTTTTATATGTGTTTATCTGTGTTATGGAAATTTTGAACTAAGGTGCATTTGAGAAATGTCTGCTTTTCTATTGCCTGCTATGTAGCTATTTTCTTTTATTGTGATACACATGTCTGTATAAATATCAGAGCATCACTAGGTACTCTAACCATGTTCCTCTGTTTAAACCAAGAAGGATATCTGTCCCTTGTTCCTTAGGAGAGGGGGATCTGGTATTTGCCTAGGGGGCATCATTGACTGGTATCGGCAGATTATAAGGTTACTCATTAATCTGAGCATCTGTATAACTCATCAGGGCATCTATTGTTTGTCCAGATGCTGTGAGTCTTGTTTGAGAACATTTGTGATTACTCTTTTCTCTTAATAAAATAAGGCCACATCTAAAATAGGTGTATATCAATTTTTATATGAAGGTAAAACAGCAACAAAAGTTTTTTATTCGTAAAAATATTTTGCACACTTGTGCAAACATGTAATTACTTTTGTAGTTGTATAGAAAATGTGCACAGTATAACTAACTTGATATAACACTTGAATAACACTTACCAACGTAAATACGGACGCTCAGAGTTTTGTTACTAAAACTTCGCTAGAAGTGTGACAAAATGATTTTTTTATTTGTAAATCACAGTCTGCGGTAGTATATTTTACAGTGTTTACAAGCGAATATACCCACGAAGACTCTGATCGGCAAGGCATTGCTTTTTCTGACCAAGGAACTGAGTGCATGGTGAGTCTGTCAAAGTGTTCATGTTTTAACCAATCTCAGTATATTCTGAAACACGTGTTTTAACTCATAGTAATGTATTGCAGAGGAGGAAAAACAGGTTTCAACATGGTCAGCTTCTCTTACCTCAGTTGTTGATACTATATTAAACTTTTTATCCAGTAAGTTCCACGGGACAATGCATTTGAAAAGTATGGAAAACTGTTTTGATTGAAAAAGTTATAAGAATAGTAACATGCTTTATTGCTACAATCGAAAAATAGTAATTAGCTAGGAATTTACATTTTGCATATGATTTTTCATGCTGAAACTGTACCCTGTTCTTTGGAGCAGAAATTCCTATAAAGTTAAAACATTTTGCAAAAACAGTGATGACAGCCCTAGCAGATAAAACAAAAGTATAGAACAAATGCAAACACTTTAAATGAAAAACAAAAACGACATGTTATGATGCGAACCATATTCAACTGGTATGTATACACCCAAACTAGTCTAATACAGAATTTCTTCAATTTTGCAGTTTGAAATCGAACCTAAACATGTTCTAACTAGAATCGATATAGGTATACCCCTATATCCGCATGTCAGTGTATTATCTAAGCCCATATAGCATAATTCCATCCCCTCTTGAAAGTCATTAGTCGCTGCACAACTTTTGTACATGGAAGCTACATTTATCTACTACCTTGCTGGTTAAAACAAACTATTAGCTGGTTACAGTCCTAACCTGCATACCAGTCAAGCAAATACAGGTCAGTAACCAAAACAAACGTGTTGGACGGGAATTGGATTTCCAAAGTGGGCCTTCCCAGCCAACACACCCATGTGGGGCCCAAACGGGCTGCAAATGGGCTGATATCCGGGGCCCACCTGGGCTACCCAACTGGGACCCAGCTAATTTTGGCCGCAGTTTCCATGGAGGCCCCACATGTGTTAGCCCAGTTGGGTTGATGATGGGCTCTTGATGGGCTCCATATCGGGCCCATATGGGTAGCCTAGGTAGTCCCCATTTAGGTACTACAGGAGTCTGCCCACATGGGTTGATGATGGGACCCAGATAGGTCTTATCTAGGGCTCTTATGGGCCCCACGGGTGTATATATGGGCTACCATATTTGTCTTTTTGGGTTACCTTATTTTACAGTAAACCCCTAAATACAAACATTATATGTAAGCAATGAACAGAAACCATTACTTCAAGCTTTACTTTATTAACAGAATATGTATTAATATATGTGTATTAACAGACAAGTATCAAAAGTGAAAGCTTTTGACAAACTTTCTATTTCACAAACAAAACAAAAGTGCAGTTTTTCAGTCCTCTGTCAGAAAACTCTATATTTCACATACAAAATCAGAATCTCAGTCCTCTTTTGTCGCTCTCCCAACGGCCCTTTGAAAACAGAAAATAAATAGATCAAAAATTTTTCAACTTTTGCAATTCCTTTTCACAGTTCAAACAGATGTGTCAGGTTAGTCTTTTGGTGCACCAAATCAAGTTTATGTAGATAAGGGGTTTTCAAACCTGTCCCGGAACACCCCCTGCACTGCACATATTGGAGGCACAAAATTTACATTTTGACCAACTTTTACCACTTTTCACAAGTTCACACTTACATACAATTAGAGGGGTTAAGGCTTAATGCATATTTGGCATGCTTTTCAGAGGGAGCTCTGAATTCAGCCCGAATCCGGAGTACTCCCCCCCGCATGTAAGTGGTTAGGACTAGAAGTGTGGAGAATAGGTGGTGGGGGAAAGCTGCTAACGGTCAATGGATCGAGGTAAGACTGCCGAGTCCATATGGGCCATTCTACAGAATTGGTGCAAAGTCAGAGTTGGAAACATCTTGAAATGTTTTTGTTTTTTCCCACAAATTTTTCATGTACGCAAATTGTATAATATCCAAGGTATGCTTTTCTAGTAATTGTGCAGTTAATTCTCATATTATATTTTCAGAAAATGCTGGAATATTTTCTCTCCCCAAATTTGTCACTACCGAAACACAATATTAAATAATTTATTAAGAAGGCTTAATAATATCTACCTTATAAATACATACTTTTGAAAAATATTTTTACAGGTTAAATCAATAAAGATTATAATTGTTATAATATTTTAAGTGTACGTTTTGAGAATTGTTGTATTTTGAACCCAATCTTTCTTTGTAGAAGGCATAACGTTTATTATACTAATTTCAAAGTTAAGGATTCATTAGTTTGAATATGCATTGAACCAAACACTATCATAACATCTTAGCTGATAATTCAATATACTTTATTTTTGACAAAACATCCCATGTTACGGTAGTGACCACAATACTTAGTTTGCCATGGCTGAATCAGACTGTCCACATTTTATGTTAATATAAATAAATAACTATGATGCATATATGCAGTCAGAACATATAGCAGACACATATCTGACAGTAAATATCTTATAAGAACACCTAGAGCTATTCTATACTTTGGGTCTGGAGGTGCAAGTGAGAAGAGGTATGCTCATAGATTTTTATTTCCTAAAAAAAATAATAATATTCAGATCCACTTTGTTTTATTTTCACATTTTGTTTATGAGTCATTCAGATAAATCTCCAGAACCACTGAACTGTGTGTGTGTTTACATAAAACATTAATTTCAGAATAATTTTCCTCATTCAGATAAATCTCCAGAACCACTGAACTGTGTGTGTGATTTTGGTTGGGTGACAGTTGTAGGTTAGCCTACAGTTTGACAAGAGTTTATAGTTTGACAAAAGCACAATATTGTGTTTTACACAAATATAAGTAGGCTAAACACTTTGCAGTTTTAATGATAATGACTTTTACCCATCTTGCTCTCCACCACGTGCCCTCGCTGTACGGTTTCCTCCCCTGTCCCTGGCACCAATTAGCCACTTTGACTCTGCCTTTTCAGCATCTCATCTAGTAATCTGGTTTGTAAGGGCATTTTTTTTCAAGCTTCCTGTAAAATAGATAAAGAGCATTAGAGTGAGATTAAATTCCTCATTTGAGCCCTTGCAACAAAGCAGAAATCTCCACCATGTAATTTCAGGTAATACAATAATGGTATTGGATATAATATTCTGTCAAACACAACATTTTTGCTGCAAAGGTTTATTAAACAAACAAACAAGGGACTGGTTCTGTACCTGTACCTGAAAACTACAGTTAATTTAAATTTGTAACTTTTGTTCTATTGTATTTACCTATGCTTGTAACTAGTGTATTTTTACTTATTTTATTTGTAGTACCTCACTTGTATTTAATAATGATTTAACTTTATTATTTATTATAAACCATGAGTTGTGTGATTGCTACACCACTAATTAACAGTTACTTATCACTGAATTGGCAATATACCTGGTCCATATTGTCATAATTAAAAGGTATTCACTATCCAGGTACGGACAATTATTTGCATACAAAATAACCTTTGTTTGCACATTAATATGTTAAACAGCGAGTAAACATACCATATACAACCTCAAACAGTTTGAGCCCCCGAAACTCTCGCTTTCCATGGCGGCCAACAAAATTGTACTCTCTTGATAGGGAGTGGTCTAAAAGGAAGCCCATCATTCTTCTGGTGTTCTTCTTCCAATGTTCTTCCTCCAATTTCTGCCACCACGCCAACCTAAAGAAAAATACGATTATCATAATGGGAATTAATTCTGATTATCATCGGAAGTAGTAATCTACTATTTGTATAGTGTATCAAGTCCCTAAATACAACTCTTTTTTTCATAATTCCCAGGGAACACTCCCATAATACATGCAGTTGCCTCTCTAACAGATGTTTTATACTTGTACTTGAGTTATTAGCAAAAAAGCTACAGTACTGTGCAAACGTCTTACGCCACCATTATTTTTGTTTTAGAAATGGCCATATGCTAGTTGTGGGAAGTATTTAGTGTGACCTCCCCTTACACTTGAGCAATTGATGTGATCATGAATGTGGAAAAGTACAGACAGGTTTTAATTTATAATGCCATTCCTTCTGGAAAGTGCCATATTGGGATTTTTTTTTTTTTTAGCATGATAACGATTGCAAGTACACTGCTAATACAGTGAAATCATATTTGAAGAGAAAAACAGCTTACCTGAATTTATAGAGGCAGTATGGGGACACCTAGACAGAAAAAAATAAAATAAGGCATAAATCTAAAGATGAACTCTGGGAAGTGCAGAAAGCAGCCGAGGTAAAATATGCCAGACGATTACTTCAGAAAACTTAAGGACAGTCCCCCCAAAAGAGGTGTGAGATGTGCTCAGTGCAAAGAGAGATTACTTGGAGGGGATTAGTATTACCTGAGGTAATTTTTCCGGACACTTGTACTGAAGGTAAAAGTTGCTGTGATCTTTTCTGACATTGTGGATAATGTTCCCTGAGATGGCACCTTTGTTTTCAACCACAATGAGTGGGCGCATGTCTTTACAAATGAAATAAACTACTGACTTTGTTATTTTGGTTGCACGAGTTGATGTCGTTGGTAATTTGTGCGTTTGAACTTGAGCTGCTGAAATGGTCGCTGTATGGCGTTGTTCTGTGATCACAAAATAAACGGGAGCAGACACGATTAAACAGGCTTGTCTTGTAATTGCATTCGAAAAATTAATAAGGAAATGCTTTCATTTTGGCTGTTTGATGTGCACATCAATCTTATACAAATTAAAAAATTGCTGTCATTGTGGGATTTATCGTAAAGCAGTGGTAAATTTGTAAAGCTGGAGTCTCAATTCCAATCAGTTTGTCATAATACACAGTTGGTGTATTAACAATAACATAAAAAAATAAGAATGTTACTATAATAGCGTACAGATAGCTTTGGTCATGGCGCCAGAAATAAGGGAAAATATGGCGCGATCTGGGGGAATTAGAAATTCTAAAGTGACAAGAAGCTTTTGGTTAACATCGTGTTTTGAAAACAATGTGTTTTAATTAACATTTATATTGTGAAATGTAACTTTCTTACCTTGACTTAGCCTTGACTACGAAGACAGCAAGAATCTTCCAAATATCCTCCCGAAAATTACAGCAGAGAGTGAGTGAGACTGAGAGAGTGAATGGTGTCGCGGGTGCGAAAAATGCGAGGGAGATGGGAAGTGCTGAATGAAATCTCGCGAGATCTATCCTGCTTTTTTAAATTATTACTTGTGTCACCGTTGTGTTAAGTGCCTGTACCTGTAGGTGTCTTTTTGTAACTGTTTAAATTATATTGTGAGTAAAAGTGTGCATAATTTTGACTGCACCACTGTGACAGTATCTGCAGGGTCTCGATCCTTTTAATTGGCCGAAAATTTGTTAAAATGGCAATTGTGTTGGCATTTGTATAGATAAAAGTAATTTCAAAGGTGCATATGTGATATCTGTAAAAAAAAAAAAAGACTTTGACTGTTTGCACTTCCTCTGTAAACTGAATTAGTCCCCAAGTGTAGCCCATTTTCAACCCATGCACTCATTTCCCATTAGTGAACCACCTAGGCCCCACAAAGGGAGCCCAACTGGGTTTGCCCATGTTGGACTTACTCAGTTGACCCAAGTGGGCCCCAGATAAGAAGCCCATTTTGAGCCCATGCCCACTCTGTACCCCTGTCGCCCATTTGTAACCCATATGGGCACCACATAAACGTGTTGGCTGGGTTACTTTATCCTTACCAATAACCATTAGTAACTTCAGCACAATGGACGCAAAGCTAATATTCCTAGCATGTAGGGCAGCCTAATCCTATGGGCTATTAGGCTATTTTCATTCGAAGTAACCATCCCATATTCACAGTGACAGTGGAATAAAGCAATTTAACAAGAGGCTTACAAAACTAGTAATTACGGAAACATGAATACATTGCGACCATCAAGGATGTACTGTACCATTATGCAATATGACAGGACACAGCAACACAAATAGACATCGCAAAGCCCAAATCAAAGTCATTACAGGTACCAAAGAAATAAGAACGTACTCACAATAACAATGTTCCTTTGACACTGTAAGCCAGGTGTACTTTTTGTAGTTGATCGATTGAAAGTGCCATATAAATCCTTTCACATAAATCCTTCCCCTGAGTGAGACAGTTGGTTCCACACAATTTCCATGTTTTCTCGAAAAAAGCTTTGCTAGTAAATCCACCAAAACATGTATTTATTTTCCTCCATAATGCGTTAAAAAACAACAGGGAACAGTAAAAAATCTAAAGCAAAGCACTACATCTAACAATCCAAACCCCACTAAAGAAAGTTAAAATAAATCATAGATGTTCCTACATTACGTCCTAACTAGTTTTATCTCAGTTAAGTACTTGCCTCTCCAATCAGACCACCTGAAAATTGCACATGTAGGCAAGCTAGAAGACTGCTACGTGCCAACGAACAGGCTCATTATGGCGAACTTGAATCGGATTGGTTGAAAAATATGACAATATCAACAACCTCCTCTCCATTTGCTTCAACAGAGGATGCGATTAACTCTAAATTCTACAGGTCTCAGGATAGATTTTCACCCTGAGAAAGCACATGTGGAAAACCTGATTGGATAAAAGCTCTGATTTATTTGAGCTGCACTGGAAACAGCACAACCGAGGGACAGAAAAGCAATAAAACTATGTCAGTAGACTGATGGGAACGGACTTTGTAAGATATATATATATATATTAAAATATAAAAATATAAATTTCTGATATAACTAGGCCATCAAAAAAGGCCTCTGGTCAGCAGCAGAAAAATATCTTTGTGTATACCAAATAAAAACATAATCAAGTCGTCCATGTTTTGTATTATTAGCGACATAAAATGTTAACTAGAATGTCATTAATTATCATTTCTGAAATTTCCGACGTATTTAAAAAACACATCCCCATTCCTAATTATCATCAACCTTACTACACTGAACAAAATTATAATCACAACACTGATTTTTGCCTCCATTTATCATGAGCTTCTCTATGTACACAAAAGGCTTATATTGTTCACAAATCTTTCTAAATCTGGGTCAGTGAGCACTTGTTCTTTGCCTAGATTATCCATCCACCTCACAGGTGTGGCATATTAAGATGCTGATTAGACAGCATGATTATTGCACACGTGTGCCTTAGGCTGGCCACAATAAAAGGCCACTCTAAAATGTGCAGTTCCATCACACAGCATAATGCCACAGATGTTGCAAGTTTTGAGGGAGCGTGCAATTGGCATGCAGGAATGACTGCAGGAATGTCCACTAAAGCTGTTGCCCGTGAATTGAATGTTCATTTCTCTACCATAAGTCGTCTCCAAAGGCGTTTCAGAGAATTTGGCAGTACATCCAACCGGCCTAACAACCTCAGACCACGTGTAACCACACCAGCCCAGACTTCCACATCCAGCATCTTCACCTCCTAGATCGTCTGAGACCAGCCACCTGGACAATCTGTTTGCATAACCAAAGAATTTCAGCACAAACTGTCAGGAACAGTCCCAGGGAAGCTCATCTGCATGCTCGTCGCCCTCATCAGGGTCTCGACCTGACTGCAGTTCGTCGTTGTAACGGACTTGAGTGGGCAAATGCTCACATTCGATGGCGTCTGGCACTTTGGAGAGGTGTTCTCTTAACGGATGAATCCCGGTTTTCACTGTACAGGGCAGATGGCAGACAGCGTGTATGGCGTTGTGTGGGTGAGCGGTTTGCTGATGATGTCAACGTTGTAGACCATTCTTCCACGACCATCACCTCATGTTGCAGCATGATAATTCACAGCCCCATGTTGCAAGGATCTGTACACAATTCCTGGAAGCTGAAAACATCCCAGTTCTTGCATGGCCAGCATACTAACAGGACATTGAGCATGTTTGGGATGCTCTGGATCGGCGTATACGACAGCGTGTTTCAGGTCCTGCCAATATCCAGCAACTTCGCACAGCCATTGAAGAGGAGTGCACCAACATTCCACAGGCCACAATCAACAACTTGATCAACTTTATGCGAATGAGATGCGTTGCACTGCGTGAGGCAAACAGTGGTCACACCAGATACTGAATGTTTTTCGGAACCCCCCGGACCCCCCCAATACAGTGAAACTGCAAATTTTAGAGTGGCCTTTTATTGTGGCTAGCCTAAGGCACACCTGTGCAATAATCATGCTGTCTAATCAGAATCTTGATATACCACACCCGTGAGGTAGATGGATTATCTCGGCAAAGGAGAAGTGCTCACTGACACAGATTTAGACAGATTTGTGAATGATATTTGAAAAAATAGGCCTTTTGTGTACATAGAGAAAGTCTTAGATCTTTGAGTTCAGCTCATGATAAATGGGGGCAAAAACAAAAGTGTTGGGTTTTTAATTTTGTTCAATGTATATCAAGTCCCTGATGTGCTCTGCAATTTCTCTATTGATATCGTTTCACTCCTAAAACAGAGTCAGTGGAACGTTGGGGAACATGAGGTTCCTCAGTCTCTGCAGGTTCTATGTCCTCATCATCACCAACGTCCTCTGGTATTGTAAGGATTAAATAGTCCAAGTCCTGCTGGTTGATTGCTGTGTGGCTGAGCCCTCGGTGTCAAGTGTGATCTCAGGTTGATGCCCATGAAAAGCATTACTGATGTCTGTCCTGTTGTAGCATGTGATCCGTTTCTATAAGCCAGTAGGAAGTTTGCTATTTTGTGCTGAAGCGACATGCTCTCATTACCTCTCTGAAAGATTGCACAAAACACTCTGCTAAGCCGTTTTTGGCAGGGTGCTGAGGAATTGAGGTGAGGTGCTTGATGCCTTTAGTCTGGACAAAGATCTAGAACTCCTCACCAGTGGATTGTGTTCCTAGAGATATACTAGGAAAGGCCATTTGTGCTATTTACTGTGAGGTATTTTCATGACGGCTCCTCTATTTCCATCTGTAAATATGCCTGAGTAAGGTCTATCTTTGAGAAGCACTCTGCGTGATCCCAGTGATGCAAATATATCTTTTATATGTGGGAGTGGATACTGGTCTGCATGTCATACAGGATTTACTGTGACTTTTAAAATCCACACAAATGCGTATGGCACCAGTCCTCAGATGATGGGTAGAATAGGTGTTGCCAGGTTGCACCAGTCAACTTTGGAAAAAATACCCTGATCTTCCAATTGCTGCAGTTTCGCCTCCACCGAATGGCATATGGTAGAATCCTTGTGGAACTTAGGCTTCGCATTGTCTTTGAGCACAATCTGTGCTTTCATATGTTTAAGGGTGCCTAATCCGTCTTAAAAAACCTGTGCAGACTTTATGAGTATCTGTGTTAGTTTTTCCTCTGTAGAGTTGTTGGTTTGCTTTGAGGTGAAAAGCATTTCCTTTATTGACTGCCAATTAAGCTGGATGCTCCACATGCATTTATTTGCAAATAATGGTACATCTCCATTTTTTAGCACATTTCTCCAAGGTGTGTTCTATTCTCGTATTTCACGTTTACTTTGTTCACCCATAGGAGATATTTTCTCACATTTGTGGCCTCCCCGGGTTAGGGCCACAGTGTCACTGGACCCCCCATCTCAGACCCAAGATTTTACGTGGCTATATTATTGTGCTGGGGGTAGTAGGGTCAGTTCTTCTTCATTGTAAATCCTTGTAAATGTGCTGTCTAAATTTTCCTTATCTCAAACAGATTGTGGCATGGGTGTGAAGGGTCCGTGGTGATGCTTTACACAGACATTGCTTGCGCTGGAGGTCTTCAATGGCTGGGAGCTGGGTACCCGTGATGTGCTGGGTGGTTTTCACCATTCGTTGCAGCGCCTTCCGGTCGGCTATGGAACAACCACCAAACCACACTGTGGCACAGTATGTCAGAATGCTCTCGATTGTGCAGCAGTAGAAGTTCACACCCAGGAATTTGAAGCTGGACACATGCTCCACCTCAGTGTCATCGATGAGACTGCAGCTTTTAGACTTCCTGTAATCCACAATGAACGCACCATGCCGCCAGGCACTTGACTTCCTCCCTGTAGGGTGACTTGTCATTTTCACTGATCAGGCCTACCACTGTAGTGTTGTCTGTGAACTTGACAATGATGTTGGAGCTGTGTACAGGAACACAGTCGTGGGTAAAGAGGGAGTACAGGAGGGGGCTCAGCACGCAACTTTGTGGAACACCAGTGTTCAGTATCCGGGTGGAGGAGGTGAAGTTGTCTAACCTGATAGACTGCGGACTCTATCAGGACCAGCGGCCTTATATGCATTCACCCTGCTCAGTGCAGACAGCACATCTGCAATGGATAGACTGAGGGGGGGCTTCTGGGAGGAGATCAGCTTTAATGGCTGGCTCTTTGTTGTCCCTGTTAAAGCGAGCGGAGAACCTGTTTATCTCGTCGGTGATGCAGACGTCGCTGGCAGTAGGGGTGGGGTTATGTAGCCGGTAGTCTGTGATGGCTTGGATGCCCTGCCTCATGCGTTGAGTTGTTGTTGAAGTGCTCCCCGATCCCCAGGTTGTGGTCATTTTTAGTCAATTTGATGCCCCTTTTCAGGCTGTGTTGCAGATCAAGACGATACCTGACATTCTAGCTGTCACTCTCCTCCCCCCCGGACTGTCCCTGTGCTTTTCCATCTGATCATGCTTCTGACCTAGATTCGGTTTAAAAGACCCTGGACACAGCTCAGATGCATTTATTAATTATTACAATGTGTACTCTTAAAATGTTCACCCGGCGCAGTGAATTGAGGACTAGTCACCCCTCTGAGCCTGGTTCCTCAATTACAGCAGCAAAAAAATTGTCACGAGATACAGTTCAACATTACTTTTAACGTCATGTTCAATCACCATACATATCACTGCAAAGGTGCAGCAAACAATTAGTATGTAATTGATACTAACATTGTGTTTGACATACATAACAAATGAGTACAACAATACGTTATGGTAATGTACAGTTTTATTCAGAAGAACAAACTAGAGCCCAGTACACATAATTAAACATCAGTTTAATTTTGTACAGTACAATATAGTTTAATTTGTAGTGTACTGATATTAATAGCCATTTTATCACAATTTGTGTGACATCTGACTTTGAACAGATTGCAGATTAATAAATTCTCTATGGTCAAATTACATTTCTAGTTACTTAAAGCCTGTTGTTCCTTTAGCCTGTTAGCCAAAGAGATCGCTTCCAGGGATCCAAGAATAGTAGGTTGATACTGATTCAGAATTCCAGACTGGGCCATAACCAATTGGATATGACAAAAAATATATGCCGGCCCTTGATATTGATATCCACAGACTTTTATGAACTGAATATAGACCAGTATGATTGGTTCTGATTTGTTATAGTCTTCGCAAAGGTATTGTTTTGGTATTTCTTTTGGTATTCTTTTGGTACGGCCTTGACCAGCTTTGATTTCAATGTCCACTGATGTCTGGATCAGGATGTACCAAAAAAGTGTAATAAAAATAAATGTCAGAAAGACCTGGGGAGGCATATATAAAGGTGTTTACTGGATAAGGCTATGTGCTGCCAAGATAGTAAATCCTTTCACTTCAAAGTGCTGCCCAGCGAAGCTTACTGACTTGAATTGTCTAACTACTTCTGATGTTGATCTCTCAAGTGACTGGTTCCTCTGCCTGTTATACAACCCAAATACAGTGAGTTGTCTGCTATCAGCAAACCAAAACACTGGTAATTTCCTTACATCTGTCATCTCATATACTACCCACATACAGCTCTGGAAAATATTAAGAGATCACTGCACCTTTTCTTTCCTTTCCAAAAATGTTGATAAGGAAAGTTTTGAGTGAGGAACAGAAGTGTTCAATTTGCAGTGGTCTCCTATTTTAACCCTTTTGTTCCTCACTCAAAACCTTCCTTTTCGACTTTTTTGGAAAGGAAAGAAAAGGTGCAGTGGTCTCTTAATTGTTTCTGGAGCTGTATATATTTGATTAGATTCGGTGTATTCTGTTCCTATATGCTGTCTAGCGACTTAATTGTCACAGTATCAGTGTACTTAGTTATTAAAGGCAGAATTTGTGTTAACATTTTTAGTCAGTCAAAATCTGATTAAATGTTTTTTTATTCATAAAAGTAACTATGTTTGGGTCTCATGTGGTCATCACACTTAAAGAATGCATGACAATGAGACAATGAGTGAAAAACATTCAATGAAAACTTCAATAGAATGTAAAATGAATGTATTCTGTTTTATTTCACATGTTCTCTTCTTTTTATTTGTATGTACTTTTCAAATACACATATAGTATACTTTTATTTTGTTGACTCATCCACCCAAGTTTGTTTCCACCAGTTGTCTCTGAGCAGCACAGCTTCCTCTGATTATGTAACCATCTTCTTGGTTTTCTAGTCCCTGGATGGACCTGTGGAGATGCTTTGTGACAGATGTCAGAGCAATAACCTGACATGCAAGCCAACTCTTTGGTTGCATGGGAGTGTAACTTTAGAGTGTACAATCTCTTTCTACTTAACTAACCTCCACATAAAGAGAACTTAATATGTACCCTTAATCAAGTTTCATTTCCTTTTTGTGCATTCATTGTTTTGTTTTTTTACCTGCATTGTATGATCACAGTAGGCCCTTACAAGTGTTTTGTTTCAATAGAAATGTAACATGCTACACATTTTCAATGGGTGAACAAACAATATCCAAAGTGTAAAAACATTTGATGAATCCTGAGGGCCTACTGCAACCATAGTCACAATCAATCTGGTCTAAAATCACATGCACAGCGAAACTGCAACCCATCTATCCATCCACCCCTGATAATGCTGAGCCAATTTTGCACCACCCTCTGTTGGATAGGGCACTATTGGTATGCCACAACCAGGATTATACACCTAGCCTCTACGAGTCAGCTGTTGCAAGACAGTAGTTTAGAACACCAGAACACTCATGGTGCAAAAGTGACAATATTCCAGAAAAAAGTCAGAAGCATTTTCATTACGTTTTATTATGTTGTCGTAGTTAAGCTTATACAACTGTTTGGATAGGATTTGGATAGATGTAAAATTCACAATAACAATGGATATAAAACACAGCTGACATTCTGTGTGCAGGTGATGAAATATTACTCCCAGACACTCCACAGGTCTTGAGGGCAGTTCTAATAATTATTAGCCTACAATCAGAAATTCCATACACCAGGTATTTTGTGCTCAACCATTTAACAAATAAATGAAAGCTTATTAATTTGTGGAAGACAGAGTGCATTTTGGAAAATGATTTGTAGTGCGCTCTTACCACATACACTCTTATCTCTACATTTTAAATAAGATACAGAGGGTGGACAAAGTAACAGAAACACCTAACAATATATTTATATAAAGGACCTAATAGGGAGTAGGTCCAACCTTAGCCTTTAGAAAAGTTTGAATCCTTCTTGGCATGTTGTCATTCTAGACCTGAACTGTGTGTAGTGAGATATTGCACCATTCCTCAAGAACAAAAGCAAAAGGATGATGGAAGTGAAAATCTACTTTGCACTCTGGTCTTGCAGAACTTCTGTAATGTTTAGTGATGTTTAGAACTGGTAATTGGGGAGGCCTTGGAAGGTGTTTGGCATCATCTTTGTGTTAAAAACACTTTTGAATTTAGCAGTGTGTATTAGGGTATCATCATATTGGAGTATGAAATATTGTTCTCATGAGAGAACAGTGTTTGCACAATAGGGTGAACCTGGTGCTCCAAAATGTCCTCATATTCCATGGATGTTATGTAGCCATGCAGTGCATTGGCATCAGATAATCGTCCCCAATGACTCCCACGAGGAGGCTGCCCATACCATTACGGATTCTCCACCATGTTTATTTCACCTTTGGCAGCAGACATAGTGTGCTGAAGGCAACCTTTGGCTTTCTCCAAATATTAACCCAGCAATGTAAGAAATAGGCTGAAAGATGAATCATCAGACCATATTACTTTGTTCCATTGCTTTGGGATCCAGGTTTTGTGTTCCTTACACCAACCTAATGGTCTTTTTGCATCGGCATTAGATACAAGCAGTTTCTGAATGGCAGCTATGCCACAAATCCCATCTTTGTGAAGCTGAGAACATATACTTTTTTTGGGGTCACAGGGGTGCTGAATCAATTCTGTGATCATTTAGGCTTTGCTTTTGGGGTATTAGGCAACTATCGTGTTAAGTCCAATTCATTTGTCCATGTTGTGATTTAGTTACTGCAACGTCACAGTTCTTCGTTATTTTGTCTGGAAATACTAAGCTGTAAGGCATAAATCATGCATTAGACTGGCCAAGCTATAACATGAAAAATAACCAAAATACTCACACATGACCATAAAAAGGAAAAAAAGTCCAAGCTGAGATGTAGCAAATTATGAATTAATTCATAATAAAAACTAAACAAAAGGGTGCAAAGTGCACAAACAATACACTGAAATATACCAATGCCCCAAAGAATGATGATGCCCACGGATTCTTCCCATGTTGTCACTGCGCAGTGTGTACAGGGATAAAAAAATCCAACTCATTTAAATCCTGCATCACTAATAAGGAAAGAACTATCAACAGATTAATCTCTTCTGGGTCCAACAAAGTAATATACAGTTAGGTCCGGAAATAATTGGACACTGACACAAGTTTTATTTTGTCTGATTATCAAAATATATTCAAGTTACAATAAAAATATTGATATTGCTTTAAAGTGCAGTCTCAGCTTTAATTTGAGGGTATTCACATCTAAATTGGAGGAAGGGTTTAGGAATTACCCCCCCCTTATTTTTTAAGGGACTAAAAGTAATTGGAAAATTGACTCAAAAGCTGTTTCATGGACGTGTGGGCTATTCCTTTGTTATTTCTTCATCAAGTAAGCAGGTAAAATATCTGGAGTGGATTCCATGTGTGGCATTCAGATTTGGAAGCTGTTGTTGTGAACCCACAACACGTTGTCAAAGGAACTCTCAGTGCAAGTGAAACAGGACACCCTTAGTCTGCAAAAGAAATATTCCAACAGAGAGATAGCAGGAACGATAGAAGTGGCCAAATCAACAGTTTTGTACATTCTGAGAAAAAAAGAAAACACTGGTGAGCTCTGCAACACAAAAAGTCCTGGACATCCACTGAAGACAACTGTGCAGGAGGATCGTAGGATCCATTCCATGATAAAGAAAAACCCCTTCACAACATGCAGCAAAGTGAAGAACACTCTCCAGTAAGTAAGCATATAATTATCCAAGTCTACCATAAAGCGAAGACTTCACAAGAGCAAATACAGAAGGTTGACAACAAGGTGCAAACCATTCATACGCCTCAAGAATAGAAAGGCCAGATTAGACAAAATACAGTTGTGCTCATAGGTTTGCATACCCTGGCAGAAATTGTAAAATGTTAGCATTGATTTAGAAAATATGACTGTTTTTTATTTAAGAATAGTGATCATATAAAGCCATTTATTATCACATAGTTGTTTGTCTCCTTTTTAAATTATAATAATAACAGAAATCACCCAAATGGCCCTGATCAAAAGTTTACATACCCTTGAATGTTTGTCCTTGTTACAGACACAAAAGGTGACACACACACAGGTGAAAATGGTTTCACACCTGATGCTCTTGGACTTTCCAGCAAGACAATGACACTAAGCACAAGGCCAAGTTGACCATCCAGTGGTTACAGCAGAAAAAGGTGAAGGTTCTGGAGTGGCCATCACATTCTCCTGACCTTAATATCATCCAGCCACTCTTGGGAGATCTCAAACATGTGGTTCATGCAAGACGACCAAAGACTTTGCATTTTGCCAAGACAAATGGGCAGCTATACCACCTGCAGGAATTTGGGGTCTCATAGACAACTGTTACAAAAGACTGCATGCTGTCATTGATGCTAAAGGGGGCAATGCACAGTATTAAAAACTAAGGGTATGCAGACTTTTGAACAGGGGTCAGTTCACTTTGTTGGCACATTTTGTTTTATCATTATGCAGTTCTGTTATGACCTACAGTTGAATGTGAATCTCATAAGAAATAAAATACATGTTTTTTTCACTTTACAAATGATACATACAGCCCCAGAACCAAAAAAATTTCCTTTCCAAAAAAAATTGAAAAGGAAGGTTTTGAATGAGGAACAAAAGGGTTAAAATTAAGAGACCACTGCAAACTGAACCCATTAGTAAACAACAACTGAAGACAGCTGCAGTAAAGGCCTGGGAAAGCATCACAAAGGAGGAAACCCAGTGTTTGGTGATGTCCATCTGTTCTAGACATCAACCAGTAATTGCCTGCAAAGGATTCTCGACAATGTATTAAAAATGATCATTTTATTATTGATTGTGTTAATTTGTCTAATTACATTTGAGCCCCTGAAATAAGGCAACTGTGTAATGAAATGGTTGCATTTCCTAAACATTTCATACAAAAATTTTTTTGACCCCTTGCATAAAAGCTGATAGTCTGCACTTCATATGCATCTCGGTTGTTTCATTTCAAATCTATTGTGGTGGCGTACAGAGACAAAATTATAAAAATGTGTCAGTGTCCAAATATTTCTGGATCTACCTACACTCACCTAAAGGATTACTAGGAACACAATACTAATACTGTGTTTGACCCCCTTTCGCCTTCAGAACTGCCTTAATTCTACATGGCATTGATTCAACAAGGTGCTGAAAGCATTCTTTAGAAATGTTGGCCCATATTGATAGGATAGCATCTTGCAGTTGATGGAGATTTGTGGGATGCACATCCAGAGCACGAAGCTCCCGTTCCACCACATCCCAAAGATGCTCTATTGGGTTGAGATCTGGTGACTGTGGGGGCCATTTCAGTACAGTGAACTCATTGTCATGTTCAAGAAACCAATTTGAAATGATTTGAGCTTTGTGACAAGGTGCATTATCCTGCTGGAAGTAGCCATCAGAGGATGGGTAAATGGTGGTCATAAAGGGATGGACATGGTCAGAAACAATGCTCAGGTAGACTGTGGCATTTAAACTATGCCCAATTGGCACTAAGGGGCCTAAAGTGTGCCAAGAAAACATCTCCCACACCATTACACCACCACCACCAGCCTGCACAGTGGTAACAAGGCATGATGGATCCATGTTCTCATTCTGAGACCTTGGGATATGATTAAAAGTAATGATTGTTGTTACCCTGGATCCGAACCACTGGATTTGAACCAAGGTCTCCCCAATGAGAGGCTGTGTCTTTAACCACTACGCCAAGGAACTATAATATTTCTGTGTTGGAACTATACAATTTCTGTGTGTCATATAGCGTGTCGACATTAGATAATTCTGTCATGCATTAACATCAAGTCAAATGTGAATATTTCGCTAGACACCATTAAGCATTGTGTTAAACTGAGTTTAACCAAAATTGGGCAAAGATGTGGGGCATGGGTGCAGCTGAGGTGCCTGGGCGCTGCAACAAGACCCACCTAGCGCGACATTACCAAGTTAGCAAAGGCTAAGAAGCTAGACTAAATGCTACCAGTTTGCTACTCTGCGTTGCTAGCGGTTGGTAGCCAGTCACCTTAACGTTAGCAGGTTACTTGAGGGAAGTTAACCTGAAACCATAAAACAAAACTTTAATGCAATTTTTTTTATATATAAATGTGGTAATTCTGCAACTCTAGATTTTGTCGAGATGATAGACTGCTAAAAAATAGGTTGAGACTTGTAGATTATATATTAGATTTTCACATAACTACAGTTATGATCAATCAATCAATCAAATGTATTTATAAAGCCCTTTTTATAACAGCAGTTGTCACAAAGTGCTTTTACCAAAACACCCGGCCTTAAACCCCAAGGAGCAAACAACAGTAGTGTTGAATATCAGTGGCTAGGAAAAACTCTCTAAGAAGGCCGAAATTTAGGAAGAAACCTAGAGAGGACCCAGGCTCAGAGGACCCAGGCTCAGTCCTCTTCTGGCTGTGCCAGGTGAGATATTAAGAATCCATTTGGAATAATTAATAAATTCATGTGGGCTAAATCCAGAGTCTTTTTAAATGTAGACTAGGTCAGAAGCATGACCAGATGGACAAGGACAGGGACAATACAGGGGTTATGAGAATAGACTGTATGGTTACGAGTCGTTTATTTGGATGTCACTTGATTATAACGACTGGGGTTAGCTGAGGCGCTAGGTGTGACATGAGTGACAGCACCAGCACAACACCTGCCACTCAATAGGCCACACCCCCTAATTACAAGACTTAATATCATTTAAACGGGTGAGTTGTCAAAAAGGGGAAAATAAGCAATATACACAAAAAATTTTTTTGAACCAGGCTGTAAACATTTATTTATTGTTTATTTCTGCAGTAAAGTTGGGCATTTTGCCATTGAGATCTATGGAGATTGCTCCCTTTTGCAGCCAGCCTCAAGTGGCCATTCGATGATTTGCCGTTTTTGACACTTCTGGGTAGGCTTCATTTTACAGCCTCAGAGTTTGTCCCTTCCCAAATCTTTTACTGCCCAAGGAGATGGGATCTAGTCTATATTACCCCAACATGTGTCTACACCAATGATCGTGTGCCTGCTTCGAATGAATGAGGTGGAGCATAGACACATTGAAAAAATTAATTGTAACTGCCTACCATGTTGTGAAGAGGGAGAAACCATTCACTGACTATGTCCATGACATAGTCCTCGAATAGGGATAGAGGAACCATACGGACATGGCTTGTTGACAGTTTCATGTTAACTACGCCTGCCTAAGCACTTACTAGCAGTGACAAACAAGAAGACCACAAACCAACTATTGTGACTACCCTACTTGTTTGATTGAATGTGTATTGCGCCATATTTATTTAATCATAAATACAACCCATTTCCAAAAATGTTGTGTCGCTACGTAAAATGCGAATAAAAAGAGAATGCAATGATGTGCAAATTATTTATCCCTATATTTAAATGAAAATAGTACAAAGACAACATATCAAATGTTGAAACCAGAGAAATGTTATTGCTTTTGGAAAAATACATTCCCATTTTGAATTTATGCTAGTAACACGTTTCAAACAAGTTGGGTTAATGTTCTAAGAAGCTCCTGAGAACTGTTTAAAAAGATCCTGCTAGGATCCAGTTTGGGATCTCACTAGAACAAATACATATCAGGTCTACCAAGAACCAATATGAGATATCTAGTGGTTTAAAAACAATGTAGTGAGATATATTGTACATGTTGATGAAAGACAATTTTATAGACACAGGATAACTGACAATGTCAAAGTTTTAATAGAATACCACAATATTTCTCAGTGTAGCAATAATTGAACAACACAATCACTTACTGTTAAAACATACTGTAACTTCAAAACATTCACAGACCACATTAAATGATGGCAAATGTTCTTTAAAAAAAAGTAACAAACCAATCACAGAAACATCAAATTGTATTCATTAAACCATTCTGGAATAGTGCTTTAAGAAACTTCAGATACATCTTTATCCTAAATGTTCATAGTAATATAGGTGATTTTGTGAAAGTGAATTTAAATGCTTTACATTTTTATGGTCATCAGTATTATTTGTGCAATTAAAACTTGCTATTTAACCTGCTTCACATTCTTTTGCTCATTCTACACAAACTCAGTCATGAAACCCTTAGAGTAAATGTTATACTCACCCTAATCAAATTGTTGTCCCTGTAGGATAATCAGTTTTTGGGTCCACAAAGAATGAAAAGGATTATTCTACATGGACAGCTGAAGATCCCTTATTTGATGTTCTAAAATGGTCTCTCAAGGTTCTGTAGGAACCCTTCTGAAAAGGGTATTTAACGAATCACTGTGTAAAGGTTCAAAGCAGAATATTATTTTGGATAGCAAGGGTTCAGTTTTGATAATCAGATTCTCTTAATTGAGCATGGCTTAAATGTTTAACTGACAGCATTTTAGAAACATGGTATTTTATTAAAGCATTTTCAACAAACCCCTACTGTACTTTTCTTAGTTCTACTTCTATGTTTTGTTCAACGTTTTGTATCAAATGTCAAATTTAATTTAGCATTAATTAGGAATTTTATCATTTTAACATATGATATTTGAAAGGCTGTCAGTTCCACATTAAGGGGCACTTCACCCTGGTGTGGTGTCTATAATGTTTAGGGTAGTGAGATTGTTTTCACACAAAACTGGCCAGAAGGAGCACTGCATTTTTTGCAAACAACATTGTGGATTTAAGGGTGAGCAAGATCTGAAAAATGTATGTTTTGCTAAATGTTCTGTTTCATTTATCAAAGCCTCCATGTTATACTGATCACGTTTTTCTTTTCCATTTTGCAAAGCTTCCTTGTTAAACAAGTTCCTTTCTGTGTATTTGTGGTTGTCCTTGATTGATAGAGCCATTGGATATCTTCGATGATGTTACCATACGCAGATATACATTTACAAGGTTTCAACATTTTTACTATTTTTAATAAACTACAACTCTAATCTACAGTATCATAGTCCCTCTCCCTCAACTCAGCGGGTTTTCAAAACCTAATTTCCATAGACTGGATACTATACATTTGTGAAACTGATCTTACATGGTGATATTGTGCCATAGATGTTTGAACCGGAGTAGCCTTCTATAAAATTTATTTGAAAGACAGTGGTTGCTGTTTATATTGAGATTTTCTAAATGCGTCAAATTCTGTCTCGTGAATCACTTCAAATATGAATTGAAGAATGTATTTGCTAACTGCATTTGGACCTTCACACTGACAGGACCAAAGCAGAAAATAAGTTAAATATTGATTTATGCCTTGCTTCTTGCAAATGAACAGTGGCTGTGGGAATTTACTCACTGCTTATTTCGGCTAGGTTAAGAAGCTACCCAGTGAAATCTGTGACTGGCAATCTACTGTGAAATGTATAGCCTACTCTTTGTAGATATTGTTACTTTGCTGTTATTCTGGTTAGTGTCAAAAGATTTTGTACAACTAATGATCTAGATCTTTCACACAACAAACCCATTATTATTGGAATGTTGAGAAAACATGTTTTCTTATTTCTTCTGGTAAACGTGGGTTAATGTTTGTGTTTTTGCAAACAAACTGCAAAGGAATAGCCCCATCTGCCATGTACAATCATCAGTGTTTACAGTACAGTTGTCTATATAGAATCCACTAAGCAAACATTGAATAAGCATGAATTGAGTTGTCGAAAGTAAATTATAATTGGAAAAAGTTATTTCTATTGGTAAATGTGTGTTATTGTTTGTTGGAATGACATAAGCAGAATAAACGCAACAGTTTTACTGTTTACTTGTTAGATCTGTAGAAGTTACAGTTGTGCTCAAAAGTTTGCATACCCTTGGAGAATTGGTAATCATTTGTAAAGAAAACATGAGTGAGCAGGCAAAACATGTCTTTTGTTTCTTATGGGATTCACGTTCAACTGTAGGTCTTAACAGAATGGCACAATAATAAAACAAAAAATGGTAACAAAGATTTTTTTTACTGACCCCTGATCAGAATTCTGCATACTCTTACTTCTTAATACTGTGTATTGCCCCCTTTAGCTTCAATGACAGGGTGCAGTCTTTTGTAATAGTTGTGTATGAGGCCTCAAATTCTTGCGAGTGGTATAGCTGCCAATTCATCTTGGCAAAATGCCTCCAGGTCATGCAAAGTCTTTGGTCGTCTTGCATGAACCACACATTTGAGATCTCCCCAGAGTGGCTCGATGATACTAAAGTCAGGAGACTGATGGCCACTCGAGAACCTTCACCTTTTTTTACTGTAAACCCACTTGAGGGTCAACTTGGCCTTGTGCTTCAGCATTCTCATGCTGAAAAGTCCAAGAGCGTCCCATGCACAGCTTTCGTGCAGAAGAATGCAAATTGTCTGACAGTATTTTCAGATAACATGCTGCATTCATCCTGCCATCAATTTTCAAGATTCTCATGCCTTTAGAGATCACTCCTCTGAAACATCAGTGAGCCACCACCATGCTTCACAATGGGGATGGTATTCCGTTCACTATAGGCCTTGTTAAACCTCTCCAAACATAGAACTAATGGTTGTAACCATAAAGCTCTATTTTGGTCTCAACACTCCAAATTACAGTGTGCCAGAAGCTGTGAGGCGTGTCAAGGTGTTGTCTGGCATATTGTATCTGGGCTTTTTTGTAGCATTGGCGCAGTAAAGGCTTCTTTCTCGACCATGCAGCAAATTTTTGTTCAAGTATCGTCGTATTGTGCTCCTTGAAACAACCATTTGAAAATATTTTAAATCCTTTTCCATCTTTATAAAGTTCCATAACCTTGTTACGCAGGTCTTTTGACAGTTCTTTTCTGCTCCCCCCGCACCCCAGTATCTAGCCTGCTCAGTGCATCCACGTGAGAGCTAACAAACC
Source organism: Esox lucius (assembly GCF_011004845.1). Classification (NCBI taxonomy): domain Eukaryota; kingdom Metazoa; phylum Chordata; class Actinopteri; order Esociformes; family Esocidae; genus Esox; species Esox lucius. The sequence continues at coordinate 1,908,716 of NC_047593.1, forward strand.
CATTGACTTTTTACACACAGACACTAATTGCAATTTAAAAAGCCATAGGTATGGGAAATTCACCTTTAATTGCCATTTTCACCTGTGTGACAAGGCCAAACATTCAAGGGTATGCAAACTTATGAGCACAACTGTACTTATAGGTGCATTACTGGCACCAGGCAAAAAAAATACAAAAGGGCACTTTTTGTTCATTGTAATTACTATAGCCAGCCATAGAACACCACATGGGCATGATCAATGCAATTCATTCCAGATCTTTTTTTATGAACAGACCACTACAGAGGAAGTGGATTTGACTGCAAAATTCATATCTGCTCATTCTGGACCATGTTGAGATTTTGTGTTTTTATAAAACATATGCATTATTGCTAACATTAGTTATTAGTACTCTTAAGTATAGTTTGTATATACAGTTACAATTATTAGTATTAAATTCTTGTGCTATGGTGAAATGCCCCTTTAAGATATGAATGTTGGACAATCCGCTAGCGAACATGTCATTCCTGTCATCATGTAATTTTTTTTGAAATTTTCAAGTATTCAATGTGCATGTTATTCCTTATTCCCTCAAGAACCTGTTGCTACCTTGAACTATTTAAGCTCCCTATAAGAACCCCTCAACTAACCAAAGGTAAAAATACAAACCATACACTCGCAGTGGTTTCATCAGGATCTCCACGCTTCCTCATGTCAACACTAATTCCTCAAATTGTTATATATTTCTATTTATGATGTTAAATCACTTAATAATCCTCAATCCATCAGATTTTTTTCGCCGTAATGAAACACATAAATTACTTTTCTTTGCCATCTGTCATTTTCTCACTCATTATTTTGTAATAAAAATAAAACTTTCAGACAATAAACCTCCAAAGAAACAAAAAAAAGAGTGGCTTCACATTTTGAATGGAGATTAGTGCACCAACATATAATCTTAAATCCTGAGAAAGTCCAGGAAAATGTTAATACAATTAATCCCAAAAAATTCTCCTTCATTGTAAAGCCCTGGAATTTGGGTATTTTGTTGAAGAGTATTTTCTGAAGAGTATTATTTATTATTAATGATTCATTTAAATCTGTCCCTCAGTGAAATCTGGATGAAACTATTCCTAATATTTTCGAAGTGAATGGTTAACAACAAATAGTAAATCTAAAGTGTAAAAGCAGGTGAGCTGGTTATACTCTTTAAGGCAATGTTGTGGTGTTTTCTGGTGTAAGTCATAGTGGGTAGAAAATAACACATTAACCATGATCCAGCCAACTGGCTAGACATTTTTCTTTTTGTAAGCTTGCATTGCATTGTCACGCCCTTTAGCACACAGCAACCTTACACTTCCCCCATAACAGGAGGATTTATGGCTAATTTAAAATGAAATTCTCAACCCAATTATGGTTACTGTTACTTTAACCCAACTATGGACACTATTACTGTATTGGACACTTGCTATTGAAGTGTTTTAATTTGATCATGTTGTCTTAATGGCAACTTAATAGCAATTTTCAAATTAGGTGAAATCAAGCTTAATTATTTTTTATTTCACCTTGTAACATTTAAAAATGCACAGAATTAGTGGAATTACCAATTTATGTTAATCTAGTTCAGCATTACCTTGTACATAGAGCTAATACCATAGGAATGATTTTTTTCATTTTGTCTAACACCTGTACTTTGCAAAATAAACAAACAATCCATGCTTAAACCAAATTACAATCCCACACATTGTGACAAACGTAAATTCAAACCATTTGGTGCACACTAAAAATACCCTTAACCTCAATACGTTTTTTCTGAAATTACGAGCGTTAAACTTTCCACTATACTATCTTGGTATATCTCCTTAGTGATATTTAAAAACAAATCTTAACAAATCGGTACTATTCAAAATATTATAAAATTATCTCCCTATGGTTTACATCTATGCATTTAACTGTATTGTCTGTGTTTGTCCTTGCAACTTTGCTGATTTAATTTTTTAATTATATCTGAGGATTTACAGCTGTCCAATATTACCTTCTTACAGCTGAGCGTGGGAAGGTAGCATAGAGGGGTGGACCTTGGCCCATGTGTCCCATGTTTGTACTTACCCCAGACCACAAAGGCTGGGCCTGTCTGAAGGGAGGTCCACAGACAGGGGCAGAGGTCATGCTCATAGACCTAGTATGCATGGTTGGAGGTGGAGCATGATAGTAACCTCCGCTGACACTGGAGATGTCTAATGACACCTTTTGCTTCCATTCTTCTGGAGGCTCCGGAAGAGATCGCCGGTTGGCGGCAGCATTCACATTGGTGGCAATGGACTGCGAGACATTTTGAAATCGGAAGGCATCATCCACTAGGCCAAGTGGACTCCGAGAGGCAGCCTCCCAAGGGCTGGGGGGCTTGAGGACAGCTTTTTCCTGCCAGGAGGTCTGCCTTCCCAATGAGGGCTGGAACACAGGGGTGGTCACATGGGACATAGATAACTGGGAGGGCTTCGGTCGGTGTAAGGACAGAGAGAAACTTCTGCCAAGTCCCTGGAAGAAAAATACATTAGTACTTGATTGATGTGATAATTACATGAAGGCTACTGTAACCCTTGTGTAAACCAAACAACCTTTTTAAGATGGAAGAGGTGACATTTTCATAGTATATTGAAGAGGTTGCAGATCAGATTTAGAAGCATTAGTGGAGACATTACTTTCAGTCTTGTTTTTCATAAATGCCAACTGTATTGTATAGCGTTTCTCCGACTTTTATGTTCTTGGGATTGGAAAAGCAAGGCCTTATTCCTTTTGGGACTGCTAGATGAACACATGTAGTAGGAATTGGCACAACATTAGGGTATGCATAAGGATTCAGAGGGGAAATGTGTTTACTAGTAGCTTGTGCAACAAGACAGTATGTCCTCCTACAGTTCCAAATACAGGACTGGGAATGTGGAAACTGAAGAAGTCTGGTCAGCCAAAGATGGGTGAGATCCCACTTTTGAAACTGGGACAAACTACAGTGTGATGAATGAAGAAGGTAACAGAGAAACAACACAAGAATATCTTGACATTTATTAATCAGGAGGAACACTGTGATGGTAAATGGAATGAAGTTACGTCTCAGATTGTGGGGTCCAGTGCCTAATGCCGATTGCGGTGCAGTGGTCTGCGCTGTCCATTTTATATATACATTTTATATATACATTGAAAATTATGCTAGATGGTTTATATATAACATCTCCCTGATTACGGCTGATTTACTCAGAGAACAAATCAAATCAATTGTATTTTATAAAGTTATTTTAACATCAGCAGTTGTCACAAAGTGCTTATTTACACTCACCTAAAGGATTATTAGGAATACCATACTAATACTGTGTTTGACCCCCTTTCGCCTTCAGAACTGCCTTAATTCTACGCTGCATTAATTCAACAAGGTGCTGAAAGCATTCTTTAGAAATGTTGGCCCATATTTATAGGATAGCATCTTGCAGTTGATGGAGATTTGTGGGATGCACATCCAGGGCACGAAGCTCCCGTTCCACCACATCCCAAAGATGCTCTATTGTGTTGAGATCTGGTGACTGTGGGGGCCATTTCAGTACAGTGAACTCATTGTCATGTTCAAGAAACCAATTTGAAATGATTCAAGCTTTGTGACATGGTGCATTATCCTGCTGGAAGTAGCCATCAGAGGATGGGTACATGGTGGTCATAAAGGGATGGACATGGTCAGAAAGTAGTGCTCAAGTAGGCCGTGGCATTTAAACTATGCCCAATTGGCACTAAGGGGCCTAAAGTGTGCCAAGAAAACATCCCCCACAACATTACACCACCACCACCAGCCTGCACAGTGGTAACAAGGCATGATGGATCCATGTTCTCATTCTGTTTACACAAAATTCTGACTCTACCATCAACAGAAATCAAGACTCATCAGACCAGGCAACATTCTTCCAGTCTTCAACTGTCCAAATTTGGTGAGCTTGTGCAAATTGATGAGATGAGTGGTACCCGGTGGGGTTTTCTGCTGTTGTAGCCCATCCGCCTCAAGGTTGTGCGTGTTGTGGCTTCACAAATGCTTTGCTGCATACCTCGGTTGTAACGAGTGGTTATTTCAGTCAAAGTTGCTCTTCTATCAGCTTGAACAGTCGGCCCATTCTCCTCTGACTTCTAGCATCAACAAGGCATTTTCGCCCACAGGACTGCCGCATACTGGATGTTTTTCCCTTTTCACACCATTCTTTGTAAACCCTAGAAATGGTTGTGCGTGAAAATCCCAGTAACTGAGCAGATTGTGAAATACTCAGACCGGCCCGTCTGGCACCAACAACCATGCCACGCTCAAAATTGCTTAAATCACCTTTCTTTCCCATTCTGACATTCAGTTTGGAGTTCAGGAGATTGTTTTGACCAGGACCACACCCCTAAATGCATTGATGCAACTGCCATATGATTGGTTGATTAGATAATTTGCATTAATGAGAAATTGAACAGGTGTTCCTAATAATCCTTTAGGTGAGTGTATGTACCCAGCCTAAAACCTCAAAGAGCAAGCAACAAAAATGTATTGATGCACAGTGGCTAATAGAGTCTGTATTTAAAATATACATCTCCGGAAAAAAGACCACTGCAACTTTTTCTTTCCTTTCCAAAACAGTTTAAAAGGAAAGTTTTGAGTGAGGAACAGATGCGTTCAATTTGCAGTGGTCTCTAATTTTTAACCCTTCTGTTCCTCACTCAAAACTTTACTTTTTGACTGTAACTTCTACAGAACTAACAGGTAAACAGTAAAACTGTTGCGTTTATCCTGCTTATGTCATGCCAACAATAACAATAACACACATTTACCAATAATACCATTGCAACTTTTTCGTTCCTTTCCACAAAAGTTGGAAAGAAAGGTTTTGAGTGAGGAACAAAAGGGTTAAAATTAAGAGACCACTGCAAATTGAAAGGTTCCGTTCCTCACTAAAAACTTTCCTTTTCAACTATTTTGGAAAGGAAAGAAAAAGGTGCCGTGGTCTCTTAATTTTTTCTCATACACAAACATGCAGACATTCATTCAAAAATGCCTATACAAAATATTTTTTTCATTGATAAAATATATACCAAATGTATTTTTGAAATCTGAAATTGAAAAAAAAGGTTTATCACTAATGTTACAACAAACTACTAATGTGGCAATATCTACACTGGAGGTTTGCTGCCATCATCTGGCATAAGCCATGGAAAATATCTGTCAGAGAATATTTTCTCCCATGAAAGGGCGGGCTATCCCCTTTCAAATTCTTGAAATGGACACAGGCCAATTCTACTCAACTGTCTTATGTTCATCAGGCTGGGTGTCTGTAAAAGCACTTTGTAACAACTGCTTGTGTAAAAAGGTCTTTATAAAACAAATTGGATTGATTGAAATTTGATCACTGTCAATTCCATTTATCCAGGATCATTATTTTTTGACAATGCTGTGACCATTGTTGTCTAGCAATATACCAAAGTTTAAATATTCACAGCAGCGGATAGCTCTTTAACTTGAAAAATACAATATTGATTTTCTGTGTTCATGTTCTTAAGAAAACCAAGTGTAATATAACCCTAAAATACATGCTTAAGTAAGACCAATGACTTAAATACATTATTAGCACATCCCTTTATTTAAAAACATTCAGGAGTTTGACAGGTGTTACTCCTATTGGGTCTCTGCTTAGCAAACTATCGGGTCTCTACAGAGCAAACTTTTTAAAGGGGGATAGCATCTTTTAAAGATGGTGAGTCTGAGCTATATTTGGAAAGGGTAAGCCTGATGCATAGCAGGTGGCCATGCAAACTTGTTTTGAACCTTGTTTTGAAGTTGTTAAATCTGTTGAGTGGACCAAACACAATGCCTAAAATGGTACTTGAAAACATAAAACTTACCTAAGCATCTTAAATAGGTGGAAAGTAAAGAAATGTGTTTAATTTGGAACAACGCATTAACAAGCACCATGCATATAGTTCATTTTTGTTTTATTAACATGTATTTTTTTACTAGGTACTGCTTAAGATATGTATTTATGGAGCTGTAATTAAATAGAAGAGGTAATAACATTTTTACAAAGTACCGTAATTAAAGTGTGATGCATTCATCGAAAAAGGATGCAAGAATACATGCAGCAGTATGCAAAGTAAAGACATTTGAAACAAACAGGGAAAGGTAAAGAATATATTTAATAGCAAGATTGCGAAGAGTACACAAAGTGCAATATACAATGAAACACATGACAGAGGAAACATTTATGTTACAAAGGACAGAGAAGATCAAATCTGATTTTAAATTAAAGAATGATTGTAAAATTGTTTCAGTTGCTGTAACCTAAATTTGAATTCTATTTTTAGGTGTAAAGATGAATATGCTGACAGAACGCTTTTGGTTACTGGCCATAATTGACGAAAAAATACCTGCCAACATTAAAAATATGTTTTTGGGGCTTTTGAAACACAACCATTAGCAAAAGCTTTGATAAGTATAACCCCCTTAAATATAGTTTGGAATGAGACTGAAGGAATTGTAAGAGGTCTGCATCCAAATATAGAAGTCCCGAGTATCTTGTTATCTTTTTTAATAATAATCATCATTAAAGTATGAATAAAACCCTCCAGTGAACTAGACATTTTCTCTCTCAGCTGGGCACACAACTGATCACATTTTCCTGAGAATACACAACACAATGTTTCCCTAGGTGGACCAAAATTAGAACCAAGGAGAGGACTCTTCTAGAATTCTGTCTTTTATGCCAAATGTAAAAACCCTTTCCCCTGCTAGTATCTGTATCTTATGGAAACTATAGCAGTTACCTAAATAAATAAATTGCTAAACTGTTCATCACTATCTAGCCAAATTAGGTAGCTAGTTTTATTGGTATTAGCTGTGGCTAACATTAGCATAACTAACAGCTTAATTAACACTGCTTACAATAATCTATTTTTCTCAATACACTGTTATTATTTCAGGAAACATGCCACATATCTAATTTTATTAATTTTATTAGATATGAGGCTACTTTTATTAGATATGAGGCATGTTAATAAGTTTTTAAAGGTGAAAGTTGAATTGAGGCATTAATCTAAGCAAAAGAGGTAGTTCAAGGAAGGGTGGCAGTGTGGCCAGTAAAAAGTATTTTAATGCTAACATTTTCTGTATCAAATCTCTGGTAGTCTGAAAAATAGTTTCAGTAAGATAAAGACCAATTTTTTTTCAAGTTTTAATCAACCGTCAATCACGTTTATTTGGAGGTTTATTATTATTATTATTTAGGAACAGAGTGAAAATACATCAATGGCAAAGGTGCACATAGATGAAAGAATTCAGATATGAAATCTTCATTATACAACTAGCCAGATATAGTACTATATGCCAATAAATCATTTTTTTTTATCTTCAAATCTCCATCCTGAAGCTACAAAGAGATCATATTTGCTGTGCTACTTCAGAAACAGAAGGCGTGAAGAGCAACGTATTGTCTATTACAGCAAACTTTGTACCCCAAGTACTTAGGGTACATAACTTTTTATGCATGTACGCTATTGATTTCATTTGTTGACTTGTAATACATATTACGTATTACGTAGAGACCTCATTTGCTATCAAGTTTCAGAGTTCTTTTTTGGAATTTGTCTTTTCAGTTTGTAGATTTTATAAACATCTAAATAGGGCAGTGTCCATACGGAAATCTAATAAACATTAAAACACTTAACATATATTTTAAAACCAATAAGAGACCACTGCACCTTTTTCTTTCCTTTCCAAAAAAGTCGAAAAGGAAGTTTTTGAGTGAGGAACGTTCAAATTGCAGTGGTCACTTAATTTTAACCCTTCTTTTAGACTTTTTTGGAAAGGAAAGAAAAAGGTGATTTTTTGTGGAGCTGTATATGTTAATTACATATTTAAATCTGACATGAAAATGGCAAATTCTTGCATATTTTGACACATATGTACATGTGTTGATCAAACCAAATATATGTTTACAAGATATTTGCTCACATAAGAAAAAAGTTACATCCATATATTGCCATATATTACATTTCCGTATAGGTGGGTTGAGACTAATATTGCAGGACGACATGCCTCCACGGTTTGTTTGTTACCTCTTGTTTTTTAGCAGAAAATTTAGGCCGAGGTGCCATTGGAATGGTACCTCTAGCGAGAAATTCAGCATCAAAAGGTACAGAAGAAAAAGATAAAGAGTTGACACTGAGATATGGCTGATGTAGTGTGTTTGTTGGTATAGAGCAGTGGCTGCTTGGAGCGTAGGGGGCTTTGTTGAGGCTGTCATGCACAGCAGGTGAATCAGCAGCCTTCAATTGAAGTTGCTTGCTAACTGGGAGTGCTTGAGATGACTGTGTCGGTTGAGCATGGATTTTGTATGGGACACTTACCGATACAGTAGGCTTAGCAGGAGCTATTGGCTTAGTTTGTTGATTGGCTGAGGGAAGATCATGTGTGGAGTAAGGAGTTGTGACAGGAGCTGGTTTAGGGTTAACAATTGGGGCAGGTCTAGGGCTTGAGGGTGGGTATAACTCAGGGGTTAGGATAGGGGACCTTTTGGGTTGAGGGCTACAGGCTTCAGCCTCAGTGGCTTCATTATATGTAAAAAGTGATGAGTCCAGCTGATATGGATGGTGTTTCATGACATCTAGGGAATCCAGGTGTTTAGGGAGGGGCACTTTTGCTTGGGCCTTGGTCTTTGGCTTGGGTTTTGGACTTGTTGAAGGTGGCTGCTTAGCTGCTGTTGGGGGGTAGAAATGTGCATGAAGGGGATTATATGATAGAGGAGGTGGGGCTCGGACATTAGGTGAGTATCTCCAAGTCCCTGGAAGGGAGACGGTGGGGGAAGAAGATTTTGCTTTGTTGGCCTGAACAGTTTCGGCATCCACCACAAACTTCTCCATACGGGTCTGCCTCTTAGCAAAGAGTTCGGCACCTCTTCCCTTCAGAGTTGGACCATCTCCAGACAGACTAACATGTCCCTCAGACATATGACCCATTGGAGAAGTTGGTGTTGCCTTAGCTGCATGGTTGTATGAGTTTCCTCGTTGAGGAGGGCAAGATGCCACCGAAGCATTTGGTGACTTATTCTGTGAGACTGTGGGTTGGTGAGTTGCTGTGTAAGTTGGGTTCAGAGCCTGAATACTCACTGGGGACCGTGGTGGCTGCGGACTCCAGCTATTCATAGTTGGTTTAAGTTGAGAGGCTGAAGTTGTGTTGGCTGGTGTCCAGGTGTTAATGGGTGGCTGTGGTCGTGCTTGGGGTGGTTCCTTGGGATACAGCATTTGTGAATGCCAGTCTTGTTGTTGAAAGTACTGATGAGAAAGCCCCACTGGACTTTGGGAAGATGCCGGGATTGGACTCTTTGCTGGGTGAAATTGCGCATTCGAAGAACTCTCCTTCAACCATGGTGGACATGCTAGATTAATGTTAGGTTTTGGGGCAACAGGTGGGGGATTCTTGTGCTTGATGGTGCGAGGTTGCATGAAGTTGCATGCTTCAGCACCAAGACTAAAATAATCTTCTTCTTCCCCTGACTCAATGTATGATTTTCTTTCCCCTTTGTTTTGAATGTAGGTGTTGGACTGCTGAGCAGAGCCCATGACTGTTCTATTAGCACCTCTTCTTTTTGAGTCGGGTAGGATGCCAGTTTTGATAGCTGGAACAGATATGCGCTCGTCACGTGAAGCAATAATATCTCCAGTTGGGGACCAAACCTGCGGAACTGTGTGAATAGGGACCGGTACCTTGAATTTGAGTTCGTGATGCCTCACTGTGCTAGTTACACCACTAAGAGGGGAATATGGGACTGGCCCTCTGTTTTGGAATCCCAAAAAGGGCTTAGCGGTTCTGTTGGGCACTAGAGGCTTTGATATTGCATTAGCCTGGTGGTTGGGCAAATTGTTTATCATTTCAGCATATTCCTGCATCTCCTGTTGATGGTTTTCTTGGTACCTCAGATGTTGATCCATGTGATCAGGCCCTTCACTGGATTGAATTTGATTAGATTGTACATACGACTTGTACGTTTCTGCATCAACAGGCTCTACCATACCTTCAGCAGGTAAGCCTTTGCGTTTCATCTCTTCTTGCTCTAAAGCAATCTCATCCATCCTCTGCCGGCGCTGGGCAAACATTGCAACACCTTTCCCTTTGGTCTCTGGCAGTTGATCCATCTCTTTCAAATGTTGAGATATGGTTGGTATTCCGAGATTATCCCAGTTTAAATTGACGTCTCGGTTTTTGACATTCACTGAGTAGTCTTCTTGAAGTTCTGAATAGTCACTTGCAGCATAAGGAAACCTGGCTGTTTGCCCGTCTTCACTGATTACTTCTTCGTCACTTTTATTGTCAAACTGTTGCTGACCCGTCCCGTAGCTGATAAGTGTATACTTCTTAACCCTCTGCCGCCGCTTCTTGAACATCAAGACGCCTCGGTTTCTGGGATTTGGTGCATCGGTCAACAGAAGAGCAATGCGTTTACATTTAGACTTAGCTTCCTTCACCTGTCTTTCTGATTGACTCTCGTTGTGGCTAGGTCCTGGCAGAGAGAAATAAGAAAACAGACAAAAAGATAGATTTTATTAAGGTTTTCAAAGAGCAGGTCATATGTGAATGTAATATGAGGTATCGTGCCCCACAAAGAAATGTTTGTATTCATATTTCTGGCTTCCTAAGAGGCTCACCAAACCAAGTCTTATACTTGGGATGTCTAGATCCAACCCAGGTACATTTACACATACCAAGAACCAGACTGTGGTTGGTTAGTATTTGGGATATGGATAGCATTCCTTCAAATGTTTTCTGTTACTGAGCAAATGTCTCCTGAGTGGGGTGGAACAAATAGGCTACTTAAGCATGATCTAGGACTATAAGAGTACTACAAACAAAACCAGTGGAGGAAATCCAGAAGCTTTGTAGAGTAGAAATTGCTTTGGAGTTAAACTGGGTTCCCTTTTTTGGAGCTACACCTACCAAAATGAGACCAAAATCAAACTTGTTATGTCTGAATACCAATCAATATGTCAGGTGAAAACAAGGTAACCCATAATACCATTCCTATGTGGAAGCAAGGTGGTCGCAGCATAATGTTATGGGGATGTTTCTCTGTGGCATGGACTGGAAGAATGCTTAAGATTCAGGGAAGGATTAGCAGAGAAAAATATAGAGAGGTCTTTGAAGAAAACCTGGTACAGAGCACACAGGACCTCAGAATGGGGCAAAGATTTATCTTTCACGACCTAAACCACACAGCCAAGACAATTTTGGATTGGCTTTGGGACAAGTCGGTGCAGGTCCTTGATAGGCCCAGCTAAAGCCCAGTCTTGAACTCCATTGAAGATCTGTGAGACCTGATGATTGCAGTTAAACACATTTTACGAGTATCTAGAAGAACAAAAGGTAGAAACTGACCATATCCAGGTATGCCAAGCTGGTATCGATATACCCAAAAAGACCCAAGAAGTTGTGATTGATGCCAAAAGCGCTTCAACAAAATACTGAATAAAGTTTTGTATACTTATGTTCATGAGATAGTTTAAGTGTCAATATTGAATATTTAAGTGTTTTTGCTTTGGGCTTATGTGTGTAGATTGATAAATGTGATCAGTTATAAGAGAGGACCATAACAAAACAAAATGTTGAGAGATTGAAGTCTGAATGCTCTCTGAATTTATAATGGCTTCTTTTTATACCCCTTATATTAACCAAACATTTAAATAAATAATTTGTTGGTGCCTGCTAATTTTAGCAGGTAGCCATCGCTCATTCACTGGCAGATGTTTAACTTTTGAGAGAGGTAAATAATTTATATTCTAACATCTATATTATGCCAGAAATAATGCCAAGTAGAAACATACATATTATTGAAAAGTATGATAAAGCTCAAATATTTGAAGCTGCCTGTATTTGTACTTGTCTGGGGAGTTGACAGGAGGGAGTGTGAATTCAACTCCATGTTGGCAAGAGATAAAAACAATAATGTAAATTTTCACAGATCAAAAATGTGTAGTATTATTTTGTATTTCATGGATTCTCATAAAAGTGTGGTAAGTGTATTTGCATTTTACTGTTTTAGTTACCTGCTACTCTGTCAGGAGCAGCCCTGGGAGAATTGTGTATGAATTGCTTGACATATACTAGGGATTTCCTCACATTCCTTTTACAGCACAGTGTTAATGGACTTTGGGTCTTTGGGTCATTGAAATGAAAAACAGGGTCTCCGTGTATTCTTTCTCTACATCAGGTATTGCCTAGATGGCACCAAAGAGCAAACAATATAGTCAGTGAGAGTCAAAGAGAGATTGACAAACAATAGTTCTGCATAAAAACCTGCAGTGACAAATTACAGATAACAGAGGAAAGAAAATTTTTAACAACTTGGAAATATATACTTATTATTGGAATGTAAGAAAGCATGGCTGTGTGTCTGCAAACTTTGGGAGTAGTTTGCAAAGCTAAATGAACTCTTAGCAAAGCTGTTATTCAGAGCTATAGGATACAGCTAATTTTAAAGGAAATTGACTATCAAGTTTAACTTTTTACATGGTGGAAACAGAAACAGAAGATTTAGAGAACCCATTACTGTTTTAGGAGACTTTGAAAATGGACAGTAAAATCAATGAAATAGTAAGATGAACAGTATTCTCTACATGTTGCAAGGCAATAACTCAATTGATTATATTCTGTTTTGAGAAGTATACTTTATCTTGCAACATATTTTGATGAGTTTTGAGTGTTTGAAATACAGCAGTCATAACACATGAAAAAACAATAAGGACACACATTTGTCAAGCATATCCGCAAATACAAATACAATCACATCTGATAAGGCCCTAAAGGTGTTTAGCTGCCGGGAACCAGTTACAGTTGTATTAATAAATTTCAGAACCGCTTTTAACAGCAACTTGAACAGTGAGCCCACAAGGGATGGCACGTCATTACCTCCCTCAGGGAACAATGGTTATGGACAGAATCCAAGTTCCATTTCGGCCACTTATGCACACAATGGGGCAGAATGCTGACATGAGAGTCACTCTGAAACCCCCAGAGTGAACGTGTGAGAGAAATAGAGCAGTGTACACCGCCATCTGCTGGCATGATTCCACTACAAATAGCCAGTCGCTCAAAAATTCACACTAATCCCATCAACATCCAATAGAGGAAACTAACTTAAACATTTTGTGACATGCATGATTACTTTTAATGTGTAAGGCTACTGATGCTTAGTGTTTTATTCTGCTGTCTCTTCCTGGCAGTCATAAGCAGATCCTTTGAGATGACAGAAATTCCTTGCTTTTGTCTTTCAAATTAACTCATGACTAGATGGCTTCACTGTCGCAGTTCTTGGACTTGGGGTTTGTGACACCGCCAAATATGTGAAAGCGGCCAGCCAAAGTTGGATAGTTGGCATATGGATTATGGATTGCAGCATCATGAATTTCTCGGAAACATGGCTTAACAGCAACATACCCGACAACGTAACTGAGCTAGAAGGGCGCAATATCTACAGGGCTGATCAAACGGCAGAGGAGTCCGGTAAGACCAGAGCATGTGGACTGTGCATTTATGTATACAACTCATGGTGCACAAACACTAACTTAACCAGAGGTCACTGCTCAACCAATCAGGAGTACCTGATGATTAGGTGCAGGCCTCTTTACTTGCCTCGGGAGTTTACATGTATTGTTGTTATTAGAGTCTACATACCCCCGGACACTAATGCTAAACTAGCTATGAAAGAACTGCAGGCTGCCATTAGCAACAGCAGACGGAACACGGAATGGTGTTTTTGTGTTTGCAGGAGATTTCAACCATTCAAATTTTATAGCTGTTTTTGCCAAACCAAACCCCACCAGAGGAAACAATAGACTAGACCACGTGTATCCAAACATTACACATGTGGCTTATAAAGCCATTCCCCTCCCCCCTGGGCAGTCTGATCACCTTTCACTGTTCCTACTCCCCAAGAATTTACCACTCATTAAACGTGTGAAACCATCAGTGAGGACAATCAAAGTGTGGCCAGAGGGGTCAGACTCATTTCTACAGCACCAGTTTCAACACATATTACATCAGTTTATTTGTGACTCAAGCCAACCTTGACTCTCATATGGACATTGAAACATATGCTTCCTCTGTTCTCAATGACATCAACATCTGCATCAACAATGACACCACCCATAAACTAATAAAGACCTTCACCAACCAGAAGCTGTGGATGAGGAGAGAGGTCAGCCCACGGCACATAACGTTTGTACCCCAGCACTAATCCCCCCTCCCTGAATGCATGACATCAATGGATGAATGTGCAATACGCCCAGATGAATGATGGAGTTTTGGTTAAACTTGAATGAACCTACTAATGAAATACAATATTTCCATGACCATTCAACAATTTCATTAGGCTATTATTGAAACATAAAACAACCAATATTGGCTACTTGACAATTCAACATATATATCACACTTTGTTGGTTTTCAATAGGAGATTCAGCTTCTTGTGTAGGCAAATTTGTCAAATGTAAATCAAAATGCAAATCTAAAAATCCTTTCACCTTTTTGCTTATTTTACTGAAGATAAAATTCTACAACTGTATTACGCTAAATAATAATTCATAAAATGAAATACCAACAATCACCAATTATCAATTCAGCAAATGTATTACACGTTACTGTTTTTCATCAATACAATCGACAAATGACTTTTCTATATTTTCATGTAGGCTACTGTATATCATTATTTGAAACGGCATTCATGTTGTTTACACAATTTTTCAGTTGTTACATGTACGTGTCTACCTTGGGAACATCATTGCTGTTATCCCTGCATTTCAATTGCCCATACCGCATTGCACCTTCAATTTGCACATTTATACATCCCATTTATAACATACACTCACCTAAAGGATTATTAGGAACCCCTGTTAAATTTCTCATTAATGCAATTATCTAATCAACCAATCACATGGCAGTTGTTTCAATGAATTTAGGGGTGTGGTCCTGGTCAAGACAATCTCCAGAACTCCAAACTGAATGTCAGAATGGGAAAGAAAGGTGATTTAAGCAATTTTGAGCGTGGCATGGTTGTTGGTGCCAGACGGGCCGGTCTAAGTATTTCACAATCTGCTCAGTTACTGGGATTTTCACGCACTAGGGTTTACAAAGAATGGTGTGAAAAGGGAAAAACATCCAGTATGCGGCAGTCCTGTGGGCGAAAATGCCTTGTTGATGCTAGAGGTCCGACTGATTCAAGCTGATAGAAGAGCAACTTTGACTGAAATAACCACTCGTTACAACCGAGCTATGCAGCAAAGCATTTGTGAAGCCACAACACGCACAACCTTAAGGCGGATGGGCTACAACAGCAGAAGACCCCACCGGGTACCACTCAACTCCACTAAAAATAGGAAAAATAGGCTACAATTTGCACGAGCTCACCAAAATTGGACAGTTGAAGACTGGAAGAATGTTGCCTGGTCTGATGAGTCTTGATTTTTGTTGAGACATTCTGATGGTAGAGTCAGAATTTGGCGTAAACAGAATGAGAATATGGATCCATCATGCCTTGTTACCACTGTGCAGGCTGGTGGTGGTGGTGTAATGGTGTGGGGGATGTGTTCTTGGCACACTTTAGGCCCCTTAGTGCCAATTAGGCATTGTTTAAATGCCATGGCCTACCTGAGCATTGTTTCTGACCATGTCCATCCCATTATGACCATCATGTACCCATCCTCTGATGGCTACTTCCAGCAGGATAATGCACCATGTCACAAAGCTCGAATCATTTCCAATTGGTTTCTTGAACATGACAATAAGTTCACTGTACTGAAATGGCCCCCACAGTCACCAGATCTCAACCCAATAGAGCATCTTTGGGATGTGGTGGAATGGGAGCTTCGTGCCCTGGATGTGCTTCCCACAAATCTCCATCAACTGCAAGATGCTATCCTATCAATATGGGCCAACATTTCTAAAGAATGCTTTCAGCACTCTTGTTGAATCAATGCCACGTAGAATTAAAGCAGTTCTGAAGGCGAAAGGGGGTTAAAAACATAATTAGTATGGTGTTCCTAATAATCCTTTCGGTGAGTGTACATTGTTCTTAATTGTTTCACTTGTAAAAAAATTTTTCACTCTTCTATTTGCACTTCTGGTTAGATACTTTTTCTATTTTATTGTACTCTACTCCTACTGTTCAAAGACAACAAAAGTTGAATATAACCGAATCATATATTTTGCAGGAGTTGTGAATGACTTCTTAAGCCGCAACTGTCAGTCCACTACTGGCAGTTGTTCTATATAGCCTTCAGAACATGGAACGTGTAAAAAAAAATTCTGGATTGTTAAATGTTTAATCATAGTTAGCTAAACTAACCAGCGGCCTCATGTTTTGCATTGGCCCTCAGTTTGAAACTACGGAAATATGTATGCCTTTGTTGTCTTTGCTAGCCACTGCTTAGATGCTGGCTGTAGCAAACTAGCAAAGCAACCTTGGCAACAAAGTTGGACAAGAGATTGTTAGAATAGTCATTTAATAACCTTCATATGTTAATGGTTACTTCTGGTTAGGTGAGAAATCTTTTTTATTTCTCCAAGCAAGGCATGTAAATTATAATCCCTATGTGGGTAATTATTCTATCTATCAATTTGGTTATATTTGTTTTGTCAACCTGCCACATCCATGTTATAGAGTTCTACATTGCGTTGAGGAGGTACTCTGATTAGCACACACAATGTGTTATTTGAAAAATATTTAAAGAGTATAGCACTGAGCCGAGTATGTGAAAGCGGATGCGTGAGCCGTTATGTGCATGTGTGAGCAATTTTCTGGAAAAACAAGGCATATAAGCAGCCCTTATTAAAATCTAATTGTGGCAGCACAAACAATTATTACACTGCCTTTTTTTTTTTACTGACAGCCAAATCAGCCAATCGAGTACTCTGCATTCTGCATTGTGCCAAATGAGATGTCAGGTTTTCAGTAACTTTCTCAAATCATGGATGATGAAAATACATAATAGCATCATATTCGCAATTGGCTCAGCCCAGCCAGCAACCGGCTTTGTCAGCATTAAAGCACCCTGCTCCCACTGCTGGTTTGCTGCTGAAGCTAAGCAGGGTTTGTGTTTGGATGAAAGGATCTGATGCTGCTGGAAATGGAGTTGGTGGCCAGTAAGGGGCACTCATCACAATAGCCAAAGCCATTGTCATGTGTAAAGGGCTGTATTTTGAAATGGAGAGTTAATTGAATTGCATGCTGAAGTAATTCTGGACAAGAGTGTCAGCTAAATAATGAAAATAGCAAATGTACTATTGTGTTTCAAAACAGACAACAGTTTTTCCAATGACATTACAAGTGTTATGTAATTGACACCTTAACATTTTGAAATATTGTTTGGACTCATTATTGCATTCTTCCACGTTCATACGTGGATACCTAAAGAGAAACATATGCCATTTAATCCTAAATAGAATTCAAATTCACCCATATGCTGTAAGAATGAATTATATGAATGTAAGAAACAATTCATATCAGATTCTTGGCCTACGAAGAATATTTAAGCACAAGGGTGGGGGGCCTCAACAGAGTTTGATTTGGTGGATGCTCTCATGCCATTAAGGTTCAAGGTAATTTATTGTTGTATAAGGATAACACATGTTTGAGCAAATAAACAAAGTACAAAAAAGCATGTAAAGACAAAAGTACTACAGAGAGGCCTGTTGGAGACAACATTATCATTTATTAACATCAAAGAGTAATAAAAATCTGGAACATTATTATAATATTTCAATTCCATAATGATGTTTTAACTCTAGGTAGCTTATCACCATGATTTACTGAAACACGGTACAAAGAACCAGTGGCGTCGGACCAGGGGGAAAGGGTTTATAATAATATAGGGACCTAACGTGTAAAGGGGCCCTAGACATTTTTTGAATCTTGAATAAAGAGGGGAGGGGCCCTCCGAGACCGCCTAATTACAGGGCCCAGAATTTTGTGCTACACCTCCGCAAAGAACAATTATGTAAATAATTGTCCAGAACAAAACAAGATATCAAGTTACTAATAATCTCATTCCCAGACACTCCCGCCTAATTTGAAGGTCTGGTGGACCGTTGATACAAACTTCTGTAGCCTACAAGAATACGACAAGAAAATGACAAAGTTTCTCTAGGACCTCACCCATGTGTTTCTTGTACGCTCCTGTTTATATTCCCCCTGCATTACTTTTGAAAATGAACATATCACAAGACATTTTTGATGCAGGAACTTGTATATCTTGTTATCATCCTCAAAATTATTAATAAAGTTGGCAGTGTTGTCGTTAGCTAGCAAAGTAAGACAAAAATGGCAAGCAATGCTACTGTTAATGTAGCTAGTTCATATGGTGCACACAACAGAATTCTACTGTAGTTAGATAGCTTACTTTATATTGCTTCTAAAATCAATCTGGTAAAATGAAAATGATGACAAAGTGTTTAGCCAATAGCTAATTACTTTCCCTCTATAGAGATGGCATAATAATGCAAGCCTCAGTAATGCAATACCTCAAAATCATCAGCACTCATTCAGTGTGCAATGAGTGAAATGCATCTCTGTGCAATTGTGCAAATGCAAGATGTGATACTGGTTCTTTTTGCATTTCATCAAACACGATCTGTGTTTGTTAAGGCTTAGCCTGGCCAATATTGATAAAAGTCAACTTGTCCAATAGGTATTTACACATTTATCTAAACATTGATATTGTGTAAGCCTACATGAGATCATATTATTAGTGGAAATGAAATGATATAGTGCATTCTTAACTGCATAATACCTAGATAAGTAAAATCAATAAAAGAGCGAGATCTGGCAATTCCAGTATTGAATTAACATCATTAGTAAGTACAACTTCTGTCATATTTTTTATACAGTACTGGTTCACTCCCAAAATCAACTTCCAGGTAATAATGTTAAAGCGTTGCTGACTGATTCAGGAAGATCATACCCCTCAACAATGGGACTACATTGCAGTTCCCTAGGAGGTACTAACAAAATATTAAAACTCAATTAAAGTATTTATAAAAGTACAATTATATATCTAAATCCTACTTACAGTAACAACATGAAATAACATTATGGCAAATCATTCTTATCAGGTAAGTGCAAAATACATACACATATATACATACACATGTACAGTATATCTGGCTGTTGTCTTCAAAGATGTGCTATCATCACCAGCAGTGGAGTTGAATGACCTAGAGTACAATGAAATACAAAACGGTTATTTGCTGAATGTAAAATTCTCAAACTTTTTTTTAACATTCCATTGCTAAGGGCTGTATCCAGGCTCTGCATTTCATCATGCATAAGAACAACCCTTAAGAATGGTATATTTTCCATGTACCACACCTCCCCATTACCTATTGTTTATCTATGAACTGGGTGGTTTGGATCATTAATTCTAATTTGCTGACAGCTGTTGTATGTTGAGCAAATAAGGCACAAGACAGTTTGGAATACCTTGGCTCTCAAAATGAATCACCCCCCCCCATGGAATTTTCCACATTTTGTTGTTTCAATGTGAAATCAAAAAGGATTTGATAATTAGTTTTTGCCACTGATGAACACAAAAACATTTGATCAGTGTCCAATGTCAAAAGTCTTAAAGTCTAATATCTAGGCTCTAAATTCTGTGAGTGCAAAGTTAATACACGCACTTGTTTTAAGAGACATTTTGCAAGAATCATTTAGTATTTTGAAATAATTATGGAAAATTATTTGATATTACAATTTAAGTGTCTTTAGTGTTCCTGGGAAGGTGTTCTGGGACCGTCCCACCAGGAGGAGACCCCGGGGAAGACCTAGGACACGTTGGAGGGACTATGTCTCCCGGCTGGCCTGGGAATGCCTCGGTGTCCCCCCGGAAGAGCTGGAGGAAGTGTCTAGATAGAGGGAAGTCTGGGCATCTCTGCTTAGACTGCTGCCCCCGTGACCCGGTCCCGGATAAGCGGAAGAAAAAGATGATGATGATGTCTTTAGTGTAATTTAGGGCAGATTCCACAAAATGCAGACTTTATAAAATATGGGGAAATGTTTTAAATTTTTAAGGAATTTATTTTTAGCATAGCTTTTGGTTGCATGGCTTGTGGGTGTCTTACAGCAAAACTAAACACATCCACATGTTCCACAGACTTTTTTGATTCGAATAGATTTGATTCAAATGCAAGTTGTAGCTGCAAACATTTGGTCATGGCGATTGTCTATGTGACAAGACAACCACTACTGAAGACTAAGAACATATTCGGCCATGTATATCTGAGTGGAAAATGGTGAGTTCCAAAATGTTCCCCTGGATCTCCCCTTTCACTTGATGTAGTGTCACAAATGTTGATATTTAAAGACGTTAGTCTGACCCCTTAAAGCACCCCACCTCCTCAAAAAGACAGTCAAACATGCATTACTATAATGGTTCACATTGCCTGGTTCATAAAATGTTGCTGATCACAGGAAAAGAATAATGGTGCAGCTTGCACAAACAAAACACAATCGAGTGAAACAATGAAAAGACAAAATTCAATCACACTCACTCGTTTGGGTTAAAGGACACTTTTGTGAAGCACCGGGCTATTGTTTCAGTATGCAGTGTCCCCAGTTCAGCCATGGAAGACTCCTTTAGAGTTTGGCAGCCTCCCAGACTAGTGCCCTTCATGTATGGATACTAATTATTTGAGAATTTGAATTCAATGCCTTTGAAATTTTATTGTATCCTACATCTGATTGGTGCTTTTGAATAAGCTAATGCTTTGAATGTTCCTTTGTCTTTATGGTTTAATTTTTGTCAGGAATTGCACTAACCAACTGTGGGACTTCCCACAGTTGTATTTAACATTAAATCATGGGAAACACCATAGTTGCACACAAGATAACTCCATGCATATTTCTTTTTCAGTTTGACATTATGGACATTTTGGATTCAATGGCAAAACCCCCTCAATAAATTAATTTTGATTTAAAGTTAAATCTAATATCTAGGGTCTGTATCCACGTTTAGGGTTTGCTGCTGCTTAAAACCATCTGTTAGCCATGGTATATTGGCCATTTATCCAAAATCCCTTGTGCCTTATTAGTTGGATACACAACAACAGTAGTGCACCAGTGGTATTGGATTTTTAAGAAAACTCACCAGCAGTGCAACCAGTGAAGGAGGATTGCTAATGGACAGCAGTGGAGGCTGGAGAAAGTTTTCTTTGACCTGATGGTGCATCTTCAATCATCTTCAATAGTGCAAGCTTATACATTTCTTAAAACTTTAGGGAAAGCATTCTCAAAATTGGTAGTTTACACCCACAATTAGGGTACATCCTGTGTAGTAATATCAATATAATTACAAGTACATCAATATCAAATAAGGGAATATTCATACAAGTATAGTCAAGATCATTTGGAGTTCTGTTTATTTCATAACAATAATGTAAAATTCCTAACACTCACTAACATAGTTGGCTACAACAGAGAAGCAAAACCAAAAAAATACAGAGTACCTTTCTGTTGTTGTCAATTCTCCTGCTCAGCTTCTTCCCGTCACTTCTGCTTGCCATATTGGTGTACTCTGCAACTTTTTACATATTATCCTCATGTAATCCTCTGCAAAGCTACTGACTGTAAGATTTTTTTTTTCTCCCTGCATCAAGTCAGCAGGTGTCACAGCTACCAAATACGTCCTTGATTTATTTTTCATTATGATAATGGCCCACCTGTACATGCCAAAATCTGCAGGCTCTCATTAAAGAAGTATATTAGAAAATGTATATATATATACTACCACTTTGCACCATGATGGTTAATGTCACTTATGCCTAGAACTGGACATGTTTATGGGTATTTTCTATATGTTAATGGCCTTCACAGTTTCCTAGAAATCCTCTGTGTGTTTACATTTTCTAGTCATCATTTTGCTTTTCCTTTCAGCTCAGTCTCTCCATTCCAATCTTGAGGGGTCCACTGAGCAGTCAGTGAATTAGAGCTACACAAGAAATACCTCTATCCCATTTTTGGGAAACTATGACAGTTGAAATTGTCTGAATCCTATTAATGTAAATCATAAAACATTGGTAATAAAAAAAATTTATGAATGGCTTGTAAATACTTTTTCTGTCATTGTGAAACTGCCAGTGTTCCAGGCTGATTTCATGATGGCATTTTTTATAGCTGAGACTTTAGTTGGCGTATTTTACTGACAAAAGAATAACAAAGTCTAATTCTAAAGAATAACAAAGTATAATTATAAAAACAAAGATTTGAAATTTACTATTGTAATTTCAAAAAATATTTATCAAAATATATATGACCCTATTAAAAAAGTTCCTGTTTAATCAACATAATACAAGAAGACTAATAAATACAGTATTTAAAACAAAGTATGTTCTTGCATGACATCTATTCCCAGTTCATCTGAAGAAGGTCAACTTTCAGTAAAGTTGGACCTCTACATATCATGTGTTTTAATTTCAACATAACCAGGTCAGGACCTGCAGCATCTGCAACTGTGTACTGTTATTTTTAGGTCCACAACATTATTAGAATAATCCAAAATGCCAGACTCACTTTAAAGCTAATTTTGGGGGTTCTATGAGTCAAGAAAAGTGAGAAGCTAATTTTCCATTACACAGTCAAAGCTAGTGGGCTAGTGGTTTGAAAATGGATCGGGTGTCAAGCCAGGAGGACACATGTTGGTGTCTGTCAAACTGACTTCTGTCAGGCTCATCAGTGGCATGGTCATATTTTATTCTTATCCTACCAGGCTATTACATGCAAAGGATAGTCACCATGTATTCACAACTCCCTGCACACATGCCCTTAAACCAAATGAAATGCATTACAGCATATTTTTCTTTATTAAATTATTTAGTTTTCAGTACAACACTACTTTGTAGAAGCAGTTGCATCAGTTTGTTTTTAATACACAGCCCATGATTTAACTCACACTAAGTCACCTACATTTTCATACGCCTAACTTTTCTTGTTTAGAAATATAAGCCAGAAAATGACCACATAGCTTTGAGTTGAAAAGATTTAGAGTGGTACTCAACCTACAGTAAATCCATGAGGGAGTGAGGGGGAGAAGAAGTGTGGCTACTTACGTGTGCGCCTTGCCCTGTGTCTGCTGGGACTGGGGATATCTCTCTCAGACGCCGAGTCCCACTCTGCCTGCTCAGCACCCTGCTCTGAAATTCCAAAGGAGACATAAGCAGGAGGCGCTTCACTGTGCCCTCCTTCCTCCGGAGACTCAACACACCCATTCCCCCTGGCCTCGGTCCCAAAGCCCAGCCTCCTGTCGTTCCCGCTGGGTTTCTCGTGGGTCGGAGCTTGGGTCATCTCACCCTGGCCAATGGAGGAAGAGGAAGTAGACCGCTGTCTTGATATTTGGCCTGAGTTTGGGTCAGGGCCTTGTGGGGACTTTGAGAGGGAAGGTAAATGTGTGCTTGTGTAAGACTCCATAGATTCCCCAGGATAGACATTACCTGGCTCCTGTGACAAGTTATCTATCTCCTCACTCCTGCAGGGTCTCAGTTCCCTAACCGCGCTAGTTTGTTCTGGGCTGCTGTTGGAGGGTGGTGTCTGATGCTTTACCATAACTCTCTGAGCATATAAGTCAGGGTGATCTACAGAATGGGGGTAATCAACATGTGTTATATGTGAGGACCAGGAGTCTATAGGGACTGTATCAGTGGTCCTTTCTTCATAATATGATCCGTCCATGGACTCTGAGAGGTAAAGTTCATCAGAGGAGTGACGGGACTCAGAGCCTGACCAAGCATCTATGACAGAGCTCTCCTGGTTCTCTGCCTCTGGCTCCATCTCTTGTGTGCTACTGACAGACAAAAACCTGGATGGGACAGATGACAAAGAACAACATAGGAGACATGATTATATGATTAATCAGTCAGAAACAAATAACAAAAAAGAACTCAAGAAACTCAAAAAAATGTATCATTCATCATGTACACTATGATCAGTGTAAACACTAATCTTGCAGTTGATCCATTTTAAACACTTACAGACACATACACACAGACTCTAACACAACACACACACACACAACACTGCCCATGATCCGGTAAATAACTATGATAATTATTGCATGTAACATGAGTATGCAATATACCTTTGTGGGAAATGAAAATAGTAGCTAATAACACTAAAGAGACTACAGTTAAAACTTCGAAACAAACAGAGTTTGCAATCCAGCTACTGTTTGATCAATGCATTCCTTATCCCCAATAGGAAGCACAGTGTCTTGCCTCTGCAACATCTTCAGCACTACCACCACTTTAAATGGAATGGTATGCAATATCACGTAGGACAGCTTTCACATCCATGAACACAAGCAAAACAATAGGGCAGCTGTTTTCCATGCAAAGATTTATACAAAGATACTTTATTCTCTAAATCTCCTCCCCCACTCATACAAAGCTATCACTTAGGTGTGCCGATTTGGAGTGCTGGCATTTCCATTTAAGAACTAAATCTAAGATGTGTTTATTTAAAGGTTGCCAAAGAGAACTTTCAAACTCAACAGCAACAAAGCCACTGCTGCTGTATTGATGTTGAGCATAGCATTTCATTTCATGGCACTGTAGCTCAGGAGAACTTGTTTTTTCAATGTCATTAAGGGACTCTTCCATCAGAAAGTGTTTTGAACAGAAAATTTACCTAAGCAGCTAAACTACTAACAACTCAAAAATAAACGCTACATGGAACTACTCAAAACATCTGATACTAAAAGCAACCCTCAAAGTGCCGAAAAAAGACACAACTTTGAATACAGCAAAATAATTAAACTGCCCAAAGCAGCTACTACAAACAATATGGTACGCTGTAATTTTGGGGGGTCATTGTTTGTGGTAGCTGTTTTTCTGTAGTTTCTGTTGTTTGTAGTTCTGTAGAAATGAGGGTTGAAAAGCATGACCTGTATGTAAGTCTATAATTGCATGATTCTTGCTGGAAGGAGGGAGTCCTAATCGACTAGTTTAGACATTGTGAACAGAGTTTGGGGTTGAATTACACTGTCAGGATGCTAGATCATAGAGCAGGGGTGGGCAAACTAACTGTGCAACCTGAATGGGCTACAGGTAGTGCCTCATGCGACCAGTTGTGACAAGGACACTGGAATAATGCAAAATTAGAGAGGAATCAGTCAGGAATGATAAGGAGAGAGCAATTTTCTGTGGCCACCACCTGCAAAACCATTCCCTTTTTGGGGGTTGTCTTGTTGTTGCCTCTCCAGTGCACCTGTTGTCACATTCATTTGCACCAAAACAGGTGACATTGATTGACAATCGCTTATGCTAACCAACTGGACAGATTGAAATCCCTGAAATGTAATTGACTTGGTGTTATACTGTGATGATTATGTGTTCCCTTAATTTTCTGAGCAGTGTATATGGATGTTAGTTATTGGTAATTTATCTGAATGGGTGGATTTAATCATTAATCATTAACCCTTTTTTTGAGCAGTGTCCATCTGAATCTGGATTGAAATAATTTAGACATTATTATGGGCCTACCACAGCTGCCCAAATCAAATTTAGCTTACGGCCAACAAAAGTCTATGGCCGGCACTGGGACAAGACCCCGAGATACTTAGAGTGCTAATCCTCATCCCAACCGCTTTGCACTCCGCTGCGAACCGGTCCAGTGAGTGCTGAAGGTCACAGACCGATGATGCCATCAGGACCACATCATCCGCAAAAAGCAGCGATGAGATCCCCAGCCCACTGAACTGCAACCACTCCCCACCCCGACTACGCCTTAATATCCTGTCCATAAAAGTTACAAACAGGATTGGTGACAAAGCGCAGCCCTGGCTGAGGCCAACCCCCACCTGGAACGAGTCCGACTTACTACCGAGAACCCGAACACAGCTCTCACTTTGGACGTACAGGGATTGGATAGCCCTCAGAAGGGACCTCACCACCCCATACTCCCGCCGCACCTCCCACAGTATCTCCTGGGGGACCCAGTCATACACCTTCTCCACAAAATACATGTAGACTGGATGGGCATATTCCCAGGCCCCCTCAAGGATCCTTGCAAGAGTAAAGAGCTGGTCGGTAGTTCCGCGACCAAGACGGAATCCGCATTGTTCCTCTTCAATCTGAGGTTCAACTATCTGCCAAACTCTCCTTTCCAGTACCATTGACTAGACTTTCCCAGGGAAGCTGAGAAGTGTGATACCCCTGTAATTGGCACACACCCTCTGGTACCCCTTTTTGAACAGGGGAACCACCACCCTGGTCCGCCACACCTTAGGCACTTTCCCCGACTCCCACGCAATGTTGAAGAGGTGTGTCATCCAAGACATCCCCTCCACACCCAAAGCTTTCAACATTTCTGGACGGATCTCGTCAATCCCCGGAGCTTTGCCACTGTGGAGTTGTCTGACTACCTCAGTAACTTCTGCCATGGAGATTGACGATGCTTCCCCATCAGCCTCCAGCTCTGCCTCCACTATAGAGGGCATGTTAGTGGGATTTAGGAGTTTCTGAAAGTGTTCCTTCCATCGCCCAATTACCTCCTCAGTTGAGGTCAACAGTGTCCCATCCTTACTGTACACAGCTTGGATAGTTCCCCGTTTTCCCCTCCTGAGGTGCCGGACGGTATTCCAGAAACACCTTGGTGTCAACCGAAAGTCCTTCTCCATGGCTTACCCAAACTCCTCCCACACCCACTGTTATGCCTCTTTCACAGCAGAGGTCGATGGGGACTTTGAACATCGACCACTCAGGTCCAATGCCGGGACGGGGGCCACCTCCAGACGTTCCCAGTTCACCCGCACTACCTGTTTGGGTTTTCCCGGTCTGTCCAGAGTCTTCCCCCACCCCCTGACCCAACTCACCACCAGATGGTGATCGGTTGACAGCTCCGCCCCTCTCTTTACCCGAGTGTCCAAAACATGCGGATCCGATGACACGATCACAAAATCAAACATCGACCTTCGGCCTAGGGGGCTCTGGTACCACGTACACTTATGAGCATCCATATGTTCGAACATGGTGTTCGTTATAGATAATCCATGACTAGCACAGAACTCTAACAACAAATGACCACTCGAAGTTCAGATTAGGGAGGCCGTTCCTCCCTATCACACCTCTCCAGGTGTCTCCATCATTGCCCACGTGTGCGTTGAAGTCCCCCAGCAGAATTATGGAGTCCCCTAATGGGGCCCCATACAGGACACCATTCAGGGTCTCCAAGAAGGCCAAGTACTCTGAACTGCTGTTCGGGGCATATGCACAAACAACAGTCAGAGATTCCCCCCCACAACCCTTAGGCGTAGGGAGGCGACCCTCTCATCCACTGGGGTAAACTCCAACACAGCAGCACTCACCCGGGGGCTTGTGAGTATCCCAACCCCAGACCGGCGCCTCACACCCTGTACAACTCCAGAGAAGAATAAAGTCCATCCCCTATCCAGGAGTATGGTTCCCGAACCAAGACTATGTGTGGATGTAATCCCCACCAGATCTAACTGATAGCGCTCCACCTCCCTCACAAGTTCCGGCTCCTTACCCCACAGGGAGGTGACGTTCCACGTCCCCAGAGCCAGCCCCTGCTGCCCGTGTCTGGTCCGTCGAGGCCCCTGGCCTTCACTGCCACCCATATGGCAACGCACCAGACCCCAGCGGTTCCTCCCGTGAGTGGTGGGCCCATAGGATGGAGAGGGGGGTGCCAAATTGCTTTTTCGGGCTATGACCGACCGGGCTCCATGGCTCCACTAGGCGCTCGCCGGCAAGCTCTCCCTCTGGGCCTGGCTCCAGACGGGGGCCCCTGGCTTCCTCCGGGCAGGGTAACTCCTCCTCTTCCTCGTTTGTACATAAGGGTATTTTGAACCATTCTTAGTCTGGCTCCTCCCCTGAGACGACTTTGCCATGGGAAACCCTACCAGGAGCACTAAGGCCCAGACAACACAACCCTCAGGTTCATAGGAACACAAAAACCTCTCCACCACGATAAGGTGATGGCTCCCGGAGCCATTTGTTCTATGTTTTAATCATATTTTTACAATTTCATGTACAAACCCGATTCCAAAAAAGTTGGGACACTGAAAAATTGTGAATCAAAACAGAATGCAATGATGTGGAAGTTTCAAGTTTCAATATTTTATTCAGATTTCAAATGTTTAAACTGAGAAAATGTATCACTTTTAGGAAAAAATAAGTTGATTTTAAATTTCATGGCATCAACACATCTCAAAAAAGTTGGGACAAGGCCATGTTTACCACTGTGTGGCATCCCCTCTTCTTTTTACACTCACTTAAAGGATTATTAGGAACACCATACTAATACTGTGTTTGACCCCCTTTCGCCTTTAGAACTGCCTTAATTCTACGTGGCATTGATTCAACAAGGTGCTGAAAGCATTCTTTAAAATTTTTGGCACATATTGATAGGATAGCATCTTGCAGTTGATGGAGATTTGTGGGATGCACATCCAGGGCACGAAGCTCCCGTTCCACCACATCCCAAAGATGCTCTATTGGGTTGAGATCTGGTGACTGTGGGAGCCATTTCGATACAGTGAACTCATTGTCATGTTCAAGAAACCAATTTGAAATGATTCGAGCTTTGTGACATGGTGCATTATCCTGCTGGAAGTGGACATCAGAGGATGGATACATGATGGTCATAAAGGGATGGACATGGTCAGAAACAATGCTCAGGTAGGCCGTGGCATTTAAACGATGCCCAATTGGCTCTAAGGGGCCTAGAGTGTGCCAAGAAAACATCCCCCACACCATTACACCACCACCACCAGCCTGCACAGTGGTAACAAGGCATGACCAGGCAACAGAGTGGTACCCGGTGGGGTCTTCTGCTGTTGTAGCCCATCCGCCTTAAGGTTGTGCTTGTTGTGGCTTCACAAATGCTTTGCTGCATACCTCGGTTGTAACGAGTGGTTATTTCAGTCAAAGTTGCTCTTCTCTCAGCTTGAATCAGTCAGCCCATTCTCCTCTGACCTCTAGCATCAACAAGGCATTTTCGCCCACAGGACTGCCGCATACTGGATGTTTTTCCCTTTTCACACCATTCTTTGTAAACCCTAGAAATGGTTGTGCGTAAAAGTCCCAGTAACTGAGCAGATTGTGAAATACTCAGACCGGCCCGTCTGGCACCAACAACCATGCCACGCTCAAAATTGCTTAAATCACCTTTCTTTCCCATTCTGACATTCAGTTTGGAGTTCAGGAGATTGTCTTGACCAGGACCACACCCCTAAATGCATTGAAGCAACTGCCATGTGATTGGTTCATTAGATAATTGCATTAATGAGAAGTTGAACCGGTGTTCCTAATAATCCTTTAGGTGAGTGTAGAAGTCATTACACACCTGCCATCATTAACTCTGATTAATCACAAATAAAGTTCAGCTGTTCTGAAAGGATTTTCCTGACATTTTCTTAGTTACATCTCAGAGCAAAAGCCATAGTCTGCAGAGAGCTTCCAAAGCATCAGAGGGATCTCTGTTTGAAAGATATCAGTCAGGAGAAGGGTACAAAATAATTTCCAGAGCATTAGATATATCATGGAACACAGTGAAGACAGTCATCATCAAGTGGAGAGAATATGGCACAACAAAGACTTTACCAAGAACTGGATGTCCCCCTAAAACTGATGAAAAGACAAGAAGAAAACTGGTCAGGGAGGCTTCCAAGAAGCATTATTAAAGGAACTGCAGGAACTTCTGGCAAGTAGTGGTTGTGTGCTACACATGACAGCAATCTCCAGTATTCTTCATATGAATGGGCAATGGGGTAGGGTGGGAAGACAGAAGCCTTTTCTTACAAAGAAAAACATCCAAGACCGGCTGAAGTTTGCAAAAACAAACATCAAGTCCCCCAAAATCATGTGGGAAAATGTGTTATGGTCTGATGAAATAAAGGTTGAACTTTTTGGCCATAATTCCAAAAGGTATGTTTGGCACAAAAACAACACTGCATATCACCCAAAGAACACCATACCCAAAGTGAAGCATGGTGGTGGCAGCATAAAGCTTTGGGGCTGTTTTACCTCAGCTGGAACCTGGGCCTTAGACAGGGTGGAGAGAATTATGAACCTTTGTTTGCAATTACAGAGATCATACGTTTCCTGTAGTTCTTGACCAGGTTTGCACACACTGCAGCACACCTCCATACGGACCTTCTCCAGATCCTTCAGGTTTCAGGGCTGTCGCTGGGCAACACAGACTTTCAGCTCCCTCCAAATATTTACTATTGGGTTCAGGTCTGGAGACTGGCTAGGCCACTCCAGGACCTTGAGATGCTTCTTATGGAGCCACTCCTTAGTTGCCCTGGCTGTGTGTTTCGGGTCATTGTCATGCTGGAAGACCCAACCACGACCCATCTTCAATGTCCTTACTGAGGGAAGGAGGTTGTTGGCCAAGATCTCGCGATACATGGCCCCATCCATCCTCCCCTCAAAACGGTGCAGTCGTCCTGTCCCTTTTGCAGAAAAGCATTCCCAAAGAATGATGTTTCCACCTCCACCTTGACATGCGCTGGCTTGAGCAGGGGGACCTTGCATGCGCTGCAGGATTTTAATCCATGACGCCGTAGTGTGTTACTAATGGTTTTCTTTGAGAATGTGGTCCCAGCTCTCTTCAGGTCATTGACCAGGTCCTGCCGTGTAGTTCTGGGCTGATCCCTCACCTTCCTCGTGTTCATTGATGCCCCACGAGGTGAGATCTTGCATGGAGCCCCAGACTGAGGGAGATTGACCGTCATCTTGAACTTCTTCCATTTTCTAATAATTGTCCGGTAGCTCATCCCAGCCTTGTGCAGGTCTACAATTTTATCCCTGATGTCCTTACACAGCTCTCTGGTCTTGGCCATTTTGGAGAGGTTGGAGTGGACAGTTGTCTTTTATACAGGTAACAAGTTCAAACAGGTGCAGTTAATACATGTATTGAGTGGAGAACAGGAGGGCTTCTTAAAGAAAAACTAACAGGTCTATGAGAGCCAAAATTCTTACTGGTTGGTAGGTGATCAAATACTTATTTCATTCAATAAAATGCAAATTAATTATATAAAAATCATAAAATCGGCAGTTTATCAAATATTTGTTCTCCCCACTGTATATACAGTAGCTAGCTATAGTACTGTATCTACATGTTGTTTAAAACTTACTTTAGGTAGTTACAGGTTTACGTTAGCTTTGAGCAAAATTATTGCTGTAGTGATTTCACACTTAAAACCCCCGGACAGCATTGATTATTCAAAAAAATACTCAATACACAAAAATATAAATCATGGGATTGTTATTAGTGAACTACTAATGGCATCTTAGTTGAGGTCTATTTTGAAAATTATTCTGAAAAATAAATCAGGATTTGTATTAATTAAACTGTCAAAGTGTCATCTGTTTTTAGAATATATAAAAATATTTAAAGGGTCTTCATGGAAAACTCCAGTGGGCTCATTGTCTATAGACTGTAAATTAGTCACTAAAGATATGAACCTGTTTATTATACACAAACATGATAGGTAATGCATAACTTATTATGTACTAAATTTTATCCACATTATGTTCAGTTCCTGGATGGAGAGTATTTTCTAAATAATTAGAAAACTAATTACATTTTCAAGTAACAATCAACACTTGTCTTACTATAGTGTTAAATATAATTAAATGTTTTTGATAATCTAAATGTAAGTTAGAAATAAAAAGTATATTGCTTTATCAAACTTCTTCAGGGCGGCAGAGCTACAGCATTATAATATATTAGATCAGAGTTGATTGATATTGCAGTGATCTGCTGGTAGCGTTTCACCTGTTTCATGTATTAGGTTATGTTGGGTAGTATTGTAAATATAAGCATGCTCATTCAAATCATTCTCCCTCTCTTTCATGTAATATGTTGTGTTGGGTAGCATTGTAAATATAAACATGCTCATTCTAATCATTCTCCCTCTTTTCTGGATTTAGGTGTGGCAAAAACAGAATGTTTAGTTGAGATAGCCATAACATGGGAAAATGTTTGTTTTATGTCTGTCTGAAGTGATTCTGTAAATATTGTTAGTGGATTGAGTAATACTATTTAGCTATGCTAATGTATTCTAAATCATATTGTTATAATTTAGATGTTGGTTTTACATGTACTGTTTTTAATTGGATTATGTGTAAATAGGGCTGCATGATTTGGATAGAATATTTAATAATAATTGCAATATTTTGTGACAAATATTGCAATTACGGTTGACTTGAGATTTTAAAACATGGGTGTCAGAGGTCATAGGCCTTCATAGAGTGCTATATTGAATTAAAAAATAATTTAATAATTTAACTACTCATTTAATGCAATGGCGTTTACTATGTTTGTGTCGTTGCCATAACATTTCTCAACCCTTGAGATATATTTTCTCCTTGATTAAGTATTTGTAGGCACTGACATTAAGGCTGAAAACCACGCTATTTTCTTTGGAGCAGAAAATTGCGTAAATTATGGGCAAGGTATATTGGTTTTAAAAAGCTAGTTTAAGCAAGAGGTAGATGTAACGGAAATGATGAAAGTAAACAAAGGTGGAATTGTCCAAACGTTACTAAGATTTCTCGAGTGAGTCAGGAAATGACGAAACAGAAATATGAGTTTTTGCCAGCCGAGTCTGTGGGGCTGTAGCTGGATGCTATTGCAATTTAACCCTTTGGCGCGTACGATCACACCAGTGTGATCAATCTAGAGTGGTCCCTGGAGCGTACGATCACACCGGTGTGATTAGAACGTCATGTTTAGAACGCACCATTAGCATACCTAGCTACAAGTAACGTAACAATGGCTGGTAAAACCGCGCTATTATTTACTCACATTTAGCTCAAACAGTGTTTATAACTTTATTTCCTGATTGTAATTGTTTCAAGACCATACTATGATATTAACCAGGTAGAAAGCATTCAAATCGGGACAAGAAGTGTTAGTTACGTACCAACAGACAGCCAACACTAATGCACAAAAACGAATTATATTAGCGACTACTACCGATCAAAACCATTGCAAAAACTTTCTAGAAGTTACGTTCCCCGTTGTATGCATTTTATATAGTTTATTCATTTTCACTGCATTGAATAACTGGTCACGATTTGTTAGCTAGCGGGCAGCTGACGTTTGCTAGCGGTTAGCTGACGTTTTCTAGCTAGCTACAGTAATAAATCAACCAACTTTTGTAGCTCTTAGAATTCGAGTCAATGAGAGAAGCTTGCAATGCAATGCATGTAGTGTTCCTTACCTAGCAAGGTGACTGTTCAAAGGCTGGCGTGAGTTCAAATGCTGCAGAGTACCGAAGTCACGTGCAAAAAAACTCACGCTGGGGGGTCGGTAAGGAATATTTGAAACTCACGCGTGAAAAGGTTAAGTACAGTTGTGGTCATAATAATAATTTCAATATTTGGTGGAATAACCCAGATTTTTTATCACAGCATTCATGTGTCTTGGCATGCTCTGTGACATTGCTGTTGGTGACTTTATGCCACTCCTGGGACAAAAATTCAAGTAGCTCGGCATTGTTTGATGGCTTGTGACCATCCATCTTCCTCTTGATCAAATTCCATGGGGTTCAGGTCTGGAGATTGGGCTGGCCATGACAGGGTCTTGATCTGGTTGTCCTCCTTTCACTCCTTGATTGACCTGACTGTGTGGCATGGAGCATTGTCCTGCTGGAAAAAACAATTCTCAGAGTTGGGGAACATGGTCAGAGCAGAAGGAAGCTGGTGTTCTTCCAGGATAACCTTGTACTTGGCTTGATTCATGTGTCCTTCACAAAGACAAATCTGCTCAATTCCAGCCTTGCTGAAACATCCCCAGATCATCACCGATCCTCCACCAAATTTCACAGTGAGTGCGAGAAACTGTGGCTTGTAGGCCTCTCCAGGACTCTGTCTAACCATAAGCAAGCAAGCAAATGTATTCATATGGCACAATTCATACATCAAAGCAATTCAATGTGCTTTACAAAGAAAAATATACGAAAACAATAACATAAAAACAAATACTCAAATGAAAACATCAAAGCAAATGAATAGATCATAGTAATAAAAAAATACAATAAGAAAACATATAAAGATTAAAAGTGGAAAGCTATAAGACTAACGATTAAAATTGGGAAGCTATGAGGTTAAACAGTGTGGTTAAGTTTAAGTGCTCAGTCATAGGCACGTGAGAAGAGAAGTGTTTTTAACCTGGATACAGCATAAGTACAGCATTAGATGACAAGGTGTTGGGCAAAGCTGAAATTGTGACTCAGTCAGAGAAGATGACCTTACTCCATTCCTCTACAGGCCAATCCTTATGGTCTTTTGCAAACTTCAGCCTGGCTCTTCTTTGCTGGTCATTGATGAAGGGCTTTTTTTCTAGCTTTGCACGACCTCAGCCCTGCCCCTAGGAGCCTGTTTTGAACAGTTGTTTTCGCCCTCTGCCAGTCTGTAGCTTTGTTGTCCCCAATGTCTGTTGCTTGACCTTGTACGTATGAACCGCCATCTTTGACATTTTCAGGATGGAAGCAATCTGACGCTCACTGTAGCCCTCTGCCAGTAAAGCCAGAATTGAACCCTTCTTTTCATCAATCAAAGCTTTTCTTTTCTCTTTTTGTCATGCTCAATAGTTGTGATACCTATGGTCCTATGGCAAGAGGATAGGGATGACAACAGCAGTGGTTTCTATACTTTTCCTCGTGAAATTAGATTTGCCTGTGTTGGAATTTAACAGACAATGGAATGGAATGGCTGCCATACATGAAGAGATGCTGATTTAAGCAAAAATTGGAGTGGTCTCTTAATTTTTTCTAGCTGTATATGTACCATTTTTAAAGAAAACAGGAGTGAGCAAGCAAAACACACATTTTATTTCTTATGGGATTCATATTCAATTGTAGGTTATAATAGAATGGCACAATCATAAAACAAATCATGGCAACAAAGAAAAAAAAAGAACTGAAAAGTCTCGAAAACCCTTAGTTCTTAATACTGTGTATTGCCCCCTTTAGCATCAGTGACAGCGTGCAGTCTTTTGTAATAGTTGTCTATGAGGCCCAGAATTCTTGCAAGTGGTATCGCTGTTTATTCGACTTGTCAAAATGCCTCCAGGTCATGAAAAGTCTTTGGTCGTCTTGCATGAACCGCACCTTTGAGTTCTCCCCAGAGTAGCTCGATGATATAAAGGTCAAGAGACTGATGGCCAATCCAGAACCTTCACCTTTTTCTGCTGTAACCACTGGAGACCACTTGGCCTTGTGGTTAGGGTCATTGTCATGCTGGCAAGTTCAAGAGCATCCCATGTGCAGCTTTTGTGCAGAAGAATGCAAATTGTTTGCCAGAATTTTCTGATAACATGCTTTCATCTTGCCATCAATTTTCACAAGATTTTCTGTGCCTTTAGAGCTCACTCACCCCCAAAACATCCATGAGCCACCACCATGCTTCACAGTGGGGATGGTATTCTGTTCACTATACGCCTTATTGACCCCTCTCTAAACACAGCGCTTATGGTTGTGAACAAGCTCTATTTTGGCCTTGTCACTCCAAATTACTGTGTGCCAGAAGCTGTCAGGTGTGTCAAGCTGTTCTCGGGCATATTGTAACCAGTCTTTTAAATGGCAATTGCGCAGTAAAGGCTTCTTTCTGGCAACTCGACCATGCAGCAAATTTTTGTTCAAGTACAGTGGGGCAAAAAAGTATTTAGTCAGCCTCCAATTGTGCAAGTTCTCCCACTTAAAAAGATGAGAGAGGCCTATAAAAAAAATAATCCAGAAAATCACGTAGGATTTTTTATGAATTTATTGGTAAATTATGGTGGAAAATAAGTATTTGGTCAATAACAAAAGTTAATCTCAGCATCAGCATCATCAGCATGCTGATGCTGCTGATGATGCTGTTGCTGGTATTTTGAGCCATTCATCCATGCAGATTTCCTCTAGAGCAGTGATGTTTTGGGGCTGTCGCTGGGCAACACAGACTTTCAACTCCCTCCAAAGATTTTCTATGGGGTTGAGATCTGGTGACTGGCTAGGCCACTCCAGGACCTTGAAATGCTTCTTACGAAGCTACTCCTTCATTGCCTGGGCGGTGTGTTTGGGATCATTGTCATGCTGAAAGACCCAGCCATGTTTCATCTTCAATGCCCTTGCTGATGGAAGGAGGTTTTCACTCAAAATCTCACGATACATGGCCCCATTCATTCTTTCCTTTACACGGATCAGTCGTCCTGGTCTCTTTGCAAAAAAACAGCCCCAAAGCATGATCTTTCCACCCCCATGCTTCACAGTAGGTATGGTGTTCTTTGAATGCATCTCAGCATTCTTTCTCCTCCAAACACGACGAGTTGAGTTTTTACCAAAAGTTCTATTTTGGTTTTGTTATAACAGGTGAGGAAGGACCCAAAAGCGAAATGTAATAATGCAATGTCTATAATAATGAAAGAGTAACAGTCCAGGTGAACAGAAATCCTCTTCTATATATAACAAACAGAAATAGCCGTCGATACGGGCGTTATTCCAGATACAGAGATATTCCAGAAACAGGGTACAGCAAAAGGTTCAGGTCTAGCGGCGTATAATCTCGGGTCTCACAGGATACAGCAGATCCAAACAGGACTCAGGCAGGAAGGGAAACAAACAGGTCAAAGGGAGCGCCTCTTGCATAGAAAACTCACGGAATAATCTGGCAAAGAAGCAGGGAAAAGGAGAGCTAGAAGTAGCAAACACAATCAGGGGGAGAGAGAGAACAGGTGTGGGAGATTTAGCGCGATCGCTGGTTGCAACAAGAAACAGCTGAGGGTGAATGAAGGTGCATGTGGTGTGTGCTTCATGGTGTGTGTGCATGTGTGCGTGTGTGTAAGAGCGAGTCTGGCCAGAAGAGGGAGAAAGGATACCCGAACCATGACAGGTTTAATCTGACCATATGACATTCTCCCAGTCCTCTTCTGGATCATCCAAATGCTCTCTAGCAAACCTCAGATGGGCCTGGACATGTACTGGCTTAAGCAGGTGTGTTACTGATGGTAGCCTTTGTTACTTTGGTCCCAGCTCTCTGCAGGTCATTCACTAGGTGTGGTTCTGGGATTTTTGCTCACCGTTCTTGTGATCATTTTGACCCCACGGGTGAGATCTTGTGTGGAGCCCCAGATCGAGGAAGATTATCAGTGGTTTTGTATGTCTTCCATTTTCTTATAATTGCTCCCACAGTTGATTTCTTCACACCAAGCTGCTTACCTATTGCAGATTCAGTCTTCCCAGCCTGGTGCAGGTCTACAATTTTGTTTCTGGTGTCCTTTGACAGCTCTTTGGACTTGGCCATAGTGAAGTTTGGAGTGTGACTGTTTGAGGTTGTGGACAGGTGTCTTTTATACTGATAACATGTTCAAACAGGTGCCATTAATACAGGTAACGAGTGGAGGACAGAGGAGTTACAGGTCTGTGAGAGCCAGAAATCTTGCTTGTTTGTAGGTGACCAAATACCTATGTTACCGAGGATTTACCAATAAATTCATTAAAAATCCTACAATGTGATTTTCTGGATTTTTTCCCCTCATTTTGTCTCTCATAGTTGAATGTACCTATGATGAAAATTACAGGCCTCTCTCATCTTTTTAATTGGGAGAACTTGCACAATTGGTGGCTGACTAAATACTTTTATGCCCCACTGTATAGTCGTATTCTGCTCCTTGAAACAAACACACCGTATTTTTCCAGAGCAGCCTGTATTTCTCCTGAGTTTGCCTGTGGGTTTTTCTTTGTATCCCGAACAATTCTTTCAGCAGTTTTGGCTGAAATATTTTTTGGTTTACCTGACCTTGGCTTGGTATCAAGAGATCCCCAAGTTTTCCACCCCTTATTAAGTGATTGAATAGTACTGACTGGCATTTGCAAGGCTTTGGATATATTTTTATATCCTTTTCCATATTGAAATTCACATTGAATTGCCATTTTCACCTGTGCGTGTCACCTTGCGTGTCTGTAACAAGGCCAAACATTCAAGCATATGTAAACTTTTGACCAGGGCCATTTGGGTGATTTCTGAATTAAAAAGGAGCCAAACAATTATGTGATAATAAATGGCTTCATATGATTACTATCTTTAAATTAAATAAAAAACATTGCATGATCAGTCATATTTTCAAAATCAATAAAGAAATGTCACACTTTCTGCCAGGGTATGCAGAGTTATGAGCACAAATGGACCTTCCAATGCTTCCAATACCAGCGGTTTACATGGATTATTAAAATGTATCACACACACATTACCCCCTCTCAAACCTACATCAATTCCCACACATTCCGATTCCCAAACATTAATCTCCCAAAATGCCACACCTTTCTTAACAAATGTGACCCCCCCCCCCCCCCCCCCCCCCTCCTCCTGCCCCAACTCCTCCTGTCCTATCATACTTCACTGAAATTAATCCAGGGACCACAAAATCTAACTCAGGCTTAATCCACATTTCCTGGACACACTACATCAGGCACCACATCTATAGCATATATACACTTTTTTAGCTGCTGCCCATTTGCCACTAGACTCCCTTGGTATTCCATTGAAGGATCACTAACACCATCCTATACACTATGTCTATCCACCCCTTCAGTACTTACACTTGCCATAAATTCATGTACCATTACCCCTGGGATGTCCGAGATGCCCAGGTAATCTCTGGCGGCACACACTACCACGTCTATGCGAGAACATTTCCCACTAACTAGCACACCGACATTTATTATACTGCATATACAGTGGGGAGAACAAGTATTTGATACACTGCCGATTTTGCAGGTTTTCCCACTTACAAAACATGTAGTAGTCTGTAATTTTTATCATAGGTACTCTTCAACTGTGAGTGACGGAATCTAAAACAAAAATCCAGAAAATCACATTGTATGACTTTTAAGTAATTCATTAGCATTTTATTGCATGACATAAGTATTTGATACATCAGAAAAGCAGAACTTATTTGGTACTGAAACCTTTGTTTGCAGTTACAGAGATCATACGTTTCCTGTAGTTCTAGACCAGGTTTGCACACACTGCAGCAGGGATTTTGGCCCACTCCTCCATACAGACCTCCTACAAATCCTAAAGGTTTCGGGGCTGTCGCTGGGCACTTTCCTTGTCACTTCAGCATATCTAACTTTATTCTGCACTTCATACTTCTGTGCGTCAGTCGCCTGTTGCTGTACTCTACAACCCCCAAAAGCCGCGCTGCATTCTCCTCCGCAATTACAGCATTTCACACTGTCCTTTTCACCACACTTCCATCATAAATGTGGGCCCCCACATCTAACACATTGCATTTTCACCCTACAAACACTTGCTACGTTGCCCATGCGTTGACAGTTGTGACATCTCAAATTACTGTACATAAAAACAAACTAACGTGTACAAAATATATTCTTCAGCAATACTGTACTGCTTCTTCGCCCTCTTTCCTATCCTTCCTATTCATTCCCCTAGCACTCACCACCTTCCCACCTGACACCTCCCACCGCAAGTCTTCCATTGAGACCTCCACTGGCACCTCCACTCACACCCCTCAATTTTGCATTGCTTCAAGGCAAGAAACACTTCACTCTTCCCCCACCTAATGACTGTAACTTCAAGATTTTAGCAGCTTGCTGTCCATCAGCAGCATCAAAATCCTACAGCCATTCAAACATCTTGCGACCTATACACTCATGCCAATGAGGAAAATGGGAACAGGTGTGTGCAATAAGACAAGACAGACCGGGTATGTGTTCAGCCCCCTGTCGATCCCCCCTGTCGACCTCCCCCCCATGTGCTCTTATTGTAACTATAGAGTCAAATTAGGATGAGACCATATTCTTGCTTGCCAAACTCAGTAGTGCCACCAAAAGTATTTGACTGTGGTCACAATTTGAATCAAGTTTTATTTATTGGGGGGGTTAATTTCGGCAAGGCCATTCTCCTGTTCTTTTTTTCTCAGAATGTACCTGTTGATTTAGCCACTCCTAATGTTCCTGCTATCTCTCTGTTGGATTTATTTATTTTTAGCAGCCTATTGATGGCCTGTTTCACTTGCATTGGGAACTCCAGACCTTTTACCTAATTGATGAAAAAATAATGAAGGAATTTCCCACACCTGTCTATGAAACAGCTTTTGTCTCAATTGTTCAATACATTTTGGTCCCTTAAAAAGAGGGGGCTACATAATAAAGCGCTATAATTCATGGGTGACTTGCATTTCTGTGAAGGCACCATCAATGCTGAACAATATATACAGGTTTCGGAGCAACATAGGCTGCCGTTCAGCAGGACAATGCCAAACCACATTCTGCACATATCACAACATTATGAAAGGACAAATACAGCAAAGGACCTGGAACTGTTGAGCAGCTTCAATCCTATATCAAGCAAGAATGGGACAACATTACACGTTCAAAACACAGCAATTGGTCTCAGTTTCTCAGTTGTCACTGTTTTTCTCAGTCGCATTGGTACATTTCTCAGATCACAACTGAAATTCTCAAAACTACATGTTCAACCTCCACATCACTTAAAAGCAATTGTTCATTCTTTTGAAAAGAAATTCCAATGCTTTGGTACATTCATGCAATTGATGATGTACAATTGTCAGTTTTTTCCTACAATATCAATTGCTTATGTCATGTTGATCAAAATACTGTATATTATACTGGTTCTCGGTTTAATATTCTTTGTTCCCAAAACATCTAGTCCTTGGTTCATTGCATAAGTAATTTAACGCAAAATATTTGAACCAGTTGCCATAATCTGTCAATCATATTTTCTATACTCAGCCACATAGTCAGATGACCCTCCTAGGTGCCTTGGATGCAGCATGTGAGGACATCATAGCAGATGCCTGCAGATGCTGGATAAGACACTGCAAGAGATGATTTCCGTGCTGCATTGCAAGGGAAGATATCAGTTGTGATGTGGATGAGAATGTCCTGACAGGCCGGGACATCAGGAGATGTAGAAAGACAGCGCCCCATAAAGTGCTGCATGTACAGTTCTGCCTAAGTGGAGCTGCCTATGTTGAACTTGCTAATTATATTTTTTTTCCTTTTTGCTTTTAAATAGCCTTGCTTTTTTATTTTCTGTATCGCAACGACATTGTACTGTCATTTGTTGACTGACCAAGAAAAAAAGCATAAATGTGAATCCAGTCCAATCGGTTGCTATTTCCCATCAATATCCCACATACAGTAATATGTAACATTGTACTGTTGCATCGTGCAGTCTTGTGCATTTCCAATCATTGTCATCAATACCGTAGGCATCAGAAAATACAGTACACTGTTATATTGACAACATGGCTAAGCATTTTGTCTATCTTGTTTGTGAACAATGACAGGAGGACTTATCATTCTGATGGCACTGATATGTTCACTGACTTAAATATTTACTTTTGAGTGATGAACTAAAGAATTTGAGCAAGTTCCAGGCTTTTGCAAGTGATCCATTGTGTGGTGCTGTTTGTACAAATTGTTTTGAGTAATGCACTTACTGGT
Organism: Esox lucius; assembly: GCF_011004845.1. Taxonomy (NCBI): domain Eukaryota; kingdom Metazoa; phylum Chordata; class Actinopteri; order Esociformes; family Esocidae; genus Esox; species Esox lucius. The sequence continues at coordinate 1,950,230 of NC_047593.1, forward strand.
TTGCAAACGTTAAGGATGATTCGAGAAATGTACCAAAGTGACTGTGAAAAACTGTACACGAAGAGGTGATGCAAGACTGGTAATGATGCCCCAACTTTATTTGACATGTTGCTGACATCAAATTCAAAATGGGCATGTATTTTTCCAAAAACAATCACATTTCTCAGTTTCAAAAGTTGAAAGGTTGTCAATTAAATATTGTCTTTGTACTGTTTTCATTTATATATTTATATATATATATATAATATAATATAAATTATTTGCACATCATTGCTTTCTGTTTTAATTTGCATCTGCATGCCATCACAAACATTCCACATCATATATATTTATGGAATATACATAGATGTCTGACAGATTTTGATAATTGAATGTGATGCCTCACACGATGGTAGAGTGTTTTAGAAGTGAAGAGTAAGACAATTTCACTGAGAATCGACTCATCAGTTTTGATCAGCAAGCCATGGTATTGTGCAAATTGTAGACAATTGTATTTACTCTTTTGAACCTGTGCCAAAACGTGTGCAATTTGCTTACAGTTTTTCTCTATTGCTTGGGAACTTTTCATTTTGAGGGCATTGACTTTTTACAGGACGCAAACTTTGTTTTGAAGCATGAGTTAAATAGTTGGAGTGAGTTAAGACCTGCAGATGAGCTCTGGTGTTGCGTTGTACCACATATGCTGTTAGACAAATGCAGCAAGAGCTTTGAGAATGAAAACACTTTAAAAAATGAGCTAAAGCAACTGAGAAAGTCATTGTTCAGAGATATGAACATATTGTTTTGGAAAAAAAAAGGACAATTTTGCCAAAGCGATTGAGAAAAACAGTAATTGGTATGTAGTGGCCATTATATGAATATACTACCATCTAGTGGTAGAGCCTTTTTATGGTTTACTAGTGACATTATTGCTAAACCCCAAATGAACCACTCCTTCCTCTACTTCACCTACTCAGCCTTCAGAAGGATTAAAATTAAGAGAAAAATTAAGACCACTGCAAATCGAACACTTCCTCACTCAAAACTTTCCTTTTCAACTTTTTTGGAAAGGAAAGAAAAAGGGGCAGTGGTCTCTTAATTTTTTCCAGAGATGTAAATGACAGAAATGTCAATGGGTAGCAAGCACTACACTAAAGTGCATCAATTCTGCATTTGGCCATGATATCTTGTCCATGTCACAATGGATGTCTTCTTTTTCCATGCGCTGTGGGAAACATCTTTTGGCATGGCGCATCCAAACATGACATTGGTCACGAGTGATGTTATGACATGGCTTATCTATGGGCTGAAGGAGGTTGGAATGCTCATAGGAATGGCAGACTTTCCACCTCTATAATGAAGAGGAGATTATGGGGCCAAAATGTGGCTTATGTCCTACACACAGGACATAGATATGGCTGCACACAGGGTTGTTTTCCTCCCATATTGTCCAGGCACTAGGACAGTTGCTCACTGGCCGTTTGTATTACAACAACACAATTGTGTTTTAGCCTGGTAGAAGCCTGCTTTATCAACAAAGAAGCCTGCTTTATTAACAATTTGAATAATTGTTCTGATTTACTCCTCTGACTTGCTGTCTGTATGATCCCATTTTGAAAGACATTGCCGGTGTTCACACAGTTTTTATGGTTACTTTGTGGTTACGACTGTGGATGGCAATCATGTCCTGTATTTGACAGTATTGTGTTGTACATAGGCAATACACTGGTCTTTTGTGGATTAGTTGTCAGTGCATAACACTAGAAATACACTGAGATCACCTAGAATTCTATGGACTTAAGGTGGTGATTCTGCACTTTTCAATCTGCACAGATCATAGTAGGCAATACAATGTAAAATACATACAGTATATTCACCAAATGGTTGAGTGATGATCAATTAGGAACAGTGAGCATTCTGATAGTAAAAGTTTACTCAATACAGAAGGAAATCTTACCAAAAGATATGCATGTACTTCGTATGATCATAATGTATTTCAATGTGAAACATGTCTTTCTAGATTTTTGTTGTACTCAGTCAATGATATGCTTAGCGATTTGAGGAAGAATAACCATTTTGATTGAGTTTTTGTTTGTACTAAGAGTGCTGATACATTACCACATACAGTGGATATAAAAGGTCTACGCACCGCTGTTAAAACGCCAGGTTCTTGTGATGTAAAAGAATGAGACAAAGATAAATCATGTCAGAAATGTTTCCACTTTGAATGTGACCTATAATGTGAACAATTCAATTGAAAAACAAACGGAAATCTTCAAGGGGGAAAAATGAAAAATAAAAAACCTTGCGTTGCGTAAGTGTGCACTCCCTCTTATAATTGGGAATGTGGCTGTGTTCAGAATCAACCAATCACAATCACATAAATAGAAGTCATTACACACCTGCCATCATTTAAAGTGACTCTGATTAATCACAAATAAAGTGCAGCTGTTCTAATAGGTTTTCCTGACATTTTCTTAGTTGTATCTCAGAGCAAAAGCCATGGTCCGCAGAGAGCTTCCAAAGCATAAGAGGGATCTCACTTTTGAAAGAAAGGGTACAAAATAATTTCCAAAGCATTAGATATACCATGGAACACCGTGAAGACAGTCATTATCAAGTTGAGAAAACCAAGAACTGGACGTCCCTCCAAAATTGATGAAAGGACGAGAAGAAAACTGGTCAGGGAGACTTCCAAGAGGCCTACAGCAACATTGAAGGAACTGCAGGAATTTCTGGCAAGTACTGGCTGTGTGGCTGGTGTGCTACATGTGACAAAAATCTTCATTATTTTTCATATGAATGGGCGGCAAGACTGAAGCCTTTTCTTACAAAGAAAAACATCCAAGCCTGGCTGAAGTTTGCAAAAACAAACATCAAGTCCCCCAAAAGCACATGGGAAAATGTGTTATGGTCTGATGAAACCAAGTTTGAATTTTATGGCCATCATTCCAAAAGGTATGTTTGGTGCAAAAACAACAAAACAGCACATCACTCAAAGAACACCATACCCACAGTGAAGCATGGTGGTGGCAGCATCATGCTTTGGGGCTGTTTTTCTTCAGTTGGAACTGGGGCTTTAGTCAGGGTGGAGGGAATTATGAACAGTTCCAAATACCAGTCAATTTTGGCACAAAACCTTCAGACGTCTGTTAGAAAGCTGAAACCTTTCTGCACAACAATGACCCAAAGCACACATCCAAATCCACAAAAGCATGGCTTCACCAGAAGAAAATTTAAGTTTTGGAATGGCCCAGACAGAGCCCAGACCTGAATCCAATTGAACATCTGTGGGATGATCAGAAGAGGGCTGTGCATAGGAGATGTCCAATCTGACAGATTTGGAGTGCTTTTGTAAAGAAATGTGGGCAAATATTGCCACATCAAGATGTGCCATGCTAATAGACTCCTACCCAAAAAGACTGAGTGCTGTAATAAAATCAAAAGGTGCTTGGTTTACCACAAAGTATTAGTTTAAGGGTGTGCACACTTATGCAACCAGTTTATTGGGAATTTTACATTTTTCCCCCTCAAAGATTTCAGTTTGTTTTTCAATTGAATTGTTCATGTTATAGGTCACATTAAACTTGGAAAAGGTTCTGACATTATTTATCTTTGTCTCATTCTTTTACATCACAAGAACCTGCCATTTTAACAGGGGTGTGTAGACTTTGTATGTCCACTGTACTTGTGTGATTAGTACCAAAGGATCTAAAAAAAATAAATAAAATAATAAGAGTATTTTCTTATATGCATGCTTGACATGAGTACATACATATTTAAAGTGTTGTCCAATTGTGGAATCTGAGCATTAACAATTATAATGTGAATGTACGTTTCATTGTAGGTGAATGTGCCGATATAATGAGAACAACAGAAACCTCTCTGTTTAGATTATCACTCTGTAGGTTGCGCTCTACTAACCACAGGACTGTTTTACATTGACCATTTGGCATGGGGGTTACTGTCTTGGAAACCTGATCTTTGCTAAGTAGACACACCCTTCAATGTATATATCAGCTTGTAACCAACATTACAGTGAGAAGAGAGTGACTGAGATGAGGTTGTGTAAGGAAGACCAGGTCTGTAACCTCATGAACAAGACTTACTAATGCTGCAATAAATAATATACTTTCTCTCTCCCTTGACAAACGGGTTTGCAATAATTATTCTAACACTATCTTTGCTTGTTCCCTCATCTGCAACAAAAATAAGTAGTATCATGGGTATCATTTGTACAGTTACAGTACACTAGATTGCCATACTGGTTGTGGAGTATTATCCTGTTAAGCAATTCTCAAATAATCTAAATGGACTAAAAGGAGGCAAATACATGTTCATAATTATTTAAATTATTTAGAAATATATGGATATGGCTGGATGTATATATCCCATGGCCTGGCCTTTGTGGATTTATCTGAACAGAAGAAGACTTTTGAGGTCCGAAAACATCTGGCATGTTTGACTGTAATTCTTGTCAAGCACATTTTATGGTAAATAAAGAGGTACCAGTCATGGTCAAGGATTGTGAACTCTTTTTTAACCCCAGTCAGATTACTTTCAATTCATTACCTAGTAAGGCAATGCCCTCAGTATTTCTCAGATGGCTCCATAATCTGGTGCATGACCCTCAGAGGGGGTTTTGCTTGGAGTCAAGAGATTAAATATTTCCATAGTTTCATGAGGCAATTAGACCAATTGATGTCCCCCATTAATTTAAACCATCCAATATATCTGTCAGGTACTAATAGAATCTCAAATGCCAATCATTACAAACATTAATAGTGGTTAATTAACAAGTTGAAATTAATCAGTATAAATATTCCAAGTGTGAGAATGGATTTGTAAGGTTTGTATTTATCTTAAATAGTTATTAATTTAACAGAATAAACATGAGTAAATACATTAATATATTTAGCAAAATATAAAGTAATAACATCTCAGCATCCTCATGACATACTATTGTTTTTTGGTCAAATAATGGTGAAATGTGTTTCTTGTCTGTGACAAATATAACTAATTCCTAAAAAGGTTATGTGATTCAGTTTAATATTTTAATGGAGATAGTTCTATTTTTTTGTGCCTGGCAACATGATAATCACGTTTTCATTATATTTGCCCTGAGATTTTCAATTCCAGAGAAATATAAAATTATACAAATAGAATATTGCATTGTTATTACAAAAAGAAAATGTCCCTAACCTCTCTCTGCTCCAAATATACTTATAACCTCAATCTGCTCCAAAATAATTTCACTCCAGTCCGCTATTTCTGCTGATATGAACAATAAAAACAGTTTGCACAACAAACATACCCTGAAATCAGACATAGGTCATTATTTATAGGATATTACCTACCTTTGGTATGTGGAATTCGCAATGATGACTTTCTGAAAGGACCCCCTCAAAAGCAAGTGCTCAAACAGTAGGACTTAGTCATTGATGTAGACACGCATGGGTTTTATCTGCTGTACTAATTGGGTGGTGGTCAGTTGTGAGACTGTCCCAGACAAAAATATATCCCTCCTCTTAACTGCATGACTGCATATAGCTTGCCTGAATTTGTGAAACACTCTGAAGTGTTTTTTTGTTGTACGTTGAATAAATCCAGTGATTCAGCATCACCTAAAGACAATTCCCTATAAACACTTCTATGTTATTAAATAACCATAAATATGGCTAAGAGGGGTATCCAACATGATATAAGAGATTGCATATGATTACTCAATCCTTGCTTACAAACCTGTTTCCAAAAAAACAGGGTTGCATAAAATGCTAAATAAAAACAGAATGCAATGATGTGCAAGTCCTTTATCCCAATATTTAATTAAAAATTGTATAAGACAAGATATTAAATGTTGAAACTGAGACATTGTTTCTTGAAAAATATATCGCCACTTTGAATTTGATTCCAGCAAAACATTTCAGAAAAGTTGGGACAGAGGCAACAAAAGATTGGAAAAGTAGTGTAATGCTAAAAACTAAACCTGGTGGAATATCACACAACTAATTAGGTTAATTGGCAACAGGTCAGTATTATGATTGGGTTTTAAATGTAATTCCAGAGAGGATGGGCCTTTCAGAAGTGAGGATGGGGAGGGATTCACCACTCTGTGAAAGACTGCGCGGGTAAATAGTGCAACAATTGAAGAATAATGTTTCTCAATTTAAAATTGCAACAAGTTCATCATCTACAGTACACAATATCATTAAAATATTCAGAAAATCTGGATTAATCTCTGTATGCAAGGGACAAGGGCGAAAACCAATATTGGATGGCCGTGATCTTCAGCCCACAGGCAGCACTGCATTAAAATTAGACAAGATTCTGTAGTGGAAATCACTGCATGGGCTCAGGAACACTTCTGAAAACCATTGTCTGTGAACACAGTATGTCACAGTACGGTAAAGATGCAGACTGCCATGCAGGTGGCCAGTGTTTGAGCTTTGTCACAGATAAAACAAATTATGCATTAGGATTTGTTCAGAATAAACAAAAACTTAGCTGGCTACAACCTTGAGTAGTTATGTTATAGTAAGCTTAAAATAAAACTTAGATTTCTGGTGGATTTTCTAAGTACACATCTGTGCATGCTTTTTGAGGTAATATAGATCACAACCTCTGGCGCAGTAAAAGTCGAGGGGTTTCCACAATTCTCTCATCTATTCACTTGATGAAATAGTCACCTATATTGATAGTTATTGTATTAATGTCATTCACGAATGAAAGAAAAACAAAACATGAAATTAAAAAGCTTTGGCAGTGTAAAATGTATCAGTCTCGCTAGCAATTTCTCAGTTCTTATGACTATTCCAAGTAGAAGTAGATAATAGCAGGCCTATTACTGGCTAATAAAAGTCATACAGTTCATAGGTGCTATTTGTGGTGGAAGTAAACTTATTAAGAAACTTCAGTCAGTTTAACACAATGATTAATGGTGTCTAGCGAAGTATTCAAACTTGGCGTGACGTCAACGCGTGACCAAATGTTCTCATGTGGAGACACAATTTTCTGAAAAGGTAGTATGTTTCAATCGGTCCAAATACTGGCATACTAGCTTACTATATACAAAACATTATGTACTTCACCATCATCCGCGAAGTACGTACTTGTAGTACGTAGTACGTAGTATGTAGTATGCGATTTGAGATTCAGCCAATGGTTTCAATTTCCTCGTAGTTCACATACAGTAGCATAGCGGTACTATTGTATGGATGACCATCTACAGTAATCTTTTTACAAGAGTACACTTTAGTTCCGTTAATAAACGTTCTGTTACTCACGTTATTTCAGCAAGAATTTAATGGCTGGGATAAACGTTTGGAGAATATATGGAGGTGGACTGTCTACCTGCAAGTCCTGTGGAACATCCCCAATCAGTCAATCAATCAAATGTATTTAGAGGGGTGACCAGTACTCTTCTGGCTGTGCCGGGTGAGCATTTTAAGAGTACAAGTTGTAATAATTAATAAATGCATTTGGGCTGTGTTAGCCCATAAATGTCCTGCTGTCCACGTTATTTCACAAATTTTTTCATGGCTGAGGTAATAGCTGCATTCCCTCTGTTTAAATAGTGTAATGGACACAGTCTGACACATAGTCTCTGTGAAAATGTTGAATGCTCTAGCTGAATAATAATGCAATGAATACCCATTTCACATTCTGGGTGGTTACGAAGTATAAAAACATTTAACAGTGTGAAAAGTACTGAAGCCATGCACTTTTTATAATGTGGGGAGTTTATATTGAGATTGCTCACCATAACTTCATCTAATTTTTTTTCCATTTTCTGATAAACAAGAGAAGACATGATTGTTGAACATGACATGAAGTCAAGCGCCCCTATTTTTGCATACTGTAGATTCTAAAAGAATTATACCATTTTGACAGTCACTATCACAATAAAACTGGTTCTTTGAACATGCACAATTTTTTTCTTCTAAATTACAGAAAAAATACCATTTACCGCTACCCATAAGCACTATTCATCTGTTTTCAGTCAGATCTTTGTTCCATTCACACTTTTTTTTTGAAAAACTCTCTCTATAAAGCACAGTTATTGAAAACCAAACTTAAAATAACTAAACGCTCTCAAATAACAGTTGACCAGGTGTAAACACTAACAAGCATAATTACTTAACAAGCAATTAGGATGTTGGCTTGAATAAAAAGGTCACAGGAAAGCTCATCATCTGTGTTTTGGAACAATGGATGAGAACATCAGAGTTTGAGGAATAATGAGAGGAGATGGACAAGAGAGAGGTAGAGAAAGAAGAATGCAGCCAAGCCACTGTGGCATCAATTGTCTGAACTTAATAAAAATAGGTTCATTTATTTTGTGTTTATTTACTGTAATCTGACTAAATTGCTGACCATCCTGTTTTCTGTACTTACTGCATTAACACAAGTGGGACATAGTCCCACTCAAGAAAAGGATATGACCTTAAGATTAGTATTCACACTGTACAAATACTGTTGGTAGACCATGCATGATTTCTGAGGCCCAAGAATAAGCCATTGAGCAGTATAAGATAATCCCAGACCCAGTTGAGATATATGATGCTGAGGCAGAATGACCAATTATGGTATTTGTGTATTTTTGTGCACTTTATTATTCTCTCTAAACATGATTTACAGCCTATAATATAATGAAAAGCATAACATTCATATGTTATTGTTGACCGTTAACATGCCCGTCCAAATGACAATTGAAACTGTTGGCCGGGAATAACACATTTTATTTGGAAAACCCCAAAACATGAAAAACCTGACACAAAATGATGTACAGTACTTCAAAAGTTACATTTCATGAGAGGTTAGTACTTTTTGTTATTACCCTCAAACCCGATCGCTCCTTTGATGAGCATATAAAATATACACTATATGGCCAAAAGTATGTGGATACCTGACCATCACACCTGTATGGCACTATGCGTTCCAGTAGGTAGAACTCCAGAAAACAAGTTTTCACTGCTCCAGAGTCCAGGTGGCCATCAGGTTTGGCCATCAGGCCTCTGCAACATATCCAGAAAGCTGCAGCCCATCTTGGGTTCAACCTTCCCAAATTCACCCATGTCACCCCTCTCCTCCACAAGCTCAATTGGCTTCCAGTAGACGCTCGCATCCGAAGATTATAGGTAATCAGAAGACCATGGTGATTACCTATGGAGCAGCAAAGGTAACTGCCCCTTCCATCTGCAGGCTACGCTTAAACCTTACAATCCTACCCATGCACTCCAATCTGTAACTTTTGGCCACCCAACCCTCAAGGGGTGGGCAGCTCCCACTCAGCCAAGGCAAAACTCTTCTCTGTCTTGGCACCTAAATGGTGGAACAAACTTTCCCTTGAAGCCAGGACAGAGGAGTCCCTGCCAATCTTCAGAAAACAGCAGAAAACCTACCTCTTTGATGAGTATTTTAATTTACTTGTGTATCCCCCCCACCCCCACAACCTAAAAAAATTGCACTTAACTTTGATTTCTCTGGCACCAATTTTGCCAACTAATGGCTTTGGTAAAGGAAAATTTACTTACAGTTGTGCTCAAAAGTTTGCATACCCCTTGGAGAATTGGTAATACATATGTACCATTTGTAAAGAACACACAAGTTTTTATTTCTTATGGGATTCACATTCAACTGTAGGTCATAACAGAATGGCACAATCTTAATACAAAACATGGCAACAAAGAAAACAGGAAACCAGGCAAGCCTAATTCAGCCGGCTCGCAATAGAAAGCGTTGCCACTTCGAGATCTGCCGGGTGTCAGTGTAGTCTCTTGTATCTATCCTGAACAAATCCTCTTTTGCAACTGGCCGTTTACCTCCACCACAAATAGCGGCTATGTATTGCATTTGCCACTGTCCATTTTAACAGCGTATTAGCCAGTAATAAGCTTTAGCGGTATCTACTAACTTACCGGAATAGTCATACCGGAATAGTCATAAGTATTGAACAATTGCTAGCGAGTCTGACAAAGCTATTTCATTTCATGGCATAAGAACGTCTTTTTTCTTTCATGGCAAAACAACGTACTTCGTGAATGACATTTATACAATAACTATCAATAAAGGCAACGATAACTAACTTTTTCATCGAATGAAAAGACAAGAGAATCATGGAATCTACCAGAAATGATTAATGTTGTTGCTCTCAATAGATTCGAAGTTAGATCTTCCACATGAGAGGCACCGTCTTTACCCACTACGCCATGGTTACACATTTCAGCAATCGCTAGACTCCATTGAGGATTGTGTTAAACTCATCTTCTCTCTCATCTTCATCCGCTCATCTGGTATCGGGTGTTAAACTGACTAACGTTTCTTATTAAGTTTACCTCCACCACAAATAGCGTCTATGAACTGTATTGCTTTTGCCACTGGCTGTTTTAACAGCTTATTAGCCAGTAATAGGCTTACTAGTATCTAACTTCCTAGGAATAATCATAAGAATTGAGCTATTGCTAGCGGGACTGAAGATGAAATATTCCATGCCAGAAACAGTCGCAATATGACCGCATACAGTTTCAGTCAGCAAAGTTTTCGTCTATACAGAATAATTCATAATGAGATACGAACTCAGGACCTATAGTTCACAAGTCTACTTCTCTAACCACTACGCTATTTAACAAGGTCAGTCAGGCAGTCAGTTCAGTCCAGTCAGTGACATTCGCTCTTAGCCGGCTCCGCTTACGTGGCCCAGCAAAAATAAACAGACCCCTGTTCAAAGGTCTGCATACCCTTAGTTCTTAATACTGTTTATTGCCCCCTTTAGCTTCAATGACATCGAGCAGTCTTTTGTAATAGTTGTCTATGAGGCCTCAAATTCTATAGAGTTGTATAGCTGCCCATTCGTCTTGGCAAAATGCCTCCAGGTCATGCAAAGTCTTTGGTCGCCTTGCATGAACCACACGTTTGAGATCTCCCCAGAATGGCTCGAAGATACCAAGGTGACAGGAGACAGTGATGGCCACTCCAGAACCATTTTCTGCTGTAACCACTGGAGTGTCAACTTGGCGTTGTGCTTAGGGTCATTGTCGTGCTGGAAAGTCCAAGAGTGTCCCATGGACAGCTTTTGTGCAGAAGAATGCAAACTGGCTGCCAGTATTTTCTGATAACATGCTGCATACATCTTGCCATCAATTTTCACAAGATTCTTCGTGCATTTAGAGCACAAACACCCCCAAAACATCAGCAAGGCACCACCATGCTTCACAGTGGGGATGGTATTCTGTTCACTATAAGCCTTGTTGACCTGTCTCCAAACATAGCACTTATGGTTGTGACCATAGAGCTCTATTTTGGTCTCGTCACTCCAAATAACAGTGTGCCAGAAGTTGTGAGGCATGTCAAGGTGTTGTCGGGCATATTGTAACCTGTTTTTTTTTGTGGCATTGGCGCATTAAAGCTTCTTTCTGGCAACTCGACCATGCAGCTTATTTTTGTCCAAGTATTGTCGTATTGTGCTCCTTGAAACAACTACACTGTCTTTTTCCAGAGAAGCCTGTATTTCTCCTGAGGTTACCTGTGGGTTTTTCTTTGTATCCCGAACAATTCTTCTAGCAGTTTTGAATGATATATTTTGTGGTCTACCTGATCTTGGCTTGGTATCAAGAGATCCCCTAATTTTCCACTTCTTAATAAGTGATTGAACAGTACTGACTGGCATTTGGAAATCTTTGGATACATTTTTATATATTTTTTATATGCTAACAAACTCATTGACTATTTATACACAGACACTAATTGCAATTTAAAAAGCCACAGGTGTGGGAAATTCTCCTTTAATTGCCATTTTCACCTGTGCATGTCACCTTGTGTGTCTGTAACAAGGCCAAGCATTCAAGGGTATGTAAACTTTTGATCATGGCCATTTGGGTGATTTCTGGTATCATTATGATTTATGTAAACAAACCTCACGCACACAGTCTGCGTAACTTGCAATAAGACCTTCATCAGCTTATTTCATCAGGTTATTATGAAATCATCTCATGAAGGTCTTTGTACTGAAACGTTGTTGTTCAATTCTTATTGCAAGTTACGCAGTATAAGTGTGCGTGTGTTCTTTTGTTTACTTGTATCGATCTTCGGTCTTCTCCGATGCACCAGTCTATCAACAGGTGTGCAAAAGTTTGGTTTCTCATCATCATGATTTTAAAAGGAGTCAAACAACTATGTGATAATTAATGGCATCCTATGATCAATATCCTTAAATGAAAGATTGTATGATCAGTCGTATTTTCTAAATCTATGCCAAGATTTCACAATTTCTGTCAGGGTGTGCAAAATGATGAGCCCACCTCTAGTGTGATTTTGTTTTTTCAGGACACCTTAAGAAGCTTCCACTTATTTTAAGTCGCTCTGGATAAGAGCATCTGCTAAATGGCTAAAATGTATATTGTATGACAGAACCACCTTTAAAATCGCTGAGCAATTTAGTACGACCCAAATAAATGTCTTTGGAGATTTCATGGCAATGTGCTGGATTTTATGCACCTGTGAACAATGGCTGACACTCAATTATTACCTTTGGCTATATAGTGTATTATATCAAGAGTGTCTTTTTCCAGTTAACTGGTAAACCATTGTATCCTATAGCTGCGGGCTCCCCTCACGACTGACAAATCTGGTTGCTGGTGTCCTCTTACAGCAGCTGTTGGGGCAGAGCGCCAACCCATTTGTTGCACTCAACGCCATAGCACCCCAAAAAATATATTTTGGGGAGCTATCCACCAATCAGTTGCCCTCTCTTCCGGGTCCTCGGTTCACTCACTGCGTCCTTAGTTGTGGACTGTCTTTCTGTAACATTGCAAAAAGCACCATGCACTGGGAAAACGGGTGAACTTTAATAAAAATTATGAAAATGTAAGAAAACACAGACTACGTCACGAAGACAGAACAACATAACAAATGGATAATACCAAAAGAACAACCAACAAGACACACTAAGAAATGAGAGTTAAATAGGGACAATGACAATGAGGGTGAGAGGGTGTTGGATGTCATTGGACACTTCTCTTCCGGTTACTCTGATCAATTAATAAATCAAGTTCAATTAGTTAGAGTACTACTGTGGAATGATCTGCCAATCCAGGTTAGAGTCGCAGAGTCACTGGCTTATTGTTACACTCCATTGCTGTCCTCGTGCAATGGGAGTGAACTCTGTGGGCGATACTCTGCCCTCTTTCATGATTGTTGCGGTTGGTTGTTGTCCCTTTGGTTGATGCTTGCTTAAGGCCTAGTCCACACGAACACGGGTATTTTTATAACCGTGACTTTTTTTACGCGGTTCGGCCTTCCGTCCACACGAAAACGCAGTTTCAGGGCACTGTAACCGAACATTTTTGAAAACTCCAGCCAGGGTGAGCATTTTCAGAAACGCCGGTTACAGTGTTGTCATGTGGACAGTATAACCGGGTTTTTTGCCTTGCGACGCCAGAGTGTGCGCCGTTATCCGCTGTGTTTGACGTCATATTGTGCGCCGCTAACTGCTTTGTTGATGTTTGTTGACGATTCTTTGCAATGGCGGATGTAGCCCAAAGCGTGCTTATAACAACTGTGCTGCTAACAGGGCTTCTAACATGTATACAGATACATGCTCAATTATATCACTATATCTGTTCGTCATGTTGTTAGTCTAGCGGAACCGGTAATAACTTTTTTCTAGGCTTCTGATTGGCCAAGGTGACTTTACGATTTGGGTTATATCGCCGCCTGCTGGTGTGGCATGCTCTTGACAGCGCGTTTTTGTGTTTTCATGTGGACGGAGATTTATTTTAAACCGAGCATGTGTGGACGGGTTTTTTTTTTAAACGGAGGAGAAAAAACTCCGGTTATAAAAATACCCGTGTCCGTGTGGACTAGGCCTAAGTGGGTGCAGTTAATTCCTGCCTGTTGAGCCCTATCCAGGGTTACCCTTAGATAGGGCCACAGTATCACTGGAGCCCTGTCTCAGCCCAAAGGTTTTATGCCTTCTGTATTATTATGACAGAGGCTTTCCGTTTAAACATAGGAGAAAATGCCCCTTTGAACTACACCTCGGGACTAGCAAGCCCAAAGGGCTCGTAGCTGTCCATGGTTGTGTTGCTGATCAAGTAGCTACCTGATGATTCCAGCTGCCACACCACTCACCCCATCTAACTGTCCCTGTCCTTGTCCACCTGGTCATATGGCTGACTTGGATTATATTTTGTATACGTAGGAAACAGCCCATATGCATTTACTAATTATTACATTTTGTATACTTAAAATCTTCACCCAGCATAGCCAGAAGAGGCTTTGGGATTTCAGGCAGGGTGTTTGTAAAAGCACTTTGTGACAAATGCTGATGTAGAAATGTTTTACACTGATCCATACAAGACACAGATCATGAAAACTAGGAGGTTAAATCCACACCCAGACTGCTTCCTAACTTACCCTTCATACACCCATCCCTTACCAACCCCACCTTCCGAGGACGCATTGATCTCAAGAATTCCCTAGCCAACACACGTACACACCATTCAACACACATTCACAAAATACCTATGCCCAAAACACTCAAGCCCTTGATGTGAGCTGCTAATCAAGTAGCACACAAACGAGTTTCAGCATTGCCTTGTCCATTTTTGATACAAAATGTGTCTATCTTGAAAACTATTTTACTGGAGAATATATATTGTTTGCATGTGGCCTGTTTTGAGTTACTTCTAAATTTCATTTTAGCCCCCCCTGACATTGCATGATCAGAGACATGTGTGTCTTATTTGAGTAAGGCTGCTAGCACCATTCTAATGCTTAATAGTATGTGTAAGCCTTGACAAGTTGTGTCTCAGAGCCATTTGTATAAGTCCATTTTGTCGCCTGCAAGGTGTTTAAAAGGGGAGTTTGGCTAGGTCGTACAGGCTGGACAAAACACACACATCTCAAGGTGCCTTCTTCACTTCACCATAATGAATTTATCATTTATAATTCATAAACACATTACTCTCAAAACCCAAACAAAACTAAATAGGCCTAAATGTAGCAGGCACACTACATGTAGACTGTAGAAATCTGATATGCTGTATCCACAGCAGCCCCTGACAAAATACTGAAAATCCCTTCATGCTTTCTGTCCTCCATGAGTCGGGCTACTCATTTGCTGCACATCTTCACTATTTATGTGGCCAAAAGAAGCATGCAGTGTTGCCAAAACAAGTGCGGTCTGCTACTGACATATGACATAGGTTATTACTGTTGGTCAATGGTCAATGTTGGAAACCAAGGCAAGCTGCCTAACTGATGAGCAACAGGCATGCTTGAGCCTAAGGGCAACAATTAAAATATTAATTATAATGTCTAAATAATTTAATTTCTCAGATGTATAATGGGCTGGTGAGTTGTGTTTTACTTCCGCTCAAAACTATTTTATTACCTATCGCGGGCCGGATGGAATTGACTCAAGGGCCGGATTCGGCCCACGGGCCTTAGTTTGCCCTCCCCGGTCTGTTAATATAATGTGCTTTCCAAAAAGAATTCAGCACAATTTTCAGAAATTGCTGAAGAACAAATGTTAACAATTAATATACATATATTAAGAATTTTTAATATATACATTTTAAATACTTAATGTCATTAATCTCTTCGGCCTCGAAGAGATTCTGGCAAACCATCCGGCGCCTCAAGAGAGGGAAACAGTGCCCTACCAACGCTGTTTACAGTAGAGGTGGGCAGCTGTTGACCTCAACTGGGGATGTCGTCGGGCGGTGGAAGGAGTACTTCGAGGATCTCCTCAATCCCGCCGTCACGTCTTCCATTGAGGAAGCAGAGGATGAGGGCTCAGAGGTGGACTCGTCCATCACCCGGGCTGAAGTCACCGAGGTGGTTAAGAAACTCCTCGGTGGCAAGGCACCGGGGGTGGAAGAGATCCGCCCTGAGTACCTCAAGTCTCTGGATGTTGTGGGGCTGTCTTGGCTGACACGCCTGTGCAACATCGCGTGGCAGTCGGGGACAGTGCCTCTGGGATGGCAGACCGGGGTGGTGGTCCCTCTTTATAAGAAGGGGGACCGGAGGGTGTGTTCCAACTATAGGGGGATCACACTTCTCAGCCTCCCCGGGAAAGTCTATGCCAGGGTTCTGGAGAGGAGAATACGGCCGATAGTAGAACCTCGGATTCAGGAGGAACAGTGTGGTTTTCGTCCAGGCCGTGGAACACTGGACCAGCTCTATACCCTCTACAGGGTGATGGAGGGTTCATGGGAGTTTGCCCAACCAGTCCACATGTGTTTTGTGGATTTGGAGAAGGCATTCGACTGTGTCCCTCGCGGCATCCTGTGGAGAGTGCTTCGGGAATATGGGGTCCTGGGTCCTTTGCTAAGGGCTGTCAGGTCCCTGTACGACCGAAGCAGGATCTTGGTCCGCATTGCCGGCAGTAAGTCAGACTTGTTCCCTGTGCATGTTGGACTCCGGCAGGGCTGCCCTTTGTCACCGGTTCTGTTCGTAATTTTTATGGACAGAATTTCTAGGCGCAGCCAGGTTGGTGGAGAGTGCCTGCCTCAAGTGGAGGAGTTTAAGTATCTAGGGGTCCTGTTCACGAGTGAGGGAAGGATGGAACGGGAGATTGACAGACGGATCGGTGCAGCTTCTGCAGTAATGCGGTCGATGTATCGGTCTGTCGTGGTGAAGAAAGAGCTGAGCCGCAAGGCGAAGCTCTCGATTTACCGGTCAATCTACGTTCCTACTCTCACCTATGGTCATGAGCTTTGGGTCATGACCAAAAGGACAAGATCCCGGATACAGGCGGCCGAAATGAGCTTTCTCCGCAGGGTGGCTGGGCGATCCCTTAGAGATAGGGTGAGAAGCTCGGTCACCCGGGAGGAGCTCAGAGTAGAGCTCCTCCACATCGAGAGGGGTCAGCTGAGGTGGCTTGGGCATCTGTTTCGGATGCCTCCAGAACGCCTTCCTGGGAAGGTGTTCCGGTCCCGTCCCACCGGGAAGAGACCCCGGGGAAGACCTAGGACACGCTGGAGGGACTATGTCTCCCGGCTGGCCTGGGAACGCCTCGGTGTCCCCCCGGAAGAGCTGGAGGAAGTGTCTGGGGAGAGGGAAGTCTGGGCATCCCTGCTTAGACTGCTGCCCCCGTGACCCGGCCCCGGATAAGCGGAAGATGATGCTATGCTATGCTATGTCATTAATGTTTTAACATTAACTCATTTTTCATTTTTAAGCCTCAGAGCCATCCATAGTTAGAGCTTGTCAGCATCGCACTACTCACAAGCGGTAACTTTTTGGTGGTAGGCATTTGTTTTCAATATATCATTGAAGGATAGGCATTCATGTTGTGAATCATGTGTACTCAACACTAGTTTAACAACATCAGCCTTGCGTCCCGTACCCCAGTCTCACTACAAAAACCTATCTAACGAGAATGCTAGCCATGTCTCCACTAACTCTTCAACTGATCAAGAGGCGCTGCATTGCGTGAATCCACCTAACACTTTGCTTGTAGCATGGTAAGTTGTCATTATTGAATGTTTTTGCTAACCTAACCTAAGCATTAATGTTTCCACCAAAGCATATTCTAATTGTGGAATTAACAAACAATTTGCTCTGCATGAATTACAGACATCCCCTGATTAATGTTTGTAGAGAGGCAACAATGGCTAACTTATCCCATTGACTATTCAAGAAGCCTACCTTATGCTTTTGGTTTTATTTGGGAATCATTTAATTGACAGTATTTAGCAATTAAAGCTCTGTTATTCTCTTGCGCAAAAGTGATTCACTGATTGAACAAATCTTCTGGAGCAGTAATTTGGTACACCCAGTTCACTGAAAAGATTTGTTCAAAAAGAACGTTCATCGCGGCATCTCCAGACTCTTTCATGTCTGTCACGTGTTCAGTGTGAACCTACTGTCATCTCTGAAGGGAACAGGGCGCCTAATTTCTGACTTTTTTTTCCAATTCTGGTGTTTTTTGGTGAATTCCAATCGAGCTGCACGGAGTCCAACTAGAGGATGTCAGGCCCTCATGCCACCCTAATGAAGTCTGTTTCTGAGAGTTTAGTCAGAAACATGCATGCCAGTAGCCCGCATGGAGGTCATTTTGTCGGGCTCTGGCAGTGCTCCTCCTGTTCCTCTTCACACAAAGGAGATACAAGTCCTGCTGCTGGGTTGATGCCCTTCTATGGCCCTGTCCAGCTCTCCTTGTGTAATGGCCCATCTCCTGGTATCTCCTCCATGCTCTTGAGACTGTACTGGGAGAAACAGGAAACCTTTTTACAACAACACGTATGGATGTGCCATCCTGGAGGAGCTGGAATACCTATGCAACCTGAATGAGTTGCAGGTACTGCCTCATGCTACCAGTGGTGACAAGAACACTAGCAAAACACAAAACTAGAGAAGAGTCAGTCAGGAATGATAAGGAGAGGGCAATTGTTTGTGGCCACCACCTGCAAAGCCATTCCCTTTTTGGGGTTGTCTTGCTGTTGCCTCCAGTGCACCTGTTGTCACTTTCATTTGCACCAAAACAGGTGACATTTATTCACAATTGCTTATGCTTCCTAACTGGACAGATTGATATCCCTGAAGTAAAATGACTTGGTGTTATACTGTGATGATTATGTGTTCCCTTAATTTTCTGAGCAGTGTATATGGATGTTAGTTATTGGTAATTTATCTGAATGGGTGGATTTAATCATTATGTACACCAACAGTTGTTCATGCTTTGAACTGGCTGCTGGTGTAGTTTTTTTTCCTCATGTGCATTGAAAAGTACTATTAAGCTATTACTATGGAAAATAAAATAAAAAAAATAATTCTATTGATCAACCCCACTTAGCAGTAGCTCAGTACTGTTAAATCAAACAAACCAGATAACAGAATGAAGTTATTAATCTATTTGATGTTTTTTCATTTCATGTTTGAACTTATTTCAGGGCCTCATTCTCGGTGGCCCATAACTTAACTTGCATTGTCTTCTCGGGAATCCATCTTTAATGACCAATACTAGCCATTGTCATCCCTATTGTTTGTTGATGTAGTTACGAAGTTCAAGCACTCATGTGGTACACTCCAAATGGATTGCTTAAGACATTGCTTGAAATATGATACTGTCATATGTAGGGCTGGGTATCGCCACTGATTTCCCGGTTTGATTCAGATTCACAAGGTCCCGATATGATTTTGATAATGCTGATTCAATTATATTTCAGATTTGATTCGCTATCCATTAGGTTAGGGATAATTCAGTTGCAATACCAATTTTACTTTGATGCAAACGAGATTCTCAGAGAACTTATGCTGTAAATTGTACAAGCAAGAAGCAACACTCACATATTTTTCATAATGCACCAGCTTAATGTTCACATTAAGAATTTTCCAAGAAAAAGTTCCATTACAGTACTTGTTACTTAACATGAATAAAACGACAGTCATTGACAAATTACAGCAGTCATCAACACAATATAGTGCAACTGTAGACTACCACCAGTGAGTAGAGTTACCATTTTGAAGAACATTCTTGTAAAACAACTATAGTCTTGTGTGATGTGGACACCCTTCTCTCGACAATAGGGGGAGAAATACAATGTTACTACAATTGCAAGATCTGTTTGTTTAATGTTTAATGTCATGTCCCCAAATAATTGAACATAAAAGCATTTGTGAGGTCGTTGGGCTTAACATTGGGTCTGCATGTCTAGATTTGTGAACACATACAGAAAACCCATCGTAATTAGTTTAAACCTAAGTTTATAATGCAGATTTTAAATAATAAAATAAGTCAAATAAAATTAAAACATCCAGCTTAATGTCAATATAGCCTACCATAACAATGTTTATTTATTCAAATATTTTTCTCATAGAGAACGTAGAGAATATTTAGCCTAAATTGGGAAAAACTTTTTTACAAATGTCATCATGAATGTAGCACACAATTTTCTTTTCTCAATTTCTATCATTGATGTCATTAACTTGTAAATCAACAAACATCCAGACATACAGAACAAATAGCACAAATAAGCAGGTTTGCAGTTAGTTAGTAGTTTTGTTAAGCAGGCAGTTTGCTACATTTGGACATAACACAAACACATAACAGTAGTTAGTGTAGGGTATATTGTGTCAGAATGGTGATTTATGGCCCTGGGGGGCGGGACTTCCATATTGATGTGACAGGTGGGCGGGACATCCAGTTTGCATGGGTGGGACTTCCGGTATGACGTATGTTAGGGTGGGACTTCTGGTATGACGTATGTTAGGGTGGGACTTCCGGTATGACGTATGTTAGGGTGGGACTTCAGGAGTGACGTATGCATGTCCGGTGACTTTGTGATTTATGATTACATTGATGTGTCAGTGTTTGATGTTTTACAACGCCTGATGAGCAAACCAGACTAGTGTTATAACAGGTGGGCTATGTTTGATGATTAACAAATGGGGCTTAGGGTTCCGGAATGTTAAATTCCCAGGCAGTAAATAAGTGTTGTGTCAGCGGCAAGTTGTTTGGTGTACAGCAAATGGTGTTCGACAAATATAAAACCCGGGTGTTTTATCTTCTGACAAGTGTTGCAACAGCTGGCATACAAATGGTGTTTGTTAACCTTTCATGTTATATGGGTTGACTGGCGTGGTATGTGTATTTAAACCACGCTGACATCGGGGTTGGTCATTCAGTCTTGACTGAGCGAACTTACCTACACATTACAAAACATGGAGGATTGTGCTGCTATCAATGTTTTGGGTGAAACACCGGTGAAAGCTAACAGCTTAAACGCAGCTCAGCGATTTGGTAAGAAATTGCAAATGGACCGCAGAGATGCAATCAACATGCCAGCCCCGAAGAAACCGATGCAGAGTTTAACCCGAATCCATCAATTACACCCGGATATGGTGGCACAGGAGTGGAAATTGGACGATGGTCGGATCGGGGGATACATCTTCAACCCAGAGCAACCAGAGGTTGCATTTTATGAATTACCCGAAGGCCAAGTGTTTAAGGCTGGTGTGACTGATCAAATGGTTTTTAATGCCAGTTTATGGGCCACCTTTCGAAAAGTGTTTTATTTGGGGCCAAAACAAGGCCCACATAATACAGTAGATGTACTGTTTAAAGTTGTCGAGGGGCTGAAAGAGTATGACTCTGTCAGATTGGAGTTATTTCCGTAAAATATCAGCGGGTTAGTTTGTGACTGCGGACTGATCAACTGACCTAAGACCCCGAAGCCCCGCCTTAAGCCAACACCTTCATCAGCACAGCATAAAAACCGACAGACCGCCGGTGACATTCAAGCAGTCGGAAGATTTTACGAAACATGTCTCAAGATTACAACCAAGCGGTGATTGAAGAACCCAAGGCTGAGGACTGGCTGTGTGACGCCTGGGATGACAACGCTGAAGCCTTCTACGGAACCCCTGACCCAGACAGCTCGATTCCACCGGCATACCCAACAAGAAACTACCATTGGATTGACAGGGTTGGTGATCAACTAGGTCCTCTTAACCTGTCATACCTTTCAAATGCTAACAAGAGTTATCACAAAATGGACAAACAACTTGCACCAAAAATTTTAAAGATCATCAAAGCAACAATGGGTATGATTCTGGAAAACGTTGTTGGGGCTATTCTACACAAAGCATGCATCGGATGCAAAGTGGACCACCCGAGCCAGACAAGACATTCATGTCTCGAACCGCCTGAGTATTTTTTTGAGGCCCATTATGATGACATTGTGGCGACAGTTTTAACACCGCGACTGAAACATGTGTTGGTCAACGCTTTGAACGCATCTGGTTTTCACACACCGATGACTGATGTTCACGAGGCCGCTGAGAACTTTCTGCACAAGCTCAAGTTGGAGCCGAACATCACACAGAGACTGAGTGAGAACAGGGATGAGTACATGGACAAATTTAATGAGGATGTTGTATGCGACGCAGCGGGGTCATGGTATGATGAAAGCAAAGAGTCTGTTGTCTAAGGCCAAGGTAGCTTCAGTTCTCATGTTAACATGTATATAAACAAAGACTATGAGAAATCTGAATGTTTGTGTAACTTTTCTGAATATATTGGTTGTGTAATTTCGAAAACTCAAATAAAACATTGTTAAACATGTATTAATTCCCATTATTGCTCGAACACTCTACGATGTCTGAACAGGTTATGAAAAGTATTTACTATGACCCGGCAAACCCTGGTGCTTATGTGGGTAGAGAGGGTTTGAAAAGAGCATACTTGGAAAAAACCGGGGAGATCCTCAAAAATGGTGAGGCCGATGACTGGCTGCTCGCCCAGGATGCATACACGCTACACAGGCCTGTAGCTATACATTTTAAAAGAAATACAGTTATTGTTCATGATATAAATTCACAATTTCAGCTGGATTTGGTTGACATGAGTGCTTACAGCGTGGAAAATAATAACATGAAATTTATGTTAACATGCATAGATGTATTAAGCAAATACGCATGGATTCGCGTGCTGAGAAATAAAAGCGCTATAGAGGTAAAGCGAGCATTTGAAGACATATTAAAAGAAGGAAGAACACCACAAAAAGTCCAAACGGACAAGGGGAAGGAGTTTTTTAATTCACATTTTGAAATGTTGATGAAGAAGTACAACATAAAACATTTTGCTACAGGAAATGATGTCAAAGCGAGTATCGTTGAGAGGTTTAATAAAACAATTAAATCACGAATGTGGAGGTATCTGACAACAGCCAACACCCACCGCTATGTTGAGGTTATTCAAGATTTAGTTCGTGGGTACAACCATAGCTACCATCGGTCTATTAAGATGAAGCCTGCTGACGTTTGTGAAGAAAATGTTAGATTAGTTCTCAAGAACCTGTATGGCACAACATTAACGAGAAATGGTAATCAAAGCAAAGTTCCAGGTTGGGGATACTGTGAGACTCTCAAAGCTGAGAGGTGCGTTTACAAAAGGCTATGAAAAAGGGTACACAGATGAATATTTTACAATAACAGAATGCATTCCTCGGGTACCTCCTGTATATAGAATAAAAGATTACGATGGTGATGTGATAGTTGGGACCTTTTATGAACAGGAATTGCTGAAAATAAGGATACAACTTTTAAAGTGGAAGCAGTTTTGAATGAGAAAGTACAGAAAGGGAGGAAAATGTGTCTTGTGAAGTGGCTTGGTTGGCCTGAGAAATTCAACAGCTGGATACCGTCGGAACAGGTGGTTGACCTAGAAACTGGATAAAACTCCAGGGTTTACAGGATCACGTCCTTTACATTGACTGCGATCAGCATGGGTGACGGTGGCTTCTACATAACGCTGCCCAGTAACTCATCGAGACATGTCTATCCAAGCAACACGAGTTCGTGCTATACCACTAAATTTGCCAAAGGTATAGATTTGAAAGGCGATTGGGAAGTATCTTTGATAGAGTTCCAATACCCGCATACGTGGAAAACTTTTACACGGGGCGAAAACGCATTTGAACTACTTGACTTGAAAAACGACAAAACTTGGAAATATGAACTCGACACCGGTTATTACAGCAGCATATTAAAACTAGTGATAGAGCTCAACAGTCATATAAAAACACATGGTTTATCGGTGGGGTACGATTAATTTAAAAATAGAGTGCTTCTAAAAGGTGAGCCCCAGTTTAGTTTGAAATTTAGCGCAAAACTGGAACAGATATTGGGGTTAAAACCAGGCGAGTGGTGGTCCGCCACATGGTACGGAACATACCCCACAGATATTCTGGCAGGGTTTAACACCCTATACATCTACACAGATATAATTGATTATCAATGTGTTGGTGACAGTCATGTCCCACTGCTGCGAACTGTACATATTACAGGGAGAAAGAATGAAGTTGTCACAGTGACGTACGACAAGCCACACTACGTACCTCTTAGTAAGAGACAATTTGATGAGATCTGTATTGAAGTAAAATCTGATCAAAACCAGCTGGTTTCATTTGTAGTGGGGAAGGTGATTGCAAAATTACACTTCAGACCCGTCAAACAATCTTTTAGAGTTTAAGATGCAGATGCAGAAGCTCTATGATGATCCTCAAAGGTATGTTGAATACTATGTGCTCCTACAGTAGTCACATTCAAATCCAGACTCAAAACACATCTATTTTACTTTGCATTTAATGAATGAGCACTGTGCCACTGTCCGTCCGACTGTTTTCACTGTCCTTTATTTTATTATATTTTTTATTCTAAACTGTATTTGACATTATATTCTTAACGGTTTTAATTTTTCTTATTTCTTCACTGTTCTGTATTTGATTTTATATTCTTAATGGTTTTTATTATTTCTTATTTCTGTAACAGTTCCTCTGTCAAATGGATATTTATGTAAAGCACTTTGAATGACCATTGTGTATGAAATGTGCTATATAAATAAAATTGCCTTGCCTTGCCTACAACACAGGCCGGTATGGTTTACCAGGGTATCATGGTAGCTCAGCAATGTATGGGGCCGGTCTAGGGGGCCTTTTCCGAGGGCTTTTCCGGATGGCAATACCTTTGTTGAAGCGCGGGTTCTCCATAGCAAAACCACATCTGAAGAGTGCGGCTAGGAATATAGTCGGCGATGTTGTCAACAGTGTTATGTCACGACAAACAAAACAGCAGGATGGTTCTGGATTAATGGTCATGTCTCGAGGTGTTAGAAAGAGACCACCTGGTAGGCGGAGCCTACCCAAGAGTAAAAAACACAAGAATGAGACAAAAACAAGAGCCAAGGTTAAAAGAGGACATACACCCCGGAGGACACTCAAAGGGAACACGACAAATCTGATTAAGAATATATTTTAGAGAGATGGCACTCCTACACCGTATGTCTGGCGAATGTATGAAGACAGAGTTGGATTTATTCACAGTTCCATTCACACAGACATCTATTGAGAAAAATACATACATTGAAATACCGACCCTATCAGCAATATCAGACGCAGCCCCTCTGGAGTTCTTTATTGCCGGGAATGGCGAAGACTACGTTGATCTAAACAATACTTTGCTGTACCTACGTGTAAAAATCACTAAACCGGACGGAACTAATATTGATGCCGGAGCACGTGTTGGGGTTATCAACTATCCGATAGCCACCCTATTTTCACAAGTGGATGTCTCCTTGGGTGATCGTTTAATTAGCCAGAGTAGCAACACATACCCCTACAGAGCCGTTATAGAGAGCATTCTGAATTATGGATGTGATTCATTAAAGACACAGTTTTCAGCTGGGTTGTTTTACAAGGATGCCGCAGGTCACATGGATGTTACGGACCCTGCAGGCGAGAACGATGGACTTACGAAAAGGGCAGCCTATTCGGCGGATAGCACAACATTTGAAATGATCGGCCCTGTTCATAGCGATATCTTCTTTCAAGAGAAACTTATGTTAAACGGTGTTGACATAAAGGTTAGGATGGTGCGCGGTAAAGATGAGTTCTGCCTTATGGGGGTCGGGGATGTGCGTTATCGTTTGCATATACTATCAGCATCACTATTTGTCAAGAAAGTGTCTGTTTCGCCAGCCGTGAAACTTGGACACGCTCAAGCGCTACTCTCAACCAATGCCAAGTACCCAATTGAAAGAGTGTGTATGAAGACATTTAGTTTACCAGCTGGGTGTCGTGTTTGTAACCAGGAAAACCTATTTTTAGGACCTCTGCCAAAATGTATTGTAATAGGATTGGTGGACAATGACAGTTTTACCGGAAGTTACACAAAGAATCCATTTAATTTCAAACATTATAATTTGGAGTTTATGGCTATGTATGTAGATGGTCAGCAATTTCCTAGCAAACCATTCCAACCAAATTACACAACAGGGTCAGCAGTGCGTGAATTTTACCAATTGGCCTTAGCTTCAGGAAAACACCTAAAGGACCAAGCCTTGGCTATTGACAGGTCGGACTTCTTACACGGCTATGCCCTTTATGCATTCAACTGCGCGCCAGACGAGGAATGTGGTCAGCACATATCCTTGATCAAGTCAGGGAATGTACGACTTGAGATGAGGTTCAGACAACCACTACCCCACACAATTAATTTAGTTGTTTATTCAATCTTTGACTCCATTATCGAAGTGTCAAACCGGCGACAAGTCATGGTTGACTACTATTAGGAGAACGGTGTGGAAATGAATACCGCAGAGTTGACCAGTGTGGTGAACCAATTTTCATCTAGGACCCATTTCTTTGGTGTGCTGGCAAGTGACCAACTACCTAGGGTGCCTGTCCGAGATGTTGCATCAATGATGATTGTTAATACACACCCAAGCAATCAACCTGGGGAGCACTGGCTGGCTGTTTACATAACGGATGATGGCATTGGAAGGTTTTATGACAGTTTTGGAAACCCCCCGGATTTTACATATTTTCCCAAGTCAATCAAGGCCTTTCTGAAAACCTGTGAGAATGTGGAATACAGTTCAAAACAAGTACAGGACCTGGTTTCAACCACGTGTGGACAGCATTGTTTGTTCTTTCTCTTTCTAATGACAAAAGGTCTGAGTTATGTCTTTTTATGCTGATGATTTACGAGAAAATGATGCCCTAGTCTCAAAGTTTGTAGCTAAGATGTACCAGAGTAAGCGTGATAAGCAAATGTTTAATTGCATACAACATGCTCAATCTTGTGAAACGTTTAATTTGTGCCATGGTTGTTGAAGAAATAGAAAAGCCAATCATGTGTATGTCAACTTTATTATTAAAAAATAAAAACATTTGTAAAACCACATCAATGTTTACATATTTTTTTTCATACAACATTTATTCAAGATAAAACAAACATACAATGTATCACAAATCAAATAAAAACATTAAAATGGAAGCCATTTTGCGGGGTCCGTGGTATGAGGTTCAAAGAAAGCTTTGGTTGTTTGAAAACCAGTTGCTGGTGGTGTGGCTAAATCATCCATTGTGTCACCAGACTTTTGTTTATACAAATTGATTTTACGTCTTACATGCGCATTTGGAATAGTTGTAAAAGGCATGTTGAGACATGCCATGGCCTCTAAAAACACACCCCACCCCAACGGTCTTCTATCGTCAGCAATTTTATTGGTAGCTGTCACACTTTTAACAAGATCCAATAGGTGCGAGCCCTTGATTATCTCTCCTTTGAAAACAAATTCACCATTTGAATTCCATGAAGTCAAATCTTTAGACCTGTGCATTCTATTAAGAATATATTCAACATTCTTTCTACGCTTCACAGGCACATTATCCAAAATTTCATCAACAAGGTCAACATTTCGGTCAACAGTTTGCTTATTCTCAGTCACGTTTACTACAGCAGACCCGGTCTCAGACCCAGGTAGACTTAAAGTCAGGGTGTTTGTATCAATCTCCCCCTGGCGCACAACAGTCAAAAATCTTTGTAAAATGGCAGAGTATCTTTTAGCTTTCTCAGGTAAATCCATATCAGGCTTCAACAGTATATTGCGAATCGATGAGTCCAAATCATTCTCAACAGATTGTCTTACATCGGTGCTAGTCGTTTTGGATTCTCGCAGTTTTTCCAACTGATGTTGTGGCACCAGAAACATTTACTGAGCATGCTCCATGTTGTTTAATCCTGTCTCGATGCAATTAGACTGGTTAAGAATGGAACTGCAACGCTTAGTAACGGCAGTAGAAAACCTCCAGATTGGTTGATGGTTTTTCTTTTCAGTGCAACTGAAGTGTTCTTTCTAGACATGTATATAATTTTGGCTTTTTGTCTCTTTACTTTTCGGAGCTGCGACTCGGTTAAGGGTATATTACCGCGCCTTAGATTAAGCGCTATTTCACAGAGTGATAGGATGAGGTCGTGGATGCTGATTCTAAAATAACTTTTCGTTGACTTGCCGGTGCCTTAAATATCATTTTCAAAAGTGGTAAATTTCTACGAATGCGTTTAGACATGATCAAACTTTCTTAGGAACGTACACGACAGGCCAATCCCCTGAAAATAACCCTGTTCTCAGACGGTAGTCTTCTGGTGTTGTAGCTTTAAAGTCAATAAGTAAATAACCAAAAGGCGGATGTGTTGCATCTTTAAAACTCTCCATGAAGAATCGAGAAAGACCGGGGTATATCTGTCTGCCTAAAATACTAATCTGCTGATTGTCGCGGGGGTTTTTAAATAAGATGAGGTAGTTTGTGTTCAAGTTAATAGTTCTACTAGATTTGCCTTTAACAAACATGTTTTGGACGAGGTAAATTGCACTCAGGTTACGGTGGTGTGAATATTGTGTGAAAACTCGCTCCATCTCCAAACTCTCTGATGCACTTTTCATTAAATCGTCAATAATTAAAAGGTTGTTTTTCTGAATCGGTAGCAGATTGTCATCACACAGCGATATTGGTAGACCTTCTATGAAATGTATCTCCCTTACTTTCAACAGTTTGTCATACAGCGGTTGCCAACATGAATAAACCCAGACGATATTTTGAATTTCTTTGGAGAATACAACCTCTGCATTATCCAACAACATCTTCACAAAATATGTTTTACCAGAGTTACTGGGGCCACTAATGACACAGCTGAACGGGTGTTGTAGTCGCGGGTCAAAACCGCTATCCATCCTAGACTGTGGTTTAGTACCCATAAGGCCTTGTGCTGTAATCAGGGAGCAGTACACGCTTGTTGTACACAACTCTGAAACGCATAGACACTACTCGGTTTTTCAACGTGAATGTTCTTTTATCTCTAGCAATTGTGTCTGCATTAGCAAGGACATGATCATCATCACCACCCTCACCCCGTACAAAGTTATCAACCAGTCGTGTCAGCGTCTCCAAACTAACAATGGCTGTGTTGTAGCTGTTGAGCGTAATGCCTTTTGCTTTGAGACAGGTCAGACCTTTAACGGTTTTGTAACCATATGTCTTTGGCCCACCACTAACAAATTGAGCTATGCTGTCACCATCCGGTAACTCATCGGTCAAGTCACCCAAGAACGGGCCCAGTGGGGGGACCCAATCCCCATGGCGTGTGACAAAGATCACGGAATCAGTGTCTGTGTAGAGTACACGTCTATCCAACTTTTCCAAGAGTGAATACAACTCGAGTCTAGCATAAGCTGTTGTGAACGCGGCAATAAATATGTTGCCGTTACGTGGTTTGATTGGTGTCTGTTTTGTGTAACGCCACTGTACCATTGCAACAGTGTCTGAGATGAACGAGAAATAACCAACATCTATTTCACTGGAAAAAAGGTAGTGGCTAAACTCCTCCGGATCTGTAATTAACATTGTGTTCATAAGGTTAGTCCGCTCACCCATCTTACCCCAAAGACTATTCATTGCCAATTTAGCTAAAGATCGCCTAGCACTGTTTACAACAATGTTTTCCTTGTCAAGCTGCACACCCTCCTTTTCATGATATTCACGGATATACCGGTCTTTAGCCTCATCGTCAACCACAGATGGTGGGAAGCCACTAGCTTCCTGCTTGTGCTTCAGGAATGTTCTCATGTAATCTGCAAAAAGATCATCTGATGTCCTGGTGAAATCCCAGATTTCAAATATTTCCACAATGCGATAACAGCTTTAACCAGCTCAATAGAAACCCAGGTACCGGTTAAAGATCTTTCTGAATCAGTATGTGAACAATCAGTTACCTGGTTTTCAGACTCTGCACATAATCTACACAATGGAAAGAACAGCTTACCGCCAACCCTGTGTGGTAAAACGGGGTGATAAAGGCCTTTCGGTGGACACACTGTAGCCTTAACAATACCAAAGTAAGTGTCTAGGGGTTTGAAATCTCGAAAGATTATGTCTGGATGCCCAATCGGATAAGTCTTTGTCTTGTTGCAGAATGGGTAAAGACTACAGACATCGTTATACTGAATAGTCTCCCCTTCTCGAGCCGTAAACTTCAGATGAATCGCATTAGTACGACCACCAAAAAGAGCATCCCGAGGGTCAAGGCGCTCTGGAGAACCAAAGGTCTTCAAGAAAGCTTTGACATCTGCGGATGTGTTTTTAAGCCGGTTCCACTCACACTCCCATATGTATTGAACATGTACGTTGTGTTGTTCTTTCAAAGCCTCTAGCTTTGTCAACCATTGCTGGTGCATCAACCCATACTGAATCTTTGTCATTGGATTGATGCTGGTTGAACAATGACACTTTGGGTGACCGTGCCAGAAACAACCTAGAAATTCATAGACCGTGCTAAAACCATCACGTTCAGCATAACCATCAACGTAGTAGGGACCGATTTTCACTTCACCCCTGTTCAGGGCGTGCTGTATTGATATATTCTTATCGGAGGCCACATATTCAAGCCACTGTATTGAGCCGTTTGAGAATGTCTTCTGACAACGGTTGTAGTTGTCTGAGGGGACCAATGCAATGGTGTCCTTGGTGAGGAATCTGTTGCAAAAGACTTTCATGCAAGCCGAAGCAATCGTAATTGACCGCAATGGGTCAACACCACCACACTCCAGGAACTCGAGCCTGTAGCGCATACAACCCTCTCTCAAGATGACCACATCATTCACGCAGTAAGCCTTTATTTCATCCTGCATGACAAAGGGGTCTGCGGAAACAGTTGCATACCATTGCAAAAACTCATCCTTTTCTTTAGCCATCATGGTATTCACGCCATAGTAATGCGGTTCCGGATGGGGGCCAACATAGTTCTCATTCTCCTTGATGTTAAATTTGTAAGGAAAGTAGCCTTTTTTCGAATCCTTAAAACCCATAGCACGTGGCAAGGCTGACAGCTTCATAGGTAGAAAGCAATGACTATCAATGTATCTCTGATTGAATGTGCTGTCTGTAAAAATCATGAGCTTGCTACCATTAGCAATAAGTGTCGTGCCAATACCATTGTTAGCAAGGTACTGCATCAAGATGTAACCATCGAAACCTTTAGAGTTGTGTGCTATAAATGTGTAGTCATTATATTTCGGTTGCCTAAACTTTTGAAAAAAAGCAGTGACACAACCATCTCCGGCTGAACACCACGTCTTGTTATCAAAGCTTATTGCACACACAAAATTTGCAGTGTGTACACCATTCACCGGATTGGCAATAGTCTCAAAATCATAAAATATGTAGCGCTCACTGGGGTCCTCGGGCTTGGAGGGTTTTATAAAACACTGATGATTCATTTCAAAAGCCAGATCCACATTACAATTGGGGCACATGTTAGCAATGTACCGGTGTGCTTTATAGTTGGTAATACTGACATTGTAATAGCGACCACAATCGACACAGTATTTCTTCTGGTCACACCTGCTAACCCAACGATCCACACTTTTGTGGTGCTTCAAACGTTTATGATGGCTATAACAAAAATCTGAATAACATATCCTTTTACAGTCAGGGCACTGCTTTGTGTTACGGGGTTGGGTATGACAATCTTCATGAAGACAGACACTACAGCTATGTTTACAACCATGATCACCACGTGTGTTGAAACCGGTATAGCACCAGTCACAAACATAAGACACACCCAGAAAACCCTTCAGATTCATGATACCGTAGAAATGGTTATCGTGTAAGTACATAAAGACAGTTCTAGGGTGGGTTTCCTTGCTGTTTTGAAACTTGGTAAAGTGACCATCCCGTGTTCGGTGAAAGACAACAATTTTACACCCTGTCATTTCTTCAAACCGAACAATATCTGTGAATGACACACATTCATCTAACGCTAAACCAGCCCCCTTATGTAGCTCACGACCACTAACCAGGGCCTCGGGATATGTGTACTGCGGGTTCAACATACCCATCAAACAAACAGAAAAACACGTAGAATCATTATTCACAGCCACATATAAATGTCTTCTTTTTTTATTGATAATCTGATCAATCAACAATGTTTGAGCTTTACATCGTGGCGCACCACCATCACAGTTTTTGACTATTAGTACCACCAGTTCTAGTGATTCATCAATCATAATCTCGGCATTACTCTGCATAACACTTTCAAGTAAATTACCAAACGTGCGTTCATTATATTCATCCGCTCTCATGGTCACATGTACGGGATCTATCAGAGATTCACCAATCAACTCAATCTGCAGACGATCACCGGGCCCTTGTACAAAGTCTGAGGCTCTAACAATCAAAGTATCCAAGCCTGCCATAATACTTGTGTAGAATGTGCCAAAATCACCAACTTCACCAGTATTTTGTAAATTTATAAACTGTCGTAATTCAACATTGTCAAACGCATTACGCTGTATAACTCTAACATCGCCATCACTGCACTGAGTTTGCATCAGAGAGCTTGAAGGAGTGTCAACTAGATCGTGTGAAAAATGGGGGCTACTAAGCTCGGTTAACAAGCCTTGTATCTGAGGATTATTGTGCGCGTCGCTGTGTAACAAAGTAGCGGTTGGTTCATTTGTATTTTGGGGTATGGTCGATTGATTATTTGTAAAGGTTGTTGGCTGTTCCGTGTCTGGACTGTCGTTAGCATTATCTTTCGCCATTTCTCTGGTTTAACGTGTAAATAACAATCCACTTTTCAGATTTAAATATTCTAACTCAAACATACATTTACATACAGCGCAGTTTTGAAGAGTTGGCTGTATTACCTTCAGCTTTCAAGCCTGAAAGAAAACAAAAATCCCCTCACGCTGTGCAGCCACAAGGAAGGGTGTCCGTAACTGACCCCATTGTGGTAATGTACTTTGTATCATCACCCGGCTGTCCTCAATCTGTTGGAATATAGAATGTTGTACCAAGGGTCAGTATGCATAGTCATAATTGTTAATAACACTTTAGAACAAGACTAAAAATGTCTGTAAATAATTAAACTTACACAAAGTATCTGCTCAGGTTGTGTAAGATCACAGTCTGACCACCCAGTCCAGCTGACGCAGATGCCGGTCACTTGAACTAAATACAAATAGGATTAACAAGCGTATACAGGTAATTAAAGCTGATTAACAATAATGTCAAAAGTCTACTTACCAAGATTTGGAGGTCCAAAAATGTGTTTACCAAACACGGTCGGTGTTCAAATCCGCTCAACCTAAACCGGAGATTTAAACAGGCAACATGAAAGACAGCTAAAAATGAATGGATTGCGCGATCGTAAAATTGATTTACAAATTCTTAAAAAGTTGCATCACAATTCAAATAAATTACTTCAAATAAAATAACTTGTACTTACAACAGAAACGATATACTCCACGCTTGAAACACCAGCTGTCTTTTGCGGATGCTGCGGGGTTTAATTACTGTCTTCACATCGCAGCCGGGGCTCCTCCAGCAAGTCACGCCTCTTAACTTTGTCATTGGTTACATGTCATCGTTCTTCACGTTAGATTCAAATTGTGTTAGAACTATACATGCTGCAATGATACAAATTCAGGATAAAACTTCACTATTTAGTTCTGATTTTTGTAGCCACTTGGCAACCAAATATATTGCTATATCACGTCTGGTAGAACAGCCGTTCTCGTTAATTTTCGCGGCTCAGCCGTGACACACGTCATATAATTGTATATATTAACGATAAACTCATCTGCTTACATATAAACGCTTGCTATTGTCACCATATCGATATTATTCAGTTCAACATTTAACAAACACAGGACCATAATGCAGCAATACAAAATCAGATTTCACGAGTTGTTCATTAAGAGAATGCAGCACATCTTCACCCGGAAGTGACAGCATAACCCCATACTAACACATATACTATAGTATTTTTTTTAACCAACGTTTGCCTATTATTAAACATTTCTACCAATGTGTAGAAAACAATCTTGCGTTGATATCTGTTGTACAATTTCAAAAGACGCCTTTACGAATGATTTAATTACCTGAAATAACCTATCCTTCCCTGTCAACGATTCCCCGTTGTTCATGCAAATTTATACGCGACCTTGCTGGTAACTTTGTAACGTTTTGCCATATAATGCAACTTAGAAGTTAATGCTGACTTAACAATTTTTATTACAAAACTCAACATTGCTCATACATACACTTGTTTTTATTTATAACAATATTTTAAAAACCCCCAACCACGACACAATCTACCTTTGCGAAATGTGTGGTTGGCCCTGGGCCATGGATGCTCCTTCAAAATAAAAGCATTGCTCATGCGATGTTAATTTGCTGTAATTCTGTGTTGGAATACAAACCGTGAGACACGGGGTGGTTTCTAACCTGCATATACTACAGTTTGTATTAGTGGTTATTTAGGGACCATTACCACTGGGCAGATATAACCTTGAAGCCCATCTCTTGTTAAAATGAATATTGGGCTGAAAACCATCCGAACTCGTAAGTCCCGTCCCATCCCCTTTCTTTATATCTTACAGGAAAACACGTCTCTCACATGTAACTCTGTGTTTGTGGAAAAACACCATGTTACAACCACATTGCAAAACATGGAAGTTTACATCTGTACCACAAGGCATTGGAACCCTGGCCCCCTTTTGTTTAACGCCAAACACCATACCACTGACACAACACTTATTTACTGCCTGGGAATTTAACATTCCGAAACCCTAAACCCCATTTGTTAATCATCAAACATAGCCCACCTGTTATAACACTAGTCTGGTTTGCTCATCAGGCGTTGTAAAACATCAAACACTGACACATCAATGTAATCATAAATCACAAAGTCACCGGACATGCATACGTCACTCCTGAAGTCCCACCCTAACATACGTCATACCGGAAGTCCCACCCTAACATACGTCATACAGGAAGTCCCACCCTAACATACGTCATACAGGAAGTCCCACCCATGCAAACCGGATGTCCCACCCACCTGTCACATCAATATGGAAGCCCCGCCCCCCAGGGCCATAAATCACCATTCTGACACAATATACCCTACACTAACTACTCATAACATTTAAACATACATACAAAAAAATAATACATTTAACATTGGCCAGTTGATTCTAACTTAAAGCAAGTCTTGGTTGTGTTTCATAATTTAGATGAGTTCATAATTTGGAAATAGCCAGTCCTGCAATTTCGTGTACACAGAGTTCTCCAATTGGAATGGGAAAGCAACCCCAGATGAACGTCGTCTGAAATAGTGCGCTATTTCCTTCAGATTAAATCCTCATTTATAACTGTCACACTTTTAATTATTAGAAAGCAGCGAAATCTTGGCAATTTAAACTGTAAACAATTGTGTGGCTCCTTGCTTTAATCTATTTGAATATTTTATAGTACCAGAATGGGTACGACCCATAATCAATGCAGCTCTATTAATAAACATAATCCAGTCCTATTTAGGCTACACCTCAACAGGCAGTGGAATTGCATTGTACAGATATATTAAGTTCATTTGTATTGCCTATATTATTCCATAATTTTGGCGAGTGCCTAGTGCTTGGCACAGATCTTTTCTTCGTTCATTTTTTTTTATTGTTTTGTGTTGGAAAAGCTTCCACCCAACTTGGAAATATGGCCATTATTACCTTCCAAGCAATTGCGTTTGTCTCCAGCCCTCATTTCAATAAAAACGTTTTGTATATGTACAAACGGACCATTGTGGTGAGGGTGCTTTACCTTGTTTTACAGGGCCTGTTTTCTGTATGTTGCATACCTTAGATTGGGCATTCCATTCATATTTTTCACATGCTTTTCGAAGTCCTGGAGCAAACCAAAGTCTGCCTATATTAGCTATAATTCCCCCCTTTCCCGTGTGGCACACTATATGAACCACTTGGAAAGACTGGGCAGAAGTGAGACTGGTGCAACGGGTGTCTAAAGATCCCATCGGTACCAGCTGCACAGCCGGCTGTCACCCAGGTTTGTTTGTCAGCCTCGGCAACAGAGGTCTGCAGGTCATGTACACTCACATAAAGGATTATTAGGAACACCTGTTCAATTTCTCATTAATGCAATTATCTAATCAACCAATCACATGGCAATTGCTTCAATGCATTTAGTGTGGTCCTGGTCCTGGTCAAGACAATCTCCTGAACTCCAAACTGAATGTCAGAATGGGAAAGAAATGTGATTTAAGCAATTTTGAGCATGGTATGGTTGTTGGTGCCAGACGGTCTGAGTATTTCACAATCTGCTCAGTTACTGGGATTTTCACGCACAACCATTTCTAGGGTTTACAAAGAATGGTGTGAAAAGGGAAAAACATCCAGTATGCGGCAGTCCTGTGGGCGAAAATGCCTTGTTGATGCTAGAAGTCAGAGGAGAATGGGCAGAGGAGAAAGACCCCACCGGGTTCCACTCATCTCCACTACAAATAGGAAAAAGAGGCTACAATTTGCACGAGCTCACCAAAATTGGACAGTTGAAGACTGGAAGAATGTTGCCGGGTCTGATGAGTCTCGATTTCTGTTGAGACATTCAGATGGTAGAGTCAGAATTTGGCGTAAACAGAATGAGAACATGGATCCATCATGCCTTGTTACCACTGTGCAAGCTGGTGGTGGTGGTGTAATGGTGTGGGGGATGTTTTCTTGGCACACTTTAGGCCCCTTAGTGCCAATTGGGCATCATTTAAATGCCACGGCCTACCTAAGCATTGTTTCTGACCATGTCCATCCCTTCATGACCACCATGTACCCATCCTCTGATGGCTACGTCCAGCAGGATAATGCACCATGTCACAAAGCTCGAATCATTTCAAATTGGTTTCTTGAACATGACAATGAGTTCACTGTACTGAAATGGCCCCCACAGTCACCAGATCTCAACCCAATAGAGCATCCACAAATCTCCATCAACTGCAAGATGCTATCCTATCAATATGGGCCAAAATTTCTAAAGAATGCTTTCAGCATCTTGTTGAATCAATGCCACGTAGAATTAAGGCAGTTCTGAAGGCGAAAGGGGGTCAAACACAGTATTAGTATGGTGTTCCTAATAATCCTTTAGGTGAGTATTTGTCCGCATAGCTGGACAAATATCCTGGAAAATGATTTTTAGTTTTTCTTCAAAATAGACTCCAAACTCCCTGAAGCTATCAGACTCAAAACTGGTTATTATAAAAACATAAAAGCGGTTGTCTGTTGGATGAACCATGCCTTAAATGAGAAGATTAAAGTGTTTAAATGTACTCCCTTTAAAACCTTATACTCAGTGTGCATGTTCAAGACAGATGTTTAAAGAAAACCATAAATGCTAAGATTTTTAGTCAAATGTTTTTTTATTGAAATAAAGATCTCATTACATGACAATTATAGGTTGTTTATGTATTCAGAATATTTTAACCATCCATCCATCTTCTACCGCTTATCCGGGGCCGGGTCGCGGGGGCAGCAGTCTAAGCAGGGATGCCCAGACTTCCCTCTCCCCAGACACTTCCTCTAGCTCTTCCGGGGGGACACCGAGGCGTTCCCAGGCCAGCCGGGAGACATAGTCCCTCCAGCGTGTCCTAGGTCTTCCCCGGGGTCTCCTCCCGGTGGGATGGGACCGGAACACCTTCCCAGGAAGGCGTTCCGGAGGCATCCGAAAAAGATGCCCAAGCCACCTCAGCTGACCCCTCTCGATGTGGAGGAGCAACGGCTCTACTCTGAGCTCCTCCCGGGTGACCGAGCTTCTCACCCTATCTCTAAGGGATCGCCCAGCCACCCTGCGGAGAAAACTCATTTCGGCCGCCTGTATCCGGGATCTTGTCCTTTCGGTCATGACCCAAAGCTCATGACCATAGGTGAGAGTAGGAACGTAGATTGACTGGTAAATCGAGAGCTTCGCCTTGCGGCTCAGCTCTTTCTTCACCACGACAGACCGATACATCGACTGCATTACTGCAGAAGCTGCACCGATCCGTCTGTCAATCTCCCGTTCCATCCTTCCCTCACTCGTGAACAAGACCCCTAGATACTTAAACTCCTCCACTTGAGGCAGGCACTCTCCACCAACCTGAAGTGGGCAAGCCACCCTTTTCCGACTGAGGACCATGGCCTCGGATTTGGAGGTACTGATTTTCATCCCCACCGCTTCACACTCGGCTGCAAACCGTCCCAGTGCATGCTGAAGGTCCTGGTTAGAAGGGGCCAACACGACAACATCATCTGCAAAGAGCAGAGACGAAATCGTGTGGTCCCCAAACCTGACACCCTCCGGCCCCTGGCTGCGCCTAGAAATTCTGTCCATAAAAATTACAAACAGAACCGGTGACAAAGGGCAGCCCTGCCGGAGTCCAACATGCACTGGGAACAAGTCTGACTTACTGCCGGCAATGCGGACCAAGCTCCTGCTTCGGTTGTATAGGGACCTGACAGCCCTTAGCAAAGGACCCAGGACCCCATATTCCCCAAGCACCCTCCACAAGATGCCGCGAGGGACACAGTCGAATGCCTTCTCCAAATCCACAAAACACATGTGGATTGGTTGGGCAAACTCCCATGAACCCTCCAACACCCCGTAGAGGGTATAGAGCTGGTCCAGTGTTCCACGGCCCGGACGAAAACCACACTGTTCCTCCTGAATCCGAGGTTCTACTATCGGCCGTATTCTCCTCTCCAGAACCCTGGCATAGACTTTCCCGGGGAGGCTGAGAAGTGTGATCCCCCTATAGTTGGAACACACCCTCCGGTCCCCCTTCTTAAAAAGAGGGACCACCACCCCGGTCTGCCATCCCAGAGGCACTGTCCCCGACCGCCACGCGATGTTGCACAGGCGTGTCAACCAAGACAGCCCCACAACATCCAGAGACTTGAGGTACTCAGGGCGGATCTCATCCACCCCCGGTGCCTTGCCACCGAGGAGTTTCTTGACCACCTCTGTGACTTCAGCCCGGGTGATGGACGAGTCCACCACTGAGCCCTCATCCTCTGCTTCCTCAATGGAAGACATGTCAGCGGGATTGAGGAGATCCTCGAAGTACTCCTTCCACCGCCCGACGACATCCTCAGTTGAGGTCAACAGCTGCCCACCTCTACTGTAAACAGCGTTGGTAGGGCACTGTTTCCCTCTCCTGAGGCGCCGGATGGTTTGCCAGAATCTCTTCGAGGCCAGCCGATAGTCCTTCTCCTTGGCCTCACCGAACTCCTCCCAGGCCCGAGTTTTTGCCTCCACAACCACCCGGGCTGCAGCCCGCTTGGCCTGTCGGTACCCGTCAGCTGCCTCAGGAGTCCCACAAGCCAACCAGGCCTGATAGGACTCCTTCTTCAGCTTGACGGCATCCCTTACTTCCGGTGTCCACCACCGGGTTCGGGGATTGCCGCCTCGACAGGCACCGGAGACCTTACGGCCACAGCTCCGAGCGGCCGCTTCGACAATGGCGGTGGAGAACATGGTCCACTCGGACTCAATATCTCCAACCTCCCTCGGGATCCAGTCGAAGCTCTGCCGGAGGTGGGAGTTAAAGATCTCTCTGACAGGAGACTCGGCCAGACGTTCCCAGCAGACCCTTACAGTACGCTTGGGCCTGCCGAGTCTGTCCAGCTTCCTCCCCCACCATCGGATCCAACACACCACCAGGTGGTGATCAGTTGACAGCTCCGCCCCTCTCTTCACCCGAGTGTCCAAGACATACGGCCGCAGGTCAGATGAGACGACAACAAAGTCGATCATCGACCTGCGGCCTAGGGTGTCCTGGTGCCACGTGCACTGATGGACACCCTTATGCTTGAACATGGTGTTCGTTATGGACAAACTGTGACTAGCACAGAAGTCCAATAACTGAACACCACTCGGGTTCAGATCAGGGGGGCCGTTCCTCCCAATCACGCCCCTCCAGGTGTCACTGTCGTTGCCCACGTGGGCGTTGAAGTCCCCCAGTAGAACAATAGAGTCCCCAGTCGGAGCACTTTCCAGCACCCCTCCCAGAGACTCCAAGAAGGTCGGGTACTCTGCACTGCGGTTCGGCCCGTAGGCACAAACAACAGTGAGAGACCTATCCCCGACCCGTAGGCGCAGGGAAACGACCCTCTCGTTCACCGGGGTAAACTCCAACACATGGCGGCAGAGCTGGGGAGCTATGAGCAAACCCACACCAGCCCGCCGCCTCTCACCATGGGCAACTCCAGAGTGGTGAAGAGTCCATCCTCTCTCAAGGAGTGTGGTTCCAGAGCCCAAGCCGTGCGTAGAGGTGATCCCGACTACCTCTAATCGGAACCTCTCAACCTCACGCACTAACTCAGGCTCCTTCCCCGCCAGCGAGGTGACATTCCACGTCCCTAGAGCCAGTTTCTGTGTCCAGAGATCGGGTTGTCTAGGCCCCTGCCTTCGACTGCCGCCCGATCCTCTTTGCACCGGCCCCTTATGGTCCCTCCTGTGGGTGGTGAGCCCACGGGAGGGCGGCCCCACGTCACCCGTTCGGGCTGAGCCCGGCCGGGCCCCATGGGGGAAGGCCCGGCCACCAGGCGCTCGCATTCGAGCCCCAACCCCGGGCCTGGCTCCGGGGTGGGGCCCCGGCTGCGCCATACCGGGCGACGTCACGGTACTCAAAATTTTATTCTTCATTAAGGGGTTTTGAACCGCTCTTAGTCTGACCCGTCGCCTAAGACCTGTTTGCCTTGGGAGACCCTACCAGGGGCATATAGCCCCAGACAACATAGCTCCTAGGGTCACTCGGGTACTCAAACCCCTCCACCACGTTAAGGTGGCAGTTCTTATTTTAACCAGTGTTCAGTATTCTGCTTTTCAAATGAGTGTCTTTTGGAGGGAACCGATTTTACATTTTGTATCTGTTGACACATTTTTTAAATTAGCCACACTGGCCAGGGGTAAATTGAGATCATTCATGTTCTTAAGAAAATGGGTCCATCCTAGAGGTCTTCTGTCTTTGTAAGGCTTGTGTGAGGCAATTACATTTTTGATCAAGTCTATCATATTAGAGCCTCTTAAAATTGTACCAATACTGATTAATTCAACCTTGTCTTTTCAACCAGCTCTTTCATTTAACCCCTTTATTTTATTCATAATGTATACAAAAGAAGTTCGTCTATGACGTGATCCTGTACGCACCCTGAAACAAGAGGTTCTGTAGACTCCGTTTCAGGTAGGGAGAGGGTCAAGTGTCCCATGTTATTTTCAATTTGTTTCAACAAAGACAAATACCTTTGTAAGATTTGAGAGTATTTCTTTGCCTTGTCATAAGGGTTAATTCCTTTCATGTTCAATATATCCTTCATATCCGTATCCAGATCCCTTTCAGCCATTTGTCTAATAGTTTCAGAACCTTGTTGCTTAAGTTTATCCAACTGATGTTAAGGCACTAAATACATTTTGTTAGACATTAGCTCCCACTCCTGGGGGCGATTAGGCTAATGAGGAAAGGGAGGGCTACGCTTAGTAGGCGAGTCTTAAATGTTCTGGTGTAGAAGCTTTAAGGTCTACCAGCAAATAGGAACATGCTTCTTTTGTCGCGTCTTCATAACTCTGCTGTTTGTCTCTAGGATTTTTAAACAATACATGTATTTGGAGTTCAAGCTAATGGTACGGCTATTTTTACCCTGGTGAAACATATTCTGTATCAAATAGAGCACAGAAAAGTTTCGATGGTGAGTATTTTGAGTAAAAGCTCTGGCAATTTCAGGATGTTCATTACCTGCAAACAGCATATCATCTGAAACTAAAAGATTATTTCTGTTGGGAGGAAAGAGTTGATCATCAATCGATGATTCAAGGATTCTTTCAACATGGTTAATTTTTATTTTCTTCAACATTTCATCATACATCGGTTGATAGCAACTGTAACACCACACTATATTGTCAAAGGTCTGAGTTAATACATGTTCAGTAAATTTCCTAACTAGTTTTGTCCTTTATGAAACCGTCGACCAAACGTGTGAGTGATTCCATGTTTACCTTTGGGGTGTTTTCATAGTTTTGTGTGATGCCTTTGGCCTTCAAGACTACGTGATTGTTGTTAGTCCTAAATCCATAACTCTTGGGACCACACGATGACCATTCTGTGATATGATCCCCATCTTCAAGTTAATTTGTTAAACCTCCCAAATAATTGCTCAGAGGGGGCTTCCAGTCACCCTGCTTGCTCACATAAACCACAGAATTTCAAAACGGTTTGAAAACATGACCTTTGTAAATTGCAGGGCTTCTCTGACAATGGATGTTGTCAGCATATTGCTTCTCTGAGCATACTTTCCCCACAAATTGTTTTGAAACACTTCACCTGTCAGAGCTCTCTCTTCATCAGAATAATCACAGGGATGTTGCTGATTATTGTTGTCACTGCATGTGCGACAAAGAGAAAAGAAAAGCTTCCCATTAGGACCATGGGTTGGTAACACTGGAAGAAACAAACCCGAGGAGGGTAAACCGTTGCCTTAATCAGACCGAAATAGTTGTGGGGTCAAAGTCACTATGAATGATTTCAGGATGGCCCACAGGAAAGTGGTATTTACTCATAACATGAGGATAAAGGCATGTAAGGTCACTGTACTCTATTGTTTCATCCTTTTGGGCTAAATGCCTTAAAGTCAAAGCATCGGTACAACCACCAAATAATGCATCTCTGGGTTCCAGGGGTACTGGCGTACCAAAATTATCCGTAAAAGCTTGAACCTGAGGGTCTGACCTTTTCAAGTGAGACCACTCGTGCTTCCACAAAAACACAATTTTCAGACCATAATCAACCTGTAAGGATTTCTGTTTGTCTTGGAACTCTAGATTACATGTCACCAAAGAACTTTTGGGTTAAAGCTCACATATCCGGTGGCAAAAAGCAGGATGTACATGAAAGAAACACTCATTGTACTCAAAAGATGACTGCAAAACCATCTACATGATAAGGCCCAAACCTTTTTCACCCCCCTCCAAGGCATGCTGAATAAAGAGGTTTTTGTCTCAGCCAGGTACTCATTGGATGGAACCACTAGAGTTTGATTTGTACTGCCATCTATAGATATCAGGTGAGAGAA
The DNA here is from genome assembly GCF_011004845.1 of Esox lucius. Taxonomy (NCBI): domain Eukaryota; kingdom Metazoa; phylum Chordata; class Actinopteri; order Esociformes; family Esocidae; genus Esox; species Esox lucius. Next base: position 1,992,936 of record NC_047593.1, read on the forward strand.
TGGCTATAGATTCCTCGGTCATAAAATGAGTACGATAGGTTTTCATACAAGCCGATGCAATAGTTATACAACTCAAGGGATCAACGCCAGCGTCATTGATTATTTCTGCTCTGAACTTGAGACAACCTTCACGCAAAATAGCCAGATCATTGTCACAATACATTTCCATATCTTTATGAAAATCAAAGGTTTCATGCCGGACTGTTATAAACTTCTCTCTCTCTTTGACTGTAATTTGATCAGCCTTGCAGAACCAAGAGTTTTAAAAGAAGGTAGGAGTCATAACCTCTTGAATTATGGGCTATGAAAGTGTACTATCTTTATTTCTGTCCCTTAGCCGTCCACTTTTTACCCTCGAAAGTCATCCTAGACAAAAATACAGCTATGTCTAAACCTGTTGAGTCATTCTGACGGGTTTCAAAGTCATAATTTTTTTTATTTTTCTGAGGGCTTCTCTTCATTCAGAGATTGAATATAACATTTGTGGACCTTTTCAAATACACCAACGTCATCCAAATCCCCTTTACATATAGGACAACGTTTTCTGCTGCATTTGTGTGGTTCAGGTTCATAAATTTTTTGTTTATAATTAGCCTGACTTAAGGGACTACTCTTATTGATGTCACATCAGCTGGCAAAATTACCTGCCCCAGGATTCCGTAAGGCCAACTTGTGTTTTTCATATCAGTAAGCTGAACGGCATGTACGGTTACAGTCACAACACTTTGTCAGCTGCAGGGGATGATATGGGCAGTCCTCATCAATGCATACTGAACAGTTATACCGACAGGAGTGCCCCCCTAATCGTATAAAGCCAGTATGACATGACTGACAGATGTAGGGAACTCCCAAGAATGCCTTAATCTTGTTAATACCATAATAATGATTGTCTTATACAAACAAATACAGTATTTGAAGATGAGGGTGTAACGTGTTTTGGAATTTCAATATAGCCGAATCATGCCTGCTGTGAAAGAGAACCACAAATTTGATGTAGAGTAAGTTTTCAAATTTGGATATATCAGAAAAAGCTACAGTTTCATAAATGGACAAGCCCACTGCTCTCTGAAGTTCAGTAGCTATCTTTAGACTTTCTATATCACTAATGCCAGGATTCAATAAATGTGCCAGACAAATGGCAAAACATAATTTGTTATCCGCATTCTGAGGAATAATAAGATATTCCTTTTTGTTGTTAATTATTTTGGATTTCAAAAGAGTTTCAGCTGTACTCCTCTGTCTGCCCGCACCCTGAGGAGTTCTCAATATTTGCACAATCAGTTCTAGGTTATTATCAGCTTAAGATTGATAAATTGGACTGTACAAGCCTTTCAATCATATCCAGAAATTCTCCATAATATAGGATACATTGTTTCGTATAGAATCACCCCTAATTTCTAATTGCAGTACATCTCTAGGCTCAGCGTAGGCTGTAGCTCTATCTAACAGTTCTGTTAAAGTGGTTAACACATTGACATAGAACGCTGAATAATCATACATTTCATTCATGTGAGCAAAAATAAAACACTGTTGGATTTCAATGTTGCTGAATTTATTGCGATAAACAATATTCACATTTCTATCAACACCTCTACCATGTTGATTCGCACCTGAATTGGAGGCCTGTGGTTCTAAAGGAGTTGATGGTTCAGGATTTAACTCCGTAATTTGAACACTTGAATGGGAAGCCTGTGGTTCTAAAGGAGTTGGGTGTGTCATGTGAGAAGCTGGTTCAGGATTTAACTCTTTTATTTGACTAATCAGAGCACCATAGTCAGGGTGTATGTGTAATGCCTCTGGACTCGAAGCTGTGATTAATTCATCATAGTTTATGTGTAATGCCTCTGGACTCGAAGCTGTAATAAATTCATCAAAGTTTATGTGTAATGCTTCTAGACTCTAAGCTGTAATAAATTCATCATAGTTTATGTGTAATGCTTCTGGACTTCGAAGCAGGCGGCTCTGAGAATAACTCATTCATTTGTTCAAACAGTGCTGAATAATCAAAGTCTGATGGTTCTGTATCTAAATGTTGTGATGGTGTTATGTTAGAAGTAGGATTTAATGATCTAATTTGATCTATCAATGCCTTATAATTGGGTTTTAGATCTGGCGGTGGATCCATTTTTCAGATGTTTGCCCATGAGCCTTGGAAGCTTGTTTTTCCAGAAAACTTTATCTTGACACCTTTGACAGCTTAATAGATTGAGTATACGTGTGTGTAACTGATCTTCCCTAGCTTTTACAAACCGTGCAAGTAATTTTCTGAAAAGCAAATCTGGATCTGCTTCGTCTTCACTATTAGAACTCTCAAACAATGATTCACCGAGGTGGGGTTATAGAAGCAACAACATGGTTAAGCAGAACAACACCATCACTACTACTTGCGCTCTTCAAGATATCTTGCATCAAGCCATCTTGCTCTGGAGTATGTGGGGCAAGTTGATCAGCACCGCCATCTTGCTGATCTTCAGAGCCTGATACAGTGGGGAGAACAAGTATTTGATACACTGCCAATTTTGCAGGTTTCCCTACCTAAAAAGCATGTAGAGTTCTGTAATTTTTATCATAGGTACACTTCAACTGTGAGAGACGGAATCTAAAACAAAAATCCAGAAAATCACATAGCATGATTTTAAAATAATTAATTTGCATTTTATTGCATGACAGAAGTATTTGATCACCTACCAACCAGCAAGAATTCCGTCTATCACAGACATGTTAGTTTTTCTTTAAGAAGCCCTCCTGTTCTCCACTCATTACCTGTATTAACTGCACCTGTTTGAACTCGTTGCCTGCATAAAAGACACCTGTCCCCACATTCAATCAAACAGACTCCAACCTCTCCACTCCAACCAAGACCAGAGAGCTGTGTAAGGACATCAGGGATAAAATTGTTGACCTGCACAAGGCTGGGATGGGCTACAGGACAATAGGCAAGCAGCTCGATTAGAAGGCAACAACTGTTGGTGCAATTATTAGAAAATGGAAGAAGTTCAAGATGATGGTCAATCTCCCTTGGTCTGGGGCTCCATGCAAGATCTCACCTCGTGGGGCATCAATGGTCATGAGGAAGGTGAGGGATCAGCCCAGAACTACACGGCAGGAACTGGTCAATGACCTGAAGAGAGCTGGGACCACAGTCTCTGAGAAAACCATCAGTAACACACTACGCTGTCATGGATTAAAATCCTGCAGCGCACGCAAGGTCCCCCTGCTCAAGCCAGTGCATGTCCAGGCCCGTCTGAAGTTTGCCAATGACCATCTGGATGATCCAGAGGAGGAATGGGAGAAGGTCATGTGGTCTGATGAAACAAAAATAGAGCTTTTTGGCCTAATTCCAAACGCCGTGTTTGGAGGAAGAAGAAGGATGAGTACAACCCCAAGAACACCATCCCCACGGAGGTGGAAACATCATTCTTTGTGGATGCTTTTCTGCAAAGGGGACAGGACGACTGCACTGTATTGAGGGGAGAATGGATGGGGCCATGTATCACGACATCTTGGCCAACAACCTCCTTCCCTCAGTAAGAGCACTGAAAATGGGTCGTGACTGGGTCTTCCAGCATGACAACGACCCAAAACACACAGCCAGCAACTAAGGAGTGGCTCCGTAAGAAGCATCTCAAGGTACTGGAGTGGCCTAGCCAGTCTCCAGACCTGAAATCAATAGAAAATATTTGGAGGGAGCTGAAAGTTCGTATTGCCCAACGACAGCCCTGACAAACCTGAAGGATCTGCAGAAGGTCTGTATGGAGGAGTGGGCCAAGATCCCTGCTGCAGTATGTGCAAACCTGGTCAAGAACTACAGGAAACGTATGATCTCTGTAATTGCAAACAAAGGTTTCTGTACCAAATATTAAGTTCTGCTTTTCTGATGTATCAAATACTTATTACATACAATAAAATTCTAATTAATTACTTAAAAATCATACAATGTGATTTAATGATGTAAAACGTTTTACGATACAACTTTTAAGATAATACAGGCAACATCGGCAGTGTATCAAATACTTGTTCTCCCCACTGTACATCTATGCTGTCTGAAAGGATTAAATAGAGCTAATTAGAAAAATTTGTAATACGTTTTACAACATAACATTTAAGAAAATACATTTCTTACAGCAATTCTGCAGAGAAACTGTTTTACTGTTTTTATTTTGTGCAGGGCCCAGGAAGACTTCGGGTAAATCTCGGTACGCCTCAGAATGTGTTATTAAAAATTCCATAAAATGCTTTTTTTATTTTACAGAAGGATTAATAACTTACCGTAAGCAGCAAGAGCTTGGTGAATAACTTCGATGCACTTGCGCTGAAATCTGTATTTGATTATTTAATAACTTTGGAGAAGGAGGAATATTCGCAGTGTACAGTTCTTGTGAATTGTCTTGAAAATCGGGATTTGTACAGAAAGGGAGTAGCTCGTCATTTCCATCTTCACCATTAAATTCCTCTATAGGCCTGGAAACAACTTGATGTGAGGGCAGGTTCCATCTTGATGCCGGTGGCGGAGTTTCAGCTATAAAACAACATTACAGTTTTAAAAGACAATTAGTTATATTGACATTAAATCTATAAAATAATTAAATCGCACCTTTATAACCTAAAATCTTGATGGAGAAGAACCGCCCAGAGCTTCGACCTCTTCTTCAGGCCTTGATTCCGTTATGAATTCCGATAGAAACTGATCAAACTGCATTTCGAGAATCCTATAAGTTTAGAAACTTGTTTAAGTTGCTTTCGTCATCATCTTAGTTAAATATGTTACATTAGCATCATATCTTACCTTTTAATGTGTTGAGAGAGCAAAATCCTTTTGGAAGTTGCGAGAGTTTTTTCTTGAGAGACGTTTTCTTGAATTCTTCAACGAATGACTGAACTGTTTTTGGGGACCGGTTTACCAACCTATTTTATGACATTGGGTCAATATTGTAAAGTATAAGATAAATAGCGGCCCAGTCGTCCACGAGGAAGCTAAATATATGCTAAACACGTTTTTAGTCAAATTATACCACTCTCAAACATAGAGCAGGGTTTGTTACCTTACAAGTTCTCAAGTATTCTCAGAAAACATGACTTTTAATTGATCATTATTCAAATGTACTCTTTGTGCATAAATAGAGCATAAAGAAGCATTTATGGAAACTATTTAAATAATGTCTGATGAGAAAATGTGTGACAACTGCGCCCTCTGCTGCTGCACCTCCCCCTGCAGCAGACAGGCTCCAGCATTCGACGTCGCCGGCCTTCTGACACCACCGTCCATCTCATCATACATTTCACCTGTGTCTTGTTTAGCGCACCTGGTTCTCATCATCATCATTCCCCCCAGTATATATGTTCCCTCTGCCCCCCCTGTGTGTTATTGTCTCTGTATGTTCAAAGAGCTGTGCTACGCTTCGTGTATCGACATATATATATTCACTCTATAGTATTAAAAGATACTACTGAAGATCTCCTGCTCCTCCTTATTCTGCCCCCCGAAGACGTGACAAAATGTTAGTTCACCACTTTTTTGATCATCATCATCACTTTCTTCCGCTTATCCGGGGCCGGGTCGCGGGGGCAACAGTCTAAGCAGGGATGCCCAGACTTCTCCCCAGACACTTCCTCCAGCTCTTCCGGGGGGACACCGAGGCGTTCCCAGGCCAGCCGGGAGACATAGTCCCTCCAGCGTGTCCTAGGTCTTCCCCGGGGTCTCCTCCCGGTGGGACGGGACCGGAACACCTTCCCAGGAAGGCATTCCGGAGGCATCCGAAACAGATGCCCAAGCCACCTCAGCTGACCCCTCTCGATGTGGACGAGCAGCGGCTCTACTCTGAGCTCCTCCCGGGTGACCGAGCTTCTCACCCTATCTCTAAGGGATCGCCCAGCCACCCTGCGGAGAAAGCTCATTTCGGCCGCCTGTATCCGGGATCTTGTCCTTTCGGTCATGACCCAAAGCTCATGACCATAGGTGAGAGTAGGAACGTAGATTGACTGGTAAATCGAGGGCTTCGCCTTGCGGCTCAGCTCTTTCTTCACCACGACAGACCGAAACATCGACCGCATTACTGCAGAAGCTGCACCGATCCGTCTGTCAATCCCATCCTTCCCTCACTCGTGAACAGGACCCCTAGATACTTAAACTCCTCCACTTGAGGCAGGCACTCTCCACCAACCTGAAGTGGACAAGACACCCTTTTCCGACTGAGGACCATGGCCTCGGATTTGGAGGTACTGATTTTCATCCCCACCGCTTCACACTCGGCTGCAAACCGTCCAAGTGCATGCTGAAGGTCCTGGCTTGAAGGGGCCAACACGACAACATCATCCGCAAAGAACAGAGACGAAATCGTGTGGTCCCCAAACCTGACACCCTCCGGCCCCTGGCTGCGCCTAGAAATTCTGTCCATAAAAATTACGAACAGAACCGGTGACAAAGGGCAGCCCTGCCGGAGTCCAACATGCACAGGGAACAAGTCTGACTTACTGCCGGCAATGCGGACCAAGCTCCTGCTTCGGTCGTACAGGGACCTGACAGCCCTTAGCAAGGGACCCAGGACCCCATATTCCCGAAGCACCCTCCACAGGATGCCGCGAGGGACACAGTCGAATGCCTTCTCCAAATCCACAAAACACATGTGGATTGGTTGGGCAAACTCCCATGAACCCTCCATCACCCTGTAGAGGGTATAGAGCTGGTCCAGTGTTCCACGGCCTGGACGAAAACCACACTGTTCCTCCTGAATCCGAGGTTCTACTATCGGCCGTATTCTCCTCTCCAGAACCCTGGCATAGACTTTCCCGGGGAGGCTGAGAAGTGTGATCCCCCTATAGTTGGAACACACCCTCCGGTCCCCCTTCTTAAAAAGAGGGACCACCACCCCGGTCTGCCATCCCAGAGGCACTTTCCCAGACTGCCACGCGATGTTGCACAGGCGTGTCAACCAAGACAGCCCCACAACATCCAGAGACTTGAGGTACTCAGGGCGAGTTTCTTAACCACCTCTGTGACTTCAGCCCGGGTGATGGACGAGTCCACCTCTGAGCCCTCATCCTCTGCTTCCTCAATGGAAGACGTGACGGCGGGATTGAGGAGATCCTCGAAGTACTCCTTCCACCGCCCGACGACATCCCCAGTTGAGGTCAACAGCTGCCCACCTCTACTGTAAACAGCGTTGGTAGGGCACTGTTTCCCTCTCCTGAGGGGCCGGATGGTTTGCCAGAATCTCTTCGAGCCCAGCCGATAGTCCTTCTCCATGGCCTCACCGAACTCCTCCCAGGCCCGAGTTTTTGCCTCCACAACCACCCGGGCTGCAGTCCGCTTGGCCTGTCGGTACCCGTCAGCTGCCTCAGGAGTCCCACAAGCCAACCAGGCCTGATAGGACTCCTTCTTCAGCTTGACGGCATCCCTTACTTCCGGTGTCCACCACCGGGTTCGGGGATTGCCGCCTCGACAGGCACCGGAGACCTTACGGCCACAGCTCTGAGTGGCCGCTTCGACAATGGCGGTGGAGAACATGGTCCACTCGGACTCAATATCTCCAACCTCCCTCGGGATCCAGTCGAAGCTCTGCCGGAGGTGGGAGTTAAAGATCTCTCTGACAGGAGACTCGGCCAGACGTTCCCAGCAGACCCTTACAGTACGCTTGGGCCTGCCGAGTCTGTCCAGCTTCCTCCCCCGCCATCGGATCCAACTCACAACCAGGTGGTGATCAGTTGACAGCTCCGCCCCTCTCTTCACCCGAGTGTCCAAGACATACGGCCGCAAGTCAGATGAAACGACAACAAAGTCGATCATCGACCTGCGGCCTAGGGTGTCCTGGTGCCACGTGCACTGATGGACACCCTTATGCTTGAACATGGTGTTCGTTATGGACAAACTGTGACTAGCACAGAAGTCCAATAACTGAACACCACTCGGGTTCAGATCAGGGGGGCCGTTCCTCCCAATCACGCCCCTCCAGGTGTCACTGTCGTTGCCCACGTGGGCGTTGAAGTCCCCCAGTAGAACGATAGAGTCCCCAGTCGGAGCACTTTCCAGCACCCCTCCCAGAGACTCCAAGAAGGTCGGGTACTCTGCACTGCGGTTCGGCCCGTAGGCACAAACAACAGTGAGAGACCTATCCCCGACCCGTAGGCGCAGGGAAACGACCCTCTCGTTCACCGGGGTAAACTCCAACACATGGCGGCAGAGCTGGGGAGCTATAAGCAAACCCACACCAGCCCGCCGCCTCTCACCTTGGGCAACTCCAGAGTGGTGAATAGTCCATCCTCTCTCAAGAAGTGTGGTTCCAGAGCCCAAGCCGTGCGTAGAGGTGATCCCGACTACTTCTAGTCTGGAACCTCTCAACCTCACGCACAATCTCAGGCTCCTTCCCCGCCAGCAAGGTGATGTTCCACGTCCCTAGAGCTAGTTTCCGTGTCCAGGGATCGGGTTTTCTAGGCCCCCGCCTTCGACTGCCGCCCGATCCTCTCTGCACCGGCCCCTTATGGTCCCTCCTGTGGGTGGTGAGCCCACGGGAGGGCGGCCCCATGTCGCTCGTTCGGGCTGGGCCCGGCCGGGCCCCATGGGGAAAGGCCCGGCCACCAGGCGCTCGCGAACGAGCCCCAACCCCGGGCCTGGGTCCAGGGTGGGGCCCCGGCTGCTCCATGCCGGGCGACGTCACAGAACACAAGTTAGTTGTCATCATTAAGGGGTTTTTTGAACCGCTCTTAGTCTGACCCGTCGCCTAGGACCTGTTTGCCTTGGGAGACCCTACCAGGGGCATATAGCCCCAGACAACATAGCTCCTAGGGTCACTCGGGTACTCAAACCCCTCCACCACGTTAAGGTGGCAGTTCAGTTTTTGATCATTATTGTAAAGTCACGACTATTCATTTGGTTATTCATAGCTTAATAGCACTTCTCATAGCTTAACAGGCATGCAGTTTAAAATAGAAATATTTGATACACCAGAAACTTAACAAATCTCATGGTGGGGCAATGTGAACCATTGGTTCAACTTACCCCCAGGACACTGACTTATCTAGCCCCACAGCCACCACATTGGAAAGAAGTGCCCAGCTTAGCAATTGAGGTCAAATGTTTTTGCAAAACAATAAAACATTTTCCAGTGGCAATTCACCAACATGCATGAATTTGCTTTGATTTAACAATCATTATACCTGATATTTAAAAAAAATACTTTGACATAAAAAAAATATTTTGGGGGAACAAACACCACTTTTTCCATGCGCCTTTCTTCATCACTGCCAAATGGAAATTATGGGGTTTTGCATTTGGGCAACACACAAGTTTAAACAATGCAAATGAAAAGTCTGTTTGTAAGACACACAGTGCAAATGCAACATGTATTTATTTAATATGATATCACATTTAGTCCTCTATATTAGCAGTGGGTTCAGTTTTAAAGTTTGAGACACATTGGTAAGAAGAAAACTCAAACATCAATATTATTCCAGTAATTCCAGTAGCCATTCATTCCATACACTATCCCTGCTCTCTGCTTTTTTCCTATCACAATTGCTTTTGCCTCTTTGTTACCATGGCTATGGGATGAAAATCTCCATTGCTGTTGCTCCTATACAACAAGCTCAGCCACCAAAATGCTGTCAGTTGGAGTTATGAGAGAAGGATCAATGACATCAGTGGAAACAGGGTTAATGTCAGCCATGTCGATAGTTCCCTCCGGGGCAGGGTTAACTGAGGCTGCAGGAGCCAGGTCTGCGATGGTGTCCAAAACCACTGGTTCCACCACTGTTTGTTCTAATACGGGATGATTCTCTGCTGGCTCTGCCTCTGCTTCAGTGGCAGCAGCATCCTCTTCAACCTCATCAGAGTTCAGAGGGGCTGTATGGCCAGGGTAGGGAAAGTATGCACCATAGCGGGTCTGAAATAGCCACAGAGTGCATGAGAAGGGGATGAACACACAAATTCCAAAGAACACATTTGCAACATATTTTAATGTTTTATCTATTCGCTTTGAGATACGTAGAGAGATCATACTAATCTATAACACCAATAACCTTTTATTAACTTGAAACAACCTTTTCCAGTCATATGATTCCCCTAATGAACTTGATAAACTATTCCGTAAACAGCTGTTCTCAAAACAACTTTAACCCATACAATATCCACCAGCCCCAAAATAAATGAGTTGTAAACAGCCAAGTAAACCAGTGATAGGTTTGCAGTGATGAGACTTTCCATATAGCATGAGATTTCAGACGAATCACCATGTGACCATCTTGACCATTGTGAAGGTGTACACTCACCGCTGGGGCCTCCTCGTCAGAGTTTATTGGTGCTGGTGGTGGGTAGAACACATTGTGTGAAGCTGCTGCTCGGGCATACACCTGTTTACACCAAAAATAATTCAGACAGTAGACATGAGTAATATGCAGTTTGCCAACAATTTGTTCGTTTTGAACTAATCTTTTTAGTGACTCAGGACTCCTTTTTTCTAGTGACTCGTTCAATTGTATTGTATTTAACGTTTGACAGTGGATTACTACAACATGATCCCTTGCCTCATACCCGGTCCTCCAGCTCACTTCTCCAATCATCTTCTATGTGCATTCGCAGAGAAAAATAGATCAAGGCAGGCACATCATAAAGACATGTTTATAACTGATAATTGAACGCAGACTATAATAATTAATATAGTTAGTTGATTACTGATGCCATGAAAAAAAACAGAGGAAAACATGCACGGACAAGCTGCCTTCACCTAAATAAAAAGACTTGTGAACGACTGACTCTGTCAGTTTTACCGTTCAATTGAACGGTTGTTTCGTTCATTTGAACGACTGGAAGTGGAGTTCTACCCAACCACGGAATATGCTATAGTTTCCGTGGTTATCAAAAAATAAGATAATGCTGGATTCGCAATAAGACCATTATCATGAAAAACAACAATTGTAACAGCCTCAGTAATGCCACAATTATTATATTAATGGTAATGTATAAGATGACAAAGTCTATAGCACATCCAAACTTAGGACAATATTAAATATTGTATCACTACCTTATTAATGTATTATTTATTTCTGTTGGAGGGAAGTCTACAATGGGTGAGGAAACTGTTTGCCCTCCTACCATCAGGCAGGCGGTACAGGTCTCTTCGTTCCCACACCAGCAGGCTCAGGAATAGTTTATTTCCATCTACTGTAGGCCTAACCCTGCTGAACTCTCTGACCCATCACTAACCATACCCACCTTCCCATCACTTAGTACTGCCTCTCAGGGACCTTGTCGCTCTACTCCCTTGTACTACTTGACTCTGAAACTGCCTTGCAGAGTAGTACGTTTTCAGTTGTTACGTGTACGTGTATACCTCGGGAATCTCATTGCTGCTATCCCTGCATTTCAGTAGCACATGCCAGCTTGCACCTTCAATTTGCATGCACTGAACATTTAGAATTGCCATTTTACTTGCATTTTTCAGTTGTTTACATATATATGTCTACTGTACCTCGGGAACCTCATGCTGCTATCCCTGCATTTCATTTGCACACACTACCCTAAACCTCCAACTTGCTCGATTGCCCTGTCAGAATTGTCATTTGTACATGCCTTATCGCACAACTATTAATTTCCCACGTTTCGTCCCTCTTATATTTGCCTTAATTGCTCATTTAGAATTGCCATTTGCAACTGTATCTGCCTTTATTGCACAGTCACATACATACACTATACTTAAATTTCCTGTTCTATTTTACTTGCATTTCTGGTTAAATGCTAACTGCATTTCGTGTTACTGTACTTGTACTGTTCAATGACAATAAAGTTAAATCTAATCTAATCTAACATTTATTCTGCATTTTCTATCTCTTATTCTGTTGTTCATGCGCTTGTAAGGTCTGAACTGCCTTTGTGTATTTAATGCACTAGACACATATAGTTGGCTTGCCATTTATTAAGTCACACAGGCCTATAGTATCGACATTGGAGATAATAAATGGTCATTATAATTTTGGTTAACTGATAGGGCTTAAATTGACTAGTGAGGATAAATAAACCAGCAGTTCCTGGTCGAGCAGTTACCCAAATCACGCAAAGCTTGCTCTTATAAATGCCCTTGGCTCTTGGCTGAGACGAGAAAGAATGTTCTGTAATTGTGTTGATTTTGGAAAATGACAACTGGTTAATTAGCTATTTTAGGCTATAATTCTCGTGTCCACGGCTTTATCTGATTTATCACTCTGCGATGACATCCACGCACATTTTGAAGAGGTGTGACAGTTCCATACATCACACTTTGGAGATGATCGTAAGTCTCCCCCACTCTTGAATCTGAGATCTTTTCTGAGAAGTTTTCATGAAAGAGGGCCAATGTCTTGCCGTTCATATCTGCTCCTATGCGGTAACTGACTACCATCACATGATCGTATATATAATACTACCAACAATAACATCATACAATAAAATGAGTAACCTGACAATGAAAAAGATAGGTATGTAAACTGTTATTGTGATAAGAGTGATCGGGATGTCAGCTGATGCATCGCTGGCCAATTACCACTCGGGTTTCCTAGTTTAACTGGCTACAGTAACCTTCATTCATACGAGTACTATAGTAAAAACAATATGGCACAACAATAAATTCTGAAACAGCTATTGAGTTTGGAGTCTCGCTAAGTGTTTCACAAACAGTTCAATAGATAAGGATTTTCAGAGCAGAAACTACTGCATGCATCTCCATATTTATCTACATTCAAGAGTTTTTCCTTGGGTGCAGAGCTGGTGCAGCCAGTGAAAATAAAAACTAAATGGAAGTATTTGTTTTATTTGATATACAGAGTTAATCTTTACATTATTTATTTAAGTACATTTAAGTAGAGAAACACTTACCTTATCAGCATTGGGACTTGAAGTTGTTGCCCCAAAGCCCTGTATATAACAGATATGAATAATGAACAGCTGCTGTGTTTATCTAATAAATGTCAAATTACCCTAAATCTTTACTATCCACTGTAACAAGAAAACAGTGCTGCACCCAATGAACAGTTTTGGGGGTTACATTCATTGCCCCTGGGAATATTGTCAGTAAGACATATGAGATGTTGATGCCAGCAACCCTCCCGTTGCCCACTTACTAATTCCCTTGTCAGCACTTGGAATGAAATCAACAACACTCAGGTTTCTGTCTCATTTCTCTAACCTTGAGGCTATCGCTGCCCTACTTTGATTCCAATAAAATATGTTTTAAGTACACTACCATTCAAAAGTTTGGGGTTGAATAGAAATGGAATATCTACATAGGCGTACAGAGGTTCATTGTCAGCAACCATCAGTCCTGTGTTTCAATGGCACATTGTGTTTGCTAATCCAAGTTTCATCATTTTAAAAGGCTAATTGATCATTCAAAACCCTTTTGCAATTGTGCTAGCACAGCTGAAAACAGTTGTGCTCATTTACAAACCAATAACAAAAGCAATAAAACTGGCCTTTATACTAGCTGAGTAACTGGAGCATCAGCAATTTTGTGTTTGTTTAAGTGGTGAGAAACAAATAACTTTCTTCTGACACTCATCAGTCTATTCTTGTTCTGAGAAAAAAAGGCTAATCAATGCAAGAAATTGCCAAGAAACTGAAGATCTCATCCAACACTGTGTACTACTCTCTTTACAGAACAGCGCAATCTGGCTCTAACCAGAATAGGAAGAGTTATGGGAGGCCCCGGTGCACAACTGAGCAAGAGGAAAGATACATTAGTTTGATAAAGAGACGCCTCACAGGTCCTCAACTGGCAGCATCATTAAATAGTTCTCACAGAACACCAGTCTCAACATCAACAATGAAGTGGCGACTCTGAGATGCTGGCCTTCTAGACAGGGTTGCAAAGAATAAGCCATATCTCAGACTGATCAAATAAAAAGAAAAAACTAAGATGGGTAAAAAAACACAGACACTGGACAGAGTAAGAATGGAAAAAAAGTGTTATAGACAGACAAATCTTTTTGCAGTGTTCGATCACAAAGAACATTCATCAGATGCAGACCAGATCAAAAGATATTTGTAACCTATATGTACTATTCATTTGGCTATACTTATTCAAACTAATTTCATGTATGTTTTCATGGAAAACAAAGGTATTCCTGAAAACAAAGACAAATCTTTGAACGGTTGTGTATATTTAACATTAAATAATGACATTCAATAAGCAGTCAATTGAACACGTGGCCAAACCAAAATATAACTTACACTTTTATCCTAACCTTTCCAATTTGGTACAGGGGGGGCTGCCACTAGAGTATTCTTTCTGAAGGACCAAATGAACTGTCACCCTAGATCTGCTGGCACTTTGGACTCAAAGAAAATAAAATCCTGCCCTCTAACCTGTTGTGCAAGAGAACTATACATTCTGTAAAGTTCCATCCACCGCAGGGCCTCGTTGGCATGTGCTGCAACCTGCTGGAAGAAAAACAGAAGTGGATCCAAACATGTCATTAAGGTAGTAGTTAAGCACACTTCTCACATGTACATTAACTGTCTGGTATGATATGAGGTGAAGATTGCATGAAATTCCCCTACCTCATTGCTTCCACTCTCAGGAATCTGCACAGCACATAACAACAGTTAAATGGATGATCATCCAGTTACTTGCATACTTCGGTCATCATATGTACCTCAGCTCTGATTTGTGCAACCCAACCCTCAAGCAAATGTCAACTTGTACAGCGCAAACAGATGCACAAATAAAATGTATTGTAATGCGGATGAAGAGACCTAAATGGTCTGGGTATGGAGACTTACTGGAACAGCCATGGAATGACCAAACAGGCACATCAATATCACCACAGATTTCATCTTGATTCTTTAACAGAAAGAGAGTATATAGGTGACGTAGTCACATGCGTTATACAGTTGTGTTTGTGCCTTTCTTAAGTACATTACAAACTGTACCACTATATCAGCAGTGTCAGCATAAATACTTAAAATTATGTTTTTGAGTTGTTTTTATAAAAATGCAAACCACATAATATACATAAACTCACATAGTATATACATATCTGTGAACTCTAAGAGAATATGAAAACAATCTACAATCTCACCTTTCTTGGTATTATGCTCAGCTGAAGTAATGGTCTTCGGTGGTAAAAAATGAACTACATAATTTCTAGCATGGATGCAATTTATACTCTACAACCACCCACGACAACCAATCATGTTGCTGAGCTCAGTAAATGTGCATGTCACTGTTGTTTGATGAAATATCCTTACTGGTTAAAACTCATTATCTTTAATTACACACTGTACAATAATGCTTAGCACATTACACATCTCCCTTCAAACAGGCCAAAACCCAGACTTGAAAAGGTTCAGCAAAATGGAGTACAAGGCATTAATCAAGTATATGTCTGATGGTTATATTAAAATAAATATCTGCTTAAGAACTTTAATGTTACCACAGTCTGTAAGCTATAATCTAGGGCAAAAATATCCATAACAGTATAAGCGGAACTGCCAAGTCAATGAAACTCAAAACAAAGGACTTTATAGATAATGGATAAGAACTGGAAAGTGTACATTCCTTCAATAATTACAGTGGATATAAAAAGTCTACACACCCCTGTTAAAATTCCAGGTTATTGTGATGTAAATGAATGAGACAAAGATAAATCATTTCAGAACTTTTCCACCTTCAATGTGACCTATAATGTGAACAATTTAATTGAAAAACAAACTGAAATCTTTGAGGATTTTTTTTTACAAAATCACAATAACCTGGTTGCATAAGTGTGCACACCCTTAAACTAATACTTTGTTGAAGCACCTTTTGATTTTATTACAGCACTCAATCTTTTTGGGTAGGAGTCTATTAGCATGGCATTTCTTGACACGGCAATATTTGCCCACTCTTCTTTGCAAAAGCGCTCCAAATCTGTCAGATTGCGAGGACATCTCCTGTCCACAGCCCTCATCAGATCACCCCACAGATGTTCAATTGGATTCAGGTCTGGGCTCTGGCTGGCCCATTCCAAAACGTTAATCTTCTTCTGGTGAAGCCATGCTTTTGTGGATTTGGATGTGTACTTTGGGTCGTGGTCGTGTTGAAACGTGAACTTCATCTTCAGATTTCTAACGGACGCCTGAAGGTTTTGTGCCAAAATTGCCTGGTATTTGGGACTGTTCATAATCCCCCCCCACCCTGACTAAGGCCCCGGTTCCAGCTGAAGAAAAACAGCCCCAAAGAATGATGCTGCCACCACCATGCTTCATTGTGGGTATGGTGTTCTTTGAGTGATGTGCAGTGTTGTTTTGGCAGCAAACATACCATTTGGAATTATGGCCAAAAAGTTCAACCTTGGTTTCATCACACCATAACACATTTTCCCATGTGCTTTTGGGGGACTTGATCTTTGTTTTTGCAAACTGCAGCTGGGCATGGATGTTTTTCTTTGTAAGAAAAGGCTTCTGTCTTGCCACCCTACCCCATAGCACATTCTAATGAAGAATACGGGAGATCATTGTCACATGTAGCACACAGCCAGTACTTGCCAGAAATTCCTGCAGTTCCTTTAAAATTGCTGTAGGCTTCTTGGAAGCATCCCTAACCAGTTTTCTTCTAGCCTTTTCATCAATTTTGGAGGGATGTCCAGTTCTTGGTAATGTCTCTGTTGTGCCATATTTTCTCCACTTGATAATGAATGTCTTCACTGTGTTCCATGGTATATCTAATGCTTTGGAAATTATTTTGTACCTTTCTCATGACTGATATCTTTCAAACAGAGATCCTTCTGATGCTTTGGAAGCTCTTTGCAGACCATGGCTTTTGCTCTGAGATGCAACTAAGAAAAGTTCAGGAAAATCCTACTAAAACAGCTGAACTTTATTTGTGATTAATCAGAGTTACTATAAATTACTTTAAATGATGGCAAGTCTTTAATGACGTCTATTTAACATGAGTTTGAATGTAATTGGTTAATTCTGAACACAGCCTCATCCCCAGTTATAAGAGGGTGTGCACACTTACGCAACCAGGTTATTGTAAGGTTTTTATTTTTCCTTTTTGAAGAGTTTGCATGTTCACATTAAAGGTCACATCAAAAGTGGTAATAGTTCTGACATGATTTATCTTTATCTCATTCTTTTACATCACAAAAACCTGGCATTTTAACAGGGGTGTGTAGACTTTTTATATCCACTGTATCAGTCACTCTTCAGTCTAAAAGTGCAGAGATAACATCAACCATTCTCTTATGTCATTGTTATAAGCAATAGTAATATCTTTAACAGCTTAATCTGTGGCTTATTTCTCTCTTGCTTTTGGCATGTTTGTTTGATATCAAAGGTGCTGTAGGGGACATGTTGTAGATAGAGGCCATCAAAGTGGTTTGGTCCAAAACATAAGAGGATTTATAAATAAATGTGTCCAAATCAGATCTAGTATTATGAACATTCCTTAATTCATATGCTACACAGCTGCCACTTAAAAATATGCTGAGCTTTGAGATTTATTGGAATTAAGAATCTTGGGAACTCGTTGCTTTCTGCTTTTGTCTAGTGAGTTGAAAAGAGAAGGAGGTTGGTAAATGTAACATTTTGTGAAATGAAAAGGACTGCTACAGCCTGTCTACACAATGGCTCATAAAAATAATAACCCCGATTGGACTTGAACTCAAAATGTATTTAATCAGGAGTTTTTGTCCCTAATCAATCGCAAAAAAGGTCCATAATGTCAAAGTGAAAAAGCAACAGCAATCAGGTTTACGGTATATAAACATTGCTATGGCATTGAATAGCCTCCAAACCACAGAAAAGTCTATTGTTACAAAATAGAGGGAATATGGAAAGTATATCTGTCTAAAACAGGAAGTCCTCAAAACTGAGTATCTGGGCGATACAGGCATTAAGTCAGGGATGTCATCAAGAGTCCTATGGCAACTCAAAAGCAGTTTGTTTTTTTACAGCTGAGCTGGGAGACACTGAACACTGTATACTGTAAAAATAGCACAGGAACTTCAGAAAAAATGTGCTTTTATGGGGGAGTGGCAAAAAGAAAACCATTGTTGATAACACATCAAATCTCAGCTAAAGTTTGCCAGAAGGCATGTTGAAAACTCTGAGACCAAATAAAAGACAGTTCTATGGCCTACTGAGACCAAAATGTAGCTTTTGGCACCATGTGGCGCAAAGGATTTAAACTTTTAGGTGGATAATAACTAACAACAAAACACCAAATCTACAATTGAGTTGTTTACCAGGAAGATATGTGGCCAATTTAGTTTGGATTTCAATGCATTTATATATCTGTCTTGACATGATTGTAAACACCTTCACATAATGTGAAGAATACTGGAAAGAGTAATGGAAAACAAATATGATTATAGATTAAATTAAATTATACTTTAATGTCATTGAAAAGTACAAGTTCAGTACAACAAAATGCAGTTAGCATATAACCAGAAGTGCAAAAATAAGAGCCCAGGTATTTACAAGTATTAAGTATAATGTACAGGTGCTGGTCATAAAATTAGAATATCATCAAAAAGTTGATTTATTTCAGTAATTCCATTCAAAAAGTGAAACTTGTAAAATGTATACATTCATTCCACACAGACTGATATATTTCAAATGTTTATTTCTTTTAATTTTGATAAATATAACTGATAACTAATGAAAACCCCAAATTCAGTATCTCAGAAAATTTGAATATTGTGAAAAGGTTCAATATTGAAGACACCTGGTGCCACACTCTAATCAGCTAATTAGTCTAGTTCTGACACAAAAGGGCATAGCTAAAGAGGCTAGCTCTGTGTCCAAGCACATTAATAGAAAGGCAAAGGGAAGGTAAAGATGTGGTAAAAAAAAGTGTACAAGCAATAGGGATAACCCTGGAGAGGATTGTGAAACAAAACCCTTTCAGAAATGTGGGGGAGATTCATAAAGAGTGGACTGCAGCTGGAGTCAGTGCTTCAAGAACCACCACGCACAGACGTATGCAAGACATGGGTTTCAGCTGTTGCATTCCTTGTGTCAAGCCACTCTTGAACAAGACACAGCGTCAGAGGCATCTCGCCTGGGCTAAAGACAAAAAGGACTGGACTGCTGCTGAGTTATGTTCCCTGATTAAAGTAAATTTAGCATTTACTTTGGAAATCAAGGTCCCAGAGTCTGGAGGAAGAGAGGAGAGGCACACAATCCACATTGTTTGAAATCCAGTGTAAAGTTTCCACAGTCAGTGATGGTTTGGGGTGCCATGTCATCTGCTGGAGTTGGTCCACTGTGTTTTCTGAGGTCCAAGGTCAACGCAGCCGTCTACCAGAAAGTTTTAGAGCACTTCATGCTTCCTGCTGCTGATCAACTTTATGGAGATGCAGATTTCGTTTTCCAACAGGACTTGGCACCTGCACACAGTGCCAAAGCTACCAGTACCTGGTTTAAGGACCATGGTATCCCTGTTCTTAATTGGCCAGCAAACTCGCCTGACCATAACCCTATAGAAAATCTATGGGGTATTGTGAAGAGGAAGATGCGATACGCCAGACCCAACAATGCAGAACAGCTGAAGGCCACTATCAGAGCAACCTGGGCTCTCATAACACCTGAGAAGTGCCACAGACTGATCGACTCCATGTCACACAGCATTGCTGCAGTAATTCAGGCAAAAGGAGCCCCAACTAAGTATTGAGTGCTTTACATGCTCATACTTTTCATGTTCATACTTTTCAGTTGGCCAACATTTCTAAAAATCCTTTTTTTGTATTGGTCTTAAGTAATATTCTAATTTTCAGAGATACTGAATTTGGGATTTTCATTAGTTGTCAGTTATAATCATCACAATTAAAATAAATAAACATTTGAAATATATCAGTCTGTGTGTAATGAATGAATATAATATACAAGTTTCACTTTTTGAATGGAATTACTGAAATTAATCAACTTTTTGATGATATTCTAATTTTAGGACCAGCACCTGTATGTTGCAAGTTGGATGCAATGAAGTCAAATGCAAGTACAAACGGCAATTCTAAATGTGCAAGAAAGCAAATTGAAAAAACTGAAAGCAGCAGTGAGGCACCGCTCTCACTGGAGGTCCATGATGGTTGGGAGCTGGGCATCAGTGATGTGCTGAGCGGTTTTCACCACCAGTTATAGGGCCTTCTGGTCGACCACGGAGCATCCTCCAAACCACACTGTGGCACAGTTGTGCAGCGGTAAAAGGTCACAAATTTCTTAGAAGACAGGTGGGTCTTCTTCGGCCACCTGAAAAAGTAAAGGCACTGCTGTGCCTTTTTGACCAGGGTTGAGGGGCTGAGGGTCCAGTAGAGGTCCTTGGAGATGTGGGCACCCAGGAATTTGAAGCTGGGCACACGCTCTACCCCAGTGCCATTGATGAGAACTGGGGCGTCACTGCAGCCTTCAGACTTCCTGTAATCCACAATGAGCTCCTTGGTTTTCTTTGCAGTAAGGGCCAGATTGTTGTCAGCACAACATGGCGCCAGGCACTTGAGCTCTTCCCTGTAGCCTGCCTCATCATTATCTCTGAACAGGCCTACGACTGTGGTGATGTCTGCTAACTTGATGATGGTGTTGGAACTGTGCACAGGAATGCAGTCGTGGGTGAACAGGGAGTACAGGAGGGGGCTCAGCACGCAGCCTTGTGGAATACCAGTGTTCAGGATCAGGGTGGAGGAGGAGGAGTTGTCTAACCTGACAGACTGGGTGCTGGTAAGAAGTCCAAAGTCCAGTTGCAGAGAGAGGGGCTGATCCCTACATCGTGGACTTTGTTGACCAGCCTAGAGGGGATGACCGTGTTGAATGCTGAGCTAAAGTCTATGAACAGCATTCTCATATACAGATGTCGCTCATCTAATTTCAGCTCCAAGGGGGCGGTCCGCAACGGGGCATGCCTCGTCATACAGCGGTATACCGCGCCATGTAACAGTGCCATGCGGCATGGACAAAAACATATGCCACCAGGGGGCATCTGTGTGAATGTCATTCGCCTGAAACTGCTGTTCTGTTAACTCCTTTTAAATAAAATATTCAAATCTGCAGAATATTGTCTACTATAATCCTATTCATGGATTGCTATGTTGCGGGGTTTGATTACATAAACCCCCAATTGTCACGCAACCTCTAACATGACTGAATCTAATTTAGATATTGGATTTTTGTACAATGTTTTTTCCCCACCACCATTTCTTTGATAAAGTACAATATGTAGACTCAAACGAAAATATTGTTCAAGTATATAACATAGCAAGTTTACATGAAGGAAGTTTCGGTTGTTAAACGGGCAATGTTCAACATATCATTGTTTCATGAATATTTTCCGAAGTAAATAAAAAAATAAAATCCCTAAAGTTTCTAATAAAATGGATTTTGAACAGAACAAGTAATTTGTTTATTTACAATGGACTAAAGTCTACAAATTACTGTTAATTACTCCACATTAATCGAAGAAGAAAGCCGAGTGAGGCAAAGCGTCGTTGTGAGTTTTGTACTGCCACATGCCTCATCAGTTATTAACACTAGAACCACCAGGGCTTTTAGATAAATTATATGAAGAAGAATTTTGTTGGTTTTTATTGGAGGTCTTATAAGAATAAGGAAAACAATACTATTTCAAAGAACACAGGCTATAGTATTTTTGTTTGTTTAATACAGCTCTAAATATCTATAAAATTGTATTTAAATTCTTGATAGATAAGTCCATAAAATTTTTTGATTACTAGGCCCATATAGGCAATAGTCTAATTTTCTTAATCGATCCTCTTCC
Organism: Esox lucius; assembly: GCF_011004845.1. Taxonomy (NCBI): domain Eukaryota; kingdom Metazoa; phylum Chordata; class Actinopteri; order Esociformes; family Esocidae; genus Esox; species Esox lucius. Next base: position 2,014,652 of record NC_047593.1, read on the forward strand.
TCTCCCTAATAGCAAGCCCTACACCACACTATTCTTTCGCAGTATGCTCTACACCGCAACTTTGATGTTTCTGACTGGTTAGAATTTGCTGTTTAGAGTGCCTGCACAGCTAATATTATTTCCCCGACCTACGCGTGTTGTTACTTTATTTGGTTGTTGCTATTGCTTTTGTTAGTTATAGAGCCATCACGGAATTGGGATATTTTAAGAATACCCACATTAATTCACTTTTAATAAATTGTGATGAGAACAATGTATTATATTGTTTGCTTGACTGATTTGAGACATACAGTTGGACATTTCAATTGTAAATTGTCTTAAAATAGCAAAAGTTAGGGGAAGATGTGTTGTCAGAGCGCTTGTAGATATGTGTTGATTGACACGATCGTGCCGTTTGCTTGCCAGACTCCAACCTTTAGCTATACTAATAATCTGATAATCTGAATTATTATTTTTGAGTAGGCAAACGGATTCTAAAATCAATTCCTAATAAATTGTATACAAATACGAAAATGATTTTAGCGAAGATATAAAATAATTATTTTGATTGAGCGTATAAATAAAATAAAAAGCCAAAATCGTAGCTTTCTGCAGTTCAGAAATCTCACATGTTCAAATTGAGATTTCAATGATTTTGATTAACCCTACTCTTCAGCTGCACTTCACTATTTTGTTGAATTACATTATAATTGCTTTTTATTTGTATTACAATGACAGCTCGTAGTCTTCTCTGAACTGTCTACTAGAAAGTTGTAGCTAGCATTCTTGCATTCTGGTAAAGAAAAAAAGAGACTTATCACTTTGATATTACATGACGTCTGGTCTGTCGCACAAGTCGACTTTCACGAATTGCAACTTGTCTGAAACAATTTCTATAAAATCAACAAAAGAAATGTTTAACCTCCATACTTTTCTATAAAAAAATGGAGGTGGGGTAGCTGAAAGGGAATATTGATTACCAAAATGTACTGTCGCTTTCCAGTGCATTTACATTTTGATCTTGAGAGGATTTACGTCTCCGACCACTAGAAATGGCTGATAATCAGAGTGGCCGAAAGTAGGGAGAAGTTAGCTACTATTTACAGGAAAGAGTTAGCTTCAGATGAGCGAGTTATGTTCAAAGCATCAAACTCAACCAAACATGCTGCCAAATTAACATGATTCTATACAATATCTATACAATTTGTAAGGAGTTTAAGATGCGATGGAACAAAGTTGATGAAAAAAAAATCATATAGAGTATGTATTGACTCATATATTGATTTATTTAGGGGGGGCTAATTAATATTAAATAGGCTTTGCGACGAAACTGGGTCTATACAAATAGACAAACTTATGAACTCACAAACTGAAAACCTTTAGAGACTATTTATCTGTATTATTTACACCTTATTCTTACTTAATTTGCCAAAATCACACTAGCGGAGCAGGCATTAATCTGTACCAAGGCGCTGATCACCCTTCACTGAATGACATGATGGATGAATGGGCGAAACTCCCAGAGAAAAGATCAGAGCCTAAGGTGAATTGGAATTCATTTAAAAATGAGGATGAAGAGGTGTAATGATGATGCAGCAGAATGTCGCAAATCATATTTTTTTATTATTCCATATTTTAATACCAGAAATGTTGTCAAATATTACCAAAAATATTTTTGTTAAATATTTTTCATGGAAGACATAGGTTTGCTCGTCTAAATGTTTGAGCACAGGTAAGCACAGTTTCTAAATTATCTCAGGTAAACCCAAATCGTGTTTTCCACAAGTCTGAATAAAAACTATCGGCACTCATGATTCAGTGAACTCTACAAATGATCGCATCAAGTGCTTGAAAACTTACATAAAGAACAGAATGGGAGATGTGCAAAACCATAACTTCCTTGCTGGCCTTCAACTCGGAAAGAACAAAAGCCTTGGATACCCAGAAAATAATAAATGCATTCACTGTGAACCACAAAAACAGGCGCATTGTCCTTCTATGAATTAAATAACTGGCTATATAATTGTGTTATTATTCTTCATCCTTTCGGTGTTTGTGCATTGTATTAGTTGGTTAAATGCCAAGTGCTTAATATTTAAAAGCACAGTAATTGCAATGTAGTGCACTGAAATAATATATAGCTGGTTTACTATTGGCTTCCTGATGATAAAGCTGTTTTTGTTTAACTTAATTCCAATCAAGTACATTTACTATTTTAATACATGCTATAGGCAAAATGTTCCCTAAAAATGCTGAGCACTTAAGTTTCTTAGCAGCTGATAGGCCGTATGTGTATCAGAAAACTCTTTATATTTTATTCTTGAATTTTATAAATCATTTTACAAGTTATAAGCCTAGACTACATGCAATTTAGCTTTTGTAAGAAAATGTCTACTTTATGTGCAGTCTGTACTCCATATGCTGTTATATTGTTTAATAATTCGAAAGTTGGGCGAATACAGAGTAGCAAATACGAAAGGTGGTCAATTATCACTATCAGACCTTTATTCGAAGAACTGTATTAGCCAATTTGACTTAAAGCCCAAATAAAGTCCACATGATGTATTGCATATTTCCTGAATTATAAAACATTAATTCAAAATGTTTGTAAATTAATAGATTATATAGGGGTTAATTGGAGTGTGGGCTCTTAAAAACGGTTAATCCGTTTATCTGAATTTTTTGTCAATGGTACTGATTTGTCTATGAGTCCTTGAGTATTAGGTCTAGATGTTTGAGATTGTGAAATCGGAGATCGTTTTGTTTTGAGAACGTTTTGTTTTCTCTTACAGAAGTAGCAATAGTGGTGGCATTGAGTTTAAAGAAAGCTGGGCAGCTCGCTTCAGGGCTCTTAAAGCCATTTGTGTCATCACCTCCATGAGTAAATGTAGGATTGCTTCTGTCACTTTAGATGACTGATTGACAGGTAGGCTGGACATCTGGTTTGGTAGGTGGGACTTCCTGTGTAACGTATTCTGGGGGGACTTCCGGTGTGACGTATGCTCCGGGATAGTACTTTCTGTGTGATGTGTGTTAGGGGTTGCAACTTCCTGTATGATGTATGCATGTCTGGGGGATGACATGTTTGTACACTGAACAAAATTATAAACGCAACACTTGAGCTGAACTAAGACTTTCTCTATGTACACAAAAGGCCTATTTCTCTCAAATATTGTTCACAAATCTGTCTAAATCTGTATTAGTGAGCACTTCTCCTTTGCCGAGATATTCCATCCACCTCACAGGTGTGGCATATCAAGACGCTGATTAGACAGCATTATTATTGCACAAGTGTGCCTTAGGCTGGCCACAATAAAAGGCCACTCTAAAATGTGCAGTTCCATCACACAGCACAATGCCACAGATGTCGCAAGTTTTGAGGGAACGTACAATTGGCATGCTGACTGCAGGAATGTCCACCAGAGCTGTTGCCTGAATGTTTCTCATAAGCCATCTCCAAAGGCCTTTCAGAGAATTTGGCAGTAAGTGGCTAAGGATATTACCTTTAAATTGGAAGGAGTTCTGGACGAGAAAGCACAGAAAGGGAAGAAAATGAGTCTTGTGAAATGGCTTGGTTGGCCTGTGAAATTCAACGGTTGGACAACATCGGCCCACAAACAAGATAAAACACTAGGATTTTTTGCACCACGTCACTTACCTAGTAACTCATCGAGGCATATCTATCCAAACAATTCGAGGTCGAGCTATACCAAAACATTTGCCAAAGGTATAGATTTCAAAGGTGGTTGGTGTCACGTCCTGGCTGTGCCCCTAGCCATCTCTGCGCTGGGCTCGGGGCATAGACAGGACAGGACAGGAGGTGGCATCTAGCCACCTCTAATCCTTTTTGGTTTCCCCAATTGGAGGCAGGTGTTGGTTATTGCCTCCAATTGGGGACCCTATTTAAGTTCAGTGTGTTGGCCATGTGGGTGTGGTTCCTTTTGGTTTTTTCCTGCTGAAGATAACCCACGTCACTGGTTGCTGCTTTTTGTTTTGTTTGAGTTTTGCTTTTCATTAAAAGATGGATTATCTACCTTATCTATACTCTGCGCCTGTGTCCTTCTTCTACCACGGCCGTGACAGAATGAACCACCAAAAGGAGACACGGCAGAGATGGACGGTAGGGGAACTCCTCTGATGGCCGGATAGCGACACAGAGGAGGAGGAGAACCCCTACCGTCCCCTGCGGCACACCGGGCAAAGACAGCATCTGTGGGGGCAAGCGGAGGACCCTGAGGCGTGGCCGCCATCCCCGGAGGGGTGGAAGGAAGAGACCTTGCTACCTATGCTCACGTGCGGGGTGGTCCAGGTGCCCCAGCCCTGTCTGGTGCCAGCCCCTAGACGCCGGGTGTTTTCAGCGCCCCGCGCTGCCCGGGAGCTGCAGCCAGCGCCCCGCGCTGCCCGGGAGCCGCAGCCAGCGCCCCGCGCTGCCCGGGAGCCGCAGCCAGCGCCTCGCGCTGCCCGGGAGCCGCAGCCAGCGCCCCCTGCTGACTGGGAGCTGCAGCCAGCGCAGCCAGCGCCCCCCGCTGCCTGGGAGCCGCCGCCAGCGCCCCCCGCTGCCTGGGAGCCGCCGCCAGCGCCCCCCGCTGCCTGGGAGCCGCCGCCAGCGCCCCCCGCTGCCTGGGAGCCGCCGCCAGCGCCCCCTGCTGACTGGGAGCCGCCGCCCGAGGCCGCCGTGGAGGTACCGGTTGAGGAGGTACCGGTTGGGTTGGTGCCGTGGGTGCATTAGTTTTGGGCTGTTTGTCAGTGCGCAAACATAAGTGCCTGGTGTGAGCAGGATGGAAGCGTCTAGGTGTTGTGGTTGTTCCACGCCTGAGCCGTCCTGTTGGCACTTATCTCATTGGTGAGGTAGAGGACCGGCAGGGAATACATCTTGTGCTTGCTCGCTTTGCTCTAAACCAATAGGAGCAAAGCCCCTATGGGCAAAGCTTCATGATATAGAGCAATAGTTACTTTCGTAACTCCAGTTCTATGAGTGGAGCGTCACCCATAGGGTTCATACCCTGACCGGTCACTGACTGCTTTTCTCGTGAAGAAAGGTATGTCGGGAGACAGAACAGAGTATGACGACCTCTTTTATAGCCATGGGGCAGATAGCCATGAGAGGTGTGATTTGCATATTTACATTTTCATTGCCTGCCTATTGGCAGAGGGGTAAACCAATAGGAGCAATGCCCCTATGGGCAACGCTCCACTCATAGAACTGGAGTTACGAAAGTAACTACCGTTATTTGTGTTTGTGAAATATTTGTTAATGATTATTCTCTAGGAGAATGCTCTGTATTTTTGTTACACTCATGTTATTATTTGTGTATTTTAATTTGTCTAGTTCTCACGGCATGCTTGATGAAGTGAATGTCCGAATAAATGCCTGTAACCATAGGAATGCCTTGTGTTCGTGATGTAAACTTGAGGGGAGCTACAACCATTATCCTTCCGATCATTGTGTTCTTACTGCTGCCACTCCCAATGGTGTATATGATCTCCCATCACTTTTACTCAAAACAGATGATAACACACAAAAGAAAGATTTTAGTTCATGAGGGAGACATCTCTATATTTGCACTTGTCACAAAACCATACAGTTGTTAATCTTCTCTTTTTCTTTTCATTTACATGTTAATTGTAAAATATTTTTAGTTCATTTCATGTATACATTTCTGTCATGTCATAGCAAATCTCTTGTCTATACCTGCATTTTACATTCATCCTCAATGAATTACAGTTTCCCAAAACTGTTTACTGCACAGCCTGTTCCACAAAGGGCCCCAAGCATCCGAACATGTTTTATTAAAAGTTCTTGAGAACCTTTTGCCCAATGGAGTTATTGTAAGAAGAAAATCAGTCTCATCCTGGCCAGTCCCCAGGAAAGATCAGTGAACGGAGTTAGTCATCCTCGTCGCCAAATTGTTGTGGAAATCACCTAAGGGGAAAACCTCAGAGACTGTCTATTCTTTTACAGTTGTTGTTCATGTAGGATCAAACGAGATCATAAAAGGCTACTCAGAAGAGTTGAAGCATGACTTTATGAAACTTATTCAGTTGCTGCTAGCCACAAAAAAGGACAAATTACTACTGGTCCTATACCTTCCCTAGGTCATGAGGTGGAAAGTTTCAGTAGACTCCTAGCATTTCAGAACTGGTTACATAATTACTGTAAAAGTTTCAGTGGAAACATTTATAGACAATCTTGATACTTTCTGGAAGCAAAGTTCATTTAATAGGACAGATGGTGTCCACCCAAATCATCTGGGCGTCTGGATTTTGTCTTATCACTACAAGGGAGCTTTAGGGAAATGCTTGGCTAAACCAACATCAGGTAATGTTACCTCTGACATTAACTTGCATTCTGAATGTTTACTCCTGCCTTAGATGAGGAGAACCCTATTTTGTATAAATAATTATGTCAGCTCAACCTATGCTATTGGTCCTGTAGTATTATATCCAACAACCATAATACTACATGCTTGCATAAAGAACAAGGTATTGTAAGAAGTAATCTTGGCCCCATACAACTGAGTCACACAAGTAGCTTAAACAATATAAACTCCACTAGCAATCCTGTACAATCCATGTACATTCAAAACCTGCAAGGGGATTTTACATCTAAATGTCCAGAGATTATAATGTATCTATTAAGGTTTTGGTATTTTAACCTAATCCTGACATATTTTTTCATCTGAAACTTGGTTATCTAGTTATACAAATGTTGCAGATATTACACTTAATGGTAATAATTTATTTAGAGCACATAATATCAGCGACCATTGCCCGATTGACTGCATTAGAGATTCCAAACGACCAAACCATATTTTATCACCTAAAGAAGAATTCAGTTAACAAGCTTTTGAAGATAATCAGACTGCATTTCAATAATTCCCAAGGCCAAACTAGCACTACTGTAATTTAATTGTGTTTTGGCTCTATAGTAGATAAGAATGCCCCTTACAAGATAATGTAGTGTCTGGCGGGGCATTGTCTCAAACCCACAACCTTCAGCTTCCCAGACAGGCACACTACCCACTGCTCCAAATAGGGACATCCCATTGGGAGGGGCGAGTAGTGGCCTTACCAAGGTTGCTACAATAACAGTCAATTACAGAGGCAATCCCTATTGGATGCTATTCATATAAGCAGACTACTATGTAAATACGTGCATTTGTGCCGGATCCAGATCTGGGACGTGGTGACTTTTATCCGGTACCTATTGGGAGATGCACATCATTTGTCAGATAAGGATTTCTGTCTAAGAATAAAACATGAGAGTTTGTGCAACAATGTGGTAAAGAATTACTCTAGCTCACTAGGCAGTGTTCTTTTTTATTAATCACGTACGTGGCAACAGGGCTGTGAAAAGGGAATTGTGGTTACCAACTTTGGTGGAATATTGATATTGAACGTTGGATGTAATGTCTAAAAGACAATCACATTTATTTAATTCACATTTTTTAAATCAGCGGGTTTGTCGGCACCTAAACAGCCCAGAGAGGGGAGCTCCGTGGCTGTTATGTGAAGTTTTTTTTGACCATTTACACTAGAACCGCCAGGCCTTTTTGCCCCCCAGTATCCGCCAGAGCCGAACGCTGTTTGCCATCATTAGCATACGAATCGTCCCTATTAGCATGAGCATTCTAGTCAGCAGCATCACCATCCAGCCAGACCATCAGTTCATCTACTAGGTCTTCATCAAACTATATAGTGTAGAAGTCTAAAAAAGAATGATTACAGAATTAGTTAGTTTTTAATGGTTTATGAATTTGAAAAATACAAGAATGTGTTTGTATTGAAGGTGTCATCCTACAAAATAAAACAACTAAAAAAAGAATACATAGAAAAAGACAAGGTCCGAAATGAATAGGCTATGAACGGCGTTTCTATTCAGGTTTCTCCAGGGAATTGTAAGGGGGCTATCAAGTTGATTTCAATGCCATTACATAGCTCTAGTCTCCTAGATTACTGGCATATAAGATCTGTCTTTAGGTGATGTGAATAAATTATCGAAAAACAGAGAGGAATTATTAGAAAAAGATGTGGTCCGTAAAGATTGTGTTGGAATTACGTTTTGTGAATAATTATTTATCCTAATATGTTTGTAGAATATTAATCTTCAGTAAAATGAGCAGAGAAAATTTAAAGAGAGAAGACGATAGGATGTGTGTGCGATTTAGTTTCTCTTTCCCTCCTCAAATGATGTAGATTTACATTTTCCATCTGATGAATTAACCTACACAATAAGCTGAATCTCCTATTGAAAAATGGTAACGTGTGATAAGTAGCCTATATTGTTTGTATTATGTTTCAGTAATTGCTTAATTAAGCTTTTGAATGTTGTATTTCATTTGTAACCTCATTCAAAAATCAACCAAGGTCTGATCATTCATCTGGGATTATCACGCATTCATCCATTGACGTCATGCATTCAGTGAGGGGTGATTAGCGCCTGGGTACCATTTGGTTACCAACGCTAAGTGGCGTGGGCTGTTGGCGGATTAAGTCAGAAAACAGGGTAAAAAAACAGGTATATAGTCTCAAAATAGTTTTCTTTTTGTTGGTTTAAAATTCTGACAACAGAACAATGTAATATATGCCTATTTAGGAAAGGTCATGGAAGGAGGAGGGTGTAGCTTTCAAAATGGCAGTTTTATTTTAATTACAAACTCAAACTACAATTGGCTAGGCATTTGGCGATTCTGGTGTTAAACAGAAAGGTACGAATATACATTTTCCAGATACTGTGGGGTAGTGTTAATGACTATGATCTGATAATTTTGATTTTGTGGTGTAATTAGGTAGGCATATCTATGGATTTGTTGCATTGCATGAATTATAATAAGAGATGTGTTTGATTGTTTGTCTAAGTCCCATAAGTTAATAATGTGGGCACCGAGCAGTTTTAGCAGTGATAATTATGGATGTGTTAAGGCATTATGTTCATTATACAAATATTTTCTACTAATTTATCAGCACATGCATGAGGCATTTTCTCAGTAATTTCAGCACCGTAAACAGTAAAAACTCAGAAGCACTTTGCTGCCACCACACTGCCACAAGAGATTGTGTTGGACTGTGTTGGACTTGTGTTCTGACTCCATTGCTGATGCTTTAATGTGTCGGTGCGAGTGCCAAACGTGCGTAAAAATGGAGAAGCCCTTTTTGCAGTGTGCAGTTTGGGGCCGGGCTCAATTTGGACAGAGTCAAATGTGTTTAACCCAACCTCTTCCCGTCTCCTTCAAGGTCACTCAAGCTGAGGTATTAAGGTCAATGAAAGTATAAAATAATAATAATAATAATAATAATAAAATGCCAAGAAACAAGAACATGCAGGAGAGGGAGTGCAGTGATGTAAAGTGGATATAAAAAGTCTACACACCCCTGTTAAAATGCCAGATTATTGTGATGTAGAAGAATGATACAAAGATAAATCATGTTAGAACTTTTTTCACCTTGAATGTGACCTACAACTCAATTGAAAAACAAACTGATCTTTGAGGGGGGAAAATTACATAAGTGTGCACAGCGTTAAACTAATACTTTGTTGAAGCACCTTTTAATTTTATTACAGCATTCAGTCTTTTTGGTTAGGAGTCTATTAGCATGGCACATCTTGACGTGGCAACATTTGCCCAGTCTTCTTTTCAAAAGCGCTCCAAATCTGTCAGATTGCAAGGACATCTCCTGTGCACAGCCCTCTTCAGATCACCCCACATATGTTCAATTGGATTCAGGTCTGGGCTCTGGCTGGGCCATTCCTTTTGTGGATTTGGATGTGTTCTTTGGGTCATTGTCATGCTGAAAGGTAAACTTAATCTTCAGCTTTCAAATGGATGCCTGAAGGTTTTGTGCCAAAATTGCCTGGTAGTTGGAACTGTTCATAATTCCCCCCCATCCTGACTAAGGGCCCAGTTCCAGCTGACGAAAAACAGCCCCAAAGCATGATGCTGCCACCACCATGCTTCATTGTGGGTCTGGTGTTCTTTGAGTGATTTTCCCACGTGCTTTAGGGGGACTTGATGTTTGTTTTTGCAGACTTGTTTTTCTTTGTAAGAAAAGGCTTCCGTCTTGCCAACTTATAGCCACTCATAGCCCATACATATGAAGAATACAGGAGATTGTGGTCACATGTAGCATACAGTCAGTATTTGCCAGAAATTCCTGCTGTTCCTTTGATGTTGCTGTAGGCCTCTGGGAAGCTTCCCTGACCAGTTTTCTTCTTGTCTTTTCATAAATTCTGTAGGGACGTCCAGTTCTTTGTAATGTCTCTGTTTTGCCATATTTTCTACACTTGATAATGACTGTCTTCACTGTGTTCTATGGTATATCTAATGCTTTGGAAATTATTTTGTACCCTTCTCCTGACTGATATCTTTCAACAATGAGATCCCTCTGATGCTTTGGAAGCTCTCTGCAGACCTTGGCTTTTGCTCTGAGATGCAACTAAGAAAATGTCAGGAATATCCTATTAAAACAGCTGAACTTTATTTATGATTAATCAGAGTCCCTTTAAATGGTGGCAGGTGTGTAATGACTTCTATTTAACATGAGTTTGAATGTGATTGGTTAATTCTGAACACAGCCACATCCCCAGTTATAAGAGAGTGTGCACACTTATGCAACCAGGTTACTGTAAGGTTTTTATTTTTCATTTTTCCCCCTTGAATATTTCAGTTTGTTTTTCAATTGAATTGTTCACATTATAGGTCACATTAAAAGTGGAAAAAGTTCTGACATGATTTATCTTTGTCTCATTCTTTTACATCACAAAAACCTGGCATTTTCACAGGGGTGTGTAGACTTTTTATATTCACTGTAGTAACCACAATTAATAAATCATTATGGAAAACATGCACTTGCTATCAGAATGGAATGCAGTGGGTAGCTACATTGTAGCTAAGGATTAAAATGTTTAGTTATTTTTAGTTGTATTTGTCTACATACATTTTAATTGGGTATATTTTTTTACAATAAGTTTCTGTTTTCATATGATCATTTATCTTATAGGCCTATAGAATACATACATATACACATTAAATGTGGTAGTAGTTGATTCGCTATAATATTATTGAAAGACTACACTATAAGAGAATGTTTCCACTCATTACACGCAGTACTTTTAATATAAGCATTTTGTCCCAGCTGCTGTCTTGGGTTGTAGATTTAAAACTGAGTGGGTGATAAGGGATGATCAGGTGCATAATGTTTAGAGACAAACATGACGGCTCATACTTTTCACAGCTGCAACGGCCTTTGCTTGACACAGAAGGAGCGGTGGTTGCAGTGGTAGAGAAGTACAGAAAAGATAAGAAATGCATCATGCACCATAATAATAAATAATAATAATAAATCATCTTGAAGCAACAAACTCTGGACAAACTCTTCTTTCTAAAAGTCTTTACCAGGTTACAATAGACACACATTTAGCAAAACGTTTTTATTTGAAGGTATTTGTACAGCCAATATACGCAATGTAGACCTATATGCTAGTTAAATGCTAAATATTTGAAAGCATGCGATTTGCAATATCTTGACATGTAGCCCATTGATAGAATCTTTTGTTCCTTTTTTTGAGCTGCATGCTGATACGGCTTTTCTTGTTTAAAGCAGTTAAACATGCTTTAAACATGCTTTAATAACAAGTTAAGCATCTGGGTTCAGTGAATGAACCCACACTTACCTATGCAGCAATCCTCTACATGGTGCCTCGGATTACTGTGCTTGCTCCATCCTAAAAATAAACAAATGTTGGTGAACAGGTAAACATTGTAGCAATTACGAGATCAACATGTAATTCACATACCTCCAGGGCTGCAATCCACAAGGTGTTGTGGTGTAGATGTATGTCCTTGGAGTGGTAGGGGCCCACGCTGGAATAATTTTTCGCTCCTCTGGCGATACACACATCCGGTCTCGCACGTGTCTAGGAAGAGTTAAGGTTTTGTAAGCATTTACCCTGCAAAACCTTTTAATTTCAAGTTTCAAACGGTTATTATGTTTTCAAATTCACCTGCATGCTTGATGAGCTTGTAAGGGACAGCCTTCCAGGTGTGTCTTCAGGTGGTGAACAAGTTCTGGCAAACTTGTAGTGGCTGATGGACTTCCTGCTGGTGATGCTGTGTGGTGGCCAGTAGCAAAGTCCTCCTTTGAGCCTCAGGCATGGAACTACTGCCACACAGTCATCCTCCTCCGGGAACAAAACTACAGAAAACGTCATCACCTGACAGCAATGTTTAGAAAAGAGGTTTAAAAATTGGCAGCATAAGACACACAGGCTAGCTAAGAACAATGTGGATACAGAAAGACACCTCAGTAACGGAATTGTAACAAGCGCAGGTTTAGCTAGTCTAAATTTACTGCCAAGAGTAACGTTATCCACATGATGTGGATAACGTTACACAACGAAACACGATTTAGTGGATAACGTTACATATCAGTTGATAAAAGTTACAGGGAGTAAGCACATATTATAACATTCTAATTTGTTGATACCCTAAGAAACACGATTTAGACAAGTTAGCTAACGATGTTACCATACCTGTTCAACTGTTGATATGCAAAGAAGCACAAAACATCTGAACTTGAGGATAAACAAAGAAACAAGGGTTACGGTAGGTATTTCATCTCAGGCCAACGCTGTTTTTTTCAAGCTCAGTTTCTATAACTTGTATAACGCTGTTTAATACAAAACATTTTGTTCTTACTCAGTAACCTAACAACACTTAACGCTAGTTGTTTATAATAGAACAGAACTCACCATAGCTATGTAAGTGACTCAGCGTTCAACAATTTTCAGTCTGATGTCCAAAAAATCCTTGATCTTCGTTGGTTTCGTGAGATCATCAAATTGTAGTAAAACAATGTCATAATACACCTGTTGTATTGTCCAATTCAGAGGATATAGCTTATACCTTACAAACTTTGAACAAGAGTTGACGAAAGAACCAAGTCACTAAAATGAGTGATCCCACTAGTTTTCACGGTACTACAGCGTGGGATTCAAATGGCGATTGTCTTGCCTTACACATGTGCAATTCACATTCACTATAGCGCCATCTTCGGACGCGGCAGTGTTTAAACACAGTAAAGAACTGTTGTAACACTTGTCGTTGTAACAAAGGTTCTTTACACAAGCAGTAGTGCAATAGTCAAAGTCTATTTTATTCATAAACTACCAATGTTGACCAAAATTCTGTAGACTAAGATTTAACAATATTAAAATAAATCAAATAATCAGTACAGGAATAAAAGGGGTACAATAGCATCCCTGCTTGAAGAAAATGGCAACACAAGCAGATACAGCAGATAACAGCGCATGCCCTCTCTTCGGCGGCTAGCCGTCAGCGTGACGCAGTCGGGGCGCTGGTAGAAAGCCGCCTGAGATGCAAATTAGCTTATGCAAATTGAGACAAGGAGAAAAGCAGCAAAAGCTGGTGGCCCGCTGGTTGTACGACATTATAGCCTCCTGCGGCCCGCCAACAGCAAAACGCTGGCGGGCCGCCATCGATTGCTCACTGGGTATACCACCTGCAAGAATTCATGGATAACTATTACAAAAGACTGCACGCTGTCATTGATCCTAAAGGGTCCAATACACAATATTTAGAACTACGGGTATGCAGACTTCAGAACAGTGGTCAGTAAATTTTTCGCCATGTCGGCTCAGTGATAAAACGGTCCTTGATTCTATGGAAGTTATTAGATTAGATTAAACTTTATTGTCATTGAACAGTACAAGTACAGTACAACGAAATGCAGTTAACGTCTAACCAGAAGTGCAAATAGAGGAGGGCAGAAAATTATAGTGTAGTGTGTGTTTCAACTGGTATAATAGTTGTTTGGGCACAAATGGCAATTTGGCATTTTCAAAATGGCATTCAAGATGTGCAAACGAGGCAAAAGAAGGAGTGATGTATTAAAGTAGCATGTGCACCCGAGATGCAGAGATTGCAACAATGAGGTCCCGAGGGAAACATGGGTGTGTAACAACTGTAAAAATGCAGGCACAATGGCAATTCTAAATGTGCATAGAGGCAAATTTAACATATGTGCAACTGAAATGCAAGGATAGCAGTGGCAAGGTTCCTGAGGTAAACACGTACCTTTAACAACTGAAAATGTCCATTATCTGGCATAGCAAGGCAGTGTCAGAGTAGTACAAGGGAGTAGTGTAACAAGGTCCCAGAGAGGCTGGGGGGTATGGTAAGTGATGGGTCATAGAGTTCACAGAGTTTACTGGGTCACAGAGTTCAGCAGGGTTACAGTAAATGGGAAGAAACTGTTTCTGTGTGGGACCGAAGAGACCTGTATCACCTGCTTGATGGAAGGAGGTCAAACAGTTGGTGGCATGGATGCGAAGGGTCCCTGATGAACCCGTGTGCAGACACCGCTTCTGCTGGAGGTCTGTGATGGCAGGAAGCTGGGCACCAGTGATGTGCTGGGCGGTTTTCACCCCCTGCAGTGCCATCCGGTCAGCTATGGAGCAGCAGCTAAACCACACTGTGGCGCAGTTTGTCAGAATGCTCTCGATTGTGCAGCGGTACAAGTTCAAAAGGATCATGGTGGACAGGCAGGCTTTCTTCAGCCTCCTCAAAAAGTACAGGCACTGCTGCACCTTTTTTGAGGTGAGGGTCCGGGAGAGGTCCTGGGAGATGTGGATACCCAGAAATGTGAAACTAGACATGATGAGGACTGGGGCGAGGCTGCAGCCTTTAGAGTTCCTGTAATCCACAATGAGCTCCACAGTGGCAGATATGTTTGATCCATGATGATTGGTCAGTGCTGCTCCAAATATCTCTGAAGTTCTAAAGCATATATTCAATCTAACATACATTTTGGGGAATATCCCTAAAGTCTGGAAAACCGATCATGTGCTCCCTCTGCATTAGAGTGGGGATACTAGTGTAGCACTCCAGCCGTATAGTAATGTTGTGTAATTACTTTTTCTAAATGCAAACAGTCCTACGTTAAACAAAGATAATGCTTAAGAAAATATATTAGGTCACAGTAGTACTCTATTCCATTATTTTTTCTCCTCTCTCGGTCTCCCTCGTTCTTCTCTACTTCCTGTCTTAAATCCCGCCTCTTTTTACTTTACCTGATAGGTAGAGCTCTTACAAATAGCAAATTACATCCGTCAATTGAGGTAAATGGGTTGCTTTTCAAATGAACTAGATTAGATTATATCCTGTACTACACGTGTAAGCTCATGTACGCACCCAACAAACTATATACAATTAGGAAACATCTGATAATAGTCTGTAAATATATATTAAAAGTTTCT
The DNA here is from genome assembly GCF_011004845.1 of Esox lucius. Classification (NCBI taxonomy): domain Eukaryota; kingdom Metazoa; phylum Chordata; class Actinopteri; order Esociformes; family Esocidae; genus Esox; species Esox lucius. The sequence goes on from NC_047593.1 coordinate 2,029,905, forward strand.
GTAACTGTATAACCTAATTAAGAATACTATTATTTATATTTAATTAACTAAAATAGTCTGAGGGTCTCTGCATTTTAAATGACAGACAATGGTTTAGCCGGCTATGCTAGTTTCCTTGAAAACTATCACTATCTCTAAATTGTCCCCTTTGCTAAAATCCTGGAGGCATTGGTAAATAAACAGTTACAAGGTCTGGTAACTTATTTATCAATCTGCTTTTAGACTTGGGCACAGTACCATCACAGCAACTGCACTGGTTGTAAATGATAATGTCAAAGACTTTCCACTGGGTTAAATTTTGGGTCCTATATTGTTAACTCTTTAACATATTTTCCATTTTATTTACATGCTGATGACAAAGTACTATACGCTTCGGCCCCCTCTCTTGGACTAACAGTCTGATTTCCAACTTAAAAAAAATCCATTATACAGTCTATTATTCGGCCATGCGTATTATCACATTTCACACGTCACTGTCTGTTATATGAATCAGTTGGCCGCAAGAGCCAGACATTTGGTGTTGTTTTTACAGTATATATGGCAGTCATGCAAGAAACTCCTGATAATCTAACAGAAATATTTTGTTGGAAGAAGGTTGGATAGCGCTGGCCTATTCTGGCTAAAACTGCTTTTGAATATTTTGCCCCACATTCACGGAATGTCCTTCAGTGTGACTTTCTTAGGTTAAATGTTTTAGTGCTTATAAAACATTTCACATTTCTTATCAATACAATTTTTGTTGTCAATTGGGATTGTTTAACATACTTTAAGGTATGTTACATTATGTATGTAATTGTAAAATATGCTAAGCAAAAGCCTCTGGTAGCATAGGTTTGAAAATTCCATTTTATAACCACTTTCCTGTCCAATAAGTTCAGCTCCTGCTGGCTGCCGCACAATTAACTTGGAGTTAAAGGAGTTCAAAAGATGGAGTCTGTCTAGCCTTTCTTTGATGATTTTAGTGTGTGCAACAGACCTGTTCTTACATGTAGACACCCAGAGAATAGGATGAGAAAGACGAGTGAACCAATATGACAATCTGTCTGCATACAGTAATCATACACTTTAATTTATCAAGCAAATCACTGATCTGCAGCCTAATAGCTAAGCTGTGCTATAGAACCATACCCATTAAACTATTCAAATCTGTTTTTTTCTCCATTTTGTGAGGATGGAAGGACACTATATTTAGTGGGTCAATGGACTTTTGTGTCTGGACTTTTGTGGAATTTCAAGTTTTTTCTAATAAGCTCTAAACTGATGTAAAAATAACCCCATTAGCCACAAGAAAAATATGATCTCCGGTAAATGCCAATCCAAACACAACATTTGGAGAGTTGTAGACATCCGTTGCTGCATCTCAGGTTACTGTGTATGCTTCAACAATGGGAAGAACACTGAATTGCAATGGCTTTCATGGGAGGGTCGCTAGGAAGAAGCCTTTGCTGTCAAAGCAAAATGTATGCCCGTCTTAACATTGCCATAGAGCACCTGGACAAACCTGAAGGATTCTGGAAGTCTGTTCGCAAGATAGATAAGTCCAAAATTGATCTTTTGGGTAACAATCATAACTGTTATGGTCAAAACCCAAGCATTGAGGTGGGAATGTCAGCATCGAAGTTTGACCACTAGAGCCACCCTATGTTCTCTTCAAATTTGCACAGTAAAATCATGTGAACAAAAATGAACCCAATGATTGCGTAAAAACATACTTTAATTGACTTTTACCACTAACTCACAAAGCTTATGTTAAATGAACAATGCAGCACATAAAATAAGGCATAAACCTTAATCCACCATCCACCCTCTATGGCAAACTGTGATGATACAGGATAATTGTAATCATTGCAGATGATGAAACAATTTGAAACTTCAAAAGGGATAGTAGAATAACAGTGCTCTACATTGATACTCAAACAATTGGTCTACTATATACCCCCAAAAAATAAATATTAAAAGGACACGTTGAAGCAGCTGAAATCATATGGTCTTCTCTGGATTAACAGACTTTGTACTTCCTTCAAGCTGGTAGCTGTAATAACACCAGGAACATATTGATGAATAACTGGAAATATTTCATTTTGCTGTCAAAGGTACCTATTTACAGCATGAACTCACCGACATAAACTTTCCATTCTATGGTTGCCCATGAGGTACCTACAGAGAAAAATTATATTTCTGTCACTGCCATTGTATTGTTCTCTCAGACATTAGTTACATTGTTTGAAAGAGTAGGTGAGCTATGATGTTAGAGTTCAGATTTACAACCTGGCCGGTCTGCGCTGGCTGCTCCTGCTGAGCTCCTTGCATAGGATCCTGGGAAAGTCGTGTGTCATATGGTGGAAATGGAATCTACGGGTAAAAGAGCACCTGTAGTCACTACAGCACTCTAGAGGCCTCAAACTCAACTCTGGACCTCAAAGCCGGTTCCACTCCATTTTTTCATTGACAACGTCTAATCAGGGATTAATTTAAGAAAGGGACACCAGGTGGGTGCAATTAATATGGAGGTAGAACAGAAAACCAGCAGGCTCCAGACCTCGTAGGGTAAGAGTTGAGTACCACTTCTCTAGAGCATCTGTAGTCAAGGAAATGTGTGGACTATGTACAACAGTTAAGGTCAAGAAAGGGATGTCTTACATTGGGAATTTGCTGTGGCATAGTTTGGGGTTGGTATTCAAATGGGAACATCTGTGAAAATATACATGAAGTCAACATAACAAATATATAAAAATACAACTAAAACTAACATTAATCACACATTTTTTGGGAGGGGTGGAGGGGGCAATAAAATTAGTTTCTCACGTTTGGGAGCTGTGGCATCTGAGGGTTATTTGTCATCTAAAACAAAAACAAATAGCTCAAACTTTTATTAACGACAACAATATATTGTTTTTATGTACATATTACACCAAACCAGATTTAAACAAATACGTTATTTTACCTTTTGCTGCACAAAGTCAAATGGGTAGTACTTTAAAATGAACAGAAACAGCAGACAGACAATTATTACACTTCTGCAGTATAGATGAAATAACATCAATGTGAATTAGACGATTGTCAATTAAGATTTATAGATGGCTTCACAAACAAAACACAGTTAACAATCTTAATTTGCTGCTGTGCAATTTTGATGGTAGCTTGTTATAGCTTTCTGAACTTTAATGTCATGAGTCAGCCAAACTTAAATAGTGCCTATCTCATTACCTATAATTGAAGAGATAAGGCTTTTAACATACTGCAACAGCTATAATTCTAAGGATAAGTAATTTAGCTGGAGATACCACTTACGATTTCCACACTCTTTCTTCCTGGGGCCTTAGGTAGGGAATATTTGATGAAAGCTTGAGAAAGATAGGACTGCTGAAAGGAAAGACGGGAAAAATGTATTGAATGTACAGTGGGATGGATCATCTTTATATTTTTATAAACATAATAGTAGTACATTTTAGGAGTTTAATCTACAGTTTTACCTGTCCATTCTGGCCACCAGTGCCAGGGAATCCCTGTGGAAACACCTGCAAAATAAAGCAAAACTATATGTTAAGAAGGTACATGTACTATAATAAAGCAGCAGTTAAAAGTGTTTCTCTTTATGTGTAATGAATCTAGAATAAATGAAGGTGTCACATTTTGATAAAAATTACAGGGGGAAAAAAAACTCTTCCACAATATATATATGTTTTTTTAGATGCACCTCTATAATTATATGTTAAATAAATAAAGACTAAAAACACATGTGATGTATAAAATTATGGAGAACTGTCTCATAACGTGAATATAAGTAAGCATACTATTTCCATGCTGACAGGGCCATTGAGTCCAGGTTGAGGCTGGCCTCCTGGGTAAAGGGCCTCATTCACCTTGGTAGAAACACATTGATTAAGAAAAACAGTGTCCCCATAAATTACTTCCACTAGGTTCAGTTTTTCCAGATGCATACCTTGTTGTACCACACCTAAGCAAGGAGGTGACCAAAATAATGCAATAGTACATTTCAATAAGCATTTGTTCTTACTTGTGTGGGTGGTCCTGATTGCCTTGGACCTCCATAGTGTGGCAGGTAATTTAAGAAGGATTTAAGCTGTGAAGTATGAAACCGATACATTACATGAATTACCATACCAAATTATTGAAAGACAGAAAGAGGAACATGAATAATATGCAAACTCATAACAACCAATTTAGTTCACACTATTATAAGTTAGGATTCCTGAACAACATCCACGCTGGTAAAAAATGTACAGGTCATATTAGTTTCTTGAGAAACACCAGAGTAAAATTTCAAACAGTAATACTTCCGTGGAAACTATTTAATAACATTTAATGTTATCATCAACTGCATAAGATTGGAGGTGTGGCTTACTGGAGGCTTTGCTTTTATGTAGTTATTTATGGTCACCATTAAGAATGTAATTTCTGTTCATTATGTTCTGTTTGTAAACCTCAAATGTATATTTTCCCTGAATATGTAAGCATTACATATCCTAATATATTATGAATAACATTATCATGGCTGATTACATATAGTAATGAAGTGATATGTATTCCAGCATTCCATAATTTATTGTGGAACATATTACATATCTCATAATATATCATTTTGACCATATACTGTGGAAATATCCAAAGAAATTGTTAAATCCATGGGCCTTTAAAATTTGATGATAATGTAACAGAAAACAAATGACATAATCTAATGACTGGCAACACTGAAAGCCACATCCCTATTAAGCCCAAACATTTGCAGAATTCAAATATTAAAACAGTCAAAATAAGTTAGATAAGACTGCTGAATAGAAGTAGATCCATGAGGAACTCCTGTGGTTCCTTCAGGATCTTTAGGGCATATTAAGTTCTTATAATAAGATTCCAGATTATGACAATCATGAATTATAATTCAGATTCCTATTCTAGAGAAATGTATTATTTAAGCGTTTTTAAAACTTACTGGAGCAGCAGATATGGAGGTGGCCAAACAAAGACACAACAACGTGATCTTCATTTTCACAAGATCTTGCATGAAAGAGAAATATTAGCAACCTGCAGTATTTAAGGTAGTTAACTATTTGATTAGACATATTTTAACACTGTTTCACCCATGGAGGCAAAACATTATTTATATTCAAACGCATCCCAGACCAAGTAAGAAATACATTTTTATAAGACAAGTTTTAGACACATTACCTTTGTTTATCCTAGAAGACTGGATACAATTCTGATGGTTGATACAGAGCAGTGAGCTATCTATGGTGCTTTTAAACCATGTCAGTTCAGAATTCAGCCAATCCACACTGACCTGCTGTGACATAATTCAGTGACTGAGTATATGGTTGTCTAGTCGTGAGCTTTGGTAAATGACCAGTGGTATGATATAGTGTCATAATAGCAGAGTTGCTGATTACACTGTCTGCTATAGTGCATACTTAAGCACATTTATTGTACAGCAAGCACATCGTACCATTGCAAACCAGTATCATTATTTTGGACATAAAATATCTTGAATATAGCATATTCATTGTATGATAGTGCAGACTATTTAACCTCTTCGGTTACTGTTGCTCTGCTTTCAACCAGCTTTTATTTATGTGGGTAACATTACAGATAACAAATCAAAGCTTTTCTAAATATTAACAATCGAGTTGATACTTACCATAAAAAATTGTTTTTTTGGATAATCAAGTTCCATAATGTCTTTAAGCTTTAAGCCATTGTTGAGAACCATTTTACTCCTACTTAGTGATTAATTAAGCATTAGTTCTACTGCATCAACCTAGAAGTCCTCAAACAGGACATTTGTTTCATTAAGGGCATTTTGTTCTTAAAGCACAAGTAATGCCATAAAGTGCTCTGATACAAATATTTGACTCAATCACACATGCTGTTAAATATTTTGGGACTATCCTTCACAAAATTCTGCAATGAATACTGTTGTACCAAGTAGAAACAAACAGTAACTGCCCATAACATGGACATTTTAACTTCACCACACCCTAACATTTAACCCTAGAGGATAGATCAGAGTTTCCATTGAGTTTTTTTTTTTTTTTTTTTACATATACTTGTGTTTATTTATGTATTGTTATGTGGCTGGTAATTTCTTCTATATTTTGATCACTGTTTCAGAAAAGTACAATCAAGAATACCAAGGCAATCAGTAACAGGTGCAGCTCAAATCTCAGTAAAAACAGGGAAAAATAACAGTTACTGAGGTGAGTGATGGCAGACAGTATAATCACCCCCTAGGATAAATGCAATTTCCATTTTAGGGATTAGGGTTAGGGTAGTCGTGCGAGGTCATACCTCCAAATGCCATCATGCCTCCTTGGAAGTCTGAACATTTTAGTATTTTAAAAACAGCTTGAATTGTTGCTGGCTGCTAGTGGTAAGATTGTTATTGGATGTTAAATTTCAAGAAACTTCACTCCACATATTCAGTGAAGGCGTGGTTAGTGGCGTTCAGCAACGTTCCTTCTTCTGAAAATACTTTCAGGAGAATTATTGGTTCCATATGCAGATTTGCAACATTCAAGAAAATGGAAGAAAACATGGTGGACATTTTAAGTATAATTCGGTTTTGGGATAATTGTGCTGTGTAAAATTAAATCAATGAAGCCATTACAAATCCTAATCCTTTTAAACACTGAAAAGAGATGTTTTACCTTATCTACATACCCACAAAGCCATGTACAATCGCCCCACTATGGTTAAAAGGTAGTTTATCAGGAATGCATTCTCTATATTATAAAGTGATTATATGTGATTACAATTATTACTTTTAAAATGGAATGACAAATATTTTTTATGTATAGCTTGTAACTGTTGGACTGTCTCTGCATTGGTCAAGAGCAGGGTTGAGTTATCACGACTGCAGCATCAGAGGGTTAAATTGCCCTCCCCCAATAATACGATTTGATCTCCTCCAAAGACGTCTTGTTGGCTTGTTCAGTATCAAATCGCTTTATATCACACTCACATTTTATTTTAAAGCAGTTTACTCTGTTTAGCGGTTTGTTTTTTGTACACCAAAAACCCCAGAAGTTTTAGGTCACAGTGTAGATTGAAGGGCAGTGAGATCTGAAAAATAAATGTGGTCCGATTGGGGTACTGTAAAGGCCCAGGGGCTAGACCCAAAAGCAGACATGGACAAGGTCTTGCCTCGGTGCAAAGCGATTAATCAGGGATAGACTAGAGAAGGTCGGGGATAGGCAAGTTTCGGTACACAGAGCGGGAGTAACGTAGTGCAGGCGAGTAGCAGGTTCTTGGTTGGGGACAGGCAGTGGGTCGGTGACCGGTGTCATGGTGGATCAGGCTGGCAGACGGCAGGCTAGGATCATAGTCAGGGTGGGCAGGAGATCAAGAGACAGGAAGGCGAGCAGAAAAAGACAATGGAACTCTAGAGGTGAAGACGCAGGAACGCTTGGCATAGGAACACAAGACTAACTGGCACAGAATAAACAGAGGACTTGGGATAAATACACAGAGGGCAATCAAGAGAACCGGGAATACCTTGGAGTGAGGCAGACAAGAACAAACAGGTGACAAGGCATGACAGCTACAAGTACATTTTATATATACACATCTCCGGAAAAATTTGAGAGACCACTGCACCTTTTTCTTTTGAAACGGAAAGTTTTGAGTGAGGAACAGAAGCGTTCAATTTGCAGTGGTCTCTTAATTTTAACCCTCACTCAAAACCTTCCTTTTTGACTTTTTGGGAAATAAAAAAAAAAGGTACAGTGGTCTCTTAATTTTTTCCAGAGCTGTATTTGCAGTGGTCCTTGACGGATAGAGCCATCTGTTGAACTGGACATCCCTCCAAAATTGATGAAAATGCAAGAAGAAAACTGGTCAGGGAGGCTTCCCAGAGGCCTACAGCAACATCAAAGGAACTGCAGGAATTTCTGGCAAGTATTGACTGTATGCTACATGTGACCACAATCTCCCATATTCTTCATATGTATGGGCTATGGGGTAAGGTAGCAAGACGGAAGCCTTTTCTTACAAAGAAAAACATCAAAGCACGTGGGAAAATGTGTTATGGTCTGATGAAACCAAGGGTGAACTTTTTGGCCATTATTCCAAAAGGTATGTTTGGCGCAAAAACAACACTGCACATCACCCAAAGAACACCATACCCACAGTGAAGCATGGTGGTGGCAGCATCATGTTTTTGGGCTGTTTATCTTCAGCTGGAACCAGGGCCTTAGTCAGGTTGGAGGGGATTAAGAACACTTCCAAAAACCAGGCAAGTTCACCTTTCAGCATGACAACAACCCAAAGCACACTTCCAAATCCACAAAAGCATGGCTTCACCAGAAGAAGATTAATGTTTTGGAATGGCCAAGCCAGAGCCCAGACCTGAATCCAATTGAACATCTGTGGGGTGATCTGTAGAGGGCTGTGCACAGGAGAGGTCCTCGCAATCTGACAGATTTGGAGCGCTTTTGAAAAGAAGAGTGGGCAAATATTGCCACGTCAAGATGTGCCATGCTAATAAACTTCTACCCAAAAAGACTGAGTATTGTATTCAAATCAGAAGGTGCTTCAACAAAGTATTAGTTTAAGGGTGTGCACACTTATGCAACCAGGTTATTGTGAGTTTTTATTTTGAATTTTTCCCCCTCAAAGATTTCAGTTTCTGACATGATTTATCTTTGTCTCATTCTTTTACATCACAAGAACCTGGCATTTTCACAGGGGTGTGTAGACTTTTTATATCCACTGTAGGATTTGAAAGACATTGGTAGCTGGATATGCTAGGATTCTTCAGGCTGGTTGAAGAATGTATTTACTAATCTTATTTGTATGTATCGTATGTATTTTATTTGTATAATCTGACAGACTCAAACTAAACCAAAGCAAACATGTATTTGTTTTGTGACAGTTTGTGGATAGCATGAATATCTGTAGAGCATCTCTATCTAAATAAAGTGTAACTATCTGTTTGGTGTCAGATTCAAAGAATGTGGCCAGACAATGGAGAGAAGCTTGGTTAGAATTTTAAAGCAGTTGCAAATGTTAAGGTAAGCCTTCCAATGTCTGCCATTAAGAATGTTTGTCATACAATTAAAGAAAAAAACAGAGAGAATCACAAGCAGAATACAAATGAGTGTTAATGTACGTGCAATAATACTACTATGTGACAATTTTATTTTCTCTTTCGCACTTTTTCAACTAACATTTACATTTTGAATAAAAAAGAATGAAACAGAAAATAAACTATCCTAAATGTATCATAACTTTATGTACAGTAGTGTACAACACTGTATACATGAATACATTTGAAAAGCTCCTGACCACATTCATAAAACAGATTTTTATATATATATATATATTTGGAAAAGAAAAATCTGACGTTAAAAAATATGTATACCGCATTCACTTACAGTAATACTGGTCTGTGGCTACAAACCATTTTAATTATATGGATGGCCATGAGAAAATTGGATGGACTGAAAAAGGGATCATGGTGAAAAAACTGGGCATGTATTACAATCTACTGTATAACCACTGTGGCAAAGGCAGGTGTACAAACTTCATTGTTTCATTCATATACAAAATTGGATGTTATCGTTTATTCATTATCTGTTAATCATTAAAAACTCCAGAAATGGAGGAAATCAATGCTAAATAGGTTTTTGGAAAATGTTTTCAAATGTAGCTCCTAAAGCATATCTTATATTAATCTAAGAAAGGCTTAGCTGGTCATCAGGTTGTCATTAGAAGTTGTAGTTTAATTTTTTTGAGAATATTTTCAACCCAAAAATATTCTATACTACTCACAGTAATGGATTACATACAGCTCTGGAAAAAATAAGTTGAAAGGGAAGATTTTGAGTGAGGAACAGAAGGGTTAAAATTAAGAGATCACTGCAAACTGAACGCTTCTGTCCCTCACTCAAAACTTTCCTTTTCAACTTTTTTGGTATGGAAAGAAAAAGGTTCAGTGGTCTCTTAATTTTTCCAGAGCTGTATATAGTTAAGTTAGCTGAATGGGCATTTCACCATAGCACAACTACTTAATGTACTAAAGTTAGCAATGATATTATTTTGTCGTAAGAACATGGGATCTCCTCAACACAATCAAATAGAGCGAATTTGAATCTTGTGGTAGAAACTACTTAATCAGTATTGGCCTGCTCATATAATATTACAAGCTCCAAAATTCATAGTGAAAGTAGATACCGCCCTCTTCACAAAACTGCAATCAGAGAAGACAATAATTATTTTTATAAGATGAAATAGACACCTTAAATCGGTCGTTAGTTTTAGATACAAATGTTGATCCTGCACATGTGCTGTTTTTTAGCTGGATGAAGTAATTATAACTAAACCCTGAAAAGTGCACTTCTATGCTTCATTTTCTAGGTTGTAGTTATGCACCTATAAGTAACAACAATATATCTCACTGGTAAACAACACGTTCATGTTTGTCTTCCGGATATTATATTAGATTACCTTCAACTTTGTCATTGAACAATACAAGTACAGTACAACAGCATCTAACCAGATGTGCAAATAGAAGAGGGGGCAGAAATGTACAAGTATTTACATGTATTAGGTATAAATTATGTTAAAAGTTGGATGTGCAATGAAGGAAAATGCAAGTACAAATCGAAATTCTAAATGTTCAAGAAGGCAAATTGTGAGTGCATGTGTAACTGAAACGCAGGAATAGTAGTAATGGGGTTCCCGATGTAGATATGTACATGTAGCATCAGAAAACATCCTTATCAGACTTTGCAAAGCAGTGTCAGAGTCAGAGAAAATGTACCAATATTAAGTATAATGTATGTTACAAGTGGGGTGTATACACTCACCTAAAGATTTATTAGGAACACCATACTAATACGGTGTTTGACCCCCTTTCACCTTCAGAACTGCCTTAATTCTACGTGGCATTGATTCAACAAGGTGCTGAAAGCATTCTTTAGAAATGTTGGCCCATATTGATAGGATAGCATCTTGCAGTTGATGGAGATTTGTGGGATGCACATCCAGGGCACGAAGCTCCCGTTCCACCACATCCCAAAGATGCTGTATTGGGTTGAGATCTGGTGACTGTGGGGGCCATTTCAGTACAGTGAACTATTGTCATGTTCAAGAAACCAATTTGAAATGATTCGAGCTTTGTGACATGGTACATTATCCTGCTGGAAGTAGCCATCAGAGGATGGGTACATGGTGGTCATAATGGGATGGACATGGTCAGAAACAATGCTCAGGTAGGCTGTAGCATTTAAACGATGCCCAATTGGCACTAAGGGGCCTAAAGTGTGCCAAGAAAACATCCCCCACGCCATTACACCACCACCACCAGTCTACAAAGTGGTAACAAGGCATGATGGATCCATGTTCTCATTCTGTTTACGCCAAATTCTGACTCTACCATCTGAATGTCTCAACAGAAATCAAGACTCATCAGACCAGGCAACATTCTTCCAGTCTTCAACTGTCCAATTTTGGTGAGCTCGTGCAAATTGTAGCCTCTTTTTCCTATTTGTAGTGGAGATGAGATGAGTGGGAAAATCCCAGTAACTGAGCAGATTGTAAAATACTCAGACCGGCCTGTCTGGCACCAACAACCATGCCATGCTCAAAATTGCTTAAATCACCTTTCTTTCCCATTCTGACATTCAGTTTGGAGTTCAGGAGATTGTCTTGACCAGGACCACACCCCTAAATGCATTGATGCAACTGCCATGTGATTGGTTGATTAGACAATTGCATTAATGAGAAATTGAACAGGTGTTCCTAATAATCATTTAGGTGAGTGTAGATGTACAATGAATGCTAGTAGAAATTGCTATTCTAAATGTGCAGTAAAGGCAAATTTAAGGTAGCATGTGCAACTGAAATGCAGGGATAGCAGCAATGAGGTTCCTGAGGTAGACATGTACATGTAACAAATTAACTTATCAGACTCTGCAAGGCAGAGTCAGGGGAGTAGTGCAACAAGGTCCCTGAGAGGCAGTACTAAGCGGTGGACGGGTGGGTATGGTTAGTGTTGGGTCACAGAGTTCAGCCGGGTTACAGTAGTAGGTAAGAAACTGGTCCTGAGCCTGCTGGTGCGGGAATGAAGAGACCTGAACTGCCTGCCTGATGCTAGGAGGGCAAACTGTTTGTGGCATGGATGTAAAGGGTCCCTGATGATGCTGTGCACACTATGCAGACTTTGCTGGCGCTGGAGGTCTATGATGGTTGGGAGCTGGACGGTTTTCACCACCCGTTGCAGGGCCTTCCGGTTGGCCACTGAGCATCCTCAAAACCACACTGTGGAGCAGTTATATAGAATACTCTCAATTGTGAAGTCGTATAAGATCACAAGGATCTTGGAAGATAGACAGGCCTTCTTCAGCCTCCTCAAAAAGTACAGGTGCTGCTGCACCTTTTTGACCAGGGTTGAGTTGTTGAGGTTCCAGGAGAGGTCCTCGGAGACGTGGACACCCAGGAATTTGAAGCTAGGCATTTGCCCTACTTCACTGCCGTCGATGAGAACTGGTGTGTGACAGCAGCCTTCAGACTTCCTGTAATTCACAATGAGCTCCTTGGTTTTCTTTGCATTGAGGGCCAGATTGTTGTTTGACCTCCTCCCTGTAGGCTGACCGTTCATTGTCTCTGAACAGGCCTACCACCGTGGTGTTGTCTGTAAACTTGACAGTGATGTTGGAACTGTGTACTGGAATGCAGTCTTACGTAAAGAGGGAGTAAAGGGGGCTCAGCATGTAGCCTTGTGGAACACCTGTGTTCAGGATCAGGGTGGAGGAGTTGAAGTTGTCTAACCTGAGAGACTGGGGTCCAGTTGGAGAGAGAGGGGCTAATCCCTAGGTCGTGGAGTTTGTTGACCAGCCTAGAGGGGATGACCATGTTGAATGCTCATCTAAAGTCTATGAACAGCATTCTCACAAAGGTGTTGATTTTGTCCATGTGGATCAGGGCAGAATGTAAAGCTGTGAAGATGGCGTCCTCTGTAGACAGTGTTGGGGGGAGGCTGTACATAAGGTGGGCCAGGACCAGTCTTTCGAGGCACTTCATGATTGAGGGCTAGACACTGTTGACTGCTTTGGAACTGGCACAATGGCTGCAGTCTTGAAGCATGTGGGGACAACCACCTGGGCCAGTGACAGGTTGAAAATGTCAGTGAAGACCTCGACCAGCTGCCCAGCACATGCTCTGAGCATGCGCCCGGGGACGCCATCATACTGTATTTCTCAACATTCCACTGAATCTGGTAATTTTATGAAGGACATCTCCATTTGTTGGAAGAATTACAGCAAAGTAACCATGTTTAACAAGAAACACATTTACCAGTAGAAATAACTGAGAATTCATGCTTTCTCAACTTTCCACAAAATCTGGTTGTTCTATGATGGTACCCACCATCTGTTGATGCCCGCCAGAGAATGCCCGCCAGAGATCTCAAAAGTTAGTGTCTTAACCTAGCCACAATAAAGTAAATTCCCACTGTTTAGTAAGAGACAAGGCACAAATCAACAGAATTAACTCACTGATTTGCCTCTTTAGTCCTGTCTAATTGTTGTGGTCCAAATGAGATTAGTAAATACATTCTTCAATCCATATCTGAACATCTTTCACCAGGCTGAAAAATCCCATCATATCCAGCTACCAATGTCTTTCAAATCTTTTATACACTACCCTACTCCATGTATGGTTCAATATCGCCATTGTAAAATCATCGAATGCTTCAAATCATGACAACACCCAATTGTGTTCCCTTGTGTAAAGATAGCTAGTTAGCTAGCTAGCAGTATCAAGTCTATGGCGGGATGAAGTTTGAAAAACCCAGTGGAGGTTAGGGACGATGGTAGTGAAGGAAGTTCTGTAGTGGTAGTGATGGTACTGAAGGAACAGTTGTACATTCGTCAATACAGCTCCGGAAATAAATATGAGACCACTGGACCATTTTCTGTCCTTTCCAAAAAAAAGGAAAAGGAAAGTTTTGAGTGAGGGACAGAAGCGTTCAATTTGTAGTGGTCTCTTAATTTTAAACCTTCTGTTCCTAATTCAAAACCTTCCTTTTCAACTTTTCTGGAAAGGAAAGAAAATGGTGCAGTCTGGCCATACCTTCAATTGATGGCCAGACTGATGATCGCGAGACTACCCTAACCCTAATCCCTAAGGAGGAAATTGCATTTATCCTAGGGGGTGATTATACTGTCTGCCATCACTCACCTCAGTAACTGTTATTTTTCCTTGTTTTTACTGAGATTTGAGCTGCACCTCTTACTGATTGCCTTGGTATTTTTGATTGTATTTTTCTGAAACAGTGATCAAAATATAGAAGAAACTACCAGCCACATAACAATACATAAATGAAGTATATGTAAAAAAAAAAACACAATGGAAACAGTGATCCATATTCTAGGGTTAAACGTTTGGTTAGGGTGTGGGGAAGTTCAATATGACCTTTAAAGCAGTTTTTCAAATTTCCATGTTATGAGCAGTTACTGTTTTTTCTACTTGGTACGACAGTATTCATTGCAGAATTTTGATTGAGTCAACATCTGTGATTGAGTCAAATATTTGTATCAGAGCACTTCTGATTATACATATGTGCTAAAATCTCTTATTTAAACAAATATCCTGTTTTAGGATTTCTAGATTGATGCAGTAGATTTAATGTTGACAGTGAGTTTCCTACCAGTTTCAAAATGCCATTTGATGGTGTAGGAAAGTTTACTCACCTTGCTTTTATTTTCCAGTTCTCTAAAGGAATGACCTACACTCTTACAGGTTATTGCCATTATGATAGCAATATACTTCTTTCTGCAGTATAATACCGCCCAAATAATGCTCAAGAAGGTGTAGTATCACAGTCTGTCCCAACACTGCTTTTTTACAGACAGTGTGTTTGTAAGTAATCAACAATACCAGAAGGAATTGTTTGCATCAACTTTCAAGGCTTAATTGACTTCCAGTGCTGCAGAACAGCTGTAAATTGTTATCCCATTACTTGTTCCCTGAAAAATAGTTTTTTTTTTGTATACTGCTTACCTTTTTACCATTTCTGGTAATTCAGTGGACTTGAACTGGTAACATTTCTATATAAACTGTACAAGTAAATACTGGTGATGATGGACTAAACACCCTGGAAGTGGTTCCTTTGAGAAGGGTCACCATCCAAGACTGTCACCAAGGAGCTGTTCATGTTTTTCAGCTGGGTGGGGATTCCCACAGACCTCATCACCAAGCAAGGGTACCCTTTTTTTTTCTAGGCTGAATGAAGGATCTCTGCCGGTTCGTCCATGTGCAACATCCTGACACATCCATAACTTTGGCAGCACCTGCATCTTCCATCTCCTGGCCATCTTCCTCCACCTCCATTTAATGCCTCTCTTAATTTTTTTCAGCCCTGAGCAGCTCCCTAGAAGCCCTCAAATATATCCCCTGATGAGGACCCTATAAGAGGCAGGTGTATAGGGGCGGGGCTGCTCCAGCTGGTAGCTTCTGAAAACTTATTGGGGGTTTTGGTGCAAGCTGATTTGTGGGGTGTGGCCACGTTTGCGCCACACCTGCTAAAGTCAGTTTCTGTCCCAGAAGTCAATTTCCTTCCCAAAACTATTTGAAGTTCTGGCCTTATGTCGTCAGTTATGAAATAACATTACAGTAACAATTGAGGATGTGTACCATCCACCTTCATCTAAAACAGGTTTTATAAACATGTTTCACAAACAATAGATAATACGAATTCAGAACATTTGCATATATTTCACATTGAGCACCATTACCTTCTTCATTGATTAAGACTATATGACTTATATGACACTTACAGAGAAATGACGTTGGGAAAAACAGATTGATAAATAATATCACAAGAAATATGTTTGAGAATTTTCATTAAATAAGCTCATGCAGTGATTATTAAGTAGTAAAATTACAAACACTGCTTGGGGGACTTTTTTGATAAGATTGAAAATGAAACATTTGGTTGATTTGTCATTTTGTGAAGCACAAACAATACATAATGTTTTTATGCAATAAATAATCAGTTTCACAACATTTTATGGGGTAGTACTGGGTTAATTAAGCAATGAATTTACTGCATATATCTAGGACACTGAAAGCAGCTTTTGAGTTGATTGGACAGCATCATTTTATCAAAGGCCATTGCGGATTTCCAAGCATTGATCATCTGAAAAGAGCAAAAATAGGCAATAGAATAGGAATAAATGAGTAAAGTCAACAGCATTGTTTTAAAACAGCTTCATCTCTATGATTTAACTGAAGAATGCATGCAAATGTGGGTTTTATGAACTCAAAAAGGCTGTTACGTCTCTTCATCTTCCTCATCCGATGTGAGAGCCTGCAATGACAATGTCTCCAATTAACCAATCAGCTCTTTTTTTCAACAGTTATTTCATTTCACACTCATGCATGGCAAGGTTGACAGTATAATGTAATTTTGTACCTCTTACTAACTTTTGTCCATTATTGTCCAACGTATTATTTTATATTTTTTCAACAAAGAAAATTCAACATGATTAAATGAGCGTATCCTTAACAATTGTTTGCACATTAGTGTATTCTTCATGCAAGGTGAATTCCAAATACGTCTGACACTTAATTTAGTGTGATATATAATGTTACTTTATCTATAATTACATAATAAATTCTGAAACAAAGATATTTTACAAATTAGCAAAAACTGATTATATGTTGAAGAGTCCATCCTCTCTCAAGGAGTGTGGTTCCAGAACCCAAGCCGTGCGTAGGGGTGATCCCGACTACCTCTAATCGGAACCTCTCAACCTCACGCACGATCTTGGGCTCCTTCACCGCCAGCGAGGTGACGTTCCACGTCCCTAGAGCTAGTTTCAGTGTCCAGAGATCGGGTTGTCTAGGCCCCTGCCTTTGACTGCCACCCGATCCTCTTCGCACTGGCCCGGGCTGAGCTCCAGGGTGGGGCCCCGGCTGCGCCATACCGGGCGACGTCACAGAACTCAAAATTGTACGCATCATTAAGGGGGTTTTGAACCGCTCTTAGTCTGACCCGTCGCCTAAGACCTGTTTGCCTTGGGAGACCCTACCAGGGGCATATAGCCCCAGACAACATAGCTCCTAGGGTCACTCGGGTACTCAAACTCCTTCACCACGTTAAGGTGGCAGTTCATGGAGGGGTGCCTCTGGGATGGCAGACCGGGGTGGTGGTCCTAGGGGGGATCACACCTCTCAGCCTCCCCGGGAAAGTCTATGCCAGGGTTCTGGAGAGGAGAATACGGCCGATAGTAGAACCTCGGATTCAGGAGGAACAGTGTGGTTTTCGTCCGGGCCGTGGAACACTGGACCAGCTCTATTCCCTCTACGGGGTGTTGGAGGGTTCATGGGAGTTTGCCCAACCAGTCCACATGTGTTTTGTGGATTTGGAGAAGGCATTCGACTGTGTCCCTCGCGGCATCCTGTGGAGAGTGCTTCGAGAATATAGGGTCCTGGGTCCTTTGCTAAGGGCTGTCAGGTCCCTGTACGACCGAAGCAGGAGCTTGGTCCACATTGCCGGCAGTGAGTCAGACTTGTTCCCAGTGCATGTTGGATTCCGGCAGGGCTGCCCTTTGTCGCTGGTTCTGTTCGTAATTTTTATGGACAGAATTTCTAGGCGCAGCCTGGGGCCGGAGGGTGTCAGGTTTGGGGACCACACAATTTTGTCTCTGCTCTTTGCGGATTATGTTGTCGTGTTGGCCCCTTCTAACCAGGACCTTCAGCATGCACTGGGACGGTTTGCAGCCGAGTGTGAAGTGGTGGGGATGAAAATCAGTATCTCCAAATCCGAGGCCATGGTCCTCAGTCGGAAAAGGGTGGCTTGCCCACTTCAGGTTGGTGGAGAGTGCCTGCCTCAAGTGGAGGAGTTTAAGTATCTAGGGGTCTTGTTCACGAGTGAGGGAAGGATGGAACGGGAGATTGACAGACGGATCGGTGCAGCTTCTGCAGTAATGTATCGGTCTGTCGTGGTGAAGAAAGAGCTGAGCCGCAAGGCGAAGCTCTCGATTTACCGGTCAATCTATGTTCCTACTCTCATCTATGGTCATGAGCTTTGGGTCATGACCGAAAGGACAAGATCCCGGATACAGGCGGCCGAAATGAGCTTTCTCCGCAGGGTGGCTGGGCGATCCCTTACAGATAGGGTGAGAAGCTCGGTCACCCGGGAGGAGCTCAGAGTAGAGCCGCTGCTCCTCCACATCGAGAGGGGTCAGCTGAGGTGGCTTGGGCATCTGTTTCGGATGCCTTCCGGAACGCCTTCCTGGGAAGGTGTTCCGGGCCCATCCCACCGGGAGGAGACTCCGGGGAAGACCTAGGACACGCTGGAGGGACTATGTCTCCCGGCTGGCCTGGGAACGCCTCGGTGTCCCCCCCGAAAAGCTGGAGGAAGTGTCTGGGGAGAGGGAAGTCTGGGCATCCCTGCTTAGACTGCTGCCCCCGCGACCCGGCCCCGGATAAGCGGAAGATGATGGATGGATGATTATATGTTGCCATTGAACAGATGGGCTTGAGGAGGATAGGATCATGTCACTTAGAGATGCAAATGGAGGTGAGAGAGGGTGAAGCCTTTTCATTTGACAACAGCAGCTTGCTTACCAATAGAAAAGTAACATTGTACAAAGTGCTTTTATATTCATCCAAACACATTTCTGATGGATATACTATTATTCAGCTATTCTGAAATTACAGAGTAAATGTTCTACAGATGTCCCCTTTAAAAAGTAGTATACAGTATAGCTGATGATTAATTTCTTATTTCCTTTTAAATAACATGCTAATAGGTCTATGTTAAGAATAAATATATTGCTTATATATTTTGGTTGATATTAGGGAGGACATTGCAGCATGCATTAGCTGCTCACGTGGACATGGACAACAGGGCAGATTTAACACAAGGCAGATTTAATAGTTTTCCTTTTCATGTGTGGAGCCTCATATTATATAAAGTATTTTGGTAGAGTGCGAGGGTTGGGGTACCACCTTTTCCTAATTTGAGCCAGGAAAACCCCTGTGTGTGTGTCTGTGTGTATATACAGTGGGGAGAACAAGTATTTGATAGACTGCCGATTTTGCAGGTTTTCACTCCTCCATACAGACCGTCTCCAGATCCTTCAGGTTTCGGGGCTGTCGCTGGGCAATACAGACTTTCAGCTCCCTCCAAAGATTTTCTATTGGGTTCAGGTCTGGAGACTGGCTAGGCCACTCCAGGACCTTGAGATGCTTCTTACGGAGCCTCTCCATAGTTGCCCTGGCTGTGTGTTTCAGGTGGTTGTCATGCTGGAAGACCCAGCCACGACCCATCTTCAATGCTCTTACTGAGGGAAGGAGGTTGTTGGCCAAGATCTCGCGATACATGGCCCCATCCATCCTCCCGTCAATACGGTGCAGTCGTCCTGTCCCCTTTGCAGAAAAGCATCCCCAAAGAATGATGTTTTCACCTCCATGCTTCACGGTTGGGATGGTGTTCTTGGGGTTGTACTCATCCTTCTTCTTCCTCCAAACACAGCGAGTAGAGTTTAGACCAAAAAGCTCTATTTTTGTCTCATCAGACCACATGACCTTCTCCCATTCCTCCTCTGGATCATCCAGATGGTCATTGGCATACTTCAGAC
This sequence comes from Esox lucius, assembly GCF_011004845.1. NCBI lineage: Eukaryota > Metazoa > Chordata > Actinopteri > Esociformes > Esocidae > Esox > Esox lucius. Next base: position 2,049,512 of record NC_047593.1, read on the forward strand.
AGGCCTGGACATGCGCTGGCTTGAGCAGGGGGACCTTGCGTGCGCTGCAGGATTTTAATTAATGACGGCGTAGTGTGTTACTAATGGTTTTCCTTGAGACTGTGGTCCCAGCTCTCTTCAGGTCATTGACCAGGTCCTGCCGTGTAGTTCTGAAGAAAAATGCATGCCCATTTTTTTTTGAAAAATGCATGCCCATTTTGAATTTGATGCCAGGAACACATGTCAAAAAAGTTGTGAAAGGGGCATATTTACCACTATGTTACATCACATCTTCTTTTAAAAACACTGTAAATGTTTGGGAACTGAGGAGACCAATAGCTGTAGTTCTCAAACTGGACGTTGTCCCATTCATGTTTGATATAGAACTTCAGCTACTCAACGGTTCAAGGTCTCCTTCACTCAATTTCTTGTTTCAAAATGTGCCAAATGTTTTCAATAGGGGTCTGGTGTGGACAGCAGGCAGGCCAGTTTAGCACCCAGACTCTTTTTCTACAAAGCCATACTGTTGTAATACGTGCCGAATGTGGTTTGGCATTGTCTTGCTGAGATAAGCAAGACCTTCCCTAAAAAAGACGTTGTCTGGATGGCAGCATATGTTGCTCCAAAACCTGTATGTATTGTTCAGCATTAATGGTGCCTTCACCGATGCAATGTGCACTGATGCACCCCCATACCATCATGGATGCTGGCATTTGAACTTTGCACTGATAAGAAGCCGGATGGTCCCTCTCCTCTTTAGTCCAGAGGACATGACGTCCATAATTCCCCAAAATTATTTCAGATTTCGATTTGTCTAATCACAGGACAGTTTTCCACTTCGACTCAGTCCATCTTTGCTTTGTAGAGTTTTAACTTGCATTTGTGGATGCAGCGACATACAGACACAGGGGTTTGGAAGTATTCCTGAGCCCATGCAGTGATTTCCACTACAGAATCATGTCTGTTTTTAATGCAGTGCTGCCTGAGGACCCGAAGATCAGGTCCATCCAATATTGTCCCTTACATGCAGAGATTTCTCTGGATTCTCTCAATCTTTTAATGATATTATGTACCGTAGATGATGAGATCCTCAAACTCTTTGCAGTGCAGTCTTTCACAAAGTGAGGAACACCTTCCCATCCTTACTTCTGACAGACACATCCTCTCTGGAATGTTATTTTAATACCCAATCAGGTTACTGTTGCCAATTGACCTAATTCGTTGTGTGATATTCCACCAGGATTCGTTTTTGAGCATTACACAACTTTTCCAGTCTTTTATTGCCTCTTTACCAACTTTTCTGAAATGTTGCAGGCATCAAATTCAAAGCGGATATATATTTTTCAAGAAACAATAAAAAGCTTCAGTTTCAAAATTTGATATGTTGTCTTTTTACTATTTTCTATTGAATATATGTTTTTAATGATTTGCTCATCATTGCATTCTGTATTTAAAAAAAATTGCAGTGTCTCAACCTTTTTGGAAACAGGTCTGTATTAGATCACTAACTACACATGCATGTTTTGGCATAAAAAAATCTGGGCTATGCTAACGCTATAGACTATCCTTATTGATGAATACAGTATTTCTAGGTACAGATAAGTCTTCCAAATGCTCACAAGGTAAAACAGTAATAAATAAAAACAATTGTCATACAGTAGTAATAATAAAAATGTATTTCCCTTTTATATCAGGTTTCTGGGGTGAACACCATTGGTTTGTACATTACCCAGAAAATAATGGACACCTTTAATTTTTCCAAGGTAATGTACAAAACGGAGGTGTTTATCTCACCTGTTCTACAGAATACAAACAACAGCATAAGGAAAACATTTTATGTTTTTTTTATGCTGGAAACATTGATGTAGGCAGGATAAACTACTCCATAAACATTGGCAGTTATCACAATCTAAATGTACTTGTTTTGTGGCCTTACTTCATTAACAGGTGTCCTATAATATCGAGACATAATACCAAGATATATTTTCCACAGATCTCTTTAACAATCTTTGTATATTTGTGATGTTTTTATATAGATATATTATTCCTACTCCAACTGGAATTCTATTTATGCCACTTTATGCCAGTATTTTAACAGCATCAGATAAGGCTACTGTGAAAAGCAGACCCATGTTTGGCACCAACCCAGGATTGCTGGAGGGGGCAATTGGTTTTGGATAATTTACTGGCGCTCTTTTCCCTAAATCCAACAAGCCCATACGATGCATTTTACCTGCGGTCTGTCTGAAAAAAGAAATTGACAGAAGTGAGAGAAACGAGTTCAGTGAGGTTATTGAGCTCAAGTACTTTATAGTTGAAGGAGATTATTGAGTACATTAAGTAAAGAAATATCGTTGAGGATCTTTGATAAGTTCCTCAGAGTTCACATCTCTAAATTGAGCATTTTAAAACACAATTGGTAACTTTATAATGAAGTAATACAATAAAATACTTATTTTGGATATTTTATTTTTTACAAATCATCCTCACAGAAGAACCACATGATGTGTTTTTGGATAATTTCAATTACTGTCTATTTTGCGTAAAATAGGAAGTTTTAATAGTTGATTTCAATCTGCCATATATTGCTACGGCAGACTATAGTAACAGTACTGGCTACACTGGTTGTAATTGTAAGCAGATTGGTGCCACTAGGTTCACTGGGAATTTGAGAGATCGGGGGCTGATGCATGATTTTTTTTTAAGAGACTTAAACAATACACATATACAATTATTTCAATTCATTTTTTTATACCATTGCATTCTTTTACCAATATAGTACACTGAACATCAGTCATTAGAGAGAAAAATAAATATAGACAGAAGGTGAAAGACGGAGGGAGAATTGTGTAGGCTACACTCAAAGTCCTTACATTAATTGTATATTGTACAACAATGGGCACCATAAACCCATATTTAATTGGTACTTTATCAAACGTGTACAATAAATGTAGTTATTACCATCAGTATTTCTTTGCATTTTATCCTTCCAAAATCATAACTCAAATAATTATCTGATTGACTCAAAGTTATTTGATGTTGTTTTCCCAACAAGTCATGCCATATGCCAAACAGGTGTTATCTGTTTGCTTAATATTTTGACAATAGACATCGATTTCTATTTCAGCCCTGTGCATAACATTTTTATAATGCTACAGTATACAGTAAGGTGTATTAACCGTTATGATATCTTACTAGCTGATTTCCTAGTGGTGCTGAAGACACACATATATGGGTAACATCTGTAAAGTGCATTCAGAAAGTATTCAGACCCCTTCGCCTTTTCCACACTTTGTTACGTTACAGCATTATTCTAAGATGGATTACATTACAGGCACATTCTGAAAGCTGTAATGTCCTACAATCTCAGGTTCACAAGACATGTTTCATGAACAAAAACAAGACTTGAAAGATTTATTTTAATAATGTTATTAAAACATGGGATTATTAAACATGGGATTATTAAACTTGTAGATTCCATATTAGTAGTTAATGTAGGGTATAATGTGTCAGAACGGGGATTTATTGTTGTGACAGTTGGGCGGGACATCCGGTTTGTAGGGTGGGACTTCCGTTGTGACGTATGTTAGGGTGGGACTTCCTGTATGAGATCTGTTAGGGTGGGAGTTCAGGAGTGACGTATTCATGTCCGGTGACATTGTGATTTATGATTACGTTGATGTTTCAGTGTTTGATGTTTTACAACGTCTGATGAGCAAATCAGACTAGTGTTATAACAGGTGGTTATGTTTGATGATTAACAAATGGCCCTCAGGGTTTTGGAATGTTAAATTCCCAGGCAATAAATAAGTGTTGTGTCAGCGGTAAGTTGTTTGATGTTCAACAAATGGTGTTAGTCAGATCTAAAACCCCCGGTGTTTAATCTTCTGACAAGTGTTGCAACAGATGGCCTACAACCAGTGGTTGTTAACCTTTCATGTTTTATGGGTTGATTGGCGTGGTCTGCGTATTTAAATCACGCAGACATCGGTGATGGTCATTCAGTCTAGCCTGAGCTAACTTACCTACACAATACAAAACATGGAGGATTGTGCTGCGATCCATAGGCGCCGATTTATGTTTTCCTCCGTGGGTGCTCATAGGCGCACGCCATTTATATATATATATAAATATACACACACCTATATATACCTATATATACACACCTATATATACCTATATATACACCTATATATACATATATAAACGCACTACGCACACCTATTAATTTACTTATTAATAAAGCCGTAAAGTAGATCTTTCAAAATTTACCACTTATCACAAATACAGGATTGGAGATGAAAAGTTTAACTGAAACGTAGGCCTAACCGCGATCAGTTCATGGGAAATTAATGTTTTGCGCTATTATCTAAATATCGATTAAAAAAAACGACACATATAGTTTCTGCTACGAGTTTTTGATAGTGGCATTTTTTCATCTGAGAAACTCTGTGATTGGTGGATAGGGAGCACCCGGAGCAGGCGACTGGTTATGTCGCTGTCACTAACATCGACATAACCAATCACAGTGTGACAGATGCTTTACATATCACCAACGGCAAGTTTAATTTTAAATGAATGTAGCCTACTGGCGGTCTGGCACACGTGGGTGCTCGTGCTCGGCATTTTCGTGGGTGCTCGCTATTTTCCGTGGGTGCTCGAGGCCCGGAGCACCCACAGTATCGGCGCCTATGCTGCGATCAATGCTTTGGGTGAAACACCAGTCAAAGCTAACATCTTAAACGCAGCTCAGCGATTTGGTAAGAAATTACAAATGGACCGCAGAGATGCAATCAACATGCCAGCCCAGAAGAAACCGATGCAGAGCTAAACCCGAATCCATCAACTACACCAGGATCTGTTGGCACAGGAATGGGTATTGGACGATGGTCGGATCGTTTGATATTTTCAACCCAGTGCTACTGGAGGTGGCATTTTATGAATAACCCGAAGGCCATGTGTTTAAGGCTGGTGTGACTGATCAAAGGGTTTTTAATGCTAGATTATGGGGGACCTTTCGAAAAAAAATTATTTGGGGCCGAAACGAGGCCCACATAATACAGTAGATGTACTGTTTAAAGTTGTCGAGGGGCTGAAAGAGTATGACTCTGTTAGATATTTCCAGAAAATGTCAGCGGGGTCGATTGTGACCGCAGACAGTTTGACTGACGTAAGACCCTGAAGCGCCGCCTTACGTTAACACCATCCTCAACACAGCATAAAAACAGACAGACCGCCTGAGACTATCAAGCAGTCGGAAGAATTTACAAAACATGTCTCAAGATTACAACCAAGCGGTGATTGAAGAATCCAAGGCGGAGGACTGGCTGTGTGACACCTGGGATTACAACGCTGAAACCTTCTATGGAACCATTGACCCCGACAGCTCGATTCAACCAGCATACCCAGCAAGAAACTACCTCTGGATTGACCGGATTGGTGATCAGCTAGGTCCTCTTAATCTGTCATACATTTCAAATGCTAACAAGAGTTATCACAAAATGGACAAACACCTTGTACCAAAAGTTTTAAAGATCATCAAAGCAACAATGGGTATGATTCTGGAAAACGTTGTTGGGGGTATTCTACACAAAGCATGCATTGGATGTGAAGTGGACCACCCGAGCCAGACAAGACATTGTTGTCTCAAACCACCTGATCATTTTTTTGAGACCCATTATGATGACATTGTGGAGACAGTTTTAACACTGCGACTGAAACGTGTTGGTCAAGGCTTTGAACGCATCGGGTTTTCACGCACCGATGACTGCTGTTCACAAGGCCGCTGAGAACTTTCTGCCGGAGCTCAAATTGGAGCCGAACATTACACAGAGACTGAGTGAGAACAGGGATGAATGGACAAAATGAATGAGGATGCTGTATGCGACACAGTGGCGTCATGGTGCGACGAAAGCAAAGAGTCTGTTGTCTAAGGCATGGTAACTTCAGTTCTCATGTTAACATGTATATAAACAAAGACTATGAGAAATCTGAATGTTTGTGTAACTTTTCTGAATATCTTGGTTGTGTAATTTCGAAAACTCAAATAAAACGATGTTAAACATGTAGGCAAGGCAAGGCAAGGCAATTTTATTTATATAGCACATTTCATACACAATGGTCATTCAAAGTGCTTTACATAAATATCCATTTGAAATAAGAAAGAATAAAAACCATTAAGAATATAAAATCAAATACAGAACAGTGAAGAAATAAGAAAAATTAAAACCGTTAAGAATATAAAGTCAAATACAGTTTAGAATAAAAAATATAATAAAATAAAGGACAGTGAAAACAGTCGGACGGACAGTGGCACAGTGCTCATTCATTAAATGCAAAGTAAAATAGATGTGTTTTGAGTCTGGATTTGAATGTGACTACTGTAGGAGCACATCTGATCTCTTCTGGAAGCTGGTTCCAGCTGCGACTGGCATAATAGCTAAAAGCAGACTCTCCTTGCTTAGAGTGAACCCTTGGTATTTCTAGCTGATGTGATCCTAATGATCTGAGTGTTCGTTTGGGTTTATATTCATTGAGCATATCTGCAATGTATTGAGGTCCTAGGCCTTTGAACGATTTATATACCAGTAGTAATACTTTAAAATCGATCCTATATGTAACTGGCAGCCAGTGTAAAGACCTGAGGACTGGTGTGATATGATCATATTTTCTGGTTCTGCTGAGAATCCTGGCCGCGGCGTTCTGTACGAGCTGCAACTGTCTTATGGTCTTTTTGGGAAGGCCAGTGAGGAGTCCATTACAATAATCCACCCTGCTGGTGATGAAAGCATGCACTAGTTTTTCTAAGTCTTGACTAGAAACAAAGCATCTAATTCTAGCAATATTTTTCAGATGATAGTATGCTGATTTAGTTATTGCTTTGACATGACTACTGAAGTTAAGGTCTGACTCTAGAGACACACCGAGATTCCTGACTTGATTTTTAGTTGTTTGACCTTTAGAGTGAAGGTACGCGTTCACCTTGAGAACTTCATCTTTATTTCCAAACGCAATAACTTCAGTTTTATCTTTGTTTAACTGAAGAAAGTTTTGGCACATCCAACTATTTATTTCATCGATGCATTGGAGCAGGGAGTCAATTGGGCTGTAATCGTTTGGCAATAGGGCTAAGTAGATCTGTGTGTCATCTGCATAGCTGTGATAAGAGATTTGGTTCTTTGTCATTATTTGGCTCATTGGGAGCATGTACAGGTTGAATAGGAGTGGCGCAAGAATTGAGCCTTGAGGAACTCTGCATGTCATGGACGTCCACTCAGACCTATGGTCTCCTATACTCACATAATACCATCTTGCTTCTAAGTATGACCTGAACCATTTTAGGACTATCCCAGAGAGCCCCACCCAGTTTTCCAGCCTGTCTAGAAGTATGTTGTGATCGACAGTGTCAAATGCAGCACTGAGATCAAGTAGTATCAGCACTGATACTTTGCCTGAGTCAGTATTTAAGCGAATATCGTTTATTATCTTAATGAGCGCTGTCTCTGTGCTGTGATGCGGTCGGAAACCAGATTGAAAATTGTCAAAGTATCCGTTTGAGTTTAAGAATTTGTTCAGCTGATTGAAGACAACTTTTTCAATGATCTTGCCTATGAAAGGAAGATTTGAGATCGGTCTATAGTTGTTTAATATGGTCTTATCCAGATTGCTCTTTTTCAGGAGGGGTTTGACAACACCAGTTTTCAGGGAGTTTGGGAAACTTCCAGAGAGAAGTGAGGCATTTACCACTTTTATGAGATCTACTTCTAAACAGTTTAACACACTTTTGAAAAAAGATGTGGGAAGTGCGTCAAGGGCACATGTTGATGTTTTAAGGTGTTGAACAGTTTCTTCCAAAACTTTGCAATCAATTTCTTCGAAATCACATGGTAACCACTTTCTCAGGTTGTGGTTGGATCTGTCTGACCCCAGCACTACTCGAGGATGTGCTGATCACCTTTCTGATATTATTGATTTTCTCAGAGAAAAAGAATGCAAACTCACTGCACTTGCTGTCTGAGAGCATTTCACTGGGAATCTGGCTTGGGGGATTTGTTAGTCTATCGACAGTAGCGCAAAAGAATGCGAGTATTATTTAGATTTCTGTTTATAATATTTGAGAAAAAAATCTGTCTAGCTTTGCCTAATTCCATGTTGAAAGCATGGATGGTGTCTTTGTAGATGTTGTAATGGACTACAAGTTTTGTCTTTCACCACATGCGCTCTGCTTTTCTGCATTGTCTTTTCATATTTTGCACTGCTGTCGAGTTTCTCCAAGGTGCTTTTTGTCTACCATTCTTCCAGACTTTCACAGGAGCAATATCATCAATTACACTTTTAACCTTTGAGTTAAAAGAATCAAGGAGAAAATCAACAGAGTCAGCAGATATGCTTGGTGTTAAAGATATGGCCTTCATAAATAGTATACTAGTGTTCTCATTTAAGCATCTCTTCTTGACAAACACAGATCTAACTTCAATGGCAGGAGAGATCAATATATCAAAGAAAATACAGAAATGATCAGACAGTGCTACATCCTTAATAATAATTGATGAAATATTTATACCCTTGCTGATAAGTAAATCTAGAGTGTGTCCACGATAGTGTGTGGGTCCATGTACATGCTGAGTCAGATCAAAAGTTATTAAAACTGTTTTGATTTCTTTTGCCATATTGTTTTCTGCATTATCTATGTGAATGTTAAAATCTCCAGCAATAGCAAAACAGTCAAACTCTGAGGAAACTAATGATAACAGTTCTGTAAAGGCTGGAGAGTATTTAGGAGGTCGGTAAATAGTGATAAGTAAAATGCGAGGAGCACCTTTTAACACAATACCCAGATATTCAAAAGACTGGTAGTTCCCAAATGATATTTGCTTACATTGATAGACATCTTTAAAAAGAGCAGCTACTCCCCCACCTCTCCTCATTGATCTGCAGACACTCATAAAATTAAAATTAGGAGGGGATGCTTCATTGAGAATTGTTGCACTGCAGTTGTCTTCTAGCCAAGTTTCATTTAGAAACATAAAATCCAGGTTGTGTCTAGTTATTAATTCGTTGACTAGAAGTGATTTATTTTTAAGTGAGCGGATGTTTAAAAGTGCTAACTTAACCGTCTTATTTTTTGTCCCCACAGTAATTTTAGTTTGACGTGCAATAGGCACTAGATTAGATGGGTTTGCTGTGCGGCTTTTGAAGGCCTTAGACTTTCTATCATGTAATAGAACAGCAATAGAGAAAGATACAGGCACACTGGGTTCCCGCTTGTTCTGTAAACATTTGATAAAGTTGCTGTTGTCACAGCGGGGACCCGACACATATCACTGAGAGCTGGTATCAGTACACCTCGAACAGAAGGAAGAGGGTGTGGGCCCTGGCGTTGTGAACGAAGAGATCTCACAGGAGGAGGGGGAGCTGGGTCCGCCGGCTTTGGTGGTTGAGGAGCCAGCCGTTTTTTGACCGGTATCTGGGGGCTTGCAAAAGAGTGGGATAATATGGTTCCAGCACACACCAGTTTCTCCATTTTCTCTGGGAAGCATAGATGAGGAGATGCTGGAGAAAGAGATAAAGTATGTGGTGAGAGGGTCTTTTTCTCAGGTGTAATCTGAGGCTGTGCCTTTGGTGCTGAATCTTGTAGCACTTCTATTATGTCTGTGACATCTAGTAAGTTGGCAAACCTTGGTGGGCAGGGCTCAGCTGAGATTGTGTCCATGTATTCATTCTTATTATTGCTTGAACACTCTACGATGTCTGAACAGGTTATGAAAAGTATTTACTATGTCCCGGCAAACCCTGGTGCTTATGTGGGTAGAGATGGTTTGAAAAGAGCGTACTTGGAGAAAACCGGGGAGATCCTCAAAAATGGTGAGGCCAATGACTGGCTGCTCGCCCAGGATGCATACACGCTACACAGGCCTGTAGCTATACATTTAAAAATAAATAGTGTAATTGTTCATGATATATATTCACAATTTCAGCTGGATTTGGTTGACATGAGTGCTTACAGTGTGGAAAACGATAACATGAAATTTATATTAACAAGCATAGATGTATTAAGCAAATACGCATGGATTCGCGTGCTGAGAAATAAAAGCTCTATCGAGGTAAGCGTGCATTTGAAGACACATTAAAAGAAGGAAGAACACCGCAAAATTCCAAACGGACAAGGGAAAGGAGTTTTTTAATTCACATTTTGAAATGTTGATGAATAAGTACAACATAAAACATTTTGCTACAGGAAATGATGTCAAAGCGAGTATCGTTGAGAGATTTAATAAAACAATTAAATCACAAATGTGGAGGTATCTCACAGCTGCCAACACTCATCGCTATGTTGAAGTTATTCAAGATTTAGTTCACGGATACAACCATATCTACCATCTGTCTATTAAGATGAAGCCTGCTGACATTTGTGAAGAAAATGTTAGATTAGTTATCAAGAACCTGTATGGTACAACATTAACAAGAAATGGTAATCAAAGCTACAAGTTCCATGTTGGGGATACTGTGAGACTCTCAAAGCTGAGAGGTGCGTTGACAAAAGGCTATGAAAAAGGGTACACAGATGAATATTTTACAATAAAAGAATGTATTCCTCGGGTACCTCCTGTATATAGAATAAAAGATTATGATGGTGATGTGATAGTTGGTACCTTTTATGAACAGGAATTGCTGAAAATAATCATGGCTAAGGATACAACTTTTAAAGTGGAAGCAGTTTTGAATGAGAAAGTACAGAAAGAGAAGAAAATGTGTCTTGTGAAATGGCTTGGTTGGCCTGAGAAATTCAACAGCTGGATACCATTGGAACAAGTGGTTGACCTAGAAACTAGATAAAACTCATTTACATTGACTGCGATCAGCATGGGTGACGGTGGCTTCTACATAACGCTTCCCAGTAACTCATCGAGACATGTCTATCCAAGCAATACGAGTTTGAGCTATGCCACAAAATTTGCCAAAGGTTTAGATTTGAAAGGTGATTGGGAAGTATCTTTGATAGAATTCCAATACCAGCATAAGACCTTTACATGGGGTGAAAACGCATTTGAACTACATGACTCGAATAACGACAAAACTTGGAAATATGAACTCAACACCGGTTATTACAGCAGGATATTAAAACTAGTGACAGAGCTCAACAGTTATATAAAACCACATGGTGTATGGGCAGGGTACGATGAATTTAAAAATAGAATGTTTCTAAAAGGTGAGCCCCAGTTTAGTTTGAAATTTAGTGCAAAACTGGAACAGATATTGGGCTTAAAACCAGGCAAGCGATGGTATGTCCCATGGTACGGGACATTCCCCACAGATATTCTGGCTGGGTTTAACACCCTATACATCTACACAAATATAATTGATTATCAACGTGTTGGTGACCGTCATGTCCCACTGCTGTATGTATTTATCTATTGATAAATACATACATTTTTCTGTGCTTGTGGAAAAACACCATGTTACATGCACATTGTAAAACATGGAAGTTTACATCTGTTGTACCACATGGCAGTGGAACCCTGGTACCCTTTTGTTGAACACCAAACAACTTACCGCTGACACAACACTTATTTATTGCCTGGGAATTTAACATTCCGGAACCCTAAGGCCCATTTGTTAATCATCAAACATAACCCACCTGTTATAACACTAGTCTGTTTTGCTCATCAGGCGTTGTAAAACATCAAACACGGACACATCAATGTAATCATAAATTATAAAGTCACCGGACATGCATACGTCACTCCTGAAGTCCTGCCTGTACACACGTCATACAGGAAGTCCAACCCTAACATACGTCATACAGGAAGTCCCACCCTAACATACGTCATACAGAAAGTCCCACCCTACAAACCGGATGTCCCGCCCACCTGTCACATCAATATGGAAGCCCCGCCCGCCATAAATCCCCATTCTGACACATTATACCCTACATTAACTACTCATATTCCATATCCTTCATGGGCTGCATCCAATTTAGCTTGTGAACTCCCTGCTGGATGAAATGGAAAATGGTGAAGTAGCAAAGTATAAGTACAAGTGTGTGTGCCATTTTGTTGAATGTTTGGAAGAGTGGTGTTCAACAAGAACAGGTTAGGAAATGAATAGTGTGTAGTCTCTCAGTTCCAGAGCTCAGCTGAAGAACCTGCACTTACTTCTTTAAGTATGAGCAAATTAAGCTCAATTAGTTGTTATTGTTAGCTCATCAGATATAATGAATTTTATTATTTCTTATTTTAAGATACAAATTAAGTTTAGGGCTAAGGTTAGTATCACAGCACTGGGGTCAAGGTTTGGGTTAAGATTAAATAACAAAAAGGTAAAAGTTAGTGATGTTAAGGTTTTGTAAATAGACTGTATCCCCAAGGGTGTTGGTTAGGATAAGGGCTAGGTTAGAAAGTGGTAAAGGTTAGCAATGATAATGTATAAGGTTGAGCTTATAATCAGGGTGGGATTTAGTATGAAATGCCCTCAAGTTATAAGGATTTATTTAAGGAATACCACTTTACTAAAAGTTTTTGTAAGATTGAAGGAACAAAATAAGAATCAAGAAAAGAGGACAATCCAAAAAATCTGAATTCACATCCCTAAGTAAAGATCATTATCAAAATTTCATCATGGGAAAATGTTAAATCAATGGACACAAAGATCCAAAGGATCCAAAGTTAATTACCAAACCGAACAGACCACATTAAGACATTTTTGAATGGCCTAATCCAAGTCCAAAAAGATCGAAAATCACTGCAGACCCCATTAAACAAACGACATATATAAATATATATGTATATAAACAGTGCTTTCCAAGTTCTATGTAAAATGTGAGTTAAATGCTGAAAATGTTTCCATAAAAAGGAATCCGCAGGAATATTCTATAAATATGCATCAATCACAAAGACCCCAAAGGGGATTCATCACACTCAATTTTCTTAAGCTCATAAAAATTATAATAATGTAAAAGAGGATTCAAATCCCTATACACAGGTATCTGAGTAATACAAATGAGTACTGCAGCAGTAACACAAAAACAATCAATATAATTAATCTGTCCCCTTGAAAATAATGACTAGATTGAGACGACTTGATCCTGTTTCAATTAATAATTTTCATTAAGCCCTGAAGCATCAACTCTATAAAATGTCTTCATTCATCTTCTTTCTGCTTTTTAGCATTGTAATTCATATTGCTCTAAGTTCCCAAACATGTAACATTTTCTATTTTATGATTATTATTACAATAATTATTAGCTTAGCCTTTGGTTAATAGTATGGCTTGTGGGCATCTTACATCAAAACTAAACACATCCACATCTTCCAGAGACACTCCTATTTCGAAGAGAGTAATGTGTACGTTTGTAACTCCAACCATTTGGTAATGGCAATTGTCTATATGACAAGACAACTGCCAATGACTACTCTGGATTGCTACAACTAATACTCTGTTTGTGTGCAAATAGCAATCACCAGCGTGTTCCCCTGGTTCTCCACCTTCAACAGATGCATAACTCGGCGCAGAAGCGCCGTTTTTTGAACAAAGGTACAGAACGCAGGGCAGGAGTTGAAGTCAAGAGGCAGGCAGAAGGAATAAAAAAACACAGGTAGACAGAAGAGTCCAATACAGAAAATTTATTTGAACACTGAGAATGCAGATGAACTGGCAATACCTCGCAAATAAACAGGGGGACTGAACTGAAATATATAGGACGGTGATTAGGGACAGGAGTGTGTGCATAGGTGTTCAGAATTCAGGTGAATGTGCTCTAGGGAGTGTGCTGTGTTCAGGTGATCTAGTAAGTGGGCTGTGTTTGGGTGATCGAGGACAGGGTTGAGGGCGTGACCTGATGGCAGACCTCACATTAACATGTATTTGGGTCACAAACGTTTTGATATTTTAAGACTTCTTAGTGACTTCTGTCTCTTCAGCCCGCACCACCAGCGCAAAAGTCTGCAAATGATGGATTCTGGTATTACATTTACTGTAATGGCTTAAATCGCCTGGTTTGCCAGATTCTGCTGAACCCAATAAAAAAGTTTGTATACTGTAATTTTCGGTAGGAAAAAAAACAAGGAAATCTGCTTCAAAATCTAAAAAAATGAAGCTTGACGGTTTTACAATTATCTCCAAAACAACTGTAAAGGTCCAAGCCGTTACTTTGTACCCTGACCTTTTTTCCCTCTAGAACATTGTGCTGAAATGGGGCATTCTTGGCTACTCATTCAGTTGTTGTGGTGGGAAAATATATAGATGGCAATGATTTGTAATACAATTGGTTATATGGGTTGGCTTATGCAAAGCAGCAGACTGAGCATTAGTTGCATTTCTTTCAAGTTGCTGGATGCTGGAGAGGGAATTTTGTAAGCAGTGTTGATTATTGTGTATGCAAGTTTCTGGGTCTGTGCACCGCCAGTGAATATGGCAACTTTCCTGGGTGTGACCCCTGCCCCTATGGGAAACAAGAGTGTCCCAGGCCTGTCTTGGTGAATGGCATAGGGAGGATAAATAAAGCATGAAAGTCAGTTGTGAGAGAATAATGTAGGACATTGTGGAGGGCAGAGTCGCAAGTAATGTTTCATGTGTAGGTCCTGTGTAAGGCCTCTTTGACTGCATGCAGCCTTGGCATAGCTCAGTCTATTATAATGAAAGTAATTACTATGAATAAGATATGGTTGACTAGGTATTTTAAGATTAATTAATTAATGCACTGTAAGTTGCTCTGGATAAGTGTTGTCGTGGAAAACACTTCAGATTTCCAGACAATAAAAGATGCAAAGACTCAGGAGCCTTCGAATCCAAAAGTAGACTTTATTGACGTCATAAAGCCATGCTGATCTGCAGAGCAACCAAGCCATGTTGGTCTGCAGAACAACCGACTTCCAATTTTTATACAGTATGGTTATACAATGATATTAGGTCCTCCCATTATGCTAATTTCTGGATGGATCCTTCTCGAATTTTCCATCATGTTTTTCACAAACCTCTGGGATTCGCTCCCCCAGCCACTACTCATCATGACTCAGCATATTCTCTGAAATGGGAAGATTTCCTTATCTATGGGCTCACTCATCCTCCCAAGATTTTGCCAAGACAGTCAAGGACAAGCTACAGGTCCTTCTGTCCTCAATATGAGATAACAACAACCACTCATTGTACTGACCATGGGAACAATAGTTCATCACTCTCTCTTAACCATTAAACTGTTTGGGAAAATAATATGAGCCCTGGTTAAATGTTTTATCAATTAACACTCAATTAATATGCAAGTGATCACATGAGACGTTCTGTCTACTCTTCATCAGGTTAATGTGAAATAACATTTTATGAAAATATCCCTACAGTGTCTGCCTGAAATGTTAATGAAAACTAAAATGTGTCCCAGACAGTTATTTTAGGTGAGTCTAAAAACCTCCAACCCTGTAAACTAGGGCTGCTCTATCTTGGTCCTAGAAATCTACCATCTGGTAGGTGTTCTATTCAAGACAACATAGAACAACATGACAAATCACTTTTTTGTTGATATTCTGATATACACTGCTCAAAAGAATTAAGGAACATGTTATTAAGTAAATCAGAGCATAACATATCAGTTAAACTTCAGGGATATCAATCTGTCTAGTTAGGAAGTGTATGCGATTGTGAATCAATGTCACCTCTTTTGGTGCAAATGAAAGGGACAACAGGTGCACTGGAGAGGCAACAGCCAGAAGGGAATGGTTTTGCAGTTGGTGGCCACAGACAATTGCCCTCTACTTATAGTTTCTCTCTGATTGTTATCTACTTTTGCATTTAGCTAGTGTCCTTGTCACTACTGGTAGCATGAGGTGGTACCTGCAGTCCATTCAAGGTGCACAAGTAGTCCAGCTCCTCCAGGAGGGCACATCCATATGTCCTGTTGCAAGAAGGTTTGCTGTGTCTCCCAGTACAGTCTCAAGAGTATGGAGACACCAGGAGAGAGGCCATTACACGAGGAGAGCTGGACAGGGCCGTAGAAGGGCATCAACCTAGCAGCAGGACTAGTATCTGCTCCTTTGTATGAGGAGGAGGAGCACTGCCAGAGCCCTACAAAATGAACTCCAGCGGGCTACTGGTGTGCATGTTTCTAACCAAACTTTCAGAAACAGACTCCATGAGGGTGGCATGAGGGCCCGATGTCCTCCAGTGGGAACTGTGCTCACAGCTCACCACTGTGCAGCTCGATTGGCATATGCCAGAGAACACCAGAATTGGCAGGTCCATTGGCGCCCTGTTCTCTTCACATATAGGAGTAAGTTCACACTGAGCGAAAGAGTCCTGAGACGCCGTGGTGAACGTTATGCTGTCTGCAACATCATCCAGCATGACCAGTTTGGCGGTGGGTCAGCGATGGTCTTGGGAGGCATATCCTTGAAGGGTCGCAGAGACCACCACTTGCTGCATACAGCCACGTGGGAGCCATACACACTCCTGAGTCACATTATGAGTTGCCGTAGTGAAATTCACGCAAGTTGGAACAGCCGGTGATTTTTTTGGTGATTTTGGTTTCCTCTGACCATTGTTAAGTAATTTTGTTCTCAATGAATTACACAATGTACAGTAAAGATTTTGATCTTTAACATATTTCCTTCATCGAGACTTGATGTGCGATTTAAGTGTTCCCTTAACTTTTCTGAGCAGTGTACATTTGTCAAATTACATTTTGACTAATCTAATTTGCTTAGATCCAATATTTTTCAGACCTAATATGTTTGGTCAAAAGACTGATGTGTGAAAAATATGTGAATTTGGATGTTTCGAAAAGTTCATGTAAGTTAGTTCTTTCATATTTTTGTATGAATTTGACTGGTACGAACTGTACATATTGACATTATACATTGTTGTGCTTCTATACTCTAAACCCTCAAAGTCCACAAAGTCTT
Organism: Esox lucius; assembly: GCF_011004845.1. Classification (NCBI taxonomy): domain Eukaryota; kingdom Metazoa; phylum Chordata; class Actinopteri; order Esociformes; family Esocidae; genus Esox; species Esox lucius. The sequence continues at coordinate 2,066,380 of NC_047593.1, forward strand.
GAGAGCCAAACCACCAATCAGAAATGTATTTTAGGTCCCTTGCGAATTCAACATAGTCTTGCAAAATTCAGTTTATAGAACTCTTGCCTTAAAGGATAGCAGCCAGCAAGCTGCTCCAGCAAAGATCAAACTCTCTCCTTGTTTCATTTGCATTTTAAATGATGAAATGTCTCCATCTCTGGTAGAATTTCATTCTCCATGAAGCAGCCTTAAGCAACTCTTTCACTACCGCTTTTTGGGCAGATGCTGCACTGTCAATCAGATTTGTTTTAATACATGTGCCTGCTATTTCTATTAAGTGTAGTCTTCCTCAATTGTTTTCAAGTCTATGTTTTTTTTACGTGTTTGTTTGTCTTTTTTGTTATGATTAGGTCCAACTACCTTACTTATTCCCGGTTGAGAACCAGTTTTGTTACAATTAAAAATGTTGTCTCAAACAGAATAGCAACTAACAAACAAGTCGCTCAGCAACCAAAATGAAAAAGGGTGAATTTGTAAAAAAGGTTCTGAAAAGCATCCACCAAGGAATGTATTTTAATATCCCTTGCAATTAATAAATGTAACCTAATACTGTAGATAAACACCATAACTACCCACAAATCTGCCTGAATATACACAAACAAGATTGTAAGAAAATAGAAACATAGGATAGAAAGTCAAAATATTAGTAGAGCCGAATCAAACAAGGCTTACACTTCAGGCATTTAACCAAGTGGGAGAAATTGCTGACGGAGTTGCTACCTCAGCATTCCCTCTGCCAGCAGCTCTTAAATATAAGATGCGCCAGCCCAGGTGAAAGACATCTTGATTTAAATGGTGACTAGTAAAACCCATGCTGAAGGAGATGACACCAAACATTGCTGGCATCAAAACACAATTGTGACCTCAGGCGAAACCCATAATATCTGTGTTTAGGACGAGGATAATAATTACGACGATTGATTCATTAATTAGATTAGATTCAACTTTATTGTCTTTGAACAAGTACAGAGATCATGTGAATAGCTGGGATTATGATGAATGTCTACATGTAGTGGAAGCACTTCCTAATCCAAGGTTAAATTAAATGTGTGTCAAACAAAGCTATTCAAAAAAAGCATATTTGATCACAGGATAGAGGTATGGTATAAACATATGTAGTTTTTTATTCTTTATGAAAGGTTTACCACAATAAAGCCTAACCCCAATCCCAAGTATGTGTGTAACCCATTGCTGGAGACAGACAAACAGGGAAGGATCATGTCAGGATGTCTTCATAAAGTGAATGAATGTCCTGATGTAACTGACAGGATTTGAACTTACTTAATCTGCATGCTACAACACTTAACCCAATGAGCCATAGCCTAAACATTAGCACTGGGAAGTAACATAAGTCTTCTGGTCTTAGACAAGTTACTAATCATCATGTGAACAGAACCAACTCTATTACAACATGTTTCATAGGGTGGAAGGGATTTGATTGAGCCCATGAGCAGTTATTAAGCTGTTCCACTAGATGGCACACTCACATTCGGCAAGGAACCTGCCTCTTTCACACACAGTTGTATTTGCTTCTTTTATAGACTTTTTCTGATGCACTTGATTACATTGATTTAACAACTTAAATAACTAATGTTAAATGTTGAAAAAAATCCTATAGTTGAAAACAACTCCTTCACACTAATATTTGGCTAATGCAATACGTCTTACCACTTACTGAGAATAGCGGTGTGCCAGAGTAATTTTTTTCTATGAGAGAAATGCTTATCATTTCATGCTGACTAAAGTGTAGGCTATCACTCATTGCAGAAAGAAATGTCTGAGTCATCAAAAAGAGGTATTATGACATCAACAGTGAGCTCTACTTAATCTATGTTTATTATCCTGTGTAAGATATGCCAAAACACCAGACCCACCCAGTAGCATTTAAGCTTTGGATTACTTTAAGCCATCAAGTCCACACCTTTTTGACTGTCACAAATTCATATTTTGAAGGTATATTTTATGCTTTATTGGATAGAGGAAAGGCAGTTAAAAGAAAGACAGAAAATGAGAGCACAGAGTGTGCTGAATTTGCTCTGGGCCAGACATGGACAACCCAAACCACAGCAGCACATGTGCATCAATAGACCACCCAAGGCCACACAAAATGATATTTTTTGTGTCAAACTGAAATTAGCATAGAAAAATATTGAAGTGAATAATAAAAAGATATAAACTACATTTAGATATACACATATTTAGAAAAGACCAGAAACCTTTGTCCAGTAACAATGTAAAATATTTAACATGATACAAAATAAATGGATATACACAATACATCAACACCGAGATTTAAAAAAATAGATATAAGAGAACTGGAAACTAAAAGATTTTACCAAAAGACCACACATATTTCATGAGTTAAAAATAAAATCCATTGGGTTGATATCAGTCTTCTTCCAAGATAACCAAGGTTTCTAGCTATCCATTATCTCCCCTGATTATGGTGGTGATAGGGGCAGGGGTGGGGTTGCTAGGACTTGGTCCAGGATTTGGTGCAGGTAGAGGTACAGTGGCTGGAATTAATCCCGGGAAGAGAGGCCAAAGTGGGAACACAAACCGTGGAGGCACTGGTCTAGGTTGATACCAGGTATATGTTGGCATCAGGAAATGGTAGAACCTCTAAACAAATACATCAGGGGATTAATTTATAATAGCTTAGTGACATGGTGGTAGTCTAATATCAAAAGAATGCATTACAGTTATTACAGTGTAGATCCTTACTTCATCACTGTGAGAGTAGCTTCTGTGATAGTGATGCCCAGAAAACTGTAAAAAAGAGAAAGATTTTATAACATTTGCTTAAAAATCTTGAAAAAAAGAAAATAATTCAAGTAGACCGTTACATCACTATTCCCTTAAATTGATCATATCATTGTAATAGCACTGCACTACACGTGTATTAATACTTACTGTATTCGGCACGGTAAACAAAAGCATTATGGCAAGGACTGCAAATTTCATCATGAAAGCAATCTTCTAAACCTACAAATGAAAATATATTAAACCTCCAAAGAAAAGGAAGCCTTTTTCTATTTTTCTTTATTGTGTCTCTATATGCTATAGATGTGATATGCTTTTTTGTTATGATTTAAAACCATTTACCTTGACTCCTGGAAACAAGTTTGTCAGGGAAACTCAAAGTGTGATAGGACAGGCAAGTCTTCATAATTGGTTGTCTTGTTCCTGTAAATCCACTCTTGCCTAATTTTGGATGTGTTTAGTCCCTTTGCAACCTCTATATGTGGATAAACAATGAAAACAGATATTATCTACTTGTCAGACTCATTAATCATTATTATCCTTATGTTAATCATGCAGAGACTGACACTGAGTTAATACTGTGCCTGTATTGCCATACCACATATTTCCCAGTATCAAGCCACAGAATGAAGATATAATTCAGAAATTAGCAAATTGTAATTTGCTATTGTAATGTAAAAGTATTATATTATATAGATGATATTACAAACACACACACGTGTGCAATGCACATACACATACAAAACACAAACACATCATTAAGATATTACATTAAACCACATGGTGTCACTCATGGCCTGATATTCCTCTAACTTCGAACATAATACAGTAGTGTGGTGATTTCTTGCTCAAGTAAAGTAAAGGCTGCAATGTTATACCATCTCTTACCTGTGGTGAAACTTTTATGTGATTTTCTGTTCTTTTTTTCTTTTTTTCTTTGTTGTCACAGTATTTTCCATGTCGCTGTCCTGTTAACTAGAGCAGACCTTCCAAAAGCACAACATTCTTACTCTCAGTACGGCCACTCACAGCTCCTGAAAGAACAAGTGCCAGACAAGTGGTTACTTGTCTTTGAAGTCTCCCTGTAAGCATGTGATCTCATCGAGAGCAACACTCACATTTGCAATATTTAAGTATTCATTGAAACAGAAGACTTAAAGCAATCTTTGCCACATTTAATTATAAATAAATTGTAGAGGGCTCTGTACGTATTACAATAATGACATACATTTTCTTGTTTTTGCTTTATAGTTCAAATGTGTGGTTTAAAAAATACTATGATTGTAAAGAATAGATTTGCCTATCTAATTTTCAGCTAATGAAACCGTTTTTCTAAAAGATTTAAACATGACCAAAAACCTTGACCAAAAACCTGACAAGGATTTGCCCAGAAAAACTCCCTAGATGATGAAAGCATTGTTGGGGTCTTTGTCTTACTTAATGAATAATATGTATTTCTATGACTACACGTATACAGTTTTTATACACACACGGAGTATACATTCCCCAAGTAAATTCTTATACTGGTGAGGCAAAACATTATTACCACTCACAGGTGAAGCAAATAATGTTGATCATCTCCTAACAAGGGCTTATGTCAAGATCTGATTAGGTTAGATGGTAAGCAAATAATCAGTTGTCGTAGTCAACGTGTTGGATGGAGGAGAAATAGGCAGATGTAAAAACCTGAGCGAATTTGACAAGGGCAATATTGCTATGGCCAGATGACTGGGTCAGAGCATCTCTGAAACGGCCAGGCTTGTGGGGTGCTCCCGGTATGCAGTGGTGAGTACCTACTGACAGTGGTTCGAGAAGGGAAAAACCACAAACTGGCAACTGGGTTGGGTGCCCAAGGCTCATTGATGTGTGAGTGCAACGAAGGCTATCCCATCTAGTCTGACAGAATATCTACTGTGGCGCCAGTCCCAAGAAGATTTTAATGATGATTACAGGAGGAATGTGTCACATTCCTCCATGTTTAAAAAGAGTAGGCATTGTACAATAGATTTTTAGCAATAAATCACAATCATTAATTTCCATAGCCATGTTTTCAAGAAGCGAGACAAATCAATTGGCATTTTAACTAATGATGCCCCAAAAGACTAGGCTATACCTTTGCATCGTATTGAACAAAAATTGGCCAAAAAATCAACTTTAACACAGATTTACCAGGAGAAATAGTTAATGTCATGCTTTCTCAACTTTCCACTAAATCTTGTTCTATGAACGACGTCACTGTTGTATTAATCTTCAAACAGTATCCTGAATAAAACCAAATTAACTGCTTTTAGGAATGCATTATAAAGTAGAATGCTGGCCACAGATCTTGCTAGTTAATTCCACTGGCATGCATTTCAATTCTCTCATCTCTCATCTTCATCCGCTTATCCGGTATCGGGTCGCGGGGGCAGCAGCTCCAGCAGGGGACCCCAAACTTCCCTTTCCCGAGTCCTGGGCCTACCCCAAGGTCTCCTCCCAGCTGGACATGCCTGGAATACCTCCCTAGGGAGACGTCCTGGGGGCATCCTTACCAGATGCCCGAACCACCTCAACTGGCTCCTTTCGACGCAAAGGAGCAGCGGCTCTACTCCGTGTTCCTCACGGATGGCTGAGCCTCTCACCCTATCCCTAAGGGAGAAGCCAGCCACCCTTCTGAGAAAACCCATTTCAGCTGCTTGTACACGCGATCTAGTTCTTTCGGTCATGACCCAGCCATGACCATAGGTGAGGGTAGGAACGAAAATTGGCCGGTATATCGAGAGCTTTGCCTTCTGGCTCAGCTCTCTTTTCGTCACAACGGTGCGGTAAAACGAATGCAATACCGCCCCCGCTGCTTTGATTCTCCGGCCAATCTCCTGCTCCATTGTCCCCTCACTCGTGAACAAGTCCCAGAGATACTTGAACTCCTTTACTTGGGATAAAGCCTCATTTACTTGGGATAAAGGCACTCCATCGGTTTCCTGCTGAGAACCATGGCCTCAGATTTAGAGGTGCTAATCCTCATCCCAACCGCTTCGCACTCAGCTGCTCCAGGATCCTTGCAAGAGTAAAGAGCTGGTCGGTTGTTCCGCGACCAGGACGGAATACGCATTGTTCCTCTTCAATCTGAGGTTTGACTATCTGCCGAACCCTCCTTTCCAGTACCTTTGAGTAGACTTTCCCAGGGAGGCTGAGAAGTGTGATACCCCAGTAATTGGCACACACCCTCTGGTCCCCCTTTTTGAACAGGGGAACCACCACCCCGGTCCGAGATCCGTCCAGAAATGTTGAAAGCTTTGGGTGTGGAGGGGATGTCTTGGATGACACGCAATGTTGAAGAGGCGTGTTATCCAAGACATCCCCTCCACACCCAAAGCTTTCAACATTTCTGGACGGATCTCGTCAATCCCCGGGGCTTTGCCACTGTGGAGTTGTTTGACTACCTTAAAATGATTTAGCATTTCAATTAGCAATGCTAAATCATTTGTGACAGAATTTGTTGTTATAACAACAGTAATGAGCCATATGTAAAAAGAGTAGTCTGAACATTTTACAGTAGATTACTAGCTACAGATCTCAAGTTAACTTCTTAACCATGAAGAAATAAGCACTAAAATCCCACTGTTTGTTTAGCAAGAAGCAAGGCACAAATCAATACAATTCAGTTTAATAATAATAAATAATAAATGATTTGCTGATTTGGTTAAACTGTTGTGGTCCAAATGAGATTAGAAAAAACCTTCTTCAATCTCCGTTTTACCAGGCAGGAAAATCCTAATAATATCCAGTTACTATTGTTTTTTAAACCCAGTACAGTAGTCAACTCTAATTCAAACATGTGTGGTTCAATATCATAATGTAACATCACTTCCAAAAATTATTTATAAAAATTATGAACACAAGCTTTTGCTTTGCTTTTTATAAAGTTAGCCAGTATCCAGTCTGCCACTTTGAAAGAACTGGCTGAGTGGAGGGGTCGGTCAATGGCAGAGTAATGGCTGGTACAGCTGTAGTCTTTTAGAAATTAAAAAATATAACTGCTGATAGGAACATTGTTGAATGACAATGGCTTTATCAATCAAGGATACATATAACATTTTCTTTTTGCGTGATCGGTACACAATGGAGTCTTAGCGAAAAGAAACAAAACATGACCACTCATTTTTCAGAGCTTGTTTTCCCTTCAATCCACTCAGGAACATAATACTGTGGGGGTTTTGGTGTGCAATTATGGCAAGTTATGTGTGAAACAAAACCTAAGGTCGCCCAGGGTGAACTGCTCCTTTAAGACCAGCTGTGCTAGATCCTTTCTTTGTGTTATTGTTGTGGGTACAACATCACATGCTGTTAGATGAGGATGTACAGGAGGATCACTCAGACAGGAATCCTATTCAAACATAAGCTTTTGTTTTGTGTATTTTTTCTATATTATCAGATCTGATCATGGCTTCAGAAGTTGGGCAACTGACACCTCCAAACAAAGCTGATGGGGAGTGAGATGATGACCATAAGATGATGACTTTCAAAAGATTTTAGTTGCAGTCACAACTTTAAATTAGCTGAAAAGTGCTTTATTCTTGGGCTGTGATAAGGGACACAATTCCTTCACCTTTTCATGCGCATAATCATGATGGTACAGCAGTACCTGCATCTACAGCTCTAGTGGAGCATGTGTTGAGTCATGTTGGCATCTTGGGATGGTGTTCATCAGAGCTTCACACTGGAGTCCTCTTCCACTCCTCCATGATGACATCACAGAACTGGTGGATGTTAGAGACCTTGCACTCCGCCACCTTCCATTTGAGGATGCCCCACAGATGCTCAATAGGGTTTAGGTCTGGGGTATACCCTCAGCTTCTTTATTAAGGCAGTGGTTGTCTTGGAGGTGTGTTTGGGGTCGTTATTATGTTGGAATAATTTAACAAGGAATCTAATTTAACAAGGAAAAGTATAGATACCACTGCTGTGGTCATCACTATCCTCTTGCAATAAAACTAGCTGGATGGCAAAAACAGTGGAAGTAGTACCTCAAAGGTAATTTGAATTAAAAAAAGATCTATTTAGCTTGACAAAATAGTTGAAAAGAAAAGCTTTGAGTGAGGAAAAGAAGGGTTCAATTCTGGTTTTACTGGCAGAGGGATACAGTGAGCCTCAGGTTGCTTTCATCCTGAAAATGTCAAAGACGTCAGTTCATAAGAACAAGGTCAAGCAACAGACATTGGGGACAACAAAGCTACAGACTGGCAGAGGGTGAAAACAACTGTCCACTGACAGAGATGACCATCAATTTAAATGTCACTCAACACATTTTCAGCTTTGCCCAACACCTGGTAGTCTAATGGTGCACCCAATGTGACATTTGGTGGAGGATCGGCAATGGTCTGGGGATGCTTCAGCAAGGATGGAATTGGGCAGATTTGTCTTTGTGAAGGACGCATTAATCTAGCCAAGTACAAGTTTATCCTGGAAGAACACTTGCTCTGACAGTGTTCCCCAACTCTGAGAATTGTTTTTTCCAAAAGGACAATGCTCCATGCCACACAAGCCAGGTCAATCAAGGTGTGGATGGAGGACCACCAGATAAAGACCCTGTCATGGCCAGCCCAATCCCCAGACCTGAACCCCCATTGAAAACCATCAAGAGGAAGATAGATGGTCACAAGCCTTCAAACAAAGCCGAGCTACTTGAATTTTTGTTCATAAAGTCACCCAACAGCAATGTGACAGACTGGTGGAGAGCATGCCAAGTAGCATGAAAGCTGTGATAAAAAATGTGGGTTATTCCACCAGATATTGATTTTAAAATGTTAGTATTTTGTTGTTGAAAAATGAATATTAATTTGTTTTCTTTGCATTATTTGAGGTCTGAAAACAATACATCTGATTATTTTAACCAGTTGTTGTTTTCTACAAATAAATACTCTAAATGACAATATTTTTATTTGGAAATTGTCTGTGAATAGTAAAACCAGAGAAACTAATAATTTTGCAGTGGTCTCTTAATTTTTTCCAGAGCTGTAATATATATATATATATATATATATATATATATATATATATATATATATATATATATATATATGTATTTATATATGACTCAGGACTTTAGCTTCTGATGTGAAGACTTGCAACTTGTAAATAGGAACACAGTGACTTGGTTCCATCTCTGGAATTGGGCACACAGTCACATTTATCAAAACAAATCATATAGACTGAGCAATTTTGGAATTTAATTGATTAAAAGTTACACAAAACACACTTTGTGACTGAAATGTACCACCTTTTTCTTTCCCCACCGAATATGTTTTTGTAATTTTGGAAAAGTATGTGGTAAACTAGATGTTTGGCTATCCTACATTACACCCTACCTATGTGTCATTTGAATAGGGAATGTTTTTTCAGTCACAACAAATTAATAAGGATAGGGATTTTGGTAACATAACATTAAGTTAATACCAGGAAGCCGAAAAACAAAGCACTACAGAACCTTTCTGCTCCTAAAAATAGATGGGAGTGAGACAAAGTACAACAGTTATACGCACTTAATTTTTGCACAGGCATTTAAAAAATATGTACACGCAACACATACTAGAAAAACATAAGCATGTTCATACAAGCTTAGTATATTTGGGTATTAGTTAATAAAATTTAACAATATTTGTATTGAATAGTTACTTTAATTATTGTTACTATCTAGACTGCTGTCTTTAATACAGAAGCTATGGATGTGGTGCAATCACTCCAACATCTTAACCCCCTCCAAGAACTGCCACCTTAACGTGGTGGAGGGGTTTGAGTACCCGAGTGACCCTAGGAGCTATGTTGTCTGGGGCTATATGCCCCTGGTAGGGTCTCCCAAGGCAAACAGGTCTTAGGCGACGGGTCAGACTAAGAGCGGTTCAAACCCCCCTTAATGATGAATAAAATGATGAGTACCGTGACGTCGCCCGGTATGGCGCAGCCGGGGCCCCACCCTGGAGCCAGGCCCGGGGTTGGGGCTCGTATGCGAGCGCCTGGTGGCCGGGCCTTCCCCCATGGGGCCCGGCCGGGCTCAGCCCGAACGGGCGACGTGGGGCCGCCCTCCCGTGGGCTCACCACCCACAGGGACCATAAGGGGCCGGTGCGAAGAGGATCGGGCGGCAGTCGAAGGCAGGGGCCTAGACAACCCGATCTCTGGACACGGAAACTAGCTCTAGGGACGTGGAATGTCACCTCGCTTGCGGGGAAGGAGCCTGAGTTAGTGCGTGAGGTTGAGAGGTTCCGATTAGAGGTAGTCGGGATCACCTCTACGCACGGCTTGGGCTCTGGAACCACACTCCTCGAGAGAGGATGGACTCTTCACCACTCTGGAGTTGCCCATGGTGAGAGGCGGCGGGCTGGTGTGGGTTTGCTTATAGCTCCCCAGCTCTGCCGCCATGTGTTGGAGTTTACCCCGGTGAACGAGAGGGTCGTTTCCCTGCGCCTACGGGTCGGGGATAGGTCTCTCACTGTTGTTTGTGCCTAAGTGCAGAGTACCCGACCTTCTTGGAGTCTCTGGGAGGGGTGCTGGAAAGTGCTCCGACTGGGGACTCTATTGTTCTACTGGGGGACTTAAACACCCACGTGGGCAACGACAGTGACACCTGGAGGGGCGTGATTGGGAGGAACGGCCCCCCTGATCTGAACCTGAGTGGTGTTCAGTTATTGGACTTCTGTGCTAGTCACAGTTTGTCCATAACGAACACCATGTTCAAGCATAAGGGTGTCCATCAGTGCACGTGGCACCAGGACACCCTAGGCCACAGGTCGATGATCGACTTTGTTGTCGTCTCATCTGACCTGCGGTCGTATGTCTTGGACACTCGGGTGAAGAGAGGGGCGGAGCTGTCAACTGATCACCACCTGGTGGTGAGTTGGATCCGATGGCGGGGGAGGAAGCTGGACAGACTCGGCAGGCCCAAGCGTACTGTAAGGGTCTGCTGGGAACGTCTGGCCGAGTCTCCTGTCATAGAGATCTTTAACTCCCACCTCCGGCAGTGCTTCGACTGGATCCCGAGGGAGGCTGGAGATATTGAGTCCGAGTGGACCATGTTCTCCACCGCCAGTGTCGAAGCGGCCGCTCGGAGCTGTGGCTGTAAGGTCTCCAGTGCCTGTCGAGGCGGCAATCCCCGAACCCGGTGGTGGACACCGGAAGTAAGGGATGCAGTCAAGCTGAAGAAGGAGTCCTATCAGGCCTGGTTGGCTTGTGGGACTCCTGACGCAGCTGACGGGTACCGACAGGCCAAGCGGGCTGCAGCCCGGGTGGTTGTGGAGGCAAAAACTCGGGCCTGGGAGGAGTTCGGTGAGGCCATGGAGAAGGACTATCGCACAGTGGTAACAAGGCATGATGGATCCATGTTCTCATTTTGTTTACGACAAATTCTGACTCTACCATCTGAATGTCTCAACAGAAATCGAGACTCATCAGACCAGGCAACATTCTTCCAGTCTTCAACTGTCCAATTTTGGTGAGCTCGTGCAAATTGTAGACTCTTTTTCCTATTTGTAGTGGAGATGAGTGCTACCGGTGGGGTCTTCTGCTGTTGTAGCCCATCCGCCTCAAGGTTGTGCGTGTTGTGGCTTCACAAATGCTTTGCTGCATACCTCGGTTGTAACGAGTGGTTATTTCAGTCAAAGTTGCTCTTCTATCAGCTTGAATCAGTCGGCCCATTCTCCTCTGACCTCTGGCATCAACGAGGTATTTTCGCCCACAGGACTGCTGCATACTGGATGTTTTTCCCTTTTCACACCATTCTTTGTAAACCCTAGAAATGGTTGTGCGTGACTCCTGAGGCAGCTGACGGGTATCGACAGGCCAAGCGGACTCAATCCCGCTGACATGTCTTCCATTGAGGAAGCAGAGGATGAGGGCTCAGAGGTGGACTCGTCCATCACCCGGGCTGAAGTCACTGAGGTGGTCAAGAAACTCCTCGGTGGCAAGGCACCGGGGGGTGGATGAGACCCGCCCTGAGTACCTCAAGTCTCTGGGTGTTGTGGGGCTGTCTTGGTTGACACGCCTGTGCAACATCGTGTGGCGGTCGGGGACAGTGCTTCTGGGATGGCAGACCGGGGTGGTGGTCCCTCTTTTTAAGAAGGGGGACCGGAGGGTGTGTTCCAACTATAGGGGGATCACACTTCTCAGCCTCCCTGGGAAAGTCTATGCCAGGGTTCTGGAGAGGAGAATACGGCCGATAGTAGAACCTCGGATTCAGGAGGAACAGTGTGGTTTTCGTCCGGGCCGTGGAACACTGGACCAGCTCTATACCCTCTACGGGGTGTTGGAGGGTTCATGGAAGTTTGCCCAACCAATCCACATGTGTTTTGTGGATTTGGAGAAGGCATTCGACTGTGTCCCTCGCGGTATCTTGTGGAGGGTGCTTGGGGAATATGGGGTCCTGGGTCCTTTCCTAAGGGCTGTCAGGTCCCTGTACAACCGAAGCAGGAGCTTGGTCCGCATTGCCGGCAGTAAGTCAGACTTGTTCCCAGTGCATGTTGGACTCCGGCAGGGCTGCCCTTTGTCACCGGTTCTGTTCGTAATTTTTATGGACAGAATTTCTAGGCGCAGCCAGGGGCCGGAGGGTGTCAGGTTTGGGGACCACACAATTTCGTCTCTGCTCTTTGCAGATGATGTTGACGTGTTAGCCCCTTCTAACCAGGACATTCAGCATGCGCTGGGACGGTTTGCAGCCGAGTGTGAAGCGGTGGGGATGAAAATCAGTACCTCCAAATCCGAGGCCATGGTCCTCAGTCGGAAAAGGGTGGCTTGCCCACTTCAGGTTGGTGGAGAGTGCCTGCCTCAAGTGGAGGAGTTTAAGTATCTAGGGGTCTTGTTCACAAGTGAGGGAAGGATGGAACGGGAGATTGACAGACTTCGGTGCAGCTTCTGCAGTAATGCGGTTGATGTATCGGTCTGTCGTGGTGAAGAAAGAGCTGAGCCACAAGGCGAAGCTCTCGATTTACCGGTCAATCTACGTTCCTACTCTCACCTATGGTCATGAGCTTTGGGTCATGACCGAAAGGACAAGATCCCGGATACAGGCCGCCGAAATGAGCTTTCTCCGCAGGGTGGCTGGGCGATCCCTTAGAGATAGGGTGAGAAGCTCAGTCACCCGGGATGAGCTCAGAGTAGAGCCGCTGCTCCTCCACATCGAGAGGGGTCAGCTGAGGTGGCTTGGGCATCTGTTTCGGATGCCTCCAGAATGCCTTCCACCGGGAGGAGACCCCAGGGAAGACCTAGGACACGCTGGAGGGACTATGTCTCCCGGCTGGCCTGGGAACGCCTCGGTGTCCCCCCGGAAGAGCTGGAGGAAGTGTTTGGGGAGAGGGAAGTCTGGGCATCCCTGCTTAGACTGCTGGCCCCGCGACCCGGCCGCGGATAAGCGGAAGATGATGGATGGATGGATTTTCTAATGACTTTTTTCAAATAGTGATGGTGCTGTTTTTTTACATCAGTATTGTCCTGACTTTGTGATCAGTTGAATGCCACTTTGGTGAATAAAAGTACCATTCCTGCTGCCAGTGTATATATTAGCCAACACACTGACAACAACTTATTTTGTCATGTTGGTAACACTTATGTACGGAAGCCCTTAAGGATCTTTTTTTTTTTGGGTGCCACACCTCTAAGTTTTACTTGTTTTAACAAGATAGCTTTTTCGTTATAAGGATAGAGCAGTGTCATTACAAGGATATAGCTATGTCACTATAACGAGAGGTACAAACTTGTTATAAAGAGATACAATAAATGGTCTCAGTCATTAATATGCAAAGCACACTATGGATCTGTTATGATTGTCAGATGTGTATGGCTGTATTCTTTAGTTTTTATGCCTTGTCACCTTCCAGTAACTGGTATAATTAGTGATTGGCCATCTGAGGCTTCATTGGCGTTATTTTAGCAGCAGCATATTATGCTGGCAACACTCAGATTTTCTTTATCACAATAAAAGCCATCACTGAAATGCATAAGGCAATATAGGTAACAATCTAGCCTGTGAAAAAGAACAGACAAGAATAACATTGGGAAAAACATTAAACATAAAAGGTATAGACTAGATTGATAACTATATTACCTTATACTGTATATTTCAATTATGTCTTTTATTTTGAAAACAAAATACTGATTTAGCATTGCTAGCATAATATCCTGCTGCTAGTAGAACGGTAATGAAGCCTCGAATGGCCATCACAAGGTATAATAAAGGCTACAAAAACCATGTGAAATGGGCCAACCATTAATGACACAGGAGTTGTGTCGCTAATGCTCTGCCATTTAAAGATAACTACCAATAAATAAATGTATTTATGATTTACATATTCCCTAAATAGAGTTTTTGATTTCAGCCTAAATCTGAAGGGGTAAGCTACAACATCTTTGTTGCAGCCTACCAGTATGACATGACAGCAAAATGGATGTAAAGGATTTTCCAAAGAAGGGTGTGATGGGTTCAGTATTATGAATTAGAAAATTGTAAATGGTTAACCAGTTTGTTGGTTCATATTATTTTCAATACTATTATTGCACTTCATGATTACAGTAATAAAGATACATACAAAGCATTTACTAATAATTGTTTAATTATTGTGTGTCCTCATTATTGTGTGACTCTTTGACATGTAAATTCTATCTAAAGTCATACTACACAAAAGGCTCAAAATGACCTAAAACATCTGTTTGTGTTAACGATAAAAAATTTAATCTCTCAAAAACTACATTCATTATATGTCAATAATGATATATTGCTTCATATTGCACCAGTATACCACAGTGTCATGACAGGTCTTCAGTGTCATTCCTGTTCACCTAGTAATGGCAATTTCTTCTCAATCTTGTTTGAACATTGTAGAGCCCACACCTGAGTTTCATGTCCACTCATGTTTTCAACTTCTCAGTAATTCAGGTTGTTATACAACAACTAATGTTCTGGCAGATCGTAATGGTCATCTTTTGATGACAGTTGCATTTTGTAATAATATAAATTATCTATTAACTGTATACAAATTATTATTGCAATTATTTAATTTACATTTACATAGTCGAACTGTCCAACTTTTATTCTTTTTTGTGGTGCAAACGTTTTAGAGCATTAAACTTATGTTTGAGAGGTTTCATGTCTAGACATGTTCTGAAAACATCTAAAATAGAATTGTTTCTAAATTCTGTGAAGCACAGAACAGAACAGACAAAGACAAACACTTAAAAGTGGCTTGTATATTCCAACTGAGTACAGCCACAGGATTATGGGTTTTAGCCATTTGGCTAACACACCCATCTTTTCTGTTTATCACAACTTTACTAATGCGTAAATAAAGCACAACATATAAAAAAGGGAGAAGTGCTGCTCCACTCCTTTCAAAAATCATCCATGAAGAGCAGTCTAAATTGTATTTATTTATTTTTAGTGGAATTCTTAGCTTTGCAGTAGAGTTGACATTGTAGTAAATTTTCTAGCCAGTCTTCCATCAAAGACCATCTAATTTCTATTACCTTCCAAGAAAGGAAGTTAAGTAAGATAGGATAGATGGGGCAGGTGGGGCAGGGACTGGTGCAGGAACTGGTCTTGCCAATAGCAAGGGCAGCAGGGCCATGAGGTCAGAGTCACCCTGGGGAGCTGGTGGGAAGTACTGAGGATAGGGGTAGAACCCCCCAAAACCCCTATACCCCTGTAATAGAAAGAAAGATTAAAGTTACAGGAATGTAGGGAAACCGAAACATAGTCATGTTTTTTCTAATAGTGTAAACTCTGTTGTGGTACCATTACATACAAATTATCTGTAATAGACTATACAGACCTCATGACTCGAAGAGCGCTCCTCTCTATCATGTTTCTTAGACACCTGCTCCCACAAAAAGAATCCCAGAATACATGTTATTGCCGTGTACATCTACATTAAATAGTAGTCCATGATAGCAAAACTTGGCGCTGATATTTCAGAGCAAAGAAATCTGGGGAATATGTGGAGTCTCTATTGATGTGTAAATTGCAAAGAAAATGTTTTACTCTTGAAAACTTACAGGAATGGAGGAACACAGTCCAATCAGGCACACCACTAGGACTAGTAGTTTCATGGTCATCCGGAAATCCTTGAAATACAAAATACAGAATTTTTAAATCTACTGTAGACACTCATTCCCAATTTATGCTTCCGTAGAGTATTCTTTGAAACTCTTACCTGTTCAAGAAAAAGATTGTTCTGAGGCTGACATTGATGCTGGGTTGTAGCTAAACAGCAAAAATCTGCTTTTTATACACCATTTCAGTTAACAGACAACCAATGAGGCTTCAGTCAGCAAATGAGCTGATCAAATGTGTTTCCGAAAGATTAAATATGTGATGAAATAGGCATCTGGTGGGTAATCCTAAAAATTCTAAATATCCACAGTCCCCACAAAGAATGCCTCATCAACATTAGGAAACTTTATCTACATTGAAAACTTGATGATTCATTCAACAGGTTTTTGGATTGAGGAGGCTCCATGAACAATAAATACATTAATGTAGTATGTTGACTGTGGAAACTAATGTGCATAGACACTGTATGAAACATAAGGTGGCTGAGTTGCTATAACATCATCTCACCAAGCTAGGATGCTCAATTGAAACAATAAAGTAGAAAAAGGTTATTGTCTTATGTTCAGTAATTTTCTTATAATCCAGTTGTTCCTGAATTACTTTTCAAAAGAAGCACAACAGTACTGCTGTGATTCTTTTGAAAACTAATTCAGGCCCAAAAACCATGAAAATGATGAATGATATGCCGGAATCATTTAATTCTAAACAGCGTTTGGCTGATTTGTTTAGTGATTCATCAAAGCTGTTTAGGTTTGCAGTTGCTAGCATGATTTCTGACAATCTGTGTATATAACTGGGCCATATTTCCTCACAATTTAATGTTAATTACTTGTGTGAAGACGTATAAAAACATACAAAATCAGCAGGGGATCAAATAACTTTTTCCCTCACTGTACATTTCCAGGAGCCCGGTCCCCTTGGAAATTCAGTGGGAATAATGTGGATGCCAATTAAATGATAATTAGAGTAAATTTTCTCTTTTATTAATAAATTTTTTCAGGAAAAGCGAGAATGGGACAAGAAAATAGTACCGGCGGCTCTCTTAAGTAAATATCCTCCACAAATACCTCACTAAGTAACACTGAAGAAATGACACTTTGCTACAGTGTAAAGTAGTGAGTGTACATCTTGTATAACAGTGTAAATTTGCTGTCCCCTCAAAATAACTCAACACACAGCCATCAATGTCAAAACCCCTGGCAACAAATGTGAGTACACCCCTAAGTGAAAATGTCCAAATTGGGCCCAATTAGCCATTTTCCCTCCCGGTGTCATGTGACTCATTAGTGTTACAAGGTCTCAGGTGTGAATGGGGAGCAGGTGTGTTAAATGTGGTGTTATCGCTCTCACATTCCCTCATACTGGTCACTAGAAGTTCAACATTGCACCTCATGGCAAAGAACATGGCAAAGTTGTTGAAACAGTGGTACAGGAAGAAGTCCTTAGCATTCAAGAAGGCCATGATCCTCATGCAGGACAATGCTCCATCATATGTATCCAAGTACTCCACTGCTTGGCTAGCAAACAAGGGCCTCAAAGATGCCCAAATAATGACCTGGCCCCCTTCCTCTTCTGATTAAAATTATATTGAGAATTTGTGGTCACTTCTCAAACGTGAGATTTACAGTCAGGGAAGACAATGCACCTCTTTGAACTGCATTAGGGATGCTGTGGTTGTTGCTTCAGCGAAAGTTGATCGTGAACAGATCAAGAAACTGACATACTCCATGGATGGAAGGCTCATGGGAGTTATTGAAAAGAAGGGTGGTTATATTGGTCACTGAATATTTTATAAAGGACAACAATTTTTAGTAATTGTCATTTTGTGTTACTTATTTGTTACACTTACTTAAATAATTGAAAATAAACACGTGAATTGGGAGATTTTTGTTTTTTATTAGTTGCCTAATAATTCTGCACATAGATTTTTGCCTAATAATTCTGCATTCTTATATATTCCCCTGAGAAAGATCAAAACTTTTCCTTTGTTTAACATTCAGGTTTGAGGTTCAATTATATTTTGGATTGACAGAAATCATTGTGATTGTTCAACAATAAAATAAATCGTGAGAAATACGATTTGCTTAATAATTGTGTAGATGATAAAAAAAAAAAAATATCATCTGTATTTTGGGCCATAGAGATTAATCTGTCAGATCTGTTCATCAGTTTCATTTAAAACCTTATACATCTTTCGTGAGCATCCTTGAGGACAGTTTGTGCATTTAGCTCAACATTTCTGAATTCCTTTGTCCATGAGAAAATTGTATGTCCCCCATTCCCTTTTCTAGCTAGCTTCATCAGACAATGTGGAATGAGTTCTTTCCTCCTTTTCTTTTAGCCATGTGAATACAGATCCTTTTTTTTATTGTCAGCAAACCATTGCCATTATAGCTATGCTATCATCACAGCTCATCATACAAATAGGAAGTACATTTAGTGTAATCTTTTAATATAGAGATGATACCTGACATCTGAATTGTTGTTACTGAGAGATTATGGGCATGAGAAACTTAACTAACGCATAAGTGCGGAACAACAAACAATAGATAGGATGTGATGGGCGTTACTGATCGGCCCCACACACCCTAACCACACATCAACATTACAATCTAGACTGCTTGCTTTAGTAAGTAAACATTAAGTTTAATAGGCAGTGTCAATGGACCCCCTTCCTTTTCCTTGTGACCAGCTCGTTTAAACTTAAGAGGATATGAGCTGTTGGACCACACCTCAGGACTACCAGGCCCTAAAAACTCATAACTCTCCCAGTCCAAAGTCCTCCTGGTTGTGTTGCAGATCAAGTAACTGACAATACATGGCAATTTCAGCTGCCACTCTGCTGACCATTCCTCCCCCCTGATTGTCCCTGTCCTTGTCCATCTGGTCATACATCTGACTTGGATTATGTTTTTTAGACACTGGACACAGCCCACATGCATTTATTAACTTTTGCAATTTGTAATCTTAAAAAATTCACTCGGCACAGCCAGAAAATGACTGGCCACCCCTCAGATTCTGGTTCCTCTATATGTTTCTTCTTATATTTTGACCCTTTTAGGGAGATTTGCTCTTTGGGGTTTCAGGCTGGGTGTTTCGTAAAAGCACTTTGTGATAACTGCTGATGGAAAAGGGCTTTATAATATACATTTGGTTGTTTGATATTGACCGTAAAGTTGACAAAAACTTTGTAATTTTAGTAGCAGTTTACAATCACAATATAAAAAAGCATTTTATTATTATTTCAGATTTATTCATTAATAACAAGATACATTTTAAGGTGGTTTTACTGGTATGCTATCCTGATAAATTCCAAAATATAAAAGATCTGAAGCTAGCTCTTAGCAACATCTTGGAGTGCAAATTCACACCCTTTTTCTAGTAATCAAAAAGAGAAACCGACCCACCCAACTTCTGGGAAAGTGTAATGGTACCTTTTCTATGATAGATGTATTTCAGAAATGTATGATTTTTATTATCTTCTAGGTGTGTGCATAAGATGGCGCCGCAGATGGCCGCCTCAGTTAGTTGGTGTGCAATTTTATGTCTTATTTTGTGTGTTAAATCAGTGTTCTGCAACAAATCTCTGATTGTTTTCTCAAGAGAAACAAAAATCATAAACATCAGGGGAAAGAACTCCTGTGGATTTAACATCCATTGAATTACTGGACATGCTGGTCAAAGCTACATCTGCTCTTTGTCAAAGCAGTGAAATGCCATCAGAGAGGTAAGCTTGCCAGGGTGCTGGAACATTCTAGGCACCGAGGACTTCGGAATCCGCTACCTGGAAAATTCCTCACAAATGGGCGATCACTTAGCAATAAACTGGACAAACTTTACTTCCTGTTGGGGAAAAAAGAGACCTCTCCTCATGTTCTGCCTTGTGTTTCACAGAATCGTGGCTGTGTGTATCTATACCTGACTCAGCGCTGCAATTGCCTGGTTTTTCAATCTTCTGGGTGTATCATGACACAGAACTTTCAGGCAAAACGAAAGGAGGAGGAATATGGTTCTACATTAACAATGGCTGTGGCAACGATGTCTCTTGATCTGGAATCATTTTTTATCAACTGCAGACCTCTCTACAGCACAAGGGAATTCTCATCATTTATCCTGGTTGGTGTCTACATTCCACTGTCAGCCAACGTGCATGAGACACAACAGCAGCTGGCCGAACCGATTCTCCTGGCTGAGCAGTCATACCCGGTTATTGTTCTTTCATGGCTTAGGTAACCTAAGCCATGAAATCCCGAAATATAATAAAACAGTATGTTAAAATCCAAACCAGAGAGGCAAACTCTTAGGTACTTTGGAACTGCTATACTACAATCAATAATGCCTATCACGCTGTGCCCCGTGCTGCTCTAGCATTCTCAGACCACCTCATGGTCCATATAATACCCACATACAGGCAAAAACAAAAACTTTCTGTTGTGTGTTGCTGTTGTGTGAAGGTCAAAGATGTGGAGCAGAGAAGCAACAGAGGATCTGCATACGTATCTGTAATGCACCGATTAGGAAATTTTTAGGTCTGCCACTAATTGTCCGGATGACTACACTGATGCTGTGACTTCATACATCAGCTTCTGCAAGGACAGCTGCATACCAACACGGACCAGGGTGAGGTACAACAACGACAAACCCTTGTTCACAGCTAAACTCCTACGGCTGTGTTTGGAGGAGGAGGCGTTCAAGAGCAGGGACAGGCATAGGTACAGAGAAGCTAAATGCAGCTTTGGTAAGGCAGTGAAGGAAGCCAAGCGCCTGTATGGATAGAAAACTTAGCTACTTAATTTATTTTAATGTTAGCTAGCTTTCTTATTGTACCTAGAATCTCTAAACAAACAGCTGGAGGCAGGGCCTTTTCTCATAGATTTCCACTACTGTGGAACAATTGGCCAATCAAGGTTAGAAATGCAAACTCAGTGCAAACTTTCAAGTGTCTACTTAAGACTCATCTCTAATGCACGGTCTATGATTGAGTGTAAGCTGGCCTGGGGCCGTGAAGGTGACCAGTGTTGAGAATTTAAATGTATCAGAATCTCTGAAGAAGGAGAGGCTATGGTCCGAATGAAGATTTAACACAAAGATTTATTAATAGAAAATTATAAGTCAAAATACATGAATTACGCTGCAGCGGTAAAATAGTTGTTTTAACTCGTAAGTCTCCACATCTATATACCCAGATCCACGTTTCTTAATTGGTTTTATTCCTCCCGCCACAGGGGCGGTTACTTTTTACTCTCGTGAGTAAAAACCCTCCTTATTGGCTCTTCGTTGGCATGGTGACATGTTGGATGAATATCGTTGTTTTCTTCGCTGTCCAATGAGGAAGGACATGCTTTAAACTCTGTCCCTTTGGGGTTATTTTTGGTCACAGATCAACAGATTCTTGCATACAGATGTGAAATAATTTTACAAGGTTTCAGAAATTCGCATTCTATTGTCCTAACCTAGACTAGAACATCAGGGGGTTGGCGACAGAAGGTTTCTTCCTGCTGTATAGGAGGCGGTTTCTTTTACATGTTAATTGTTGGGTTTTAACCCTATCTCTCTAAATAAGACGTGGGGAAAATCAGAGTGAGTGTGAGACAGAAGGCTGTTTAGACCTATTCTTCAGAGAGACAAGGTGTGAGAATTGCAACAGCACAGAGTTTTAAACTTTGATGGTTATTGTATTCAATCATGTTTTCCTAACCTGACTGCAGCATACAAAACAAAAACATAGAAATACATATTAAATATTAAATCAGCATTAGAACCATACTTGGACCTGGTTTGCCTCCTCCCTGGGGCTTTCCTCATTTTGTATTTTTGTAAGTATTTTTCTGTATTCTCATGGCCCTTATCTCGTGATGTGTGGTGCGGATACATTTTTTTTTCTTTTCGCTTGAGCTCATCATTCCTTCCTTTTCCCTTGGGCGGCTTATGTGATCATAGGCCTGCTCTTGGGGCCAATTTTCGTCATTAACACATTCGATCATCCCTTCTCAGAATTCGTCAGCTATCGAGGATGTTTCCTCTTGAGGTTTTAGGGGACGATTTCGTAACTGAACGCTGCGAGTCATGCTGGTTGCATCCAGCAGGGATTACATCCTTGGCTCGCTCGCTCCGCCGTGAACCACTAGGAGCTAAAGCCCCTCTAGGGGCTCCCAAGTCGTTGCTGAAAATACGAATTGGATCCTAATCAAATTACCGCAGGAGCATAAAGGATGGGGGGATTATTATAATAATAATATAGTTGTGAAGTCAAATGACAAAATTGTTGAAGTATTGTTAATTGCCTTTATT
This sequence comes from Esox lucius, assembly GCF_011004845.1. Lineage (NCBI taxonomy): Eukaryota > Metazoa > Chordata > Actinopteri > Esociformes > Esocidae > Esox > Esox lucius. Next base: position 2,088,525 of record NC_047593.1, read on the forward strand.
GTTACAGCAATACTTTCACAACTACAAGTAGTCTATTTAGGCTGACAGGGCCCACACACAGCAATGTAAATAAAAAAAAATAAGACAAAAATTACATACAATAGCAGGAATGCTCTTAGTGGTTTACCCTTGCTGTGTCAGCGGCCATACTAAAAAATTTATTATGCTTAATTAAACAGCCAATCAGGGCACGACTGCCCCTATATAGACCCGTGAGCCCATAGAACACCCTCACAAGTTTATTCTCCTGTTGGAAGTGTTGAGATAAATGTAGTTTAAATAATGCTGATTTAATAACCATGTATTCTTATGTTTTTGTTTTATTAAATTGTATGCTGCAGCCAGGTTAGGGAAATATGATTGAATACAATAACCATAAAGTTTAGAACTCCTTAAATTACACTCAGCCACACTCACTCAGACTTTACACCTGGCTCTGATAGAGAGACAGGATTAAAACCCCACAATTAACATACAAATGAAACTGCCCCCTATACAGCACAAAGAGACCTTCTGTCTCCAGCCCCCTGATGTTCTAGTCTAGGTTAGGACAATAGAATGTAAATTACTGTAACCTGGTTAAGATTTCACACCTGTATGCAAAGAACCTGTTGATCTATGACCGAGAGTTAGAGCATGTCCGTCTTCATTGGATTGGATTCGTCCAACATGTCACCATGTCAACAAAGAACCAATAAGGATGGGTTTTACTCACGAGAGTGAAAAGTAACCGCCCCTGTGGCGGGAGTATTAAAACCAATGTTCGATCTTTGTTCGGCGCGAATATTTTGTGGAAGCTCGAGGGTTAAGCAAATATTTGACCACTGCAGTGTATTTCATGTATTTTGACTTATCAATTCATATTAATAAATCTTTGTGCTAAATTTCCATTTGGACCGGATCCTCGTCCTTCTTCAGAAACTCTGATACACGTAAAATTCTTAACAATTGGTGACCCCGACGTGATTTCTGATAGGAGGACGGAGGAACGCGTAGATTCATAGGACTGAAAGGTTGATTCTGCCGCTTGACTCTTGCATGGGCCCATCTAAAAAAGGTAAGCCATTCCTGTTTAATCGAATTTGGCGTAGGATTATGTAGAAATATTAGATGTAAGAGTCAACGGCCATCAACTCGTAGGTCTATTCAAATCTGTAAAAGTTATTGATAAAAGTAATATCCAATTGAAAACTTTGTTGAAAATGATAAGTCAAAAGCAATGTCTGTGAATTGTGTGTGATTGTTTGTGATTGTCTAGGTAAAGCTTAAAAAGACAGAAAGAGTTAAAAAGCCAGAGGAAGGGAGCCTGGTAAGCGCGCATTAGAAATCCGAGAGAACGGCCGGGGTACATGCTTAGGTTTTGGATGTATGAGACCTTGGAAGGATAGGCCGTGTCCAACATACATAGACCCTAATTTCATGTGGTGCGACCAGGGTAAACCTGTGTGGATTCTTGATTTTGGGTGGGCTACTCTGTTGAACATGTATACATTTGGAAACCTGATCTAGAAAAGGAGGCATTGGGACGCCTGGAAAAATTTCAGTAAACGTTAAAGGTCCGGTGAGTCGGCCGAGGTTAGACTCTGTCCAATTTTAAATAAAAAAGACTGCGGGGCGGCAACAGAGTAATAGTCTCTGTTAGGCACGAAGATAAACATTAAGACTTTTTTAAAAGCCAGCTGAAAATAGTTGTAGGTAATCTACTTGTTACAGCTGTGGAAGTAAGGACTTGGTAACGCTGACGTTGGCGTGACGACGGACGTAGATGCGCCATTGGAAGTGCTTTCAGTTTTTTCTCTCGTACTTAATAGCCAGAAATAGGAATCAATTTGAACATAGGTATAGTCGAATTGTGTGAAGATACACTTAGGAAATGTACAGAGGCCTACTGTAAATATTTTGAAATAGAATGGTGTTGATAATTTGAGTCCGTGGCAGCGACTCGCGCAGTGTGTGTTTTGTGATAAACTGTAAATAACGAATTGCATAAGATTGGGTTGTTGAATTGGGAGCGAGCGAGCTCAAGCAGTGTGGTTTTAAACAGGAGAAAGCGTCCATTAGCGCCAATTCTGTAGTGACTGGGGAATGTGGGGAGGATTTTTAAACTGGAAAAACTTATCAGAAAGGTCTATTTGAAGTAACACATTCAAAGTATAAGTGTCCGCCTGAAAATGGTAGAAGCCTGGCTCTATATTAAGTGAATTAAGTGTAAGAAAACAAACAGATCTTTGAGTTTTACTCTGTGGCAAAGGGGGTGGGGAACTGTGTGTAAACTAATTGTGTATCGTGATTGGACTGGAGCAGCAGACTGCGTCTAGACCTGTGTGAGGAAGTTGTTTCCTCTTATGAACAAAAAGTAACACTGGAAACAGAGTGGAATTGTCTTAATTTACTCGATCCAAACCAACTAAAATAAATATTACAATCCAAATAGGAAATACTCTAATGTTAAAACGACTAGTAGTTAAAGAAGTGAAAATTAAATAAATCTCCCTTGGGATTTGTAGACAGAATCCCCTGATCCCCATCAGTTTGAACATTAGAACATCAGACCAGGAAAAGTAACAGAGAGAAGTGAAATCAGGCACCAAACTAAGATTTGCATAAAACTAGAATCCTCCTTGAATTAGTACATGGCCTTTAGCTTCCTTTCCTTATTTACATAAATGTTCTAGTTTCATTCATTTCTTTAAGCAAATTTTTATTTTTCAACATAGATTCATGCTCGTTTAAATATCCAAGTTAGATCAATTTTACGTTTTGTTTTAAATTTCTTTTCTAGATTTCCACAATAGGTTAATTTCTTCTGCTTCTGTTTAGAATTTATTTGTAATTTTTTAGAACTCCCTAGTTTCATTTATTACATTTTATTTAGCAAACTTCTAATAAGAAAAGAGAAATCATAATAAAACTCACAATAGATTCATTTTACATTTTTGTTTCAAATTGTATTTGTTATTCTAAGAACTTTCGGGTCTCATAGATTTTTATTACCTTTAGTTTCAAAAACACCTACTGATCACAGTCTAGGTTAGCACAAGGGTAGACAAACAGCCCCTAGAGTTGTTCCTAAACAAAATAACAGAAGACTGGAAGAATAAGATTTTCAAAAGAATTGAGCCCACCACAGAACCAAAACCACGTAGACTCATTGGGGTTAGCAAAGAGAGAGATTCAGACTCAGACATCTCCAACGAAGAATTAAGAATCCTCAAGTTACATTCAAAGCCCATGGCACCCCCTCCTTACAGGGCACCTAACTCCCTCTGTCCGCAAGTACAGGCCCCGGTCATGCAGGTAAAAGGAGGGATCCTTGAATTTGATGAAATTACTGTGGCAACCCAAAAACTGAGTGAGATGCTGTCAGATGTCATGGTGGCGACTCAAAATGCACAGCAAATGCTGAGCGATGCAGTTCAAAAGGCTGTCGCTGCAGCATTGAAGAATCCCCCAGTGGGAGCCACGCCTCCACTCACAGGGCCAACATCGCTGATGGGACCAGAACCAGGTACGCCACACCAATACCCCATGCAGGACCAAAGACCACCACTGCTTCCACTTAATCCTCTAAAGAGAGGACACAGAGGTTGCCACAACTGTGGAGAGCTCACACACTGGGTCAGAGATTGTCCTTCCGCGGGTCCACCAGCACCCATGCCTTATGGCTCACAAAGAGGAAGAGAATCATCGTACAGTAGGGGACCATCACACTCAGAAGGATGGAGAGGGAGGAGCAATGATGGGACCCAGAGAATCCAACTTCGGGTGTTCCCACCCCACCACACCTTCAACCAATAGGCACCAGCACAAAAGAGGGAACAAATTGAGGCTCCTAGAGTTTTGAGGAATATAGGAAAAAATAGTAACTTCAGCCATAACCAGTTTCAACACTAGTGTTGGAATGTACTTGGAGTATGAAATTGTATAAATACGTTTGATGTATTTGATGTTGGGAACGCGTTGTGGTACGTCTTTGGCGACAAAGTAAGTGTTTAGTTGTTTGGACATGTGAACAAGTGTTCTTTTGAGTTTTATCAGGGTTTCCGGTGACTGGCGTTTCCTTTCGGTGACGGATGCGCGGCCTGGCAGGCTGTTTGGAGGCAGATGGACGTGGTAACGTATGAAAGTTGCAGAAGGCGCAATATTAAGTTGTTTGGAAGGTGTAGGCTACGGAATGTAGAAAGTGGTGACTGATGGAAGCTTTTGGAAAAGTACAATTTTCATATGCTTTAGTAAACTATGTGGTTGGGTTTTGTATGTCAGATTTGAGGGTTTTGTGGAAGTTGATAGAGGGATTTGAGAAAGTGTGGAAACTATAGGTTATTTTTAGATTATTTTAGTCATAAGCACCTGTAATTAGAATGATGTCGTTTTGTTCCATGTCCTGACAACCATTCCCTTGCAGCTAGCTTATTGCGTTGCGATTAGTACAGGATTTTAGGCAGTTGGACTGCGAGATGGAGAAGTTGAGTGCTCCTGTATATAGTTAAACTTTATCTACCTCAACATGAAGCTGGAACTTATCAAGGAAACCTGATCACCTTCCTCGGTAATAGCCAAGCTTATTTAATTAAATATTACATGTAGTTCAAGAAACATTTTAATGTTATATAGGCGTTGATGATAATGTGTAAAACCGTAAGGCCCCAAGGGGGGTCTCACGGAAAAGTAGGTCTGCCTTAATCAAGGCCTACCACGTGGTACCTGACTGTTGCGTGCTGAGCTATTCGCTAGCACAAGTGGGTACGTCTGAAACCTAGTGATGAATTAGAATTTGGTACAATGATTTTCTAATCTGGTCAAATAGTCTCATGGTTAACGTATTATTTTCACTCTCATATATTGAATAAGTGGTAGAATGAAGTTTATCCACATGGTGATAAACTTGAACATTAAGGAGACACGCTGTGCCCCAAGAGGACTGAATTTGAATCGAATATAGTCATAAATCTTAAAAGGGTAATAAACCTAAAGCGAGTTTACTCCCCACAATCAAAAGTAGATGTATTTTAAATGCTGAATTGAGTTTGGTTAATTAATATAGTTTCACTTTGTTTTTATTTACAATAATATCTGGGATAATACTGGTGTTTTCAAACCAATGCCTGATACTCGTTAATGGAGTAAATTCTAAAATGGTAAATTGACAAATGCACAAATGGGGTATAGATGTGGAGGGGTTTAAGGCCTACATTGAGTTTCCTTTGGATTACTTATTGTACCTTGATTTTAGTGATGTCATGCATCTGGTTTCTGTCTACATTACCATTCTTATGAGTTTTCTTAATTTCCACCCTAATGTTTAATTGTCGTGTAGAAAATGATTAGCACATTTTTACAATCTGCAAAAATACAAGATGGGTTGGACACTAACTCAAAATCATCAGTTAACGAACATTGTAGGCTAAATTGATAGTATAGACTGAGGACCATAAACAAACAGTTGGCCTTCTTAATGACAATAATAAATGTGTGGAGCCCAGAGCTTCAGGAAGGGGGGTTAAATCAAAATCGCCTATTACTAAGGGTTACATTCAAGTGTTCAGTCTGGTCTCATCTATGGTCATTTCACCAACACAAGTACATTCAGTTTTGGGATAATCAAACAATAAGTGGAAGCTAAATACATTTTCCTCTCAGTAGCTTTAATGTTGACATTTATGATTTCGAATCAAATTGAAATAAGGGTGGAGACCTTAAGTCATCCAACATTGTTAATTGCTAGTACAAATTTGATGTCTTTGCATGACATATACATGAAAGTAGCGATTTTGGCTGTCCGCCACTAATTTGAATAACATAGACATACATCTGGAGTTGAGAAAATGCCCTAGACGTTAGGAGGTAAATTGAGTCATGATGTTTGTTTAGTCTCAAATTCGTTTGGCCGTTGCCTGTGGAAATGCAAAATGTGTATATGCTAATTTGGCCTATAGGTTTTCTGGGTTCCTTCACACGAGCGAACATGTGGCATATTTGTTTTATTTTCTAATTTACATAAAGTTTTTGTCATTTTCATTTGTTTTTGTTACATTTTCGATCAGAAAATTTTTACTGAATGATTGTTGCTTTCACTTGGATCGTATTGAACCTGTTGATCTATGACCGAGAGTTAGAGCATGTCCGTCTTCATTGGATTGGATTCGTCCAACATGTCACCATGTCAACAAAGAACCAATAAGGATGGGTTTTACTCACGAGAGTGAAAAGTAACCGCCCCTGTGGCGGGAGTATTAAAACCAATGTTCATGTATTTTGACTTATCAATTCATATTAATAAATCTTTGTGCTAAATTTCCATTTGGACCGGATCCTCGTCCTTCTTCAGAAACTCTGATACACGTAAAATTCTTAACAGAAGGCAGGGCAACAGGTCTAGGAGGCTCTACTCCACTCATATAACTCATATTTCACCCTTTCTTTTCTTACAGTCAATACATTTGAGCTCAATTTGGCTCCATAGAACATGCATTTTACTTGCTGAAGACAAAACCTAAAGGAACCATATGTAAGAAATCTATTTCAATTAATCTACTTAAATCACTGAAAACAGTAGTCTGGCAGGATATTGTCATTTAAACGTGAGAGTTGCAGCCCTCAACTGATGTTGATGTTGTCATGTTGTGTTTTGGCCTGATGCGCCACCCTCCACCTATCTACCTATCACAAAGTCAGTAGTGTTTCAGGATCCTGGTTGCCAGCTCTGCTCTAACCTACCCTAACTCTAGTCGGATAAATAATGTCTAACGTTACGAAATCTAAAAAATAAAACAATAATTTGTATAGGAGATGCCTTTGAAAGATGGAGACAGCTAAAAACAGAGAAGAATTTAAAGACAGACGCCAACGTTGCTAATTTTCTCCTGGACAGTTAAGATTAATCTATGTTTGACTAACTTGTACTTGATGTCAATGGACATTTCATATATTCATGACAGTCGAACATGTTATGTTATGCATGTTCGTGCAAAGTAACGTTACGTTAGCTCATATGGACGTATGCTAACATTAGCAATGCATTATCAGAGCCCGTTTCTCTGTCCTTATGCTGAGACGCTGAGGAAAACAACATTAGCACGCCCATTATGGCAATTTGAAACGTAATTGAGACAGAAGCCTAACTCAAAATAAACATTCTCTACCCTTTGGGCTATGCACTATGTTAGTGTTGGTTTGGAATCACTAGGCGCAATTCCAAGGTAAAATAACTTTTTGTAATGTCCGTAACACTAATGAAAAGCACAGTGTAGCCTATGACGTTAAAAGAAGTTGGCCTACTTGTTTTTCGTGGAAGTTCTATAGCCAAAAATAGTAAAATGTCATGTAATCTTTCACATCACATATGTTAACGTTATGGACGTGTGCTGCAGGGTAAGTAAAAAAATACAGCTGGCTGTATGTTTCTGCCCAATCCTGCAGCTTGTCTGGCAACCTCGAGTCAGGGGAGAGGGGATACACCGCTCCTACAGTATTTTTAAAGTGATTGCAGTACCGGTTTTGGCCACAATCCTACATACGGTTCCTTTAAGACAGAAAAACCCACAGACAAAAAACTGAAGACAGCTGCAGTAAAGACCTGGCAAAGCATCACAAAGGAGGAAACTTAGCGTTTGGTGATGTCCATGCGTTCCAGACTTCAAGCAGTCCTTACCTGCAAAGGACTCTCGTCAAAGAATTAATTTAATTAATGATTGTGTTCATTTGTCCAATTACATTTGAGTCCCTGAAATAAGGGGACTGTGTTTGATAATGGTTACAATTCCTAAACGTTTCGTACAATATTTTTGTTAAACCCCTTAAATTATAGCTGAAAATCTGCACTTCAATTGCATGTCAGTTGTTTCATTTCAAATACATTGTGGTGGCGTATAGAGACAAAATTATGAAAATTATGTCAGGGTCCAAATATTTATGGACCTAACTGTATATCATAATAAACAGTCCATACACCAATATTCATTCACAATGTTTAAACTAAAACTAAAAGTTTTACTTTTTTTAATGTGCATTTTAAAGACTAAATCTTCAATACTTTTAGGCTACTGTGAATACTGATAGAATTACAAAAAAAAAAAGATTAATCTTTAGATACTAGTAGCCAATACATCTTTTTAATGTTAGCATCAATGTTACTGTCTGCCACAAAGTTATATAGGCCTCTAGGGAACAGCCTAGTTAATTGTGTTATACAAACCCGATTCCAAAAAAGTTTGGACACTGTACAAATTGTGAGTAAAAAAGGAATGTAATAATTTACTAATCTCATAAACTTATATTTAATTCACAATAGAAAATAGATAACATATCGAATGTTGAAAGTGAGACATTTTATAATCATAATTTTATTCTTTTCTTTCCGCTTATCCGGGGCTGGGTCGCGGGGGCAGCAGTATAAGCAGAGATGCCCAGACTTCCCTCTCCCTAGACAGTTCCTCCAGCTCTTCCGGGGGGACACCGGGGGGACGGGCCCGGAACACCTTCCCAGGAAGGCGTTCCGGAGGCTTCCGAAACAGATGCCCAAGCCACCTCAGCTGACCCCTCTCAATGTGGAGGAGCAGCGGCTCTACTCTGAGCTCCTTCCGGGTGACCAAGCTTTTCACCCTATCTCTAAGGGATCGCCCAGCCACCCTGCGGAGAAAGCTCATTGTAATGTCATGCCAAATATTGGCTCATTTTGGATTTCATGAGAGCTACACATTCCAAAAAAGTTGGGACAGGTAGCAATAAGAGGCTTGAAAAGTTAAATGTACAGATAAGGAACAGCTGGAGGACCAATTGGCAACTTATTATGTCAATTGGCAACATGATTGGGTATAAAAAGAGCCTCTCAGAGTGGCAATGTCTCTCAGAAGTCAAGATGGGCAGAGGATCACCACTTCCCCCAATAATGCAGCAAAAAATAGTGGAGCAATATCAGAAAGGAGTTTCTCAGAGAAAAATTGCAAAGAGTTTGAAGTTATCATCATCTACATTTCATGTCATGGCAGTGAACATTCTGTCAACTACTTTAGTCTCAATTAGTGTGAGTTTTTATTCAGCAGGTTATAATAAAACTCTAGACAAAAGCCGTAATGTAGCTGGACAAGCATTTACATCCTATACCTGATGTACTTAAATGCATTACCTCACTACAAAAAAATTTGACCAAAATCCTCTGATTTTAGTCCATCATTTAAGTCCTTTCTTTCTCTATGAAACAAATAATATGTTGGCTAATCAATATTTTACTTCCATCAGGTCCAAAGCATTCTAATTAGAATGCCTTGTCTAACCACAGAAGACCTAATGGCCAAAGTCATAGGATGTTTAAATCTAAAACTAAAATGACAGAAATGTGGCCATAATGAACAATACTGTGTCCTGGTGTTTAAAGAAATAGGTGAGAAAACCACTACATAAAACATGAAATTACAGCTTATCCCACATACAGTGTTTTTTTCACCAGGTTTTAACACTAGAACTACCAAAATCCTACGAATTGGCATTTGTGTTTGTAATTTAAATAAAAATGCCATTTTGAAAGCAATACTCTTCTCACCCTAACCCTCCTACACAACATGAAACCTAGCCTATCTTGTCAGAACACAACAGGGAGGGGGAGAATGGTTCCTTACACAGAGTACATTCTTTATTTAGCAGAGGACTGAAGAAGAACCAAAAATCAAGAAGGATCAGAACCTTACACTATCATCTATGAATTTTCAATGATTATTTTACCGAAGATTCTGCTTCATATAATTCATCAAATGTATTACACTGAATAATATTATTATTTTAATATCCGTAATACATTTGATGAATTATACAAAGCATTATTATTGAAACAACAAGTGAACACAGAATATGTTCACTGTTATTTTCCGGGCTTGCTCACACCAACTCCTGAGGCTGTGTGCTGACTGAGAGCGAGAAGGATAAACACTTAACATACAAGATTGATTAATGCGTAATAATAACCCAGTGTCCAATACAATCGAGAAATTACTTTTCTATATTTACATGGATATACTTAATATAAAAGTAGCCGTTATGTAGGCTGCTGTAAATAATGATTTGTAATTGTTTTCCTTCATAGAATTAACATTCACAAAGAAAAATGTGTTTGTCTAATTCATCCTTTGTAATTTATCATGACTAACATTTAACTGACTAACGTTTCTTATTAAGTTTACCTCCACCACATATAGCATCTATAAAATATATAGCTGTTGCCACGGGCCGTTTTCACAGCTTATTAGCCAGTATTAGGCTTACTAGTATCTACTAGCTTATTACTTGGAATAGTCATAAGTATTGAGGGATTGCTAGTTAGACTGAAGATGAACTACACACTGCCAAAGCTATTTAATTGCAATTCATTTTTGATTGACAATGATACAATAACTATCAATATAGGTGATGATAACTGACTTTTTCATCAAGTGAAAAGACAAGAGAATGGTGGAAATCCCTACCTATCTATCCTGTATCTATCCTAATACATAATTAATTAGGTCTGTGATGAGGCTCGAACACAGGACCTCTGGGTTTGTAGTCCATGTCTGTAACCATTACGCAGGTTAACAAGGGGTAGTCAGGCAGTCACTCAGTAAGACACATTTGCTCACGCTTTCTGGCATACAAAATAAAAACATAACGGGTCGATTCTGTAGCAGATTCCATGAGGAAGCTGTAAAAGCTGTAAGATTAAACAGTGCAGTTAAGTTAAAGCACTCAGTTATAGGCGCGTAAAAAGAGAAGTGTTTTCAACCTAGATTTAAAAACGTATACTTTTGGGGCATGTCTAAATCTTCTGGTAGTTTATTCCAGTTGTGTGCAGCATAACTGCTAAATGTTTAGTTTGGACTCGGCTCTACTAGCCGACCTGGCTTCATGGATCTAAGAGCCTTGCTCAGTTTATACTCTTCAAACTAGGGCTGTGCAATTAATCGCAATCGCAAAAAAATCACGATTTAAGCACATGCGATTTCTAAACCGCATAAGGCTGCGATTTTATCTATTAATTTATTTAGATTTTTATACAGAATGCGTTCTTGTGCGCATGATTTTAATATGTTAACCAACCAGATCTTACGCAGCGCACAGCTAAGCTGAGCGGGAGAAAGATGTTAACCAATCAGAGCTCACTCAGCGCACGACGAAGCTGAGCGGGAGAACCGAATAGGCGAGCGGGAGGAAAGAACATAAAATATGGATGCAGGTCAAAATAAAAATGAATTGGTGCCAAAAAGAAATTCAACGTCAGTCGTTTGGGAGTATTTTGGATTCAGGAGAGAGGATGTGTCACAGAGCAAGGTAATTTGCAAGACTTGTGAAATGATTATTCCAACGAAACGGAGCAATACTACAAATCTGTTCCAACACTTAAAACAGCGTCATAAAAAACTGCATGATCAATGCATGTCGACAAAGTCAATCGAAACAAACAAAAGCACACATCATAGCCAGCCCGAACAGCCTGAACAAGTATCCATTGCTCAAGCATTTGCAAGCGCCGTGCCTTATGAGAAAGGATCAAAACGGCACAAAGAAATTACAGACGCAATCACCTATCATATATGCAAAGATATGATGCCTGCGCACATCGTCAGTAAAGATGGCTTCCGAAGACTAATTCAAACACTTGACAAAAGATACCAGCTGCCATCTCGCACTCATTTCACACGATTTGCTATTCCCGAAATGTATGAGAAATGTAAGGCGGGCGTTGAACACGAGCTCAAGCAGGTGAAATACTTCGCCACGACCACAGATTTGTGGTCCAGCAGAACGATGGAGCCATACATGAGTTTAACGGTCCACTATATGAATGACAACTTTGAAATGAAAAGTCGATGTTTGCAAACAGCATTCTTCCCAGAAGATCACACTGGAGAAAATATATCTGAAGGTTTAAAAGAAGCTTTAGCATCATGGGGACTTTGTGAAGAGCAACAAGTGTCTATCACAGACAATGGAACTAATATAGTGAAGGCTGTCACTTTGAACAACTGGACACGATTGCAGTGCTTCAGACACAGACTGCATTTGGCAATTGGTAAGTTAGATTTTATTATGCATTTATTATACTTCACATTAAGTAATGTATAATTTACATTAGGACACTTTGTAGGGCATATACTTTTTTATTAAGAAACAAATTGCGCAAAGATGTTTAATATGAAAACGTATTATAATGTTTTGTAATAGTATTTTCAACTTGTACCATAGTTGGTACCATAAGTCTGAAGGAAACCGATTGTCATCAGAAATTTTTGGATGTCATTTTCTTTTTCTTTTTCCATAACTTACATGCCTGATAAAGCAGCCGAGAATTTGCATATATGTCGCCACAAATACTAATATTTTAGCTAACAATAAACAATTTTCTTTTTCAGCATTTATTCATTCTTGTTAATGTTAGTTCATGTCATTACAGCTATTCATGTTAGTTCATGGTGCATTAACTAATGTTAACAATGACAACGTTTGATTATAATGTATTAATAAATGCTAAAATTAACATGAACTAACATTATTAGTATTGCTCATTGTCAGTTCATTTTAGCTAATGTATTAACTAGTTGTTAACAAATAGCACCTTTTTGTAAAGTGTTACTCAATAGTTTTATATTTAAATGAATGAAATACACAATTTCATTATGTTTTACAATATTTTATTTTTTAGAAAATGCAATCAAAGATGAACCTCGCATTTCCCGAGCCAACGGTTTGTGTAAAAAGCTAGTGGGACATTTTTCCCACAGTTGGAAAAAAAAGAAGATGTTAGCTGAAGCCCAGGAAGAACTCCAGCTTCCCCAACATGCCCTCATAACATCATGCCCAACAAGATGGGGCTCAATGCAACAAATGATAGACAGGGTTTTGGAGCAACAGAGGGCACTGTCCCAGGTCCTGTCAGCTGACCATAAAACAAGACACCTAGTGCCCCAATGGCAAGACACAGATGTTCTAGAATCTGTAAATAAGGCATTAGGTCCACTTCAGGAGTTCACGGATGCCCTTTCCAGTGAAAACTACATCAGTGTGTCGTATGTGAAACCGGTTCTTCACCTGCTGAACACCAAGATACTTGCAGTGGAGGATGAAGATACTGACTTGACAAAGACTATAAAGTCAAAAATTCTGAACTACCTCAACAAACATTATGAGGATGAAACTACCCAAGAGCTTCTGGATACAGCAACATTTTTGGATCCAAGATTCAAAACCAGCTACACTGATGAGGTTAAACTTCCAAACATTAAGGCCAGGGTCATGTCTGACATGGAAATGAGTTCACACAAGGTGAGTTAATTTATGTAAACTGGATGAAACTGTCATCTCCTTAGATAAACACTATTTCATATGGCTTTTTAATCTTTTCTTTCTGTTCTGTATGTCGAAGGATACATCTGAATCTGTGAGTAACACATGCAGAGAGAATCCTGACATCGATCTACCTCCACAAGGCAAAAAAGCACGGAAGTCCTTAGGAAGCTTCTTCAAAACGACATCAGCCATGCCAGCAGCTCTGCGACTTGAAGAAGCCATAGCCGCTGAGTTAAACAGCTACCTGCTTTCTCCATCCATTGACAGTGAGGAAGATCCTCTGAAATGGTGGAGACTCCATCAGATAAATTTTCCAAGAATGAGCAGGGTTGCACAAAAGTATCTTTGTATTCCTGCCACCAGCTCACCTTCGGAGAGAGTGTTTAGTACTGGGGGAAATGTGGGGACATGTCACCGGTCATGCTTAAAACCAGAAATGGTGGACATGCTGGTTTTTCTTGCAAAAAACCTTTAAGAGAGCAATCTGTTTTTTTTTTGTTTTTTTTGATTTAGGTTAGTTTTTAATTATTGTTATGACTGGAATTGAGGCTAGTTAATCTTAATTTTTTTCATGTTGTCTGTTTAAGACAATTTATTACAGTTTTATCAAGCAGTTAGTACTACTGTGTACAGTATGTTATTACTGTAACTAGAGTTTGAGGTTAGTTAATCTTAATTTATTTTATGTTGTCTGTTTTAAAGACAATTTTACTACAGTTTTGTTTATTAAACTTAATACTATGTTATTTCATTGTGAAATGTTTTGTTATGCACTTCTTGTGCACTGAATACATTTAGAATGTATGGCTGTAGCTTGTTTGAAAAAGCAAAAACAGTTGCCAAAATCGCAAATAAAATCGCAATCGCAATATTAGTTCAAAAAATCGCAATATGATTATTTTGTCCATATTGCACAGCCCTACTTCAAACATACTGGCTACTTCCAGCAGGATAATGCACCATGTCACAAAGCTCTAATCATTTCAAATTGGTTTCTTGAACATGACTATGAGTTCACTGTACTGAAATGGCCCCCACAGTCACCAGATCTCAACCCAATAGAGCATCTTTGGGATGTGGTGGAACGGGAGCTTCGTGCCCTGGATGTGCATCCCACAAATCTCCATCAACTGCAAGATGCTATCCTTTCAATATGGGCCAACATTTCTAAAGAATGCTTTCAGCATCTTGTTGAATCAATGCCACGTAGAATTAAGGCAGTTCTGAAGGCGAAAGGGGGTCAAACACAGTATTAGTATGGTGTTCCTAATAATCCTTTAGGTGAGTGTATGCCCTGTCATACCATGTATCTAGGCCTATATTATGTATACTACAAAAACAATCCACTTAATACAACAGAAAATAACACTCTAATCACCCTTTTGCTAATGAACAAAAATATGTATATATATAAATGTCATACCTGTCAAAACTAACACACATTATTGTGCAGATATGAACATAATTAACAGAAATAACTACATAACTGTATAACATAATACATTACAAAACATCTCCAATGTCATCTTGTCCATTCTCGGGATGCTTCTTCACGCAATCCCCCCCCCCCCCCTCCCAAAACTACATCAGCAGAAATCCCGCTCTACATCTCATTCTAAAGATTTTATTGGTCATGTAAATCACAGTACTACACCAAACACTGATCCCTAGACCTAACCTACCCGTTATTGTAACCTTAACTATTTAAATTAGCTGCAGGGCGGGATTTCCGCTTAACTGGTTTGCACCTTTGCACCCAGTAGGATTTTTTGTATTTTTAATAGAAAGATTATGATCACGTGATGATCGAGGGATTGCAGGGTAAAATACTGGATAATCCCGGGAAAAACGGGATAGGGTAGACAGGTATGACGTAACAGTAAACATTTTTGCTAAAATAAAACATTTACTTACTTTCACATGTTTCATTAAGTCCTCTGCTGTGGCCTGCCCCATGAACTGGGATCCCAGATATCTTGACTGTACCTGCCCGCCTTCCCAAATACGTACGTGCAGGTCCAGCTGTTTCGTTTTGGTGGTGCGATTCAGACTTTCGTCGAACATGAGCACGAACGGTCCCGTGATTTTAGAAATGAGTTCTCTTTTTACAAAATCCGCTATTCCAAAGCGCGCAATGTGGGACGTTTTTATCTTGCCCGCAACTGAAGGATTTAGCAATGTCTTAGTCCGGAAACATCGTTTGAAACAATTTGCCGATTTCTTCATTCGCACTGTAGGACTGGTGTCTGGTCACTGTGTGGAGAACCCAGAGCACGTCCGCTTTTAGTGTTGGCTCTGATCCAAAAGCGACATGGATGTCGATTGCGGGAGATGCGGAGCTACTGTGTGGGCCTCGCCTAGGCAGTGTAGAAGTAGTGCTGGAACCGCTGTGCTGGAGCCAGCCAACTTGCTGATGGCTTTACAGGAGACCCTTCACTCCAGCGCCCGTATACCCAACGTTCCCAATTTAATTGCTTTCTTGCAAATGAAGCAGTAGGCTTCAAATACGCTATTCGCAACTGGCTTTAACCAAGCACTAAATTGAGATTTTTCAAGCCAAGCATCGCTAAACTTGCACTTCCCCATAGTTGAATAAAATTCGTTTTCCGTCTGTCTGTCTGTGGTATCCTAGAGACTCGCGCCAATAACACGAAAGCTCAAAACTGATTGGCTGTTGCATGTTGGTCTATTTTGTAGTCGTAATACAGCGAATTATATTTGGATAAATAATAAAGAACTACAACACCACGGAATAAATAAAAAAAAACATTCCAAAGCGCTGCAGGAGCATTTCAATAAGATTTACAAAAATGAAAATTAATTTAAGAAAATTAAGACCTGTTTAAAATGTTTTTAAGATCTAGAACACATTTTATCAGCAAATGTAAGACTTTTTAAGGCCTTAAATTGTGATTTTGAAATTTAAGAGATTTTTAGACTTTTTAAGACCCCACGGAAACCCTGTTGGGAATATGAACTCAACACCGGTTATTACAGCAGCATGTTAAAACTAGTGACAGAGATCAACAGTTATTTAAAACCACATGGTGTATGGGCGGGGTACGATGAATTTAAAAATAGAATGTTTCTAAAAGGTGAGCCCCAAATTTAGTGCAAAACTGGGACAGATATTGGGGTTAAAACCAGGCGAGCGGTGGTACGCCCCATGGTACGGGACATTCCCCACAGATATTCTGGCTGGGTTTAACACCCTATATATCTACTCAGATATAATTGATTATCAACGTGTTGGTGACAGTCATGTACCACTGCTGTGAACTGTACATATTGCTGGGAAAAAGAGCGAAGTTGTCACAGTGGCGTACAACAAGCCACACTATGTACCTCTTAGTAAGAGCCAGTTTGATGAGATCTGTATTGAAGTAAAATCGGATCAAAACCAGCTGGTTTCATTTGTAGTGGGTAAGGTGATTGCAAAATTACACTTCAGACCCGTCAAACATTCTTTTAGAATTTAAGATGCAGCCTCAGAAACTCTACGAGATGTTGCATCAATGATGATTGTTAATACACACCTAAGCAATCAACCCGGGGAGCACTGGCTGGCTATTTACATAACTGACGATGGCATTGGAAGGTTTTATGACAGTTTTGGAAACCCCCCGGATTTTGCGTAGTTTCCCAAGTCAATCAATACCTTTCTGAAAACCTGTGAGAATGTGGAATACAGTTCAAAACAAGTACAGGACCTGGTTTCAACCACGTGTGGACAACATTGTGTGTTCTTTCTCTATCTAATGACAAAAGGTCTGAGTTATAAAGATGTTATGTCTTTTTATGTTGATGATTTATGAGAAAATGATGCCTTAGTCACAAACTTTGGAGCTAAGATGTACCAGAGTAAGCGTGATAAGCGAATGTTTAATTGCATACAACATGCTCAATCTTGTGAATTGTTTAATTTGTGCCATGGTTGTTGAAGAAATAGAAAAGCAAGTTTGTCAACTTTATTATTCAAAAATAAAACCATTTGTAAAACCACATCAATGTTTACATAGTATTTTTCATACAACATTTATTCAAGGTAAAACACACTGACAATGGATCACAAATTATAAAAAAAGCATGAAATAAAAACACATTAAAAAGGAAACCATTTTGTGGGGTCCATGGTAGGCGTTTCAAAGAAAGCTTTGGTTGGTTGAAAACCAGTTGGTGGGTGTGTGGCTAAATCATCCATTGTGTCACCAGATGTTTGTTCATACAAATTAATTTTACGTCTTACAAGCGCATTTGGAATAGTTGTAAAAGGCATGTTGAGACATGCCATGGCCTCTAAAAACACCCCCCACCACAACGGTCTTCTGTCATCAGCAATTTTATTGGTTGCTGTCACACTTTTAACAAGATCCAACAGGTGGGAGCCCCTGATTATCTCTCCTTTGAAAACAAATTCACCATTTGAATTCTATGAAGTCAAATCTTTAGACCGGTGCATTCTATTAAGAATATATTCAACATTCTTTCTACGCCTGGCAGGCACATTATCCAAAATTTCATCAACAAGGTCAACATTTCGGTCAACAGCTTCGTCTCAGTCACATTTAATACATCAGACCCAGCCTCAGACCCGGGTAGACTTAGAGTCAGTGTGTTTGTATCAAGCTCCCCCTGTCACACAACAGTCAAAAATCTTTGTAAAATGGCAGAGTATCTTTAAGCTTTCTCATGTAAATCCATATCAGGCTTCAACAGTATATTGCGAATCGCTGAGTCCAAATAATTTTCAACAGATTGTCTTACATCGGTGCTAGTCGTTTTGGATGTTGTGGCAGCAGAAAAAATTTCTGAGCATGATCCATGTTGTTTAACTGTGTCTCGATGCAATTTGAATGGTTAGGAATGGAACAGCAACGCTTAGTAACGGCAGTAGAAAACCTCCAGATTGGTTGATGGTTTTTCTTTTCCTTGCGACTGAAGTGTTCTTTCTAGACATGTATATAATTATGTCTTTTTGTCTCTTTACTTTTTGGAGCTGTGATTCTGTTAAGGGTATATTTCCACACCTTAGATTAAGGGCTATTTCACAGAGTGATGGTCGGTGGATGCTGATTCTAAAATAACTTGCCGGTGCCTTAAATATCATCTTCAAAAGTGGTAAATTTCTACGAATGCGTTTAGACATGATCAAACTTTCTTAGGAACGTACACGACTGGCCAATCCCCTGAAAATAATCCTGTTCTCAGACGGTAGTCTTCTGATGTTGTAGCCTTAAAGTCAATAAGTAAATAACCAAAAGGCGGATGTGTTGCATCTTTAAAACTCTCCATGAAGAATCGAGAAAGACCGGGGTATATCTGTCTGCCTAAAATGCTAATCTGCTGATAGTCGCGGGGGTTTTTAAACAAGATGAGGTAGTTTGTGTTCAAGTTAATAGTTCTACTAGATTTGCCTTTAACAAACATGTTTAGGACAAGGTAAATTGCACTCAGGTTACGGTGGTGTGAATATTGTGTGAAAACTCTCTCCATCTCCAAACTCTCTGATGCACTTTTCATTAAATTGTCAATAATTAAAAGGTTGTTTTTCTGAATCGGTAGCAGATTGTCATCACACAGCGATGTTGGTAGACCTTCTATAAAAGTAATCTCCCTCACCTTCAACATTTCGTCATACAGCGGTTGCCAACATGAATAAACGTAGACGATATTTGGAATTTCTTTGGAGAAAACAACTTTAGCATTATCCAGCAACATCTTCACAAAATATGTTTTACCAGAGTTACTGGGGCCACTAATGACACAGCTGAACGGGTGTTGTAGTCGTGGGGTCAAAACTGCTATCCATCCTAGACTGTGGTTGAGTACCCGTAAAGCCTTGTGCTGTAATCAGGGAGCACTACACGCTTGTTGTACACAACTCTGAAACGCTTAGACACTACTCGGTTTTTCAACGTGAATGTTCTTTTATCTCTAGCAATTGTGCCTGCATTAGCAAGGACATGATCATCATGACTGCCCTCACCCCGTACAAAGTTATCAACCAGTCATGTCAGCGTCTCCAAATTAACAATGGTTGTGTTGTAGCTGTTGAGCGTAATGCCTTTTGCTTTGAGACAGGTCAGACCTTTAACGGTTTCGTACCCGTATGTCTTTGGCCCACCACTAACAAATTGAGCTATGCTGTCACCATCCGGTAACTCATCGGTCAAGTCACCCAAGAACGGACCCAGTGGGGGCACCCAATCCCCAAGGTGTGTGACAAAGATCACGGAATCAGTGTCTGTGTAGAGTACACGTCTATCAGAGATTCACCAATCAACTCAATCTGCAGACAATCACCAGGTCCGTGTACAAAGTCTGAAGCTCTAACAATCAAAGTATCCAAGCCTGCCATAATACTTGCGTAGAATGTGCCAAAATCACCAATTTCACCAGTATTTTGTAAATGTATCAACTGTCGTAATTCAACATTGTCAAACGCATTAAGTTGTATAACTCTAACATCGCCATCACTGCATTGAGTTTGCATCAGAGAGCTCGAAGGAGAGTCAACAAATCGTGTTAAAAATGGGGGCTACTAAGCTCGGTTAATAAGCCATGTATCTGGGGGTTATTGTGTGCATCGCTGTGTAACAAAGTAATGTTTGGTTCATTTGTATTTTGGGGTGAGATCGATTGATTATGTGTAGAGGTTGTTGGATGTTCCATGTCTGGTCTGTTGTTAGCATTATCTTTAGCCATTTCTATGGCTTAACATGTAAATAACAATCCACTTTTCAGGTTTAAATATTCTAACTCTAACATACATTTACCTACAGCACAGTTTTGAAGAGTTGTATTACCTTCAGCTTTCAAGCATGAAAGAAAACAATGAAACAAAAATCCCCTCATGCTGTGCAGCCACAAGGTAGGGTGTCCGTAACTGAATCCATTGTGGTAATGTACTTTGTATCATCACCGGGCTGTCCTCAATCTGTTGGAATAAAGAATGTTGTACCAAGGTTCAGTATGCATATTGTCATAATTGTTAATAACACTTTAGAACACGACTAAAAATGTCTGTAAATAATTAAACTTAAACAAAAAGTATCTGCTCAGGTTGTGTAAGATCACAACCGCCCAGTCCAACTGACGCAGATGCTGGTCACTTGGTCTAAATATAAATAGGATTAACAAGCGTAGGATTAACATAAGTCTACTTACCAAGATTTGAAGGTCCAAAATGTGTTTACCAAACATGGCAGGTGTTTAATTCCGCTCAACCTAAACTGGAGATTTAAACAGGCAATATGAAAGACAGCTATAAATGCATGCATTGCGCAATCGTAAATGCATTTACACATTCTTAAAAAGTTCAAATGTCTTGTTTGTTAGCGTTTGTAAAAAAAATGTTAACCAACGTTGCCAATTATTAAAAATTTCTACCAATGTGTGGAAAACAATCTTGCGTTGATCCCCGTTGTACAATTTCAAAAGACACCTTTACGAATGTTTTAATTACCTGAAATAACATATCCTGACCTGTCAACGATTTGCCGTTGTTCATGCAAATTTATACGCCACCTGGCAGGTAACTTTGTAATGTTTTGTCATATAATGCAACTTAAAAGTTAATGCTTACTTAAAACAACAATTTTATTACAAAACTCAGCATTGCTCATACATACACATGTATCCATGTTTTTATTTATAAGAATCTTTTAAAACCCATACCGCGACACAATCCACTACCCACAATCATGCAATATTAGTTTACTCTAGTGCTGTGCTGGACTACAAACCGTGAAACACGGGATAATTTTCAACCTGCATATACTACAGTTTGTAATAGTGGTTATTAAGGGACCATTACTACAGGGCAGATATCATCTAAAGGCCCATCTCTTGTTAAAATGAAAAGTGGGCTGAAACTATCCAAATCCTACCCCCCTTGTTTATATCTTACACAAAAAGCATGTCTCTCACGTGTAACTCTGTGCTTGTGGAAAAACACCATGTTACACGCACATTGTAAATCATGGAAGTGTACATCTGTTGTACCACATGGCAGTGGAACACTGGCACCCTTTTGTTGAAAACCAAAGAACTTACCGCTGACACAACACCTATTTATTGCTTGGGAATTTAACATTCCGGAACCCTAAGCACCATTTGTTAATCATCAAACATAACCCACCTGTTATAACGCTAGTCTGTTTTGCTCATCAGGCGTTGTAAAAAATCAAACACTGACACATCAATGTAATCATAAATTACAAAGTCACCAGACATGCATATGTCACTCCTGAAGTCCCGCCCATACATCTGTCATACAGGAAGTCCCGTCCACCTGTCACATCAATATGGAAGCCCCGCCCTCCAGGTCCATAATTCACCATTCTAACACATTATACCCTACATTAACTACTCACTTATACAATATATAAAGAGAGAGAAAACATATAAAACACCTTAGCCTTTTTTAAGGAAACCACAAGACTATTTTACCATATAAAATCATCATTGTACCAATTTTTTATTCATCACTAGGTTTCAGATGTACCCAGGTGTGTTAGCAAACACCTCAGCACACAACAGATGGTTACCATGCGGTGGGCCTGTTAAAGCCTACCAACATTGCCATGAGACCCCCCTTGAGGCCTTACGGTTTTAAACATTATCACCAATGCAATAAATACGTTTGATTCAAATTACATAGTGAACATGACAAAGCACAACAAAACAGGCTAATCCCTGCCTATTAAAACATGTTCAAGCATGACAGAACAGAACAGGCAATTTGGAATGCCTATATATACCTACATGCTATATACAGTACCATTAACGTACATGTAATATTCAATTAAGTAAGCTTAGCTATTACCAAGGAAGGTGATCAGATTTCCTTGATAAGTTCCAGCTTCATTTAATTATTAGGTACAATTGTGAATGGGCCCTATTGTTGGGGGGTTGGTGTTGAAGGCTGAACACACCAGGAGAAGGTATGTTTTCAGGACTGCCCCTTTGTCTTTCAAATCTGAGTGTTTATCTGTCATCATTACAAAGTTGTGTAACTGCATATGAAGTAATTGCTTATTTTGATAACTTGATAATACATGTCCGTTATTCATCAAGTTGACATTTTGACACATACACATGTTTGTAACTCATTCAGAAATGGTAATTGGTTTGTCCCCTTTTTCATCAAATACTTTATCAAATACTTTATTGAGAACACTGGTCATATTTAACATTTAGTGTGGCAACAAACATTTTATTTTTATGCAATTAATTTGCTATCTAAGCAAATTAATTTTTGTGGTGTCAATGAGCGTTGTGTGTGAATGTTCTTGGACATGTACATTACAGGTCAGTTGACAGTCATACTATATGATAGTCCTGGAATACATGCTTGGTTGGCATATAATTTGAATTCCCAGCATTGCATATTAAGGGTTGTTACCACTTCCCCCGGACACTTCTGCTAGTGATAATATTACAATAGGGGCTACATCCCTCAGAGTGACATGGACATCCAGTAAGGTCACATGGACGTTCTCACTAGGGGGAGCCCTTGAGTGCATGTTTAGGCGGACGGATGGGCGATGAATGACATTGAGTGGGATTTTGAGCAGGATGGACGGGCAATGAGTGATGTTGCGTATGATGTTTAGCAGAACGGGTGGGCGATGAGTGATGTTGAGCGGGGCGGACAGGTGATGAGAATGGAGGGCATGGTCCAGGAAAGGAAAGTGGCCTGGATGTAAGCATCCAGCTCTAGCTGGTTGAACACTGAAGCGACATGTCTTGCGGCAAGCGTATTTTGAAAGTAAGAATAGTGGAAGGAATTGACATCATAGTCAACAAAGAAGTTGACTATAAAGTGATCATCAATCAAATTATGATTAAAATCCAATGACAATATGTGTTCTTTGTGTGATGTTTTTGCTAGAATTCAGGCTGCACTGTTTTTTACAATTATGGGGAAGTTTTAGGTGAAAACAATTTTGTTTTAGGTGAAAACAATGCTGACGTCTTAAGATTGTGTACATATGATGATGTGTTTTATATATCTAACACAATAGTAAAGTACAATAAGACCCAGCCAAGGTTGGTGAAAACGGAGCATAGGCAATTTAATTTAACTTCGTTACAATATCTCTTGAAACCTTGAACTTTGTTACTATACCAAGAAAACACATCATTTGACAGATAAACCGTTTGTCAAGTCTTCTTTTATTTCATTCTTTCTCACTTTTGTCATATCAAAATAATTAATAATAGGCTAATAGTAACTTCTAAATATCTCGTTTCAAATAGTAGTCTCACAAAAATATATGTTTTCGATATATATATTGATTTTTTTTATATATAATTGAAAATCCCACTAAAACATTAATGGCAGTGTAAGTAATATAAATAAATAGAAAATATTTATAAACAAAGAAATATAAATACAGTTGCACTTTGCCTTATTTTAATTTAAAAATGTAAATACTAAACTCCAACAAAACAATGACAGCATTATACGTTATACAAATATTTATTTGATTTTAAAATTAAAATACAAAACCTCAATTAAACAATAACATTGTTAATAACTAAAATGTCTAATGTTTACTACATTGGCCAAAAAATAAACATACCAAGACCACTGTCTATGAATTAAACCGCAAATTGCAGATGTCAATATTGCAAATGCTGCCTTTTGTACACAGTTTGCTTGATACTATATGCAAACTTGAGGCTGTTAACTTTCTTGCAGAGATCTTCCTCAAAAGAAAGTGTTTGCTCTATTTAACAGTTTTTGGATGCTATCGTTTAATACATTTCATAATTGCCAATGTTGAACAGTCCACTACTGTTAATAGTTTCTGTAGAATTTGTATAGTTGTTGATGTTCCTGCTAGTATCGTAATACTAACAATAAAATATGATGTGATGTGTCCTTTACAGCCTTGTCAATTTATGAATTTGAAATAACTGTTATTCCCAGTAAATTGGTAAGTTTAACCAGTGTAAGATAAGATGTCGCTGCTGCTTTGGCTGCTAACACAAGATGGATGCATATTTTCAAAACATTGGCCTACAATGTACATTTTGAAGTAGCCTACATTTAAATGTAGACTGCGGTAACACTCGGCTCGCCCATTAGTTGAGTCAATAAAAAAAAAAAAAAGACATTAATATTGTAGTTAAGAAGATAACTACGACAAGCAGTGATGTCTAGCCGTATAGAACCCTATGACATTTTCATCGTGATAGTGTGCTTTGTGCGCAGTCTTGGAGTTAATGATTCATGGCTCCAACCCCCCACACAAATCAATAATTGATTTACTGAAAGCATTAAAAGACGGAAGCTGAAAATGGAATGGTTATGAAAGGTGTCTTAACAGAATGTTTATCTTTTAATAAGTATGTATTAACAATTGATAGGGCACTCTGTATTTCCAATAGCATATTTTTACTTGTTTAAAACTAAATTTTCCTGGGGTTTTATTGTATTTTAATATAGCCTATAAAAACAGTCTGTGACAATTCTTAGGACTTTTAAAAATAGGAAATGCTGACTTCTTGAGTGAACCAATAGATTGCTGGCCATCCTGATGCTACCCTCAGCTGGCAATACAACATCACTCATGATGACAAGGACACTAGCAAAAAGGACACTAGCAAAACACAAAACTAGACAAGAATCAGTCAGGAAGGATAAGGAGACAGTTTTTGTCTGTGGCCACCACCTGCAAAACCCATTTCCTTTTTTGGGGTTGTCTTGCTGTTGCTTCTCCAGTGCACCTGATGTCGCTTTCATTTGCACCAAAACAGGTGACATTGTTTCACTATCGCTTACGATTCCTATCTGGACAGATTGATTTCCCTGAAGTTTATTTGACATGGTGTTATACTGTGATAATTACATATTCCCTTATTTTTTGAGCAGTGTAGTTGAAAACTTGGGGAGACAAAAACAAATACATAATTCATGTTAGATTGTTTGCATGGTTTTCCACTTAACTGTACATACCTCTGCTTTAATGGCAGTAAGGGCAATAGTAGTTTGGTCCAACTTGTGCCTCCTGCAGCATTTAATCTTTGTAATAATGTATTTTTCTAAATTATTATGAATGTTATGAATGTTTCATTGAGTAAAATGCGCCTAGATAATGAGAAAACAGGAACTGTGTTTAGATTCTCTCTTTCTTTCAAGATGCAATCGGTACTAGGTAGACACACCCTTCAATGTATATACAGAAGGAGAACAAGTATTTGATACACTGCCATTATTGCAGGTTTTCCCACTTACAAAGCATGTAGAGGTCTGTACTTTTTATCATAGGTACTCTTCAACTGTTAGTGACGGAATCTAAAACAAAAATCCAGAATATCACATTGTATGATTTTTAAGTAATTAATTTGCATTTTATTGCATGACATAAGTATTTGATTACCTACCAACCAGTAAGAATTCCGGTTCTCACAGCCCTGTTAGTTTTAAGCCCTCCTGTTCTCCACTCATTACCTGTATTAACAGGTGTCTTTTATACAGGTAACGAGTTCAAACAGGTGCAGTTGATACAGGTAGTGGAGTGGAGAACAGGAGGGCTTCTTAAAGAAAAACTAACAGGTCTGTGAGAGCCGGAATTCTTACAGGTTGGTTGGTGATCAAATACTTATGTCATGCAATAAAATGCGAATTAATTATTTAAAAATCATACAATGTGATTTTCTGGATTTTTGTTTACATGCTTTGTAAGTAGGAAAGTAGGAAAAACTGCAAAATTGGCGTATCTAATACTTGTTCTCCCCACTGTATCATCTAGTAACCAGCCTTACATTGAGAACATTTTGGAACACTGATGGAAAAGGACAACTCTGCTGCATTATTCCAATAAATGCTGAATATATTCTCTCCCTTGATTTGTGTGGGTTCTCTGTTATTTAATCACTATACGTAACTGCTAAATGCTAACAAAATACCTTTCTATGACACTCCATTGTGGCTATGGCTGTATGTTCGGGCAAGTTGTCCAGCTGGAGAATCATCTCCTATGTCCCAAGTCTCTTGCAAACTTGAGCAAGTTTTGTTCCAGGATCTCCCTTTTGGGATGCAGACCAGAATCCTCTTCCACCTGGTTTCAGTCCCCATATGGAAAATAAATCTATTTTTGCAATGCAAAATATTTGTAGAATATATGATGAATATACTGTATGTCGAATACATTTAACTTTATTCAAAATATATCTCAGCTTTTATTCCGTATGTATTTGAAAATGTATGAATAGTTTTATCCAAATGTATTTCACCATCAACAATGCTATCAATACAATTGTAATGTATTATAGAAAATACATTACAAAATCTATTTTGAAGCCCATATTAAAATGCATTTTTCAGATCCTGTTAAAGTAAAAAGTTGAAATGCAATTACTGACGTATTCATTATATCACATTTAGGTGAAACACATTTTATAGATATACATTACCAAAATACATTTCATTTTATAGTCACAAATATAGTCTAACGTACTAAGGAGTAGTGGTGACTATGAAACATAAGGTAGCAGGTTTGAAACACTGCTTGGCAGATGTGCATTTAAAAAATGCATTAAATACATTTTTATAAATATATTTAAGTGGCCAATTTCAAACATTTTGACATATATTTTCCAAATGTATTAAAAAATATATTTAAAATACATTTATTTTCCGATTGGGTCACCTACATGCATTCTGGCAAAGTCATGCTGAGCATTGATGTGAGTTGTTTTCTTTTTGCCACTCTCCTATAAATACCACTTTTGTGAAACTTGTTGTTGTAGTATGCATAGTCTCCCTGCTCAGACTTAGATGACTATAACTTTAAAATTGTCATAGGGCTCTTGGTTGCCTGCCCCCAGATACTCAGATGACGGTCTGTTCTAGACAGATTCACAGCTGCGCTATATTCTCTCCATTTATTAATAATGGATTTTAATGTGCTCCCGAGCATTTTTAATAACATTGACTTATTATGTAATCCTACCCGTGAATGTTGCTTTAAAGAACCTCATTCCATATTTGTTCTGAATTTTCTTGGTGTATTTTCCTGGTGTAGTTTTTGCTGGGCCGAGTAAGCAGAGCAAGCCAAGAAGAGCAAATGTCTCTTACAGGGTGAGTGAGTGCCTGACTGACTCACTACCCATTGTTAAATAGCAAAGTGGTTAGAGATGCAGACTGTCACAAAGGTGACCAGGGTTTGATCTATGCCATGTACCAAACAAATTAGGCATTAGAATGTGTTTACGTTAGAACTTTGCTGGCTACAAGCTTCAGTAGCTACATTATAGTATGCCTCACGTTAAACTGTTGAAGGTTATATTGCGATGGAAGGACACGGACAAGGATATTGCTCTCGATATAAAAAGCGCCGTTCACATAACGTTATGGTTGGCTATTCAAATGTCATTGTTTTCTAAACAAACAAACCAGCCATGGAGTGGGTGGAGTCATTCATTTCATTGTAGGTACTCTAGCTAGGCATCTACAGTAATCTCTTTCTAATTTAACATGTTGAATTTAGTGTAGCGATCCTGTAATACCTGTTGTTGGTTTGGATGTTAACTAATGTAGGGAACTAATTACAATAAGATTAATGCAATTAATAATTTACAATAAAGTTGAATCTAATTTAATTACAGCTCCGGAAAAAATTAAGAGACCACTCCACCTTTTTCTTTCCCTTCCAAAAAGGTTGAAAAGGAAAGTTTTGAGTGAGGAACAGAAGAGTCAAAATTAAGAGACCACTGCAAATGAAACACTTGCTCAACAATCCATTGCTGTTTAAATGCTCGCTGTTTAAACGACACAGTCTGCCATATAGGAAAGCGCAGATTGACTCCAACTAGGGCAACAAAATTCTTCCCTTGTAATCGGCAGAACTAGGCTTGCCTGGTTCCTTTTCTTGTTCAGTAGGAATTGTACAGTGATACCTCCTAGAGACAGGTGTATTTAACCTGAAATCATGTGATTGAACACAGGTGGACTCAAATCAACAAATTACTATACTTTTTAAAACATTTGGTTGCACCACAGCTTATTTTTTATTTCCTTTTGTGACACAATAACGTGTGGAAAGGTCCAACAGGGTAAAAATGTTAGATAGCCACTGTACTACCTTGATGTGATTACTGTTCATGAACCCTCCTCAATCCAAAAAAGAACTGTACAATGAATCATCAACTTTTCAATGTAGATAATGTTTCCTAATGGTGATGAGGCATTCTTTGTGGGGACTGTGGATATTGAGACTTCATGATTACTCACCAGATGCTTATTTCATCACATTTTTAATCTTTCGAACACATTTGATCAGCTCATTCGTTGCCTGAAATGTCATTGGTTGTCTTTGAACTGAACTGGTCTATAAAAACATGTTTTAGCCATTTAGCTAAAATGCAACATCAATCTCAGCTTCAGAACATACTCTTTCCCATTTTACATCTTCACTCAAAAAGGTAAGAGTTTGAAAGAATACTCTACCGTAAATTTGGCATGCATGTCTTCAGTATGTAAAGAAAATACTGTCTTCTGTATTTCAAGGATTTCCTGACAACCATGAAACTACTAGTCCTAGTGGTGTACCTGATTGGACAGTGTTCCTCTATTCCTGTAAGTTTTCAAGAATAAAAAGAAAATGAATCCTGCTATTTAAACATGAATAGTTCAAGGGATTCTCTATATTCCACATATTTCTTTGTATTGAAATAAGAAAAAATCTGAGTAATTTTGGTGCCATTGGATGACAATTTCATTGTAAATATATTCATACTGGGATTCATTTTGTTGGTACAGGTGACTAAGGAACATAATAGAGTGGAGCGCTCTTCGAGTTATAAGGTCAGTATAGCTTATTACAGATATTTAAAAAATAATATTACCACAATACAGATTGCTCAACTGGATCAACCTATGTATCAATTACTTTCCTGTATTTTTGGTTATTCTCTTTCTATTACAGCATTACAGGGGTTTTGGCGGGTACTACCCCTATCCTCAGTACGTCCAGAGTGACTCAAACCTAATGTCCCTGCTACCCTTACTGTTGGCAAGACGCGCTGCTCTTCGTGTTCCTGCACCGGTTCCTGCCCTACCAGCCCTACCTGCCTTACCTGCCCTACCTGCCATACCTCCCCTACCTGCCATACCTCCCCTACCTGCCTTACCTGCAATACCTCCCCTACCTGCAATACCTCCCCTACCTGCCTTACCTGCAATACCTCCCTTACCTGCAATACCTCCCTTACCTGCAATACCTCCCCTACCTGCAATACCTCCCCTACCTGCAATACCTCCCCTACCTGCCTTACCTGCAATACCTCCCCTACCTGCCTTGCCTGCAATACCTCCCCTACCTGCCTTACCTGCAGTACCTCCCCTACCTGCAGTACCTCCACTACCGGCACTACCTGCAATACCTCCCCTACCTGCTTTTCCTGCCCTGCCTCCACTACCGGCACTACCTGCCTTTCCCGCCATACCTCCTCTTCCCGCCATTCCTCCCCTACCTAAACTTCCCGCCCTTCCCGCAATACCCCCCCTACCTGCCCTACCTCCATTACCTTCTCTTCCTGACCCACCTGCCATACCCCCACTTCCTGCCATACCTCCACTACCTGCCCTACCTGCCATACCTCCACTACCTGCCCTACCTGCCATACCTCCACTACCTGCCCTACCTTCACTACCAGCCCTTCCTGACCTACCTGCCATACCTCCACTACCTGCCCTACCTTCACTACCTGCCCTACCTTCACTACCTGCCCTACCTTCACTACCAGCCCTTCCTGACCTACCTGCCCTACCTTCACTACCTGCCCTACCTTCACTACCAGCCCTTCCTGACCTACCTGCCATACCTCCACTACCTGCCCTACCATCACTACCTGCCCTACCTTCATTACCAGCCCTCCCTGACCTACCTGCCCTACCGTCACTTCCTGCACTACCTGCTATACCTCCACTTCCTGACCTACCTGCCATACCTCCACTACCAGCCCTTCCTGACCCACCAGCAATACCTCCCCTACCTGCCCTACCTGCCATACCTCCACTACCTCCCATACCTGCCTTACCTTCTCTACCACGCCTATATGCCCAACTCGACCCACCTGCCCCACCTACCCCCCCACCCCAACCTTTCCTAAACTTCCTAACTTCTTTATTTGGATAGAAATAAAAATGAGATGGTCATTTC
This sequence comes from Esox lucius, assembly GCF_011004845.1. Classification (NCBI taxonomy): domain Eukaryota; kingdom Metazoa; phylum Chordata; class Actinopteri; order Esociformes; family Esocidae; genus Esox; species Esox lucius. The sequence goes on from NC_047593.1 coordinate 2,119,013, forward strand.
CAGAAGACAGGAGAGAAAAATGTACCAATGTATCTACCTTGTCTACTTCAAAGCTAATCATTCTACTATAAATAAATCACTAAAATTAAGACCTGTCTTTATGTATGATTTTTGCAAGAAGTGGTGCAGTACTGCTCCTTTTATCTGTGTGTTTTGCTTCATTAAAGTGAATTTGAAGTGTTGGAGAAAAAAAAAGGTAGTGACAATACAATGGACTCGAACCCATAGGAACAAGAGTGGCGTGAAAAGACAAAGCCTATCCAACATAAATTTAAGGCTCTGCAAAGTTTGCTCCTAAAACATTTATATAGTCGGACCGACTACGTAAATGTATGCTTGATCGTTACAGTAAATATTTACATATACAGTGGGAAGAACAAGGTGTTCCCACTTACAAAGCAATCTGTCATTTTATCCTAGGTACTCTTCAATTGTGAGTGACGGAATCTAAAACAAAAATCCAGAAAATCACATTGTATGATTTTTAAGTAATTAAGTTGCATTTTATTGCATGACAGAAAAGCATATTTGGTACAGAAACCTTTGTTTGCAATTACAGAGATCATACGTTTCCTGTTGTTCTTGACCAAGTTTGCACACACTGGAGCAGGGATTTAGGCCCACTCCTCCATACAGACCTTCTCCAGATCCTTCAGGTGTCAGGGCTGTCGCTGGGTAATACGGACTTTCGGCTCCCTCCAAAGATTTTCTATTGGGTTCAGGTCTGGAGACTGGCTAGGCCACTCCAGGACCTTGAGATGCTTCTTACGGAGCCACTCCTTAGTTGCCCTGGCTGTGTGTTTTGGGTCGTTGTCATGCTGGAAGACCCAGCCACGACCCATCTCCCATCTTACTGAGGGAAGGAGGTTGTTGGCCAAGATCTCGTGATACATGGCCCCATCCATCCTCCCCTCAATACGGTGCAGTCATCCTGTCCCCTTAGCAGAAAAGCATCTCCAAAGAATGATGTTTCCACCTCCATGCTTCACGGTTGGGATGGTGTTCATGGGGTTGTACTCATCCTTCTTCTTCCTCCAAACACGGTGAGTGGAGTTTAGACCAAAAAGCTCTATTTCTGTCTCATCAAACCACATGACCTTCTCCCATTCCTCCTCTGGATCATCCAGATGGTCATTGGCAAACTTCAGACTGGCCTGGACATGCTCTGGCTTGAGCAGGGGGACCTTGCGTGCGCTGCAGGATTTTAATTCATGACGGCATAGTGTGTTACTAATGGTTTTCTTTGAGACTGTGGTCCCAGCTCTCTTCAGCTCATTGACCAGGTCCTGCCGTGTAGTTCTGGGCTGATCCCTCACCTTCCTAATGATCATTGATGCCCCAGGAGGTGAGATCTTGCATGGAGCCGCAGACGGAGGGAGATTGACCGTCATCTTGAACTTCTTCCATTTTCTAATAATTGCACCAACAGTTGTTGCCTTCTCACCGAGCTGCTTGCCTATTGACCTGTAGCCCATCCCAGCCTTGTGCAGGTCTACAATTTTATCCCTGATGTCCTTACACAGCTCTCTGGTCCTGGCCATTGTGGAGAGGTTGGAGTCTGTTTGATTGAGTGTGTGGTCAGGTGTCTTTTATACAGGTAACGAGTTCAAACAGGTGCAGTTAATACAGGTAATGAGTGGAGAACAGCAGGACTTCTTAAAGAAAAACAAACAGGTCTGTGAGAGCCAGAATTCTTACTGGTTGGTAGGTGATCAAATACTTATGTCATGCAATAAAATGCAATAGAATAATTTAAAAGATTATACAATGTGATTTTCTGGATTTTTGTTTTAGATTCCTCTCACAGTTGAAGTGTACCTATGATAAAAATTACAGACCACTACATGCTTTGTAAGTAGGAAAACCTGCAAAATCGGCAGTGTATCAAATAGTCGTTCTCCCCACTGTATGTTAGCTTTAAGTATTTACCTTTAACTAATGTAAAATTCTGAAAATGGTTAATTGTAATACATTTTATCATAAAAACAAACAGGATATTTCCAACCGTGAGGTGGGGGGGTCCCACACCCCAAGGGCCTCGCCCTGCATAACAAAAAATAAGCTAGGCGTATATAAAAAGAAAAAGAAAGAACTCTGCTCCTATACCTGCCAGGTATAGGAATCCCGTGAAGTAGGCTATAAAACAGATTTTCTACCATATTGCTTCTACGATATTGCTTCCAGTCCAGTTACAAAATATTCTCAAAATACCTGAATCTGTCAACAATGGCCTTTGTGTATCTTACCTGAATTATGTCGCTTTCAAAATTGCTAATCATTATGTTTTGAAAGATGACAGTACACATGAGTAAAACATATATGCAAGCGATGCTCAAAAGTACATCATAAGTGTTGTCTGAATAAGCTTGTGTAAAACAACCAAAGATGATGTCCAAGACAGAGAGGAAGCTATCATCAGCACCTCCACAGACAAAACACTGCCGCCGTCTATAGCTAGCTGCAGCCTGTCTTCACCAGCAACCAGCCTTCTCAACGCAAAATCTGTGTTAATTTCGTCAACAAAAATGTTATCTTTGTAAGTAAATTAAATGACTTACAAATATCTTTTTAAATATGGTCCAAAAAATTATGGGAACACTTAAATCACACATCTCGATCTAAGAAATATAAGATCAAAATCTTTACTGAACATTGTGTAATTTGTTGACAACCAAATGACGTAACACGGTCAATGGAAACTAAAATCACAAACCGATTAAGGGCTAGATTCAAACTCACCCGAAAATCGAAGTAAACAATTGAAATCACAACTCATTATGTGACTCAGTAGTGTGTATGGCCCCCAAGTGCCTGTATGCACTAACGACAACATTTGGGCATGCTCCTGATGAGATGGTGGATGGTGTCCTAGGGGATCTCCCCCTAGACCTGGATTAGGTAATCTATACCATAAATTATGGTATAGATTATAGTGGTGATGTGATTTTCAGGACCTTTTATGAACAGGAATTTTTGAAAATAATCATGGCTAAGGATAACACTTTTAAAGTGGATGCAGTTCTGGATGAGAAAGAACATTTGTCTTGTGAAATGGCTTGGTTGGCCTGAGAAATTCAACAGTTGGATAGCATCAGAGCAAGTTCTTAACCTACAAATAGGATAAAAAAATCTAGGATTTACTGGACCAAGTCATTTACAGTGACTGCGATCAGCATGGATGACAGCGGTTTCTACATATGCTCCGCAGTAACTCATCGAGACTATCCAAACAATTCTAATTATACCACAAAATTTGCCAAAGGTATGTTTAGATACATGTAAACACGACAACTGAAGTTACCCATCCTTAGACAACAGTCTCCTTTTTTTTGTGAGAAAGTTCTTAGCGGCACGTGATCTTCGGTGAGTGGGGCTTGAAAACTAGATGCACTCAAAGCCTTGACCAGCACATATTTCGGTTGCGGTGTTAAAACTGTCTCCACAATGTCATCATAATGGGTCTCAAAAATATAATCAGGCGGTTCGAGACAAGAATGTCTTCTCTGGCTCAGGTGGTCCACTTCAAACCCGATGCATGCTTTGTGCAACAACGTGTTCCAACTACGGTGCCGCAGCCAGCGCCCCCTGCTGCCCTGGAGCCACAGCCAGTGCCCCCTGCTGCCCAGGAGCCTCAGCAAGCGCCCCCTGCTGCCCTGGAGCCGCAGCCAGTGCCCCCTGCTGCCCAGGAGCCTCAGCAAGCGCCCCCTGCTGCCCTGGAGCCGCAGCCAGTGCCCCCTGCTGCCCAGGAGCCTCAGCAAGCGCCCCCTGCTGCCCAGGAGCCTCAGTAAGCGCCCCCTGCTGCCCAGGAGCCGCAGCCAGCTCCCTCTGCTGCCCAGGAGCCAGGTCTGGTCTGGTAGCCGGGTCTTTGGGGGGGGGGGGGGGGGGGGGTTCGTGTCACGTCTTTAATCATTCACACCAGGTCCCTATCATCTCATTTAGTATGTGTTTAAATGTTTCCCCTCTGCTCCCCACATTTGTCTATCATTGTTGTTGTCGTGTTGCGTTGCTGTCAGTTATGTGTTCTTATGTAACCGATGAGTGTGTCCGTTTTGCTGCTTAAAATCAGCCCTTTGCTTTCTCTATGTTTTGGTTGTGCTCGTGTTTGTTTATTAAAAGGTCAACATCGACTACCTTCTGCCTGCGCCTGGTTCCTCTCGTCCGCACCCGTGACACAGCCGCCCCAGCTGTTACAAGAGGACCGTTGAACTGCATGATTGGGCAACAGCCCACGGGAAACGCCACCATGAGAAAGCCTGGTGGTTGCTGATGAACCACACGGTGAGACTGGTCATGAGGCACACCAGCCCCTGTTATGCCTGTGCACTCATGCCCTATTCGGCTGGGGGTTCACTACCTTTCTACTCTGAACCACTTTTCACCACTTGTATGTTACTGGCCCTGTATCCACAACGTACAGCTGACAAATTGTCTAGAAGAAATTGCAGGTTGCTCTTGTCTTGGGACTACGTAGCCTGGTACAACGGAATCATTAGCACACCCCTTGACTCTAAACCCGACCCGATTCCCTTGGTGCCACAAATTACCCCTTTCTCTGCCACCTGTTATTGCAGGCAAGATTACAAAGGACAATTTATGGGACTATCAACATGTACTGATTATGCTTATTATTATTATAAGCCTAAACACAGTGTAACCATGCTCGGAATGATGAATCTATCGGAATATCTATCCCAAAGTAGAGTAGGTTGTTTATGTTTTTCTTGGCCTTGTTCACAGTTCTCCCATTTATCCTCACTGACACTGATCTAAACAACAGGCACATGAACGTTATACGTTTGTACAGGGGATCAATGTGAAGGACACGGATGACAACTGTAACGTAAACATGACTGTTTTTATAATCATTGCTTGCTGAAATAATTTTTGTGAATGTAACATGAATGATAAAGTATTTGTCACCTCCCATTCCTTAGGATATGGGAAGAAATGTTTATGCATTATTAAAAGTTTGTTGATTGTTTTTAATCTGATCAATATTAGTTTACTGATGATTAATGGTAGGAGATTGATAATCTGTTGCTTTTGCTGGAATGTATGTACTTTCTACTGTTTTGGTTTTTATTAGTTGTACTGTTAATCATTTATTTTTGTTGAGACTTACTCTCAAAAGGAAGGATTGTGGTAGGAATTTTCCCATTCTATAGTACATTAATTTCATATTGCTTGTATAATCCAGTCATTTAGTAAGGCCATTGTGTGTTTCGACCCTGCTCACTTGTACACAATGTGCCTACAACAGATACCTATAGTTTTGGTTAAACTTCTCAAGGGCTGTAAACATCTTGTTATCTTTCTAAGCCAAAGACATGTAGACTAACCATGCAAAGGAGGGAGACACATTGGGCTGTACTTAATGTATATTGATCTGAGCTCAACCTTGAACAGAGAGCTTTTGACCTGACTCCGTTGAGTGTTGTTAACTGCTCCAGGTTTGCAAATCTTGAATAAAGCTTTACTTGTTAAAAGAATCTACAGTCTCTGTGCCTTTCCCATTTAGTAATTTCCACGACAGTCATACAGGAAGTTACAACCCCAGAACACACGTCATGCCAGAAGTCCCACCCTGGAACATACTTCACACCGGAAGTCCCACCCCTGCATACGTCACACAGGAAGTCCCACCCCTGTCTTTATAATGCATTCAATACAATACATCGGCTATTGATCCCGCATTTACAGTATTTATTTGGAACACATTTGATCTGGGAATGGATGGGAATACATTTCAGGCTGCGTAATGATGGTCTCTGTATAGCCTATTTGTGAGATAACAGAAGAATTGACGAACAATTAAGGTTAGATCTTATCGTTAAATCTGCAGTTAAGGTTGGACATTATTGTTAAAATCTGCAGTTAAGGTTGGATCTTTTATAGTATCTCACCTACGGGCTGACAAGCTTATTAATGCATGCTGGGCACGTTAATCGAGGTACCAGGGTGACAGGCAGCGTTTGGACCCCACCATTGTTCGCTCTGGATCCAGCGATTTTGCCACGCTTAGGTTTGCTGGGTTTAATGATGACCAAGTGCGGCAGTAAATCTTTCCCGGTCTCTCTGCAAAAATGATTTCTGAAGTTTATGATGTCTGGACATGTGAACATTTGTATCTTTGGTAGTTATGTTTTCCGGTGAATGGCGTTTTCATCCGGTGATGGATGCATGGCCTACCGGGCAGGTTGGAGGAACATGGACGAGGTAATGTCTGGGAGTTGCAGAGAGTTGCAGAAGGCATAATATAAATTGGTTTGGAAGGCATAGAGTACAGTATGTAGGACGTGGTGACTGATGGAAGCTTTAGGGAAGTTTGTGTGGAGTTTATTGATCTCTGTGTTTTTGTTCTTTTGCTCAGGTTGGATGGATCATCCCTCTGACGGCCCCGCCCTCCCGCGGTGTTCCTCCTGGCCGATCGCTGGGAGGCCTGGGACTTTTGCATCGTCCAACCCCGCCCGGCGACACTGCATCGGTGGAGAACATTTCCCTACAATCAACGTAGCCCCGACGCGTTTTGCTCCACTTTAGGCATGTTGAGAGAGTCTTCGGAGGTAAAGAAAATAATCAAAAGTGGGGAGAAGAACACACCAGATACGTAACCTCTGATGGCTGTTTATGTAGTGTTCCCGCAAGAAAAGAGACAGTTCTGGCTACCTCTCTGGCCTCGCTGCGGGCGACCCAACGGGAAAACGCAAATGTAGCCTCTCTAAAAAGGGGGACATAGAAATATTAAAATACAGACAGACACTTGTTGCGTTTCCCTCAATCTCTGTATTATGATTGGGTAAAATTACAATGACATGCATAACAACTTGCTTATATCAAAATTGCATGGAGTCTTTCGGTACTGCCCCCTAATAAACTACTTGAACCAATGAAATAACCAATTGTAACAATAATATCTGCTACATTACTCCCCCCCAAAATTAGATGTTGTCCTCAACATCAATAACTCAGTAAAAGTACTATTTTCTTAAGCATACTCAGTATAATTGCTACAGACTGGAACTCTTTTGATACATTCAACTCTGTTTCCTCAATCCAACATCAGTACATAAGTTTCAGTTTGTCTGGCTCAACCAGTAATGGATTCAGTCATTTTGTCTCAGACTAGAAAGTACATTGGATGTTAGGTGCATGTCAAATGTTCATGTTCTCACACTTATTTTGAGTCCTTGAGGAAGAGTCCTGTTCAACTACTCAATTCAGTATTATTTCAAGTCCTGAAATGTAGTCCATCTACTTGTAAAGACACTTAATTTTGTCTCAAGTCATTGAGGGCCTATTCAACTATCAAGAGAGAATTAGAACTTACATTCCATAAGAGTATACTGGCACATGGTGGTAAGGTTGCAATTGTTATGTCCACGCTTGAGGCATGGTATGGAACTGTAGTGGAGTAAGGCAATAACAAGAGGGGGACCCAATTTTATCGTATCTTAAGATCTTTGGTGGTCTACGTTCCCTCTGTGGTCGCTTGGGCATAGTCTCTATTTCACCTCCATCACTGTTTCCAGAGGACTGTGGTATTTCCTCAACTGTTTCAGTTTCAACTAAATCCTCCGCTACCCCAGGTAAGTCACTGGCTGGTGTATCCTGACTGAGGCAATCATCATCCCTCTCGAGCTCTGTTGTTTGTACTGCATGCCTTTTGACTTGAGGCATTTCTTCACTTTCAGCCACTGTCTGTGGTAGCTGGATGTCCACGACATAATAGTAATTCTCAATCTCTCCATCCAGCTCTCTCCTGACTTTCGCGGGTCTGACAACTTTTCTTTTTAGTTTTACAGGTGGGAGCCCCTCAGTTTCCAACGGTAAGTGATCACATGGTAATAAGAGGTTTCGGTTCATGACTCTTGATCTCCCTTTTCAATATTCAGGTCTCAGTTCATAAATAGGAACATCGTTTCCCACTAGCTTAACAACAACATGAATGGAATCCTCTCAATGATTTCTAAGTTTTCCAGGTCCACCTCGGGGGGTCAAATTCCGGACCAACACACAATTGCCAGGACTCAGTACTGTGCTCTTTACTTTGCCATCATAGTTTCTCTTATTTCTCTGGGCAGCTTTGTGAGCATTTTTCCCTGCAATAGTGTATGCTTCCTGCATTCCATGTTTCCATTGTTCCGCATAACTCTGGTGACTACCCCCATCTACATCACCCAGAAAATTGAACAACATGTCAACAGGTAATCTCAGTGAGCGGCCATACAAAAGGTAGAATGGGGAAAACCCTGTCACATCGGTGCATGTACAGTTGTAAGCAAATATAAGCTTGTTCAGAGAGTTCTTCCAATTGGTCTTATCTTTGTCTGTGAGGGTCTTAAGCATCTGTAGCAAGGTTCGATTAAAACGTTATAGCTGGCTGTTCCCCTGCGGGTGGTAAGGGGTGGTTCTCTAGCCAGCTACACTGCAGGACTTACTGGGTTGTGAAAATAGTACATTTTCTAACTCACCTCCTTGATCGTGATGAATGCGCATTGGAAAGCCAAACTTGAGGGCATAATCATTGAATATTGTCACGGTGCGGTGAGAATCAGTGCCACCGTCCAGTACATCTCCAGTTCCCATTACTCCATGAATGCATCCCGGACTTGTTTTGTGTCACATGTCTTTATCATCGTTCACACCAGGTCCCTGTTTGCTCATCAGTATGTTTAAATGTTTCCCCTCTGCTCCCTACTGTGTGGATCATTGTTCTTGTTGTGTTTGCTGTTGTACCTAAGTCTTGAAAACCTTTGTTTAAATCTCTTTGCTGCTGAAGGCAGCCATTTACTTTCATTGGTTTTTGTGCTCGGTGTTACTTTGTTTCAATTCAAAGAGACTACACCGACTACCTCTGCCTGCAACCTGATTCCTTGCTCCCGCAACGCACCGCTTCATTACAAATATTTTGTCCGCTGCTACCTTGCCTGACCTTGATGCGGTAGGGTACGCTTGCGCAAAGTGCATAAAGTGATCCACAATCACTAAAATATATTCACAGCCACCTTTACATTTTTCAAGGTGGAGAAAGTCAACAGATACAAGTTCAAATGGATGGGTTGAGGTGATGCTTACGAGAGGTGTTCTAGTTTCACGGTTGGGTTTCTTTTGATTTTAAACACGTACAACTCATAACATGCTGTTCTGTTTCACACTGCATATATGGCCAAAAGAAACGGTCTCGAATCAGAGAGTGTCCTTTCAGTTCCCTGGTGTCCCATTTGGTCATGCAGTTCTCTCAACACTGTGATTTTATGTTTGTTAGGTATCACCAGCTATTTCATATGGGCTGGTTTCCTCCAGAGGATTTAATGTTCATCTACTTCCAGCTTGTCCAGTTCCCTGGCTATACAACGACTCTGTGGGCTGAATTCCATCAGATTGCAACGCGATGGCTTTCCTCCCGACAACTTAAACTGCAACACCGGTCCAATGTGAGGGTCGTCTTCCTGATCTTGTTGGATTTGTGCTGGAGCCAGTGAAGCAACAACGGTGCTCTGGGGCACAAATACATCCTCAACAGATATGACCATCAACCATGTGGCAGTCATCTCCAACTAACCCTACCAACTGCATGACAGCTCCTACTGCATCATATGAGATTTCCTCTGTGAAGTCATCCAGCCCTGTCTCTGCCTCTAATGGCATCCTAGATAAGAAATCAGCATCTGTGTTCTCCTTGCCTGGGCGGTACTTAACAGTAAAGTTTTTTCTCATTACCTATGTAGGAGATTTTGTCAACGCTCGTGATCCACATGCAATTACACGGAGGTTCCCATCTTTTTGCTGATATAATACAGCTCCAAGTCCCTTGTTAGAAGCGTCTGTGTGTAACACAAATGGCTTAGAAAAGTCTGGGAATGCAAGAACTGGGGGTTGAACCAGGCAATCTACCAGCTTCTCAAGAATCTGTTGATGGGTATCAGTCCATTCAATGAGTGTATGTGATGGCACTACGCTTACACTTCTCTTTCTATTGGAAGTCCTCCCTTTTTGGTGCAGCTTTTGGGCACCTTTCTCCTCTTTTGCCACACTAGGACCTTTAGTTCAGTCATACAAGGGACCGGCAATGCAGGAAAAGTCTTTCACATAGTGACGGTAATAACTTAATAACCCCATCTTTTGTCTCAACTCACCAACCGTACTTATTCTCTTCTCTTTCAGCATCCTGATGGCAGCTGTGTCGGCAGGGTCCATTTTGTTTCCTTCGGCAGACACTATCCTTCCCAGGTAGCGAATCTCAGTTCTGAATAGGTCACATTTACTGGGTTTCAATTTGATGCCATACTGCCTCAGTCTCTGTAACACTTTTCTGACAGCTTCAACATGACTCTGAAATGTTTTACTGAAACAAGAATGTCATCTAGGTATGGAACGCAGATCTTGTCACGGAGGCCCTCTAGGCACTCCTCCATACAGCGCATTCTGACCATGTTCAATCTCAATACTGCTTACTTCAACAGGAGAGTGTGTGTGAGGGTATACTATGTGGACACATTGACGCAACTGGCTGCACAGTGCCAATAGTGGTTTTACCTGTCAGCAGAATATCGTGGGCGGTTGAATTTTGCACAATGAAGGTGATATATGGGGGTGCTCCCCTTTTAACTTCAACTAGGGTATCACAAAACTCAAGTACATCTGGCCACTGGCCGTTGTCATCAGGATCAAAAACAAACATTGTGTACTCTTTCAGTGGCTTAGTTTGTACTCTGCACTTAACTTAATGAATGCTCTGGCAATTCTTTTCTGCAGATTAGGGAAAGCCTTAGTCACCATTCTAATTAGTTTTTCATCCTCAACCTTTCCTTCCTTTGTTTGACTGTTGGTCACAACACGCTCAATCACACCGATTATAGGGCGAGGGTGTTGGTTGCCCTTCATGACGAGCATAAGAACATAAAAGTCTGCAGCACTGCCAACAAGTCTAATGGTCACTTCTACCCAACCCACATATGGCATATTTGTGCCATTAGCTGCTTCAATTCGCAAGGGGTTATCCGGGTTGTCCCTCATCTCAATGTCTGGTAAGTTGTCAGCTTTCCACGTCTCATCAATGGCAGATACCTGTGAGCCAGTGTCCCAAAGCACCTGAGTTCTGTCCCTGTATGTAACAGTTGATGAGACACTTCTTCCCAACCAATTCAGGTATTGTCAAATGTTTTTTCGTCACAACGTTTCTCCTTTTGTCAGTGATAGTTTTGCATGAGTGTGATAGCTGATTTCTTGGATGTGTGCGTAAGCTCAGGGTTTTTCTTTGTTCTGACCGATTTCTCTCTGTACCGCAGCTGACAATTTTATGGGACATTCCAGATAGCTCAGCTACTCCCTGTCCCTCGGGGGCAGCCACTGTCCGTTTAAAGGAGCCTCTCTCACCATGTCAGGTGGTCTCTGGTATCTCCTGCAACCAGCACGGAAATGTTTGTCACTTCCACACCTGTAACAATGCTGGCAGTATTCTTCCCCTTGCTGCTGGCACCCAAAACACCTTGGCCTAGGACGGGGCATTGGGTATCTCTCAGCTGAAACTGGGCCGGCACCACAACTCGTCTGGGACATGCACCGCTATGGTAGTTCTGTATTGGCCTGTCATCATTGTGTTCCAAGGGGCACACTGAGACTGAGAATTCATTTGTTGTTGGCCTGACTCACAATCCATTTCCCTGTTGACCAAAGTGTTCCATCCTGTAGCATGATCTGTCTTTAGGATGGTCTCTCGGATCTGCGCCATCTCGGTATTGAGATCTTTAAACAATAACATATCTGCTTTGAAACCCTTTGAAACCCAACAACACTTTGGGGAGCAAAGTAACAGTGTGCTGCTGAGCTGTCTGTTTTCTATCTCCACTGACATCATTGGACTGTACAATGTGCATACCTGCTGACCGCTGTGGTGTCTGCCGCCTTTTATCTTGTCTCTTTCTCGTGGCCCCATGCTATATTGAGTCTCTCTAGAAGCAACTCATCTGAGGTGGTCGGTTGCAACAGGTAGGGTTGGAGGTCACTTTAGATGTTATCACTCTGCAGACCTGTAAGTATAGTGTGCATGAACATGCTCTGTATGAGTACGGGATCATACTTTAGATTCGACTCTGCCTCTTGTAATTCAAATAATATTTTCTGCCTGAGGTCCATCGCTCGAATTAAAAAGTTCTGCGGTGTCTCCTTATTGTTCTGCACTTTGGTGGTAAGCTGTTTATAAAGCTTGGTGTCACTACTTTCCTGGTAGTGTGATTGGAGAATTTTTCTAAGTGTAGGCAGCGATAGATCACATTTGCCTTCCAGGTAGCTTCACAGTTGTAGACTAGGTACAATGGCCCTGATGACAGCATCCACTATTTCTGCCTATTGTAATGGAAATTCCATGTATCGACACTCGGAGTAAGGGACACAGAGACAAAGTTCTCTTTGTACATTATAGCCATTTTATTAACTATTATGCACATATGAGAGACCGTCAACCGCTTACACACACATAATCGTCTGAGGAGTCTCTAACTCAATATAGCTCATTCAACCGTATATATCACATAGGAAAAAGGGGTGTGGTAAGATGCTGCCACCTGTCTCATGTCAATCAAACACATTCCCTTTGTTCTATCACACAAGTCAAATGCTATCTTCCCCCACCTTATCCTTCCTGCCATAATGTTTACTACTGTGTTTACCTAAGCTTCACACAAAGGACAGCTCTCCTTCCCGCCAAAAGTAGCTTCAATTCTAAGAGTTCTTACAGTATCTGGACAGACAATAGATGCCCCCTATGCAAATACCAGCTCCCCCACATTCCTTTACCTATCTAAACAATGGGACTCAAGTCCTTTAATCAGTAAGAATGCATCAGGCTAGAAACTTCCCCAACACTCTGAATACCCTCTGCTGAGGCCATTCTCAATTTGACGCGCTAGACTGGAAAACGTGAGTCGGTCCTTTTGGCCAGGTTCACCAATCTGGCCAGAGATTTTATAGTCTTTTCGCCATGTAAGACTATTTACCTGGGTTGTTGGTAGGTTTCTCTGGAACAATACACCATCCCCTCTGCATTTCATTTCCCTTGTTGTCAATTTCTCCATTGCAATTTCCTTTTGTTGGACTACCAATTTTAAATTTGGACTGCAAGCCTTTGACACTGTCCAATAAGCTCAAAAGTTCCGCCATGCCCTCATCTTCGAGTTCGGCCATTTTGTCAATATACTGACTGATGTAAGAAACGAGAGCTTCGGCTTTTATCTGCAATCTTTTCCTCCTGATATCTTCCAAAAGTCACTTACTCGCATCAACTGTTCAATGGTGAGCTGAAATAACAATCCTTTAATTTCAAATTTCAAGTTTGCTCTATGGGAGTTTTGTCTTGCCTGGTCGTTGTGGTTGCGTCCCTAGTGGATAAAGTACCCCAGGATGCACCTTGGGCCGGACTTGGCTACCACCACTTCCGTAGCCAACCCATTGCGCTGTCTACCACCTGGGTTGATTTTGGAGAATGGTCGATGTGTGGTCACTTCCTCTGTTACAGGAGACCAACCTCACTTCGAACCATCTCAGCAGTGCGTCCAAATGTAGTCTCTCTAAAAAGGGGGACATAGAAATATTAAAATACAGACAGACACTTGTTGCGTTTCCCTCAATCTCTGTATTATGAGTGGGTAAAATTACAATGACATGCATAATAACTTGCATATAACTAAATTGCGTTCTCTGTATACATAAAACGAATATTATAAAAAGGGCTTTATAAATAAATGTGATTTTAAATAAATTTGATTAAAAAACAAACAGTATTGTACTTTCTGTTAAAACACAAATAAAGATATGAGCATCAATTGGCATAAAACCATATATCCATCCTGTTACACACAATAAACAAGATTACTTATAAATCTGAATGGATGTAATACTGTATATTATATTCTGTACTCTATATATAGTGAATATTAATGGTAAACATTTTAGTTGTCGTAATATAATTCCACTCTACACGTCATCCATTTTATGTGATAGCTGCAGGCCTTCACACTTGAACATGGACGGTTTAACACGTGACCCATTAACACTCTTGTACGATGCTAACTCAAATAAACATAAAACCATGTTAGAAGATAGTAAGGTTACAGCCAAACTCATTTTAACAGCATAATAACACTATTTTCTATAAGAAAAAACTATAAGATAAATTCTTATGTCATGCAATAAAATGCTAATTAAAAATAATACAATGTGATTTTCTGGATTTTTGTTTTAGATTCCGTCACTCACAGTTGAAGAGTACCTATGATAAAAATTACAGACTTCTACATGCTTTGTAAGTGGGGAAAACCTGCAAAATCGGCAGTGTATCAAATACTTGTTCTCCCCACTGTATAAGACTCTATGTACCCAAAAGGCCTATTTCTCTCAAATTAGCATGATTATTGCACAGGTGTTCCTTAGGCTGGCCACAATAAAAGGCCACTCAAAAATGTGCAGTTTCCAAGTATTGGGGGTGTCCGAAAACCAGTAAGTATCTGGTGTGACCACCATGACCACCATTTGCATCACGCTGTGCAACACATCTCCTTCACATAGAGTTGATCAGGTTGGTGATTGTGGCCTGTAGAATTTTTCTCCACTCCTCTTCAATGGCTGCGCCATCGAATGTGAGCATTTGCCCACTCAAGTCGGTTAAGACGACAAACTGCAGTCAGGTCGAGACCCCGATGAGGACGACGAGCATGCAGGTGAGCTTCCCTGAGACGGTTTCTGACAGTTTGTGCAGAAATTCTTTGGTTATGCAAACCAATTTTTGCAGCCGCTGTCTGGGTGGCGAAGATGCTGGATGTGGAGGTCCTGGGCTAGTGTGGTTACACGTGGTCTGCGGTTGTGAGGCCAGTTGGATTTACTGCCAAATTCTCTGAAACGCTTTGGAGACTGCTTATGGTAGAGAAATGAACATTCAATTCATGGGCAACAGCTCTGGTGGACATTCCTGCAGTCAGCATGCCAATTGCACGCTCCTTCAAAACTTGCAACATCTGTGGCATTGTGCAATGTGATGGAACAGCACATTTTAGAGTGGCCTTTTATTGTGGCCAGCCTAAGGCACAGCTGTGCAATAATCATGCTGTCTAATCAGTATCTTGATATGCCACACCTGTGAGGTGGAATGATTATCTCGGCAAAGGAGAAGTGCTCACTAACACAGATTTAAACAGATTTGTAAACAATATTTTAGAGAAATAGGCCTTTTGTGTACTTAGAGAAAGTCTTAGCTCTTTGAGTTCAGCTCATGATAAATGGGCACAAAAACAAAAGTGTTCTTCGTTTATAATTTTGTTCAGTGTAACTACAGCCAGCAGGCCTGGCTGTAGTGTAAAATGACTGAGGGGGCAGATGAAAGTTCATTTGGTCTCAAAGAAAAAACTCTCCAGCTCAACAATAAGCACATAAAGGTAGCCTATACTACACTGCGTGCACAATTATTTGGCAAGTGAGTATTCTGATCGTATTATTATTTCTATGCACATTTTCCAACTCCAAACCATATAAACTTGAATGCTCATTGGATTGAATCATTTTCAGATTATATTTATTTGTGTAATGAGGGAAGGTGTGGCAAAAGTGAATAACACCTTATATTAAGGTGTGCATAATTATTAGGCAGCTTCATGACCTCAGGTAAAATGGGCCAAAAAAGAGATTTAACTTACACTGAAAAGTCATACATTTTTAAATGTCTTTCAGATGGATGCAAGACTCTTGAAATAGCTAAACTATTGAGGCGTGACCACCGGACACTCAAACGATTTGTTGCAAATAGTCAACTGGGGTGCAAAAATGCAGGGAGAAGAAAAGACGCAAATCAACAGCAGAAAACATGAAGCTACCAGGAACCCATTATCCTCCAGTGCCACCATATTCCAGAACTGCAACCTACCTGGTGTGTCCAGAAGTACAAGGTGTCAAGTGCTCAGAGACATGGCCAAGGTCAAGAAGGCTGAAAGAAGACCACCGCTGAATAAGATTCACACAATGAAGCTTATAGATTGGGCAAAGAAATACCGAAATACAAGGTTTCATGGACAGTTGAAATGGGACTGACTCCCATATCTACATCCATTTTTGGAAGATTTCTTTCTTCAAGCAGTGGTGCAGGAAGAAGTATTCAGTATTCAAGAAGGCCATGTTTTTTATGCAGGACAATGCTCCATCACATTCATCCAAGTACTACTCTGCTTGGCTAGCAAGCAAACGCCTCAAAAAATGCCAGAATAATTACCTGGCCCCCTTTCTTACTTGACTTAAATCCTATTGGGAACTTGTGGACCCTTCTCAACAGTGATATTTTGAGTCAGGGCAGACAATACACCTCTTTGAACAGCATTTGGGAGGCTGTGGTTGCTGCTTCAGCGAAAGCTGATCGTGAACAGATCAAGAAACTGACAGACTGCATGGATGGAAGGCTTATGGGTCACTGAATATTTTTGAAAGGCCAGAAATGTTTTTTCATTTTAATTTTGTGTTACTTATTCATTGCACATATTCTAAACATTTAGAATGAAAAAGTTGGAGAAATTATTTTTGTTGCCAAATAATTGTGCACACGTATTCCCCTGTGAAAGATCAACAAATCTTTCTTTTGTTAAACATTTAGGTTTGAGGTTCAATTATGTTTTGGATTGACTGAGAGCATTGTGTTAGTTCAACAATGAAATACATCTTGAGGAATATAATTTGCCTATTAATTGTGCATACAGTGTACACTCACCTAAAGGATTATTAGGAACACCATACTAATACTGTGTTTGACCCCCTTTCACCTTCAGAACTGCCTTAATTCTACGTGGCATTGATTCAACAAGGTGTTGAAAGCATTCTTTAGAAATGTTGGCCCATATTGATAGGATAGCATCTTGCAGTTGATGGAGATTTGTGGGATGCACATCCAGGGCACGAAGCTCCCATTCCACCACATCCCAAAGATGCTCTATTGGGTTGAGATCTGGTGTGTGGGGGCCATTTCAGTACAGTGAACTCATTGTCATGTTCAAAAAAAACTATTTGAAATGATTCAAGCTTTGTGACATGGTGCATTCTCCTGCTGGACCCATCAGAGTATGGGTACATGGTAGGGATGTAACGATATTGGCGATATCGCGCTATCGCGGTGGTAAACGTGTCTCGATATCGTCGTGGTTGGGTTACAATATCAAAAGGACAGGTGTCCGTCAAAAAGCAAGAGGAATAAACACAGTCCCGCGGAACAAATCATTGTTAACTACATAGACCATGATCCTTTGCACTGCGTCGTCACAACAACCATTGTTAAGCCAATAGGATTGCACGCTGCACGCTGTCCACACAAGCTCACAGCAAGCCAGCATGGCCGACAGCGATACTTGTAAGGATGAAAACAACAACCCCGAAGTTGAGATTGAGCCAGCCCCTGCAGCTTTTAAATCAGATGTCTGGAAACATTTTGGTTTCGCCGTGTCAAAAAACGCAAAAGGAGAGAAGGTGGTGGACAGACAATGGACTATGTGCAAGCACTGCCACAGTAAACTACGATACAACACGGGAAAGACTGTATAAGGATTTTTTTTTTTTACTGTTTTTTTTTCTTCTCCCTTGCAATGTAGATATTTTGATCTTTCTGATGAAAAATGTGAACATAAGCTAAATGATAGGTCAGTTTTTTTTAAAAGGCTTTTTGACTGACTATTTTATTTAAGTTTAAGTTATGTTCCTAAATACCAGTTTTAAAAGGCTGTATTTGCCTTGCACATTTAAACCTGACTTAACTTGATCTTTGTTTGCACTTAAAGGGAATTCCCTATTGTTTATTATCATCACAAACATTATCGTGAGCTATTTAACAATACCGTGAGCTTTTCCACAATATCGCAATAAATATTGTACCGTGAGGTCAATATCGAAATTGTATCATACCGTGAGATTTTGATATCGTTACATCCCTAGTACATGGTGGTCATAAACGGATGGACATGGTCAGAAACAATGCTCAGGTAGGCTGTGGCATTTAAACAATGCCCAATTGGCACTAAGGGGCCTATTGTGTGCCAAGAAAACATCCCCCACACCATTACACCACCAACACCAGCCTGCACAGTGGTAACAAGGCATGATGGATCCATGTTCTCATTCTGTTTATGCCAAATTCTGACTCTACCATCTGAATGTCTCAACAGAAATCGAGACTCATCAGACCAGGCAACATTCTTCCAGTCTTCAACTGTCCAATTTTTGTGAGCTCGTGCAAATTGTAGCCTCTTTTTCCTATTTGAGGCTGTTGTAGCCCATCCGCCTCAAGGTTGTGCGTGTTGTGGCTTCACAAATGCTTTGCTGCATACCTCGGTTGTAACGAGTGGTTATGTAAGTCAAAGTTGCCCTTCTATCAGCTTGAATCAGTCGGCCCATTCTCCTCTGACCTCTAGCATCAACAAGGCATTGTCGCCCACAGGACTGTCGCATACTGGATGTTTTTCCCTTTCCACACCATTCTTTGTAAACCCTAGAAATGGTGGTGCGTGAAAATCCCAGTTAACTGAGCAGATTGTGAAATACTCACCTTTCTTTCCCATTCTGACATTCAGTTTGGAGTTCAGGAGATTGTCTTGACCAGGACCACACCCCTTAATGCATTAAAGCAACTGCCATATGATTGGTTGATTAGATAATTGCATTAATGAGAAATAGAACAGGTGTTCCTAATAATCCTTTAGGTGAGTGTATAAGCCCACTGTACAAATAACTGACCCAATAAAAGAATATGGAAATATTTCAACATATATAGCCTAGATTAGCTATTTATTTATAACGCATAACATATTCTACCCTAAAGATTTCATCGTGCCTGAAAATGTTAGCCCATAGGTTTGTTCTACAAAAATATGAATATTGTAACAACTACAACACCAACTGAGACACATAGCCTAATATGCAAAATGCTGCACTAACTGCATGCCCTCCTTGCAGGTAACGGAGAGAGCGATAGTTTCTATTATTATTTATTGTTGCGTTTATTAGGGGGCCAAGCAACGAAGTTGCTGGAACCCTTTTATGTTTGTACGTTTTATTATTATTATTATTATTCTCCAGGGCCATTTTCAGAGGTCCATAGCTTGGTTCTTTCTGGTTCAAAACGCTCCAAACTTTGCTTGATTGTAGACGGCCAAGGTCCGAAGGACTGCGGCATTGGGCATTTTTAAATAGCAAAACATTTCTCTAGTGAGAGCATGCAGTGAGATGCTTGGCCCCCTGAAACGCTGCTCGCAGCTTTAATTCTTTTTAAATCCCTGTTGCAAGCCCAGCCCGAGTACAAAATCAGAATTTAAGGCCCATCCACATTGTGATTGGGTTTGGGCTGAGTATGAACTCCCTACCTCTGGGTCACAATGTCTACAGTTGCAGTTTTTATGCCCTTCATGCTACTAACCCTTCCTCCAGATCCCTCAAAGCCTTTTAGCGTGGGAAGGATTCAGGCCTAGCTGAACCAGTTCAGTTCGAGCTTTGCCTGCGCAGAGCAATGTTGCAACAAACTTCCTATGGTATAAATTTACAATAAAGTCAATGACTAGTTCTGCACAGACTTGTGACTCTTGTCATAACACCAATGGATCTGTGAAGAGAAACCTGGAAAGCATAACTCTTATAGTAGCTATAGCAAGTTGTGTTGATATGACACAATACACTTCTGTGAATCTAACCAGTTGCTATTAGATTAACAATTATGGAAAGAACCTGCTGCTGGGATAGGATTATAGGCTAACCTTACGGCATACCTGGGCTGGCTCTCCTGGCTCTGAAATTTTCAGTAACATTTGGAGCGGTTATCCTAGCGATTCCTTTTTCCATCTTACTTTTTCAGACAATGTCTATTTATTTTCCTCCTTTTCTTTTCATACAGATACTTTTTTTATAGTCAACTAAGCAATTACAATGATAGCTTGCTATACTAACGTCACAGCTCACAACAGTGATAGGAAGTACATTTGGTGATAAATTCTAATCTAGGGCTGATACTTGATATCTGAACTGTTGCTACTACCTAGATTTGCTGAAGTCCATAAATTAGGAAGTGAAATGTGTTGTAAAATATATTAACTATCAAGTTGACAACAACTTACATTGGTAGCACTTTAAAATCAGAACTTAAGAATATATGTGTATGAGGAATATATGTGTATCAATATTATTACATTAGCTCTTACTAACCAAAAGGCTCTTACTGTACCCATTACAGTATTAACTGATGCTACACAAAGGACTCCAAATGACCTGAAACATTGTTTGAGGGTTTTTCACATCTTATGCCACTGGAATTCCTATGGATTCGAGTCCATCCCATTGCCACAACCTTATTTGTTCTCCAACAGTTTACAGTCACTTAAACCAACAATATTTAGCATTACAGCCACACTTCTTGCAAAAATCATACATATAGACAGGTCTTTATTTGACTGATTTATTTGTAGCATAAATATTAGCTTTGAAGTAGACAAGATAGAGACATGGAAATCAATTTGACTCTGTATTTTATTCTGGATATGGCCATATCATTTTCTTTCCCTTCCAAATAGGGAAGTTAGGAAATTTAGGAAAGGATGGGCTGCAGGGGCAGGTGGGGCAGGTGGACCGGGTTGGGCATATAGGCGAGGTAAAACAGGTGGAGCAGGTATGGGAGGTATGACAGGTGGGTCAGGAAGAGCAGGTATTGGAGGTATGACAGGTGGGTCAGGAAGAGCAGGTATTGGAGGTATGGCAGGTGGGTCAGGAATGGCTGGTAGTGGAGGTATGGCAGGTGGGTCAGGAAGGGCAGGTAGTGGAGGTATGGCAGGTGGGTCAGGAAGGGCAGGTAGAGGAGGTATGGCAGGAAGGGCAGGTAGAGGAGGTATGGCAGGAAGGGCAGGTAGTGGAGGTATGGCAGGTAGGTCAGGTAGAGGAGGTATGGCAGGTAGGTCAGGTAGAGGAGGTATGGCAGGTAGGTCAGGTAGAGGAGGTATGGCAGGTAGGTCAGGTAGAGGAGGTATGGCAGGTAGGTCAGGTAGAGGAGGTATGGCAGGAAGGGCAGGTAGTGGAGGTATGGCGGGTAGTTCAGGAAGGGCAGGTAGAGGAGGTATGGCAGGTAGGTCAGGTAGAGGAGGTATGGCAGGTAGGTTAGGTAGAGGAGGTATGGCAGGAAGGGCAGGTAGTGGAGGTATGGAAGGTAGGTCAGGTAGAGGAGGTATGGCAGGTAGGTCAGGTAGAGGAGGTATGGCAGGAAGGGCAGGTAGTGGAGGTATGGCGGGTAGTTCAGGAAGGGCAGGTAGAGGAGGTATGGCAGGTAGGTCAGGTAGAGGAGGTATGGCAGGAAGGGCAGGTAGTGGAGGTATGGCAGGTAGTTCCGGAAGGGCAGGTAGTGGAGGTATGGCAGGTAGGTCAGGTAGAGGAGGTATGGCAGGTAGTGGAGGTATGGCAGGTAGGTCAGGTAGAGGAGGTATGGCCGGTAGGTCTGGAAGGGCAGGGAGTGGAGGTATTTCAGGTAAAGGAGGAAAGGCTGGCAGGGCGGGAAGTTTAGGGAGGGGAGGTATTGCAGGGAATGCAGGAAAGGCAGGTAGCGGAGGTATCACAGGAAATGCAGGAAAAGCAGGTAGGGGAGGAATTTCAGGAAAAGCAGGAAAAGCAGGTAGGGGAGGTATGGCAGGAAAAGCAGGAAAGTCAGGAAAAGCTGGTAGGGGGGGTATGTCAGGAAAGGCAGGTAGGGGAGGTATGGCAGGAAAAGCAGGAAAGTCAGGAAAAGCTGGTAGTGCAGGTATGGCAGGTAGAGGAGGAAGGGCTGGCAGGGCTGGCAGGGCAGGTAGAGAAGGAAGGGCCGGCAGGGCTGGTAAAGGAGGAAGGGCCGGTATGGCAGGTAGAGGAGGAAGGGCCGGCAGGGCAGGTAGGGCAGGAACAGGTGCAGACCGTCTTGACAATAGTAGGGGTAGCAGGGACATCTGTTTTGAGTCACTCTGGGGATGCTGAGGATAGGGGTATAACCCCTCAAAACCATTGTACCCCTGTAATTGAAAGAAATAGATTAATCAAAAATACAAGAAAGTAATTGAAATATAGACTTGTCTTATTGAGCAAACTGTCCAGCCATCAACACAAACCCAACACCATTGGGGCCCATTCACTTTCACCCATACCAATCATCCCCACCATTGGAGCCCATTCACATTCACCCATACCAATCATCCCCACCATTGGGGCCCATTCACATTCACCCATCCCAATCGTCCCCACCCCTGCCACTACAATCGAAATTTAAATCCTGGAACAGGAAGTTAACAGACTATTCAAGAGACAGTACCCAAGGAAAGCAGCAGGACCTGACGGTGTCTCACCATCTACCCTTAGGCACTGTGCAGATCAGCTTTCTGCTGTGTTTACTGCCATCTTGAAAACCTCACTGGAGACATGCTGCATCCCAGTTTGTTTTAAGTCCTCCATCATCATCAACTACAGAACCATCGCCCTGACCACAGTTGTTATGAAGTCATTTAAGCGCCTTGTACTGTCCCACCTCAAGACCATCACGACCATCTTCTAGATCCACTGCAGTATGCCTACAGAGCCAACAGGTCTGTGGATGACGCGGTCAACATGGCTCTTCACTTCATCCTCCAGCATCTGGACTCCCCTGGAATCTACCCCAGAATCCTGTTTGTAGACTTCAGTTCCACATTCAACACCATAATTCCTGCTTTGCTCTAGGACAAGTTGTTTCAACTGAGTGTGTCCAAGTCCACATGCAGGTGGATCACAGCCTTGCCGTCCAACAGGAAGCAGCACATGAGGATGGGGAAGCTCCTGTCCGACCCCCTGACCATCAGCACCGGCTCCCCCCAAGGCTGTGTCCTGTTCCCCCATCTCTTCTCCCTGTACACCAACAGCTGCACCTCCAGTCAACACTCTGTCAAGCTCCTGAAGTTTGCGGATGACAGAACCCTCATCAGACGACAGGTGGGAGATTGATCATCTGGTGTCCTGGTGCAGTCAGAACAACTTGGACCTCAAGGACCTTAAGACTGCGGAGATGATAATGGACTTCAGGAGAAGACTAGCTGCCCTTCCCCCATCACCCTGGGTGGCTCCCCGGTCAACTCAGTAGAGTCCTTTCATTTTCTGGGGACCACCATCGTCCAGGAACTCAAGTGCAAGCTGAACATCACCTCTCTTACATAAAAAAGCAGAGCAGAGGATGTACTTCCTGCCACAGCTGAAAAAGTTTGACCTGCCAACGACTATGATGGTGCTTTTCTACACTGCCATCATAGACTTCATCCTGACGTCCTCCATCACCGTCTGGTACGCTGCAGCCACTTCCAAAGAATAAACGCAGGCTGCAATGCATCATCTGCTCTGCAAGAGAGGGTGATGGGCTGCAATCTGCCGTCTCTACACGACCTACACAACTCCAGGATGTGGAAGCGAGCAGCAAAGATTGGGGCTGATTGCACTCACCCCGGAAATGGACTATGCAGTATTCTCGCCTCCGGCAGAAGACTGAGGTCTATCAGGACATAAACCTCCCGCCACAAGAACATTTTCTATCCTACAGCAGTAAGCCTCATGAACATGCCCCTGAAACCAAATTGACTATAACCCACTCCCAACATACAGTGGGGAGAACAAGTATTTGATACCCTGCCCATTTTGCAGGTTTTCCTACTTACATGTAGAGGTCTGTAATATTTATCATAGGTACACTTCAACTGTGAGAGACGGAATCTAAAACAAAAATCCAGAAAATCACATTGTATGATTTTTAAATAATTAATTTGCATTTTATTGCATGACATAAGTATTTGATCATCTACCAACCAGTAAGAAGCTTGGTGAGAATGCAACAACTGTTGGCGCAATTATTAGAAAATGGAAGAAGTTCAAGATGATAGTCAATCTCCCTCGGTCTGGGGCTCCATGCAAGATCTCACCTCGTGGGGCATCAATGATCATGAGGAAGGTGAGGGATCAGCCCAGAACTACACGGCAGGACCTGGTCAATGACCTGAAGAGAGCTGGGACCACAGTCTCAAAGAAAACTATTAGTTACACACTAAGCCGTCATGGATTAAAATCCTGCAGCGCACGCAAGGTCCCCCTGCTCAAGCCAGCACATGTCCAGGCCCGTCTGAAGTTTGCCAATGACCATCTGGATGATCCAGAGGAGGAATGGGAGAAGGTCATGTGGTCTGATGAGACAAAAATAGAGCTTTTTGGTCTAAACTCCACTCGCCGTGTTTGGAGTAACCACCCCAAGAACACCATCCCAACCGTGAAGCATGGAGGTGGAAACATCATTCTTTGGGGATGCTTTTCTGGAAAGGGGACAGGACGACTGCATCGTATTGAGGGGAGGATGGATGGGGCCATGTATCGCAAGATCTTGGCCAACAAACTCCTTCCCTCAGTAAGAGCATTGAAGATGGGTCGTGGCTAGGTCTTCCAACATGACAACGAACCGAAACACACAGCCAGGGCAACTAAGGAGTGGCTCCGTAAGAAGCATCTCAAGGTCCTGGAGTGGCCTAGCCAGTCTCCCGACCTGAACCCAATAGAAAATCTTTGGAGGGAGCTGAAAGTCTGTATTGCCCAGCGACAGCCCCGAAATCTGAAGGAAACAAAGGTTTCTGTACCAAATATTAAGTTCTGCTTTTCATATGTATCAAATTCTTATGTCATGCAATAAAATGCTAATTAAAAATAATACAATGTGATTTTCTGGATTTTTGTTTTAGATTCCATCACTCACAGTTGACGAGTACCTATGATAAATATTACAGACTTCTACATGCTTTGTAAGTGGGAAACCTGCAAAATCGGCAGTGTATCAAACACTTCCCACTGTACACTGAAAACCCTCAACTGGACCAAATCTTGCACCTAACATACACTTTTTAGTTATTTTGAGTTATTTAATAATGCATAGTCTACTATTTTTACTTGGCAATAAAACACTTTCTGATTCTGTATTGTGGTACCAACAGAGTCAAAATATTTGCTATAGGCTTTACTGACCTCTTTACTTGAAGAGTGCTCCTCTCTATTATGTTCCTTAGTCACCTGCACCCAAAAAATAATCCCAGTATGAATATTATTACAATGAAACCATTCCATGACACCACAATCATTCTGATATTTTCTTATTCAAAGAACTCTAGGAAATATCTGTTGAACTATTGATGTTTACATAGCAGGATACATTTTGTAAATCCAGAGAACTTACAGGGATGGAGGAACACAGTCCAAAGAGGTACATCATTAGGCCTAGTAGTTTCATGGTTGTCTGGAAATAATTGAAATATAGTAGACAGTATTTTCGAATTTATGGAAGACAGGCATGCCAAATTTATGGTAGAGTATTCTTTGAAACTCTTACCTTTTTGAGTGAAGATGTAAAATGGGAAAGAGTTTGTTCTGAAGCACGGATTGATGCTGCATTGTAGCTAAATAGCTAACGTGTTTTTATAGACCTTATCGGTTCAAAGACAACCAATGAGATTTCAGTCAATGAATGAGCTGATCAAATGTGTCCAAAAGATTACACATATGATGAAATAGGCATCTGTTGTGTAATCCTAAAAAGTCTAAATATCCACAGTCCCCACAAAGAATGTCTCATCAGCATTAGGAAACTTTATCTACATTGAAAAGTTGATGATTCATTCAGTGTTTTTTTGGATTGAGGAGGCTTCATGAACAATAATCACATCAATGTAGGACAGTGACTTTCTAAAGCATATACCCAGTTTTTTGTTACAACATCCATTTGTGTCAAAATGGATTTTATGAGTTTTTACTATTATCCTACTAAATAAAGTCTGTAATTTCAAAGTTAAACATAAAATCAGCAAATTGTTAGAAATATAAGAGATAATAATTGATTTTATAAGTATTCACCCCCTTTGCTATGACTCAAAAATTAGCTGTGGTGCAACCAAATGTTCTTAGAATTCTCGTAATTTCCCGTGCCACTAAGCCGCGGATGGAATACTGACATGAGATGCAACCTGCCCAAAAAGAAGGATCATGGGAAAACGGGTGTGATGGGCAAGGCTCCCTGGCCCTTCGTACCCTAAACCAAAAGCAACAAGTGCACCAGGCCAGTGGCAGTGACACACAAGGTGCCCAAAAAAGACGTGGGAGAAAAACACACTTGCGTCCCACAAATCGCAGTTATTAACGATCCTACCAACAACACCCAGGGGCCTTCTCCCCACTGGTGGAGTGCACATACAACCCCAGGAGGCAGCACCTGACCCCCCCGCCAAAGATGCCCACCATTAACCATGGGGAGAGACATTGCCTTGAGAACACACCGCAAGACAAAAACGCCACAGGATCGGTCCATTCCAGACAATGCAGAGGCACACATAAAGGGAGGGGCAGAAGGTAAGGAGGACAAACTCCAGACCTGTTTGGAACATGGCACAAAAAACCCAGGCAGTGGAGAGCGACCATGGAGTCACCAACCACAACACAGTGCAAAATGTCCAGCGTTGCCGAAGCCAGGAACACAAAAAAACACTGCCCACAAGATACAACTAGCATCGAATGGGGCCACACACAGTTACCCCTCATTCACACATAAGCCATGAAATCGCTTGCCTTTCTGCTAGTAAAAATGAGAAGCAGCTGATATCGTACTGCCTTTGCTGTTTTGATATTTAATTTAAGCTGGGAAAAGTACAGTATTGCATTCAAGGAAAAAAAGGCAGATCCAACATGAACAAAACAGAGTAGTTCAGTAATCGCCGTTCATTAAAATGAAACTTACTAAAAGAAAACAGGCAATTTGAGCAGATTTCTCTGCTACAACTGTGCTCATAAGTTGGCATAACCTGGCAGAAATTGTGGCATTGATTTTGAAAATATGACTGATCATGCAAAAAAAATTCATTTTATTCAAGGATTCTGATCATATGAAGCCATTTATTATCACATAGTTGTTTGGCTCCTTTTTAAATCATAATGATAACAGAAATCACCCAAATGGCCCTGATCAAAAGTTTACATACCCATGAATGTTTGGCCCTTGCTACCAAGCCCTATTGTTTTTCCGCTAGGCTCTGATTGGGTTTCTGCAACGTAGAAGGAAAAAAATAGAACCCTGCTCTGTTTTCTACCATCTGCCATTCCGGAATGGCATGCTGCTTGAACGGGGGTTAGAGTTGTCATCAGGCCTGAACTTTTTTCAATTTTTCACCCTCTCTCTTTTTTTTTTTTTTTTTTCTAATACATATTCTCACACAAAAAAAACTGAATACAGATAGACAAACACAATACTATGTAAGTGCTTTTATATCCGGGAGATTTCAGGGCCCACACTCCAGGGAAACCACAAAACAACCGGCACGTGGGTGGTGCACCAGTTTCAACAAGTGTGCAGTTGGGAATCCAGTGCATTTGTCTGACTGTCACTTGGCAACCTCCCTGTCCCTGGAAAGCACCTTGGTCTACTCATTGTGCTATTTGTTCAGTACAGGTACTGCTCTGGGTTACGTAAACACATACCTTGGTAGGTATGTTGTGTATAGTGGCCAGATGCACGACTGTGCCTGTCTTAGGTTGTCCCGATATCACAGTTGGGATCTTACCCGTCATTGGCTAACCAGCCGTCTTCACTGGCCACACTTCAGGTCAGTGACTGCTCCACCCATTTCTTTAGATTCAGCACATGCCCCTCGGAAGGTCTGTACACAGTACTGCTTCAGGTCTCATATCGGGAGGATTGGAGAATGGAAATCACTTAAATGGCCCTGATCAAAAGTTTATAAACCTTTGAATGTGTGGCCTTGTTACAGACACACAAGTGAAAATGGCAATTTAAGGTGAATTCCCCAATCCTGTGGCTTTTTAAATAGTAATTAGTATCTGTGTATAGTCAATTACTTTGTTAGCTCTCATGAAGAAGAAAGCTGTACTGTGCCAATTCCACAAAAAAGCCTGGTTACAATATGCCTGAAAACACCTTGACACGACTCCCCGCTTCTGGCACACTATAATTTGGAGTGACGAGACCAAAATAGAGCTTTATGGTCACACCCATAAGTGCTATGTTTGGAGAGGGGTTAACAAGGCCTATAGTGAAAAGAATACATATACTTGGTGACATGGGATTGGAGATTTTCCTAAATGCTTTTAATACTCTATGGTGCTGAAGTCAGACTTGTAGCAAGGTGGAAGAGATATTTTATGGTTTACGTTAGTCTGGTTAAACCATGCATGATATTTAATAGGCAACCAGGAGATTCCCCAGTGAGCAATCGATGGCGGCCCGCTTTTGCCGCTTTTCTCCTGATCTGTTTGTGTCAGCTAATTTGCATCTCAGATGGCTTTCCACAAATTCTTTGATACATCAGAAAAGCAGAACTTAATATTTGGTACAGAAACCTTTGTTTGCAATTACAGAGATCATACGTTGCCTGTAGTTCTTGAACAGGATTGCACACACTGGAGCAGGGATTTTGGCCCACTCCTCCATACAGACCTTCTCCAGATCCTTCAGATTTCGGGGCTGTTGCTGGGCAATTCAGACTTTCAGCTCCCTCCAAAGATTTTCTATTGGGTTCAGGTCGGGAGACTGGCTAGGCCACTCCAGGACCTTGAGATGCTTCTTACGGAGCCACTCCTTAGTTGCCCTGGCTGTGTGTTTCGGGTCGTTGTAATGCTGGAAGAACCAGCCACACATCTTCAATGCGCTTACTGAGGGAAGGAGGTTGGTGGTCAAGATCTTGCGATACATGGCCCCACCCATCCTCCCCTCAATACGATGCAGTCATCCTGTCCCCTTTGCAGAAAAGCATCCCCAAAGAATGATGTTTCCACCGCCATGCTTCACGGTTGGGATGGTGTTCTTGGGGTTGTACTCGTCCTTCTTCTTCTTCCTACAAACACGGTGAGTGGAGTTTAGACCAAAAAGCTAAATTTTTGTCTCATCAGACCACATGACCTTCTCCTATTCCTCCTTGGGATCATCCAGATGGTCATTGGCAAACTTCAGACGGGCCTGGACATACGCTGGCTTGAGCAGGGGGACCTTGCGTGCGCTGCAGGATTTTAATCCATGACGGCATAGTGCGTTACTAATGGTTTTCTTTGAGACTGTGTTCCCATTTTCTAATAATTGCGCCAACAGTTGTTGCCTTCTCACCAAGCTGCTTGCCTATTGTCCTGTAGCCCATCCCAGCCTTGGGTAGGTCTAAAACGTTATCCCTGATGTCCTTACACAGCTCTCTGGTCTTGGTCATTGTGGAGAGGTTGGAGTCTGTTTGATTGAGTGTGTGGACAGGTGTCTCATATACAGGTAACAATTTCAAACAGGTGCAGTTAATACAGGTAATGAGTGGAGAACAGGAGGGCTTCTTAAAGAAAAACTAACAGGTCTGTGAGAGCCGGAATTCTTACTGGTTGGTAGGTGATCAAATACTTATGTCATGCAATAAAATGCAAATTAATTATTTAAATGTAATGTGATTTGTAATGTGATTTCCTGGATTTTTGTTTTAGATTCCATCTCTCACAGTTGAAGTGTACCTATGATAAAAATTACAGACCTCTACATGCTTTGTAAGTAGGAAAACCTGCAAAATCGGCAGTGAATCAAATACAAATACTCGCTTTGATTTCATTACCGGTAACAAAATGTTTTATGTTGTACTTCTTCATTAACAATTAAAAATGAGAATTAAAAAACTCCTTCCCCGTTTGTACTTTTTTGGAAGTTCTTCCTTCTTTTAATATGTCTTCAATTGCACTTTTATTTCTCAACACACGAACCTGGGCATATTTACTTAATACATCTATTCGTTTCCACACTGTAAGCCCTCGACCAAATTCAGTTTAAATGAATTTATATTTTGAACAATAACTCTATTTCTTTGAAAATTAATAGCTAGTGGCCTGTGTAGCGTGTATGTATCCTGGGCCAATAACCAAACATTTGCGACACAATTTTTGAGAATCTCCCTGGTTCTCTCCTAGTACACTCTTTTCTAATCCTCTTTACCAACATAAGCACCAAGGTTTGATGGGTCGTAATAAATACTTTTCATAATCTGCACATAATCTGAAGTCCCGCTTACTGTCAATAAATCATCCAAAAGTGACAGAAGCGTCTTATATTAACTACTGGTGTTTACTCTCAAGTAGGTAGGGGATCATCGTAAAAGTCACTCTCACAGCCAGCCACATTCCTGAAGAACAAAGGACCCTTATTGGTTTATTAGATTAACAGATGGTCAGAGGACCCAATGATCCACTGATATCATTCAGACATGTCACAAACAAAGTCACTGGAGTTACATACCATTGATTAGAAAAGCAGACAGTTCTAAAATGTACATTAGTTCAAGAAATTCCATACCACGTGTCCTGTACACACAAAAAATGCCTTGTAATACTGAATCAATGTAGATGTCACAAAATCCTGTGATACTGTGTTGGTTTTGTTGTGCTTTGTCACATTTGATGTAATTTAGAGCCAAATGCGTTTACTGCATTGATAATGTTTTAATCCCTGATGCCTCAACTAAGGGGGGGTCTCACGACAATGTGATTAGGCCTTTGCCAGTGTGATGTCTGCCGTAAGTTCATGCCCTCGGCCCTGTCTTAGATCACGCAAACACTGCCCCCTTCCTAGATCACCTGAACGCAGCACATTCCCTAGAGCACATTCACCTGAATTCTGAACACCTATTCCGCCGCCCACTCTCCGGCTCCGCGGCTCCGCCAGCCCTCCTGGTTCCTGACTCCACGCCGGCTTCTGACTCTCCGCCGGCTTCTGACTCTCCGCTGGCACCTGACCCTCCGTCGACCCCTGACCCTCCGCCGGCTCCGCCTACCCTGGCCCTCCACCGGCCCTCCCGGTTCCTGAACCTCCGCCGGCCTCCCCGGCTCCTGAACCTCCGCCGGCCTCCCCGGCTCCTGAACCTCCGCCGGCCTCCCCGGCACATGTTCCGTACTCTGGTCACTGTACATCACCTTCACAAATTGTATAAGAGAATTACTTAAATATCTACATAAAATTTCAATAGCTCATACATTTAGAAATAAAATGCTTTTTCAATATCTGCTATGAAAACTATAGGCCAGGCCTTTTTGATCTATTGTACAGCTCTATTATTTCTAATAATTGTCTAATTGTCACAAATGTAAACATTTTTGATCGGGATGTATTATTAGTAGAAATTTTTATTTTATTTGAAGTGCTGTAAATTTTAATATTTTTGCGTCTCAGCACTGTAGAGTAATTTTTTACTGAGTAGGATCCTTATAATTACAGTGAGGGTTGAGCAACAGTGATATTAGACCCTCTGGCTGACTTGTAGATGATTTAGACACCTGATATGATTAGTTAAAACAAGCTAAAAATGGGTTGTTCATTTCTTTGAAAAAGGTGAGATATACTTCATTTGGGAATGCCATCGAGCCCTGGTGATGTACCAGTCTCAAAAGATTTGATAGCCTTCAGGATTTCCTCTACTGTTATTTCTTTCCTTGCCCTGTTCCTTTTGTATATATGTTAAATTCATTTTCTGTTTATTAGGAAAGAAATAATAAAAAAAAAAATCAGAGTTAGTGGGTAAAGTGGAAGTTTCATTGAGTATATTTCCTTAAAATACTTTGTTGTCTCTCCCAAGACATCTTCAGTCATGGTCTGTCAATTTTCAAGATATGTTTTTTGTGGAATTCCTGTGTTGAAGATTAAAAATAAAATAAAAATTACACTTTTTCACTGCTTTCCATCCAGTTGGTTTGGTTTTTATAATAGAGAGGTTTGATTGTTCTTGAATTATAGAATCCATTTATTTTTGTTTTATTTCCAATTTGTTTTGTATATTTCTTTGATAATTTCGACTACCAAATACATTTCCTAAATCAACTATTAGATTCTCTGTCTTTAGTTAATTTTCTTTTGCCTGGTATTTTTTCATTTCTTACAAAATATAGTATTTAGTGGTCTCTAAATGTGAATTTGAATGCATCCCATACCACATGAGTCAATATTGTCCTTTCATTTTTTTTCATAAATTATCTCATTCTGGTCACTAAATGATACATCCTTTAAAGGTCTTTCATTGAACTTCCAGTATCCTTGTCCTCTTGGGAATTCAGTGATGTAGATGCCAATAAAATGGTGATACAAGCACATTCTATCAGCACCTTTTTTGCAACAGCTGAGAATGGAACAGCTGAGAATGGAATGATAAAATAATCCAGACCGCTGGCCTGAGGAAGCCTCCTCCAAGTGTATCTCACCCTGTTTGGGGGATAGTTCCCGTGGGGGCTAGTTTGGTGTATGATGGCCTTGGTGATCCATTGATGTGTTGAGGACAGTGTTGCAATCGGCAGCAGCCCATTTAATCTATGGGTTGCAACAACATAGATTAACTTTTAAACAGGGATAAATCAAGGTTTAACTATAAATCCTGTTGCACCAAATGTAAAACCAATATTCAAATTGATCCTAGTTAAATGTAATCCTTCCTCTAATCTGTAAAACCCAGATTAACTTTAAGACT
Organism: Esox lucius; assembly: GCF_011004845.1. Taxonomy (NCBI): domain Eukaryota; kingdom Metazoa; phylum Chordata; class Actinopteri; order Esociformes; family Esocidae; genus Esox; species Esox lucius. The sequence continues at coordinate 2,151,553 of NC_047593.1, forward strand.
GTTGCTCCATAAATATTTTTGGGAATTAAAACTTAGATAACCGATTAATTCTAAACTGCCACATGAGGTGGTTTAACTTGACAAAGATAGCAGCATATTTGAGGTGGAGAGAGCAAATTTACAACAGAGTTCCTCGTAGAAAAATAAGAGAGTTGTTAAACCATTTAAATGTTTATGATAATGAAGAGTTTTCAAAAAGATTCCGCTTCTCTAAGAAATTGGTTATTCATTTAAACCAAACAACAGCTGGATTTTATAGACAAGCTTGATTTCCAGGTGTTGTAGTGTTAATAGACCACTCATATTCCTATTTCGAACCATGGCGGCGAGAATGGAGAACAGTTCCGTAAAAGCTACTGCTCCATCCATGTGCAGGCTGTCTGTGATGAAAATGGCCAACATTGTAGCAAGATGGCCAGGATCCACCCATGACAGCAGAATACAGATGCTGGTCATAACATTTTAATATCATCAAGAAGTTGATTTATTTCAGTAATTCCATTCAAAAAGTGAAACTTGCCATGTCATCTTCTTCCGCTTATCCGGGGCCGGGTCGCGGGGGCAGCAGTCTAAGCAGAGATGCCCAGACTTCCCTCTCCCTAGACATTTTCTCCAGCTCTTCCGGGGGGACACTGAGGTGTTCCCAGGCCAGCCGGGAGACATAGTCCCTCCAGCGTGTCCTAGGTCTTCCCCGGGGTCTCCTCCCGGTGGGAAGGGCCCTGAACACCTTCCCAGGAAGGCGTTCAGGAGGTATCCGAAACAGATGCCCAAGCCACCTCAGCTGACCCCTCTCGATGTGGAAGAGCAGCGGCTCTACTCTGAGCTCCTCCCGGGTGACCGAGCGGAGAAAGGTCGTTTCGGCCGCCTGTATCCGGGATCTTGTCCTTTCGGTCATGACCCAAAGCTCATGACCATAGGTGAGAGTAGGAACGTAGATTGACCGGTAAATCGAGAGCTTCGCCTTGCGGCTCAGCTCTTTCTTCACCACGACAGACCGATACATCGACCGCATTACTGCAGAAGCTGCACCGATCCGTCTGTCAATCTCCCGTTCCATTCTTCCCTCACACGTGAACAAGACCCCTAGATACTTAAACTCCTCCACTTGAGGCAGGCACTCTCCACCAACTTGAAGTGGGCAAGCCACCCTTTTCCGATTGAGGACCATGGCCTCGGATTTGGAGGTACTGATTCTCATCCCCACTGCTTCACACTCGGCTGCAAACCGTCCCAGTGCATGTTGAAGGTCCTGGTTTGAAGGGGCCAACACGACAACATCATCCGCAAAGAGCAGAAACGAAATCGTGTGGTCCCCAAACCTGACACCCTCCGGCCCCTGGCTGCGCCTAGAAATTCTGTCCATAAAAATTACCAACAGAACCGTGAAACTTGTATATTATATTCATTCATTACACACAGACTGATATATTTCAAATGTTTATTTATTTTAATTGTGATGATTATAACTGACAACTAATGAAAATCCCAAATTCAGTATCTTTGAAAATTAGAATATTACTTAAGACTAATACAAAAAAATGATTTTTAGAAATGTTGGCCAACTGAAAAGTATGAACATGAAAAGTATGAGCATGTACAGCACTCACTACTTAGTTTGGGCTCGTTTTGCCTGTATTACTGCAGCAATGCGGTGTGGCATGGAGTCGATTAGTCTGTGGCACTGCTCAGGTGTTATGAGAGCCCAGGTTGCTCTGTTAGTGGCCTTCAGCTCTCTGCATGGTTGGGTCTGGCGTATCACATCCTCCTCTTCACAATACCCCATAGATTTTCTATAGGGTTAAGGTCAGGCGAGTTTGCTGGCCAAATAAGAACAGGGATACCATGGTCTTCAAACCAGGTACTGGTAGCTTTGGCACTGTGTGCAGGTGCCAAGTCCTGTTGGAAAATGAATCTGCATCTCCATAAAGTTGATCAGCAGCAGGAAGCATGAAGTGCTCTAAAACTTCCTGGTAGACGGCTGCGTTGACCTTGGACCTCAGAAAACACAGTGGTCCAACACCAGCAGATGACATGGCACTCCAAACTATCACTGACTATGGAAACTTTACACTGGACTTCAAGCAACGTGGATTGTGTGCCTCTCCTCTCTTCCTCCAGACTCTGGGACCTTGATTTCCAAAGGAAATGCAAAATGTACTTTCATCAGAGAACATAACTCAGCAGCAGTCCAGTCCTTTTTGTCTTTAGCCCAGGCAAGATGCTTCTGATGCTGTGTCTTGTTCAAGAGTGGCTTGACACAAAGAATGCGACAGCTGAAACCCATGTCTTGCATATGTCTATGCGTGGTGGTTCTTGAAGCACTGACTCCAGCTGCAGTCCACTCTTTGTGAATCTCCCCCACATTTTTTAATGGGTTTTGTTTCACAATCCTCTCCAGGGTGTGATTATCCCTATTGCTTGTACACTTTTTTCTACCACATCTTTTCCTTCCCTTCGCCTCTCTATTAATGTGTTTGGACACAGAGCTCTGTGAACAGCCAGCCTCTTTAGCTATGACCTTTTGTGTCTTGCCCTCCTTGCAGGGTGTCAATGGTCGTCGTTTGGACAGCTGTCAAGTCAGCAGTCTTCCCCATGATTGTGTAGCCTACAGAACTAGACTGAGAGACAAATTCAATTTTGATAGATATTTCTTCCAGTGGTTACTGGGTGAAATAGGCAGTTAATCCCACACACTGTAATTGATTTAATGTATATGGGCCAATATGTTTGACGTTCAATTTACGTCAAATCAATGTGGGATTTTACATGACAAATTGATGTCATATAGACATCACATTGACAACAATAATTAGTATGTTTTATTAGGATTTATATATATTTATGACGTAATATGATTTTTTCTGCAGCTTGAATACGTTTAATTAGCATTTTCTTCTTTACTGAGGCCTGGAAAACACATGCATTTGACATATCTCCTTTTGAACAGCTGGATTTGTGTAGTGCCCTGGAACTGTATGTGGCGTGGACCTCCTCTATAACTTAAATTAACAAAACAAATATGCACACTTGGACCATTGGAGAGCCTTCATTTTGTTTCTCTTTTTTGGAAAAGCTGTTGCAGTTTGGAGCTCTACACTGCGAAGGTAAAACCTTTAATATTAAATGCTGGTTTTAAACGGAGTTTAGCTCACTCGAATGTGTACATTTTCACTGAGGTAATGGTTTGCTGGTCATATCGAGCAAAATGCTAATGCTTAATTATGCTAGACTAGAGATTGTGTGTTATTTCATGTATATTTCTTTTATATATACCGACTAATTTATAGAACAGATTCGTGTCAGAGGCGAGAGACTGGCTCTAAAATTAAACCAACCAGTGCAGGTTAACGTTAGGGGAAGGTTTTAGCTTATCTTTCCCGCTTTTTTATCTGCAGTCTGCAGAAAGGGGCAGAGTGAGGAGCAGCACATTCATGTATATTTCTTGTATACTCCAGAGGTGGGGGACTCGAGTCACATGACTTGACTCGAGTCTGACTCCAGTCACAATTTTCAGGACTTGTGACTTGCTTGATTAAAGTATGAAAACTTGAGAACAAGTTACTTGAGACTTGACTTGAAGTGGAAGACTCGACAATGACTTTAACTTATAATAAACAAACAGCAATAAAATTATTTTATATGTTGTGACATCAGCACCACTAATCAGCGTATGAGCCTTTAACGCTGCACAATTCAAACCGCGCCAAACATGGCAGACAGTAACGTTAGTCGAGCTCCACAAATAGTATCGTTTGGATACAAGGACTTTGAACTGAACCGTGTGAATAAAAAAAGATTTGCCAGATCCAAAATATGCAACAACGTCAAATTTCATTCGTTATTTTAAGAACCACAAGGAAAGGTAAGAAAGTAATCTCTTTATATTCAGTTTCACTAAGATCTATAATGATTAAGTTACTAATGTAATGAATTAATCTTTTGTTTGTCATAATTTGGCCTTGGTTGCAAATTATGTATATATTTTTTTCTTGTTAGAAATGTGGCCATTATCATTACTGAATACGTCTGGTAAATAGATGTAAGGGAATTTGACTATAACAGTGGCATAGCCTGAATTTTAATGTTGATGGGCATCTTAAAATGAGCGGGCATGTATATTATTACACGTAGGCTATAATGTCTGTATTAAATGTGGGCATTTTCAAGTGTTTGTGGACTGCGTGTGGAAACTAAAAAGCATTGTGCTTACACCATAACAGTTACCCAGATAGCAAAAAATATCTGCACGGCTTCTTTTTGCCGCCGGCCCTAAGCTGTCGGCTATAGGTGCGTCCTGCTGGCGGGGATGAAACGTTTGCCGCCAAATACGTCACTCCCATTTCTTGCGAGATGCCGCCGGCAATTAGCCGGCGGTCCGACTGCTTCATTTTCTTAGGTGGTTGCCTCGGTCTAAAGGACCGCTGTCGTCCGGCGGCAAGACGCTTTTAAATACAAGGCTACTCTCAAAATCGACCGGCCAATGGTTTTGCATGTTGGGAGTTACGTGGAACTGACGGCATTTTTACTACTTTTCACATTTGAAGCGATTATAAAATCCTAATATATAACGTGAATTATATCAAATAGTTTTTTTCTCCAAAGCATAGGGTTTATTACAGATTATAACAGATTAATAGGGTTTATAACATGATGAGAGGTAAGGTTTAGGAAATTACATTTAAATGACTTTGAAACTCTGAAGTGATTATACAGTAATATATGTAAAATATATCGAATTATTTTATGCACTTAGGGGGAAATTGTTTACATTTATTTGATTTAGGCACAATTAGACATGCTCCTGGACCCGTCTCTACTGTTGATGACGCATTGGAGTCACTGAGGCTGGCCCCTCCCGTAACAATAAAACGAGGGTACATTCGCTTCAGTTCGATCAATCGCGAGTTACTACAGCCTTCAGTTGTAAGTTAGCAAATTCATCGACATCGACTACCAGCGTTTAAGTAAGTATATGTTTCCTTTTTGTGTAACGCAATATTATGTTTACATTGTTTTTTATGTGTGTATTTAAAATATGTAGTCATCTTTGGTCTTGCCTAACTAGTCAAGCTAAAGTAGCCTTGTTTACACACATGCTGTTTGCCTATGTTACAGTAAACACCGAGGTTAAGCAATGTTGCTAGTACATGTAGAACTGTAACTAGCTACAGTAGGTAAAGCCAGAGCTTTACACTTAGAAAGACTAAGTTGAACTTTTGATATTTTCTAACAAAAATAAAGATGTGTATAGGTTGTTTAAGTAATTTTGTTTGCATGAACAAGTATGCTGCTAGAGTGGCTAGCAAGTGTTAGCTAGCACATGCTGTTTGCCTATGTTACAGTAAACACCGAGGTTGCTAGTACATGTAGAAATTTCATTGGTACAGAAGTTTCATTGGTTCCAGAAAACCAGGAAAATGTGGAGCCATCTGTAGACTTCAGAGCTGGTATGTAAAATGTATTGCTGTGATGCTTTATTTGTGATCCTGCCACTAAACTATACCCTTTGTTAGATTTTCAAATTTCTGTTTCCTCTTTCTCAGAACCAGGTTTCTCCCCAGGACACACTCCACTTCACAGAGCCAAGCGTTTGAGTACGAGTAAGTGATGTTATTTGTGACACTTTTTTTTTGTCCTGGAAACTATTGCTTCTATTTAAGATGAGGAATCCTTTTATCCATAATCTGTTTTTCATTAGGGCACTTTCTGGATTAAAGGTGTCGGTGTGTTGTACATATCATTAGCTTTGCACAGTTCAATTATTGTTTCATTACTGAATATGCAATCTCTGCAGTGAAATTAAAGCTGTTATGTTTGTTCCCCCAGTTCGTCAAGTACTAAACTTAACACCCCCAGCAGAAAATGTACCCTGGCAGCAAATGGGTGAAAAGGCTGGAGGTATGTAATATGTTGTGCTAAACTGTTACATTTAAGTTCAATTCATTACATGTATGCAATAACTTCAAACATATTTTAACGTCAATGTTTATCAATAGGAGAAAGTCATCGCTCTGTTATTGGCCCTTGGACTCCCCTGGCATGTACAGCATGAAGTTTTCAGCAATGAAGGTATATTCTAGGCCTATGTCCCAGAACGAGAACCAAGCCGTGAGGGAGGAGAACCAAGCCGTGAGGGAGGAGAACCAAGCCCTGAGGGGAAGCCATGCACGAGCAGGTGAGAACATGCACTCTTTCTTAAATTTTACTTTTTTTTTGTGTGTAATGTAGGTTCAGAATGACCATATGCCTTTCATTTTGTAGCTTCGGGTGACAGCGGCTCACTTCAAGAGCAGGTGAAGCAATTTGGGACAATGCTGAAGACGTTTGCTCGCACTGGGCAATCAGGTACAACTTGCAAACAACACCTGTGGTTGTTGGTTTAATTCCCACTGGGTCCACCTGTACGTGTAGTAGACCTAGGTATAAATGTCATAGTTTAGTAATTGAGGGACCAGGACTGACTACTTTATTCTTTTATTCTGGGAACCCCTGTAGGTGCAGATCAGACCCTAGTGCTGCGACGTCTTGGAGAGTTTGGCGATGTTGTGCGTAGCATGGAAAACTATGCTGCAACATTTCAGTGCCAATGTGTCTGTTGGAGAGCTATCCCTGCCAGGGGATCTGTTACTCCCCCTAGACACCCAGGTAGATTTGGTGTTTCTTGACAGCATTTTGAGGCAGGATAAAGAGCTCCAGGAACGATTTGTAAGTGTGTTGCTTTCGTTTATAAGGCCGTAGGGTAATCTAAAAAGTCAAATTAAGTTTGTACACTGCATATTCTACAGTCTAAATCCACAGCCTGTCACATTTTATATTTATGTATGAGAAGCTTGCGCGAAATGTAATTTAACACATTTTTGGATTTTCAGCTTCGGTTTTTGGCTATCAAATGTGGGAGGGACCTGAAGACAACAGTGTGGAGAATGCTTCAGAGTATATTCTCTAATAACCTTGCCGTTAATACAACCTGGACTGGTATAGGGGATAAAACATGTTTTAGAGACCTGTTCCTGAAGACCATTGTTCAAAGTAAGTTGGAGATTTTTTTAAGTAGATGCCATTATGCCTTATGCCAGGGGTGTCAAACCAGTTCCATGGAGGGCCGAGTGTCTGCAGGTTTTTGGTTTTTCCTTTAAATTGGTTCCCAGTTCAGACCTAAACAACCAGGTGAGGGTTGAAACGAATCAATTAGTGACCTAATTAATCAATCAAGTACAAGGTGAGAGCGAAAATCTGCAGACACTCTGCCCTCCATGGAACCGGTTTGACACCTCTGCCTTATGCCATTCAAATGTAATGACAGATCTGTATTTTCTACAGGGGCCCTCCGGAAGAACCCGGCAACCCAGGATGACACTGATGAGGCGGTCCAGGTTAACGTTACACGTTACCTGAAAGGAGCATCAGACCGTGAAGGAGGAAAAAGCCGCACAGCTGAGAAGGACCCACAGCCGACCCCTTAAACCTAGGCTGACTACTGACACCCCAGCATCCCTGAACGGGAACACTTTCTTATCCTGCAGTCAGTAACATCAAGAAGCCAGAAGTGCCAGACTACACTCACCAAATCCACCCTGTTTTTTTTTTTGTATTTTAACTTTAGTATTGGCTTATTTCATTCCATCTTAACGATTCTATTATAGTTTGTAAATCCTATTTCATACCTGTTACTTGATATTGCACATTAACTAGTACCAACATTCTACTTTCATTTCATCAGTGTGCTTAACTGTTATTCAATTAATAATAGCTTGGAAATACTATTTCGTACCTCTGATACTTGATATTGCACATTACCTGGTACCAAATATTCTACTTACTCTGTTTTTAACATCAGCATTTTTCATTCCATCACAGTGCTTAACTGTTATTCTATTGTTAAATATAGCTTGTAAATCCTTGTGCCACAGGTCAGCATTGCAGTTATAATGGTCTGTTCTACTACTGTTTTTACCTCTGTATTTTGTTTATCACAGATACAAGAGACACATCTTAATGCAGCATGGTGTATATATTGTGCTCCAGGTCAGCAATGCCATTATAATGGAATATTCTACTCTAGAGCTTTACTCAATGGCTTGAAAATGTGATGTTCTACCTCGTTTTATTTGGTATCCTGCACATTCTTTGGTACCAAATATCCTCATTACTTGTTATGTTTACTGGTAATTATTTTCATCCCAGAGCTGACCTCTATATTATTAACAATTATTGTGTTTGTGTTATAATTTGCTTGTATGGCTGTTCTTTTTTTTTTTTAACCAACATTTTATTGGAAACTTGCATGTTCTGTAGTGTGTATTTATATGTTTATTTTTTTCTGCCTATTATTTATTTCAGTGATCTGACACATCTTGTTTGAATGACAGTTACTGTACTTTGAAATGTGGAATTAAAACACCAAATGGAAGTTTGTCTGGTTTGATCAATCATTATTCTCAATAAACTGCATGCTATAAATATTATATATATATATATATATATATATATATATATATATATATATATATATATATAAAAGCGGCAGATCGCTCAAAAACCGCGGAAGGTCCGCCTTTTGTATAACGGCGGTGGAAAGGCGGTTGGACCACGGGCCGGCCGCAGAACACAGGCGGTAGGAGGGCGACTGCCGCTTTTAAAAAGCGTCTGCCGCCGGAGGTAAGCTGGCAAACGTGTTTGCGATTTAGACATTCTGACGCTTCTACTGTCTCTGGAGGACCGCCTCCGGTCCGCCGACTCATTGCTATCTGGGTAACTTTACTGCAAGAAAGGCTAACATGGAGGCGCCGATGTGATTACTAGCACCTAAACATTTCGAAGAGGTTTTTTTTTTTTACTCATACAGACAAGAATAATTACAGCGTAATTACATATTAGGCAGTTTTTCAGTAACAATAATTAGTTTATAAGGTTGTTATTATTAGTCCTTATTACATGTATTGGCTGAATTCCAGTGCAGAATGCATGTTATTTCTTAATAACAGACCGTTGCCATGAAAAACAGCGCGTTGCTATGGACGCAGCAGGATTCTAACCAGGGACGGAACAGACTATTTTCTGTAGAGGAAGCAATACAATCGTTTTTAAATCAATACATTCCTTTTGAAATCAATATTTTGTGTCAAATTATAGATTTATTTGGTAGGTAGCCATGTAATAAGCGGGATAAGGTATAGCGAGGCGGTTGTTATAGCGAATACAACCCCTTCAGGCTGATTCAAGATCCCTCCGCTTCGTCCCCCCAAAAAACTGTACCTCGGAGGAGAAAAATATTTGATTTTGAAATCGAGCTTCGCACCGAGCGCACGTCAGAAACAGAGGACAGTGTGTGTGTGTGTGTTCATCTCTTTAGTACTGTGACTTGACTTGAAACTTATAAGGACTCGACTTGACTTGCTTAGGGTGAACCCTTGACTTGACTTGCTTGATTTATCTGAACTGTGACTTGAGACTTGACTCGAGACTTGATGGTTAAGACTTGAGACTTGCTTGGACTTGACCATGTGTGACTTGTCCCCATCTCTGGTATACTCCATATGCCAACTAATTTATAAAACAGATTTGTGTCAGAGTAAGAGACTGTTAACTGGTGGCGCTAAAATTAAACCAACTAGTGCAGGTTAGCGGAAGGTCTGTAACCGAACATTATAGCACTGACTTTGAAACATGCCGCCATTACAGCCCCGCAAGTGTGTAGGTCCTGCTTCCAGTAGGCTAGGTTTTAGCTTAGCTTTCCCGCTTTTTTTATCTGCAGTCTGCAGTAAGGGGCAGAGAGAGAAGCAGCACATTCAGTTTAAAAATATATATTCCTATCAACCAGTAGGGTTGGTATTGGTAAAATACGACATCTGGGACAAAATGGGACAGTCAACATTTTTAGTTACTATATTACATTGTTTACACATAAAAAAAAAAGTCACACTGGTATGATGTCATCAACGTGGGGGGACATCATGTGCAGTTATGCTTCACAACACATCTACAATGGTATGTGAAATGAAATGACAGCTTTCTTTTTTTATTGTTAAGTAAAAAAAAATCTAATTCTTATTGTTTAATTCCAATGTATTTTATAATGGAATCTGTGTGAATCCAAATTACTGTTAATTTTATTTATACTCTCCTCAAAACAATTTTAACATATACATTTTGAGTGTCCCATTTTGTATAGTTTATATACACTCACCTAAAGGATTATTAGGAACACTATACTAATACTGTTTGACCCCCTTTCGCCTTCAGAACTGCCTTAATTCTACGTGGCATTGATTCAACAAGGTGCTGAAAGCATTCTTTAGAAGTGTTGGCCCATATTGATAGGATAGCATCTTGCAGTTGATGGAGATTTGTGGGATGCACATCCAGGACACGAAGCTCCCATTCCACCACATCCCAAAGATGCTCTATTGGGTGGAGATCTGGTGACTGTGGGGGCCATTTCAGTACAGTGAACTCATTGTCATGTTCAAGAAACCAATTTGAAATTATTCGAGCTTTGTGACATGGTGCATTATCCTGCTGGAAGTAGCCATCAGAGGATGGGTACATGGTGGTCATAAAGGGATGGACATGGTCAGAAACAATGCTCAGGTAGGCCGTGGCATTTAAACAATGCCCAATTGGCACTAAAGGGCCTAAAGTGTGCCAAGAAAACATCCCCCACACCATTACACCACCAGCCTGCACAGTGGTAACAAGGCATGATGGATCCATGTTCTCATTCTGTTTACGCAAAATTCTGACTCTACCATCTGAATGTCTCAACAGAAATCGAGACTCATCAGACCAGGCAACATTCTTCCAGTCTTCAACTGTCCAATTTTGTTGAGCTCATGCAGATTTTAGCCTCTTTTTCCTATTTGTAGGGTGATGAGTGGTACCCGGTGGGGTCTTCTGCTGTTGTAGCCCATCCGCCTAAAGGTTGTGCGTGTTGTGGCTTCACAAATGCTTTGCTGCATACCTCGGTTGTAACGAGTGGTTATTTCAGTCAAAGTTGCTTTTCTATCAGCTTGAATCAGTCGGCCCATTCTCCTCTGATCTCTAGCATCAACAAGGCATTTTCGCCCACAGGACTGCCGCATACTGGATGTTTTTCCCTTTCCACACCATTCTTTGTAAACCCTAGAAATGGTTGTGCGTGAAAATCCCAGTAACTGAGCAGATTGTGAAATACTCAGACTGGCCCGTCTGGCACCAACAACCATGCCACGCTCAAAATTGCTTAAATCACCTTTCTTTCCCATTCTGACATTCAGTTTGGAGTTCAGGAGATTGTATTGACCAGGACCACACCCCTAAATGCATTGAAGCAACTGCCATGTGATTGGTTGATTAGATAATTGCATTCATGAGAAAATTGAACAGGTGTTCCTAATAATCCTTTAGATGAGTGTATATTGCTGCATCTTTGTGTACATGCCTCAATTCTATTGAGGCACAAAAAAGCCTCAAGAACCCAAAAAGTCCACCATGACAGATTTTTTTGTACAGTGAAAATCTTCCAAAACCCAATACAATGTTTTAACTAAGTCCGATTCACCTACCCTTTGGCATACATGTGTCTCATATATGCCTCCCTAGATTGATTTTTGGAATATGGCGGAGAAAATGATTGCTGTACAACATACAGTTCCGGAAGAAATTAAGAGACCACAGCACCTTTTTCTTTCCTTTCCAAAAAGTTGAAAAGGAAAGTTTTGAGTGAGGAACAGAAGCATTGAATTTGCAGTGGTCTCTTAATTTTAACCCTTCTGTTCTGTGATGGCAATTTCATTGATCAGAACTTTTAAAGGAGTAAGGACAGAGACAAAATTCTCTTGGCACAATATAATAGTTTATTTGCAAACAATAATCATCTGAGGAGTCTCTGAAGTAGATACATGAACAGTCCATATTTATTACAGTTGAAAAAAGGTGTGGTAAGATGCTGCCCATCTGTCTTGTCAATAAAACACATTCTCTTTGTTCTGTCAAAACCTAGGCTTCACACAAGGGGTAAGATGTCCTCCCCCACATGGGTAAACTCTTGAACTCTAAAGAGCTCTTACAGCATCTGGACAGACAATAGATAGATTCTGATGAGTTATACAGATGCGCAGATTAATGAGTAACCTTATAATCTGCCGATACCAGTCAATGATGGCCCTTAGGCAAGGACCAGATCCTGCTCTCCTACATTCCTAAGGAACAAAGGACACATACCCTTCTTGGTTTAAGCTGCGGAACATGGTCAGAGTACCTAGTGATGCTCTGATACTATACAGAAGTGTGTCACAGTCAAAGAAAATAGTTACATACCAGGCAATAGAAACGCAGACATTTCTCAAATTTACCTTAGTTAAACATTTCCATAACAGTTCCTCACTCAAAACCTTCCTTTTGGACTTTTTTGGAAAGGAAAGAAAAAGGTGTAGTGGTCCCTTAATTGTTTTAGGAGCATTGCTTTACGAAACAATAACGTATACACTTCACATTCATTGTGCATTCTGTTACCACCCCCACTTCACACAGTGTGCATTTGTATCTCAAAGGACGGCAAAACAGCAACCGACAGAATTCTGGCAATTTTTAACACAATCCAATTCTAATAAGTGCCTTTAAAACTCTTCTCCTGAACTGTACAACTGATTTACTCACCAGTAAATGTCCAGACTCTAGGCCATACTTCTGAACAGAAGTAAAAAATAAAATATGAAAAAAAAAATATCACGAAAATTGCCCCCATGTTGAAATGCAAGTGGTTGGACTATTATAACACACAAACCATCCATCCTCCTGGCGACTTGTGTGTCAAAAGCGACTAGCGACAAATCTAGTGACATGTATATAGCATATTTGTCATAATTTAAACAAGTCTCCCGAAGAGAAACTGTATCTTTCTCTCCCCCGCCTCTGGCTGCTGCGCTGTGGATGTGTGTGTGTGTGTGTGTGTGAGAGAGAGACAGCCCGGTCAGCAAGGTGGTCAAGCCCGCAGGGCACTCTTTTGGAGTTTAACTCAGAAAAGACCAGTTAACCAAAGTTAACCACAGGTTCCCGTTGATCTTATGATGGACATGTGTTGTGATATAAACAAACGAACCGTCAACGGCGAAATAAAAGCCTCTTATTAACGAGAGCGATCTGAGAGACCTCCAGCTTACAGTGAGGTCTCTGCGCAGAGCTAGCGGCCGGGGCAGGCACTAGCTGGCTGCCGCATCACTTCATGGAGCTTCTCAACTCCGAAAACTTTGAAGCAAATTGACACTTCTAAAACGTTTTAGTGATTTAGTGATTAATACGATGGCGAAAATATTTTGTGGTGTTTGGAGACTCGAAAGCACATACCACTCTGCAGCGGGTGCCGCAGAGAGCCTTTCCCCAGTACAAAAGCACTCACAGGCGGTCAGTCTCTCAGTAGCCTCGCGCAGCAGTGAGGACACTCACACCACTCCGCGTCCAGGCTGCAAATGAATCGCGCATGCGCATGGCTGCCGCCGTTCCCTGGCCTGGTTTACAGAGCAGGGTCTAAATGCAAATGTTTCTTCACTTACTCTCACACAAAAATAAATCACTGCATTTGACTCACATAGCTGCATTCACTCCAGTCTAGTCTCTTGCCAAGTTCGCTTGTGCCATCTCTTGCTAGTCTAGTTGTTATCCAACAACATAGGCGCCGATACCGTGGGTGCTCCGGGGCTCGAGCACCCACGGAAAATAGCGAGCACCCACGGAAATACCGAGCACGAGCACCCATGTGTGCCAGACTGCCAGTCCGCCAGTAGGCTACATTCATTTAAAATTAAACATGCCGTTGGTGATATGTAAAGCGTCTGTCACACTGTGATTGGTTATGTCGATGTTAGTGACAGCGACATAACCAGTCGCCTGCTCCGGGTGCTCCCTATCCACCAATCACAGCGTTTCTCAGATGAAAACGCTTCTTTTTTTAGTGACCACACTCCCATCCCCCACTATACAGTGCCGTGCGACGTTCGTGTATGTGCGTACTGCTTTCTGTAATCAATCCGTACTGTAATCAAACTAAAATGGACAGATTTGTTATTAAAAAACCAAAACCTATTAATAATTATGCAAGTGTATTGACATCCACCACAAGTGCCCTGTCAGAAGCACATAACAGCGAGGCTAGAAGCATCGAGACTAGGAGCAGCGAAGCTAGAAGCAGCGAGACTAGGAGCAGAGAAGCTAGGAGCAGCGAGGCTAGGAGTTGCAATGAAGATGGACGACGACATAAGGGAAGGACATATCAGGCTAGTTGGAAAGAAACATTCTCATGGATAACTTATGACTCCATTAAAAACAAAGTGTTTTGTAACATCTGTACTACAGCTAAACACATGAATGTCCCTCTTCCATCATCAACCCACGACCAAGAGTCTTTAAAAGCTTTCACTCAAGATGGTTTTTCGAGCTGGGCTAAAGCACTCGAACGATTTCGATCACATGAAAAATGCTATTTGCATCGCACTGCTAGCATTATGGCAGCTACTAATGCAGGTGTTAATGTTGCTGCTTCACTCTCTGCTGGTAAACAAAAGCAGATGGCTGATGCCAGAATCGCTTTGCTGGCTATTCTTTCAACTCTCCAATTCCTTTCCTGTCAGGGAGTGGCCATTAGAGGAAAAACTGACCAAGAGTCCAATTTTATGCAGATGCTATATGTGCGTGCTAAAGATATCCCAGAATTAAAGTCATGGGTGGCTCGTCAGGAGAGCAAGTGGCTCTCTCATGACATCCTAAACGAGATGATTGAAATGATGGCTCATGATGTCTTGAGAAAGCTAATTGGAGAAGTACAGTCTGCCGGGGTTTTCTCTGTAATTATGGATGAGACAACCGATATTACGGTCAAAGAACAAGTGTCTGTTTGCTTACGTTATGTGACTGAAAATCTGGAGCCAGAAGAACGTTTCTTAGGATTTTATGAGACATCAAAAACAACAGCAGACACACTTTTTCAGCTTTTAAAAGACGTTCTGATGAGATTCGCCCTGCCAGTCAATAAATGCAGAGGACAGTGCTATGACGGCGCATCAAATGTGTCCGGTATTCGAACAGGTCTGCAGGCTCGCATGCAGGCGCTGGTGCCTCGAGCACAGTACATCCATTGCACCGCACATGTTGTGAATTTGGTTGTGCATGATGTCTCTGAAAACATACCCGCATGTCGCAACTTTTTGGTCACGCTCATCAGAAATTCACCAAAGCGACTGGCCTGGTTCCAGGAGTTTCAAGACGACAACGCTTCATCTCTTAGACCTCTGTGCCCTACCAGATGGACCTTGAAAACGGCCTCGTTACTTTCTATTGCGTCCAACTACAGTGTGCTGCTGGAATTCCTGGAGGACCTGTCTGAAAAAGAAAGGGGAGAGGCAGGAGGGAAAGCAAACGGTCTTCTAATGCACCTGCTAAAATTTAGCACCTTTTTCTCCTTGAAACTCATGCTGAAATTCTTCTCTCGCATGGAAACAGTCAATGTTGCACTTCAAAACAGCCAGCTGCACCTACAGAAAGCTAGGCAGTTGATTGACACACTAAGAGAAGACATAAAGTGTCTTCGTGAAGGATTCCAAGAATTCTGGAAAAATACTACAGCAGAAGCGCATGTCCTTGACTTGGATAGCCCAAATGTGCCCAGACTAAGAAGAATCCCCCGACGATTGGACAGTGGAGGTGCAGCGCACAGTTTTGAAACACCAGAGGCAATGTACCGACAGCAGTACTTTGAGCTCATGGATACAGCATCAGCATCTTTGAACTGTAGATTTAATCCTTCTGTATTCAAACACATGCAAGATGTTGAAGATTTTGTAACCGGGAAAGCCAACTGTAAAGACATTATTCAGTTCTATGAAGATGATATGGATGGAAGCAGGCTGACATTGCATAGAGACATGTGTTTGGACTTGGCAAAACAGAAAGGTGTTCACCTTAAAACTTTTCAAGATGTATATGATTTCATGAAAGGAGATGGAGGCGAGCCCTTGAGAACGTTACTACCAGAAGTCACAAAGCTTTTGAAACTGGCTCTAACTGTCCCTGTAACATCTTGCTGCTCAGAGAGGTCATTTTCTGGGATGGGCCGACTGAAAACGTATCTACGGTCAACAATGGGGCAAGCCCGACTAAATCACATCGTTATAATGAACTCTCACAAAGAAGTGGCTCGACAGCAGGACCTGGACATCATCGCTGATAATTTCATCATGCGCACTGCTGTACGCAGAGACACGTTCCTCCTGAAGAATTAACTGCAATGGTGAGTCAATAAATCTAACTTTTACTGTGTGACAGAGTTGCTGTCCATTCGCGAAATGTTGAAATAACTTTATATGGAATCGTATTCTGAACGTTTAACCTAAGTAATAACAATCGTCATATGTGTGGAAAATTATTTAAAATTAAGATACAATTAATACAAAACAAAATTCGTTTTAAAGAAAGGCTTTTTGAGGTCTCTGTGAAAGTTTGAAAGCTTTCAGAGTGCTCACGGCCGTAGAACTGTCACATAACATTGTTTTTCCTCATAAATGCAAACACGACAAATAAAAGACAAAATACTTTTTTAAAAAGACAAACGGATTTATAGCGTTTTTTGGGGGGAATTGGATGGATTTATAGAGTTTTGGAAAAAAAATAGATGGGTCTACTTTACGGTTATTAATAAGTAAATGAATAGGTGTGCGTAGTGCGTTTATATATGTATATATAGGTGTATATATAGGTGTGTATATATAGGTATATATAGGTGTGTGTGTGTGTGTGTGTGTGTGTGTGTGTGTGTGTGTGTGTGTGTGTGTGTGTGTGTGTGTGTGTGTGTGTGTGTGTGTATATATATATATATATATATATATATATATATATATATATATATATATATATATATAAAAATGGCGTGCGCCTATGAGCACCCACGGAGGAAAACATAAATCGGCGCCTATGTCCAACAATATCAATTTACTTCTATACCCAAATAGTCTTTTTAAAGACTTCCCACAAACAGTCTTTTTAAAGACTATCCGAATCTCGGCAATAGCCAGTAATTGTTTCTTAGCTCTTAGTTAACTACCCCTCTGCCTTTTTCACTGTGTTGCAACACCCACGCGAGACACACACACCCACCCACTCACTCACTCACTGACAAAGAACTACAATCATTAAGTCTTAAAATTTGCATTGCCCATAAAATCATTCTTTTGTTTGTTGTATTAAAGATCCCGACTAGTCCCGACTGATTAGCCACCGATACTAGTCTCTCAACATAGCCACACACACACATCTTTACATCATAGCCTAAACTTTATTGAAAACACAACCAATCCACATCCAAATTATTTCAAAACCAAACAAAAATGGAGAGATTTCTAGTGAAGACCAACAAGGCAACTGACGCACCACCAGCTGCAAAAAAGCTTTGAAGGTACGATGAAGCATACCTGCAGTTTGGGTTTACAGTCACGGCTGATCTGAGACCTCAGTGTGTCGTGTGTGCCGAAGTGCAAACGACAGCATGAAGCCCTGCAAACTAAAAAGGCACCTTAATGCATGCTGGCATTAAGGATAAACCGGCTGAATATTTTAAAAGAAAGCTTGATGGCCTCCATCAGCAACAGGCAACAATTTCAGTTCACAGCACTGTGTCTAAACAGTGTTTGGAGGCATCGTATGTACAATAGATAAACTGGGTAAACCGCATACAATTGCAGAGACTCTCATTTTGTCGGCTGCGCAAGACGTGCAGAATAATTATAGGAGATAGTGCAGCAGCCAGGTTCGGTGCAGTACCACTGTCCAATGACACAGTCGATAGGAGAATTTCAGACATGTCTAATGATATCAGAGAGCAACTGATAGAGTTCATAAAAAAGAATCCTTACTATGCGCTGCAGCTGGACGAATCCACTGATATTGCTGGGCAGGCACAGCTCCTCACCTATGTCAGGTATCTGCGGGACAAGGCGATTGAGGAGGATGTCCTGTTTTGCCGGCCTCTTCAGTCGCACACTACAGGAGAAGCCATCTTCAATGTCCTTGATATTTTTCTCTGTGAAAATGGTTTGACTTGGGACCGATGTGTTGGCTTATGCACGGATGGTGCGCGGGCAATGACGGGCCATGAGCGTGGCCTAGCTGCTCGCATTCAGCAAGTAGCTCGATTTGTGAAATGGACACATTGCATGGTCCATTGCGAAGCACTAGCTGCTAAAAAACCAATCCGTGAAAAATTATAAATCTCATCAAATCACGGCCGCTAAACTCTCGCTTGTTTGGGGTCCTCTGCTAGGAGATGGGGTCAGGGCACGAACAGCTGCTTCTGCACACTGAAGTTTGCTGGCTCTCCAGGGGGCAGGTGTTACAGTGGTTGTATGAGCTGCGAGAGGAAGTGAAGTGTTTTTTGACAGAAATCAAATCAGATCTGGCTAAGCATCTGGATGACACTATGTGGCTTGCGTCTCTGTCCTATTTGATCGATATATTTGACCGCTTGAATGGCCTCAACCTGTCTTTGCAAGTCTGCGAAACTCATATTTTGCTCCTTGCAGACAGAGTGGATGCCTTCACACAAAAATTTGACCTCTGGCATGGCCGCATCAGTTGAGGGAACTGGAACATGTTCCCCAGCCTTGCAGACTTTATCATTGATGCAGGCACGTCACACAATTTCTCCTCTCTATTTCAGTCAGCGTCTGAGCACCTGTTAGCAATGAGAGAACAATTTGCAACGTACTTTAAAGAGGATTATCGCTCTTTTGCGTGGGTCCGAGATCCATTTGTGTGCACAGCAAACGAGCTGTCAATTGATATGCAGGAACAGCTTATTGAGCTGAAGAGTGACAGTAGGCAAAAGGAACACTTTATCTCCTGCCCTCTTTCGTCATTCTGGGCAGCATTGATGCAGGAATACCCTCAACTCTGTGACGTCGCCTTGAAGATTCTCCTCCCTTTCGACATATTTGTGTGAGGCAGGATTCTCAAAAATGACTGCACTCAAAATGAAATACCGCAATCGGGCACAAATCGAGGATGAATGTGTGGGGCAAAAAATAATAGCCTAGGGGGCTATCTATCTATCTATGCAAGGTGGTGTAGTGGGGGTGGCTTCGGGGGGGCCCAGCTTGCAAAAGGTTGAGAACCCCTGACCTAAAGCATGACAAAACAGTACTATAAGTGTCTGTCTGGCCTCTTACAATTGCATTGTGGGATTGTTGACATGCTGTGTGCTGCCTGCTGTTACCTACCTGGCTACCTGCCAAACTTTTTTGAATTTACTCTATATAAACTAATTGGTACATTTCTACGTTAAGAGTTTTACCAACACAATATTTTTTATCTGTTGATCTCTTACCCAACTTTACAACACTGGGACTCTTTTTGGACATAATTAAAAGGACTACTCACCCCTGAACACCCAACGCTAAGTATCATTAAAATGCCTTATCACTGTAATTGTTGTAGCTACAACACGGAGGAGAACTATCGTCTTCAGGTAAAGATAGCAGAGTTAGAGGCTCGGCTTCTGAAGCAAATGTCAGGCAAGGATTATGTTAGTGTAGAAATTGAAAAAACTGTGTCAGTGCCACCAGGAAGAAACTATAGTCTCGTTAGCCCCCCAGCACAGCTCCTGCAGCCAGGCAAGAACTTTCTCTTGGTCACTGGGAAGAAATGCCGTTGACCAGTTAAACCTGAATTTGCTAAATCCAACTGAGACTTTCAACAGGTTTTCCCCACTGGAGTCGGAGTCAAGGGCCGTTCTACCGGTGGCCTTGAAAAGCTTGGTGATTCAATTACCCGCAGTATTAGAATAAAGAATCAGCCGGCGATTGTACACTGTTTACCGGGGGGGCAGAGCCACCGACATAGCCGCAAATCTGGGGCTGGTGCTAGCAAAGTCTAAAACTGGCAAGTATAGAGAGTACAGAGATATTGTTATTCACGTTGGCACCGACGATGTTAGGATGAAACAGTCAGAGGTTACGAAGCAGAGCATAACATCAGTGTGTAAACTAGCTAGAAAGATGTGTCGGCATCAAGTAATTAGCCTTTCGCCGAGCCCCACCCCCCTTAGTTACTGTTGCTACGTCCGACAAACTAATGGTCAAACACGACCAGCGCGACAGATTGCCATGACGGGAAGAGGTATACCCGTGCGTGTCAGTTGTGATGGTCCCTTCCTGAAGGGGCCATTCCGCTTCGTGTCTTCTGTGTTTCCTTGTCTTGTCCTTGTATGTGTAATGGTCCCTTCAGGAAGGGACCATTCCGCTTCGTGTTTTCTGTGTTTCCTTGTCTTGTCCTTGTATGGTCTTTCCTGTTCTTGTTTCTGTTCAACGTTATATTCAGTTCACCTGTGTTTTAGCCCCCACCTGTTTCTGTTTTCCTTGTTTTCTCAGTGTATTTAGTTCAGCCCTTTTCTCCTTGTCCTTGTGGGTCATTGTGTGTGCTCCTGTTGTGTGCTCCTGCCCCATTGGACTTTTCGTAGTGCCCGGCACTCAGTTTAAGTTATTCATTCTTTTTGTTTAATAAAAGGGGGAAACCCTTCGGACTTCTGCATTTGCCTCCGTCTCCTTATCAACTAGCTTGACAGAATGACCCACCGACCAAAAAGGAGGTAGGGGAACTCCTCGGATGGCCGGATTCCGACTCCGAGGAGGAGGACCCCTACCGTCACCCCCTGGACCGCTGGATTCCCCAGTGGCCATCCCCCAGCGCAGGCCCGCGTCAGCCACGGCAAAGCCGACCCAGAGAACCGGCCACCAGAGACCCATTCCGGTCGGCACCCTGTCTCATTTCCCAGGTTCCCCGAGCGGCCTGGCGTGGTAGCAGGCTGGCCATTCGGCGTATCCCGCTACCCACTCCTGTCCCGCGGTCAGCCCAGGTCCCTACTCCTGTCCCGCGGTCAGCCCAGGTCCCTACTCCTGTCCCGCGGTCAGCCCAGGTCCCTACTCCTGTCCCGCGGCCTGCCCAGGTCCCTACTCCTGTCCCGCGGCCTGCCCCGGCCCCTACTCCTGTCCCGCGGCCTGCCCCGGCCCCTACTCCTGTCCCGCGGCCTGCCCCGGCCCCTACTCCTGTCCCGCGGCCTGCCCCGGTCCCTACTCCTGTCCCGCGGCCTGCCCCGGTCCCTACTCCTGTCCCGCGGCCTGCCCCGGTCCCTACTCCGGTCCCTACTCCTGTCCCGCGGCCTGCCCCGGTCCCTACTCCGGTCCCTACTCCGGTCTCGCGGCCTGCCCCGGTCCCTACTCCGGTCCCGCGGCCTGCCCCGGTCCCTGTTCCAGCTCCGCTACCGGTCCCAGCCCCTGCTGCCCTGGAGAGGCAGCCAGCGCCCCTGGCTGCCCAGTGTCCGCCGGCTCCCCCGGCTGCCCAGTGTCCGCCGGCTCCCCCTGCAGCCCAGTGTCCGCCGGCTCCCCCTGCTGCCCCTGCTCCTCAGCCGGCTCCTCCGCCGGCCCCTGCTCCTCAGCCGGCTCCTCCGCCGGCCCCTGCTCCTCTGCCGGCTCCTCCGCCGGCCCCTGCTCCTCTGCCGGCTCGTCCGCCGGCCCCTGCTCCTCAGCCGGCTCCTCAGCCGGCCCTTGCTCCTCCACCGGCCCTTGCTCCTCCGCCGGCTCCTCCGCCGGCCCTTGCTCCTCCGCCGGCTCCGGCTCCTCAGCCGGCCACTCCGCCGGCTCCTCCACTGGCTCTTCCGCCGGCTCCTGCTCCTCCGCCGGCTCCTCCGCCGGCTCCTCCGTCTGGTCCTCCGTCTGGTCCTCCGTCTGGTCCTCCGTCTGGTCCTCCGTCTGGTCCTCCGCCGGCTCCTGCCCCGGCTCCTCAGCCGGATCCTCCACCGGCCCCCGACCCTCCGTCGGCGCTCCTGGCCCTCAGCCGGCTCTCCTGGCTCCTGGCCCTCAGCCGGCTCTCCTGACTCCTGGCCCTCAGCCGGCCCCTGATCCTCAGCCGAGTCATAGACCTTCGCCGGCTCCTCCGGCCGCCGGTCCTCCCCTGGCTGCCGGTCCTCCCCCGGTCTCTCCGGCTCCCGAACCTTCGCCGGCCTCCCCGGTTCCTGACACTCCGCCGGTCACCCCGGCCCCTGAACCTCCGCCGGTCACCCCGGCCCCGGAACCTCCGCCGGTCACCCCGGCTCCGGAACCTCCGCCGGTCACCCCGGCTCCGGAACCTCCGCCGGCCTCCCCGGCTCCGGAACCTCCGCCGGCCTCCCCGGCTCCCGGAACTCCGCCGGCCTCCCCGGCTCCCGACGCCCCGCATGGTCCCGGCCCGCCTCCGACCCTCCCTGGTCCCGGCGCTCCCTGCTCCCGCAGCCCGGCTGTCCCGGCTGGGTCTCCTGGGTCCTTGGGGCCGCCGGATCGGGGCTCTGCTGGGGGTCTCCCTTGTGTTCCAGTCCCTGGTCCCCGTCCTGGGGCCGTGTCTCCGCCTTGGTGCCCTGCCCGTCCCCCCCTTTGGGCGTTTGGGCGCGTCCGGGGGTCCGCGCCTTTGGGGGGGGTACTGTGATGGTGATGAATTCATTGCCTGAAATGAGGCCTCTCCTCCTGGCTATACTAGTGATCATATCCCTCGTGCTTCCCGAAAAGGAGGGGGTGTAAATTTACTCTCAAACACATCACTGATTTTCATTGTTTTGAAGTTTTACTCATGAAAGTTAACCAGGCCGATAAATCATTTTATATTGCTACTATTTATAGGCCCCCCCAGGCCATACACAGAGTTCCTCATTGAGTTTCCAGAATTGTTGTCTAACCTTGTAGTCATGGCAGATAGTATTCAAATTTTTGGCAATTTCAATATTCATATGGAAAAGTCCAATGATCCTCTTCAAAAAGTCTTTGAAGCTATAATTGACTCAATGGGTTTTATCCAACATGTCTCAGGTCCAACACATTGCCACAATCACTCCTTAGATTTAATCCTGTCACGAGAAATAGATATTGTAGATCTAATAATTCCCCCCAAAAATCCTGGATTATCGGATTACTGTCTTATTACATTTACCGTAAAAAATTTACTTGCTCCGCAAACAATGAGTTTCAAAAGCTGTGCTATAAATTCTCGGACTACAAATAAATTCCTTGATATTCTTACAAGTTCACTCATTAACGACAGAGTAAATAAATCTGTGAATGATCAAATCGAGGATCCAAACTCAACACTGCGAAATACATTGGACACGGTTGCACCACTAAAAACAAAAGAAATACGCAACAACTTGCTCCCTGGTACACAGACAAAACTAGCCTCCAGAAAATTGGAGCAAAAGTGGCGCTCCACCAAGTTGGAAGTATTCAGACTAGCCTGGATAGACAGTACACTACAATACCGAAAATCACTCACGTCTGCTCGATCAGCTTATTTCTCCAATGATCTCCAAAAATGTGTTTCCCAACAACTGAATGCCTTCCTGAAGACAAATAACATTCATGAAATGCTCCAGTCCGGTTTCAGTTCCCATCATAGTACTGAGACTGCACCCGTGAAGGTAACAAATTACCTTCTAATGGCATCAGACAAAGGTTCCGCATCTGTCCTGTTGCTTCTTGATCTTAGTGCGGCTTTTACACCTTTGATCACTCCCTTCTCTTAGAGAGACTGGAAACCCATATTGGGCTACGTGGACATGTTCTAGCCTGTTTTAAATCTTATTTATCTGAAAGATATCAGTTTGTTAGTGTGGATGGCATATCCTCTGACAAGTCAAAGGTTTGCTTTGGTGTTCCTCAAGGCTTGGTTCTGGGCCCATTATTGTTCTCACTATATATGTTGCCTCTGGGCGATGTAATCCGAAATTACAATGTACATTTTCACTGTTATGCTGATGACACACAGTTATATATTTCAAAGATGCATGGAGAAGCCCCATAATTAGCTACTTTGGAAGCTTGCGTTTCAGATATTAGGAAGTGGATGACAGAAGTTCTTGCTTTTAATCTCAAGAAAAACAGAAATGCTCGTTTTAGGACCCAAGAAACAAAGAGCGTTGTTAGCAGATCTCACTCTGAACCTCGATGGCTGCATGGTCGTATCCCAAAAAACTATAAGAAACCTAGGCGTTACCCTTGACCCTGACCTCTCCTTTGAAGAACATATAAAATATGTCTCAAGAGTTGCTTATTTTCATCTTCGAAACAAACTTTCTATCAAAAACTGATGCAGAAAAACGAATCCATGCTTTTGTTACTTATAGACTAGATTACTGCAATGCTCTTCTTTCCGGTTACCCTGACAAATCAATAAATAAACTTCAATTAGTACTGCACACGGCTGCTAGAATCCTAACTAGAACCAAAACATTTGAACACATTACTCCTGTACTAGCGTCCTTACACTGGCTGCCTGTTAGGGTTAGGGCTGATTTTAAGGTTTTACTGTTAACCTATAAATCAATACGTGGACTTGCTCCTACTTACCTTGCTGAAATGATCCAGCCATACTTACCTACATGTAACCTTAGATCGCAAGATGCAGACCTTTTAACTGTACCTAGAATTTCTAAACAAACAGCCAGAGGCAGGGCCTTTTCTCATAGAGCTCCACTACTGTGGAATGATCTGCCAATTAAGGTTAGAAATGCAAACTCAGTGCAAACTTTCAAGTGTCTACTAAAAACTTGTCTCTACAGCACGGTTTATAATTAGGTTTAGCTTGGCCCGGGGGCCTGAAGGTGACCAGTAGGCTGCAAAACCAATGACTGGTACAGAACGCAACAGTCACTGGAGTATACACTTTTAGTACTTGCAGTTTAGGATGCAGTTTAGTTTCTCCGACAACATGACTAAATTTTTTGTTTACTCCCAGTCCAGTCCATTAAGAAAAATGTCAGCTATGTTTTGTTTTTGTTTCCTGTGTTGGTAATACGAATCTTTAAACTTTACTGGCCAGTTAGCCAATGTTGTAATAGAAGTAATCAACACTGAATTAGCCAATTTGTAAAACTGAACTGACCTCGTTTGTGTCCCAAAATTTGAGTTGGTTTCACTGTGTTGTATCTGCCCAGACAGCCAAAAAAGCATTATATAAAACTGATACTTTTTTCCCTCCTGCATCTCGTCATTGATACAGGAAGTCATATTTGGCCAGAATTCTGTACTCTGTAAAACTCTCCTTCCGCCATTCAACCAATCATCGTTTGTGCAGCTCTTTCATGTACGCATAGCTACGTGCTTTTAGATTTTTTAGCTGATAGGCTACCTATGCGGCCTGGCTGTGCGGGCCTGTGCGGCTCTCTGCGGTGTCCGCGGATCCTAAACTGATGAATAAATCAGCCTTCATCCTGTGACAATGGATACATCTGAGTCCTGGGAGGCACAGTGTCTACCCGGAAGTCTATCGCGCAATCTACTGGGTGATAGGGTGTTGAAACTCAAGACATTCCTCTCAGTAATATGATTTACAATCAAAAGCCTTCAAATGTATATAGCAGTTGGTTATGTCAATTTATTCGGTTGCACAGGAGCAAGTCAACAGCATGTGAGAATCAGAAGATACACTAACTGCAGGATGGGTTGCTCTCAGTCTTATGGTTACAGGGGCTTATATACTCTTGACCAAAAGGTTGATTCTTTGTTACAAAAGTTGTGAAAACACAGAACTTACACCAAATTCTGATGCCATCTTCCTTTGTTTCTCCAAAAATGAAACAAAGAAACAGGCACTCCCACATTTACATTTATTCAATAAGTTTCACCAAAAACTAAACTCTTGGTCTCAACTATCTCTTGATATCCAGAACATTTACTGGTAACAAAATATCAATTACATTTGCCAATTACATTTGCCAATATCAATAAGAACCCCAGAAACTGGAAATTTCAGTTAACGGAGAGAGAAGCAAATAGAAAGAGAAAAAGAATGGGCTATTAGATACATCTTATGTAGATGTATTGATTGTATAAGTTAGTGAACTGTTGTAAGCTGTTGTAACCAATGAAACAAAATATTAAATGTTTGTAGTATGAGCTGAAACTGAAGGAGCAAGTAGGAGAATAGGAAACCCTGTTCAAGCGGTTGCCGGGGAGAGAAAGATTTAGTATGTCTGTCTTTGGAAAACAGGACACGGTTAGAGACACACACATAGTCTGACAGACAAGACAGAAACCAGATGGGGGGGCAAGAAGATGTTTGCATTTACCCTTATAAGGAATAGAACTGTAACTGGACCAATAGCATACTTGCTTTGTGAATTTAATCTTTGTGAATCTTTTGGGCGTAGTAGAAGTATAAAATGATCTGTTGAATGTTGATCCTTAGACATTGTGTGGCGACACTTGTCTCCAAAAGCTTTTGTAATAAAAGGAATATGCGGTATGATAATTGACCTGACTCCTGGTGTTTTATTCTCCTTTCCAACAAACCAACTCGGGGAAGTGTTAGACTTCAACACTTAGCAACATTGTTCTGGGTTGTTATGCAAAGAAGGCTGTTCATTTTGTTCATGTTTGATTTTTCTAAGACAGCTAATTTGAATGGGCCAGATGTGTTTTGTAATATTAAGTGCCTATATTTGAGTTGTGTAATGTTTTTAGTTTTGACCAGGGTTGTAAAGCACACAAATGTGTCCCTCCACTTCTTTTTTCTCTTTTTTTTTTTTTTTTTAGATAAAGATGAATAAGTATATTAAAATAATATCATGCAACATAAATGGATGTGGGGAGAAAAAAAAACAAGGATGCATGCACCTATAACAGAAGAAGAGGTCAGAGCTGCTATTTTATCAATGAAAAATTGGATAACCTATTACCAGATATTATCAGTGGTGATCAAGTTGGATTTATAAAGAATAGGTGTTCGGGTGATAACATGAAAATACTTTTTCATCTAACACACAAAGGTAAATTTAGTTTAGAACCGGTGACGGCCTTCTCGCTTGATGCGGAGAAGGCCTTTGACCAGGTAGTATGGGGCTTTCTTATGGCAGCACTTTTAAGGTTCGGGATCGGGCCTGGATTTTGTAGCTGGGTGAAAACTATATATTCCAGCCCGAGGGCAGCAGTGTTGACAAATGGATTGGTGTCAGACTTTTTCCATCTCTCACGCGGGACCCGTCAGGGGTGCTCTTTGTCCCCACTACTCTTCACGATATTTCTGGAACCACTGGCTCTAGCAATTCGCGCTAATACTGATATCAAAGGTGTTCACACAGGGGGTACGGAACACAAGCTGTTTCTGTATGCCGACGACATCTTAGTAGTGTTAACTGATCCCATGCAATCTCTACCGGCGTTGCTCACGTGTTGAGTCATATTCAAGGTTGTCAGGTTATGAAATAAATTGGTACAAATCGGAAGGCATGCCGCTTTCAGCATCATGTCATTCTAGATACATTACTACATTCAATTTCAAGTGTTTACCTTTGGGTATGAAGTATTTAGAAATATTATTAAACCCAAACCTAGTGGACATTATGCTTTCAAATATGGAACCTCTCCTAAAAATAAAAACTAATCTGGATAAATGGGGTAAATTGAATCTTACATTATGGGGTAAAATGTATGTGATTAAAATGGTAGTGGCCCCGCAGTTCAATTATGTTTCCATGATGTTACCTGTAAGGATTTCTTTACATATATTTAGTCAACCTGAGAAGATAATTAAAGATTTTCTGTGGAACAAGAAGAAGCCAAGAGATAATATGAAGAAAATGTGGGCCTCTAGAGACATAGGGGGAATGGCTCTTTGTTGAAGTCTAACACTTCCCCGAGTTGGTTTGTTGGAAAGGAGAATAAAACACCAGGAGTCAGGTCAATTACAGTATCATATGTCCATTTATTACAGAAGCTTCTGGAGACACGTGTCGCCGCACAATGTCTAAGGATCAACATTCAAAACATCATTGTTATACTTCTACTACGCCCAAAAAGATAGAGTCGTTAAATTCACAGAACAAGTGTGCTATTGGTCCAGTTCCAGTTCTATTCCTTATAGGATAACTGCAAGTATCTTCTTGTCTCCTCCTGGTTTCTGTCTGGCCTGTCAGACTATGTGTGTGTGTCTCTAACCTGTGTCCTGTTTCTCAAAAGACAGACATACTAAATCTTTCTCTCCCCGGCAATTGCTTAAACAGGGTTTCCTATTCTCCTACTTGCTCCTTCAGTTTCGGTTCATATTACAAACATTTAATATTTTGTTTCGTTGGTTACAACAGCTTATAACAATTCACTAACTTATATAATCAATACTTCTACATTGGTTACAACAGCGTACAACAGTTCACTAACTTATATAATCAATACATCTACATTGGTTACAACAGCTTACAACAGTTCACTAACTCATACAATCACTCCATCTACACTCTTCCAAATGTGAAACTGTATAATTTAGCATTTGAAATGTTGAGACTGGTCAAACACTGGTCAGGGTTGGACTCTGAACTGAGTTGGATCAAGATTGAACAGGAACTAGTGAGCCCTTTTACACCTTTGGATGTTCTCTCACAGGTATCAGCTAATAATGGACAGGACTTTCATCATAACCCGGTACTCATGTATTCTAAAGCTGTCTGGGCAGAGGTACACAAGATGTGTGGAACATTTAAGACAACCTTATGCCTCGTTATGGAACAACTCGGCTGCACAGATTGGGAAACAAAACTGTATATTGGAATGAATGGCTTCTTAAAGGCATACATAGAATAAGTGATCTTTATTCAGAAAGAGTGTTTATGTCCTTTGTTGAAATAACCCAAAAATATGGTCTGACTAGGAAAACTAATTTAACAATTTAAAAAAAGACATATGTGAAAATGTGAGGACCATCTGGCAGAGAGATCTGTGTTGTGTCATTGGTAAAGAGGATTGGTGCAAAGTTCTGTCATACTCCAATAAATATATAAGAGAGGCCAGGGTTAAATTTACTCAATATAAATTAATACACAGGTGGTACTTCACTCCTTCTAAACGACATAGAATGGGAATTATGCCCAATAATATATGCTGGAAATGCAGATCAGACCCAGGGAAATGTGTGCATGCTATTTGGGACAGTTTACCCATTTTGGCAAAGAATACTGGACAGTATAGGAAGGTGGATTGGCTTGACAATACCCATGTCACCAAGATTGTGTTTATTAGGGGATCAGTCTGTGTCACCAGGAGTTTTGAAATATGATTTTGTGGTTATAAAGGTGGGGGTAATTACAGCTGCACGAATGATTCTCAGTGTGTGGAAGGATCCATTTCCTCCAGAGTTTAGAAGGTGGAAAGAAAATTTGCTGAAAATTGTATCGTATGAAAAATTCTTAGCAAGGATTAATGATGATATGGACGGAAATGACAAATCTTGGGGACGGGTTTTTGACGGAGATTGATGGATTCTTTATTTATTAGTGTGCTTCTCTTTTGTTAAGTCTATTATTTTTGTGATGTTACATGTATAGGCACTTTATAATTTGATTTTATTGTATCTTTTTTGATTTCTGTCTGTATGGTTTTTGATAATTGGCCCTAAATGTGAATTACTCATATGTTTGGAAGCTGTTTTCTTTATTTCATAATTTTTTTTTGTGTTTGGTTTTGTTTTGTTAAAAATGTAAAAAATAAATTCATTGATTCATTCATCTTCTTCCGCTTTTTCCGGGGCCGGGTCGCGGGGGCATCAGTCTAAGCAGAGATGCCCAGACTTCCCTCTCCCTAGACACTTCCTCTAGCTCTTCCGGGGGGGGACAGAGGCGTTCCCAGGCCAGCCGGGAGACATAGCCCCTCCAGCGTGTCCTAGGTTTTCCCCGAGGTCTCCTCCCGGTGGGACGGGCCCGGAACACCTTCCCAGGAAGGCGTTCAGGAAGCATCCGGAACAGATGCCCAAGCCACCTCAGCTGACCCCTCTCGATGTGGAGGAGCAGCGGCTCTACTCTGAGCTCCTCCCGGGTGACCGAGCTTCTCACCCTAAGGGATCGCCCAGCCACCCTGCGGAGAAAGCTCATTTCAGCCGCCTGTGTCCGGGATTTTGTCCTTTCGGTCATGACCCAAAGCTCATGACCATAGGTGAGAATAGGAACATAGATTGACTGTCACCACGATAGACCGATACATCGACCGCATTACTGCAGAAGCTGCACCGATCCATCTGTCAATCTCCCGTTCCATCCTTCCCTCACTCGTGAACAAGACCCCTAGATACTTAAACTCCTCTACTTGAGGCAAGAACTCTCCACCAACCTGAAGTGGACAAGCCACCCTTTTCCGACTGAGGACCTTGGCCTTGGATTTGGAGGTACTGATTTTCATCCCAACCGCTTCACACTCGGCTGCAAACCGTCCCAGTGCATGCTGAAGGTCCTGGTTTGAAGGGGCCAACACGACAACATCATCCGCAAAGAACAGAGATGGAATCGTGTGGTCCCCAAACCTGACACCCTTCGGCCCCAGGCTGCGCCTAGAAATTCTGTCCATAAAAATTACGAACAGAACCGGTGAGCCCAGCCGGAGTCCAACATGCACTGGGAACAAGTCTGACTTACTGCCGGCAATGCGGATCTGTTTTTGTAGAAATGGTTGGGGAACCACAGGAGGTGGAGATCACTATAGGTCAACAGATGCAGATAAGGGAAGGTTGATGACAAACAAAGCATGTTGAGGAAGGAAATGGAACAAGTGGTTCCGAAGCAAGTTTGGTCGCAGCACGACACAGATATAGGGCTAGTTAAATCGGCAAACCCAGTGTACATCAAGGTAAACCCAAGAGCATAGCCTGTGTAGAAGAAACAATATTACATGAAGCCAGAAGCAGAAGCAGGCATCAAGCCAACAATTGAAAGTCTGGCAGAAGCTGATGTGTTAGAAGAGACAATTAGTGACTGTAATACACCGCTCTTCCCAGTACTAAAGGCTGACAAGACAAAGTTGAGGTTGGTTCACGACTTCCGGCCTATTATTGAAATTGTGCAGGATTGTCAAGCTGAGGTTCCAAATTCACACAAGCTATTGACAAATGTCCCTCCAGATGGCAAGTTTTTACAGTTGTTTGTGGTGCATTTTTCAGTATCCCATTGGCTGAAGAGTGTAGACATTTGTTTGCTTTCACCTATGGGGAAAGGCAATACAGGTATACTCGCTTACCTCAGGGCTTTATGCACACTCCACACATTTTCAATCAGGTATTGAAGGCAGACTTAGAAGAGCTTGTACTGGAGGGAACACTGTTATGAACCCTGTGGCTCTAGCAGTCTAGGGTGGATGATACAGAGACCCGTTATATAAAACTCATGCAAATTAGTGTTGTGTAAACGAACAGTGAGAAGAAACGACACAGACAACCAAAGCTACCATAAAGCAAACATAAAAGGTTTATTATAAACACACAGTAAAGGGGAAGTTAGGCAAAAGGGGCTGAGCTGGACTCAAGAAATCAAATAACATTGTCCAAACACTCCTAAATTGAACTTGCCTGCCTCAAGAACCGTTTAGCTGACAACTAACCAGTACAAAAATACAGTGTCTCTGCTCGTACAGAGAGTAAGGCTGTGGACCCACCGGCACCTAGCCCCTAGTAGACCAACAGTACATCAAACCCGGCCGAAAGACGGACGTCAATGCTTTTATTGTCATCAGCCAGGACATATGGTTAATAAGTGCTTCCTACTGAAACGCAAACAAGGGACACCTATGCACACCAAGCTGTTGTTAGGTCAGAGAAACGACAGGTCCGTCATGGTAAATGTGGCTTGAAGGTCCAAGTCCCAGATCGCAGTTATGAACCATTCATATTTTAGGGATTTGTTTCCCTATCAGGTAACGATGCATCTCTGCGTCCGGTTAGAATCCTTAGAGATATTGGTGCGGCACAGTTATTCATTCTATCTGATGTGTTGCCCTTCTCCGAAACTACATACTGTGGATCCAGTGTGTTAGTCCAGGGAATTGAAATGGGAATTGTTCCAGTGCCATTGCTCTTTGTGAACGTACACTCTGAGCTAGTCAGTGGATTGTTCAGAGTTTTCTTTCAATATTGCCAAACCAATCCTGTGTAGTACACCTGTGCTAGCTGCTCCAGATTTCGAGCAACCTTTTAAACATGAGGTAGATGGTAGTGCCAGAGGTGCTGGTGCTGTTCTGTTGCTGGTCTGTTGCAGCACCAAAGTGGAGTAGACCATCCAGTCAGTTATTTTTCTCGCAAACTTTGCAAGTGTCAGACTAACTATTCAACCATTGAACAAAAAGCTCTTGCTTTGTTGTTAGCTCTGCAGTACTTGGAAGTCAATGTTGATGATTTGTTGATCTGTGCTCACACACTGGAGCATTGACATGCTGACTCTATCAAGGTTTTGCCAAAATTGGCTGAGGGTGGACTCAAGGTATCACAAAAGAAACTACAGTATTGTCAGACTGAAGTGGAGTACTAAGGGAGGACCGTATCTCATCAGTCGAAAGCCATTCCCAAAGGTCAGGTAGAAGGGATAAACAAAGCCTCACTCCCACAGACAGTAGGCCAGATGTTAACGTTCTTGGGAGTGACAGGATTCAGCTCGGACTGGATAGAGGACTATGCTTTGAAGGTAGCGCCCTTACAGGACTTGTCGAAGGACACTGGGCAACAGCAATTGAGTGTCAAACTTAATTGAAATAGGGATGCCCTAGCAGGTTTGGAACAATAAAACAGGGATATGCAGTCAGCACCCGCTCTGGGAACACCAAACTACACAATTCTTGCTCTATGTTGCCAACAGAGTGGGGGGATATGCTACAGCTGTTTTGATGCAATTGTGGGAGAAATTGTACTTATCTAGACTTTCAATTAGAATCCTTTCCATTTGTTATATTTCTAGCATAGAAGCCTCTTGAATAATGCGACAATCATGCCAAGGTGTTAGAGGTCCATTGTTTCTACTCTCCCAATTGTCATGTAAATCTGCGAGTCCCTTCTTTGTACCTACTCCCCACTTTTTATCCAAAAGATATTCATCCTGTCCTTGTGTTAGCTCCTGTACCTCCTGTGGTGTACCATTTGCCCTGTCTGGCAAGATTTGGTACCTTGTTGTCTGAAGCCCTTATTTGGGCCTCAGGAAGTAATGTATAGTAGAGTAATTGTCTTATCTTCCATAGGTTAAGATTACAAGGATAGAATCTATAAGCGGGAGGGATCGTGGCATTCGGGAGAGATTCCTTGCATGCGGACTCTCTCCATGCAGCATGTTAAAACTTATTAAATGACTCAGCTATACTTTGTAAATTAAGGTGTCCTTGTGTAATTAATCTATTAATATCTATGTGAAATTCCATGACACAAGACACATGCAGTGGTAGGAGGAAACAGCCCATAGCATACTATAGCTCTAAGTTAGACCCAGTGGCACAGGGCTATCAGCCCTGGTATCAAGGATTGGCCGCAGTACAGTATGCATATAACAAAGCATCTACCATCACAATGGGATACCCAGTGATCATCCACATCCATCACAAGGTGGTGGAACTGATTGAGCAAGGAAAATTTGTGTTAACAAACTCAAGGTTGTTACTCACCTTTGTTGTCGTATCCAGATGT
Organism: Esox lucius; assembly: GCF_011004845.1. Lineage (NCBI taxonomy): Eukaryota > Metazoa > Chordata > Actinopteri > Esociformes > Esocidae > Esox > Esox lucius. The sequence goes on from NC_047593.1 coordinate 2,185,003, forward strand.
CACAATTAAGAGGTGTGTTACAGTAAACCCTGCAGAGAGGATTCTTCTTGAGTTTGAAGGAGAGCCTCATGACTGTGTGGCTGAATCCCTGACGTTTAACAGACTTAGGCCTGATTTGCTCTCCACTCCAATCCCTGGAGCGGAGGAGGAGTCGTTTGTGGATGTATCCTGTTACAGAGACCACGATAGAAATCATGCAGGCTTCGCGGTGGTCAGGATGACCCAGCAAGGCCAGTTCCATACGATTATCTGCGAGGCGTGTCCACAGCCTTGTTCTGCACAGATGGCAGAGTTAAAGGCACTGACAGCTGCATGTAGGGAGGGGAGTGATAAGGTGGTTAACATTTACACATGGGGTGTGTCATTTGTTTGGAGCCGTGTGGAAACAGAGAGGTTTTGGGAAGACTGATGGAACTCCCATCCGACACCATGATCACATTCCTGACCTCATGGTGTTGCTGTTGCTCCCGCGAAAGGTAGCTATTATCAAATGTCAGGCACACACGAAAGGCAATGATTACATCAGCCAAGGTAACAATGCAGCAGATGAGGCAGCCAAGTTAGCATCCAAGTGCCAGAGTGCTATCATGGCCCCGATGATGCCAGTAGAGGCAGCCCCAGGAATGGATGACATCATCAGGATACAAGAGAGAGCCAATGTGAATGAGCAGAGTGTGTGGCTGAAAAGGGGGGCTACTAGAGATAACACAGATCTCTGGAGATCTCATACAGGACTTTTAGTAGCACCAACTGCTCTACTTGGGATCCTCATTAAGAATGCGCATGGTTTTGACCACTGTGCAAGGGGGTAGATCTAAAGGAGGATCAGAGGTCAGGGTTTTTGGTCCCCATACATGCAGGCTACGGTATGAATGTGAAGTATGTGTGAAAACCAATGTGAGCAAAGGAATAATAACACGATTAGGCCACATTCACATACCAGAAGGGCCATTTAAACATTTGGTCATAGCCTATGTGGATATGCTGAAGAGTGTTGGTGGAAAAGGGTACATGCTGTTGGTGATTGAAAGGTTCAGCAGATGGGTAGAAGCAGTCCCTTCAAAAGATCAGGGTGCAGGAACAGTGATCAAGTTCCTGACAAGGGAAGTAATGCCTAGATTTGGCATCCCTACAGAAATAAGTTCTGACAATGGGTCAGCGTTTATTGAAAGAACGCTGAGACAGGTAGTCCAGCAACTCAAACACACCCCAGCCTCTGCTTGATCCTATCATCCTTAGTCCCAGGGGATGTTTGAGTGAGTAAATGACACTTTGAAAGCAAAAATTTACAAGATTTGTACTAGCACAAAACTAATGAGCAACCGCATGCAGGGTAACATAATTACGCATCTAACACCACATGAAATGCTTACGGGTCAACCCATGCCTGTGCCTGTGCTTAGAGGACCCTATGAACAATTACAGCTGTAGCTCAGAGAGTATATCATACAACTAACTGCTATACATGAAGTATTTACTGACAGAAAAGTGCACGAGTACCAGAACCAGAGGACAACCAGCCCCGAGCAATGGTGCCAGGAGACCAGGTCGACATCAGGGTCTTCAGGAGGAACACCTGGTACCACCTCAACCACTGCACCAAGGTCCCACGAGGCGCAGGGCAGAGACCACATGAGGAAGGTGAAGATGCTGACGTTCCAAGTGGGGACGAGCCAGAAGAGGAAGGAGCAGGACCGGAGTCTCCTGTATATGGGACATCCAGCGGAGGTGTGGGGACCGATGACGGTCAGTCTGCTGTTGATCGGCTTAGGGACATGGCTGCTGCCATCAGCCCAAGGAGAGATGGTACAGGAGATGACGAAGGACAACACCAAAGAAAGACCAGATCTCTCTGCCGTCAGAGAGGAATTCTCCACCATCAACCTCGCCAACTTGAGCTGGGAGTGACATTATGATGCCCCCTACTGACGGCAACAACTCAGACACTGACCTAGACAGGAGGAATGAGGTATGCACAGCAGCACTAATAGCAGGGGTAATGCCATTCCGGTTAAGAACTATAGGAATAAGGGTCCTAGTTCTCATCGATACAGATAATCCTAGAGATCGAATCCAGACCACTTGGCTCCCAATAATAAGAGAAGGACGGCGGGGTTGGTCAATTAGAGCTCATGGTGAGAAAGGGGTATGCGGACCCATTGGTAGAGTAAAAGTAGAGTTTGTGAGACATCTAGTGCTTTGTAGAAAACAAGAGTGTAGTGTGAACATGGGGCTAGATGTAAATAAAACACAAGCTAAGCAGATGTTTGACAAGAAAGCCCCCAATGCAGCTGTACGGTATGATAGAGAGGCTAGGAGAAACATGGGGAACTACATGGGATAGAGAAATGGATAGTAAGGAAATGGATGCTTTCATTCCATGGAAAGAGCCAAGGGAGAAAACTAGCAGTCAGGTCCACAACAAAGGCACAGATGTCCCAAAGATGGTAAGGTGAAAAAAGAGAGAAGCTACTGCATGGCGCACACTCAAAGCCAGAGCAGTGGTAGTCCCTGGAAAGACAAACGATGAGGCACAGAGAACAATCATGGTAAAGAGCCAGACTGGGAAGGTCTTATGTAGTTGGGAAGATAGTGTTCAGCATGGTCCGGCAACTTGGACAGAAGGGAAATGCACTGTTACTGTTGTAGAGGTAAAAGGAACATGGGAAATAGTGGTTGAACACAACAGTGAAAAACTGGGAATATTTCTTGAACGGCTATTACTTGATTCCCATACAACTGATAGAATGAAGAAATCCAGAGACAGGTTCTGGAGAAGACACTCCAGAAGAAGCAAGGCTAGCTAGGTCTGTTACTGAGGGAGAAATTCTGCCCCCTGTACCCTGCACAGCAAGTGATGTCAGATACAATAGAGCAGGTGTTGAGCCTCGAACACACTCAAGAGCAGGCCTTGGTTCCCATATCCACAGGAGAGCCCACAATAGAGATGGAAGACCAATTGGGCACAGCTAAGAGATATGATTGGTATATATGGGCCCAATACACTGCTAGACAACATGAGGTGGATAATTGTCTAGTGTGCTCAAGAGCAGGACATGGAGATATGGTAGTGGTACCTATTGAGAAAGGATGGATAGAATGTGTAGATGAAAGAGAGGATTATGGAAAACAGGAGAAAATGATGAAGAGTTTCACAAACCATGCTTTGTAACGTGTCTGGCATTAGTTTAGAGAAAGCAGAAAACACAATCCCAGACGAGGGCTTAAGAATCCTGGGGAGACACGAATGTTTCCAGGCTAGTGGAGCAATTACAGTGGGACATTTCTCGAAGAGCAAAAGTATAGTTAATCTGTACAAAGGTGAATTGACGATGGTACAGTCAGGCAGAGGGTTCTACCTAACTCATATGGCAGGACGAAACAGTATTTACTTGGAACAAGAACAGGCCATAGCTAATGTGTTCTGGATGTGTGGAGCAAGACAATTACGATCAATGCTACCAAAGGGTTGGTCAGGGACATGTGCTAGGGTAAGAGTAGCTCAAGGGGTGACCATCATCCCACACGCCCTGACACAGGAAGACACTATACAGAGGGCTGAGGAAAGGCCGGCTAGGTCACGTGTAAGAAGGGCTTATACACCTGATCCAGAAGTTGTCATTGATGCAATAGGCCCACCACGAGGTATTCCTAATGAATTTAAAGCAAGAAGTGAGATCAGTGCAGATTTTGAATCCCTCATCTCGTGGATAGCACCGGCTAAGAACACTGAGTGGATTAATTACATATATTATAATCAGCAGCGATTCATCAATTACACAGACACAGCTTTGACAGCCCTAGGAGAACAGCTTCGGGATTACAAGTGAGATGACATGGCAGAACAGGCAACCTCTTGATTGGATCTTAGCAGAAAAGGGAGGTGTTTGTGTTATGTTTGGCGAACAGTGCTGTACTTTTATCCCAAACAACACTGCCCCCGATGGTTAATTTACTCAAGTTATGAACAAGCTGAAACGGTTGAGACAGGACGTTAAAGACAACACAGGGACCCTTCGGCCCCAATGATGAATGAGGGTAATTACAATTGGGTGGTGCGTAAGCACTACTGTAGTCCCTATAAGATGTTTCATTGCAAATACTGCAGCAAAGGATTTCACAGAGTGGTCGATGGACAAGTGTTCACTGATGGACATGATTATTATCCAGAACCTTATGATTGTGACTTGTGCCAAAGGGGGGACTGTCGTTTGTGTGCTGAGTTGGATTGTTAGTGTACGTTTCGAGTCCCTAGGTGGCGGGTAGCCAACCTTGTACAGAGAGAGTATTGTTTGGACAAATGTGTGGGTTTCTTATTTTCCTTATATCTTCATACTTTTTTTGATTGAAGTGATTATCATTCAAATGATTTATACTCACTGAATTATCATTTATACTCCATTTATATGTAATCATTTGAAACAACATACTTTGCAAGGCTCAAAAAGAAAATCTGCACATGCTTACATGCACTCGTTTAATTGGTTAGGTTGGAAGTCTTTTGCTTCCTGTCAGCCAAATGGGGAGAAAGAGGTTTGGCTTTCAGCCTTTGGCGCGGTGGTTGACAAAGGAGATTGTTTTAAGTAATTGGGTTGATTTCAACTCTTTTATGGAAACTGAGTTCTTGTTCTCACTTACCATGTCCAGGTTTTGACTATGGGATTGCAGGTCTCAAAGAGGGAATGTATTGGAGATTTTGCATATATACTCATGTAATCAATGAATGTATCAATATGTTAATCGTACTCATACAACTAATCAGTATGGTAATCTGTATAATCATCAATATACAATGTGTGTGTCCTACATTGGAAATAATCAAAGCTTTTGAATTTACTATACTTGAGGGCCTGAAGGCCCTGTTATTTTCTGAGGTTTTCAAAGCGTGCGCCACCAATATTTAACAGCAATGGTTTGTTGGGTAAATTCCGGAATGATAAGAAATAATGGCCCAAAGAATTAGCATAGTGGGATGGCCAGGTGGCATTATACAAATTTGGTAGTGTATAAAATTGAGTGTCCGAGGTTGGAGAGACAGTTGTTCTGCAGACCAACTCTGCATTTTTGAATCTTCATTAAAGTTTATTTTGAATTCACAAGTTCCTGAGTCTTTGCATCTTTTTGGCTGGAGACCTGAAGTGTTTTCAAACGACAGGACTCTGGATTATTACTATGACCTAGCCTAATATTTTCTGGTAGGGAGAGGGTCAATTGTCTGGTATATCGTTTTCCACAAAACAAATACTTTTAAGAACTGTGTGTATTTACAGTGTGGATATTGTCCATAAGTGTGCTTGTTTCTTGCTAGCGTTTGTAGGTTAACAGTTGTGTTCCTTGATTCTGTCTGTCAAATGATTTCTAACTCTAATTTCTTAGACTTTTTTTGCCATCATATTTTTCAGTCTTGCCAGTGCTTGGAGGATCACCATGCATGGGCCGAAAACAGCCATTGGAATATATCCTGGCCAGCGGAACAACCAAAACCATCATGCAGAGTTACTACATCGTGATAGAAAATAAGCTCATACCCTGTCAGGCAAGCACCTCTTTGGGAGGTTTTGATGAGCTTTCTAAAGTTTACACTTGTTTTTGGTTTACACTTCCACTCATCTTTCCGGAGCCTGTTTGCCTTTGTGCAAACCACCGTGTACGATATTGATGGTGTTAAAACCATAGAAAGTCCAAGAATCTGAGTAAAAGTATTTACTACGACCGGGCAAACCATGGTGCTTATGTGGTTACAGAGGGTTTGAAAAGAGCGTACTTGGAGACAACCAAGGAGATCCTCAAAAATGGCGTGGCTGATGACTGGCTGCTCGCCGAGGATACATACACGCTACACAGGCTTGTAGCTATACATTTTCAAAGAAATAGATTTATTTTTCATGATATAAGTGCTTACAGTTTCATGAGTGCTTACAGTTTGGAAAACAATAACATGAAATTTATGTTAACATGCATAGTTGGCTATGGCTATGGTTGTATCCATGAACTACATCTTGAATAACCTCAACATAGCGATGAGTGTGATATACAGTGGGGCAAAAAAGTATTTAGTCAGCCACTAATTGTGCAAGTTCTCCCACTTAAAAAGATGAGAGAGGCCGGTAATTTTCATCATAGGTACACTTCAACTATGAGAGACTAAATGAGAAAAAGAAATCCAGAAAATCACATTGTAGGATTTTGCTATGAATTTATTGGTAAATTCCTCTGTAAAATAAGTATTTGGTCACCTACAAACAAGCAAGATTTCTGGCTCTCACAGACCTGTAACTTCTTCTTTAAGAGGCCACTCTGTCCTCCACTCGTTACCTGTATTAATGGCACCTGTTTGAACTTGTTATCAGTATAAAAGACACCTGTCCACAACCTCAAACAGTCACACTCCAAACTCCACTATGGCCAAGACCAAAGAGCTGTCAAAGGACACCAGAAACCAAATTGTAGACCATTGTAGAAAATTGGGAAGACTGAATCTGCAATAGGTAAGCAGCTTGGTGTGAAGAAATCAATTGTGGGAGCAATTATAAGAAAATGGAAGACATACAAGACCACTGATAATCTGACATACATAGCCACTGATAATCTCCCTCGATCCGGGGCTCCACGCAAGATCTCACCCCAAAATGATCAAAATGATCACAAGAACGGTGAGCAAAAATCCCAGAACCACACGGGGGGACCTAGTGAATGACCTGCAGAGAGCTGGGACCAAAGTAACAAAGGCTACCATCAGTAACACACTACGCCGCCAGGGACTCAAATCCTGCAGTGCCAGACGTATCTCCCTGCTTAAGCCAGTACATGTCCAGGCCCGTCTGAGGTTTGCTAGAGAGCATTTGGATGGTCCAGAAGAAGATTGGGAGAAAGTCATATGGTCAGATGAAACCATAAAATAACTCCTCCAAACACGACTCAACTCGTCGTGTTTGGAGGAGAAAGAATGCTGAGTTGCATCCAAAGAACACCATACCTACTGTGAATTATGGGGTGGAAACATCATGTTTTGGGGCTGTTTTTCTGCAAAGGGACCAGGACGACTGATTTGTGTAAAGGAAAGAATGAATGGAGCCATGTATCGTGAGATTTTGAGTGAAAACCTCCTTCAATCAGCAAGGGCATTGAAGATGAAACGTGGCTGGGTCTTTCAGCATGACAATGATCCAAAACACACCGTCCGGGCAACGAAGGACTGGCTACGTAAGAAGCATTTCAAGGTCCTGGAGTGGCCTAGCCAGTCACCAGATCTCAACCCCATAGAAAATCTTTGGAGGGAGTTGAAAGTCTGTATTGCCCAGCGACAGCCTAGAGGAGATCTGCATGGAGGAATGGGCCAAAATACCAGCAACAGTGTGTGAAAACCTTGTGAAGACTTACAGAAAACTTTTGACCTCTGTCATTGCCAACAAAGGGTATATAACAAAGTATTGAGATTAACTTTTGTTATTGACCAAATACTTATTTTCCACCATCATTTACCAATAAATTCATTAAAAATCCTACAATGTGATTTTCTGGATTTCTTTTTCTCATTTTGTCTTTCATAGTTGAAGTGTACCTATGAAGATGATTACAGGCCTCTCTCATCTTTTTAAGTGGGAGAACTTGCACAATTGGTGGCTGACTAAATACTTTTTTGCCCCACTGTATATACACTCATCGCTATGTTGAGGTTATTCAAGATTTAGTTCATGGATACAACCATAGCCACCATTTGTCTATTAAGATGGAGCCTGCTGAGGTTTGTGAAGAAAATGTTAGATTAGTTCTCAACAACCTGTATGGTACAACAATAATGAGAAATGGTAATCAAAGTTACTAGTTCCTGGTTGGGGATACTGTCAGACTCTCAAAGCTGAGAGGTGCCTTTTACAAAAGGCGGTGAAAAAGGGTACATAGATGAATATTTTACAATAACAGAAAGTATTCCGTGGGTACCTCCTGTATACAGAATAAAAGATTACGATGGTAATGTGATAGTTGGGACCTTTTATGAATAGGAATTGCTGAAAATAATCAAGGCTAAGGATAAAACTTTTATGGTGGAAGCAGTTTTGCATGAGAAAGTACAGAAAGGGAAGAAAAAGGGTCTTGTGAAATGGCTTGGTTGGCCTGAGAAATTTAACGGCTGGATACCATCGGAAAAAGTGCTTGACCTAGTAACTGGTTAAAACTCCAGGATTTACATTGACTGTAATCAGCATGGGTGACGGTGGCTTCTACATTACGCTGCCCAGTAACTCATCGAGCTCTAAACAATACGAGTTTGAGTTATACCACAAAATTTGTCAAAACAAGGTGAGCGATGGTACGCCCCATGGTACGGAACATTCCCCACAGATATTCTGGCTGAGTTTAACACCCTATACATCTACACAGATATAATTGATTATCAACATGTTGGTGACAGTCATGTCCCACTGCTGCGAACTGTACATATTGCAGGGAAAAAGAACGAAGTTGTCACAGTGACGTACGACAAGCCACACTACGTACCTCTTAGTATGAGTCAGTTTGATGAGATCTGTATTGAAGCAAAATCCGATCAAAACCAGCTGGTTTCATTCGTAGTGGGGAAGGTGATTGCAAAATTACACTTCAGACCCGTCAAACAATCTTTTAGATTTTAAGATGCAGCCTCAGATACTCTACGATGATCCTCAAAGGTATGTTAAATACTGCACAACACAGGCCGGTAACGGTTTACCAGGGTATCATGGTAGCGCTGCAATGTATGGGGCTGGTCTAGGGGGTCTTTTCCGAGGGCTTTTCCGGATGGCAATACCTTTGTTGAAGCGCATGTTCTCAATAGCAAAACCACACCTGAAGAATGCGGCTAGGAATATAGTTGGCGATGTTGTCAACGGTGTTATGTTACGACAAACAAAACAGCAGGACGGTTCAGGATTGTTGGTTATGATCTGAGGTGTTAGAAAGAGACCACCTGGTAGGAGGAGCCTACCAAAGAGTAAAAAACGCAAGAATGAGACAAAAACGAGCAACGATTAAAAGAACACATACAGCTTGGAGGACACTCAAAGGTAACACCGCAAAGTTGATTAAGAAAATATTCTAGAAAGATGGCACTCCTACACTTTATGTCTGGTGAATGTATGAAAACTGAGTTGGATTTATTCACAGTTCCTTTCACACAGACATCTATTGAGAAAATACATACATTGAAATACCGACCCTATCAGCAATATCAGACGCAGCCCTTCTGGAGTTCTTTATTGCCGGGAATGGGCGAAGACTACGTTGATCTAAACCATACTTTGTTGTACCTATGTGTAAAAGTCACAAAACCGGATAGAACTTATATTGATGCCGGAGTAAGTTTTGGGGTTATCAACTATCCAATAGCCACCCTATTTTCACAAGTAGATGTCTCCTTGGGTGATCGTTTAATTAGTCAGAGTAGCAAAACATACCCCTACAGAGCCGTTATAGAGAGCGTTCTGAATTATGGATGTGATACATTAAAGACACAGTTTTCAGCTGGTTTGTTTTACAAGGACGCCGCAGGTCACATGGATGTTAAGGAGCCTGCAGGCGAGAACGATGGACTCAGGAAAAGGGCTGCCTATTCAGCGGATAGTATCGCATTTGAAATGATTGGCCCTGTTCATAGTGATATCTTCTTTCAAGAGAAACTCATGTTAAACGGCGTTGAAATACATGTTAGGATGGTCTGCGGTAAAGATGAGTTCTGCCTATGGGGGCCGGGGATGTGCGTTAGCATTTGCATATATTATCTGCGTCACTATTTGTCAAGAAAGTCTCTGTTTCGCCAGCAGTGAAACTTGGACATTCTCAAGCACTATTCTCAACCACCGCCAAGTACCCAATTGAAAGAGTGTCTATGAAGACATTTAGTTTACCGGCTGGGGGTCGCGTTTGCAACCAGGAAAACCTCTTTTTATGACCTCTGACAAAATGTATTGTCATCGGATTGGTGGACAATGATAGTTTTACAGGAAGTTACACAAAAAAATCAATTTAATTTCAAACATTATAATTTGGAGTTTATGGCTATGTATGTAGATGGTCAGCAATTTCCTAGCAAACCATTCCAACCAAATTACACAACAGGGTCAGCAGTGCGTGAATTTTACCAGTTGGCCTTCAGGAAAATCCCTAAAGGACCTTGGCTATTGACAGGTAGGACATCTTACAAGGCTGGACAAGGAATGTGGTCTGCACCTATCCTTGATCAAGTCAGGGAACGTACAACTTGAGATGAGGTTCAGACAGTCTGAGATGTTGCATCAAACCCAAGCAATCACCCCAGGTAGCACTGGCTGGCTATTTACATGATGGACGATGGCATTGGAAGGTTTTATGAAAGTTCTGGAAACCCCTCGGATTTTACATAATTTCCCAAGTCAATCAACGCCTTTCTGCAAACCTGTGAGAATATACAGTTCAAAACAAGTACAGGACATGGTTTCAACCACTGGTGGACAACATTGTGTTCTTTCTCTATCTAATGACAAAAGGTTTGAGTTATAAAGGTTAACATTTCGATCAACAGTTTGCCTTTGTCTAAGTCACGTTTACTTCATCAAACCCAGTCTCAGACCCGGGTAGACTTAAAGTCAGTGTATTTGTATCAAGCTCCCCCTGTAAAATGGCAGAGTATCTTTTAGCTTTCTCAAGTAAATCCACATCAGGCTTCAACAGTATATTGCAAATCGATGATTCCAAATCATTTTCAACAGATTGTCTTACATTGTTGCTAGTCGTTTTGGATTTCTCGCAGTTTTTCTAACTGATGTTGTGGCACCAGAAAAAGTTTCTGAGCATGATCCATGTTGTTTAACCCTGTCTCGATGCAATTAGACTGGTTAGGAATGGAACTGCTTAGTAATGACAGTAGAAAACCTCCAGATTGGTTGAGGGTTTTTCTTTTCCTTGCGACTGAAGTGTTCTTTCTAGACATGTATATTATTTTGTCTTTTTGTCTCTTTAAATTTCAGAGCTGCGATTCTGTTAAGGGTATATTTCCGCGCCTTAGATTAAGTGCTATTTCACAGAGTGATAGAATGAGGTCGGTGGAGGCTGATTCCGGCAAGTCAATTTTCGTTGACTTGCCGGTGCCTTTAATATAATCTATAAAAGTGCTAAATTTCTACGAATGCGTTTAGACATCAACTTTTCTTTGAAAGAATGGGGTATATCGGTCTGCCTAAAATATGAATCTGCTGATTGTCGCTGTTTTTTTAAACAAGATGAGGTAGTTTGTCACAGTTGAAGACATGGAGACGGAGGCAAGCGCAGAAGCTTGAGGGTTTCCCCTTTTTATTAAACAAAATAAAGAAAACTAAACGGAGTGCCGGGCACTACAATAAGTCCCAAAGTTCAATGGGTCCGTGGTTCTGGAGCACAGGCGCACACAAACGCGACAGGTGTCCATACACACACACACACACGCAATGACAAGGAGAAAAGGGCTGAACTAAATACACTGAGAAACGAGGAGAACAGAAACAGGTGGGGGCTAAACACAGGTGAACTGAATATACCGATTAACAGAAACAAGAACAGGAAAGACCATACAAGGACAAGACAAGGACACACAGAAAACACGAAGTGGAATGGTCCCTTCCGGAAGTACCCCCCCCCCCCCCCCAAAGGCGCGGACACCCGGACGCGCCCAAACACCCAAAGGGGGGGGACGGGCAGGGCACCAAGGCGGGACCAGGGGGAGCCTGGGGCGGCTCGGGCCACCAATCCTCTGGCTGGGCAGCAGGGGGCGCTGGCTGCCTCTCCAGGGCAGCAGGATGTCCCCTCGGTCCCATAGCTCTCCTGCCCACTCGAGTGCCCGACCGGTGAGCAGGGAGAGCACCAAGGGCTCAAAGCCGGTGGCGAGACATATTTTGTTGTCCTGAAGGTACTGAAGGACCTTCTCTAAAAAGGGGAGCAACCTTTCAGGGGAGCCGTTGTACCTATCGGGCATGGGTGTGTCCACCAAGGGTGAGGGAGCAGGGAGTGGGACGGCAACAGGCCGTGGAACAGGAGCGGGGGCCGGGGCAGGCCGCGGGACAGGAGCGGGGGCCGGGGCAGGCCGCGGGACAGGAGCGGGGGCCGGGGCAGGCCGCGGGACAGGAGTTGGGACTGGGGTGCGCCGGATGGCCAGCCTACTACCAAGCCAGCCCGCTCGGGGAACCTGAGGAACGGGACCGGGTGCAGACCGGAATGAGTCTCTGGTGGTCTGTTTCCTGTGTCGGCGTTGCCGTGGCTGACGGTGAAGGCCACCGGGGGATCCAGCGGTCCAGGGGGTGACGGTAGGGGTCCTCCTCCTCGGAGTCTGAATCCGGCCATCTGAGGAGTTCCCCTACCGTCCACTTCTGTTGCCTCCTTTCTGTTGGGTTGGTCATTCTGTCACAGTTGAAGATATGGAGACAGAGGCAAGCGCAGAAGCTTGAGGGTTTCCCCCTTTTATTAAACAAAATAAAGAAAACTAAACGGAGTGCCGGGCACTACAATAAGTCCCAAAGTTCAATGGGTCCGTGGTTCTGGCGCACAGGCGCACACAAACGCGATGACCAACGATGACGAGGAGAAAAGGGCTGAACTAAATACACTGAGAAACGAGGAGAACAGAAACAGGTGGGGGCTAAACACAGGTGAACTGAATATACCGATTAACAGAAACAAGAACAGGAAAGACCATACAAGGACAAGACAAGGACACACAGAAAACACGAAGTGGAATGGTCCCTTCCGGAAGGGGCCATTACAGTTTGAGTTCAAGTTAATAGTTCTACTAGATTTACCTTTAACCAACATGTTTTGGACAAGGTAAATTGCACACAGGTTACGGTGGTGTGAATATTGTGTGAAAAGTCTCTCCATCTCCAAACTCTCTGATGCACCTTTCAGTAGTTTTTCTGAATTGGTAGCAGATTGTCATCACACAGTGATGTTGGTAGACCTTCTATAAAAGTAATCTCCCTCACCTTCAACATTTTGTCATACAGCGTTTGCCAGCCAGCATGAATAAACCCAGACGATATTTAGAATTTCTTTAGAGAAAACAATGTCATGTACGTTGTGTTGTTCTTTTAAAGCCTCTAGCTTTGTCAACCATTGCTGGTGCATCAGCCCGTCATGAATCTTGGTCATCTTTGTGGATTGATGCTTGGTGAACAATGACACTTTGGGTGACGGTGCCAGAAACTCAAGATGCTCAAACCATCGCGTTCAGCATATCCATCAACGTAGTAGGCACTGATTTTCACTTCACCCCTGTTCAGGGCATGCTGTATCGATATATTCTCATCAGAGGCCACATATTCAAGCCACTGGATTGAGCTGTTTGAGAATGTCTTCTGACAACAATTTTAGTTGTCTGAGGGGACCAATGCAATGGTGTCCTTGGTGAGGAATCTGTGGCAAAATACTTTCATGCAAGCCGAAGCAATCGTAAATGACAGGAATGGGTCAACACCACCACACTCCAGGAACTCGATTCTGTAGCGCATACAACCCTCTCTCAAGATGACCACATCATTCACACAGTAACCCTTTATTTCATCCTGCATGACAAAGGGGTCTGCGAAAAACAGTTGCATACTATTGCAAAAAATCTTCTTTTTCTTTAGCCATCATGGTATTCACACCATAGTAATGCGGTTCCGGATGGGGGCCAACATAGTTTTCATTCTCTTTGATGTTAAACTTCGCATCCTTAAAACCCATAGCACGTGGCAAGGCTGACAGCTTCATAGGTAGGAAGCAATGACTATCAATGTATCTCTGATTGAATGTGCTGTCTGTAAAAATCATGAGGTTGCTACCAGTAGCAATAAGTGTCGTGCCTATGCCATTGTTAGCAAGGTACTGCAACAAGATGTAACCGTCGAAACCCTTAGAGTTGTGTGCTATAAATGTGTAGTCATTATATTTCGGTTGCCTAAACTTTTGGAAAAAGGCATCGACACAACCATCTCTGGCTGAACACCACGTCTCGTTATCAAAGCTTATTGCGCACACAAAATTTGCAGTGTGTACACCATTCACCGGATTTGCAATTGTCTCAAAATCATAAAATATGTAGCGCTCACTGGGGTCCTCAGTCTTGGAGGGTTTTATAAAACACTGATGATTCATTTCAACCGCCAGATCCACGTTACAATTGGGACACGTTAGCCATGCACCTGTGCACTTTATAGTTGGCAATACTAACATTGTAATAACGTCTGCAATCGACACAGTATTTCTTCTAGTCACACCTGCTAACCCAACGACCCACACTTTTGTGGTGCTTCAAGCGTTTATGCTGGCTATAACAAAATTCAGAATAATATTTCCCTTTACAGTCAGGGCACTGCTTTGTGACACGGGTTGTGTGTGAAAATCTTCATGAAGACAGACACTACAGCTATGTTTACAACCATGATCACCACGGGTGTTAAACCCAGTATAGCACCACTCGCAGACATATGATACACCCAGAAAACCCTTCAGATTCACGATGCCATAGAAATGGTTATCATGTAAATACATAAAGACGGTTCTAGGGTGGATGTCCTCGCTGTTTTAAAACTTGGTAAAGTGACCATCCCGTGTTCGATGAAAGACAACAATTTTACACCCTGTCATTTCCTCAAACCGAACAATTAGGGCTGTCAAATGATTACAATTTTTAATCAAATTAATCAGAATTTTCAGTGGATTAATCAGGATTAATCACTATTTGCAATTACACCTGAATCCTAAAATTTTTTTCTTTCTGAAATGCATACCAAAAGATAAATAACAGGACACAGATACATACATTTTCATATTATGTCTGTTTATTAACACAGCCAAATAATGGTGGTTTAAATCAAGCTGAAACATACTACACACCATAATATTTGTCTTTGTAATGTCCCATCGCTTCCTCTTTGGCATTCCTCTTAACCAGGATGTACAATTTACAGTATTCAATTGGACAGAAAGCAATACATGTAGTCAAATCATAACAATGGCCTACCACATTTTTTGCACAATTTGAGTCATCTGTTGCGTTTTTATGTGGAAAAAAACATTTTCAATAAAACTTTTAAATAAAACCAAAGATCAATCTTTTACCTTTTCCTCCATTCTTTAATCCAGTTGCTCAAAAATCCAGTTGCTAACTACTATAACATGTTGCACTGAAACTGGTCTTTTTGTTTGAACATCACCTTTCAAATCTACTGAGCTTCATCATCTTTCAGCCAGTTGCTGAGGCAAACTAACTTATTCACATTTTCTGAAAGTAAAGCTGACCTTTACAAGCCTCCGCAAAATGACGCTCCTCAGTTTTTAATATAGTCAGCGCAAAAGACTTCAGTTCCCACGTGTCACTGATGATTATAGGATGAGTCTTGAGACGCCACTTGCAAAACATCAAGGAGACCTGAGTCTTCTACAATGCTAATGGGTCTACAATCCTTTGCAATCCATTTTGCTATTGTGTTGGTCAAATTATCTGAGGTTGATTTTGTTAATGGCCTGCGAACATTCAGCGTGGTCTGGCGCAAACGACTTGCTGAACCTGACCGCCCAGCAAACACATGTTTGGCGTTGACATGGTACCTCAAGCTTGAACAGCTCCGGTGAAATTTAAACTCCTTGTTACAAATCTTGCAAATAACCTTGTACTTGTTAACTGCACCATCATCATTCTTTTTATATTTGAATCCGTCAATAGGCCCACTTAGCTCACCTTGCTCCATCTCGCCTCTAGCTCCCAACTGTAATGAGGCACTTTCCTGACTTTCCTGACCTGAATAATTTGTCACACTGCGCATGTGTGAAATGCGTTAAAAATTTTTACGTAATTAACAACAAACAACTAATTAACGTAGTTAATGCGCTATTTTTGACAGCCCTATGAACAATATCTGTGAATGACACACATTCATCTAATGCTAAACCAGCTCCCTTATGTAGCTAGCCTCAGCCTGGACATGTGTACTGTGGGTTCAACAGACCCATCAAACAAATGGAATAACATGTACAATCATTATTCACAGCCGCATATAAATGCCTTCTCTCTTTTTGACAATTTGTACCACCAGCTCTAGTGATTCATTAATCATAATCTCAGCATTACTCTGCATAACACTTTCAGGTTAATTACCAAATGTGCGTTCATTATATTCATCAGCTCTCATGGTCACAGCTCTCATGGTCACATGTACGGGGGGTATCAGTGATTCATCAATCAACTCAATCTGCAGACGATCACCAGGCCCGTGTACAAAGTCTGAAGCTCTAACATCCAAAGTATCCAAGCCACCCATTATGATTGCATAGAATGTGCCAAAATCACCAATATTTTGTAAATGTATCAGCTGTCGTAATTCATTGTTGTCAAACGCATTACTTTGTATAACACTAACATCACCATCAGTGCCATGTGATTGCATCAGAGCGTTCAGTGGAGAGTCAACTAGATCATGTGAAAAACAGCTGTAAAGACATTTTTCACTTTGTTATTTGATCATATCCACATTGTCTAAAAATGTGCATACAAACACACACGCTCGCACACGCACACCCATTACCTACACATGAAATCAAAGCAGTTCTTTTTGCCAGCCTTTTTCACCGGGGTACTGTTTCTGACGCATCCCCTTAAAAAATCATAATCTATTGAACATCCTATGAGTACAAAATTTACAGATAATGAAATATAATTGGTCTATTGTTAGCTAAACACCCATGACATGATCATTTATAATAAATAAAAAGTTATAGACGAGAAAATCAGTACACTGCAATCCATAATACTTTTTAGTGAGATTATTTTTTGTTGTATTTCATCCATTTTGTTTGCCAGTGACTGTATGTTAGCGAGGATAAGGCTAGGTAGTGAAAGCAGTTTGGGGGGTTAGCTTTAGCCTCGCTTGGAGGCCTCCCCACTTCCCTTGCCTTTGTTTATGATCTTGACACAAACTCCGTCCCCTTCCTTTCAGTGACATGATCATTTATAATGAATAAAAAGTTATAGACTTTTATTGATAGTTGATATATGTAGCTTGTGATAGAAACAAGATGGTTTCCTCATTTCAACACGTAAGCCAGCTTGTTTAAAAAAACAAACCATCAAATTACAACGGAGGTGTGGTAAACGGTATTTGCCGATCTATACAAAGATGAATTCATCATGGTTACATACCTGTAGCCATGATGAATTAGGTAACTTAATGACCTTTCAAAACAGACAGTCAATATTTGCTCGAAACCTATAGGAATACAATGGGGGTAATGTGTGGTAGCCTTATTAAGATGTCTTTAAGTTATTATGTATCTTGTTGGTTAACAACACATGATTAAAACAGCACATTTTGGGCCTTTACGATACCATGTGGCCCAAGAAAACCACCACCGACACGTTGTTACACTACACAACTACAACTGTGCTTTTAGTGTAGCCTAAAACATTCGTAATTTCTTTGTGTTAAGAAGTTTCACTTACCTTAAAAAGTTTGACGTGTGCTGCCAATGTGTCGTGAGTTGGGAGAAAGGACGGTCTCCCCCCGCAACAGTCCCGTATTTAACCCTGGGGGCGGAATACCCTTATGCCATTATCCATCTTTGGTTTCTTGGAAAATAAATTGTTTGACCTGGATTAATGCTTATGCTGGGCTGATCTGATCTTAAGACCCATCTCTTGTTAAAATGAAAAATTGACTGAAACTCTCCACATCGTAAATCCCGCCTTCTTCTTTCTATCTTACACATAATTCCGTGCTTGAACCATAGACTGTATATATAATGGACGACGCCCTTTCGCTCTTTTCCATTGGTGAAAAATGAAGCCACCAGTGTCCTGATACGGCGCTGACATCTTGGACTTGCGTCTGCGCAGATAGCGATCTTGGGACCAGTTCTGCGCAGTAGTTATGTGCAGTAGCGAGAAGGAAGTAAAGCCCTAAAGCCGCGAAATCAATGGCCCCACCCCTGTGCCCCGCCCTCACTCTCCCTCGCAGAATGCGCATACCGTAATCAATCGCAAGTCCAAGTACAGTACAACCTTTGCTTGTTAAACCTAGACGATGTTATAGCCTAACTTACATCATGTTTAACCTTAATTTAGAATAGGCCTAATACAAAAATAATTGGTAACTTCTAGCTAACGATCACCTGCTAGCTATTAACATGGCTATTAACGAGGCTTGTTGTCTTTTAGCTAACGTTAGCTAGCCCATTACATTTATTTACTAATTAAATAGCTTATACATTTAACTTACCGAAAAAAATTCAAAGATTGATTGGAAATGCCAGATCGGTTAGCACAATGTACTGCAGAACAACCCATTATGTCCGTGTGAAATTATATCAATTATAGAAATTTAGAGATTAAATGTAAAGTTCCAATCTCCTCAGTCCTCCGAAGATTCAGTGGCTCCTCGGATCAGATAGCTGTCAATCGCAGCTGTGAATCACGACGTCACACCACCGTTTTTAGAGCATTAAATAACTAACCAAAAACAAACTTATTTTAAAAACAAACTCTTGAATTTACATTAGCGTGATACAAACTACAGTAAATGACAGAAACCAGCTACGGAAAAAATATATTTGAAGGGTAATTTAATTGTTTAGTTGGTCTCGCGTCCCATTGAATAACATGGGGAGGGCGGGGTTTATGACCTATACTGGGACCACTCACCAGGGGGCGATCGAGACGTTTTGGCTTCACTTTTCAGGGCTTGTGCGGCACGCTTGGCTTGAACGGTTAACAACCACCGGTGTAGGTCATCTGTTGTAGCACTTGTCAGAAGATAAAACAATGGGGTTATAGATTTGCCAAACACCATTTGTTAGACACCAAGCACCTTACCGCTGACACAACACTTATTTATTGCCTGGGAATTTAACATTCCAGAACTCTAACCCAGATTGCAAAAAATATCTGCACAGGTTATTTTTGCCGCCGGCCCTAAGCTGTCGGCTATAGGTGCGTCCTGCTGGCGGGGATGAAACGTTTGCCGCCGAATACGTCTCTCCCATTTCTTGCGAGATTTCTTGACTGCTTCATTTTCTCTGGCGGTTGTCTCGGTCTAATGGACCGCTGTCATCCGGCGTCAAGACGCTTTTAAATACAAGGCTACTCTCAAAATCGACCGGCCATGTTGGTTTGGACACACATTCACATCAGTTTGTCGCTCAATCGCGAGTTACAGCCTGCAGTTTGCTAGCTAGCAAAGTCATCGACTACCATCGTTTAAGTAACTACATGTTTCCTTTTTGTGTAACGCAATATTATGTTTACATTGTTTTTAGTTTATATATTTAAAATGTGTAGTCATCTTTGTTCTTGCCTAACTAGCTAAAGTAGCCTTGTTTACGCAATGTTGTTAGTACATGTAGAATTTTAACGAGCTAAAATAGGTAGCAAAAGCTTTACATCTAGAAAGACTAAGTTTAACTTTTAGTGTTTTCTTACAAAAATAACGATGTATATATGTTTAAATTATTTTGTTTGCCTGAACAAGTATGCTGCTAGTCCAGTAGCTATAGTGGCTAGTAAGTGTTAGCTAGCACATGCTGTTTTGCCTTTGTTACAGTACCCACTGTGGCTAGCAAGTTTTGTGCTGTGTTGCTACTGTACTGGATTTAAGGCGATTATGATTCTCTGAACTGCTGTACTTTTTATGTTTGAGGAAAATTCTGTGTTCACTTGAATCACAACACTCGGTGAATACATTTTATTTTTAACAATTTCACTGTTCCACATTTGGCTGATAATGTTTCCCCCCCACAGCATAGCTACTGTATATTCCTAACGTTAACAATCCGGTTTTGTTCATGTTTTCTTGCAGATAACCGGTTATTCTCTAGCCAAGGTATCTTCACCCAAGAGACCAACTGTTGGTCAATCGTTTAGGTTTTAAAGGTAAATGCATTGTTAGTCACAATGTCTAGTTACTGGGCCAAAAGGAAAATAATATTGAAAAGAGTTGCGAGGGACAAACAGGACATTCACTTGAATCACTACATGCTACAGAAGTTTCATCGATTACAGAAAACCAGGAAAATGTTGAGCCATCTGTAGACTTCAGAGCTGGTATGTAAAATGTATTGCTGTGATGCTTAATTTGTGATCCTGTAACTAAACTATACACTTTGTTTAATTTTCAAATTGCTGTTCCCTCTTTCTCAGAACCAGGTTTCTCCCCAGTAATCCAGACTCCATTTCACAGAACCAAGAGTTTGAGTACAACTAAGTGATGTTATTTGTGACATTTTTTGTCTTGGAAACTGTTGCTTCTATTTAAGATTAGGAATCCTTTTATCCATAATCTGTTTTTCATTAGGGCACTTGACTTTCTGGATAAAAGGTGTCGAGGTGTGTTGTACATATCATTAGCTTTGCACAGTTCAATTATTGTTTCATTACTGAATATGCAATCTCTGCAGTGAAATTAAAGCTGTTATGTTTGTTCCCCCGGCTCGTCAAGTACTAAGCTTTACACCACCAGCAGCAAATTTACCCTGGCAGCATATGGGTGAAAACGCTGGAGGTATGTAATATGTTGCGCTAAACTAAGTTTTACATTTAAGCCCAATTCATTAAATGTATGCAATTACTTCAAACATATTTTTATGTCAATGATTATCAATAGGAGAAATTAATCGCTTTGTTATTGGCCGTTGGACGCCCCTGGCATCTCGTGTACAGCACAAAGTTTTCAGCTATGAAGGTATATTCTAGGCCTATGTCTTATTGTCCAGTGTTTTAACAGTATTGAAAATATTGCCTTTAGTAGTTTTTTTATGTAGATTTCCAGTGACTCCAAAATGAAAACCAAGCTCTGAGGGAGGAGAACCAAGCCCTGAGGGAATGCAATGCACAAGCAGGTGAGAACGTGCACTCTTTTAAATTTTACATTTTTGTGTGTAATGTAGGTTCAGAATTACCATATGCCTTTGATTTTGTAGCTTCGGATGACAGCGGCTCACTTCAAGAGCAGGTGAAGCAAGTAGGGACAATGTTGAAGACGTTTGCTCTCACTGGGCAATCAGGTACAACTTGCAAACAACACCTGTGGTTGTTAGTTTAATACCTGTACATGAGTATTTGAGGGACCAGGACTGACTACTTTATTCTTTTATTCTGGGAACCCCTGTAGGTGCGTTACCTGAAAGGAGCATCTGACCGTGAAGGCAGAAAAAGCCGCACAGCTGAGAAGGACCCACTGCCGACCCCTTAAACCTAGGCTGACTACTGACACCCCAGCATCACTGAACTGGAACACTTTCTTTATCCAGCAGTCAGTAACATCAAGAAGCCAGAAGTGCCAGACTACACTCACCAAATCCACCCTCTTTTTTTTTGTATTTTAACTTTAGTATTGGCTTATTTCATTCCGTCTTAACGATTCTATTATAGTTTGTAAATCCTATTTCATACCTGTTACTTGATATTGCACATTAACTAGTACCAAAATTCTACTTTCATTTCATCAGTGTGCTTAACTGTTATTCTATTAATAATAGCTTGGAAATACTATTTTGTACCTCTGATACTTGATATTGCACATTACCTGGTACCAAATATTCTACTTACTCTGTTTTTAACATCAGCATTTTTCATTCCATCACATTGCTTAACTGTTATTCTTTTGTTAAATATAGCTTGTAAATCCTTTTGCCACAGGTCAGCATTGCAGTTATAATGGTCTGTTCTACTACTGTTTTTTATTTTTATATAAATATATATGTCAAGTTTTGTTTATCACAGATACAAGAGACACAGATCTTATTGCAGCACGGTGTAAATCTTGTGCTCCAGGTCAGCAATGCCATTATAACGGTCTATTCTACTCTAGAGCTTTACTCTAAATTATTACCACTTTTCCTATTGTTAGAAATGGCTTGAAAATGTGATGTTATACCTCGATTTATTTGGTATCCTGCACATTCTTTGGTACCAAATATCCTCATTACTTATGTTTACTGGTAATTATTTTCATCCCAGAGCTGACTTCTTTATATTATTAACAATTATTGTGTTTGTGTAATAATTAGTTTCTTTTTTTACCAACATTTAATTGGAAACCTGCATGTTCTGTAGTGTGTGTTTATATGTATATTTTTTCCTGCCTGTTATTTATTTCAATGATCTGACACATCTTGTTTGAATGACAGTTACTGTACTTTGAAATGTGGAATTAAAACACCAAATGGAAATTTTTCTGGTTTGATCAATCATTATTCTAGATAAACTGCATGCTATAAATATTAAATATATATATATAAAAGCGGCAGATCGCTCGAAAATAGCGTTTGCCGTGGAAGGTCCGCCTTCTGTATAACGGGGATGGTACGGCGGTTGGCCCACGGGCCGGCCGCAGAACACAGGCGGTAGGAAGGCGGCTGCCGCTGGCGGTGAGCCAGCAAACGTGTTTGTGATTTAGACATTCTGACGCTTCTACTGTCTTTGGAGGACCGCCTCCGGTCCGCCGACTCATTGCTATCTGGGAAGACACATTTGTTAAACATCAAACATAACCCACCTGTTATATCATTCTGACGCATTTCAAAATCCTAAAAAAACTATTTTATCTGAAGGAGCATCTTCTGCCAAAAGTTGAATATAACATTCATGTGGTTTGTCATCTAAACCAGTGACTCCACTTTTCAAAGCCGCTTTACAAATTGGGCACTGTTTGAAAATGCATTTGTGAGGTTCTGGGTTATTAGTAAGTAGATTTTGATATTTTGGCCTTATCTTGTTGATGATCACACCAGCTAGCAATATGACCATGATGGTGGCACGTGTACCACACAAGGCCCAGCATTTACCCAGTGTTTGCAAATTAGCAGTATTTTACTTAATAGTTCTTAGTTCATTCACTCAGTACATTCTGACATATACTCAATATAGCCGACAAGAAATACTGGATAATGGAGCACAATGCACAGAAAGAGTTTCCATTGGAGATTGCCAAGAATCCCCAGGAGACACAATTTACATCACTGAAAGGAAGGGGACGGAGTTGGCGTCAAGATAAACAAAGGCAAGGGAAGTGGGGAGGCCTTCAGGCGAGGCTAAAGCTAACCCCCCAAACTGCTTTCACAACCTATCCTTATCCTCGCTAAAGTACAGTCACTGGCAACCAAAATGGATGAAATACAACTAAAAATATTATGGATTGCAGCGTACTGATTTTCTCTGAAACGTGGCTGCACAACAGCCTACTTAACAATGCAATTGGGCTGCTAGAGGGGCGTGATGTCTTCAGGGCTGATCAAATGGCAGAGGACTCCGGTAAGACCAGAGTAGGTGGCCTGTGCATTTATGTAAACAAAGCGTGGTTTAAAGACACTAACATAACCGGCAGTCACTGCTCAACCAATATGGAATTCCTGATGATTAAGCGTTGGCCATTTTACTTGCCTCAAGAGTATTACAACTTTTCATTTTAATACTTTGTCATGAATCCTTTGCAGTCAATGACTGCTTGAAGACTGGAACGCATGGACATCACCAAACGTGGAGTTTCCTCCTTTGTGATGCTTTGCCAGGCCTTTACTGCAGATGTCCTCAGTTGTTGTTTGTTCGTGGGTTGTTATGCTTTAAGTTGTCTTCAGCAAGTGAAATGTAAGCTCGATCGGGTTGAGATCAGGTGATTAACTCAGCCATTGCAGAATATTCCACTTCTTTGCCTAAACTCCTAGGTTACTTTCAAAGTATGTTTTGGGTTAATGTCCATCCGTAAAGTGAAGCGCCGTTCAATCAACTTCACTGAATTTGTGTCAATCTAAGCAGACAATATATCCCTACACACTTAAGAATTCGTCCAGCTGATTCTGTCTTCTGTCACATCATTAATAACCAGCCCAGTGTCATTGGAAGCCATCCATGGCCATGCCATCACACTGCCTCAACCCTGTGGATAATGATATGCCTACCTCCAGGAGATTGTTCTTCACTTGGCTGGATGTTGTAAAGGGGTTTTTCTTTACCATGGATAGGATCCTACGATCATCCACCACTGTTATCAATATATTTTGCTCTTTTAATTGTCATTACCCACAGCCATAACAGTCAAATTTGGTTTAATGTTTCACTGGCTGGCTAAAACCCATAGTATCATTCAGATTGACATCCAATACTGATTTGTGTACTCTATTTTAGCTGACATTTATAGTGCAACAACACAGGCCAAACATTACAAGACTCTGCAAGAGATGTATAAGAAACCAATACCCAACCAAGATGCTGTCTCGCAAATCCTGGACCTTGCAAGAAGAGCCTTCATCAACAGTAATGCCCTGAAAACAGAGGACAGGTCAAAAAAGGTCCTCGATGCATATCCATGTTTCAAGGATCTTCGTAATGTAAGCAATTTAGGCCTACCCTTTATTTTGGCTGATCCACAAAGCAAGCATTGATGCAGGTTCTAACATTTGAATTATAGGTGATGGGTGAACAGCAGCGGATCCTGGATGAGGGCAACAGCAAATTCATAGATGGAAGTAAAGAAGAGATGGGAAGACTTCTGCACCAATGTTAGATTCTGTTCATTTCTGATCCATGAACAAAATGTATGCAACCGGAAGTCAGGGGAGAGACATCTTTATTCAGCATGAGGTTGTTAACCTTCCTTCTTTCATTTTTCTCTCTCCAATGATTACAATGTAAACAGTCTTTTATACCAGGACACACAGGAGGTGGTCAGTGTTCATAGCCAACCATTACACAGACTATTATAAGAAATAGTTTATCCTACAAAATACCCTTGTATGGGGTATTCCAACCTATGACCCAAGGGTCTATTCCGAGAGTCAGTCACATACACAGTTCCTAGCAGGTGGTATGGACAGGGTTAACTGTTTTATTTCAGGCTTACCATAATTTAGATACCAATGGTTTTAGGCAGCAAAGCTTTCTTCTATACGGAATAATTCATAAGGAGTACTTTGCTTCGCTTGCAAGGAGATACAAACTTGGAATCTATAGTTCACATGTCTGGTTCTCTAACCACTACACTATTTAACAAGGGGTAGTCAGTATGTCGCTCACTCAGTAAAAGTAATTTGCTCTTCTTGGCCGGCTCCACTTACGCGGTCCGGCAAAAACAGACAAGAATAACGTTGGAATGGACATTAAACATCAAATGTACAGACTAGATTGTTAACTATTTTATCTTATATATTTCAATGATGGCTTTTATTTTGAAAAATGTAATCTGAGTTAGCGCTGCTAGCATAATATCCTGCTGCTAGAGGAACGGTATTGATGCCTTGAATGGTCGTCACCTATATTGATAGATACTGTATCAATGTCATTCACAAATAGCTAATTAGTGGCAAAAGAGGATTTGTTTAGGATAGACAAAAACTTTCCTGGCTACAACCTTCAATAGCGACGTTATATAAAAGCCTAAAATGAAACTGTTTACTGTTATATTGCGACTATTTCTGGTGGATTTTCGAATTATGTCTTAGGATTTGTTCAGGATAGACAAAAACTTTTCTGACTACTCGATTCACTCGTCTTTTCACTTGACGAAAAAGTCTGTTATCGTCACCAATATTGATACCGTAGTTATTGTATGAATGTCATTCACGAATGGCTAATAAGCCAGTGCCAAAAGCCATAAAGTTCATAGATAGTATTTGTGGTGGAGGAAAACTTAATACAAAACATTACTCAGTCCAACACTAAGGTTAATGGTGTCTAACTAAATATTCAAACTTGATGTGATGTTAATGCATGACAAAATTACATAATGTCAAGAGGAGTATACCAACACCCAGCAAATGTGTCCCTTGGTGGTGTAGTTGTTAAAGGCGCTGCCTTTCATGGGGACAGCCCGGGTTTGAATCTCAGGAGGGCAATAACATACAGTACTTTTTATTGCGGGCCGGCTGAATTAGGCTTGCCTAGTTTTTTGTTTATAACTCAGAAAGGCACATTCTTTTCAGTTTTTGAGGACCTAAACTTTTTTTTACCTGTGGCAGTATACGGCATGACTTTGTAACATTTCAGGTTATTCACTGGACTTGAACTGCGTACATATTAATAAAACAACTTTTGACCAGTAGTGTATATCATGTCCACCAAGGTCATCTATATTTATTGTCACTTCACTCTTTGTTCCACCAAATTTGCTTTTGATATGCCCAAGAGGAGATGACAGCTGTGATTTGGAGAAGTGTTTGGAGGCGGTACCGTGATGGCTGAGCAGCAGGTCATATACCAGGGTCATGCCGTTAAGGGCAGGACCGTCAATTTGTGTAGACAGTTAGCCTTAGCGTGTGGCAGTGCTAATAGGCATATAAATGGTGTTGTGTATGGACTTACACACTATAGTTACCTTATTAGTTTAATATCATAATGCAAAAACAATCTAACATTTCATCAGAACCCTTCACGAAAACCCTCAGTTTGTCTGATTCACACTGATTCCCACATACACTGACAGGCAAAACAAGTCCACACCTAGTTTTAAAGCTTGGAGTCGCCTTGGCCCAGGTGTGGTGACTGACGCAGGCTCATGAATGCTATGCAATTATCCAGAGGATCAAGAAAAAACTGATTTGTCTATTTTCTGTAATCATTGATCATTGCTTGCTGCAATGACTTGTGTGAATCTATACAATTATTCATTGTACCTTAAGTACCTTAAGTAATTTTCACATCCCAGTCTTACAGGATTACAGTTTTATGCAATAATTAAATAATGAATAGTGATTTACACCACTCAGCCATAACATTATGACCACCTGCCTAATATTGTGTAGGTCCCCTTTTGCCGCCAAAACAGCCCTGACCCGTCGAGGCATGGACTCCACTAGACCTCTAAAGGTGTGCTGTGGCAGCAAGACGTTAGAAGCAGATCCTTCAAGTCCCAGAAGTTGCGAGGTGGGGCCTCCATGGATCAGACTTGTTTATCCAGCACATCCCACAGATGCTCGATTAGATGGAGATCTGGAGAATTTGGAGGCCAAGTCAACACCTTGAACTCATTGTTGTGATCAAAACATTCCTGACCCATTTCTGCTTTGTGGCAGGGAGCTTTATCCTGCTGAAAGAGGCCAATGCCATCAGGGAATTCCGCAGCCATGAAAGGGTGCACATGGTCTGCAACAAGGCTTAGGTAGATGGTACGTGTCAAAGTAACATCCACATGAATGGCAGGACCCAAGGTTTCCCACACTGCCTCTGCCAACATCCCATATTGCATCCTGCTACCATGTGTTCTCCTGGTAAGTGATGCACACGCACCCGGCCATCCATGTGATATAGAAGGAAACGTGATTTATCAGACCAGGCCACCTTTTTCCATTACTCCGTGGTCCAGTTCTAATGCTTACATGCCCATTGTAGGTGCTTTCTGCAGTGGACAGGGGTCAGCATGTGCACCCTGATTGGTCTGCGGCTACGCAGCCCCATAAGCAACAAACTGCGATGCATTGTGTTCGGACACCTTTTTATCAGTACCAGCATTAACTTGTTCAGCAATTTGTAGCTTGTCTGTTGGATCGGACCACACAGGCCAGCCTTGGCTGCCAGTGACCTGCCGCATGACTGTGACCGATCTTGTTGGGTGACATCATGAAAGGGTTTGGCGGCCCATTTCCCACTTGTTGAGGCTGACACAGACCATTTACTGTGTACTTCTGCGGTTCTTCTTTCTGCCACGCCTTTGTGGTGGCAGGACACAGACACAGAAGCATTCAATAATATAATCTTTAATTCAAAGCCTTTGCCCTCGCCAACACAAAAAGGGAAGTTTTTCACCCCCAATTTCAAGTGTCCAATTCCATGTTACGACCTTGTGTCACTGCTACAGCAGTACTCTGGGTGTGGGAATTCATAGTTTGCCACAGATTTCCTCTTCCGCTACCTGTCCGAACAGCCTGTCTGCTATTTTACTAACCCTTAACTAGGGAGACAATATGGACCAACATGTCGGAAGAACCAGTCGTGCGCATTGTCTTATGCTTCTAGCCTAGTTGGAGGGTGCTTGTCCTGTCAGACAAATTGCTAAATCACACTGTCACAAGGAAATCACCTTGGCCGATTACCTCCCCCCCGCCCCGGAACAGCGCTAGCCCAACAGAACACAATGGCCACAACCAGCAACAGCACGACCGCAGCACCAACCTGTGGCCATGGTGACACAGTTGTATATGCAAGGTAAGTACTTAGATAAAATATTTTTTTTCAAAAGACACCTGGCAAAACAGCAGCACACAATGTTGCAGTCACAAAAGTTTAAAAACCACAAACAAGATAACAATTTAAGAAGACAACAAATAACACATTGAGAAGCAAGCTGGTATGGGTAACTGTGGTGCAGCTAGTGGTCAAAACCTTTACAGACCCAAATTTCATTGTCTATGAAGTTTAACCTAGCTTTTAACTTAAAAGTACAAGCTTGTGTAATTTTTGGACCTTATGAAACTCATTCCAAGCCGAAAGAGCAGCGAAGAAACTGGAATTATGTTCTCCCTAACTTTGTACAGGCCTTGGGCACAGTCAGCAAAACACAGTCAAGTGAGCATAAACAGTCATTACATTTTTGTCTGCTGGACTATGCAACTACATGGAATTAACATGGGAGCAGTCTCAATATGGCCTTATAAATAAGAACATACGGCCAGCTCAATCTTTGCTATTTATTTGTTTTAAATATTATATTTACAGATTTCTTAAATATTTATTCCAAAAACACAAACCAATCTTTTCTCACTCACTCTGTCCCCAAAACCATCATTACCTCTGAATTTCAAGTCCTATTCTTAATTTGGGAAAAACAAACACATATCAGCTGCACCATAACATTCAGGAAGTCATTTTAGCACAAGTCTCACTACATGTATTCACAATTGTTTACATGTAGTGAAGCATATAGTGAAACATGTTTTTTCCAGGTAAGCCCAGAAAATGTGTGCCGTATATACAATAGATTTATGTATACTAATACCCCTGAACTGCCTGAGAGCTTGCCTAAACACTTAAAAGTTGATGTTTTTCTGTCTATACCATCATTTTCTTGTTCACCTAAACCACTGGATGCCAAGCAGGGGTACTAGGGACCTTGGGGGTACTTGGCCTCCATACAGGGGGAACTTGAGAAAACTCATGACGCCATAGGCTTATTAGTAAAAGTAACATGAGGGGTTACTTCAGCGCAACTCGTAGCAGAGGAAAAAGGTAGGGAACCACTGGCATGAAAAGGGTGGGGAACCGCTGGCCTAAACCATTCAAAATCAGAATGCACACTTCATAGAGAACAAGTCAGCTTTTATTGTGTAAAGTTTTTAACAATGGCCCCTACTTTCTCCCCGCTATGCCACTCCTCTCTCTTTCACAAGTGTTCTAAAAGGATTTAGAGATGGACATTTCTTGTAGTGTGTTTAGCGAAATGGCAAATGTATTGTTATACAATGTGTCTAACACTTAGCTTTGGCCACTGCGAAACATGCTAGGCAAACATCTGACACAATATACACTGACCCTACCTGACGATACTATCCAGAGACAGTGAATTTTATCGTGTGGAGTTGGTTCTCAGGAAGCTGCCAATGAGAACCTATCCCCACCCTAAAATATTATACGTTGTCCTGTGTGCCTGTTTACCTCCTGTGGTAATCCCACAACCTGAGAGCATCCCTTTGGAGAGGTGGGCTGGATAGAGCAGGGCCAAGTGTAGGACCACATACTATGTTTAACACCATTCATTTTGTAGTTTTTCTCATTTGATAGTTGCAGTGTTTCCCCTTCACGCATGGTTGCAGTGTAGACCATACAATATTGAATGTGTGTAGTGTGTGTAGTGTGCCCGTTGTATGCCTATGAGCACATTAGTTGGCTTCCCAGCCAACTGCGTAAATCTCTGTTGTGCCCACATTGACTGGAGAATATAAAAGGAAGGTGGTTGTGAGAAGTGTTAAATAGTTTTATTGTCCTAGTTTATTTTTCTGTCACTTGTCATAGTTCTCTGTATTGTAGTTATGTGCTGGGAATGAAGTAATCTGTGTGATTAAGTTATGAGACATCCTTTGATGTTTTACCTAGCCTTCTTGAAATGTATTCTCTTTTTGTAAATCTATCTGGGTAAGACCGTCAAGTTAACAACCACTTATTTTGTCATTTTGGTAGAACTTTAGAATGACTACATAAAAAATGTTAACACTATTTTAAGTGTAGTGTCATAACGTAATAAACATGTCATAACATGATCACAACACTAATGACACATTTAGATATGGCATCATGGCATGGCATCATCTACCGATTATCCGGGGCCGGGGGGGCAGCCCAGACCTCCCTCTCCCCAGACACTTCCTCCAGCTCATCCGGGGGGACACCGAGGCGTTCCCAGGCCAGCCGGGAGACATAGTCCCTCCAGCGTGTCCTAGGTCTTCCCCGGGGTCTCCTCCCGGTGGGACGGGACCGGAACACCTTCCCAGGAAGGCGTTCTGGAGGCATCCGAAACAGATGCCCAAGCCACCTCAGCTGACCCCTCTCGACATTTAGATATATATACATATATTCCATTATTTTATGACTGGTTATGACACCTATGCAAGTCTGTCAAAAATTCGGTAACACCAGTCTTCTTAAACAATATTTTTATGTTACATATCATTATAAATGATATGTAACATGCTGTCCCTGTCCAAAGTCCTCCTGGTTGTGTTGCAGATCAAGACGATACCTGACGATTTCAGCTGCCACTGTGCTGACACCTCCCCCTTCCCCTGTGTTGTCCCTGTCCTTGTCCATCTGGTCATGCTTCGACCTGGGCTATGTTTAAATAGACTCTGGACTCAGCCCACATACATTTATTAATTATTACAATATAGTACTTTTAATATGATCACCCGGCACAACCAGAACAGGACTGGCCACCCCTCTGAGCCTGGGTCCTATCTAGGTTTCTTTCTAAATTTCAGCCTTCTTAGGGAGATTTTCCTAGCCACTGAAAATCAAAAACAGGACAGAAGTAGATTGGAAAAAAGCCCAGCATCCCGGAGTCATTTGTAAATAATTCTAGTTTAGATGTAGTAGCAAATTGTGGTTTATTACATTATGCGTTTGGTGGGGGGGTTGTACAAATTAGTATTATTGTATCTTGCAATCAGTTGTGTACACAGAAGGTGTAGACATTATTTGTCAATTACATATGATGCAATTGTAATGGATATTACAGGATTATTTAGACATATATTGCAATTGTAGCTATCCATGTTGTAGCTGTGACCTCATTTTGCAGTCTTTTGCATAGCTTTGTGTCACCAGAAAGTAGCTGTGTGTATATATATATTATATACACCTCTGGAAAAATATTTAGAGACCTCTGCACCTTTTTCTTTCTTTTCCAAAAAAGTCGAAAAGGAAGGTTTTGAGTGAGGAACAGAAGGGTTAAAATTAAGAGACCACTGCAAATTGAATGCATCTATTCCTCACTCAAAACATCAGCATCTCTACAATTCCATTCCAGTGTCTGTTAAATTCCAACACAGGCACACCTCATTTTACTTAATGAGATACTAATTAGGTGATTACCTGAACCAAATCTATTTTAACAAGGAAAAGCATAAAAACCACTGCTGTGGTCATCACTATCCTCTTGCAATAAGACCAGCTGGATGGCAAAAACAGTGCAAGTAGCACCCCAAAGGTAATTTGAATAACTAAATAACTATTCAGCATGACAAAAGAGTTGAAAAGAAAAGCTTTGAGTGAGAAAAAAGAAGGGTTCAATTCTGTCTTTACTGGCAGAGGGATACAGTGAGTGTCAGGTTGCTTCCATCCTGAAAATTTCAAAGAAGGCAGTTCATAAGAACAAGGTCAAGCAACAGACATTGGGGACAACAAAAGCTACAGACTGACCGAGATGACGTCAACTCATTTGAATGTCACTCAACCACCGTAGGATGACAAAGTGACAAAACAGCAGCTGGGGTGAAGTGCACGGTGAGGACGGTTCGAAACCAGCTCCTAGGGGCAGGGCTGAAGCCATGCAAAGCTAGAAAAAAGCCCTTCATCAATGAGAAGCCATGAAGTTTGCAAAATACCATCTGCAGAGAAATGGAGTAAGGTCATCTTCTCTAACTAGTCAAATTTTCAGCTTTGCCCAACACCTGGTCGTCTAATGGTTAGATGGAGACCTGGAGAGGCCTACAAGCCACAGTGTTTCACACCCACTGTGAAATTTGGTGGAGGATCAGTGATGATCTGGGGATGCTTCAGCAAGGCTGGAATCAAGCAGATTTGTCTTTGTGAAGGAAGCATGAATCAAGCCAAGTACAAGTTTAACCTGGACGAACACCTGCTTCCTTCTGCTCTGACAATGTTCCCCAACTTTCCAGCAGGACAATGCTCCATACCACACAGCCAGGTCAATCAAGGTGTGGATAGAGGACCACCAGATCAAGACCCTGTCATGGCCAGCCCAATCTCCAGACCTGAACCCCATTGAAAACCTCTGGAATTGGATCAAGAGGAAGATGGATGGTCAAAAGCCATCAAACAAAGCTGAGCTACTTGAATTTTTGTGCCAGGATTGGCAAAAAGTCACCCAACAGCAATGTGACAGACTGGTGGAGAGTATGCCAAGACGCATGAAAGCTGTTAAAACATTAGTATTTTTTTGTTGAAAAATGAATATGAATTTGTTTTCTTGTTTTCATTATTTGAGGTCTGAAAACAATTTTTTGGTTATTTTGACCAAAAAACACACATTTTCATTACACTCAAACACATACCTATGAATAGTAAAACCAGAGAAACTGATAATTTTGCAGTGGTCTGTAAATTTTTTCCAGAGCTGTATATAGGCAGGTGTAAGTCAGAGGACCATTTTGTCCAGTCTTTAAATAGTAAATCCAGGCAACATTACAATAAATGAAATGAGCAAAAATAAAACTTGTAATCAGTTAGTCTTGTTTAAGTGCTTAAGTTGAACTTCTTGCATTGTAAAAAGAGAAAGCGTTGCTCACTAGTTGTGACTAATAACAGCTAGTATACTAATTCACAGCCTAACAACCCTCCACTATTCAAAACAAATGTACCGCCGCACTTCTATAAACCGAGCTCTAGTTCGCCGTAGTCTTTAGAACATGTCTACTGCACCCTTTCACCTCTGTATGTAACAAATATGTTTTTAAATGTGCAAGATGTGCCATCTACTGATCATTGTGTGCCAGCAACACCATCCCATTTAAAACAGGCATGAGTCAAAATGACCCCTGACAGCACTTCTAGTAGATGTGAAAGGCTCGGCGCTTCTAGTGCTAGGATCAAGCAGAAGGCAGCATCAATTAATGACCTAAATACTGCCATCTGCCAGATAATAACGAAATGCTAACATTGCTGAAATACTTGATAAGCTACATTTAAATAGGGACCTGGCCCTAGTGGCCGGACCGTAGCGCTGGTGTCACAGTATCAAGTCATCCATATGACCTCTGAATAAGCCTACCTCACATCCGCCCTTGATTGTGACCAAGAATTAAATGTTTCAACCATATGCCTCAAAGCAAAAATACTGTATTTTTTTTAGGAATATACGGGTTAGGATATCGGTATTCACTCTGTAGAATACTGTCAGACCTTGGGCAAGACTGGTTGATTGCTAATACATGACGAACTGCAAATTAGAATACATAGCCTAGCATAGAAATAAGATAATTGAAAACTCTAAACTGATTTAATTGGCATTTTTTTCTAGCATTGCCATGACAGTTTACAGTGTCTATAGTTATTAGGTGAATAAGTAACCTGTACTGTGACATACTGAAGCAGAGAATGATCCCCTCCCTTCGGAGACTGGGCCACAGGGCAGTATTCCAACATGATAACGACCCCAAACACACCTCCAAGACAACCACTGCCTTGCTAAAGAAGCTGAGGGTAAAGGTGATGGACTGGCCAAGCATGTCTCCAGACCTAAACTCTATTGAGCATCTGTGGGGCATCTTCAAACGGAAGGTGGAGGAGCGCAAAATCAAATATCCACCAGCTCTGTGATGTCGTCATGGAGGGGAAGAGGACTCCAGTGGCAACCTGTGAAGCTCTGGTGTACTCCATGCCCAAGAGGGTTATGGCAGTGTTGGAAAATAATGGTGGCCACACAAAATGACAATTGGGGCCTAATTTTGACATTTTCTCTTAGGGGTATACTCACTTTTTTTGCCAGCGGTTTAGACATTGTGTTGTGTTTTTTGAGGGGACAGCACATTTACACTGTTATACAAGCTGTACACTCACTACTTTACACTGTAGCAAAGTGTCATTTCTTAAGTGTTGTCACATGAAAAGGTATAATGAAATATTTACAAAAATGTGAGGGGTGTACTCACTTGTGAGATACTGTGTGTGTATATATATATACAGTGGGGAGAACAAGTATTTGATACACTGCTGATTTTGCAGGTTTTCCTACTTACAAAGCATGTAGAGGTCTGTAATGTTTATCATAAGTACACTTCAACTGTGAGAGACGGAATCTAAAACAAAAATCCAGAAAATCTTATTGTATGATTTTTTATAATTAACTAGCATTTTATTGCATGACATAAGTATTTGATCACCTACCAACCAGTAAGAATTCCAGCCCTACCAGACCTGTTAGTTTTTATTCAAGAAGCCCTCCTGTTCTCTACTCATTACCTGTATTAACTGCACCTCGTTACCTGTCCGGAGCCGGTAGAGGGTCAGGAGCCGGCAGAGAGTCAAGTGCAGGAACAGGGGCGGGGCGTGCCTAAAGGCCAGCCTACAGCCTGGCCAGCCCGCATGGGGTCAGGGAGGCTGAGGAACCGGGCTTGGAGCGGGCCAGGAAGGACTCAGGGCGGTTCGTATCCGATGCTGGCCAGGGCTTTGGAATGGCCACTGGGGTAGCCAGCATTCTAATTGGTGACGGTAGGGGCCCTCCTCCTCTGAGTCAGAATCTGGCCATCCGAGGAGTTCCCCTACCGTCCACCTCTGCTGCCTCCATTCAGTTTGGTCGGTCATTCTGTCACATAGCAAGGAGGGAGACGGAGTCTGAATTACATACAATCTTTTATCATTTGAGCAAAATGTCATGGCACACTTGATGCGTCCTTATCTTATGCCAACATGTTACTATTCAGCCAATTGCTCACTGTTCTGACTTAATGCTTTGGAGATTTAAGGTTGCCTTGCTTTAAGGTTTCAAATAACTATTAATGAGTACAAGTACTGTTCCAATCCAAATAATGCAAGTTAAGAATGCCTAAAATGCCCGGATGTGTTCTTGTTCCGCCCCTTTTATCGAGAATGCATGGTTTGGTGACTCAGCCTGCGAGAACGCATGACAACTAAGGAGAACCGGACAACTAAGTTTTTCTTTTCTTATTTCAGGTAAACGGTACCTTTAAAAATGTCATATCGATCATATGAGTATGGCTATAGTCTCCATTCCAACTTTCTACCAGTCATATGACACTGTTCTATTCAGGGACTGCTCACGAGATTACAACCCTCATAGATATGAGGGGGCGAATGAGACCCTCTTCACTGGGAAGAGGAATTCTTTCAAAACTGGATGGGAGTGAGTAGAGATTATAAAGAATCATTTTGGCAAATATTACAGGTTTACTTGAATGCAAAATGTCATGATAGTTGAGGTATGATGTACATTGGTGGAAAATAGGCACCTGCTGCTGCCTGCCAAATGGCATTTTATGTGGAACACTACAGTAGTTTTCTCTAATTTCTCTTTAAATAGTTTTTATTCAATAGTTGGAATGGTGTAATTGCCTAATATTTATCAGTTTCACATGGCAACTCTTAAGGGAATTTACACTGTTCGGATGTGACTTCCAGTCTATCCCGAAGTTTGTTGCCAGACACCATCTGCTCAATCCTCTGGGTTGTCACCCTCATCCCTTTCAGCATGCCAAACGTGCGCTCGATTACGCGCCTAGGTGTGGTGGCCATTGAACCGGGCCACATCCTGGTGGTATACATAATAGTGTAGAAATGTTATACAGTTCCATTAAAGTCAATTACCAAGATCGGTTTTCGTCATGTATAAGTCTGTCTTTGATCATTGTTGAAAACAAAGTACTTGGTAGTGAACTCAGACTTTTGGAGGCAACTGAGTGTTTGTGTGTGTTGGCAACCTTGGATTTAGATCCAATAAGTATCCCTACCTGCTACAGGCTGTTAAAACGGGAGGATAACAGCCACTGGATGCTGCAGGCATGGACAGGGTATCTGCACATTTTGTAACAGCAAATAACTTTTTACGACCTTTTTAAGTCCTCTAAAAGGAAAATTTAAGACTTCACCACAACAACCAAAAACTGAAAAATGTTCAATGCGACAACACAATGATGTGGCGAAGCATTAGCACAGCACAACTCACAAAGAGCCACGCTCCAGACAAGTCACAGGGACGAAGCGTTAACCATTTCTTAAAAAAACTTTTATAGCAAGTCCTGATTCCTGCTGAACCCTGACATGGTTGATTATGGATGAACTTTCAGCCTTTAAGGTACTTCAAGTAATTTCTAAATTTTGGCCCCTAGCAGTTGGAAAAAGACACGGATGACAGCCCCAGGACATTACAATGTGGCTGTCAAATAGCCTTGTTGAGGTGGGTTTAGGGGTTCTCCCCCAAGGAAAGGTTTAGGGACAGATTAGTGTTTTCCATGTCATTTCAGACACAGATAAATGCAATAATCTATGCATAGACGTAATGATTGAAGATCCAGTCAGACAATTGTAGGAAAGATCAGGATCAGAAATTTATTTAAAAGTGCTTTGTTCAGTTACTACTAACAGTATACAAACAATAGCATGAAAACAGTCATGCTTACATAGGATGAGAAAAAAAATTGAGAAACGGCTTTGGACTAACCTATAAAGCCACAGTGCTGCTCAAACAAAAAAGGAACTAGGCCCAGTCAGTAACATTCAGCAAATAAATCAAATAAATAAACTAAATAAATCACCAAAGGTATGTAAACTTTCAAGTTCTGAAACTAAAAGCCCTCATGACAATTTTGTCAATTCTACAATCTTGTTTTCAATTTCTGCATCCAACTCAATAAGTTCTTTATGTTTATCTTTAGCTCGTCTCCTCAAAGAATTGGATTCTGTGATCAATGTGGCCATTTTACTACCACATGAACTTTCGGCTTGCACTGCCATTCTATCTGCATCATTCTCCAAAGATGTGCAAATTTCTCTAATTGATTTTTTCTTTTGCTTTAGCTCTTTCAGGTCCTCTTCGACATACTTTCTTTTCTTGGAGTTTTCTTCTGTCTCTCTCTTCTTTTTTTCCTCTTCCAAGTGTGCCCGGTAACGACTCCGTGCTGAGGAACAGTAACTGATTAGCTCTTTTGTAAGTGGCACTCGTGTCACCCCTCCACAAACATTCACTTGATCACAGATGAGCCTTTGAACAACAACTGTCTCCTCAGACATGTTGCACGTCTCCACTTCTTTGTTGATTGAGAAGCCCCGCTCCACTTCAGCTTGTCCATGTGAGAGGAGTAGTAACTTCTTGCAGAAGTTCCACAGGCCAGTGTAGGAACTAAGATTCTGAGACAGGAATGCATCAACCCTGGACACTGAAGGCTGGAAATTGGCAAATTCCAGCGATTTGGCCTCATTGGAAAGGGCCTTCTCAAACTGTAGAGAAATCACATCACCTGTAATAATGCATAAAGAAGAGCCAGTGTGAATAAAAAATTAGCATCACAACATAAAAGGCAAAGTTGCGTTCTTTTAAAGAGCCCAATCCACCCAGATTCTATCCATTTTCTGTTAATCCCTCTTCCATGAGAAATATTTGTACTAAAGAAAATCCCAGAGTTCTGCAGCTCATTGGTTTGCACTCAAGTTATATGCCAACCTGCCCTATTTAAAAAAAAAAAAAAAAAAAAAAAAATTTTTTTGTTTGGAATGGCCTGTTTAAATAGACTACATAACCTTATCATTTGAAGTCAGTGAAATAGTATCAAATATGTACACAGAAATGGGAATACATGTTGAATTTTATGTTACAGGTTATGTTATAGATATTGGTCTTAAAACTGATACAAATGGGATGATTTGTGTAAACAGTGAGTGCCATTCTATTCTTATTCCTGTAATTTACCAGAAGATATCCCGCCTGTCAACTGTTTGTCCAGCAAAAACTTCTCAATGAGGCGTTTCAGTTTCTGTAGGCATTCGTCAGGGCTGGAATACATTTTTCTTGGGTCCAGACACATCATGTTATGGACAGTTGCATATTTTAGAGGGCACTTATCCAGTGCCTTCTTGCATATTTTTGAAAGCGCACCCTGGCATTCTTTTCTAAACTGCAGCACAGCAAGCTCGCTCACCCTGCCCTTGGCCCCTGACAGTCCCTGACAAAAAAAACATTGGTTTGTCAAATCTACAACATATCTGTCCCTACATATGTGGTTGGATTGATTTCCTGCCTGTTGGGTTCTGTCCGGGGCCTCCCCCAGGTAGGGCCACAGTGTCACCGGACCCCCCCGTCTCAGTTTCCAAGGTGTTACGCTGCTATATTATTGTGCTGGGGGACATGAGGGATGTACTACTAACTTTTCTCAGTTTCCTCCAATTTTAAATTTTAGAAGGAGATGAGGTCCTGGTCCACACCTGCGGATTACCTGGTTTGGGGGGACCGTTGCTGTTCCTGTCCTTGTCCACCTGGTCATACTTCTGACCTAGTCTAAAATCAAATATACTCTGGATTTAGCCAAGAGAAATGTATTTATTATTCCAATTGGACTCTTAATATCTCACCCGGCACAGCCAGAAGAGGACTGGCCACCCCTCTGAGCCTGGGTCCTCTCTAGGTTTCTTCCTAAAATTCGACCTTCTTAGGGAGTTTTTCCTAGCCACTGAAATTCAACACTACTGTTGTTTGCTCCTTGGGGTTTAAGGCCGGGTGTCTCTGTAAAGCACTTTGTGACAACTGCTGTTGTAAAAAGCGCTTTATAAATACATTTTGATTGATTGATTGACATGGTCTGCAATAATTAAGCATAAGATACACTAGTTAGGGTGAGATTAAAGGCGCACATTCAGAACATGCCTCTCCACACACACACACACACACACACACACACACACACACACACACACACACACACACACACAGAGAGTCAATGTTGATATCTACATGTCATTGTGAACTTCTTTCATGAAACTGAATATACCCACCTTAATAACAGCTGCTGCACCCATGCCGATGTCAACATCTTTTGTGCCAAGCCAAAGCTTCTGGTCTGTGACATCGAGCCTCACCAGCTTATACGGACTTGTGGGCAATGCATCGCGCTTGATGAATCGTTTGAGAAGGCTCTAGTAAAATAAATATATATATATATATATATATATATATATATATATATATATATATATATTGGAGTTAGATCAGTGAACTTATGTGTACTAAAGGTGTTGTGCATTATGACAAATAATTACCCTTATCAAATCCTCCAAGTCATTCCACAGGAAAGGCATCATGGGAGCATCTTTTTGATACTTTTCCAGAAATGGTTGAAAGGCTCTTGCTATGAACATAAAGAGGTGGAGTTTGGCACAGATAAAAGGATCCTTTCTTGCCTCAGAGAGGGTGTTGAAGGCTGCATTCCCTGGGTTCTTCACCTTCTTTGTTGACACTTGGTCAACAAACTTCTCAATAGACGGCCACATTTCAATGGCCCTCTCTGCAGCAGGCACATTTTCAAGCCAACGATGGCCACAGAAGGATAAGGGGAATGTGGATGACAGGGTTGCAGATGTGAAATCCTCTCTTCTTGCTGGGGCATTATTAAAGAGATAGTGGAGAGATCTCAGCACCTTTTCTACATGCCACACCTCAAATCCACCTTTAAATGAATTGTGTAGGGTGTGGATACCACAGCTTCCCACAACTTGGAGTTGAATCCCCCCAAACTGTTCTCCATGTTCCAGTTGTAGGAGATCCATGAATTTCCAATTTACTGCAGGTCCATCCATTGACACAGAAAGCATGTTCCTTAAATTAAGTTCCTTGGTGCCCTCCTGAAATTATAAAAAAAAATACAAAACAAAGTCTACCTCAAGAATGATAAAGTTTTCATTCATGTTCACTCAGCTTAGTTGGTTTATCTTAAGTAGTAATTATCTAACTTTGGTCTGGGGACTACCATACCTCAGACTACCAAAGAGGTATGTGAGCAAAAGTCATCAACAAAAATTTGATGACTGACATGGACTGTGACACTGTCCATGTCAGTCACTATATATATATATATATATATATATATATATATATAAAAATAAATAATTTTATTGGTTAAGTATTTTAACATATTCAAAGCATTTTAAATGTTATTTTGAGTCTTACCTTAAAATGCTCCAGCAAGTCTTCTGCCGTTGAGTGGCCCAAAAACTGAGAACCAAGATAGCGAGATCTGACAATCGGGGCGCCAGTCTCGTCGGTTGACCAGTGTCTGACATGCAAGTCCAACTGTTTATTTTTTGTTGTTGTGTTCATGGACTCATCGAACATTATGACGAATGTGTCCTTGTTTGCTCGTGAAATTTATTCCTTCGTTAGGTATGGGACAATACCAAATCGTGCTAAGTATGCAGTTTTGTCCCTCCCACATGTGAACGTACTCGCACAATCTGAGTCAGGGAACATTGCTTGAAAAACCAGGTGGATGTCCTCATTTGAGGTGTACGAGTGGTGGCAGCTTACGGTTTGAAAAACCCACAGTATTTCGGCCTTAAGTGTACCTACATTCGCAAAGCTGCCGAAGGCATTGCTTGATAAAGTGGACGGCCTTGTGGAAGGCTGAGAGGTCGAGGTGCTCGGTTCATCACGAGATGAGAACATACTTATGGGCAAACTACTTGCCTGCGACGACACATACTTCTTGTGCTTCTCTCCTTTCATATGCGAGTCGAGCGCTAGGTGGCCCATTGTCCCCAGCTGTATAGTTTTTTTACATAAAGCACATCTCGCTTCATGGTTGCTGGTTGTTTTCTTCAGCCACCCCCGATACTTTTCCTCCTCCAACCAGTTATCATTAAATACACATTTGCCCATGCTTGCGAATTAGCTAAATGCTGTGATAGCGATCCCATCAACGCAACGCATTCGTCAGTCACTTACTCGAATGTCACCTATAGATGCAGATTGCACCCACATAAATCGAAGTGCTGCCCCCAAATGGTGTGCTGGTCAAATTGAAATTTAAGGTCCCACATGAAATTTAAGACCTCCTTACCGAAACTTTTTCAGACCTTAAAAATGGAAAATGTTATTTAAGACGTTTTAAGACTTTTTAAGGACCCTGATGGATATCCACCATCTTCTGAAAATAATTCTGTTTGATTTTGTTCAATAAAGGGTTTTAGACCATTATTCCACTTTGCATTGTTTATACATTTTCAAAACAGATTATTCTAAACACACTCATTGTGAAGTGGTTGATTGTCATTTTTATACTGTGTAATTTGTGGTCCAAGATGATTTTGACTTTTTAAAACTGTTCTGATTCAGACTGTGGAATGGAAACAAGCAGTTGCCAATAGGAAACTCCAGTAAGGCATTTACTTGGTGAGATGGTTCCATTAAGGTTTTCAACGTAAGTAAAATATTTGGTTACTATTCCATCACTTACATTGAGAAAGACAAGTTCACACATATGATGTAGCCTTGCCATCCTCCGTCTCATTCTGGCCCTCTGGATCAGGTGCCTTTGCTCAGCTGCCTCCTATATATATCTCTAGTCTGTTGTCTTGACTATCTGGAAAAAGCTGAGGAAAATGGCAACCGATTGGACAGATAGGCTAAATAGATATGAGGTGTACAAATAAATCTCTGTACATACAGGTATAGACAAGGCAATTCACACGGGGGCATCATAAAACTTTTTGCATTAAATAGCATTTTAGTACGGATCCTATGAAATTTGTGAAATTACAAAAACTTGTTTTAAATTTGCCTTAAACTTATGAAGTAGGAGCCTACATTAAACAGAAATGTATTATACAAACACCTTCAATTCTGTCCACTTTTGATCCATGAACAAAATAAATGCAACCGGTAGTCAGGGGAGAACCTTTATTTGCATGAGATGAGATGTTGATCTTCCATGTTCTCCAATAATTACAAAGTTAACACAGTCTTTTATGCCAGGAGGCGGTCATTGGTCATATCCAACCATTACACAGTCCATTATTCTTCAGCACATCCCCACCAGTATCTGGCTGTCTTTCAATCACATAAGTGGATTCTATATCCTAACCTTATGTGGCCTGGTATAGTGTCCCCTCTTGAGTTCTTGGCTCCACACACGCTTATCAGGTTGTGTGGGGCCCCATAATAATGGATACCAACTGTGATACAGTACCACATGTAGCACAAGATAATGAAGTACCACTCCTCTTTGTTGTGTTCTTTAACAAGAGAATATAACTAAAATGCATGTGTATCATTAGGTAATGACAGGCTTTCTCACAATGGCATGTTCCAACCTACGGTCCATGGGTCTATTGATAAAGTCTTTGACAGTCATTTGGACAGGATGTGTGGGTAGCATGTGTGGGGTCCATCAGTAACGGGCCCAGCACCACATCCCTTCTATTGTACTTTGATCAGTTAGTCAGCACTTAATGTGTCAAGTTTCACATGCCCATATTCTATCACATAATACAGCAAAAGTGTATCAAATGCTTTTTTTTCTTATTTCAGTCTTTGTAAACTAATTTCAACTTAATAATTATAATCAGTAAAGTAATTTAATCTAGTAACGTATGTTTATTTTTCTATAACAATAGTATGCTGTGACCTACCAATTTTTTAAAAATTTCCTTTCATTATTTTCTCATTGTTTTATGTTTGGGAAACATTGGACAGTCTAAGGTCTCGGTCTTGTTTTATTTTGTTCAAAGTGGTCTTGGTCTCGTAATGGTCTCGACCCACTGGGTCTTGGTCTCCTAAGTTTGGGTCTTGGTTTTGGTCTGGGTCTCCAGGGTTGTGGTCTTGACTCCATCTCTGATGCATCTCAATCTAGATAGGTGTGTTCTCTGTCCTTGCGATCTTGCAAGACCATTCCCTCAAGGACACTTGAGTTCCTCTTAAGAACACAAGTACGTTCTTGGAATTGATAAACAGCCACAAAGTCGTTAAAATGAGATACTAAGTTGTTTGAGCGACTTAGCAACAAAACAATTAGTAGTAAAAAAAATAAAAAAATACTTTAAATTATTTTTTCAAAACAAATTGTTTTTTCATAATATTTTTACTAAGTGGTTCAGATGAGATCATAAGTCGTTCAAACCAGATAAATTTAGTCTCTGGGCCCAAAATTTTATTTTACTGCTTGGGCTTCAGGGCATCTGTAGGAAAGTGTATGTAGAGAATGAACAAAACCTTACATTTCCATAGGAATTCAAGACACACTTACTGCGTGGCACTTCAAACACGAGCCAATGACACAACTCTCTGTAATGGAGTATAACAAGCATGTCAACCGCCCACAGGCAACCACCAAAACTAATGGTAGAGAAAATAATAGTCACAGATATTATTTGTGTGGCAGTGTAATTGGAGTTTAAAAATGAATTAATAATAACCAAAAGCATCTGGTTGCATTGTAATGATAACACTGCGAGTGCCAGCTCGCTCAGAGTGATTATTTAAAAACATGGGAACACAATGCAAAAAACACATTACTCTAGCAGTGGTTGCCAAAACCATTACATTATTGTTGGGACTTGGGACTGTGTAACCTTTTCTCCTAGGCAAACAACAATTCAGTGATGTATTTCCAAAGCAATAGTGGGTTGCATGGAAACTTTATCAACAAACGACTCAAACGTTCAGAGACAAACTTCTACAGAGAGTCCTGGCAATGAGGAGGGACACCGCTGTTATTTACCAAGCCGAAATTACAAGACTTCCCAATCCATTCTTTCCACCTAATATTGCTACCCTGCCAAAGCCAGCTAAGGAAGAGGTTGTAGCATGGCACAGATCTCGATTTGAAAAAGGAAATTAATTCACTGTAGTAACACAATTCATTAGAAAATAGTGGTCCACTAAAGTTAAAATTTACTGTAGCAGTGTAAAATGTTACAAATAACCCAATAAAGATATTAGAAATCAATGTGTATGTTGCCAACTAAATTGCTATTGTTGTTTAAAAAGTACATATGACAATTTTTTTGCTTATAAACAATTTGAGGTATTGTTGAATGTTGGCCAACTACTAAAGAAAACCACTTTTTTTAGAGATTGTTTCACTTTTTACATGACAAGTTTATTATTACTAGCGTGTAAGCAATCATC
Source organism: Esox lucius (assembly GCF_011004845.1). NCBI lineage: Eukaryota > Metazoa > Chordata > Actinopteri > Esociformes > Esocidae > Esox > Esox lucius. The sequence continues at coordinate 2,229,300 of NC_047593.1, forward strand.
ATTAGTGTTATTCTTTACAGCATCTTGTGAGCCTAGTACAATGCAGTACTGTAGTAGTTGCACTACAACAAATGTATAGTTGTATTTGTTATGGATGGGGATATAAAGTCTAATTACAGTCACATGCAAAATAACTTCTATAGTAAGTTCAATGCCTCCTATTGTGGAAATGTCTTTAACCAATCTATTCTCACTGATTAAAGGACTGAGTAACCTTGTTCAAATTAGAATAGGAATGTGGGGGATCTGGTATTTGTCTAGGGGGCGTCATTGACTGGTATCAGCAGATGAAATGGTTACTCTTTATCTGCGCATCTGTATAACTCATCAGGGCATCTTTTGTCTGTCCAGATGCTGTAAGAGCTCTTTAGAGTTCTATAGGTTACCCATGTGGGTGGAAGACAGTTTGCCCCTTGTGTGAAGACTAGGTAGTAACAGAACAAAGGGAATGTGTTTTATTGACATAGGACAGATGGGCAATAACCTACCACAACCCTTTTAACTGTAATAAATACGACGCTGTTCATGAATTAAGTTAGAGACTCCTCGGACGATTATGTTTGTAAGCGTTTGACGCATCTCTCTTATTCGCAAATAATAATAAATGGTAAATTGTGCCAAGAGAATTTTGTCTCTATTCTTACTCCTTAAAGAGTTCTGATCGATAAAATTGCCAACACACTCCTCAGCTTCTTGAAACCCAATGTATTGTCCAGTTAGTGATGGATATTTGTGTCGGATTAGCTTTGTTGACATCAGTTGAATAAAAATCTTTAGCTTTTAGCTAAAGCCTCTGAGTCAACGTTTGTGCGCCAAAAACAATGGACTAGACGGTAGTGTGACAACTGCGACCTCTGCTGGTTCACCTCCCCCTGCAGTGGGCGGGCCCCAGCGGTCGACGTCACCGGCCTTCTGACACCACCGTCTCATCATACATTTCACCTGTGTCTCGTTTAGTGCACCTGTTCCTCATCATCGCTGTTTCCCCCGGTATATATGTTCCCTCTGCTCCCCCTGTCTTTGTGTGTGATTGTCTCTGACTACTAAAGAGCTGTACGACGCTTCGTCACCTGTATATACATATCTTGTATTGGTTCGTGAGGATACCATTAAAAAGATCCTTCCACCACGCCTTCTCCTGCTCCTCCTTGTCCAAACCCCGAAGCCGTGACAGAATCACACACCAAGACGACAAACAAGGATATGGAGCAACAAGGAGCCACAGGCGAGACCGGTGTTGCGGAGGTGGTAAAAGTACATTCAACCTTGCTGGCCAGCCTAGGCGCCGCGATGGACACTGTGTTGAAAGCGGTGCAGCGCCTAGAGCTGAGCCAGTGGAACCCCGCAGCACCGGCCGTCTCTCCACCTCCCCAAGCCGCATCGCCCAGCATGGGAGCGATGCCCATTCCGCTGCCCAGGGCCTACGACGGGGCGGCGGACCGCTGCCAGGGTTTCCTGCTACAACTGGACATCGCGCTCCAGGCGATGCATCCTGCGCCGACCGAAGCCCAGAAGATCTCTTCACTCGTCTCCTGCCTGTCTGGGAAAGCCCTGGAGTGGGCCACCGCCGTTTGGAACATCGAGCAGCCCACCCAGGGCAGCTACGCCGAGTTCACCCGCCGCTTCCGAGTCGTGTTTGACCATCCTCACGAAGGGAGAGAGGCGGGTGAACGACTGTTCCACTTACGGCAGGAGACGAGATCGGCGCAGGAGTTCGCTCTGGAGTTCCGGACCCTGGCAGCGGGATCGGGGTGGAACGAGCGGGCTCAGATCGACCACTACCGGTGTAGCCTTCGCGAGGACGTCCGGAGGGAGCTGGCTTGTCGAGACGTGTCCCTCTCCTTTGACCAACTGGCGGACATGTCCATCCGTCTCGACAACCTGCTAGCTGCCCGAGGACGTCCCGGAAGAGGCCCGCCCGTTCCACCCTGCCAACCAGACGCCGCCGTCCCCATGGACCTGGGGACGGCTGCGCTGTCGGGCAGGTGTAGGGGAGGAGAGGTGCGGAGTGCCTCCAAGAGGAAACAAGGCCGTACAACCACGCCGCACCGCACCTCCCTCCCCGAGTCAAGAGGTGACAGGCAGGGCACTTCCGCATCACCCCAGGTAGCACATGCACATTCACCACTAACCTCTTCCCTCTCTATGTGCACTGTCCCTGTTAGGTTCCCCGGCTTTCCGCGGCTCTCCCGGTGTAAGGCGCTGGTAGACTCAGGCGCAGCCGGAAATTTCATGGATAAGTCTTTTGCCCTGCGGTCACGCATACCCCTCCAGGCCCTCGACACCCCCCTGCCCGTGAGAGCTCTAGACAGCCGGCCACTAGGGTCAGGTCTGGTCACGAGTTGCACTGTTCCCCTCCTCCTGGTTACCGACAACCGACACAGTGAAACCATATCCTTTCACATAATCGACTCACCCACATTCCCAATAGTTTTAGGTTTCCCCTGGTTATCCCTACACGACCCCGTCATCTCCTGGTCTAGTCGACGTCTGTCGGGGTGGTCGCGGAAGTGCCAGGGTAGGTGTTTGGGTGTTTCCGTTGGCTCGACCTCGGTGGAGAGTCCAGACAGTGCGCCCGCCGTGCCCATTCCCCCCGAATACAGGGACTTGGCTACGGTTTTCTCCAAAGCCAAGGCTGCTGGGTTGCCACCACACCGGCTGGGGGATTGTGCGATAGACCTCGTTGACGGAGCCGCACTCCCGAAGGGTCACGTGTATCCACTGTCTCGCACCGAAACGGAGACTATGAACGCCTACGTTACGGAAGCGTTGGAACAGGGATACATTAGGCCCTCCAAGTCACAGGTCTCCTCGAGTTTCTTTTTTGTGAAAAAGAAGGACGGTGGTTTGCGCCCGTGCATCGATTACCGGGCGCTGAACAAGATCACCATTCCGTTCCGCTACCCTCTCCCTTTGATCTCTGCGGAGGTGGAGAGGATGCACGGGGCCCGCTTTTTCACTAAATTAGACCTCAGGAGTGCCTATAACCTGGTGCGTATCCGGGAAGGAGACGAGTGGAAAACCGCTTTTAGTACCACATCTGGCCATTACGAGTATTTAGTGATGCCGTACGGGTTGATGAATGCTCCTTCAGTCTTCCAGTCCTTCGTCAACGACGTATTCCGGGACTTGTTGTGCGAAGGAGTGGTAGTGTATATTGATGACATCTTGATATTCACTGCTACCCGCGCCAAACATGTCTCGTTAGTGCGCAGAGTGCTGGCTCGACTGCTGGAGCATGACCTGTACGTGAAAGCCGAGAAGTGTCTGTTTTTCCAGTCGTCTGTGTCCTTCCTGGGATATCGCTTTTCCAGCACAGGTGTGGCTATGGAGGAGCCTCACATTGACGCCGTGCGTAATTGGCCGACCCCAACCACGGTCAAGGACGTGCAACGTTTCTTAGGCTTCTCTAATTACTACAGGAGGTTTATCCGGGGCTTTAGCCAGGTCGCGGCTCCGATCACCTCCCTTCTGAAGGGGGGGGCGACCCGGTTGAGGTGGACCGTGGACGCGGAGCGGGCGTTTGTGGAACTGAAACACCGTTTCACCACCGCTCCGGTCCTGGCCCATCCCGACCCGTCGCTCCAGTTCATCGTGGAGGTGGACGCGTCCGATTGTGGGCTCGGTGCCATCCTCTCCCAGCGGACGGGGTGTCGTAACACGCTCCGTCCCTGTGCCTTCTTCTCCCAGAAGCTCAGTGCGGCGGAGCGGAACTACGACATCGGTGATCGTGAGCTGCTGGCCGTGGTTCGAGCTCTGTCGGCGTGGAGGCACTGGTTAGAGGGGGCTAAACACCCTTTCCTCGTCTGGACTGACCACCGGAACCTGGAGTACATGCGGGCAGCGAGGAGGCTGACCCCTCGCCAGGCAAGGTGGGCTATGTTCTTCACCCGGTTTGTGTTTACTCTCACTTACAGGCCGGGGAGTAAGAACGTCGGGGCTGACGCGCTGTCCCGCCAGCATGACACGGAGGAGAGGCCTGTGGATGATGCTCCCGTGCTCCCGGAGTCATGCATCGTGGCACCGGTGGTATGGGAACTGGACGCGGACATCGCCCGAGCGCAGCGCGACGAGCCCTCTCCGCCCACATGCCCTGAGGGCCGTACGTATGTGCCGGCGTCTGTCCGTGACCGCCTCATCTACTGGGCGCATACATCTCCCTCCTCCGGTCATCCTGGCATCGGGCCAACAGTGCGCGTCCTGGCCGGTAAGTACTGGTGGCCCACTTTAGCCAAGGACGTGAGGGTATACGTCTCTTCCTGCTCGGTGTGCGCCCAGAGTAAGGCACCCCGGCACCTACCTGTGGGCAAGTTGCACCCCTTGCCCATTCCACAACGACCATGGTCCCACCTTTCTGTTGATTTTTTGACTGATCTCCCCCCTTCCCAGGGCCATACCACCATCCTGGTCGTTGTGGATCGGTTCTCGAAGTCCTGCCGCCTCTTGCCCCTGCCCGGCCTTCCTACTGCCCTACAGACCGCGGAGGCCCTGTTTACACACGTCTTCCGGCACTATGGGGTGCCCGAGGACATCGTGTCTGACCGGGGTCCCCAATTCACGTCTAGGGTGTGGAAGGCATTTATGCAGCACCTGGGGATCTCGGTCAGCCTGACCTCGGGCTACCATCCCCAGTCCAACGGGCAGGTGGAACGGGTCAATCAAGAAGTGGGTAGGTTCCTCCGGTCCTACTGCCAGGACCGGCCGGGGGAGTGGGCAGAGTTTCTGCCGTGGGCGGAATACGCACTGAATTCTCTGCACCACTCCTCCACGGGAGTGACGCCTTTCCAGTGCGTCCTGGGCTACCAGCCGGTCCTGGCGCCGTGGACGCCGAGCCAGACCGGTACCCCTGCGGTGGACGACTGGTTCCGGCGGGCAGCGGGCACATGGGAGGCAGTACAATCCCGCCTCCGGCTCGCTGTCCGCCGTCAAAAGACCTCTGCAGACCGCCACCGCGGGGAGGCCCCGGTGTATCGGCCGGGCGACCGGGTCTGGCTCTCGTCCAGGGACCTGCCCCTCCGCCTGCCCTGCCGGAAGCTGGCCCCGCGGTTTGTGGGGCCTTTTAAAGTCCTGAGGAGAGTCAACGAGGTAACATATCGGTTGCGCCTTCCCCCCGACTACCGTATTAACCCCTCGTTTCATGTGTCTCTCCTCAGGCCGGTGGTGGATGGTCCCCTCCAGGGGTGTGAGGTGCGGGAGGTGCCCCCTCCCCCTCTGGACATCGAGGGGGCCCCGGCGTACTCTGTCCGCTCCATCGTCGACTCGAGGCGCCGGGCGGGGGGCCTCCAGTACCTCGTGGAGTGGGAGGGGTACGGCCCGGAGGAGCGGAGCTGGGTTCCGGTGAAGGACGTCCTGGCTCCCGTCCTTGTCCGCGACTTCCATCAGCGTCGGCCGGACCGCCCTGCTCCGCGCCCCCCGGGTCGGCCCCGAGGCCGGCGTCGTCGCGCGGCTGGGGCCGCGCGTCAGGGGGGGGGTACTGTGACAACTGCGACCTCTGCTGGTTCACCTCCCCCTGCAGTGGGCGGGCCCCAGCGGTCGACGTCACCGGCCTTCTGACACCACCGTCTCATCATACATTTCACCTGTGTCTCGTTTAGTGCACCTGTTCCTCATCATCGCTGTTTCCCCCGGTATATATGTTCCCTCTGCTCCCCCTGTCTTTGTGTGTGATTGTCTCTGACTACTAAAGAGCTGTACGACGCTTCGTCACCTGTATATACATATCTTGTATTGGTTCGTGAGGATACCATTAAAAAGATCCTTCCACCACGCCTTCTCCTGCTCCTCCTTGTCCAAACCCCGAAGCCGTGACAGGTAGGTTTACATTCAAGGGGTTAAGCAGATTAGATCAGTTCAGATGCACATGATTGACTGTAGCTCATCATACTAAAGGTAATGTAAAAGCAAAATCTTCAGTCTGATGTAGAAATGGCCTAAATAGTGCATTTTGGATGAACAATCACGTTATGAAACTTAGAAATATTGTTGGCCAAAATACTTTCATCAGATAAATGCCTGCCTGTTCGGCTATGTCCAGCAAAGTAGCAACCTACTAAATCCGGATGATCAACCACACATCTTAGAACAAGTTCAGCTTCAGGGACTGGGTCATTCATGGTCTCCAGCATTAGAATCATTGGTTCCCATTTGTTGCAACAAAAGCATTCCGTTTCAGTTGGCATTAGATTACACAATCCACAGCTACACCACTATCCTCCAGACATTGTGGGCGAGGGTTGAGGATTAACTGGTTCACCATCTCCCCACCATCTCCCCCATTGTGCAGCTGTTGTTCTACTAGCTTCTAGTTCAGTCAGTTCCTCCCCTGTGTATCCTATCCCCTGGAAAAAGTCAGACATGATACATATGTATTTTCCTTTGTCACTCAAGCAAGTAGACTTTGACTGTCCTTTGCTGAATATCAATGATGAAATAGGTAACTTCCTTCCTAGCTAGCAAATACTAACCTTTGTTTACTGTGACGTATACCAAAAGAATGAGTGGATTGATGCATTTGTGTACAAAACTGACCGGTAAACACAGGAAGAATTTGTTTATTTAAAAATACAAATATATCACAAAACCTATAACTTTTTTCGAGGAATAGTTACTCATATTCTTTGAGTAACACCACTAGTCTTAGTTTAGAGTGTTTTGGAGTAGTTTTCCGCTTGCAATGCAGCTTAGCGGCAGTGGGATGCACAGTTTCCATTCATGAATTTGGATGATGATTACAGCTGTCAACTGAGCTGAATAATGGATGGTTGGAAAAAATGACTATGTCCATTCCAGACTAACTACTGGTAAGTGATTTTTATGGATGAAAAGGATTTTTACACAAACTATCCCTTTAAGAAAACAGGCCACCACGATTGAAACGTGCATCCAACCCCTTGGTTGGACCTAGAATCTTAATTGTTTATGAGTCTCAACCTATGGAAACGTTTCAAGACTCCACTTCCCAAAAGAAAATGGACAGCTCATTTATGATCACCCCCCTCTCAGAATTCTAGTCACTAGCTTTTTAGTCACTAGCTTTTTTTATTACTCAAAATATACCTCCTAAGAATAACCTCTTTGAAAATGCGTAGCCTAAAGGTAATCAACCCAAAAAACAGACACACATCCTAAACATCCAGGGCATCCTTGAAAAACAGCTTCACTTTAGAAACAAACAAACAGGTATCCATCCTAGTCACAAGACACATTATTTCCTGCTCAACCCCTTCCCTGAAGTACAGAATCACTTTTGAGGGGATGCCTTTTATTGTTCTGGAAAAATCCAATAGGAATTAAAAAGACCCCTACCTTTTCCCCAAGAAACCCAGACCCCTTAAAAAATCATCAGAAACATTAAAACATACATAAAACACTTCTATTACTCAAATTTAATCATCCTGGGGTCAACCTCATAAAACCCAGCCCTCCCTAATAGACACCTGTGATCTCTGGAAATGAACCCTTTAAACTCATAAAAATATGAATCCCCATAATCCCTTTGACCGCGGTCACACCACTCACACCACAGGGGGCAAATAAAACACAGAGGAACCAATTAGCATAATGACACTAAACTTGGCTAATCTTCCCACCCCTCCGGGTGTGGCAGCAGGGACCCCTTGAACCAACCAGTCCGTTCGTAGTGGCGGCTTGTGACTTGTTGGCCCACACCTCCAGGGCTGGCAACAGGGGGTCATCAGCCCACCCCTCTGGTGGTGGTAGCAGGGACCCCCCCAAAATTTGTTTGGAGTTGTCTCCAGGCTGGTTGCCGCCATCATTACCGCCAGGGATGCTGCTGGGCTGGATCGAGGGCTTGTTACATGGCTGGCCAGCCCTCCAGTGGGCGACTGTAGCGGTATTCCTCCTCTGAGTCAGAATCCGGCCAAAACATAATTTGTCCTACTGCTCCCCTTATTAGTTATGATAATACATTTCATAACATGCAAGTATTGTTAATAATCAATATATATGATTAATAAAGTATGATTCCAATCAAATATGATTCCCGATTAATCTGTACAACATATTTGAAAGTTTCTTTTGCAAAAACAGATATCACTGTTTGTATTTATTATCCTAAATCATATTTTTTCGTGTGCAATCCAGGGAACTCTATGTATATAATATGTGACAGGTAATATTTCAATTTATTTTAAACAGTGTTATCAATTTAAAAGTGTTTCTCGAGTTTAATCCTTCTGCCAAATGTGTCCCAGTTTCTCTTTTCTTGAGTTTTTGAACGTAACCATGGGTCAAGGTGTCTGTGGAGGACTGCACATTCTCCCGGCAAGTTCGTTTTTTCTGCCTACGCAACGTTTATAAATGACAAAAGAAATGTCAAGAAATTAAAGATATTAAGAACATTTATCTGCAGTGTTTCTATTTCAAATCACTAACATGATGAGTCATTCAGAAGTAAAGATGGGGAGGGTTTCACCACTCCGTGAAAGACTGAGCAGGCAAATAGTGCAGCAGTTGAAGAATAACGTTTCTCAACGTAAAATTGCAAAGAGCTTGGGGATTTCAATCTACAAAAATATCATCTCTGAGAATTCTGAGAAATTTCTGTACACCGAATATTCAAAAAAACGATGTTGGTTTTTAATATCTACTGGGCAAAAAAGAAACCATATGAATACAAAATCCAGAAATGCTGTTGCATTCTCTGAGCCCGAGCTCATTTAAGACTGCCCTGTGGTCTGATGGATCAAAATTCGCATTTATGGACGCTGCATCCTCTGGGCTAAAAAGGAAAAGGACCATCCGGCTTGTTATCAGCGCACAGTTCAAAAGCCAACATCCTTGATGGTATGGGATGAATTAGTGAACATGGCATTGGTGACTTGCAAATCTGTGAAAGCACCGTTAATCCTGAACAATATATAAAGGTTTTGGGGTAACATACGCAGCCATCCAGATGTCTTTTTCAGGGAAAGACTTGCTTATTTCATCAAGACACTACCAAACCAAATGCTGCATGTATTACAGCAACGTGGCTCCATTGTGGAAGAGTCTAAACTGGTTCAACATTTGGTGTTTTCTTTGTACTATTTTCACTAAAATATAGGGAATAAATGATTAACACATTGTTACATTCTGTTTTTATTAGCATTTTACGCAGTGTCGCAACTTTTTTGGAAACAGTGTTGTAGAATGTTTGTTTGTGTTGCAAAACTGACAACAACAGATGGCAACACCTAATCCATTCGGTAATTTTGCATTGGTTAATTGTGATAATTCCTGTCCTTTGGTTTTATTATGTTAGCCAACGTAAGGTAATGCTAATGATGATTTGGGGGAGTGTTTTTGATATGTCTCCTGTTAGGTTAAATATATCTCAAACAGTTATTTGAGTTTATTCTCGTTAATGAGATCTCCCAACACGTGTCATTTTACAAATTCGAGTCTATCGTTAACTGATGCTCTTAGCCCACATTCATGCTGTGGCGTATTTTAGATACCTATGGTATACTTGGTAGACTTTGTTGTGGAAATTACTAAATGGGAAAGGCACAGAGACTGTAGATCATTTTCACAAGTAAAGCTTTATTCCAGATTTGCAAACCTGGAGCAGTTAACAACACTCAACAGAGTCAAGTCAAAAGCTTTCCATTGAAGGTTCAGCTCAGGCCTATACAAAATCAGTAGAGCCCAATGTGTCCCCCCCTTTGCATGGTTAATCTACATGTCTTTGGCATAGAAAGATAAGATGTTTACAGCCCTTGAGATGTTTAACCAAAACTATAGCTATCGGTTGTAGGCACATCCTGTACAAGTGAGGAGAGTCGAAACACACAATGGCCTTACTAAAATATGATATTAATGTACTATAGAATAAGAACATTTCTACCACAACTTATATTCCTATCTATAATTTGGGAGGATTGAGAATCTGTCTACGATTTCCCAAATAATGAGAATTGTTTTGTTGCAAGACATTATATAAGTTTCAACTGTAGAATTCAATCCTATTTGTTGTTTTCATTTATGCTTCCATTTTTGTCGCAGGACTGCCAATGACCTAATTACACATTGGAACCAAACATGATTCTCCATATACCTCAACTAGTTGCTTGTATGGAAGTATTTTACTGTCTGTAATAACCATTTTTTTTTACATGACTAAATTTTTTTTATCTTGGCGTAGGTAGTTTTGTAGACATTTTCTTGAACTGATGTATTGATGAATTCTATAAATGTATAGGATAATATAAAATTATTAGTGAAGTACTGAGTCTTTGTGCCTTAGGCAGTAGAGATAAAAGTCGTGAATGTGGGAGAAGGGATTTGGTCTTTGTTTACATGGTTTACATCCTTGTCAGTCATCAGCAAGTCATGGAACCCCCTGTTAAGCTGTTAAAGCCACCTGTGTATCTTTGTTCTACATGTGACCCATCTGCCTTGAAAGGGCTATTAACAATGTTCCCCTAGTGTCCTGGGAAAAGTAGGGGCAATCTGCCTTAGGGTTAAACCTAGGAATGGATCAAACTGAATCTGACCACATCCCTATCTGCAAATGTACTGCTAGTTTTCTGAGCTTCCTCAGAGATGTTCCCTATACCTATATTTTGTATATCTCTGTTTGCAAACATAATAAACTTATTGTTACATTATTGTGTTTAAGAGAATTCAGTCCCTCTTGTACCTTTGAATGATCCAATAATATTATAATTTTTAGTACAAAGAGATTGGAAAAGTTATCTAGATCCTCAATGACATAACCCAGTGGCTTAATTTTTGAAATATGAGAAGACTTGAGTCATCTACATAAATGGAGAACTTAATGTTTTAGTCTTAGTTTGTCAAATACTTTTTCAAAATCAGGTATGATGATCAAGCCAAGTATATTCATATTTTTTCGTTATTTCCAGTAATCAGGGGCCCTATTCACAAAACATTTTATCTTAACACTTAGAGGCCTCCCAAACAGCAGTAAATGTTTCTAGGTAATGTTTCACTTAAAACCTATTCACAAAGCTGCTGAAACCAGTCTTTCCTAAGGAATGGGGAGACATTTTAAGCTAAGAGAAAGGGCGGGGTTGACCCTGTTGCTATGGATGATATTGTGTTTCATGAGCAAGCTTACTTACTATGCACACAGTTATTGGCTGATAGGGTGGGGGTCTCTGTCTGTGAATTAATCACAGCAATACTGTAGAAGGATGTGTCTGTGAGGTTCTCGCATCAGTCCAGGTCTAACTCCTCCCCGCCACACTCCTCACCTACCACCGTTACGCTCCCATTCCCCGATGCACATGAACGCAGCCAGCAATCCAGATCGCAATCTCCAGAATTCTAAACACCTGTGTCCAGTTTCCTCCCCTATTTAACCTGTGCTCTGTCTCCACTCCCTCGTGAGGTATTGTTTGTAGTGGACTTGCCAAGCCGTTATCGCTCGTAGCATTCACCTGTTTTGACTCCCAGCCTGCCATTCCCTCTCTTCCCGTCCCCGTCCTCCAGTGTGATTTAGAGACCTGCATCCTTACCCGTCTGTCTGTTCCCTTGTTTCTCCTCCTGTCGAAACCTGCCTGTGCAGTTGCCCTTACGGACTGATTACCCGGTATCCCTACCTGCCTGCCTGTCCCTGGATTCCTCTATCGTCTACCCTTGTCAGTACTGTCACCTTCGCGGACGGATCGCTCGGTGTCCTGACCTGCCTGCCTGCTTTTGGTTTCTCCGCTTCGTCGCTTCCTGCCTGTGCCTTTGCCTTCGTGGACTGACTTCCTGGTTACTGAACCTACCGGCCCGACTCTACGGTTTTGTCAACCGCCTACTCCTCTGTACTGAAATAAACCAACAGTTGCGTCTCCGCAATTGGAACCACACCCCCCAGGTCTCGGTGTTCATTACAGTGTCATGCTATGTAATGCTATATTGAAATTATGATATTAAAAAACAAGAAACGAGGCAAGCCTAATTCATCTGGCCCGCAATACAAAATGTTGCCCTCTCGAGATTCAAACTCGGGTCGATCACATGGAAGGCTGTGTCGTTAACCACTACATCACAGAACTGTACATTTGACGGGTGTCTACTGAATAAAACCTCTTTTGCCACTGGCCGTTTTAACAACTGGCTATTCATGAATGATATTGATACAGTTAAACTGACTAACATTTCTTCATAAATTTACCTCAACCACAAATAGCATCTACTACGTGTTTATTCATGACGTTTGCCACTGGCCGTTTTAACAGCGTATTAGCCAGTAATAGACTTTACCAGTATCTACTAACTTCCTGGAATAGTCATAGGAATTGAGCAACTGCCAAAGCTATTTCATTTCATGGCATGAGAACGTATTTTTTTCTTTCATGGCATAACAACCTACTTTTTTCTTTCATTCGTGAATGACATTGATTCGATAACTAACTTTTTCATCAAGTGAAAAGACGAGAGAATCGCAATACTGTATAATCTTACGGCCCACAAATATAATTAATAAATGTTGTTGCTCTCAATAGATTTGAACTTAGGTCTTCCACATGAGAGGCACTGTCTTTAACCACTACGCCACGGCATTACACGTTTCTGGAGTCGTTAGACATCATTGAACATTGTGTTAAACTGACTAACATTTCTTATTAAGTTTACCTCCACCATAGCGTCTATGAACTGTATGGCTTTTGCCACTGGCTGTTTAACAGCTTATTAGCCAGTAATAGGCTTACTAATATCTACTAACTTCCTAGGAATAATGATAAGAATTGAGCAATTGCTAGCGAGACTGAAGATGAACTTTTCTATGCCAGAAACAGTCGCAATAAAACCATATACTGTTTTAGTTAAGGCTTACTGTAACCGGTGTAGTAGGTGTGTAAAATAAGGAGCCAACACAGGGAGGTAGTTTCGATCTCTATAATCTTATTCAAAAGGCACGCGTAAAATACTCAGGCGCACAGGCGCAAAACAAGCGTGCAGACAGCTTACACAATGTACACCGCAACAATACCACACAGACAGCCAGAAACACAGGAACTTATATATGCGATGAGGGAATGGACACCAGGTGTGTGCAATAACAAGACAGGACAGTGCTGTGGGAGGAGGAGCGGCGTGGCTAGAAGGCCGGCGATGACGCGCGCCAAACGCCATGTCGGCACGTCCTCGTTACAGTACCCCCCTCTCGACGCGCGGCTCCGGCAGCAGGGCCGACCCGGAGGACGCCGCGCAGGACGATCAGGGCGCCGACGATGGAAGTCGGCGAGGAGCTCCGGATCAAGAACATCCACCGCCGGCACCCAGCAACGCTCCTCCGGACCGTACCCCTCCCACTCCACCAGGTACTGCAGCCCCCCACCCCCGGCACCTCGAGTCGAGGACAGAACGGACCGAATCAGGGGGAAGTTGTAACTTATAGGTTACCTCGTTCACTCTCCTCAGGACTTTGAACGGCCCCACAAACCACGGGCCCAGCTTCCGGCAGGGCAGGCGGAGAGGGAGGTTCCGGGTCGAGAGCCAGACCCGGTCGCCCACTGTGTAGACCGGGGCGTCGCTACGTTCTGGTGGAACCCAGAGGTGAGGCTGACCGAGACCCCCAATCGGCCCATAAAGGCGTTCCAGACCCGAGGTGTGAACTGGGGGCCCGGTCAGATACAATGTCCTCCGGCACCCCGTAGTGCCGGAAGACATGGGTGAAAAGAGCCTCCGCGGTCTGCAGGGCCGTCGGGAGACCAGGGAGAGGAAGGAACCGGCAGGCCTTTGAAAACCAGTCCACAACAACCAGGATCGTGGTGTTGCCTAGTGAAGGGGGTAGATCAGTCAAAAAGTCAATGGACAGGTGAGACCATGGTCGTTGTGGAACGGGCAAAGGATGTAACTTACCTGCCGGAAGGTGTCTAGGTGCCTTACACTGAGCGCACACCGAACAGGAGGACACATACACTCTCACATCCTTGGCCAGACCAGGCCACCAGTACTTGTCGGTAAGTCAGCGCACAGTACGGTCTATGCCTGGGTGACCCGTGGAAGGGGACGTGTGGGCCCAGTAGATGAGACGGTCGCGGACATCCAGCGGGACGTACTGACGACCCGCAGGACACCCAGGAGGCCCAGGATCGCCACGCAACGCCCGCTGAAGGTCCGCGTCCACGTCCCACAAAACCGGCGCCACAATGCACGAGGCGGGCCTCATGCATTGTGTGTCTCATCTACCCGCCTCACACCCACGTCGCACAACCGAGATAGTGTGTCTGCCTTGGCGTTTTTTGTACCCGGCACGTATGACAGCGTGAAATCAAACCGGGCAAAAAACAACGCCCACCTGGCCTGACGAGGGTTCAGTCTCCTTGCCGCCCGGATATACTCCAGGTTTCGGTGGTCTGTCCAGACTACAAACGGGTGTCTCGCTCCTTCGAGCCAATGTCTCCAAACAGTCAAGGCGCTAAACACAGCCAACAGCTCCCTATCACCGACGCCATAGTTGCGCTCTGCCTCACTGAGCTTCCGCGAGTAAAAAGCGCAGGGGCGACGCTTAGGAGGGGTACCTGATAGTTGGGACAACACAGCACCTATCCCTACCTCAGAGGCATCCACCTCCACTATGAACGGCAGTGACGGGTCGGGATGAGCCAAAACCGGGGCAGAGGTGAACATTCTCTTAAGGGTGCGAAATGCCTCATCTGCCTCGGCCGTCCAGGTGATCTGGCTTGGCCCACCCTTCAATAAGGAAGTGATAGGAGCTGCTACCTTGCCGAAGCCCCGTAAAAATCTACGGTAGAAATTGGCAAACCCAATGAACCGCTGTACAGCCTTAACCATGGTAGGAACAGGCCAATTACGCACATCTGACACACGATCAACTTCCATTTCCACCCCATCGGCGGAAATTTGAAACCCGAGGAAGGAGACGGCTCGCTGGAAGAATGCGCACTTCTCTGCTTTAGCATACAGGCCATGCTCCAACAGCCGCCTCAGAACCCTGCGAACGAGAGACACATGTTCAGCACGCGTAGTGGAATACACAAGGATGTCGTCGATGTAAAGCACAACTCCGCGCCCCAGCATGTCCCTAAACACGTTGTTCACAAAGGACTGAAACACTGCCGGGGCATTCATCAACCCATACGGCATCACCAGGTATTCATAATGCCCCGTGGTGGTGCAGAAGGCCGTCAACCACTCGTCTCCCTCTCGGATTCTCACCAAGTTATACGTGCTCCTGGGGTCCAGTTTCGTGAAGAAGCGCGCCCCATGCATTGACTCGATTTACTGGGAAATAAGGGGGATGGGATATGAATAACGGACCGTCAGTTTATTCAGCGCCCTGTAGTCAATGCATGGAAGCAAACCCCCATCCTTCTTCTTCACGAAAAAGAAACTCGAGGAGGCGGGCGAGGTGGAACGGCGGATCTGCCCCTGCCGCAGGGATTCGACCACGTAGGTCTCCATCGCTGCCGTTTCAGCCTGCGACAGGGGATACACATGACAATAAGGCGGCACAGCATTCCCCGTTAGATTTATAGCACAATCCCCGGGCCGATGTGGTGGCAAACGACTTGCCATGGCCTTAGAAAAGACCAGTGCTAAATCGGCATATTCCGGGGGTATGCGCACTGTGGAGACACTGTCTGGACTTTCCACCGAGGTCGCACCTACGGAAACACCTAGACACCTCTCCTGACACCCGTGAGACCACCCTGTCAATACTCTCTGCGACCAGGAAATAGTCGGGTTGTGTCCCGACAACCAGGGAAGACCCAGCACCACAGGGAAAGCAGGTGAGTGGATAACATGGAATTAAATTAGTTCAGTATGGGCGTGCTGTACGGTCATCGTGATGGGGACCGTGACATGCTCAACAAGACCAGTGCCTAGTGGTTTGCTGTCTAAGCCCGTAATGGACCTAGGTTGAGACAATGGCACCAGCGGAATGCGCAGTTTCTGTGTGTAACCGCTGTCCATAAAATTCCCAGCTGCGCCTGAGTCTACGAGCGCCTTACACTGAGAGTTAGCAGGAAAATCAGGGAAGGCCACCAAAAGTGTCATGTGCTTCGCAGAGAGCCCTGACAGTGTGTGTGGTCTACTCATAAACTGTTCCGGTCCCGTCCCACCGGCTGGCCTGGGAACGCCTCGGTGTCCCCCCGGAAGAGCTGGAGGAAGTGTCTGGGGAGAGGGAAGTCTGGGCATCTCTGCTTAGACTGCTGCCCCTGCGACCCGGCCCCAGATAAGCGGAAGATGATGGATGGATGGACGGACGTAATAATTAATAATGCGTACTTCGCTTTGCCTGTGAGGAGATACGAATGCGGGACCTATAGTTTACAGGTCCACTTCTCTAACCACTACGCTATTTAACAAGGGGGGACTCAGCCAGTCAGCCAGCCAGCAGGTCGACATTAGCTCTTCTTGGCTGGCTCTGCTTATGCGGTCCAGCAAAAAAAGTGTCACTGATTAAACATGAAAGCAAGAGTGATATACTCAGTAGTCTGTATAGTATAAATTCAGCAAATTGTCACCCTCTTACATGTCTGGCAGCTCATAAACAAATGCGTGTTCATCATTCAATAATATGCAAAATAATGTGTCCCATCTATAGCACAAGCTACAACTTTATTTTTGTAATAGATTATATTTTATTGTCCCTCTTTTTCCTGCTAACCTACAGTAACTGATTTTGAACCTCTATCTTACAATTTTTAACTGTTATTTATCACTAATATTAATTCCTCTATCTCATTTCTTATTTTAGTCTTCTCTGCCAGGTATTTTTTTCTTTACAGCTGAGTATTCTATTGTGTAGCCTCTAAGAGTACATTGGAAAAGGTCATCCAGGATTGACATGTCATCCAGAATGACGAAAATAAATAACTTTTTTTGGGGTTATAAACTTGTTGTCATGTAGCAGACTTTGATGAAATTTCCAGTAGCCCTGCGGTTTGGTGGGCTGTGGAGCCATTATCCTAGTAACGTTTCTAGAAGAGTGGGTAGAGTGTATGTGGAGCAATCTAGAGCTCTGCAATTTCATTGCTGGTGTCCTTGGCACTGGCCTCGACCGTGGTGGTTTGATGGTGCTGCAGCTGCTTGTTGTGCTCCTCCTTTATATGGTTAGTTTGGCAAAGCCACTTTCTGATATCCATTATCGTGGAGGCAAACTACCTGGTTTGAGCTACCTAATAGGCTATGGCAATTTGCTAACAATTATTTTTTACAGCTAGCTAAAAAATTTAACTAAACAATTTGCTGGTATGCTTACTTGACCCAGCCCTTATGAATCAAAATTAAATATCACAGGCATATGTACAGCTTACCACAAATTAGCATTTTTATGAAAACCCTAAAAAGCAGTAAACTACCAATCACCACTACGCACACACTCTCAAGACGCCCTCCTAACAACAGAATCTATTATTACCCTATAAAAGATAAGATGGAAGCTCTTAGCAACATCTTGGAGTGCAAACACATAAAACCCTTTTTCTGCTAGGTGTGTAAAATCGCAAAATCGCAGTCCATTGCATTGTCACTACCTTATTTGTTCTCCAACACACTACCATTTTAATAAAGGAAGAAATACACATATAATGAGGATTACTTCCCTACTTCTTTCAAAAATCATACATAAAGACAGTTCTTAAATTTACTGATTTATTGATGTTAGTATTAGCATGGGAGTACATTTTTCACTCCTGTCTTCTGGAAGTACATTTTTATTTTCCTCCAAATAGGGAAGTTAGGAATTTAGGTAGTGGAGGTAGGGGGGGTAGGGGAGGTAGGGCAGGGAAGGCAGGTAGGGCGGGAAGCTTAGGTAGGGGAGGTAGGGGAGGTATGGCTGGTGGGTCAGGAAGGGCAGGTAGTGGAGGTAGGGGAGGTATGGCTGGTGGGTCAGGAAGGGCTGGTAGTGGAGGTATGGCAGGTAGGTCAGGTAGGGGAGGTATGGCAGGTAGGTCAGGTAGGGGTGGTATGGCAGGTAGGGCGGGAAGCTTAGGTAGGGGAGGTATGGCGGGAAGGGGAGGTATGGCAGGAATGGCAGGAAGTTTAGGTAGGGGAGGTATGGCGGGAAAGGAGGGGAAGGCAGGGAAGTCAGGGAAGGCAGGTAGAGGAGGAATGGCAGGAAAGGCAGGGAAATCAGGTAGGGGAGGTATGGCAGGGAAGGCAGGGAAATCAGGTAGGGGAGGTATGGCAGGAAAGGCAGGGAAGTCAGGTAGGGGAGGAATGGCAGGTAGGGCAGGAAGGGCAGGTATGGCAGGTAAGGCTGGTAGGGGAGGTATGGCAGGAAGGGGAGGTATGGCAGGAAGGGGAGGTATGGCAGGAAGGGCTGGTAGGGGGGGTATGGCAGGAAGGGCTGGTAGGGGAGGTAGGGCTGGTAGAGGAGGAAGAGCAGCTCGTCTTGCCAACAGTAAGGGTTTCAGGGACATCAGGTTTAAGTCATTCTGGAGGTTCTTAGGATAGGGATGTAACCCTTCAAATCCCAGGTACCCCTGTAATAGACAGAAAGATAAAAATCAGAAATGCATGAAAGTAATTGAAACATAGACTGGACTAATTTAGCAACTTAATTGTGGTACTATGACTGTAAAAATATCTGTAATAGGCTATACTGGCCTCATTACTCGAAGAATGCTCGTCCTTGTCATGTTCCTTAGTCACCTGCACCAACAAAAAGAATCCCAGTTCGAATGTTATTAGAATTAATTTGTGAACTATCATGCCATGATACCAAAATAATTCTGATATGTTTTTATTTCAATGCAAAGAAATCTATTGAACTATTGATGTTTAACCTGTTAGACCCCAATATAATTCTAGAATGCACCAGTAGATTTTTGAGAAGTCTCAAAATACATTTTCTCACACAATTCAAACAAACAGATAGCACAAAAACCAAAAACAAATTACAATTACGATTTGACTTTGTATGAAAGAGCACATACTCCTCCTTAATTTGACACCACATTATTGGAACTAGGCATAATATTATTTTTCTCCCACTGAGAAGACATTTGTAATAGAAATCAGTCTCTCATTCTACCTCCTCCTTTCCCTCTGCGAGCACAGCAGCCATTTGCTACTACACAATTTCTCTAATGGTCCCATTGACGTTTTTATATGACGGACATAAGTAGAAACAAGAATGAACATCTAAGTTTGCATTAAACGCATTAAAGTGCAACTCTTTCTGACGAGATTGAGCAAGCCATCATTTGAGATCTGCAAAGCTAATTTGATCATAACAAAGGAAGCAGAAGGCACATAAATCTAAAGACATTACTTTTATTAGATGATAAGGGAATGTATGTGTCACATCTTTCATCAGATTCAGATCATCATTGTTATCAAGCGACAATATTATCAGCAAACACAACAGTACTGCTGCTTTTGGCTAGCAAGTGAAAGTGGCAGCTCGTCGCTTCACAAACAAAAAACACATTTGAGGCCAGACATTTTTTATAGGCTGACGGACAAACAGAATCAGACAAATAGTTGTCTTGTTAGCGATGGCAGTTTCCATATATGAATGAAATCAGAAAAAACACAAGAAATCATCCAAGTAGTTACAACTCAACTAAATACTGCAAAACTTTCCAAGTCTGAACAAACAACCATTCAAGCTCCACTGCTCATCTATCAAGTTATCACGACATGTTTGCCATTGTCATCTTAAAGACAATACCAACATTTCACAGCATCAAATATGGACAACACCAAACATATTGCCGTTGTTTATTTGTTGCTTACCTTGACATCATTATGGCATTGAAACAGTAAGGATGTTTGCAACTTCATATCACCAAACAATGCAAACTCTCTCTAATTTGAAAGATTGTGGCCCTTTCGGCACTACCATTTTGTGTAGACATGAATATAACAAAAAAATTGTTAAATGACTTTTCCTGGTTTCTTATTAATGACAACATCCACAGGAATAGAGGAAGAGGTTTTAATCAAGCAGATTTTGTGATATTTGCCCACAAATTATTGAAACATGCCCGCCTGCGGCCACTACAGTAATTTAAAGGAAGGCCTTTAGGCCTCTATGGATTCTAAAGAGTTTAATAGCAGGATACATTTTGTAGTTCAAAATAACTTACAGGAATTGAGGAACACAGTCCAATCAGGTACATCACGAGGACTAGTAGTTTCATGGTTGTCTGGAAATCCTTGAAATACAGAAGACATTTTCAAATACTACTGAAGATATGCATGCCAAATTTACAATAAAGTATTCTTTGAAACTCATACCTGTTCAAGTGAAGATGTAAAATGGGAAAGAATTTGTTCTGAAGCTGGGGTACATGGTAGCTCAAACTTTTTTATAGACCATTTCAGTTCAAAGACAGCCAATGAGATTTCAGTCAGTGACTGAGCTGATCAAATGTGTCCGAAAGATTAAAAATGTGATGAAATATGTATCTGGTGAGTAATCCTAAAAAGTCTCAATTTCCAAAGTCCCCGCAAAGAATGTCTCATCTGCATTAGGAAACTTTATCTACATTGAAGAGTTGATGATTCATTCATCAGTTTTTTTTTGATTGAGGGATTGAGGAGGCTTCATGAACAATAATAACATCAGTATAGTGCACTGGCCCTCTAAAGTATTTACCCTGTTGGGCTTTTCCACATTTTATAGATACAACATGAAATCAAAATTGCTTTAACCAGGGTTTTTTGCCACGAACCAGCTCTAAAAAGTCCATGTCAAAGTGAAAAATAAAATCTGCAAATTGTTCTAAATTGAGTAAAATATAAAACAGAAAAGTATTGTATAAGTATTCACCCTCTTTGCTATGACACATATGAATTAGCCAACACAGTATCACAGGTGTTTGTCACGTGTAGACAAATTGCTTATAAGAAATTTGTGACATGCTCACTTAAAAGGCCTTTTCATGTTTAGGACATGATTTTCTTTCCATTCCAAACGACTACCTGTTTAGCTCTGAATGTGAAAAAAAAAGGCTTTAGGACAGGAACTTGGAAGCACTATGAAGCTAGGCATGGTAAAAGTGCTCCCAATCGTGTTGGGGAGTGCTAAATAGACAGGCAGATCAGCTGGTAAGCAACATTCCAGATGCTCTTCAACTCTACAATGCTCTTTTGAAGTCTGGAACAAACGAGAAGATGTGTGGACAGTGAAAGGGTGGAGTCTGTCCTGGACAACATACCAGAAAAATGTCCAGCAATACTGACTCCCAGGGGAAGAGTCAAATAGAAACTATTGATTATTGATAAAACACAGGCTACCTGACAATACCATCCATAGACAAATAATTGTATCTTGTGGGGAACTGGTTCTTGGGAAGCTGCCTATGAGACTAGAGGCGGAGCTTAAATGACTGAGATGTGTGTGCGGCACCCATGGCAGACAATCATAGGGGCCCACAAGAACTTTATCTTACGGCTGAAAGAAATATCATAAGCAGAATAAAACTTCTCTTTGCCAAGACAAATGGGCAGCTATACCACCTGCAAGAATTCTGGGCCTCATAGACAACTATTATGAAAGGCTGCACGCTGTCATTGATGCTAAATGGAGCAATACACAGTATGAAGATCTAAGGGTATGCAAACTTTTGAACAGGGATCAGTAAAAGAAAATCTTTGTTGCCATTTTTTGTTTTTTGATTGTGCCATTCTGTTATGACCTACAGTTGAATGTGACTGTAAGTAAGAAAAATCCTCTGCGGCAGCGGAGGTTTGAACCCATAGGAGAGAAAGCTAAGCTCCACCCCTGGATGAGACCCTATTCCCACCCTCAAAAAGTATATGTTGTCCTGTCTGCCTGTTTACCTCCATTGGTAATCCCACGATTGGAGAGTGTCCCTTTGGAGAGGTGGGCTGGATAGAGCAGGACGCCAGACTAGGTATAACATTATACATTTTGTAGTGTTTCTTATTTAAGACAGTTGCAATGTTTCTCCTTCACCGTACAATGTTGAATGTAGAGTGTGTAGTGTGCCATTTGTATGCCTATGAGCACATTATTTTGCTAAATCTTTGTTTTGCCCACATTGACAAGGGAATATTAAAGGAAGGCTGTTGTGAGAGGTGGGAAATGGGTCTTATGATTTGTTTTACAGTTCTATTTTATTTGTTCTATATCTTGTTATGGTTGTAGTGGAGTTGTGTGCCGGAATTTAAGTAACGTGTGTGGTGAAGTCAGTGTTCCTCCTAAGGGGCATGCTTTGACAGTTCAACTAGATTTCTTGAAAAGTATTTTTCTACTACACTGAACAAAATTATAAATGCAACACTTTTGCTTTTGTCCCCATTTATCACGAGCTAAACTCAAAGATCTAAGACTTTTTCTATGTACACAAAAGGCCTATTTCTCTCAAATATTGTTCACAAATCTGTCTAAATCTATGTTAGTGAGCAATTCTCCTTTGCCGAGATAATCCAAGCACCTCACAGGTGTGGCATATCAAGATGATTAGACAGCATGATTATTGCACAGGTGTGCCTTAGGCTGGCCACAATAAAAGGACACTCTAAAATGTGCAGTTTAAATGTATTGGGGGGGTGGGTTCCGGGGGGGTCCAAAATCCAGTCAGTATCTGGTGGAATGTGGAATGTTGGTCCACTCTGGTGGCCTGTGGAATGTTGGTCCACTCCTCTTCAATGGCTGTGCAAAGTGATGCATTTATAATTTTGTTCAGTCTGGATAAGAGCATCCACTAATAAAATGTACTTATGAATGTAATGTGTTTTAATCTTTAATATAAATATTGCCAATCAAGTTAAAAAACACTTATTTTGTCATTTCGGTAGAACTTTAGAATCATTACATAAAAAACATGAATAATTAATTAATTAGCGGTTCAATCACATAATATTGCAACAAATCTCAAAACTGTTTCAACTAATTAGTTAATAATAATATCCTTGATAAGATGATTGTACTAGTACAGTATCCCGATTCCGACACATCTCACCCTTTTCTGTTATCTAAAATAAAAATTGCACCAACTCCTGAGGGAGTGTGATGAACCCATTTTAATGATAATTGTATTTTCGAAATATAAATGATCTTGTAGATGATGATCTTTACTTCCTTTTCCAAATATATTTATAGAGTATAATGAACTGAAGTGTGTTAATTAATATTATCGTCCATACTCAACAATATATCAGTTGATAATAACAGTATAAATGTAATAGAGATACAAAGAATATTACTGGTAATTGTTTGATTATTTTATGTCTTCATCTAAAGTATTGACTCTGTATGACTTATAAAACATGTATTAATTATCAATGTTTAAATTACCATTTCCAACATGTATAAATGACCATGTCCAATGTCATACTACACAAAGTGTTAACTTTTATGTGAAACATAACTGTTAGTGTGGATGATAATCAGTTTAAACAGTTCATCTTTACAAGCATATTACATTATGTATGTCAATAAACATTGCTTTGCATTGCACCAGAATACCACTGTTTCATAAGAGATCTTCAGTGCTGTTTCTGTTTACCTAGTCTGACCAATTTTATTGCAATCTTGTTTGAACTTTGTAGAGCCCACACCTTAGGTTGGATAGGTTTCATGTCCACTCATGTTTTAAACATCTCAATAACGCTGGTAAGTTACACATTAACTAATGTTCTGGCAGAGCGTGTAGTTACTCTTCTGATCTCAGTTGATTCTGATCATTTCAGAAATCATCTTTTAACTGTATAAGAATTCTTATTCCAAGTTTGTAATTTACATATACATAGTCGTTGATGAATGTTTGGGGGCGTAGTGTGGTGATGCTGGGCTGTCGTATCAGCCATCCGCCCTGGGATGTAACATTAAGAAGCGGTATATACGCATGCAAGGCCAATCCTGGGGGCAAACTTTTCAGAGCCTTAAACATATGTTTGAAAGTTTTCATGTCTAATTCTTTGAAAACATCTAAAACATCTAAAATTATTCCCTTCAGTCAGTGAAGCAAACAAAACAAGAGACAAAGACAAACACATAAGGCCAAGCCCGGCACCAGCATGATCATCAAAAAGATGATCAGATTGTTTTGTTTGTTCTTCTGCTCATGCCCTGCAGCTCTCATTTTGTTGTTCTAGAAAACTTAAAGAAGTGGAGGAACACTGTCCAATCAGGCACATGACTGTAACCAGTATTTTTATGGTCATCTGAAAATCCTTGAAATGCAGTATTTTCTAATTTACTGTGGACACCCATTCCCAATTACACTGCCATAGGGTATTCTTTGAAACGCTTACTTTTTCAGCCTCTTTCAGGCTGGTTGGTTGCTGTTCCTTTGGTCAGATGCTTGGCCAAGTTGGTGGAGTTACTTCCTGCCTGGTGTGCCGTGGCAGGGATTACCTACTGGAAGGGCCATAGGGTCACTGGACCCCCCCCCCATGTCTTATCCCCGTGGTTTTACGCTGCTATTGTGCTGGGGGAGTATAGGGACAGTCCCCTTTGTGAATTAAAGGAATGCGCTCTTTAAATGTCCTTGTGTCCTGTTCTGTTTATACTTAGGAGGACATGAGCCCTTGTTCCACACCTTAGGACTACCTGGCCCAAATTATTTGTAGCTGTCCCTGTCCAAAGTACTCCTGGTTGTGTTGCAGATGAAGTTGCTGCCTGATGATTCCGGCTGCCTCTGCTCTCACCCCACTTGTCCCTCTCCTTACCCACGCAATCATGCAGCTCACTTGGAGTCTGTTTATAGACTCTGGACACAGCCCACATGTATTCATTAATTATTATAATCTTCACCCGGGACAGCCAGAAGAGGACTGGCAACCGCTCAGTCTGGTTCCTCTCTAGGTTTCTTCCTACGTTACGACAACTCTGTTGTTACATGCTCTTTGAGGTTTTAGGCTGGGTATCTTAAAAAGTACTTTGTGACAACTGATGTAAAAAGTGCTTTATAAAATTATTGGTTCATATTCTTCAAACATATCAGGAATATATTCAGGTCCTAAACCATTCTGAGATTCATAAACTAAAAGCAATACTTTGAAATCCATTCTGTAACTGACTGGAAGCCAATGCAAAGATTTAAGAACCGGAGTGATGTGCTCGGTTCTCTTGGTTCTGGTTAACATTTTAGCAGCAGCATTCTGAATGAGCTGCAGCTGTTTTACAGTCTTTTTGGGGAGTCCGGTTAAGAGGCCATTACAGTAGTCAACCTTACTAGAGGTAAACGCATGGATGAGCTTCTCTTGGTCTTTTTGGGACACCAGCCTTTGATTCTGGCTATATTTTTTAGATGATAGAATGCTGTTTTGGTGACCGCTTTGATATGACTGTTAAATGTGAGGTCTATCAGAACACCAAGATTACGCACTTGATCCCTGGTTTTAAGGGCCCGAGAATCCAGCTATTTACTAATATTTGTTCTTTTATTTTTGTTGCCAAACAAATTAATCTCAGTTTTATCTTGGTTTAATTGTAGACAATTTTGGTTCATCCAAGTATGTATGTGGACTATACAGTGACACAGAGAGTCTATTGAACTGTTCTCATATAGAGCAATAAAATGCTAATTAATTACTTAAAAATCATACAATGTAATTTTCTGGATTTTTGTTTTAGATTCCGTCACTCACAGTTGAAGAGTACCTATAATAAAAATGACAGACTTCCACATGCTTTGTAAGTGAGAAAACCTGCAAAATCAGCAGTGTATCAAATATTTGTTCTCCCCACTGTATATTTGAGTATCATCGGCATAGCTGTGGTAGTTAATGTTGTTGTTCTGTAGAATTTGGCCCAGAGGTAGCATATAGAGATTGAACAGAAACGGTCCTAGAAATTATCCCTGTGGAACTCTGCATGTCATAGCCACCCTATCAGATTCATGATTACCAATGGTGACAAAGTAACTCCAGCCATCTAGATAAGATCTGAACCAATCAAGGACTGTCCCGGAGAGTCCTACCCAATTTTCCAGCCTATCTATATGTGTTCTATGATTTACAGTGTCAAATGCTGTACTGAGATCTAATAGAATCAGAACTTTTATTTTATCAGAATCAGTATTCAATGTGTATCATTTAAAACTTTAATCAGGGCCGTTTGTGTTAATTAATATTATCGTCCATACTTATCGGCCATACTCAACAATATATCAGCTGATAATAACAGTATGAATGTAATAGAGATACAAAGAATATTACTGGTAATTGTTTGATTATTTTATGTCTTCATCTAAAGTATTGACTCTGTATGACTTATAAAACATGTACTAATTATCAATGTTTAAATTACCATTTCCAACATGTATAAATGACCATGTCCAATGTCATACTACACAAAGTGTTAACAATTATGTAAAACATAACTGTTAGTGTGGATGATAATCAGTTTAAACAGTTCATCTTTACAAGCATATTACATTATGTATGTCAATAAACATTGCTTTGCATTGCACCAGAATACCACTGTTTCATAAGAGATCTTCAGTGCTGTTTCTGTTTACCTAGTCTGACCAATTTTATTGCAATCTTGTTTGAACTTTGTAGAGCCCACACCTTAGGTTGGATAGGTTTCATGTCCACTCATGTTTTAAACATCTCAATAACACTGGTAAGTTACACATTAACTAATGTTCTGGCAGAGCGTGTTGTTGCTCTTCTGATCTCAGTTGATTCTGATCATTTCAGAAATTATCTTTTAACTCTATAAGAATTCTTATTCCAAGTTTGTAATTTACATATACATAGTTGTAAATGAATGTTTGGGGGAGTAGTGTGGTGATGCTGGGCTGTTGTTTCAGCCTTCCGCCCTGGGATGAAACATTAAGAAGCGGTATATACGCATGCAAGGCCAATCCTGGGGGCAAACTTTTCAGAGCCTTAAACATATGTCCGAGAGTTTTCATGTCTAAAGCTTTGAAAACATCTAAAACATATAGAATTGTTCCCTACAGTCTGTGAAGCAATCAAAACATGAGACAAAGACAAACACATAAGGCCAGGCAAATAACCTAAACATTGGCCTATCTGTGTCCAACACGCTAAACTAGCAGAAAAATAAACTATTTAAATTCTGTCTTACCTTTCCTCAGTAGAGTAGCAGTCTCCTTGTTTGTTTGTTGAACTTCCTTCCAGTCAACTTCCTGAAATAGTTTTGTAAGATCCAGTTCCGATGGCAGTTGTGTCAAATTAGTTTTACTCAGGTGTAGCATGTTTTGTCTGTGCTGACTGAAGACGTGTTAGCGTCGAAAATGTGTTCTCAAACGTCGCTGAGGATGCCCCAAAAGTCACTCCATGTTTCAGTGCAATAAGCATACTTGGCAAGGCAACGAGAGGCCCAGAGTAACGCTCCAGGATGGCAGCAGCTGGGTCCATTTGTCTTCGGCTGAGCAGGCCATTGTTTTTGTTATTTTTCTATAGGATATTTAATACTTGAACTGGGGGGCAGAAAATACAACTGAGCCTGCAAAAGGGGTTTGTATATTCCAGTTGAGTAAAGACACTGGAATATGGGTTTGACTAACACTCCCACTATCTGATTTAATTTTATTTATATATTGTGGAATTTTTAGCTTTGCAGTAGACAAGGTAGAGATATTTTCTCTCGTGTCTTCTAGTAATGCCAATCAAATTTGTATTTCCTTCCAAGTAAGGAAGTTAGGAAAGATTGGAAAAAGGAGAGAGGTAGGAATTAATACAGGACATAGTACTTGAAGATCGCTTCTCTCTATCAGGTTCCTTAGACACCTGCACCCACACAAATAATCCCAGAATAATTATCACAGTATGAATACATCAACATGAAATATCAGCCCATGATAGCAAAATATCTATATTTATTTTCTTCTTTCAATGCAAAGAAATCTGAAATATTAGGAACCTCTTGTACTATCAATTGTGTAAAAACATTTTGTTGTTCTAGAAAACTTAAAGGAGTGGAGGAACACTGTCCAATCAGGCACATGACTATAACCAGTAGTTTTATGGTCATCTGAAAATCCTTGAAAAACTGTATTTTCTAATTTACTATAGACACCCATTCCCAATTACACTACCATAGGGTTTTCTTTGAAACTCTTACCTTTTCAGCCTCTTTCAGGCTGGTTGCGGTAGGTGGGTGTCCCTTTGGTCAGATGCTTGGCCACGTTGGTGGAGTTTCTTCCTGCCTGGTGTGCCGTGTCAGGGATTCCCTAATGGAAGGGCCATAGGGTCACTGGACCCCCCCCCCCCCATGTCTTAGACCCGTGGTTTTACGCTGCTATTGAGCTGGGGGAGTATAGGGACAGTCCCCTTTGTGAATTCAAGGAATGCGCTCTTTAAATGTCCTTGTGTCCTGTTCTGTTTATACTTAGGAGGACATGAGCCCTTGATCCACACCTTAGGACTACCTGGCCCAAATTATTTGTAGCTGTCCCTGTCCAAAGTACTCCTGGTTGTGTTGCAGATGAAGTTGCTGCCTGATGATTCCGGCTGCCTCTGCTCTCACCCCACTTATCCCTCTCCTTACCCACGCAATCATGCAGCTCACTTGGAGTCTGTATATAGACTCTGGACACAGCCCACATGTATTCATTAATTATTATAATATTCAACCGGGACAGCCAGAAGAGGACTGGCAACCGCTTAGTCTTGTTCCTCTCTAGGTTTCTTCCTACGTTACGACCTACTAGGGAGTTTTTCCTAGACGCTGTACATCAACTCTGTTGTTACATGCTCTTTGGGGTTTTAGACTGGGGTTTTGTAGACCTGCACAAGGCTGGGATGGGCTACAGGACAATAGGCAAGCAGCTTGGTGAGAAGGCAACAACTGTTGGCGCAATTATTAGAAAATGGAAGAAGTTCAAGATGACGTCAATCTCCCTCGGTCTGAGGCTCCAAGCAAGATCTCACCTTGTGGGGTATCAATGATCATGAGGAAGGTGAGGGATGAGCCCAGTACTACACGGCAGGACCTGGTCAATGACCTGAAGAGAGCTGGGACCACAGTCTCAAAGAAAACCATTAGTAACACTCTACGCCATCATGGATTAAAATCCTGCAGCGCACGCAAGGTCCCTCTGCTCGAGTCAGCGCATGTCCAGGCCCATCTGAAGTTTGCCAATGACCATCTGGATGATCCAGAGGAGGAATGGGAGAAGGTCATGTGGTCTGATGAGACAAAAATAGAGCTTTTTGGTCTAAACTCTACTCGCCGTGTTGGGAGGAAGAAGAAGGATGAGTACAACCTCAAGAACACCATCCCAACCGTGAAGCATGGAGGTGGAAACATCTTTCTTTGGGGATGCTTTTCAGCAAAGGCGACAGGACGACTGCACCGTATTGAGGGGAAGATGGATGGGGCCATGTATTGTGAGATCTTGGCCAACAACCTCCTTCTCTCAGTAAGAGCAATGAAGATGGGTCGTGGCTGGGTCTTCCAGCATGACAACGACCTGAAACACACAGCTAGGGCAACTAAGGAGTGGCTCCGTAAGAAGGTCTTGGAGTGGCCTAGCCAGTCTCCAGACATAAATGCAATAGAAAATCTTTGTAGGGAGCTGAAAGTCCGTATTGCCCAGGATGTATGGAGGAGTGGGCCAAAATCCCTGCTGCAGTGTGTCAATCAAATGTATTTATAAAGCCTTTTTTACAACAGCAGTTGTCACAAAGTGCTTTTACAGAGACACCCGGCCTTAAACCCCAAGGAGCAAACAACAATAGTGTTGAATTTCAGTGGCTAGGAAGAACTCCCTAAGAAGGCCGAATTTTAGGAAGAAACCTAGAGAGGACCCAGGCTCAGAGGGGTGACCAGTCCTCTTCTGGCTGTTCCGGGTGAGATATTAAGAGTCCAATTGGAATAATTAATAAATTAATAATAAATAAAAGACTAGGTCAGAAGTATGACCAGATGGACAAGGACAGGGACAGCAACAAGATCGATTAATAGTGGAGAAGGAGAACTTAGTGGGGAAGGAAAACTGACCCAATCCCCCAGCGCAATAGTATAGCAGTGAAAGACCTAGGAACTGAGACAGGGAGCTCAGTGACACTGTGGCCCTATCGGGGGGAGGCCCCGGACAGGGCCCAACAGGCAGGAAATCAATCCACCCACATTGCCAAGCATCAACCAAAGGGACACCCACCAATCGCAACAAACACTGAATGAGGGCCGAGTATTGCCAGCAGAGTACAGCCCAATTGCACAAGTGCGCAACAGAGAGACAACAACAGTAGTTAGTGTAGGGTATATTGTGTCAGAATGGTGATTTATGGCCCTGGGGGGGCCGGACTTCCATATTGATGTGACAGGTGGGCGGGACATCCGGTTTGTAGGGTGGGACTTCCGTTATGAAGTATGTTAGGGTGGGACTTCCGGTACGACGTATGTTAGGGTGGGACTTCCTATATGACGTATGTTAGGGTGGGACTTCCTGTATGACATATGTTAGGGTGGGACTTCCGGTATGACGTATGTTAGGGTGGGACTTCAGGAGTGACGTATGCATGTCCGGTGACTATGTGATTCATGATTACATTGATGTGTCAGTGTTTGATGTTTTACAACGTCTGATGAGCAAACCAGACTAGTGTTATACCAGGTGGGTTATGTTTGATGATTAACAAATGGGGCTTAGGGTTCCGGAATGTTAAATTCCCAGGCAGTAAATAAGTGTTGTGTCAGCGGTAAGGTGTTTGGTGTTAAACAAAAGGGGGCCAGGGTTCCAATGCCTTGTGGTACAGATGTAAACTTCCATGTTTTGCAATGTGGTTGTAACATGGTGTTTTTCCACAAACACGGAGTTACACGTGAGAGACATGTTTTTCTGTAAGATATAAAGAAGGGGTTGGGACGGGACTTACGAGTTTGGATTGTTTTCAGCCCAACTTTGATTTTAACAAGAGATGGGCTTCAAGGATATATCTGCCCAGTAGTAATGGTCCCTAAATAACCATTAATACAAACTGTAGTATATGCAGGTCAGAAAACATCCCGTGTCTCACGGTTTGTAGTCCAACACAGCATAACAGCAAACTTACATCGCATGAGCAATGCTATTATTTTGAAGGAGTATCCATGGCCCAGGGCCAACCACACATTTCGCAAAGGTGGATTGTGTAGCGGTTGGGTTTTAAAATATTGTTATAAATAAAAACAAGTGTATGTATGAGCAATGGTGAGTTTTGTAATACAAATGGTTAAGTCAGCATTAACTTCTAAGTTGCAATATAAGGCAAAACGTTACAAAGTTACCAGCAAGGTTGCGTATAAATTTGCATGAACAACGGCGAATCGTTGACAGGTAAGGATAGGTTATTTCAGGTAATTAAAACATTCGTAAAGGCGAAATTTAACGAGAAAGGCTTTTCTACCCGTGAGGATATAGCAATATATTTGGTTGCCAAATGGCTACAAAAATCAGAACTAAATAGTTAAGTTTTATCCTGAATTTGTATCATTGCAGCATGTATAGTTCTAACACAATTTGAATATAACGTGAAGAACGATGACATGTAACCAATGACAAAGTTAAGAGGCGTGACTTGCTGGAGGAGCCCCGGCTGCGATGTGAAGACAGTAATTAAGCACCGCAGCATCCACAAAAGACAGCGGTTGTTTCAAGCGTGGAGTATATCGTTTCTGTTGTAAGTACATGTTATTTTATTTGAAGTAATTTATTTGAATTGTGATGCAACTTTTTAAGAATTTGTAAATCAATTTTACGATTGCGCAATCCATTCATTTTTAGCTGTCTTTCATATTGCCTGTTTAAATCTCCGGTTTAGGTTGAGCGGATTTGAACACCGACCGTGTTTGGTAAACACATTTTTGGACCTCCAAATCTTGGTAAGTAGACTTTTGACATTATTGTTAATCAGCTTTAATAACCTGTATACGCTTGTTAATCCTATTTGTATTTAGTTCAAGTGACCAGCATCTGCGTCAGTTGGACTGGGCGGTCAGACTGATCTTACACAACCTGAGCAGATACTTTGTGTAAGTTTAATTATTTACAGACATTTTTAGTCTTGTTCTAAAGTGTTATTAACAATTATGACTATGCATACTGACCCTTGGTACAACATTCTATATTCCAACAGATTGAGGACAGCCGGGTGATGATACAAAGTACATTACCACAATGGGGTCAGTTACGGACACCCTTCCTTGTGGCTGCACAGCGTGAGGGGATTTTTGTTTTCTTTCAGGCTTGAAAGCTGAAGGTAATACAGCCAACTCTTCAAAACTGTGCTGTATGTAAATGTATGTCTGAGTTAGAATATTCAAATCTGAAAAGTGGATTGTTATTTACACGTTAAACCAGAGAAATGGCGAAAGATAATGCTAACGACAGTCCAGACACGGAACAGCCAACAACCTCTACAAATAATCAATCGACCATACCCCAAAATACAAATGAACCAACCGCTACTTTGTTACACAGCGATGCGCACAATAATCCACAGATACAAGGCTTGTTAACCGAGCTTAGTAGCCCCCATTTTTCACACGATCTAGTTGACACTCCTTCGAGCTCTCTGATGCAAACTCAGTGCAGTGATGGCGATGTTAGAGTTATACAGCGTAATGCGTTTGACAATGTTGAATTACGACTGTTGATAAATTTACAAAATACTGGTGAAGTTGGTGATTTTGGCACATTCTACACAAGTATTATGGCAGGCTTGGATACTTTGATTGTTAGAGCCTCAGACTTTGTACAAGGGCCTGGTGATCGTCTGCAGATTGAGTTGCTTGGTGAATCTCTGATAGATCCCGTACATGTGACCATGAGAGCGGATGAATATAATGAACGCACGTTTGGTAATTTACTTGAAAGTGTTATGCAGAGTAATGCCGAGATTATGATTGATGAATCACTAGAACTGGTGGTACAAATAGTCAAAAACTGTGATGGTGGTGCGCCACGACGTAAAGCTCAAACATTGTTGATAGATCAGATTATCAATAAAAAAAGAAGACATTTATATGTGGCTGTGAATAATGATTCTACGTGTTTTTCTGTTTGTTTGATGGGTATGTTGAACCCGCAGTACACATATCCTGAGGCCCAGGTTAATGGTCGTGAGCTACATAAGGGGGCTGGTTTAGCGTTAGATGAATGTGTGTCATTCACAGATATTGTTCGGTTTGAAGAAATGACAGGGTGTAAAATTGTTGTCTTTCACCGAACACGGGATGGTCACCAAGTTTCAAAACAGCGAGGAAACCCACCCTAGAACTGTCTTTATGTACTTACACGATAACCATTTCTACGGTATCATGAATCTGAAGGGTTTTCTGGGTGTGTCTTATGTTTGTGACTGGTGCTATACCGGTTTCAACACACGTGGTGATCATGGTTGTAAACATAGCTGTAGTGTCTGTCTTCATGAAGATTGTCATACCCAACCCCATAACACAAAGCAGTGCCTTGACT
Organism: Esox lucius; assembly: GCF_011004845.1. Taxonomy (NCBI): domain Eukaryota; kingdom Metazoa; phylum Chordata; class Actinopteri; order Esociformes; family Esocidae; genus Esox; species Esox lucius. The sequence continues at coordinate 2,262,590 of NC_047593.1, forward strand.
GTAAACGGATATGTTATTCAGATTTTTGTTATAGCCAGCATAAACGTTTGAAGCACCACAAAAGTGTGGATTGTTGGGTTATCAGGTGTGACCAGAAGAAATACTGTGTCGATTGTGGTCGCTATTACAATGTCAGTATTACCAACTATAAAGCACAAAGGTGCATTACTAACATGTGCCCCAATTGTAATGTGGATCTGGCTTTTGAAATGAATCATCAGTGTTTTATAAAACCCTCCAAGCCCGAGGACCCCAGTGAGCGCTACATATTTTATGATTTTGAGACTATTGCCAATCCGGTGAATGGTGTACACACTGCAAATTTTGTGTGTGCAATAAGCTTTGATAACAAGACGTGGTGTTCAGCCGGAGATGGTTGTGTCACTGCTTTTTTTCAAAAGTTTAGGCAACCGAAATATAATGACTACACATTTATAGCACACAACTCTAAAGGTTTCGATGGTTACATCTTGATGCAGTACCTTGCTAACAATGGTATTGGCACGACACTTATTGCTAATGGTAGCAAGCTCATGATTTTTACAGACAGCACATTCAATCAGAGATACATTGATAGTCATTGCTTTCTACCTATGAAGCTGTCAGCCTTGCCACGTGCTATGGGTTTTAAGGATTCGAAAAAAGGCTACTTTCCTTACAAATTTAACATCAAGGAGAATGAGAACTATGTTGGCCCCCATCCGGAACCGCATTACTATGGTGTGAATACCATGATGGCTAAAGAAAAAGATGAGTTTTTGCAATGGTATGCAACTGTTTCCGCAGACCCCTTTGTCATGCAGGATGAAATAAAGGCTTACTGCGTGAATGATGTGGTCATCTTGAGAGAGGGTTGTATGCGCTACAGACTCGAGTTCCTGGAGTGTGGTGGTGTTGACCCATTCCGGTCAATTACGATTGCTTCGGCTTGCATGAAAGTCTTTTGCAACAGATTCCTCACCAAGGACATCAATACAGTGGCTTGAATATGTGGCCTCCGATAAGAATATATCAATACAGCACGCCCTGAACAGGGGTGAAGTGAAAATCGGTCCCTACTACGTTGATGGTTATGCTGAACACGATGGTTTGAGCACGGTCTATGAATTTCTAGGTTGTTTCTGGCACGGTCACCCAAAGTGTCATTGTTCAACCAGCATCAATCCAATGACAAAGATTCAGTATGGGTTGATGCACCAGCAATGGTTGACAAAGCTAGAGGCTTTGAAAGAACAACACAACGTACATGTTCAATACATATGGGAGTGTGAGTGGAACCAGCTTAAAAACACATCCGCAGATGTCAAAGCTTTCTTGAAGACCTTTGGTGCTCCAGAGCGCCTTGACCCTCGGGATGCTCTTTTTGGTGGTCGTACTAACGCGCTTCATCTGAAGTTTACGGCTCGAGAAGGGGAGACTATTCAGTATAACGATGTCTGTAGTCTTTACCCATTCTGCAACAAGACAAAGACTCATCCGATTGGGCATCCAGACATAATCTTTCGAGATTTCAAACCACTAGACAACTACTTTGGTATTGTTAAGGCTACAGTGTGTCCACCGAAAGGCCTTTATCACCCCGTTTTACCACACAGGGTTGGCGGTAAGCTGTTCTTTCCATTGTGTAGATTATGTGCAGAGTCTGAAAACCAGGTAACTGATTGTTCACATACTGATTCAGAAAGATCTTTTACCGGTACCTGGGTTTCTATTGAGCTGGTCAAGGCTGTTGAGAAAGGTTATCGCATTGTGGAAATATTTGAAGTCTGGGATTTCACCAGGACATCAGATGATCTTTTTGCAGATTACATGAGAACATTCCTGAAGCACAAGCAGGAAGCTAGTGGCTTCCCACCATCTGTGGTTGACGATGAGGTTAAAGACCGGTATATCCGTTAATATCATGAAAAGGAGGGTGTGCAGCTTGACAAGGAAAACATTGTTGTAAACAGTGCTAGGCGATCTTTAGCTAAATTGGCAATGAATAGTCTTTGGGGTAAGATGGGTGAGCGGACTAACCTTATGAACACAATGTTAATTACAGATCCGGAGGAGTTTAGCCACTACCTTTTTTCCAGTGAAATAGATTTTGGTTATTTCTCGTTCATCTCAGACACTGTTGCAATGGTGCAGTGGCGTTACACAAAACAGACACCAATCAAACCACGTAACGGCAACATTTTTATTGCCGCGTTCACAACCGCTTATGCTAGACTCGAGTTGTATTCACTCTTGGAGAAGTTGAATAGACGTGTACTCTACACAGACACTGATTCCGTGATCTTTGTCACACGCCATGGGGATTGGGTCCCCCCACTGGGCCCGTTCTTGGGTGACTTGACCGATGAGTTACCGGATGGTGACAGCATAGCTCAATTTGTTAGTGGCGGGCCAAAGACATACGGTTACAAAACCGTTAAAGGTCTGACCTGTCTCAAAGCAAAAGGCATTACGCTCAACAGCTACAACACAGCTATTGTTAATTTGGAGACGCTGACACGACTGGTTGACAACTTTGTACGGGGTGAGGGCGGTGATGATGATCATGCCCTTGCTAATGCAGACACAATTGCTAGAGATAAAAGAACATTCACGTTGAAAAACCGAGTAGTGTCTAAGCGTTTCAGAGTTGTGTACAACAAGCGTGTACTGCTCCCTGATTACAGCACAAGGCCTTATGGGTACTAAACCACAGTCTAGGATGGATAGCTGTTTTGACCCACGACTACAACACCCGTTCAGCTGTGTCATTAGTGGCCCCAGTAACTCTGGTAAAACATATTTTGTGAAGATGTTGTTGGATAATGCAGAGGTTGTATTCTCCAAAGAAATTCAAAATATCGTCTGGGTTTATTCATGTTGGCAACCGCTGTATGACGAACTGTTGAAAGTAAGGGAGATACATTTCATAGAAGGTCTACCAACATCGCTGTGTGATTACAATCTGCTACCGATTCAGAAAAACAACCTTTTAATTATTGACGATTTAATGAAAAGTGCATCAGAGAGTTTGGAGATGGAGCGAGTTTTCACACAATATTCACACCACCGTAACCTGAGTGCAATTTACCTCGTCCAAAACATGTTTGTTAAAGGCAAATCTAGTAGAACTATTAACTTGAACACAAACTACCTCATCTTGTTTAAAAACCCCCGCGACAATCAGCAGATTAGTATTTTAGGCAGACAGATATACCCCGGTCTTTCTCGATTCTTCATGGAGAGTTTTAAAGATGCAACACATCCGCCTTTTGGTTATTTACTTATTGACTTTAAAGCTACAACACCAGAAGACTACCGTCTGAGAACAGGGTTATTTTCAGGGGATTGGCCTGTCGTGTACGTTCCTAAGAAAGTTTGATCATGTCTAAACGCATTCGTAGAAATTTACCACTTTTGAAAATGATATTTAAGGCACCGGCAAGTCAACGAAAAGTTATTTTAGAATCAGCATCCACTGACCTCATTCTATCACTCTGTAAAATAGCGCTTAATCTAAGGCGCGGTAATATACCCTTAACCGAGTCGCAGCTCCGAAAAGTAAAGAGACAAAAAGCCAAAATTATATACATGTCTAGAAAGAATACTTCAGTTGCAAGGAAAAGAAAAACCATCAACCAATCTGGAGGTTTTCTACTGCCGTTACTAAGCGTTGCAGTTCCATTCTTAACCAGTCTAATTGCATCGAGACAGGGTTAAACAACATGGAGCATGCTCAGAAAATGTTTCTGGTGCCACAACATCAGTTAGAAAAACTGCGGGAATCCAAAACGACTAACACCGATGTAAGACAGTCTGTTGAAAATGATTTGGACTCATCGATTCGCAATATACTGTTGAAGCCTGATATGGATTTACATGAGAAAGCTAAAAGATACTCTGCCATTTTACAAAGATTTTTGACTGTTGTGCGCCAGGGGGAGCTTGATACAAACACCCTGACTTTAAGTCTACCCGGGTCTGAGACCGGGACTGCTGTAGTAAACGTGACTGAGAATAAGCAAACTGTTGACCGAAATGTTGACCTTGTTGATGAAATTTTGGATAATGTGCCTGTGAAGCGTAGAAAGAATGTTGAATATATTCTTAATAGAATGCACAGGTCTAAAGATTTGACTTCATGGAATTCAAATGGTGAATTCGTTTTCAAAGGAGAGATAATCAAGGGCTCGCACCTATTGGATCTTGTTAAAAGTGTGACAGCTACCAATAAAATTGCTGACGATAGAAGACCGTTGGGGTGGGGTGTGTTTTTAGAGGCCATGGCATGTCTCAACATGCCTTTTACAACTATTCCAAATGCGCATGTAAGACGTAAAATCAATTTGTATAAACAAAATTCTGGTGACACAATGGATGATTTAGCCACACCACCAGCAACTGGTTTTCAAACAACCAAAGCTTTCTTTGAACCTCATACCACGGACCCCGCAAAATAGCTTGCATTTTAATGTGTTTTTATTTTATTTGTGATACATTGTATGTTTGTTTTATCTTGAATAAATGTTGTATGAAAAATACTATGTAAACATTGATGTGGTTTTACAAATGTTTTTATTTTTGAATAATAAAGTTGACATACACGTGATTGGCTTTTCTATTTCTTCAACAACCATGGCACAAATTAGACGTTTCACAAGATTGAGCATGTTGTATGCAATTAAACATTTGCTTATCATGCTTACTTTGGTACATCTTAGCTACAAACTTTGAGACTAGGGCATCATTTTCTCGTAAATCATCAGCATAAAAAGACATAAAATCTTTATAACTCAGACCTTTTGTCATTAGAAAGAGAAAGAACAAACAATGCTGTCCACACGTGGTTGAAACCAGGTCCTGTACTTGTTTTGAGCTGTATTCCACATTCTCACAGGTTTTCAGAAAGGCCTTGATTGACTTGGGAAAATATGTAAAATCCTGGGGGTTTCCAAAACTGTCATAAAACCTTCCAATGCCATCATCCGTTATGTAAATAGCCAGCCAGTGCTCCCCAGGTTGATTGCTTGGGTGTGTATTAACAATCATCATTGATGCAATATCTCGGACAGGCACTCTAGGTAGTTGGTCACTTGCCAGCACACCATAGAAGTGGGTCCTAGATGAAAATTGGTTCACCACACTGGTCAACTCTGCGGTATTCATTTCCACACAGTTCTCCTAATCGTAGTCAACCATGACTTGTCGCCGGTTTGACACTTCGATAATGGAGTCAAAGATTGAATAAACAACTAAATTAATTGTGTGGGGTAGTGGTTGTCTGAACCTCATCTCAAGTCGTACATTCCCTGACTTGATCAAGGATATGTGCTGACCACATTCCTCGTCTGGCGCGCAGTTGAATGCATAAAGGGCATAGCCGTGTAAGAAGTCCGACCTGTCAATAGCCAAGGCTTGGTCCTTTAGGTGTTTTCCTGAAGCTAAGGCCAATTGGTAAAATTCACGCACTGCTGACCCTGTTGTGTAATTTGGTTGGAATGGTTTGCTAGGAAATTGCTGACCATCTACATACATAGCCATAGACTCCAAATTATAATGTTTGAAATTAAATGGATTCTTTGTGTAACTTCCGGTAAAACTGTCATTGTCCACCAATCCGATTACAATACATTTTGGCAGAGGTCCTAAAAATAGGTTTTCCTGGTTACAAACACGACCCCCAGCCGGTAAACTAAACGTCTTCATACACACTCTTTCAATTGGGTACTTGGCATTGGTTGAGAGTAGCGCTTGAGCGTGTCCAAGTTTCACGGCTGGCGAAACAGACACTTTCTTGACAAATAGTGATGCTGATAGTATATGCAAACGATAACGCACATCCCCGAGCCCCATAAGGCAGAACTCATCTTTACCGCGCACCATCCTAACCTTTATGTCAACGCCGTTTAACATAAGTTTCTCTTGAAAGAAGATATCGCTATGAACAGGGCCGATCATTTCAAATGTTGTGCTATCCGCCGAATAGGCGGCCCTTTTCGTAAGTCCATCGTTCTCGCCTGCAGGGTCCGTAACATCCATGTGACCTGCGGCATCCTTGTAAAACAACCCAGCTGAAAACTGTGTCTTTAATGTATCACATCCATAAATCAGAATGCTCTCTATAACGGCTCTGTAGGGGTATGTGTTGCTACTCTGGCTAATTAAACGATCACCCAAGGAGACATCCACTTGTGAAAATAGGGTGGCTATCGGATAGTTGATAACCCCAACACGTGCTCCGGCATCAATATTAGTTCCGTCCGGTTTAGTGACTTTTACACGTAGGTACAGCAAAGTATTGTTTAGATCAACGTAGTCTTCGCCATTCCCGGCAATAAAGAACTCCAGAGGGACTGCGTCTGATATTGCTGATAGGGTCGGTATTTCAATGTATGTATTTTTCTCAATAGATGTCTGTGTGAATGGAACTGTGAATAAATCCAACTCTGTCTTCATACATTCGCCAGACATACGGTGTAGGAGTGCCATCTTTCTAAAATATATTCTTAATCAGATTTGCCGTGTTCCCTTTGAGCGTCCTCCGGGGTGTATGTCCTCTTTTAACCGCGGCTCTTGTTTTTGTCTCATTCTTGCGTTTTTTACTCTCGGGTAGGCTCCGCCTACCAGGTGGTCTTTTTCTAACACCTCGAGACATAACCATCAATCCAGAACCATCCTGCTGTTTTGTTTGTCGTGACATAACACTGTTGACAACATCGCCGACTATATTCCTAGCCGCACTCTTCAGATGTGGTTTTGCTATGGAGAACCCGCGCTTCAACAAAGGTATTGCCATCCGGAAAAGCCCTCGGAAAAGTCCCCCTAGACCGGCCCCATACATTGCTGAGCTACCATGATACCCTGGTAAACCGTTACCGGCCTGTGTTGTGTAGTATTCAACATACCTTTGAGGATCATCATAGAGCTTCTGCAGCTGCATCTTAAACTCTAAAAGATTGTTTGACGGGTCTGAAGTGTAATTTTGCAATCACCTTCCCCACTACAAATGAAACCAGCTGGTTTTGATCTGATTTTACTTCAATACAGATCTCATCAAATTGTCTCTTACTAAGAGGTACGTAGTGTGGCTTGTCGTACGTCACTGTGACAACTTCATTTTTTCTCCCTGTAATATGTACAGTTCGCAGCAGTGGGACATGACTGTCACCAACACATTGATAATCAATTATATCTGTGTAGATGTATAGGGTGTTAAACCCCGCCAGAATATCTGTGGGGTATGTTCCATACCATGTGGCGGACCACCACTCGCCTGGTTTTAACCCCAATATCTGTTCCAGTTTTGCGCTAAATTTCAAACTAAACTGGGGCTCACCTTTTAGAAACACTCTATTTTTAAATTCATCGTACCCCACCGATAAACCATGTGTTTTTATATGACTGTTGAGCTCTATCACTAGTTTTAATATGCTGGTGTAATAACCGGTGTCGAGTTCATATTTCCAAGTTTTGTCGTTTTTCAAGTCAAGTAGTTCAAATGCGTTTTCGTTCCGTGTAAAAGTTTTCCACGTATGCGGGTATTGGAACTCTATCAAAGATACTTCCCAATCGCCTTTCAAATCTCTACCTTTGGCAAATTTAGTGGTATAGCACAAACTCGTGTTGCTTGGATAGACATGTCTCGATGAGTTACTGGGCAGCGTTATGTAGAAACCACCGTCACCCATGCTGATCGCAGTCAATGTAAATGACGTGATCCTGTAAATCCTGGAGTTTTATCCAGTTTCTAGGTCAACCACTTGTTCCGATGGTATCCAGCTGTTGAATTTCTCAGGCCAACCAAGCCACTTCACAAGACACATTTTCCTCCCTTTCTGTACTTTCTCATTCAAAACTGCTTCCACTTTAAAAGTTTTATCCTTAGCCACGATTATTTTCAGCAATTCCTGTTCATAAAAGGTCCCAACTATCACATCACCATCGTAATCTTTTATTCTATATACAGGAGGTACCCGAGGAATGCATTTTGTTATTGTAAAATATTCATCTGTGTACCCTTTTTCATAGCCTTTTGTCAACGCACCTCTCAGCTTTGAGAGTCTCACAGTATCCCCAACCTGGAACTTGTAGCTTTGATTACCATTTCTCGTTAATGTTGTGCCATACAGGTTCTTGAGAACTAATCTAACATTTTCTTCACAAACGTCAGCAGGCTTCATCTTAATAGACCGATGGTAGCTATGGTTGTACCCACAAACTAAATCTTGAATAACCTCAACATAGCGGTGGGTGTTGGCTGCTGTCAGATACCTCCACATTCGTGATTTAATTGTTTTATTAAACCTCTCAACGATACTCGCTTTGACATCATTTCCTGTAGCAAAATGTTTTATGTTGTACTTCTTCATCAACATTTCAAAATGTGAATTAAAAAACTCCTTCCCCTTGTCTGTTTGGACTTTTTGTGGTGTTCTTCCTTCTTTTAATATGTCTTCAAATGCTCGCTTTACCTCTATGGCGCTTTTATTTCTCAGCACGCGAATCCATGCGTATTTGCTTAATACATCTATGCATGTTAACATAAATTTCATGTTATCGTTTTCCACGCTGTAAGCACTCATGTCAACCAAATCCAGCTGAAATTGTGAATTTATATCATGAACAATAACTCTATTTCTTTTAAAATGTATAGCTACAGGCCTGTGTAGCATGTATGTATCCTGGGCGAGCAGCCAGTCATCGGCCTCACCATTTTTGAGGATCTCCCCGGTTTTTTCCAAGTATGCTCTTTTCAAACCCTCTCTACCCACATAAGCACCTGGGTTTGCCGGGTCATAGTAAATACTTTTCATAACCTGTTCAGACATCGTAGAGTGTTCGAGCAATAATGAGAATTAATACATGTTTAACAATGTTTTATTTGAGTTTTCGAAATTACACAACCAATATATTCAGAAAAGTTACACAAACATTCAGATTTCTCATAGTCTTTGTTTATATACATGTTAACATGAGAACTGAAGCTACCCTGGCCTTAGACAACAGACTCTTTGCTTTCATCACACCATGACCCCGCTGCGTCGCATACAACATCCTCATTAAATTTGTCCATGTACTCATCCCTGTTCTCTGTGTGATGTTCGGCTCCAACTTGAGCTCGTGCAGAAAGTTCTCAGCGGCCTTGTGAACATCAGTCATCGGTGTGTGAAAACCAGATGCGTTCAAAGCCTTGACCAACACATGTTTCAGTCGCTGTGTTAAAACTGTCGCCACAATGTCATCATAATGGGTCTCAAAAAAATACTCAGGCAGTTCGAGACATGAATGTCTTGTCTGGCTCGGGTGGTCCACTTCGCATCCGATGCATGCTTTGTGTAGAATAGCCCCAACAACGTTTTCCAGAATCATACCCATTGTTGCTTTGATGATCTTTAAAATTTTTGGTGCAAGTTGTTTGTCCATTTTGTGATAACTCTTGTTAGCATTTGAAAGGTATGACAGGTTAAGAGGACCTAGTTGATCACCAACCCTGTCAATCCAATGGTAGTTTCTTGTTGGGTATGCCGGTGGAATCGAGCTGTCTGGGTCAGGGGTTCCGTAGAAGGCTTCAGCGTTGTCATCCCAGGCATCACACAGCCAGTCCTCAGCCTTGGGTTCTTCAATCACTGCTTGGTTGTAATCTTGAGACATGTTTCGTAAATTCTTCCGACTGCTTGAATGTCACCGGCGGTCTGTCGGTTTTTATGCTGTGCTGATGAAGGTGTTGGCTTAAGGCGGGGCTTCGGGGTCTTAGGTCAGTCGATCAGTCCGCAGTCACAAACTAACACGCTGATATTTTACGGAAATAACTCCAATCTGACAGAGTCATACTCTTTCAGCCCCTCGACAACTTTAAACAGTACATCTACTGTATTATGTGGGCCTTGTTTTGGCCCCAAATAAAACACTTTTCGAAAGGTGCCCCATAAACTGGCATTAAAAACCATTTGATCGGTCACACCAGCCTTAAACACTTGGCCTTTGGGTAATTCATAAAATGCAACCTCCGGTTGTTCTGGGTTGAAGAGGTATCCCCCGATCCGACCATCGTCCAATTTCCACTCCTGTGCCACCATATCCGGGTGTAATTGATGGATTCGGGTTAAACTCTGCATCGGTTTCTTCGGGGCTGGCATGTTGATTGCATCTCTGCGGTCCATTTGCAATTTCTTACCAAATCGCTGAGCTGCGTTTAAGATGTTAGCTTTCACCGGTGTTTCACCCAAAACATTGATAGCAGCACAATCCTCCATGTTTTGTAATGTGTAGGTAAGTTTGCTCAGGCAAGACTGAATGACCAACCCCGATGTCGGCGTGGTTTAAATACACATACCACGCCAGTCAACCCATAAAACATGAAAGGTTAACAAACACCGTTTGTATGCCAGCTGTTGCAACACTTGTCAGAAGATAAAACACCCGGGTTTTATATTTGTCGAACACCATTTGCTGTACACCAAACTCCTTACCGCTGACACAACACTTATTTACTGCCTGGGAATTTAACATTCCGGAACCCTAAGCCCCATTTGTTAATCATCAAACATAACCCACCTATTATAACACTAGTCTGGTTTACTCATCAAGCGTTGTAAAACATCAAACATTGACACATCAATGTAATCATAAATAACAAAGTCACCGGACATGCATACGTCACTCCTGAAGTCCCACCCTAACATACGTCATACCGGAAGTCCCACCCTAACATACGTCATACCGGAAGTCCCACCCATGCAAACCGGATGTCCCGCCCACCTGTCATATCAATATGGAAGTCCCGCCCCCCAGGGCCATACATCACCATTCTGACACAATATACCCTACACTAACTACTAACAACAAGCCACTGTCTCTTCCCCCAAAAGGCATTGGAGGGAGGGCATCCCAGTGGTGACGAGAGCCCACCTGGCAAGACAGCAAGGGTGGACAGCATCAAGCCTACTGGTCACCTTCACGCCCCCGGGCCAGGTTACACCTAATTATAAACTGTGCAGTAAAGATTAGTTTTTAGTAGACACTTGAAAGTTTGCACTGAGTTTGCATTTCTAACCTTAATTGGCAGATCATTCCACCGTAGTGGAGGTATGTATGGCTGGGTCTTGCGACCGTAGGTTACGTGTAGGTATGTATGGCTGGGTCTTTTCAGCAGGAGCAAGTCCATGTATTGATTTATAGGTTAACAGTAAAACCTTAAAATCAGCCCTAACCCTAACAGGCAGCCAGTGTAAGGACGCTAGGACAGGAGTAATGTGTTCAAAAAAAATTGTTCTAGTTAGGATTCTAGCAGCCGTGTGCAGCACTAATTGAAGTTTATTTATTGATTCATCAAGGTTACTGTAAAGAAGAGCATTGCAGTAATCTAGTCTAGAAGTAACGAAAGCATGGATTCGTTTTTCTGCATCAGTTTTTGATAGAAAGTTTCAGATTTTTGCAATGTTTCGAAGATGAAAATAAGCAACTCTTGAGACATATTTTATATGTTCTTCAAAGGAGAGGTCAGGGTCAAGGGTAACGCCAAGGTTTTTTTGCAGTTTTTTGGGATACGACCATGCAGCCGTCGAGGTTCACTGTAAGATCTGTTAACAACGCTCTTTGTTCCTTGGGTCCTAAAATGAGCATTTTTGTTTTTCTTGAGTTTATGAGCAAGAACTTCTCTGTCATCCACTTCCTAATATCTGAAATGCATGCTTCCAAAGTAGCTAATTTTGGGGCTTCTCCATGCTTCATTGAAATATATAATTGTGTGTCATCAGCATAACAGTGAAAATGTACATTGTGATTTTGGATTACATCGCCCAGAGGGAGCATATATAGTGAGAACAATAATGGGCCCAGAACCGAGCCTTGAGGAACACCAAAGCATACCTTTGACTTGTCAGAGGATGTGCCATCCACACTAACAAACTGATATCTTTCAGATAAATAAGATTCAAACCAGGCTAGAACATGTCCACGTAGCCTAATATGGGTTTCCAGTCTATCTAAGAGAAGGGAGTGATCAATTGTGTCAGAAGCTGCACTAAGATCAAGAAGCAGCAGGACAGATGCAGAACCTTTGTCTGAGGCCATTAGAAGGTCATTTTTCTAAGATTTTTGAGAGGAATGGGAGGTTCTATATTGGCCTATAATTGTTTAATATGTTGGGATCCAGATTAGATTTTTTTTAGAAGAGGCTTAATTCCCGCTATTTTTAGTGACTTTGGTATACATCCGGAGGAAAGGGAGCAATTTATTATGTTCAGCATTGGCTGACCTAGCACAGGAAATAGCTCCTTAAGTAATTTTGTTGGAATCGGATCTAGCTGACAGTTTGTGGGTTTTGAACTCATTACAAATTTAGTGAATGTGTCGAGTGATATGTTATCAAAAGATTCAAGCGTCCCCATTGACACCTGGTCAGGGAGGTTCAGGACATTTTTAGGACAACTGAGATTTTGAAGACCATAAGATTATTTTTTTATTGTTTTTGTTCACCTCAATCAGGTTGGAGAAATAAGCTGATCGAGCAGATGTGAGTGATTTTCGGTATTGTAGTGTACTGTCTATCCAGGCTAGTCTGAATACTTCCAACTTGGTGGAGTGCCACTCCAATTTTCTGGAGGCTTGCTTAAGTGCTCTAGTGTTGTCTTTGTACCAGGGTGCAAGTTTCTTGTTGCGTATTTCTTTTGTTTTTAGTGGTGCAACTGTGTCTAATGTATTTCGCAGTGTTGAGTTTAGATCCTCGATTTGATCGTTTAAAGATTTATTTACTCTGTCAAGGAATTTATTTGTAGTCCGAGATTTTTTAGTATGACTTTTGAAACTCATTGTTTGCGGAGCAAGTGGTAAATGTGGTAAACGCTAAATGTAATAAGACAGTGATCCGATAATCCAGGATTTTGGGGGGAAATTATTAGATCTACAATATTTATTTCTCATGACAGGACTAAATCTAAGGTGTGATTCTGGCAGTGTTGGACCTGAGACATGTTGGATAAAACCCATTGAGTCAATTATGGCTTCAAAGGATATTTGAAGAGGATCATTGGAGGAGAGGCAATTTTAAGGCAATTAATTCATCAGGCTTTAGCCATGTTTCAAATAAACCAATAACATCTAGTTTATGATCAGAGATTAATTCATTTACTGCAACTGCCTTTGGAGCAAGGGATCTAACAACTACAGGAAATGTATGATCTCTGTAATTGCAAACAAAGGTTTCAGTACCAAATATTAAGTTCTGCTTTTCTGATGTATCAAATTCTTATGTCATGCAATAAAATGCTAAATAATTACTTAAAAATCATACAATGTGATTTTCTGGATTTTTGTTTTAGATTCCGTCACTCACAGTTGAGGAGTACCTATGAAATAAATGACAGACTTCCACATGCTTTATAAGTGTGAAAACCTGCAAAATCGGCAGTGTATATAATACGTATTCTCCCCATTGTATATTTGAGTATCATCGGCATATCTGTGGTAGTTAATGTTGTTGTTCTGTAGAATTTGGCCCAGAGGTAGCATATAGTGATTGAACAAAAACGGTCTGAGAAATGATCCCTGTGGAACTCCGCATGTCATAGCCACCCTATCAGATTCATTATTTACCAATGATGACAAAGTAACTCCAGCCATCTAGATAAGATCTGAACCAATCCAGCCTATCTATAAGTGTTCTATGATCTACAGTGTCTTGTCTAATGCTGCACTGAAATCTACAAACCTGATTCCAAAAAAGTTGGGATACTGTACGTAAAAAAGGAATGGAATAATTTACAAATCTCATAAACTTATATTTAATTCACAATAGAATATAGATAACACATTGAATGTTGAAAGTGAGACATTTTGTAATGTCATGCCAAATATTGGCTCATTTTGGATTTCATGAGAGCTACACATTCCAAAAAAGTTGGGACAGGTAGCAATAAGAGGCCGGAAAAGTTAAATGTACAGATAAGGAACAGCTTGAGGACCAATTTGCAACTTATTATGTCAATTGGCAACATGATTGGGTACAAAAAGAGCCTCTCAGAGTGGCAGTATCTCTCAGAAGTGAAGATGGGCAGAGGATCACCAATTCCCCCAATGCTGCGGCGAAAAATAGTGGAGCAATATCATCATCTACTGTGCATAATATCATCCAGAGATTCAGAGAATCTGGAACAATCTCTGTGCGTAAGGGTAAAACCATACTGGATGCCCGTGATATTTGGGCCCTCAGACGTCACTGCATCACATACAGGAATCATACTGTAATGGAAATCACAACATGGGCTCAGGAATACTTCAAGAAAACATTGTCGGTGAACACAATCCACCATGCCATTCGCCGTTGCCGGCTAAAACTCTATAGGTCAAAAGAAGCCGTATCTAAACAGGATCCAGAAGCGCAGGCGTTTTCTCTGGGCCAAGGATAATTTAAAATGGACTGTGGCGAAGTGGAAAAGTGTTCTGTGGTCAGACAAATCAAAATTTGAAGTGCATTTTGGAAAACTGGGACACCATGTCATCCGGACTAAAAAGGACATGGACAACCCAAGTTGTTACCAGCGCTCAGTTCAGAAGCTTGCATCTCTGATGGTATGGGGTTGCATGAGTGCGTGTGGCATGGGCAGCCTACACATCTGGAAAGGCACCATCAATGCTGACAGTTATATCCAAGTTCTAGAACAACATATACTCCCATCCAGACGTTGTCTCTTTCAGGGAAGACCTTGCATTTTCCAACATGACAATGCCAGACCACATACTGCATCAATTACAATGTCATGGCTGCATAGAAGAAGGATCCGGGTACTGAAATGGCCAGCCTGCAGTCCAGATCTTTCACCCATAGAAAACATTTGGCGCATCATAAAGAGGAAGGTGCGACAAAGAAGACCTAAGACAGTTGAGCAACTAGTAGAGCCTGTATTAGACAAGAATGGGACAACATTCCTATTCATAAACTTGAGCAACTTGTCTCCTCAGTCCCCAGACGTTTGCAGTCTGTTATGAAAAGAAGAGGGGATGCCACACAGTGGTAAACATGGCCTTGTCCCAACTTTTTTGAGATGTGTTGATGCCATGAAATTTAAAATCAACTTATTTTTCCCTTAAAGTGATACATTTTCTCAGTTTAAACATTTGATATGTCATCTATGTTGTATTCTGAATAAAATATTGAAATTTGAAACTTCCACATCATTGCATTCTGTTTTTATTCACATTTGTACAGTTTCCCAACTTTTTTGGAATCGGGTTTGTAATAGAATCTTTTTTTTGATCAGAATTAGTATTCAGCCGTGTATCATTTAAAACTTTAATCAGGGCCGTTTCAGTACTATGGTGAGGTCTAACTTTGAGAATTACTATTATATTGCAATAACTTTTTCAAAAAGAACATGCTAAGGAACTGGAAAACCTTGACCTTGGTGCAGAGCCCCTGCCCTTACAGAGAAGTTTAGGTCTAAACTGGGATTTGCAAAATGACTGTTTCACCTTCCTTGTGTCAAGAGAAGACAAGCCATTCACAAGAAGGGGTATTCTTTCTGCTGTTAATAGCTTGTATGATCCCCTTGGGTTTGCAGCCCCCATCATCATGCAGAGAATTGTGCTCAGAGAACTGTGAATGGGACACTCCTCTGCCAGCAGAAAAAGAGGCACAATGGAAATCTTGGAAAGACTCACTTGTTGTTCTTGAGAAACTGCAAATTCCTAGACAGTATGTGAATACTTCACTGCAATCTACCTGTCAAAGAGAGCTGTGTGTCTTTGCAGACGCTTCTACATCAGCCATATCAGCAGTTGCGTATCTTTGAGCCATAGACACCAAAGGTCACGTCCACATAGGCTTTTGCATGGGCAAGTCCAAATTAGCTCCTAGACAAGTCCACACAGTACCTCGCTTGGAGTTGTGCGCTTCAGTTCTGGCAGTGGAGCTGGCAGACATGCTACTAAGTGAACTTGACATCGAAATTCACAAAGTGAAATAATACACTGACAGTTGAGTAGTCTTAGGCTACATCAAAAACACCAGCCGAAGATTCTATGTCTACGTCGCCAACCGTGTTGCTCGTATCAGAAAGTCAGCTGAACCCAGTCAGTGGCACTTTGTGAGCATGGAAATCAATCCTGCCGAACACGGCATGTGCTCACACAGGTTTGAGCGTTTCTCCAGTTGGAAACGTCTCTTACACAAGCTATCGCCAAACTCATTGAAAAGGACAGATCTATCTCAAAAGCTCCTGAGTCAAATGAATCAAAGATGGACGCTCTAACACAAGCAAAGATAGTTATTGTACGAACTGTTCAAGGCGAGACATTTGAAAAGGAAATAGAAGCTTTGAACAAAGGAGAGGACAAACTAAAACACAGTCCACTGAAGAATCTCGATGTGTTTTTGGACAAAGAAGGATTGTTGCGAGTAGGGGGACGTGTGACTTCTGCTGAAATAACAGCACATCGTTATTCCAAAGAAGCATCACATTGCTGCTTTGCTGGTTCAGTTATACCATGAACAGGTTATGCACCAAGGTAGACACATCACAGAAGGTGCCATCAGGTCTGCCAGACTGTGAATCCTTGGAGGAAAAAGGTTGGTGACACAGCTTCTCAACAAATGCACAACCTGCCGTAGGATAAGAGGAAATGTACAACAACAAAAGATGGCAGACATTCCAGCTGATCGTCTCATTCAAACTCCTCCTTTCACACATGTCGGAGTGGACGTGTTTGGACCATGGAACGTCAACGTCCGCCGGACAAGAGGGGGAGTGTTAGAGAATAAGCGCTGGGCAGTAATGTTTACCTGTTTAGTCACACGAGCAGTTCACATTGAGGTAGTTGAGTCCCTCTCAACTTCAAGTTTCATAAATGCTCTCAGAAGGTTCCTGGCCATAAGAGGCCCCGCAAAGCTCTTTTGATCAGATTGTGGAACGAATTTCGTTGGAGCGTGTAAAGAGCTTCAGATAAGTTCAGAAGATCCAGAGCTTCAATCCTACCTCAAAAATGAGACATGCACATGGAAATTTAACCCACCTCACTCCTCTCACATGGGAGGGGTGTGGGAAAGAATGATCGGAGTGGCCCGACGTATTTTGGACGCTATGCTGCTGAATGTTCACTCTCCAAATCTGACTCATGAAGTACTTGTGACGCTCTTGGCAGAGGTATCAGCCATAATGAATGGCCGTCCATTAGTACCTGTGTCATCCGATCCTCAGCAACCTGACTTGTTGACTCCAAGTGCCCTTCTCACTCAGAAAATCTGTCCCGTCTCTATTCCACCTGGAGACTTTGATCCAAAGGACTTGTACCGTAAGCAATGGAAACAGGTGCAAAGTCTTGCCAACTCATTCTGGAAACGATGGCGAGAAGAGTATCTTGCAACCCTTCAACCAAGAAGAAAATGGCAAGCAGATCAAACGAACTTAGCCATTGGTGACGTTGTTCTCCTAAAGGACTCTCGGGTCAAAAGAAATTAATGGCCTACTGGACTTATTGTGGACACTTATCCTGGTCTATATAAAAGAGTACACAAAGTAGATGTATGAATAATTAAAGAAGGTACTGCTAAGGTGTACACAAGACCTATTTCAGAAATTGTGTTGTTAGTCAAAGGTTAATAGTGTTATAGCAGTATACCAGGCGGGGAGTGTACTGCCTCCTTGTGGGAAGGGTTATTTGTGTTTTGAGTTTCTTGTGTTTTGTCCACGCAGAGTTACCGTAGTGCAGTCATTTTTCTAACAGTCCCACAGCAAGTCAAACTTCAGAGTGTGAAAGTCTGTAAACTTCTATTTTGGTCCCTAAAGAATATATGTCTTTAAGTATTTGTTTGATAATAATCTCAGCTTCCTTCAGATACCACATTTAGTCATTTTAGTATGTTCTCTATTCGTAATTTGTAAGGAAAAATGCGGCGCTAGTACTGTTAGCATTCCTATGGCATTTTCGATGTATATTAGCATCGTGTTAATCGCTTGGTAATGAGATCGGTTTTTGAGGGTTTTAGTTAATTTGAACCCTTGTGCGCCCCTCTGGCATTTTTGTACATTTTTCTCAAATATTTTGTTTTTGATTTGGGGATCATTTTGTCTGTGTTGCAGCTAGGGGCATGATTTTTTGGCAGAACTCTTATTTTTTGTAACATTTTTGGAATCCAATGTCTTTAACTCTTTCATGTCTTTCATACTCTGTTTATGAATTTAGCACCCTCTTGACACCTTCGTGGACAAAAATGTTCCATTGACTTCCATTAAAAAAAAAAAAAATTATCTCACTGCCGGCACTCCAACTCACCGGTGTACTAACTGCTGGCTGCAGATGATGGAAACCCCCCCCCACATTCATTATGTTGTCTATTTTAGTTCCTTGTTTTCACCTGCACCTCAAAGGTTATTGTGTCATTTGGTTTCAACTGTGTGGTGAAGTCTCTTCAAACCAATATTTTATTCCTTGTTTTGTTGTTTTCATTTGTACCTCTCCTTTTGTACCTCTCCTAATTACCCTCGCATCTCACAGGTGCATTAATGGGTGACTTGCACATCTGTGAAGGTGTTGTATAGTAACCACCAGGTGTAGAATTATAAATATTGTTTAAACTATCAAAATGTGTACAACCATGATGTCCATTGTCCCCATATCTATTTATTATAATCTTAATTCTAACTATTAAACAAATAGTAAAGTAGGTTTAGAAATCCATGGGATAAAAAAAAGGGCTCCATGTATGCAGATGACTCAAGTCTACACATACAATATGTTAAAACTTACTGTGCTGTCTAATTGAAGATCCAGATAGCTTTTCCAATCTCTCTAAACTACAACCCAATTATGATCAATGCACTATATTACATATTGGATCATTTAAAGGTACAAGCTTAAAATTGCCATATGGTCTTTCTGTCAAAAACATTTCTAGATGTATCTACTCTTGTGACTTTGATAGGAAAATTGACAAGGTGGATAGGATACTGAAGCCTTGGAAGGGCCTGCATCTAACTATTTATGCTAAAATTGCCTTGGTCAACTCCTATTTCACTTATGAGATCAGGTGATCAAGTGATCTCATAATTCACTTATTTATTCATGGCACTGCCTACACCATGATAATCCTGTTTAAGACATGGGGAAAAAAAAGGTTATTTTGGATTGTAAACCAGACAAAGAGAAAACTGGCATATTTATATAACGTTTATAGAATAGTATTACAATACCTCTTAATACTCAAAGGCTGACCATGTTATAGCTATACCAGTATAATCTGATGCTACACAAAGGGCTCTAAATGACCTGAAACATTTCTTTTTGTTTTTATGATAAAATAAAATATGCATTAACCATTATCAGAATTTTATAATAATTAGATATAAGTAATTAAAGCCTATAAAAAACTCAAGCATACGTTTACATAATCTGTCTGACTTGGAAGATTTTGGGTGGTCAAACTTTGTAGGGACTTATCTTTGTAGAGAGATTTTATAATGCCTCTATAGTTCCTATGGGTTTAAAGCCATCGTATTGTCACTAACTTATCTGTTCTCCAACACATAACCACTTTAATAAAGCAATAATATACATAAAAGGAGCAGTACTGCCCCACATCTTTTAAAAACTATACATAAAGACAATTCTTAATGTGACTGATTTATTGTTGTAAGATTTATTAACTTTAAAGTAGAGACATGGGAGTATATTTTTCACTCCTGTCTTCTGGAATGATATTTTTACTTTCCTCCAAATAGGGAAGTTAAGAAAGTAGGTAGTGGAGGTAGGGCAGGGAAGGCAGGTAGGGGAGGTATGGCAGGTAGGGGAGGTATGGCAGGTGGGGGGGGTATGGCAGGTAGGGCAGGTAGAGCAGGTAGAGCAGGTATGGCTGGTGGGTCAGGAATGGCTGGTAGTGGAGGTATGGCAGGAAGGGCAGGTAGTGGAGGTATGGCAGGTAGGTCAGGTAGAGGAGGTATGGCAGGAAGGGCAGGTAGTGGAGGTATGGCAGGTAGTGGAGGTATGGCAGGTGGGTCAGGAAGGGCTGGTAGAGGAGGAATGGCAGGTAGGGCAGGAAGCTTAGGTAGAGGAGGTATTGCGGGAAGGGAAGGTATGGCAGGTAGTTTTGGTAGGGGAGGTATGGCAGGTAGGGGAGGTATGGCAGGAAGTTTAGGTATGGGAGGTATGGCGGGAAGTTTAGGTAGGGGAGGTATGGCAGGAAAGGGAGGTATGGCAGGAAGTTTAGGTAGGGGAGGTATGGCGGGAAGGGGAGGTAGGGGAGGTATGGCGGGAAGTTTAGGTAGGGGAGGTATGGCGGGAAATTTAGGTAGGGGAGGTATGGCGGGAAGGGGAGGTAGGGCGGGAAGTTTAGGTAGGGGAGGTATGGCGGGAAGTTTAGGTAGGGGAGGTATGGCGGGAAGGGGAGGTAGGGCGGGAAGTTTAGGTAGGGGAGGTATGGCGGGAAGGGGAGGTAGGGCGGGAAGTTTAGGTAGAGGAGGTATGGCGGGAAGGGGAGGTAGGGCGGGAAGTTTAGGTAGGGGAGGTATGGCGGGAAGGGGAGGTATGGCGGGAAGGGGAGGTATGGCAGGAAGGGGAGGTATGGCGGGAAGTTTAGGTAGGGGAGGTAGGGCGGGAAGGGGAGGTATGGCAGGAAGTTTAGGTAGGGGAGGTATGGCGGGAAGGGGAGGTATGGCGGGAAGTTTAGGTAGGGGAGGTATGGCGGGAAGGGGAGGTATGGCAGGAAGTTTAGGTAGGTGAGGTATTGCAGGAAAGGCAGGTAGGGGAGGTATTGCAGGTAGGGGAGGTATGGCAGGAAGGGGAGGTATGGCAGGTAGGGGAGGTATGGCAGGTAGGGGAGGTATTGCAGGTAGGGGAGGTACGGCAGGTAGGGGAGGCATGGCAGGAATGGCCGGTAGGGGAGGTATGGCGGGTAAGGGAGGTATGGCAGGTAGGGCTGGTAGAGGAGGTAGAGCAGCCCGTCTTGCCAACAGTAAAGGCTTCAGGGATGTCAGGTTTGAGTCACTCTGGAGGTACCGAGAATAGGGATATAACCGCCCAAAACCTTTGTACCCCTGTAATAGAAAGAGACTAGTCAAAAATACAGGAAAGTAATCGAAACATAGACTGGCTGAATTTTGCAAATTGTATTGTGGTACTATTATATTAAAAATACTTGTAATAGGCTTTACTGACCTCATTACTTGAAAAGCGCTCCTCTATATCATGTTCCTTAGTCACCTGCACCAACAGAAAGAATCACAGTTTTAATGTAATTACAACTAAGTTGTGAACTATCATCCCATGATACCAAAATATTTCTGATATTTTCCTATTTCATTGCAAGGAAATATCTGGAATAAATAGAATCCCTTGAACTATTGATCTTTTAATTCCCAAATTCTGCTGTAGATTACTGAAAATGCTCTAAATAAATTATATTTTCTCACAAATTTCTAACAAACAAGTATGATTTAACCTTGTTTTAAAGAGCACATACTGTTCTTTAATATGACACCACATTCATTTAACTTGGAATAATATCATTCGTTTTCTCCTATTGAGTAGACATTAATAAAATAATCTACCTCTCACTCTTCCTCCTTTCCCTATGGGAGCGCAGCAACCATTCGCAACTACACAATTCCCCTAATAGCCTCATAGATGAGCCAGATAGTAAGCTAGCTTCGGCGAGTAGTTGGGGTCATTTCTATATGACTGACCTAAGCAGAAACATGAACGAACATCTACGTTTGTAAAAAAAAAAAAAAGAAAACGACACACAGCGACACACTTTTTGACCAGATTGAGCCAACAATCATTCAAGATAAATGCCAACATATGACAGCATCAAATATGGACAACACCAAACATAAATCAGAAGTTTATTTGTTATGCATCTCAACAACATCCACGGGAATAGTGGAACACGTTCTTAGCAAGTTAATTTTGTGATATTTACTATTATTGAAACATGGCTTTCCATGGTCACTATAGTAATTTAAAGGAAGGCATTCGACAGCCACAGCGGGTTCAAAATACTTAAATAACAGGATACATTTTGACTTTCAAGAAAACTTACAGGAATGGAGGAACACAGTCCAATCAGGTACATCACTAGGACTAGTAGTTTCATTGTTGTCAGGAAGTCCTTGAAATATAAAAGACAGCATTTTCCAAACTACTTCAAGAGACATGCATGCCAAATTTATGGTTGAGTATTCTTTGAAACTCTTACCTGTTTGAGTGAAGATGTACAATGGGAAAGAATTTCTTCTGAAGCTGAGATATTTGGTGAATTGTGGCTAAAACATGTTTTTTATAGACCATTTCAGTTCAAGGACAGCCAATGAGATTTCAGTCAATGACTGAGCTGATCAAATGTATCCGAAAGATTAAATATGTGATGAAATAGGCATCTGGTGGGTAATCCTAAAAAGTCTAAATATCCACTGTCCCCACCAAAAATGTCTCATCAGCATTAGGAAACTTTATCAACATAGCAAAATTGATGATTCATTAAACTGTTTTTTAGGAATTGAGGACACTTCATGAACAATAAACACAGCAGTGTAGTGTGGTGGAAAATGTAGTTATTCTGTATTACAATGAAATCATATTGCTTATTACTATGTTAAATTAAAATGTATAGTATAATCAAGTAATTGGGTAAGACCATTGTGTGTGTGTGTGTGTTTCTGCTCTTTTTATTGAATGGGCTGTGCCTACAGCAGATAAGTAAAGCTATGGCTAACTTCTCAAGGCCTATAGACATCTTGTTATACCGATCTTCGCAGAACAACTTGTGGGATGTGGTCAAACCATGCATGGGATGGGAACACAATTGGCTTTACTGAATGTTTACAGGCCTGAGCTCAACCTTGAATGGAGAGCTTTTGACCTGACTCTGCTGAGTGTTGTTACAGTCATGGCCAATAGTGTTGGCACCCCTGAAATTATTGCAGAATATCAAGTATTTCTCACAGAAAAGTATTGCATTAACACATGTTTTGCTATACACATGTTTATTCCCCTTGTGTATATTGGAACAAAACAAAAAAAAGAAGGAAAAAATGCAAATTCTTGGCACCCTTAACTTAATATTTGGTTGCACACCCTTTGGAAAAGATAACTGACATCAATCGCTTCCTATAACCATTAATAAGCTTCTTACACCTCTCACCTAGAATTTTGGACCATTTTTCCTTTGCAAACTGCTCCAGGTCTCTCATATTGGAAGGGCCCCTTTTCCCAACAGCAATTTTAAGATCTCTCCACAGGTGTTCAATGGGATTTAGATCTGGACTCATTGCTGGCCACTTCAGAACTCTCCAGCCATCCATTTCTGTGTGCTTTTTGAAGTATGTTTGGGGTCATTGTCCTGCTGGAAGACCCACAATCTCGGACGCAAACGCAGCTTTTTGGCACTGGGCCCTACATTGCGACCCAAAATCCTTTGGTAATCCTCAGATTTCATGATGCCTTGCACACAGTCAAGGCACCCAGTGCCAGAGGCAGCAAAACAACCCCAAAACATCTTTGAACCTCCACCAAATTTGACTGTAGGTACTGTGTTCCTTTCTTTGTAGCCCTCATTCCGTTTTCAGTAAACAGTGATGTGCTTTACCAAAAAGCTCTCTTGGTCTCATCTGTCCACAAGACGTTTTCCCTGAAGGATTTTGGCTTACTCAAGTACTTTTTGGCAAACTGTAGCCTTGCTTTTTTATGTTTCTGTGTCAGCTGTGGGGTCCTCCTGGGTCTCCTGCCATAGCGTTTCATTTCATTCAAATGTCGACGGATAGTTCATGCTGACACTGATGCACCCTGAGCCTGCAGGACAGCTTGAATTTCTTTGGAACTTGTTTGGGGCTGCTAATCCACCATCCGGACTATCCTGCGCAACCTTTCCTCAATTTTTCTCTTCCATCCACATCCAGGGAGATTAGCTACAGTGCCATGGGTTGCAAACTTCTTGATAATGCTGCGCACTATGGACAAAGGAACATCTAGATCTCTGGAGATGGACTTGTAACCTTGAGATTGTTGATGTTTTTCCACAATTTTGGTTCTCAAGTTCTCAGACAGTTCTCTTCTTTCTGTTGTCCATGCTTAGTGTGGTACACACAGACACACAATGCACAGACTAAGTCAACTTCTCTCCATTTTATTTGCTTTCAGGTATGATTTTTATATTGCCCACCCCTGTTACTTGCCCCAGGTGAGTTTAAAGGAGCATCACATGCTTGAAACAATCTTATTTATCCACAATTTTGAAAGGGTGCCATGAATGTTGTCCAGCCCATTTTTGGGGTTTTGTGTGCATTTATGTTCAATTAGCTTTTTTTCCTTCTTTTTTTTGTTTTGTTCCAATGCACACAAAGGGAATACACATGTGTATAGCAAAACATGTGTTAATGCAATACTTTTCTGTGAGAAATACTTGATTTTCTGGAATAATTTCAGGGGTGCCAACAGGTGGCCATGACTGTAACTGCTCCAGGTTTGCAAATCATAAATAAAGCTTTATTTGTGAAAATAATCTACCATCTCTCTGCCTTTTTCACTGGCTCTCAGACATATTTCCCCGTTGTACTTTTCCACATTTTATTGTGTTACAACATGAAATAAAAATTTATTTAATTAAGTTTTTTATCCAATGACAAACTCAAAATGACCCCTGTTATGTCAAATTGAAATCTGCTAATTATTTAAAATTGCAGAAAATGATTGTACAAGTATTCACACCTTTGCTATGCTTTTTCGAAATTCATAACCTGCACACAAGGCCTTTTTTATTATTTGTAGGACACAACTTACGTATTGTAGGCTCAACCTTTTGTGTACATAAAACATTTTTTTTATTGTTTCAGACCAAAATAATTGTACATTTTTCTATTACCTCACACATAGACTGAGGCCATTTAAGGGGTGTCAGTATAGCATATTGACATTCTATAATGTTGTCATGCATTAACATCATGTCAAGTCTGAATATTTTGTTAGACACCATTAACCATCTTCTTCTGCTTATCTGGGGCCGGGTCCCAGTCAAGCCGGGAGAGATAGTCCCTCCAGCGTGTCCTAGGTCTTCCCCGGGGTCTTCTCCCGGTGGGACGGGCCCGGAACACCTTCCCGGGAAGGCGTTCAGGAGGCATCCGGAACAGATACCCAAGCCACTTCAGCTGACCCCTCTCGATGTGGAGGAGCAGCGGCTCTACTCTGAGCTCCTCCCGGGTGACCGAGCTTTTCACCCTATCTCTAAGGGATCGCCCAGCCACCCTGCGGAGAAAGCTCATTTCAGCCGCCTTTATCCGGGATCTTGTCCTTTCAGTCATGACCCAAAGATCATGACCATAGGTGAGAGTAGGAACGTAGATTGACCGGTAAATCGAGAGCTTCGCCTTGCGACTCAGCTCTTTCTTCACCACGACAGACCGTTACATTGACCGCATTACTGCAGAAGCTGCACCGATCCGTCTGTCAATCTCCCGTTCCATCCTTCCCTCACTCGTGAACAAGACCCCTAGACCCCTAGGCACTCTCCACCAACCTGAAGTGGGCAAGCCACCCTTTTCCGACTGAGGACCATGGCCTCGCATTTGGAGGTACTGATTTTCATCCCCACCTCTTCACACTCGGCTGCAAACCGTCCCAGTGCATGCTGAAGGTCCTGGTTTGAAGGGGCCAACACGACAACATCATCCGCAAAGAGCAGAGACGAAATTGTGTGGTCCCCAAACCTGACACCCTCCGGCCCCTTGCTGCGCCTAGAAATTCTGTCCATAAAAATTACGAACAGAACTGGCGACAAAGGGCAGCCCTGCCTGAGTCCAACATGCACTGGGAACAAATCTGACTTACTGCCGGCAATGCGGACCAAGCTCCTGCTTCGGTCGTACAGGGACCCGACAGCCCTTAGCAAAGGACCCAGGACCCCATATTCCCGAGGCACCCTCCACAGGATGCCGCGAGGGACACAGTCAAATGCCTTCTCCAAATCCACAAAACACATGTGGATTGGTTGGGCAAACTCCCATGAACCCTCCAGCACCCCGTAGAGGGTATAGAGCTGGTCCAGTGTTCCATGGCGAAAACCACACTGTTCCTCCTGAATCCGAGGTTCTACTATCGGCCGTATTCTCCTCTCCAGTACCCTGGCATAGACTTTCCCAGAATCTCTTCGAGGCCAGCCGATAGTCCTACTCCATGGTCTCACCGAACTCCTCCCAGGCCCGAGTTTTTGCTTCCACAACCACCCGGGCTGCAGTCCGCTTGGCCTGCCGGTACCCGTCAGCTGCCTCAGGAGTCCCACAAGCCAACCAGGCCTGATGGTCCACTCGGACTCAATATCTGCAGCCTCCCTCGGGATCCAGTCGAAGCTCTGCTGGAGGTGGGAGACTCGGCCAGACGTTCCCAGCAGACCCTCACAGTACACTTGGCAGAGATGGGGACAAGTCACACATGGTCAAGTCCAAGCAAGTCTCAAGTCTTAACCATCAAGTCTCAAGTCAAGTCTCAAGTCACAGTTCAGATAAATCAAGCAAGTCAAGTCAAGGGTTCACCCTAAGCAAGTCAAGTCGAGTCCTTATAAGTTTCAAGTCAAGTCAAGTCACAGTACTAAAGAGATGAACACACACACACTGTCCTCTGTTTCTGACGTGCGCTCGGTGCGAAGCTCGATTTCAAAATCAAATACCGTTCCGTCTCTGGTTAGAATCCTGCTGCGTCCATAGCAACGCGCTGTTTTTCATGGCAACGGTCTGTTATCAAGAAATAACACGCATTCTGCACTGGAATTCAGCCAATCCATGTAATAAGGGCTAATAATAACAACCTTATAAACTAATTATTGTGACTGAAAAACTGCCTAATATGTAATTACGCTGAAATTATTCTTGTCTGTATGAGTAAAAAAAGAAAACTCTTCGAAATGTTTAGGTGCTAGTAATCACATCGGCGCCTCCATGTTAGCCTTTCATGCAGTAAAGTTAACTGTTATGGTGTAAGCACAATGCTTTTTAGTTTCAACGCGCAGTCCACAAACACTTCAAAATGCACAGACATTATAGCCTACGTGTATACATTCCCGCTCATTTTAAGATGCCCATCAACATTAAAATTCAGGCTATGCCACTGTTATAGTCAAATTCCCTTACATCTATTTACCAGACGTATTCAGTAATGATAATGGTCACATTTCTAACAAGAAAAAAACTAACATAATATGGAACCAAGGCCAAATTATGACAAACAAAATATTCATTCATTACATTAGTAACTTAATCGTTATAGATCTTAGTGAAACTGAATATAAAGAGATTACTTTCTTACCTTTCCTTGTGGTCCTTAAAATGACGAATGAAATTTGACGTTTTTGCATATTTAGCATCTGGCAAATCTGTTTTTATTCACACGGTCCAGTTCAAAGTCCTTGTATCCAAACGATACTATTTGTGGAGCTCGACTAAAGATACTGTCTGCCATGTTTGGCGCGGTTTGAATTGTGCAGCGTTAAGGCACATACGCTGATTAGTGGTGCTGATGTCACAACATATAAAATCATTTTATTGCTGTTTGTTTATTATAAGTTCAAGTCATTGTCGAGTCTTCCACTTCAAGTCAAGTCAAGTCTCAAGTAACTTGTTCTCAAGTCAAAGTCAAGTCAAGTCATTTTGATACTTTAATCAAGCAAGTCACAAGTCCTGAAAATTGTGACTCGAGTCAGACTCGAGTCAAGTCATGTGACTCGAGTCCCCCACCTCTGACACTTGGGTCTGCCGAGTCTGTCCAGCTTCCTCCCCCGCCATCGGATCCAACTCACCACCAGATGGTGATCAGTTGACAGCTCCGCCCCTCTCTTCATCCGAGTGTCCAAGACATATGGCCGCAGGTCAGATGAAACGACAACAAAGTCGATCATCGACCTGCGGCCTAGTGTGTCCTGGTGCCACATGCACTGATGGACACCCTTAATGCTTGAACATGGTGTTCGTTATGGACAAACTGTGACTAGCACAGAAGTCCAATAACTGAACACCGCTCGGGTTCAGATCAGGGGGGCCGTTCCTCCCAATCACGCCCCTCCAGGTGTCACTGTCGTTGAAGTCCCCCAGTAGAACGATGGAGTCCCCAGTCGGAGCACTTTCCAGCACCCCTCCCAGAGACTCCAAGAAGGTCGGGTACTCTGCACTGCCATTCGGCCCATAGGCACAAACAACAGTGAGAGACCTATCCCCGACCCGTAGGCGCAGGGAAACGACCCTCTCGTTCACCGGGGTAAACTCCCAACACATGGCGGCAGAGCTGGGGAGCTATAAGCAAACCCACACCAGCCCGCCGCCTCTCAACATGGGCAACTCCTGAGTGGTGAAGAGTCCATCCTCTCTCAAGGAGTGTGGTTCCAGAGCCCAAGCCGTGTGTAGAGGTGATCCCGACTACCTCTAGTCGGAACCTCTCAACCTCACACACAATCTCAGGCTCCTTTCCCGCCAGCGAGGTGACGTTCCACATCTAGAATATATGAAGGTGTCATTTTTTGATTTGAATTATGGAAAGAAATTTTACAGGAAATATATATATTTTTTTATATGCACTGGAAAGTGTTATTAATATGGTAATAAAATACGTAACAATGTAACCTAACAGCAATTTTAGAAAGAGGAGTATTAACAATATGGGTTGACATATTGAAAATTATAGATACAGTTGTGCTCAAAAGTTTGCATACCCTTGGAGAATTGGTAATGTATGTACCATTTGTAAAGAAAACAGGAGTGAGCAAAGAAAAAACATGTATTTTATTTCTTATGGGATTCACATTCAGCTGTAGGTCATAACAGAATGGCACAATCTTAAAACAAAACATGGCAACAAAGAAAAAAATGAACTGACCCTGTTCGAATGTCTGCATACCCTTAGTTCGTAACACTGTGTATTGCCCCCTTTAACATAAATGACAGCGTACAGTATTTTGTAATAGTTGTCTATGAGTCCCCAAATTATTTCACGTGGTATAGCTGCCCATTCGTCTTGGCAAAATGCTTCCAGGTCATGGAAAGTCTTTGGTCGTTCTGCATGAACCGCACATTTGAGATCTCCCCAGAGTGGCTCAATGATATTATGGTCAGGATACTGTGATGGCCACTCCAGAACTTTCACCTTTTTCTGGTGTAACCACTGGAGGGTCAACTTAGCCTTGTGCTTAGGGTCACTGTCATGCTGAAAAGTCCAATAGCGTCCCATGCACAGCTTTCGTGCATAATGCAAGTTGTCTGCCAGTATTTTCTGATAACATGCTGCATTCATCTTGCCATACATTTTCACAAGATTCCCTGTGCCTTTAGAGCTGACACCCCCCAAAAAAGCAGTGAGCCACCCCCAATGCTTCACAGTGGGGATGGTATTCTGCTCACTATAGGCCTTGTTGACCCCTCTCCAAACAAGCTTATGGGTGTGACCATAAAGCTCTATTCTGGTCTCGTTACTCCAAATTAGCGTGCCAGAAGCTGTGAGGCATGTCAAGGGTTTGTTGGGCACATTGTAACCAGGCTTTTTGGGGGCATTGGGGCAGTAAAGGCTTCTTTCTGGCAAATCGACCATGCAGCTTATTTTTGTTCCAGTATTGTCGTGTTGTCCTCCTTGAAACAACCACATCGTCTTTTTCCAGAGCAGCCTGTATTTCTCCTGAAGTTACCTGTGTGTTTTTCTTTGTATCCCGAAAAATTCTTCTGGCAGTTTTGGCTGAAATCTTGGTCTACCTGACCTTGGTTTGGTATCAAGAGATCCCAGAATTTTCCACTTCTTAATAAGTGATTGAACAGTACTGACTGGCATTTGCAAGGCTTTGGATATCTTTTTATATCCTTTTTCTTAATAAAGTTCCATGACCTTGTTATGCAGGTCTTTTGACAGTTCTTTTCTGCTCCCCATGGCTCTGTGTCTAGCCTGCTCAGTGCATCCTGGTGAGTGCTAAAAAACTAATTTATTATTTATACACACACCTAAAGGATTATTAGGAACACCTGTTCAATTTCTCATTAATGCAATTATCTAATCAACCAATCACATGGCAGTTGCTTCAATGCATTTAGGGGTGTGGTCCTGGTCAAGACATTCTCCTGAACTCCAAACTGAATGTCAGAATGGGAAAGAAAGGTGATTTAAGCAATTTTGAGCATGGCATGGTTGTTGGTGCCAGACGGGCCGGTCTGAGTATTTCACAATCTGCTCAGTTACTGGGATTTTCACGCACAACCATTTCTAGGGTTTACAAAGAATGGTGTGAAAAGGGAAAAACATCCAGTATGCGGCAGTCCTGTGGGCGAAAATGCCTTGTTGATGCTAGAGGTCAGAGGAGAATGGGCCGACTGATTCAAGCTGATAGAAGTGCAACTTTGACTGAAATAACCACTCGTTACAACCGAGGTATGCAGCAAAGCATTTGTGAAGCCACAACACGCACAACCTTGAGGCAGATGGGCTTCAACAGCAGAAGACCCCACCAGTTACCACTCATCTCCATTACAAATAGGAAAAAAAGGCAACAATTTGCACAAGCTCACCAAAATTGGAAAGTTGAAGACTGAAAGAATGTTGATGTCTGATGAGTCTCAATTTCTGTTGAGACATTCAGATGGTAGAGTCAGAATTTGGCATAAACAGAATGAGAACATGGATCCATCATGCCTTGTTACCACTGTGCACGCTGGTGGTGGTGGTGTAATGGTGTGGGGGATGTTTTCTTGGCACACTTTAGGCCCTTTAGTGCCAATTGGGCATCGTTTAAATGCCATGGCCTACGTGAGCATTGTTTCTGACCATGTCCATCCCTTTATGACCACTTCTCTGACAGGTGAAAGCAATGTGTTACACCCATTCATGTCCTGCATTTATTCTGATGGGTTTGGCTTCTTCCAACAGGAAAATGTGCTGCCACACAACTCTAGACATGCCAAATTATGGTTAGAGGAACACTTGTCTGAGTTTGGGGTCTTGCCATTCCCACCTAAGTCACCAGATCTCAACATTATCGAACATATCTGGGATGCCATGCAACGCACTGTGGAACACAGAAATACAACAGAATTGTGGACCGCTCTGCAGGAAGTATGGTGTTCATTGCCTACAGAATACTTTTGCAAGCTCGTGGAGTCCATGCCCCATCGTATTTCTGCAGTTCTGTGCTCACGTGGGAGGCCTACCAAGTATTACACAGGTGCACTTCTGTATATATATATATATATATATATATATATATATATATATATATATAGCTCTGGAAAAAATTAAGAGATTACTCCTAATTTTTATTAAATCAGTATCTCTACATGTATGGCAGCCATTCCATTCCAGTGTCTGTTAAATTCCAACACAGGCACACCTCATTTTATTTAATGAGGTTCTGATTAAGTCTAGTTTAACGAGGGAAAGTATAAAAACCACTGCAGTGGTCATCACTATCCTCTTGCAATAGGACCAGCTGGATGGCACCGTGCAAGTAGTACCTTAAAGGAAATTAGAATAAAAAAAATAAAACTATTCAGCATGATAAAAGAGATGAAAAGAAAAGCTTGAGTGAGGAAAAGAAGGGGTTCAATTCGGCCTACAGGGATACAGTGAGCGTCAGGTTGCTTTCAACCTGAACATTTCAAAGACGGCAGTTCGTAAGAACAAGGTCAAGCAAGAGACATTGGGGACAACAAAGCTACAGACTGGCAGAGGGCGAAAACGACCAACCACTGACCGAGATGACCGTTAACTAATTTGAATGTCACTCAACAACCGTAGGAAGACATCAAGTGACCTACAAAAAGAATGGCAAACGGCCGCTGGGGTGAAGTGCACAGCGAGGACAGTTCGAAACCGGCTCCTAGGGGCAGGGCTGAAGTTGTGCAAAGCTAGAAAAAAGCCCTTCATCAATGAGAAGCAAAGAAGAGCCATGCTGGAATTTGCAAAAGAACATAAGGATTGGACCGTAGAGGAATAAGGTCATCTTCTCTGACGAGTCAAATTTTCAACCTTGCCCAAAACCTCGTCATCTTATGGTTAGATGGAGACCTAGAGAGGCCTACAAGCCACAGTGTCTCACACCTAGTGTGAAATTTGGTGGAGGATCAGTGATGATCTGGGGATGCTTTAGCAAGGCTGGAATCAGACAGATTTGTCTTTGTGATTGACGCATGAATCAAGTCAAGTACAGGGTTATCCTGGAAGAACACCTGCTTCCTTCTGCTCTGACAATGTTCCCTCTCAGAATTGGTTTTTCCAGCAGGACAATGCTCCATGACACACAGCCAGGTCAATCAAGGTGTGGATGTAGGACCACCAGATCAAGACCCTGTTATGGCCACCCCAATCTCCAGACCTGAACCCCATTGAAAACCTCTGGAATTTGATCAAGAGGAAGATGGATTGTCACAATCCATCAAACAAAGCCCAGCTACTTGAATTTGTGTTCCAGGAGTGGCATAAAGTCAACCAACAGCAATGTGACAGACCGCTGTGATAAAAAATCTGGGTTATTCCACCAAATATTGATTTCTGAACTCTTCCCTAAGTTAAAACTTTAGTATTTTGTTGTTGAAAAAATCATATGAATTTGTTTTCAATGCATCTTTTTTTGGTTATTTTGACCAGTTGTTATTGTCACGTCCTCCCTCCCTTGAGGTGCCGTGTTTTGGTTTCTCCAGGTTTTCGGGGCAACGCATTAGGGGGCATGGCATCACTCTTTGGAATAGAGCTGGTACCAGCTGTTCCCTATTACCTATCACACACCTGTTCCGGCTTGGCTCATTACCGGCTGTATATCTGAGGAGCCCTGACGACCCGTCCCTGACAGATCGTTGATCCACATTCGAATCTTCCTGACGACCATCATCAGCCCAAGTACTGACCTCCTGCCTGTCCACTACTACTCTGCCTACTCCCTGTCTGTACCTCTGCCGCCAGCCCGTGTACCAACCTCCTGCCCGTCCACTACTACTCTGCCTACTCCCTGCCTGTACCTCTGCCAGCAGCCCGTGTACCAACCTCCTGCCCGTCCACTACTACTCTGCCTACTCCCTGCCTGTACCTCTGCCGCCAACCCGTGTAACAACCTCATGCCCGTCAAACCTACCCCTCTCCTTCCCTGATCTTCACCTCTCATATTAAACAAATTTTTGCACTTCACTCATCCGGTCTGCGTTTGGGTTCCTTTCAGAACTGACAGAACGATCCGGCCATCATGAACCTGGATCATGATCTGGATGCTGTCCGTCAGGCCGTGTCGATGCAGGGCACCCTGTTGGGACACCACAGCACCTCGCTTCAGGAGATAATGGCTGGACTGCAAAACCTGTCTACCAGCGTAACGGCCATCCAGGAGCAACTCAATACACCCGCCGAGCCCCCGGCCTCTGCTTCAGCACCCGCAGCAGTACCCCTGGGACCAGCGCCTTTTCCATGCCCTGATAGGGAACAATGGGTTCCCACGCCCGAGAGATATGACGGAGATATGGGGCTCTGTCGTTCCTTTCTGTTGCAATGTGGCCTTGTATTCGACCAACAACTCCTCACCTACCCCACGGAGAAGTCCAAAATCACCTATGTGATAGGCTTACTCCGAGGCGACGCGCTGAAATGGGCGTCAGCCATCTGGGAACGACAGAGCCCGTACACCCAGACCTACAGCGACTTCACAAACGAGATGAGGAAAGTGTTTGACCACCCGGTCCGTGGCCGGGATGCCTCCAAACGGCTGTTCTCGCTCCATCAGGGATTCAGAGTGGCGGAGTACGCAGTTGAATTCCGTACGCTGGCTGAGAAAAGCGGATGGAATGGAGAACCACTACAAGCAGGGTTCTAAAACGGTCTCAGCGAACAACTGAAGGAAGAACTCCTCTCATATCCCGAGACCATGGGGTTAGATGACACCATATCCCTGGCCATGCGGGTGGACAATCGGATCAGGGAACGGAGGAGAGAAAGAAAGCGAGGCGGCCGTCCCATGCAACCACCCTCCAGACACACCGAAGGGGAGGGGCGTTATTGCCCACCAGCAGTCCCGGGCACGGAGAGGGAGGCGACGCCGGCTGAACCCGAACCAATGTAGGTGGGGCGCTACCATATCGACATAGAAGAACAACAGCGACAGAGAGACAGCAACAGCTGCCTGTACTGCGGTCGTTCGGGACATTATCTAGCCTCCTGTCCCCAGGGGCCGCCAAACCGACGGGCTCACTAGACATAGGAGGCATCCAAGCGAGCCACAAGACCAATGACCTCCCAGACCCCCAACGACGCACAATGTTCCACGCAACCCTTACCGTCGGTGGCCACACGTGCCAATACCAGGCCCTGATTGATTCCGGTGCTGACGACAGCTTCATCGATGCCACATTGGTGGAACAGCTGGGGCTATCGACTGTTAGGACCGTTTGGAGGAGGCCATCGACGCAACAACCTTGGATAGCCGGTTGTTGGCACGGGTTACATTTGGTGAGGATCAGGGAGGGGGATGAATGGTTGACGGGATTCAACACCCCCCTTGGCCACTTTGAATATTTGGTTATGCCCTTCGGATTGACCAACGTGCCAGCGGTGTTCCAATGCCTGGTTAACGACATGCTGGGGCGTTTTGTGTTCGTCTACCTTGATGACATACTGATATTCTCCAAAACGCCTGCCGAACATATCCAGCACGTCCGGCAAGGCCTCCAGCGCCTCCTGGAGAACAAACTGTTCTGTAAGGCAGAGAAGTGCGAATTCCATGCCCGCACCGTCACCTTTCTGGGATACATCGTGTCGAAGGGGCAGGTGAGGATGGATGAGAAAAAGGTTGACGCCGTCCTGGGTTGGTCAAGACCAGATACCAGGAAGCACCTGTAGCGGTTCTTGGGGTTCGCCGACTTTTACAGACGTTTCATCCGTAACTACAGTCGTGTGGCTGCCCCCCTAACCGCTCTCACCTCCAGCACCAGGTCCTTCGTCTGGACCCCTGAGGCCGAACAGGCATTTCGGGATCTCAAGAAGCGGTTCACCACGGCGCCCATGCTGTCCCAACCTGACCCGTCCCGGCAATTCTTGGTTGAGGTAGACGCGTCGGACGTAGGGGGGGGAGCTGTCCTATCCCAACGAACAGCCGAGGACGGTAAGCTTCAACCCTGTGCCTTTTTGTCTCGTCGGCTTTCCCCTGCAGAAGCTAATTAAGACGTGGGCAATCGGGACCTGCTCGCATTTAAGCTCGCCTTGGAGGTGTGGCGGCATTGGTTGGAGGGGGCGGAACACCCGTTTGTGGTATGGACGGACCACAAAAACCTGGAATACGTGAGAACGGCAAAACGCCTCAATTCCCGTCAAGCCAGGTGGGCTTTGTTCTTTGAACGTTTTAATTTCACGCTGTCCTACAGGCCCGGCTCCCGGAATGTGAAACCTGACGCTCTGTCTCGCGCATTTGCTGAAGAGAGGGAGGACACCGCTGTTCCGATCGACACCATTGTGCCCTTTGGAAGGTGGAGGAGGTGCTGGCTGCTCTCCGGAACGACCCGGGTCCGGGCAGCGGTCCTCCTGACCGTCTCTTTGTCCCTGACGCCATACGTCCGACGGTGCTGCAATGGGCACACGCCTCTCGGCTGACCTGTCACCCCGGTACGGCACGGACCATGTCCTTCCTTAGACTGAGATTCTGGTGGCCCTCGATGGGGAAGGACACTCAGCAGTACGTGCCGCATGTCCCACGTGTTCACGGAACAAGAGCTCCAACAGGCCCAGCGTGGGCCTCCTGCGTCCCCTGCCCATTCCTCGTCGCCCCTGGTCACACCTGGCGCTGGACTTTGTCACCGGCCTTCTGGCCTCTGAGGGTAATACCGTCGTACTCACTGTCGTTGATCGTTTCCGTAAGTTCACCCACTTCCTTCCTCTGCCTAAACTTCCCACAGCCAAGGAGACCGCCGTCCTGCTCGTCCGGGAGGTCTTCCGCATCCATGGGTTGCCATGTGACGTCGTCTCCGATCGGGGTCCCCAGTTCGCCTCGGCCGTTTGGAAAGCCTTCTGCACCGCAATCGGAGCCACGGTCAGCCTATTTTCCGGGTTCAGCCGCCCCTGTTTCCCTCCCAAGAGAAAGACCTGGCCGTTCCATCCGTCCAGCACCACATACGCCGCTGCCACCGGACCTGGCATTGGGCCCGGGGGGCACTTCTCCGTGCGGCAAGTCAGTGCCAATGGCATGCCAACCATACGCCGTGGGCGATAAGGTATGGCTCTTCACCAAGAACCTGCTTCTGAAGACTAACTCTAAAAAATTGTCCCCCAGATACATTAGGCCCCCTTCGTGGTTGGCAAGGTCATCAACCCCGTGGTGGTTAGGCTCAAGTTGCCTCGGTCCCTCAGGGTCCATCCTGCGTTTCACGTGTCCTGCTTGAAGCCGGTCCTCCTCAGCCCTCTGCTGCCTCCTCCTCCTCGTCCTCCCCCCCTTGGTGGGTCGGTGGGGGTCCTGTCTACACGGTGCACCAGATCCTGGATGCCCGCCGGAGGGGGCGGGGCTACCAGTACCTTGTTGATTGGGAGGGGTACGGGCCTGAAGAACGGTGTTGGTTGCCTCAGAGCCAGCTCCTGGACCCCGGGTTGCTGCGCACCTTTTACCTACATCACCCTGGTGCGCCGGGTGGTCCACCCGGGGGTCGTCCGTTGGCGGGGGGTACTGTCACGTCCTCCCTCCCTTGAGGTGCCGTGTTTTGGTTTCTCCAGGTTTTCGGGGCAACGCATTAGGGGGCATGGCATCACTCTTTGGAATAGAGCTGGTACCAGCTGTTCCCTATTACCTATCACACACCTGTTCCGGCTTGGCTCATTACCGGCTGTATATCTGAGGAGCCCTGACGACCCGTCCCTGACAGATCGTTGATCCACATTCGAATCTTCCTGACGACCATCATCAGCCCGTGTACTGACCTCCTGCCTGTCCACTACTACTCTGCCTACTCCCTGTCTGTACCTCTGCCGCCAGCCCGTGTACCAACCTCCTGCCCGTCCACTACTACTCTGCCTACTCCCTGCCTGTACCTCTGCCAGCAGCCCGTGTACCAACCCCCTACCCGTCCACTACTACTCTGCCTACTCCCTGCCTGTGCCTCCGCCGCCAGCCCGTGTACCGAACCTCTGCTTGCCCACGACTACCCTGCACCTACTCCTGCCCTCGAACCTACCCCTCTCCTTCCCCGATCTTCACCTCTCATACTAAAATTTTTTTTGCACTTCACTCATCCGGTCTGCGTTTGGGTTCCTTTCAGAACTGACAGTTATTTTCTACAAATGAATACTCTAAATTACAATATTATAATTTTTTATTTGGGAGTAATTTTGTCAGTAGTTTATAGAATAAAATTATTTTCCAACCCTCTGTACCCATATAAGCACCAGGGTTTGACGGGTCATTGTGAATACTTTTCATAACCTGTTCAGACATCGTAGAGCATTGGGTCAATAATGAGAAGTAATATGTGTTTTACAAAATTTTATTATTCAAAGTTTTTGGAATTACACCCAAGAATTTCAAAAGAAACACACACACACACACATTCAGATTTCTGTTGATACAGGCTCTCTGGTTTTATCACACCAAGACTCTAGTGCATTGCATACAGCTTCCTCATTAAATTTGTCTGTGTATTCATCCCTATTCTCACTCAGTCTCTGTGTGATGTACGGCTCTGACTTGAGCTCATGCAGAAAGTTCTTAGCTGCCACGTGAACATGTTTCAGTCGCGGGGATAAAACTGTCTTTACTATGTCATCATAATGTGTCTCAAAAAAATTATCAGACGGGTCAAGAGAAGAATGTCTTCTCTGGCTCATGTGGTCCCTTTCACATCCGATGCATGCTTTATGGAGAATGGCCGCATCATGTTCCAGGATCATACCCAATGTTGCTTTAATGATCTTTAAAACTTGTGGTGCAAGGCGCTTGTACATTTTGTGATAACTCTTGTCAGCATTTGAAAGGTATGATAGATTAAGAGGTCCTAGCTGAGCGCCTGTCAAGCCAATGGTAGTTTCTTGGTGGGTATACCGGTGGAGTCGAGCTGTCAGGGTCCGCGGTACCATAGCCGGGTTCAGCGTTGTCATCCAAGATGTCACACAGCCAGTCCTCAGCCTTGGGTTCTTCAAACTCCGGTTGGTTTTATTCTTGAGACATGTTTCGTAAAGACAAACTGGCTGCTTGATGGTCACAGACTGTCTGTTTTTATGCTGTGTTGAGGACTGTGTTAGCTTAAGGCGGGGCTTCAGGGTTGTACGTTAGTCGAACAGTCCGCAGTCGCAGTCACTCTCTAACACACCGTCAGGAAATAGCTCCAGTCTAACAGTCATACTGCTGTATTCCTTTGATGATTTTAAACAACACTTCTACTGTATTATGTGTGCCCTGTTTTAGCCACTTTTTGAAAGGTGCTCCATAAACTAGCACTAAAGGTCATTGGATCAGTCAAACCCTGTTTAAACACCTCGCCTTCGGACAATTGATAAAATGTGACTTCTGGTATCTCTGGGTTGAAAATGTATCCACCAGCCAGGCGTCTTCCAACTTCCATTCCTGTGCCAACATATCCTGGTGTACTTGATGAATCTGAGCTAAACGTTGCATCGGTTTCTTCGGGGGAGGCATCTTCATCATGTCATCACAACCCAAATGTATTCTAATGCCGACTTGCTGTGCAGCTGTTATGGTGTTAACCTTCACCAGTGTTTCAAACCCAATGTTGATAGCTGTAGAATATGCCATATTTTGTAATGTAAACATATGTTTACTCAGGCTAGTCTGAATGACCAACACCTGGGGTCTGTGTGGTTTAGATACACAGACCACACCAGCCACCTATGGCGTTGTAAAACATGAAAGGTACCACCCACTGGTCATAGACCATCTGTTTTACAAACCTATGTTAACATTGATTGCCTCTGGGATTAAATATTCCAGAACCTGTGAGGGAATTTTCTGCCAACTACACATATAATCACACGCTTTATGAATATATCAATATGCATGCTTAATCACTCATTTTATGAAATATATTAATGTGCAATCCAGACACACTGACAATGACTTCTCGAATGTTGTACTCCGGCCACACACTCAGGGACAGTGAGCTCTCATCATGAGTGGCCATCCTCCTTCAGACATTTATGACTCTGAGATTTATGGCCCTTTTGAGTTCATTGGAAAAAGTGACCCAAAAATGAACCATGAGGTTGCCTTTCTTGAGTTAATTCGAAGTGTGACCCAAAAGTGAAGCATAAGGTTTTCATGAGTTAGGAGTTTTAATTAAGGACACTCAGGAAAAGACGGAGAACAAAGAAGAGGGCCCCACCCCTGGGGACTTCCAAAAGGGATGGTCAGATGGTGTTATGGGTAAAAATGTTGTATAAAAGCCATGATCCTGGACACAGAAATTGGACGTATCTGCAGAAGGGTCTGGCTTTGATGTCTGTCATTCTTGTATGATTTTCATTAAAGTATATTGGATTCATAAGTTTCTGAGTTGAAGTATTTTTTGTTTTAGTTGTTGTGGGCTTGATTTTTCCACGACAAACCCTGGCGCCTTTTTTTAAACATAGGACTAATCGAATGTCTGGCGAATATAACATCCCCAGAACCCTGGAGCCCTATTGTTAAACATCAAAGCCGCCATATATTACAAACCGCACATCCCCATACCATAATTCATCCCCCGGATATGCATACGTCATACAGGAAGTTACAACCCCTAACATGTCACACCAGAAGTACCACCAGCAGGCTATTTTAGTAGCCTGCTGAGTCTAACTGTTGAAATTAGAATGGGAACAAAAGACAAGTTTTCAGAACTAATTTGCATGTGCAAAGATCAAGGAGATTCCAGAAATGTCAAGAGGTGACTTCTTACGACTTGTTAAACATTTTTAATATTGTGACTTCTCTGTACTGGCCTCATACTTATCATTACAAAAATTATAATTATAATCATGGAGCCAGACAAGTGGATGAAAAAAATATAATGTTTATTTTGTGAAACTCTAAATTTAAAAGCTAAATTAAATGGCTGCAACCAGGTTTCTCTCCCACAAAGTTGTAACATTAAACACGATACAACAGTAAACATTTCATTAACAGTAAATTAGATAATATAAAATTGTTAATAATAATGTTTTTTCTTGACAAAAAAGTTGAATGTTACCCTTCAAATACTGGAGTGGCTTTTTTAAATGAAAAGAAAAAGGATTAGAATGTTCTGACTTTTTACTTGACGATACGAACCAGAGACAGTGAATTTTATCTTGTGGGGATTTGATTCTAGTGAAGCTACCAACCTATCCCTACTCTCAAAAATTACATGTTGTCCTGTCTTTACCAACAATATAAATCTCACGCTAGAGTGCATCACTTTGGAGGTGTGGGCATGATAGAGTTGGGCCAATGATTGCACACAATACTAAGTATTACATCATTCATTTTGTAGCGTTTCTCATTCATGATAGTCACAGTATTTCCCCTTGACGCTTGGTTGCAGGATCGACAGAACAATACTGAGTATTGAGTGTGTAGTCAACTAGCACATGAGAGGGTAGCCAACTGCGGGAATCTCTGTTGTACCCACATTGAGTGGGGAATATAAAAGGTTCTGGGAGGTGGGACATGGTGGAACATGGGCCTTATAAATTGTTGTATTGGTCAAATCTAGGACCCTTTTGTAATAAATGTTATTTTTCTATCACTTGTCATGGTTCTCAGTACTGGAGGTGTGCCAGGAATGAAGTAACGTGTGTGGTGAAGTCAGGGTTCCTCCTAAGGGGCATCCTCTGACAGTTGTTTCACCTACATTTCTTGAAAAGTATTCTCTTATTGTAAATCGTTCTGGATAACAGCATCCACTAAATTAATAAAATGTACATATAAATATAATGTGTGATGTGTTTGCGTGTTTTTATAGATAATCTCAGTTCACAAACAACCAATGATGAGATTTCAGTCAACAAATGATCTGATCAAATGTGTGTCTGAAAGATTAAAAATTGAATGAAATAGGCATCTGGTGGGTGTCTCTAAAAAAATCTAAATATACACAGTCCCCACAAAGAATGTCTCATCAGCATTAGGAAACTGTATCTACACTGAAAATCAGATGATTCATTGAACTGTTTTTTTGGGAGGATTGTGGAGGCTTCATGAACAATAATAACATCAACGCCATACTACTTTAAAAATTACTTAAAACATGGCAGATTGTGTTGTTGATAAAACGTATCAGTGAACATTTACTTGAATATTACATTTGTAATGTTATTAATTGTTGATTTGATTTGCACAAGCATACAATAAAACTGTTTCATGACAGATCTACGGTGCCACTTCTGTTTACCTAGTCTGTCAAAACAATTCACAATCCTGTTTGATCTTTGTAGAGTCCACACCTTAAGTTTCTTGTCCACTCATGTTTTTAACACCCCAATACAGGTTGTTTCACATCAAGTAATATTCTGAGAGAGCGTGATTGTGATATTCTGATGACAGTTGCATTTTGATATTGGTGCATGATATCATTATGAAAGCAAATGTTGCTCATATACAGCGCCAGAAAAAATTAAGAGACCTCTGCTCCTTTTTCTTTCTTTTCCATAAAAGTTTAAAATGAAAGTTTTGAGTGAGGAACAGAAGTGTTAAATTTGTAATGGTCTCTTAATTTTAACCCTTCTGTTCCTCACTCAAAACCTTCCTTTTCGATTGATAAGAAATACAGTTTAG
Organism: Esox lucius; assembly: GCF_011004845.1. Taxonomy (NCBI): domain Eukaryota; kingdom Metazoa; phylum Chordata; class Actinopteri; order Esociformes; family Esocidae; genus Esox; species Esox lucius. Next base: position 2,304,270 of record NC_047593.1, read on the forward strand.
ACATTGTTAATGTTAGAAATTACTATTGTAGCTGGATATGGCTGACTTTTAATGGAATATCTACATAGGCGTACAGAGGCCCATCTCTTCCATCACAGAGAACCATCACTCCTGTGTTCCAATGGCACGTTGTGTTTGTTCATCCAAGTTTATAATTTTTAAAGGATAATTTACTATTAGAAAACCCATTTGCAATTATGTTAGCACTGCTGAAAACAGTTGTGCTGATTATAGAAGTCATAAAACTGGTCTTCTTTAGACTAGTTCAGTATCTGAAGCATCAGTGTTTGTGGGTTTGATTACAGGCTCAAAATCGCCAGAATCAAAGCACTTTCTTCTGTTTAATCTTGTTCTGAGAAATGAAGGTTATTCCATGCGAAAAATTGACAGGAAACTGAAGATTTTCTGCAACGCTGGGTACTACTCTCTTCACACAACAGCGCAAACTGGCTCTAACCCAAATAGAAGGAGCAGTGGCACCGGTACACAATTCAGCAAAAGAATAAATACATTAAAGTGTCTAATTTGAGAAACAGACGCCTCACAGGTCCTCAACTGGCAGCTACATTAAATAGTACCTGCAAAACATCAGTCTCAATGTTAACAGTAATGAGGCGTCTCTGGGATACTGGCCTTCTAGTTAGGTTCGTCCATCAGACTGCCAGATAGAGAAGCATGATTCATCACTGCAGAGAAGACATTTCCACAGTTCAGTGGCGGCATGCTTAACAACACTCATGCTAACCCTGGGCATTGTGCATGTTGATGTGAGGCTTTTAAACAGCTGCTAGGCAATAGAAACCCATTTCTTGAAGTTCCCGATGCACACTTGATGTTGCTTCCAGAGGCTGTTCTGGAACTCTGTGGTGAGTGATGCAACAGATGATAGGCAATTTTACACACTACATGCCTCAGTACTCGGACCCCCTTTGCAGTTATAACAGCCACCACTCTTCTGGGAAGGCTTTTCATAAGGTTTTGGAGTAGCCCCATTCTCTGAGTTTGCATAGTCTGCCGCTTGATGCCTGGGCTGAATTTGCTCCTAGATGCTTCCACTTCACAATTTTAGCACTTACAGTTGACTGGGGCAGATCTAGTAGAGCAGAAATTTCATGAACTTAGTTGTGGCTAAAGTGGCATCCTATGACAGTGCCACGTTTAAAATCAATGAGCTCTTCAGTATCACCCATTGTACTGCCAATGTTTATCTATGGAAAGATCATGGCTATGTGCTAGATTTTATGCACCTGTGAGCAATGGGTGTAGTTGAAACACCTGAACTCATTAATTAGTTGGGGTGTCTACATACTTTTGGCCATATAGTATATATACTTATATACACATTAGGGCTGTGACGATATCAGATTTTCACTACACGATTATCATGGCCTAAATTATTCACAGTAACAATATTATCGTGGTATCTATAGAAAATGTCAGTCAAATTCATCCTCAACATTGTTTAATGTGTTTTTTTCTCTTTTTTGGCAAATTAATTACACTCAAAATAAGAATGTATGGAGGTGGAGACTGTCTGTAACCATAAATGTACAAACAAAACAATAAAAGCATACAAAAAGCAACAATTACACTTAATGGATAGTGAAAAGGCAACCAGATGAACTGATAAACAAAAGATCTACAAGGCCTAACACTGAGAGGAGGTTTTGGAAAAATACAAAACATTTTGGCCTAGTGAATAGGCTACGAAAAAGCTTTCATTCAAACACTAGTGTATAGGTCCGCTGTATAGGTCCACACTCGTAGTTTATGCATATGCATCGTTTGGCCATGAATAAGGTTTGGAAAAACCGAGAGGAGTTTTTAGAAAAACACAACATCCTTTTAACGAGGTGAATAGGTGAAAATGGCTTGTCTTTGCGGATCTCTCCTGGGGGTTCTACAGTGACTAACGAGTATGCCAGTGCATAGGTCCAGTCTCCTTGTTCAAGCACATGCATAATTTTTATCAATACCTTATGCTAATGACCAGAAACATTCCTGTTTCTGTTGATGAGAATATGTATTACAATACTCATCACTTGAGACTAACATTGTAGAGCTTTGAACTTGTGCTGTAGAGGTGTCATATAATTATTCCCATATTCTGTCAAGCACACAACAGAAAGACAAAAAGTATTTGGTTATTTCGGTTGAGTACAGCCATTGGATTTTCTGTGGTTTCACGTCCTTCCTACAGCAATTTGATTAACACTCCCACTAATGTATCTGTTCTTCACCACTTTACTATTGCTTTAATAAAGCACAAAAATAACAAACAGGTGCAGTACTGCCCCACTCATTTAAAAAATGTATACATGAAGACAGGTCTCAATTTGATTGATTTATTTATATTAACTCTGAAGTAGACAAGGAAGAGACATGAGAGCCCATTTTCTCTACTGTGTTCTGGCAATGGTCATCTTTTTTTACTTTCTTCCAAATATGGAATTTAGGAAACCTGAGAGAGATGGGGCTGGTGCAGCTGGTGCGGCAGGTGCAGCAGGTGCGCCAGGAAGGGCAGGTAAGGCGGGTAGGGGAGGAATGGCAGGTAAGGCAGGTAGGGGAGGAATGGCAGGTAGGGCAGGTAAGGCAGGTAGGGGAGGTATGGCAGGTGGGGCGGGTAAGGCAGGTAGGGGAGGTATAGCAGGTAGGGCAGGTAGGGGAGGTATGGCAGGTGGGGCGGGTAGGGGAGGTATAGCAGGTAGGGCGGGTAGGGGAGGTATGGCAGGTAGGGCGGGTAGGGGAGGTATGGCTGGTAGGGCAGGTAGGGGAGGTATAGCAGGTAGGGCGGGTAGGGGAGGAATGGCAGGTGGGGCGGGTAGCGGAGGTATGGCAGGTAGAGGAGGTAGGGCGGGAAGGGCGGGAAGGGGAGGTAGGGCAGGTGGGGCAGGTAGGGCGGGCAGGGCAGGTAGGGGTGGTATGGCAGGCAAGGGTGGTATGGCAGGAAAGGGAGGTATGGCAGGAAGGGGAGGTATTGCAGGTAGGGGAGGTAGAGCCGGTAAGGGAGGTAGGGCCGGCAGGGCCGGCAGGGCAGGAAGTGGTGCAGGCGCAGGTGCACGAAGGGCAGCTCGTCTGGCCAATAGTAAGGGCAGCAGGGCCATCAGGTTGGAGCCACTCTGGGGAGGCTGGGGGAAATACTGTAGGTACTGAGGATAGGGTTGGAACCCTCCAAAACCTCTGTACCTCTGTAATGGAAAGAAATAAGATAATTAAATTTACTGGAAAGTAGGGAACTGAAACATAGACTGATCTAATGGCGCAAACACATTAGTACATAATTACCCGTAATAGACAATACAGACCTCGTGACTCGAAGAGCGCTCCTCTCTCCCATGACCCTTAGAAACCTGCACCCACAAAAGAAATCACAGAATAAACGTTATTACATTTAAATTGTGAACTGTCAGCCCATGATTGAAACATAGTTTAGAGAGTTTTGTATTTCAATACAAAGATTATCTGCAGAATATATAGAAGCTCTAGAAGTATTCATGTGTAAATAGCACAATGCATTTTGCTATTCTAGAGAACTTACTGGAATGGAGTAACACAGTCCTATCAGACACATCACAAGGACTAGTACTTTCATGGTCATCAGTCAATTCCTTGAAATACAGAAGACAGCATTTTCATCCCTACTGTGGACACACATGCCAACTTTATTGTAGAGTATTTTTTTGAAACTCTTACCTGTTCAAGTGAAGATGTAAAATGGGAAAAAGTTAGAACTGAACATCTGATTGAGGCTGCATTATAGCTAAATGGCTAAAACATGTTTTTATAGACCATTTCTGTTCACAGACAACCAATGAGATTTCAGTCAACGAATGAGCTGATCAAATGTGTGTCCGAAAGATTAAAAATGTGATGAAATAGGCATCTGGTGGGTAATCCTAAAAAAATCTAAATATCCACAGTCCCCACAAAGAATGTCTCATCAACATTAGGAAACTGCATCTACATTGAAGATTTGATGATTCATTTAACTTTTTTTTTGGATTGTTGAGGACAATAATCACATCAATGTAGTACAGTGGCTCTCAAAAGTATTCACACCCTTGGACTTTTCCATGTTATTGTGGAATTATTATTGGAATAATTATTAATGTTACAACATTAAATAAAAAATATTTATTCCATGGTTTTTGCCACTGACACAAAAACACACAAATGTTATATCAGTGAAGAATAAATATCAGCGAATTGTAATAAAACAAAAAAACTTTTTTACTAAAAAAAGGAAATAATTTATGGCATAAATAATCACCCCCTTGCTATGACACACCTGAATGAGCTGTGGTGCAACCAAAAGTCTTTACAAGTCTTGTAATTAGTTGAATGGTGTTCACCTGGGTGCAATCAATGTGTTTCACATGCTTTTGGGTCAAATACACTTGTGTCTGGGAGATCCTACTGTTGGTTAGTACAATTCCGAACAAAAACTATATCATGGAGAGAACGAGACATTCAAAGCAAATTGTGAATACAGTTCCTCAAGGCATACTGTAAGTCAGGGGTAGAATACAATAACAAGGCATAGTAAAGTTAATTGTTAAGAAATTAAGAGAATAAAGCACTGTGAATCTGTCTAGTAAAGCTAGTCAGTAAAGCTACCTAGATGTCTATCTAAAGATTTACAGTCTTTCATGGCTAAACTGGTAGACACTGTGCCTATTACAACAATAGCTGGGGTGTTGTAATAGGCAAAATATGTATTCATGGGAGAGTGACAAAAATAAAAAATAAATAATGTGTGGAAGTCTGAGACCAAGTACAAGAAAATTATATGGTCTGATGCGGCCAAAAAATTCCTTTTTGGCCACAACACTAAGTGCTATGTTTGGCACAAACCTAACACCACACATTCTAAGAACACCATCCATATCATGAAGCATGGTGGTGACAGCATCATTCTATGGAGATGCTTCTCTGTAAGGACCTGGAAAAATGGTATTTCAGACAAAATGTATGCAGAAAATTACAGATAAATCCTGGAAAACCTCTCTGCTTTGCCAGGCAGTGAGGATTAATTATGCAAAATGTTTGCTTTGGATTTTTCTATATGTTTGCCGGTTTTATTAAGGGTAAAAAAATATATATCATGACATTTTTGAGGACATGACCTCGGTGTCCTCAGGGGTAGGTACAGGCCTGATTGTCTCCCTCCTTTTAACGGCCCAGCAGTATTTTCTTCTGGCCAAACTGTGAGGTCACCCAGAAACAGTCCCAGTACTTATATGCCTCACCAAACAAAATGTGGGGAATGTCAGTAATAGAGATCTTCTTTTTAAGCCCTAATGCAAACATGTCACGCCCCCTGAGCAGAAAGGGATGCCGGGACAGGTGGATGCTCATCCCCCGAGGCAGGACAAGGCGCCAGAGCAGAGGCAGGCTCTATCCCCGAGGTTGGATGGGATGCCTGAGCAGAGGGAGGACCGGTGGCAGTGGATTGTCGTCCCACCCCTCCAGGGGTGGCGCTAATAGCTCTGGGCGAGTGCAGGGGACCAGTACTGGAGCCCTGGTGCGGAGGACCCCAATCAGAGACAACTAGGTGCAGCAGCCTCTGATTGGGGAGAACAGAAAGAGTAGCGCAGAGATGCCTAGAGGCATCCCCACAGTCAAGCCCTGGCTGTGGACCCCAGGTGCATAGAGATACCTAGAGGCACCCCCGCCAGTACATGACAGCCGCTCAGCACTGGTGATTTGCCACCCCCCGACTTTTACTTTTGGTTTACAGATGTTTATGGTTTCTATAGAAATTCTCACATGGCATATGGTTTTGTGTTTGTATGCTGTACTACAGTAGCAACAATAATGTTTAGGAATAAAAATATTCTGTTTTACCATTGCATTGTTTTTTACTGTGTACATTTCAAACCTTTTCAGCAGACTTGCACTCTAAAACTTTGTATGGAAATTTTGTTATGAGCCTATGAAAGCCAGAATAGCTTTAAATTTAGAACAGCATTGTTTACTATTATGAAAAAAGTGATTGCCATATGATGCAAATACTTGATTTAAAGATTTGTTTATGGACCTACAGTAGTTTCAGAAAACGTGTGAAAGCATTTTTCTTTTTTTTTACTGTAAGTTGGCTTGCAATAGCTGTCCTGCTTCACTCATATTATTTCTATGTATGAGTCCTTCCATGTGTGGAATTTCAGTGTCATAACCAAGTAACAAATGTGTTAATAACTGTCATTAATAGGAACTGTAGCGAAAGCTAGGAGAGCAATTGACAGTACCAAGTGCTTTTAATAATATTCTTTTAACACAAGATCGAACACAGCCCGGGAAAAGTTGAGCTCCAGCCTGTGAGGCCATCGAGGGCCTAGGGCAAAGAATGTGTTAAGAACATGTATGCATAAGTAAAAAAAACGACAAAAGGCCATATTTAAAAATGAAATTCAATTTTATTATGCCCTCCACGTCCCGCCAAAGCATGGACTCTAAAAGACCCCTGAAGGGGTCCTGTGGTATCTGGCACCAAGACAATTTGCAGCAGATCCTTCAAGTCCTGTACGTTTTGAGGTGGAGCCGCCTTGAATTGGACTTGTTGGTCCAGCACATCCCACTGATGCTCAATCAGATTGAGATCTGGGGAATTTAGAGTCCAGGGCAACACCTTGAACTTTTCATCATGTTCCTAAAACCATTCCCAAACAATGTGTGCAGTGTGGCAGGGCATATTATCCTGCTGAAAGAGGCCACTGCCATCAGGGAATACCATTGCCACGAAGGGGTGTATCTGGTCTGAATTGATGTTGAGATAGGTGGCACGTGTCAAATTGACTTCCACATGAATGCCCACACCCACGGTTTCCCATCAGAACCTTGCCCTTGGCTTGTCATTTTCCCACAGTGCATCCTTGTGCCTTCACTTTTCAGTGTAAGCATTGCACACGTACACTGCCGTCCATGTGATGCAAAAGAAAACGGTACTCATGGGTCCAGACAACCTTCTTCCACTACTCCAAGGTCCAATTCCGGCTTTCCTGTGCACATTGTAGGTGCTTTCGACTGTGGGCAGGGGTCATGAAGGGCACTTTGAATGGTCACTGTGTGTTGTGACACATTCCTCCCAAAACCATCATTACATTTTCTGTGACTTGTGCCACAGTAGACTTTCTGTCGGTTTGGATCAGAGGGATAGCCTTCATTTCCCTCGTGTATCGATGAGCCTCGGGCACCAACACCCTGTCGCTGGTTTGTGGTTTGTCCCTCCTGATTGGTCTCTTGCCATCTGATCTACCCAGACCTTGACATGTGACCTTCTTAGGAGATGAACAATGTTATTCACTTCCCCTGTGAGTGGTCATAATGTTTTGGCTTTTCAGTATATATATATATATATATATATATAGTGTTATGGAAATTTACTGAGCTGATTTATTAATAAATTATACAGTTGTATAAGGGTGTAGAGAATTACTAGTGAATTACAAGGATTGGGCTGATGGAAAAGTACTAAGTGCTTAGACAGTAGGAAAATGCCAGATGAGCTGACTGGAGCAGGGAACAAGTCAGTTGCAATCAATTGATCTTGTGAAATGCAGGAGGACAACCCACATTTGTGTTGACCTAGGGTGGAGAGCCAAACTAATAAGAAGAACAAGCCTGGACTGATTTAGACCAGATAAACATGCTTTGATGAAACGTCAGTTATTTTGTGAGATGTTATTACACCTTCTTGCCTCTACAAAGTGGAGGTCTTCTGAGCTATGTTTCAGAGATTTCACTGATCCTGTATTTTGTGTGTCTCTTCTTGCAAGTATATCAGTAAACTGCTGAAGTGTCAAAATATGTTTACCTACTACTGAGAGTTCTACTGGATAGACCTTTACATTCCACCACAATAGGTACAGCATTGGCAGCAATTTTAAGTAGTTTCTGCAAATTAATGAGACCAGGTGTGATGAGACTTTTCTGTCTCTTTTCTTTAGAAAATCTACCAGAAACATACAATTAAAGGTAGCTATTGCGGGTACTTCCAACCTTTAACTTACTTCACAAAGCTAAAAGTAGTCATTATTGTAAGTAATCAGAATTAGCTATTGGTTAGATATCAGGCTAAACAGCAAGTGAGTTCATGATAAAAACAACATTTGTTATGCTAATTTAGGAACAGAAATCCAAATGGACTGAATAACAGGCAGCTAGTTATGGTCTGTAACTCAGTGTCTAATTGCAAGCTCAGATACTGCTGAGCAAAGATGTTCATGTTTTTCTTGTTTACACTTTTTAAGCTTTTATTTAGCTTGTCATTATAAAGACAGTGGGCATAGTAGGATCTCTGACTACGGGAGAGGAAATGTTTGACTAATTCAGGGTTGAAACCAGACTAGGGGAGGGGTAATGTTTTGGTAAGTGCAGAGTTGGTACTTGACTAGGGTAGGGGTGAAAAATAGGTGTGACATTTTATTTGTTAACAGAGTTTAAACCAAGTTTAACAGAGTTAATAAATTAACAAGGGACAGGTGAATACTGAGGAGGGGTTAAACTTTCTCAGGGAAGGTTTGAGGCCTGAGGAGAGAGTGTCATGAAACCAACCCACTCTCTTCCTTTTGCATACATATAACACGGGTTCACTCTTCACAATTTCGTGCTATGCATACGCCAAATTCCTTTTTTGCGTGCAGTTGAGACGCGATCTCCCATGAATGATGATGGTGAAGAAAATAGTTTCATTGACATGCACCAACTTAAACCTATTTGACGTCACCATCATCGAGGCTCGGGTTTCCCGAAGATTCACGAATCGTTTAAAAGCCGAAAATTAACTTTTTCCTTGAAAGAACATCAAAGGGTAAAGGTAAACCTTAAATTCCAAATTTATTCACCGTGATTATTAATGGGAGGAGATTGCGTCTCAACTGCACACAAAAAAGGACTTTGGCGTGTGCATAGCATGAATTTGTGAAGCATGAACCCGTGTTATATGTACGCAAAAGGAAGATAGTGGGTTGCATGAAACACACTGAGAACAGGTATTTGTTCCAGATGCGGTGCGTTGATTGTTCTGTACAGATAATCCAAAGGGCAAGGCAGGAATATCGTAGTCAAGGCAGGTTTAATCAAGAACAGGAAATCCAAAGAGAGGGCAAAGGTACACAATCATGGAACATGCGAGGAATCAAAAACATGTAGGCTAAGGTTCAATATCAAGAAACAGGCAGAAGTACTTAATCAGCAAACAGGCAGGTAGGTCAAAGTTAAAGCTAAGGTCAACTGGTAGGCCAGATAACTGGATTAATAGGCTTAATAAGGAGCTTGTAAAGTTCTGTAACAACGTCTGTGCGGGACTCGTACACAGACGTTCGCATAGGTGCTTGCCAACATACTTGCACGTAAAACTAACATATCCACTAGAGGTCAGTGTTATATTTATTAATCCAGAATCTACACAGAATTAAGAAAAAAATGGAAATGGAAGAAACCAAAACACAACTCAGCGCTTGGAAGAAACCACTCAAGCGTTAGTATGTCGCAGCAAATCAACAATACCTCACAAAGAAACTGAATGGTGAACTCATCTAAATAGAGAAACTAATTACAAATAGGTGGATAGAAAAACAGGTGAATCCAATGTAGATAATTAAAGACTAAATTAAGGACCAAGCATAGATATACGATACTAGAATGGTAAATATAGATATACATGACTAGGTACTGAAAACCAAGGAATACCAAACTAGAACTGTAACTGAAAACAAAACAATAAAAACTACTAGAAAAATAACAGAACAGGAGAAACAAAAAAAAATAACCTTACAGAGAGATGAAAACCAGGAGAGAAGCGGTGCCTATTATGTATTCCATTAATTACATTGTACTGTATTACACCTAACTATTTTTGGGGAAATTAATTTTAACCCATTGTTGTGTTCAAAATATATATTTACTTTAGTATAATTTTTTTTTTATCTCGCCCTGAAGTTCCAATGTTTGAGAATATATAGCACTAGTCCTGTACTAAGTTTGGCATTCATGAAATGACAGAAATAATCTAAAGTTGTCCTCTTTCAGACTGGGCTAAACCAGTTTCAAATTGACATTGTTCCACTATATAGTATTGTATTTTCTTTCAAAACCATACTTTGGCCACAACTAATATTTCATGGTGTCCCTTCATGTGTTGTATGACTCAACAACCTTATTTAGGTATGAATGGCATTTATGATTATGGAATAATTACTTGAATAGTTACTTATTGTTACTATCTATCTATCTATCTATCTATCTATCTATCTATCTACTTGCCTTAATACATGTGTCATTTGTTGAGTTATATGTCATTGGTAAACTTTATTATTTATTATTTGTAGGTTGTTCTTTCCGGCACCAACTTTTGCCAAAAATGAATTAACTGATTACAATGGCATTACTACGCTCTAAGGTTGTTTAACCTAGATGTTTTTTTGTTTTTTTAATCTATGCACTTGGATAGGACCATCTGCAAATTGACTAAAATATACATATTAATATTATGTGTTGTCATCTTTTAATATATATATATTAGCCATCAGGTTGACAACAGTTTATTTATAAGCATACTTCCTTTTCAAAATGAATTCATAGAGTGTAACAAATTGGATAATAGTAATGTTTAACGAGTGTGGTAATGAATATTATCTTCCATATTTACTAATACTGCAGTTGGTCATTAAAGTAATGGAGACACTTATCAAGGCATTTACAGATAAGTGTTTGATTATTTTGTGTCCTCCTATAAAGTGTGAACCCTATATCTATAATAAAGATTCAATATTTATAAATTACCCAGTGACTACACAAAGTCTGACTACAGTCATGCAATACAAAGGGCTGAAAATGAACGAGTGTGGTAATGAATATTATCTTCCATATTTACTAATACTGCAGTTGGTCATTAAAGTAATGGAGACACTTATCAAGGCATTTACAGATAAGTGTTTGATTATTTTGTGTCCTCCTCTAAAGTCTGAACCCTATATCTATAATAAAGATTCAATATTTATAAATTACCCAGTGACTACACAAAGTCTGACTACAGTCATGCAATACAAAGGGCTGAAAATGAATGAAAACATACCCGTTTCTGTTGAAGATAAAATGTATAAACACTTATTAAGTTTTACTAGAATATTACATTCACTATGTGATTAATTATTTCTTTGTATTGCTCCAGCATGTCACTGTTTCATGAGAGCTCTTTGGTGCCATTCTGTTTACCTAGTCTATCCAATGTTTTTTCACAATCATGTTAGACCTTTGAGCACACAGGTGAGGTTGGACAAGTTTCCAAGCCCATCTACAATAATATGGTTCCCTGTGTAAAGCAAACAAAACAAAAGACAAAGAAAAAAAAAACAATAGTGGCTTGGTTATTCCAGTTAAGTATGGCCACTGGGGTATCTATGGGTTCAAGTCCACAAAAATATACCAAACGAGCATGACTGCCTCATTAATTTCTAAAATCATACATAAAGACAGGTCTTAATTTAATTAATTTTATTTGTTATTAGCTTTAAACTAGACAAGGTAGAGACATGGGAGTAAATTTTTCTCTCCCGACTTCTGGAAATGGCCATTTCATTTTTATTTCCTTCCAAAAAGGGAAGTTAGGAAAGGAATTAAAGGTAGAGCTGGTGGGGCAGCTGGGGCAGCTGGGGCTGCTGGGGCAGCTAGAGCAGGAAGGCCAGGTAGAGCGGGTAGGGCAGGTAGAGCGGGTAGGGCAGGTAGAGCAGGTGGGGCAGGTAGGGCGGGTAGGGGAGGAAAGGGAGGTATGGCAGGAAATGGGGGTATGGCAGGTAAGGCAGGAAGGGGAGGTATGGCAGGTGGGGCAGGTAGGGCAGGTAGGGCAGGTAGAGGAGGTAGGGGTGGTAAGGCAGGTAGGGCCGGCAGGGGAGGAAGGGGTGCAGGAACCGGTGCAGAAGCAGCAGTGCGTCTGGCCAATAGTAAGGGCAGCAGGGCCATCAGGGTGGTGTCACTCTGGGGAGGCTGGGGGTAGTACTGAGGATAGGGGTGGAACCCCATAAAACCCCTATATCCCTGTAATAGGAAGAAAGATGAGAATTAAAGTTACTGGAAAGTAGGAAGTAGGAAGCTAAACTAAACGTGCAAGCTGTATTGTGGGACTATCATAGACAGTACCACATAACAATCAGTAATCGGATATACTGACCTCATGACTCGAAGAGCGCTCCTCTCTATTATGTTTCTTAGACACCTGCACCCACAAAAAGAATTCCAGAATTAATGTTATTACGGTACAAATACATCCACATTTAAAGTTGTGAACAATCAGCCCATGATACATAAGTCAATTATTTTCTTATTTTAATACGAAGAAATTGATGGAATATGTAGAATGTCTTGAACTATGGATTTGTAAAGAGCAGGACAAATTTTGTTATTCTAGAAAACTTACAGGAATGGAGGAACACAGGCACATCACTAGGCACATCACTAGAACTTGTAGTTTCATGGTTGCCAGGACTTCTTTAAATTAAGAAGACATTATTTTTAAATCTACTGTAGACATGAATACCACATTTTACAGTAGAGTGTACTATGAAACTCTTACCTGTTCAAGTGAAGATTTAAAATAGGAAAAAGTTAGTTCTGAAGCTGAGATTGATGCTCTATTGTAGCTAAACGGCAAAATGTGCTTTTTATAGACCATTTGAGTTTACAGACAACCAATGAGACTTCAGTCAGTGAATGAGCTGATCAAATGTGTTTCAGAAAGATTAAAAATGTGATGAAATAGGCATCTGGTGGGTAATCCTAAAAAATCTAAATATCCACAGTCCCCACAAAGAATGTCTCACCAGCATTAGGAAACTGTATCTACATTAAAAAGTTGATGATTCATTCATTGGGGATTGTGGAGGCTTCATGAACAATAATCACATCAGTGTAGTACAGTGGCTCTCTAAAGCTTTCACCCCTTTGACTTTCCGCATTTTATTGTCTCACACCATGTATTGAAATTTGACTTAATTAGGTGTTTTTGCAACTGACCAGTACAAAAAGTCTATAATGTCTGAAAGTTTTTTTTATTACACAACATATAAAAGAGAAAATAATTGATTGCATAAGTATTCACCCCCTTTGCTATGACACACCTGACTGAGCTGTGGTGCAACCAAATGCTTTAATGTCTCGTAATTAGTTGAATGGAGTCCACCTGTGTGCAATCAACATGTTTCACATGATTTTAAGTCAAATACAGTTGTGTCTGGGAAGTTAATCAGTTGGTTAGTAAAACTCCTAATCAAAGCGACATCACAAAGATGAAAGAACATTTACAGCGAATCCGAAATATGGCTCTTCAAATCACCAATCAGGAGTAGACTGTAGGATATAAGAATATTTTCACGGCATTGAATATCCAATGGAGTTAATATGGCACATTTATGAATCTGTCAGGTGGTCAGGAAGCCACCAAGAGCCCTATGGCATCTATTAAGGAGTTACTGTCTTACATGGCTGAGCTGGGAGACACTGTGCTTATTAAAAAAATAGAGGTGCTTCCCAAAACTGTTCTTTATCGGCAAGTGGCAAAAAGAAAGCCTGCTAAAGTCTGCAAGAGACCTGGGACTTGGTAGAAGAAGAATCTTCCAGCAGGACATTAACCCCAAAAATACAGCCAAGCCACACTGTAATTTCTCATCTTCATCCACTTATCCGGTTCGGGTCGCGGGGGCAGCAGCTCCAGCAGGGGACCCCAAACTTCCCTTTCCCGAGCCACATTTTCCAGTTCTGACTGGGGGATCCCCAGGCGTTCCCAGGCCAGTGTCGAAATATAATCTCTTCACCTAGTCATGGGCCTACCCCGAGGTCTCCTCCCAGCTGGACATGCCTGGGGGCATCCTTACCAGATGCCCGAACCACCTCAACTGGCTCCTTTCGACGCAAAGGAGCAGCGGCTCTACTCCGAGTTCCTCACGGATGGCTGAGCTTCTCACCCTATCCCTAAGGGAGAAGCCAGCCACCCAGAAAACCCATTTCAGCCGATTGTTTTCGCGATCTTGTTCTTTCGGTCATGACCCAGCCTTCATGACCATAGGTGAGGGTAGGAAGGAACATTTACCGGTATATCGAGAGCTTTGCCTTTCAGCTCAGCTCTCTTTTCATCAAAATGGTGCGGTAAAGCGAATGCAATACCGCCCCGGCTGCTCCGATTCTCCGGCCAATCTCCCGCTCCATTGTCCCCTCACTTGTGAACGAGACCCCGAGATACTTGAACTCCTTTACTTGGGGTAAAGCCTCAATTCCCTACCCGGAGGAGGCACTCTATCGGTTTCCTGCTGAGAACCATGGCCTCAGATTTAGAGGTGCTAATTCTCATCCTAACCCTAACCCTAAACCAACCACTTTGCACTCGGCTGCGAACCGGTCCAGTGAATGCTGAAGGTCACAGACTGTTGATGCCATCAGGACCACATCATCCGCAAATAGCAGCGATGACATCCCCAGCCCACCGAACTGTAACCCCTCCCCACCCCGACTACGCCTTGATATCCTGTCCATAAAAGTTACAAACAGGGTTGGTGACAAAGCCAGGGCTGCACTGTAATGTCTTAAAAAGGAAAAGGTCAATGTAATGGAGGGATCCAGTCAATTAAACTGGGAATATGTGGAAAGGTTGAATTTTTCTGTTCACCAAAGATCCACATCCAGGTTGAGCAATTTTGCTTGGAATAATGGGCAAACATTGCTGTCTAGATGTACAAAGCAATTACAGCCATGGGTCCAAATAAATTATTGGCTGTAATTGCTCCCCAATTTGCCTCTACTAAATACTGACTAAAATAGGTGAATATTTAACCAATCAATTATTTTGTTTTGTATTTGTAATTTCAAATAATTTATAGATTTTATTTTACACATTGACATTGTGGATTTTGTTTGTGTTGATCAATTGCAAAAATGTATTATTAAATACATTTTGATTACATCTTGTAACAATTGATTTAATTGATTGACTTGGGCCAAGAAACATGACAAATTGACATTAGACCGGTGAAAGTGTATGCTTTGGTCTGATGAGTCAAAATATTTGATTCTGTGCTCTGTGTCTTTGTGATATGCAGAGTGAGTGAACGGAAGATCTCCACATTTTTGGTTCCCACTGTGAAACATGGAGGAGTACGTGTGATTGTGTGGGGTAATCAAGTGTCTGCGATGTATTCTGAATTTAAGGCACAGTCAACCAACATTACGTCTGGTTTGCACCATACGCCATCACGTCTGGTTTGCACTCAGAGGGACAATCATTTACAGTTTTTTACAATCGCCATGACAGTTTTTTCAATACATTTAACAAGTTTCCTAAACTCTTAACACACCAACACACCTAAAACACACAATTGGCAAAACGTTTAATTTCATGCTCAAAATCACACATTGTAAACTAAACTCCAAAACGAATTTACAAAATACAATAATACACTAACACAATACACTATGTCTAACAAAACACTGCAAACATGTTTCAAAATCAAATAATTATTCAAAACACTAACACATGTTCTCTTCCAACAGGAACATTTAGTCAATCATAACACAATGACAAAAAAAACACTATCATCAGCTGAAATTACAGAAACTGCATTATTTTATGTATCAGGTCTGCCCTTATACAATAGACAGTATATTGTATTGATCATAGATTGTGTTTTGCAATGCAATTTCTTTTGATGCCTCTCTACAGTTTTTGTTTTGTTGGGTTTAGTAAATGCATGCATTTTGTTTCTTTTGCTGCAGAAATTCAATACAAAAAATGAATGACCATCTTAGAGTAGCTTTATAGAATGTACAGTTTATGAAAAAAAAAAGACAGAGACAGAATTGCTGCAGTAAAGACTTTATTTGTAAAAGGACATTGCTGCAAGATATACAAACAGAAAAAGCACTGGAATAATACTGTAATAACAAAAACAAAGTAATCTTCTAATCTGCCCGGTCTTCTGCATTTGGCCACATGTTCTCATCCTCTACCTTGCCCCACTCCTCTCCCTTGTCCTTGCCCCACTCCTCTCCCTTGTCCTTGTCCCACTCCTCTCCCTTGTCCTTGTCCCACTCCTCTCCCTTGTCCTTGTCCTTGCCCCACTCCTCTCCCTTGTCCTTGTCCTTGTCCCACTCCTCTCCCTTGTCCTTGTCCTTGTCCCACTCCTCTCCCTTGTCCTTGTCCTTGCCCCACTCCTCTCCCTTGTCCTTGCCCCACTCCTCTCCCTTGTCCTTGCCCCACTCCTCTCCCTTGTCCTTGCCCCACTCCTCTCCCTTGTCCTTGTCCCACTCCTCTCCCTTGTCCTTGTCCCACTCCTCTCCCTTGTCCTTGTCCCACTCCTCTCCCTTGTCCTTGTCCTTGTCCCACTCCTCTCCCTTGTCCTTGTCCCACTCCTCTCCCTTGTCCTGGTACTCGTCTTCCTCTCCGTCGTGCAGGCATTTTGTTCTTTCTTTCTTTCTTTCTTTCTTTCTTTGTGTTGCTCCATATTGTTCCTTTTCCACACAATATCAGCCCAAAGAGTACTCTTTTAGAACATATGATCATGCGATTGAAAGAACCTCAACACCTGAGTGTGCTTCCTAGATGGGAATCAGCTGTGATTTATATATTTGCATAACTTCAATAAGCTGTTTCTCATTAGCAATGGAATAAGATACAGGGAATATATTTGTGTTTCAATTCACAATATAAACAGCTGTTTACCTTGACTTTAGCCTGTAAGGTTAGGTTTAGAACATGGTGTTATCTGTTCTGACATACAGTGTGAAAGCATTTGTAAATTTGACTGTAAAATGACATTGTTTTGGTCTTGGTTGAGTTTGTGTGTAAAAGAAGTTCAAGCATTTTAAATTTGTGTTAACTGTATGCATTTTGTGTCAAAGCAACAAGAAATGTGTTAAATGTATAGCCTACAAAGATGGATGTTGTGCTAGCCGTGTTAAGAGTTTAGGAAACTTGTTAAATGTATTGAAAAAACTGTCATAGCGATTGTTAAAAACTGTATTTAGTCAACCAACAAGTGCTCAGACTATGTGGGAACTCCTTCAACAAAGTTGATCATTCCAGGTGACTACTTTATGAAGCTGGTTGAGAGAATGCCAAGAGTGTGTGTTACAGGTACAGGTATCCTGTGTGTGTATTTGTGTTTCCCCTGTCCTTCTGTCCTAATCACAGGTGTCCATTATCTTCCTGATTGTTGCTGTTTGGTGTTTCCCCTGATAGTCATCATCAATTCACTTGTTCCGTTGCTAAGATAGACAAATCAGTGGAAACTCCTCCTGACTGCACCACCTGCTCCTGTTTCCATTGCCCAATTGCATCACACCTCTGTTTGTTTAAAAACCCAGTTAGTTTAATTTTTCTGGAAATTCTTTGTATTTTTAGACACTGTGATATGCAGACACTTTGATACAGACCTTTTGAGAGACAGACAGAATACATGAATTCATTCCTAAAGCATTTTTGGTGACTACATGATTCCATATGTGTTATTTCATAGTTTGGATGTCTTCACTATTATTCTACAATGTGGATAACAGCAAAAATAAATAAAAAATACTACTCACTGAATATTTGTGTCCATACTTTTGACATGTACTGTAAATGTTTTGTTATTTCTACACATAACTGTTTATGTGCTGACATTTGTAAATAATCTGAATTAGGTGGGGGAAGGAAATTCTTTCAAAAAGCTGAGCAACATGAGCACATGGTGTGAGGGAAAGTAAAAAAAAAAAAGCATATTTGATGTTTTATAAACAAAATATGTATACACAAATATGTAGTTTACTTTTTGTTGCCTTAGGGGATCATTGAAATGTATGTTTATTTAAAATAATGGTATTATCGATAATTCTGTACAAACCTGATTCCAAAAAAGTTGGGACACTGTACAATTGTGAATAAAAACAGAATGCAATGATGTGGAAGTTTAAAATTTCTATATTTTATTCAGAATACAACAAAGATGACATATCAAATGTCTAAACTGAGAAAATGTATCACTTTAAGGGAAAAATAAGTTGATTTTAAATTTCATGGCATCAACACATCTCAAAAAGGTTGGGAAAAGGCCATGTTTACCACTGTGTGGCATCCCCTCTTCTTTTTATAACAGACTGCAAACGTCTGGGGACTGAGGAGACAAGTTGCTCAAGTTTATGAATAGGAATGTTGTCCCATTCTTGTCTAATACAGCCTTCTTGTTACTCAACTGTCTTAGGTCTTCTTTGTCGGACCTTCCTCTTTATGATGCGCCAAATGTTTTCTATGGGTGAAAGGCCATTTCAGTACCCGGATCCTTCTTCTATGCAGCCATGACATTTTAATTGATGCAGTATGTGGTCTGGCATTGTCATGTTGGAAAATGCAACGTCTTCCCTGAAAGAGACGATGTCAGGATGGGAGCATATGTTGTTCTAGAACTTCGATATAACTGTCAGCATTGATGGTGCCTTTCCAGATGTGTAGGCTGCCCATGCCACACGCACTCATACAACCCCATACCATCAGAGATGCAAGCTTCTGAACTGAGCGCTGGTAACAACTTGGGTTGTCCTTGTCCTCTTTAGTCCGGATGACATGGCGTCCCAGTTTCCCAAAATGAACTTAAAATTTTGATTTGTCTGACCACAGAACACTTTTCCACTTTGCCTCAGTCCATTTTAAATTATCCTTGGCCCAGAGAAAACGCCTGCTCTTCTGGATCCTGTTTAGATACGGCTTCTTTTGACCTATAGAGTTTAAGCCGGCAACGGCAAATGGCCTGGTGGATTGTGTTCACCAACAATGTTTTCTGGAAGTATTCCTGAGCCCATGTTGTGATTTCCATTACAGTATCATTCCTGTATGTGATGCAGTGCCGTCTGAGGGCCCGAAGATCACGGGCATCCAGTATGGTTTTATCCTTACGCACAGAGATTGTTCCAGATTCTCTGAATCTTTGGATGATATTATGCACAGTAGATGATGATATTGCTCCACTATTTTTCGCCGCAGCATTGGGGGAGTTGGTGATCCTCTGCCCATCTTGACTTCTGAGAGACACTGCCACTCTGAGAGGATCTTTTAATACCCAATCATGTTGCCAATTGACATAATAAGTTGCAAATTGGTCCTCTAGCTGTTCCTTATCTGTACATTTAACTTTTCCGGCCTCTTATTGCTACCTGTCCAAACTTTTTTGGAATGTGTAGCTCTCATGAAATCCAAAATGAGCCATTATTTGGCATGACATTACAAAATGTCTCACTTTCAACATTCAATATGTTATCTATATTCTATTGTGAATTAAATCTAAGTTCATGAGATTTGTAAATTATTCCATTACTTTTTTACTCACGATTTGTACAGTGTCCCAACACTGTTGTAAGATCTATTATTTCTTATGACAATGAAAGTGCCTTTAGTGTTATTGTGCACAAAAGCAGACTACAAATGTACCATGTTTTCCATGAAATGTGAAAGAAACTACAGTATTGTTTAATTATTTACTGCTTTGTCTATTTTGTATTGAAAAGATGGGGGGGGGGGCGGAAGTATTCCGATTTTGATTTGGCTTTCTCCTTTTGATTGATACAACACATTTGTGTCACAAATAATTCAATTTTTCCATGTCTTAAGGCAACCCACACCCCTATTACAGTAAAGGCATTCCAGAAATGAAGTTCCAGATGAACCCGTACTACGAAAGGTGAATATGTTTTACCCAAGGTATGCTGTCATGGCAATTTACTCTGCATCTCTAAACTGCTCCAAGCAGGTTATCTTAATGGTTAACTTGACGTTACCCAACATAGGCACCGCCCTTCCGTCCACAAATATGCCAGTACTTTTGGAAGACCCAATCGACATTGGCACACAGATTGAGAAGCTCTCTTCGCAGGGCAGGGGTGTTTAGAGACTGTGTAACTCTTCTAGTTTACCCCGATGATGTTCTGTAATAAAGACATCGATTCTCATCTGAGGGAATCTTAGCCAGCTTCTAGGGCCAGACTTCTCCAATGACACTTGCCGAAGTTATGCCCTGACTGTTGAACCGTCAAGTGTGCCTTGCTTTGTGATATTTTGCCGGACATTTCATGTATTCCATGGGCAATTCTGAACATCTGAGCAATCCTGTACGCCGTGCAGTTCGCCAGGTGGTACTAAGTCCCACTAAACTGCTTGATGCATTTATTTTGTTCCCTGGCCATTTACAGTTTTTTACAATCGCTATGACAGTTTTTTCAATACATTTAACAAGTTTCCTAAACTCTTAACACGGCTAGCACAACATCCATCTTTGTAGGCTATACAATTAACACATTTCTTGTTGCTTTGACACAAAATGCATACAGTTAACACAAATTTTAAATGCTTGAACTTCTTTTACACACAAGCTCAACCAAGACCAAAACAATGTAATTTTACAGTCAAATTTACAAATGCTTTCACACTATATGTCAGAACAGATAACACCATGTTCTAAACCTAACCTTACAGGCAAAAGTCAAGGTAAACAGCTGTTTATATTGTGAATTGAAACACAAATATATTCCCTGTATCTTATTCCATTGCTAATGAGAAACAGCTTATTGAAGTTATGCAAATATATAAATCACAGCTGATTCCCATCTAGGAAGCACACTCAGGTGTTGAGGTTCTTTCAATCGCATGATCATATGTTCTAAAAGAGTACTCTTTGGGCTGATATTGTGTGGAAAAGGAACAATATGGAGCAAAGAAAGAAAGAAAGAAAAAAATGCCTGCACGAGGGAGAGGAAGACGAGTACCAGGACAAGGGAGAGGAGTGGGACAAGGACAAGGACAAGGGAGAGGAGTGGGACAAGGACAAGGACAAGGGAGAGGAGTGGGGCAAGGACAAGGGAGAGGAGTGGGGCAAGGACAAGGGAGAGGAGTGGGGCAAGGACAAGGGAGAGAAGTGGGGCAAGGTAGAGGGAGAGGAGTTAGAATGCGTGGTGGCGCTCAAAGAAGGACCAGAGATAGGGTAACTGATCAAATAAGAGCTACTATCATTGACCATGTCATAAACCACGGGCTATCATACAGAGAGGCTGGTGAACGAGTACAGCCAAATCTCAGCCAGGACACAGTGGCATCCATTGTCCGTATTTTCAGAGAAACCAACAGGTAGGATATTGCTTTTCCTACAGCAAAGTGTAAATACAGTAATTTTACCATTTACAGTATTAGAGTGACTGTATGCCTCCGGTCTCTAAAATGTAACTGTATTTTGTCCCTCTAAGGATTCAACGTCTACCTCCCTCAGGGGGCAGAGGAAAGCTCCTGAATGAAGAACAGGAACGTGCTATTGTCAACATGGTGATTGCTGACAATGAAATAAAACTGAAGGACATTCAGTCCAGAGTTGTAGAGGACAACCTTGTCTTTGGGAACATTGCAGCAATCAGCATAACATCCATTTCTCGGACTCTGGCTAAACACAGAGTCCGAATGAAACAACTATACAAAGTTCCTTTTGAAAGGAACAGTGAGCGCATCAAAGAACTCCGTCACCAATACGTCCAGGTAAGGTTATGCAATACAGTCATTACTGTACTATACACTACTCTATAAACCTGGAGTACATTAGGACATACAGTAGATATACAGTACAGCACAGCATTTACATACACTGTGTCTAATTACTTTCAGAGAGTCATGGAGTTGGAGGCCAATCAAGTCCCACATGAAATTATCTATGTTGACGAGGCTGGCTTCAACTTGGCAAAAAGGCGTCGCCGTGGGAGAAACATAATTGGCAAAAGGGCCACAGTTACCATGCCGGGCCAGAGAGGAGCCAACATTACCATGTGTGCCGCAATCTCCAACAACGGTGCACTCCTGCATAAATGTGAGATTGGCCCCTACAACACAGTCCGCCTTTTCCTGTTTTTAGAAGACCTGCACGGAAGACTGGTGCCAGAGGTAGAAAGGGGACAGGTGGGAGACCACTTGCCAATATATGTGATCATATGGGACAATGTGGCATTCCACCATTCCCGGGCAGTCACAGCCTGGTTTGACGCCCATCCAAGGATGATGTCCCATTTCCTTGCCCCTTACTCCCCTTTCCTCAACCCCATTGAGGAGTTTTTCTCATCCTGGAGATGGAAAGTATTTGACCATCGTCCACATGACCAAATGTCCCTCCTGGATGCAATGGATGCTGCATGCCAAGACATCACAGCTGAACACTGCCAGGGGTGGATAAGGCATGCCAAACGATTCTTCCCACGATGCCTTGACAATGAAGATATCAGGTGTGATGTGGATGAGAACATGTGGCCAAATGCAGAAGACCGGGCAGATTAGAAGATTACTTTGTTTTTGTTATTATTATTCCAGTGCTTTTTCTGTTTGTATATCTTGCAGCAATGTCCTTTTGCAAATAAAGTCTTTACTGCAGCAATTCTGTCTCTGTCTTTTTTTTTTCATAAACTGTACATTCTATAAAGCTACTCTAAGATGGTCATTTATTTTTTGTATTGAATTTCTGCAACAAAAGAAACAAAATGCATGCATTTACTAAACCCAACAAAACAAAAATGTAGAGAGGCATCAAAAGAAACTGCATTGCAAAACACAATCTATGATCAATACAATATACTGTCTATTGTATAAGGGCAGACCTGATACATAACATAATGCAGTTTCTGTAATTTCAGCTGATGATAGTGTTTTTTTTGTCATTGTGTTATGATTGACTAAATGTTCCTGTTGGAAGAGAACATGTGTTAGTGTTTTGAATAATTATTTGATTTTGAAACATGTTTGCAGTGTTTTGTTAGACATAGTGTATTGTGTTAGTGTATTATTGTATTTTGTAAATTAGTTTTGGAGTTTAGTTTACAATGTGTGATTTTGAGCATGAAATTAACCGTTTTGCCAATTGTGTGTTTTAGGTGTGTTGGTGCGTTAAGAGTTTAGGAAACTTGTTAAATGTATTGAAAAAACTGTCATGGCGATTGTAAAAAACTGTAAGCGTTCTAAAGATCAATTATGCTTTTTATGAGATTGCAAGTAATTTGCAAAATATACTTGGTCTGTTTTAGTATATGTAGGCTGGGACTAGGCTATATACAGAACAAATCTTTTTGCATAGGAATCCCGAGGGTGATTGGTACGATTGACTGTATGCATATCCCCATTAGAGCGCCCATGGGATAACATGAGGGGAATTATGTGAATAGGAAGTAATTTCACAGCATTATGTTCAGGTATTTGATCATTAAGTTCATACAGGTAGCCCTGCAGCCTAGGTGCTTTATGGAGTAGATCTTAAATCATTAACAGTGAGCCTATGTGTAGGCCATAATTGAATTATTTTAATTATTTTCACATATTTAGATAGACTATTTTACTTGTCCTTAGAACTCAATCATACTACAAATAAGAGTCTGTAAAACACAATAGAGAACAAATGACAAGATTAATTAATTTACTGTCGGCAATGCGCTGCCAACAAGCCTCCCTGGCTTTGTTGGTCGCCACTTTGTTAGATTTAGCCGTTAACCTTTCTTTGAACTCTAAATATCCAGACATGATAAATGTGCCTTCTTCCAGGGAAGAATATGACGCATGAGCCATTGTGCAAAAACTCAGCCTGCATAGCCGAATGCACACAAACTCCAATTAAGTTAACACTGAGTCAACTAACATCCTAATCACTGTCATAGTACCGTTGAACACAAGTTTAGGCAGTTAGAGATTGTCAACCCTGACTGTCCTTTATAGCCCCAAGTTATATCGGA
This sequence comes from Esox lucius, assembly GCF_011004845.1. NCBI lineage: Eukaryota > Metazoa > Chordata > Actinopteri > Esociformes > Esocidae > Esox > Esox lucius. The sequence continues at coordinate 2,328,024 of NC_047593.1, forward strand.
GTAGGTTGAACACCCTTCGTAGTACAGCCCTCAAATGTTCAAGCTAACATCCGAGAAACGTGTACCATTTCTGCGGATCCAAGCCCACACTCTACTTGCTTCATCTCAGTTGGCAATTCCAGTTCACTCATGTTGCAAAACACTACACACACCTCTTAATGCATGAGCACTATTGTCATTGAGAAAACACATTGTGCCATTTGTGAGAATTTGTGAGTCACCAGACTAAACCTTAATTAACCAAATTATTCACCTAGTTCTCCACGTTCGGTCAAGTATAAAAAAGGGAACACAAGGGCTAATGATTGTACATTACAGTTTTTTTTAAGCACAACCTCTGAAAACATTAACGCCCAATGCATTTACCAAGTGTGCCAATCAGAATGCACATTCTTGGCATGACACTTTATAGCACACTTTTTGCAAAACTGTAAACATAACTCACTGCTTTACACTCAGTTTTCAATTTAATAACACACTTCTAGCAAAACTGTAAACACAACTCACTGCTTTACACTCAGTTTTCAATTAAATAACACACTTCTAGCAAAACTATAAACACAACTCATTGCTTTACACTTAGTTTTCAATTTAATAACACACTTCTAGCAAAACTGTAAAAATTGGTCTCTACATTGTTTTGAACGTTTTGTCCCCCAGTTTATGTGTTTGTGTTACGTTCCCCAGTTCCTGTATAGCTGTGTATTTGTATGTGTGGGAGTTCTGTTTTCACACACAGTGAGGAGTGTAGCAGGGTGTCACGTTCCCTCCCCCAGGAGGTGTACATAACAAGGAGGCTTGTGGCGACATTGATCAGGGGTCATGCCAGGCCTGGATAAGGCACGCCAGGTGACTTTCCACACTGCCTAGCTCAGTACAACATCGCATCGCAAGTCTTATGGCCACACCCACAAAGGCGAGATGTAGCCAAAAAAACAATTCTAGCACAAATGTTTTTTTCTTCTATTGTGCTTTTGTTGTTTGAGGAGTGTTAGAACGTTATAAGAAATTTAAATAACGTTTCCCCATAATTTGAATTGATAGTGTTTTATGTTCAGAATACACATCCATACTTTACACATTTGGATGCCTGTGTGTTACAGTATTTTTGAATTGCTAGAACACTAAAATCCATTTGAAAAACCAAAGTTGCAAGTGTACAAACCACTTTATTGATTGAATCACACAGTTTGCAGAACTTTAAACACTTCTCATGTGGTTAGACACAACTAGCAAATTGGAATCACTCTTTGTGCAAAACTGTAAACACATTGTCATTCACAAAGCACATGTAGCATTGTGGTGCACTTCAACTCAAAATGGCACAACACAGCCCCCAAAAGTGAAACACAAGCAACACACTGTTGTCATCGGTAACACACAAGCACAAAAAATGTAACACACCTGTTTCAAATAAGTAATGTGTTGCACCTAATCAGTAATCAGGATATAAAGCCACGTCAAATCCAAATGGCATGTGTGATTTTCACAATGGAAAGCAGGAGAAAAGGAGGAAGTGGAAGTGGAAGGGGAAGAGGACGAGGAAGAGGACGAGGAGGAGGAGGAGGAAGAGACAGAGGAGGAGGAAGAACAAGAGCCATCATTTCCAATGAAATTAGAGCAACAATCATACATCATGTTCTGGTTCATGGAATGAGTATTTGGGAAGCAGGACTACGTGTTCAACCAAATATAAGCAGGTTCTCTGTGGCCTCCATTGTCAGGACATTCAGAGAAGAGAACATGTAAGTGTACTATCATTTGTGGTCCCACAAACCTACAGTACAGTATGTACAGTCGTGGAACATCTCAGTAAATTACTGTTACATATCTCTAAAAATGTGCCCTTTTTCTTGCAGTGATATACTTGTATAATAGTATTTTATGTATTGTGCATATGTGGTGACATTTCAATGCATTAGGCCTGTCTGTACAATTCTAACAAGAGGTTTTATTTGCTAGAATTGAAAGACTGCCACATGCCGGTGGAAGGAGAGGTATGTTCTCACAACAGCAGGAGACCATTATTGTCAATATGGTTCTTCAAAATAATCTAATTCATCTGTGTGAAATACAACAGCGAGTTGAGGAAGACAACATGAATTTTGAAGGATTCAACAGTATGCGTCTCTCCACAATTGACCATGTCCTGAAACGCAACCTGAGTCTCAAACAAGCCCATAGAGTACCATTAGAGTGAAATTCTGAAAGAGTAAAAGAGCTACAATATCAATATGTACAAGTAAGTAATCATGTTTACTGAGTTGAATGTAATGCAGCAGATGTATAGAGAGGCATGAAGCCTGGAATGCTATGTCATTTGCATTATTTAAAAAAAAAATTTTGTTCATTTCTATAGAGAATGTTTCAACTGGATTCCATGGGGAGGCCTCATGAGTGCATCATCTTGGATGAAGTTGGCTTCAATCTTACCAAGAGTAGAAGGAGAGGCCGCAACATTATTGGTCAACGTGCCATTGTAGAGTTGGCGGGGCAGCGTGGTGGCAATGTGACCATATGTGCTGCTATCAGCAGCTACGGGGTTATTCACCGCCATGTGACTGTAGGGCCTTACATCACAGAGAGGTGATGAGCAGGCAGAGCATCCCATGTATGTGGTAATCTGGGACAATGTGAACTTTCACCGTGTTCCTAGCATTCGTGAGTGGTTTGAAAATAACACATGTTTTATAAATGTGTGCCTCACACCATACTTGCCCTTCCTTACAGTTTTTTCAGATTGATTAAGTATGTTTTACAAAACACTGCTCACAATTAGCACAACCACACACCCAATTAGCAAAAGACTACAGATCCTTTGCATAATTAAACACTCTTTTAAAAACTTTACACTTCTGTTTAAAAACCACACAAAAACCAAACACACACGTTTCACATTACTATACTGTTTGCACGAGTAACACTCTGCTGTGATAAACCTAAAACACTTTTAGCACTTCTACTTCCCTATGATTAGAGTAGGCTACCATCAACAAAGTACAAATATAATGTAAATACACCAAACCCTACACAAGACCAATGTTGCAGACTGAAGAAACTCATTCATTTCTCAACACGCCCAAAATGTTGACATGGAGATTCATAATACTGTAACAAAATGTCACTTTACTTATTGTACTGTAAGTTCACTGTAATTATTTTTTAAATAAATAGACATTGTCTCTTCGCAGAGTTGGATCTGGCCAGAGAATTTCATCAACATCGCAGGCAATGTTGTCATTAGCTAGACACCTTGGAAAAAAACATCTTGAATGACGAATCCATCCTTGCATCGCTGCTACCTCCATCTGGTCACAGGTCTCCTCCATGGCTTGGATGAGGGGTACCTCAGCCTGGAGACGGAGATCATATACCTTCCACCGCCATGCCGAGAAAAACTCTTCTATAGGGTTGAGGAATGAAGAGTATGGTGGAAAATATAGGACAGTGAAATGTGGATGTTGCTGAAACAAGTTCTGAACCAGAGCAGAGTGGTGGAAAGACACATTGTCCCAGACAACAATGTATTGCATATGATCGATTTGATTTGCTGCTGTTATGATGTGCAATTGGTCCAAGAATGAAAGTATGAGTGCTGTGTTGTAAGGGCCCATATGGGCATGGCGGTGGAGGACCCCATTCTGTGTAATGGCTGCACAGAGTGTTATATTACCCCCACGTTGCCCTTGGACATTGCCTATAGCCCTGTGGCCAATTATGTTTCTTCCCCTCCTTCGTGTGCTCGTTAGGTTGAACCCAGCCTCATCTACGTAAATGAACTCATGCTGCATCTCCTCTCCATCCATTCGTAAAACTCTCTGAAGAACAGTGTCAGGCAAAATTGTGTAGTTCAGTGTAGATGTAGTATACATATTACAGTACAGTAAAAGATTGTGAGACAGTATGCAAGATCACACTGCTAAAGTGAATACATACCTCTGTATAATCATGCCGCAATCGTTTCACCCTTTCGGAATTGCGCTCGAAAGGCACTTGATAAATTTGCTTCATTTGAATATGTTTTTTATTTAGGATGCGTGCCAGTGTTGATGTTGAGACCTGATGGATATTGTTGAAACTGGCGTGGTTATTGACAATGTTAGTTTGGAGCTGATTGAGTGTTATAGCATTGTTGGCCAAAACCATGTTTACTATCTCCCTCTCTTGCTGTTCTGTGAACATAGGAGGCCTTCCCCCTTGTTGTTCCTGACCCTCAATCCTATGTAGAAAAAAAAAACAGTATACAATAGTACAGTAATTTCACAGGAAAAGGTAACAGAAGTGCTGATAGTGCATTGAATACAGTACTGTAAGCAGTTACTGAAACCGTGCAGATGTTTTTGATATGATGACATTTTTACCATACCTATTTTCCAGTCGAAATGTTCTTATCACAATTGCCACTGTGTATCGGCTTAGATTTGGCTGTACTCGCAGTCCAGCCTCCCTCAGCGTTGGGCCGTGGTTGACAACGTGGTCAACCAGTGTTGCGCGGATCTCATTTGTCAGATTTGGTCCTCTTTGAGCACCTTCTTGTCTTCCTCTTCCTCTACCTCCAGCATGGCCTCCATCTCTTCCTCTGTTGATTCCTCCTCCTTGTCCTCATTCTCCTCGTTCTCTGACTCTTTCCATTGTGCTTGAAGACCGATGAACTCACCTGCTGTTTTTTATAGTGCTTATACACCTGATTGGTGTGTCTACAATTAAGCAAACAAGTGTTTGCACACCTGATGACTGTGTTGAACCAATTGGTTGGACGGTGCGGTAATTTGACAGTCAGTGCTTTGGTATTGCAAGGAAGTGACTTCATGATAGATTTTTGTGTGTAATGTATGTTAAGTGTGTTTAGTGTTTTGCAAATCACTGTGTGTAGAGTTTTGCAACAAGTGTGAGGTTGACAATGTGCTTATAGTTGTGCAAATATGGGCTAATGTTTTGCTTCTTGAATGTAAGGTTTTGCTAATAGTGTACTACTTTTAATTTTAGTGTGTAAGCAATCCAAAAAAACTGTAATCCCATTGAATAATTTATTTCTGCATGGAGGTGGAAGGTCTATGACAGAAATCCTTATGCACAGGAAAATCTCATTCAGTCAATGGATGCAGCATGTGACAACATTGGAGTGGAAGCGATTCAAGGTTGGATTCGGCATGCTAAAGGATTTTTTCCCCGTTGTTTAGCAAGGGACAGGATTGCCTGAGACAGTGATGAGGTCCTGTGGCCTGACCATGCCCAGAGGCATGATGCTGAGGCAGAATGATTCCAAGACATTGCTTGCTATCGATCTGCTGCATATTTTGTTTGTGACTACATTTGTGTGCAGGATTGTGCAAGTACTTCATAAAAAATATAATTTTCCCCCTGCTCTGCCCTGAATGCAGTGTTTTGCATTTACCTCTGTAGTGTGTAATTAGTTGGATGTGTGTGTTATCTGAAAACAGTGTTTGGTTTTGGGTAAAGATAACATAGTTCTGAAGCAATTATTTGATATAGCAAAACAAGTCAAAGGTTTTGACAGTGTAGCTTAAGTTTGGTGATTTGTGTTTAAGGTTTTGAGAAAGCGAGAGAAACATTCAAAAAATGTGTTTTAGCAATTCAGAAATACTGTAACAACATGTATGATGAAACCTTATTGTAAGCTGCTATGCCCTGCACACTGAAAAAGCAAGAAGTGTTTGCATTTATACTATCAGTGTGTAGTTGGCGATTCATGTGCACATGATGGTTTGTGTGTACTGTATTGATGCAAAAACACATGTTTTATAGAGTATTGTTTTCTTTTTTGCAAAATATGTATAATGTTTTGCGGGTTTGGTGTAAGGTTTTGTGGTTAGTGTAGAGTTTAGCAAAAATAGTTTCAAAGATAGCACCTAAGGAATCTGATTTTTATTTGTTTTAATGGAGCACCAAAGAACAGAAAGGGGGAGAGGCAGGGAAGACACAGAGGAGGAGTAAGTATCCAACCTGACCAAGAGGAAGCACTGGGGAGGAACATCATTGGCCACTGAGTAAAGGTGGAGGTCCCTGGCCAAATGGATGGAAACATTACCTTGTGTGCTGCTATCAATCAGCAGGGGTTGTCCATTGCCATGTCACACCTGGCCCCCTTACAACACAGCACTCTTTCTGGTATTCATTGATGCAGTGTATAATCTTGTTCTCCACCCCACGAAAGACAACATAGGGCCCCAAGTACACCAACCACCACAGATCCATATTATTTTCCTTCCACAATATTCCCCCTTCCTTAACTGTGATGGCAATTCCCCATTTGGAAGTAAGTACAGAGATTAAATTGTCTTGGCACAATTATTGGTTTTATTACTTGCAAGGAGAGGGGAATCATAGTCACAAAGTAAACCATGAGACATCTCTAAGGTAACACAGGACAATCATCAGTACTTTTACAGTAAAGGAGTGTGGTAAGATACTGCAACAGTCAACAATACATGCTCCCTTTGTTCTATCCATTCCTAGGTTTTACCCAAAAGGGCAGGCTGTCCCCCAACCCTCTCCCCCAGGGAACTAAGGACACTGTAGGCAACCTTTTCAGCTCAGAAGTGTCACGGTACGGTGAGGATCAGTGCCACCGTCCCGTACCCATCACTCCACAAACACATCCCGGACTTGTCTTCGTGTCACATGTCCGCAACTATTCACACCAGGTCCCAATCATCTCGTTAGTATGTGTTTAAATGTTTCCCCTCTGCTCCCCACATTTGTCGATCATTGTTGGTACTGGCTGTATGTCACGTGTAACCGGTGAGTGTTTCTATTTTGCTGTCTACAGATTCAGCCCCTTTGTTTCTTTTGATTTTGTCTATGTGTATGCTCGTGTTTGGTTTCATTAAATCTCTAAGGGATCGCCCAGCCACCCTGCGGAGAAAGCTCATTTCGGCCGCCTGTATCCGGGATCTTGTCCTTTCAGTCAGGACCCAAAGCTCATGTTAGGCATGTTAGGATTTTTTGCCAAAAAGTGTGAACATTCTTGTAAATATTGTATTTTGTTATTGGCATATTACACTCACCTAAAGGATTATTAGGAACACCTGTTCAATTTCTCATTATTGCAATTATCTAATCAACCAATCACATGGCAGTTGCTTCAAGGCATTTAGGGGTGTGGTCCTGGTCAAGACAATCTCCTGAACTCCAAACTGAATGTCAGAATGGGAAAGAAAGGTGATTTAAACAATTTTGAGCGTGGCATGGTTGTTGGTGCCAGATGGGCCGGTCTGAGTATTTCACAATCTGCTCAGTTACTGGGATTTTCATGCACAACCATTTCAAGCTGATAGAAGAGCAACTTTGACTGAAATAACCACTCGTTACAACCGAGGTATGCAGCAAAGCATTTGTGAAGCCACAACACACACAACCTTGAGGCGGGTGGGCTACAACAGCAGAAGACCCCACCGGGTACCACTCATCCCCACTACAAATAGGAAAAAGAGGCTACAATTTGCACGAGCTCACCAAAATTGGACAGTTGAAGACTGGAAGAATGTTGCCTGGTCTGATTAGTCTCGATTTCTGTTGGGACATTCAGATGGTAGAGTCATAATTTGGCGTGAACAGAATGAGAACATGGATCCATCATGCCTTGTTACCACTGTGCAGGCTGGTGGTGGTGGTGTAATGGTGTGGGGGATGTTTTCTTGGCACACTTTAGGCCCCTTAGTGCCATTTGGGCATCGTTTAAATGCCACAGCCTACTTGATCATTGTTTCTGACCATGTCCATCCCTTTATGACCACCATGTACCCATCCTCTAATGGCTACTTCCAGCAGGATAATGCACCATGTCACAAAGCTTGAATTATTTCAAATTGGTTTCTTGAACATGACAATGAGTTCACTGTACTGAAATGGCCCCCACAGTCACCAGATCTCAACCCAATAGAGCATCTTTGGGATGTGGTAGAACGGGAGCTTCATGCCCTGGATGTGCATCCCACAAATCTCCATCAACTGCAAGATGCTATCCTATCAATATGGGCCAACATTTCTAAACAATGCATTCAGCACCTTGTTGAATCAATGCCACGTAGAATTAAGGCAGTTCTGAAGGCGAAAGTGGGTCAAACAAAGTATTAGTATGGTGTTCCTAATAATCCTTTAGGTGAGTGTATATATGTGCAGAAAGCTTAGAGTCTTGTTAATCTAACCGTAGTATACAATTTAAAGTAGTTGTTACGGCAACTAACTCCTATGCAAGTGTTTTAGTAAAGTTAACATCCACACAAAAACAATTATAAGACACCAGGGCAGCTAGTTTAAGGTCTGATGGTAAATTTTGTATCAGAATTCCTCTTCTGATTTCTTATCTTGATGGTCCCACAGATATAGCAAAGCATCGTTTTGTTTGATTAAATCAATTTTTATAATCAAAAATGATTCATGTTCTTCACAGCGAAATCCAATTCGATCAACTCGGAGCAAAACTATTCATGGTATTCAAAACCCTTACTAGGTTTTAACACAACATAAATGGTATTTCTGAAAAGAAGAGTCTCTAGCATTTAACCAGTCTAGGTGGCCTCTATGCTTCGCAGACGTCAACAAAGACATGCAGTCTGGGACCGATTACGCACAGACTTATGTGTTTGGTAGCATGTACCTTCCTCAAATGACAACCAATGGATCTTGCTAGGTTGAGAGCACACGAGACACACTTTATGGCAGTTGTTGAACGATCACAGTCAGACGCACTCACAGGACACCACCCCAACAAATCTTCAACCAAACTTGACTATTGCACAAGACACCTACCAATTTGGACAAGATTTTTGGAAGAAATCGTGGACTGTGAGACAAGCAACTTGGTGAGTACAATAAGATAGATTATAGATTACCCAAGACATATAATTTATTAGCATATTAGGCTATGTTAGGCTATGTCATATAGTTTCTGAGCGTCTTACTGCCAATTGGGTCAGGTCATTATAGTAGATTTCAGTTCATAATGCCCTAATATGTAACCAATTGTCTATGTAATTTGGATATGACAAGTTATGGCTGTTTCTTATGGCCTATTAATTCCCATATTTCTCCCTGAAAACCCAACAGTGATTCAGGAGGTCTTTTTGGCTCTTGACCCCCACTCTGACGCCATCATCTGACTGGCCATTTCAGAGCTTTCCCAGAAGTCGATAAGTCTCCCCCTTCTTTCTCCTATTCCCTTCTACTCTTTTCCTTTCTACTCCTGCCAACTGTTTGCTTACTATCTATGTGTGTAAGGAGGCTTAGATACCACATATGATCTAACGTCATGTGTAGTGATCTAACATATGATACAAACACCACATATGATGTTAGATCACCACATAATATGCAAACACCACATATGATGTTAGATCACATATGATGCAAAAACCACATGTTAGATCAGCACATATGCAAACACCGATTATGTTAGATCACCACATATGATGCAAACACCACACATGTTAGATCATTGGACCCGCCTCCTTGTGGCGCCTCCTGTTAGTACCTTTATGAAGGAAAGCACATTTTCCATCATGTGTAACATTCCTGGGAGTGTGTAACCCTTATTTTAATGTAGGTATGAACCTGAAAATTCATAATGTGTCCAAACTGTCCAATTTGGCACAAAGTGGCCAATCTGTAAAGGATAGATTGGCCTTGCTTTACAAATGAATAAGTAGATCACTGAATTTAATATCAAATGGCCATGAAACTTTACCCAGATCCTGCTGACATCTAGTGGATTAAGTAGAAAGTTCCTCCAGGTTCATAATCCATGTTTGATCCCCACTGCAATTCAAAAATGATAAGGAATTTTATTTTTGACAAAAACGCAAGATTTTGTTTAGTTTTATCTTCTGCCAAATCTGATGTGTTATACTTTCCTGCATTAATTTATAATTCCTACAAACTACAGAGTGTCTCCTTTCAAATAGAACAAAACATATTTGTTTACTATATTCAGGTCATGAGCTACAAGCATTTAGATTGGAAATCATTTTAGGCAGAAATTTACTTTTTTGCCCTATCCCTATTAATTTTAGAACTTACACTGGTGAAATGGGCCCTGAGTTCCTCCTGGTGCCGGAGAATTCTCTCTTAAGGAGCATGCCCAGATGTTGTTGGGAGTGCCTACAGGCACATGGAGGCAATACTCACTAATGAGTCACATTTTGATTTGCCGTGATGAAATTCACGCAAGTTGGAACAGCCTGTGATTTCAGTTGTTTGCTTAGATTTTCGGTGTGAGTAATGGTTTCCATTGACAGTTGTTATGTCATTTTGTTCTCACCGAATTACACAATGTACAGTAGAGATTTTGATCTTTAATATAGTTCCTTCATCGAGACCTGATGTGTGTAATTTTGTGTATGTTATTAATATTTTGTAATATTGCCCATGCTATTGACCAGCTATTGCCCAATATTCAAATGTTGTAAAATGTGTGTGTTATACTGTATGTTAGAAATTATTGAGCTAATGCTTCATGACCTCGATGACATTATATTATGAAATGACAGATACCCTCCACAGATCTACAAATGTTTCGTGGGTTAATAGCTTTTCCACAATACAGTTTTTTACAATCGCTATGACAGTTTTTTCAATACATTTAACAAGTTTCCTAAACTCTTAACACGGCTAGCACAACATCCATCTTTGTAGGCGAACACAAATTTAAAATGCTTGAACTTCTTTTACACACAAGCTCAACCAAGACCAAAACAATGTCATTTTACAGTCAAATTTACAAATGCTTTCACACTGTATGTCAGAACAGATAACCCCATGTTCTAAATCTAACCTTACAGGCTAAAGTCAAGGTAAACAGCTGTTTATATTGTGAATTGAAACACAAATATATTCCCTGTATCTTATTCCATTGCTAATGAGAAACAGCTTATTGAAGTTATGCAAATATATAAATCACAGCTGATTCCCATCTAGGAAGCACACTCAGGTGTTGAGGTTCTTTCAATCGCATGATCATATGTTCTAAAAGAGTACTCTTTGGGCTGATATTGTGTGGAAAAGGAACAATATGGAGCAAAGAAAGAAAGAAAGAAAAAAATGCCTGCACGAGGGAGAGGAAGACGAGTACCAGGACAAGGGAGAGGAGTGGGACAAGGACAAGGGAGAGGAGTGGGACAAGGACAAGGGAGAGGAGTGGGGCAAGGACAAGGGAGAGGAGTGGGGCAAGGACAAGGGAGAGGAGTGGGGCAAGGACAAGGGAGAGGAGTGGGGCAAGGTAGAGGGAGAGGAGTTAGAATGCGTGGTGGCGCTCAAAGAACGACCAGAGATAGGGTAACTGATCAAATAAGAGCTACTATCATTGACCATGTCATGAACCACGGGCTATCATACAGAGAGGCTGGTGAACGAGTACAGCCAAATCTCAGCCGGGACACAGTGGCATCCATTGTCCGTATTTTCAGAGAAACCAACAGGTAGGATATTGCTTTTCCTACAGCAAGGTGTACCATTTACAGTATTAGAGTGACTGTATGCCTCCGGTATCTAAAATGTAACTGTATTTTGTCCCTCTAAGGATTCAACGTCTACCTCCCTCAGGGGGCAGAGGAAAGCTCCTGAATGAAGAACAGGAACGTGCTATTGTCAACATGGTGATTGCTGACAATGAAATAAAACTGAAGGACATTCAGTCCAGAGTTGTAGAGGACAACCTTGTCTTTGGGAACATTGCAGCAATCAGCATAACATCCATTTCTCGGACTCTGGCTAAACACAGAGTCCGAATGAAACAACTATACAAAGTTCCTTTTGAAAGGAACAGTGAGCGCATCAAAGAACTCCGTCACCAATACGTCCAGGTAAGGTTATGCAATACAATCATTACTGTACTATACACAGTGCGTTTTGCAGTAAACTACTCTATAAACCTGGAGTACATTAGGACATACAGTAGATATACAGTACAGCACAGCATTTACATACACTGTGTCTAATTACTTTCAGAGAGTCATGGAGTTGGAGGCCAATCAAGTCCCACATGAAGGAGTAAGTAAAGAGACAAAATTCTCTGGGAACAATTAACAGTTTATTTTAAATTCATAAATAGAGAGAAGCGTCAAAGGCTTACAGAATAAAGGTTTACAGAATAATCCTCTGAGGAATCTCTGAGGAAAATACATGAACAGTCCATATTTATTATAGGTGTGTTTATAAGGGGTGGGGTAAGATGCTGCCCAGCTGTCTTATGTCACACAGGTTTTACCTAAAGGGCGGGCTGTCCCCCCAACTTACCCTTCCTGCCCTAGGTGTTTACTGTTGTGTTTACCCAAAGGGGCCAATTTCCCCTATTTCCCCCAAGGGCCACATTCCTAAGGAACAAAGTACAGATACCCTTATTGGTTTAGGCAGATAAACAGATGGTCAGAGTACCTAATGATCCTCTGATATTAAGCAGACATGTGTCACAAAGACCAGAGTTACATACCAGGTAATAGAAAAGCAGACATTTCTCAAATGTACATTAGTTCAAGAATTTCCATAACACAGCACTCAGATTTTCTTTATCACTATGAAAGCTATCATTTAAATATATAAGGCAATATAGTTAACAATCTAGTCTGTAAAAAAGAACAGACAAGAACAGGACTAGATTGCAGACAATATTGTTAACTATATTGCCTTATATATTTCAATGATGGCTTTAATTTTGAAAAAGAAAATCTGAGTTAGCCCTGCTAGTATTATATCCTGCTGCTACAAGAAAGGTAATGAAGACTCAAATGGTAATCACTACTGATACCTAACTCGAGGAGGGGTGACAGATGACTTGGGAAGGCGTTAGTCTGAAGAATGTCCTTCTGGGAAACAATTCTGTGGAATTTGGCTGTACACAGGGATGTGTAAGAAAATAATTAATTGTGTCTAATCTTAGCGGAATTCAAAATGTTTTTTGCCATTATCGTGACACGAGTTCAATGAGAGTGTGTTCTTATTATAATTGTAGATGTCTTTGCATTCCAGGGGCCGTATTCACAAAACATCTTAAGGCTTAAAGTAGCTCCTTACTTGCTGATTTAGGAATAACTTTTTTTTTAAATGACAACAACAACAACCAAGGGTATATGAAAAAACAACACCATGGAAGGGCAGAGAGCCCCAGAGTGGAAAACAACAGGGCTCTTATACAGCTGAGGGAAGGATGGGATTGGTTGATGAGAACTGGAACCAGCTGGGTGTAATAATTGAATAATTGAGGGAGTTGTCATTGAAGAATGGGAGATGAGCATGATTGGCACCACTTTTAAATAAAAGCCACAGAACAGAACACCCATACCTACAAATACATAGCAATACAGAAACTGGGGGACATAACATGAACACAGAAACTGGGGGACGTAACACTTAGTAACTATGAACACAGTGATACAACTTGTTGCTTCTTAACTTTTGTAAGGAAGTATGTAAATGTTGTTTGATTGTAAATGCTTATTATTTTATAATTTACCAGATGTTTCATAACATGCACGTAATCTCTAAATCAACTAGATATTGAGAGAAAGCCAAACCAGGAATTCATAAAAGACAGACAATTATGTTTCACAAGGAAGGACCTTCTAACCCTGGACCTGCAGGGGGAGATGGACTCAACGATGATTGACTCCATATTTGAGTCCTTTGTAGATTTTAAGGAAAGTACAATGAAAGTGATGCATCAAAAATATTGGTCTGACAGAATTCTCTTTTTACATGTTGGGAATGTATGCTTCAGGATTATGAAAGAGACTACAGCTGCAGGTATGTTTTTTATTTACAGATGAGTTTGTTAATTGTAAGGTTTTGGTAATTCAACTAATTTTCATCCTACAGGACATCATTGCTTTTATCTATATAGATGGCTCCCTCCCGCTTCCCTCCCAGCATCTGTGATCCACTACTCTCTTTTCTGTTCATTATTGTATTAGGAAGTAAAAATTCACAGTGCAATAAATCCATTGTATTAGGTGCATGCCTCAACAAAATATGTTTTGATACTCATGCTGTGGACTTGTTATCTTGTAGTAATGGGGTAAATGGTTGGAATGGTTGGAAAGGTTTACCACTAGAGTGCAAGGGAACGTAACCCTAGTGATAAATAAAAATATAAATGTTTAAATAGTCTGACTCCATATTGTTTGTAAACATACGCAATCATAAATGACCATGATATACTCTTAGAAAAGGTTCTTAGAAAAGGTAGCTTATCTTTCGTCACAAAGATCATGTGTTTCACGGCCTACGTTATCCTCAATGCTGCTCATCAGTCAAGTCCAGAAGACAAGAGACGGTGTAGTAACCCGGAACTCAGAGATGATCAGTTTGGTTACTTCGATTTACGTATGTGTATGTGCCTATGTCAGTTATCATAAACACCCATAAGGTGTAGGTCGTTTAACACAAACCATACAGTAAAATGGCGTGTGCTCCTGTGTCTACCAGAAAGTTAATTATGCCCAACGACTCAGGGATGACTAGAATGTCATAGGTTCCTGGGCCTAACCATACTGCATCGAGAATTCTAGGACCCAGGGACACCAAGTCTGGTCGCTTAGAATTACTTGTGTGTGTGTGTAATTACCAGCAGTCCTACGAGCTTGAGTATGGAGATGAACGAGGAATGCATTAGTAATCTATATTCCAAAGTAATACAATTTAAAGTAATAAAGTTACAATACAAAACATAGTTACATACCAACACGATTCAACGTCCTCCCTAATAGCCTAACAGTCTACCAATTATACCATAATTATTAAGACACTATAGCACGAAGGTGTGCTTGGAACTTCTGTTAAAGATAGACTCCTGAATATGACTACAACACAGTGTGTTGGGAGGTCAAACTCACTAACTTTTTGGAGACATGACTATTTATCCTAAAATCAGACATCTAAAACACTCCCCCAAATAGTAATTATCATTTCTTTACCTTGGCAAACACAATGAACACAAAAGACAGGAACTGTCCCACTAAATCAATGAAAAAGTATCTAATGGATGGGGAGTTGCTGCCAGTTGTTGTCTGACATGCAACAAGGACAATCATTTTTACAATGTTCTTGTGAAGTTTGACCCATAACCCATACAGTACAATAAAGCATATCAGCCTATTCTGCCCTTTATGGGGAGAAGGCAATATCCAAATACTACAGATAAATGTCCACAATATCATGCATTTAGGTACACTCCTGTTTGCTCAGAGTTTCACACCTCTCCAGGTGAGCTCAGGAGGGTGGGGCTAATGGCCCACATCTGGTGTTCCAGATCTTTAGAGAAGCAAATGTTACCCAGGACCCCTGATTAACATCACCAAGACTTGGAGACTTGGAGGCTTGGAGACTTGGTGGGGCCAGATGCACCTCTTTGGCAAATACAATTCCACTCTTCCTCAGCAGATATTTCTCATTACACTACAATCTGCTATGTGTATCTACTGTAAAGTTATTGTCAGTGTATATATCCAACGTAAGGAAATATGAAGGCAAATCAATGAATAGCCCTCTCAAATTGTTGTGTTTATACTGAGCTCTCCATCCTTGCTCATTCTTACTTCGCAAGTTGTGCTGTTTGCTAATTGCCCAGATCGCTTGATCCCTATAGATGATGAGATCAATCTAAATAGATATTTTCTTTCTGGACTCAAAATACAAGGAAAGAGGGACAGCATCTCCATGGTACTTGGTATACAAAGATATAGAAGGCATGGGGACGTGAGTCTTGTAACACTGCTTGTCATTCAGGATTAGACACTGACCTTTGAGCAGTCTAAGTCGCTGCCTCTGTTGCAGCAGATGTTTTGAACTCGACCCACTGTTCTTTCCAACAATGCAATATTATTACAAGTATGAAATGCCAGAGAATATATTTTAACAACAACTAAGCATGCATATTGACAAATATTAAATTTATTATCACACTGGCCTGGCTGTAAAATTTATTTTAGTTTAATCTAAGAGAATGCAATATAGTGTTTCCCCTACTACAGTGTGTGGGGGGTTTGTGTATCAACATCAATGACACAAAAAGGCTCAATGCGTGAAATGCTACAAACGTGTTTCTAATGTACTGCAAAAACGTCCTCCCTGTGCACCTGTCAACATCATTCTCGTAACATTATCTGACAATACTTTCTTAACGTCATTCCCTAATAATAATCTAAGTACACCCCTCAAATAACTGTTTTTGAAAACTGTTCATTAATCGCCTCACAGACTCCTAATAAAAGCTACAAGCTACTAACATTACATTATGGGGGAGATATAGTGTGGTTGGATTTATAACACAATCCCACTCCAAAGCTAATGAGTACAAGCATTTTAACAACAATAATAACATATTTTTTTTATATGAGTTATTCTCTAATATTCGTTAATATATATTAATTTACATAAGCTCTAACCATTTCTCAGTATGGTCCACCTTCTAATATTAATTACTGTAAGAAATCAGCCATTCGTGTAGTTTTGAAATAATGATCTTGTACCCAGTCATCAAGGGAGGCAGTTATTCCGTTATTTATTGCAGCATTTGATAGTCTTGTTTCAGGATGTTACAGACTCAATCTCAAAGAGACGCCTGGTCATACCTCCATACACAACACAGTACCGTAAGCCCATTGGCTGATTACTGTCGCGCTTTGACAGAACGTGACATCAGGTGTACGGATAAATGGATGTTCTGTTGTAATATAAATACACTCACCTGAAGGATTATTACGAACACCTGTTCAATTTCTCATTAATGAAATTATCTAATCAACCAATCACATGGCAGTTGCTTCAAGGCATTTAGGGGTGTGGTCCTGGTCAAGACAGTCCTGGTCAAGGATGTGGTGGAACGGGAGCTTCGTGCCCTGGATGTGCATCCATAAAATCTCCATCAACCGCAAGATGCTATCCTATCAATATGGGCCAACATTTTTAAACAATGCTTTCAGCACCTTGTTGAATCAATGCCACGTTGAATTAAGGCAGTTATGAAGGCGAAAGGGGGTCAAACACAGTATTAGTATGGTGTTCCTAATAATCCTTTAGGTGGGTGTATTTAGTAAAATACATTGTTGTAAAATAGTAGTTAAAATACAACAAATATGGTCAAAAAAAATTACACTTTCAGTATACTACTTTGTTTACTTGAGCAAACAGTAATTTTGTATCTTTGACTTCCTTTAAAAGTTATATTAAGTTAAGACTAAATGTTGCTTGTTTATTTAAATTTGAATAGGGTGATCACATGACTGTTGTTCCCATTTAAGAATGGGAGGTCATGCAATGAGAATTATGAATTGTATTGGCCACCTTTGACTCAATATGACTCCGAGGTTCCCTCACTGGGAAGTTTGAGAGGTGCAGTGAGGGAAAAAATTATTTGATCCCCTGCTGATTTTGTATGTTTGCCCACTGACAAAGAAATTATCTGTCTATAATTTTAATGGTAGGTTTATTTGAACAGTGATAGACAGAATAACAACAACAGAATCCAGAAAAATGCATAATGTTATAAGTATTTGATCCCCTCTCAATCAGAAAAATTTCGGGCTCCCAGGTGTCTTTTATACAGGTAAGGAGCTAAGATGAGAAGAGCACTTTTAAAGGGAGTTCTCCTAATCTCAGCTTGTTATCTGTGTAAAAGACACCTGTCCACAGAACCAATCAATAAATTAGATCTCTCGACCATGGCCAAGACCAAAGAGCTGTCCAAGGATGTTAGGGACAAGGCTGGAATGGGCTAGAAGACCATCGCCAAGCAGCTTGGTGAGAAGGTGACAACGGTACGATTTTTCGCAAATGAAAGAAACTCAAAAGAACGGTCAATCTCCCTGGGGCTGGAGCTCCATGCATGATCTCACCTCGTGGAGTTGCAATGATCATGAGAACTGTGAGGAATCAGCCCAGAACACCATCCCCACTGTCAAACATGGAGGTGGAAACATTATGCTTTGGGGGTGTTTTTCTGCTAAGGGGACAGGACAACTTCCCCGCATCAAAGGAACGATGGAGGGGCCGTTTACCGTCAAATCTTGGGTGAGAACCTCCTTCCCTCAGCCAGGGCATTGGAAATGGGTTGTGAATGGGTATTCCAGCATGACAATGACCCAAAACACACGGCCAAGGCAATAAAGGAGTGGCTCAAGAAGAAGCACATTAAGGTCCTGAAGTGGCTTAGCTAGTACTTCCATTATTTTTCTTAGTTAGGTTGAAACTTGGATAGATTGCCTTTAAATGCAGAGATTGTATCTTTGTTATGTGAATTGTGTATGTAAACTGTGTTGTGGTACCATTTACTATTTCTATTTTGCTTTTAAATCATTCTACTCTTTTATATAAACAACCCGGCATAGAAGTCATAAACAATATACTATCAAATACTGAATTGAATTACTCTCTCCCTTGACGACTGGGTACGAAATCATTATTTTAACCACTATACAAAACTGCTGATTTCTAACAGCTGCGTTTTCAATATTACAGAATATTGCCAATATTGCCTATTGCCAATAGTAGTGGTTCTCAGAGAATGATACATAAAAAAGGATCCAAATAAAAAAGAAATACATCGGCAAATGTCTTGATAATGCAATAAATAAATACTACTTAGGTGAATGGGGGATACATGGTTCAATGATCATATCTTAGCATTATTGGTAGTTGAATGGACAAGATCAATATAAACAAAACCCACAAACACACATAAGGACATTTCCTGAAGTAATTCTATCTGTTTGTTTTTCTCTTTAAAACAGCTAGTTCACAGCAATTATATAGATAACAACAAATAATATGTAATTGATTACTTGCCAGCACAGTTGCCACCACTAACCTGCAACCGTCCCGGCGTCGGGACGGTTGCAGGTTATGCCAAAGTGTTGTAAAAGTGGTGTAAATATACTTTTTTTGTTATAGGCATATTGTCACGGCTTCGGTGGGTGGAACAAGGAGGAGCAGGAGAATGGCGTGGTAGAAGGATATTTATTTCTATCCAGTGTAAACACGTATATATGTATCTAATTACACGAAGCGTCGCACAGCTCTTTCTACATAGACAGAGACAATCACACACAAAGACAGGGGGAGCAGAGGGAACATATATACCGGGGGGAAACAGCGATGATGAGGAACAGGTGCACTAAACGGGACACAGGTGAAATGTATGATGAGACGGTGGTGTCAGAAGGCCGGTGACGTCGACCGCTGGGGCCCGCCCACTGCAGGGGGAGGTGAACCAGCAGAGGTCGCAGTTGTCACAGTACCCCCCCCCTGACGCGCGGCCCCAGCCGCGCGACGACGCCGGCCTCGGGGCCGTCCCGGGGGGCGCGGAGCAGGGCGGTCCGGCCGACGCCGATGGAAGTCGCGGACAAGGACGGGAGCCAGGACGTCCTTCACCGGAACCCAGCTCCGCTCCTCCGGGCCGTACCCCTCCCACTCCACGAGGTACTGGAGGCCCCCCGCCCGGCGCCTCGAGTCAATGATGGAGCGGACAGAGTACGCCGGGGCCCCCTCGATGTCCAGAGGGGGAGGGGGCACCTCCCGCACCTCACACCCCTGGAGGGGACCATCCACCACCGGCCTGAGGAGAGACACATGAAACGAGGGGTTAATACGGTAGTCGGGGGGAAGGCGTAACCGATATGTTACCTCGTTGACTCTCCTCAGGACTTTAAAAGGCCCCACAAACCGCGGGGCCAGCTTCCGGCAGGGCAGGCGGAGGGGCAGGTCCCTGGACGAGAGCCAGACCCGGTCGCCCGGCCGATACACCGGGGCCTCCCCGCGGTGGCGGTCTGCATTGGTCTTTTGACGGCGGACAGTGAGCCGGAGGCGGGATTGTACTGCCTTCCATGTGCCCGCTGCCCGCCGGAACCAGTCGTCCACCGCAGGGGTACCGGTCTGGCTCGGCGTCCACGGCGCCAGGACCGGCTGGTAGCCCAGGACGCACTGGAAAGGCGTCACGCCCGTGGAGGAGTGGTGCAGAGAATTCAGTGCGTATTCTGCCCACGGCAGAAACTCTGCCCACTCCCCCGGCCGGTCCTGGCAGTAGGACCGGAGGAACCTACCCACTTCTTGATTGACCCGTTCCACCTGCCCGTTGGACTGGGGATGGTAGCCCGAGGTCAGGCTGACCGAGATCCCCAGGTGCTGCATAAATGCCTTCCACACCCTAGACGTGAATTGGGGACCCCGGTCAGACACGATGTCCTCGGGCACCCCATAGTGCCGGAAGACGTGTGTGAACAGGGCCTCCGCGGTCTGCAGGGCAGTAGGAAGGCCGGGCAGAGGCAAGAGGCGGCAGGACTTCGAGAACCGATCCACAACGACCAGGATGGTGGTATGGCCCTGGGAAGGGGGGAGATCTGTCAAGAAATCAACAGAAATGTGGGACCATGGTCGTTGTGGAATGGGCAAGGGGTGCAACTTGCCCACAGGTAGGTGCCGGGGTGCCTTACTCTGGGCACACACCGAGCAGGAAGAGACGTATACCCTCACGTCCTTGGCTAAAGTGGGCCACCAGTACTTACCGGCCAGGGCACGCACTGTTGGCCCGATGCCAGGATGACCGGAGGAGGGAGATGTATGCGCCCAGTAGATGAGGCGGTCGCGGACAGACGCCGGCACATACGTACGGCCCTCAGGGCATGTGGGCGGAGAGGGCTCGTCGCGCTGCGCTCCGGCGATGTCCGCGTCCAGTTCCCATACCACCGGTGCCACGATGCATGACTCCGGGAGCACGGGAGCATCATCCACTGGCCTCTCCTCCGTGTCATGCTGGCGGGACAGCGCGTCAGCCCCGACGTTCTTACTCCCCGGCCTGTAGGTGAGAGTAAACACAAACCGGGTGAAGAACATAGCCCACCTTGCCTGGCGAGGGGTCAGCCTCCTCGCTGCCCGCATGTACTCCAGGTTCCGGTGGTCAGTCCAGACGAGGAAAGGGTGTTTAGCCCCCTCTAACCAGTGCCTCCACGCCGACAGAGCTCGATCCACGGCCAGCAGCTCACGATCACCAATGTCGTAGTTCCGCTCCGCCGCACTGAGCTTCTGGGAGAAGAAGGCACAGGGACAGAGCGTGTTACGACACCCCGTCCGTTGGGAGAGGATGGCACCGAGCCCACAATCGGACGCGTCCACCTCCACGATGAACTGGAGCGACGGGTCGGGATGGGCCAGGACCGGAGCGGTGGTGAAACGGTGTTTCAGTTCCACAAACGCCCGCTCCGCGTCCACGGTCCACCGCAACCGGGTCGCCCCCCCCTTCAGAAGGGAGGTGATCGGAGCCGCTACCTGGCTAAAGCCCCGGATAAACCTCCTATAGTAATTAGAGAAGCCTAAGAAACGTTGCACGTCCTTAACCGTGGTTGGGGTCGGCCAATTACGCACGGCGTCAATGTGAGGCTCCTCCATAGCCACACCTGTGCTGGAAAAGCGATAACCCAGGAAGGACACAGACGACTGGAAAAACAGACACTTCTCGGCTTTCACGTACAGGTCATGCTCCAGCAGTCGAGCCAGCACTCTGCGCACTAACGAGACATGTTTGGCGCGGGTGGCAGTGAATATCAAGATGTCATCAATATACACTACCACTCCTTCGCACAACAAGTCCCGGAATACGTCGTTGACGAAGGACTGGAAGACTGAAGGAGCATTCATCAACCCGTACGGCATCACTAAATACTCGTAATGGCCAGACGTGGTACTAAAAGCGGTTTTCCACTCGTCTCCTTCCCGGATACGCACCAGGTTATAGGCACTCCTGAGGTCTAATTTAGTGAAAAAGCGGGCCCCGTGCATCCTCTCCACCTCCGCAGAGATCAAAGGGAGAGGGTAGCGGAACGGAATGGTGATCTTGTTCAGCGCCCGGTAATCGATGCACGGGCGCAAACCACCGTCCTTCTTTTTCACAAAAAAGAAACTCGAGGAGACCTGTGACTTGGAGGGCCTGATGTAGCCCTGTTCCAACGCTTCCGTAACGTAGGCGTTCATAGTCTCCGTTTCGGTGCGGGACAGTGGATACACGTGACCCTTCGGGAGTGCGGCTCCGTCAACGAGGTCTATCGCACAATCCCCCAGCCGGTGTGGTGGCAACACAGCAGCCTTGGCTTTGGAGAAAACCGTAGCCAAGTCCCTGTATTCGGGGGGAATGGGCACGGCGGGCGCACTGTCTGGACTTTCCACCGAGGTCGAGCCAACGGAAACACCCAAACACCTACCCTGGCACTTCCGCGACCACCCCGACAGACGTCGACTAGACCAGGAGATGAAGGGGTCGTGTAGGGACAACCAGGGGAAACCTAAAACGACTGGGAACGTGGGAGAGTCGATGATGTGGAATGTAATGGTTTCGCTGTGTCGGCTGTCGGTAATCAGGAGGAGGGGAACAGTGCAACTCGTGACCAGACCTGACCCTAGTGGCCGGCTGTCTAAAGCTCTCACGGGCAGGGGGGTGTCGAGGTCCTGGAGGGGTATGTGCGACCGTAGGGCAAAAGACCTATCCATGAAATTCCCGGCTGCGCCTGAGTCTACCAGCGCCTTACACCGGGCAAGCAGCGGAAATCCGGGGAACCTAACAGGGACAGTGCACATAGAGAGGGAAGAGGTTAGTGGCGAATGTGCATGTGCTACCTGGGGTGATGCGGAAGTGCCCTGCCTGTCGCCTCTTGACTCAGGGAGGGAGGTGCGGTGTGGTGCAGTATTACGGCCTCGTTGCCCCCTGGAGGCACTCCGCACCTGCCCTCCCCGACGTCTGCCCGGCAGTGCAGCCGCCCCCAATTCCACGGGGACGGCGGTGACGGGTTGGCAGGGTGGAACGGGCGGGCCTCTACCGGGACGTCCTCGGGCAGCTAGCAGGTTGTCGAGACGGATGGAGATGTCCGCCAGTTGGTCAAAGGAGAGGGACACGTCTCGACAAGCCAGCTCCCTCCGGACGTCCTCGCGTAGGCTACACCGGTAGTGGTCGATCAGAGCCCGCTCGTTCCACCCCGATCCCGCTGCCAGGGTCCGGAACTCCAGAGCGAACTCCTGCGCCGATCTCGTCTCCTGCCGTAGGTGGAACAGTCGTTCACCCGCCTCTCTCCCTTCGTGCGGATGGTCAAACACGACTCGGAAGCGGCGGGTGAACTCAGCGTAGCTGCCCTGGGTGGGCTGCTCGAAGTTCCAAACGGCGGTGGCCCACTCCAGGGCTTTCCCGGACAGGCAGGAGACGAGTGAAGAGATCTTCTGGGCTTCGGTCGGCGCAGGATACATTGCCTGGAGCGCGATGTCCAGTTGCAGCAGGAAACCCTGGCAGCGGTCCGCCGCCCCGTCGTAGGCCCTGGGTAGCGGAATGGCCATCGCTCCCGTGCTGGGCGGCGTGGCTTGGGAAGGCGTAGAGACGGCCGGTGCTGCGGGGTTCCGCTGGCTCAGCTCTAGGCGCTGCACCGCTTTCAGTACGCTGTCCATTGCAGCGCCTAGGCTGGCCAGCATTGTTGAGTGTACTTGGACTGCCTCCGCAACACCGACCTCGCCTGTGGCTCCTTCAGGCTCCATATCCTTGTTGTAGTTAAGGTGTGTGATTCTGTCACGGCTTCGGTGGGTGGAACAAGGAGGAGCAGGAGAATGGCGTGGTAGAAGGATATTTATTTCTATCCAGTGTAAACACGTATATATGTATCTAATTACACGAAGCGTCGCACAGCTCTTTCTACATAGACAGAGACAATCACACACAAAGACAGGGGGAGCAGAGGGAACATATATACCGGGGGGAAACAGCGATGATGAGGAACAGGTGCACTAAACGGGACACAGGTGAAATGTATGATGAGACGGTGGTGTCAGAAGGCCGGTGACGTCGACCGCTGGGGCCCGCCCACTGCAGGGGGAGGTGAACCAGCAGAGGTCGCAGTTGTCACACATATTATATATGTGCAGAAAGTTTAGAATCTTATTAATCTAACTGCAGTACACAATTTAAAGTAGCTTTTATGGCGACTATCTCCTACGCAAGTGTTTGAGTATAGTCATCATCTACAAAAATGGCACCAGGGTCGCTAGTTTGGGGACTGATGGTAAATTGTGTAATTACAATGAGCCGTCTTCTTCTGATTTCTTATCTTGATGGTCCCAGAGATATAGCCAAGCATCGTTTTGTTTGATAAATTCTGTTTTTATAATTGAAAATGATTAATGTTCTCCACAGCGTTGTACAACAAAATCCAACTTGGAGCAAAACTATTCATGATATTCAAACCTTACTAGGTTTTAACACAGCAATAAAATGGTATTCCTGAAAAGAAGACAGTCTCTAGCATTTAACCAGACATAGTTTATACTTCTACGTTGCCTATATGCTTCGCACCACATAAGGAAAGACATGCAGTCTGGCACCAGTTACGCGAGAGCACATGTCTTTGGAAGCATGTAGCACCCTCAAATGACGACCAATGGATTTGAAACTTGCTAGGTTGAGAGCACACAAGCCACACTTTACGGCAATTTTTGAATGATCACTGTCAGACGCACACACAGGACACACCACCCCCACAAATCTTCAACCAAACTTGACTATTGTGCAAGACACATAGCTGTCGCTGCTCACGAAACTATACTCAGCATTTAAAGTTTAAATGGCTACTAAGTGGAAAAGCAACATAGGAGACCAATTTGGACAAGATTTTTGGAAGAAATCATGGACTGTGAGTGAAGCCACTTGGTGAGTACGATAAGATAGATTTCCCAAGACATACAATGTATTACCATTAGCATATTAGGCTATGTTAGGCTATGTTATGTTAGGCTATGTCATATAGTTTCTGAGCATTTACTGCCAATTGGGTCACATCATTATAGTAGATTTCAGTTCATAATGCCCTAATATGTAACCAATTGTCTGTGATTTGGCTATGACATTTTGTGGCTGTTTCATATGGCCTATTCATCCCCATATTTCTCCCTAAATAACCAACAGTGATTCAGGATGTCCCTCTGGCTCTTGACCCCTACTGTGACGCCATTATCTGGCTGGCCATTTCAGAGCTTTCCCAGAAGTCGCTAAGTCTCCCCCTTCTTTCTCCTATTCCCTTCTACTCTTTTCCTTTCTACTCCTGCCAACTGTTTGCTTACTATCTGTGTGTGTAAGGAGGCATAGATACCACATATGATCTAACATCATATGTGGTGATCTAACATATGATACAAACACCACATATGATGTTAGATCACCACATAATATGCAAACACCACATATGATGTTAGATCACATATGATGCAAAAACCACATGTTAGATCAGCACATATGCAAACACCGATTATGTTAGATCACCACATATGATGCAAACACCACACATGTTAGATCATTGGCCTCCTTGTGGCGCCTCCTGTTAGTACCTTTATGAAGGAAAGCACATTTTCCATCATGTGTAACATTCCTGGGAGTGTGTAACCCTTATATTAATCACTTTAGCACTGTTGTATGTTCTGTGTATGTATGAACTTGAAAATTCATAATGTGTGCAAAGTGTCCAATTTGGCACAAAGTGGCCAATCTGGAAAGGACACTTTAACCTTGCTTTACAAATGAGTAAGTAGATCCCTGAATTGTATATCAAATGGCCATGAAACTTTACCCAGATCCTGCTGACATCTAGTGGATTAAGTGGAAAGTTCTTCCAGGTTCATAATCCATGTTTGGCCTTCCCCACTGGAACTCAAACATGATGAGGAATTTAGTTTTTTACAAAAAACGCATGTTCTTGGTTTGTTTTATCTTCTGCCAAATCAATTGTGTTATACTTTCCTGCATTAATTTATAATACCTGCAAACTACAGAGTGTCTCCTTTCAAAAAAATATTCTAATATATTCAGGTCATGAGCTACAATCATTTAGATTTGGGTACATCATTTTAGGCGGAAATTGCCTTTTTTTGCCCAATCCCTGACACACTATTCAGATGTTCCATGGTACACGACTATTGATGTGGAGTATAGACGCAAAGTTAACACAACACATTATTCAGACATTCCATGGTGCACAAGTATAGACACGTAGATAGCTTCTCAACATTGATTGTTTGCCTTATCCACCCCCATACACAGACAATATGTCAGGTGGCGTTATAAACACAATGTTTTTTTACTTGTCCATGGGCAATCTATGTACAGAAATATATGCTCCTCATTTATATGAATTTTCCCAATCTTTTTCTTACAAGTGAACTTGTTCATTTGAATTGCAGACAATGGTGAATTACATTTTGAGGTACTGTAGTTGTATTGGATTATACAATATATTGTATGAGTGTTTATTCTGTGATCTGGACTTAGTCACTTTGGCTGGTGTTCATATTGAACGTGATCCTGCATACAAATACCTAGGTATTTAGGTCGATGATAAAATGTCCTTTAGAAAACATGTAGATTATTATGGTGATGTTATTCATATGATTGCTTCCACCTCATTTGTAAAGCCTCTAAATTAAGTTTATCAAAGTGCATTATGCTTTATCACTGGTGATAGTTTCAGCACACATCATTGACTCTATATCATAAAGTAGGTTGGCCCTCTTTGAAATCCTGTATATTCAAAGTTTTCACAAATTTTTTTTACAAGGCTGTACACAGACTACCACTATACATCACATCTCTGCTAACATACTGAAATATAAGCTATCCGACAAGATCTCAGAAATGGTTAACTATAGAGAACCCTTCAATGTACATAGAGATAGGTGAATTCGCTTTTAGGTTTTTTGCCTACATTTGGAATGCTTCCATACATTTGGAATGCTTTTAAAGATAATTTCCAATAGGATGAACTGGTGCCTATAGGGCTTACATGGAATCGATTAATTTGCCTTAAAAATCATTTACAGCTGTTACCAGTCCCTTTCAACATGCTGTGACAAATAAAAGTTCAAGTCCTTTAATATCAGAGCTGTGCATATTGACAGTATGTAATAATCAAACATAGAATCTGAATAGTTATGTTGTTTAGACTGAATGTAAGCAGAATATATGTTAATTACACTGACATTAGCTATAGCTACAGTACATTACACAATCATAATTTTTCAGTGAACTCTAAATGTTCTTTTCTTTTAGAAAATCCTGTTCTTAATGCCTCATACAGTTGTGCAAAGCAAAATATTGCTGACATATTACTGTTGTGCTTATGTTCTGCAACAATGTTTGTAATAAAGATTTTCTTACGTGTAGGCTATTTTATTGCAAAATGAACAACGACTCCTCAGTACACATTAAACAAACATTTTATTGCCTATGTTTTGAAGGCTAATAATCCTATAAGCAAAGTATTTTTCATTTAGTTGCATGTATAGAACATGTTCCTGGCACTATAATATTAACCATATAGTTAGATGTGACAGTTCAGACGAACAGCCTTAGTAAGAATATTTTTTTTGTAATTTGTAATAGAAGCTGATTTTGAAACAACTAAAGAAAAAGATATAATTTTAATGTATGGTTAAAAATAAAAGCTTTTCAAGGCCTAGTAAAAGCAGAATGGTGATGAGGGTACTGTCTAATTCAGAGGCGTGTGTGTTAGATATAAATAAATATTAGAAAAGTTAACTGATGACTCCCAAGTAATTTTTCTAGTATTATGGGTTATGTGGTTAAGCGACAAGCAAACGCTTTCCCTGCTGCTACCCCGTCAAACCTGTGTTTTTACACAGTCTCTGCTGATCTTTGTGGAGGTAACAGTGGACTTGATCAACCAGGACAGGAATACCAGCCACAACATGTATCTCTGGTTTAGTTGGGCGCATGAGATTACCTGGGATCTGTGTAACATCAATTGGAAATATAATATATCCGAAATGTGTAACTAGGGACCAGAGGGACAGGGTTCAGACTACTTTCACTGAAGGATCCTGTGTGAGGAAGCAGGGTACAATGAGTTTGGCACACACCTGCTTATATTGGAGCAGACTAAGTGTTGATTTTGTTTCATAATAAATAAAGGCAAGTGAGGCAGTTCCAGTGGGAGACATACAGGTGCTGGTCATAAAATTAGAATATCATCAAAAAGTTGATTTATTTCAGTAATTCTATTCAAAAAGTGAAACTTGTATATTATATTCATTTATTACACACTGACTGATATATTTCAAATGTTTATGTCTTTTAATTGTGATGATTATAACTGAACAATTTGCCCAATATCCTAGGTAATATAGGCATTACCTATTTCTGTAAAAAGCCAATTTCTATTCTCAGTTTTCCTCCCTGTGATCATCTAGATACACTGAACAAAATTATAAACGCATTCATCATGAGCTGAACTCAAAGATCTAAGACTCTCTCTATGTATGCAAAATGCCTATTTCTCTCAAATATTGTTCACAAATCTGTCTAAATCTGTGTTAGTGAGCACTTCTCCTATGCTGAGATAATCCATCCACCTCACAGGTATGGCATATCAAGATGATTAGACAGCATGATTATTGCACAGGTGTGCCTTAGGCTGGCCACAATAAAAGGACACTCTAAAATGTGCCGTTCCTTCACACATCAGCACAATGACACAGATGTTGCTACTTTTGAGGGAGTGTGCGATTGGCATGCTGACTGCAGGAATTTCCACCAGAGCTGTTGCCCGTGAATTGAATGTTCATTTGTCTACCATAAGCTGTCTCCAAATTCGTTTCAGAGAATTTGGTAGTGCATCCAACCGGCCTCACAACTGCAGACCATGTGTAACCACACCAGCCCAGGACCGCCCCATCCAGCATCTTCACTTCCAAGATCATCTGACCAGTAACCCGGACAGCTGTTTCAACAATCGGTTTGCATAACAAAATAATTTCTGCACAAACTGTCAGAAACCGTCTCAGGGAAGCTCATCTGGATGCTCGTCGTCCTCATCGGAGTCTCGACCTGATTGTTCGAATGTGGAAGTCGTAACTGACTTGAGTGGGCAAATGCTCACATTCGATGGCGTCTGGCACTTTGGAGAGGTGTTCTCTTCACGGATGAATTCCGGTTTTCACTGTACAGTGCAGATGGCAAATAGCGTGAATGGCGTCGTGTGGGTGAGCGGTTAGCTGATGTTGTGGATCGAGTGGCCCATGGTAGGGGTGGGGTTATGGTATGGGCAGGCATGTGTTATGGACAACGAACACTGGTGAATTTGATTGATGGCATTTTGAATGCAGAGATACCGTGACGAGATCCTGAGGCCCATTGTTGTGCCATTCATCCACAACCATCACCCCATGTTGCAAGGATCTATACACAATTCCTGGAAGCTGAAAACATCCCAGTTCTTGCATGGCCAGCATACTCACCAAACATGTCACCCATTGAGCATGTTTGGGATGCTCTGGATCGGCGTATACGACAGCGTGTTCCAGGTCCTGCCAATATCCAGCAACTTCACACAGCCGTTGAAGAGGAGTGGACCAACATTCCACAGGCCACAATAAACAACCTGATAAAACTCCATGTAAAGGAGATGTGTGGCACTGCGTGAGGCAAATGGTGGTCACATTTACCCAATACAGTGAAACTGCACATTTAAGAGTGTCCTTTTATTGTGGCCAGCCTAAGGCACTCCAGTGCAATAATCATGCTGTCTAATCAGCATCTTGATATACCACACCTGTGTGGCGGATGGATTATCTCGGCAAAGGAGAAGTGCTCACTAGCTCAGATTTGGACAGATTTGTGAACATTATTTGAAAGAAATAGGCCCTTTGTGTACATAGAGAAAGTCTTAGATCTTTGAGTTCAGCTCAGGATAAATGGGGGCAATAACAAAAGTGTTTATAATTTTGTTCAGTGTATATTTTAAGGACATTTTTATAATCTATCCAAATACCCAGGTATTAGTATGCTGGGACATGTTCAGGGACCTTTCTAGATTTATACAATCATCTCCTTCAAGGATTGGTGTGTTGTGCCTTCAGAGCTGCTCTTCTGCATACCTGGGGTGTAATGACTGGTTATTTGAGTTACTGTGGCCATTCAATCAGCTCGAACCAGTCTGGCCATTCTTCTCTGACCTCTGCCATCAACAAGGCATTGTCACCTAGAGAGCTGCCACTCACTGGATATTTTTTCTTTTTCAGACCACTCTCTGTAATCCCTAGAGATAGTTGTGCGGGAAAATCCCTGTTGATCAGTTGATCTTTCTGAAATACTCAAACCAGCCACATTCAGTATCACTTAAGTCACCTTTCTTGCCCATTCTGATGTTTGCTTTGAAGTTCAGCAGATCATGTCTGTATGCTTATGTGCATTGAGCTGCAGCCACATCATTGGCTAATTTAGATATTAATGTGCAGTTAACAAGATGTACCTAATAAAGTGATGTACATGTACAGTATTTTATCAAAGTTGGATTTCTTTAAGATTTGGACAACTCAAACAATCCCAGAGATTTTTAATGAAAACAACTGATTCAGATAATGGTTTGGGTCAGGGGTTTTTAAAGTCTGAGACAGCTGGCATCCCTCAGTGAATATCAAGTCAGCTCACTTCGTCTCAGAGTCTTCCACATACCATCTGGCAAACTCCAGCTGAAATGTTAAGTGAGTTGCTTCTTTTCTACACTTATAAAGACCACTTTTGTGAAGCAATCAAGCTATTATTGTATGCACAGTATCTCCCAGCTCAGCTGCAGTTCTAGACAGTTCTAGACAGGCTGTTCTGTATTTGTGCTACGCACCAAATGTGGGACCTCCCAGAAACAGGTGTATTTAACCTGAACTCATGTGAAACACCTTTATTGCACATAGGTAAACTCCATTCAAGTAATTACGGGACTTTTGAAGACATTCGGTTGCACCACATCTCAGTCAGTTGTGTCACAGCTAGGGCGGTGAATATTTCAGCAATCAATTATCTTTTGTTTGATGTTTGTAATTAATTTAGAAAATGTTGCTAATTTTATTTTCCACTGTGACATTATAGGCTATTTTTGGTTGGTCAGTAGCATAAACTCTTGACTAAATCCATTTCAATTTAATGTTGGAAAACAATTAAATGTGGATAGGTACAAGGGGGTGAATACCTTTGAGAGCCACTGTAATACATTGATATGATTATTGTCCAGGAAGCCTCCACAATCCCCCCAAAAAAGCTGGAATGAACAGTTAACTTTTCAATGTAGATAAAGTTTCATAATGCTGATGAGACATTCTTTGTGGGGACTGTGGATATTAAGATTTTTCAGGATTACCGACCAGATGCCTATTTCATCACTTTTATAATCTTTCGAACACACATTTGATCAGCTCATTCTGTGACTGAAATCTCATTGGTTGTCTGTGAAGACAAATGGTCTATAAAAAGAAAAAATTTGTCATTTAGCTATACAATGCAGCATCACTATCATCTTCAGAACAACCCTTTTCCCCTTTTACATCTTCACATGAACAGGTAAGAGTTTCAAGGAATACTATAAATTCATCATGCATGTCTACAGTAGATTTGAAAATACTGTCTTCTGTATTTCAAGGAAATCCTGATGACCATGAAAATAATAGTCATAGTGATGTGCCTGATTGGACTGTGTTCCTCCATTTCTGTAAGTTTTCTAAAATGACAAAATGGATCATGCTTTTTATACAACAATAGATCAAGGAATTCTACATAATACACATTTCTTTAAAATAACAAAATATCTGATTATATTGCTATCATTGGCTGATAGCTCACAACTTAAATATGGATGTATTTACACTGTAATAACATTCATATTGGGATTCTTTTTACGTAAGCAGGTGTCTTTGGAACATGTTAGAGAGGAGCGCTCTTCAAGTCATGAAGTCAGTACAGCCAATTACAGAATTTAATAATAATTTATAATAATACCACAATACAATTTGCACAATTTGACCAGACTGTTTCAATTCCCAACTTTCCTGTAACTTTGATTATCTTACAGGGTTACAGAGGTTATGGAGGGTTCCGCCCCTATCCTCAGTATTTCCCCCAGCCTTCCCAGAGTGACACCAACCTAATGGCCCTGCTGCCCTTACTATTGGCAAGACGTGCACCGGTTCGTGCACCGGTTCCTGCACCGGTTCCTGCCCTACCTCCCTTACCGGCCCTACCTCCCCTACCTGCCATACCCCCCTTTCCTGCCATACCTCCCTTTCCTGCCATACCTCCCTTTCCTGCGCTACCTTCCTTTCCTGCCATACCACCCCTACCTGCTCCGCCTGCCCTACCTGCTCTACCTGCCCTGCCTGCTCCACCTGCCCTACCAGCCCTACCAGCCCTACCTTCTTTAGTACCTTTCCTAACTTCCCTACTTGGAAGGAAATAAAAATGGGAGTTAAAACAGAATTTTTTTCTTGACTACTTCAAAACTATAATATTAATAAATAAATCAAATGAACACCTCCTGTTTGTTATTTATGTTTTTTATTAAAGTGATAGTAAAGTTGTTCTTTATTAGTCGGAGTGTGAAATGGCAGTGGGATGGACTCAAACCCATAGGAATTCCAGTGACTATACTCAACTGGAATATACAAGCTACGATAATGTGTTTACCTTTGTGTGTTGTATTATGTATAAAATAGGGAACAATGTTATCTTAAATGTTGGCCCTACAAAAAGAAAGTTGAAAAGTGGACTTTGTGTAGGTTGATGGCACTAAATATTTCATGCACCAGTAGTAGGCTTGATTTGTGCATAGGCAATAATTAATTACAGTTAGCTATTAACAGTTAGTTAATGTAATATTCTAGTGATGAGTATTTTGAGTATTTTTGTACATTTTATCATGTGGAGAACTCCCTCCTGCAGACTAATACAGATTCACCTACCTGAGATACCTAACTTAATACTGCGCATGCATTAGTTCATCAGTGCCAAATTTTGAGGTGATAGCAGCTACAATTGCCAAAGTGTTTTTAAAATACGTGGTAGAGTGTGCGTTGTTGATTACGTACGTCAAACCTTGTTTAATAATGCAGATGTAATAGTTTTTTTTTCCTGCTATATCGATGTTACTTTATTACTCTATTTGAACAAATAACTATTCTAATTAGCATCCTTTTACAGCCTCTTTCTGTAGATAAATAAGGATATGGTAATAAATGTATTATCCACAAATCCTCAACCAACCCTTTTCTAAAGGCCTTTAGTCAATTAGGCCTTCTGCTTTGTGTTGTATCATTGTGTGGAATCTGAGCATTAATAATTACAATAGGAATGTACTTTTCATTGGAAGTGAATGTGCCTAGATAATGAGAACAACAGAAACATCTCTGTTTAGATTATCTCTCTGTAGGTTGCGCTCTAATAACCACAGGAATGTTAATACTGACCATTTTGCATGGGGGTTACAATTTTGGAAAATTGCAGTGAGTAGAGATTGAGCCTGTAACATAATGGCCTAATAGACCATCAAATGCAATAAATAATTGAATTACTCTCTCCCTTGACAACCAAGTACGCGATTCATTATTTCCACCACTATACGAAACAGACAATTTCTAACAGCATGTTGCCGTGACCAGATGGACAAGTTTTAACGATTCTACTGAACTTGCCTATTTCTTCTTTTTTTATTGTTTTAAAGTGTGCAGCTGTTAACCATTCATTTCAAATGCATGTTGAATTTGTTTTATTTGATATTTGATCTTTTGTGGTATAAATTACAGTAAATGAGAAGTCATATATAGTCAGTCGTGAATGTACAGTATACAGTATAGGCTCAATATCACTCAAACTTTCCAGTGGGGGAATGTTGAACTCTGAGGCATATTGAGTTAGAAGTGGTCAATACAATTCATAATTTTCATTGCATGACATTTATTCTTAACTTTATATAATCTGTAATTCTTGCTTTCACTTCTTTTAAAGGTCCAAGTCAAAGATACAAAATGACTGTTGCTCAAGTAAACAAAGTAGTATACTGAAAGCCACATTTGAGCCACAATTGTTATATTTTAAATACTATTTTAAAACAATGCATTTTACTAAATACAGCTCAAGAAAAAGTTAAGAGACCACTGCACCTTTTTCTTTCCTTACCAAAAAAGGTTTTGAGTGAGGAACAGAAGCATTCAATTTGCAGTGGTTTCTTGATTTTACAATTTCTGTTCCTCACTCAAAACCTTCTTTTTCTTCCTTTTTTGAAAGGAAAGAAAAAGGTTCAGTGGTTTCCGGAGCTGTAAATGTCAGTGTGTTAAAGTGCATACATACATCTTCTTCCGCTTCATCCGGGGCCGGGTCGCGGGGGCAGCAGTCTAAGCAGAGATGCCCAGACTTCCCTCTCCCCAGACACTTCCTCCAGCTCTTCCGGGGGGACATCGAGGCGTTCCCAGGCCAGCCGGGAGACATAGTCCCTCCAGCGTGTCCTAGGTCTTCCCCAGGGTCTTCTCCCGGTGGGACGGGACCGGAACACCTTCCCAGGAAGGCGTTCCGGAGGCATCCGAAACAGATGCCCAAGCCACCTCAGCTGACCCCTCTCGATGTGGAGGAGCAGTGGCTCTACTCTGAGCTCCTCCCGGGTGACCGAGCTTCTCACCCTATCTCTAAGGGAACGCCCAGCCACCCTGCGGAGAAAGCTCATTTCGGCCGCCTGTATCCGGGATCTTGTCCTTTCGGTCATGACCCAAAGCGCATGACCATAGGTGAGAGTAGGAACATAGATTGACCGGTAAATCGAGAGCTTCGCCTTGCGGCTCAGCTCTTTCTTCACCACGACAGACCGATACATCGACCGCATTACTGCAGAAGCTGCACCGATCCGTCTGTCAAAGTGGACACACTAAACTCATAATTAAGTTTACTTATAATACATGATTGGAAATATGCTTTTAGTACACTCTAGTACAGGATTATATACATATACACTCACCTAAAGGATTATTAGGAACACAAGCATTCTTTAGAAATGTTGGCCCATATTGATAGGATAGCATCTTGCAGTTGATGGAGATTTGTGGGATGCACATCCAGGGCACGAAGCTCCCGTTCCACCACATCCCAAAGATGCTCTATTGGGTTGAGATCTGGTGACTGTGGGGGCCATTTCAGTACAGTGAACTCATTGTCATGTTCAAGAAACCAATTTGAAATGATTCGAGCTTTGTGACATGGTGCATTATCCTGCTGGAAGTAGCCATCAGAGGATGGGTTCATGGTGGTCATAAAGGGATGGGCATGGTCAGAAACAATGCTCAGGTAGGCTGTGGCATTTAAACGATGCCCAATTGGCACTAAGGGGCCTAAAGTGTGCCAAGAAAACATCCCCCACACCATTACACCACCACCACCAGCCTGCACAGTGGTAACAAGGCATGATGGTTCCATGTTCTCATTCTGTTTACGCCAAATTCTGACTCTACCATCTGAATGTCTCAACAGAAATCGAGACTCATCAGACCAGGCAACATTCTTCCAGTCTTCAACTGTCCAATTTTGGTGAGCTCGTGCAAATTGTAGCCTCTTTTTCCTATTTGTAGTGGAGATGAGTGGTACCCGGTGGGGTCTTCTGCTGTTGTAGCCCATCCATCTCAAGGTTGTGCATGTTGTGGCTTTACAAATGCTTTGCTGCATACTTCGGTTTTAACGAGTGGTTATTTCAGTCAAAGTTGCTCTTCTATCAGCTTGAATCAGTCGGCCCATTCTCCTCTGACCTCTAGCATCAACAAGGCATTTTCGCCCACAGGACTGCCGCATACTGGATGTTTTTCCCTTTTCACACCATTCTTTGTATACCCTAGAAATGGTTGTGCGTGAAAATCCCAGTAACTGAGCAGATTGTGAAATACTCAGACCGGCCCGTCTGGCAACAACAACCATGCCACGCTCAAAATTGCTTATATCACCTTTCTTTCCCATTCTGACATTCAGTTTGGAGTTCAGCAGATTGTCTTGACCAGGACCACACCCCTAAATGCATTGAGGCAACTGCCATGTGATTGGTTGATTAGATAATTGCATTAATGAGAAATTGAACACGTGTTCCTAATAATCCTTTAGGTGAGTGTATAAGTACACAATACCTTTTAATAAGTGGTCAATTTTTACTCACTGAACTATTTTAATACCCACACAACCTATAACTCCTTCAGAGACCATATGATTTATGGAATTGTGCAGTCTTAGCTCCAAAGTGTAATTGCTGTTTAGACAGAATGCAACTGTAATGAACACCGAGACCGGAGTGGTGTGGATCCAATTGCAGAAGTGCAACTGACGATTTATTGTTGTACAATGGAGCAGGCAGGACAAGAACGGTAAAGACGGGCAGGTAGTTTCAGTAACCAGGAGATCAGTCCTCGAAGGCGAAGGCAGGAATTGACAGAGAGGAGAAAACCAGAAGCAGGCAGGTCAGGATTCCGGGTGATCAGTCCGCGAAGGTAAAAGTACAGACAGGGATAGACGATAAGAGAATCCAGGGGCAAGCAGGTAGGTCGGAATTCTAGGTGATCAGTCCGCGAGGGCAACAATACAGGCAGGGTATCCAAGGGGCAGGTAGACAGGTCAGGACGCAGGTTTCTGGATAAGGAGAGCACAGGTTAAATAGGGAAGGAAACTGGACACAGTTGTTTAGTATTCTGGTGATTAGGATCTGGATTGCTGTATGCGTTCATGCGTGGGAGCATAACGGTGGTAGGTGCAGAGCGTGACGGGGAGGAGTTGGGACCGGAATGGCGTGAGAACCTCACAGCAACTGGATGTTATGTTAATTATACAACTTATATTTGTACTGTAAATTATTTAGATTTTTCTGCATTCAATTGTGAAAAGCAAAATGCCGAACAGGATCATTCAGGTTAATTTTGCACCTAGCTTCCACGCCAACCCACAGCCAATCGGCCCACCCCACCAGCACCTTCCTCCCAGTTCCTGTCTTGTTTCAATAAACACCCTTACCCGTTTGCTTCTGGGTCCGCACAGGAACCTTGACATCTTTGTTCTTTCCTGTTCATGGTTCTGTTAATCTGTTCATTCTATTCACTGGTGTTGAGCCCTCACCTGTTTCTGTTGTCCTCGTTAGTCTGTGTATTTTGTTCAGTCCTTTTCTCCCAGGCCTTGTCGTTCATTGTTGTTGTGATGTTCCTGTATGTCTTGTCTTGGCTATTCTGGTTCAGTATACCAGTATCTTTGTATTTCCAGCGTACAGCGGTCAGTTTTGCACCCCAATCCCTGCTCTGTGGCCACCCGAGTGGTTCGAGGAAGGGTTCCTGCTGCCACCCCCAGAGG
Organism: Esox lucius; assembly: GCF_011004845.1. Classification (NCBI taxonomy): domain Eukaryota; kingdom Metazoa; phylum Chordata; class Actinopteri; order Esociformes; family Esocidae; genus Esox; species Esox lucius. The sequence goes on from NC_047593.1 coordinate 2,365,180, forward strand.
GATTTGACGACGAGTACAAACACTATATTTTTTTTTACAGCCTTGTTTATTTGATTTTCAATATGAAATGTAAAATATTGGTATCATGCTCTGATGACCCAACGTACCTTTTCCACTGTTATTGATTATGTGGTTCAATTACAATCAAATACTTTCCTTGCTGCTACCTAGTCAAAAAATAAATAAATTGGCTACTGATCTTTGTGGAGTTAACAATGGAATTTATCAACCAAGGTGTTAATTATTGTGACAATGTAGCCTATCTCTAGTTTGGCTGGTTGTATAAGATAACTTGGGAGCTGTGCAAGATCAATGGGAAATATAAAACATTTGAAATGTATTCGGAATACATTTAATGAAGGATCCTGTGTGAAGAAGTAGGCCCAAGTGGGATTTTTTCTTTTTTAGAAATATAATAATACGTTTTATTTGTATTGCACTTTACACGTGAAGGACACATCTCAAAGTGCTACAGGTGCACAGATAAAAACACTAAAACATAAGAACAGTCAAAAACAGTATAAAAACAAAATTATATATAAGTATACATAAATCAGATATTTTTTACAAATTGTCAGTGTCTTTTCAGTATATTTCTGATAATGTGTAAGTACATATCACAATTTAGTATAATGTAAGTGTAATGTCATGTAATCTAAATATGGTTCAATAATTCTCTTTGAATAATTTTAAAATATTAATCATATACTTAAATATTATTTAAAACACAATCCCATCACCTCTCCTTGAACTGCCACCTTAACGTGGTGGAGGGGTTTGAGTACCCGAGTGACCCTAGGAGCTATGTTGTCTGGGGCTATATGCCCCTGGTAGGGTCTCCCAAGGCAAACAGGTCTTAGGCGACGGGTCAGACTAAGAGCGGTTCAAACCCCCCTTAATGATGAAAAAAATATTGAGTACCGTGACGTCGCCCGGTATGGCGCAGCCGGGGCCCCACCCTGGAGCCAGGCCCGGGGTTGGGGCTCGTATGCGAGCGCCTGGTGGCCGGGCCTTCCCCCATGGGGCCCGGCCGGGCTCAGCCCGAACGGGCGACGTGGGGCCGCCCTCCCGTGGGCTCACCACCCACAGGAGGGACCATAAGGGGCCGGTGCGAAGAGGATCGGGCGGCAGTCGAAGGCAGGGGCCTAGACAACCCGATCTCTGGACACGGAAACTAGCTCTAGGGACGTGGAATGTCACCTCGCTGGCGGGGAAGGAGCCTGAGCTAGTGCGTGAGGTTGAGAGGTTCCGATTAGAGGTAGTCGGGATCACCTCTACGCACGGCTTGGGCTCTGGAACCACACTCCTTGAGAGAGGATGGACTCTTCACCACTCTGGAGTTGCCCATGGTGAGAGGCGGCGGGCTGGTGTGGGTTTGCTTATAGCTCCCCAGCTCTGCCGCCATGTGTTGGAGTTTACCCCGGTGAACGAGAGGGTCGTTTCCCTGTGCCTACGGGTCGGGGATAGGTCTCTCACTGTTGTTTGTGCCTACGGGCCGAACGGCAGTGCAGAGTACCCGACCTTCTTGGAGTCTCTGGGAGGGGTGCTGGAAAGTGCTCCGACTGGGGACTCTATTGTTCTACTGGGGGACTTCAACGCCCACGTGGGCAACGACAGTGACACCTGGAGGGGCGTGATTGGGAGGAACGGCCCCCCTGATCTGAACCCGAGTGGTGTTCAGTTATTGGACTTCTGTGCTAGTCACAGTTTGTCCATAACGAACACCATGTTCAAGCATAAGGGTGTCCATCAGTGCACGTGGCACCAGGACACCCTAGGCCGCAGGTCGATGATCGACTTTGTTGTCGTCTCATCTGACCTGCGGCCGTATGTCTTGGACACTCGGGTGAAGAGAGGGGCGGAGCTGTCAACTGATCACCACCTGGTGGTGAGTTGGATCCGATGGCGGGGGAGAAAGCTGGACAGACTCGGCAGGCCCAAGCGTACTGTAAGGGTCTGCTGGGAACGTCTGGCCGAGTCTCCTGTCAGAGAGATCTTTAACTCCCACCTCCGGCAGAGCTTCGACTGGATCCCGAGGGAGGTTGGAGATATTGAGTCCGAGTGGACCATGTTCTCCACCGCCATTGTCGAAGCGGCCGCTCGGAGCTGTGGCCGTAAGGTCTCCGGTGCCTGTCGAGGCGGCAATCCCCGAACCCGGTGGTGGACACCGGAAGTAAGGGATGCCGTCAAGCTGAAGAAGGAGTCCTATCAGGCCTGGTTGGCTTGTGGGACTCCTGACGCAGCTGACGGGTACCGACAGGCCAAGCGGGCTGCAGCCCGGGTGGTTGTGGAGGCAAAAACTCGGGCCTGGGAGGAGTTCGGTGAGGCCATGGAGAAGGACTATCGGCTGGCCTCGAAGAGATTCTGGCAAACCATCCGGCGCCTCAGGAGAGGGAAACAGTGCCCTACCAACGCTGTTTACAGTAGAGGTGGGCAGCTGTTGACCTCAACTGAGGATGTCGTCGGGCGGTGGAAGGAATACTTCGAGGATCTCCTCAATCCCGCCGTCACGTCTTCCATTGAGGAAGCAGAGGATGAGGGCTCAGAGGTGGACTCGTCCATCACCCGGGCTGAAGTCACCGAGGTGGTTAAGAAACTCCTCGGTGGCAAGGCACCGGGGGTGGATGAGATCCGCCCTGAGTACCTCAAGTCTCTGGATGTTGTGGGGCTGTCTTGGCTGACACGCCTGTGCAACATCGCGTGGCAGTCGGGGACAGTGCCTCTGGGATGGCAGACCGGGGTGGTGGTCCCTCTTTATAAGAAGGGGGACCGGAGGGTGTGTTCCAACTATAGGGGGATCACACTTCTCAGCCTCCCCGGGAAAGTCTATGCCAGGGTTCTGGAGAGGAGAATACGGCCGATAGTAGAACCTCGGATTCAGGAGGAACAGTGTGGTTTTCGTCCAGGCCGCGGAACACTGGACCAGCTCTATACCCTCTACAGGGTGATGGAGGGTTCATGGGAGTTTGCCCAACCAGTCCACATGTGTTTTGTGGATTTGGAGAAGGCATTCGACTGTGTCCCTCGTGGCATCCTGTGGAGGGTGCTTCGGGAATATGGGGTCCTGGGTCCTTTGCTAAGGGCTGTCAGGTCCCTGTACGACCGAAGCAGGAGCTTGGTCCGCATTGCCGGCAGTAAGTCAGACTTGTTCCCTGTGCATGTTGGACTCCGGCAGGGCTGCCCTTTGTCACCGGTTCTGTTCGTAATTTTTATGGACAGAATTTCTAGGCGCAGCCAGGGGCCGGAGGGTGTCAGGTTTGGGGACCACACGATTTCGTCTCTGCTCTTTGCGGATGATGTTGTCGTGTTGGCCCCTTCAAGCCAGGACCTTCAGCATGCACTTGGACGGTTTGCAGCCGAGTGTGAAGCGGTGGGGATGAAAATCAGTACCTCCAAATCCGAGGCCATGGTCCTCAGTCGGAAAAGGGTGGCTTGCCCACTTCAGGTTGGTGGAGAGTGCCTGCCTCAAGTGGAGGAGTTTAAGTATCTAGGGGTCCTGTTCACGAGTGAGGGAAGGATGGAACGGGAGATTGACAGACGGATCGGTGCAGCTTCTGCAGTAATGCGGTCGATGTATCGGTCTGTCGTGGTGAAGAAAGAGCTGAGCCGCAAGGCGAAGCTCTCGATTTACCGGTCAATCTACGTTCCTACTCTCACCTATGGTCATGAGCTTTGGGTCATGACCGAAAGGACAAGATCCCGGATACAGGCGGCCGAAATGAGCTTTCTCCGCAGGGTGGCTGGGCGATCCCTTAGAGATAGGGTGAGAAGCTCGGTCACCCGGGAGGAGCTCAGAGTAGAGCCGCTGCTCCTCCACATCGAGAGGGGTCAGCTGAGGTGGCTTGGGCATCTGTTTCGGATGCCTCCGGAACGCCTTCCTGGGAAGGTGTTCCGGTCCCGTCCCACCGGGAAGAGACCCCGGGGAAGACCTAGGACACGCTGGAGGGACTATGTCTCCCGGCTGGCCTGGGAACGCCTCGGTGTCCCCCCGGAAGAGCTGGAGGAAGTGTCTGGGGAGAGGGAAGTCTGGGCATCCCTGCTTAGACTGCTGCCCCCGCGACCCGGCCCCGGATTAAGCGGAAGATGATGCGACAATCCCATCATAAAGCAATAAAATTATTGGAATATCACAGAAATGCATTATTTGCATCACTGGAAGGTACTTAGATTAGGTATATGGCTTAATTATCGTCCTTTGTATTGTGTAGCCACTAACTGCCAATAAAATGCATACCCTTCAGGTGCTCTAATTTTAGTCTAAAACTATCAGACAAAGAAATAAAGGCATTAAATCTTATAAAACAGTTTTGTGCTTTGCAGCTTTTCACATCTGTTAAATCTGAGAAAACAGAAATCTGTATTTAGCCAGTCTGACACAAAAAACATCTTAGGCCTATTCAGATTTTCCTAAATAAGACTTGTGAATTAGGATTTGTACATTTGAGTACAACGGATGTTTGTTTCACGGATGTACATCCTGATCTTTGCTACAGGAAATGTGTGCTTTAACCCAAAAGAGCTTTGGTGACATGTAATCTAGAGTTCCAAGACAAACAGAAATCCAACAGGTTGATTATGGTCTGAAAGTGGTGGTTTTGTAGGAGCACGAGTGGGCTCACTTGAAAAAGTTAGACCCTCAGGTTCAAGCTTTTATGGATCATTTTGGCATGCCAGAACCCCTGGGACCCAGAGATGCATAATTTGGTGGTCGCACCAATGCTTTGACTTTAAGGCATTTAGCCCAAGAGGATGAAACAATAGAGTACAGTGACTTTACATCCCCTTATCCTCATGTTATGAGTAAAAACTATTTAGATTGCTTTGAATGTTCTCAAAGGGCACATGCCACTCAACCAGGAACAATTACAAATATTTAAGAGGCAAAAGGCAGTCATCAAGGTATTTGCAGATAAAAGGACCAGTATTTAAAAAAAAGAGGCGGGCCATAAATACTCTCAACTCTTACAAAGGTATTTGTCTTTGTTGAAACAGGATGAAAATAACATGGGACACTTGACCCTCTGCCTACCATAAACGGAGGCTACAGAACCTCTTGTTCCAGGGAGCTTACAGGATCACACCATAGATGAGGATGCTGTTATGAGTGACGCATGAGCATACATTATGAATAAAATAAAGGGGTAAAAAGGAAGAGCTGGCTGGAATGACAAGGGTGAATTCATCAGTATTTTAAGAGGCTCTAATATGATAGACTAGATCAAACATTTAACTGCCTCACACAAGATATCCGAAGACAGAAGACCTCTCTAGGATGGACCCATTTTCTTGAGACTGTGGCTGATCTCAATTTACTTCTGGCAGGTGTGGCTAATTATAAAATGTGTCAAAAGATAAAAAAAATTAAATCGGTTCCCTCCAAAAGACAATCATTTGAAAGGAAGAATACAGACGACTGGTTCCAATTTTCTGAATAAAAACACAATTGATAATTGAAATGTAATGAGATTTTTGTTCCAATTAAAATACATTTGACAAAAAACTTAGCATTTATGGCCTTCTTTAAACATTTGTCTTGAACATGCACACTGAGTATCAGGTTTTAAAGTGAGTATATTTAAACACTTTAGAGATTTTCTAACAAAACAATCTACCATGACATCATTACTTCTTAAATCATCACTATATTGTGATATAACATCTTCATATGAAACCCCTCTGGCTCTTTGACAGAGATAGAGATACAATGATGACCACAGGTTATAGAAAATGCATCCTGTACTTGTTTAGTGCTGTAATATATCTTGAATCAGTTTCTGATGATTTTTATTTTTTTATTGATTTGGGAAGATGAGAAAATCCCGGTGGAAACCCGTAGGAATTGAATAAAGTTGTGTTTTTTTAAATCATGGCGAGCCAGAGTTCCCAGGCATGTATTTAGGACGGGAATTAACAATGAACATAGGCGGGTCTCCAGTATCCATAGGTAATTCGTCACAAGCCCATACTCCGTGGAACTGCTTTCCGAAACATTCGTTGCATAAAACTTTCAATCTCTTGGGTGTTCATCTTTGTTTTAATTAATAATAATCCATCAAGACTTGTCTTCGGGAGTTTACTTCCAAGATGGAATCGGAGCATGCATACACAATCATAGTAGCCGTCCGTACGGTCTAAGGGTTTCCGGAAGTGCATTTCCAGTCACAGGCTGCCTGTGGAGACCGATGAAAGGTTTCCTGTGTTGTCATGGTTGGAAGGCCTTACCGGGAATTTGACGTCTGTCCTGACAGAGGGCTACATACTCTGCGTTGAAATGACGAAAATTGAAGGGATTTTTATCAAAACTGTGGGTGCAGGCTTCGTGATCAACCAGTCCGATAACAATGTAGTGGGGTAGCGATCCCAAAAACAGGTTTTCCTGACTGGAAATTCTAGAGCCTCTGGGTATGCTAATGTTAATTCTTTGAATACGGTAAAGGGCATTTCCTTTCATTAAAGCTTGAGAATGGCCTAAACGAACGGCTGGCTTCAGCCATCAGACAAAATTTATCTTTTGCTTCTTAACTTCTTATTCTTAAACAACTGCATTTAGGAGTAAACGCTCTTGAAAGAAAATCTTGTGATGTATTGCTCCCAAAAGTTCCACACTTTGGGAATTTCTAGTGTAACTCTATGGGTAATACTGATATGTCAACAAAGATGGCGCCTGTGTGTTTGGCTTGCCGTCTGCTGCTCTCGTGTTTTCTTTTCTGTCTGTCTGATGTGTCGTTTACCTGCTGTACGCGGCTAGTGTACGCCCGTCAAGCTCTCCTACACATCTGCATCTCTGTTGTGGATTCACTCGCTGACTTTCACACCGTGGACGTGGAATGCCCCCTTCACAAACCGTACGAGCCTCCCCGAACCATCTTCCTGCATGAAGTCTGCTGGTGGCCACTAAACACCGTGCGGAGAAAGCGAAGGAGGTCACATCGCAAAACTGAAAGCTTATTTACAAACTGACATTTTGTTTGTCTTAAAGTGGCTGTCTTAAAGTGGCTACGGTAACTCCTCTGCTCAAGAAGCCTTCACTGGATCCTTCTGTTTTAAAAAATTACCGGCCCATCTCTGTCTTACCTTTCATTTCCAAGTTATTGGAGAAAATCGTGTTGGATCAACTCCAACACTTTTTATCAAATAACTGTATATATGAGGTTTTTCAATCTGGGTTTAGGACTGCTCACAGCACTGAGTCCGCTCTCCTGCAAGTGCTAAACGACATATCTCTACTGACTCTGGAGACACTGTGGTTTTAGTTCCCTTAGATCTTTCTGCGGCTTTTGACACCGTTGACCACCCAACTCTGTTAGCTAGACTGGAGACATGGGTGGGCATAAAAGGCTCTGTTTTGTCATGGTTTCAGTCTTACCTTTCTGACAGAAAATTCTTAGTAAAGATGGGCAACTTCTCCAGCTCCATGGCACCTCTGAGCTGTGGTCTTCCACAGGGCTCCCTCTCTATTTTCTCTCTACATGCTACCGCTGGGCACAATCTTTAGGAAACACTGTGTATCATTTCACTTTTATGCTGACGACATTCAAATTTACATTCCAATTAAGCGAAATAATCCTACAGCATAAAATTCTGTTCTGCTATGCTTAGAGGAGGTGAAGGCATGGCTGGCTCAAAATGTCCTCTCTCTAAATGATGATAAGACCGAGGTCATTGTTTTCAGCCCGAGTGAGAGGTCCCAAGTACAATCTCCCTTTAAATCTACCGGAGTGCAGAACTTAGGTGTTCTTGTTGAACAGTCCTTAAAGTTTGATAAACACATCTCATCTGTAATCAGTTCCGGTTTCTACCAACTTCGTTTACTATTTAAAATCAAAGGCTTTCTCACTCCAATAACTCTGGAAATGGCGGTTCATGCTTTCATCACGAGTCGGTTGGGCTATTGCAACTCACTATATTGCGATATATCAGATTCTCAAATTTCCCGTCTTCAGTTAGTCCAAAATGCTGCGGCCAGACTTATCCTTAACTGTCGCAAACATGATCATATCTCTCCTATCCTCAGATCTTTACACTGGCTACCAGTTCGACAGAGAATAGATTTTAAAATCCTCCTCTTTGTCTACAAATCTTTACACAACATAGCTCCGGTTTATCTCTCTGAACTTATTCATCCGTACATTCCGTCCAGAAGTCTCAGATCCCACGACCAGGCACTGCTGGTAGTCCCTCGGGTCAGACTAAAGCGTAGAGGGGAGCGTGCTTTTGCGGTGGCAGGGCCTCGTCTGTGGAACACCCTACCTCTAGAGATCAGAACAGCTCCAAACCTCTCTGCTTTTAAGTCTTTGGTTAAAACATACCTGTTCTCTTTAGCATATTGATGATTTTACACTGAGTAAAAGAGAACGCGAAGGGATGCTACACTTGGCCAGCACAGCTCAACTGGGCTACACTAAAGTAGCTTGCATTGTGTTCAGCATCCCAAGCGGGTCTGCGAGCGCAGAGAGGATTTTCTCTGCTGCTGGCCTGCTGTCGAGAAACCACCACATGAGTCTGAAGCCTCAGACATTGGCCAAACTTGTGTTCTTGAATGTGAACTCAAAAAAACTATAGATAAGAAAAGCAAATCATTTTGACAATGGATATAAGCCAATTTAAATGTTTATCTATGTGCACGCTGTGCAAAAGTTCAGTCATCAGAATTTTGTCAATTTACTTTTAAAACTTTGATGTATCGCCTGTATATTTGTATTTATATAATTAGGCCCATTGATCCGTTTTATTTTACAGGACTTATTGTGTATATTCCTTCTTACATAGGCTAGGCCTAATTTCTAATTTGAAATAAAACATTTCTATTTGGAAAATGTTGTCATTGCTCTTTAGTTCTTTGGGAGGTAAGGCTGTGGTTTAAGTTAAAAGTGATATTTTTTTTCTTTTTTTGGATCGAGTTGCGGGGTGATTTTAGTGGAGCTCGATGCAAACTGCGTTAAAAGCTGAGATTCTCACCGCTCCACTTCGCTCATATGCTACCTAACTGAACATGAACCCACATAAAAAACAACTGTTAACAACCCGGACATAAATTAACAACCATTAAAAAATATTTTTTCATAATCCTTTTTGCCTACTCCTCTCATCCCACAGGATCACCTGCTCTACCCCTCCCTTTCTAACCGGACATGTACCCCATGGAAATCATTAAATCATTTTTATATTCTCACACATATGCAGGTCAAAGGTTAAAGAAATAAATTACTCTTGCTGTATTGCGCTATCATCATCTCTGGTAGAAAACGTAGTATGAGGATACATATTAATGGTTGGAGACGATGGTTTTATTGCTCTCATATTAATGATTACAAGTGATTGATGTGCTGATTTTCATAAGGAGTCTACAGCTCCAGAAGAAATTAAGAGACCACTGCACCTTTTCTTTCCTTTCAAAAAAGTTGAAAAGGAAAGTTTTGAGCGAGGAACAGAAGCGTTCAATTTGTAGTGGTCTCTTAATTTTAACCCTTCTGTTCCGGAGCTGTATATACCATGTATATCATTTATATGCATAATCATTTGAAACAACATATTTGCAAGTCTCTGAAAAATAAGTTGAATATGCTTAAACTCATGTTTGATTGATTGATCAACAAGGTTGGTGAAGTCATTTACTTTCTCCCAGTCAAAAGGGAGGGTGAGGTTTGGCTTCCTAAACCTCTGGGATGGTGGTTGACAAAGGGGATTATTTTTAGCTTATAGAGTTGATTTCAACTCTTTTGCCGGTGTGGAATCTGAGCATTAAAAATTACAATATGTACTTTTCATTGGAAGTGAATATGCTTAGATAATGAGAACAACAGAAACATCTCTGTTTAGATTATCTCTCTGTAGGTTGCACTTGGATAACAACAGGAATGTTTACAGTGACCATCTGGCATGGGGGGTTAACTTTTAGAAACATGATCTGTGCTAGGTAGAAACGCCCTTAATGTATAGGCTAGCTGGCAACTAACATTACAGTGAGAAGATAATGGACTGTTCACCGAATGACATCTGTGCTGCAATTTTCCAATAAACTTGACCGAACTTCTCCCTCGATTTGATACGGGTTCTACATTATTTCACCACTATAAGAAACCAATTTCTAACACCGGTACTAAGTTCCCCTCCTCACTCACCATTCACATGGCTTAACCCCCCAAAGGGGGGATTATATAGAGGTATATGGATGTTTTATAGAGGTATGACATAAGAGTTTCTGAACTCTCACACTTTACGAATGTATTAGTATGATCAAGCACATATACAATTAACCAATATAAACAGTATAATCAAATGATGTATTAGGATAATTATAAGTATTGTATTGGGATAATCAAGTAATAATTAAATAATCAATGTAGAGGGCCCTAATGGCTCTATTATTTAACGTATTATATATGTTTCTAGAGCCTGTGCCACTAATGCTTAACAAGGAACGGATCTTGGAAGGTTGCGAAACAATGGTGGCAGATGGGGAGAAAGATCCGCCCAAGAATTAGCATAAGGGGGCGGCCAGAAATGTTATGTGTGTCTGGAGTTGGCAAGACAGTTGTTCCTGCAGGTCAACTCTGCTTTTATTATTGCTCATTAAACATCTAATTTGAATCCACAAACAAAAAGTAATTGCATCTTTTTGAGTAGTTTCATCCATTTGGCAAGAAGAAACACTTTTCCATGACAGTAGCCAGCAAAGTTTGTGTCTAACCAGAACAAATCCTAATACATAATTTGTTTAATTGGCTTGCTCATATTTAAACCGTGTTTCCACATGGCTTAATCGTTTCAACCCTACTGAACCAGTGATTATGGAAAAAAACATGGGAAACCGGATCATTTCACCAAGAACAGAGCAACAAACAGAAAATACATCTACAATGGCATTGGTAAATACAAATAACTGCGTATTAAGCAAGGCACATATCAATTAAATAAATAATCATGAGAAATTTTTTTAAAAAAGACAAATATATATATATATATATCTAACAGATCAAGGTCTCTTACTATTCCAAAAAATTTTTGGCCCTTTTTACTTTTCATACATTCCAACGATGGAAAGAAATTACAAATAAAATCTCTTAAAAACAGAACAATAAGATTTCGTCTTCATACATTTACATTTATGGATAAAAAATTTACCCAGAATCAACATTACATTAATAACAAATGTATTTTTGTTCTCATCTAATAATATTCCAAACATAATATGTTTCCAATTAAAAGTAGGCAATGAATGAATCCTTGACTCCAACCAATAGGACATATTTTCCCCAAAAAATTTGAAAAAATACAAGAAAAAAAAAGATGATCAGTAGTCTCTATGTCGATTTGACAAAAGATACAGGCATTTTCCCCAAAATTAAAACATTGTCTTAAAAATTCACTTGACGGGTACACCCCATTGAACATTTTTAAATGAGTTTCCTTAGCTTTAGGAGCCACTGGAAAGCTAATATACTGTGTTCGTAATTTTTTAACAGAGGGTTTATCATAAGCTTGTTGGGAAGCATCGACCTGAGGTCATTACCATTAATGTGAAGGGGTGGGAGTTCGCAAGATCCCTCTTTCATGTTGACAGAGGCGTTTTGTACAAAATGTATGAAACTTTTCGGAATGGCATTTAGGACACGCTCAAACTGTTTGCAATCACATTGTAAGTTATATTTTGTACTAAAGTTTCTATACATTAACAATCTCCCATCTTTATCCATTAAATTAAGAACCGACCAAATACCTTTTTCAAACCAATCAAGAATACATAGAGACTTGTATCTAGAAACAATAAATCTATTGTTCCATATAGGGATTCTATGTGGAGAAAAGTTGTGGCTATACAATAACTTCCAATATAATAAAATCTGCTGGTGAAAGGAAGATAATTTGATTGGCAGTCTGGAAACAGTGAAATCACATCTCAGCAGAAAATTAATTCCACCCAATTTTCTAAAAATACCTCAGGGAATGCAAAACCAAAAACTAGTTTCATTTGTTATACATTTTTTTAGCCATTTTATCTTCAACATACCATTTATTCAATAGAGGTCAAAGGCTTGTAAACCACCATTTTCATAATCTTGTATAAGTTGCACCTTTTTTATATAGTGCACACGCTTTCTCCACATAAAATTTAAATTAGTTTGATTAATGGTCTTTATAGCTCTATTAGAAATAGAGAGACAAGATGCAGGATAGATACACCTAGAGAGACTTTCCATTTTAGTTAAGTAAATCCTTCCAAAGATAGACAAATCTATTTGCATCCATGCATCAAGTCTGCCTCTGCATTCATTCCATCTATTCCAGACATTCAATGAATCAATCAAATGTATTTATAAAGCCCTTTTTACAACAGCAGTTGTCACAAAGTGCTTTACAGAGACACCCGGCCTTAAACCCCAAGGAGCAAACAACAGTAGTGTTGAATTGCAGCGGCTAGGAAAAACTCCCCAAGAAGGTTGAATTTTAGGAAGAAACCTAGAGAGGACCAAGGCTCAGAGGGGTGACCAGTCCTCTTCTGGCTGTGCCGGGTGAGATATTAAGAGTCCAATTGGAATAATAAATGAATTTCTCTGGGCTAAATCCAGAGTCTATTTGATTTTAGACTAGGTCAGAAGTATGACCAGGTGGACAAGGACAGGGACAGCAACGGGCCACCCAAACCAGGTAATCCGCAGGTGTGGACCAGGACCTCATGTCCTCCTAAAATTTAAAACTGGAGGAGACTGAGAAAAGTTAGTACAGCATTCCTCATATCCCCCAGCACAATAATATAGCAGCGTAACACCTTGGAACTGAGACGGGGTGTCCAGTGACACTGTGGCCCTACCCGGGGGAGGCCCCGGACAGAACCCAACAGGCAGGAAATCAATCCACCCACATTGCCAGGCATCAACCAAAGGGACACCCACCAACCGCAACCACCCTGAATGAGGGCCGAGTATTGCTAGCGGCGTACAGCCCAATTGCACAAGTGCGCAACAGAGAGTCAACAACAAGCCAGTGACACTTCCACCGAAAGGCATTGGAGGGAGGGCATCCCAGTGGCGACGAGAGCCCACCTGGCAAGACAGCAAGGGTGGACAGTATCAAGCCTACTGGTCACCTTCACGCCCCCGGGCCAGGCTACACCTAATTATAAACCGTGCTGTAGAGATGAGTTTTTAGTTGACACTTGAAAGTTTGCACTGAGTTTGCATTTCTAACCTTAATTGGCAGATCATTCCACAGGAGTGGAGCTCTATGAGAAAATGCCCTGCCGCCAGCTGTGTGTTTAGAAATTCTAGGTACAATTAAAAAGCCTGCATCTTGCGATCTAAGGTTACGTGTAGGTATGTATGGCTGGATCATTTCAGCAATGTAAGTAGGAGCAAGTCCATGTATTGATTTATAGGTTAAGAGTAAAACCTTAAAATCAGCCCTAACCCTAACAAGCAGCCAGTGTAAGGACGCCAGCACAGGAGTAATGTGTTCAAATGTTTTTGTTCTAGTTAGGATTCAAGCAGCCGTGTGCAGCACTAATTGAAGTTTATTTATTAATTTGTCTGGATAACCAGAGAGAAGATTATTGCAGTAATTTAGACATTTTGCTTTTCCATCATGACTTAATCCTTAGAAATATTTATTCCTAGATATTTTACACCTGACTTGATCAGAATATTATATGCAATTGTAAGAGGGCAATCATGTATGGTAATAATTTCACATTTGCCAATATTGAGTTTAAACCTGAGAATTTAGAAAAATGGTTAACTATCTCAAACACTTTAGGAACCTGGTCAAGACCTTTTAAAAATAGTGTTGTATCGTCAGCCAATTGACTAAGTATAATTTCCTGTCCAAACACCTTTAATTTTTCAATATTCATTCATCTTCTTCCGCTTCATCCGGGGCCGGGTCGCGGGGGCAGCAGTCTAAGCAGAGATGCCCAGACTTCCCTCTCCCCACACACTTCCTCCAGCTCTTCCGGGGGGACACCGAGGCGTTCCCAGGCCAGCCAGGAGACATAGTCCCTCCAGCGTGTCCTAGGTCTTCCCCGGGGTCTCGTCCCGGTGGGACGGGACCGGAACACCTTCCCAGGAAGGCGTTCCGGAGGCATCCGAAACAGATGCCAAAGCCACCTCAGCTGACCCCTCTCGATGTGGAGGAGCAGCGGCTCTACTCCGAGCTCCTCCCGGGTGACCGAGCTTCTCACCCTATCTCTAAGGGATCGCCCAGCCATCCTGCGGAGAAAGCTCATTTCGGCCGCCTGTATCCGGGATCTTGTCCTTTCGGTCATGACCCAAAGCTCATGACCATAGGTGAGAGTAGGAACGTAGATTAACCGGTAAATCGAGAGCTTCGCCTTACGGCTCAGCTCTTTCTTCACCACGATAGACCGATACATCGACCGCATTACTGCAGAAGCTGCACCGATCCGTCTGTCAATCTCCCGTTCCATCCTTCCCTCACTCGTGAACAAGACCCCTAGATACTTAAACTCCTCCACTTGAGGCAAGCACTCTTCACCAACCTGAAGTGGGCAAGCCACCCTTTTCCGACTGAGGACCATGGCCTCGGATTTGGAGGTACTGATTCTCATCGCCACCGCTTCACACTCGGCTGCAAACCGTCCCAGCGCATGCTGAAGGTCCTGGTTTGAAGGGGCCAACACGACAACATCATCCGCAAAGAGCAAAGACGAAATCGTGTGGTCCCCAAACCTGACACCCTCCGGCCCCTGGCTGTGCCTAGAAATTCTGTCCATAAAAATTATGAACAGAACCGGTGACAAAGGACAGCCCTGCCGGAGTCCAACATGCACTGGGAACAAGTCTGACTTACTGCCGGCAATGCGGACCAAGCTCCTACTTCGGTCGTATAGGGACCTGACAGCCCTTAGCAAAGGACCCAGGACCCCATATTTTCCCGAAGCACCCTCCACAGGACGCCACGAGGGACACAGTCGAATGCCTTCTCCAAATCCACAAAACACATGTGGACTGGTTGGGCAAACTCCCATGAACCCTCCAACACCCCGTAGAGGGTATAGAGCTGGTCCAGTGTTCCACGGCCCGGACGAAAACCACACTGTTCCTCCTGAATCCGGGGTTCTACTATCGGCCGTATTCTCCTTTCCAGAACCCTGGCATAGACTTTCCCGGGGAGGCTGAGAAGTGTGATCCCCCTATAGTTGGAACACACCCTCCGGTCCCCCTACTTATTAAGAGGGACCACCACCCCAGTCTGCCATCCCAGAGGCACTGTCCCTGACCGCCACGCGACAGCCCCACAACATCCAGAGACTTGAGGTACTCAGGGCGGATCTCATCCACCCCCGGTGCTTTGCCACCAAGGAGTTTCTTGACTACCTCTGTGACTTTAGCCCAGGTGATGGACGAGTCCACCTCTGAGTCCTCATCCTCTGCTTTCTCAATGGAAGACGTGACAGCGGGATTGAGGAGATCCTCGAAGTACTCCTTCCACCGCCCAACGACATCCCCAGTTGAGGTCAACAGCTGCCCACCTCTACTGTAAACAGCGTTGGTAGGGCACTGTTTCCCTCTCCTGAGGCGCCGGACGGTTTGCCAGAATCTCTTCGAGGCCAGCCAATAGTCCTTCTCCATGGCCTCACCGAACTCCTCCCAGGCCCGAGTTTTTGCCTCCACAACCACCCATATTTTTCAATATGTTGAGTGTTATTAGGAGAGCCAACATCTCAGTAGCCAGAATAAACAATGAGGGTGAGATGGGGCAGCCTTGTTTAACTCCTCTCTTGATATCAAATCTAGGGGAAGTACCCGTTGGTAGGGCCACTGAACTATTGGTATTTGTGTAGAATAACTGAATAATATGACAAAAAATATCACCAAACCCATACATTTTCAAAGATTTAAAGATAAATGAATGTGCCAACACATCAAAAGCTTTAAAAAAATCTAAAAATAAAATAACACCATCATCCTCTATTTCTTGATTATACTCCAGCAAGTCCAAAACCAGTCGAATATTGTTATGTATTGAATAGCCTCTAATGAATCCAGTTTCTGTCTCCCCAATCATTTTGGGTAAATCAATTTTTAAGTGATTATTATATATATGTGGATTAGTGATTTGTAGTCATTGTTTATTAAAGTTATAGGTCACAAATTATCCAACAATCAAGAGTCTTTCCCTGGTTTGGGAATGAGCGTGATCAGGCCTTGTTTCATTGAATTAGGCAAAATTAAGGTTTTCGTAATTTCCTGAAAAGCTGCAAAAAGAAATTATCTTAATAAGTTCCAAAAATGACGATAAAAATTAGATGTAATATCATCTGGGCCTGGTGATTTATCCAAAGCCAAACACATAACGGCAGAATCAAGCTCTTCAATTGTTATATTTGCATCACATGTCATTTTTAATTGTTCATCTATATGAGGGACAAATTCTCCAATTTCTTCAAACAGGGAGTTAGGGTCTAATACTGCAGAGGATGAAGAGTATACATCTTTATAAAAGTTAGCGACTTCTTTGGCTATTATTTGTGAGTTAGAACACTCTGCCCCATTAATAGTTAGAGTTTTAATAGAGTTTCTGTCTTGCCTCCTTTTTTCTAACAGAAATAAGCTGAGTTTTTTGTCCCCTTTTTCCATCCACTTTGCTCTCGATCTGATAAATGCTCCCTTAGCTTTTCTCATGTAGATTTCATCCAATTTTGATTGCAAAAATAACAACCTTGCTCTATCATCCTCCGCTAAACTTGATTTGTTAGAACATTAATTCATCTCCTTAATAATAGAGGTCTCTTTTAAAACATTCAATTTGTTTAGCTGTTTACTATAAGAGATAGACAACTGCCGAATTTTGTATTTAAATAATTCCCATTTACTGATCCATGAAACCAGGCTATTATCATTTACAATATTTAAAACAGCATCCTTAACCAATTTCATATAATCTTCATTTCCGAGAAGGTTAGAATTAAACTTCCAATAACCCTTGTTACTGAAAGATTTGTTGTTATGATGTATCATCAATTCAATGGAACAGTGATCTGTTATGGGAGCTGCCGATATACTAGATGTAGTTTGATGAGGTAAAAAGCTATGAGAAATTAACCAAAATCAATTCGGGACTTAGATAGGGGTTTGACTCACGCCAGGAATCTATTAAACCCTAATTATTACAAAAGTGATTTATATTATATCTAGTTGGTGACCTGTCTAACCACTCATCGTACACCATATTAAAGTCACCACTCAATATAATAAAATCCGTAGCATATTTTGTTTTCATTTCCTCTAATATTATTTACATTTTTTGAATTAAAGAGTTGTTTTGGGCTAAATTGTCATAACCATACACATTTGCTAACACAATGGAACACTGTTAATTTTTTTTAATGCAAAATAACCAATGTCCATCCAAACTAAATCTTGACCCAACAATTTTCCCAGGGAAAAAAAAGCAACACCTGCTGAGCGAGTTGTTCCATGAGCAAATAAAATTTGCTCACCCCACTGATTAGACCAAAAAGTACAATCACTGCCAATTGAATGAGTTTCCTGCAAGAGAACACATTGAGCTTTTCTTTCTTTACAAAACAGAAATGTAGCTTTTCTTTTTGTACCGTCTCTTAGACCCCTAACATTTAATGAAAGAAAAGAAATGCAACTATTATGTAAAAACATAGAACAAGAAAAATAGTATTAACAAAACACTATAGATAGATAATCTCTTTTGGGGATTAAATATCTCTAGTAATTTAGAATTTACAGTTTTTTACAATCGCTATGACAGTTTTTTCAATACATTTAACAAGTTTCCTAAACTCTTAACATGGCTAGCACAACATCCATCTTTGTAGGCTATACATTTAACACATTTCTTGTTGCTTTGACACAAAATGCATACAGTTAACACAAATTTAAAATGCTTGAACTTCTTTTACACACAAGCTCAACCAAGACCAAAACAATGTAATTTTACAGTCAAATTTACAAATGCTTTCACACTGTATGTCAGAACAGATAACCCCATGTTCTAAACCTAACCTTACAGGCTAAAGTCAAGGTAAACAGCTGTGTATATTGTGAATTGAAACACAAATATATTCCCTGTATCTTATTCCATTGCTAATGAGAAACAGCTTATTGAAGTTATGCAAATATATACACATATATAGCACACTCAGGTGTTGAGGTTCTTTCAATCTCATGATCATATGTTCTAAAAGAGTACTCTTTGGGCTGATATTGTGTGGAAAAGGAACAATATGGAGCAACACAAAGAAAGAAAGAAAGAAAGAAATGCCTGCACGACGGAGAGGAAGACGAGTACCAGGACAAGGGAGAGGAGTGGGACAAGGACAAGGGAGAGGAGTGGGACAAGGACAAGGGAGAGTGGGACAGGGACAAGGGAGAGGAGTGGGGCAAGGAAAAGTGAGAGGAGTGGGGCAAGGACAAGGGAGAGGAGTGGGACAAGGACAAGGGAGAGGAGTGGGACAAGGACAAGGGAGAGGAGTGGGACAAGGACAAGGGAGAGGAGTGGGACAGGGACAAGGACAAGGGAGAGGAGTGGGGCAAGGACAAGGGAGAGGAGTGGGACAAGGACAAGGGAGAGGAGTGGGACAGGGACAAGGACAAGGGAGAGGAGTGGGGCAAGGACAAGGGAGAGGAGTGGGACAAGGACAAGGGAGAGGAGTGGGACAGGGACAAGGGAGAGGAGTGGGACAGGGACAAGGGAGAGGAGTGGGACAAGGACAAGGGAGAGGAGTGCGACAAGGACAAGGGAGAGGAGTGCGACAGGGACAAGGACAAGGAGAGGAGTGGGACAGGGACAAGGACAAGTGAGAGGAGTGGGGCAAGGACAAGGGAGAGGAGTGGGACAGGGACAAGGGAGAGGAGTGGGACAGGGACAAGGGAGAGGAGTGGGACAGGGACAAGGACAAGGGAGAGGAGTGGGGCAAGGAAAAGGGAGAGGAGTGGGGCAAGGAAAAGGGAGAGGAGTGGGGCAAGGACAAGGGAGAGGAGTGGGACAAGGACAAGGGAGAGGAGTGCGACAAGGACAAGGGAGAGGAGTGCGACAGGGACAAGGACAAGGAGAGGAGTGGGACAGGGACAAGGACAAGTGAGAGGAGTGGGGCAAGGACAAGGGAGAGGAGTGGGGCAAGGACAAGGGAGAGGAGTGGGGCAAGGACAAGGGAGAGGAGTAGGGCAAGGTAGAGGATTAGAACATGTGGCCAAATGTCCTTTTACAAATAAAGTCTTTACTGCAGCAATTCTGCCTTCCCTGAAAAATATGTTGTCTTCTTGCTGAAATATGCATGGTCTGTGCACACGCACGTTTGTGTTGAACTGTCACTAAGCGGTTGTCACACTGATCTAAAGTACGTAGCCATTGTCTGAGCGACAGCTAGCTTAATGTCACAATTCGATAGCTGCAATTGGCTACAATTGATTAGTGTCATGCAGGTAACATTAGAGATTTGGCATCAAGAATAAGAACCCTTTTTGTATTTTACTTTCAAAATAAAAGTCTGCAGTGAAATTCCATATACTGTTGTGCTCAGACGTTTGCATTCCCTTTGAGAATTGGAAATATACAGCTCTGGAAGGAATTAAGAGACCACTCCTAATTTTTCTTAAATCAGCATATCTACATGTATGACAGGCATTCCATTCCAGTGTATATTAAATTCCAACCAAGTATTTTACTAAATGGGGTACTGATGAGGTGATTTCCTGAACCAAATCTAATTTAACAAGGAAAAGTATAAAAACCACTGCTGTGTTCATCACTATCATCTCACAATAGGACCAGCTAGATGGCAAAAACAGTGCAAGTAGTACCTCAAAGATAATTAGAAAAAACTGTTCAGTGTGACAAAAGTGTTGAAAAGAAAAGCTTTGAGGAAAAGAAGGGTTCAATTCTGGCTTTACTAGCAGAGGGATAGTGTGAGTGTCAGGTTGCTTCCATCCTGAAATTGTCAAAGACGGCGGTTCATAAGAACAAGACATTTGGGACAACAAAGCTACAAACTGGCAGAGGGCGAAAACGACCATCCACTGACCGAATGATTTCAACTCATTCGAATGTCACTCAACAACCATAGGATGACATCAAGTGGCAAACAGCAGCTGGGGTGAAGTTCACAGCGAGGACGGTTCAAAACAGGCTCCTAGGGACAGGGCTGAAGTCGTGCAAAGCTAGAAAAAAGCCCTTAATCAATGAGAAGCAAAGAAGAGCCAGGCTGAAGTTTGCAAAAGACAATAAGGATTGGACTGGAGGAATGGTGTAAGGTCATCTTCTCTGACGAGTCACATTTTCAGCGTTGCCCAACACCTGGTTGTCTAATGGTTTGATGGAGACCTGGATAGGCCTACAAGCCAGTGTCTCACACCCACTGTGACATTTGGTGGAGGATTGGTGATGATCTGGGGATGCTTCAGCAAGGCTGGAATTGGGCAGATTTGTCTTTGTGAAGGATGAATCAATCAAGCCAAGTACAAGGTTATCCTGGAAGAACACCTGCTTCCTTTGTTTTCTCTAAATTTCTCTAACCAATGTATTCTCACTGATTAAAGGAATGAGAGCCCCTTATTCAAATTTGAAAAGGAATGTGGGGGATCTGATATTTGCCTAGGGGGCATCTATTGTCTGTCCAGATGCTGTAAGAACTCTTAGAATTGTAGAAGTTACCTATGGCAGGAAGGATAAGGTGGGGGGACAGCCCGCCCTTTGGGTAAGCCTTTGTGACACAAGACAGAGGGGCAACAACTTACCACACCCCTTTTCAATGTAATAAATATGTATTATGCATGTATGGAGTCAGAGACTCCTTGGATGATTATGTTGGTAAGCGTTTGACGCGTCTCTCTTATTTGCAAATGATTAATAAAACTGTTAATTGTGCCCAGAGAATTTAAGACTTCCTTATTTAAGAGTGTTGATCGATGGAATTACCATCACAATTTGGGGGCTCGTCCTTGGTTACTGATCCTGGGGTTATTGGAGATTTTGATATATACTTATGTAATCAATGTAATCAATTAATGTATCAATCACACTCATACAACTAATCAGTATGGTAATCTGTATAATCATCAATATACAATGTGTCCTACAATATGTGACCTACAATGGAAGTAATCAGAGCATCATTAGATGTATTAGATTTGAGGGCCTGAGGGCCCTGTTATTTTATGGAGTTTTCAAGGCCTGCGCCACCAATATTAAACAATGATGGTTTGTTGGGTGACTTCCTGAATGATAAGAAATAACGGTGGCGGGTCAAAGAAGATCCGCCCAAAGAATTAGCATAGTGGGATGGCCAGGTAGTGTTATACAAGATTGTACTATATAAAATTGGGTGTCCGATGTTGGAAAGGCAGTTGTTCTGCAGACCAACTCAGCTTTTTTGAATTCATTAAAGTCTATTTTGGATTCACAAGTTCCTGAGTCTTTGCATCTTTTTGGAGATCTGAAGTTTCTTCCACGACAGGGTCTCCTACTTAAATCATGGCTGGTTATCCGTGCACGGCCGGAGACTAGGTCTCCCCACACAGCAAAAGGACTCCGCGGTGGAACCGCTGCGGAGGTATTGCGGCTTTCGGAACGGACTCGCGAAGCGGAACTGTATCGGTGTCTGTTAGAGCTCAGTGACGGATCCGCAACGAAGGCGGATCGCGGACCCGCCGCGGCTCCGTGCTGCATCTGTTCCGCATCCGCGATTAAAACCTTGCCTCCGCGGCGGGTCCTTTTGGGACCCGCTAATTGATACATACATCCGCCACGGATCCGTAACGGCCTCATAAAATTCCTGGCTCATCTGGCCCGGGTCCGTTTTGGACCTGTTTTTCTCATTTTCAAAATCCCTAGGACTGTTCTTGCTGTAGGATAAAATAGGATAAACTAAACCATAGGATTTCTATCACTAGGCCTAGTCTAGGTTACTCCAGCAATATAGACCTAATCTTAAATCTGCATTGCCTTGTATTTTTAACCTAACAATATTGTCAATAGGCCTAACAGAAAAGGTTCAAGTCAAGACATCAATTCACTGTACAAAAGTAATCACTACTTAATGGAAATATAAAATTGTCATTTACATTTATGGAAAGTTACAAGTTCTTTCTATTCCGTTTTTGTTTAGTAGCCTACGTTGGCTAAGCTGCTTTACATTCATTTTGTGGTCAAAACCTAATTTAGTGCTTTATAGGCCTAGGTCGGTGCAGACATAAAATATTTTATCCATTAGGCTAAAACTTCAATGAAATGCACAGCTAAAATATCAGAAAATTAATAACTGGTGAACAACAAGAAGTTCAATAAAAATATTGTTTATTGCTTATTTCTCCTATTACTCCGTTTGTGTGGCTTGAGGCGGGACACGTCTCCTCGTTGCCCGATCCGCTGCCAGGTTGAACCACCTGATTGCGTGCTTGGTGACCTCTGCGTCCGTGGCTGACCGTGTCACTGTGTTTTTCCTCACAGCACCTGTAATCAAACAGACAGATATGATTATGGTATGTGGCATCCAAAGCCAAGTATGCTTACACAATACAATATGAGATAGGTATTAAGGAGATTAAATAAAAAAAAGAAACATGACTATAAATTATTATAAAGTTATAAACAGGGTTGCGGTGGTTAAAATAAGAGGTGGGTAAACTATGAATTTGTGATCAGGGTAAGGTTTGCCACACCTTTCGCTATCGGATGTTTAAAAAAGACATCCAAAATGTTCAAACAATATCAGTGGTATTAAATGGTTTTTGATCAGAGCACAATTGTATGTGGATAAATCAGTATTTTAAGTTTGGTAGGGTCCTACATAGATTCTATTTGGAGGTAAACTCTTAACAGATGGATAAACTCTATTTCTGACATTTGAGCGGTGGGTAAACTCCATTTACTTGCGTTTAGTCTCTATTACAGCCCTGGTTAACATTACGTCAGTTAGCAGATGCTTTTATCCAAAGCAACTTAACATTCAAGCTATATGTTGCAGCAGAGACCTTAGTGTTAGATTAACCATTCCAAAAGCAACACTAAATTAAAATACAACTCACATGGTCATTTACAAACCACACAACTGCATTCCATCAGTGTTTATTATTATTATGGAGAGCCAAGACAAATGTACGCGAGCGAAGCTATCACAACCACCAGGCAGCCAATACATTTGCGTGCATTTACTTCGATAACATGACAATCCACTGTGATTCCAACCCCCAAATTTCGACCGTAGTTGCGCTCTTACGCACAAATACAGGTATGCCACTGTCTTGCCCAAGACTGTGCCGGAAATTAGCATCTCCACGAGGGAGATTGTCACTCACTGACAGAATCTAACCACTGGGAAAAGGCGCATCAGGACAGGCCTGTTCAGGGCTGTTCAATAGAACATTTGCAATAATCATGGACAATCAATAAACCTAAAGGCAAGATTCATATTAAGTAAGAAAACTCACCACGCTCTGTCGAGCTGGGCCATTTGACGGTTCCTTTAAAAACATTTCAAATGCCTCCACTGCCTCCAATTGTCCTAGGGGAAACTGGATATTGTCCGGCATCTCAACATCTGGCCCCGGGTTGCTGTTTAGCCTGCTGCTGAGGTAGTTCACCTTTGCCACAAGCTGGTCTTGTTGTTGTTTAATGGTCTCCAGCAGGCTAAGGATGTGGACCTCAGCCACTGTTGACACACAAGAAATATAGCTAAAATGTAGTGGATAAAATATATCACGTTTCAGTGTTTCTCCTCATTACTCATAATACTAACCTTAGTTATTGACAATAGTTAATGACAAAAGTTATGAAAATATGTGATGGTTGTGGGATGTTTTTCCAAAATCTGTGGCACAGAATGCCCCTATGGATTTGTCAGTTAGTGCTCACCAGAGCAGGGAATGGTATCGGTCATTCCTCCCCCTCGCCATGTTGGTCTGTAGGCCAGGCTTGAAGAGGGCTCCTCTGTTCGCCTCATGTTGAGGGCCAGTGCGGGAGGTGGAGGGAGTTGAGGAGGGACTGCCGTTCCTGGCCCATAGTGAGTTGGGCGGTGTGAGAGAGTGGGAATTTTTTTTTAAATTAAATGGTAGTCATCTGTTAACCATGACTTATAATACACTTTGGGGCCTTCCAATTCACTAATATTTCAGAAATCAGTCCCTACCTTGAGTAACTCTCCTCATGTTAAATACAGGTGCAGGGAGTTGAGGTGGTGAAGGGTGTTGGGGTCCGGCCCCATGGTCAGGTGCTAAGGGAGAGAAATTGCTATTAAATGGTTGTGATCTGTTAACCAATGGTATGCTGCGAGCTACAGGGCCAAACAATGGCAAACAAAAAATCTCTGGTCATGGGGAACATGAATTTGTATGTTTCAACATTTTGGTATGAACTACCTATTTCAACCCCATGAATGGATTGCCAGTGAAAAACAATTAATCTAGACGGGGCCCCTTTACCTAGACAGTTTCCTCCAGGTTGAGGAGTAGTGACTCTGCTGCATGGCACTCAGTGAGATGGTGGAGCTGGAGGAATGGATACAAGGAGAGGGGAATATCTTTAGCACTAACAAGGTAAACCATATCTATATTATTAATATTATGATTTTGTTATTTTGATGTTAAGAGATTATTCCTTTCTCTGCCAGTGTAATTGGTTTGGGCTTGAGGCTCCAACTGATACACCAGCCGAATTTTCTGGCTCTTCTTCACTCTCATCAGAGTCCCCAAAACGATGGCTGTTAAGTAACCATATCATTTTGGTTATTGCAATCCCAAAATTGCCAAATATACATATAATACATGGAGTATTCCTCCGTATTAGCTAGCTAGCTAGCTAATTTTACTGTTTTAAAACTATTTTCTAGGTTAGTGGGGGAGCCTACCGCTCAAAACCAACATGAAGAACATAGCTAGCTAGCTAGTAATGTTCACTCATTACTAGCCGCTCATTTTAAACGGTGTGTAAAATGAGCGGTGATGTTAAATCTCCATATGTACTGTGTATTTGCTGAATGGTTTCAAAGTAATATTCGGTAGCTACCATTAGCAGAAAAGCCCGTACTTCTTGACGTTCAAACAGTGATTAAAATGCCGAAGCTTGATTTTCATTATAAAGAGGATGGCAGATAGACAATACACATGAGACCAAACTTGACAAAATGCAAACTTAATGCACAGCTAGCTAGAAACTAAACATGCTAAAATTGTACCTGCTAGCTATCATAGCAGACAAGTGCTTCACTGACTGTAATATTGACCCCACTTCATTGACTGAAATACCAGTGCCAATTTATCAGTTATAGGTTTGCATCGCAAACGTGAACTCAAACATATAGCTATATATAGCCATTATCAATACTTCCGAAATGATGCAATCGCGCCTAGCAGCATGCTAGCTAGCAGCTACATGCTGCTAACATAGCATAAGCTACATATGGATAGCAGCGACACATTAAAACAGACCAAACCAGTCTTTATCACACTACCATAACATATTCTGCCGAAATGACTATCCCATTTTAAATCAAATGGGCTACAATATCATCATAATCTCTCAGCTAGCAATAGCATGTTGCACAAAAGTCCTAATATCAAACAACGTCATTACAATCATTATACATGATGAGCAAAAAAACACAAAGGCCTATGTTTGCTGTGAATGTCGCAATAAATCAATACACTTACTCAGATAGTTCAGCGCAACCGTGTCCCAGGAAATAAAATCTCCACTGATATGACTCTTGTCTCGGCGTAGCAAGAGCACACCAAGAGGTTGTAGTTCAACCTTTACAGTAAAGGCGCGTCCACTTCTGCGGATCCGACACGGATCCAGTGTCGGACAGTAGAATTCACCGCGCTGCCCGGAGGCGGAACGGATCCGACACGGATCCGACACGGATCCATTGTGGGACAGTAGAAATCACCGCGCTGCCCGGAGGCGGAGCGGATCCTCTGGGTGGTGCCGAAACGAATGTGACAGTCACGCGGGTTTCGCGACTTGGATGCGGATCCGCGTAGGCGTCTACTGCTGTGTGGGTCTGGAGCCCGATTCCACCCCCGTGTAAGGGGTGAGTGCGAGGGCGCCCAGTTTCAATGGTTTATGGGATTCCTCAGTACAGGTACCCGGGCTAAATTTCGAACTCTGGAGGTACGTGCACATTACAGTCAGCGCTTAAGCATAAACTGTTAACAGTACGTTGGTTGGACCACTGGTGTAAGGCATATCTCGCGAAAGGGCTGACGAGCTTATCAACGCATGCTGGGCACGTTGATCGAGGTACCAGGGTGACTGGTGGCGGTTTGATGGCCGCACCTTTGTGTTCCCTCTGGATCCGGCGTTTTCGCCACGCTTGGGTTTGCTGGGTTTAATTATGGGTGAGTGCGGCAGTACATCTTTTCCGGTCTCTCGTGTTTACGCTGGACCGGCAAAGATTCTGTCTGCCGTTTGTGGTGTTTGGACGTGTGAACAAATGTTTCTTTGAATGTTATTAGGTTTTCCGGTGACTGCCGTTTTTGTTCAGTGACGGATGCGTGGCCTGTCGGGCTGGTTGGAGGAATATGGCTGAGTTGTCGTATGGAAGTTTCAGAAGGTGTACTATAGAGTTGTTTGGAAGGCGTAGGCTACGGTATGTAGGACGTGGTGACTGATGGAAGCTTTGGGAAAGTTTGTGTGGGGTCTATTGATCTGTGTTGTAGTTTTTTTTCTCAGGTTAGATGGCTCATTCTCCTCTGACCGCCCGTCACCCCACCCCTTAGAGTTCTGCTGGGCCCCCTTGGAGGCCCGCTCGGCGACACAGCATCTTTGGAGGACATTTCCCTACAATTGATGTAGCCAACCCCACTGGAGGCCAATCTCTATGGACCTTTTCGTTGTTCGAGTCAAGAAATGTTCCGAAAGTGGGGAGTTGTACACACCAGTTGTACACATCTGTATTCTCCGGTGTTTGCAGCGACTGAGACCAAAGAAGGCTACAGGCCCGGGGCTGAGGAAGAGACTTTGCTAACCGCTATGTTTGTATTGATGGAGCTACCACTTGCCATTCGACTGGACGTTGGATTTGGGAAGATACCAGTGCGCATCAAGACGACGGCTGTTTAGACGTATTGTTCCCGCAAGAATAGAGGGCAGTTTCGTCTTCTCTTTGGCCTTGCCGTGAGCGATCCAACGGGAACACGCAGGAACGCTGAACCACCTGAGGGAAGGGTGCGGACTGTCAGACAGGTGACGGACCAGAGGGAGCATCGACTGGTGAGATTGTTCCTTAATACGGCTTTCATATGCTTTAGTAAACTATGTGTTTGGGTTTTGTTTGTCAGATTTGAGAGTTTTGTGGAAGTTGATAGGTTTGTATGATTTTTAAGTAATTAATTAGCATTTTATTGCATGACATAAGTATTTGATACATCAGAAAAGCAGAACTTAATATTTGGTACAGAAACCTTTGTTTTCAATTACAGAGATCATACGTTTCCTGTAGTTCTTGACCAGGTTTGCACACACTGCAGCAGGGATTTTGGCCCACTCCTCCATACAGACCTTCTCCAGGTCCTTTAGGTTTCTGGGCTGTCACTGGGCAATACGGACTTTCAGCTCCCTCCACAGATTTTCTATTGGGTTCGGGTCTGGAGACTGGCTAGGTTGCTCCTTAGTTGCCCTGGCTATGTGTTTCGGGTCATTGTCAATGCTCTTACTGAGGGAAGGAGGTTGTTGACCAAGATCTCGAGATACATGGCCCCATCCATCCTCCCCTCAATACGGTGTAGTCGTCCTGTCCCCTTTGCAGAAAAGCATCCCCAAAGAATGATGTTTCCACCTCCATGCTTCACGGTTGGGATGGTGTTCTTGGGGTTGTACTCATCCTTCTTCTTCCTCCAAACACGGCGAGTGAAGTTTAGACCAAAAAGCTCTATTTTTGTCTCATCAGACCACAAGACCTTCTCCCATTCCTCCTGTGGATCATCCAGATGGTCACTGGCAAACTTCAGAAGGGCCTGGACATGCGCTAGCTTGAGTAGGGGGACCTTGCGTGCGCTGCAGGACCTCCACATCCAGCATCTTCACCTCCAAGATCGTCTGAGATCAGCCACCCGGACAGCTGCTGCAACATAACCAAAGAATTTCTGCACAAACTGTCAGAAACTGTCTCAGGGAAGCTCATCTGCATGCTCGTGGTCCTCATCGGGGTCTCGACCTGACTGGAGTTCGTCGTCGTAACCGATTTGAGTGGGGAAATACTCACATTCGATGGCGTCTGGCACTTTGGAGAGGTGTTCTCTTCAAGGATGAATCCCGGTTTTCACTGTACAGGGCAGATGGCAGACAAGTGTCAAGTGGGTGAGCGGTTTGCTGATGTTAACGTTGTGGATCGAGTGGCCCATGGTGGCGGTGGGGTTATGGTATGGGCAGGCGTGTGTTATAGACAACGAACACTGGTGCATTTTATTGATGGCATTTTGAATGCACAGAGATACTGTGATGAGATCCTGAGGCCCATTGTGTGAATGTCCAAGGGGGTGAACACCCTTACCACTTTAGTTATACAATGGCCATGATTTTTAAGTAATGTCTGTTGGTTAATGTGTATCTCACCTGATTGAGAATTGTAAAAACATTGTCTATTTATTTTTGAACAACCAAAAAATTATTTCTATCTATTGAGTGTGCTTTCAATCTTGAACTTTATATAGTCAAAAATAGTAACTTTTTCAAGAGAGAACTGAGTAGAACGGTAAGCTGAAGTAATTAGCATATAGACTGTTGGGGAAGTGATAAATACATGTACAGTTACACCACCACAGCTGCATTCATGTTTGATCTCTGTAGCATGTTTATTTAACATTTCCTGACACAATAAATAGCAAAGGCTAGCTACTATATCTAGAATGGTGTTATTCATGTTTGCTGTAACATGACCCACTTGACAGCATAATGTCAAACAGATTAGATGAGATCAACATGTTTTACCGAAAAGCTGGCCATGGTGTAAGTAGCCATTACAGTATTACCTGATACTATACAAAGTTCTCTAAATTACTGTTTGTGTTCATGATAAATGTATTAAAATAATAATTAACTATATCTATTTTCTTATAGTCTGTGTACAGCTCATGCCTATTACAGTTTTATGACAGATCCATGGTGCCATTTACATTTATATAGTCTGTATTTTTGGGGGAGGGGAAACGTTAGAGCCAACTTATGTTGGACAGGTTTTATGTATACTTATAAAACTGTTCTCCAAATTCTGTCAATCACACAAAAACTCTAAAATCATACATGAAGATAGGTCTTTATTTCTGATGGAATCATTTGCCTTAATGTTTCTCTCCAGTCTTCTGGCAATGGCCATCTCATTTTTATTTCCGTCCCGGTATGGCAGGTAGGGGAGGTAGGGCAGGCAGAGGAGGAAGGGCAGGTAGGGGAGGTATGGCAGGTAGGGGAGGTATTGCAGGAAGGGCAGGTAGGGGAGGTATGGCAGGTATGGGGGGTATGGCAGGTATGGGGGGTATGGCAGGAATGGCTGGTAGGGGGGGTATGGCAGGTAGAGGTGGTATGGCAGGTAGGGGAGGTATTGCTGGAAAGGCAGGTAGGACAGGAACCGGTGCAGCAACAGCATTTTGTCTTGCCATCAGTAAGGGCAGCAGGGCCATCAGGTCAACCTGGGGAGGCTGGGGATAGAATTGGGGGTACTGTGGGTAGAATCCTCCAAAACCCATGTTAACCTTTAATAGAAAGAAACAGTGTAATTAAAGTTACTGGAAAGTAGGGAACTGAAACATAGTCTAGTATTCTAACAGTGTAAACTGTATTGTGGTACTACCAAACCTGTAATGTATCTGTGATAGGTTATACTGACCTCATTACTCGAAGACCGCTTCTTTATATCATGTTCTTTAGTCACCTGCCCCCAAAAAAGAATCCCAGTGTGAATCTAATTACAGTAAAAATACAGTTGTGAACAACCCATGATAGCAAAAATAATTATGATATTTTATTTCAATGCAAATAAATATTTGGAATATGTGGAATCTCTTGAGCTATTGATGCAAGATACATTTTGTTATTCTAGAAAACTTACAGAAATGGTGGAACATAGTCCAGTCAGGCACATCAACAGGACAAGTAATTTCTTGGTCATCATGAATTTCTTGAAATAAAGAAGATTGCATTTTCAAATCTGCTGTAGACATGTGTGACTAATGTAAACTACCATAAAGAATTATTTGAAACTTACCTGTTCAGGTGAAGATGTAAAATGTGAAACTGTTCTGAAGCTGAGATTAATGCTGCATTGTAACTAAACAGCAAAAACAAGGTTTTTATAGACCATTTCGGTTCACAGTCAACCAATGAGATTTCAGTCAAAGAATGAGTTGATCAAATGTGTGTCTGAAAGATTAAAAAGGTGATGAAATAGGCATCTGAAGGGTAATCCTAAAATATCAAAATATCCACAGTCCCCACAAAGAATGTCTCATCAGCATTAGGAGACTAGCTGCATTGAAAAGCTGATGATTCATTCAACAGCTTTTTTGGGATTGTGTAGTGTTCATGAAAAATAATCATGTCGATGCCATATGTTGAATGTTTTAACAAATGTTACATAATGGTGAAGAAAGTTTGATGTATCACATACTTTTATGTTTCATATGTTGCAGTAGCTGAAGCATCTTTATTTATTTTTGTTGATGAAGTACAATAGTGAATCAATCAATAGATTGGAGAAATATTTAGTTGTATGTCTAACAAAGTATTTAATATTCAGAGATACAGTGCATTTGGAAAGTGCCCTTCAGAACCCTTCATTTTTAACACATTTTGTTACATTACAGCCTTATTTGAAAATTGATTAAACCGATTTTGTCCTTATCAACCTATTCACACTACCCCATAAAGATAAAGGAAAAACATTTTTTTTGGAATGCCTGGTCTGTAGTATTCTCTATTGGAGTATAAATGTTCTTACTACAATATTAACATGTATGTGTCCTCTATAGCTATATTCTGAAGCTCTCAATAGATTCAGTGGTTGGAGTTGGGATAATATTCCTTAACATTTATGTTGCCACTTTCTGATTAAGTTTCTGATTACATTTAAAAGCCAAACATAGTGATAATTTAATAATTGTTGTCAAAGTGCTAAATGTTTGTTTTCAACTTCCAAATAGGTGTCCAATGATTAATAAATAAATAATTGATTGCTATGATTGTATGCTAAATTGGATGCAATGATTATATTGCTACGTACTGCTATGATTGAATGTTAAATGATTTGTACCCTAATTGAAGTAGCTGTTTAGTAGGATCATGACTTTGCATTCCATTGAATGAATGACTGTCAGAAACACTATTGTGCACTGCTCAAAAAATTAAGGGAACACAATCACAGTATAGCACCAAGTATATTAAACTTCATGGGAAATACATTTGTCCAATGAGGAAGCATTAGTGATTGTGAATCAATGTCACCTGTTTTGAGGAAAACAGGTGCACTGGAGAGAAAAAAGAAAAACAACCCTCAAAAAGGGAATGGTTTTGCAGGCGGTGGTCACAGACAATTGCTCTCTCCTTATCCTTCCTGACTGATTCTTCTCTATTTTTGCATTTTGCTAGTGTCCTTGTCACTACTGGTAACATGAGGCGGTACCTGCAGCCCATTCAGGTTGCACAGGCAGTCCAGCTCCTTCAGGATGGCACATCCAAACGTGTCATCACAAGAAGGTTTGCTGTGTCTCCCAGAACAGTCTCAAGAGGAGATACTAGGAGATGGGCCATTACATGAGGAAATCTTGACAGGGCCGTAGAAGGGCATCAACCCAGTAGCAGGACTGGTATCTGTTTCTTTGTGCAAGGAGGAACAGGAAGAGCACTGCCAGAGCCTTACAAAATGAGCTCCACCAGGCTACTGGTGTGCATGTTTCTGACCGATCTGTCAAAAGCTTCATGTTAGTCCAGCTTCCATCTCTTGGTTTGTGGCCTCTCTTCTCCTGAATGAAGTAAACACATGCAATACAATTCTAAATTCAGCTGCTGTCCTGCTATCAGAGATCCTATTAAATTACTCTGATTTATATGATGACAGATCAACAGTCTATCTTGGCATTGCACTTACCAATACTGGCAGACAATTTGTATTCTTCTGCACGAAAGCTGTGCATGGGACACTCTTGGACTTTCCAGCATGACAATGACCCTAAGCACAAGACTTTCCAGCACGACAATAACCCTAACCCCTAACCCAGCACGACAATAACCCTCCAGTGGTTACAGCAGACAAATTTGAAGGTTCTGGAGTGGCCCTCACAGTCTCCTGACCTATATATCATCAATCCACTCTGGGGAGATCCCAAACATGCAGTTCATGCAAGACGACCAAAGACATTGCGTGAAAGGGCTTTATAAATACATTTGATTGATTGATTGATGACCTGGAGGCATTTTGCCAAGACAAATGGGCAACTATACCACCTGCAAGAGCACAACTGTGTATCTATCCCCATCTCAGTCCATTGCAACAGGGTCAACCCCACCAATTCTCTCAGCTTAAGATTTCTCCCCATTCCTTAGTAAAAGTTGGTCTTAGACTTTCCTCTTAAAGCCTATTCACAAAGCTCACAAAAGTATCTCACAAAAGTGAGTACACCCCTCACATTTTTGTAAATATTTGAGTATATATTTTCATGTGACAACACTGAAGAAATGACACTTTGCTACAATGTAAAGTAGTGATTGTACAGCTTGTATAACAGTGTAGATTTGCTGTCCCCTCAAAAAAGCACACAGTCATTAATGTCTAAACCGCTGGCAACAAAAGTGAGTACACCCTTAAGTGAAAATGTCCAGAGGTTGTCATTGGGAAATAGACATGAGTGCTGCAGAGGTTGAAGGGGTGCAATGCTGCAGAGGTTGAAGGGGTGGGGGGTCAGCCTGTCAGTGCTCAGACCATACGCCGCACACTGCATCAAATTGTTCTGTATGGCTGTCGTCTCGGAAGGAAGCCTCTAAAGATGATGCACAAGAAAGCCCACAAACAGTTTGCTGAAGACAAGCAGACTAAGGACATGGATTACTGGAACCATGTCCTGTGGTCTGATGAGACCAAGATAAACTTATTTGGTTCAGATGGTGTCAAGCGTGTGTGGTGGCTACCGGGTGAGGAGTACAAAGACAAGTGTGTCTTGCTTACAGTCAAGCATGGTGGTGGGAGTGTCATGGTCTGGGGCTGCATGAGTGCTGCCGGCAGGGAACCATGAATGCCAACATGTACTGTGACACACTAAAGCAGAGCATGATCCCCTCCCTTCAGGGACTGGGCCACAGGGCAGTATTCCAACATCATAACTCCAAACACACCTACAAGATGACCACTGCCTGCTTCATGTCCTTACACAGCATTTTGATTGGACTAATGTCAAGACTTTTACTTGGCCAAATCATAAATCTTCTTGCTCCTGAGACATTCTTTGGTAGATTTGCATGAATGATTTGGGTCATCGCCTTGTTGGAAGACACATTTTCGGCCCAGCTTTTGCTCCTTGACTGATTTCATGACATTTTGTTCAGGAATCTCATGGTATACCTCATGGTTCCCTAGTCGATGTGCAGTCAACCGGTTCTTGAAGAGGAAAAGTAGCCCCAGATCCTGACCTTTCCACCACCATGCTTGACTAATAGGAAGGTTCTGGTAGGCAGTGTTGGGTTTTCCCCAAACATTCGGACTCCTCTGTCCAGAGAATGACCTTCCAGACACTTTAGGTTTGTCCAGGTGATGTCTGGCAGAGTTAAGATAGGCAGCATGGTTATTTTATAACAGCTTAGGATTTTTACTAGCAACCCTCTAACGAATGCCATTTCAATTAAGTATTTTCTATTTGTTGAAGCATGCACAGTTAAATTAGATGCTGCACAGGAATTCTGCAAATTACCAGATGTTATGTATGGATTGGCATTTAATTTATAATTTTTCTTGTGGTTCTTTAGGATATTTGGGAATGGTAGCCACTTCTAGCCTGAGTTGCTGTCATGTTAAATTTCATCCATTTTTGAATTATTTGCCTTGCAGTGGAGCTCAAATCTTGTTGAGAAGGTTATATAAACTGATGTGCTCTAACTACCCTCTTCCTGATATCATCTGAGATCTTCTATCTCGGCATGGTACGTTTTACATTCAGCTGTGTCCTTAACACCCAAGTGAACAGTTTTCTTGTCTCTGTTTATCAGTCCCGCCCAAACTCTTTGGTAAAGAACCCTCCTTTGGTGCGTTAATTTTTAAAAATGATTTACTTATTCAACTTACCTATTTGATTTAACCAATGAAAATTAGGGTTCACATTTTTGCACCTGCACTAATTCCTTTTTAATTTTGTTTTTCCACTACACACAGTTTCCTGGATTAATGGAAACCATTTTAGAAAAACATGAAGGGGTCCGAATACTTTCCAAACGCATCGTACAAGATACTGCATGAAAAATAAAATGGTACAATATAGTTTAGTACACATAATAGCTAGGGTCAGGGCCGTTTCTAGGCATAAGCAACAAAAGCAGCCACTTAGGGCCCCTGGCTGCTGGAGAGACCCTTAGACAGTAAATAAAAAGATTTCATATTATAAATGTAATTACATTTTTTCCAAAAAGTCAGTGTGATCACTGTTTATTGTATTTTACAATTTTAGTTCAGAGATTTAGTTCAGATATTTTAAATGTATAGAGTTGTTTGTATACATCATGCCTGAACTGGAGACACAATTGGCACTGGGCAAGTGTATATCGTCATATGCTACTGTTGAAGGGGGGAATATGATCCCAGGCCAAAAGAGGAAAAGAAAAAGACAGAATACAAGTAGCTTGTATTTTGTCTTTGCTATTCTTGCTTTTGCTGTGCTAGGTTAGCCATCGAGGTAGATGGATAGCTAAGTAAAACATTGTTAGTAACACCAATGCCAGTGGAGTTAGCAAGCTGCCTACAATAGCTAGCCAGAGAGTCAGATACAGTACAATTGTTTAGCTCTTTCTAATTGCTTATTTAATAAAATTGTATTTCCGACAGCAGACTATCATTAATTTGAAGAAATCAAGATGTTGCTTAAATGCTTTGTTGATGTCTTTCAATCAATCAATCACATTTATTTATAAAGCCCTTTTTACATCAGCAGTTGTCACAAAGTGCTTTTACAAAACACATGGCCTTAAACCCCAAGGAGCAAACAAAAACAGTGTTGGATTTCAGTGGCTTGTAAAAACTCCCTAGGAGGGCCAAATTTCTGAAGAAACATAGAGAGGGACCAGGCTCAGATGGGTGACCAGTCCTCTTCTGGTAGTGCCGGGTGAACATATTTAGAGTACAAGATGTAATAATGAATAAATGCATATGGTCCGAGTCCAGAGTCTATTTAAACCTAGTCCAGGTCAGAAGCCTGACCAGATGGACAAGGACAGGGACAACCCGGGGGGAGTGGGGGTTGTCACAATCACATGCTGTTTTAATTTATTAGAAACCAGATCGGAATTTTTTTAGGAAATGCGTCATACACATTCTGGGACACTATATTTTTTTATCATTTCCATCCACATTTATTTTAATACTAGGTTTTCTTTAGTTCCAACATATCCTGTCATCTACACCACTCTCAACATTGTGACAGACATTACAGGAGTGGGAATGACAATAGTACAGCTTTTTGTGAAAATAATACAAATTGCATGAACATGCATACAACTTTATAGGTAGAATATAATGTATGCCAAATAAAGAAATAATTTATCTCCTGAACTCATACACTATTAGTAAATAAAACATTTTTTTGCCCAAATAATATTTATCTATATGTGACACGTAACATCACGTAAGGTTATTGTTTTGCCACTAGGGTTACGCTGGACATTGCATTATCAGTGTGCACTCTTTAACACTAGAACCGCCAAATTCCTACGCCAATTGTGGTTTGAGTTTGTAATGAAAATAAAACTGCCATTTTGAAAGCTACACCTTCCTCTTTGAAATTACTTTCCCTAAATATGTGTATATTACGTTGTTCCGTTGTCAGAATTCTTAAGTCCCAAATGGAAAACTACAGATTTATTTGGTTTTTTTACCCCTTTATCCTACATAATCTTCCAAAAGCACACTCCACTTAGCGTTGGTACCCATGCAGCTGCTAATGGTACCCAGGTACTGATCACCCTTCACTGAATGAATTACGTCAATGGATGAAGGTGCGATACTCCCAGATGAATTATCAGAACCTTGGATGTATTTGAATGAACTTACAAATGAAATACAATAATTCCATGACTGTTAAACAACTTAATTAGGCTATTATTGAAACAATACAATCGATATAGGCTACACAACAATTCAAAAGGTTTTGATTGAGGAACATGACATGACATGACATCTTCTTCCGCTTCATCCGGGTCCGGGTCGCGGGGGCAGCAGTCTAAGCAGAGATGCCCAGACTTCCCTCTCCCCAGACACTTCTCCAGGTCTTCAGGGGGGACACAGAGGCGTTCCCAGGCCAGCCGGGAGACATAGTCCCTCCAGCGTGTCCTAGGTCTTCCCCGGGGTCTCCTCCCGGTGGGACGGGACCGGAACACCTTCCCATGAAGGCGTTCTGGAGGCATCCGAAACAGATGCCCAAGCCACCTCAGCTGACCCCTCTCCATGTGGAGGAGCAGCGGCTCTACTCTGAGCTCCTCCCGGGTGACCGAGCTTCTCACCCTATCTCTAAGGGATCGCCCAGCCACCCTGCGGAGAAAGCTCATTTCGGCCGCCTGTATCAGGGATCTTGTCCTTATGGTCATGACCCAAAGCTCATGACCATAGGTGAGAGTAGGAACATAGATTGACCGGTAAATCAAGAGCTTCGCCTTGCAACTCAGCTCTTTCTTCACCACGACAGACCGATACATCGACTGCATTACTGCAGAAGCTGCACCGATCCGTCTGTCAATCTCCACGTTCCATCCTTCCCTCACTCGTGAACAAGACCCCTAGATACTTAAACTCCTCCACTCTATCCCCACCGCTTCACACTCTGCTGCAAACCGTCCCAGTGCATGCTGAAGGTCCTGGTTTGAAGGGGCCAACACGACAACATCATCCGCAAATTGTGTGGTCCCCAAACCTGACACCCTCCGGCCCCTGGCTCCTCCTAGAAATTCTGTCCATAAAAATTACGAACAGAACCGGCGACAAAGGGCAGCCCTGCCGGAGTCCAACATGCAATTGGGAACAAGTCTGACTTACTGCCGGCAATGCGGACCAAGCTCCTGCTTCGGTCGTATAGGGACCTGACAGCCCTTAGCAAAGGACCCAAGACCCCATATTCCCGAAGCACCCTCCACAGGATGCCGCGAGGGACACAGTCGAATGCTTTCTCCAAATCTACAAAACACATGTGGACTGGTTGGGCAAACTCCCATGAACCCTCCAGCACCCCATAGAAAGTATAGAACTGGTCCAGTGTTCCACGGCCCGGACGAAAACCACACTGTTCCTCCTGAATCCGAGGTTCTACTATAGGCCGTATTCTCCTCTCCAGTACCCTGGCATAGACTTTCCCGGAACAGATGGGTTTGATTGAGGAACAGATGGGTTAAAATAAAGAGACCACTGCAAATTTAACACTTCTGTTCATTACTCAAAGCTTCCGGAGCTGTATGTATCACACGTTACAGTTTTTCAATAGGAGATTCTGCTTATTGTGTCGGCTCATTTCTTTAAATGTAAATCTAAAATGTAAATCTAAATAATTATTCACGAAACACCAACGCTATTCTTTGTGTATTACATGTTACTGTTTTTATTTGGAGAGAAAGAGATACAAAATATCACACGCATCCGATCATCTCTCTTTGAATTTTCTCTGCTTATTTTACTGAAGATGAAAATTCTACAAATGTACTACGCTAAATAATTATTTGTCATGCCCTGATTGGTTTCACCTGTCTCGCTGTTGTCTCCTCCCCCCCACCAGGTGTCTCCCATGTTCCTGTTACCGCTTGTCTATTTATACCTGTGTTTTATGTTTGCCTGCAGCCAGATCGTATTGTCTTTTCATGCGTTTCCAGCGATTACTCCTGTTTTACCTGTCTCCTGCTACCCGTTCTCTGCTCTGCCTTCCCAGTTACAGAACCCCTGCTGTCCCTGACCCAGATCCTGCCTGCCCCCTGTGCTTCTGCCTTGTGGACCACCTCGTTACGACCTTTGCCGGTCCCCGACCTCGAACCAGCCGAATCCTCTGTACCTCTAGTGTTCCGACTCGTTTTCTGACCTCTGCCTGCCTGCCGACCACGAGACTGCCTATCCCTACTATAAACGTCTGTGCACGACACCTCCTCTCTGCCTCTGTGTCCGCGCTTGGTTCCACACCCCCAGCCCTGTCTTTATTCACAAAACGAAATAACGATATTCTTTACCAATCACCAATTCAACAAGCATATTAACCGTTACTGTTTTTATTCGGAGAGAAAGAAAGACAAAATATCACACACATCCTACCATTTCTCTTTGAACTTTCTCTACTTATTTGCACGTTAGTTTTTCATCAATTCAATCGACAAATTACTTCTATATTTTCATGTAGGCTCCTGTAAATTATTCTTTGAAATTGTGTACATGTTTATGATCTTTTTCAGTTACATGTACATCTCTATCACCTTATAGGTGCTATCAAGGCAGTGACGTCAATGGATGAATGGCCGATAACCCCCTGATCAACCCAGACATACCTATGCATGTGATTGAAATGTAATGATGAAGAATGATGATGAGGGTAGACATTTCATATAATTTGAACTCGGTGAGCAAGTCCGATACAACTCAGAGAAAATGTACAGCGTTTAGATCACAATAGCAAACCAAACCCCATGATTTAACACCCTGACATCATTGCAGATTCTGAGGGAGGGAGTCAGATGGAGGATCAGAAATAGATCCCGAAATCGATGTGTCGGATGTCGGGTCTTCATTTGATTCTGATAACGAGCCTCCAAAGCCAGAGCATCCTGGCAAAAAAAAAAAAAACACATTGACCCGAAAATCCCACTGCGAGACACTACTGTAAGTCATCCTGTGATAGTCCTGTTACTCTGCTAACCAAATGTACAAATACAATTAATTGAATATTACACTGCAATGTTTTTACTTGAAAAGAAGGCTGTGTTTTCATACACTCGAGGCAATGCCTTTGTAGAACAATGCATGAGGCTACATATCCACGGATCCATACATTTTATTTCTAAGAATAGGCTGTAGCCTGTGTTATTCATTATTTGAAATGTAACGTGTTTATCAAACAACCGTGCTTAAGGCCTATGGATGGCTATTCGTGCATATATCCTTTAATCGTCATAAACTGGTTGATAATGTCTCTTATTTTACCTTGTACATCATCAAAATGAGATCAAAATGAAAACAAAAATGTAAAGGATTTATCTTTGAATAATTTAAGTGTTTTCCTTTTGTACATTTGTAGGGCCTAAAAAATGAATGAAAATACAATAGCCTGTGTTCTTAGAAATAATTGTTCTTTGTATTGTTTTCTTAATAGTTTTTTATTCATATGATACGACCTTCAATACAAACATTCTTGTATTTTTCAGATTAATTAATAATTTAAAACAAATTCTGTAATTCTTTATTTTTTAGAGTATTCTATATACACTGCTCAAAAAATGTAAGGGAAGACTGAAACCACACTTCGGTCTCGATGAACAAAATTGATTAAAGATCAAAATCTTTACTGCTGTTATGGAAGTTCTTGAACTAATGTACATCTAAGAAATGTCTGCCTTTCTATTAACTGGTATGTAACTCTGATCTTTGATTGTGACACACATTCCTGTATAATATTAGAGCATCACTAGGTACTCTGACCATCTGTTCTTCTGCCTAGACCAATAAGGGTTTCTGTCCTTTGTTCCTTAGGAATGTAGGAGAGGGGGATCGGGTATTTGCCTAGGGGGCATCATTGACTGGTATCGGCAGATTATAGGGTTACTCATCTATATGCCCTCTGTATAACTCATCAGGGCATCTATTGTCTGTCTGGAGGCTGTTAGACCTCTTAGAGTTGAAGAAGTTACCCATGTGGGGAAGGACAGCCTGCCCCTTGTGTGAAGCCTAGGTAGTAATAGAACAAAGAGAATGTGTTCTATTAAGTTAGGTCAGCTGTGCAGCAACTTACCACACCGCTTTTAACTGTAATAAATACGGACTGTTCATGTATCTACTTCAGAGATTCCTCAGATGATGGATGCTCCGATACAGGTCTGGGGATCGTGAGGACCAGTCAATGGCATCAATGCCTTCGTCATCCAGGAACTGCCTACACACTCTGGCCACATGAGGCTGGATGTTGTCCTTCACGAGAAGGAACCCAGCATCCACTGCACCAGAGTAACATCCAATGATGGGGCAAAGGATTTCATTCCAGTACCTAATAACTGCAGGGTACCATTGGCTAGCAGGTGGAGGTCTGTACCACCCTCCAAGGATCTCCCTCCCCAGACCATCACTTACCCAGCACCAAACTGGTTATGCTGGAGGATGTGGCAGGCACAGGTGACTGTGATTCACAATCGCTTATACTTCCTAACTGGACAGATTGATAACCCTGAAGTTAAATTGACCTGGTGTTATACTGTGTATATGAAAAAATAATTGATATTTCCTAACCATTAACTTTTTATTCTGTTGCCTGAGCATTAACTAACTCGCCCATTTCATCTCCTGGTTTTGAGTTAATGAGCATCTATAGGCATTTCAAATATGTACTGACAAAATTACGCATTGTGATTGGTTAAAACGGGCGACTACTAAACTGCAACTAAATGAATTTTGCCAGAAGTAATCCTATAATGCAAAATATCAAAATAATGTTTGTTTACATTTCTGAGGAATCACCGCAACATCAGTGCAGCCAGGGCAATAGATTACCTTCATCTCCACTGTAAAATGCATCTAGGCTTTATTTAACCTTGACTGTAGAAGGCCTGCTGCATTTAGTTTTACTTTACCTGTTATTTCTACTTTGTATATCCATTTAAAGTATGCTGATGCATGATTTTGCCACTGTTAAAAAAAGCTATCTTGTTCTGACACAGAGATAACAATTAAAAATGGAATCTTTAACCTCAAATACATTTTACAAACTGCCTCTTTTTATTACAGATGTGCTGATCTACAGACACAATTCCTTCATACAAAAACTTGCTGCCATCTACAGGATGTTAGGGCAAACAGGACTGTTAGTCTAATAATGTATGGTTTCCATTCCATTGATATCATGAAAAGTATGTACTGTATATATGAAATATATCAAGCCTTTCAGCAATAATGTAAGTAATAAACAACAATAAAAATATTCCTTTAAATTTACACATCAAAACAAACATACACATTTGCATATTATAATAATTTAACACTGTTTCAAGAAATGAGCCAAAGCAATTGAGAAAAACTGTAAATGAACTCAAACTTGAGAGAAATTGTCGCTTGTTAGAATAAGAGAAGACTCAACGAACACTCACCCGTGTCACAAATTCTAATTTGCCAATACAAATTGCCAATACATTATTAAAAAAATCACCTGTTGAACGTTCTGTTGCCTAATGTATAGCCTAACACTGTATAGCCTAACACTGTAACACAGTAAAGTTGGAGTGCTTTTTTTTTTTTTCTCAATTGCTTTGGTTCATTTCTTGAAACAGTGCTATCATTCTCAAAGTTCTAGGTGCATTTGTCAAAATAGCTTTTATGGTACAGCACAGCACCATAGCTCACCAGAAAAATGTCATCAAAATGTTTAGATGTTTTGTCAGTATGGCAGTGGACATTGGAAATGTTCCTTATATTTCAGTCTTGTCCTTGATCCATTGATACTGAATGCTTACTGTACTAGAATATTATTTTTGGCTAGCTAACTGAATGCTATTGAGATTCAAACTGAATACTAATTAGATGCCAATACCAACACTACAAGTTTTTACATTGCACCCAGATATGTCCATGGACATATTAACTGTATTTTTATTCACCTAAAGTAACCAACAACACTGTAAACTAACCGAACACAATATAATTCAAAAATACATCAATATAAAAAAAGGTAAATAATGTATAGCCTAACACTGTAACACAGTAAAGTTGGAGTGCTAAACTAAGCACTCTAACCTCCCTAGATGTCCTGTGGCTCCTGTCTGGCTGGCTACATATTTTCATTGACATCACACACCTGATATTATCCCTTGTGATGCAAGGGGGAAAAATCTGCTTGCATGCCGCAACCATCCCCTGCAATGATGTGCTGTGATGTCCTCACAACCAACATCCATTGCAGAAAGCAAACACATTGGTCTTGAGACCAATGATCATACATCATCCATCTCCATGTAGAAAAGAATCACACAACGATACATACAGTCTTACAAACACAGACACACATATATACTCCACATTTGTTAGTGAAGTTCAAGTTTTCTATTTACCTATTTAGCAGATGTTACGAGAAATCCATATTACTTTTATGATATTCATGGTATATATGCCTGACAGAGTTTGACAATAGAATGGACTATTGTGCATGTGATGACTTAAACAATGAAAGAAATGTTTTTGAGAGTACACGTTTTCAACTGAGGAGGAACATAATCAGTTTTGATTAGCAAAATATATTAAATTGGTCATTTTGCGAATAGACAATTGTACTTACTCATTTGCATAGATGTGCTAAAACATTTGCAATTTTTTTAAAAAGAATGAGAAATTCAAATCTGTTGTGAAAAAGTTCCCAGTGGTTTGGAGGTTTGCACATATGTTGTTTGGAGAATATTCATTATCATTTGTGAAATGTGCCAAAGCAATTGAGAAAAACTAACACCTAAATCAAAACTGGAGAATTTACTGTGTATTTGCTGCATTCATCTCAGTGCTAAACAACATTTGTGGTCAATCTTGCAGGTGACACATACTGTTAGTTTGAAGACAGAAATGTTGAAATATTTTTATTGCTCAAATTAATTGTATGTGTTTATCACAAACTTTTATAGCAAGGATGATGGTGAGGATGAAGCCACACCTATGGAGATAGAGTACTGCCAAAATGTTTGTCACAGCATACAACTCACAAATGTAAACCGTGATCCGTAAATACACAGCATACAATCCACACATGTTAACCGTGATCCAGAAATACACCGCATACAATCCACACATGTAAACCTTGATCCGGAAATACACAGCAGCGAATCCATGATTGTAAACCATGATTCAGATATACACAGCATTTAACTCACAAATGCGTAGTTGGAAACATAAAAAAAATACACAAATATAGGTCACTATCTACAAACAAAAATGTCCAGACGCATATTTCTAAAATAGCATTTGTATGAATGCAACCATATTTGTCAGTTCATGTTAGAAGTGTCAAGTATGCTTTTGTGGATAAAGTTGTGTGCATGGATCGGTTCTCATTTGTGCACAGAATTCTGGCAGTTACGTTCCAAGTTCAGGGTTAAGGTTAGGGTCACACGTCAATGATCCACAAATGTATAAGACCACTCGTCGACATCTTATGTAGTAGTAGTATATCTTGGTGACAGCCAATCACCTAAGCACAAAGTGATGACATCTTCTACTTTTCCATTTCAACAACACCATGTCACTTGATATACAGTGGGGAGAACAAGTATTTGATACACTGCTGATTTTGCAGGTTTTCCCACAAGTCTGTAATTTTTATCATAGGTACTCTTCAACTGTGAGTGACGGAATCTAATACAAAAATCCAGAAAATCACATTGTATGATTTTTAAGTAAGCTGCGTTTATCTAGCTACATTTCATAATAATTATCTTCGCCAGTAAAATACTTATAGTACCACTGTCTAATTTAGAAGCGATTTACAAATCCAATTTTTCGTCATAACATAGTTTAAGAAGTGGTTTTATCCAAAAAAATGCTACACACGCACAAGATACCTGCGCTGGATTTTAGTTCACTAATTGCTTGCTTGGTCAACATTAGTTCACTCCTCTGAATGATTGACTTGTAGATGTTGGCTAGCTACATTAGCTGCATTAGC
Source organism: Esox lucius (assembly GCF_011004845.1). Lineage (NCBI taxonomy): Eukaryota > Metazoa > Chordata > Actinopteri > Esociformes > Esocidae > Esox > Esox lucius. The sequence goes on from NC_047593.1 coordinate 2,409,219, forward strand.
TAGCTAGCATGCTAGTAGTACTAACTAACTAAAATGCTACCTAACTAACTAGCTAGATGAGAGCAGATTAACACTCAGTGCATATGACAGAGGTGAAAGAGTCTGGAGATGCCGTGGTCAACATTGTACTGCCTGGAACATCATCCAGCATGACCAGATTGGCGGTGGGAAAGTGATGGTCTGGGGTGGCATATCCTTGAAGGGTTGCACAGACCTCCACATGCTAGCCATCGGTACCCTGACTGCTGTAAAGCACCGAAATGAAATCCTCAGACACCTCGTCAGACCTTACGCAGGTGCAGCAGGCCCTGGGCTCCTCCTGGTGCAGGACAATACCCAGCCTTATGTGGCCATAGTGTGTAGGCAGTTCCTGGGTGACGAAGGCATTGATACCATTGACTGGTATCACCAGGTAGCTTCACCGACTGTCCAGGAGCTCAGTGATGCCCTTATCCAGGTCTGGGAAGAGATGCCCAGGACACCATCCGCCGTCTCATCAGGAGCATGCCCAGATGTTGTCAGGAGTGCATACAGGCATTTGGGGGACATACACACTACTAAGTCATATTATGAGTTGCCGTGATGAAATTCACATTGGAACTGCCTGTGATTTCAATTGTGTACTTCAATCATTTGGTGATTCTGGTTTCCATTGACCGTTGTTATGTGAATTTGTTCTCAACAAACTACAAAATGTACAGTAAAGATTTTGATCTTAGGGTTAATATATTTCCTTCATCAAGACCCAATGTGTGATTTAAGTGTTCCCTTGATTTTCTTGATCAGTGTACATTAAGTAAAGACTGATCTTAAATGAAAATTGTCGTGAAAATGATGTCATAGTTTTAGAGGTTTCTTATAGGATATTAACATAACTTGAGTCAATTGGAGGTATATCTGTCGATGGATTTCAATGCCTACCATCAAACTCAGTGCCTCTTTTCTTGACATGGGAAAAACAAAAGAAACACCATAAACACCATGGGACCACGCAGCTGTCATACCACTCAGGAAAGAGATGCATTCTGTCTCCTAGAGATGAACGTACTTTGGTGCGAAAAGTGCAAATCAATCCCAGAACAACAGCAAAGGACCTTGTGAGGATGCTGGAGGAAACAGGTACAAATGTATCCACAGCTAAACAAGCCCTATATCCAAATTACCTGAAAGGTTGTTCAGTAAGGAAGAAGCCACTGCTCCAAAACGGCCAGAAAAGAAACAGGCATATGATGTACAACTTTTTGGAGAAATGTCCTCTGATCTGATGAAACAAAAATGTAACTGTTTGGCCATAATGACCATTGTTATGTTTGAAAGAAAATGGGGAGGCTTGCATGCCGAAGAACACCACCACAACAAGGAAGCACAGGGGTAGCAGCATCATGTTGTGGGGGTGCTTTGCTGTTGGACAGACGGGTGTAATTCACAAAATAAATGGCTTCATTAGGAAAGAATGTGGATATATTGAAGCAACATCCCAAAATCATCAGTCAGGAAGTAAAAGCTTGGTTGCAAATGTCAGTATTTATTACAGTTAAAAGGGATGTGGTAAGATGCTGCCCAGCTGTCTTATGTCACACAGGTTTTACCCAAAGGGCGGGGTGTCCCCCCACCTTATCCTTCCTGCCCTAGGTGTTAACTGTTGTGTTTACCTTATATAAGACCCATGAGCCCAGAGAACACCCTCCCTTTTTATTCAGCCTTGCTGAGTTACTACTTATTACTCTCTTCAGCCTTGTCATCGGCATTCTTCAGCCCAATTTCTCCATCTTCAAGAAATGTTCAACTGCTACCTGCCGTTAAGCTGACCTGGTGCCAGAACAGGACTTGCACAGGTTGTGTTTTTCTTGTCTGGAACCACCCCACGCTCACAAGGTCTTAGCAACCCCCCTACTTGCTCTTGCTGCGCCGCATTGTCCCTCTCTACAAGTGTAGAGAGGGCAAACATCTTTGAGGAGGAAATCGACATCTCCGCCGTGCTAGACTCTAGTGGAGGGGACAAGAAGTCTGAGGTTTTAAGGCATTCGGAGAGGGTTCCTGGTCCACTCCAGCTTCTGCCAGAGCTCCGGTTAAATCCTATGCTACATCTACCAGGTTTGAAGGTAGACAGACCCCCATTAGCTCGGCCGTCCCTCATCTGGAGCCCAAGTTGGCTGCACATTTCCTGCCGTCATTAGGCTGGTCGGAGAAGAAGGCTGGCCCGGGGGCGTGAAGGTGACCAGTAGGCTTGATACTGTCCACTCTTGCTGTCTTGCCAGGTGGGCTTTCGTCGCCACTTGGATGCCCTCCCTCCAATGCCTTTTGGGGGAAGAGTCTCTGGCTTGTTTTTGACTCTCATTTGCGCACTTGTGCAATTGGGCTGTACGCTGCTGGCAATACTCGGCCCTCATTCAGGGGGGTTGTGGTTGGTGGGTGTCCCTTTGGTTGATGCCTGGCAATGTGGGTGGTGCCCCACAGTGTTGCCGGACCCCCCGTTTCAGTTCCAAGGTGTTACGCTGCTATATTATTGTGCTGGGGGATATGAGGAATGCACTTTCTTTTTCACTTTTTCTCAGTCTCCTCCAGTTTAAAAATTTAGGAGGAGATGAGGTCCTGGTCCACACCTGCGGAGTACCTGGTTTGGGGGGCCTGTTGCTGTCCCTATCCTTGTCCACCTGGTCATACTTTTGACCTAGTCTAGAATCAAATAGACTCTGGATTTATTCCAATTGGACTCTTAATATCTCACCCGGCACAGCCAGAAGAGGACTGGTCACCCCTCTGAAGAAGCCTGCCTTACCATCCACCAAGGACCGCTACGTGGGGCAGCTATGGGACAAGACTTATATCTTAGGATCACAGGCCCTGGCCGCGGCGAACAACGTTGCTGTCCTCACGTCAGCGGCCTCCCATATTTTAGACCGTTCACCTACTCCGTCGGCAAGTGAAGTTGGGGAGGTCGTTGGATATCTTAAGGCTATCCTCCACCTGAACCAGGCGCAGGCAGTTTGCGCCGGGCGATCAGTGGCTACATCTTGTTCGGACATTGACACCTTTGACTGTCTCTGTCTTCCCTGCATGATTCTGATCGCACACCCCTCCTCAACGCACCGTTGTCCCAGGAGGCTTTATTTGGTGATGCCGTCCACACTGCCATCGCATTTTGTAAGAAGACAAACGAGGGATGGATAGACCTCTCTCGTCACCTCCCTCTGGCTGGCTGTGTGTCTTCTTCAGCTTCACAACCTTCTTCCACTGCACATCGCCCGGGCTCCTCTGCTAAAAGACAACAGGGCCGCCAAGCTTCTGCTGCCGCCTCAACCGCTGCCCCGGCCCCTCCTCCCCCTCCTCCAGCTGCCGTGGCTCCTGCTCCTCCTGTCGTTCGGTGCAGGCAGTACGCCCCCATCCTGACTAGGCGTGGAGCGGGCTTTGGGTGGCTTCGCAGATACGGCCCACCAAACCTTTTCCTTTAAAAAAAAAGCCTGAATAGTGCTTTGCTGTAAGTTGTGCTTTTTTACAGGCTCAGGCGGTGTACCTTTTGCATGCCCTAGTTTGCCTCCATCGGTGGTTATTAGAAACTCAGCGAGCGCTCTCTCGGTCTCTATATGCCTGCTCCGTTAGATATGAGCAGTGGCGCAAGTGAGCGGCTTCTCCCTCACTCTCGCACTGTAGCCTGCAGGTTTTCGCTCTGTTCCCTTTCCCTTTCAGTATAGTGGTAAGAGCTGTGTTATCAATGTACAGGGTAGTGAGTTTTCTCAGGGAGTTATAGGTATAACTACTCTCTCCTCTCAACCCACCATCTCCCATAGACTTAAGTGCTGGCTAGCGGGTTCAGATATGTCTCTCACTCCACTGCCAGCCTGTTTCAAGTGTACTAACCCTAACCCTAACCAAATCGAGAGGGGGCAGCTGAGGTGGCTGCAATAAGATCTGTGTCTCTTGTATCTGTGATAAACAAAACTTGACATATATATATATATATATAAAAATACTGAGGTAAAAACAGTAATAGAACAGACCATTATAATTGCAATGCTGACCTGTGGCACAAAGATTTACAAGGTATATTTAACAATAGAATAGTTAAGCACTGTGACGGAATTAAACTGTACTGTACTGAAATGTGGAATTAAAACGCCAAATGGAAATTTTTCTGGTTTTAATCAATCATTATTCTTGATAAACTGCATGCTAGAAATATTATATATATATATATATATATATATATATATATATATATATATATATATATAGAAGCGGCAGATCGCTCGAAAATAGCGTTTGCCGCGGAAAGTCCGTCTTCAGTATAACGGCAGCTGAGCGACGGTTGGCCCGCGGGCCGGGTTAGGGTTAGGAAGGAGGCTACCGCTTTTAAAAAGCGCTTGCCGCTGGCGGTGAGCCGGCAAACGTGTTTGCGATTACGACATACTGACGCTTCTACTGTCTCTTGAGGAACGCTGCTGGTCCCCCAACTCATTGTTATCTGGGTTACTGAAAGTCGTGGTTCTAAATTTCAGTATGTTTAAAAACAGTTTAGAATTGTTTAGCAATGCACCTTAATGAAGCCTAATTTCGCAACATTATTATTAGACAAACACATTTCAGTCGCTTATATTTGTGGCATCAATTCTGATCGACAAAAGAAAATCACCCAAGCATGTGTTATTCGAACTTAGTCATTTCCAACCAAATTTTCTAATTAGATAATGCCCATTAAAATGTATGGATATATATGTTGTCCCATTGCATATTAAACGATGAAAAACCTTTACTTGGCAACATACCATATAGGTCACATAATATTAGGCTATTTAATATCCTTTTAATCTATTTATTTATTTGGCATATTTCCCACCGGACATTTTGGCCGTTGATATTTTCATTTGCCAGACAACTACACATAGTACCGATGTCATTTGCCGGCTAACGTAAACCCTGACACACACACACATGCACACACGCATTCAGATGAAGCAATATTACAAAAACATTGCGCATCCTGTGGTAAATAAGCAATTTCTTAGCGCCACCAGGTGACAAAGTAGGAGTCTTATAGCTTTAAAAAAAAATAATAAAATGGCGAAAGGCGTGTCTGGCAGATATTCGGGCAAAATAGCGTTAAATTCACTTTTCCAGTGGTTATGTTTACATTTTAAAAATACTGGGGGATTAAGCATGCATATCTAGGAGTATTCCTAAAAGGAGCTTCCTGAAAGTTTATCGAGTGCTGCAGATTTCTATTTTTTTAGGTACCTCTGGATCAAATGTACCCCTTTCCGGCGCTTCTAGTATAGGGACCAGACCCTACAGTCGCCGGACAGTAGCGCTGGTGTCACAGCTGCAAGTCATCCATATGACCTCTCTATAAGCCTACCTCACACCTGTCCTTGATTGTGACCAAGAATAAAATCTTTCTACCATATGTCTCAAGCGAAAATACTGTATTTTTTGGAATGTGCTGGTTAGGATATCGGTTTTTACTTGAGAATATTGTCAGACCTTGGGCAAGAGTGGTCAATTGCTTATACATAACATAAACTGAATATTAGAATACGTGGCCTAGCATAGAAATAAAATATAATTGGAAACTTGAAATTGCTCATTGCCATGACTAACGCATTTCTCATTAGTTTTCCTCAAAGTCTATTGTTGAAGTCAACACTTTCCCGAGTTGGTTTGTTGGAAAGGAGAATAAAACACCAGGAGTCAGGTCAATTACCGTACCGCATATTCCGTTTATTACAAAAGCTTTTGGAGACAAGTGTCGCCGCACAATGTCTAAGGATCATTAGTCAAAACAGCATTTTATACTTCAACTACGCCCAAAAGATAGAGGCGTTAAGTTAGCAAAGCAAGTGTGTCATTGGTCCAATTCCAATTCTATACCTTATAAGGATAATGCAAACATCTTATTGCCCCCTTCTGGTTTCTGTCTTGTCTGTCAGACTATGTGTGTGTGTCTCTAACCTGTGTCCTGTTTCTCAAAAGACAGACATACTAAATCTTTCTCTCCCCGGCAACCGCTTGAACAGGGTTTCCTGTTCTCCTACTTGCACCTTCAGTTTCAGCTTATGTTACAAACACTTAATATTTTGCTTCATTGCTTACAACAGCTTACAACAGTTCACTAACTTAGACAATCAATATATCTACAATTCCCCCTTTTGATCTCTCCCCAGAGAGATCACCCCTATTCGCCAAGCTCCAGTTCTCCCGGGTCATGCTGCTCCAGTAGAGGCATCAGCATCCCTGGTGGCGGTCCTGGAGCCTTCTCAATGGCTGTAGAGATCACTCTCATGGCGAGCCCTCTTATGCAGGGGATACAACAACACCCACAAGTAACCATTATAGCACCAAATGTAGCAAGCGTATACACTCGGACCTCGTCCCATCCCGGGCACCACCCCTCAACCGGCGGACGTCCCCATCCGGCACACATCACATCTACAAATGGAGTGTGACACACATACAGGTTGTAATCCCTCCACGAGCCTTTATATCTCCCGCAAGCTATGACCAAGCATAAGTCAAACATGAAAGCAGTATGTGACCCTCCTTCAGGCAGGCGTCCTTGTTTTGTGTCACCTGCCTTCTCGCTGTGGAAATGGAGACTCGACGCCAACCAGGGAAACCTGTAGCAACATACAACACACATATCATTATTCCACCAATGCCCATATACCATTTCATTCTACTATCATTTCCCCAGACCTTTCTCTGTGACCCTGTCTTGGTACGAGTGGTAGGAGCCACTCGGTGTCCTATACCCCCTTTTGTTACAGTATTCTTCAGTTCCTTCCCTTAAGAGTCTATTCCCCTGGCGCCGTCCTTTGTCTCCTTCACTCGCTCGTAGTCCCGCGGTGCCCTGGGGTCTGCTACTGGCACCGGTCCGGCTGGTGCTGGTCCTCCTTCAGTCCACACTGGGGAAAGCTCCTCCTTCCCGGTTTGGATGAGGTCCGTCAGCGACCTCCCTGGCTCCTGCGCTGGTGTACACTGGCTCCAATGGTACCACGTCTCTCCTTTGTCCCTCAGGCGGACCGCATGGCTCGTTCTCTCCACCACCTGATGAGGACCCGTCCACCTTGGCTCCGACCACTTTCGCTTGATGACCTTCAGCAGCACCCACTGCGCCTGAGGCAGGTTCTGGTCCAGCGGGTGCAGGTCCCTCCATTCTCCGACTCTATTAAAGAATTCTGAAACGAGAGCTCGCAATTCATCAAAATACACTCTGTGATCTTTGGGCCACTTTTCCCCTTCCGGGATCGCAGGCCCCGCAGCTGGTCCTGGAAACTGTCTCCCCGTCAGCAGCTCGTATGGGGTGATCCCAGTGGTCTGATTTAATGAGCATCAAATCCTCATGAGTGCCAGTGGCAGTGCATCCACTGGGATTGTTGACGTGCTGTACTCTGCTTGCTGTTACCTACCTGGCTACCTGCCAAACTTTTTCGAATTTACTCGATATAAACTAATTGGTCAAAATTCTATTTTAGAGTTTTACCAACGCAATATTTATCTGTTGACCTCTTACCCAACTTTTCTACACCGGGACTCTTTTTGGACATAATTAATATAACTACTCACCCCTGAACACCTGAGGCTAAGTATCATTACAATGCCTTATCACTGTAATTGTTGTAGCAACAACACGGAGGAGAATGTTCGTCTTAAGTTAAAGATAGCAGAGTTAGATGCTCGGCTTCTGACACAAATGCCAGGCAAGGATTATGCTAGTGTAGAAATAGAAAAATCTGCGTCAGTGCCACCAGGTAGAAACGATAGTTTTGTTAGCCCCCCGGCACAGCTCCTGCAGCCGGGCAATAACTTTCTCTTGGTCACTGGGAAGAAATGCCGTCGACCAGTTAAACCTGAATCGTTGCTAAAACCAACTGAGACTTTGAACAGGTTTTCCCCACTGGAGTCGGAGTCAAGGCCCGAGCCGTCTTCGGAGGGGAATGATCGGCAGGCATGTTCTACCGGTGGCCTTGAAAAACTGAAAACTTTAGTCATTGGCGATTCCATTACACGCAGTATTAGACTAAAGAATCAGCCGGCGATCGTACATTGTTTACTGGGGGGCAGAGCCACCGACATAGCCGCAAATCTGGGGTTGGTGCTAGCGAAGTCTGAAACTGGCAAGTATAGAGAGTACAGAGATATTGTTATCCACGTTGGCACCAACGATGTTAGGATGAAACAGTCAGAGGTTACGAAGCAGAACATAGTATCAGCATGTAAATTAGCTAGAAAGATGTGTCGGCATCGAGTAATTGTCTCTGGCCCCCTCCCAGCTAGGGGTGGTGACGAGCTCTACAGCAGACTTGCGCAACTCAATCGCTGGCTGAAAACGGAGTTCTGCCCGTCGCAGGAGGTAGAGTTTGTAGATAACTGACCTTCTTTTTGGGACTCTCCCAGAAATAGGGCCAGGCCTGATCTGCTGAGGAGCGACGGACTCCATCCTAGCTGGAGTGGTGCTCTTCTTTTATCTAGGAACATTGACAGGAGTCTCACTCCTATAGCTTTAACATGAGATAGGGTGCAGGTCAGGCTGCAGGCTGTTAGCCAGCCTGCTAGCATAGTGGAGTCTGTCAATAGCATAGCCAGAGTAGTTATTACAGCTTTACCTATTGCCACTGTGACTCGTTATAGGCTGAGAAAAGTTAAACAAGGTAGTGCTAACAAAAACAACCTTATTAAGATAAAGCCTTCCTCCACCTCGGTCAAAAATAAAAATAATTGTATCACTTCGCATCTCAAAATGGGACTCCTAAATATTAGATCTCTTGCTCCAAAGGCAGTTGCAGTAAATGAATTAATCTCTGATCATAAACTAGATGCTATTGGTTTATGTGAAACGTGGCTAAAGCCTAATGAATTCACTGCCTTAAATGAGGCCTCTCCTCATGGCTATACTAGTGATCATATCCCTCGTGCGTCCCGAAAAGGAGGGGGTGTCGCTAATATTTATGACAGTAAATATAAACTTACTCTCAAACATATCACAGAGTTTCATTCTTTCGAAGTTTTACTCATGAAAGTTAACCAGGCCGATAAATCATTTTACATAGATACTATTTATAGGCCCCCCGGGCCATACACATTGTTCCTCAATGAGTTTCCAGAATTCTTGTCTAACCTTGTAGTCATGGCAAATAGTATTCTAATTTTTGGCGATTTCAATATTCATATGGAAAACTCCAATGATCCTCTTCAAAAAGCCTTTGAAGCCATAATTGACTCAATGGGTTTCATCCAACATGTCTCAGGTCCAACACATTGCCAAAATCATACCTTAGATTTAGTCCTGTCACGAGAAATAGATATTGTAGATCTAATAATTCACCCCCAAAATCCTGGATTATCGGATCACTGTCTTATTACATTTACCGTTAAAACAAGAAATCCACTTGCCCCCCAAACAATGAGTTTCAAAAGCCGTACTATAAATTCTCGGACTACAAATAAATTCCTTGATATTCTTACTAGTTCGCTCATTAATGACAGAGTAAATAAATCTGTAAACAATCAAATCGAGGATCTAAACTCAATACTGCGAAATACATTAGACATAGTTGCACCACTAAAAACTAAAGAAATACGCAACAAGAAACTTGCTCCCTGGTACACCGACAATACTAGAGCACTTAAGCAAGCCTCCAGAAAATTGGAGCGAAAGTGGCGCTCCACCAAGTTGGAAGTATTTAGACTAGCCTGGATAGACAGTACACTACAATACCGAAAATCACTCACGTCTGCTCGATCAGCTTATTTCTCCAACCTGATTGAGGCGAACAAAAACAATCCAAAATTTCTCTTTGATACAGTTGCAAAGTTAACAAAAAAGCAAAGCTTAGCAAGTGAAGTGGGTCTTCACTTTAGTTGTAATGAATACATGAACTACTTTGATGAAAAGATCGTCACCATTAGAAAACAAATAACTGACTCTTTAAATAGTTATGGTCCTCAAAATCTCAGTTGTCCAAAACATTTCCTGAACCTCCCTGACCAGGTGTCAATGGGGACACTTGAATTTTTTAATACCGTATCGCTTGACACATTTACAAAATTTGTAATGAGTTCTAAACCCACAAACTCTCAGCTAGACCCAATTCCTACAAAATTACTTAAGGAGTTATTTCCTGTGCTAGGTCAGCCAATGCTGAACATAATAAATTGCTCCCTTTCCTCCGGATGCGTACCAAACTCACTAAAAATTGCGAAAATTAAGCCTCTTCTAAAAAAATCAAATCTAGATCCAGACATATTAAACAATTATAGGCCAATATCGAACCTCCCGTTCCTCTCAAAAATTTTAGAAAAATGTGTTTCCCAACAACTGAATGCCTTCCTAAAGACAAAAAACATTTATGAAATATTCCAGTCCGGTTTTAGATCCCATCATAGTACTGAGACTGCACTCGTGAAGGTAACAAATGACCTTCTAATGGCCTCAGACAAAGGTTCTGCATCCGTCCTGTTGCTTCTTGATCTTAGTGCTGCTTTTGACACTATTGATCACTCCCTTCTCTTAGAGAGACTGGAAACCAATATTGGGCTACGTGGACATGTTCTAGCCTGGTTTAAATCTTATTTATCTGAAAGATATCAGTTCGTTAGTGTGGATGGCATATCCTCTGACAAGTCAAAGGTATGCTTTGGAGTTCCTCAAGGCTCGGTTCTGGGCCCATTATTGTTCTCACTATACATGCTCCCTCTGGGCGATGTACTCCGAAATCACAATATTAACTTTCACTGTTGGAGAAGCCCCTAAATTAGCTATTTTGGAAGCATGCGTTTCAGATATTAGGAAGTGGATGACAGAGAATGTCTTGCTCTTAAACTCAAATAAAACAGAAATGCTCCTTTTAGGACCCAAAAAACAAAGAGCGTTGCTAGCAGATCTCACTGTGAACCTCGACGGCTGCATGGTCGTATCCCAAAAAACTGTAAAAAACCTTGGCGTTACCCTTGACCCTGACCTCTCCTTTGAGGAACATATAAAATATGTCTCAAGAGTTGCTTATTTTCATCTTCGAAACATCGCAAAAATTAGAAACTTTCTATCAAAAACTGATGCAGAAAAATTTATCCACTCTTTCATTACTTCTAGATTAGATTACTGCAATGCTCTTCTCTCTGGTTATCCAGACAAATTAATAAATAAACTTCAATTAGTGCTGCACACGGCTGCTAGAATCCTAACTAGAACAAAAAAATTTGAACACATTACTCCTGTCCTGGCATCCTTACATTGGCTGCCTGTTAGGGTTAGGGCTGATTTTAAGGTTTTACTCTTAACCTATAAATCAATACATGGACTTGCTCCTACTTACCTGGCTGAAATGATCCAGCCATACATACCTACACGTAACCTTAGATCGCAAGCTGCAGGCCTTTTAATTGTACCTAGAATTTCTAAACACACAGTTGGCGGCAGGGCATTTTCTCATAGAGCTCCACTCCTGTGGAATGATCTGCCAATTAAGGTTAGAAATGCAAACTCAGTGCAAACTTTCAAGTGTCTACTAAAAACTCATCTCTACAGCACAGTTTATAATTAGTTGTAGCCTGGCCCGGGGGCGTGAAGGTGACCAGTAGGCTTGATACTGTCCACCCTTGCTGTCTTGCCAGGTGGGCTCTCGTCGCCACTGGGATGCCCTCCCTCCAATGCCTTTCGGGGGAAGAGTCACTGGCTTGTTGTTGACTCTCTGTTGCGCACTTGTGCAATTGGGCTGTACGCCGCTAGCAATACTCGGCCCTCATTCAGGGGGGTTGCGGTTGGTGGGTGTCCCTTTGGTTGATGCCTGGCAATGTGGTTGGATTGATTTCCTGCCTGTTGGGCCCTGTCCGGGGCCTCCCCCGGGTAGGGCCACAGTGTCACCGGACCCCCCCGTCTCAGTTTCAAGGTGTTACGCTGCTATATTATTGTGCTGGGGGATATGAGGGATGTACTACTAACTTTTCTCAGTTTCCTCCAGTTTTAAATTTTAGAAGGAGATGAGGTCCTGGTCCACACCTGCGGATTACCTGGTTTGGGAGGCCCGTTGCTGCCCTGTCCTTGTCCACCTGGTCATACTTCTGACCTAGTCTAAATTCAAATAGACTCTGGATTTAGCCCAGAGAAATAATATCTCACCCGGCACAGCCAGAAAAGGACTGGTCACGCCTCTGAGCCTGGGTCCTCTCTAGGTTTCTTCCTAAAATTCGACCTTAGGGAGTTTTTCCTAGCCACTGAAATTCAACACTACTGTTGTTTGCTCCTTGGGGTTTAAGGCCGGGTGTCTCTGTAAAGCACTTTGTGACAACTGCTGTTGTAAAAAGGGCTTTATAAATAAATTTGATTGATTGATTGATCCACCCAGTTCAATTTAGTCTGTGCACATATCTTAGCCAACTTGTTTTTTAAGTTTTGGTTCATCCTTTCTACCTTTCCCGGGGACTGTGGATGGTACACAGTGCCAAAAGCATGTTTTAGGCCCAATAAGCTCTCTACCTTCTGTAAATCACTGTTCTTAAAGTGAGTCCCATTGTCTGACCTAATTTTCTCTGGGAAGCCGTGTCTGGGAATGTACTGGTTCACTAAACACTTGATCACTGTCTGACTGTCCTCCCTTCTTGCCGGCCAGGCTTCTGGCCACCCTGTGAACATTTCCACACACACTAACATGTAGCGGCACCCCCGTATAGTTTCCACCATGTCCGTGTAGTCTATCACTATCTCTTGTCCAGGTCTCGTCGTCATGGGGAACGCCCCCTTCTCAGGTTTGATCGTCGGTTTTGGATTGTGGTGAGTGCAGATGGTGCATGTCCTAGTGTAGTTACGTACCATGTCTACCATAAACGGGTGCCACCAATGGCACAAGTTCCTCAACATCTGTGCTGGCCCTACATGGCCCAACCCGTGGGCTTCTGCAAATTTATCTCCCCGCATGGCTGGTGGAAGTATTACTCTACCGTCTGGCCCTCTCCATAGCCCACTCGTCTCTGTTGCCAAATTGTTTTCTCTTGTGGGGAAGCCCCCTTTTGATGGCTCACTAGCTTGTCTCTCTCAGGGCCTTCTCCCCACCCCACTTCCTCTTCTGCTCTTACCACCATCACTCGCGGAGTGTACCCTGCTGCCTGTTTTGCTGCTGTGTCTGCCGCTTGATTTCCCTGAGCTACTACATTATTTGAATTATCGTGTCCTTTACATTTTATGATGGCTACCTTTTCGGGCAGGTCTAGGGCTTGGGCTAGTTCTCTCATCTCTGCCTCGTGTTTAATCAGTTTGTCTCCTGCTGTTCTAAACCCAGCTTTTAACCACTGTCCTAGCTCCACGTGCGCTGCGCCTACTGCGTATGCCGAATCTGTGTAAATGTTTACTCTCTTTCCCTTGACAAGTCCCATTTCCCTTAGGATGGTGGAGGATGGTTGTGCGGTGAGCTGGGGAAAGCCCCGCTCCCTTCTGCGAGATTACTCTGCCCAGAAAGGAGACCTGCGTCCTTACCAGCTGTAGCTTTTCTTTTGACACCTTGAACCCTTTTTCTGCCAGTCTGGTGAGGACCATCATTGTAGCTTGGATGCAGGCGGCCACCGTCGGGGCCGCCAGCAGCAGGTCGTCTACGTACTGGACCAAAGTTACCCCTGTCGGCAGGCAGCATCCCTGCAGCGCTTCTCTCAGTACCTGGTTGAATATACCAGGGGAAAGCGTGAACCCCTGTGGTAGTCTCATGTATCGCCATTGTCGACCACCTATGTGTGAAAGAAAAAACATCACGAAGTTCCTCTGCTAGTGGGAGACAGAAAAAAGCATTAGCCAGGTCAATGCAGGTGAACCATTTTTGATCAGGGGTCAAATTAGTGAGTGCTACATACGGGTTAGGTACCGGTATAGTGGGTGTGAGTAAAATGTTGTTAATAGCTCTGAGATCATGGGCCATACGGTATTTCCCTGTCCCTTTCTTTTCTACCAGGAGGATAGGCGTGTTCCACGCGGAACCTGACCCCTCAAACACCCCTGTTGGCCACAAACCATTCAATGTCACATCCAACCCTTCCTCTGCCTCTGGTTTGTGTGGGTATTAGGGCAGCCATATGGGCTCTCCCGGTCCGATTTTAAAGGCGACCGGTGAGCAATCGGTGAGCCCCACGTCCGTGGGGCCCTTGGACCACAGTGAGTCCGGTAACTCATTAAGTCTGGCCGTGGCTACAGGGTGATCCATCATTTCCCTCCCATGATCCCGAGTTATCTCCCTTCGCTCTAAATATACCCAATCCGTCCCTGGTGCCTCTAACCGATACGTCTTACAGCTGGGTGAGTACCATACGTTTGGCGCCTGAGTGAGTGTCCAATCAGTGCATTTGACCGCCCTTTTAACCATGGGCCCCAGGTCTTTTGCTTGGTGTTCAGGATGCAGGGCCAGTGACACATGCGGAACAGACTCCTCCGCCATCATGTACCACTGATCCTGCTCCTCTGTCAACTGTACATCTGCCGCTACTCCTTCAGGGCCTACAAATATGAATTGTTACGTCCCCAGTGCTTTCTTTTGCTCTGTGTTCGTATGTGGTTTTGTCCCTTTGTGTTCTATGAGGTGGTTGCAGGCTAATTGGCTTCCTGATCGCCGGTTGCAGCTGATTGGTCGGATTTGGGCTGATTGGAGAGCCCCTATGCCAGCTCGACAGTGGGTACAGCTGGTTTAGCCTGCATATAAGCCACAGTTCTAGTGTCTCAGAGAGACACACATGCTGTTGCTTTTGATCTGTGTTGCTATCTGTAAGGTAGAAGGAACGTTTGTGATTAAGTGTTGTGGCAAGTGTCTGTGTTCAAACCTTATGTGCATTGTGTGTTGTGGCATTTGTTTGTGTTTAAACCTTTTCCATTTGTTTCCAGGGGGAAGGGGAAAGCCATTGTGCTTTAGGCAAGAGTATATGTTCTCAGTACAGGTGACAATGTTCTTCAATCAAGCTCATCAATGACTCCGCCTACCCCGTTACCCGGTTCAGCTGTTTCCACTCCATCTGTCCCATCATGCATTTCTGAGCAGTATATGTACTTCTGGTTTTTGGTCATTCTCGCTCTCACTCGCCATGCGTAAGGTTGTGTATGTGGTTTCTGGTTTGTTGTGAAGTGTTTTGTGGTTAGGATTGTTGTGGGTGTAGTTAAGTGGATTTTGCGTGGATTGGAGTGAGAGCTGTGTGTGTGGTTGAATTGTTTGTGGTTGAACTTTGTTTGTACAAGTGGTACATTGCCTAACATTGTTATTTCTTCTTGTTTCTACAGGGAGTGAGGAGTAGTTTAGCCCTGCTCCGGAGTCTACATCCCTGCACGTAGGGTAACTCCCCTGTCTAGGCACACTAGTTACACCTGGCCAGGCCACCTACTGTAAGTTTGGGTAGGGCACCTTGATAGTGTGCCAGATTAGCTTCTGTGTTTTGGGTGGGAGTTAGGACAGGTAAGGGGGTGGGTGGCTGTTTGTTTCTTTCTTTGATTTGGTACCGCCAGTTCTCCTCATCTCCCTGATATTATTTCCGTGGCTAAATAAAAGCCTGCTTTGTACGGTACTTCTGTGTGTTGTGTCCTTACTCGCACTACGACCCCATACCCTTTTGCTGGCTGCAGGGCGTCCTTGTGCAGTGGCGTGGCTCCCACTCCCCTCCTGGGGAGGCCAGAACGTAACCGTAAGTTCTTGGTTTGACAGGTAAGGTAGGTTTAGAGGGTTTGGGTTTACTTTTATGTTCTTTGCTTTGGTTCCGTCCAGCCTCTTTTCCCTGAATTACCGTTACGTTCATTAAATAGTCCTGAAAACGGTAATCCTGTCTCTGTCATCCATTCTTGCACCCACGACCCCATAGCCATTCTGTCAAGTCATAGGGTGTTTTACGTGTAGCGGGGTGTTGCGCTCTCTCCTCGGGGAGGCGTGCGTAACAGAATTTAGACCCGACCTGCCACGTGTCCCCACTCACTACATCCCCAAACCCCTCTCTAAACACCTCATCGCCCTGCCGATCATAAAATAGGGTTACATGTGGGGGGTCTGGCGGAGGAATGTATGGCTCGAGGAGGGAGATCCACGGCCTCCATTTGAAGTACTGGGACAAAATACCCCGTTTGTCCGGCCTTTCCGGTGTCAATAGTCCCCAGTATATCTCTGCTATTTCACCCTTTACCGGTTGTACCAGGTACTGCCCTTTGCATGTGGTTTCAGGTCCGCACACCGCCGATGTCCCGTCTGGTAACGTGACAGTTAGTCCATCTGGAGAACATAAGATATTAGCCCCCAGTTTTATCAACAAGTCTCTCCCCAATAAGTTCACTGGTGTGTTTGTGGACACCACATACGGATGGCTGAGGGCCTGTTTACCCAGTATCGTTTTAAGAGGAAATGTCACTGGCAAAGTCTGTCCCACTCCTTCAAACCCCACAACTTCCACAGTCTTGGAGGATAGTGGCACCTGTGTCAACCAGAAAGGGGAAGTCCTTCCCGTCGACATTCAGGGACAGCATAGGGTCTGCCTTTCCCCCGCTGTCCCCTCCCCTCCCTGTAGACCGTCATTCCTGGTCCAACCCTCCCTCATAAGAGAGTGGGTATTGTACAGGTGCACTAGGTGGTGGGACGGCGTGTGGGTTGGGAACTGGAGCTGCCCCTTGGTTTGGGTATCCTCTGCCACTTGCAGTGTTCTGTGGGCACTCTCTGGACCAGTGGTTCAGGTCACCACACGTAAAGCAGGCTCCGTATGGGACTTGGGCTCCTGGAGCCCCTCTGCCTCTACCCCGCCCCCTCCCCCTACCATAACCTCCCCTCGGAGTCCCTGGTCGATAGGGCGCGGTGAATGCCCCCCGGCCACTGTGAGGTTGGGGTGCCCATGTGGGAACGGTATAAATCAGGTGTGTCAGGTTCTTCCGAGCCTAGGGCTGCCATCTGTCTGTGTTTCTTTTTCCTTTCATTGAACCTCACTTTGGCTTCACCCAGCTGTAAGCGCAACAGTTTTTCTTTCAGTTCCTGTATCTGTTTGTCTTTCTCTGTCTCCTCGTCTTTAGCCCTATGTAAATGATGCACTACATGTCTTTCCCATACGTGTGATTCACTACCCGGCAATCATTTGTCATCATTGCCTCTTTTATTTTCTCTGGAAGTCCCTCTAAGACCACCCTTCTAAACCACTCCTGCTGCAGACCTCCCTTCCCCGGGTGGTGCCCTGTGTGTTTGGCCCATGTTTCTTTACATGCTTCTAGATACTGTCTATGGTGTTGCTCTTTTTCCCAAGGTAACTTGGGCATCGGGGCCCCAGTGGGCAAGGGAAATCGTTCCCTCAGGGCCGTGGCTATGCGCCCGACCACCTGACTGAAAGGGGTGTTGTCAGGGCTCCGCCTAGTGGTGGCCCCTTTTTCTATCTCAGTCATAGCCTGGGCGGACACGGCTCGGGCGGCTACTGCCCTCCAGTCCCCCAGTGCCAACATTTGACCGGCTGTGAGTTTATCAAATTGTGACAACCATAGTCCACCTCCCTCTCCCATCGGGGGTAATTTATCTACCAGTGCCTGTACGTCTCCCAGCCCCAATGGTTTATATCGCGGTTCGCCGCCTCCCACTCTAAAGAGAGGCAGCTGAAACCCAGCACAACTAGCTTCCCCTGCTTGTGACTTTCTGAATTGGGTCCATCCTTTTTCTTTCTGAATTGGGTTCATCCTGCCTACAACAGTCATGACATTTGCCTCCTGTATCCCCAATTGTTTCCACTTTCCCGTACCTGGACCCCACCCATCGTCATCTACTTCTCTCTCAAACTCCCCGTCCATTTCTCCCTGACTTATGTTACTGTGAGTCCCAGACGGTCCCAGAGTGATTAACAAATGATTAACGGGTCCCTGACCCAACACTTTTGGGACTTGAACCCAGTTCTCTTATAAAAAATTCGGGGAGTTCCAAACTCCCCGGGCCTCTAACCCAGCTGAACGTGAACCTTTACACAAAATAAATATTTCGAGGTGCCCCTAAGTCCTCGGGCCTTTAACCCGACTGATTGTCAAGTTTCTTACTTACAATCTCCACCGTCCCCGTCGGGAAGTGGTCTGGGGTAGTCAACCCGAGAACAAATACCAATCGCCTCGCCCTCCTGAATTTAAACCAGTACCACTACGTTCTCCACAGGTTCACAATTTAGTTCACAGCCAATATGCAGATTTAGATATAACAGGCTCTGCTTACCTTTATCATGAGCCGGCTCAGGAACCTGTGAATCTCGTGTAGGTTGTCTGGACCGGGTCGAATTCCTTCTCCTTTTTCCAATCCCGGACCGAGCCCCCAAAATTGTTGAAGTCAACACTTCCCCGAGTTGGTTTGTTGGAAAGGAGAATAAAACACCAGGGGCCTCATGTACAAAGACTTGCGTTGAATTCGAACTAAAACATTGCGTACGGACAAAGCCATAAATGTGCGTACGCACCAAAAAAATCTGATGTATGAATCACTGCGTACGCAGCATTCCACATACATTCTCTTTATACATCCCAATTAACGCGAAATTGAGCACACATGCACGAGCACCACACCACACCCTGTCTCCTCCCTCAATTAAATCAATTTAAATATGGTAATTAGTCCAATTTGGCAAAAGAAACCTGCAAGAACATGGCTATAGCAAGCAAGAAACGAAATTTCACTGAAAACTAATTAGAGGTGCTACTATCAGAGGTAGAAACAAGAAAAAATATTTTATTTGGAAATCTGTCCTCTGGAATTAATAACAAAAGAAAGAAAAAAGAGTGGGCGAGTTTGTCTGATGCCGTCAACGCGGTGGGATCTGAGAGTCGCACCGTAAATGAACTGAAGAAGAAATGGTCAGACATAAAGGTGGAAGTTAAGCGGAGAACTGCTGCGCACCGACAAAGTGTGGGCAGAACAGGCGGTGGTACAGGGACCGATGAACTTTCACCCTTTGATCAGAGAGTTGCCTCTATTGTAGGAGACACGTTAATCTCTGGAATCGTATCCGCTGATGTAGGAGACTCGGATATACTACAGGACTGCCAGCAAGGTGACTCAGATTTATTTCCTTAACTTTGATATACATAGCCAGCCACCGTTTAATTTTAAAATGCATGCAATATAGCAAAAGGTACACCAGAGATTTCACGTATCCACTGCTTTTATTGCAAATGCGTGTACCCATTAATAAGGAACAGACTCAAATTACTGTTAAGATGTGCCTGTGTTTAATTGGACTTAGGAACCGCAGGAACGTCCACTGGCGCACACTCAGAGTCCGCACCACCTGAGCAGCCAGAGCCCATTCAGTCCAGCGTCTCCCGTGTCTCTAATGTTCCCCCCAGTGCTGAAGCCCGTCCATCTGGCCGTGTCTTGACGCATGCTGTTCTGGAGTCACAACAGCAAATTGTTAAGGCCATTGAAGAAATGAACAGTCACCTTAAAAATGTCACTGACGCACTCACAGAAATAAGCCATTCATTAAAAGAATTGGTCAAAAAATGAACTTTGTGTCTGAGTACCATTTATATTGTTGCAATTACACGTTGACGGGCCTGAATGGCTTGTTGATTGTGCTGCACATATACTGGTCCTGGGTCAGGGTCATCTGGCGTTGCCCCCACCTCACCAAGGGGTATGCCATGCCTGTGCGCGACATTGTGCAGCACTCCACAGGCCAGTATGATGCGGCAAACCTTGTCAGGGCGGTATAACAGCATCCCCACGGTCCTGTCAAGGCAGCGCCACCGACATTTCAGCTGCCCAATCGCCCGCTCCACAACTGACCGAGTGCGGGAATGGGCATCATTGTATCTGCGCTCTCGGTCAGTTTGTGGGTTGGTGACGGGGGTTAACAGCCACGTCTTTAGTGGATAACCACTGTCTCCTGATGGGCAGTAATAATAATTACAGACACAAACATTTTACTTTTAGATAGAACCATACATTTAAATGCATAACTTACCAAGTAGCCACCCATCGTGCACCCTGCCAGCTTGGAGTCTCATCCCAACCATGCTGTTTGTAAGGATATTTGAATCATGGGTTGACCCAGGCCACCTTGCCACAATATTTGTTAGGCGCATTTGTGCATCACATATAATCTGCACATTTATTGAATGGAAATGTTTCCGATTCACATATGCAAATTCGTCTTCAGATGGCGCCTTTATAGCAATATGTGTGCAGTCGATCGCTCCGATTACATTAGGAAAACCGGCTATCGCTGCAAATTGCACTTTGATGTTTGGCTGGTCACCTGCATCGTATGGGAACGTTATATACCTGGTAGACAAGCGGATGATGCCGTCCCATACAGGTGGCATTGCACGGCTCAAACAGGACTGGCTTATTCCTGAGCGGTCTGCCAGTTTTCTTTGGAAATAACCGGTTGCTAGGAAACCAAGTGTAGTAAGCACCTGTAAAGGAACGGGTAATGCGTGGCTCCTCACTGTCTCTCTTTCTAAATTCGGACCCAACTCAGCGCCGAGCTCCAAGAGTATAGCCTTTGGAAATCTGAAACGGCTGATAAGCCAGTCATCATCGTGGGCCAGAAAATCACTGTGGTCCCTAAAAACTCGTTCTCTCCGCATTTGTCCATTGAAAATGTCTTCTAATAAAGCCAAAGCTGCCATTGCTAGACGGGTTGTATCAATTTTCACATCCTTTATATATGTTCTTACTTAATTGCATAATTCATAGAATATTTTAATAAGAGTCGTGTGACAATAATATGGCAAATAATTTATCAATTACAAATTATAAGCAATTTCTGACAGGTGCGATAGAACAGTTCGTAGTGTATGTTTGCCACTTCACTTTATTACCTCTATGAGTCGCCAACGGACAAAAATCACAAAAATGTACGTACGCCAGGCCTGAAGTTTACGTGGAAGAACGCACATTCTTACGTTAATTTCACTGTTAGTACATCTGACCGTGAACGTGAAAGCCGGCGTACGCCGTGTTTTCGTGCGTACGCAAGATTGATACATGAGGCCCCAGGAGTCAGGTCAATTACCGTACCGCATATTCTGTTTATTACAAAAGCTTTTGGAGACAAGTGTCGCCGCACAATGTCTAAGGATCAACAGTCAAAACAGCATTTTATACTTCAACTACGCCCAAAAGATAGAGGCGTCAAGTTAGCAAAGCAAGTGTGCCATTGGTCCAATTCTATACCTTATAAGGATAATGCAAACATCTTCTTGCCCCCTTGTGGTTTCTGTCTTGTCTGTCAGACTATGTGTGTTTGCCTCTAACCTGTTTCCTGTTTCTCAAAAGACAGACATACTAAATCTTTCTCTCCCCGGCAACCGCTTGAACAGGCTTCCCTGTTCTCCTACTTGCACCTTCAGTTTCAACACAAGTTACAAACACTTAATATTTTGCTTCATTGCTTACAACAGTTCACTAACTTATACAATCAATATATCTACACTTTCTTGGGCTTAGGAATCAAACAAATTATACCTTGCATCGTAGTTGTAGGAAGCTGTGAGCACTTTAAGCCTTCAGAGTATACTTCAAAAAGAAAGGGGGCAAGAATTTCAGAAAACTGCTTATAGAACTCTGTAGTAATTCCATCATTACCGGATGATTTATTACATTTTAAACGTTCAATAGCTTGCTTAATTTCCGTAATAGTTATTGGAAAATCACATAACTTTTGGTCCTCCTCAGTAATTGTATTTACATTCTTAAACTGTTTACAAAAATATGTCATATTATGCTCACTGAATTTAGAAGTATATAAATTAGATTAATAATCATAGCAAACGCTAGAAATTGTGTCAAATTTATCTGTAATAGATCCATTAATATTCATTTTAGAAACATGATCGAATAAAGGCACCTTTTGCCCGCATTCTGTACATATGATCTAGCTCATTTTGCAGCTCTGTTAGATGCAATCTCTGTCCTTCCAACAGGTCCACAGTGGGAATGTTAGAAACGGCTAAGATTTCACTAACAACCTTCTCTTCCATAAGATGTTGTGATTTAAGAAAATGCAATACTGTATGGCCTTTCTGAATATGTACAGTGGGGAGAACAAGTATTTGATACACTGGCGATTTTGCAGGTTTTCCTACTTACAAAGCATGTAGAGGTCTGTAATTTCTATCATAGGTACACTACAAAAATCCAGAAAATCACACTGTATGATTTTTAAATAACTAATTTGCCTTTTATTACATGACATAAGTATTTGATCACCTACCAACCAGTAAGAAATCCGGCTCTCACAGACCTGTTAGTTTTTCTTTAAGAAGCCCTCCTGTTCTCCACTCATTACCTGTATTAACTGCACCTGTTTGAACTCATTACCTGTATGAAAGTCACCTGTCCACACACTCAATCAAACAGACTCCAACCTCGTCACAATGGCCAAGACCAGAGAGCTGTGTAAGGACATCAGGGATAAAATTGTAGATCTGCAAAAGGCTGGGATGGGCTACAGGACAATAGGCAAGCAGCTTGGTGAGAAGGCAACAACTGTTGGCACAATTATTAGAAAATGGAAGAAGTTCAAGATGATGGTCAATCTCCCTCGGTCTGGGGCTCCATGCAAGATCGCACCTTGTGGGGCATCAATGATCATGAGGAAGATGACGGATCAGCCCAGAACTACACGGCAGGACCTGATCAATGACCTGAAGAGAGCTGGGACCACAGTCTCAAAGAAAACCATTAGTAACACACTACGCCGTCATGGATTAAAATCCTGCAGCGCCCGCAAGCCAGCGCATGTCCAGGCCTGTCTGAAGTTTGCCAATGACCATCTGGATGATCCAGAGGAGGAATGGGAGAAGGTCATGTGGTCAGATTAGACAAAAATAGAGCTTTTTGGTCTAAACTCCACTCGCCTTGTTTGATGGAAGAAGAAGGAGGAGTACAACCCCAAGAACACCATCCCAAGCGTGAAGTATGGAGGTGGAAACATAATTCTTTGGGGATGCTTTTCTGCAAAGGGGACAGGACGACTGCACCGTATTGAAAGGAGGAATGGTGGGGCCATGAATCTCATGATCTTGACAAACAACCTCCTTCCCTCAGTAAGAGCATTGAAGATGGGTCGTGGCTGGGTCTTCCAGCATGACAACGACCCGAAACACACAGCCAGGGCAACTAAGGAGTGGCTCCATAAGAAGCATCTCAAGGTCCTGGAGTGGCCTAACCAGTCTCCAGACCTGAACCCAATAGAAAATCTTTGGAAGCTGTGGAATCTGAGCATTAACAATTACAATATGAATGTACATTTCATTGGAAGTGAATGTGCCTAGATAATAAGAACAACAGAAACCTTTCTGTTTAGATTATCTCTCTGTAGGTTGTGCTCTAATGAGAGGAATGTTTACAATTGCAATATGGCATGGGGGTTGACTTCTAAAAACATGGTCTTAGTTAGAAACGCCCTTAACCCTTGGTAGCCTATGGGGCTTTCGGCCAGATTTCACTAGTGGGACATTTTGGGTCCTAGATTCATTTCTGTAACAGATACAACCTATTATGATGTATCCTTTTAATATCAACCCCTCTGGCTACAATAAAAACACATAAAAACTGACTTCTGGGTCACTATTTATAAAACTCATCTGTTTGAAAGGCAAAAAATTGTTTTCGGAAAACATTTCTGCCATTCAGCATCAAGATTCTTTTTTTAAAGCATTATGAGATTTTGTGTCAATGGTATTTCCTCATAATTTCATGCCTTTACTATCAAATTACACTGTAATTGGGTTGAAAATAATGAAATAATTATATAATAGAAGGTCGAAAATATAGGCACCCCCAAAAAATTTGGTTCTTCAACCTAGAAATGAAACACTATAAAATGAAAGATTATAACCCTATCTAACGGTTCTTTTAGGTGTAATGACACAAAACGGGCAGCAGGTGGCAGCACTAGATCGCTAGTTACGTTTGGACTTATATATTTTATAAACTCAGAAAAATTACTAACTTCTTCCCAAAAACTCAAGAACATCCCCATACTATTTCGACTAAATATTTATTTGTATATCATATTTATAATACAAACGATGTATTATGGTTCAAAACATCATATATAGTGATGTACACCCTTGTAATCTCTATACTTGTCTACACATGAGCCTTTCTAAGATGCATTGGCAATGTCGTTGCCTGGTGAAAAGTTCTCATAGCAACCCAAACTATACAACTATACAACCCATATTATACACGGACAACCCCAATTATACACGGAACGCTTCACGAATGTGGCTACAAATAATATACCATTGGAATCGGACGATTATGATGAATCTCCATCCATCTTCTTCCGCTTATCCGGGGCCGGGTCGCGGGGGCAGCAGTCTAAGCAGGGATGCCCAGACTTCCCTCTCCCCAGACACTTCCTCTAGCTCTTCCGGGGGACACCGAGGCGTTCCCAGGCCAGCCAGGAGACATAGTCCCTCCAGCGTGTCCTAGGTCTTCCCCGGGGTCTCCTCCCGGTGGGAAGGCGTTCCGGAGGCATCCGAAAAAGATGCCCAAGCCACCTCAGCTGACCCCTCTCGATGTGGAGGAGCTGAGCTCTCTGAGCTCCTCCCGGGTGACCGAGCTTCTCACCCTATCTCTAAGGGATCGCCCGGCCACCCTGCGGAGAAAGCTCATTTCGGCCGCCTGTATCCGGGATCTTGTCCTTTCGGTCATGACCCATAGCTCATGACCATAGGTGAGAGTAGGAACGTAGATTGACTGGTAAATCGAGAGCTTCGCCTTGCGGCTCAGCTCTTTCTTCACCACGACAGACCGATACATCGACTGCATTACTGCAGAAGCTGCACCGATCCGTCTGTCAATCTCCCGTTCCATCCTTCCCTCACTCGTGAACAAGACCCCTAGATACTTAAACTCCTCCACTTGAGGCAGGCACTCTCCACTAACCTGAAGTGGGCAAGCCACCCTTTTCCGACTGAGGACCATGGCCTCGGATTTGGAGGTACTGATTTTCATCCCCACCGCTTCACACTCGGCTGCAAACCGTCCCAGTGCATGCTGAAGGTCCTGGTTAGAAGGGGCCAACACGACAACATCATCTGCAAAGAGCAGAGACGAGATTGTGTGGTCCCCAAACCTGACACCCTCCGGCCCCTGGCTGCGCCTAAAAATTCTGTCCATAAAAATTACGAACAGAATCGGCGACAAAGGGCAGCCCTGCCGGAGTCCAACATGCACTGGGAACAAGTCTGACTTACTGCCGGCAATGCGGACCAAGCTCCTGCTTCGGTTGTACAGGGACCTGACAGCCCTTAGCAAAGGAAGCTATAAGCAAACCCACACCAGCCCGCCGCCTCTCACCATGGGCAACTCCAGAGTGGTGAAGAGTCCATCCTCTCTCAAGGAGTGTGGTTCCAGAGCCCAAGCCGTGCGTAGAGGTGATCCCGACTACCTCTAATCGGAACCTCTCAACCTCACGCACTAACTCAGGCTCCTTCCCCGCCAGCGAGGTGACATTCCACATCCCTAGAGCCAGTTTCCGTGTACAGAGATCGGGTTGTCTAGGCCCCGGCCTTCGACTGCCGCCCGATCCTCTTCGCACCGGCCCCTTATGGTCCCTCCTGTGGGTGGTGAGCCCACGGGAGGGCGGCCCCACGTCGCCCGTTCGGGCTGAGCCCGGCCGGCTCCCAATATGGCGAATCTATTTTTCGAAATATTTTTGCAAATGAGCACTGTCCGCGGTATCGCGGATGTCGACTTAGAATGGTTAATGTATAGGCTAGCTGTTAACCAACATTACAGTGAGAAGATAATGGAGCGTTCACCGTAAGACATCTATGCTGCAATTTTCCAATAAACGTGAGCGAACTTCTCCCTCGATTTGATACATGTTCTACATTATTTGACCACTATATGAAACCGCTGATTTCTAACACTTTGGTGCCGTGACCCGGATGGTTGGAGATTTAGATTTTCCCCAAAAAACTGTTTTTTGTTGTCCTGAGACGCAACGGAGTCTGTCTTTGTTCCTGTTTCTTGCGAACAGCTGAATGGTTGGTGAGTCTGAAATCCACACCATTTAACGAACAAATCGAGTAATTCAAGAGCACAGGTAGTGATAGGAGATCTGGTTACTCCCTGACTAGACCACGAATTGCAATCGTGTACAATATCTCTAGGGGTGGATAAATTGGAAAGAAGACCTAGTTACTCCCTGACTGGGCCACAAATTACATTGTGTAACGTGCAAAACCTCCAGGGTTGGATAAATTGGAGATTAGCACTAAACTGTATTTCGTTGACAATGCAAATTGCTTTGAGCGATTATACAGTTACTTGTACAAGTAAAATATAATTCCATCCAGTTGTACAAATACGACAGGAAAAGGAGTGCAGCCTCTGGCATGACGCGTTCATATTTAAATAGCGTGGCACGAATAGGAAACCATCAAGAATGAAAAGGATCATTAACAACGACTCGAAATGGACAGAAAGAAAAAGAACATTTTCCGGCTAAACAAGATGGATTCCGAGGAAGTTGTATATGGATAGATGGAGAGTGTGGTACAGACGAAGAGAGAAGACAGAGGAAAGTTAAGATGGCCGAGAAAGGACAACAGTCGAAAGGCGGGAATGGAGACAATCGAAATGGACAAAGATCCATTCTGTTCGACCACCTGGCTGACCGACAGTAGTATCAAGATGGAGTCTCTCTTATGGGATCCTGGAATCATGGACGATACTAGAAACTGACATGAGCTTTCATAATGATTGATTCAGAGTTCTTAAATGTTCATTTTCTAAAATGTATTGTACCTAACCATTAATTGAAGCTGGAACTTATCAAGGAAACCTGATCACCTTCCTCGGTAATAGCCAAGCTTATTTAATTAAATATTGCATGAATTTTGAGAAGCACTTGAATGTTATATAGCATGTTTTAAAAGGCATTTGAAAAAGCTTGTTTTGTTCTGTCATGCTTGAACATGTTTTAATAGGTATTCAAGAAATAACCTGTCTTGTTGTGCTCTGTCATGTGTACGTATGTAATTTTGAGTCAAACGTATTTATTGCGTTGATGATAATGTTTAAAACCGTAAGGCCTCAAGGGGGGTCTCAGGACAATGTAGGTAGGCCTTAATCAAGGCCCACCACGTGGTACTTGTCTGTTGCTTACTGAGCTGTTCGCTAGCACAAGTGAGTACGTCTGAAACCTAGTGATGAATTAGAATTTGGTACCATGATTTTCTAATCTGGTAAAATAGTCTTGTGGTTGTCTAACAAAAGGTTAACGTATTGTGTTTTCGCTCTCATTATATATTGTATAAGTGGTATAATGAAGAATCCACATGGTGATAGTCTAACATTAAGGAGACGCTGTGTCCCATGAGGACTGAATTTGAATCCAAAATAGTCATAGCCTTAAAAAAGGGGTAATACAGTTGAAGCGAGTTTACCCCACACAAAATTAAATGACCTATTTTTTAAATGCTGAATTGAGTTTGGTTAAAACCAACGCCTGATACTCGTTAATGGAGTTTACATTTTAAAATGGTAAATTGACTAATGAACAAATAGGGTATTGATGTAACAGTGTTTCAAGCCTACATTGAGTTTCCTTTGGATTACTTATTGTACCTTGATTTTAGTGACGTCATACATCTGTTTTCTGTCTGGATTGCCATTCTTAAGAGTTTCTTAATTTCCACCCTAATGTTGAGTTGTTGTATAGATAATGATAAGCACATTTTTACAAACTGCGAAAACATTAGATGGGTTGGACACTAAATCAAAATCTCCAGTTAACAAAGGATGTCGGCTAAATTGATAGGGTAGTCTGAGGACCATAAACAAACATTTGGCCTTTTTAATGGCTTACCATAAATGGGTGGAGCTCAGAGTAGCAACCTTTCCCATTACATCAGATTAGCCTATTACTAAGGGTTAAATTCGAGTGTTCAGTCTGGTCTCATCTATGGTAATTTTATCAACACAAGCATATACAGTTTTGGGATAAACAAACATTATGTGAAAGCTAAATATATTTTCCTCTCATTAGCTTTAATGTTGAAATGTATGATTTTGAAACCAACTGAAGTGAGGGTAGAGACCTAAAGTCATCCCCCATTGTTGATGATAGAACAAAGATAAAGCATAAAAGTTGTGATTTAGGGTTTGGCTGACCGCCACTATTTGGAATAAAAATTAATCTAACTTTGTGAATTCCCTAAACTTTAGGAGGTTAATCAAGACACTTTATGTTTGCAATGAGGTAGTTTGGCCGTTGCCTGTAAAAAAAAAAAAGCTAAATTTGTATGCTGTAGCTATGCTAATGCGCAGCTTATCCCCTGGGGGACAAACAATTTAGTTAGGCATGTGCCAAGAAACAACAGGATATTATAAATGCATGATAGCCAATTTCACAGACCTGTGTCAAATTTGAGAGCTGTTTAGCTATGATGTAAAATTTGTTAATGTTATATGGTTTATAATTCCTTCGCACAAGCAACTGTGTTGCATATTGATGTCTTTGATGGTGTTAGGGAATGTTCATGTTTTTAACTTGTTCACTTTGTTTTGATGAATATACAGGATGCCACTCCTTATCGAATGGATTATAGATCCATCCCTACTACCAATTCTCTATTTTTCATGTCTGTCCTGAAAAGATGGCCGGTGCAGGTTCAGGACGGCGCCTCCTGTGGCTGTATTTGTCATTGTTCTGCATTCACTCATGGTGTCACTTTCCATTGACTTAATGAAGTGAAGGCAGGGGGGATGTATGATATGATAATTGATTATGATTGGAAAGAGTTGAGCTTAAGGCTCAAGGCAAATCAAATTTGTATTTATAAGGAGTTTAAAAAAAAAAAAAAAATATTCCTGCTTGCATAGTTATAAAAGAGCATTGGCATCTGTTATGTTTTACATTTTCCATTTACAGGATGTTTTTAATTGGTTTATTTGGAGATTGTTTTGTTTGAGGTAAGGTCTAACATTTTAATGGTTAAATGGAATAGATCTAACCATTTCTGATTTGGCTAAGCAAAGGAGTCAAACAACGACCAAGCCAGTTCTGGATGGAAAAGGAACCTTGACATAGACTTATGGAAACTTGTCTGAATACTCTGAAGATGGAACTTCTGAGATCTTAGGACTGATCTATTGTCTTCATTGTTGAGAGTTTACGGAACCATACCCAGTGGATGAAGGTCCGATGGACTGTTGAACCACACTAATCATTGTTTTGCAGTTATGCTTTCAACAGGTCAGGACATCACAAACCCTTTTCTAATGATACATCACGTCACTGACTGGACACAGACAACTGAGTGTGTGAGTACCAGCAACATGTTGAAGAAGGACTTCTACAACCACATTGGTTGAATCTGTTTCGAATTTTCCTGACCACTCACATGGCAGATAGATGCCAGGGTCAGATCACTTGGCTTCACACTCCATTTCTAGATGAATCATCGACAGCGAGATGAGAGGAGAGTCCTGAAGAACTACACAAACTACAGGTCAGAGTACCACGGGCCAGTTGACTGGAAAGGTCGCATGGTCCCAACACAGTGGAAGACACTGTTGTGGTGTTAATCTTGAATTAGTGAAGTGTTGGAAACTCACTGTTCCATTATACACCTACACTGACTTGTTAGGACAACCAGGCAATTTGCTGGGTCCACATCACACTGACTGCAATAACTGATTTTGGAACTTTCATCACTGATACAAGACAAAGAAAACTGAAGACAAGAACTAAAGGACACTTACTGGAAACTAACTTCTTTCCTTACAATCTAAGATTTTCCTAAATGAACTGATATGGTGATTTCATATGTATAAAGGTTTGTTTCTCGCAAGACAGGTGGGAAACTCAGTATGATGACAATCCCAATATTGGACTTCGATGTATTTGTGGTGATGCTTAATTATCTACATTATGACGGCTATCATGGTATGTTTGGGCAGTGAATTGTTCCCTATAATAGTTGGTCCAGGTCAAAGGTAGATGTTTTCCCTATTTTAAAGGTAGAATCTTTCACAGGTACAACAGGATATGCATAAGTCTTTTGTATGATTTTGTCGCATGGATCATGATACGGACAAGGGGGGTTTTGATTGTTCAATGGACTTTGGGGGAAATGTTTTAATCATGATGTCATGTTGAGTCTGATTTTCCGCTGAACACCGTTAACACTGATAATAACCTGTTGATGTCATAATGTTTCTAGAACTTTATAATCTTAGGTGGGTACGGGATTGATGACTGTCATACATTGAGTTGTTGTTGTGGAAATTTCTATATACAATGTATTCTCTCTGAGTAAAGGATTGAGTCCCACTGTTAAGATAGGTACAGGAATGTGTGGGACCTGGTATTTGCATAGGGGACATCTATTGTCTGTCCAGATGCAGATCAATGGGTTTTAGGACAGGATAGGAGAAGATACAACAGGGGGCAGTAAGGTCAGTTGGCCCCTTTGGGTAAACACTACAGTAAATATTATGGCAGGAAGGATAAGGTGGGGGAAGATTGCATTTGACGTGTGTGATAGAACAAAGGGAAAGGTGTTTGATTGACATGAAACAGATGGCAGCATCTTACCACACCCCTTCTTCCTATGTAATAAATACTGTCGAAATGATGTTTTTATTTAGAAACTATCCACCGTTACTTTGTAACCTGTATACTTTCTCCTTGCAAGCAAGATTAAAACCGTTTATTGTGCAATTGATTTCTCCTGTCTTACCTACCATTTTCATAGAACTTTGGATTTTAGAAATTGCCATCACAATTTGGGGGCACGTCCGGGATCCTAATCCTGATCGGTTTGAGTCCCTTTCCTAACAGGTTAACCGTGCACGGCCAGAGAAAGCTCTGGAATTCTAGTATCGTCCAGAAAAGGCTTATCCTTTGACGGGCTGAGAAAGAGTGCCTGACGGGAGCTGTGACTCGTGCTTGATCAGTACAGGTTTCCTGCGGAAATTGAATTTGGGGGTAAGAACGCAATTCGGTTTAAAAACTTAAAGTTGGACTTTATAGTTTAAAATCTGCAGTAAAAGGTTGGACCTTTTTAAAATCTCATTTGTGGGCTGACGAGCTTGACTTCGCTTTCTGGTTGGTTGAGTATAAATTAGATTTACTGGGTAAATCTGAAACATGGGGACGTGCGACAGTAAATCTTTGGCGGTCTCTCGTGTTTACGCTGGACCGGCAAAAATTATCACTGACGTATATGGTGTTTGGACATGTGAACAATGTTTCTTTGAGCGTTATTAGGTTTTCCGGCGACTGGCGTTTTCATTCGGTGATGGATGCGCGGCCTGCCGGGCTGATTGGAGGTAGATGGACGTGGTAACGTATGAAAAGTTGTTTGGAAAGCGTAGGCTACGGTGAGTAGACAGTGTGGAGTATATTGATCTGTGTTGTAGTTTTTTTGCTCAGGTTAGATGGCTCGTTCTCCTCTGATCGCCCGTCACCCCACCCCGCGGAGTTCAGTTGGACCGATAGGTGGGTCTCCTTGGAGGCCCGCTCGGGACACTGCATCGTTGGAGTCATAACGTGGCCAAGCTCTGTGGACCTTTTCGTTGTGAACGTGGAAATGTGATGGGCCGCTGGAGGCCGTTTTCTGCTCCGCTTTGGAAGTGTTGAGCATGTCTACGAGTTTCAAGAAAAGTTCCAAAAGTGGGGAGTTGTACACACCAGGTGTACACACCCGTAATATCTTTGGCCTTGCCGCGAGTGATTCAACGGGAACACGCAGGAACGCTGAACCGCCTGAGGGAGGGGTGCGGACGGTCAGACAGGGGACCAGAGGGAGCATCAACCGGTGAGATTGTTCCTTAATACAGTTTTCATATGCTTTAGTAAACAATGTGGTTGGTTTTTGTAAGTCAGATTTGATGGTTTTGTGGAAATTGATAGATGGATTTGAGTAAGTATGGTGACTAGAAGTTTTTTTTGAGTATTGCAGTCAGGGCGGCTGTAGTTAGAAACATGTCGTTTTTGTTCCATGTCCTGACACCAATTCCCGTGCAGCAGTTGGACTGCGTGATGGAGTATAGCGTGCTCCTGTATGTTTGATAGTGTGTGGTTCTAATGTATCAGCGAGATGCAACAAGCTAACGTGATGGACATATGTGATGATGTACTGTGCAGTTGGAACTAATCTTCTCAAGGATAATTCACACATTCAGATACAGAACACTTGAAAGCGATTCAACAAGAGAGGACTTGTTGGAGCCCTGGGAGAGACTGAGCTTGGCTTAAAAGGACAACTGTGAGGTGGCTGAGGTGAGATGGATCTCACAGACACACAGACAGACTGTCCTACAGTTGAGAGAGGAGTCGACTCTGGCTCGCTGCATGTCTAGGTGCTGCACGTCTACAGGATGCTGAGTTCCTGTGAGCTGGACTGACTCGAGTCCTGATGGTTCTGCAATGTGATGGAGAAGGCAACCTCCGACCGAGAGGAGGGAGGCGTCGGAAAGATCTACTGCACAACATCATGCTACGCTGATTGGGTCCATACCAGGTACATCTCATCTGCTGTCCAGGTAGCTGAGAGAGGAACCTGGGATCAACGACACGCTACACGAGGATTTCAGTGGTGAAAGGTTAGACGCAGTGAATTGAAGTCACTGAGGGAAAGTGAATTTTCTGGTGCTAGTTACCAGTCACTTTCTACATGGCCTTTAGCTCTAGAACCTTTAGCTAAAACTGGTCATCTTGGAGTTCACAAGGGAGAACACAGATTCTCCTGGCCTGGCTGATAAAGCAGCTAGAATGGAGACAACAAGAGCTGTGTCTGCATTTGAGCTATGAAGGACAACACCTTGGAATACACATCTGACTTTTTCGTTCTGTTACATCGACCTGTCAAAGAAATGGTTCATAACTGACTGTCTGACGTTTGAAGGAGCAGAACAGTTGTGATGACTTTGGAAGGACATCCAAATGGAACCATGGAGAGGACTTTTCAGTGAATCGAGCAATTGGCATGAGAGAACATTGTAACAGTGATGAATTGAAGGATGCATTCAGTGATAGGTGTTTATGATGATTTTAACATAAAAAAAAGTTTTGCTGTACTATGTTATGATTCTGTATGATGACAATGTGTGATCTTGGAGTTTATACGGAAGGTAATGATCTAGAAGAATGTAAGGGAGGATCCAGACATTTCAGATTTGTTCAATTCTCTAATCATTAAGGATAATAATATTGACTGGGTCATGTTGTTAGAGTACTGTTTTGTTGCAGTCTACACCCTAATGAGTGTACTGTTTAAGGTTTGATACCAAGGTTTGACATGGTATCAAGAGGATGGATTGTTGTGGAAATTTCTATATACAATGTATTCTCTCTGAGTAAAGGATTGAGTCCCACTGTTAAGATAGGTACAGGAATGTGTGGGACCTGGTATTTGCATAGGGGACATCTATTGTCTGTCCAGATGCAGATCAATGGGTTTTAGGACAGGATAGGAGAAGATACAACAGGGGGCAGTAAGGTCAGTTGGCCCCTTTGGGTAAACACTACAGTAAATATTATGGCAGGAAGGATAAGGTGGGGGAAGATTGCATTTGACGTGTGTGATAGAACAAAGGGAAAGGTGTTTGATTGACATGAAACAGATGGCAGCATCTTACCACACCCCTTCTTCCTATGTAATAAATACTGTCGAAATGATGTTTTTATTTAGAAACTATCCACCGTTACTTTGTAACCTGTATACTTTCTCCTTGCAAGCAAGATTAAAACCGTTTATTGCGCAATTGATTTCTCCTGTCTTACCTACCATTTTCATAGAACTTTGGATTTTAGAAATTGCCATCACAGTTGTGTCGGAGTGGGTTGTGTCAATTGTTTTGTTTAAATTCATTTTCGTTTGAGGAACAATAAGACCTGATTGGTCAGATACTCATTTTGTTGCTTTGTCTTAGTCATTTGTAACATATGCGTATGGGCCTTTTCTTTTCATTAGGAATTGAATTGTAATGTTTTTCTTTAAATGTTTGATAGGGGGAACTGTGGAATCTGAGCATTAACAATTACAATATGAATGTACATTTCATTGGAAGTGAATGTGCCTAGATAATGAGAACAACAGAAACCTTTCTGTTTAGATTATCTCTCTGTAGGTTGTGCTCTAATGACAGGAATGTTTACGATGGCCATATAGCATGGGGGTTGACTTCTAAAGACATGGTCTTAGTTAGAAACGCCCTTAATGTATAGGCTAGCTGTTAACCAACATTACAGTGAGAAGATAATGGACTGTTCACCGTATGACATCTGTGCTGCAATTTTCCAATAAACGTGAGCGAACTTCTCCCTCAATTTGATACGGGTTCTACATTATTTGAACACTATACGAAACCGCCGATTTCTAACAGAGCTGAAAGTCCGTATTGCCCAGCGACAGCCCAGAAACCTGAAGGATCTGGAGAAGGTCTGTATGGAGGAGTGGGCCAAAATCCCTGCTGCAGTATGTGCAAACCTGGTCAAGAACTACAGGAAACGTATGATCTCTGTAATTGCCAACAAAGGTTTCTGTACCAAATATTAATTTCTGCTTTTCTGATATATCAAATACTTATGTCATGCAATTAAATGCAAATTAATTACTTTAAAATCATACAATGTGATTTTCTGGATTTTTGTTTTAGATTCAGTCACTCACAGTTGAAGAGTACCTATGATAAAAATTACAAACTTCTACATGCTTTGTAAGTGGGAAAACCTGCAAAATCGCCATATCATATACTTGTTCTCCCCACTGTGTATGAGAACAAATGCTTGTTCTGAAACAGATTTGTATGGAGTGTGAGAGATCATGTCCAGATTATAGCCCCAATATTTTGGAGTCTGTTGTTGCATTACTAAAATTTTCACATATCCTTTAACAGTCTGTTCTCCCAATAATATTTTAACGTTGATATGTCAAGCATGATTTGGGTTATATTCAGCCCTTTATGGAGGTAATGGCTACCTATATCATGGCCATCCATTGGATAGTAATGGGAAATAAAAAAATATCACCACTGTAACATTAATTAATTAAAGCAAAAATATATACCATATAGCTACAGGGAAGTATGCCTTCTGTTTTACAATAAAACAAACAATACGGGACTTAATTTGTTTATTTTATTGGTAATTTAAAAAATAGTGCATCTGCTAACAAGGTAGAGACATGATTGTCAGTTTCCTCTCTTGTCCTCTGGCGTCACCCATCTCATTTTCATTTCCCTCCAGCTGCAGGTGGGGCAGGAGCGGCAGGTGGGGCAGGAGCGGCAGGAAGTCCTGCTAACAAGAAGGGCAGGAGGGCCATCAGGGCTGAATTACTTTGGGTTGGCTGGGCGTAGGGGAAGTATGATGGGTACTGAGGCTGCTGCTGATAAGGGTAGAATCCCCCAAAATCCATGTATCCCTGAGAGAAAGAAAAAATGATATAATCAGAGTTACAACTAAGGAACTCAAACATAGTTTCATCAGTTTATAATAGTGGATATATATTGCGATACTGATATAGAAAACCTCTCTCTAATATACCTACTTTATTGACCTCATTACTTGATGAGCGCTCTTCTCGAACATGTTCCTTAGATACCTGCACACAAATCCCAGTATGCATTATATTACAGTGCAGTATCAACACTTACAGTGAGAACAATCAGCCCATCATATTGAAAGCTATGAAATCTCTGGAAACTGAAAACATTTCTTGATTTGTAAATACACAGATCAATGTTGTTATTTCAAGAAAACTTACAGGGAGGGAGGAACACAATCCAGTCAGGCACATCACTAGAACTAGTAGTTTCATGGTCACCATAGAAATCCTGAAATAAAGAAAACAGTGTATTCAAAGTTACTATAGACACACATGCCTCAGTTAAACCACTATAGAGTATTCCTTAAAACACTTAACTGTTCAAGTGAAGATGTGAAATGGGTTTGTTGAGAGTAATGCTGCATTGTAACTGAACAGCTTTTTATACTGTTGACCATTTCAGTTCACGGACAACCAATAGGCTTTCAGTCAACAAATGAGTTTCAGCAATATTGCTATTTTCAGATATGTGTCCTAAATATTTAAAATATGATGAAATAGGCTTATGCAGGATTACCATAAAACTCTATATCTATAACATAACCACAGTCCCCACTAAGAGAGATATTTCATCAGCATTAGGAAACCTAAGAGAAACTGCTAGGAAAAAGTTTTGTAATCATCAGTTATTCATATAACTTATTTTTGGGATTGTGGAAACTAAATGGAAACACCTGTAATGAATGGAATACAGAGACAGTGTAGACCCAAGAGCAAAGCACAAAAACTTTAATCCAAGGTACAGAATGAGGCACAGAACAAGAGGCATAGAACAACGTCATCAGTAATACAGGCAGAGAGTATCCAAAACACACAGGTACTGTAGTCAAGCAACGTGGCAGAGGTAACTAAAGGGGCAGGCTGGCAAACGTAGAACCGAGAAAGGCAGGCAGAAAAGTAAAAAAATACAGGTAAGCTAAAAACAGGCTTAGAATAACACTCAGTAAGTAGCAGAACTAATGCTTCGCAAGGAAAAAGGGCAACAGAAGGCAATATATAGGAATGCTAATGACAACTACTTCACTTATTTATATCTCAAATTATGCCTTTTAATATGCCTGACCTGAACCTCATGGTCTGTGTCCCTCACAAACTTTTTGCCTGTAACCTTGTCATCATCAGAATTCATTAATATAGAAATCACCCCATGCCCAGACATTCCTCCACAATCATCAAAACTAAACTACACGTCATCTTCTGTTCACACCATCATGTTTTTCTGCTGTCCTAGAAAACCCTCCAAACTGTAGCTAGTTAGCCATAGTTTCATAAGTTAAAGGTGTGAGGAGGGCAGAGCAAGGATACGTAGACCAAAACATGACAAAAATGTCCTGAGTATTACTAAATCAAACCAGACTAGATAAAGAAAATTAAAGCTATGACAAAATCTGCCGTGTTGCACGCATTACAGAGTCTGATGGTGAAATTGATTGAGAGAGTTTTACCTGAAGAAGTGGACTGAGTTTTGGAATCAGTTTAATGCTTAGTTTAACCAGAGTATGAGAAGGAGATTTTTCAATTGTGATGAGTGTCTAATGAGAACACAAGCTCTTGTATTAATACAGTACCTACACTCACCTAAAGGATTATTAGGAACACCATACTAATACTGTGTTTGACCCCCTTTCGCCTTCAGAACTGCCTTAATTCTACGTGGCATTGATTCAACAAGGTGCTGGAAGCATTCTTTAGAAATGTTGGCCCATATTGATAGGATAGCATCTTGCAGTTGATGGAGATTTGTGGGAAGCACATCCAGGGCATGAAGCTCCCGTTCCACCACATCCCAAAGATGCTCTATTGGGTTGAGATCTGGTGACTGTGGGGGCCATTTCAGTACAGTGAACTCATTGTCATGTTCAAGAAACCAATTTGAAATGATTCGAGCTTTGTGACATGGTGCATTATCCTGCTGGAAGTAGCCATCAGAGGATGGGTACATGGTGGTCATAAAGGGATGGACATGGTCAGAAACAATGCTTAGGTAGGCCGTGGCATTTAAACAATGCCCAATTGGCACTTAGGGGCCTAAAGTGTGGCAAGAAAACATTCCCCACACCATTACACCACCAGCCTGCACAGTGGTAACAAGGCATGATGGATCCATGTTCTAATTCTGTTTACGCCAAATTCTGAATCTACCATCTTAATGTCTCAACAGAAATCGAGACTCATCAGACCAGGCAACATTCTTCCAGTCTTCAACTGTCCAATTTTGGTGAGCTTGTGCAAATTGTAGCCTCTTTTTCCTATTTGTAGTGGAGATGAGTGGTACCCGGTGGGGTCTTCTGCTGTTGTAGCCCATCCGCCTTAAGGTTGTGCGTGTTGTGGCTTCACAAATGCTTTGCTGCATACCTCGGTTGTAACGAATTGTTATTTCAGTCAAAGTTGCTCTTCTATCAGCTTGAATCAGTCGGCCCATTCTCCTCTGACCTCTAGCATCAACAAGGCATTTTCGCCCACAGGACTGCCGCATACTGGATGTTTTTCCCTTTTCACACCATTCTTTGTAAACCCTAGAAATGGTTGTGCGTGAAAATCCCAGTAACTGAGCAGATTGTGAAATACTCAGACCGGCCAGTCTGGCACCAACAACCATGCCATGCTCAAAATTGCTTAAATCACCTTTCTTTCCCATTCTGACATTCAGTTTAGAGTTCAGGAGATTGTCTTGACCAGGACCACACCCCTAAATGCATTGAAGCAACTGCCATGTGATTGGTTGATTAGATAATTACATTAATGAGAAATTGAACAGGTGTTCCTAATAATCCTTTAGGTGAGTGTATGTTCTGTATTAATGCCAGGATGTTTTCACAATAAGAGCAACCATGTTATCCGTGACAGAGGAAGAGAGATCTGTTGATTGTCAGGGTATTGCATACTGTTAATGTGAACCTCACTGAGAAGACAAATCTACAAAAAGATATACAAAGCGAAAACAAAAGAAAATGTCTTATATGATATTCATGTTTCAGATAGCATTGTTTGTATTACTTGCCTGGCTAGTTACCTACCTGTATGATCCTTGTTTAGCTAGCTAACAAGTTGTCACGATCGTGGGATGAAAAGGATACAGGCGCAGAGTAGAGGTAGGGAAGGTAATCCATGTTTAATGAAAAAAGAAAGAAGGACTCCAACAAAACAAAAGGCAGCAACCAGTGACGTGGGTATTCCTTACACAGGATAAACAAAACCAAAATAAACCACGCCTTGGGGCCTACAAACTAAACTTAAATAGGGTCCCCAATTGGAGGCAATAACTAACACCTGCCTCCAATTGGGGAAACCAAAAAAAGGAGTAGAGGTGGCTAAAGGCCACCTCCTGTCCTGTCCTGGCTATGCCCCGAGCCCAGCGCAGAGATGGCTAGGGGCACAGCCAGGACGTGACAGTACCCCCCCCCCCAAAGGCGCGGGCTCCCGACCGCAAGACCGGGACGACCACACCCGGACCGGCGGAGGCTCAGCTCCCGGAGCTGGCGGCACAGGCCGGGGAGGCGGAGCCGCAGGGACAGGCCGGGGAGGCAGAGGGCCAGGAGACGGGAGAGCCGGCAGAGGGACAGGAGCTGGCGGCGCAGGCTGCGGCTCCCAGGCAGCGGGGGGCGCTGGCGGCGCTGGCTGCGGCTCCCAGGCAGCGGGGGGCGCTGGCGGCGCTGGCTGCGGCTCCCAGGCAGCGGGGGGCGCTGGCTGCGGCTCCCGGGCAGCAGGGGGCGCTGGCTGTGGCTCCTGGGCAGCGGGGGGCGCTGGCTGCGAGAACCGGTACGGCGGGTCCCTATAGCCCCACCAGTCCTCACATCTCCCTACATCTGGGAAAGCCCTTATAGGCCCCACCGGCGTTGTTGCCCGACGCCTAGGAGCTGGCACCGGGCAGGGCTGGGGCACCTGGACCACCCCACACGTGAGCATGGGTGGCACGGCCGTGTCCTTCCACTCCGCTTCCACTCCGTGTCCTTCCACTCACAACACCCCCCCAAGAAATTCTTGGGGCGGACACACGGAGGTTTGCTTCCGTCGCCTCTGTCGACGTCTCCTCTTGGGTGGACGCTGTGTTGGCCCGGTGTGCCGCAGGGGACGGTAGGGGTTCTCCTCCTCCTCAGTGTCGCTGTCAGGCCAACCGAGGAGTTCCCCTACCGTCCATTTTCATCTATTTATATTTCTATATGTATCATAATAATTAATCCCACCTTTGGATGTTTAAAGAAATATCACATTTTATTGCAAAATGGTCCAACTGTTGCAATCGCATAATGTGAAGTAAAATAAAAATGTCTGTAAATGTCAAAGCAGTGAATATCGGTACAAACCAAAGGTGTACTGCAGTCAGTTTTAGTCTAATCTCTATCAATCCATAACTAAAATTAAGCATAATCTGGTATACTGTGACTATAGTCTGGTTCAATTTAGACTAGGATTAAAATGTATACTGTCAATCACCCAGTTCAAATCCAATTGAGCATTCCTGTCACATTCAATACGGACGAACATACTCTCAAATATAAACTGACAGTCTGGATGTTATAGTAATTTTTATTTCAAAATGTAAATTACTGGAATACAGAACCCCCAAAATGTGTCATAGTCCAATTACTTTTGGACTGTATATAATAAAGTTGCATGAGTGGTCAAAGTATAGGTTAGAATCTGTCCAACTGCTATTGATTTTATCCCTGTCTTATCCCACTATTTTAACTTAAAAAGTTGCTTATTTATATTTAATTTACAGTTTAAACAGTAATTCATTTATCCTGCAAGCCTTTCATTTGCCTCCTGCGGCTGCTGGTGGGGCAGGAGCTGGGGCAGGAGAAGGGGCAGGAGCTGGGGCAGGAGTAGCAGCAAGTCCTGCTAATAGGAAAGGCAGGAGGGACATTGCAGCGGAATATGCTTGGGATGGCTGGCCATAGGGAAAATATGATGGATACTGAGGCTGCAGCTGGTAAGGTTCGAACCCCCCAAAATGCATGTACTCCTGAAAGAAAGATTCAATTTAGCGTTGCAGGAAGGTAGATGAACTGAAACAGAGTCTAATCATGTTCTAATACTACATACTGCATTTTGATAGTTAGACAGTCTATAAAAAACTGTACTAACCTCAGAACTTGACATGCGCTCCTCTGGAACACCTTTCTCAGACATCTGAATATACAATCAAATTTGGATGATATTACACTAAGAATGATGTTACACTACAAATACATCCACTTGTGTTTTTTTCATTCTACACAATCTGTGGAACATCTTGATCTCTTGATATGTAACTAGAAGTATTCAAGAAAAACTTACAGGAATGGAGTAACATAGTCCAATCAGGCACATCACTAAGAAGAGAAGTTTCATAGTCGCCATAGAATTCTAGAAATAAAAAAGGCATTGGATTTAAAGCTACTGCAAACACATGGCCCTATATGATACCACTGTAGGTTATTCCTTGAACTTCTTACCTGTTGTTATGGGATGTAAAATGGAGAAATGTTTGTTCTGAAGTTGAGACAGCCTGAAATGTTTTTTATAGACCATTTCCATTCACAGACAACCAATGAGCTTTTAGTCAACTAATGAGCTTTCAGCAATATTAATATAATACAACCTGTGTCATAAAGATTTAAAATGTGATGAAATTGGATTATGATGGATATCTACATATATAAAGTAGTTACATCCATAGTCCCCACAATAACAAGGTCTCATCAGCATTAGGAAACTGACTAAGTTGTGAGGTTTTTAAACTGTCAATGATTCATTCCAATGTTTGATGGTATAATAAAAGAACACGTCACAGCAATGTATCTTGATTGTTTTACAAAAAAGGTTTTATTAATAATATGAAATAAATTGACACAATGATGTCCTGTACAACATTTTCTCAAATAATGTGATCGCTAAAATACAACTTTTTAATTTTGCTATGTACAGTATCCGTCACACTTAATTCACACTTCTCATAGTTTTTCCTAAAATGTATATGAATTCATCAAAGGTATAGAGTGATGTAACAATGAGCTAGCACTATAAAATTGTTAGTTAAAATCAAATACACACGGAATCTGAATACATGCATGGACACAAATCTATAAATCCATATTCCCCACAAAAACAATGTCTCATCAACATTAGGCAATTTTGGCTAAGTTTTGAAACTGTCAATGAATCATAATACTAGGCTAAACACACACGTGTTTAGCCTAGTATTTACAGTGTCCTCCATTAGTTTTGGGACAGTAAAATCTAATTTGCTATTTTTGCTGTATACTTCAGACATGAAAATGTGATTAAAAGAATGAGATAAAAGTACAGACTGTGACCATTTATTTCTGTCTGTTTCAACACATATGTTTTACAGACTAGGAATAACAGCACTATCAGAGTTCTGAGTGTTGCTATTTAGAGTGCCTGCCTTAACCCTAAAGTATAGAGATGTTTTGTAAGCTATTTTCATTCTCTTTTGAAATGTTGAAAAAGTCACCAAATAAACAATTTTTTTGTAAAATTGGTATATCTTTATAATAACACATAATAAAGCATTTATAATGAATTAGTAAATAATTTTTTCATAATTTTTAAGCAGTATTCCTGCATTTTTAAATGCTGCAAATATATTTTAAAATCCGGGGGAGGCCCCGGACAGGGCCCAACAGGCAGGATATCAATCCACCCACATTGCCAAGCATCAACCAAGGGTCATCCACCAACCGCAACACCCCTGAATGACGGCCGAGTATTGCCAGCGGAGTTCAGCCCAATTGCACAAGTGTGCAACAGAGAGACAACAACAAGCCAACAAAACCTTAATTGGCAAATCATTCCACAGTAGTGGAGCTCTATGAGAAAAGACCCTGCCTCCAGCTGTTTGTTTAGAAATTCTAGGTACAATTAAAAGGCCTGCATCTTGCGATCTAAGGTTACATGTAGGTATGTATGGCTGGATCATTTCAGCAAGCTAAGTAGGAGCAAATCCATGTATTTATATTTGGTTAAAAATAAAACCTTAAAATCAGCCCTAACCCTAACAGGCAGCTAGTGTAAAGAGGCTAGTACTGGAGTAATGTGTTCAATTGTTCTAGTTAGGATTCTGGCAGCCGTACTTTTGATTTGTCAGAGGATATGCCATCCACACATATGAACTGATATCTTTCAGATAAATAAGATTTAAACCAGGCTAGAACATGTCCACATAGCCCAATATGGTTTTCCAGTCTCTAAGAGAAGGGAGTGATCAATAGTGTCAAAAGCAGCACTAAGATCAAGAAGCAACCGGCTGGGCGATCCCTTAGGGTGAAAAGCTTGGTTACCTGGGAGGAGCTCAGAGTAGAGCCACTGCTCCTCCACATCGAGAGGGGTCAGCTGAGGTGGCTTGGGCATCTGTTCCGGATGCCTCCTGAACGCCTTCCCGGGAAGGTGTTCCGGGCCCGTCCCACCGGGAGGAGACCCCGGGGAAGACCTAGGACACGCTGGAGGGACTATGTCTCCGGCTGGCCTGGGAACGCCTCGGTGTCCCCCCGGAAGAGCTAGAGGAAGTGTCTAGGGAGAGGGAAGTCTGTAGGGAAGTTGTAGCCCATCCGCCTCAAGGTTGTGCGTGTTGTGGCTTCACAAATGCTTTGCTGCATACCTCGGTTGTAACAAGTGGTTATTTCAGTCAAAGTTGCTCTTCTATCAGCTTGAATCAGTCGGCCCATTCTCCTCTGACCTCTAGCATCAACAAGGCATTTTCACCCATCCAGTATGTGGCATACAGCATATTTTTTGTTTTTTTATTTGATCAAAGTTTTGCAAGCAAACAAACGCCCAGTCAGCACTTTTCAATGTTACAGGGGAGTAAAGGCTTATAGCATTAAATCAGCATACGATTATGAATTAAGTCATCAAGTATAATATACATCACAATCCCCACATTGCCAAAAGTAATGTCCTACTTTTGCCTTTATGAATATATAGTTTTACCCCAAGAAAGATAATAATACCAGATCATGTAAGTAAATTACTTAACAATATCATATATATATATAAATACTCATCGTTATGAACTTTAGTGAACTGCTTTTAGAGAATAA
The DNA here is from genome assembly GCF_011004845.1 of Esox lucius. Taxonomy (NCBI): domain Eukaryota; kingdom Metazoa; phylum Chordata; class Actinopteri; order Esociformes; family Esocidae; genus Esox; species Esox lucius. The sequence continues at coordinate 2,452,794 of NC_047593.1, forward strand.
CATGGCCGTCATAGGGCTCTTTCTGATTGCAAAAGGACACACAAGTTTATTAACACATCACAACTGCAATAACGATTGAGCAATAATTGCACTATTGCGTACATGAAAGCATGAGTCAGGGGTTGACATCCCAAACTGAATCTAGATTGCATAACATTTATGTTCTGATATAAGAGTCCAGGTAGAATTTCAGAGCACAACATGACTGCGGAGGTGAAGGTAAGTGCCAGGAAAACACATTGGGGCCAAATTTGCAAACATTTGCGTAGGTTTATACACATGTATTATATCCAGTTTCTATAACTATTTTAATTAGCTGACAGATGTTAGCAGATGCGTTACTGTATATGCCCAAGTGATCCTTAGAATCATGGATAATCGTGCCAAATAGGCAATGTTCCATAATTTGGGGTTGTATTCAATATTATTTTATTCATTAAATAATTCATTATTTTGTTAGTTCCTTGCATGTGAAAAAAACCTGTGAAAAACATGCAGATAGCAATTTCAGACCACAGTCATAAACCTTGGGTCCAAACAAAATTATTTATGTATGGTCCAGAAGGGTTTAGACTGGACGTGCAATACTTTCTTTTTAATGTAAAACAGTTTTTAGTATTAAAATACATTTTCAGTGTTACATCTTTGTGGTTTCTGTAACAATATCCCTGTTTAACTGTGTTTGTTTTTTAGTGGTAAGCAATATCACTGTTATACAACTTTGTTTTCTATGTTAAATAAATGATCAGGCTCAAAATATATTATTGTCTTACAATCTTATTTAGGAAGTAATGGAGTACCTCTGTATTGTGGCTTTACTTTTCTCTGCTGCGGTTGCACAGGTGAGTATAATTTGTAGATCAAGAAAGAATGAAAATGATCATGAAAATACAAATCAGTAAAAGGCATAAAATTACCAGCGTTGGTGTTTGTTCATGACAGTTTCATAAACTGTGATTTATCTTCCCAAGCTGCAGCCACCCAGACAATGGCAAATGGGTAATGATCAATTCAACCCATTTGGCGGACCACCAAACAGACCGCCTATGGGAGTAAGAGAAAATAATTTTGACCTACACAACATTTACATTTATTCAATGAGAAAATAAGAAAAATCCATTGTAGGATACATTGAGATAACCCATGTTTTCTTACTTTTTGGAAAGCTCTAATAAATGTATTTCACTTTGTGAAGCCCAACAGTAGAGATCCCTTCACGCAGGGTGGTCCACCCCCTCCACCTCCATTTGGCGGACCACCAAACAGACTGCCTATGGGAGTAAGAGAAAGAAAATTTGACCTACACAACATTTACATTTATTCAATGAGAAAATAAGAAAAATTCATTGTAGGATACATTGAGATAACCCATGTTTTCTTACTTTTTGGAAAGCTCTAATAAATGTATTTCACTTTGTGAAGCCCAACAGTAGAGATCCCTTCACGCAGGGTGGTCCACCCCCTCCACCTCCATTTGGAGGACCACCCTTCATGCAGGGTGGTCCACCCCCTCCGCCGATGGGTGGACCTATGTGGTCAGGACCAAACATGGGTGGCAATGGCAACACAGGATGGGTAAGATGACCTTCTAATTTTATTGATATACTGTATGCATCTTTTTCTAAGACATTAATTAATATTACCAACTTCTAATTAACTTTATCAATGGGTATTGATGATATAGTACTTTTTACTTCTTTTATTCTTACAGCCCAACCAGGGACAAATGCCTCCTTGGTTTCCAAACAGACCCTCAAGAGGACCAGGCAATGGGAACAATTGGGGATCAATGGGACGGTTATTTCCATTTTATACAACTTTCAATGATTATCTTAATAAATGAATTGTAGAATGAAGGCAAAGTTCATACAATCTGCTGTGTATGCAATCCTGGATAGCACAATGCTTACCAGTTTGTTTAATTTAGACTTACATTGAAGGTTTTTGTCTAACATCACAGGTACCTGATTTTGGGTTCTTTCCCAATGGACCTGGACAGTACCCTGGCCAGGGGCCCCGTCCCGGGCCAATGGGCAGCCACGGGCCACCTCAAGGGCCAAGGAGCAGCCAAGGGCCCCCTCAAGAGCCAAAGAGCAGCCAGGGGCCCCCTCAAGAGCCAAAAAGCAGCCAGGGGCCCCCTCCCGGGCCAAGGACCAGGCGGAGTAGACCTGAAGGACCCCCACGTGGAAGACCTAACATGGGAAACCCTAAAACATGGGTAAGAACATGGTTTTGTAATCTTGCACATAATAATACAATACAAATATTGTATTGGTCGCATGCTAAGTAATCAACATATTCCTGATTTGTTGCCAGTAATGACAATAAACAGCTGAAGCATTTGGGGAAGGCTAGCAGACAACATAAGTCATTATTTTTAAAGTAGTTGCAAGTAGACGAAAGGTTAGACCATATGACCAGTAAAAAGGTTGCTGAATCTGTCATTCCGTCCTTGATTATGCCCACTTCTCCAATTTGAAGTTAAAGTGAAAGATAGGTGGGTTATTTGTGTAATTGATGACAAAAATAATATAATCCTCAGCCTGAAAGGAATCCCCTTCGCCCATCATCAGGTGGTGGAGCGACATCTTTTGATGACAAACTCTTTTTAGGAAAACCATTGCAACCAGAGATGGTGGTAAGTTGTAGATTAATACTCTTTAAGTAATCACCAGGCATAAATCTACTGTAACCATCAGCAATACTCACTGTAATACTTAACGTATAATGTTTCAGGGCAACAGAGAATTCATCCCCATCTTCCAGGTACAGCTACTTCTTCTACTTTGGCCGCTAGAAATGAATGTATATCATGAATATTCTTATTAGAGAAATACATAATGACATATGTATTATTCAATTGGGCAATAACCCAAAGTATGGTCCTAATCCCTGAGTAAACAAGGTGAAAACCCCTGTTGTTCTGTTCCAGAGGAAAACGCTTAAACCTTGCACCTTAATCTCGTTCCCAGACAGGTCTGGTGGGCCCTTGCTTTAGATGGGGCCTGCGTATTCTAAAAGACAACTATCAGAAATCAGTGGCACAATAGCTATTCACTCAATCAGCAAATTCAAACAACCAATCCCCAAACAATGAAAGAAACACAGCAATTTTTTTTATGAAAGCTTGTCTCCTATCCTAATTCATGGATTTCACCTCTGTAACTTTGTTGGCTAATGACTTTAAACAAGGGCTAATTACTGTTTAATCTAAATTACACTAGGGTTGGAAATACCCCGACAATGCTGAAATGGTTAAATATTAAGTAGAAAACAACATTGCCTTCATCATAATGTCATCAATATGATTGAGACAGATTTAGGGAGGGTTACCTAAATCATACCCCTCTATGCAGCCTGTAGGTTACAGCAGTTTATTCAAAATGTGTATTGACTTAATCATACTTATAAGCAAAAAAACATAGCTAGGTAAAACAACCAAAAGGCAGTGATTTGGCTATTCACAGTGATGACTTAGCCCAGTTTCTGACCTATTTTTGCTATAGTTTTCTCCTGAAGTCAAGTAACCATATTACCATTTTCGCAGACTTGTTTAGGAACATCATTATAGTAATGCCCTAGTTTAATTGTTTCTGTACAACATCTTGCCAACAAAGATATAGAGTTTACACATGTTATTGGGATAGATTCCTGGATAATGAGATCTACCAGATTTTTAAGGGGAAGGTCTTTCTTCTTGGTTAGGCCATTAGCTTGCTATCACTGATTTGTAACTTGCTAATTAAGTAGCTGGAAAGTAAGGCATATTTATTTCTCTCTCAAATGTCACTGGGAAAGTTTTAGCTAATTATCACTGCCAATTCCTGCCAGAGTCCTGCCTCCATTAGGAATCCTGCCTCGCGGTATTGGTATTTGTGAAAGTTAAATGATTACTAAATTGTTACTTAGTAAATTGGATGGTGTTCCAGGCTCATCTGCGCTGTAAACAAAAGCTTGCGGACAAAGTTACTTGATCCCAGGTCAAATGATTGAACTGCTAAAATAGCAGTAAACTAATAAATCATAAATTGTATTCATGAATTTGTGATGAATGAGAGATTATATATGTTTTCATCTTGTTATTTTTGACAGGCTGACAATGTGACCATCAAGGTAATATTTTGTATTTTATTTTTAAGCAAATGGTTTTCCATTCATCACTTTTACTAAAAAGGAGTGTTGCAAAAATGTTTCCAATAACTATTTAAAGAAAGTGCTTCTTTGTCATTCCCAGAATGTCAGTGGTCTGTCCCTGAAGGAGGTTTGTGTACAAATATAGTGTTACAGTCTAATACACTTTATGTAGAGTATTTTATTGTTGTTCATTTTGCTAAAATATTTTCCCTTCTAGGGTGAGAACATTTTTCTGCTGCCCATGGTAATTCATTTACAAAAAACATAATTTACTAGTAAACATTATGTATAATACATCTCGTCAAATAAAACTACTAACTCTGAATTACATCTCCTCATGTAAAAGACATCTAGCTACTAAGTGTAAAACATATACTCATATAAACTATAGCTACCAATTGATGTAAACGACGTCTAAGTGTGAAATACATCCAATCATAAAAGACATCTAGCTAAGTCAACGACGTCAAAGTGTTTCAAACATCTACTCATAACTTTCTTTAACTTTCAAACAGGGAGGAAGAGGACCACCCCGACCAATGGTAGGGACTAGTACATTCTCACCATTTCAGGCTTCTGTGGATGTGGAGATCACAAGTGTTTCTTCCTTAGTCCTCTGTCTATTCTGGAAACAGAACTAGTTTTGTAATGTTAGATCAATGTCTGCAAGATCACAATGATAACAGTATTATACATTACTGAACTGAATATAATAGTATAGTGTAAGGAAAAAGCACCACTGTATTTTCTCTCATTTTGACAAAACTTAACAGGCCGGCAAATTATACAGGTTTGCTAGTATGTTAAATCAACATGCTCTAAAATGTGTATACTGTAAATTTTTTAAATTAAAATGAAGGCTGGTGTTAATTTCTGTTATGTAGAATGCTTTTATTGCTTGTAGACAATAATTCAGCTTGATCTAACTGAAGCAAATTAGCATTATATAACAGAGGCATATTATCTATGGCCCTGTTCAGATTTCAGATTTCAGGTTACAGATCTTAACATAGACTGCATTCACAGACACATACAGAAATTGGGATTATGTTTATTTTTTTTTGACTGTTGTGATGTATTCAATATAGAGAATTTTTTTAATAAATTCATATAAAAATGTAATAGTCAAATCTATTATCAATTTCAGCCCTACCTGAAGGTCACCTACAATCCCTCGGTAATTTATAGTTAACAGTCTTTATAGTTAACAAAATTACTTTTCCATTATTTTTAAAGAATATATGCTTAACATAACTAATTTAAATGTTGTCTGTCTTGCCTCTAGGCAAAAAACTCACTTGAATATGGGTTAACTAAATTTGTAAGTAATAGCTGTTTATTAAACATGCTTATCTTTGACTTTTTAACAACATTTCCTTTTGAAAATACAAATTTTAATGTCTTGTTCAATTTATGTTTCATTTCTTCAACCTTTACACAAAGAGCCCAGCATTCAAGAAGGTAAATTGGCTTACTAAGAAATGATATACCTATCTTCCTAAAATAAAGTGAAATTCTTCTTAATTGAACCATGATGTGATTGATCTCTGTACAGGCTGAGGTGACTAAGCCCTGGGAAGAGAAAGGTCAATAATATTGTGGATGAAAGGTGAGACAAATTTGTTAAAAGCATTGGAACATGTATTTGCAATATATTGTCTATTTCTCTGTCAGATGTCTGGTTATTTCTGACTATAGCTGCTGTGTAAAAAAAAGAAAATCTGTCCTTTGATGATTTGCAGGGAGAAGCCCAAGGCAAAAATCTGGAATGGAAGCTTTGATTTGCTTGAGATTGATATACAGTAATTAACAGCATATTTACAAATCATTTGTGGTAATAATTAAAGATCTGAATTAGTAATGCAGTAAATATGTAACAGGTGTTGGTGAAGGTACCTTTATATTGTTTCACACTTTCTAAAACAACAGTTATATAATTTTCTATAAACTGTCATTTTTGCCGTAGATGCTGATTGACTGATACTACTGTCAAGTTTAAAATCGCAATAAGACTGCTTCTTTGTTTGTGGTATGCACCTAAAATTTTGTATCCAGGCACCATTCATTGTGTCATGCCTAAGAACAGACCTTAGCCATGCTATATTGAAAAACACACCACTACTCACATGTTATTGCATATACTTCAATAAAACTGCCAGCATGCACACTTAGGACTCATGTTTTTGGGTGCATACAAAATCTCTTATAATCTATTTGATCCATAGAATTCAGGCACCATGATGAAAATAAATATCTTCTTGTGATATCGCTGTCTATTTCTATAATGCTTTTATTTTAAATTATTTTATAAATCGATCCCATTATCCCAAAACAAGTTTTACTCTGATGCAAAAGCGCTTTATGTTTCTTCATCCCTAGGTAAAATTTTAAAGCACAAATAACAATAAGATCAATAGAATAAACCAAAAAGTTTATGTTGCAGTTACAAAACAGTTGTACTTGTGTTGTAATTCATGAGATTAAGTATAACACACTAATACTTGCATTGTACTCCATAGTCTCATGCCATTTTAATACTTGGACTGGAATATTGTACAACTTTTTCCCTTCAAGAAGAATACAAGGCATGGTCTAAAGCTTAATGTTTGAGCTATTGAGTTTAAAGGGTCCAAATATCAAGCAAAATGTATTATGGTGTAAATAGACACCTAGAAAAGTTCGGCCTCCCTGTCCCCTGAATCTTGTTACTTTTATTACAGCATATGTGCCTCCCGCTCCTCTTTCTATTCTGGTTAGAGCCAGTTTGCACCGTTCTGTGAAGGGAGTACAACACATTGAATGAGATCTTCAGTTTCTTGGCAATTTCTTGCATGGATAGCCTTCATTTCTCAGAACAAGAATAGACTGATGTCTTTCAGAAGAAAAAATGTTCTGTCCACTTTGAGCCTGTAATTGAACCCACAAACAAAAATGCTGAAGATACTGAACTAGGCCAGTTTTATTGCTTTTATTGCTTCTTGCACAACAGCATTCAGTGGTACTAACATTAGTGCAAAAAGGGGTTTTCTAATGATAAATTAGCATTTTAAAATGTTAATTGTTTATTGAAAATCAGTTGTTTCCAGCTACAATAGTCACTGACAACATTAACAATGTCTACATTGTATTCTGATTTTAATGGATAAAAAGTTTGCTTTTCTTTCAACAAGGATATTTCTAAGTGACCCCAAACTTTTGAATGGTATGGTACCTTAACAAATTTCTTTAGCGATGCTAGCTGCTTTTACACATCAAATGTGCAACTTATATACATACCTTGCTAGTTAGCAACCAATTTCTTCAGCGCAGCTAACAGTCCCTGCTCAAAGCACATTCTGACACTCGATAACTTGTCATATACAGTTAAGCCCAAAAGTATCCATACCCATGCCAAAGTTTGAGTAATTGTGAATTTTTATTTGACCAATAGGTTTCTTCTGGCGGGAAATGACATAAACAAGTGACAAAACACATGCTGGGGACCCAAGCATGTGTTTTAGGAAGATATTAGGAAGTGGATGACAGAGAATTTCTTGCTCTTAAACTCAAATTAAACAGAAATGCTCCTTTTAGGACCCAAAAAACCAAGAGCGTTGTTAGCAGATCTCACTGTGAACCTCGACGGCTGCATGGTTGTATCCCAAAAAACTGTAAAAAACCTTGGCGTTACCCTTGACCCTGACCTCTCATTTGAAGAACATATAAAATATGTCTGAAGAGTTGCTTATTTTCATCTTCAAAACATCGCAAAAATTAGAAACGTTCTATCAAAACCTGATGCAGAAAAATTAATCCATGCTTTCGTTACTTCTAGATTAGATTACTGCAATGCTCTTCTCTCTGGTTATCCAGACAAATTAATAAATAAACTTCAATTAGTGCTGCACACGGCTGCTAGAATCCTAACTAGAACAAAAAAATTTGAACACATTACTCCTGTACTAGCGTCCTTACATTGGCTGCCTGTTAGGGTTAGGGCTGATTTTAAGGTTTTACTCTTAACCTATAAATCAATACATGGACTTGCTCCTACTTACCTTGCTGAAATGATCCAGCCATACATACCTACACGTAACCTTAGATCGCAAGATGCAGGCCTTTTAGTTGTACCTAAAATTTCTAAACAAACAGTTGGCGGCAGGGCCTTTTCTCATAGAGCTCCACTCCTGTGGAATGATCTGCCAATTAAGGTTAGAAATGCAAATTCAGTGCAAACTTTCAAGTGTCTACTAAAAACTCATCTCTACAGCACGGTTTATAATTAGGTGTAGCCTGGCCCGGGGGCGTGAAGGTGACCAGTTGGCTTGATACTGTCCACCCTTGCTGTCTTGTCAGGTGGGCTCTCGTCGCCACTGGGATGCCCTCCCTCCAATGCCTTTCGGGGGAAGAGTCACTGGCTTGTTGTTGAGTCTCTGTTGCGCACTTGTGCAATTGGGCTGTACGCCGCTAAAAAATACTCGGCCCTCATTCAGGGGGGATGCGGTTGGTGGGTGTCCCTTTGGTTGATGCCTGGCAATGTGGTTGGATTGATTTCCTGCCTGTTGGGCCCTGTCCGGGGCCTCCCCCGGGTAGGGCCACAGTGTCACCGGACCCTCCCGTCTCAGTTCCAAGGTGTTACGCTGCTATATTATTGTGCTGGGGGATATAAGGGATGTACTACTAACTTTTCTCAGTTTCCTCCAGTTTAAAATTTTAGAAGGAGATGAGGTCCTGGTCCACAACTGCGGATTACCTGGTTTGGGTGGCACGTTGCTGTCCCTGTCCTTGTCCACCTGGTCATACTTCTGACCTAGTCTAAAATCAAATAGACTCTGGATTTAGCCCAGAGAAATGTATTTATTATTCCAATTGGACTCTTAATATCTCACCCGTCACAGCCAGAAGAGGACTGGTCACCCCTCTGAGCCTGGGTCCTCTCTAGATTTCTTCCTAAAATTCAACCTTCTTAGGGAGTTTTTCCTAGCCACTGAAATTCAACACTACTGTTGTTTGCTCCTTGGGGTTTAAGGCCGGGTGTCTCTGTAAAGCACTTTACAGACTGCAGCCCGGGTGGTTGTGGAGGCAAAAACTCGGGCCTGGGAGGAGTTCGGTGAGGCCATGGAGAAGGACTATCGCCTGGCCTCGAAGAGATTCTGGCAAACCATCCGGTGCCTCAGGAGAGGGAAACAGTGCCCTACCAACGCTGTTTACAGTAGAGGTGGGCAGCTGTTGACCTCAACTGGGGATGTCGTCGGGCGGTGGAAGGAGTACTTTGAGGATCACGTCTTCCATTGAGGAAGCAGAGGATGAGGGCTCAGAGGTGGACTCGTCCATCACCCGGGCTGAAGTCACCGAGGTGGTTAAGAAACTCCTCGGTGGCAAGGCACCGGGGGTGGATGAGATCCGCCCTGAGTACCTCAAGTCTCTGGATGTTGTGGCTGACACGCCTGTGCAACATCGCGTGGCAGTCGGGGACAGTGCCTCTGGGATGGCAGACTGGGTTGGTGGTCCCTCTTTTTAAGAAGGGGGACTGGAGGGTGTGTTCCAACTACAGGGGGATCACACTTCTCAGCCTCCCCGGGAAAGTCTATGCCATGGTACTGGAGAGGAGAATACGGCCGATAGTAGAACCTCGGATTCAGAAGGAACAATGTGGTTTTCATCCGGGCCGTGGAACACTGGACCAGCTCTATACCCTCTACGGGGTGCTGGAGGGTTCATGGGAGTTTGCCCAACCAGTCCACATGTGTTTTGTGGATTTGGAGAAGGCATTTGACTGTGTCCCTCGCGGCATCCTGTGGAGGGTGCTTCGGGAATATGGGTTCCTGGGTCCTTTTCTAATGGCTGTCAGGTCCCTGTATGACCGAAGCAGGAGCTTGCTCTGCATTGCTGGCAGTAAGTCCCAATGTACAGTTGGACCAAATTACATTGCACTAGGATTACATTGAATACGCATCTATTTCCAGTAGTAAAATTATATATTTTGAAGAAAAAATAAACGGCTAAACAAAGATTCACAGCAAAAGTTTGGAAAGGTTTCAGTCGAAGTTGAGTGGGGGAAGGGTTGCAACTCCATAAAGTCACTTGTGGGTCATTGCTTGACTAGTTTCAAAGGTGTGAGAGAATTCAGATGGGATGTACAACCCTTGTACTTCTTTCACTCATGTAGTAATTTCTCTGTGCAACAATAATAACTGTACATGATGTAATGAATGATTGTAAAACTTCTGAAATGTTATAATGTAAAATTATTTTCTAAATCTATATGTCAGTTTACATCATGATCCAGAGCACCAGAGAGCTGCAGGAGATCCACCCATCACCCCCACCACACGCCCTCCTCCACATAGCACCTCTTTCGCTTCCCCAATCACCCTTCTGCAACCTGAGACCCCCTTGGCTCGTCCAAGAACATCCAGGTCTTCTGCTGGACCCTGCACTTCTGGGTCTCCTGCTCGACCCAGCACATCCTAGTATTCTGTCTGACCCAGCACAACCCATTCTTCTCCTCAACACAGCACATCCCAGTCTTCTCCTCAACCCAGCACATCCCGGTCTTCTCCTCAACCCAGCACATCCCGGTCTTCTCCTCAACCCTGCACATTCTGGTCTTCTCCTCAACCCAGCACATCCCGGTCCTCCGCCCAACTCAGCACATCCCGGTCTTCTCTGCCCAACCCAGCTCCCCCTCAACTTCTCCTCAACACAGCACAAGAGAATGGTCTGACACACATTTTCTGGGGTCACGTCGTTGGGGAAGGAGGCCCTCTACTTCCCGTTCCATGGAAGGATGTGGTCAGTCAAGATCACGTTCACCAGCCAGACGTCCAACACCACTTGCCCAGCCCGTACAAAGTTGGAAGACTGAAAAGGATCCGGATGTGGCTGCTATTCCTTTGAGGTTTCATCCAAGAAGGGACCCTGGGGTGCAGTTAGACACTACGGTACAGCACACACCCCTAAACCTTTTCCAGCATTTTTTTAGCAATGACGTTTTGAGGACATCTGCTGGCAGAAAGAAGCATTGCCAGAGGGAGAAAATACAAATGGACCCCTATAAATGTAACAGAGCTACTCAAATTCCTGGGAATTGTTCTCTACATGGGTATACTGAAGCTTCCGGCTGTGGCCGATTACTGGAGGGTAAAAAGCATTTTTTCTATGAAATTCTCAGGGACAATAATGACACGGGACAGATACCGTATAATCTCCTGGAACATTCCCATGAGTAACCCAACAGAAAATGCCATAAAAGACAGAAAAAGCCAAACCAAGCCAGAGGCCTATGACACACTGTTCCGCTTGAGGCTGCTTATGGACAACATAAAAGCTGCTTGTAAATCAGCCGATCATCCTCGAATGAACTTATCCATCAATGAGAGGATGGTTGCTACCAAGCCCAGAACTGGAATGACCCAGTATATGAAGGCCAAACCCACCAAGTGGGGCTTCAAGCTGTTTGTGTTGGCTGATTCCAGCAATGGCTATACCTGTGAGTTTACTCTATACACAGGTAAGAGCAGGTTTGCCTCTGGCTCTGGCCTCTCTTTTGACTCTGTAGTTGAATTGATATTCAGGCATCTGCTCTCCTTACGATTTGGAGCTTGTGGTACCGTGAGGAAAGGAGGGAGGCCCCTAAAATAAAAATCAATGCACTCAACAGACAATCTCCAAGAGGCCCTGTGAGATGGATAAGAGAGGACAACCTCTTATTCACCAGGTGGATGGACATTCGGGAGGTGGCAGTGTGTAACAACATTCATGTTGATTGTGAAGGGGACACAGTGAAAAGGAAAGTGAAGAAGAGGGATGGGTCCTGGGAGACAGTGAATGTACCAGTCCCCAAAACTATTGTTGAATTTAACAATATAACATCTGACCAGCTGATACAGTACTACACTGTGCACCACAAGACCAGGAGATGGTACAGGACCCTATTCTTCCACTTCTTGGATATTGCTGTGACAAATGCTTACATAATGTACAAGGACCTCCAGAGAACATTCCAACCAACAGCGTCATCACCCACAAGGCCTTTGTGGAGCAGTTGGAGCAATTGGAAAGGAACTGCTTTCAGATGTGGCACACCTAGAGACTTCCATTGGAAATAAAGGCACCTCTAAAATAGAGGCAATCATAACAAAGCCACTATCAAAGTTGAAAAGAAAGGAGTGAGTGCCATCTAGTGGTGGCTTTTTGTAAATAGTTTTCAACAGCACTGATACAGGGACCCAATATTTACATTTTGGTTGATATTTTACACTTGCCAGAAAAAAATTCAAAATATGTCTTTTTTTTTTTCACACAATGAACAACTTGTAGTTGTTCTGTACCCCTGGGGGCATTCAAATATTTTGTAAAACAACCCACCTATTGGATTATACTTTGTCTTCTCAATAAAAAACACAACATATGAACTTGCGTTTTTATATTTATTCACACTATTTCACATTATTACTCATATAAGTGTCTCAGAAAATGTGTTTTCTATTCATCCTTCTTGTAGCTGAGGGTCTGCAAAATCCCCCCCAAAAAAGCACTTCATTCTACAATAAAGGATGAAAAAATTCCAAGGTAGTTACAGGGGGACTTAAAACCTCTAGACCTTAGAGGGTTTTAGTCCCAGATGAAGTAAAGTACAAGGTGCCAAAGATAATGGGTCTTTGCTTTCTTGCAGAAACACCATTTCATAATGGAATAGCTGCATTGTTTGTACACTAGAACTACCAAGCCAGTCATTTTGACTGTAGGTACTAACTTTGTGGAAATTAAACCCATGTACCTATAGGGCCCGGACTTCTCATAAATATGTGTATGTTTTATTCAAAACTTGTTGTTTAATTAAAATTGATATGGAAGAATTTATCATGAATACTGTTATATTTTCCTTATTTCAAGGTTGTAATCACACCGAACGGCCACTAGGCAGCAGTGGACTGGTAGCGAAGTTTGTATTCACTTCTTGTTATAAAATCAGTAAGAAACCAAAGTATGTCAACAGAACAACATTTTTACATCATTATTATAATGCAAACAATGTAATACGGTGCTAACTATCATAAATAGCGAACTACTTGTTATCCAGATGGGTCACGTAGCAAAAAACGACATACCATTACATAATTCCCAAAAAAACACACCTTTCCCATAACTGTAAACACTATTCACCGGTTTCCACATGATTCAATGTTCAAAACTCTTTCTGCAAAACCTTACACAAAAGTGGACAAATATAAAAGTCATTGCATTGACTATCCAGACCTCAAGTGTGAGTTGAACAACAGCTCCCTCACCAGGTTGTAGTTCTTGAGCTTCCTGCAACAGCTTAAGAACTACAACCCACCAAATCTAATGGTGGTGCACTTCTACACTGACATCACATCTATCCTCAACACCTCCATCACAATTTGGTATGCTGCTACTGCCACTGCCAAGGATAAAGGCATACTACAGTGTATAATTTGCTTTGCTGAGACAGTGATTGGCTGGAACTTGCCATCCCTTGAAGACCTACACACCTCCAGGGCCCAGAGGCGGGCAAAGAAGATTCTGTCTAAACCCTCCCACCCTGGGCATAAACTCTTTGAACCACTGCCCAACGGCAGGAGGCTGAAGTCCATCAGGAACAAAGTCTATTTTCTTCCCGACTGCAGCTGGCCTCATCAACAATACCTGTGTCCCTCACTGACACTGACTGTAATTCTGAACCCACTGACACCAAACAATCTCATTCTTATTCTGTAAACACTTTTTCATATCTTCTAATATTAATGCATCACTTAATTGTACTGTATTTGGAACATATACATTTGCCTGTTATTGTCTGTGCACTATTGGTTTATTCTAATGTATCATCAGACCAAAGCAAGTTCCTTGTATGTGAAAACCCACTTGGTAATAAATATGTTTCTGATTCTTTGTGTTATTGTGCTTGAAGTGATATTGAAGTGATATGTCCAACATTTGATAAATTAAAAAATGACCGAACTCATAGATACGAGATGCAATTTTGTTTGGCTCAACCATCAGCACCATTTGAGATGAGTTTGGTGAGTTCATAAGGAGCACAGAGAAATCGCTATTTGAAAATCTCTAGTTTTACCATACACTGTAGCGCCCCCCAATGGCCAATTGGCACCACACTCTGCAGGTGTTGTTATCTTGTCATACCAATGATGCGTACCAAATATGGTGAGAATCGGACATACGTTTGTGGAGATATACTTTAATTCCTGTGAAACTGTAGGACACAGGACATTGTTGACATATGACATCTGCTGTGTTGGTAATTTCCAATTTTCTTTTAGTAATTATTGATGGGGAGAATCCATAGATGCTATAGGTAATGTTTCCTGGAAATGGGATGAACGGCCTAGGACTTCAGTTTTGTTTTAATCTATTCAAAATACTGGGAAATGAAGATGACGCAGCTCATAGGTGCAAGAGACAATTTTGTTTGGCTCAACATAAAGCACAATTTCTGATTAGTTTCGTGACTACAGCTCTAAAGAACACGGAGATATCGCTATTTGAAAATCTCAACTTTGATGTTTCACTATAGCGCCCCCCAATGGCCGAGCTTATATTTTTTAGTGGTTATATATTCTTAGTGGTTCTTGGGGGCCTATAGGAGCTTATACTGATCAAGTTTAATGGCAATCAAGCATTTTTAAAGTCTTTGATTCATTGCCATGTGACTGCCAATGGCGGTCACATGGTTTGCACTACATGGTTTGCAACTTCCTATTTATTGTAGTACAACAACCTGATGCACTCATGCTATACAGACCAAGTATGGTTGAAATATCTGTTTGCATTCAGGAGTAATGAGCCATTAAAGTGACTCTCGTATAGCGCCCCCACATGGCCGATTAGTGCCAACCAGTGCAGGCTTCCTCTGCTACTCCTTCTGACCCTGTGTACCAGGTTTGTGACTATGAGACAAACGATTGCTGAGACACTCTTTCACTTCCTGTTTGGCTGCCTCATCACCATATTCGATTGGTTATAACAGACGAACGGTTTTGCAGATCAAAAATCCATCTCGTAACATTTGTTAGGATTGGTCTGAAGATCATCTGTGCCATTTTTCAGGAAGACTGCACAACATTTGTGGCCTGTGAAAAATGTATAAGTATTTTCAGAAAATTCTAAATGGCATAAGATCCAATATGGCGGAAATGAAAACAGCCTCTGGCAAAGTTGTTTAGCACTTGCCCATGCATCATATGACACAAGATGTATGTCTCTAGGGCAATTAGTGCCTGAGTTATGAGTATTAGAAAATCGCAACTTTGACCAGATAGTGGCGCCAGTGAACTGCTGAAACCCTAATAATAATAATGATTTATACAAATAAGAACTTCTCAGAGTCTGGTATAAGTTGATTATTTCATGTTTAATTACGTGGCACCACGGGAACAACCATCATGACAAAAAGAGTACAAGTACAGAGACCAACACAGAATAAGTCATGACATTGATCTGATTATGCATTTCAAGTTTCAAGCTTATACTCTCTTCCAACAGTACAGATGACTGAATTAGCATTTTCAGAATGTACATACAAGGCATAGTAACCACTACGGTGTAGTCTAAAAATGCGAGGTTGCACAAATGGCTCCAGGAGACAAAAAATCATAGAATGTAGGTTGACCAGACAGCCTGGTCAAAGGCTGAGATATATCAATCTGGACAGTTACTATATGGGGACTCAAGTTGACTATGCTCTTCCCAATAAGGAATGGAGCTCTGTTCACCTGTAAGATGTAAGTAAAATACCCCCTTCTGTTCAAGAGCTTCCTCCTAGAGAACAGTTTCTTATGGCGGTTTAATAGAACAGGCAGAGGCCTGTTTCTCTTAATGCTTAAAGCTGCTCAGCCGACATTCCATTCATCACTGCCTCTGAACACTGGCCTTAAGTTGGAGACAGAGAGAGAGACTAGCTTTTCAGCAAATGTGTAATTGATCAAACAAACAGAGTACAAATCCCTTCTAATAAGATATTGAATAAATAAGAATGCCAATACATAATTTTTTTTCAAAACACAATAGGGTTTCACCATGAACTGCTGAATTTTTAATGAAATGTACAGACATCAGGTCAGGTCCCTGTACAACCGAAACAGGAGCTTGGTCCGCATTGCCGGCAGTAAGTCAGACTTGTTCCCAGTGCATGTTGGACTCCGGCAGGGCTGCCCTTTGTCACCGGTTCTGTTCATAATTTTTATGGACAGAATTTCTAGGCGCAGCCAGGGGCCGGAGGGTGTCAGGTTTGGGGACCACACAATTTCATCTCTGCTCTTTGCAGATGATGTTGTCGTGTTGGCCCCTTCTAACCAGGACCTTCAGCATTCGCTGGGACGGTTTGCAGCCGAGTGTGAAGCGGTGGGGATGAAAATCAGCACCTCCAAATCCGAGGCCACGGGGAAGACCTAGGACACGCTGGAGGGACTATGTCTCCCGGCTGGCCTGGGAACGCCTCGGTGTCCCCCCGGAAGAGCTAGAGGAAGTGTCTGGGGAGAGGGAAGTCTGGGCATCCCTGCTTAGACTGCTGCCCCCGCGACCCGGCCCCGGATAAGCGGAAGAAGATGGATGGATGTACAAACATAAGAGGGTTCCAGCAACTTCGTTGCTTGGACCACTAATAAAAATATTTATTTCATAATTTTTCAAAAGAATTCAAGAAAATTGTCTTTCCTTTGTCATTACACAGTATGTGTAATGACACAGTATTGTGTATGGATTGATGAGGAGAAGATCTATTCAATGCATTTCAGAATAAGGATGTAACGTAAAAGAATGTGGCAAAAGGGAAGTGGTCTGAATTTTTTTCAAATGCACTGTATGTAAATAAATCATGTCAGACCCTTTTTCACCTCTAATAAAATCTTGTAACCAATAATATTTAAAGGAACCGTATGTTCCTTTGAAATATATTTCAATTAATCATAAAATGGCCCTGATGTGTCACTAGATATTAAGAAATCATGTTCATTTCAAATACTTATATCACTGACAACAGTATTCTGGCCAGGATATTGTCATTTAAAAGTGAGAGTTGCAGCCCTCAACTGATGTTGATGTTGTCATGTTGTGTTTTGGCCTGATGCGCCACCCTCCACCTATCTACCTATCATAAAGTCAGTAGTGTTTCAGGATCCGGGTTGCCAGCTCTGCTCTAACCTACCCTAACTCTAGTCGGATAAATAATGTCTAATGTTACGAAATCTAAAAGACCTTGTTATAATTCTGAAATACGTCGTGACAAAGTCCAAAATAAAACAAGAATTTGTATATTTTATGCCTTTGAAAGATGGAGACGGCTGAAAACGGAGAAGAATTTGAAGACAGACGCCAACGTTGCTAATTTTCTCCTGGACTGGTATGATTCATCTATGTTTGACTAACTTGTACATGATGTCAGTGGACATTTCATATATTCATGACAGTCGAACAAAGTTATGCATGTTCGTGCAAAGTAACGTTACGTTAGCTCATATGGACGTATGCTAACATTAGCAATGCATTATCAGAGCCCGTTTCTCTGTCCTTATGCTGAGACGCTGAGGAAAACAACATTAGCACGCCCATTATGGCAATTTTAAACGTAATTGAGACAGAAGTCTAACTCAAAATAAACATTCTCTACCTTTTGGGCTATGCACTATGTTAGTGTTGGTTTGGAAGCACTAGGCGCAATTCCAAGGTAAAATAACTTTTTGTAATGTCCATAACACAAGATCCCGGATACAGGCGGCCGAAATGAGCTTTCTCCGCAGGGTGGCCGGGGGCGATCCCTTAGAGATAGGGTGAAAAGCTCGGTCACCCGGGAGGAGCTCAGAGTAGAGCCGCTGCTCCTCCACATCGAGAGGGGTCAGCTGAGGTGGCTTGGGCATCTCTTTCGGATGCCTCTGGAACGCCTTCCTGGGAAGGTGTTCCAGTCCCGTCCCACCGGGAGGAGACCCCGGGGAAGATCTAGGACACGCTGGAGGGACTATGTCTCCCGGCTGGCCTGGGAACGCCTCTGTGAGCTAGAGGAAGTGTCTGGGGGGAGGGAAGTCTGGGCATCCCTGCTTAGACTGCTGCCCCGCGACCCGGCCCCGGATAAGCGGAAGATGATGGATGGATGGATGACAATTAGTAAATTTTTGCAATACATAATTACTTCACAAAATATCTCTCTGTTAATTAAGCATAAACATAATTAACAGAAAAAAAACTTACTGTGTACGACTCGTCGTCACTTGCCATTGGAAGCTCGTAGAAGCAGCCTACGTTTCTGCCCAATCCTGCAGCTTGTCTGGCAACCACGAGTCAGGGGGGAGGGGATACACTGCTCTACAGTATTTTAAAAGTGATTGCAGTACCAGTTTTGGCCACAATCCTACATACGGTTCCTTTAAGTGCAAAACAATATTTATATGAAAAATAGTATATAATTGTCAATAAAAATGTCAATGCCTTTGTTGCATATGTATGTACACATGCAGGATGTAACTGTGTTTAGATGTAATCACATTCCAAGTATCTATCACAGGTGTCAAACCGGTTCCACAAAGGGCCGAGTGTCTGCAGGTTTTTGGTTTTTCCTATAAATTGGTTCCTAGTTCATACCTACACAACCAGGTGAGGGTAGAAACTAACCAATCAGTGACCTAATTAACCAGTCAAGTACAAGGAGAGAGCAAAAACCTGCAGACACTCGGCCCTCCGTGGAACCGGTTTGACACCTCTGATCTATAGGATCAAGAGGAGGTTATGAAATAATTTTGAAGGCATTACATGTAACATGCAACACTGTAAACACCATAATTAAAAAAGAGGTAAGATGACACCACCAGGGCATTGCAAAGCTCAGGATGGCCCTGCAAAATTGATGACAAGGCAAGGAGAAAGTTAATCAGGGAGGCTACAAGACCAACTGCACTGTACAGGAATGTTGGGCAGGAAATGGACACTTCCTGCTAAAACCATTAAACATATTCTCCAGTCTAAGTAAAAAGAACATTAAGATTCAGATTCTTTAAGATACATTCAATCTCTCAACATCATGTGGGAAAATATGTTATGTTGTGATGAGACTGAAGGAGCCGAAAAATGTCAACTCTATCTTTATTTACATATTCCTTGATTCGGCAGCATTTAGTATAAACCATTTATAATTGTCCTCAATTGTTTTCTCTTGCCTATACTCTGTATGTTTGGTCATGTTCTTTTTATCAGAATGTTTATGTGACAACTCTGGTCTGACTAAAGAACCTACGGTCATGCCTTAATCCCCCAATGCTGAACTTATGAGTATATCACTCTGTTTTACAATATGGTGTGAGGCATAGATTGAAATGTGTCCTTAGTTGATAAAGGGATCTATTCTGCAGGACTAGTCTTGGAATCTTCATGTTAGTAAACCGACCCCAGCTCCTTTAGTTTGGGGATATAAACCAGAGCCGAGTTTGGGGAAGGTCTTTTCTATTTTCCTTACACCTGCCTGCATCTTCAATCTCCGGAGAACATTTATCTTTTAAACTTGTACTGTAATTGTAATACTCTATGGCCTAGCCAGACATCAATAATTTAGCAAACTTCTAAACTGATATAAAATGTGTTGGGCATATGAGAAAATCCCTCAGAATTTGACTGAATTTGAGCTCTTGAATTTGTGTTAGGTTGATTACGACCTATCCAAACAAACTTGCTGCAGTAATCGAAGTATAAGGTTCTTCCATTAAGTATTAGTTGTGGGGGGTGCACATTTATGCAATTAATGCAATGTCCATTATCTATTTGGTACTTATATTACTAAATGAGAAAAAAGGTTTGACATGATCTGTCTTGATTTTAGCATTAGCATGGACAAAAGCTAATCAAAAGCTAAGATAACAATTTTATTGCTTTTATGTTGGGAAATATGCTGCTTGCATAAATATTCAACCCCTGTGCAGTGGAATATCAGTTTACACAACAACTACACAATTCATTTACCATTGGCCACCACCTGTGAATCAATTTAAGTTGGACAGGAGGAACATACCCAACACTGCTGAAGAATCTGAAGGAGAATTAAGACAAAAGAGCTGTAACACAAATGCATAGTTTAGGAAATTGGTACAAAATATCCATCCATCCATCCATCTTCTAAGCAGGGATGCCCAGACTTCCCTCTCCCCAGACACTTCCTCTAGCTCTTCCGGGGGGACACCGAGGCGTTCCCAGGCCAGCCGGGAGACATCCCAGGAAGGCGTTCCGGAGGCATCCGAAAAAGATGCCCAAGCCACCTCAGCTGACCCCTCTCGATGTGGAGGAGCAGCGGCTCTACTCTGAGCTCCTCCCGGGTGACCGAGCTTCTCACCCTATCTCTAAGGGATCGCCCAGCCACCCTGCGGAGAAAGCTCATTTCGGCCGCCTGTATCCGGGATCTTGTCCTTTCGGTCATGACCCAAAGCTCATGACCATAGGTGAGAGTAGGAACAAAATATGTGAATCAATAATCAGCAAGTGGAAGCGTTCACACCACCCAGCACTTCCAAGAAAGTTCAATGGCTGGGACAGTAGTAATGTTTTACCAATCAAACATACAGTAAGGTCTGGAAATATTTGGACACTGACACAATTTTCATAATTTTGGCTCTGTACGCCACCACAATGGATTGGAAATGAAACAACCGAGATGCAATTGAAGTACAGACTTTCAGCTTTATTTCAAGGGGTAGAAAAAAAAAATTCATGAAACTTTTAGGAATTGCAACCATTTTAATACACAGTCCCCTTATTTCAGGGGTTCAAATGTAATTGGACAAATTAACACAATCATAAATAAAATGTTTGATGTCCATGCCCTGGAACGCATGGACATTACCAAATGCTGGGTTTCCTCCTTTGTGATTTGGCAGGCCTTTATTGCAGCTGTCTTCAATTGTTGTTTGTTTGTGGATCTTTCTGCCTTAACTTTTGTCTTCAGCAAATGAAATGCATGATTGGTGATTGACTCGGCCAATTGCATAATATTCCACTTATTTGCCAAAAAAACACCCTGGGTTACTTTCACAGTATGAATCTGAGCAGACAATATATCCCTATAAACTTCAGAATTCATCTGGCTGCTTCTGCCTTTTGTCACATCATCAATAACATCATCACATCATCAGTGACCCTGTGCTATTGGATGCCCTGCATGGCCATGCCATCACACTCACTCCAACGTGTTTTACAGATGATGTGGTATTCTTCGTATCATGAGCCGTTCCAAGCCTTCTTCCCATCATTCTACTACAGGTTGATCTTAGTTCCATCTGTCCAAAGAATGCTGTTCCAGAACTGGGCTGGCTTTTTTAGATGTTTTTGGCCAAGTCTTATCTGGCCTTTCTATTCTTGAGGCTTATGAATGGTTTGAACCTTGGGTGTGAACCCTCTGTATTTGCTTCTCTTGATGGTAGACTTAGATAATGATATGCCTACCTCCTGGAGAGTGTTCTTCACTTGGCTGGAAGGGGTTATTTTTTACCATGGAAAGGGTCCTATGATCATGCACCACTGTTGTCTTCTGTGGACGTCCTGGCCTTTTTGTGTTGCAGAGCTCACCAGTTTTTTCTTGGTTTCTCAGAATGTACCAAACTGTTGATTTAGCCACTCCTAATGTTCCTGCTATCTCTCTGATGGAATTATTTTTTGCTGCCTGTTAACTTTGCAACTTTGCAGCCTGTTTGAAGACCACATGTTGTGGGTTCACAGCGACAGCTTCCAAAGGCGCACCTGGAATCAACTCCAGACCTTTTACCTGCTTAATTGATGAAGAAATAATGAAGGAATAGCCCACACCAGTCCATGAAACAGCTTTTGAGTCATTGGTCCAATTACTTTTGGTCCCTTATAAAAGAAAGGGGCTACATATTAAAGAGCTGTAATTCCTAAACCATTCCTCCAAATTCGATGTGACTACCATAAAATCATCAAATACACACTAACTATTGTGCTACTCTTTCTGCCTATAGACTATTTGAAATGGGTTTAAATTTCATTACTTTTTATGAAGCTAATTATCCCATATCTTCCCTGTGCTCAAAAAAGTGTAGTGTAAAGAAAAGGTAAAAGTAAATGTTAACTTCCTTCGGTGATAGCAAAACAACAAACTTTTTTGAAGAAACATACATGCCCACAAGCAGCCAGCAACATCCATTATTGTGTAGGGAGAGCCAACATGCATCGAAGAGTAGAAATGAACACCGGATATAGGCCACATTAGGCAATCTTTTTCAATTCAAGTACAAGGTACGTTCTAAAAGTCACAGCTGTCATTAAGCATGTTTGAAACACAATACACCAGTGCAGTGCAGGTAGGCATGGCACTAGAACCCATTATTAAAAACTGTAAGCCATCTGGAAAACATTGTTTTGGCTTTTGGCAATTTAAGTGGTTCACTGAGAAAGAAACGAAGGAGGGTTCAGTGACATCAATAAGTCCCTTTACTGAATGGACCCATTCTTTTTTAAACATAATATAACCAAGGACATACAATTGTTTTTCAAAATCATTGGAGATTAAAACAAACTGCAAGTTGTTAGTCTGTGTACCACTTCCTCTTCTGATAAAGTTGCAACAAATGGAGAATTTACTGGAAGCATAAGGATGGGCTTGTCTAAATCACAAGGCACTGCACCTTTATGTAATTGCAGGAAATACTATAATAGCTACTTACAGTATTGCCAGACTTTGGGTAGTTATTACAGGGAATTAGTGAATTAAATGTTTTATAAGACAGATAGAGTGATCCTCACTATAGATAATGATGCATAAAAAATATAACTAATATGTTGGAAGTGTCCCTATAAATCATCAATTACAGTATTAGCAAGTATGGATGATATGCATTTGTACAGTCATTCATTGATAAATATTACATTCAATACACAGAAAAAGTATTATATGTAAGCTTACTGTTGTTTCTTTAAAGATCTGGAGAGCTGAGATTAATTTGTTAACAAACATATTATAACTTTATAGAGCCTTAAACCTTATGTTGGAGATGTTTCAAGTGTACTTATGTTTTGAAATTATTTGAAATGAAGTATATATATGTATGTGTATATATAACTGTATGTATATAAATATATAATTGCTCTTATATCCTGTTAGCTACACAACACAATCAACATAAGACCTACATTTTAAAGTGATCGACCTGTCCAGTGGGTACAGACACTGACTCCAGCACAAATGTTCCCAAGGATAGTGTGGGTTGGAATCTGTCCCACTGCTCTTTGACTAAACCTGCCTCCATCTTACCCATCTTTTCCTGCTGTACTATCTCTTTAATAAAACACAAATGTATACAAAAGGAATACGAATTCCTTGCTCATTTAAAAAATGCGTACAAAATGACAAATCTTAAATTGATTGATTTATTGATCATGGATTTATTTGCTTTGAATAGCAATTTGAACAGCAGTTTGAACAAAATTGATGTGAAGCAGTTTCTTTTCATATCCCTCCAAACAGGTAGGGCAGGAGGGCCATCAAGGCAGAATTACCTCCGGAATAACCCTGCTGGTAATTTGGGTATGGTTGTGGCGGATAGAATCCCTGGAAACGGCCGTGCTCCTGAGAGAAAGATTGAAAGAAACATTGGCAGGAAGTAAAAGAAAGATGGTAATGAGTGATGAGGATAATCAGGAAATCAAAGATAGTATAATCATTTTATAATAGGTCAGCCTGCCCTGTGGTACTTTAACACACTGAATATTGCTAATAGACAGTACTAACCTCACTGGATGAGCGCGCCACTCGAACATGATCATTAGACACCTGAAGAAACAACCAAACTCTCAGTATGAATTATATTACAGTATAAATACATTGACACTTGACTTCAATGATCACTCATATTTTTTCTGATATTTTTGATATCCAATGCAAAGCAAACATTTGGAATTTGTTTTTCTATTGATTTTAAAAAAGCTGGATACATTGTTATTTCAAAAAACTTACTGGAATGGAGAAACACAGTCCAATCAGGCACATCATCAGGACAAATACTTTTATGGTCGCCATGGGATCCTTGAAACAAAGAAGACATTGTGGATATAAAGCAAAAGTAGACATGTATGCCTGAATTACACTACCATAAAGGATTCCATGAAACTCCTACCTGCTCAAGTGAAGATGTAAAACAGGAAAAATGTTGTTGTAAAGTTAAGTCAATGAAGCAGGATTGTAACTAAACAGCTCCAGTGTGCATTTTATAGAACTTTTCCTAACAGACAACCAATGAGTTTTCAGCAATACTGACATGACTGAATCTGTCCCAAAGATTTAAAATATGATGAAATTGGAATCTAGTGGGTAGGTTTTGAAATTGTTAATGATTCATTTAAATGTTTTGCAGTATTATGGAGGCTAAATTAAATTGGCAATTTCTCACATGGAATAGCCTTCTGTTCTGAGAACAAGAATAGACTGACGAGTTTCCAAAGAAACGTATTTGTTCTGGCCATTTTGAGCCTCTTATTGAACCCACAAACCCTGATGCTGAAGATACTGAACTAGTCTAAAGAAGGCCAGTTTTATTGTTTCTTTAATCAGCAGTTTTCAGTGGTGCGAACATAATTGCAAAAGGGTTTTCTAATGATCAATTTGCCTTTTAAAATGATAAACCTGGATTAGCAAACCCAACATGCCTTTGGAACACAGGAGTGATGGTTGCTGATAATGGGCCATTTCCAGCTACAATAGTCATTTACAATATTATTATTGTAAATGTACAACCCTGTTTCCCATAAATTTGGGATGCTGCATAAAATGCAAATGAAAACAGAATGCAAAGATGTGCAATTAATGCAACAATTTAAGAATAATGTTTCACAACGTAAAATTGCAAAGAGTTTGGGGATCTCATCATCTACAGTACATAATATCATTGAAAAATTCAGAAAATCTTGAGACATCTCAAATCTCTGTATGCAAGGGACAAGGCCAAAAAACAATATTGGTTGGCCATGATTTTCGGGCCCTCAAGCCTGAATAAACCATACATGAACAAGATCCAGAACTGCTGCCCGAGCTTGTTTAAATTGGACTGAGGCGAAGCGGAAAACTGTCCTGTGGTCTGACGAATCAAAATGTGAAAGAATTTTTGGGAAGCATGGACGCTGCATCTTCTGGACTAAATACGACAAAGAAGACCCCAATATCAAGCAATAATGGGAAAAAAAATTCACTTTCAAAACTACAGCATTTGGTCTCCTTTATAACTCCATATGTATGTGTAGAAATGAACTTACCGCTGTGGAAGGGCCTAAGTGCAGTAACAAAAGGTTGAAGGAGCTGATCTGCATTAAAGTAAGGCAAAACAGAAACAGCTTCAGTAGAAAAGTAGGATTTGTTTGATGTGTTAAATTGTATTAAACCACTGTCAGTAAGCATATAAACCATAAGCATTTATTAAAATTGTTTTTGTCGTTGGCACATAAGAATTTTTAATGAAGTAGTTGTAAATGTTAGTATAAAGTCAAGGAAATTACTAAAACAGAATTGTGTTAGAAAATAATGCACAGTAGAAACATTTTGAAACAAACACCCTTTCAATATTAGTAAATACCATTGGGAGTATCACATGTATTGTACAATTACAGACTTAAATAGGCTCATGGTTATAAGTTAAACCTAGTCACAGACTTAACAACCATAATACAAAACACTACCCACACATTGCCACATCAAATGTCCTACTGTGTGATTTCAGATAATATTCATAATTTCACAAGTATCAAAGGCATCCGTGTCTGTATAGTTTACATATGCTATAAAGAATATAAAAATCCTCATCTTTAAATACATGAATATGCTTCTGTTAGATAGACAGAAAATGACAAGACTCAAATGTTCATTAACATTGCATATACATTAGGATTGTAATAACACTGACGGAGTGAGATTGCATACAAGAAAGCATGAGTCAGAGGTTGTTTTCCCAAACTGAATAAAGATTGCACAACACCAAATGTCTAATATAAGTATCCAGATCCAGTTGTAGACCACACCATTTCTGGGGAGGTGAACAACAGCATTGTTGTTAATGTACATTACTTCAATTCCCCAGCCTGAACCACCCAACAGGGGATGATCAATCAATCTGCAATTATCGGACCCCAACAAAATCCAAACATATGCACCATGTAAGTAAGCGAAAAGAATGTAGGCTTGATCAAAGGGAATTACTAAGTGATCAGATGTGTTCTCTTGGAGAACATGTCTAGTGTATATTATATATCTTTGTCTTTTTTTTGGGTAATATTTTAAGCTCTTATTCTTTTCTGTTGCTTTGTGTAGCACAATAGCAGAGATCACTTCATACAGGGTGGTTCACACTGTCCATTTGGGGGCCAGCCTATGTGCGGAGAAAGAAAAGAAAGATTGATGAAGGGCTTATGTGGCCAGGAACGAATATGGCAAGCCATGATAAGTATGAATGACCTTCTGAAGTTATATACTATGAATATATACAGTGAATTCCAAAAGTATTCAAACCCCTTCACTTTCTCCACATTTTGATGTGTTATATTCCTTTCAGACAGGACACCACAATAATATTCAACCATTTATTAGAGAAAATATGCACAATACAGATAAAATGTTTTGATGTTAGACTGTTCCTTTGGGTAACTCACCACCATCGCATGATAGAGTATACAGTACTAGTAATAACAACATTAACACTATAATATTATTATAAGACAAACCAATAAGTAACACTCAAGGTTGGGCAGTACCATCCCCCTGCAGGAGGAAACACAGAGCCAAACCGCTGAAGGCTGGGTTTAGCAACTAGATTCTAAGACGACCAGCAGAGCAGCAGACAGAATGAGTACCCTGACATATTTACAGCAAATAGACAGCCATAATTGATAATGACATTTTTAGACTATGGTTTGAGCGATTCAAACATCTACTGATGTAAATTCAATGTCCACTCGGGTTCCCTGATATGGATGCATTTGTGGCTTTCTAAATCATGTCTAATTTATTGTATTTGCCGCAGGTGGACTCCACTCAAGATCTAGAGACATCTCAAGTATATGTATAGGCACTGTATTGCTTTCTCAGATTTCTGGCTAATTTGAATTGTTTGTGTGTTGTCTTAAATCTGTAGGGAGATATCCATGGCTAAAATCTGGATTGGAATCTTAGATATTATTGAGATACAATAAAAAATATATTACAGCATATTTACAAATTTGTCTATGGGGGGATAATTTATCATATCATTTTTTTCTTTTTCAAGTAGGTATAGAGTACGTAACAGCTGTTGGCCAATATACCTCCACTAAGGGATGTCACACTCCACATTATATTGTGTCATAAGAACAGCCTTTGGCCTTATTTTTTAAGTATATCACATTCTTTAAAACTGCCTGCATGCTAAGATCTCATGTTTGATTTTGCATACAACATAAAATGACCAACTGCAGTTTTGCTAAACAATAGATTTGAATGAAAATATGTAATATTGTAGTTAGAGTCTCAATCATTTAGTCAAAGGATGGGATTGGTGCAGTTCAGTGGAATAGAAAACAATAGGAGCACAATACGACGATAGCTGCATTGTCAAGTTGCCAGAAAGTAGCCTACTGCGCTAGTGCCACGAATAGCCCGGTTACAATATGCCCAACAACACCTTGACACGCCTCACAGCTTCTGGCACATTGTAATTTGGAGTGACGAGAACAAAATAGAGCTTAATGGTCTCAACCGTAAGCGCTATGTTTGGAGAGGGGTCAAGAAGGCCTATATTGAACAGAATACCATTCCCACTGTGATGCATGGTGGTGGCTCTCTAGTCCTGTTTTGGTGGTGTGTGAGCTCTAAAGGCATGGGGAATATTGAGAAAATTGATGGCAAGATGAATGCAGCATGTTATCAGAAAATACTGCAAACAATTCCAACATTCTTCTGCACCAAAACTGCACATGGGACGCTCTTGGATTTTCCAGCATGACAATGTCCCTAAGCACAAGGCCAAGTTGACCCTCCAGTAGTTACAGCAGAAAAAGGTGAAGGTTGTGGAGTAGCCATCACAGTCTCCTGACCTTAATATCATCAAGCCACTCTGGGGAGATCTCAAATGTGCAGTTCATGCAAGACCACCAAAGACTGCATGACATGGAGGCATTTTGCCAAGACGAATGGGCAGCTATACCATCTGCTAAAATTCGGGGCATCATAGACAACTATTACAAAAGACTGCACGCTGTCATTGTTACTAAGGGGGGCAATACACATTTTGTTTTTGTGCCATTGTTTTTTGTTTTTGTGCTTTTATGACCTACAGTTGAATATAAAGAAAAAAAGAAATTATAAGAAAAAAACACGTGTTTTGCCTGCTCACTGTGACAACTGCGACCTCTGCTGGTTCACCTCCCCCTGCAGCGGGCGGGCCCCAGCGGTCGACGTCACCTGCTTTCTGACGCCACCGTCTTCATCATACATTTCACCTGTGTCTCGTTTGTGCACCTGTTCCTCATCATCGCTGTTTCCCCCGGTATATATGTTCCCTCTGCTCCCCCTGTCTTTGTGTGTAATTGTCTCTACTAAATGGAAGAGCTGTTCAACGCTTTGTTATACCTGTACTGATTTCTCTCGCTGAGAAACATTAAACCTTCATTCCATCACGCCTTCTCCGGTTCCTCCTTGCTCCTCTCAACCCCCGAAGCCGTGACAGAATTACACACCAAATATACAACAGCAAGGATATGGAGCCCACGGGAGCCACAGGCGAGGTCGGTGTTGCGGAGGCGGTCCAGGTACATTCAACGATGCTGGCCAGCCTAGGCGCTGCAATGGACAATGTCTTAAAAGCGGTGCAGCGCCTAGAGCTGAGCCAGCAGACCCCCGCAGCACCGGCCGTTTCTCCGCCTGCCCCTGCCGTGCCGCCGAGCATGGGGGCACTGCATCTCCCCTTACCCAGGGATTTCGACGGGGCGGCGGACCGCTGCCAGGGATTCCTTCTACAGCTGGACATCGCGCTCCAGGCGATGCACCCTGCGCCGACCGAGGCACAGAAGATCACCTCGCTCGTCTCCTGCCTGTCCGGAAAAGCCCTGGAGTGGGCCACCGCCGTCTGGAACACCGAGCAGCCCACCCAGGGCAGCTACGCCGAGTTCACCCGCCGCTTCCGAGCCGTGTTCGACCATCCACACGAAGGAAGAGAGGCGGGTGAACGGCTGTTCCACCTACGGCAGGGGACGAGGTCGGCGCAGGAGTTCGCACTGGAGTTCCGGACCCTGGCAGCGGGATCAGGGTGGAACGAACGGGCTCAAATCGACCATTACCGTTGCAGCCTTCGCGAGGACGTCCGGAGGGAGCTGGCTTGTCGAGACGTGTCCCTCTCCTTCGATCAGCTGGTTGACATGTCCATCCGTCTCGACAACCTGCTGGCTGCCCGAGGACGTCCCGGAAGAGGCCCGTCCGTTCCACCCTGCCAACCTGACACCGCCGTCCCCATGGAATTGGGGACGGCTGCACTGCCGGGCAGACGTCGGGGAGGGCAGGTGCGGAGTGCCTCCAAGGGGCGACGAGGCCGTACTACTGCACCACACCGCACCTCCCTCCCTGAGTCGAGAGGCGACAGGCATGGCACTTCCGCGTCACCCCAGGTAGCACATGCACATTCGCCACTAACCTCTTCCCTCTCTATGTGCACTGTTCCTGTTAGGTTCCCCGGCTTTCCGCTGATTTCCCGGTGTAAGGCGCTGGTAGACTCAGGCGCAGCTGGGAATTTCATGGATAGGTCTTTTGCCCTGCGGTCACGCATACCCCTCCAGGTCCTCGCCACCCCCCTGCCCGTGAGAGCTTTAGACAGCCGGCCACTAGGGTCAGGTCTGGTCACGAGTTGCACTGTTCCCCTCCTCCTGATTACCGACAGCCGACACAGCGAAACCATTTCATTTCACATCATCGACTCACCCACGTTCCCAGTCGTTTTAGGTTTCCCCTGGTTGTCCCTACACGACCCCTTCATCTCCTGGTCTAGTCGACGTCTGTCGGGGTGGTCGCGGAAGTGCCAGGGTAGGTGTTTGGGTGTTTCCGTTGGCTCGACCTCGGTGGAAAGTCCAGACAGTGCGCCCGCCGTGCCCATTCCCCCCGAATACAGGGACTTGGCTACGGTTTTCTCCAAAGCCAAGGCTGCTGTGTTGCCACCACACCGGCTGGGGGATTGTGCGATAGACCTCGTTGATGGAGCCGCACTCCCGAAGGGTCACGTGTATCCACTGTCCCGCACCGAAACGGAGACTATGAACGCCTACGTTACGGAAGCGTTGGAACAGGGCTACATCAGGCCCTCCAAGTCACAGGTCTCCTCGAGTTTCTTTTTTGTGAAAAAGAAGGACGGTGGTTTGCGCCCGTGCATCGATTACCGGGCGCTGAACAAGATCACCATTCCGTTCCGCTACCCTCTCCCTTTGATCTCTGCGGAGGTGGAGAGGATGCACGGGGCCCGCTTTTTCACTAAATTAGACCTCAGGAGTGCCTATAACCTGGTGCGTATCCGGGAAGGAGACGAGTGGAAAACCGCTTTTAGTACCACGTCTGGCCATTACGAGTATTTAGTGATGCCGTACGGGTTGATGAATGCTCCTTCAGTCTTCCAGTCATTCGTCAACGACGTATTCCGGGACTTGTTGTGCGAAGGAGTGGTAGTGTATATTGATGACATCTTGATATTCACTGCCACCCGCGCCAAACATGTCTCGTTAGTGCGCAGAGTGCTGGCTCGACTGCTGGAGCATGACCTGTACGTGAAAGCCGAGAAGTGTCTGTTTTTCCAGTCGTCTGTGTCCTTCCTGGGATATCGCTTTTCCAGCACAGGTGTGGCTATGGAGGAGCCTCACATTGACGCCGTGCGTAATTGGCCGACCCCAACCACGGTTAAGGACGTGCAACGTTTCTTAGGCTTCTCTAATTACTATAGGAGGTTTATCCGGGGCTTTAGCCAGGTCGCGGCTCCGATCACCTCCCTTCTGAAGGGGGGGGCGACCCGGTTGCGGTGGACCGTGGACGCGGAGCGGGCGTTTGTGGAACTGAAACACCGTTTCACCACCGCTCCGGTCCTGGCCCATCCCGACCCGTCGCTCCAGTTCATCGTGGAGGTGGACGCGTCCGATTGTGGGCTCGGTGCCATCCTCTCCCAACGGACGGGGTGTCGTAACACGCTCCGTCCCTGTGCCTTCTTCTCCCAGAAGCTCAGTGCGGCGGAGCGGAACTACGACATTGGTGATCGTGAGCTGCTGGCCGTGGTTCGAGCTCTGTCGGCGTGGAGGCACTGGTTAGAGGGGGCTAAACACCCTTTCCTCGTCTGGACTGACCACCGGAACCTGGAGTACATGCGGGCAGCGAGGAGGCTGACCCCTCGCCAGGCAAGGTGGGCTATGTTCTTCACCCGGTTTGTGTTTACTCTCACCTACAGGCCGGGGAGTAAGAACGTCGGGGCTGACGCGCTGTCCCGCCAGCATGACACGGGGGAGAGGCCAGTGGATGATGCTCCCGTGCTCCCGGAGTCATGCATCGTGGCACCGGTGGTATGGGAACTGGACGCGGACATCGCCGGAGCGCAGCGCGACGAGCCCTCTCCGCCCACATGCCCTGAGGGCCGTACGTATGTGCCGGCGTCTGTCCGCGACCGCCTCATCTACTGGGCGCATACATCTCCCTCCTCCGGTCATCCTGGCATCGGGCCAACAGTGCGCGCCCTGGCCGGTAAGTACTGGTGGCCCACTTTAGCCAAGGACGTGAGGGTATACGTCTCTTCCTGCTCGGTGTGTGCCCAGAGTAAGGCACCCCGGCACCTACCTGTGGGCAAGTTGCACCCCTTGCCCATTCCACAACGGCCATGGTCCCACATTTCTGTTGATTTCTTGACGGATCTCCCCCCTTCCCAGGGCCATACCACCATCCTGGTCGTTGTGGATCGGTTCTCGAAGTCCTGCCGCCTCTTGCCTCTGCCCGGCCTTCCTACTGCCCTACAGACCGCGGAGGCCCTGTTCACACACGTCTTCCGGCACTATGGGGTGCCCGAGGACATCGTGTCTGACCGGGGTCCCCAATTCACGTCTAGGGTGTGGAAGGCATTTATGCAGCACCTGGGGATCTCGGTCAGCCTGACCTCGGGCTACCATCCCCAGTCCAACGGGCAGGTGGAACGGGTCAATCAAGAAGTGGGTAGGTTCCTCCGGTCCTACTGCCAGGACCGGCCGGGGGAGTGGGCAGAGTTTCTGCCGTGGGCAGAATACGCACTGAATTCTCTGCACCACTCCTCCACGGGCGTGACGCCGTTCCAGTGCGTCCTGGGCTACCAGCCGGTCCTGGCGCCGTGGACGCCGAGCCAGACCGGTACCCCTGCGGTGGACGACTGGTTCCGGCGGGCAGCGGGCACATGGGAGGCAGTACAATCCCGCCTCCGGCTCGCTGTCCGCCGTCAAAAGACCTATGCAGACCGCCACCGCGGGGAGGCCCCGGTGTATCGGCCGGGCGACCGGGTCTGGCTCTCGTCCAGGGACCTGCCCCTCCGCCTGCCCTGCCGGAAGCTGGCCCCGCGGTTTGTGGGGCCTTTTAAAGTCCTGAGGAGAGTCAACGAGGTAACATATCGGTTACGCCTTCCCCCCGACTACCGTATTAACCCCTCGTTTCATGTGTCTCTCCTCAGGCCGGTGGTGGATGGTCCCCTCCAGGGGTGTGAGGTGCGGGAGGTGCCCCCTCCCCCTCTGGACATCGAGGGGGCCCCGGCGTACTCTGTCCGCTCCATCATCGACTCGAGGCGCCGGGCGGGGGGCCTCCAGTACCTCGTGGAGTGGGAGGGGTACGGCCCGGAGGAGCGGAGCTGGGTTCCGGTGAAGGACGTCCTGGCTCCCGTCCTTGTCCGCGACTTCCATCAGCGTCGGCCGGACCGCCCTGCTCCGCGCCCCCCGGGTCGGCCCCGAGGCCGGTGTCGTCGCGCGGCTGGGGCCGCGCGTCAGGGGGGGGGTACTGTGACAACTGCGACCTCTGCTGGTTCACCTCCCCCTGCAGCGGGCGGGCCCCAGCGGTCGACGTCACCTGCTTTCTGACGCCACCGTCTTCATCATACATTTCACCTGTGTCTCGTTTGTGCACCTGTTCCTCATCATCGCTGTTTCCCCCGGTATATATGTTCCCTCTGCTCCCCCTGTCTTTGTGTGTAATTGTCTCTACTAAATGGAAGAGCTGTTCAACGCTTTGTTATACCTGTACTGATTTCTCTCGCTGAGAAACATTAAACCTTCATTCCATCACGCCTTCTCCGGTTCCTCCTTGCTCCTCTCAACCCCCGAAGCCGTGACACTCACTCATGTTTTCTATACAAATGGTACATATATTACCAATTCTCCAAGGGTATGCAAACATTTGAGCACAACTGTATATGGATAAAATTCAACACTACTGTTGTTTGCTCCTTGGGGTTTAAGGCCGGGTGTCTCTGTAAAGCACTTTGTGACAACTGCTGTTGTAAAAAGCGCTTTATAAATAAATTTTGATTGATTGATTGATTGATAAGCCCCATTCCCCGTCGTTGTATGTTCACTAGCTACATTTTGATAACATACAGTACAGTGAAATCAGACCACTTTCTTCACATTCTGTATCATTTTAATGTTTTTATAAATTATTCAATATATATTTTATCCAGTCTATCTTCACACATTACCAAAAGCAAAACTTTTTTTTATTTGTGCTCATGTATTCCAACCTCTCCACCTCTACACATCCTGTATCCTTTGATAACCCTTGAGATATTTCTAGAACTTGATTGGAGTCCATCTGTGGTAAATTCAGTTGATTTACAACATGATTTATAAAGGCACACACTAGTCTATTTAAGGTCCCCACTTCACAGTGCCACACCTGTGTTAAAGGCATATATGACATGCCACCTGGAGTTTGCTGAGTGGCTGAAAACGGGCATTAGGAAAAAGATTCTCTCCTCTAATGAGACCAAAATCAAACAATAACAATTGGGCTGAATGCCAATTGTCTGGAAAAATTGTGTACTGCATACTAACTGGCTTATAGAATCCCTTGAGTGAAGCATGACATTATTGTGTATATTGATGGCCTATAAATAAATACACTGCTCAAAAAAATTAAGGCAACCCTTAAATCACACATTGGGTCTCAAAATCTTTACTGTACATTGTGTAATTCGGTGAGAACAAAATGACATAACATTGTTCAATGGAAACCATGGATTCAAACTCACACCGATAATCAAAGTAAATGTTATTTCATCACAGCAACTCATAATGTGATTCAGTAGTGTGTATGGCCCCCACGTGTCTGTATGCACTCCTGAAAATGTCTGGGCATGCTCCTAATAAGATGGGAGTTCCTGATGAGATGGTGTCCTGGGGGATCTCCTCCCGGACCAGGATCAGGGCATCAGTGAGCTCCTGGACAATCTGCGGTGCTACTTGACGGCGGCAGATCTACCAACATATAATGTCCCAGAGGGACGTGGAGGTCTGTGCGACCCTGCAAGAATATGCATCCCCAGACCATCACTCACCAAACCCGGCACGCTGGATGATGTTGCAGGCAGCATAACATTCACCACACCGTCTCCAGACTCTTTCATGTCTGTCACGTGTGCTCAGTGTGAACCTGCTCTCATCTGTGAAGAGAACGGGGGCGCCAATGGTGGACCAATGGACCAATGGTGCCACCCTCATGGACTATGTTTCTGACAGTTTGGTCACCAGTAGCACGCTGGAAGTCATTTTTTCTAGATATTCTAGCGGTGCTCTTCCTGTTGCCCCTCGCACCGGTCCTGCTGCTGCTTTTATGCCCTTCGTTGGTGTCCTGTCCAGATCTCCTTGTCTCCCGGTATCTCCTCCATGCTTTAGAGACAGTACTGGGAGAGACAGCAAACCTTCTTGCAAAGGCACGTATGCATGTGCCATCCTTGATGGCAACTTGATTGCACTGCAAGTACCACCTGCATCCTACCACTGACTTGGTGTTATACTGTGATGATTAGGTGTTCCCTTAATTATTTTGAGCAGTGTATATTAATAACTTTACACAAACCATAAAGTAATGAAGATTTAAAAACAACCTGTTTCCAGTGGTCCTAATAATAGACCAGAGACCTGAATCATGTTGGTCAATATTATTTTAAATTGTAAAAGCAATATTGCCTTGTTTAATTAATGTGGTCATGTCATTGACAATTTTAAGTAAAACCATTTTAATTTTAAGACTGTGGTCTTTTTTGCCATTGCTCATGTTGTTTGCTCGCTTGACTGATTTTTCAATCAATAGAGCATAATCATATATGATTTTCAATTAGTTAAATGAGAAATTATCAGTCCATTACATGTACTCTTCCCGCACAGTAGACAACAGCATTCTGGTTATCATACCTGAACATATCTATGTAAAAATCTAATAATTAATTTCAATGCAAAAAAGGATTAAAAAGACACCTAAATATATAATATAACCTCAAGCTGAGCATACTCTTCAGTTTCAAATCAACATTTCAAGTCATTAGGAACATTTCACCAACATTGTGTTATTGAAATATTTGAGTAAAACATGTATTAAGGTATACAATGCACACCAAAATATTCCAAGCACTACCTCTTCTTTGGCATGCTGGGTACCCAGACACACATGATACATTTAATGTACGTTCACTGCTTCATGGATATTGATCCATGAACAATATCATGAAACCGCTAAGTCAGGGGAGGACTTTATTTGCATGAGTCCATGAGTTTGATCTTCTTCAGGCCTTGCATGTTCTCCAAATTACCAAAACGTTTACAGTATTTTATGCCAGAAACAGCGGTCTATGATCATATAGCCAACCCCTACACAGTCTATTATCCAACAATCAAAAAGGTTTATCCTACATAATATCCTTGTGTGGTCTGTAGTGTCCATGTGTCCATCCGTGAGTCCCATGAGACAAGTGCATATAAATGCCCCCACAACTATTTGTGGGGCCCCCTCTGTAACGGCAAACAGATGTTCTTTCTCTCCTATCTTTTGAGTTGACACTTTTCAGTGCAAATGTAATCCAACGTGCATTGGAGTAGAATTGAATACCAGATAGGCTTTAGGTCTATTAAGGACGTCATTAAGTGCGTCATTAAGCCGGTTTGCAACATAATATACCAGTGCAATCCAGGTAGATGTGGCAATAGAGTACATTATTGAAAACTATGAGCCAAGGATGAGCTTGTCTAAATCACAAGGCACTGCACCTTGAAGAAATTACAGGAAAAGCTGTTAATAGCCACTTACAGTATTGCCAGGCTTTGGGTAGTTATTACAGGTAATTAGTCAATCAATCAATCAAATTTATTTATGAAGCCCTTTTTACAACAGCAGTTTTCACAAAATGCTTTACAGAGACACCCGGCCTTAAACCCCAAGGAGCAAACAACAGTAGTGTTGAATTTCAATGGCTAGGAAAAACTCCCTAAGAAGGCCGAATTTTAGGAAGAAACCTAGAGAGGACCCAGGCTCAGAGGGGTGACCAGTCCTCTTCTGGCTGTGCCGGGTGAGATATTAAGAGTCCAATTGGAATAATTAATACATTTCTCTGGGCTAAATCCAGAGGCTATTTGATTTTAGACTAGGTCAGAAGTATGACCAGGTGGACAGGGACAGCAACAGGCCCCCCAAACCAGGTAATCCGCAGGTGTGGACCAGGACCTCCTAAAATGTATAACTGGAGGAAACTGAAAAAGTTAGAAGTGCATTCCTCATATAGCCCAGCACAATAACATAGCAGCGTAACACCTTGGAACTGAGACGGGGGGGTCTGGCGACACTGTGGCCCTACCCGGGGGAGGCCCTGGACAGGGCCCAACAGGCAGGAAATCAATCCACCCACATTGCCAGGCATCAACCAAAGGGACACACACCAACCGCAACCCCCCTGAATGAGGGCCGAGTATTGCCAGTAGCATACAGCCCAATTGCACAAGTGTGCAACAGAGAGACAACAA
The DNA here is from genome assembly GCF_011004845.1 of Esox lucius. Classification (NCBI taxonomy): domain Eukaryota; kingdom Metazoa; phylum Chordata; class Actinopteri; order Esociformes; family Esocidae; genus Esox; species Esox lucius. The sequence goes on from NC_047593.1 coordinate 2,489,931, forward strand.
CAAGCCAGTGACTCTTCCCCCAAAAGGCATTGGAGGGAGGGCATCCCAGTGGCGACACCTAATTATAAACTGTGCTGTAGAGATGGGTTTTTAGTAGACACTTGAACGTTTTTACTGAGTTTGCATTTCTAACCTTAATTGGCAGATCATTCCACAGTAGTGAAGCTCTATGAGAAAAGACCCTGCCTCCGGCGATTTCTTTAGAAATTCTAGGTACAATTAAGAGGCCTGCATCTTGCAATCGTAGGTTACGTGTAGGTATGTATGGCTGGAGCAAGTCCATGTATTGGTAAAAGCCATGTTTACTTTCTCAACATTTCTCCCTTTTTCCAGGTCAGTAATGTACAAAAGTACACTGGACATGTCGATACTTGCCTGTTAAAATGTATGTAGAGGGTTGGAAAAGCATCGTAATTGTATAACTATGAACTAGATAGAAAACCCATGTTGAATGTAAAATGCCCTGATGGTGGTGCCTCCCTTTGAAAAAAACAAATTTGTTACTGTATGAAAACACTCCTGACAATATCCTTATGATTAATATAATTTCATTTTGTAACTGTGTTTATACTGTTCTCCCTATGTGTTATGCACTTCCAGTACGTCGACACAGTTCAACAACAAGCCAAACTGTAATTCACGAGCCAGGACGACGAGCGCCTCACTCCTTTTATTGACTTTAGGCAGGTGAAATTGACGAGTGAAAACTAAACAGCAAGAAAAAGACAGATACTTAGTCTCTTGTACAGCAAATTACTATAGTCTGCTAAGCTATCTTAAACTATTCATATACAACACGTGAACAATGTGCTAACTGCCCACTCACACATTACGGCTACGTTAACATCAGAATAGCATTGTTAGCATACAAACACGACAGATACCATGAATTCAATGACGAATGAATCAACAATGTTCACTGACTCTACAGCTATATAAAGAATGCAGGTTAAATATTGACAGAAAGAAGTACCAAACTCTCAGCCAATGCTCACAGCCAAGCCAATTCGTGCCATGAATTTCAAAATAAAGGTTCCCTGCAAACTATTCCTGAATGTATTTTACATTATAATTAAGTTTAACACATAAAATTAATTTATATCAAACATTTTTGAATAAACCAAGTTCTTAATATATCTGAGGACAGAACACTTCCCGTCTGTCATAACTAATGCCACTAAATTCAACCTTTTTCCAGTTCATTTCTTTTTAGTCACATTCTAGGAGAAAGACAACGTCGGAGATGGGTCGCAGGTAAGTCTGGGAGGTGCCCTGGGATGATGTCTTCACTTCAACTTTGCAAACTTTTCAATCACTGCTCGGGAAGGTCGATGTGACCAAAGCCATTGGCCACTTATTCCTTGGTGCTTTACTTTGCTTTAACAGCACAATGGCCCTCATTTATCAAAAGTGCGTACACCAAATTACCAGCGTACACCTGGCATACACCCAAAACCACGGTGACTTTGAGATTCATCAATATGGACGTTGGCGTATGGCACTCTCAAATCCTACACCAGCTCAGGTGGTGGTGTACGCACGTTTTGAGTTAGTGCGGAAATGCACAGAAAAAAAAATCCTACAACAACATAATTACAAACTTCAGTGTTTATTTTTGTGCAACATGGACTTCAATGTTTGTGTGACTTTACCAAAGCATTTGTTTTATATGTATTCCTTCAGATGCGAGCCTGTGCGCTTTACATGACGTTTCAGGCTTAGGCCCGGCAGTTGCGCACGGACTGGGTTCAGTAATAAAAGGCTTTTAATGACCAAAATATAATTCAGACTGACAAAATAATAAAAATGACCTTCTTCTTTTAAATAATAATAATAATAATAGAAATAATAATAATAACGACATTCTTCTTCTAAATAACAATAATCGTCATTAATAATAAATACCATAAAATAATAAGATGAATATTACAAATTGTCATGCAATTATTAATGTGAATGAATGGTACTCCACATCACATCATCATCTTTTATTCCGCTTTTTAAACTGCCAAATAAAACAATTTTTTTGCCGTCTTCCGTGTGTCCATGGCGTAAAATGAGGCCGTGGGGAAAGCGGAGACTTGAATATATAGGGGCGTGTTAATCTAATGACAATCGTTTTCAGCCGCAGCATTTATCAATGGCAGGTATTGCGTACACCTGGATTTTAAAGGTATGCACAGCTTCATAAATCAGGAGGAGAGAGGAGTGTAAGCAAAATCTTACGCCAACATATACGCCCGTTTCTACACAAGAATGATAAATGAGGGCCAATGTCTCCAGGTTGCAGGTTGCGGTGTGTCCTGTGCCACTTATGTCTTGGATGGAGAGTGCTCAGGTATTTGTTTCTCCAACGACCCCAGAATTCATTCGCAAGCGCTTGCACTTGTCTCCACTGGTCTTTCAGGAGATCTTTTCCGGTGAAGTCGCCTGGTGGAGCATGTAGGCCTGGCTTTTGTGTCAGGAGCATGGCAGTGGACAGCAGAACTGGAGAGGAGGGATCTGATGAGATAGGGACCAGCGGCTTTGCGTTGATTATTGCCGTAACCTCTGCCATCAGAGTACACAAAACCTCATGTGTCAGGTGAGTATGTTTGTTTTGCAAAAGCATAGAGTCCAATATTCTGTGTGTCACCCCAATCATCCTCTCCCACACTCCTCCCATGTGGGATGCGTGTGGGGGATTAAACTCCCATGCGCAGCCGTTGCTAAGGAGATGCTGGTCTGCTTTCCATTAGGAGGACCCATACTCAGTTCTGCACTGGCAGCAATGAAGTTGGTCCCCCTGTCTGACCTGAGCTGCTTTGCTGGGCCTCTGACTGCAAAGAATCTCCGCAAAGCATTGATACAGCTGGTGGTATCCAGGGACTCTATAACTTCAATGTGTACTCCCCTGGTACCCATACATGTGAATAGAATGGCCCACCTTTTTCTTTGCGCTGCGCCTCCTCGAGTGCGTCCTATCCATGGTCCAAATACGTCCAGCCCCACGTAAGAGAAGGGTGGAGACGTGTCAAGCCGCTCTGGAGGGAGGTCTGCCATCTTCTGCACTGCAAGTTTCCCTCTGAGTTTACGGCATATCACATCTTTTTCCAGCAACAATCCACAGCCCAGTCGCTTCCACACAATGAACTTCAGTGACAGCTCTTAAGTAAGCTACTGCCCCTATGGCCACGTTTGAAGCGTCAGAGAAAAGGCACAGTTCTGTGTACATGGGTCTTGAGGGTGAAATTAGAACATAGCAGCAAGGCACATGGAGGCTGCTGAGCTTCTCGAGCGATACTTTCCACACCTCCCATTTGTTCACCTTTTCATCCGGCAGTGGAGCATCCCAATATTTAACGCCGCTGGACAGCTCTCGCAACAACAGTCTGCCTCGGATCGTCACTAGTGCTGCCAGACCCAAGGGGTCAAAGATGCTGTTGACTACTGACAGCACCCCACGGCGGGTGTAAGGCTTGTCAGTGACGGCTACCTTGAAGGTGAACATGTCTGTGTAGAGGTCCCAGCATAAGCCTAGACTCCTCTGAGCAGGAAGAGTTTCATCGTCTAGGCTTAAGTCTTTGGCCAGTTCTTCAGGTTCAAAGGCTTCCATCACAGCGACGCTTTTTGATGCGATTTTGTGCAGTTTCAAGTTAGACTCCGCCAGTGATGCACAACTCCGCCAGTGATGCACAACTCCGCCAGTGATGTTGGAATGGATATGAGTCCATCATCTACGTAGAAGTGTCTTTCAACACATTGCCTCGTGTCAGCTCCAAACCTTTGTTCACCTCCTTGAGCAGCTTGCTGAATGCCATAGATGGCGACCGCCGGGGACAGGCTGTTGCCAAAGACATGCACCTGCATGCGATACTCCTCGATCTCATTGGACAGGTCACCGTCTTTGTGCCACAGGAATCTAAGGTAGTCTCTGTGCTCACACCTCACCAGAAATACTTAGAACATCTGCTGGATTTCAGCAGTGACTGCGAAGAGGTCCTTCCTGAACCACAACAACTCACCCAGGAGAGTATTGTTCAGGTCGGGGCCTGTGAGCAGCACAGAGTTGAGAGGGAGGCCGTGCTCTGGGCGCTTGAGTCAAACACAACTCGTATCTGCCCTGGCTTCTGGGGATGGTACACCCTGAAAAATGCCAGATACCAGCACTCTTGTTTCTCATGGACGGGTGGTGCTTTCTTTGCGTGCTTGTTTTTCGAACAGCTTTTCCATGAAGGAGGAGAACTGCTGCTTCATCTCAGCATTTTTGCTCAAAGTGGGTCTTAGAGAACTGAGACGGGACAGTGCTTGCTCTCTGTTGTTTGGGAGTAAAGGAGCTGTCTAATTGTTCTTTTCATCCTGATGGACTTCCTTTTCCATGATTTTCAAGAAGAGTTCATCCTTGAAGGACATGGCACACTTGTTGTCATTGTCTGTACACTGAAAGTCCATAAGCCCGAGCTGTAGCTTGGATTTTCTTTCACCCCGATGCTGTTATGGCAAGGAGTGAGGAGTGACAGACATCCATTCTGAAGAAGCATTGTTTATAAACTCTTCGCCTATAATCACCCAGCCTAAGTCTAGACGCTGGGCAAAAGCTGCGTCGTGGGGCCCATTGACTTGCTCTCTCACCTTGTGCACACGTATCATGTCCCTCCCTAACAGGATCACCAACTGAGCATCAGGATCTAGCTTGGGGATATGTGGAGCAATGTGCTTTAGGTGAGTGTGTGCGAGAGCAACCTCTGGTGTTGGGATTTCAGATTTGTTTGTCATTATTTGCGCTGCAATAAAATGCAGATTCATTATTAAAAAATCATACAATGTGATTTTCTCGATTTTTGTTTTAGATTCCGTCTCTCACAGTTGAAGTGTAACTATGATAAAAATTACAGACCTGTAAATGCTTTGTAAGTAGGAAAACCTGCAAAATCAGCAGTGTATATTCATCATATATTCTACATACATTTTGCATTGCAAAAATATAGTTATTTTCCATATGGGTACAAGCATTTTCTCATCAAACTTGTTTAACTACTTTAACAATTGTACATCTGTTTATTTGTACACATTCTTTATGAACTGTATTTATTGCACTTGTATACGCTGTTGCTGAATAAACATGGGGGGTAGGAAAATGAAGGGGGGTAATGGGGGTTTGAAAAAGAAGGGGGGGTATTAGGAGGGGTTATGGGGTAAAAGTCGCAAAATATACTAATATCTTTACTGGTGGACACTCGTTAAGAGTGAAGGGCTGGAATCATTGCCAGTCACGATCTGTCCTCCAGTGACATGTTATTACATAACAAGGGTGTGGGGGTTATAACAGTGGTGAAATGTGTGTGTCGCGATATCCCATACGGAAAATGTATTTTAAATATATTTTTGAATACACTTGGAAAATATATTTCCGAACACATTTGGAAAATATATTCCTGAATACATTTGGTAAATATAAGTCAAAAAGCTTAAATATGTCTAAAGAATTGTATTGAATACATTTTTAAAATGCGTGTCTAAATGTACTATAACATTGGCCAAGCTGTGTTTCAAACCTTCAACCTTATGTTCTACAGTTAGGTGCACTAACCACTACTCCAAATAGGATAATATTGTCCAGAAGGGCAAGTAGTGACAAAAAGATGAAATGTCTGTAAAATGTGTTTCAACATCAATATGTCGGTAATTATATTTCATCTTTTTATTTTCACAAGATCTGAAAAATATATTTTAATATGGGCTTCAAAATACAGTGTGTAATGTATTTTCTATACAAAATGCATACTGTATAGAGCATTTTGGAAGGTGAAATACATTTTGATATATACATTTTCAAATACATTTCGGAATAAAAGCTGAAATACATTTTGATAGCTAAAATGTATTCTGAATAAAGTTAAATGTATTTATACATTTTTAATTACATTTCAGAATAAAAGGTGAAATACATTTTGATACCTGAAATGTATTTTGAGTTAATGTATTCGACATATATTCATCATATATATACACAATTTGCATTGCAAAAATATATTTATTTTCCCTATGGGATGTCCCAATGTCTATTGGTGGGGTTTCCTTAAAAGTAGGAAAGAGTTTTTGTTTTTGAATATCCCATGCTGGAGCTTTTACCTGTCAGGATTCTAACTGTCCTTGACTGTTCCTCTTCATGAAAAGTCATGTCACAGTGTTGCATAATTGAAGACTGTAGTTGGACTGGGCTGGAATTGGCAATATTTGTAAGAGGTGTAAAGATAACTAGGACTATGAAACTGGTGGGCCAAAGTGGGCCTGCTTTCTAAACCTCAAAGTGCACACCACATGTCACGTCCTGGCTGTGCCCCTAGGCATCTCTGCGCTGGGCTCGGGGCATAGCCAGGACAGGACAGGTGTCGGTCCTTGCCTCCAATTGGGGACCCTATTTAAGTTCCCTGTTTCAGCCAGGGTGTATGGTTTATTTTGGTTTGCATGTTTTCAGTTAAGCCCACGTCACTGGTTGCTGCCTTTTTGTTTTGTTGGAGTTAAACATGGATTATCTCCATTACCTCTACTCTGCGCCTGTGTCCTTCTCCTACCACGACCGTGACACCACATCCCCCAAGGATTTGCAAGTTACCAGGTGGTGAACTGAACATAATGTGGATCAAATTAAGTAAAAATAAGTTATACACTCCCTATCAAGTTTGTGTATTTCTGTAGTAACTCATCTATAGTCTATAGATTATGAGCTCACTGTAGTTGTCTATGGAGACTCTTTAAATATGTTTATGTATTCTAAAAACACCTGACACTTCGACAGTTTAATTCACAAACATCCAGATTTTTTTTTCAGAATAACTGTAAGGCCTCAATTAAGTAAAGATGCCATTAATAATTCCCTAGGGACAATCCCATGATTCACAGTATTCTGTACAGAGTATTTTTTGGATAATCAATGCTGTCCAGCTATTTTAAGAGTGAAATCACTACTGCAATAATTTAACTCAAAGCTAACGTAAACCTGTAAATACCAACATAACTTTCGTTTTAAACGTGTAGCTACAGTACTATAGGTAGCTACAGTAGCTTGCTACTCTATATAATTACAGTAGCAAACTTGAAAAAGTTGCCAGGTTTGCAAGTGACCTGACACAGTACCTTGAAAACAAACAGTGCTACTAACTAGCTAGCTATTTTGACAGAAAGAAAATGTTTATGTATTTTAATGCTGACTTTATCTATAAATTATCTAAAGTTTAATAATTTTCTTACTGCTGTCATCTGTGAGACTGAAAAGGAAATGACGAAACGGAAATATGAGTTTGAGGCTGCCGTGTTTGAGGGGCTCCAGCTGGATGGCTCGCCATTGTTCCAATGGAGTGAGTGTCGTACAGATCGTAACAGTATCGAGTGTGAGTGCCAAACAGCACATCACTAATGTTTAGTAAGTGTTGGATTAGAGAACCTCTGTCTGAACCACTGCGCCTGTGTCCTGCTACAACAACCATTAAGACGTGGCAGGTATTATTTCAATAATGGGTAAAATAGAGAAACAAAGCATTCCGAAACTATGAGCCAATTGAACCAATTGCATGGAAAAAGGATTCACTGTTTCGAAACACTTTAAACATTACACGGTGGCGACATCTGCTGGCCAAATTCGTGTAATGGAACTGGAAGTCTCCCAGTAAATAACCTAAGTGGTGTAGCGGGTGGCATTCGCTGGCTTTGTATATAGGCCTAAACACTGAATAGCAAATTGTTAAGTGAGCAGTTAAGTGGAGCTATTCACAGTACTAACTCATGGAACATATCACAAATGTTTAACTTACAATGTTTTTAAAAGAGCAGTAACATCTTAAGTGCAGCTGCGTGCACAGTGGTAGACGCACAAAGGTTCCTAAATCTGAAAACGCATACCAAATTGGAGCGTTTTATTTCAGGGACTGGCATAGGTGAACGAAACCTGTTAGAAAAATGATGATGTAACCGACACTTCATTTGCTTAGATTACGTGACTTAGCCCTTTTGAAACAAGCTTCGACACTATGTTTTGGCGCCGCAATTGTTGCAAAGGTTTCTGGGCATTTTGAAACTTGTTTCACCATCACCCATCACTAGGGGAAAGTATGGAATGTTAGACAATGAATATTTTGTATAATTCTGCAGGACATCAAGGTGTAATGATACCAGACAGAGGCAGGGGTTGTGTTTTCAGTTGCGTGTGTGCCGCTTTTATGAATAGCAGGGGCAGGCTGAAGAGTAGTCAGAAGTAGGCTACGGGCAGGGTTGTGTAGGTGAGTTTTTAAATGTAATCCATTACTGTTACAAGTTACCTGTCCACATTTGTAATCAGTAATGTAACTTTGGATTACTCAAACTCAGTAACATAATCTGATTACTTTGAATTAATTTTAGATTACTTTCTTATTAAGAGGCATTAGAAGACAAATACGAATAGCCTATAACAAATTGAACACAATTTGCGGGATGAATCAATGTTACAATTTTTACGCATACACTATATCTGCAGTAGTCGGATGTTTTGCTCCATGTGATAGAAATGTGAATCTGAGAACAAAAATATGATGTTTTGATGTTATTATTTTATATTCCATTGGTGTTTGTGTTTATATTCATGTTTATAGTGATTTCATTTAGTATGCTGTGACCTAGATAAATGAGTAATTAACAGACCATAGAGTTCTCTGTTTATCAGTTGAAGAGATTTTAGCTTGACCTGAGAGTGACCTGGCATCTGTTCTGTGTTTAATGTGTGAGTAGGGGGCATGACCAGTGAAGAAGCTACAAAGATACCTGTCGTACCAAGATTATTTGATTACTCAGAGTGCGGTCATACAAGATGGCCGTATTTCGATTATCCCATGCGCATGTAAAAATGTAAAAACCTTTATAGAACTTGACTCGAACTATATCATTTTCTTTTACACTTCACAACCACCAACACTGTCAACACATTGCAGAAACCCCAGGTACGCAATTGTTAATACTCGCATACAAATACGTTTTACCCATGCAAAAGTAACCTGCGATTATTGGGGCCACCTGCGATGGATTTTTAAAAGAAATAAACTGTGAAAATACACCTGCATCCTTAGCTTAAAGTCAATGTCGTCAGCAGCCAATGATAACCAATTAACACAATTTTTATTTTCAAAGCAAGCAGCATCACTTGGCCTGCAGTACCTGTATGAAGCTGAGGTGGCTGCATCAAATGCAAATCATCCTTTGGCTTCCCGACAAAAAAATTCTTCCCAAATATTGTAATTAATTCCATATAATGTTTTATCTGGAAGTCAACACCATGTTACAGCTAACAAATTGTTGCCTAATTTTCTAAACAATTCCTGTGTAATGAACACCGAGGCCGGAGTGGTGTGGTTCCATTTGCAGAAGCGCAACTGACGATTTATTGTTGTACAATGGAGTAGGCAGGAGCAAAAACAGTAGAGACGGACAGGTAGGTTCAGTAACCAGGAGAGCAGTCCTCGAAGGCAAAGGCACAGGCAGGAGTCGACCGAGAGGAGAAAACCAGAAGCAGGCTGGCAGGTCTGTACACCGTGTGATCAGTCTGCGAAGGCTACCGTACAGGCAGGGTTAATATTCTGGTGATTGGGATCTGGTTTGCTGGATGCGTTCATGCGTATCGGGGAGTGGGAGCATAACGGTGGTAGGTGAGGAGCGTGACGGGGAGGAGTTGGAACTGGAATGACGTGAGGACCTCACATCCTGTTTGAAAAGGGTAGGCCTATCATTGTTCTGAGAAAGATGTGTTGATAGCAGATTACTAAATCACATTTTATATGGGTTGGCTAATATGATCGTAGTTATACAGTGTTTTTACCAGACATCAAACCAATTAAACTGTAGCGCTAATCGGTCACTTATCTGTTTATCTGCGCCCACATAGCAATGTTTTTAAAACATTAAATAAAACCAATATTTGTAAGAGGTGTAAAGATAACTAGGACTATGAAACTGGTGGGCCAAAGTGGGCCTGCTTTCTAAACCTCAAAGTGCACACCACATGTCACGTCCTGGCTGTGCCCCTAGGCATCTCTGCGCTGGGCTCGGGGCATAGCCAGGACAGGACAGGTGTCGGTCCTTGCCTCCAATTGGGGACCCTATTTAAGTTCCCTGTTTCAGCCAGGGTGTATGGTTTATTTTGGTTTGCATGTTTTCAGTTAAGCCCACGTCACTGGTTGCTGCCTTTTTGTTTTGTTGGAGTTAAACATGGATTATCTCCATTACCTCTACTCTGCGCCTGTGTCCTTCTCCTACCACGACCGTGACACCACATCCCCCAAGGATTTGCAAGTTACCAGGTGGTGAACTGAACATAATGTGGATCAAATTAAGTAAAAATAAGTTATACACTCCCTATCAAGTTTGTGTATTTCTGTAGTAACTCATCTATAGTCTATAGATTATGAGCTCACTGTAGTTGTCTATGGAGACTCTTTAAATATGTTTATGTATTCTAAAAACACCTGACACTTCGACAGTTTAATTCACAAACATCCAGATTTTTTTTTCAGAATAACTGTAAGGCCTCAATTAAGTAAAGATGCCATTAATAATTCCCTAGGGACAATCCCATGATTCACAGTATTCTGTACAGAGTATTTTTTGGATAATCAATGCTGTCCAGCTATTTTAAGAGTGAAATCACTACTGCAATAATTTAACTCAAAGCTAACGTAAACCTGTAAATACCAACATAACTTTCGTTTTAAACGTGTAGCTACAGTACTATAGGTAGCTACAGTAGCTTGCTACTCTATATAATTACAGTAGCAAACTTGAAAAAGTTGCCAGGTTTGCAAGTGACCTGACACAGTACCTTGAAAACAAACAGTGCTACTAACTAGCTAGCTATTTTGACAGAAAGAAAATGTTTATGTATTTTAATGCTGACTTTATCTATAAATTATCTAAAGTTTAATAATTTTCTTACTGCTGTCATCTGTGAGACTGAAAAGGAAATGACGAAACGGAAATATGAGTTTGAGGCTGCCGTGTTTGAGGGGCTCCAGCTGGATGGCTCGCCATTGTTCCAATGGAGTGAGTGTCGTACAGATCGTAACAGTATCGAGTGTGAGTGCCAAACAGCACATCACTAATGTTTAGTAAGTGTTGGATTAGAGAACCTCTGTCTGAACCACTGCGCCTGTGTCCTGCTACAACAACCATTAAGACGTGGCAGGTATTATTTCAATAATGGGTAAAATAGAGAAACAAAGCATTCCGAAACTATGAGCCAATTGAACCAATTGCATGGAAAAAGGATTCACTGTTTCGAAACACTTTAAACATTACACGGTGGCGACATCTGCTGGCCAAATTCGTGTAATGGAACTGGAAGTCTCCCAGTAAATAACCTAAGTGGTGTAGCGGGTGGCATTCGCTGGCTTTGTATATAGGCCTAAACACTGAATAGCAAATTGTTAAGTGAGCAGTTAAGTGGAGCTATTCACAGTACTAACTCATGGAACATATCACAAATGTTTAACTTACAATGTTTTTAAAAGAGCAGTAACATCTTAAGTGCAGCTGCGTGCACAGTGGTAGACGCACAAAGGTTCCTAAATCTGAAAACGCATACCAAATTGGAGCGTTTTATTTCAGGGACTGGCATAGGTGAACGAAACCTGTTAGAAAAATGATGATGTAACCGACACTTCATTTGCTTAGATTACGTGACTTAGCCCTTTTGAAACAAGCTTCGACACTATGTTTTGGCGCCGCAATTGTTGCAAAGGTTTCTGGGCATTTTGAAACTTGTTTCACCATCACCCATCACTAGGGGAAAGTATGGAATGTTAGACAATGAATATTTTGTATAATTCTGCAGGACATCAAGGTGTAATGATACCAGACAGAGGCAGGGGTTGTGTTTTCAGTTGCGTGTGTGCCGCTTTTATGAATAGCAGGGGCAGGCTGAAGAGTAGTCAGAAGTAGGCTACGGGCAGGGTTGTGTAGGTGAGTTTTTAAATGTAATCCATTACTGTTACAAGTTACCTGTCCACATTTGTAATCAGTAATGTAACTTTGGATTACTCAAACTCAGTAACATAATCTGATTACTTTGAATTAATTTTAGATTACTTTCTTATTAAGAGGCATTAGAAGACAAATACGAATAGCCTATAACAAATTGAACACAATTTGCGGGATGAATCAATGTTACAATTTTTACGCATACACTATATCTGCAGTAGTCGGATGTTTTGCTCCATGTGATAGAAATGTGAATCTGAGAACAAAAATATGATGTTTTGATGTTATTATTTTATATTCCATTGGTGTTTGTGTTTATATTCATGTTTATAGTGATTTCATTTAGTATGCTGTGACCTAGATAAATGAGTAATTAACAGACCATAGAGTTCTCTGTTTATCAGTTGAAGAGATTTTAGCTTGACCTGAGAGTGACCTGGCATCTGTTCTGTGTTTAATGTGTGAGTAGGGGGCATGACCAGTGAAGAAGCTACAAAGATACCTGTCGTACCAAGATTATTTGATTACTCAGAGTGCGGTCATACAAGATGGCCGTATTTCGATTATCCCATGCGCATGTAAAAATGTAAAAACCTTTATAGAACTTGACTCGAACTATATCATTTTCTTTTACACTTCACAACCACCAACACTGTCAACACATTGCAGAAACCCCAGGTACGCAATTGTTAATACTCGCATACAAATACGTTTTACCCATGCAAAAGTAACCTGCGATTATTGGGGCCACCTGCGATGGATTTTTAAAAGAAATAAACTGTGAAAATACACCTGCATCCTTAGCTTAAAGTCAATGTCGTCAGCAGCCAATGATAACCAATTAACACAATTTTTATTTTCAAAGCAAGCAGCATCACTTGGCCTGCAGTACCTGTATGAAGCTGAGGTGGCTGCATCAAATGCAAATCATCCTTTGGCTTCCCGACAAAAAAATTCTTCCCAAATATTGTAATTAATTCCATATAATGTTTTATCTGGAAGTCAACACCATGTTACAGCTAACAAATTGTTGCCTAATTTTCTAAACAATTCCTGTGTAATGAACACCGAGGCCGGAGTGGTGTGGTTCCATTTGCAGAAGCGCAACTGACGATTTATTGTTGTACAATGGAGTAGGCAGGAGCAAAAACAGTAGAGACGGACAGGTAGGTTCAGTAACCAGGAGAGCAGTCCTCGAAGGCAAAGGCACAGGCAGGAGTCGACCGAGAGGAGAAAACCAGAAGCAGGCTGGCAGGTCTGTACACCGTGTGATCAGTCTGCGAAGGCTACCGTACAGGCAGGGTTAATATTCTGGTGATTGGGATCTGGTTTGCTGGATGCGTTCATGCGTATCGGGGAGTGGGAGCATAACGGTGGTAGGTGAGGAGCGTGACGGGGAGGAGTTGGAACTGGAATGACGTGAGGACATCACATCCTGTTTGAAAAGGGTAGGCCTATCATTGTTCTGAGAAAGATGTGTTGATAGCAGATTACTAAATCACATTTTATATGGGTTGGCTAATATGATCGTAGTTATACAGTGTTTTTACCAGACATCAAACCAATTAAACTGTAGCGCTAATCGGTCACTTATCTGTTTATCTGCGCCCACATAACAATGTTTTTAAAACATTAAATAAAACCAATAAAAGAAACGAGCAAGCCACAAGCCGTGTTCGGAAGCAGTGACCTTTGGCTTGGAAAGTGGGCGCCCTACCACACAGAGTTAATAGATTTCACGGGACGAGTATTGGCCTTACAAAAGTCGCTACAATATGAAATAAATACATTTTAAATTACAGTTAGGTAATGACCGAAAGGACAAGATCCCGGATACAGGCGGAAGAAATGAGCTTTCTCCGCAGGGTGGCCGGGCGATCCCTTAGGGAGGAGCTCAGAGTAGAGCCGCTGCTCCTCCACATCGAGAGGGGTCAGCTGAGGTGGCTTGGGCATCTGTTTCGGATGCCTCCGGAACGCCTTCCCGTCCCACCGGGAGGAGACCCCGGGGAAGACCTAGGACACGCTGGAGGGACTATGTCTCCCGGCTGGCCTGGGAACGCCTCTGTGTCCCCCTGGAAGAGCTGGAGGAAGTGTCTGGGGAGAGGGAAGTCTGGGCATCCCTGCTTAGACTGCTGCCCCCAGTAACCGGCCCTGCATAAGCGGAAGATGATGGATGGATGGATTACAGTTAGGTCAACGTTAGGTATCACACCACTGGGGTTAAAGTTAGGTTAGGAAACAATATATTCTATATCCACAGGCACAAGTCAAAATATACTTTCTCCTGCTAAATAAAATGTAAACATAGAAGAAAACAAACAATAAAATACCAATAAACCAAAAAAGGGAATAAAATGAAAAGGGAAAAAAGATTAACCTAAAACATTAAAAATCAGTGAAACAAGCATAGGATTAGGGTTAGGGTCAAGATGTTGGTTGATCATAATCACTGTATTCAAGGTCTTAACATCTTTTAGGCCAAAAATTCAGAGGTTAAGGTTAGGTAAGAAGTCCAAGAGATTAAGTTTAGAAAGAGGATCTGGATCAGATATACAAAGATCATTGAGTAGAATCTCTGGTGGATAAAGGCTAACTTAAAAGAAAACATATTGGGTTAGGCTTAGGCAAAGCCACAATTGGTTAGGGTTAGAAATCAGTTCTGGGTTAGGCATATCAGTTCTATTTCTTACCCATTGTTGTGCCGTGTATCTGTAGATAATACTATCCGTCACTAATTTCTGGTGAGGCTCAGCTCCAGCAAATCCAAGAAGTCTTTATCTGGTAGTCTATGGTCCGGATACTCAACCTGTTCTCAGGAACATACAAAGACTATTTTATGAAAATTCATGGCGTATGATACGTGATGTTACGTTAGGTTACATTTGCCACCAAAACGTATGATACATTATGGGGAAAAAAAATGTAACATATCTTACGAACGCTATTACAATGTATTACATTTTACAAGCGCTATTAAAACCTAAAATAACATACAAACGCCAGACAAACATGATATTTACAAACGCTATGAAAGATGATTTTTTAACAAAATGTTTGACCTGTTTTTTGAACCAGCGATGATTGGATACAAAAGCAGTCGCCTTACCCATTGCCCCACAGCAGTTGTGGTTAAAGGATCCTCACTGGAGCAGTGGGTAGTGTACATGTCTTGGATGTGAATGGTTGCAGGTTCAAACCACGGTTACAGCTTTTCTTTCTCCATTCCAACTCTAACATTATTTTCCTGCACGTAATATATCTTACGAAACCCCCTGCCTAAAATGTACGTAAAATAGTCTACGTCATCCTTCTGAGACCAGGTTGCAACACCTATGAAAAGTCTTTGCAACTGCCTGATAACCTGATAACTTACCAACATAATCACTGTTGGTATACAAGGTGTTAATATCAATTGAGAAAAGGAAGGCATCACTTGGTATGGTAAGCCCCCTTAGCTTTTAAGTATCCTTAACATAACTGTTTTTGTGATAGCTAGTTAATATAGAAATGTATATAGAAGAAGTTTAGGCATGGTCACCATGGTTAAGGTTAGGGTTTTGAGCAGTTGTACATCCACTCCACTCGAAAGCATTATATTGGGCAAAAGAACATCAGAAGGTAAAGTTTAGGTATGGTCATAGGGTAGGGTTTGGAGCAGGTGTACATCTACTCCACTGAAAACAACCATACTGGGGAAAAAAGCATCAGATGGTTAAGTTTAGGTATAATCTCAATGCTTAAGGTTTGGAGCAGGTATACATGTTTATTGGAAACCACTCTATTAGACAAAAGAGCATCAGATGTTTGAGTTTAGGCATAATCCCAATGATTAAGGTTAGGGTTTAGGGACAATATGGGTTTCCAATATAGAAGACCTACCTATAGAATCAAGCTGGAATTTTTCATTGAGTCCAAAAGGATCAATTGTGCTCAAAACCCCTATCCAATGTCGTTCAGCCTTTTGTTTCGGAATCTTAGACCACTGCACATTGCTCTTGAAGCCCATCATTTTGACTTTTTCGATTCCATGATCCCCAAAATGGGTGTACAAAACCATCAACCTATCCCTCTTCTTATTATGTTATAAGAGCTGTTTAAGTCTCTCTTTTAAGGCATTCTGTATTTCCCCTATGTAGAGTTTATGACATAATCTGCACTCTATCCCATAAACAACATTTTAAGTATCCAACAGGACCTTGCCTCTGGTAGGGACCCCCATTAAAAATAAAGGGTCTTAAGAGAAATTGTTGGTTCTGCACCAATTTCTTTTTAGTAAGGCTAGAATGTACCAGAATATCCTGAAGATTTTTTTTCCTCCTATTAGCTGAAATAACCAGAAAGGTATTAAGTTCCAGAATCTCACCCTGAGCCTGTTGAAAATGAGATCTAATTACAGAGCCAAACCTCACCAGAGACTTTGAATAAGTCCCCACAAGGGGAATCAAATGGCTACTATCCTCTTCATCCTGTACACTGTGTTCCAGGAAAGCAAGACTCACCTCTCTTTTAACTCCTCTAAGGAAACGCCTGGAGGTCTTAAAGCTGAAAAGAGTACTCTACTAGTCTCCTCCACATCTTTTGGGAAACTACAGATTCTATGGAAGCATTGCATTGTCTGTGTAACCAATTGTATACTATATGGTATGGGGCATAATGTTTAACATTTCCCAATTGCCTTCTGGCTTCCAGAATGTAATGTACCTTATCCATTATAACAGTTTGGGAACCTTTAACCGCTGGTTTAATAACACTATTTGAGTTGTTTTTCAAACTATTTAAAGCCTGAAACTGTGAATTAAGATTAGACCTGTCCGTCAACCTAGGTTTAAATTGAGTAAAATAGGTCTGATCGTTCTGTATCAGAGTTTGTATACTTTCTGCCAAATGGTTTGTTTTTCGTTCCCAATGGGAAGGTTCAGTATGCGGTGTGTGGGGGAAATCAGTTTCGTAATTGAAATAATCCAAAAACAATGACAGCATACAGTCTTTTGTAATGGTTGTCTATGAGGCCCCAAATTCTTGCAGTTGATATAGCTGCCCATTCATCTTGGCAAAATGCCTCCAGGTCATGCAAAGTCTTTGGTCGTCTTGCATGAACCCCACATTTGAGATCTCCACAGATTGGCTTGATGATATTAAGGTCAGGAGACTGTGATGGCCACTCCAGAACCTTCAACTGTTTCTGCTGTAACCACTGGAAGGTCGACTTGGCCTTGTGCTTGGCCTTGTCGTGCTGGAAAGTCCAAGAGTGTCCCATGCACAGCTTTCGTGCAGAAGAATGCAAATTGTCTGCCAGTATTAACATGCTCCATTAATCTTGCCATCAATATCACAAGATTCCCTGTCCCTTTAGAGTTCACACACCTCCAAAAGATATGTGAGCCACCACCATGCTTCACAGTGGGGATGATAATATGTTCATTATAGGCCTTATTGACCTCTCTCCAAAAATAGCGCTTATGGTTGTAACCATACACATACTTACAGTGTAAACCAGAAGCTCTGAGGCGTGTCAAGGTGTTTTCACAACTATGTGATAATAAATGGCTTCATATGATCACTATCCTTAAATAAAATATATTTCTTTGCATGATCAGTCATATTTTCAAAAGCAATGCCAAAATGTCACAATTTCTGCCCGGGTATGCAAACTTATGAGCACAACTGTATGCAGCAGTCTCAGGAGTCCAATGAACAATGGTCCCTAACATTCACTTCAAACTTCAGTCTATTGATCTCATTAAGAAATTACAATTCTCCCCAATATTCTGATTTGGGGTTTTGGGGTAAGGTAATATTAAGGTTTGGTTAGAAAAACAGTTTATTAGCCAGTAATAGGCTTACTAGTGTCTATTAACTTACTAATTGGAATAGTCCTAAGAATTGAGCAATTGCTAGCGAGACTGAAGATGAAATTTACACTGCCAAAGCTATTTCATTTCATGGCACAACAATGTCCATTTACCTTTCATTCGTGAATGACAAGAGAATTGTGGAATCCCTTACTCTTTTACTGCCCAAGGGGTTGTGATCTAGGTTATATTACCCCAAAAAGCATGCATGGATGCATACTTAGAAAGTGTACCAGAAATAGTCGCAATATAAATGAAAACACTTTTATTTTAGGATTACTATAACATAGTTACTGAAAGTTGTAGCCAGCAAAGTTTTTGTCTATCCTGAACAAATCCTAATGCATCATTTGTTTTGACTGTGACGAGGCTCAAACACCGAACCTCGGGCTTGGTAGCCTGCTTCCCTAACCACTATGCTATTAAACAAAGGGTAGCCAGTCAGTCAATCACTCACTCACTCAGTAAACCTCGATCAGACCTACGGCCCAATGCGCTTTGATTCACCGGAAGTTAATTCATTTCAAATGGAACGCTGTCATTGTCTTACAGCATTGCAGTGCAGAAGCAGTTGCCGAACGTTTTGTCTTGTGTATGCATTGGAGTGTTCCCCTTAAAAGGTCTTAAAATAAAATCAGGGAAATTAAGACAATAAATTGTCTTAAATTTACTGTAAATTTGCTGTAGTTATTTCATTTGCAGATGTAAGTAAAAAATGTAAGTAAGGCTAATGGAAAAATTGTCATGCACAGTGGCACAGTAAGAAAAATGTCTAATTAGCATGTATTTGTTTGATTAACTTAATATTAGACAACAAGAGACTAGCTACATTGTTACATTACGTTAGCTAGCTACAGACGTTGAGGTCATGCTGTGTGTCATCTTTCTGTTGTCGTCAGTAGTTGCTTGATAGGGATGAGCCAAGATCGGGAGATGCCAATTCAATGAAAAATGGTTGGAGGAAGATACGTTTCAGAGGATGTTGGCGTCGGCAGGAAACGAGTATGAGGCAAGGTCCGATTTATGTGCAAGGACCCTGGCAAAGCCCTGTAACGCATTACGTTGCTGTAACTAGGGTTACTCTTAAAGGCTCTCTTAGAAGACTTGGTACAGATTTAATTAGGCTGAATCTGAGAGGTTGTTATATTCCTGTCACATCTGACATGATGTCTTTTGCTCGGGTCATGAAAAGGCAGCCCACGTTGTCCACTGTGAAAGATGGAAAATGTTCGTGATTTATACAAATAAGAACTTCTCAGAGTCTGGTATAACAGTTGGTTGTTTAAAGTTTAATTACGTGGATCCACGGGAACAACCTTAATGACAAAAAGAGTACAAGTACAGAGACCAACACAGAGTAAGTCATGACAGATTGTTCTGATTATTCATTTCAAGTTTCAAGCATATATTCTCCTCCAACAGTACAGATGATGGAATTAGCATTTGCAGAATGTAAATACAAGGCATAGTAGCCACTATGAGGTAGTCTAAAAATGCAAGGTTGCACAAAAAGCTCCAGGAGACGGAAAATCATTGAATGTCGGTTGCCAAGACAACCTGGTCAAAGGCTGAGATTTAACAATATGGACTGTTACTATATGGGGACTTAAGTTGACTATGCTCTTCCCAATAAGGCATAGAGCTCTGTTCACCTGTAGGATGTAAGTAATAATAACCCCCTGCTGTTCAAGAGCTTCCTCCTAAAGAACAGTTTCTTATGGCGGTTTTATGGCACAGGCAGAGGCCTGTTTCTCTTACTGCTTAAAGGAGCCAAGGCCCTGCTCAGCCGACATTCCATTCATCACTGCCCCTGAACACAAGATACTGGCCTTATACATGGAAACAGAGAGAGAGAGACAAATTTTCTAGCATATCTGTAAATGATCAAACATACAGAATATAAAACACTTCTAATAAGATAATGAATAAATAAGAATGGCAATACATTTATATTCTACACCACCATAACTTCTTTCATCACAAACTAGACAAAGAAAGTAAGCCCATAACCCACCTCAGAATCACTTACCACCTATAATAAGCCAATTGTACAAGATCTACCTGGGATTCCACTTTGTTGAAGCTACACCACATTTAACAACCCACTAAAAAAACCTTTTAGGAAAATACCTTGTGTGCACTTGCATTATTTTTCAATTTTTTTAATGATTTCATAACTTTACCATTTATGGAAAAAACAAGACAGAAAAGTTATTTGGATATTAAAATTACAAGTTGGAATGTCAGAGGAATGAGAAAGCTGGCCAAACTGAAACAAGTATTAAATAGGATAAAATATCTCAAATCTAACATAGTCTTTCTACAGGAAATACATTTGGTGTGTAGAAAACAATCTCTCGTTAATGCTCGTACCTTTTAAGAAGACATGCTTACTGTGATGGTAGAGGTTGAAGGAGTCTAATGCAGAAGGGTGCGTTTAGTTCCTTTATTTCTCAACTAAACGAAATGCAATAACTGACAATGCCGTGGAACACAGAACAAAAGGAAATGCCTAGATCGCCCTAACCTTGCTATATGGTGTCTTATTCTCAGGTCCGTTTGCGATCAACTTAAATTATCAATGCACAGCATAAATGAGTCCACAAAACCCACGACAGAGAGGACGTAGAGTTTCCGTCTGCTGTCGATAGGTCGTACACAGAGATCAATAACCCACAGCGTCCTGGACTGCTGCCAGCCATTATATCTGTGAAAACACAGGTGATTATTATCAGTGATTAGCGCTGGCAGGGAGCTGTGGAGAACAGTGGTTTCAGAAAACAGGGGAGCCAGACCGGCGGATCCCCCGTACGTCAGTAGAGGGCGCCCCAGACCTAGAAACCATCACACTTACAAAAGTTTTGTTTACCTGAAATAACATCTTGAGGAATCACTGTTGAATCACCGTCAACGAATCACTGTTGCTCATGCAAATTTAAACTCAGCCCGTCTGGGTAACTTTGTAACTCAAAAGATAATGCTGACTTAAAATACCCATTTTGATTTCACAAATCATCATTCCTCATGCATACACCAAATCATCATAATTTTAACAATATTTTAAACCCAACCACGATACAATCAACCTAGTCATAATGTCTGGTTGACCCAGGTGTTGTTCTTCCTTCAAGCTTTGCTCATGTGATGTGTGGTTACCTTAGTGCTGTGGTGGAGTACAAACTTTGTGTGAAACATGGGATGTTTATCAACCTGCATATACTACAGTTTGTACTAATGGTTATTTTAGGAACCATTACAATGGGCAGATATGATTTTAAGGCCCATCTCATGTTAAAATAAAAAATGGGCTGAAACTCTCCAAAATCGTAAGTCCTGACACATTTATATCTTACTCAAAAAAGCAAGAGTTCACATACAGAATTCAGTGTTTGTGGAACACTCCCTGAAAGGTTAACACCCACAGGTTATTAGACACCTGTTGTTGCACTTATAGGAACATAAAATGCTGGAGAATTTAGCATTGCTGAACCCTAGCGCCCTTTTGTTAAACATCAAACATCTTGCCGCTGATATATTGCCAGTTAATTGCCTGGGAATTTAACATTACGGAATTGTAAGATTTTTTTGTATGATTTTTTAATAATGAATTTTTATATATTGGATATATTCTGTCTCTCACAGACCTGTTAGTTTTTCTTTAAGAAGCCCTCCTGTTCTCCACTCATTAACTGTATTAAATGCACCTGTTTGAATTTGTTAACTATATAAAAGACACTTGTCCACACACTCAATCAAACAGAATCCAACCTCTCCACAACGGCCTAGACCAGAGAGCTGTGTAAGGACATCAGGGATACAATTGTAGACCTTCACAAGGCTGGGCTACAGGAAAATAGGCAAGCAGCTTGGTTGAGAAGGCAACAACTGTTGGCGCAATTATTAGAAAATGGAAGAAGTTCAAGATGACGGTCAATCTCCCTCGGTCTGGGGCTCCATGCAAGATCTCACCTCGTGGGGCATTAATGATCAATGAGCTCGTGGGGCATCTTATTTCTTCACTCTTTCTCACTCATGGAACACACATGCAAACAAAAACTTGTTCATTTCTAAACCTGTTAATGAAATGTTTACAAATGTATTTGGAATATTGATCATTTTTAAACTTCTACCAACAAATGAAGTATTAAACTCTTGCTTTAGATTTGCATAAAAATCATTTTGCATAAGTTCTAACATGATCACAGTATTGAAACATTAACTACTTTACTTCCTCACAGCATTCTGACCAATTCCAAAACTATTTGCATCTTCCTCATTTCTACTTTTAAAAGACTAACAAACAATATTTCTACCCAAGTTGGGCTAGGATTTTCTCAAAATATGAGTCTAAATCTTTTATGAAATGCACTGAAAAAACATAGCGTCATTCTGAAAATGAAATTCTTATGACATGGCACGTTACACCTACGCAGAAAGCATTAAAAAATATATAAAGCATATATATATATATAAAAAATATAACAATATAGGTTAACAGCAATTCCAGAGAATTTAGAAATGGGAATATGGACAGCATAAAAATACATTTAAATTATTATAAATATAAGTGTTGTAGTGCCATGTAATGGATACATTCAAATGTGCTATTGTACATTGAATGTACAGAGAACAATGACCAGAGCATATGAAGTGTTCATTTGAAATCTTATAGCCTGGGGTAAAAAAACTGTTAGTCTGGAAGTGCATATCCTGATGCTCCGGTAATGGACGGCAGCAGTGTGAACAGACCATAGCCTGGGTAGGTGTAGTGTCTTATGATGTCCCATGCTTTCCTAAGGCATCGTGTATGAAAGATGCCTTCCACGGAAAGGTGCAATGATGATGCGCTCCGCTGACTTCACCACACTCTGGAGTGCCTTGCGGTCAGTTGCGGAGCAGCTGCTGTACCAGGATTTAATGCAGCCTGAGAGGATGCTCTCAGTGGTGCACCTGTAAAAGTTGGTGAGAAGGTTTTGCAGACATGCCAAATTTCTTGAGTTTCCTCGGGAAGTATAGGAGCTTTTGTATCAGCCATCATAATCAAATTTGTTTCAAAAGTCAGCATGGCAGAAGCTGATAGCAATGCCTCAATTCAAGGCATCAATATTGTTGATAGCAGAAGCAACGTGTTAGCTTTTGCAAATCTATGAGATGTTTAAAATATTAGCGTTGGTATGCCCTCCAGCAGACACCTGCGACATACGCAGACTAATCAGAACTCATTTTTCACCCTGTCAAATCCCACTGTTATTTTAGCCCATCATGGCTAGTGGGAAGGGTTCTGTGGTTAACAAACAAGGCTCATAATGTAACATTTTATTTGTACTCATAGACACAAGTTTGTAATTAAGGCACCAGTGGAGACAACTGCAAGCCAATAATCTGTCTGTCACAGGCCATTGCACTTTTAACATATTTACTGCAAAGCTAGACCAGAAATGTTGCGAGAGCATACTTTCCTTGCACTGTCAACATGTTTTTGGGGTGCTACACTGGAAACGTGAGTAGATAGCTCAGCTAAAAACATCAGTGAAGTAAAACAAAGATTTCACAATTTATTTTTTCTCATCATCTACTCACCACAGCACTAAAATAGGGCTGCCCCTAAGTTATTAAGCTATACAGTTGGAAATAAAATAGTAATTACAGTCAATATGAGACCAATCAGTTTAAACAAGTGCATTCTGTAGCAGTTTGTGATTTTTTAAAATCAATTTCACAAACTTCACACATACACTATATGTGTACTGTATATACTGTAGCTATAAACTGTCTGGCAGAGATAGCATGCAGCCCTAAACACCTGGTTATCTGGAGCAGCTCACCGGAGACAGATGTGGCAGGAAATGTTTGGTGTTCAATCTGTTAAGATCTTTGTAACTACCCATTATTGCCAAGGAAGTTATGGTTATGCAAACCAGGCTTTTCAAAAGTTATTGTCCTTTAGAAATGTTGCACGGAGAACTCTGTTTATTGCAGCCATTCCTTTATGGCTTTGCTTCATCAGAAGCAGAATTTTTAACAATATTCATTTGAGCAAGGAAATATTTAGTCTGCAGCTATGGGTCATATGTCAACAAATGCGTCAAGTTAAAAGTTTCTAGATTCATTAGAAGCTTGAAATACAATAAGGAAACTTTCAATCTGAACTGGATGAATTTTAGTTTATTCTTCCATGTAGTTAAATGATTATTGCGAAAATTAAAAAAATTATATTGGATTATATAATTGTTTTGTGTGTCTGTCATCTCTGCAAACTTACACTACTTCAAGCGAGCCACGCTTTGCATGAATCTTTTGCATGTGGTATAGAATGAATTTATCACCATTAATTCTTAAATTGTGTCTTTGCTGAAAAGTAAATGGTGTTTAGGCCAAAAAGCGAAAATTGTATATTTTACTGTGGATAAAGGATGCATACAACCCCATTTCCAAAAAAGTTGGGATGCTGCGTGAAATGCAAATTAAAACCGAATATAATGATTTACAAATAATGTATCCCTATATTTAATTAAAAATAGTACAAAGATAACGCTGAAACTGAGAAATGTTATTGTTTTTGGAAAAATACATGCCCATGTTTCAAAAGTTTGGGACGGACATATTTACCACTGTGTTGCCTCACCTCTTCTTTTAAAATTACTCTGTAAGCGTTTGGGAACTGAGGAGACCAATTGCTGTTGTTTTGAAAGTGAAATATATAGAATTTCAGCTCATCAACAGTTCAGGGTCTCCTTTATCATATTTGTCAATTCATAATGTGCCAAATGTTTTCAATGGGTGACAGGTCTGGACGGTAGGCAGACCAGTTCAGCATACAAACTATTTTACTATGGAGCCATGCTGTTGTAATATGTGCAGAATGTGGTTTGGCATTGTCTTGCTGTCCTTCCCTGAAAAAGATGATGTCTGAATGGCAGCATAATCTGTATATATTGTATATATTGTTCAACATTAATGGTGCCTTCACAGATCTGCAAGTCACCCATGCCATGTGCACTAATGCACCCCCATATCATCACGTATGCTGGCTTTTGAACTGGGCGCTGATTACAAGCTGGATTGTCCCTCTCCTCTATAGCCCGGAGGACGCAGCATATTTTGATTTCCAGTTTTCCACTTCGCCTCAGTCCACCTTAAAGGAGCTTGGGCCCAGAGAAGGCGACGTCGGTTCTGGATTTTGTTTATATATGGTTTCTTCTGTGCATTGTAGAGTTTGTAGAGCCCATGTACTGACCACCTCTACAGAATCATGTCTGTGCCGCCTGAGGGCCCGAAGACTACACCGATCCAATATTGGTTTTCGGCCTTGTCCTTTGCGTACTGAGATTTCTCTGGATTCTCTGAATCTTTTAATGATATTATGTACCATAGATGATGAGATCCCCAAGCTCTTTGCAATTTTGCATTGAGAAACGTTATTCTTAAATTGTTGCACTATTTATCCACCCAGTCTTTCAGAGAGAGTCTGACAGACCCATCCTCTCTGGAATAATCTTGACCTGTTGTCAATTGACCTAAATAATTGTGTGATATTCCACCAGGTTTAAACATTTTTACATTACACACCTTTTCCAGTTTTTTATTGCCTCTGTCCCAACTTTTTTGAAACGTGTTGCTTGCAACAAATACGAAGTGGGCATATATTTTTCAACATTTCTCAGTTTCAACATTTGATATGTTGTCTTTGTTCTATTTTCAATTGAATATAGGATTTAAATGATTTGCCCATCTTTACATTTATTTTCATAGTAAAAATGTTGTATATCTGTGTGTGTGTACCTTTTAGAATCTGGCTCATCTATAGAGTTCCTTGGAATTTCAATGTCAACATTTCCTTTGTTTATAACAATATTTTGACATTGTGGGATAGAATCGGTCTCACAACTCACACCCCACCTCTCCCTATCTTACCCAACTTTTACTACTGTACTATACCTTCAGTGAAGGCCATATATATATATATTTACAAAATGATTAGGACTGCCCCACACAGACTTACAATACACAGTGACAGTTTGTGAATACATTTATTTATTGATAAAGGAGTTATCTGTGAACATCAGTCTTATTTCAATATATTGAATGTCAAGTTTAACAGTTTCCTCTCTTGTCCTCTGGCGTCACCCCTCTCATTTTCATTTCCCTCCAGCTGCAGGTGCGGCAGGAGCGGCGGGTGCGGCAGGAGCGGCGGGTGCGGCAGGAGCGGCAGAAAGTCCTGCCAACAGGAAGGGCAGGAGGGCCATCAGGGCTGAATTACTTTGGGATGGCTGGGCGTAGGGGAAGTATGATGGGTACTGAGGCTGGGGGTAGGGATAGAAGCCCCTAAAACCCCGGTATCGCTGTGAAAGAAAAAATAATGAAAGAAAGGATTGTTAGGGTTACAGGAAAGTTGGAAGTCAAACATTATCTAACCTGGTGTCCACTGTGTTGTGGTACTGTAACAGACTCAAATAGTATCTCAAATCTCAAAAGACTGACCTCATTACTAGATGAGCGCTCCTCTCGAACATGTTCATTAGACACCTGCACAGACAACCAAATCCCAGATGAGTTATGAAAACGTTAACTGTATGAATACATTCACATGCAGGGAGTGAACGACTGCCCAGAACATGGACAGAATTCTGGTGTTATAAAATTACAATGCAAAGCACTATGTGGAACTGGCAGACAATTTGGGGTTAATGTATGTGTAAATAGCAGAATTAAAGTTGTTATTTCAAGAAAACTTACAGGAATGGAGGAACACAGTCCAATCAGGCACATCACTAGAACTAGTAGTTTCATGGTCATTGTGGAATCCTTGAAAAAAAGATAGTAAATTTAAAGCTGATGTAGACATGAAAGACAAAAAAAACCCATGGAGTATACTTCAAAACTCTTACCTTTTCAAGTGAAGGTGCAAAATGGGTACACGTTTGCCCTAAATTTGAGAGTGATGCTGCATTGTAACTAAACAGCTGAAGTGTGCTTTTTATAGTTGTCTGTTCACAGACAGCCAATGAGCTTTAAGCCAACTAATGAGCTTTAAGCAATGTTACTATGACCAAATGTGTGCTAAAGATTTGGAATGTTATGAAATATGAATATGCTGGGTAATCCTACAAATCTATATGTATATACATCCAAAGTTCCCACAAAAAACAATGTGTCATCAGCCTGACATGATGACTAAATGATCATGGCAACATATGTTTGGTATATTGTTTTAACTATGGTGAATATTCTTAAATGCTAAAATCTAAAGTCTCTCTGTTGAAGGCTAATGTAAAGGGATCGACAGAACAATATGCATTTGCATGTATGATAGAAAAACATTAAGTGTTGTACAATTTTATGGAATCAGAGAAAATACAAATATCAATAAATGGTTATAAGTTAAATCATTTATATAGGGTGTACTTTCCCCCCATTTGCCTCCAATCAGTAAATACAATTACAATTAAAAATGACACTTTTTCAAGTCACTTTCTTTCAAAATTGTCAATAAAAAATGTTTCTGTCCTTCCACAGCTTAATTTTCTTTCTTTATTCCCCATTTTCCCCATTCAACATCTTATTTTCCTCTCGTCATGTTATAATCAATAAATTTGTCCATGATGGTGTCTTCATCTAACGAAAGCGGTGAATACATACAAGAGCAATCGAAAGGGGTTTTGTTACTCTGGTCACTGGCAAATCGAATGTCTGATCTCATGAGAAAAGCAGCCAATCAGTTAGAGACAACAGAAAGACGTTCTTCTCTGAATTGTCCTTATGCTGAATGGTCTCCAGGGCCGTCACTGCAGAAGACAAACAGCATCACAACTCAGTCTGTGGAATGTCATGTTGCTGTCGACAAAATTGCCTTTGCCGAACAAGCTGCTGCTGCTGAATGTGGAATTTCCACAGTTTCTAAATGTTGCCATGCTGCATCGTCAATGTCAACATCAGTCAAAGCTGACAATTCATGAATACATTTGCAAATGTCTTCTACTCCGTGTTTTGGAAGGTGCATTCATGAGCAACTGGGAAAGTTCCAACATCCGAGTGGGAGAATACACTTGAACACTTTTTGAGAGCTCCGAGAAGTAACATTAGGTTTGACATTACTCGACATAGCAGCGTTTGTGGTGAAAGATTAAAAAACAAAAATTACTTGATCTGCGCACAAATAAGTCACTATATTTGTTTATTTAGGTTGTACTCATTAGTGCAGATGATTGTGATGTGAAAAAATATTACGTGGTTTACTTTTGGGTAACTGAGTTACTAACTATGTTAGCCTTCTGGCTAGCTAGGCTTAACGTAACTTAACTGTCAATAAATATAATTTCAAGGATTAAAACATAATAATTTAACTTTTAACGTGGAAAAAACATATCAGTTATAATAATTGATTATTCAAAGCATGACATAAAAAAGTGAGTAATGTATGTTTTTATGTCATGCATTCTTTTTCAATTCAATTTCACATTGTTTATGTAAGCTCCAACTCCTCTTATTTCACTCAATGGCCTTTGTGCCCTGGCATGTGGCCTTTTTGCCCTAAACATTTTTGTGACACCGATGGCCAAATGGCCTTGCTCCTAAAATGATGAAATGCCAAGCCTGATTATCGCTACCATTCAATCACAATATTAGAAAAGACAAACAGAAAATGTAATTCAAGAGAGCTTAACCATCGATCCAAACGTGATCTTACTGACATCTAGAGGCTGAATATGGTACTATTAATCTTAGCAGACTTAAGTATGAGTGCATGATGTGTAATGTAGTACCAGATACTGCCTAGGCATCTTCTACTCATTATCATATGGCACATTGAAAATAGGAAATGTTGCATGGGGAAAATGTGAAAATACAGCCATTAAATGATAAATGGAAAAATTTAAATACATTATTTTTTAATTGGAGGCAAAGAAAATAACTTGAATGACTGATATTTGTCATTCCTGGGATTCCATACAATTCCACTATAATGATTGAGATAGATATATATAAAGTGTACATTACTAGTAAAAAATATATAAACTTAAAAAATAATTTTCAGGATACAACGCAGCAATACCATTTATACACTTTCTTGTATACAAAAAATTATTAATATAGTGACAATGTTGTTTTGTTTAGTATTTTTTTTCACCAATGACCAGACAAACTCCCACTCCCCACCTTTCAATGTTACCAACTCTGGGAAGTATCTATATGGATAAGGATTATAAGGATTAGGCTATAGCTTTTGGTTAAAGTGAGTCACCAACCTAACAAGCGTAATACAAACACAATCCTTACATCCTTAAGTGTCCTTTTAGAATGAATATTTTGAATAGTCATATTTTTTTATGTTAGATAAATATTCAGCATTTTGCACATTTCTGTCACATATTTCTAGAGTTTAACTATATCAAATCCTCATCTTTAAGTACTGTTAAACTCCCAGAAAATGCCTTTGCAATTATAGGGTTCGTCCTGTTGACAAACTGACAAGGTTCATTAAAACCTTTGTATTGCACTAGGAAACAATTAATGATAATTGCCATCTTGCATACATGAAATCTTGAGTCAGAGGCTGTTTTACCAAACTGTATAGCGATTGCACAACATTTAAGGTCTGATATAAGTGTCCATGGAGAATCGTAGAGCACAACATGATTGGGGAGGTGAAGGTAAGTGCCAGGGAGACAGGGGCAAAATTTGCAAAGTTTTGGATTAAACCAGTGGTCTAAAACGAGCAGCTGCTAGATTTTGTCATAGGCTATTCTGATACAATGAGCCACAATGCTCAGGATGACAAACTGAGCACATTATTAATTACATCTGATAACAGAATAAAAAATGTACATCAGAGAGATTGCATGATAGAAGCACCATTCAATCAATTTGTTAAACAGGTCAACGTGGACACAAAATAATTGTAATGCACTGTTGATGGACTATTGGGAAAGACACTTTTCAAAAACAGATATGTCATGTCTCATGTGTTAATGTTATCAGATTACTGTATATGCTCTGCTGGTTGTCCTGTGCAGTATGATTGATTGTGACAGTTATAGGGATCCGCTAACACCGCTGATTTGTACTGTATTTATTATTATCCATAATAAAGTGCTTTACAAATTAAAATACTTATTATTAAGAGAAAAAATAGCAACTTGGATGTTTAGACCACAATTATACACATTTGGTCCAAACCAAAGTTGGCAAGTATGGACCTGAATGATGTAGAATAGACATACTACATTTAAGCATATTGAAAGAAAATAACACATTTTATTGTTAAAATACTTTTTCAGTCTTATACAATTGTGTGGTAACACTACCACAAACAACATGTATGTGTTTAAATATAAATTATTCTTTTACTGCTCATTTAGGAAACAATGGAGTACTTCTGTTTTGTGGCTTTACTATTCTCTGCGGTGGCTGCACAAGTGAGTATAATCGGTAAATAGTTAGCTGAGGATGAAGGATGATCAGAAAAACAAAATGCATTTACAACATTTGTGATTATGTATTCTCCTTAAATTGTTATTTATTTTCCCCAGCCTGAACAACCAAGACAATGGCAACGGGGAAACAATCAATTCATTCAATTTGGCAGACCCCAACAGAATCCAAACAGACGCCCCGTGAAAGTAAGAGAACAACATTTAGGTGTGATCAAAGTGAATTACTCAATAATGAAGTAGGCTGTCCATTTTAGGTTTTATACTCTTACGTTTTCTTTCTGTTTGGTAAGCTGTTATTTCTTTCCTTTGACAAGCCCAACAGTAGAGATCCCTTTATACAAGATGGTTCACTACCTCCATTTGGGGCTCAACCTTCTGGTGGAGAACTAAACTTTAGACCAATTGGTGGAGGACCTATGTTGCCAGGATGGTATATGGGTGGCACTGGCAACACAGCATGGGTACGATGACCTTGTAATTTCATTGATATATTGAATGTGACATTGTTAATTACATTAATTGATATGCTTGACTACTAAACCAACAGATAGTCATGAGATAGTAATTATTATATGCTAGATTTCTTTGCTTTACAGCCAACCCAGGATCAAATGCCTCCTTGGTACATAAACAGACCATCAGGAGGACCAGGAAATGGGGATACTCAGGGACCAATGGGAGGGCCTTATAGAGGGACCCCTCAATCTGGAATACCTACTTGGACATCCAGGTCTGGAGGAACTGCCTACCCTGAGGGTGATGAAATGGTATGTACTATGTAGGGGAAGCAGACAGCCTAGTGGTTGGAGCATTTGACCTGTAACTGAAACGTTGATAGTTTGGAGCAGGATGAAAAAGTTGTTCTTTCCTTTGGCAAAACATTGAACCATAATTGTTCATGGAAATCTCTAAGAGTATCTGCTGTGAAAACATCCATGCAGCCTGTTATGACAATGTGGTAGACTATTTTACATGAATCCATGGCACCCAATTTCGTATATTGTTACGTTAGGTTACATTACAATGTGCTACCAAAACATATAATTCATTACAAATTGGCTAAAAGGTAACATATCTTACGGACGCTATTAAAACGTATAAAATGATACAAACACAAACAAACACATCATATTTTACGAACGGTACGAAAACATATAATTCATTACGAACTTGCACAAAATGAGCAAGCCATGTTTTGAACCGGCAACATTCAAATTTGAATGCGGGCACCCTACCCACTGCTCCACACAGGGTCTATGGATGTCAGGAGGACACATAATGTTCTCACTAAGGTCGCTTCCGCATGAAATAAATGCATTTTAACGTTACATTTAGGTTAAGGGTAGGTATCACTGCACTGGGGTTAAGGTAAGGTTAAGCTTTGGTCAGGGTTAGGTATCACAGCACTGGAGTTCAGGTTAGGGTTTGGATTAAGGTTAGGTATCACAGCACTGGGGTTACGGTAAGGGTTAAGGTTTGGGTTAGAAAGAAAATCACTTGTAACCTTACTACTCGCCACATCTAACAGGAAGTTCCTGTTTTTAGCAGTGGGTAGAGCACCCGTCTGTGGTGTGGAAGGACCTGGGTTTGAAACAGCCTACCATTTTTTTTTCTGGATTATTAGTCTAATGCTACTTTACCTAACATAATACATCTTACGAATTCGACAGTCAAACATTTACGTAAAATACTCTGCATAGACCCTTGAGACCAGGTTGGTTATGAATACAATCATGCATTGACAGGCTTGGCAGTTTGTTTTCATTCAGACTTGCAGTGAATATTTCTCTCTATTTCCATAGGGGCCTGATTTTGGGTACTTTCATAACAGCCCTGTACCGTACCCTGCCCAGGGGCCTCCTCCCAGGTCAAATAGTCGACAACGTAAACCTGCAGGGGCCCCTAGACAGAGACCTAACATGCAAAATCCTGAAACATGGGTAAGTAAAAGGATGTATAATCCCCCAGACAATAGTAACATAAAAATATGTATTTGACACATGCATCATTATCAACAGGTATATATACAGTTGTGCTCACAAGTTTGCATACCCTGGCAGAAATTGTAAAGGTTTGGAATTTATTTAGAAAATATGACTGATCATGCAAAATAAATATATTTTATTTAAGGATAGTGATCATATGAAGCCATTTATTATCACATAGTTGTTTGGCCCCTGCTTAAATCATTATGATAATAGAAATCACCCAAATAGCCCTGATCAAAAGTTCACATACCCTTGAATGTTTGGCCTTGTTACAAACACACAAGGTGACACACACAGGTTAAAATGGCAATTAAAGGTTAATTTCCCACAATTAATGTTTTTGTATAAATAGTCAATGAGTGTGTTACCTCTCAAGTGGATGCACTGAGCAGTCGAGATGCTGATCCATGGTGTGCAGAAAATAACTGTCAAAAGACCTGCATAACAAGGTAATGGAACTTTATAAAGATTCAAGAGGATATAAAAAGATATCCAAAGCCTTGCAAATGCCAGTCAGTACTGTTTAATCACTTATTAATAAGTGGACATTTTGGGGAAAGATTTCGGCCAAAACTGCCAGAAGAATTGTTCGGGATACAAAGGAAAACCCACAGGTAACCTCTGGAGAAATATAGGCTGCTCTAGAAAAAGACGGTGTGGTTGCTTCAAGGAGCACAATATGACGATGCTTGAACAAAGATTAGCTGCATGGTTGAGTTGCCAAAAAGAAGCCTTTACTGCGCCAATGCCACAAAAAAGCCTGGTTACAATATGGTGTGTGTGCTTCAAAGGCATGGGCAATCTTATGAAAGTAATGGCAAGATGAATGCAGCATGTTATCAGAAAATACTGGCAGACAATTTGCATTCTTCTGCATGAAGGCTGCGCATGGGACGTTCTTGGACTTTCCAGCACACAATGACTCTAAGCACAAGGCCAAATTGACCCTCCAGTGTTTACAGCAGAAAAGGTTGAAGGTTCTGGAGTGGCCATCACAGTCTCCTGACCTTAAAATCATTGAGCCACTGTGGGGAGATCTCAAACATGCGGTTCATGCAAGACGACCAAAGACTGTGCATGACCGGGAGGCATTTTGCCAACATGAATTGGCAGCTTTACCACCTGCAAGAATTCAGGGCCTCATCGACAACTATTACAAAAGACTGCATGCTGTCATTGATGCTAAAGGGGACAATACACAGTATTAAGATCTAAGGGTATGCAGACAGGTGTCAGTAATTTTTTGTTTTGTTAAATTATTGTGCGGTTCTGTTATAACCCCAGGGGCGACTGGACATTAGGGGCAGGTGGGGCACAGTAATCTCGAAGATTACTTCCTATAATTTATTATCTATGAATATAGCATCTTCCTAAATTGCATATCATTTGCGTTTATTGCATGTTCATTGGTCCCTGCCTTGCTGCTTCAGACTGCGTTCTACCGATTCGAGTTTGCAGTAGTAGGCCATAGGCTAAGCGTGAATGTGGGGCTAGTCCCACTCTCACAATACAATGTACATTGTATGTGTGAAAATATGAATATGCATGCTCAGAAGGTTAGTTTGATCGAAGGTTAGTTTGACCAAGTGGGTCTGACAGCTGTTAGTCCCACTACAACGTAATTTCGTCAGTCTGTCTGGCACCAACTATAGTCAGCAAGAAGAGCGAGGGGGGTAGATTGTCTTAGCTAGCTTATTAGCTTAGAAAAACGCCAAATCACTTGAGAAAATTAATAAAGTGGATTTCATACTCGAGCAACAGTTTGAAACCCTTAATTTGGTGATTTGTTTCTTCAGAGGCACTATGACGCTCAGCCCATCTTCAGAGGGACATCTAGCACTGTACAAAACAAAGTGTTAGACTGTATGTATGAATTGTACAGGGAGACATCATTTGTTGCCATACAGGCAGATGAGACAACTGATGTCTCCTGTAAATCACAAATGGTGGTTGTGTTGCGATACATGTTGCCTGACAATACAGTGACAGAGAGGTTTTTGGAGTTTGTGGAAGTCAAAGTTAAAACTGGACTTGGCCTCTCTAATAGCATCAAGGGTGTGCTCCCACTGAAGATGGGAGAAAAGCTGATTGCTCAGACTTATGATGTTGCGGCTGTAATGAGTGGAAACGTACGAGGCGTACAGACGTTTGAAAGAGACATACCCACATGCCCAGTTTGTTTACTGCTAAGCTCACCACCTGACCTTGCAGCAACAATGTTCAGCAAGGTTGAGCATCCTGAAGGTGTTTTTTGCAGATTTAACTGCTTTTGCCACCTTTTTCTCTGGCGCACCAAAACGTGTTGCGGCACTTGCAGAGAGACGCATGCCATCTGAGCTGACCACTCTGTACCGCCACACAGAGCTTCACACTGGTAAGACGGCCTTGTCTCTTTTAAGATCCATCCATGAGAACAATCTAGAGGAGGAGGCTTTTGCTGAGACTGTCACTCTGCTGAAAATTATCATAACATCACCTACTTTTCCACCTTGAAGAGGGGAAAAATCTTCACTCGCAATACCATGGGACAGCCGCGACTCCACGCATTGGCCATGTTGTCCATCGAAAGCCAGCTGATTCAGCAGCTACATGACTTCAATCCCAAAGTAATCGAAAAGTTTGCCCAGAGGAAGAACCGCCGTGCCACCTTTCTCTTCAAATGAGCCCTCAGCCTTGGTGAGTGAAAGAATATTTTATCATCCTGCCTTTGTGGTGCTGGTTCCAGTATTGGTCATATTTCTGTGCTGGATCGATTGATATAGATGGTGACGAGTGCTTATCTATTAAGATTGTTGTCATAGAATGGATCTGTATCCCTAAAAAGTTGTCTTTCCGCTTCGTTGAGGCCTTCAGTGGTGTTGAGCTCATTGCTGTTTGCGTATGGCCCTGAAGGCACATTGGTTCTGAGCTTGGTTGCATTCCTAATTTAGGTTTGTATATGTGACAGTGGTAATTTTACATGTATGTGAGAGAGAAGGAGAGCAATTACACAAGGTCTCTCTCTCTTTCTCTCCAGTATGTGTACTACAACACCTGGTAGAAGCAAGCTGCTCTGTCGTTAAAAGTGTTTTGTGGAGCCACGTTGTTTGTCGATG
Source organism: Esox lucius (assembly GCF_011004845.1). NCBI lineage: Eukaryota > Metazoa > Chordata > Actinopteri > Esociformes > Esocidae > Esox > Esox lucius. The sequence goes on from NC_047593.1 coordinate 2,525,279, forward strand.
TGTTAAATAAACACATCAGTAGCAAGAGGGAGTTTTGTAGCTTTACTGTTATGTACCTATATTTTGAAATGGTTTATGCCCCACCAATTTTTTACATATAAAAATGCCACTGTATAACCAACAGTTGAATAATAATCCCATTAGAAATAAAATAAATGTGTTTTGCATGTTCACTCTGTTTTCTTTAAAAATGGTACATATATTACCAATTCTCCAAGGCTATGCAAACTTTTGAGCACAACTGTACAATAAATGCATTTATTTATAAACAATAGTAACATAAGTAATATACCCATAGTGCAATGAACAAAGGAATATATATAATATGTATTGCAGGCAATGCTGCAGATATCCCATGCCGGTGGTGAAGTTTGTTACCAGTTTGTCAATTTATTAACGTTTTTCGTGATTTGCAGCATGACAACAACCAGCGGCAGCATTTTGGACACAGTCCAGCAGAAAAATGCACTTAACATACTGGATGGTTCTTAATAAATGCTGAAAATAACCTATTGGATTAACATCTGACCAGTAACTAAATTATTTCTAGGTTGATTCTGAAGCAGGTGTTTTGAAAAAAGAAAACTGTATAACCCTAATTTCGCCCAGTGAGACCCCTCCAATTTGTAGAAGTTCAAAATGGAAGTAAGCTTGGACCTTGTTTGCAATTGATGACAGCAATAATATGATTCTTATTCTCACAAGCCTAACAGGAACACCCTTCAGCCTTCATCTGGTGGTGGTGGACCACCATCCTTTGATTACATACTTTTTGGAGGAAGACCATTGAAACCAGAGATAGTGGTAGGTTTTTAATTAATCCTGAATTATCACCAGTAAATATCTAAAGGTTATTGACTTTAATACCTAATGTTTCTTGAACTGTTTTAGGACAACAGGGAATTCATCCCCATCTTTCAGGTAGACAAGTCTATGTTCTTCACTGGTAATGCATGTATTTAATGAATACTGCTTTATGAAAACAGATGAGTATAATGAAATATGTTTAATGTATTATTACATATTGTTTATTCATTTAGAAACCTTTCAGAAAATAATACTTTCATGTTATGATTTTTTAACAGGCTGACAATGTGACAATCCAGGTAAGCTTGTGTTTTTTATTTTATTAAAAAGATTTGCAACAAGTTCTATGTTACCAAATGGGTAATAATATTATACTGTAAAATTCAAAGCTAATAATTAAACAAAATGCTTACCTTAATTCCCAGAATGTTAGTGGTCTGCCCCTGAAGGAGGTAAATAATTAAAATTCTCATTTAAAACCAGGCTAATATATTGTTCCAGTATCATACAATTTATATGCAATATTCTATAGTATATCTGTACATTTACCTAATATGCTTTCTCATAGGGTGAGAACATTTTCCTGCTACCCAAGGTAATGAATTCATACAAATATTTATTTAGCTTGATGATGCCTGGAATGCTGATTTACAAAATTGTGTAAAAGAACAACAACCTGCTCAAAGTTATCTACTTACTAAGTTGACCCGCTTCTACTCATGTAAACGACATCTTGCTACTCATGTAAAGGACCTATAACTCCTTTCCTTAACTATCAGGCTGGAAGAGGACCACCCCCAAGAAAGGTATGGAAACTACAATCTCCCTTCCTACATTTGCTTAATTATGATACTTGTGGGCGAAATAGCAGGATACCATTGTATGTGAAAGGATGTGAAAGGTGACATAATTTAGGGTGGCTGTAATATGTTTTGCAGAATGGACGCAATGGACCTGAAGAACTAGGGGTAAATAGATATATTCTATTTCAATACATTTTGGTTTACTTTCTCAAAATAACTTAAAATCTGATTTAATATTCTTTGTTTCCCTGGTTTTGATAGTTTGGATATCCTAACTATTCCGGTTTTCAGGTAAGTCTCTCTATTAAACACATTTTAGATAAACAATAGCTGTGGACCATATGGATGATTACTCAATTGCACCTTGGATGTAAATATTCCTCAAATATCTATGCGTTAATCTGTTTTCTAATTTACTTTTGAGGTTTGAGGTTAGATCAAATCTGAGTCATTTTCTGCAAGATAACTGACATTGTTCAACACAACAGAACCAACCAAAATAGAATGGTACCCTCAAACCCCATTCTCGATGTCGAAGCCAGTTCCGCTTAGTTTTTCTATCCATTGCAACCATATAATCAGGGACTTACGGTGTTGTTACTTACTGGTGTTGTTAACAGCGAGGTAGGACAGAAACCCAGAAAGATCTGGACCTTTGGTAAAAGTTGAGTCCGACTGACATATTATAACATTACTGTAAGGTTTAAAACCACTGTACTGTCTGTGATGAGGCCAAAACATAAAAGCACCCACAACTATGTCAGTTAGATGGATTGGCTATGCTACAGTGTATGTAACAATTTAATCTAAAATGTTTTTACCGTACATTAAAACACAGTATTTTCTATTATCTGTTCAGTTATGCAGAATCCTATTGTCATCAAGTGATCTTACAGACACAGTATTACAAAAACGTAAACGTGATCCACCTGTTGGTTCTCTTGGTCCAAACAAGGGTCGTCAGAAAGTTGGATCCGCCGGCACACTCTAAAATAAAAACAGGAACATGTTTTTTAAGTTGAGACAAACTTAATATGCGGAAGAAATATTGAACTAGCTGATTTTAAGGTTGGACAAATAATACAAACAATTCTCTTTCAATTCCAGCCTTACCTGAAGCTCATCTACAATCCTTCTGCTACGGTATAGTTTATCATTAACAAAAACATTTTAATGGTCACTGGTAGTGACAAACAAATCTCAGTAAATATGCTTTATTTAAGTCACATTTAAATGTTATATATTATTTTTCCTGCAGCCTAAATACTCTTTTCAATATGGAATAACTACACTTGTAAGTAATTGCTGTTAATTTATCATATTGATCTTTGAAATGTTGTTAATATCAACATTGTTTATTTTTCCAACGTGACTGACAATAACACCAACATATCTTTTTTATGCATGTTTCCTCCAACCTAAGCTCCCGTCTTTCATGAAGGTATGTATTCCTACTCAGAAGTTAGATATTTATACTCTTTACATTAAGTCAAAGTTTTGTAATTATATGATATGATCAATCTATGTACAGGTTGAAGGGAGTGAGTCCTGGGAAGAGAAAGAACAATAATATTGTGGGTGAAAGATGTGGCTATTCCACCTTGTTAAAAGATGTCTTTGCAATGTATTATCTATTTCATACAATGTCTTACTATTTCTGACTATATATGTCATGTAAAAAAACACATCTGCCCTATGTTGATTCAAAGGGTCTAGAACCTAAATCGGAAATCTCTGTACGGATTGAAATTAATATTCAACAATTACACATTATGACATAGTTACACATATTTTTGTTGGATGATTAAACATGTATGGAAAGGCTGTCAAATAGTTACACAGTAAATAACACGTTTTGGTGAAGGTGTCATGATATTTTGTTTTTGTGTTCATAGAAAATCTAAGGGAAAATTGTGGTTTTGCTAATCAAATGATTTAATTGATGTAGTTGAAGACAGTCTTGATAATTTCAGGAAATGGCTAATGATTGAGCATTTGAAGAAAATGTATATATCTACTTGAAATATAATAATCATGTATCAGTACTTTGTAATGCTAATGCACTTGTATCTATGTAATGTTGTAATTTATATGCACTGTGGAATTCAGGGACCACAATGAAACACAATGAATATTGTCACTTTTTGTGATCACCCTGTCACATTTTATAATGTACTAATTTGTACATGCTTTTTAATCTGGCAAATAAAATGAATCAATCCCATTACCTTGTATTTCATCATTCCCAGGAAAGAGAAGTTTGGGCAATAGAGTAAAGGCAATAGATATAATGTGTTATTACAATAAACCACTGTTAACGGTGTTGCCAAGATCATTAAGAAAGTATTAGTTGTAATTCAGGTAAACACTGCAGCTTGGGTTTGAATAAGACCTGCTATTTCAGTGGCATAACTGTTCCATTTTATCCAGTTCATCCAAAAGGTGTTTAATGTAGTTCAGGGCTTTGTGCAGGCTAGTCGAGTTCCTCCACACCAAGTCGAACCTTTATGGACCCCGCTATGTGCACAGGGGCACAGTCATGTTGGAACAGAAAAGGGCCTTCCCTAAACTGTTGCTACCAAGATGGAAGCACCCAATTGTCTAAAATGACTTTGTATCCTGAAGCAATAAGATGACCCTCCACTGGAACTAAGGGTCCTAGTCTAAATCCTCTTAAACAGCCTCAGACTGTTATCCCTCCTCCACCAAACTTTACACTTTGCACTATGCATTCCCATAGGTAGCGTTCTCCTATGCATCCTCCACACCCAGACTTATCCATCAGACTGCCAGAAAGTGTGATTCAAGTGCGATTCATCACTCCAGAGAATACGTTTCCAGTGGTGGCGAGCTTTACACCACTCCAGCCCACACTAGGCATTGCACATGTTGATGTAAGACTTGCATACAGCTGCTCGGCCATGAAAACCCATTTCCTGAAGCTCCAGATGCACACTTTTGTAATACTGCTACTTCCAGAGGCTGTTTGGAACTCTGGTGTTGGAGTGATGTAAAAGATGATATGCAGTTTTTCCCACGATACATGCTTCATCACTCGGTGGCCCTGCACTGTAAGTTTGTGTGGTCTACCACTTCGTGTTTGGGCTGTTGTTGCTCTTAGATGCTTCTGCTTCACATTTATAGCACTTACAGTTGACTGGGGTAGATCTGGTAGGGCAGATACTTTACAAACTAACTTGCAGCAAAGGGGGCATCCTATGACAGTTCTGAGCATTTTATTACGACCCATTGAACTGCCAGTGTTTGTCTATGGAGATTTCATGGCTATGTGCTGGATTTTATGCACCTGTGCGCAATGGGTGTGGCTGATACACCTGAAGTCAATAATTCGTAGGGGTGTCCACATACTTTTGGTCATATAGTGCGCATATACACCGATCAGCCATGACATTATGACCACTGACAGGTGAATAACACTGATAATCTTGTGATCATGGAGCCTGTCAGTGGGTGGGATATATTAGGTAATATTCTGTCTTTTAAGTTGTGTTTGAAGCAGGAAAAATGGCCAAGCGTAAGGATCTGAGTGAAACCTTTTATGGGATAAGGGCCAAATTGTGATGGCTAGATGACAGAGTCAGAGCATCTTCAAAACTGCAGCCCTTGTGGGGTGTAGTGGTCAATACCTATCAAAAGTGGTCCAAGGAAAGAAGCGGTGAACTGGCCACAGGATCATTGGTGGCCAAGGCTCATTGATGCACGTGGGGAGTGAAGGCTGACCGTGCTGTCCAATCCAACAGACGAGCTACTGTAGCTCAAATTGCTGAAAAAGTGAATGCTGGTACTGAGAGAAAGGTGTCAGAATGCACAGTGCATCGCAGTTTGTTGTGTATGAGTCTGCGTAGCCACAGACCAGTCAGGGTGCCTATGCTGACCCATGTCCACTACCCAAAGAACCTACAATGGGCACATGTGCATCAGAACTGGACCACGGAGCAATGGAAGAAGGTGGCCGGATCTGATGAACCATGTTTTCTTTTACATCACATGGATGGCCAGGTGCGTGTGCTTCGCTTACCTGGAGAACACATGGCACCTGGATGCACTATGGGAAGAAGGCAGAGGCAGTGTGATGCTTTTGGCAATTTTCTGCTGGGAAACCTTGTGTCCTCCCATTCCTGTAGAGTTTACTTTGACACGTACAATACCACCTACCTAAGCATTGTTGCGGACCATGTGCACCCTTTCATGGCAATGTTATTCCCTGATGGCAATGGCCTCTTTCAGCAGGATAATGCGCCCTGCCACAAAGCAAAAATGTTACGTTACCACTTTATTCAAAAATGAATTAAATAGATTTGTTTACTCTTCAATCTTCACCCCATATACCATAATGACCAAGAAACAGCATTTATTTGCAGATTTATAAGAAATTTAGTATTCAGACCCCTTTAGTTATTTGAAGTTCTTTCGGCAGGGAATACAGACTCAAATTGTCTTGGGTAAAACGCTACATGCTTGGCACACCTATATTTGGAGAGTTTCTCACATTCTTCTCTGAAGATCCTCTTAAGCAATGTTAGGTTGGATGGGGAACATCAATCCAAAGCAATTTTCAGGACTCTCCAGAGAGGATTCATCCGGCTAAAATGTTGGCTCTGGTTGGACCAGCTTAAAGACATTCACAGACTTGTCCCAACGACACTCCTGCACTGTCTTGGCTGTTTGCTTAGGGTGATTCTATTGGAAGGTGAACCTATCAATTTGATGTACGGAACAGTCTGGAAAAAATTTTCATCAAGGATCTGTATGTACTGTCAGTTCCTGGCTAGGGGCCTCTAGGCATCTCTGCATTAATGTTTTTGTTCTCCCCAATTAGAGGCAGCTCCACCCTTTCATCTCTAATTGGGGACCCTATTTAAGTAGCCTTTTTGGATCTTCAGTTTGTCGATCATTGTTTGCTATGTGCTTAAGTTTGATGTTTGTGGTGCCTTTTGTTGGTTTCTGTTTGAGTCATGAAGAAGAACATTAAAAGGATGACTCCCTTAAACCCTGTGCCTGTCCTGCCTCCCACACCATGTACTTTGCTCCGTTCAAAATTCCCTCAATCATGACTAGCCTCCCAGTCCCTGATGCTGAAAAAAATCCCACTAGCAATATGCTGCCATTACCATGATTTACCATATTGGCCAGGTGATAAGCAGTACCTGGTTTCCTACAGACATGACACTTACCATTCAGGCCAAATAATTCCACATTGGTTTTACCAGACCAGAGGATCTTATTTCTTACAGTCTGAGAGCCCATTAGGTGAGTTTTGCCTTTTACAGAGTAGCGGCTTCCATCTGGAAGGTTGTCCCATCTCCACACAGGAACTCTAGAGCTCTGTCACAGAGCTCTACAGAAAATTCCTTTGATGGGTATGGTTAGTGTTGGGTCACAGATTTCAGCAGGCTTATAGTAGATGGAAAGAAACTGTTCCTGAGCCTTCTGGTACAGGAACAAAGAGACGTACCGCCTGCCTGATGGTAGGAGGGCAAACAGTTTGTGGCATGGATGCGAAGGGTCCCTAAATGATGCCACGCACCCTATGCAGACACTGCTCTCTGCGCTGGAGGTCTAGGATGGCTGGGAGCTGGGCACCAGTGATGTGCTGGGCAGTTGTCACCAACTGTTGCAGGGCATTCTGGTCGGCCATGGAGCATCCACCAAACCACACTGTGGTGCAAGTAGTCAGAATGCTCTTGATTGTGCAGCGGAAAAAGTTTACAAGGATCTTAGGAGACAGATTTTAGGAGAAAGCATTCTTCAAGCTTTTCAAAAAGTACAGGCGCTGCTGCACCTTTTTGACCAGGGTTGAGGTGTTGAGGGTCCAGGAGAGGTACTCGGAGATGTGGACAATCAGGAATTTGAAGCTGGGCACATGGAAATTGGGACGTGACTGCAGGCATTAGACTTGTAATCCACAATGAGCTCCTTGGATTTCTTTGGATTTAGGTCCAAGTTGTTGTCAGCGGACCAGTGCCGCCAGGCACTTGACCTCCTCCCTGTAGGCTGACTCGTCATTGTCACTGATCAGGCCTACCAACATGGTGTCGTCTTTGAACTTAACAATGATGTTGGAAGTGTGTTCAGGAATGTCAGGAGGGGCTCAGCATGCAGCCTTGTGGAACACTAGTGTTCAGGATCAGGGTGGATGAGGTGAAATTGTCTAACCTGACAGACTGGGGTCTGTTGATTAAGAAGTCCAAAGTACAGTTGCAGAGAGGGGGCTGATCTCTTGGTCATGGATTTTGTTGACCAACCTAGAGGGGATGACTGTACTGAATGCTGAGCTAAAGTCTATGAACAGCATTCTCACATAAGTGTTGGTTTTGTCAAAGTGGGTCAGGGCACAGTGGAAAGCTGTGGCATGCTCGGTAGACCTTTTTAGATCAGTAGGCAAACATGGATCCAGTGTTGGGGGAAGGCAGGACTTAAGGTAGGCCAGGACTATTCTTTCGAAGCACTTCATGATCGTGGGGGTGAGTGCAACTGGTCGGAAGTCATTCAGCCTTGATGCAGTCGACTACTTCAGCGCTGGCACCATGGTTGCAGTTTTGAAGCACGTAGGGACAACAGCCTTGACCAGTGACATGTTGAAAATATCAGTAAAGCCAGCTACCCAGGACATGGTCTGAGCACACGCCTGATGGGATGCCATCAGGACCAGCTGCCTTGCGTGTATTCACCCTTCTTAGTACAGACAACACATCTGTGTAGGATAGTCTGAGAGGGAGATTGTCTGGGAGGAGCTCAGCTTTATGGCTGGATCTTTGTTGTCCCTGTCGAATGCAAGCGTAGAACGTGTTTAACTCGTCAGTGAATGGAGACGTTGCCGGCTGTTGGGGTAGGGTTCTTTGGCTGATAGTCTACGATGGCTTGGATGCCCTGCCACATGTATCGAGTTTCAGAGTTGTTGGATTGCTCCTGAATCCGCAGCATGTTTATCCAGGTTGATGCCCTTTTTCCGGTTGGCCCTGTTTGAGCTGTATGCATCCACATCGTTAGATCTGAAAGCAGTGTCACGTGCCTTCAGCAGGTGTCTGACCTCTCTGTTAATCCAAGACTTCTGGTTGGGGAAGGTCTTTATTAGTTTATGAGTAGTAACATTGTTGATACAGATGTTGATGTCATCCAGAACAGAAGAAGCATATGTTTCAATGTCCGTATAGGAGTCAGGGTTGGCCTGAGTGGCAAGCAATCTCCAGTCTGTATGTTGAAACTGGTGCTGTGGAAGTGAGTCTGGCCCCACTGGCCACACTTTGTGGATAGAGGGAGAAAAAAAAGGATCACCTAGAAAGAACATAGAAGTTGATAATGGGAGACCAAAAACAAATGAGCACATATGGGCATACAAACAGGGTGATTGACAACAGGTTATTTGTATTTGTCCGGTCTCCTCCTGCACATGCACCTCAATCTGGTTCACTGCTCTGCCAGTGATCAACATCACCAGCCTTCTACCACTGGCCTACTGGCCTTCTACCACTGCCCCCAGTCCTTAATTATCCATTGCTGGTCTGGTTATTGTTTTATCCCCATCTACACACCTGGTTTCCATCGGTCATTATATATGTGTATATAGTTTCCTCTGACTGTCCTCTCATTGTTCATTGTTGTTCCTTGTATGTGTTTTGCCTGCACTATATTGTAAAGTGTTCTACTTTTGTAAGCAACATTTTACTGTCTGCTGTGTTATGTTCGATTCCAGTTTTGTCCTGAGTTGGATTTTGCAGCATCCTGTTACCAACGTCTTTCGAGATTGAGAGACGGCAGTTCTGACACTCGTGCTAACCAAGGTAGAGCACCTACAGTCCCTAGTCAGCCTTTCAAGTTCACGTTTCTCCCTGTTCTTTTTGCTGATTATGTCACACCACAACTGCTCAAAGCCATGATGGATTCCAGCGCTGCCAGGAATTTGATAGTTACCTCAAGCACAGGCCACACATTCCATTAGTTCTCCTCCACTGCCAATCTATGGCTTGGATACCCAACCTCTGGGCACGGGCCTGGTACAGGAAATCATACAGGTCCCTATGCGGGTGGTCGCGGGAGTCTCAGGGACGGTGTCTTGGGGTATTAATTGGCACCACTACGGTGGAGAGTCCAGACTGTCGCCAACATTCCCATCCCTACAGAATATCAGGACCTTGCCTGTGTTGTCTCCAAAATGCAGGCAACCAAATTACCCCCTCATCGACCCTGGGTTGTGCTGTAGAACTGTGCCCAGAGACTGTGCTGCCCTGGGGTCATGTGTATCCCCTGTCGCATGCAGAGAGCAAGGGTATGGAGACTTACGTTTCGGGAAACCCTGCAACAAGGGTTCATATGTCCTTCCTCCTCACACACCACAGCAGGTTTTTTCATTATGAAGAAGAAGGATGGTGCCCTCTGCGATGACCCTGTGCACTGGAGCCCCCCAGGTCTGTGTACTCAGTCCCATCCTGTACTCCCTGTTCAGGCATAACTGCGTGGCCACACACAGCTCCTAAACCATCCTTAAATGCGTGGATGACACAACAATCCTGGGCCTCATCTCCAACAATCTGCTTACAATGAGGAGGTAAAGAACCTAGCTACATGGTGCCAGAATAACAACATCTGCAAGACTAAGGAGATGATCGTGGAATACAGGAAGCGGCGGGGTGGGGGGGTGGAGTCCCTCCAGAGGGTGGTAAAGTCTGCGAAGCGCTGCCATCCCCCCTCCGTGCAAGGCATCTACCATACATGATGCCTTAGCAAAGTACGGAACATCATCAAAGACTACAGCCACCCAGGCTATGGTCTGTTCACACTGCTGCCGTCTGGTACGCTACCAGAGCATCGGGGCTGCACTTACAGGCTCACCATTTTTTTTTTTTCCCTCAGGCCATAAGGCTCCTCAGCACTGATCTATGGGCATACAGAGTACACATTAACATTCCAGATGCTTTGAACTTCTACCCATATTGTTTATATTCCCTATCCTACTCTTTTTAAAATTGATGCTCATTTACATTTTTGTGTATTATTGCTATACTTGCTGTATGTGTAATAATCAATACTTATACCCATATTGTTCATATTCTCCATCCTACTTTTTTTTAAATTGTTTTGTATATTGCTTTATATATTTATATATTTCTTATTATGTAGATGTTGTGTACCATGACTAAATAACAAAAGACAAGACTGCCAACTGGACATAGGAACACCATGCAATTTAATGAGCAGGTAAGGTGAAGAGAGAATATTGTGAATACCCAGAGCGCATATGATGAAGTATCCAACGATCCGTTGGAGTCAGTCCCTAGAGAAGTCCATACTGTACTGGATCCAAGCTTCACACCAGTGCATTTTGCACCACCGAATGTGCCTGTAAATTTGAAGGCACGAGTGAAAGCCCAAGTAGAAAAATATAAGCATGATGGACATTTCACCTCAGTGACGGAGCTGACACCCTGGATAGGTAAAATGATCATGACCAAGACAAAAAAATGTATCTCACAACCTAATGCCAGTTTTTCTTAGCCTAGACAACGACGATCCCTGGACACGGAAACTAGCTCTAGGGACGTGGAACGTCACCTCGCTGGCGGGGAAGGAGCCTGAGATCGTGCGTGAGGTTGAGAGGTTCCGACTAGAGGTAGTCGGGATCACCTCTACACACGGCTTGGGCTCTGGAACCACACTCCTTGAGAGAGGATGGACTCTTCACCACTCTGGAGTTGCCCATGATGAGAGGCGGCGGGCTGGTGTGGGTTTGCTTATAGCTCCCCAGCTCTGCCGCCATGTGTTGGAGTTTACCCCGGTGAACGAGAGGGTCGTTTCCCTGCGCCTACGGGTCGGGGATAGGTCTCTCACTGTTGTTTGTGCCTACAGGCCGAACGGCAGTGCAGAGTACCCGACCTTCTTGGAGTCTCTGGGAGGGGTGCTGGAAAGTGCTCTGACTGGGGACTCTATCGTTCAACTGGGGGACTTCAACGCCCATGTGGGCAACGACAGTGACCCCTGGAGGGGCGTGATTGGGAGGAACGGCCCCCCTGATCTGAACCCGAGCGGTGTTCAGTTATTGGACTTCTGTGCTATTCACAGTTTGTCCATAACGAACACCATGTTCAAGCATAAGGGTGTCCATCAGTGCACCCGGTGGTGGACACCGGAAGTAAGGGATGCCGTCAAGCATGGAGCCCCAGACCGAGGGAGATTGACCATCATCTTGATCTTCTTCCATTTTCTAATAATTGTGCCAACAGTGGTTGCATTCTCACCAAGCTACTTTCCTATTGTCCTGTAGCCCATCCCAGGCTTGTGCAGGTCTACAATTTTATCCCTGATGTCCTAACACAGCTCTCTGGTCTTGGCCATTGTGGAGAGGTTGGAGTGGAGAACAGGAGGGCTTCTTAAAGAAAAACTAACAGGTCTGTGAAAGACGGAATTCTTACTGGTTGGTAGGTCATCAATAATTATGCAATAAAATTTAAATTGATGATAAAAAAATCATACAATGTGATTTTCTGCATTTTTAAATTCCGTCTCTCACGGTTGAAGTATACCTATGATAAAAACTACAGACCTCTACATGCTTTGTAAGTAGGAAAACCTGCAAAATCGGCAGTGTATCAAATATTTGTTCTCCCCACTGTATTTAAAAAACCTAACCACTGACTTATATTTAAGCCGAGTGCAGGCTTAAAATGTCCAGAAACAAATAACTTTATTTTGAAACTCGTCTATTCTTGTTCTGAGAAATGAAGGCTGTCCCATGCAAGAAATTGCCAAGGAACTTAAGATCTTGTACAATGATGTGTAGTACTCCCTTTGCAGAACAGCGCAAACTGTCTCTAACCAGAAAAGAAAGATGAGTGGAAGGCCCCACTGAACAATTGAGCAAGAGGACAAATACATTAGTGTCTACTTAGAGAAACAGACGCCTCACAGGTGCTGAACTGAGAGCTAAATAGTACCAACAAAACCCCAGTCTCAATGTCAACATCAATGTCAACAGTGAAGAGGCAACTCCAGAATGCTTGTCTTCTAGGCAGAGTTCTTTCTCTGTCCAGTGTCGTTTTCTTATGTCCATCTTAATCTTTTCTCTTTTTTTTGGGCCAGTCTGAAAAATTGTATTTTTATTTGCAACTTTTTGTGCAATTCACTTAAAATACATAACATAAATGTATGTCGCCGTTAAATGCATTTTTCAGTTTTGAGCCTCAGAGCCCTCCATAGATATAGCTAGACTTTAGCGAGAGCTGTCAGGATCGCACTACTCAATAGTGATGGGAAGTCCAATCGCTATACTGATTCGGATCTTGTGGACTGTTGAATTTTGCAATATGTTAACTTCTAACCCAAACAAACACCCACAGTTTTGCAGCTGTAATCCTGACAATTATTAGTGACGTACAAATGTTAGCTAGCATGTCATTAATGGGAAATTAGTAGTTTCAGTAGTTGTTTAGTTTTGTCGACAAAAAAATACAACCCCCTATAATGGCCAACGTTCACAATTTTTGTCCAACTGACTATTTTGTTGAATTACATTATCATTTATTTTTATTTGTATTACAAATGACAGATCTTAGTCTTCTCTGAAATGTCTACTAGAAAGTTAGCTAGCTTTCTTGCCTTCCAGTAAAGAGAAAAAAGACGGATCACTTTGATATTATAATAGGCTACATGGTCTGTCACACAAGTCGAATTTCACAAACTGCAACTTTTCTAAACAATTTCCATTTAACAATCTCAAAAAAATTGTTTACCTCCATACATTTCTATAAAAAATGGTGGTGGCCTAGATGAAAGGTTATATTGATTAGCAAAACTTACCGTTGCTTTCCAGTGCTATTACATTTTGAACTTGAGGATTTACTTCTCCGACCACAAGAAATGTTAGCTACTATTTACAGCTGGCTTCAGATGAGCGAGGTACGTTCAAAGCATCAAACTCATCCGAACATGCTGCCACATGATTCTATACAATTTGTAAGAAGTTTAGATGTAATAGAAAGGTTGACTAAAAAAATAAATCACTGAGAAAAAATATTGACTGATAAATTGATATATTTAGGGGGGGGCTAATTCATGTTTTAGGGGGGCTAAGCCTCACTAAATTAGGTCTAGTGACGTCCCTGGTATATAGTAAGCTAGTATTGGGACCAATGGGGACATACTATCTCGTCACACAATTGTGTCTTAACATTAGATCATTTTGACACGCATAACATAACTCCAAGTTTAAATATTTAGCTAGACACTATTAAGCATCGTCAAACTGACTAATGTTTCTTATGAACCTTATTAGCCAGTAGGCCTATGGTGTGTTACTTGGAATAGTCGTAAGAATTGAGTAATTGCGAGCGAGACTGAAGACGAACTTTACACTGCCAAATCAATTTAATTTTTATTAATTATTATAGTATGTGTTCAATTATCAGTCATAAACATATGAAGTTCCTGCCTTGATCTATTTTTCTCTGCAAATGTACATCGATCTGAGAACTGAGTTGGAGGACCGAATATAAAGTAAGTGATCATGTTGTAGAAATCCACTGTCAAACGTTTGAGTGAACGATACAATTGAACCAGTTACCAGAAAAAATGACTTGTGAGTCCTGAGTCATTAAAATTATTTGTTAAAAACGAAAAGACTGCACATTACTACTCACACGTACTTTGACTGGTAACTTTATTTGACGGTTGACTTGACATGAGCACTTCACAGGCATTTTTTTATATAACATTGGAGAGTAAGCATTCATTTTGTGAATTGTGTGTACTCGACACTAGTTTAACAACAACAGCCTAAAACAGGTTAGTAGGCTACACATCCGTTAATACAGTGGAATTGATATATCTCCTTGCGTCCCGTACCCCAGTCTCACAAAAAAAAAACATCAAACAAAATTGCTAGTCGTGTCTTCTCAAACCTGAGGCGATGTGTTGTGTAAATCCACTTGCTAACACTTTGCTTGTAGCAAGTTGCCATTATTAATGTTTCTTCTAAGTATATATATATATATATATATATATATATATATATATATATATATATATATATATATATATATATATAATGGCCATTATATCTTATTAGTTATACAGCAGACATACACATTAAAGAGACCTATCCAGTGGGTACCGCTGACCCCAGAAGAAATGTACAGTATACCAATGACATTGTGGATTAGAAGCTGTCCCAGTGCTATTTGACTAATCCTGACTCTGTCTTCCATCTACTGTACCGTTTCTTCAATAAAACACAAATATATAGAAAATGAAGAGGACTCCCTTACTTATTTCGAAACAGTGCATAGACAACAACATATCTTATATTGCTAAATTCATTGATAACAGAATTATTACCTTAAATTAAAACAGCAACTAATGTCAACACGTTTTTTCTTTTAATTTCTCTCAGATCAGGAAGGGCAGGAGGGACATCAGAAGAGAATTACTTCCAGCAACAGGAGGCGGGCCAATAGGCATGATTGGTGGGATCTGGGGCTGCGGAATCGGGATCATCATCTGGTTCATCATCTGGGTCATCATCTGGGTCATCATCTGGTTATTCATGTCCTGCTGTGAGTGAAACGTTGAGAGACAGGAAGTAAAGGAAGGGTGATAAGTTATGAGGATAATCAGGAACTCGAACATTGTGTAATAATTTTCTAATAGTGCTGTCTGTACTGTGGTTCTTTAACAGAGTGTCTTTAATAGACTATACTGACCTCATAACTAGACGAGCGCACCACACGATCATGCTCATTAGACACCTGCACAAACAACCAAAATGTCATTATGAATGATATTACAGTATGATACATCGCAAGTTACAGGAGTGAGCTGTCATTGAAGATTTCAAATTTGTTGGTAAGGTTTCCTTGGAAGCCTGTTGAATCTCTTTTTCTATTGATTTTAACAAAGCTGACTCAAGCTGTTGTTATTTCTGTTGTTATTTCAAGTAAACTTACCGGAATGGAGGAACACAGTCCAACCAGCGACATCACTAGGACCAATAGTTTCATGGCTGCCATCGGATCCTTGAAATAAAAAGACATTGTGGATATAAATATACATTAGACATGTATGCCTGACTTACACTACCGTAAAGTATTCCTTGAAACTCCTACCTGTTCAAGTGAAGATTTAGAATGGGAAAAAGTTGCTGTAATGGTAAGTCACTGATGCAGTATTGCAACTAAACAGATAAAGTGTGCTTTTTATACACCTTTCTTTTTTTACCAGCAACCAATGAGCTTTCAGCAATATGGATATGATCGAATGTGTTTCCCAGAGATTTAAAATATGATGAAACAAGAATCTGGTGGGTAAGTTTTGAAACGGTCAATGAATCATTTAAATGTTTTGGCGGATTATGGAGGCTGAATGAACACTTCAGAGAGGTGCATGAGTAGTACTTTATATGTTTTAACTAATTGTATATTTTTTGAAAAGTATTGTTTCAAATTGTAATGTAAGATACCTTTTTTAGGAAAAGCAAAAACGAATGTACCACTTTTTCAGTGAAATGGAGCGATATGATTGAGCTTGCAATAGTAACTTGTTTTAAAGTAGTGAATGTTGGAGTGAGCAATGAACATTATGCATGATTCTGCAGGACATCAAGGGTTCCATAAAATACCTGACAGATTATGCCTAACCTACTGCATTTGATATGCTGATATTACTGTATGAAAACAGTAATAGCTGGGTTATTGTAAAATTCCACTCTAACTGGATGCATTTTATAAAAACTATAGTTAAACCATGTTGAGGCTATACATTGTTTTTGTACATTTACATTGTTTACAGAATTTAGTTGTATTGTGGTTTGGGATGGGGAATTAACTAAATTTGAACTAAGGCCATGAAGCATTCCAAGGTCATATTTGCCAATGGGTACATCATTTGTAACTCAAAACATTATGTAGAAATGACGGATTTCAGCTTAGTCTAGTGGTGGCTGAGACAAGATGCAGTAGGAAGAGCAAAAGCAGGCTAGAAGTTAAAGTAGTTGAAATAACTGATCTGTATGAAAGTAAGGCAAAGCTGAACCATATTAAGTAGGATAAGTTGGGATGTTTTATGTATTAAAATGTATTAAACCAGTAAGCATACAATTCATAAGCATTTATATCATAATCCACTGTCAACATTGTTGAGACAGCAATTGCTTAATTATAAATGATAAAATAAAATATATATCAAGTTAAAATATCAACAGCTTCCTATACTTTGAAACAAACACCCTTTCATTATTACCAAAGGTCTTGGGGAGTATTACAAGTCTTACCCATATTATACAATTATGGCATTAAATAAGCTCATGATTATGAGTTAAACTGAGTCACAGACTTAACAACCATAATACACAACACAATCCACACCTTGCCACATCAAATGTCCTAATCCTTCTCTGTGATTTGAGATCATAGTCATAATTTCACAAGTTTCAAGGCATCCTAATTTGTAGAGATTACCTATATAAAATATACAAATCCTCATCTTTAACTACAATGAGTAATATTGCATAAAAAGCATGATTTAATGGCTGCTTTCACAAACTGCATGAAGACTGCGCAACACTTAATGTCTAATATAAGTGTCCATGTCAAATCGTAGAGCACCATATTACTGGAGAGGTGAAGATGAATGCCCCAGCATTCTTGATTGCTGTGATTTACTTTACCCAGCTTGAACTATCCAACAAAGAAGCAATCAATTCTTCCAACTGCCGGACCCCAACAAAATCCAAACAGACATATCATGAGTGGAAGATAAAATAATGTAGAACTGATCAAATGGAATTACACAATAATCAGATGTGCTCTATTAGAGAGAAACTCTCCAGTGTCTCATGTACTTTTTCCCAACTTTTTGTAATTTCTGCTCTTATTCTTTTCCTTTGCTTTGTGAACCTCGATTCCAGCAATTATGTCATACAAGATGGTTTATACCCTCCATTTTGGGGCCAGCTTATGGGTGAAAAGAAAAAAACATTGATGGGAATCAATATGTGAGGAGCAGTACTTTGTTCTTCCATTTTTATATACTGTAAATATAGAAATGTGTAATATACAGCTCCTGAAAATATTAAGAGACCACTGCACCTTTTTCTCTACTTTCCAAAAAAGTTGAAAAGGAAAGTTTTGAGTGAGGAACAGAAGCGTTCAATTTGCACTGTTCTCTTAATTTTGACCCTTCTGTTCCTCACTCAAAACTTCCTTTTCAACTTTTTTGGAAAGGAAAGAAAAAGGTGCAGTGGTCTCTTATTTTTTTCCACAGCTGTATATATATATACTATATAAAACCTTCTGAAAAAATGTTGACCCCTTAAATTTCTCCATATTTTGTTGTGTAATAGATTTAATTTATAATTGATTAAATACATTTTGTGGTTTCATAGACTTAATTTATAATTGATTAAAAAAATGTTTTGTCATAAATTCTATAATGTAATAGTAATAATGATAATAATAATATTATATCTATAATCATGTCTATAATCACAAAGTTAAAGCCAGTTTTTATGAATGTGTACGAATCTATTGTAAAAAATGTAAACTGAAATATTTAATGTACATTAGTATTTAGAATCTGTAGTCGTGTCTTCTCCAAGCTGAGGCGATGTGTTGTGTAAATCCACTTGCTAACACTAAATACCAAAAACATTTCATGAGGTTCAATTATGGGGTGTAGTTCGGTCACTCTAGGACATTCACAGACTTGTCCTGAAACTGCTCTAGTATCTTTTTGGCTATGTTCTTCAGGTTGGTGTCATGCTGAAATATTAATCTTTGCCCCAGTCTGAGGTCCTGTGTGCACTGTTGCTGGTGTTTTTCAAAGATCACTCTGTATTTTCCTCTGTTCAACTTTTTATATAAATCCTGACAAGCCTTCTAGTTCCTGTCTCTGAGAAGCATCCCAATGGCATGATGTTCCCATTACCATTCTTCACTGTGGGAATCCTATGAGCAAAATGATGAGTGGTACCTTGTTTTTGACATATTTAGTGCTTTGCATTCAGGCCTAATAATTAAATTTTTGTCTCATCCAACCAGACAATGTTTTTCCTCGTGCTTTCAGATTCCATCAGATTTACTCAGCACTGGCTTCTGTCTAGTCATTGTGCCATAAAGGGCTGAAGGTGGAGTGCTGAAGGGATCGTTATCTTTCTGGCAGATTCCTCTGAAGCTCTGTTAACATTGACCTGTCTTGCCTTCCAGCTGTAGAAAGTCTTGGTGGTTGCAAACTTCTTAAAAAATTTCACAAGGATGGAGCCCACTGTGGCCCTGTAAACGTTCAATGACTTAGTATTGGTCTGTGAAGACTTCCTTTGACTTTGTGGCTTGGATTATGTCTGACATACACAGTGATTTAGGAGAACTAATATAGACATGGGTGTGCTTTACTAAATCTGTCTTTCCACAACTTTGTCTTTGTGAATCACTACAATTTAAGAAAAGCTGGAACCCATTTAACTAGGTTTGTGATTTGAAGTTGATTAGATAATATAGCTATTTCAAGGGGATCCAATCATGATCTTTTGTATATTTAATATAATAAGTTAATTTCTTAGAAAAATCATTAAAAAAATCCCAGTAAAAGTCTGGCAGTGGTTACATAGCTAATAGCAAAATCCTAATTTAAATACATTAACTCTGAGTAACTAACATGAAAAAATATGTGAGGGTGTAGACCTTTTTATGGACACTAAAACCTTCTCCGTTTTCTGGCTATTTATATCAGTCTTTAATCAGCAGTGAGGGATACAATATGGATTGGAATCTTCAACTGTGTTGAGATTGAAATACAATAATAACATATTACAGCTTATTTACATATATTTTGGAGGGATAATTAAACATTTATGCATTGTATTTTATATAGTTACACAGTACATAACAGATGTTGGAGGAGGTACTTCAGGTTTTATTTGAAACATTCAAACAATGGTTATGCAACATTTTCAAACTGTGCAGTTTGTGTTCATACATATGAAAACAACATGTATTTTTACTTTTCTAATTATCTTTGTAACCATTTTATAATACCAGTTTGATGGGCTATTTGGTTTCTGGCCAATATACCACTGCAAATATATCCAGTCAGTCCACATTGCATTGTTTCTTAGGAAATCCTACTGGCATTAATGAATAAATATATATAATTCCTTAAAATTCCCTGAATGCTAAGAACTTTTGCTTGTGTTTGCATAACAAGTAAAATAGACAACTGTGATTTTTATAAACAATATATTTATTTGACAGAAAATGTATTGTATAATAGTTTCATCAAGAAGGTTGCAGTTCCCTGGAAATAAAAGAAAACAAAAAAGCTAAACATGTTAAATGGAAAGATATTCACTTCATATGAACACATGTTTTAATCTTCAGTGAAAATATATATCCTTTTTATATACTGGAACTACTGATTTGGACAACCTACCAAATGCAAACTAACCTTAACTTTCCATAAAACAAATTTGTTGAAAAAAAGCTAGCGATAGAAGAAAATATTTGTATGTACGTAATGTGTTGATATCTGTGTACGATGTGTACTATAGAATTTAAGTACCACAATGAAAATGAGTCTGATACCTATTTGCTTAAACCCTGTCAGATTTGTATAATCCTTGTACTGAGCTAAACAGGCAAATACTATGAATACATAACATTTGCTCTAATGACATCATACCTTGTTTTTCTTCATCCCCTATTATAATCCTATGGCTCAAATAGGAAAGAGAAGTTTGGACGACCCTGTAATTTTGACATAGTGGCAAAATAAGGAATAAAAAACTATCAATATTACACAATGTTAATACACTTACAAAATGTAAACAACGTTACAATATCAACAAGCTAGTGTATGTGCCATGTCATACCTCATCAATGCCAGTGTCAGCTGTGTCACCACGGTGATCTGGTGGTGGGTTGACAGCCTCTGTCTGTACTACATTAGGCCATTTCTATGAAACAAATAGTATGTCAATTACCTTGACATAGCCAAAGACATTCAACATTTCTATACAAGGTACCTTTGTAAAAGTCTACTTACATTTCCTGGTGCCTCAGGATCTACTGCATTCTGCCATTTTGATAGGAAACAATATATATTAATGGAATATTATAATGATAAGCATGATTTAACATGAAACTGATATAATGACATTGCCAGAGAAATGCAATGTAATGACCACTATTCACCTGTTTTGGGAGCTGTGGTTTCTGAGTTGGCTTTACCAAGTTCTGCTGGCCTGGGCCATTATTCATCTGGTTGTTTGGGTTGGGCTGCACAACCACTTGTGGGTTTCTCTGAGGATAACCATAAGCCAGGTAGTAAGGGTAGCCCTATGGAAGAAAGTTAAGCATCTAAAAAGTGTAATGCAAAAAGCATCATCATCACAAATCCTGCTTGTTACTGAAAGTGCTCGTTGCAGTCTCTGTATGGCATAACACATTACTATGCATTTAGATTTTCCGTGAAAGTTCTGTATCATTAAATCTTGATTAGTAACATGCAACAGTCTTTAAGATTAACATTTACATTTTACATGGATTAACTATGAACTAATGAACAAAATGCAAATATATGTTCTATGATCCGTTTATCTGATATAAGAGTGAAGATAATATAAGATAATACGTAGGATGCATCATTATATCACAATAAAAGAGTGAGACCTTTGCACTGTACCTGCATTCTTGGTTGCTGGGGAAATGAAAAGGACGGGTAATACTGGGGAAACTGAGGAACCCCCTTCAAGACAATATAAAATAAATACAACTTTAATATATATTGGAAATATTTTACTAGTTGAATTATGTAAATGATGATATGATATTATTCAAAGGTGCCATTTGTAAGATTTCCACCATACAAAGTGATTAAATGGGGTAATGGGGAAAGTTGTTATTTGAAATGAAGCACTTCGCAATTACTTATTTATTACCAGCACAACATGTGTTTTGGAAATGAGAACTCTGAACCACGTTTTATAACTTAAGCTATAATCTAATATTATAGGAGAAGATACTATTATTTAGTTAGCTCCAATTTCAAACCAAAGGAAGCTCTGTTAGTCCTTTGCCACTAGCCTAGCCCATGTTTGTTAGAAAACAGGTTGGATATTTCAAATCAAACATTGTAGCTAACAGTTCTCATGTAGTTACCGGTTAAGGCTTTCTAGAGTTTAATTGCATTGTTTCTGCTATTACCCTTGTAGATACTAGAGGGCAGAACTTTCCAATGTATGCATTAATAGAAGTTTCATAAAATAAAATCACAAATTAACTCACTGTAGGATAATACATTCCACTTTTGGTTATGGTGTAGCCTTATTCTGAAATTGATTAAATCATATTTTTCCTTATCAATCTACACACAGTACTTCATAATGACCAACAAAAACCAGGTATCTTGACATTTTTGCAAATGTACACTGCCGTTCAAGGGTATGGGTTCACTTAAAAATGTCCTTGTTTTTGAAAGAAAAGCAAATTCTTTGGCCGTTCAAATAATATAGAATTGATCAGAAATAGAGTGTATAGACAGTGCTAAAGTTGTGAAGGACTATTACAGCTGGAAACAGCAGATTTTTTTACGGAATATCTGCGTAGGCATACAGAGGCCCATTATCAGCAACCATCAGGCACATTGTGTTGCTTATCCAAGTACATCATTTAAAAAAAGGCTAATTGATCATTAGAAAACCCTTGAGCAATTGTGTTAGCACAGCTGAAAACTGTTGTGCTGATTAAGGAAGCAATAAAACTGGCCTTCTTTAGATTGGTTAAATATCTGGAGCATCAGCAATAGTGGGTTCGATTACAGGCTCAAAATGGCCAGAAACAAAGAACTTTCTTCTGAAACTCAGCAGTCTATTCTTGTTCTGAGAAATGAAGACTATTCCATGCAGGAAATTGCCAAGAAACTGAAGATCTTGTACAACGCTGTGTACTACTTCTTTCACAGAATAGCACAAACTGACTCTAACCAGAACAGAAAAAGGAGTGGAAGGCCCCCGTGCACAACTGAGCAAGACGACAAATACATTAGAGTGTCTAGTTTGATAAACAGATGCATCACTTTGGTTGTGATGAAGAGAGATTTGTACAGGTTAAAAGGGATCTTGAAAAATGAAGACTATCACTCCATTTTGCAATGCCATGCCATTCCCTGTGGACGGAACTTTATTGGAGCCAATCTCCTTCTACAACCGGACAATGACCAAAAGGACAGCTCCAAGCTATGGAAGAACTATTTAGGGAAGAAGCAGTCAGCTGGTATTCTGTCTAGTTTCAAGTGGCCAGCACAGTCATCGGATCTCAAGTCTAATGAGCTGTTGTGGGAGCAGCTTGACTGGATGGTATATAAGAAGTGCCCATCAAGCCAATCCAACTTGGGGGAGGTGCTTCAGGAAGCATGGGATGAAACCTCTTCAGATTACCTCAGCAAATTGACAACTAGAATGCCAAAGGTCTAAAAGGCTGTATTTGCTGCAAATGGAAGATTGACAAAAGTAAAGTTTGACAGACACAATTATTTCAATTAAAAATCATTATTTCTAACCATGTCAATGACTATATTTCCTATTCAAACCTATTTCATGTATATTTTCATGGAAAACAAGGACAGGTCTAAGTGACCTCAAAATTTTGAATGGTAGTATATATTAAAAAAGACCCCATTTTCTGATGTCAAGAGCACTAAGCAGGTTTTCATCAAGGATTTCTGTACTTTCTTTCCCTCAATTAGAATAATGGGACCTTCAAAGCTGCAGATATTTTTTGGTATTTTCCCAGATCTATGCCATGAAACAATCCTGTCGTGGAGCTCTAAAGATAATTCCTTTTGACCCTATTACTTTTTTGCTCTGACAGACTGGAGTGTGCCTTTCCAAAATATGTCCAATACATTTTTTTTTTTTTACCAAAGGTGGACTCTTAAGGATGATCAGTGGAAACAGGATTCATGTGAGGTTAGTTCGGAATGTCATGGCAAAGGGTGTGCATACTTATGTAAATGTGATGTTTCAGATTTTTTGTATGAATGCACAAACATTTCTAAAAACTTTTGTTGTGTCATTTTGGGGTACTGTGTACAGATTGAGGAGGAACACATTTATGAATGTTTTTTTTTTATTAAGGCTGTAATGTAACAAAATGTGAAAAAAGGGGTCTTGAAATGGTAACTCCCACATGTTTAGATTAAGCAATTCAATAGCCAAAGGAGGTTCAGGGAAAATATTAAAATTTTCTAAATGTGACCAAAAATAATAACTGCACTTCAATAATGAAAGCCTACCTGCGCAGGGTTTTGTGGTTGGTTAGGGTTGTTGGGGTTGTTTGGGTTGTTGGTGTCCTGGGGCTGTTCCTGTTGGGCATTGGCGTACAACAGAGGGGGCAGCTGATTACCCTGGGTGGGGATCATCATCTGGGGGCCTTGTGGGCCAAAAGGGACCCCTATCTGGGGGTTGAAGTTTACCAATTGGGGGAGACCCAATTCTGGCTGCTGTCGGAGTATATACTGGGGAATAAATGGAGATGCCTGAAGAAAAGAGGGTTTAACAGTTGGCAATGTATTATAGGTTTGCTTTATCAAATTCTATGGATATGCAACCGTAAGCAATGCTGGCATTTTCCTGTTCGATTTCAAGGGATTTAAATATGAAAATTAGATTAGAGCAAGCCAGGTTTAATAGCAATGACATTCTACAGAAATGCTTATGAAGATATTGAAAAATTGATATCTTTTGGCCAATAGATTATATTAAGGTGGAGAAGAAAATCTTCTATTACACTTTAAAATACCTGCATTTACCTGCATTTGGGTTTGTCCAAAGCCTACACCAGTCAAGGTCATCCCATTTAATCTCAGTATCTGTAAATGGTGGTTGAGCAATCAAAAATAGTTGTAATGTAATAATGTTTAACAGTGCATTGTACTGCTATAGTACAAAAATGCAAACATAAAAAATAATGCACAAACCAAAATGTTAACAGTTGCTAAGAAAAGCACACAAGGCAATCCAATTTACCTCATTGCTGTTACTTGCGAGGATTCCAATTTGCGGTTGGTAAATCTAAAAGAAAGCATAAAAAAGCTGTTTGTTATGAATCATTTTTAGGCATAGTGTTGTAAATTAAGGCATTATAAAATAATGTAGAAGAGAGACTTACAGGAAGTGAAAGGCTAGCAACAAAGAAGCAGACCAAAACAGTAACGGATGGCAGCTTCATGATATCCTACAAGAAATACAAGAAAATGTTTTAGTATTTTTTTAAAGAAACTAGCAAGAAATAGCCATATATAATAGCCATTCATAGAAAGTCAGTTTCAGTCTGTCTTCCTTACAGTTTACTGTTTCTTATTCTGTCCGCTCTACAAAAATATATAATTTGTAAGCTTGCTCATGTCTGAGATGTTAAATGTTACCCTTCTGAGCATGTTCTAAGCAATGCATACTTTTAACTGAAGAAACGAATAGCCCATATTACCTTTTAAAAGAAAATCAGTCTGTCTTTCTTTCTGATTTTGCTGTGGGTTCTTTAAATCTCTGTCCGGCGTACTATGCACATCTTACTTTTACACTGTCTTTATCCTCCTATTTGTGCTTCATGTCCCAGCCACACAGACTATGGTCAATATGACGCACAGGCGCTTTGACATGACATCATCACACTGGTCTCAGACTCAGACAGTTACAGCGCAGGTGTGTGTAGCTCTGTTATTATGGACAAACCATAAGTCAAAATTAATCTCATGGCGGGAGATACAGTATGTCTATACTCCATTGTTAATGTTGTGGTGTTGACTTTGCACAATACAAACTACATTGATTAAAGGGTTGTCACTCTCAACCCCTCTCCCATACATTCAATGGATATTCTGCCCTTTATTTTCACAATATATAGATCTTCCTGTCTTTTTTGCCAAAAGACCCATGAACGCAGTGCCAATGATGACCATGAGTCTGCATTATTTTATACTTTTACAGAAACCTGTTATTATGTCATTGCAACAGTGTTGATGGTGGTTGAAGGCCCTGTGGATTCCACATTTCGCAATAACGAGTACCTTACAGTAATAGTTATCCAATAAAACTGTATAAAAGAAACAATAATAGCTTTTTAAGCAATAATTTTGCTAGGAATGTCTGGGTATGGTCTGGATGATGAGCTATGGATATTTAAATTAAAAATAAATGTGCTGTTGGTAAAGACCATTAGAACTACAGCATGTTACTAGTCTATAAATAATAGCTTATAGCACCTGGTGACATCACCAGATATGTCAGGTTATATGTATATATTATTTGACGTAGACTGGTGACAGACTAGGTTTTTACAAATAACCATTAAAATACATAATATTCTAAACAAAGGTACATGTTCTATTGTGTTGGGAAATTCTCAAATAGTAAGAAAATGTATTTTAAATACCAGATTATTAATTACAAAATCATTTTGAATCAAGGTGTGCAGTAAATAAAACATTCTATTTTTTTTTTACCACTTTAAAATGATAATCTGTTGTACAACATAAAACAAATCAGGAAAAACATAGTTCTGACTGGACAGGGCCCATGAAATGTTTTCGGAAATAATTTGAATCCTGTGCTGGATTTTGGACAGGTTTAACCTCATTTCTGCAACTCCTTGTTCGTGATAGTTTAATAATCGTGTTTGTTAGTGTAACGGTCCCTGCCTGAGAGGACTGTTCCACTTCGTGTTTTCAGTTTGTCCCTGTCTTTTCCTTGTTTGGTCTTTCCTGTTCTTGTTTCAGTTAATCGGTATATTCATTTCACCTGTGTTTAGCCCCCACCTGTTTCTGTTCTCCTCGTTTGTCTGTGTATTTAGTTCGGCCATATTCTTCCTGTCACTGTTGGTCATTGTGCTTGTCTGCCTGTCATATTTTGTGTATTCCTGAACGCCTGAGTATGTTGTAGTGCCCGGCACTCCGTTTTGATTTCTTTGTTTTTGTTTATTAAAGAGAAACGCTTCGACATTCTGCGCCTGCCTCCGTCTCCCTTTCTAAAACGTGACAGTTAGCCAGTGAAAGCTCCAAGCATCTAAGCATCTAAGTGCTGGAATGTACTTCCTTATTTAGCGAGCAGTGTGATAAGAAACAGAATGTCTTGGTGAAATTTGCTTTGAAGGATTTTCATACTGATCAAGTGCACGCTTCTTGGGCTTTGAATGGCCGTGTAAAGGTTGCACAAAGCACCAGTGTGAATGGTCATTCTGTTCCCATGTAAAAGCACCTTAAGTTAAGATGTTTAATAAAACAAGTTCGTATCAATATAATGTGAGCCGAATTGTTTGATGAGTGTGATTATTATTTTACTTAATAAGAACATTGTCGGTAAAACCTGTTAAAGGGAATACACTTTTCCTGGCTGGTCATTACCCAAACATTACATCAAGCTTTAACTTTAAGATAATAAAGTAGCATGACAATAATTAGAAATGACATTATATTAAATGTGAAATACATTAAAATTAAGGAAAACTTCGTCATTTAAGTAGCATTTTATTAGATAGGAATATTACTCTTCCCACTACAAATTGAAAATACATGTAGTGTCATATTCACAAACACTGTTCTTCGGAAAAAAATCTAACTCAATTAAGACTGTTCATTGAGCAGTATTTTTTTAGTGTTGTCCTTGACACTTTCAAAAGGCATTTTTTATTGACAGAGAAACTGGTCAAAACAAATATATAGGGTTAGGGTTAGAAACATTATATATATATGAAATGTTTAAAAGCTCTTGCCATTACCTAATGAGTCAATCTCCTTTCACACCATCCTCTAAGATCGGTCATTCAAAATCAGAGGAGTAACATTGTTTTGCTTTTACAAAACCTAAATGGAACAATTCATCATGACAGACTTCATGGGTTCAGGAACCTCCCAGATATCATTGTATGGGGACATGTAAGTGAATGTAAAGGTTTCCATCTTATGACAAGCATTTTACAATACCTGTAAATGTTAGTCTTTTGATTGACAATGTCTGTGTTGAGTACAGTATGCTTTGTATAGTGCAGTAGCTGTAAGACTGATCATTGACATCCTAGTGCTTGAATCAAATGGCAACAGGAGGGCTGTTCATTTCCATGTGCTCACAAAGGTTGTTGTATAATGTTGTATGTAGTTTTACTGTTGTGCTTCCAAACATTTGAAAGCTATTATAATATTACATAACATCTTTATTTTATATAAGATATGAAATGTGAGAACAAGATGTGCCACAATAATGTTGGTTTACTATAAACTGAAGTGTAGCATAGATAGTCAGATCTATCATTATTTTGCAGAGTTTATCCACAAGAGGTTTCATCTACAGCAGTGGCTCCCAACCTTTTTCAGTTACTGTACCCCCAAAACGATTTTGCTCTGCACTGAGAACCCCAGAAGTACCCTCTCAGGTTAATTTCACTAGTAAGTCTATGGTGACATGAGTGTTTTCAAGTACCCCCTGTGGACTGGCCAAGTACCCCCAGGGGTCCTACTACCCCTGGTTGGGAACCACTGATCTACAGTATAATTGTTGCCTCTGTTTAACTGAGTCCTGCACTTTTTATAACACTGTATTTTTGTTAAACATGATCACTAAATTATGCCACTAGATGTAAATGCAAGCTTAAGTTAGATTATATTTTTAAGGGAAATATTCTATAAATTTTTGCATGAAAAGCATTTAGTTGGGGTCAATTTAATTTCACTACCAGTCTTTCATGGAGAATGGAACCATTTTAAATCAACCGAGCATAACACAACATTTATGACAATAAAAGTCCTGTTTATTGAAATATCAAGACAAAATATGTAAGCAATATCTGCATGTACACCATGATAGAAGATAATGTTTAAAGTGCTGTAAACATTGCAGTGGTGTTCTCATGTCTTACAGTAGACACCTGTGAAGAAATTTTATATTTATATATAATTTGCCTATCCTTCATCTTTTTATAATAATAGGATCTTGTACAATACTACATAAATAGGCAGACAGTGTATTTTTAAAGATGTACCTTGTTCTCTTTTTTATCCACTCTAAACATGAATCATGTTTTTACAAGTAATGGGGGATGAAGTTGTTGTCTCAGTTGGAGTCTGGATGAGAAAGAATTGCCATCAAAAATGCAAATCAGTAAAACATTTTGGATAACACTGAAAATACAGTCATAACTTATACATAATACTTTTATAAGAAGTACATTGAAACATATGTATCAGATAATTCTGTACCTGAATTTCAGAATGAGGTGTCAGGGCTTGAGCTCTCACCAGAAAGCGCTGAAAGTTGAAAATTGGGTTAATGTTATTGAAATTCCTTTCACAGAGTTCATAAGGAAATGTTGATATTCAAAAGTGTGTAGTATGCAGCCAGTGACCATTGTTGTACCTTGTATCTTCTTACAGCATCTGCTTGTTGAGGATCTTGTGGCTGCTGTGGTTGACCTATGGGATTTCCAGCTGCACCTTGACCTCCCTACCCAGAAGAAATTATACATATATAATGAATTGTACCTTATGACATGTACAAGATGTTTAGGACATTTTGTTACTTATAATTTGCAAGCGTCTACATTTTTCCTGTATACAGTAATGTCCTCTCTCCCATGAAAAGTATGAAATAGTGTTGACTATACCATGACTTGCTGTTGTTGTGGTGGATTCATTCCTGCCATTTGAGGGGCAGCCATGTAGTAAGGCAGCTGTTAATGAAATAATTATCATTTTAATTATTTCAGTATCTTAGTTAGTAATCAGAAGTCACATTCACAAATCTTTTTATCAATTGTTTCTTCGCAGTTAACCTTATAGTAACAAAAGACAAGCAGCGAATGTGCATTGTACAGTAACCCATATAAATACAATTTGTAACCCAGAACATAAACACTTCTTCCTCTAGGCCACATATTTAACAATGTAGTTTGTGGATTTAGAAATCATGAAATTCAATAAGGACATAAAGGACGATGATTTTTGAATTATATTTGTTTTTGTCATACCAAATTAGTTTGGGAGCCAGGATACTGGTACTGTCCTGGCAACATAGGCAGCAGTTGTGGCTGCCCCACCCCACCATTGGGGACACTGATGGAACTGGCAGGGACAGCTTGGGACTGCATGACATATGTGGGGACACCTGAAATCATCTATAAAAGTAAAGAGAGAAGGTTGTGCCAAATTATTTATGTTCATGGTCAGTTCATATAGTGAAGAGTTACAGCATGATACATTGAAATTAAATGATAAAGTCGGACATCAAGGACTGACCTGGCCCAACTGAGGCTGTCCAATGAAACCTGCGCCACCAGGGTTCAGGCCAGCCACCATCAGTCCTGGGTTAAGGCCAGCCACCATCCGTCCCGGTGTTAGGCCACCCACCATCAGTCCAGGGTTCATGCCACCCCCCATCATCAATCCAGGGTTCACACCCCCCCCCATCATCAATCCAGGGTTCACGCCACCCCCCATCATCAATCCAGGGTTCACGCCACCCCCCATCATCAATCCAGGGTTCATGCCACCCCCCATCATCATTCCAGGGTTCATCAACCCTCCATTCATGCCTTGCATTAGTCTCAGCTTCTGGAAAATCACAACGACAGATATGATTTATTATTTGTCATTGGATTCTATCAACAGTAATTAAACCTACAAGGAATATGTTGTTGAAGGCATTTCTGCCATGTTTCCTAGACCTGTTTATTACTGTAAATATATCTAATTTAATTTAAATCAGGAATAGGAAGTAAGTGCTCTCTTTGAAAGAATTTAAAATTGATTATTGCAATTTTTGTTATCTAGACAATTAGATAATGCTTTTTGAAAAAGAAAAGAAAGAAATACAATTTTAATGGCCTGTGTCTTACCTTGCCTGCATTGATCTTAAAGAAAAAAAAAGAAACGTTAGTTATTATCTGAAATTTTAAACTCAAACATTGGTAGTGTAATTTTTTTTTGATGCTCAGATATACTCACCTTTAAGATGGTTGCCATGAAGGCTACAAAAATAAGAAGCTTCATTTTGCTATCTGCAATATTAACAGACAGACCACAAACATAATTAGTATTGCTCAGTATTGGCTTGTAAAGTTATCTAGATTTCTTACTTTCAAGAGTATATAATCATCTACATTTTTTGAATATAAGGGCAAAAATACAGACCTTAACGTGGTGATAATAGTTTTTGCTTTAGATGGTGTTCTCCTAGCAAAATTCTTAGTTGCACTATGAGTTTTGAACATAGCCTTTTATGGATGTTAGAGCATCTAACTGAACCAATTAGAAAAGAGCCCTGAAATAACACATATTCAGGTTACTTGCCTGCCATAATTACAGCATTGACCAAATTCAAACAAAGCGAAAAGCATTTTGGTTTTGATATTTAATGCATGGTCCACAAAATAAGACCATTTGCCATTGTTCAAAATTTTACCTAGAGACCGCAGTTGAACCATGCTGGTCACAAACAGATTGAGCAACCAGGTTGTAACCACAGAGGGCAGTGACCTCAGCAGGTTTTGAAATCCATATTGGTAAATGATTAATAACATGTTATGCTGCTACTGCTTACAGTATCTCACAAAAGTGAATACACCCCTCACACTCCCTCATACTGGTCACTGGAAGTTCAATATGGCACCTCATGGCCAAGAACTATGTGAGGATCTGAAAAAAAGAATTGTTGTTCTACATAAAGATGGCCTAGGCTATAAGAAGATTGCCAAGACCCTGAAACTGAGCTGCAGCATGGTGGGCAAGACCATACAGCAGTTTAACAGGACAGGTTCCACTCAGAACAGGCCTTGCCATGGTCCACCAAAGAAGTTGAGTGCACATGCTCAGCGTCATATCCAGAGGTTGTCTTTGGGAAATAGACATAAGAGTGCTGCCAGCATTGCTGCAGAGGTTGAAGGGGTGGGGGTCAGCCTGTCAGTGCTCAGACCATACATCGCACACTGCATCAAATTGGTCTGCATGTTTGTTGCCCAGAAGGAACCCTCTTCTAAAGATGATGCACAAGAAAGCACGCAAACAGTTAGCTGAAGACAAGCAGACTCAGGACATGGATTACTGGAACCATATCCTGTGGTCTGATGAGACCAAGATAAACGTATTTGGTTCAGATGGTGTCAAGCGTGTGTGGCGGCAACCAGGTGAGGAGTACAAAGACAAATGTGTGTTGCCTATGGTCAAGCATGGTGGTGGGAGTGTATTGGTCTGGGGCTGCATGAGTGCTGCTGGCATTGGCGAGCTACAGTTCATTGAGGGAACCATGAATGCCAACATGTACTGTGACATACTGAAGCAGAGCATGATCCCCTCCCTTCGAAGACTGGGCCGCAGGGCAGTATTCCAACATGATAACAACCCCAAACACACCTCCAAGACGACCACTGCCTTGCTAAAGAATCTGAGGGTAAAGGTGATGGACTGGCCAAGCATGTCTCCAGACCTAAACCCTATTGAGCATCTGTGGGGCATCCTCAAACGGAAGGTGGAGGAGCGCAAGGTCTATAACATCCACCAGTGGAAGAGGACTCCAGTGGCAACCTGTGAAGCTCTGGTGAATTCCATGCCCAAGAGGGTTAAGGCAGTGCTGGAAAAGAATGGTGGCCAAACAAAATATTGACACTTTGGGCCCAATTTGGACATTTTCACTTTTGTTGCCAGCGGTTTAGACATTAATGGTTGCGTGTAGCGTTATTTTGAGGGGACAGAAAATGTACACTGTTATACAAGCTGTACACTCACTACTTTACATTGTAGCAAAGTG
The DNA here is from genome assembly GCF_011004845.1 of Esox lucius. NCBI lineage: Eukaryota > Metazoa > Chordata > Actinopteri > Esociformes > Esocidae > Esox > Esox lucius. The sequence continues at coordinate 2,557,676 of NC_047593.1, forward strand.
TAATTCCTTCCGTGTTGTTACATGAAAAAATATAATCAAATATTTACAAAAATGTGAGGGGTGTATTCACTTTTGTGAGGTACTGTATATCGTCAAAATGATTAGATTTTGAAAATAATTTACACCCTATTGTTCCCTGAAGGAGAGTAAATAAATTCTAATTTGCTTTCCAAAGAAATTATTAAGAGAATTTTGACAGAAAAAATAATTTAATTAGCTCCCTATTTTCTTTCATGTCTTAACAATACATACAAATCAAAGAATGGGTGCTTATAGTTGTCATGTTTTAAACATACACATGGAAGTGAGTTTGTGTAAAATGTTATGTCATATACTTACTCCCTCTGTGAGACCAAGCAAACCACCATACACATTTTCACAAGGATGACTGTGTTGCTATGTGACTTGTGGTTGTGGTTAGACGGGAATGGTGTCATGCTGCTATTACATTGTCTGGGATTGGTATTGCCGTCTGCAGTAATACTGGTAAATAACACCTTGGTTAGTCTGGGCTGTATTGTGATTATAGACTGTCATGTGGTATGTGAAGATTGAAACAAAAAGTTCTTGCTTTGTTTTTTTTATTATATGCTACAATTAATGACTCATACATTTCTGTCTGTAGACATTTTACCACTTTCTACATATGTGTGGAAATATTGTATTATAGCTTTGTTTATTTAAACATCTTCCCACAGTACTGTTCCAGCTGTAGAAAACCACTTTGTTATGACTTGTGTTTTCCTTGAACATATTGTTGAAGACAGAAAACACCTTAGTGACATAATTGTGGGTTTGTGGTCGGTGTTTCATTCCTTCATATTAGGAAGTGGAGAAACATGAAATGCCTAATTTATTGAGTTTGAGTAAAATTAGTTGTTATATCCCCAAAAAATTATTTTAAGCAAACATCTATTTTTCTTTTTGTTGTTTATTTAATTCTAATCAGAAATTGGGAAAACTGGAAATGGTTTGTTTGGTTTTAGATATTTGATGTAAAAATGTTTTGTTCATGGTCCCCAAATGTATCAGTTTATCCGTGTTAAACTGTAATTTTAGCTTCAGCATCCCAGAAAAAGGACAGATGGATTAGAACATGCCAATTGAATAAACACAACTGAAGTTGTCTTGCATGAACGTCGACTGGCATAATGGTACTGCTTGTGCTCATAAATTATGGCTGCTGAATCGCTATCAGGCTAGCAGCATCTGGCTATTGACAATAATCGTCAGTAGGGTTGTACTGGTACACGTATTCATAATTGTAACATACGTAACACAGTTTCTTTAAGGTTCACATGTGAATCTGAATGAATACATTTTAAAACAAAATATTCATATTCTTTCTTGGATAGTTTTGCATCATTAGACAAAAAAAATGACCCAGTGTAACTGTTGTCAGTATATACAGTGGGGAGAACAAGTGTTTGATACACTGCTGATTTTGTAGGTTTTCCTACATACAAAGCATGTAGAGGTCTTTAAAAAAAAAAATCCTGAAAATCACATTGTATGATTTTAGAATAATTAATTTGCATCAGACTCGGCAGACCCAAGCGTACTGTAAGGGTCTGCTGGGAACGGTCTGGCCGAGTCTCCTGTCAGAGAGATCTTTAACTCCCACCTCCGGCAGAGCTTCGACTGGATCCCGAGGGAGGCTGGAGATATTGAGTCCGAGTGGGCAGCTGTTCACCTCAATCCCGCCATCACGTCTTCCATTGAGGAAGCAGAGGATGAGGGCTCAGAGGTGGACTCGTCCATCACCCAGGCTGAAGTCACAGAGGTGGCAAGGCACCGGGGGTGGATGAGATCCGCCCTGAGTACCTCAAGTCTCTGGATGTTGTGGGGCTGTCTTGGTTGACACGCCTGTGTAACATCGCGTGGCGGTCGGGAACAGTGCCTCTGGGATGGCAGACCGGGGTGGTGGTCCCTCTTTTTAAGAAGGGGGACCAGAGGGTGTGTTCCAACTACAGGGGGATCACACTTCTCAGCCTCCCAGGGAAAGTCTATGCCAGGGTACTGGAGAGGAGAATACGGCCGATAGTAGAACCTCGGATTTAGGAGGAACAGTGTGGTTTATGTCCGGGCCTTGGAACACTGGACCAGCTCTATACTCTCTATGGGGTGCTAGAGGGTTCATGGGAGTTTGCCCAACCAGTCCACATGTGTTTTGTGGATTTGGAGAAGGCATTTGACTGTGTCCCTCACGGCTTCCTGTGGAGGATGCTTCGGGAATATGGGGTCCTGGGTCCTTTGCTAAGGGCTGTCAGGTCCCTGTATGACCTCCACATCGAGAGGGGTCAGCTGAGGTGGCATGGGGATCTGTTTCGGATGCCTCCGGAACGCCTTCCTGGGAAGGTGTTCCGGTCCCGTCCCACCAGGAGGAGACCCCGGGGAAGACCTAGGACACACTGGAGGGACTATATCTCCCGGCTGGCCTGGGAACGCCTCGGTGTCCCCCCGGAAGAGCTGGAGGAAGTGTCTGGGGAGAGGGAAGTCTGGGAATCTCTGTTTAGACTGCTGCCCCCGCGACCCGGCCCCAGATGAAGCGGAAGAAGATGTATGTATGTATGTATGTATGTATGTATGTAATTTGCATTTTATAGCATGACATAAGTATTTGATCACCTACCAACCAGTAAGAATTCCAGCTCTCACAGACCTGTTAGTTTTTCTTTAAGAAGCCCTCCTGTTCTCCACTCATTACCTGTATTAACTGCACCTGTTTGAACTCATTACCTGTATAAAAGACACCTGTCCACACACTCAATCAAACAGACTCCAAACTCTCCACAATGGCCAAGACCAGAGAGCTGTGTAAGGATATCATGGATAAAATTGTAGACCTGCACTAGGCTGGAATGGGCTACAGGACAATAGGCAAGCAGCTTGGTGAGAAGGCAACAACTGTTGGCGCAATTATTAAAAAATGGAAGAAGTTCAAGAAGTTCAATCTCCCTCGGTCTGGGGCTCCATGCAAGATCTCACCTGGTCAATGACATGAAGAGAGCTGGGACCACAGTCTCAAAGAAAACCATTAATAACACACTATGCCGTCATGGATTAAAATCCTTCAGCGCACGCAAGGTCCCCCTGCTCAAGCCAGCGCATGTCCAGGCCCGTCTGAAGTTTGCTAATGACCATCTGGATGATCCAGAGGAGGAATGGGAGAAGGTCATGTGGTCTGATGAGACAAAAACAGAGGTTTTTGGTCTAAACTCCACTCGCCTTGTTTGGAGGAAGAAGAAGGATGAGTACAACCACAAGAACACCATCCCAACTGTGAAGCATTGAGGCGGAAACATCTTTCTTTGGGGATGCTTTTCTGCAAAGGGGACAGGACGACTGCACCATATTGAGGGGAGGCTGGATGGGGCCATATATCGTGAGATCTTGGCCAACAACCTCCTTCCCTCAGTAAGAGCATTGAAGATGGGTTGTGGCTGGGTCTTCCAGCATGACATGACCCGAAACACACTGCCAGGGCAACTAAGAAGCATCTCAAGGTCCTGGAGTGGCCTAGCCAGTTTCCAGACCTGAACCCAATAGGAACATCTTTGGAGGGAGCTGAAAGTCTGTATTGCCCAGCGACAGCCCCAAAACCTGAAGGATCTGGAGAAGGTCTGTATGGAGGAGTGGGCCAAAATCCTTGCTGCAGTGTGTCCAAACCTGGTCAAGAACTACAGGAAACGTATGATCTCTGTAATTGCAAACAAAGGTTTCTGTACCAAATATTAAGTTCTGCTTTTCTGATGTATCAAATACTTGTGTCATGCAATAAAATGTTGCATGACATAAGTTATGAGATGAAAATGTTTTTAAAATTAATTTCAAATTCATTGATAATGAAAAACTCAAATATCTCATGTATTTATGTAATGTAATAAGAAATGTCCCTTGAGGCAGGGTGGAAGTTTATTTGACGAAGAGGAGTGTCTGCCCCCACCAAGTCTCCAAGAGACCCTTGGTGGTGTTAATCAGGGGTCCTGCATAACATTTGCTTGTCTAAAGATCTAGAACTCTGAGCAAACTGGAGTATAACTAAATGCTTGATATTGGGGACAGATACACTATGTATCTGTAGTGTTTGGATTTCCCCTCTTTCCCAACAAGGTCTGAATAGTCTTATATGCTTTATTGTACTGTATGGGTTATGAATCAAACTTTGAAAGAACATTTTAGAATTGATTGTCCTTGTTGCATGTCTGACAACATCTGCCACGCCCAGTCCATTAGATCATTTTGCACTGATTTTGTGGGACAATTCCTGTCTTTTTGGTAAATTTTGTTTGCCAAGGTAAAGTAATGCTAATGACTATTTGGGGGAGTATTTTTAGGATAAATAGCAATATCTCCAAAAAGTTATTTGAGTTTGTCATCGTTTAAGACATCTCCCAACACGTTGTGTTGTTGTCACACTTAGGGGTTTATCATCGTAAAATAGATCTATTTAGGAGTATTTAGGTGTCTATTGTTAACGGAAACTCCTAGCACATTGTTGTGCTACAGTGTGTCTTAGACACATGGTACAGTGGATATAAAAAGTCTGCAAACCCCTTCTTGTGATGTAAAAGATAAATCATGTCAGAACTTTTACCACTTTTAGTGTGACCTATAACGTGAACAATTCAATTGAAAATCAAACTGAAATCTTCGAAGGGGGATAAAATAAAAATAAAAAAACTCACAATAACCTGGTTGCACAAGTGTGTTTGTTTATGTCTTTGTTCATCATTCTTTCATGTTAACTATTGTATTCATTAATGGTAGTTCATGTACCCTTATCAGAAAGTGTTACCACCTTTTCTAAAATCTCCTCCAAAGACTGCTCATTGGCTTGTGCAGCTTGTGTTAGTTACTATTGTATTAATGTCACTACTACGCTGAGTACATGTAATTCATGAATAATAATAAAGAAAGACAAGTATGAAATAACAATACTGCCAAGTCAAATCATCTTTAGATAATCTTTTAATAACGATATACAGATTTCAAAAAGAGATCATTATTATTTTCCAATTTTATTTAAAAGACTTAAAAGACTGTAATGGTGTCATTGTATAAAGAGTTTACTGACATTTAAACACAATATTCGATATGACTGACTCCCTGCTTGATGCAGTATACAACACATTTCTATGTTTATGTTCTTGTTTATTTTTTAATGGTAAATGACATGTGAACAGTAGTGGAGAATGAATGAATGAAAAAATGTATTGCAGTCTCAGAACATGAAGAAAGATGAGCTACATCAGCTGTCATAACATAATTTCCAGCAAATTGGGAATTCCAGTTGTAGTCTTTGTCCAAAGAGGAATTAGGTTTTTCTTTCATACTGTATAGGTTTATTAAGAGATAAGAGATAAAAAATAGATTTTGAAATACGACACACAGAGAAATATAGCAAGGATTAAATTGTTGAGACGGCGTTGGGTTTTTAACCCTCCGCTTCTTGAGGTAATATCTGTAATCTGTAGTTTGACCATACACAGACATCTGAAACTGTAGCACTATAAATCGAATTTGAGTTGAAAGAAGCTGGTAACCTTTCCGTATGTTCCCAGCTGTCCAAAATTCCTGTTTTCAAAAAGATATGTGAATTTTGGGAAAGTAAGAATGGTAGTGTAGGGAGCATGTTGTCCAGATATCAGATGCTGAGCTTCACTTCAAAATTACTGGTGAATCAGACCCAGATGATTCTTCCACCTCTCCAACAGTCACCTTCCAAAATGGAAACAAAATAAAAGAGTTGTGGATACGTGGAACATTAGTTTTTGCAACAGTAATGAATGCCACAGGTAGTGACACGCATGACTTAAATGCATGTATCAGAGCATACATGCTTAATGAGATAAATTAAGCAATAAGTAGACATCAGACAGGTAATTAATTTCTGAAACAGAACCAACCATATGGGCAGGAGTATGAGGCATGTTCATGTACAAAAGATATTACCCTGATCCATGTGCTTGGCTTGGTGCCAAGCAGAAATACACAAGGTCTAATTTTTCAAGTCGTTATGACTCAACTGTGGATAAATCCCCTACATTTCCAGGGCCGCCATTTAATTAGCTAATGTTTCATTAAAATAATGGATTACATTTAATTCAATTAACAACTGCCTTGGTACACATGTTTTATGGAAGAGGAATAGCTGTAAGAAAATACCAGTGGAGGATCCGTTCCCGTTGATGTTGGACTTCCACGAAAAGGGACTGAATGCTGTGAAAAATAGTTCAAGTGAGTGTAGTTCAAACTGTAAATGTAGGCTACATAGGTTATCAAGGTAACATATAACATAAGTTATATCAAGGTAACATTCCATTGTGATAGATGTAGCCTTCACGAAGTACAACATTAAGTACACAAATCAGCACCTGGATATAAATACAGTCCTCGGTGTAAAAGGTTATTTTGATTTATTTTTATACTACAAAATGCAGGTTGGTAAGCCTTTTTCTTCATGGACCTTGCTTCCCCAAAATCATAATGTGAGGGTGGAGCCTACATTCTAGCTCTAAGAGTGTAATGTGTAATTGCATTTAAAAAGAGAACGGTTATTGTAAGCCTAGGTTCAGGTAATAGTTATGGTTTAGCTTTGGCTTAAAGTTAGGGATTTGCCCTAACCCCAGTAAAATGTCATCTCAGATCACAGAGCTTGTTCCAAAAGTGAGGTACACTTTCACTGTCGAAGCAACAATCACATTATTTTAGCGGAGGTGCTTCCAGAACAAGATTCACAACAAAAAACACAATTAGCCTAGGGGACATAATTTTTCATGCTTGCATTTGTACAAGTACAGCCATCATGTTACCTTGACTCGAGCTTTGCCTGCCTGCCCTGCAGCTGCTGGCTGCTGAGGGTTGTTTCCTCCACCCACAGGAATAATCTGACAGGAGAGTTAAGAAAGCCAGAATCACCATTATGGTCATTACCATCATAAAAAAGCACTGTTTAATGGGATGTACTCTATGCTACGTAGTGAATAAATGTATTATATAGAGGACCTGCATCAACATTGGCGCTCCGGGGCCTCCGACACCATTTGCTTGTGGCACTACTGCAAATAACGGCACAGCCTACAAGATATGTTTATACAGTCAGTAAATCCTACATTAATGATAAATATAATTGTCACGATATGTCTAGGCTTTTACAAAGTGTTAAGGGGAAAAGGAAGGTAAGACAAAGTAGACAAACCCCATTGGGCAGTTGAGAAAGTTGCTGTAGTGGTATGCCACCGGCTGCTCCTGCCTGTTCTACAACAGTTGCCCCTCCCTGCTGAAGAGCACCGATGGGTAAAAGCTGGGGTCCACCAGCCTGACCAATGCCCGGCTGCAGTAATGATCCTCCAACTGGTACCAACTGTTGTGTCATTAAGGGTAGCTCAGGTCAACAATGAGCGCAGCATTGTTAAAGTTCTGAACTGATTCACAGGTTTGTCTGAAATCATCTGCACTCACCTGATGATGCAATTATACCCACAGTATGTTTATTTCATATTTCATGTGTAAAAAGAATGCAGGAACACTTTCTAATTGCCCACTTGTACCCCAAAAATACCTGTGCCAGAAAGGGTTGCCCATTTAGGACAAGCCCATTCATAATCCCTGGCTGCATGGCAGCATTACCAGCCATGCCAGCCATGCCAGCCATGCCGCCCATGCCTCCGTTCATACCTCCTCCCTTGTCTGCAGCAGCCTTGGATGAGCAATGCAAATGATCATGTTACTTAATCACACAAAATACCTTAACTTCTTTCACTGAGTTACATTATCCACACTATTTATTCATTACGTGTGTTCATAAGCTGGGCAGTTAGAATCTTGAACACCAGTTGGCTTGAAAGCTTTTCTATTTGTAAACAACTAATATGACTATAAATATTTGATAGTTCTAATTGTATTGTAACCAGTTTTGTAATAGCAGTAAGGTTCATCAGGGGTTTGTGGTATATGGCTAATATAACACAGCTAAATACACCTTCCAGACATGCCGCATTGCATTGCATGTAACAACAGTCCATAGTTCTGGTATTTTGGCCATACAACACACTCACTCTTGCCTATCGTAAAAAAAAAAAAAAGATATTCGAAGCAAATATTGTTGAGATGTTTAAAAAACACAATACCTCACCACTAGCTGACTGCTTTCCAGCCTCCACCTTAAAATGAAACCAGGAAAAATACATCTTTTTTCTCTTTTTTATAAATCTTCAATTGGGAGCTTGCCTGGCTTAAGTGGCTCAAAAGAATTTCCTATAACCCAAAATCTGAATGTCCCACCTGAAAAAACTCTGGCAGACAAAAAGCATTACATAGAGGGCCGGATTCACATACACAGATTAAGCCTAAACTACCACTAAAACAACAAGCAATGGAATTTTCTATTGAACCTGATCCGAAAAAAAATATTTCCCAAGTTTTATTTGAAAGTATTTGGAGGTATGGTCTGGACACTGTAGTACTGAATAAAAATGAAAATGTAGCATACCAGGAGAGCCATCGTCGGAAAGATGATCCATAGCATGCAAAACATGTTTCTCTAGGAAAAAAGAAAATCCCAAAAACATGCAAAAGTTTAAAACCTATAACTGACAGAAGAAATAACCCATTGTCCTCAAAATGTTGTTGAATAGCATGTAGGTACCATCATACCTTTGTGGATGATGGCAGTTATTCAGCTGACAAAGGCACTGCTGAAGATAACATGTTCTTCCTAGCTTTAGTCTTATGAAGAGACTACTCCTCCATGCTCACTGGTAACAGTCCAATCAGAATCCAGCTTTTAATGTTGATCTCAACATGTAAAGTCATCCTTACCACCTTGACAAACCACAGAACTCTGGCTTAACTAACCTAAAGAGAGCCTTATGCAAAATCACCTGCATCACCTAAACCACTAATGTGAACCATATAATCATACACAAAATTACAATAAAGTCTTCATTATAAGCCTTTGTTGGATGAGTCAACTGCCTGTCATTATTTTCATCCAAACCAGAAAAAACTAAACGTCATCTCTAATGTGACATTGACATTACCAACCTCATATTATGACAGTCAGTTTCCAATGATGTCACTGTACAGCAAATTTTAATAATATAAAGATGGTCTGAATGTATTTTCATATAATAATAAAAACATGAAAACCAAGTATTCTCTCTATGAAATGTAAACATGTATTGAAACCACTAACATGTTGCAACCACCTTTAGATTGGGTGTTTGAATGTAAAGCTTGTTACTTGAAGGAAGGAATGAGGCGCCACCATTACAGAACACACATGCATGTCGCTTTTGTGACGAGGACAGTGATATTTTGAAATGTACATTTTTCCAATGAGAAAACAGGCACATTTGTGTCTTTCCGTTCACATAAAGTCAGAAAAAAGGACATATGAATCCAAATGAATATGTATTTATACTAAATTAATTCAACAATGACAAACAATGATTAAGAAATGAGTATTATTTCAAGATTTATTGTAATTTATTTATTGAGATTATACTGTAAATCACTTTCATGAATTTGCCTCCAAGACTAGTGTCCCATCATGTTCTCATTATACAGTCCTTTGTAGCAGCTGAGTTCTCTCCCATGTTTTTCTTGAATTTAGCAAGATGAGCATCAAGAATATGGACTTTGAGGTACATCCTAAGGAAGAAGGCTTGAAGCTACTTGAAGGCTGTCGACTCCTTATCTAAAGCTCTGACAAATAGTTTCATAAGTGCATCTGGAATGTTCTGGAAAATAGGTAAATTTCAAAATATCACTGTCCTGGTCCCAAAAGCAAAGTTTGTTGGCAATTAAAGCCAATTTTGCTCCGGGCCTCCAAAAGGCTAGGACTTGCACTGGTTTTGTGTAATCATTTCCAATGCATTTTAACTTAAACCGGCACGTGCCATGCAAGATTGTGTTTGGCAATCACAGAAAAATAAAGCGATGTGCATGCGTGCTGCACAGAAACTTGGTACAGTTCTGACAGAATTGTCTTTACACTTTTAAAACGCCTGGGGGCTCTATTGTAGTATGGGGGTTAAAGGTAAACCCCTTTGAATGCTACTGAGTGGGCATGTACAGTAGGAGAATTACTGCAGAGGGAATCTATGACCTACATGAAAATGTCATATCGATCATCTGACTCCATATTGTTTGTAAACATACGCTATCATAAATGACCATGATATGCTGGAAGTTCTTAGAAAAGGTAACTAATGTTTCGTCACTAGCCAAACATTTAAATCAAATATCGATCATGTGTTTCACGGCCTACGTTATCCTCAATGTTCCTCATCTGGTCACTTTGATTTATGCATGTGTATGTGCCTATATCAGTTATCATAAGCGCCCATAAGGTGTTGGTTGTTTAACACGAACCATACAATAAAATGGCATGTGTTCATGGGGCTACACAGAATGTTATGAAACCCACAACTCAGGAATGACAAGTCAATGGCATGTGTTCCTGGGGCTAACCAGACTGCTTCGAAATCCAGGACTCAAGTCTGGAATTACAGGGATGTCAAGTCTGGTCGCTTAGACTTACTTATGTGTGTGTAATTATCAGTAGCCCTATGAGCTCGAGTATGAAGATGAACAAGGTATGCCGTAGTAATCTATATTCCAAAGTAATACAATTTATTCCAATCAAGTAATAAAGTTACAATACAAACATAGTTACATACCAACACAATTCAACGTCCTCCCAACTAATCTAACAGTCTACTATGTATACCATAAGTATTTAAGACTCTATAGCACAAAGGTGTGCTAGGAGCTTCTGTTAAAGATAGACTCCCAGAACTAAGTCAAGCTTCCCTATTTATCCCCACCAGACAGACTGATTCCAAACTCTGCCATTTTGCATCTATAATAGGATCACCTCACCTTTGCTAAACAATAAAAACAAAGATACTCGCATTCATGCATTTACATATTTTCAATTAGGACCATCCAAAGCTAGCTCCTTGGTCTCTTAGGATTCTTCATCCAGTAAACATTTACCTGTAACAAAGGATACAAAACATTGAAACCTATTGGAGAGTTTATCCTTTTATGGGACACACATTGAAAGACCAAACACCGTTGGTGTGTGATTAGGATCTCCCACTGAGTTGAGACACCAGACAACAAAGCACCTTCACAAACCTTCCAAAACACATCTTTCATTACACTACACTATCGAAAATGTGGCACATACAACCTTGGTTTACGTAGTGTGCACCACACATTACATTCTGGCATTATTCTTGCATGCCACACATTTTCAGCTCTATCTTGTGTACTCACAGGTAGTGATGGGTGCTGGTGAAACAGGTTTCAAAAGGCTCCGAAACCTTTGCAACACTGTGTGAAAGCTTGTTTCAAAGAGGCCAAGTCACATGATCTAAGCAAATGAAATGTCAGCTATGTCATACTGTTTCAATCAGGTTTCGATCACCTATGCCAGTCCCTGATATAAAACCCAATGAAAATGGCCAGATTTCTAGAGTTGTTTGAAGTAGGAGAGAGACAGTCATTACTATCAGGATGATTCAGTTAATTTGGAGAAATGGAGGGAGCACAAAACATAACAAGATCCACTGTGTGGGAACATTTTCAAGTTGTTGAACTTAACCTTGTGAAATGTACGATGTTAGCAACAACTGGGCTAGAACTTGCATTCACAACTGTCATACACAAATTGTTTATAAGCATTTACAGTAAATGTCCCCAAAGTCAGTATTTTAGTATATGGCACACATAGGCCAACTTGATACGCAAATTACAATTATTAAAATGTAACCACATAAATCTATAGTTATATATTTTAATAGTCAAGCATCTAAGGACGTTATCCATAACAACCTTGACATTGTCATGTTGCATTGTCGGTTTTTGTTAAGTGATTTTTCCAGATGTCTATGAAAACACTGCTCGCATGAAAACACTGCGCATTTCCAGATTCAGGAACCTTTGCGTGTATCGTCCACCACTCACACAGCTGCACTTAAGATGTTACTCCTCTTTTATTAACACTGTAAGCTAAACATGTGTGATGTTTCATGAGTAGAACAGAGTCTATCACCATTTAACTGTTCACTTATCAATTTGCTATTCAGTGTTTAGGCCTATACGCAATGCCCGTGTTTGCCACCCGCTATACCACAGTTTATTTTCTGTGAGTCTCCAGTTGCATTACACGTATTTGGCCAGTAGATGTTGCCAGCATGCAATGTTTCAAGTGTTTTGAAACTGAATCCTTTTTTGAAGCAAGAGTTTAAATTGGCTCATAGTTACAGAAGGTTTTGTTTCTCCCATCACTAGTTCTAGTATGAACATTGCTATTGAGGGCATACCCTTTTGTAATGGCGAGGTTGGTCATGTGATCTCTCCAACAAGATCATCAGGAGAGATCAACCTATAAATTATACTGAATTGTATTGGTGTCGATGCTGGAACAGATGCTATTATGCTAAGGATGCACAGATGAGAACCAGAGGCGTTGCTAGGATCATAATGCATTTGGGGCATAGCCCAACCATCACCCCAGGATGAAAATATAAATGTACATGCTGCTTATAGTTATACAGCCCCAGAAAAAAATAAGAGACCACTGCACCTTTTTCTTCCCATACCAAAAAAGTATTTGGGCTGTGAGGAAATTGTAGTATTTATGAACACATACCAATAACTGTTCAGTATTATGTGCTCACATTATATGCAATGTACAAAATATGTGCCTTGAAAATACTTGTTTTCTTAGATGGTGTTCATAAACGTTTGAGAACGACTGAGCTAGACTTGCTAGCTAACTAGCCCTCTCCGACCTGATCATAACTTCAGATGAGGCAGTTGCACGACCTGACTCATCTGCTGCTAGTGCTTATACTGTTACAGGAGACACCTTGTCCTTTTTCTTTTCAAAAAATTATCATATATCCATAGCTGCTAGATTCAGATGCCAACAATGACAAGCCCTGTAACCTGTATGGCACACTCTGTATTTCTCTTGGCGGCTCACACAAAATGCATACATGCCAAATAATGCAAAGCAGATCTGCTGCTTGAATGACATCCAGAGGACCCAAAACATTTGCATTTTTTAATCAACAAAATCATATTATTTTGTGAGGGCTTTAATGCATGATCAGAGTTACTGTACAGATGAATAGATCAAAGGCTATTTTTGGATTATATTTCTTAATGAAAATAATATGAGATCCAAGGCTATTCATCCAGGCCTAACGACGCCCCTGGTGAGAACTCAATTTCCCTTTTAATTCAATAAAATACAATTTGATTAATGTGCATTAAAAGTAAACTAATCAGTCAGGAATGAGGTCAGATGAGATCAGATTTATTTTATTAGAATGGTTAGTGAAATAAATGTGAGAAGAAGTAAAAAAACAAACAGATCCCAGCATTCAACTTACAACTTCTGTCAACATCAGAATATATTACATATACTGCCCTAAAATGTCTCCTTTAGAAATTATTACATACATTATTACATTCGGTCATCTACAGAATGCACTCGTAAACTTAACTCCCCTTGGAATGTGTTTATAACACTGATATCATTGTTAATTATTTTTACATTTTTTTCTCATCACCTAATCTACTTTTATGTTTATCAGCATACTATATTTTTTCTCAGAACATCCACATTTTTATAGATCCAAATATGCTCTACCATTGTCTGATTGAAAGAAAATAAACTCTACTTCCATTAATGAAAACATGAAAAGACAGTGGTCCATCTTTTTTTGTGTAATGTACTTACCAGTAGCCAGGTGGAACAAACCTGATTGCTGCATTTAACAGTTTGTCTTCACGTGTGACATAACATGAGGTTAAAGAGAATGGGGAATGACGCGATCAAGCTGGTTCCATCAGGCTACATTGGCAGAGAGTCCCAAACACCCAGTTTGAATCAGCATAATTCAATCTACCGCCTATTAAGGTTTGTAGTACTGCCATGATTGAAGTGGAACATGTTATTTACTTAGTCGGTTGCTTATGGAGGTAATGATCGGACTTAGAAGAGCAGGTTGACATCCATGTCCTCTGAAGAGGGGAAAAAAAGGGGGAACATCAGAGATATGGAATTGAGGACACTTGTAATTACAAAAGATGACACTACAGGGTTATTCTAACAACCATGTGTGAAAGTCCTTATGTAAGCTACAGTGGTGTAGAATTCCTTCTTTTACTCAGATTGTTCATGTAGTTAAATTACAACATTAGTAGTACAGACTTCCATTCTTACCATCCTTAATGCCAAAGCAGTGGCCCCACTCCCTGAAGGAGACCATCTTGTCTTCGTCAGCATCACACTCCTGGAAAAAACGAGATGTGCAATGCTCCATGGGGACTAATGGGACTCTCAGGGGGGCCAGCTCAGAGTGCGAAAGGAACCTGGATAGGAACACCAGTGTCAAAAAATATAATTGTCATAAAAGGCATTCAATCTTCATTAGAGAAGATCAACGTTTCCCAAAAGTCATGCCTAAAAAAAATTGACCCAATTTCTTATCCAGTCAATTGACTTTTAAAGTAAACACTAATTTGAAAGGTCTTACTGCACAGGCACATACACTGGAGTTTGGAATAATGTACAGATTTTGCTTTTTTGAAAGGAAACTGGTACTTTTATTCACCAAAGTGGCATCTAGACAGGCCCCATTTCTAGCAGCCATCACTCCAATACCTTATCCTTGAGTAATTAGGCTTAATTGCAAATTTGGTACTAGAAAATGACTCCCCATTATATCAAACACAGCTAAAAGCTATTTGGTTCGTTAAATGAAGCTTATTGTCTTTATGTTTGTTTGAGTTGCCACATTATGCAAGAGACAAGCATGTAAGCATGCAAAAAAGGAACAGCTTTCTCTAGAAACTGGTCAGTCAATCATTGGTTTGAGAAATGAAGGCAATGCAATGCTTGAAATTGCCAAGAAACTTTAGATTTCATACAACCCTGTTTCCAAAAGCATTGGGACAGTGTGTAAAATGTAAAGAAAAGCAGAATGCAATGATGTATTCAAACCCTATATTCAATATAAAATAGACAACATATCAAATGTTGAAACAGAAATGTTATTGTTTCTTGAAAACATATGCCCACTTTGAATTTGATGCCAGCAACATGTTTAAAAAAACCAGGGACATGGTGTGTAAAGCAAGTTGTGTAATGCTAAAACAAAACCTGGTGGAACATCTCACAACTAATTAAGTTTGTTGGCAACAGGTCAGTAACATGAATGGGTATGCAAAGAGCATCCCAGAGAGGATTAGTCTTTCAGAAGTAATGATGGGGAGGGCTTCACCACTCTGTGAAAGACTGCACAGGCAAATAGAGCAACAATTTAAGAGTAATGTTTCCCAATGTAAAATTCCTAAGAGTTTGGGGATCTCATCATCTACGGTACATAATAACATTCAGAGAATGATTCAGAGAATGCAAGGGATAAGACCGAAAACCAAAATTGGATGTTTGTGATCTTCGGGCCCACAGGCGGGAAAATTATGTTCGTTATGTTAATTAAAAACTAATTCAAAATAAAAAAAAATTATATCAATCACTGCACCTGTCAGAAGGGTGCTGGTCCATCTGGGCAAACTGCCAGTGCACAGGATAGATGTACATGTTATAGTTTTTTTCAAAGTCCTGGGCCAACAGTTCAATAGGGTGTTCCCCCGCATGGAGACGCCTCTCACTCTCATGGATCTTTTTTACCTGGGAGATTGACATAATCAATAGGCACTTATGGTCATGAAAAAATACTAAAGTTGTGTTGCACTGAATATGAACATGTTATAACTATCACTGGTAATATTATGGCTCTGAGAAACAGAATACTATAAATCACTGAAAATACAATTGGATAAACTTAGTTATTAACATGAATGAAAGGGACCTTTGCAGTGAATTTTATAACGTACGGTGAAATAGGGTGAGGGTCACAACACTGAATATGTCTCACCACCATGTGGCCACTCACACGGATGTTTTAAAAATGAGGCCAGTGGTGTCTGACACAAAATTTGCCCTATTTAATTGCGTGGGCGACCACTTATATGTACTCACTCTGATGCGCTGCTTGGGGGTGAGGAAGTCAGGGGACATGGAGTCATGTTCAAAGAGCTGCAGCAAAACGTTTTTCAGCCAGTCACGCATTCGTAATGGAAACTGGACCAACTCTGCATTCATACACGGTGCTATGACTAACAGAGAGCGAGTTGGAAAAAGGCATAGGGATTGAGAAAGAGAGGCAGAGATGAAGAGGCAAGGGAAGAGGAGATAGTTATGTAGAGAAAGTGAGAAATGGATGAGAGAGAAAGAAAAATACTTTAATACCAACAGAAGTTTGGGCTTAGATTGATGAAAATATTTTAAACATTGATCTGTTGGGATACTCCCTGCATTGGTCAGAAACAACAGAGGTGCTTTGACTGCTGTGCATACATTTGCAGGGTCCAGTGTAGTCCAAGTGAAGTCTATGGCCTCTCTTGGTGCCTTCCAGGTTGCACTTGGTGGCAAAAAGCTCACACGATGTGTCATATGTGACATTATCAGTCCCACATACCTGTATTAAAAATAATTATCAGTATATTAGCAGATGTGGTTATCCAGAGCGATGTACAGGAGCAATTAATGACTCACAACAGTTGAAAGCTCTGGTTTTTGAACTGGCGACCAGATATAGGTGAACTGCATGTTATATACATTGCCTCCTATCAAATTAATATGAATGTTAAATAATTTATCCAATGGTTGCTTAGCAACAGTGACAAGACAATGATGTGTAATGAAATAAGTGTTGATGTGCTCAGGTAGGATGTTAATAGTAATTTAGATATTTTTTATCAGGCAATGGGCACCCACATGGAAAACTCATGCACAACATATATGTACAGATACACTGATCAAAATTATAAACGCAACTTTTTTGTTTTTGCCCCAATTTCTCATGAGCTGAACTCAAAGATCTAAGACTTTCTCTATGTACACAAAATTTCATTTTCTCTAAAATTTTGTTCACAAATCTGTCTAAATCTGTGTTGGTTCTCCTTTGCCAAGATAATCCATCCACCTTACAGGTGTGGCATATCAAGATGCTGATTAGACAGCATGATTATCGCACAGGTGTGCCACTCTAAAATGTGCAGGTCCATTGCACAGCATAATGACAAAGATGTTGCAAGTTTTGAGGGAGTGTGCAATTGGCATGCTGACTGCAGGAATGTCCACCAGAGCTGTTGCACGTGAATTGAATGTTTATTTCTCTACCATAAGCCATCTCCAAAGGCGTTTCAGAGAATTTGGCAGTACGTCCAACCGGACTCACAACCGGAGACCACGTGTAACAATACCCGCACAGGACCTCCACATCCAGCATCTTTACCTCCAAGATCGTCTGAGACCAGCCACCCAGACAGCTGCTGCAACAATCGGTTTGCAGAACCAAAGAATTTCTGCACAAACTGTCAGGAACAGTCTCAGGGAAGCTCATCTTCATGCTCGTCGTCCTCATCAGGGTCTCGACCTGACTGCAGTTCGTCGTTGTAACCGACTTGAGTGGGCAAATGCTCACATTCGATGGCGTCTGGCACTATGGAGAGGTGTTGTCTTCACAGATGAATCCCGGTTTTCACTGTACAGAGCAGATGGCAGCGTGTATGGTGTTGTGTGGGTGAGCGGTTTGCTGATGTCAACTTTGTGGATCCATTTCCCTATGGTGGCGGTGGGGTTATGGTATGGGCAGGTGTGTGTTATGGACAATGAACACAGGTGCATTTTATTGATGCCATTTTGAATGCACAGAGATACCGTGACAAGATCCTGAGGCCCTTGTTGTGCCATTCATCCACGACCATCACCTCATGTTGCAGCATGATAATGCACAGCCCCATGTTGCAAGGATCTGTACACAATTCCTGGAAGCTGAAAACATCCCAGTTCTTGCATGGCCAGCATACTCACCGGACATGTCACCCATTGAGCATGTTTGGGATGCTCTGGATCGGCGTATACGACAGCGTGTTCCAGGTCCTGCCAATATCCACCAACTTCTCACAGCCATTGAAGAGGAGTGGACCAACATTCCACAGGCCACAATGAACAACCTGATGTCGCGTTTATAATTTTGTTCAGTGTATGTAGAGGATCTCTCAACATATTTTCACATATGTGCCCTGAATATGTTTATGAAATATATAACTTGCGCTTCTCACAACAGAAAGAAAGGTGGGTAAAGCACTAGAGTATCTGTTTTAATACTTACATGATCAAAGTCATTGCTACTCAGTGGACAGGCAGAAGGCTCTTGACACACACACATAGGTTTCTTTTCCTCGTTAAGAGAACAGGTCTTTCCACGTTTACAACGGAATTGCTCACAAGCATCTAAAAGAGAAAGAAAACAGTTAAATGTTGAAGTGTTTCATATCTGATAGATTCAGACATTTTCTGTATCAACTTTGTTTATCTCTTATTAAGGTTTTATTCATGTGCTATTCATGTGTTAATTATAAGTATCTATTTTCCAGTAATTATAGATATGAATGGAACCTCCAGCACTACCACCACAGTAATCCCCTACATTCCATTGTCATTTCAGCTTGTACAGGGGAGGGATTTTGTTTTGGTAGTGACCATAAATTGGGACAGCACTTCTTCAATGGGAGTGTTAGCAAAATGGCCCAGTCAGCAGATTCCCAGTAAATTGTGTGTGATTGGGTGTGTGTGTTCATGCTAACTTGCATGCCTCCATATGTTTTTGTAATTTATCAGCTTGATCTTACACTCTCAGAAAATCACAGTAATCTATACATTATTTCACATGGATTGTCATCGACTAATGATTATTTTATTCAAAAACATGGATGCCACAAACACTGGAAAATTTTATAAATTCATTCATTCATCTTCTTCCGCTTCATCCGGGGCCGGGTCGCGGGGGCAGCAGTCTAAGCAGAGATGCCCAGACTTCCCTCCCCCCAGACACTTCCTCCAGCTCTTCCGGTGGGACACCGAGGCGTTCCCAGGCCAGCCGGGGGAGACATAGTCCCTCTAGCGTGTCCTAGGTCTTCCCCGGGGTCTCCTCCCGGTGGGACGGGACCGGAACACCTTCCCAGGAAGGCGTTCCGGAGGCATCCGAAACAAATGCCCAAGCCACCTCAGCTGACCCCTCTCGATGTGGAGGAGCAGCGGCTCTACTCCAAGCTCCTCCCGGGTGACCGAGCTTCTCACCCTATCTCTAAGGGATCGCCCAGCCACCCTGCGGAGAAAGCTCATTTCGGCCGCCTGTATCCAGGATCTTGTCCTTTCAGTCATGACCCAAAGCTCATGACCATAGGTGAGAGTAGGAACGTAGATTGACCGGTAAATCGAGAGCTTCGCCTTGCGGCTCAGCTCTTTCTTCACCACGACAGACCGATACATCGACCGCATTACTGCAGAAGCTGCACCGATCCGTCTGTCAATCTCCCGTTCCATCCTTCCCTCACTCGTGAACAAGATCCCTAGATACTTAAACTCCTCCACTTGAGGCAAGCACTTTCCACCAACCTGAAGTGGGCAAGCCACCCTTTTCCGACTGAGGACCATGGCCTCGGATTTGGAGGTACTGATTCTCATCCCCACTGCTTCACACTCGGCTGCAAACCGTCCCAGCGCATGCTGAAGGTCCTGGTTAGAAGGGGCCAACACGACAACATCATCCGCAAAGAGCAAAGACGAAATCGTGTGGTCCCCAAACCTGACACCCTCCGGCCCCTGGCTGCGCCTAGAAATTCTGTCCATAAAAATTATGAACAGAACCGGTGAAAAAGGGCAGCCCTGCCGGAGTCCAACATGCACTGGGAACAGGTCTGAGGTTCTACTATCGGCCGTATTCTCCTCTCCAGAACCCTGGCATAGACTTTCCCGGGGAGGCTGAGAAGTGTGATCCCCCTGTAGTTGGAAAACACCCTTCGGTCCCCCTTCTTAAAAAGAGGGACCACCACCCCGGTCTGCCAGAACATGGTCCACTCGGACTCAATATCTCCAGCCTCCCTCGGGATCCAGTTGAAGCTCTGCCGGAGGTGGGAGTTAAAGATCTCTCTGACAGGAGACTCTGCCAGACATTCCCAGCAGACCCTTACAGTACGCTTGGGCCTGCCGAGTCTGTCCAGCTTCCTCCCCTGCCATCGGATCCAACTCACCACCAGGTGGTGATCAGTTGACAGCTCCGCCCCTCTCTTCACCCGAGTGTCCAAGACATACGGCCGCAGGTCAGATGAAATGACAACAAAGTCGATCATCGACCTGCGGCCTAGGGTGTCCTGGTGCCATGTGCACTGATGGACACCCTTATGCTTGAACATGGTGTTCGTTATGGACAAACTGTGACTAGCACAGAAGTCCAATAACTGATCACCGCTCAGGTTCAGATCAGGGGGGCCGTTCCTCCCAATCACACCCCTCCAGGTGTCACTGTCGTTGCCCACGTGGGCATTGAAGTCCCCCAGTAGAACGATAGAGTCCCCAGTCGGAGCACTTTCCAGCACCCCTCCGAGAGACTCCAAGAAGGTCGGGTACTCTGCACTGTGGTTCGGCCCGTATGCACAAACAACAGTGAGAGACCTATCCCCGACCCGTAGGCGCAGGGAAACGACCCTCTCGTTCACCGGGGTAAACTCCAACACATGGCGGCAGAGCTGGGGAGCTATAAGCAAACCCACACCAGCCCGCCGCCTCTCACCATGGGCAACTCCAGAGTGGTGAAGAGTCCATCCTCTCTCAAGGAGTGTGGTTCCAGAGCCCAAGCCGTGCGTAGAGGTGATCCCGATTTTATAAATACATTTTATATTTTAAGTGTTCTGAGTAAACTTTTAAGTGGTCATTCATGACATCCTGTTTCTCTTAGGTATAAATATGAGGTAACAAACTGGCTAAACTGCCTTCCATCCAGAAAACACACTAATGAAATGAGACAAAAGGTTATTGAATTCACAAATTGTTATAAATAGATTGAACAACCATTTCCACTATTAGTGCAAAAATTAAGAAATGTAAAACAGCTGCCGCTGTGATTCACCTGCCTGGAAGAGGGCATGTGTATTTTGCCCCAACGCACAGTGAGAAGGATGGTTCAAGTGGCAAAAATCTCCATGGGCCACAGTTGGAGAATTGCAGAAGTTGGATACATCTTGATAATCAGATTCTCCAAAATGATGATTAGACCACCTCCATGCAACCAACTTATTTGAAAGGGTTGCCAGAAGAAAGCCTCTGCTGCTAATAAACCACAAATGTAAATGCCTGTAGTTTGCTAAATGTAATTGGAAATTTGATCGGAACGGAAATGAAAATGTAGCAGTTTGTCAATGAACACCAGATGGGTTTTGTGTAAAAAGAGCCATGGCCATGCAGAAAACAACCAAATCCTCACTGTTAAGTATGGTGTTGGATTTGTGATGTTGTGGGCTGTATTACTTTCAAAGACCCTGGGAACCTTGTTGGGGATGCATGGCAACGTGGACTCAATTACCAGGGATTTTTTGTCCAAACCAAAGGAGGCTAAAAATGGTTTGTGTGTTGGATCTTCCAGCAGGACAACACTTGTGGACTCCTTTTCAGATCACATACAGGTTTTCAATGGGATTTAGGTCAGGGCACTGTCATGGCCATTGCAAACGCTTGATCCTATTGTGAGTGAACCATTATGGTTTGGATTTGTTGTCCTGCTGGAAAATTAAATTCCTGTGTGATGGAATGTTGTACTCTATGAAAGTTCTAGAGAATGACCCTGCAGGAGCGAGTCACTGCCTTAATGCTTTCAGAGAATATGTCCATGTTGTCCAGGGTCATGCCAAGGTTCACTCTGGGAAGAGACATGGTGGAGTTGTCAAAAATAATGGACGCTTATAAGTGGAAAGCTTTTCAGTCGGAAATTATCTCTACCTGCCTCCCCAACATTCTCGCTAGAAAATGATCTTGTTTACAATATGTCAGTACCTACATGTATCGTTTGGTTACACTGTTCACTGCCTTTCTAGAGCCACATTGGCCACCTCCAGTCTAGAATCAAATCCAGAATTGGTTTCCTGTTTCGTAAGAAAACTTCCTTCAACCATGCTGCGAAATATACTCTCCTACCAGTTTTGGATTTTGGAGACCTAATTCATAGGCTTGCTGCAAATTGTCACTTTAATGAAGTTGTATTTCACAATGCAAAATGCTTTTTTAACCAGTGCCTAAAAAAACACTCGTTATTAAGAAGTGCCTTCTAGACATATCACCTCTTTACCTCAGCTCACCCCTTAATATTTCTCAGTATCTCTTCAACAAATTTGCACTCCAACATATATATTCAACTGATAATTTCTAAAGACAATACTTCCTTTGGCTGTCATTCTTCAGCCAATGACTGGAATGAACGGCAAATTATTCTAAAATCACTTCACAAAAAAACCTGTGATACTGTGTTGAAAAATGTCCATATACTTCAAAAAACTGTCTTAGCTAGAATTTAAAAAAAATGTCTGAGCTGCAAAATACATTTAATATTTTTGATTCTTTAAAGTAGCCAACCATTGCCTTGATGACAGCATTGCACACTGTTAGGATTCTCTTAACCAGATTCATGAGGTAGTCACTAAGCTAGCTTGAAATGTCCCTTCAAAGTGTATCTCAATGCACATATGCAATGTTTCCAAAAACTCCTCTAAAAAGCAATATTGTGACATGCTAAAACAGAGCTTGATCTTCACATTGGAACCAATAGGATGATGTCACTGAGGGGTTCATCCTTATTTTTATATTGTCTTTGGTATGGAGCCATAACTGCTGAAATGTCACTTACCGGCAGCAGAAGATTCCGGGCTGTACAAGCTGGCCACCATCAACGGCCTCGCACTTGGATAGAGCTCCACAGTTGCCCTGACCTGGACTGGGTTCATGCCCACCAGAGTAGCCTTGGAAGTGAAAAATAAGATAAGAATGTGCCAAGATTTACTAAGATCCAGAGCAAAGTCTTGGACTGCATTTCACCCTATTCCTTACATGCACTCCAGATGCTCTTTGCTTCTTTCTTCCTTTAATATCCTCTACAGGAAATATGGTGCAATTTCAGATGAATCAGTCAGTGTAATATTATGTAGGGGTTATTAGAGTAAACAAACTTGAAGTTTTTCTCTTTACTGCAGATTACTACATACACTGAACAAAATTATAAACGCAACACTTTTGTTTTTGCCCCCATGTATCATGAGCTGAACTCAAAGATCTAAGACTTTCTCTATGTACACAAAAGGCCTATTTCTCTCAAATATTGTTCACAAATCTGTCTAAATCTGTGTTAGTGATCACTTCTCCTTTGCCGAGATAATCCGTCCACATCACAGGTGTGACCACTCAAGTCAGTTACGACGACGAACTGCAGTCAGGTTGAGACCCCGATGAGGACGACGAGCATGCAGTATATGGAAACCCCTGAGAGGGTGTCTGACAGTTTGTGCAGAAATTCTTTGGTTATGCAAATCGATTGTTGCAGCAGTTCTCCAGGTGGCTGGTCTCAGATGATCTTGGTGGTGAAGATGCTGATCCAGAGCATCCCAAACATGCGCAATGGGTGACATGTCTGGTGAGTATGCTGGCCATGCAAGAACTGGGATGTTTTCAGCTTCCAGGAATTGTGTACAGATCCTTGCAACATGGGGCCGTGCATTATCGTGCTGCAACATTAAGGGTGATGGTCGTGGATGAATGGCACAACAATGGGCCTCAGGATCTCATCACGGAATCTCTGTGCATTCAAAATGGCATCAATAAAATGCACCTGTGTTCATTGTCCATAACACACGCCTGTCCATACCATAACCCCACCGCAACCATGGGCCATTCGATCCACAAAGTTGATATCAGCAAACCGCTCACCCACACAACACCATACACGCTGCCATCTGCTCTGTACAGTGAAAACCGGGATTCATCTGTGAAGACAACACCTCTCCATAGTGCCAGACGCCATCGAATGTGAGCATTTGCCCACTCAAGTCGGTTACAACGACGATGAACTGCAGTCAGGTCGAGACCCCGATGAGGATGACGAGCATGAAGATGAGCTTCCCTGAGACCGTTCCTGACAGTTTGTGCAGAAATTCTTTGGTTCTGCAAACCGATTGTTACAGCAGATGTCCGGGTGGCTGGTCTCAGACAATCTTGGAGGTAAAGATGCTGTATGTGGAGGTCCTGGGCTGGTGTTGTTACACGTGGTCTGCTGTTGTGAGGCCGGTTGGATGTACTGCCAAATTCTCAGAAATGCCTTTGGAGACAGCTTCTGGTAGAGAAATGAACATTAAATTCACAGGCAACAGCTCTGGTGGACATTCCTGAAGTCAGCATGCCAATTGCACGCTCCCTCAAAACTTGCAACATCTGTGGCATTGTGCTGTGGAACTCCACATTTTAGAGTGGCCATTTATTGTGGCCAGCCTAAGGCACATCTGTGCAATAATCATGTTGTCTGATCAGCATCTTAATATGCCACACCTGTGAAGTGGATGGATTATTTCAGCAAAGGAGAAGTGCTCACTAACACACATTCAGATAGATTTGTGAACAATATTTGAGAGAAATAGGCCTTTTGTGTACATAGAGAAAGTCTTAGATCTTTGAGTTCAGCTCATGTTAAATGGGGGCAAAAACAAAAACAAACAAGTGCTGCGTTAATAATTTTGTTCAGGGTATTATACATAACTAATGGGTAGTACTGAGCACTATACCTATATTTCTATTTTATTTTGGTTTCCAATTAAGAAACCTACAAAATTTGGTATCATTGTTTGAAACCGCTGACTTCGGTTTTTAAAGTGCGTTTGGCTTTGGCGCATACTTTCTGCTATTTTGCAAGCTCAACCCTGAACTGGCCAGCCAAACCTTAGTCATTGGATATGTTTACATAGCTAACCAGCTACCTGCCCTGTGCAATATTTTATCATGTTGGAAGCTTATATGAACTGACTTTTTATGTTCTAGACAGTATGTTGTGTTGAGAAACACAGAAAGCAAAACATCTAGTGTTGCTTTTATAATTTTGTTCAGGGTATTATACATAACTAATGGGTAGTACTGAGCACTATACCTATATTTCTATTTAATTTTGGTTTCCAATTAAGAAACCTACCAAATTTGGTATAATTTTTTGAAACCGCTGACATCGGTTTTTAAAGTGCGTTTGGCTTTGGCGCATACTTTCTGCTATTTTGCTAGCTCAACCCTGAACTGGCCAGCCAAACCTTAGTCATTGGATATGTTTACATAGCTAGCCAGCTACCTGCCCTGTGCAATATTTTATCATGTTGGACGCTTATATGAACTGACTTTTTATGTTCTAGACAGTATGTTGTGTTGAGAAACACACAAAGCAAAAAATCTAATTAAACAGCATTAACATAATTTTGATGGTCATCATTTTATTATGCATTTACTGTTCTTTAAATAATCAAAATTGGAAACAAAAATAATTTTCCAAAACCAAACCGAAATGAAAAAACACATCACTCAGCACTACTAACGAGTGATATCTATGGAGTGTTACCCATTTTCCTGCTCTTCTCCTCTTGGGCTTGTAAACAGCATTGTCTGGGGTGTGGTGGTAGTCCTTCTCACCAATTTCTGCCTGGTGGTCAGGGACTCCCTCTTCTTGCAGTGCCTCATCCCTTTGTGGAGGGTGTTTCCTTACCCTGTGGTTCTTACTGTGCTTCCTGGCTTTGCCTTTGGTGTGACTGGCACTCTCATTCCTGTTCTTCGCCTCACTCTCTCCTTCACCTTCTACGGGGAGATGTGCCCCATTAAGATCCACGCTGTTCTTTGTTTCCTGTAGGTCACTGTATGTATCTGCATCTTTAATATGGAACCCCTTGTCTCTGGAATCATCCTTGGAACCTTTCTCCTGGTCCTTGTTTCCATCAAGGAGTTTGTCCTGGTAATGCTCTTCCTGGCTTTCAGTCCCCTCTGCACCTTGCATGTCTTGTTGGGCCTCATAGTCATCGGTCACAGTGGGGATCTCATCTTTCTTACTAAATTGCTCTTCTTTCTCTTCTGCCTTTGGCGGCTGTTTCTCTTTTGAGACAATTTTAGCATCTTTGGTAAGGGGTTTCCCTTCATCGAGTTCAGTCTTCAGGGGCTGTGTGACATCACTGTCATCAGTGTAGTCCAGATCAGCTGGTGTCTCGGGCGCAGTACTGCTCTCTGTCTCTTCAACTATGGCCTCTTCCTCAACTCCTCTTTGCTCCACCACAAGTTTCTCCTCTTTCTCCTCCTCTTTCACCTCAACTGCCTCCTCCTCCTTGTCCTCCATCACCTCAATCTTTTCCACCTTGTCCTTTTTTTCTGCCTCTCCCTCTTTATTGTCTACCATATCTTCATCCCCTTCCTCCTTCCCTGAAACTCCTTCCACTCCTTCTCCCTCCCTCTTCTCCTTCTCCACTTCAGATTGTGTTTCCTCAGGCTCCTTCTCTCCTACCCCTTCTACCCCTTCCACATCCTCCTCCTTATCCAAATTTACCTCAGAGTCTTCTACCACCCCCTTCATCTCTGCCACTTTAGACTTTTCCTCCTCTTCTTCCTCTTCTAAGACCTCCTCATTCTCCTTTTTCTCAGAATCTCCCTCTGCTTCTTCTTCTTCCCCCCTCAACTGGGTTGCTTTTAACTGAGTCTCCTTGGGCTCTTTATTTTCCCCTTGCTTTTCCTCCTCCTCTTGTACCTCTTCTTCCTCTGACTCCTCCTGGAGAAGATCCACTAGGGCCTCATGGCTCAGCAGGACCGGGATGCTCCTTTCACCACCGCTAGACACCACGAACACCCCCTTATCCTTATAGGGACCAACATTGGCATTGTCCTCATAACTCATGTCCTCATCCTGCTCCTGACTACTGGCCTCGAAAGTCATGAACGTGGGAAGTACTTCTCCTTCATTGGCCTCATCTGAAATAATTTCCTTTAGTAGGAAAGGAAGCCATTATCAGTAAACAGAACTACAAATGGACAAAAACAGGAAATGTTTAATAAATGAATAAATATAATAAAAGGAGAATGGAGAAACAATGGCAGGGAGATAGATCCAAAATCATTTTGAGGTCAGGAAAAGCCATTAGTAAATAATTTGCTGACCCCATTTATCATCTTTTAAATGTTTGGAAGACTGTAACTTTACCTTCTCTTTAACTATGTGTGAAGACTTGGATAAAACTTGTTTGCCATGAGGTTTGCTTTTGACCTTTGGAATAATGGAGAATTATTGACAGAAGCTAATTTATTTTTTTGTTATTGAACAGAGCAACAATTACAAGCACCATAGACTTAAAAGGAGGTTCAATAAAGCAAATACATGAATTGCTCAGTACTTACAGACACAGTGATTGCTGAGGCCAACAAGCAAAGGATCAGTAAACAGGTCTTCATACCTATAATTTTTACAACTGAGCATCTTTAAACATTGGTAATCTTAAAACAGTGGTCATTCAAAACCTAGTATCACATGACAGACATGAAGATTGTGAAAATTACGAATTATTTTGCTAGCAAGTGTCTCTCCAATCCCCATGCATCTGCATGCTACCCGTATACCAATAACTGGAAAGAAGAACTGAATCTGTCTTGTCCCTTGCTTGGCTGCCATAGAGATAAGCTTTAACTCCTGAAATGACTGTCTTTCAAAAGTCACATCCAGAGTTCACCGGGTGCTAAAGCAAACATCAGAAGGGTACTAGACTGGAAAGAGTTGACTATGTCCACACACTTTTTGTCTCTGGGTTGGGAGACAATACAGGCATTACTGGGCCTGTCGCAGTGAACAATAACCCTCTGGATCAGATCCCAGAGGGGCCAGAAAGAGAGGGGTATATTGAATGCCAAAATGATAAATCACTTGAAAAGATTGAAGCAGATTATTCTTTTTTAGCCTAATGGTAGAATTATCACATTATATTTTTTGCTTTAACTAGCTACATATGTTAATTGGGATACACTTGTTAAATAATTAATTGAAGTTTGTAGTTATGTCTTTAAAATCAAAACAGTTGTAAAGGTAAAAAGTGGAAGATGTTTAAAATCTCAAGGACGTCTAAACCAATCCTTTAAAAAAACATTACTACATAACAGAGCAGTACACAATTGCATATTGATACACCATTAAACATAAAAAAAAAAAAAACTCTTATCATTGCACTATATTATATAGGAATGTACACATGGTCAATATCTTCAATGCAAAAATACATTTCAATGGTGTCAAAATGTGTTCAATAATTTAAATTGCTAGGTTATTTAAAACAGAAGATGAGGAGGAAGAAGTCATTACCTGAGGTTGGCAGCTGCAAGGAGAGGCTTGAGACTGGGTCACACACATGCAAACATACACACACAATGTCCAAGCCAAGACTGTAGTCCACACACTGGATGTTCTTCACACACTGAAGGGTTGTCCAGCAACAAACATGCACACTATAACTTAGCTTCGTTTTTGCCAAGGGAAACAGGGAGGTAGGGAGGTTGTCAGAGGACAGTGATCCAGTGCAAAGGAGACAGTCAACTGACTACAGCCATGCAGAGCAGAAAGAGAGAGAGAGTGCGTGTATTATAGATGCAAGCTCTTCTTTCCTATGGTCAACAAAAATCATCCAAAATGGTTTCAAATTGCAAGGATGTCACTCTGACACATACAGATTCACATATAAGCATTGTGTTACATTAACTGTGAGGTTGCCCCATCTAGCTATATTTAAATAAATGTATTAACTGTAAGTCGTCATGGATGTCTGCTAAATGACTCAAACATATAATAAATCAACTGAAAGTTGCACAATCAAAAATCATGATCTTTCTTAGATTTTTGAGAGGATAAATTTATTAATTCCATACACCAGGACAGCAAGAAACCCAACAATAAGCTGAAAAAGCATAAATCCTTGAAAAGTATTTGCAGAGTGGAAAATATAGGCCCCGACCATGTACTAAATCTTGCCCGTAGATCTGCACCCTGATCAAATGACCTAGGAAGAAGCCCATTACTCTGCAAGCTGAGCCCACAACAACCTGAGACTCTCCTGGTAGCCCAAACTTTGTTAGAACACAAATCTTTCCTTTTAGGCAGAGATTACAGACTGGCATTGAAGCTCAATTGGTTGGTCATCCCAATCCTCTGCAATGTTAAAACAATTAGTTGAAACTGGAAACCCATATTGGGCTACGTGGACATGTTATAGCCTGGTTTAAATCTTATTTATCTGAAAGATATCAGTTCTTATGTGTGGATGGCATATCCTCTGACAAATCA
Source organism: Esox lucius (assembly GCF_011004845.1). Classification (NCBI taxonomy): domain Eukaryota; kingdom Metazoa; phylum Chordata; class Actinopteri; order Esociformes; family Esocidae; genus Esox; species Esox lucius. The sequence goes on from NC_047593.1 coordinate 2,586,985, forward strand.
AAGGTATGTTTTGGTGTTCCTCAAGGCTCGGTTTAGGGCCCATTATTGTTCTCACTATATATACTGCCTCTGGGTGATGTAATCCGGAATCACAATGTCAATTTTCAATGTTATGCTGATGACACACAGTTATAAATTTCGATGAAGCATGGAGAAGCCCCAAAATTAGCTACTATGGAAGTATGTGTTTCAGATATTAGGAAGTGGATGACAGAGAACTTCTTGCTTTTAAACCCAAGAAAAACAGAAATGCTTTTAGGACCCAAGAAACAAAGAGCTTTTTAGGCAGATCTCACTGAGAACCTCGACGGCTGCATGGTCGTATCCCAAAAAACTGTAAGAAACCTTGGCGTTACCCTTGACCCTGAACTCTCCTTTGATGAACATACAAAATATATCTCAGGAGATGCTTATTGTCCTCTTCGGAACATTGCAAAAATCTGAAACTTTCTATCAAAAACTGATGCAGAAAAATCATCCACGCTTTTTTTACTTCTACAGTGGGACAAAAAAGTATTTAGTCAGCCACCAATTGTGAAAGTTCTCCCACTCAAAAAGATGAGAGAGGCCTGTAATTTTCATCATAGGTACACTTCAACTATGAGAGACAAAATGAGAAAAAAAAATCCAGAAAATCACATTGTAGGATTTTTTATGAATTTATTGGTAAATTATGGTGGAAAATAAGTATTTGGTCAATGACAAAAGTTAATCTCAATACTTTGTTATATACCCTTTGTTGGCAATGACAGAGGTCAAGTCTTCACAATGTTTTCACACACTGTTGCTGTTATTTTGGCCCATTCCTCCATGCAGATCTCCTCCAGAGCAGTGATGTTTTGGGGCTGTCGCTGGGCAACACGGACTTTCAACTCCCTCCAAAGATTTTCTATCGGGTTGAGATCTGGTAACTGGCTAGGCCACTCAAGGACCTTGAAATGCTTCTTACGAAGCCACTCCTTCGTTGCCCGGGCAGTGTGTTTGAGATCATTGTCATGCTGAAAGACCCAGCCACGTTTAATCTTTAATGCAATTGCTGATAGAAGGAGGTTTTCACTCAAAATCTCATGATACATGGCCCCATTCATTCTTTCCTTTACACGGAAATGGTCCCTTTGCAGAAAAACAGCCCCAAAGCATGATGTTTCCACCCCCATGCTTCATAGTAGTTATGGTGTTCTTTGGATATAACTCAGCATTCTTTCTCCTCCAAACACGACAAGTTGAGTTTTTACCAAAAAGTTCTATTTTGGTTTCATCTGACCATATGACGTCCTCCCAATCCTCTTCTGGACCATCCAAATGCTCTCTAGCAAACCTCAGACGGGCCTGGACATGTATTGGCTTAAGCAGGGGGACACGTCTGGTACTGCAGGATTTGAGTCCCAGGCGGCATAGTGTGTTACTGATGGTAGCCTTTGTTACTTTGGTCCCAGCTCTCTGCAGGTCATTCACTAGGTCCCCCCGTGTGGTTCTGGGATTTTTGCTCACCGTTCTTGTGATGATTTTGACCCCACGGGTGAGATCTTGGATCGAGGGAGATTATCAGTGGTCTTGTATGTCTTCCATTTTCTTGTAATTGCTGGTGTCCTTTGACAGCTCTTTGGTCTTGGCCATAGTGGAGTTTGGAGTGTGACTGTTTGAGGTTGTGGACAGGTATCTTTTATATTGATAACAAGTTCAAACAGGTGCCATTAATACAGGTAACGAGTGGAGGACAGAGGAGCATCTTAAAGAAGTTGTTACAGGTCTGTGAAAGCCAGGAATCTTGCTTTTTTGTAGGTGACCATATACTTATTTTACCAAGGAATTTACCAATAAATTCATGAAAAATCCTCCAATTTGATTTTCTGGATTTTTTTTCCTCATTTTGTCTCTCATATTTGAAATGTACCTATGATGAATTACAGGCCTCTCTCATCTTTTTAAGTGGGAGAACTTGCACAATTGGTGGCTGACTAAATACTTTTTTGCCCCACTGTAGATTAGATTACTGCAAAGCACTTCTTTCCATTTACCCTGATAAAACAATAAATAAACTTCAATTATTGATGCACATGGCTACTAGAATCCTAACTAGAACCCAAAAAATTAAATACACATTCCTCCAGTACTAGCCTCTCTACACTGGCTGCCTGTTAGGGTTTTTAAGGTTTTATTGTTAATCTATAAATCAATACATGGACTTGCTCCTACTTACCTTGCTGAAATGATCCAGCCATACATACCTACACGTAACCTTAAATCACAATATGCAGGCCTTTTAATTGTACCTAGAATTTCTATACAAACAATCAGTGGCAGGGCCTTCTCTCATAGAGCTCCATTACTGTGGAATGATTTGCCAAATATGGTTAGAAATGCAGACTCAGTGCAAACTTTCAGGTCTTTAATAAAGATTCATCTCTTTAGCATGTTCTACGATTAAGTGTAATCTGGCCCAAGGGTGTGAAGGTTAACAGAAATGCTTGATACTGTCCACCTTTGCTGTCTTTTTAGATGGGCTCTCATCGCCACTGGGATACCCTCCCTCCAATGCCATTTGGGGGTGGAGTCACTGGCTTGTTGTTGTCTCTCTGTTGCACACATTGTGCAATTGGGCTGAACCCTGCTGGCAATACTCCGGCCTCATTTCAGGGTGGTTGCAGTTTGGGGGTATCCCTTTGGTTGATGCTAGGCAATGTGGGTGGATTGATTTCCTGCCTGTCTCAGCCCCAAGGTCTTACGCTGCTATGTTATTGTGCTGGGGGGGTAGGGTCAGTTCTCCTTCTACACTAGAAATCCTTGTAGATCTAAGGAATGCATTTTCTACATTTTCTCTGTCTCCTGTCCTGTTTTAAACTTAGGAAGACATGAGGTCCTGGCCCACACCTCCGGAGTACCAGGCTTGAAAGACTTGCTTGCTGTCCCTGTCCAAAGTCCTCCTGGTTGGGTTGCAGATCAAGACGATAACTGACAATTTCAGCTGCCGCACGATTTCAGCTGCCACTTCAATGAGCCTCTTCAAGGCAATGTAGATTTAATAATTTCCCCCCAAAATCCTGGAATATCGGATAACTGTTTTATTACATTTACAGAAATCAACTTGGTCCTCAAACAATGAGTTTAAAAAGCCATACTATAAATTCTCGGACTACAAATACATTTCTTGATATTCTTCCAAGCTCGCTTATCAATGACAGTGTAAATACATTTGCATGGTCATGCTTCTGACCTGGACTAGGTTTAAAAAGCCCACATGCATTTATTAATTATTACAATTTGTACCCTTAGTATGTTCACCCGGCACAGCCAGAAGAGGACTGGTCACCCCTCTGAGCCTGGTTCCTCTCTAGATTTCTTTCTAAATTTAAGCCTTCTTAGGGAGTTTTTCCTAGCCACTGAAATTCAACACTACTGTTGTTTGCTCCTTGGGCTTTAAGGTCGGGTGTTTTGTAAAAGCACTTTGTGACAACTGCTGTTGTAAAAAGGGCTTTATAAATTAATTTGATTGATTGATTGATTGAACTATCCATCCATCCATCTTCTTCCGCCCCCGCCGGGTCGCAGGGGCAGCAGTCTAAGCAGAGATGCCCAGACTTCCCTCTCCCTAGACACTTCCTAGCTCTTCCGGGGGGACACAGAGGCTTTTGTAATTCTCAATTGAAAGGAATGTGTTCCTTTGCCAGTACAGTTCAACCATCGCAATATAACCATAAAGTTTTACTTTAGGCTTACTATAATATTGCTACTGAAGCTTGTGGCCAGAAAAGTTTTAGTCTGGCTGTACTGTACCTATAATGAAAACAATGACTCCAATCACTCCATGGTGGGATTGTTTCTTTCGAATTAATCCATTGGCGGTTAATTTTTTAGAGAACAATGACAGTTGAATAGCCACCCACTACACTATGTGAACTACTATGTAAATCAAAAGCGATGGCTGAATCTCAAACCACATATTACATACTACGTACTACAAGTACCTACTTCACATATGATAGTGAAGTATGTACTGTTTTGTATATAGTAACACGCATTAACATCACACCAAGTTTGAATAATTAACTAGACACCATTAAGCATTATGTAAGACTAACTCATTACATTTCTCATTAAGTTTACTTCCACCACAAATAGCATCTATGAACTGTATGGCTTTTGCCACTGGATGTTTTAACAGCTTAATAGCTAGTAATAGGCCTACGAGTATCTACTTACGACTTGGAATTGTTATAAGAATTTCTAGCAAGACTGAAGATGAACTTTACACTGCCAAAGTTATTTCATTTCATGGCTCAACAGGGTTCATGTTTCATTCATTCGTGAATGACATTGATTCAATAACTGTAAATATAGGTGACGATTACTGACTTTTTTGTCAAGTGAAAAGACGAGAGGATTGTAGAAACCCCTCTTTTACTGAGCAAAGGGTTATGGCCTATATGACTACAAAAAGCATGCATGGAAGAGTACTATGAAAATCCCCTAGAAATAGTCGCAATATAACAATACTTTTTTTTTATTTTAGGCTTACTAAAACATAGCTACTGAAGTTTGCAGCCAGTGAAGTTTTTGTCTATCCTGAACAAATCCTAATGTATAATATATTTTGTCCGCAACGAGGATCAAACACTGGTCGCCTACATGGCAGTCCACATCTCTAACCATTACATGACCTAACAGTGGGTAATCAGCCTGTCACTCACTCACTCCCCTACTCAGTAAGAGACATTAACTCTTCTTGGCCGGCTCCGCTTATATGGTCCGGCAAAATAATTTGCATGAGAGATCTATTATTCATAAAGGAATAATCAATTTTCATTCTCTCTGCTAAATGTATCTTTATTAAAACTCGTAGTTTTACAACTTCCATGCCAACCCTTCATTTAAAACGTCTAGAGCAGGGGCCATACACAAGTGATATTTTATATAATAGTGGAGAAACATTGAATTCCAGTCTATCCTTAAATTCCCACTTTCTTGTATAAAGCATAAACATGGCTTTATATGAAAAACAATATTTTCTTCATATTTTAGATGCTTTGAATGTAAAAACCCCCTCCATGAATTGCCACCTTAACGTCGTGGAGGGGTTTGAGTACCCGAGTGACCCTAGGAGCTATGATGTCTGGGGCTATATGCCCCTGGTAGGGTCTCCCAAGGCAAACAAGTCCTAGGCGACAGGTCAGACTAAGAGCAGTTCAAAACCCTTTAATGATGAATTACATTTCGAGCACCGTGACGTCGCCCGGTATGGCGCAGCCGGGGCCCCACCCTGGAGCCAGGCCCGGGGTTGGGGCTCGTACACGAGCGCCTGGTAGCCGGGCCTTTCCCCATGGGGCCCGGCTGGGCTCAGCCCGAAGGAGCGACGTGGGGCCGCCTTCCCGTGGGCTCACCACCCACAGGAGGGACCATAAGGGGCCGGTGCGGAGAGGATCGGGCGGCAGTCGAAGGCGGGGGCCTAGACAACCCGATCCCTGGAAACGGAAATTAGCTCTAGGGACATGGAACGTCACCTCGCTGGCGGGGAAGGAGCCTGAGATCGTGCGTGAGGTTGAGAGGTTCCGACTAGAGGTGACGAACCTGGTGAGAGGCGGCGGGCTGGTGTGGGTTTGCTTATAGCTCCCCAGCTCTACCGCCATGTGTTGGAGTTTACCCCGGTGAACGAGAGGGTTGTTTCCCTGCGCCTACGGGTCGGGGATAGGTCTCTCACTGTTGTTTGTGCCTACAGGCCGAATGGCAGTGCAGAGTACCCAACCTTCTTGGAGTCTCTGGGAGGGGTGCTGGAAAGTGCTACTAGGGGACTTCAATGCCCACGCGGGCAACGACAGTGTCACCCAGAGGGGCGTGATTGGGAGGAACGGCCCCCCTGATCTGAACCCGAGCGGTGTTCATTTATTGGACTTCTGTGCTATTCACAGTTTGTCCATAACGAACACCATGTTCAAGCATAAGGGTGCCCATCAGTGCACGTGGCACCAGGACACCCTAGGCCGCAGGTCGATGATCGACTTTGTTGTCGTTTCATCTGACCTGCGGCCAAATGTCTTGGACACTCGGGTGAAGAGAGGGGCGGAGCTGTCAACTGATCACCACCTGGTGGTGAGTTGGATCCGATGGTGGGGGAGGAAGCTAGACAGACTTGGCAGGCCCAAGCGTACTGTAAGGGTCCTCCGGCAGAGCTTCGACTGGATCCCGAGGGAGGCTGGAGATATTGAGTCCGAGTGGACCAATCCCGCCGTCACGTCTTCCATTGAGGAAGCAGAGGATGAGGACTCAGAGGTGGACTCGTCCATCACCTTGGCTGAAGTCACAGAGGTAGTCAAGAAACTCCTCAGTGGCAAGGCACCGGGGGTAGATGAGATCCACCCTGAGTACCTCAAGTCTCTGGATGTTGTGGGGCTGTCTTGGTTGACACGCCTGTGCAACATCGCGTGGCGGTCGGGGACAGTGCCTCTGGGATGGCAGACCGGGGTGGTGGTCCCTCTTTTTAAGAAGGGGGACTGGAGGGTGTGTTCCAACTATAGGGGGATCACACTTCTCAGCCTCCCCGGGAAAGTCTATGCCAGGGTTCTGGAGAGGAGAATACAGCCGATAGTAGAACCTCGGACTCAGGAGGAACAGTGTGGTTTTCGTCCGGACCGTGGAACACTGGACCAGCTCTATACCCTCTACGGGGTGTTGGAGGGTTCATGGGAGTTTGCCCAACCAATCCACATGTGTTTTGTGGATTTGGAGAAGGCATTCGACTGTGTCCCTCGCGGCATCCTGTGGAGAGTGCTTCAGGAATATGGGGTCCTGGGTCCTTTGCTAAGGGCTGTCAGGTCCCTGTACGACCGAAGCAGGAGCTTGGTCCGCATTGCCGGCAGTAAGTCAGACTTGTTCCCAGTGCATGTTGGACTCCGGCAGGGCTGCCCTTTATCGCCGGTTCTGTTCGTCATTTATATGGACAGAATTTCTAGGCGCAGCCAGGGGCCGGAGGGTGTCAGGTTTGGGGACCACACGATTTCGTCTCTGCTCTTTGCGGATGATGTTGTCGTGTTGGCCCCTTCAAACCTGGACCTTCAGCATGCACTGGGACGGTTTGCAGCCGAGTGTGAAGCAGTGGGGATGAGAATCAGTACCTCCAAATCCGAGGCCATGGTCCTCAATCGGAAAAGGGTGGCTTGCCCACTTCAGGTGGGTGGAGAGTTCCTGCCTCAAGTGGAGGAGTTTAAGTATCTAGGGTGATTGACAGACGGTGCAGCTTCTGCAGTAATGCAGTCGATGTATCGGTCTGTCGTGGTGAAGAAAGAGCTAAGCCGCAAGGCGAAGCTCTCGATTTACCGGTCAATCTACGTTCCTACTCTCACCTATGGTCATGAGCTTTGGGTCATGACCGAAAGGACAAGATCCCGGATACAGGCTGCCGAAATGAGCTTTCTCAACAGGGTGGCCGGGCGATCCCTTAGAGATCGGGTGAGAAGCTCGGTCACCCGGGAGGAGCTCAGAGTAGAGCCGCTGCTCCTCCACATCGAGAGGGGTCAGCTAAGATGGCTTGGGCATCTGTTCCGGATGCCTCCGGGACGCCTTCCCAAGAAGGTGTTCCAGGCCTGTCCCATCGGGAGGAGATCCCGGGGAAGACCTAGGACACGCTGGAGGGACTATGTCTCCCGGCTGGCCTGGGAATGCCTCAGTGTCCCCCCGGAAGAGCTAGAGGAAGTGTCTAGGGAGAGGGAAGTCTGGGCATCTCTGCTTAGACTGCTGCCCCCGCGACCCAGCCCCAGATAAGCGGAAGAAGATGGATGGATGGATTAGCATTATGATCCTTATTCTGTCAAAAAATATTTGCATTTCTTTCAATAAAGTCACAATAATATTTCAACAAAAATATTTAAAATCAGTATGACATTATGGGCATTTACTATTTACAAAATGCAATTTCTTAAAGCAGAAAAATTTGGTACACCCCTAGCTTCAGTAGCTTGTGTTTTCCCCGTTGGTTGGAAAAACTGTAGCCATTTCTTTTAACTGTAATTTCTTTTAAATTGACATTGACAGGCAGACATTTCTGCCCACATTTTTATAATACTGCTTCAACAGTGCCATGTTCGATGACATTGTTCAAGTCTATCCACACCATTTTGATAGGACTGAGATCTGGGATTTGGCTTGGACATTTTCTACTTCTTCTTTTGAGCCTTTCTGTTGTAGCTTGTGTTATGCGTTCATTTTCCTGTTGCAAGATCCACCTTCATTTAAGTTTTTTGACAAATGGCTTCATATTCTTCTTAATCATTCTTTAGTACAATAAGGCATGATTCATGGGTGACTCATTGGACCTGAGGGAGCAAAGTAGCCCCAAAACATAATCCCACCACCTCCATGTAATAAGGTTGGTATTAGGTTTTTCTCAGAGGTAGAGTTTATTTTTGGCCAAACAGCATCTGGAATTGCAGCCAATGAAATCCACCTTTGACCAACTGTCCAGGACACATGGTTCCAGTAGTTCTTTTGGGGAAAATTTCTGCTTCTTCCTTCCTGACCTTCCGTGTTGGCCAAGGTTTTGCTGTTTCTTTCTGACAGTTGACTCTTGCATTTATGCACTTGAATTGGTGCATGGGAGGCCTGTAGATCCCTTGTTGTTACCCTGAGATTCTTAGAGACTTCTATGATTGAGTAGATTGCATGTGTCTGGAATTTTTGTAGTTGGTCCTTGGACACTGGAATGTTGTACTTGGCTTTGTATCCCATCCCAGATCAATAACCTTTCTTCTGGTGGCCTTGGATAGTTCTTTTCCTTCCCCTTATGTTACTATACATCAATGGATAACACCAAACCAGACCAAGAAAGGAGGGATGAAGCCTCCCACATTCTCTCTAATGATTTTGTTATATTTTTCACATTTTGATGCACCTAATTCTAATTTGACCTTTATGTGTAAAGGTATGGCTATACTAATTGCATTTCTGTTCATTTTCATTGCATAAGTAATTTCAAAGTTTGAAATTTTTGGTGCTATTTCTTAATTGGGTTACCTTTATCAATGAATGTGGTGGGAATTTAGCACAAATTTGTTGAAAACATTTGTTGAAAAATATACAAACAAAACTTTGAAATATGTACAAGCAAAACTTTTACTTTCCATTAACTTTCCAAGGGGTGTACTTACTTTTCTACATAACGACATACACCAATCAGCCATAACATAACAGGTGTAGTGAATTACACTATCTCATTATCATGCCACCTGTCAGTAGGTAGGATATATTAGGCAGCAAGTGAATATTCTGTCCTCAAAGTTGATGTGTTAGAAGCAGGAAAAAGGAGAAAGCGTAAGGATCTGAGCGACTTTGACAAGGGCCAAATTGTTATGGCTAGACGATTGGGTCAGAGTATCTCCAAAACAGCAGCCCTTGTGGGGTGTTCCAGGTCTGCAGTGGTCAGTACCTATCAAATGTGGTCCAAGGAAGGAAAAGCGGTGAACCGGTGACAGGATCATGGGCGGCCAAGGCTCATTGATGCACGTGGGGAGCGAAGGCTGGCCTGTGTGGTCCGATCCAACAGACGTGCTACTGTAGCTCAAATTGCTGAAAATGTTAACGCTGGTACTGATAGAAAGGTGTCAGAACACATAATACATCGCATTTTCTGTGTATGGGGCTGCGTAGCTGCAGACCAGTCATGGTGACCATGCTGACCACTGTCCACTGCCAAAATCGTTCACAATGGCCACATGAGCATCAGAACTGGACCACGGAGAAATGGAAGAAGGTGGCCTGGTCTGTCAAATCACATTTTCTTTAATATCACGAGGATGGCTGGGTGCGTGTGTCGCTTAATTGCAAAACACATGGCACCAGGATGCACTATGGGAAGAAGGTAAGCCAGCAGAGGCAGTGTGATGCTTTGGGCAATGTTCTGCTGGGAAACCTTGGGTCCTGCCATTCATGGGGATGTTATTTTGACACATACCTGAGCATTGTTGTAGACCCTTTTCGTGGCAATGATATTTCCTGATGGCATTGGTCTCTTTCACCAGGATAATGCGCACTGCCGCAAAGCAAAAATGGTTCAGGAATGGTTTGAGGAACACAATAAAGAGTTCAATGTGTTGACCAGATTCCCCATATTTCAATCCAATCAAGCATCTGTGGGATGTGCTGGACAAACAGGTACAATCCATGGAGGCCTCACCTCGCAACTTACAGGACTCTGCTACTAACATCTTGGTGCCAGATTCTACAGCAAACATTCAGAGGTCTAGTGGAGTCCATGCCTCGATGGGTCAGGGCTGTTTTGGCAACAAAAGTGGGACCTACACAATATTCAGAATGTTATGGCTATCAGTGTATTTATTTTAGTGTTGTGCTGAAGCTTTCTAACTTTCTAAACTCCCCATGAATGCAGCTGCAAGGCTTGCCCTCAGGTCAAGAAGCAGTCTTACAAAGGGTCCATACAATGAGCTTTACTCCAGAGGACAAAAATTAAATAGGTTCTAATGTACAAATAACTCAGAAGGACACACAAAAATAACTCCAAAGGACACACATTCATTTTTGGACACTAATCAAACACTAGTCAAATCAAGTAAAAACATTTTTTTAAAGGAGCAACATTTTGCTCCTTAAACCATTACATCATTGGCAAATACCATCTGAGGCCAGTAGAGCGCACACCCTAAAACATATACAGCTCCGGAAAAAATTAAGAGACCACTGCAAAACTCGCGCACACACATACATGTGTGCATGCATGCATGCCCACAGCGTGATGAATAAAGAACTTAATCATCAAAGTAGACAAGAATATCTGGAAATATACAGCTCCTGAAAAATTAAGACACCACTGCACCTTTTTCTTGCCTTTCCAAATAAGTTGAAAAGGAAAGTTTTGAGTGAGGAACAGAAGCGTTCAATTTGCAGTGGTCTCTTAATTTCAACCCTTCTGTTCCTCACTCAAAACCTTCCTTTTCAAATATTTTGTAAAACAAAGTAAAAGGTGCAGTGGTCTCTTAATGTTTTCTGCCATCAACATTTAGATTTTCCTCACACAACACAAATACAAGCATCTTTGCATTTCACTGGTAGAGATGGACCATCTACAGTGCATTTTCAGGTTGTAAGCAAACCACAATACCCAGAATTACTAGCGATTATTCAAAGCGGCAATTGTTTTTCGAAATAACTAGAAAGTTCCTGAGAATCTGCAAAAACTGGTCCAATAGCTCAACTGAACAAGGACAACAATGTCTACCCGCCACTAGTGTGAGCAGTCAATAAGGACAACACAAAGGCCACAAAAATCGCAACAAAACAAAACTTTTTTACTGTGGATTTTTTCCAAAGTACCTTCCCTATCTCCCAGTCCCAGAACTGTGTGGCCTTGAGTGGAACAGACTGTATCATAAACATGGGCATTTATCTAGAGTGTCTAAAGACAAAACCACAATTTTAACCATCAGTTATACACATCTGACCTTACAGTTAGCTATCAACAAGGACCAGTTGGCTCTATGAAGGCTTCTAAGTGAAAATATCACTGTCAACAAATGGTGTAAACAAAGTTTTGGGTATTTTTTTGGTGCCACAAACAATATTTGATTTAGGCAGCCAGGCTAGGATATAGTATTAATGAAGATAGTTAACATTTGGTTGTTGAATAAGAAAAATATAAAATGTTCTACTTTCAGAATGACTAATGGTAAGCAAGTTAAACTGCTTTATAAAGAACTAAGCTTTTTTCACGTTCAATCATTATTGCATAACTTCTAATCTTATTTTGTGTTAAGGTTAGTTGTGGTTAAGACATAACTAAGGGAGTTTTTTTTATATCCTTGAACATTGGTTTCAAACAGGGATACTAAGACCCTACTGGTACTTGGCATAACCACAAAAGACTCATTACTAAAGACTCATGAGACCATAAGCTTTCTGGTAATATATTATCAAGAATTTGCAATGCTGGTGGATGGTACTGTTTACTATTTTATGTTTGTGTTTACACCTGATTTTTTCTACTTATTTTCTGTGTTGTCTTATGTGATCAAGGGAAGCAAGTCCCATTTTGTAATTCTATAACTGAACTACATAATTAATCCATAATATTTAATATACTGATTATTTAAAATGAGTGACCATTGTTTACTCTTTGATGCTGTTTTGTCAGTATGACACCGATAACACTAATATTTAATTTGTCAAGTCTGCAGTGTTGATGTAACCACTTTGCACCACTAGATGTCCTTCAGTCTTAGGTTTCTCTCTCTTGCTGACAGAAGCCAAATCTTCTTTATATGCTACTGCAAGTACAGCAATAGCTAGTGAGCATAGAGCCACATACCAAATCATGAGCAAAAAGATAATGAGCAGTAAATAATACATAATAGATTAACAGTACAAATGACACAATTTATGTACATGAAAGGAAATGAACAAGAGGGAATTCAGTATAGCATAATTATTTTGTGTACAGTTCATCGTCCTAGTTCGTCTCCGGTCATCTATGAGCCAGATGATTGGTAGGTAAGTGCCACATCCAAGAAATATTGCTTATTACATCTTGTTTCCTATAATTCAGGAATCAGTGTTAAGTATTATTTATTTGGTGATTGCAGCAGGTATCAATATATGATTCCTTGTCCTTTTCTAATTGGTCAATATGTGTAAACTGCATTGGTGAAAAAAACATTTTAAAAGTAAGAAATATGTTTTAATATAGCATGTGCTGACATGTTTATTTGAAACGGTTAATTACCCAAGATTGAGTTGTGATTAGTTTTTGTCTTTTGCCAAACATTAACCCCCCACAGGCACACACACAAATGCTGCTTGAAAGTATGTAAGTAAGTGCAGGTGCAAAAACTAGTGAACACCAAGTTACATCAAGTAGCTAAGTACAGTCTGGTGGGTAAAGAATGGGACACAAATTAAATAATCAAAGAAGGAATCCTTAGGAAAGAGTTAGGTGTCAGTTTGGTGTTACCCATACAGAATGCAAAACACATCATGTCAAGAGGACATCAGGAAGACGGTAGTGCAAGCACATCGGTATGTACAAGGTTATACAACCACCTCTAAAAGATTTGAGCTCTATCAGTCCACTGTGAGGCAAAAGATATAGAAATGATGAGCATTTAACATGATAGCAACTCAGCCTAGATGTGGACGTCCTTTCCAAAATATCCTGAAGAGCCACAAGAAAAATTATAATTAAGCTAAATACCAAACAATACATAACATCTGGAGATTTGCTGTCAAAAAAGATCCAAACTACATGTCTTAACTTTGCTAGAGACCACCTGATCAAACCGGAAGGTTTCTGGAAGTCCGTTCTTTGGAAGGATTACTCCAAAATGTACCTTTTTGTTCACAGTCAAAACGGATATGTTTGTTGAAAACCCAACACTGCCTAGCACCAAAAGAATCTTATCCCAACAGTCTAGCATGGTGGTGGGAATGTCAAGACTTGGGGCTGCTTTTGCTCCTCTGGAACTGTTCGACTGGACATCCTTAAAGGAAACATGAATTCTGAGGTATACCAGAATATCTTATATTTTATAGATTCTGTCAGTATATGCCAGTTAATATATATCTTATATTAAAACTTCATCAGCCTGCTCCGCAAATGGAATCAAACCTCTGCTTCTGAGTCGTATTCTTAAAGTTACAACCAATATTTTATAATATTAATTATTCACCAAATTCAAATTTTCGGACCCATGCACCATTAATACTTAATAATGGGCTAAATTCAATCATAACTGCATTGCAGTATTGACACAATAAATCCTTTACCAATGGTAAAATTAAGTTAAAGATGGTGGGTCGTGGAAATTATGAAGAAAATATTAATATTACCAGGGTGACCTGGTTTTATAGAATAAAACATGTGCAACGGTATGAATATTATGAATGTGTAAAGATCACTTCAGTCAATTGGAATAAATCGCACAGTACAAATACATGCGCACATCCAGGGTATCTCTGGAGATGATGAAGACCTAATTGTAAAAATGTCACTAACATAAGAACATCACATTGGAGTATTAATAGCAGGTTGCAGCATTATCCTTTAGTTTTTTTTTGGTGGAATAAATTCTGGCCAGTGTCTGTATATGTTGTGATTGTAATTTTTTTTCTAAATGCGTGCACACCCACACCCTCATGCAAAACCCTTGAATGCAAACACACACCCCCAATCAAACCCAAAAATATACAGCTCCGGAAAAAATTAAGACACCACTGCAACTTTTTCTTTCCTTTCCCAAAAAGTTGATAAGGAAAGTTTTGAGTAAGGAACAGAAGCGTTCAATTTGCAGATGGAACCTGTGGTGTTCTGCTAAAGCAGGTGTACCAATGTGGTGAATTTTTCACCTAATTACATGTCAAACCATTGAATTTTAGATTGATTTAGGATGAGACAAATATGGATATACAGGAAATAATTAATTACATAAGCTTGTAGAGGAAAGGGACTGTAATCAGTGTTTAGAAAGACTATGTTTATAGAATTCAAATGTTGCTAATATACAAAATTTTTATCATATTGTGTTACATTACTCTAATAATGTATTCTAATACATTACTGGTATTAAAGCATCAAATAATCTACTCTCATAATTTTAAAACACAATAGAGAGGTTTGTATTGTCTTAACAAAAGAATCCAGGTCTATGTTACACGGACTGAAAGGTACACACATTTAGAAATGTGGGGGCTAGTGAAGTGAGAAATAGTAAGGATAGGCTCATGGCTGGAATGATCCCCATTTCTCCCACTACTAGTCTCTATCCCTTCCAACACACCTACCGTATAAGGGAATCTATGTATGTACAGTATGTACTTACTGTATCGTTTATAGAAAATGTAATCATTCCACAGGAAGAGGACATGTTCGTATTTGACTTTCCAACTTTAGTTCCTTGAGTGGGCGTGCTTATTTTTACAAGAGCCCTCACACCCTATAGTTTAGCATCCAAAATTATATTGACATAAGTCAGTGAGGGGAGTAACAACAAAAGGGACTAAAGGGAGTAATGTTTAAAAGTGTGTGTTTGTATCTGTGTGTGTGTGTGTGTGTGTGTGTGTGTGTGTGTGTGTGTGTGTGTGTGTGTGTGTGTGTGTGTGTGTGTGTGTGTGTGTGTGTGTGTGTGTGTGAGTGTGTGTGTTGTCTGAGTGCGTGTGGCTCTAAAACACACCACAAAAGTATGGTTAAGCTGAATTGGCTGAGAGGAAGTGTTGCAAACCTGAATTGTTATTATATTCTGTACTCAATTTACAGTAACATCTACATTTGATTAACACAATATACAAATGTTTATCTTTGCAACCAAAAATGTAAATGATCTTACAATGTTTTGAAAAATATATATTATTTGCCAAGCTTATCTTCAGTGACAATAATTTATGCAGCCCTCACGGTTAAGAACGTACAGTAATAACAGCAGTGACACTATTGCAGTAGTGACATTATTGAGAGAAACTAATTTCATCAAATCTTTCTTGTCATTCTTAAAACCCATTGAGGGTGTAGGAACAGAACAGTGCGCTACAAAAATGAACTTGCTTTGCCTCGCTATTCCTAGTAACTCATTCTAACAGAATTGACATACTTGGAGACAATAAATGATCATTATAATTTAGATGGCTGGCTATAGCTAACAGGCCTTAAATTGACTAGTGAGAATATAAATAAACCAGCCCAAACAATGGAGGAACTTTCTAAAGGACCACTGCTCTGGTCTGAGACGCGAAAGTGTATTCCGTGATTGCGCAGATTTATTCATGCAGAATGACGAATAATGAATTAGCAGTTTTAGGCTATAGTTTATGCTGAAAGCTGTCAATTTTAGGTTTATGATAACCACACCCACATAAATAACAAGTGTGGCATATGTAAATAGGGACAGGTGCAGCGCATTCTCGCGTCCCAGCTTTATTTGATTTATCGATCTGCGATTACATCTACGCTCATTTCAAAGAGGTGCGTCATTTTCGTAAATCACGCTTGGTGATTATTTTCTCTTTCCACGCGTGAATCTGATGTGCAAATCATTCATCCCTATACTGAAAATAGTACAAAGACAACATATCAAATGTTGAAACTGAGAAATTGTATTGTTTCTGGAAAAATACATGCCCATTTTGAATTTTATGCCAGCAACATGTTTCAAAAAAGTTGGGACAGGGGCAGTGGCGTCGTTAGCCCTGGGCGTCCGATCAGCCTCGGATCTTTTATGAATAGGACAAAAAACTTGACCAAAAAAGAATAGTAGCCCCTGATCTATTCATCTGTAATTCCGATCGCGCATTATGACAGTGTAGACGTCGCTAGCGTGTACATCAAAATGTTTCGCATGTACATTCAAAACACTCATGTTTACCACTGTGTTGCATCTCTTCAACACTGTAATCGTTTGGGAACTGATGAGACGCAATTGCTGTAGTTTTGAAAGTGAAATGTATTCCCATTCTTGCTTGATATAGAATTTCAGCTTCTCAACAGTTCAGGATCTCCTTTGTCATATTATTCGTTTCATAATGCACCAAATGTTGTCAATGGGTGACAGGTCTGAACTGCAGGCAGGCCAGTTTAGCACCCAGACTCTTATACTATGGAGCCATGCTGTTGAAATATGAGCAGAATGTGGTTTGGCATTATCTTGCTGAATTAAGCAAGGACTTCCCTGAAAAAGTAATTGTCTGGATGGCAGCATATGTTGCTCCAAAACTTGTAAATATTGTTCAACATTAATGGTGCTTTCACAGATGTGCAAGTTTTGTGTTTTAGCATTACACAACTTTTACAGTCTTTTGTTGCCTCTGTCCCTACTTTTTTGAAACGTGTTGCTGGCATCAAATTTAAAGTGGGCATATATTTTTCAAGAAACAATAACATTTCTTAGTGTCAACATTTGATACGTTGTCTTTGTACTATGTTCTGTTGAAAATAGTGTTTAAATAATTTGCACATCATTGCATTTTGTTTTTATTTACATTTTACGCATCCTCTTTTTTGGAAACTGAGTTGTAATTATCTGATGTGCATGAACTAATAACATTACAGTAAACATTTTGAAATCCTCACCAGTCCGGTTTTAATGTGTTGTCTGTATATAGATGTGTTATGTGATTAATTATCAGAATCAATAAGGTATATTTTTCTTAACCGTTCATGTGAAAGAAAATAACAAATGCATAGCCAGCCTAGAAAAATGTACACTATTGATTTAAATGAATAGTACCTTATGTAAAATATCAGATAGAATCATATAATGCATATTCGCAAGTAGGGGGGGGTCAGTGGGCCCACATCCAATGGTCTTTCAGAAAGAGGCAAGGAGAGAAATAGAACTTAAATGTTACAGTAAAATGTAATATGCCTGATAATAGGAATTCCGTCATGTCAGATGATCTTGCAGACTTTGTGTTGTGAAGGATGTTAATCCCAACTCATATACTTAACAAGAAAACAGTAAACATGTCGTCCCACATGAATGATGCATAGACGGTCAGTGTAATTTTGTAAATGACAGATCTCTCTGAAAAGACACATCATTCACCCTATTTTAGCCAAAATCGTGCCAGTGCAGGGGCCCAGCTTCGTTCTGTATTGGTGGGGTTGGTGTAAAATAGGTTTTAGTTTTAGCATCGACTTGTTCTAGGGACCGTTTGTGGTAGCTTGGGCATCTGCAAGCATAACAAAAGCCCAGCTATAAAGTGGACGACCATGCAAACTCACAGAGCGGAGCTGCCGAGTGCTGAATGCTGAGTGCTGAGTCTTGACAGTAAGTTTGCAATGTGTCAAATTCTGTTACACCAATATCCTTGTCTGTTTTACAGTAAACCACAGCTTATACACAGATTTAGATATTTTTTTCAACCACAGCGGTTAATACAAGGGTGCAGCTAATACACAAGTTTACACTTTTAAAACTGATTCCACCGGTTAACTTTTTCACAGATGATTGCTTGACAACATAGAGTTCTCAGTATCTCATGTAGCAAATATGATACAAATGGCATTACATGGTTTTCAAAAACATAAATTCTTTCCTTTCCAAAAAAGTCGAAAAGTAAGGTTTTGAGTGAGGAACAGAATGGGTTAAAATTAAAAGACCACTGCAAATTGAACGCTTCTGTTCCTCACTCAAAACCTTCCTTTTCAACTTTTTTGGAAAGGAAAGAAAAAGGTGCAGTAGTCTCTTAATTTTTTCCAGAGCTGTATTTTATTCTTCAACAAATTAATTTAGGTAGTGCCCTATGACATGTTTAATATTAATGTAAGATGTATGTAGGAGTCAAAATTCACTGGGCAAATACGGTTTATATGGGTCCGGTAAATACTTGGATTTGTATACACACAAAGCTGAATGATGTGGTTAATGAACCCGATGCAGGTTATAAACAGGGAATTACGGTATATTGCATTTATATCCCAGACCACCCCCATAAATGTTGAGTGGCCATTTAGTTTTAGGTAAAAGTCTGAAAAATATTATGTTAAAGAGTCTTTGTCCAAAGATACAACTTATTAACAGGTTAGTTATTAATGTTGCCAAAAGGGTAGCATAAACACAAAATTCAGAAAAATCATGGCAGATTTAGTTTTTCTAATTAATTTCTTAATTGCATAAAAGATTGCATAATGGACATAATTTACAATTGCTAAAAAAATAGTTTTGCCTTTAGCAGTGATCACAAGTTTGAGTCTTCTCTGTCAGCTTGTAACACTTGTGTTTGGTCAGTTTCACCCATTTTTCCCAGGTACTCTTGTTCTGTCAGATTGTATGAGGAACATCTGTGAACTTTGATCGTTTTCAGGTTTATCCAGAAATGTTCAATGGTTTTCAAGTCCAGGCTTTGCCAGGGCAATTCAAGGACATTCACAGACTTGCCCAAAAGCTACAGTTTTCTTACTTAGATACTTGCTGTAGAAAGTAAGGCAGGGCTATTCAATTCCGGCCCTCAGGGGCCGAAACCTTTCTGGCTTTATGCTCTACTAACAATATGGGACTGATTCAGACCTGAGATGCCAGGTGAAGGCAATCAACTAGCAGGTAGATCCAAAAACCAGAAGTGTTTTGGCCCTCCAGGACCAGATTTGAATAGCCCTGAAGTAAGGCCTTATGTTACTTAGTAACTTTAACATAAGTCCTTTGATTCTATATTCACGTATTTGTCACTTTTAATGGGTTATTGTATAATTACATAGTCAGGTATTGCATAGTCAGTTTGTTGGTGCCCCGGAGTGGAACTGTTTGTTTTTGTTCAGCCCTAGACACCTCAATGTTCCCGGTCCCGCCTTCTGTTTCATAGTTTGTCTATTTTGTGTCTTGAATATACAGGTGTAGCTCAAACAATTAGAATATTGTGTAAAAGTTCAACACAAATCAAAAAGTGACACCATTATATATATTTTTGATTCATTACACATAAAGTAAAACATTACAGAAAGTAACACAATAGAGAAATGTTGACCTAAGAAGAGCTCTAATCTGCTGATTAACCCCCTGAGCCTTCAATCTCTCAGTGTGGTTCAGTACACACAACCACAATAATGGGGAAGACTGCTGACTTGACACCAGAAGACACTCATTGACCCCTCCAAGTAGGGTAACCTCAGAAGGTCATTGCTGAAAGGGCTGACTGTTGGAAGAGTGCTGTATCAATGCATATTCATAGAAAGTTGACTGGAAGGGAAAAGTGTGGCAAGAAAATGTGCACAAGCAATAGGGATTACCGCAGCCTTGAGAGACACTACAAGTGTCGCATTCCTAGTGTCAAGCCACTCCTGAACCAGATATAATGTCAGAAGCCTCTTTCCTGGGCAAAGGAGAAAAAGAACTGGACCGTTGCTCAGTGGTCCAAAGTCTTCTCTTCAGATGAAAGTAAAATTAGCATTTCATTTGGAAATCAAGGTCCCAGAGTCTGGAGGAAGAGTGGATAGGCACAGAATCCAAGTTGCTTGAAGTCCAGTGTGACGTTTCCACAGTCAATAATGATTTGGGGGTGCCATATCATCTGCTTGCATTGATCCACTGTGTCTAAGTCCAGAGTCAATGCCGCCTACATGGGGATTTTAGAGCAACGCATGCTTCTATCTACTGACAATCTTTATGTAGATGCAGATTTCCTTTTCCAGCAGTACTTGGCACCTGCCCACAGTGCCAAATCAACTGGTAACTGGTTTGCTGGCCATGTTATTACTGTGCTTGATTGGCCAGCCAACTCGCCTGACCTGTCAAGAGAAAAATGAGCTACACCCGACCCAACAACACAGACGAGCTGAAGGCCTCTATCAAAGCAACCTTGGTTTCCATGACACCTCAGCAGTGCCACAGGCACTTGTGCAAAAGGAGCCCCGACAAAGAATTGAGCGCATAAATTAACATAGTTGGGAAACCTTTGAAGGTATTTTGAGTTAGCTGATTAGCTAATTAGAGCGCTTCTCATGTCAACATTTCTGTATTATACATTTTTTATTCTAATATTTTGAGATACACAATTTATGATTTCCACGATCTGTAAGTCAGAATCATCAAGATTGAAACAAAAAAGGCTTATAAGGTTTCATGAATCGAGAATATATGAAGGTGTCACTTTTTGATTTGAATTAGGAAAAAAAAGAACTTTTCCACGATATTCAAATATTCAAAATATTTTGAGATGCACCATTAGCTTGTGTCCGGTTCATTATTGGTCACACATGTTTGTATTAATCCTGAGTGTTTCCAACTGTTACTAATTAGTTCTCCCTTTATATGCCAGTGTATTCCCTTCAGTCCTTGTGGAAGCATTGTTTTCTGTTGTGCATTTATGGTCCTAGGTCACGTGTTACCAAGCCTGTTTGTTATCTTCTTGTATTTATTTTGTCAAAGAATTACGTATGTTAGCCTGACTTACTTGATCCTGTCTGCTGTTTTGTTACTTTTGTTTTTCATTTGATGGTGGGAAAGAAAAGTAAATGAAAGAAAATGAAACAAAGATATGAAGCTCTGCACATGAATCCTACAGTCATTGATGCAAATCGTGACACCAACATATAACATTATAAATCATTATACAGCAAGAGTGACTAATTCTATCATCAAGCAATCATACACCATAATCAGAAGCAAAATTTGCATTTAGTTCTTTAATCAAAAATCTCTTAAACATCAAGAAATTATTTTGTATTGCAAGTGCCTCCACATTTTCAGGCCAAGCTTATTCAAGCTTATTTATGTACAGAATTAAACAGCTGTAGTACTAAACCCTGATAAACATACCTTCTCAAAAAAGTAAACGTTAGGCACATTGCAATTTGAAATCTCTTTGCTATAATGTGCATAATCCATTACTGTTTAATAACTTAATTCAAAAATTATTAAATTGGTTTTGAAATTATTCAGAATAATTACATTTATAAACAAAACATGTGCGACCTCTGCTGTGAAAGAGGCAAAACAGCGGGTGTGGGAGGAGTTTGGGGAAGCCATGGAGAAGGACTTTTGGTCGGCACCAAGGTGTTTCTGGAAAACCGTCCGCCACCTCAGGAGGGGAAAACGGGGAACTATCCAAGCTGTGTACAGTAAGGATGGGACACTGTTGACCTCAACTGAGGAGGTAATTGGGCGATGGAAGGAACACTTTGAGGAACTCCTAAATCCCACTAACACGCCCTCTATAGTGGAGGCAGAGCTGGAGGCTGATGGGGAAGCATCGTCAATCTCCATGGCAGAAGTCACTGATGTAGTCAAACAACTCCACAGTGGCAAAGCTCCAGGGATTGACAAGATCCATCCAGAAATGTTGAATGCTTTGGGTGTGGAGGGGATGTCTTGGATGACACGCCTCTTCAACATTGCGTGGGAGTCGGGGAAAGTGCCTAAGGAGTGACGGACCGGGGTGGTGGTTCCCCTGCTGGAAAGGAGGGTTCGGCAGATAGTGGAACCTCAGATTGAAGAAGAACAATGCAGATTCAGTCCTGGACGCAGAGCAACCGACCAGCTCTTTACTCTTGCAAGGATCCTGGAGGGGGCCTGGGAATATGCCCATACAGTCTACATGTGTTTTGTGGATTTGGAGAAGGCGTATGACCGGGTCCCCCGGGAGATACTATGGGAGGTGCTGTGGGAGTATGGGGTGAGGAGGTCCCTTTTGAGGGCTATCCAATCCCTGTACGTCCAAAGTGAGAGCTGTGTTCGGGTTCTCGGTAGTAAGTCGAACTCGTTCCAGGTGGGGGTTGGCCTCCGCCAGGGCTGTGCTTTGTCACCAATCCTGTTTGTAACTTTTATGGACAGGATATTGAGGCGTAGTCAGGGTGGGGAGGGGTTGCAGTTCGGTGGGCTCATCGCTGCTTTTTGCGGATGATGTGGTCCTGATGGCATCATCGGTCTGTGACCTTCAGCACTCACTGGACCGGTTCGCAGTTGAGTGCGAAGCAGTTGGGATGAGGATCAGCACCTCTAAATCTGAGGCCATGGTTTTCAGCAGGAAACCGATGGAGTGCCTCCTCCGGGTAGGGAATGAGGCGTTACCCCAGGTAAAGGAGTTCAAGTATCTCGGGGTCTTGTTCGCGAGTGAGGGGACAAAGGTGCAGGAGATTGGCCGGAGAATCGTAGCAGCGGGGGCAGTATTGCATTCACTTAACCGCACCGTTGTGACGAAAAGAGAGCTGAGCCGGAAGGCAAAGCTCTCGATATACCGGTCAATTTTCGTTCCTACCCTCACCTATGGTCAAGAAGGCTGGGTCATGACCGAAAGAACTAGATCGCGAATACAAGCGGCTGAAATGGGTTTTCTCCGAAGGGTGGCTGGCTTCTCCCTTAGGGATAGGGTAAGAAGCTCAGCCATCCGTGAGGAACTCGGAGTAGAGCCGCTGCTCCTTTGCGTCAAAAGGAGCCAGTTGAGGTGGTTCGGGTATCTGGTAAGGATGCCCCCAGGACGTCTCCCTAGGGAGGTGTTCCAGGCACGTCCAGCTGGGAGGAGACCTCGGGGTAGGCCCAGGACTAGGTGGAGAGATTATATTTTGACACTGGCCTGGGAACGCCTCGGGATCCCCCAGTCAGAGCTAGCAAATGTGGTTTGGGAAAGGGACGTTTGGGGTCCCCTGCTGGAGCTGCTGCCCCCACGACCCGATACCGGATAAGCGGATGAAGATGAAGAGACAAAACGTGTATTTAGATGTTCATTTGCAGTCAACTTTGGCAAGAGAGTCCACCAACCATAACAGCAACTCCGGTGATTGGCTATTGGTGAGGGTAATAATGACAGTCGAAATAGTAAAGTGCTTCCTAAATTCCCAAGTTTGAATCGTGCAGCTCACCCTTCGGCTGCACAAATCGCTTGTCAATGCTACGTATTGATTTGAAGTTAATTCGAGCTGAGCGCTTGGCTTTCGTAAGTGTATCATGAACTTTAACCAGGAGAACTTGTGCTGCCATCTTTGCATCCTTTGTTGCCACTTGCTACTGGAGAAAATAAACACTATGTAAAGCTACGTTGGTTGCACTGAGGAAAAATTAGGAACACATTATTTATTGACAAAATTCACTAGGAAGAGATTACTTCAATAACTAATGCTTTACGTGACTCGTTAACGTAAGAAAGTTGTCTGACTACTGTAACACATTACTTTATAACGCATTACCCTGAACACTGGTCACCACTACCTAACCCCTTTTTCCTGTTTCTAAGGTTGGCCAGACAACCAGCTACCTGTTGTTAAATAGCGTAGTGGTTATAGATGCGGGCTGCAGAACAGCAGGTCCCGCGTTCAACTCCTGTAACAATTAAAACATATTATGCCAGAGGTTCAGGATAGACAATTACTTCGCTGGCTACATAATATCCATCCATCCATCATCTTCCGCTTATCCGGGGCCGGGTCGCGGGGGCAGCAGTCTAAGCAGGGATGCCCAGACTTCCCTCTCCCCAGACACTTCCAGCTCTTCCGGGGGGACACCGAGGCGTTCCCAGGCCAGCCGGGAGACATAGTCCCTCGTGTCCTAGGTCTTCCCCGGGGTCTCCTCCCGGTGGGACGGGACCGGAACACCTTCCCATGAAGGCGTTCCGGAGGCATCCGAAATAGATGCCCAAGCCACCTCAGCTGACCCCTCTCGATGTGGAGGAGCAGCGGCTCTACTCTGAGCTCCTCCCGGGTGACCGAGCTTCTCACCCTATCTCTAAGGGATCGCCCAGCCACCCTGCGGAGAAAGCTCATTTCGGCCGCCTGTATCCGGGATCTTGTCCTTTCGGTCATGACCCAAAGCTCATGACCATAGGTGAGAGTAGGAACGTAGATTGACCGGTAAATCGAGAGCTTTGCCTTGCGGCTCAGCTCTTTCTTCACCACGACAGACCGATACATCGACCGCATTACTGCAGAAGCTGCACCGATCCGTCTGTCAATCTCCCGTTCCATCCTTCCCTCACTCGTGAACAAGACCCCTAGATACATAAACTCCTCCACTTGAGGCAGGCACTCTCCACCAACCTGAAGTGGGCAAGCCACCCTTTTCCGACTGAGGACCATGGCCTCGGATTTGGAGGTACTGATTTTCATCCCCACCGGTTCACACTCGGCTGCAAACCGTCCAAGTGCATGCTGAAGGTCCTGGCTTGAAGGAGCCAACACAACAACATCATCCGCAAAGAGCAGAGACGAAATCGTGTGGTCCCCAAACCTGACACCCTGTACGCCTAGAAATTCTGTCCATAAAAATTACGAACAGAACCGGTGACAAAGGGCAGCCCTGCCGGAGTCCAACATGTACAGGGAACAAGTCTGACTTACTGCCGGCAATGCGGACCAAGCTCCTGCTTCAGTCGTACAGGGACCTGACCGCCCTTAGCAAAGGACCCAGGACCCCATATTCCCGAAGCACCCTCCACAGGATGCTGCGAGGGACACAGTCGAATGCTTTCTCCAAATCCACAAAACACATGTGGATTGGTTGGGCAAACTTCCATGAACCCTCCATCACCCTGTAGAGGGTATAGAGCTGGTCCAGTGTTCCACGGCCTGGACGAAAACCACACTGTTCCTCCTGAATCCGAGGTTCTACTATAATATGAAACCTAAAATAAAACAGTTCTGGTGGACCCATCCGCCTCAAGGTTGTGCGTGTTGTGGCTTCACAAATGCTTTGCTGCATTCCTCGGTTTTAACGAGTGGTAATTTCAGTCAAAGGTACTCTTCTATCAGCCCATTCTCCTCTGACCTCTAGCATCAACAAGCCATTCTTTGTAAACCCTAGAAATGGTTGTGCGTGAAAATCCCAGTAACTGAGCAGATTGTGAAATACTCAGACCGGCCCGTCTGGCACCGACATCCATGCCACGCTCAAAATAGCTTAAATCACCTTTCTTTCCCATTCTGACATTCAGTTTGGAGTTCAGGAGATTGTCTTGACCAGGACCACACCCCTAAATGCATTGAAGCAACTGCCATGTGATTGGTTGATTAGATAATTGCATTAATGAGAAATTGAACAGGTGTTCCTAATAATCCTTTAGGTGAGTGTAATAATTAATTTGTCACTCAATCTTAGTATTCAGTACTATCAAGAAAGTTACCCAGTTATTAAAGAATTGCATTGATGAAGGAATTCATGTTTTTTCTCTTTGCTGGTTTTTTCTATAGTTTTGATTCAACATTTTTCTGTAAAAAAAACAGCCAGTTCTGTTCCAGCAATCCCATTTCAGCCATTCGCCTTCTGTGAGGTGGGCTTTCCTCCTTGGTTTATTTTGTTAACAAGCAATTTACCAGGATGATATATATCATAAGTACGCCATAGGGAGCAAAGTTCATTTACTGTAAGAGTCTACTGTATAATGGCAGCTAAAGACCAGGATGACAAACTAACAATTCCTCCCTTTTCTGCTACAGCATACACTACACAGCAAAGAAGCAAAAGAAAACTTAGACTAGCTCTAAATAGCTACCAATCAGGAACCCTTAGCTAATGTTAGCTAAGAATAACGTAGAACCAGGAGCACAGACATGGAAGGACAAATCTTAAAGAGGACGTCAAAATATGTGTAGCAGTTAGGTATTATGTGATTGTGACTGAGTAGGTTATGAATAGAAAATATGTGACATAATACATTTGCTGTGTTGATGTGGCCTAGCTATAAATTAAAACATTAAACAATAAACGTTTATGACCTGTTTTATAAACAGTAATATCATTGCTATTTAAAATAAATGTGGCCTTTGGTTTGGGTCATAATGTTACATTTTGTCCCGGCCCTGGGATTCCTGTCAGCATCCCTGTTATGGTGTGAAGACTATAAATTATAAATGAAGTCGATATTTAAACAGTGAAGTGGTCAAAAAACTTTCTAAAGGCACTGTGTCTACTGAATAATTTTTTAAAATGTAAATGTCCCTTCCTGTCACACCTTAATTAAATTCACCTGTGTTGTCTTGGTAGCGAGTGTGTAATGTAGAGGCAAAAACTAAAAACTAACAAAATAACACAGACATGGATGATCACGTTCTTCACTTTTATAAAAAGGTACGTCACCAAATGGTCAACAACAACATAGACACAATAACCCACGAGGTGCGGGTGAAAATGAGCAACCTAAATAGACATCATAATGACTAACTCAAAACAGGTATGAGGGTGTGTTGGGTGTGCTGCTGCCATCTGCTCCAGCCGGTAGTTAGTACACTGGCAAGGTGGAATTGAGGAGAGGGGGAGAGTACATAGCGCCACGCAGATCAGCCATCACAGAGCTATCTGCTGCTGCACTGCCTCCTGCAGGCGGACATGGGCAGCAGACCAGACCTCGTCAGACTTCCTGAACCACTCCTCCACGGCCTTGATTCTGTTAAAAAATACTACATTATAATTAATGTATAAACCATTTTTTTTATATATATATACAGTGGGGAGAACAAGTTTTGATTGGTCCCAGCTCTCTTCAGTTCATTGATCAAGACCTGCCGTGTAGTTCTGGGCTGATCCCTCACCTTCCTCATGATCATTGATGCCCCACGAGGTGAGATCTTGCATGGAGCCCCAGACCGAAGGAGATTGACCGTCATCTTGAACCATTTTCTAATAATTGTGCCAACAGTTGTTGCCTTCTCACCAAGCTGCTTGCCTATTGTCCTGTAGCCCATCCCAACCTTGTGCAGGTCAACAATTGTATCCCTGATGTCCTTACACAGCTCTCTGGTTTTGGCCATTGTGGAGAGGTTGGAGTCTGTTTGATTGAGTGTGTGGACAGGTGTCTTTTATACAGGTAACGAGTTCAAATAGGTGCAGTTTATACAGGTAATGAGTGGAGAACAGGAGGGCTTCTTAAAGAATAACTAACAGGTCTGTGAGAGCCGGAATTCTTACTGGTTGGTAGGTGATCAAATACTTATGTCATGCAATAAAATGCAAATTAATTACTTAAAAATCATACAATGTGATTTTCTGGATTTTTGTTTCTCTCACAGTTGAAGAGTACCTATGATAAAAATGACAGACCTCTACATGCCTTTTAAGTAGGAAAACCTGCAAAATCGGCAGTGTATCAAATACTTGTTCTCCCCACTGTGTGTTTATATATATATATATATATATATATATATATATATTAGGATGAATATTAATTTGTGGTACTGTTAACAAAGAAAGTTATTACACAGGATTTCAGACTAATGAGAATTGTCATCACAAGTACCTAACCCCGTAACACAGATCATACCACTGACGTGGTCAGTAGTGTGGGGTCCGAGTTCAAGACAGACTTATGCTGTTGTGGCTGCTAGGTCTCCTTTTACACCGGATCCAAGAAAAGCTATGTTTATGGTACACAGTCTGTGCCACAATAAGGATCCTGTGGTACACAATCAGGGTGAGAGCCAAATGGGATGTGGTAGGCCAGTACGGTGGTCAACTGGTCATGCAAGAGTAGATGGTGTGTGTTATTGTGTGTGTGGGTGGGTGGGTGGTTGCATGCAGCATCCGGCACCAAAACACCTTCACAAAAATTGTGGTGAAGCTGAGATGTCTGGGAGGAAGTGATGCGATCATGTTAATTGGAGGTTTCTAGCTAGTATATAGCCATGTCTGTCTCACCACACTTCTTATTCCTATTTGTATTGTCTCAACCAGAGACATACAGAGCCTGGCATTCCAAACTTCTACTATACAAAGAAAAAGGACCATTGGCAGTCACGTTAACAGCTCCACTACTCCTTCAAAGCTCTGATCCTAGGAAACTGGAAAAAAGGTGAAGGACTGCTGTTGATTTTTAAGATATATAGATTTTAGTACAGAACTGACACTACATTGTAGTTATAGTAAATACATTTCCATTATATTATTATGTTTACATTGAAAAACTGTATGGATTATACTCTCAAATAATTGAATTAGTTATTTTCTTTATAAAGGTTTTCTTTAATAGCTTAATAAATGTTAAATTGAACAGTATAAATAATATGTGTTCATTGTAGAATGAAGATAACAATAGTGATGTTTTGCTTGGTGGGAGCAGTTTATGCCAACCCAGTAAGTAATTTAGTTAAGTATTAAGACTTTTTAAAGTTGATGTCAATGGACCACAGTTAGACTTACAGCTTTTTTATTGTGACATGTAGTATGTTCCTTTTGGCAGATTCAAATTCACAATGTTTTTTTGGACCTGAGCGAACTGGAATCATCAAACGTGGTAGGTACTTTCAAATCAAGCATTTGCATGTATCTTCAGCTTTAATATGGAATAGGATGGGTGTGACAAATGCACAAAACACAAGCCAGTTGACTGCAATCAAGTTGTCTGCCTCCTCCACATTCTGAGTCAGAAAAGCTGACAGCTAAGGTATTTCATACCAATGCCAAACAAAACCTCAAGTTTAGATTGCATTTGGTAGAACAATGAATACACCCATGTGCTTGTCTTACAATAGATTGTCTGGGCAAGGGTGGACTTTAAATGAGCATGATGATTGTTGATGAGATCACACAGGTTGTCATTAAACGCATTGCATTTTTTCTGCTGGCAATGTTTCAGACTCAAACTCAAAAGTTTAATTCATCTGCCTCAGAATCTTCAGATCAAAGTGACACTTCAGAGCTTAAGGTGGGTTAAATGAAATAATATTATGTCAATAGGTTAGAATTTAAAACATGGCAAGTGTAATTGCATTGATATCATGTTTATTTCATAGAACTCAGATGACCAAGTAAGTAATTTATTTTTAAAAACAGGTTAATTCTTTGTTGCTCAAAATTACTGGTATTGCCAGGATTGGCAAGAATGTATCTGGACACATATTCACACAGCGTCTCAGAACACTAATACTGGTTTAGATAAGGGGCCTCATCTCACTAAAGAAATCCTATAATTATATAATTTGTGGCTTATATTAAGTGACTTTGATCTCCAATATGCTTTTTCAGAGTTCTGAGTCTGAGTCAGAATCATTGGAATCCATGTCAGAGGTGAGTGACAAGAAAAGCATTTCTGCAACAGTATAATAATTGATATGTTCAGCAACTATTTATATGTAAATATAAAAATGTTTGGTGTTCATGTTCACACAGTCATCCGAGAGTCAGTCTTCGGAGAGTGAGAGCCAATCACTTGAGGACAGGGTAAAGACCTTCAAACACATACAGTGAGGGAAAAAAGTGTTTGATCCCTGCTGTTTTTTAAGTTTTCCCACTGACAAAGAAATGATCAGTCTATAATTTTAATGGTAGGTTTATTTGAACAATGAGGGACAGAATAACAGCAAAAGAATCCAGAAAAACGCAAAATGTTATAAATTGATTTGCATTTTAATGAGTGAAATAAGTATTTGATCCCCTCTCAATCAGAAAGATTTCTGGCTCCCAGGTGTCTTTTATACAGGTAACGAGCTGAGATTAGGAGCACACTCTTAAAGGGAGAGCTCCTAATCTCAGCTTGTTACCTGTATAAAAACACCTGTCCACAGCAGCAATCAATCAATCAGATCCCAAATTCTCCACCATGGCTGTCCAAGGATGTCAGGGACAAGATAGTAGACCTACACCTTCTCTCAATGTTCAAATAAATCTACCATTAAGATTATAGACTGATCATTTCTTTGCCAGTGGGCAAACGTACAAAATCAGCAGGGGATCAAATACTTTTTCCCTCACTGTAAATTCACACAGTACCACAACGACAAAATCAACATACAAAATGTCAGGCCAACTACAAAGTTTGCATTTATTGTAACGTATGTTGGTTTGTTTCAACAGACAGCCTCCCATACTGATGGGGATACGAGAGACAACAGTGAAGGTAGTGAAGAAAACGTTCGAAAGGTGAGTCAAGCAATGCATATTTTGTACACATTACTAAACCTATAAAAAATCATAGCACTATACTAGTTCATCATTGAAGGAACTGGATTTTGACCCATTTTTGATTAATTCCAAATGGTAAATTTATTAATGTAACAAATCTAAAGAGTGTATTACAATTACAGTACAAGTATCAAAGATAAAAGTTATCCAGAGATTCAAGATGTTTGCAAGAGCAAAGATGCAGGCAGAAGGGAGGAAAATGCAAGAGAGAGCTTCCCCAATCCCGGCTCTGTTTGATATCCCAGAACTAAAGGCATGGGGGTTTGTTTACTGACCAAAAGGATAACAAACTAGTCCTGAAGAACAGACTCCTTATCAATTAGGGATACTTTCCGATCTGTTCTGGGGCCATCTCATAAGATAGAGTGGTGTTATCTTGAGAAGCAAGCTAGCTAAGCAATAACAAGCAAACCATGTTGTCCCTGCATTCACAACTTACAGAAACATCTCCAAACTATTAACATTTCAATGGCTGCCTATTAGTACAGAAATTAAGTACATAGGTATAAAGGTCTATACTAAAGACATTTTTCCAGTTCCTTCAACATCTATCTTGAAGCAGTACCATTCTGTGTAAACTAATGATAAACATTAATTATTTAACCCTCTATTGTCCACATCTCTAGAACTGGATAAGAGTTTTTGCCGTCCAGGTCGTAAGTGCAGAGAACAGCAGCAGCTCTGAGGTCGGAGGGCAGCTGGAACACCACACCAATCAGGGCGCTGAGAAACAGGGCACACCCCTTTCTACTGCCTTGACAGAGATCCACAGCCAGCCTGGCGATACAGCACAGAGCAAGGCAGCCGTGGCAGTTGTAGAGAGCCTCCTTAGAGCCTCCTTTGATCCCCTCAAAGAGACCAGTGCGAGCATCAATACTGACTCTGGTGCAGTTGCCGGTAACGACAGTACTGTTACCAGTGATACCAGTGATAGCAGCGAAAGTAGCGAGAGTAGCGAGAGCAAGGACACTAGTGAGACCAGTGATTGCAGCAGTACTAGTGAGAGCAAAGAGAGTGATACCAGTGAGAGCAATGAGAGTGATACCAGTGAAAGCGAAGAGAGCAATACCAGTGAGAGCAATACCAGTGAGAGTGAGGAGAAACAACCGAAACGAGCTACAGATTGTCAAAATAGTGTCAACAGCACTGCCTGTGACAGTGAGGAGGAGTATTTCTTCCAAGATATTGGGGACGATGCCCATCCAATGGATCATTTGCTCATGCCTGACGAGGAGCAGAGGGAGTTAAGTTTACGGCGATAAGTCTTAAACCTAGATACTATCCTGCTTGATCTACACTGTACCTTCTCCCTTGTTTCAAATAATATGTATCGGACCTGATGCATGTCAATCAGACAAATGGGGATGTTAGCATTGTTTTGACCTCAAATATTGTTCACATAACTTGAAATGAACTAGTATGCCTACTACTTACAAATAATATCGATCTGTGTGCTATTGATTATTTTTGTATCAGTTTTTTTAAATTGTGTTAGCATTTTATCTGTCAATCTGATATTGTGATGTACCTATATTTTTTAAATGTATTGTAACATGTTCCAGTGGTATTACATTGTAATTGTGGTATTGGTATAATTTTTTTTACTTATTACAGAAAGAGGCACAGTAGTATATGTTCATATAGTAATCACTCATTCAAAACTAAATAAAGGAATTAATTAACAATCCAGTATTGTTTTTCCATGAACACTAAAACTGCATTAAAGAGCTGTGTATGATTTAATTGGGATGCCCTGATTCTTTCCAATTCGAAGGAATAGGTGAGCCTATAACCTGTAATAAACAACTTATAGAATATGGGATCAGTCTGATATCTGAATCAACTACACAGCAGTAATGTGCATTATCCTGTTTAAATGACTACATAGCTATACAGTTATGCTACTCAGCCAATGACCAATTATTTTAACATGATTGTTTACCCACCTTCTATGAAAAATACTATGATCATCCCATTTTATATGAGCATAAGCATGGGGACATTTGGCTCACATATGTTTTCTGTTGCACTGACTGTTCAATACATAGAAGAGCTTTTAATATGTAGTCTCATTTCAATACTTTGCTTTAGCCTTTGGAAACAGCCACTCAATTAGAACCATAACACAAAAGTTGGGTATAGCCAAACCAACCATTTGGAAAATGAAAGAAACCCCTGGTGACATCAGCAATCTTGCAATAACCAGGTCTACCAAGGAAAACACCATCAGTTGATGTCAGCCAAGTGACTGGAGCTGTGAAAGCACCAACAACCTCAAGAATGCAGAGCTGGAAGTGTCACAGTTACAAAGGCTACACTGCAAGATGCAAACCTCAGATCAGAACCAAAAACAGAAAGGCCATATTAGAATTTCCTAAGAAGTAAGAGCTTTTAAGAACAGATGACACAAAGGTGAACCTTGACCAAAGTAATGGGAAGGCAAAAGCATGGAGACAACCAGTAAAGGAACCAGGCAAGCCTAGTTCAGCTGGACCGCAATTAAAATGAATAAACTTGGACAGTAGCTAAACACCATTAAGCATTGTGATGGTCTGACTTTTCTTATTAAATTTACCTCCACCACTAACTTATTAGCCAGTAATAGGTTTACTAGTATCTACTAACTTCTTAGGAATAGTCATAAGAATTGAGCAATTGATAGCAAGACTGAAGATAAACTTTTCCCTGCTATTTCATTTCATGGCACAAAAACATTTGTTTTTCTTTCATTTGTGAATGACATTGATACAATAACTACAGGTGACGATAACTGACTTTCTCGTCAAGTGAAAAGATGAGAGAATCGTGCCAACCCCAACTCTTTTATTGCCCAAGGGGTTTTGATAAAGCCTATATTATTACCCCCAAATGCATGCACAGATGCGTACCTTTGAAAATCCACCAGAAACAGTTTTGTTTAGACTTACTATAATGTAGCTACTCAATCTTTTAGCCAGCTAGGTTTTTATCTATTCTGACCCAGAAAGCATGCACGGATGCATACTTCTACTACTACGAAAATCTACCAGAAACAGTCGCAATATAACCATAAACAGTTTTATTTTAGGCTTATTATATTGTAGATACTGAAGGTTATAGCCAGCAAAGTTTTTG
The DNA here is from genome assembly GCF_011004845.1 of Esox lucius. Classification (NCBI taxonomy): domain Eukaryota; kingdom Metazoa; phylum Chordata; class Actinopteri; order Esociformes; family Esocidae; genus Esox; species Esox lucius. The sequence goes on from NC_047593.1 coordinate 2,620,392, forward strand.
TCCATCCAGAACAAACCCAAATGCATACTTTGTTTTGACTTCGGAGATTAGATTACGGGACCTATAGCTTGCAGGTCCGCTTGTCTAACCACTATGCTATTTAACAAGGTAAGTCAGTTACTCACTCACTCACTCAGTAAGAGACATTCGCTCTTCTTGGCTGTCTCTGCTTATGCAGTCTGGCAAAAAGTAAATGTGGATGATCCAACCACCTCATCAGTGAAGTGGTGGAGCTAGTGTCATTGCATGGGCATGGATGGATGCTTCTGGAAAGGGCACATTCATCTTAATTGATAATGTACCAAATTATGGCAGCAGCACAATGAATTCAGAACTTTACAGAGCTATCAATGCACAATAAATTGCCACCAGACTCACTGGGCAGCACTTAACAATGCAACCGGACAATGACCCAAAACACACTGTCAATCAGGAGAAATGCATTTCACTTGCTAATGAGAACATTTCAGAATCTCCCCAAAATATGCAACAGCTCAGTGGTTTCAATAAGTGCTTGTCAAAGCATCTCAAAAGATGATACCAAGAGTTTGGTGATGTCAATGGGCCATTGATTCACTGCTATCATTATATATAATGTATTGGCCAGTAAATACTAGCTTTCTTTCTTCTTACATTTGCTTTGATTTGAATATTTACAGTATACAGGTGCTGGTCACAAAATTTGAATATCATCCAAAAGTTGATTTATTTCAGTAATTCCATTCAAAAGATGAAACTTGTACATTATATTCATTCACTACACACAGACTGATATATTTCAAATGTTTATTTCTTTTAATTGTGATTATTATAACTGACAACTAATGAAAATGAAATTCAGTATCTCAGAAAATGTGAATATTACTTAAGACCAATACAAAAAAAATATTTTTAGAAATGTTGGCCAACTGAAAAGTATGAACATGAAAAGTATGAGCATGTACAGCACTCAATACTTAGTTGGGGCTCCTTTTGCCTGAATTACTGCAGCAATGCGGCGTGGCATGGAGTCGATCAGTCTGTAGCATTGCTCAGGTGTAATGAGAGCCCAGGTTGCTCTGATAGTGGCCTTCAGCTCTTCTGCATTGTTGGGTCTGGCGTATCGCATCTTTCTCTTCACAATACCCCATAGATTTTCTATAGGGTTAAGGTCAGGCGAGTTTGCTGGCCAATTAAGGACAGGGATACCATGGTCCTTAAACCAGGTACTGGTAGCTTTGGCACTGTGTGCAGGTGTCAAGTCCTGTTGGAAAACGAAATCTGCATCTCCATAAAGTTGGTCAGCAGCAGGAAGCATGAAGTGCTCTAAAACCTCCTGGTAGACGGCTGCGTTGACCTTGGACCTCAGAAAACACAGTAGACCAACACCATCAGATGACATGGCACCCCAAACCATCACTGACTGTGGACACTTTACACTGGACTTCAAGCAACGTGGATTCTGTGCCTCTCCTCTCTTCCTCCAGACTCTGGGACCTTGATTTCCAAAGGAAATGCAAAATGTACTTTCAACAGAGAACATAACTCAGCAGCAGTCCAGTCCATTTTGTCTTTAGCCCAGGTGAGACGCTTCTGACGCTGTGTCTTGTTCAAGAGTGGCTTGACACAAGGAATGTGACAGCTGAAACCCATGTCTTGCATATGTCTGTGCGTGGTGGTTCTTGAAGCACTGACTCCAGCTGCAGTCCACTCTTTGTGAATCTCCCCCACATTTTTTAATGGGTTTTGTTTCACAATCCAAAAGAAATAAACACTTGAAATATATCAGTCTGTGTGGAATGAATGTATACATTATACAAGTTTCACTTTTTGAATGGAATTACTGAAATAAATCAACTTTTTGATGATATTCTAATTTTATGACTAGCACCTGTACTTGCATGAAATGGGGGAATAGGTCTCTGAAAGTGCTTTTATTCTTGTTGGCAAAACATGCATGTGTTGAAACAGACAAATCAAGGTGACAGTCTGAACTCCTGCCTCATAAGAATCTTTTCATAATCTTTTAATATGATTTGGACAAAATTGAACGGTAGGCTACTGTATTTGGACGGTACCGTAATTACAATACTTTCACATAGTATTCAGGCTCTTCAGTTTCTCTGCATTTTCTTGTGTAATTAAAATAAATTGCCATCAGTCTACACTTGGACTTTTACACATTTTGTGTGCCAACATTAAATAAAAAATGAATTGAATCAGGTGACAGCACAATCAATCAATCAATCAAATGTATTTTTAAAGCCCTTTTTACAACAGCAGTTGTCACAAAGTGCTTTACAGAGACACCCGGCCTTAAACCCCAAGAAGCAAACAACAGTAGTGTTGAATTTCAGTGGCTAGGAAAAACTCCCTCAGAAGGCTGAAATTTAGGAAGAAACCTAGAGAGGACCCAGGCTCAGAGGGGTGACCAGTCCTCTTCTGGCTGTGCCAGGTGAGATATTAAGAGTCCAATTGGAATAATAAATACATTTCTCTGGGCTAAATCCAGAGTCTATTTGATTTTAGACTAGGTCAGAAGTATGACCAGGTGGACAAGGACAGGGACAGCAACAGGCCCCCCAAACCAGGTAATCTGCAGGTGTGGACCAGGACCTCACCTCAATTTAAAACTGGAGGAGACTGAGAAAAGTTAGTAGTACATCCCTCATATCCCCCAGCACAATAATATAGCAGCGTAACACCTTGGAACTGAGACGGGGGGGGTCCGGTGACACTGTGGCCCTACCCGGGGGAGGTAATAATAATAATAGTAAATATATTCAACAATTGAATTAGGCTAATATTGAAACATAATAAAAATTATAAAGGTTTCTTGACAACATACAGTCATGGCCAAAAGTGTTGGCACCCCTGACACAAATAGTTGATTTTCTGGAAAAATGTCAGGGGTGCAAACACTTTTGGCCATGACTGTATGTGTCACACCTTACCATTTATCAATATGATATTCAGCTTATGGTGTAGGTTAATTCATCCAATGTAAATCTAAAATGTATATCTAAATATTTTATTGAAATACCAGACATTCTTTACATATAACCAACCTCCAATTCAACAAAGGTATTACAAGTTACTGTTTATCTTCTGAGAGAAAGAAAAACAAAATTGCATACACATACTAAGATTCTACAAATGTATTAAGCTAAATAATTATTCATGAAATGAAATACCAACTTTCACCAATTATCAATTCAGCAAATGTATTACACGTTATTGTTTTTCAATAATACAATCGACAAATGACTTTTCTATATATTCATGTAGGCTACTACTGTAAATAATTATTTAAAATTGTGTACATGTTGTTTACATTATTTTTCAGTTGTTACATGTACATGTCTAACTCAGGAACTACATTGCTGCTATCCCTGCATTTCAGTTGCACATGCCACCTTTGCACCTTCAATTTGCACATTTACACCGATCAGCCATACCATTATGACCACTGACAGGTGAAGTGAATAATGCTGATAATCTCATTACCATGGCACCTGTCAGTGGGTGGGATATATTAGGTAGCAAGTTAACATTCTGTCCTCAAGGTTGATGTGTTAGAAGCAGAGAAAATTGGAAAACTTAAGGATCTGAACAACTTAGATAAGGGCCAAATTGTGATTGCTAGACGACTGGGTCAGAGCATCTCCAAAACTGCAACCCTTGTAGGGTGTTCCCGGTCTGCAGTGGTCAGTACTAACCAAAAGTGGTCCAAAGAAGGAAAAGTGGTGAACCGGCAATAGGATCATGGGCGGCCAAGGCTCATTGATGCACGTGGGGAGCAAAGGCTGGCCTGTGTGGTCCAACAGATGAGGTACAGTAGCTCAAATTGCTGAAAAAGCATAGCCGCAGACCAGTCAGTGTGCCCATGCTGACCCGTGTCCACTGATGAAAGCTCCTACAAGGGGCATGTGAGCATCAGATCTGGACCACAGAGCAATGGAAGAAAGTGGGCTGGTCTGATGAATCACGTTTCCTTTCACATCACGTGCATGGCCGGGTGCATGTGCGTCACTTTCCTGGAGAACACATGGCACCAAGATGCACTATGGGAAGGAGGCAAGCTGGCGGAGGCGGTGTGATGCTTTGGGCAATATCCTACTGGGAAACCTTGGGTCCTGCATTCATGTGGATGTTACTTTGACACGTACCACCTACCTGAGCGCACTTTCATGGCAACTGTATTCCCTGATGGCACTGGCCTCTTTCAGCAGGATAATGTGCCCTGCCCCAAAGCAAAAATGGTTCAGAAATGGTTTGAGGAACACAACAACAAGTTCAAGGTGTTGACTTAGCCTCCAAATTCCCCAGATCTCAATCCAAACGAGCATATGTGGGATGTGCTGGACAAACATGTCCGATCCATGGAGGCCCCACTTCACAATTTACAGGACTTGAAGCTGCTAACGTCCTGGTGCCAGATACCCCAGCATACCTTCAGGGGTCTAGGGCTGTTTTGGCAGCAAAAGGGGACCTACACAATATTAGGCAGGAGGTCATAATATTATGGCTGATTGGTGTATACATCCCAGTTATAACATACATTGTTGTTTATTGTTTCACTTGTAAATGTTTTGCATTTCTGGTTGGTTGCTTACTGCATTTCAGTATACTGTACTTGTTCAATTACAATAAAGCTGAATCTAATCTAATGAATAGCAATGAAATAGCATTGACATCAATGGATGAATGGGCGATAACCCTGTGTTTCCTATAAGTGCATTGATTTCTGTTGTCTATTGTAATGAATTGAAAGATCATCACCTAGCAGCAGAACGTGTGTTTACAACGTTGTTACTATTATCTCGCTGTAAGTCAAGTTCAGACACACTCCCAGCTGCTGTCAATAGGCTAGTGAGCATGCTGAAAGCTGTGGATGTCTGTAAGCAGGGTTGGGTAGGTTACTTTTTAAATGTAATCCGTTACAGTTACAAGTTACCTGTCCACATTTGTAATCAGTAACGTAGCTTCTTGATTACTCAAACTTAGTAATGTAATCTGATTACTTTGAATTACTTTTAGATAACTTTCATATTAGGAGGCATTGGAAAACTAATAGGAATAGCCTATAACCAACTGAACACCTTTTGCGGGATCAATCAATGTTAGAGTTTACATAGCTGGCCATAAACAGAATTAGCATTTTACCTTATGTGTTGTGTAGGTAATAGTGCCTTTGGAAACCATTGCTTTTGATTGGGCTACAGCTCTACATTACAAGCTAAAGGTCTGTGTGACGGTGAGGTGACGAACAGCTCCGTCATCTCCCGCTCTTCCCGGATTCCCGTTGTACATGAACTCAGCCCGGACTCCTTCATTTGTCTTGTCTCCAATTGTCGCTAACACCAGGTCCCAATCAAGTCATTAGTATGGGTTTAAATGTTTCTCCTCTGCTCCCTTCACTTGTCTGTCATTGTTACTTGTCTACGTTTGTTCTCGTCAGTGTTTCATATCATTTTGCTGCATAGCCAGCCCTTTTGTTTTGTTTCATGTGTTTTGGTGCTCAGTGTTTATTTCAGTTAAAAATACGACATCGACTGCCACTCTGCCTGCGCCTGTTTCCTTTCCTCTCCACCACTATGCCGACCGTGACACTCTGTCAGATATTCAGTCATTCCAATTAATCCAATAAACATAGATTTTCCAGAATCTGACTTTTTATCTGAACATAAACCAACATCTAATGACACTTAAGCCTGTTCTGTTGTGTTTTATTCATGTTTAATTGTTTCAAAACATTGTTGAAAAATAAATGCCAATTACTTGAAAAGGGTATTGACATTGTTGTATATAAAAATTAAGATTACCGTAGCTATTCGCGCATAAACTTAATCTGCTGCAGTCTGATGATTTGCTCCACGACCAACATTGTCAAAATGTTGCAGAAAACCCCAACACGCGAATGCACGTTTGCAATCATGAACATCTGCATAGAAATAAGATTCAACCGCGCAAACATAACCTGCGATTGTTGCAACCTGTGATGGATTTTCAAAACGCAAAAGAAAGAAATAAACTGAGATTGTAAACCTGCACTCTTGGCTCAAAGTAAATGACGTCAGCAATTTTCAGTGATCCAAAGCAAGCAGAATCCCATGGCCTACCTGTATGGATTGAGTTGATGTGGTCGCGTCAAATAATCATCCTTTGGCAGTGCTTCCCAACACACCTTTTCTCAAATGTCGTGGTAAATTCCATATAATGTTTTATCTTGAAGGGAGCACCATGTTACAGCTATCTAACACATAACTGGCTAATCTATTAAACAATAAAAGTTAAACCTGTAAAAGTTATGTAAAAGTTATTCTGCGCAACTCGTCCTGGCTGTGTTGTTTGGTGCATTTGACAAATAAACCTTGAAACTTGGAAAATATATAACACCAGGTAGACCTATTGCCTATCATTGTTCTGAGAATTATGCGTCGAGTAGATAACTAAATAAAATTTTATGTAGGATGTTTTTGCCAGCCATCCAACCAACCAAATCCAGAGAAATTTTAACTAGCGCTTCCTCCATCACTAAACTGGTTATGTGCTTCCACCTTTGCGCGCTTGATGATCACACACAGAACTGAGGCGCGCAATTCATATTTTGGTTCAAATAACTATGTTTTTATAACATTAAATAATAAACTCAAACATACAAAATAATTATTTCGCGCATATATACTTTTTCAATTGAAATAATCCAAAGGCAATCATACATTTTTTCAAAAGTATCTGTAATCCGATTACAGTATTTTTGTTGGTAATGTAATTGATTACAGTTACTGTTTTTTTGTAATCCGTTACTCCCCAACTCTGTCTAGTAAGTATGTATATTACATAAGTATGTATATTGAAATAACAAATGTAAAGTTGTTCATTTTGTGGTAACAATGTTAGTAGTTAATGTTAGGTAGCTATGCTAAAGCAAGCATGCTTTTGTATACAGTACTGGAGCCAACCATGCGAAAAGAACATAACCAGATCATTTGAATAATTGATACGATTCCCATTTCTTTAACGTTCATTGCAGTTTAACCTGGGGAAAATGTCGGTAAAAAAAGTCAACTGTAATTTGTCTTGGAAATTATTGAAGCTAATTACTAAGCTATCTGCCTAGCTTGGTAATGAGCTGGCTATACACCTTCTATTCTGAAGACAGAATAGAACCCCTAGCTCAACCCAGACACACCTATGCATGTGACTGAAGTGTAATGATGAAGGATGATGAGGGTAGAAATTGTATATAATCTGAACTCGGTGAGCAAGTCAGACACAACTCAGACACAATTTACAGCATTTGTGACAGAATTCATGAACGAGCATATGTTGCATGCCACGACTTTTCAGGAGAGACGTTTTATAACACCAGAATCAAAATAGATGTATGAGTGCAGCCAGCATTGCTGCAGAGGTTGAAGGGGTGGGTGGTCAGCCTGTCAGTGCTCAGACCATACGCCGCACACTGCATCAAATTGGCCCAGAAGGATGCCTCTTCTAAAGAAGATGCACAAGAAAGCCCGCAAACAGTTTGCTGAAGACAAGCAGACTAAGGACATGGATTACTGGAACCATATCCTGTGGTCTGATGAAACCAAGATAAACTTATTTGGTACAGATGGTGTCAAGCGTGTGTGGCGGCAACCAGGTGAGGAGTACAAAGACAAGGGTGTCTTGCCTACAGTCAAGTATGGTGGTGGGAGTGTCATGGTGTCACTTAGGGGTGTACTCACTTTTGTTGCCAGCGGTTTAGACATTAATGGCTGTGTGTTGTGTTATTTTGAGGGGACAGAAAATTTACACTGTTATACAAGCTGTATACTCACTACTTTACATTGTAACAAAGTGTCATTTCTTCAGTGTTGTCACATGAAAAGATATACTCCAATATTTACAAAAATGTGAGGGGTGTACTCACTTTTGTGAGATACTGTATATACATACGTACAAGATCAAAATACCAGTTAATTTAGGAAAACTATTGATTGTTAGGAATTAAGCTAGATTTCCATCAAATGTCCTATAGTTCTAGTCTTCTGTCTTCTCTGTCTTTTATCTGTGATGTAAAGTTCCAATATCAATTATTGCAGTCAGTGTGATGTGGACCCAACAAATTGCCTTGTTGTCCTAACAAGTCAGTGTAGGTGTATAATGGAACAGTGAGTTTCCAACACTTCACTAATTCAAGATTAACACCACAACAGTGTCTTCCACTGTGTTGGGACCATGTGACCTTTCCAGTCAACTGGCCCGTGGTACTCTGACCTGTGGAGTCCTTCAGGACTCTCCTCTCATCTTGCTGTAGATGGTTCATCTAGAAATGGAGTGTGAAGCCAAGTGATCTGACCCTGGCATCGTTCTGCCATGTGAGTGTTCAGGAAGATTTGAAACAGATTCGACCAGTGTGGTTGTAGAAATCTAGAACATGTAGCTGTTACTCACACACTCAGTTGTCTGTATCCAGTCAGTGACGTGATATCATGTGAGAGACAAACAACACGTGGTGTGAGAGCCTTCCTAGAAACCTAGCCTCTGTGAAGATCGTCATGGCTTATAGTGCAGAGATGACAAGCCCTGCTCCATCTGATTCCCTAACTTTCGATTTGTGTGTAAGATGTTTTGAACAGGAATAATTGATGTTGTCACTATGATCATAATATCTATACATTATTAAGCAGAACATTGAGTGTCATCATTAGGTACATGTGGTCTAAATGGACTACATAATAAAATTAAACACATTTGTTTGGGGCTAAAATATCAATAGTGAGTACTGGGTAGTGATTTAACACCCCGGGTCAATTTGACCCACTAACATAATGAGTGGAACCAAAATGCTAACATAACACAAGGAGTGCTGAAGCACATAGCGTGTAAAAATGTACTATAATCTGTTGCACCACTCACCACAGAGTTCCAAACTGCCTCTGGAAGCAACATCAGCACAATAACTGTGTGTCGGGAGCCTTCCATCAACATGTGCAATTCCCTGCCTCGGCTGGACTGGTGTACTGTAAATCGCTGCCACTGGACTTGAGCAGTGGAAACATGTTATCTGGAGTGATGAATCACACTTCACTATCTGGCAGTCAGATGGACAAATCTGTGTGTGGCTACAGGACACAAAAACATTTTAGACAATTGGGTACTTCCAACTTTGTTGCAACAGTTTGGGGAAGCATGATTGTGCCCCAGTGCACAAAGTGGGGTCAATAAAGACATGGTTCGACAAGGTTGGTGTGGAGGAACTCATGTGGCCTGCACAGAGCCTTGACCTCAACCCCATTGAACACCTTTGGGATGAATCGGAATAGTGATTGCATGCCAGGCCTTCTCGTCCAACATCACTGCCTGACCACACAAATGGAATTTTGGCTGAATTGGCACAAATTCCCACACAGACACACTCCAAAATCTTGTGGAAAGCCATATTAATGCCCATGGTTTTGGAATGGGATGTCCAACAAGCTTTCTTAGATGTGATGGTCAGGTGTCCAGATACTTTTGGCCACAGTGTATGTACTTTGCGGGTGAAGTACGTACTGTTTCGTAAGCTATATGCCAATATTTGCACTGATTGGGACATGCAGCCTAGTCATAAAATTCTCAACATTAAATAATTTGGTTGTTCATTAACATCAAGACAAGTTTGAATATTCAACACAACATTAAGCATTGTGTTAAAATGTATTAATTATACATACATCTTCTTCCGCTTCATCCGGGGCCGGGTCGCGGGGGCAGCAGTCTAAGCAGAGATGCCCAGACTTCCCTCTCCCCAGACACTTCCTCCAGCTCTTCCGGGGGGACACTGAGGCGTTCCCAGGCCAGCCGGAAGACATAGTCCCTCCAGCGTGTCCTAGGTCTTCCCCGGGGTCTCCTCCTGGTCGGACGGGACTGGAACACCTTCCCAGGAAGGCGTTCCAGCGGCATCCGAAACAGATTAGTTATTAATTATGAAAAGTTTAATTCCACTATAAATAGCATCAATGAACTGCATTGCTTTTGCCACTGGATGTTTCAATTGCTTACAAGCCATTTGTCACGTGCTGGGGTGTGGAAGGACACAGGCACAGAGTCGAGATACCAGGAATAATCCATGTTTAATGAAACAAAAAAACTCAAACAAAACAAAAGGCAGCAACCAGTGACATGGGCTAACTGATAACAGGCAAAACCAAAATGAACCACACCAGCATGGCAAAATCAAATAACTTAAATAGGGTCCCCAATTGGAGGCAATGACCAACACCTGCCTCCAATTGGGGAGACCAAAAAGGATTGGAGGTGGCTAGATTAGCCACTTCCTGTCCTGTCCTGGCTATGCCCTGAGCCCAGCGCAGAGATGGCTAGGGGCATAGCCAGGACATGACAGTACCCCTCCCCCAAAGGCGCGGGCTCCCGACTACAAGACCGGGACGACAACACCCGGACAAGCGGAGGCTCATCACCCGGAGCCACCGGTACAGGCCGGGGAAGCGGAGGCGCCAGGACAGGCCAGGGAGGCGGAGCCGGCGGAGGGCCAGGAGACAGGAGAGCCGGCAGAGGGTCAGGAGCCGGTGGGAGAGCCGGCGGAGCTGCCGGGACAGGCCGGGAAGGCGGAGCGGCCGGAACAGGCAGGGGCGCCGCAGAGTCCGAGACCGGAGAGGGCGCCGCAGAGTCCGGGGAAGGAGAGGGCGCCGCAGAGTCCGGGGCAGGAGAGGGCACCACAGAGTCCGGGGCAGGAGAGGGCGGCGCAGAGTCCGGGGCAGGAGAGGGCGCCGCAGAGTCCGGGGCAGGAGAGGGCGCCGCAGAGTCCGTGGCTGGAGAGGGCGCCGCAGGGAGAAGTGGCGGCTGCAGGGCAGGAGAGGGCGCCACGGGACGAGGCGGCGGCTGCAGGGCAGGAGAGGGCGCCACGGGACGAGGCGGCGGCATCTGGGCAGGAGAGGGCGCCGCGGGATGAGGCAGCGGCTCCTGGGCAGGAGAGGGCGCTGCGGAACGAGGCGGCCAGTCGTTGGCGGGCTCGGCGACCACTGGGCAGCGGGAGGAGCTGGCGGCGGCGGCCACTGGGCAGCGGGAGGAGCTGGCAGCGCTGGGTGCGGCTCCTGGGCAGCAGGAGGAGCTGGCGGCTGCGGCCACTGCAGCCACTGGGCAGCGGGAGGAGCTGGCGGCGCTGGGTGCGGCTCCCGGGCAGCGGGAGGAGCTGGCGGCTGCTGCCACTGCAGCCACTGGGCAGCGGGAGGAGCTGGCGGCGCTGGCTGCGGCTCCCGGGCTGCGGGAGGCGCTGTGCAACTTATAACATCCAACTCAGTGCAACTTATAACTTCCAAGTGAAAGATATAACACCAACATGTCAGAATTTTTTTTTAAAACATAATCACTGAGTTGGAAAAAGGATCACCCCCTTGTGTCAGTATTTTGTTGAACCACCTTTTGTTTTAATTACAGCCTTTAGTCTGTTGGGATATGTCTCTACTAACTTTGCACATCTAGACATTGCAATATTTGACCACTCTTCTTTGCAGAACTTCTTAAGTTCAGTTCAATTTGATGGTGACCGTTTGTGGACTGCTGCCTTCAAGTCATTCCACAGATTATTAAATGGGTTTAAGTCTGGGCTTTGACTAGGCCATGCAAGGACATTCACCTTTTTCTCTTCAAACACTGTGTGGTCAGTTTTGCTGTGTGTAACATCCTGACTGTATGTCCTAAAAGGGACACCGTAGCCCTTGGGCAGAGGTGATCTCTCTCGCGAGACGGAATAGGAGAGTAGTAAAATAAACGTGCAGTTCGGAAGCTCCGTGTGGATTCCAGTTATTCATATGTGAATATAGTTTAGCCAGTGAGCAAACCTAGTCAACCAATAAGCAAATATTACAATGTTGTCAGAGTAGAGGCTAGTACTACTCACGTCTCAGAGAAAATGGATAGTTTCGGCGTCCCAGCACCCAAGATGGATTGGGAGTCAGCTAACTTACAGGAGGCGTGGCGGCGTTTCAAACAGCACGCGGAGCTAATATTCTCCGGACCCCTACGAGAGAAACGTGAGCAGGACAAATGCAGCTATCTCCTATTATGGATCGGGGAAAAAGGGCGCGACATTTTCAACACATGGACGCTAGCGGATGACGACGCGAAGAAACTACAAACATACTATGATAAGTACACCGCATATCTCACACCAAAGTCTAACCCGATATATGCAAGATATCGTTTCCATGAGAAAACACAAGGTGATGGAGAAACTTTTGAACACTTTGTCACGGAACTTAAACTGTTAGTTAAGGACTGTGGATACCCCAACAGTGACGAGATGGTGCGAGACCGCATTGTTTTTGCTACAAATTCACCGCGAGTGCGGGAGAAATTACTCAGTCACGGCGCGGAGCTAACGCTAGACAAAGCCATCGACATCGCGCGATCACATGAGCTAGCACAAGTCCAGCTTAAAGAGATGGTGGGAAGCAAATACCCCAACAACGACGCTGTACACGCCATAGCCCGAAAACCTGAACGCAGACCAGCGCACTCGAGTTACAAAGCCAGGCCTAGAGATCCCGCCACAGCACAAAGAGAATGTGATAGATGCGGCGGCCCACATACGACCAAAGACGGCGCCTGTCCAGCTAAAGGCAAGCAATGCATGAAATGCAGAAAGTTCAATCACTTTGCAAAAGTCTGTAAGTCAAAACTATACACAAACACCCACACAAGAAAAGTGATCCACACTATGGATGAAGACACTGAAGATGAACAGGTAGAACTTTTTATTGATGGACTTACAAGTGAAAACACAGGAAAATGTAATGAACAAGCGTATGCTGAAATTGAAATTGGGACTCAAAAAATTAAATTTAAAATTGATATTGGCGCACAGACCAATGCAATTCCAGTACACACATTTGAAAGACTGTTTAGTGACACTGCCATAAAACCAACCACACAAAAAATCTCCGGATATGGTGGTGAGTTCTTGAAAGTGAGAGGCACCTGCCTTCTAAAGTGCAAATACAAAAACACCTCCATTGTGCTCGAATTTTATATAGTAGACACCAAAGCACCCCCCATCTTAGGGATGAGAGCTAGTCTAGACCTAAAATTAATCAAGCTAATACTGGCTGTGTCAGAGGAAGAAGAGAAACCATGCACAGACACAGACAGCCTCCTTAAAGAGTACACAGATGTCTTTCAGGGCATAGGAGAGTTTCCAGGGGAGTGCAACCTCCATGTTGACCCGCACGCCACACCAGTTGTATACCCACCCCGAAGAGTACCGATCGCTTTGCGAGACAGACTGAAAAAAGAGCTTGACAAAATGGAAGAGAACTACGTTATTTGCAAAGTGACAGAGCCCACAGAATGGGTTAACGCCCTCGTAGTTGTCGAAAAACCACAAACTGGTAAGCTGAGAGTCTGCCTGGACCCCAGGGACCTCAACAAGGCAATAAAAAGGCCTCACTACCCCTGACAGACACTAGAGGATGTCACCACAAAGCTCGCTGGAGCTAAGTATTTCAGCGTCCTTGACGCCAGATCAGGCTATTGGGCCATAAAGCTGAGCACAACATCGTCCATGCTAACAACATTTAACACTCCTTTCGGCAGATACAGGTTCCTGAGGCTGCCGTTTGGAATCAATTCAGCTCAAGATGAATTCCAAAGGCGTGTTGACGAGACATATGAAGGCCTCACCGGTGTAGCTGCCATTGTCGACAACATACTCGTCTTCGGCAAGACAAAGCTTGAACACAACAACAACCTCAGGGCCATGCTGCAGCGCACAAGAGAAAGAGGGGTAAGGCTAAATCCCGACAAATGCCAAATAGGCGTATCAGAGGTCAGCTACTTTGGCCACACGCTCTCGCGAGAAGGCGTCAAACCAGACCCAGCGAAGGTGAAAGCGATACGAGACATGCAGCCACCCACAAGCAGAGGGGAGTTAGAAACCATCCTCGGGATGATTAACTATTTGGCCAGATTCGCACCACGCCTCTCCGAGATAAACGCACCATTACGCCAACTACTGAAGCAGGACAGTGAGTTTTTATGGGACAAAAATCACGACAAAGCATTCGCACAAACAAAAAAATTAATAACAGATCACCCTGTGCTCGCGTACTTTGATCCACAAAAAGAACTGAGACTCCAAGTAGATGCCTCAAAATGTGGCCTCGGCGCTGTCATCCTCCAAGACGAAAAGCCCATTGCCTATGCCTCCAAATCACTCAACAGCACCGAAGTAAACTACCCCCAAATAGAGAAAGAGCTGTATGCAGTTTTATTCGGCTGTAAACGTTTCCATGAGTACATGTACGGCCGGAAAGTGATTGTAGAATCTGACCACAAACCTCTGGAAGCAATCCTCCGAAAACCTCTGGCCGCAGCACCACCGCGGTTACAGAGGATGATACTACAGCTCCAGAAGTATAACATTCACATCATCCACCGACCCGGAAAGGACATCCCAGTGGCCGACACCTTGTCCCGGAAATCCATCGAGCATCAAGACAGCAGCCTTATGGAGAGCATGGAAGCACAGGTACATACACTCATAAGTACTGTTCAAGTGAGTGACAACAAGCTACTGGAAATCAAGGACGCAACAGCACAGGATGCACAACTCACAACACTTAGAAGAGTCACGCAGAACGGATGGCCTGACGAAAGGAGGAAATGCCCGCCCAGCATCCTAGAATACTGGAACCATCGTGATGAGATCTCTGAGATGGAAGGAATACTCTTCAAAGGTGAGAAAATCATAGTTCCTCAGAGCCTCAGAGGAGACATGATCCAGCGCATACACGCAGGACACATGGGCATGGAGAAAAGCAAGCATAGAGCACGAGACCTCCTGTTCTGGCCCAAAATGGGTAAACAAATCGAAGCAATAGTAGAACAGTGCTGCATATGCCAGGAACGACGCGATGCAAACCCCAAAGAACCCCTGTGGTCACATGATATACCTGAGAGACCATGGCAAGTGGTAGGCACAGACCTCTTCACATGGAACACTCAAAACTTCATCGTCATTGTAGACTACTACAGTAGATTCTTTGAAATGGAGCAACTCACAAGTAGCACCTCACTTGCAGTAATCACTAAACTCAAGTCCGCATTCGCTCGTCACGGCATCGCAGAGACAGTCATCAGCGACAACGGACCATGCTACAGCTCTGAGGAGTTCCGCCGCTTTGCAAACGCATGGAACTTCACCCACACCACCACAAGTCCGCGTTACCCACAGAGCAACGGCCTCGCTGAAAAGACCGTCCAGACAGCAAAACGCATCCTGGACAAGGCAAAAGCCGGAAACACAAACCCATACCTCGCCCTGCTGGAGTACAGGAACACTCCAGTGGACAACCTCCAGTCACCGGCCCAGCTCCTGATGAGCCAACGACTACGTTCCATTCTCCCAGCGACCAGTAGGCATCTGCAGCCAAAGGTAACACCTCAGAAATCTGTCCAAGACAGACGGAAAGTATGCCAACACCGCCAACAAACATACTTCAACAGAGGCACCAAACCATTGTCTCACCTACCTGTTGGCACACCCATCCGTTTCCGTCAGGAAGACGGCTCCTGGAGACCTGCAACGGTAACACAACATGCACACACACACAGGAGCTACCATATCCAGACAAAAGATGGACATACTCTACGGCGCAACCGTTGGCACCTTCGCGAAAGCAGAGATGCTCAAGACACTAAAGACACACAACATGCAGACGAGCACACCAACAACACACAGCCACTACACCCTGAACCTGCGCACCCGCAACCAACAAACCAACAAAACCCCAATTACACAACAAGGTTTGGCCGCATTTCCAGGCCAAGACAAATCCTTGACTTATAATGAAAAAAAAAAAAAATGTTGTTAAACTGTTGTTTTAGTCTTTGCTAAACAAAAAAGAAAGAAAATGTTTACCTGCGATCCAGTAAGTACTGTGAAGTCAGTTTTACTGCCTGTTCTGTTTTCTGCACAACTAGTTCACCTTCAAGTTAATTGAAAATATTGTCTCTGACTTGAAAACTAATGACTTGTTTGCACATTTCTTGCGTCATAACTACTGCCCGTACTTGTCCACATTACAACAAGGACATTAATGACCACAGACTGTACTGATCAGACTGCTGTGTGCATTAGACAAAATTGTTATGTGCATGGAATTAATGTTGCATGTGTTTAAATAATGTTTTGTTTTCCTTAAGAAGGGAGATGTAACATCCTGACTGTATGTCCTAAAAGGGACACCGTAGCCCTCGGGCAGAGGTGATCTCTCTCGCGAGACGGAATAGGAGAGTAGTAAAATAAACGTGCAGTTCGGAAGCTCCGTGTGGATTCCAGTTATTCATATGTGAATATAGTTTAGCCAGTGAGCAAACCTAGTCAACCAATAAGCAAATATTACACTGTGTGCTTTGGGTCATTGTCATGTTGGAAGGTAAATCTTCTTCCCATTGACAACTTTCTGGCAGAGAACAGCAGATTTTCTTCAAGAATTTGACAGTATTTTGCCCCATCCATTTTTCCTTCTATCCTGACAAGTGCTCCAGTCCCTGCTGCAGAGAAACAACCCCATAACATGATATTACCACCTCCATGCTTTACTGTAGGAATGGTGTTATTTGGATGGTGAGCTGTATTGGATTTTCACCAGACATATTGTTTGACGTTGAGACCAAATAATTACATTTTAGTCTCATCTGACCATAACACCTTTTTCCACGTGGCCTTAGAATCTTCAGGGTGCGTTTTGGCAAAGCTCAGTTGTGACTGCAAGTGGCCTTTCTTGAGGAGTGGCTTTTTTCTTGCAACCCTCCCATACAAGCCACATTTGTGGAGAATTTGTGATATTGTTGTCACATGCACACAATGACCACTCCTTGTCATGAATTCCTGCAACTGCTTCAGAGTTGCTGTAGGCCTCTTGGTAGCCTCTCTGACCAGTTTCCTCCTGGCTCTTTCATCCAGTTTGGAGCGACGTCCTGACCCAGGGAGGTTCTGTGTTGTACCAAATACCTTCCACTTCTTAATAATAGACTTCACTGTGCTTCTAGGCACTGTTAAAGCCTTTAAAAATGTTTTATCCATCTCCTGACTTGTGCCTGTCCACAACTTTATCCCGGAGATCTTTTGACAATACCTTGCCACCTATAGTTGATTGGTAGTACAACTGAAGAAAACAAGGACTGAAATGCTTCAGGAAAAGCTTGTTTCATGCTGAGCTAATCAAAATGACCACAGAAGTGGCTTTGTGTGCAATTGAGAAAGTGATTACCTACACCTGGTTGGGTTTACAAGTCATGTTTAGGAGGGGGGGTGATTCTTTTTCCAATTTTTTTTTTTTAATTATTTGTAATTTTTTTTCCCTGACAAGTTGGTATTATATTTTTCACTTGGATGTTATAAGTTGTAAATACAGCTGAATAAAACACTTTTTTTTGTCCGTTTTCATTTCAGGCTGCAAATCAACAATATGTGATTATTTTAAAGGGGGGTGATTATTTTCTATACCCACTGTACTGTCAATTATTTTCTAGACAGAACCCACTTTCTTGACCAAACCAATGACATTTTACTTCTTGTATTATTACATAAACGATGATAATAAAATTACTATATGAGAATTGTTTTGGTCAAAATTACTTTGCCATGATATGTGAAACCACAGACCACATGAATGCAGTTGGCCAGTTAGCTCAGTTGGTTAGAGTATAGTCCTAATGACACCAAGCATGTGGGTTCGATTCTTGTATGGGCCGTGTGCTTTCACTAGGTTCTTCATCAGAAAAAAAACAGTTTTATTGCGAAGTTTTCACAACAAACTAGGAATTTGTTCTGGTCCATTGGTGCAGCATGTTTGGTACATAAGAAATAAAAACAAATGAGAATAGTGGACTGAGCATAAAAACAGTAGACTGTGTATTAATACATCACTAAAAAATTTAAAAAATATACTACAAATTATGTAAAGCGCAAGAATTGTCCAGATGAGTGTTGTGTGTGTATGTGGGGAGGGTTATAGATTTGTCCAATTGAGGTTGTGTGTACACTCACCTAAAGGATTATTAGGAACACCTGTTCAATTTTTCATTAATGCAATTATCTAATCAACCGATCACATGGCAGTTGCTTCAATGCATTTAGGGGTGTGGTCCTGGTCAAGACAATCTCCTGAACTCCAAACTGAATGTCAGAATGGGAAAGGAAGGTGATTTAAGCAATTTTGAGCGTGGCATGGTTGTTTGTGCCAGATGGGCCGGTCTGAGTATTTCACAATCTGCTCAGTTACTGGGATTTTCACGCACAATTTTCCACTGCAAGATGCTATCCTAGGGTTTACAAAGAATTGTGTGAAAAGGGAAAAACATCCAGTATGCGGCAGTCCTGTGGGCGAAAATGCCTTGTTGATGCTAGAGGTCAGAGGAGAATGGGCCGAATGATTCAAGCTTATAGAAGAGCAACTTTGACTGAAATAACCACTCGTTACAACCGAGGTATGCAGCAAAGCATTTGTGAAGCCACAACATGCACAACCTTGAGGCGGATGGGCTACAACAGAAGAAGACCACTCATCTCCATTACAAATAGGAAAAAGAGGCTACAATTTGCACGAGCTAACCAAAATTGGACAGTTGAAGACTGGAAGAATGTTGCCTGGTCTGATGAGTCTCAATTTCTGTGGAGACATTCAGATGGTAGAGTCAGAATTTGGCATAAACAGAATGAGAACATGGATCCATCATGCCTTGTTACCACTGTGCAGGCTGGTGGTGGTGGTGTAATGGTGTGGGGGATGTTTTCTTGGCACACTTTAGGCCTCTTGGTGCCAATTGGGCATTGTTTAAATGCCACGGCCTACCTGAGCACTGTTTCTAACCATGTCCATCCCTTTATGACCACCATGTACCCATCCTCTGATGGCTACTTCCAGCAGGATAATGCACCATGTCACAAAGCTCGAATCATTTCAAATTGGTTTCTTGAACATGACAATGAGTTCACTGCACTGAAATGGCCCCCACACTCACCAGATCTCAACCCAATGGAGCATCTTTGGGATGTGGTGGAACGGGAGCCTCGTGCCTTGGATGTGCATCCCACAAATCTCCATCAACTGCAAGATGCTATCCTATCAATATGGGCCAACATTTCTAAAGAATGCTTTCAGCACCTTGTTGAATCAATGCCACGTAGAATTAAGGCAGTTCTGAAGGCGAAAGGGGGTCAAACACAGTATTAGTATGGTGTTCCTAATAATCCTTTAGGTGAGTGTATATGTGGAGTCATAGATTTGTTTAGTTGAGGGTTGTGTGTGTACGTATATGTATTCATAAAGTGTTAACTTCTCTGAGTGATTTTACATGTTTGTACTAAACCCACTAGATTAAGACTAGGCTAACACTAGTTAACTGCTCAACCAGTTTTCATTAAATACATTTGAATTGGTATTAATTCAGATTCAGTTGCCAACTCTATATATTTACAGTAAAACAGTTTACGGATTACTAATGCCTTTCATCCAAAATTTCATGATCTGTGGATTTACCCATGTAACAGGAAAGAGGGTGACGAGTAATAGGAACACAGTTGGTGGACGAATAAAAAACATAACACGCCATTTGCCGATGAATAATGGTTTGGTCATAGTTCCTGGGTATGAAATGGGCGTGCGAGAAAGCTACAAGTTCAAGGGGAGTACGTGACGTTGATCGACGTTGTTACTCGACTTTCAAAGTGTGTTATATTTTGGGTATCGAAATGTCCAGGAAGATGCATGAACCATATTTTATTAAGAATATCCATTATGTTCGGTTTTCGCGATCGAATTGTCAATTTGAATAAAAACAGGCTGTATTCAAAAGGATCAAAACCACAAGGTATCATGGGTACACTGACTGACTGATCTAAATATTTATGATGCATATAAAGGTTTCCACAGTCAGTCTGCAGTCTCTCGCACCACCCACCCCTCCTCAAGAAAAACGCGCCAATGAGATCTCACGCTCTAGGACACCCCTTCCGCGGGGCGGGGGCATTAAGGAGACCAAAGTGGAGACAATAGTGGGATGTCTTGTGCTCTTCACTGTTTCTTGGTAGGCCTACCGGAAATATTATACGCATGTGCAATAGTTATTGCAGCTGCGCTTTTTTCTTTCTGTCAAAACTAAATTGAGTCCAGTATACTTTAAGTATTTAAATTAAGTGAATAACGAATATGTATTACATTTGGGACTAGAATTGATTATTTGCACAGAACTCGAAAAGGAGTAGTCAATTTATCCGGTGTTGTATAAAAAGTAGGCTAAAATACAAGAAAAGTCCGCCTATTGGTTTGGGGAAGTCCCTCTGATAGGAAATCCCCTGTATGTCGGAATATTTCTTTCGAGATATATCTTTTACACAATTGACCTCCTCCTCAGTATAATTTTGAAGACATGTTGGTTAACTCACGACCAGAAACTCTATCGAAGCAGACATAATAACTTCAAAAACTGATGGAATATTGAAGATTTGGACTTATCTGTCAGAAAGAGCGTTCATAAACTACCTCGGGAACAACATAGACAATGGATGTCAATTTGGATAATGATGCGCTGAAAGCAAAGATACGGAGCTGTAATACACTGAATACTTTCTACCACGAAACCCAACTGGAAATTGACACATTAAGTAAGAAAATCTGCAAAAGAGACAATTTAATCGCTGATTTAAAATCGAGATTGGGAAAATACGAGAATACTTGTATCAATGTGGAAGGATATGACCCAGTTGTCATAGGTCCATCAAAGTCTTTGCTGGAAAGTTTATGCAAAGAAATCTGCAAACTGAAGCAAAAATGGAAAGACACAGAAACAAATGCAACTCAGCAAGCAGAGTTATGCCAACAAGTGAGTATAATTGACAAAATGATATGTGTTCTACATGTTGCCTATGTGAATTAAATATTACATATCTCAATAAAACATAGGCCTATTGACGTATTTGATAGTCCTACATGAAATATTAACTACTTCATGTATTACAACTACAATTCATTACATATTTTTATTATTACTATATTATGAAAGTAAAGGTATTTTCCAGTAGCTTAAGTCTACTGTTAATGGTTTACAAATTGAAACACTTTGTTTGAGACCCTAACCTCTTACTAGAAGGTGTTTAGGGAATTTAGTTGACCAAACAAACCAACCAGACTGGATTAAAAAAAATACCTCTCTTTTTCTACTTAGAATTTAGTGTTATTTCGACTCAATTCCCCCCAAAATGAATACATTATTATCACATTAATGCCACAATTTAATAAATTTAAAAAGCCAAATTATCAATCGGTATTGTCAGACAACATATATTTAGCATTTGACTCCCATTTGACACTCAGGCCCACCCTATTCCCCACTCCCTCCACAGCAGATACAGAGGTTGCAACAGGATTTGCGGGAGAAGGAGCGAGAGATAGAAAGTGTAACCCGTCGGCCGGACCACGAGAAGGACCAGGAGATTCAGAAGCTTCGCTCGGCCCTGGCCGAGAGGGACCGTGTCCAGGCCACTCGGGCTGTCCTGTGCTCTTCGTTGGCTGAAGAGGCCGACCAGCTCCGTGGCCAACTGGGGGCCACGGTCAGGGTGTGTCAAGAGCTACTTGCCCGACTAGAGAGAGCAAATAAAGGAGGAGAGACTGTGACAGAGGAGGTGGAAATGCAAAAGAAGGCAAAAGAGGTGTGTTGCGTGTCAAGGTTATATAATACATGTATAATAACATGGTTATTTAGGAGTTTTCTCCAAAAAAGTTCTTACAGTTGCCACAAATTGTGTGTAGTAACTTTTATATTCAGTATATGTAGCCAATGTGGGAATTGAACCTACAGCCAGACCATCCTGGGGTTTAAGGCAATAACATCTGATGCAGAGAGCATAGTACCTGTATCAAACCTGAAAACAAAAGCTATGAAAAGGTGGTGTTTTGAGTGTAGACTGGGGAATCTCCCTGTCTCTGCCATTTTGTGCTAATCAGACAAGTTAGTCAAGTAATTTCTGTTGGATGTCTGGGTGAATTGTTTCAATTTGAGCTATTGTTTCCTCTTTTTATCATCAGATGTTGGATTTTTCTGAAGCTGAACGCGTTGAATCCCTGGTCAGCAAACTTCAAGAAGAGAACCATTTACTAAAA
The DNA here is from genome assembly GCF_011004845.1 of Esox lucius. Lineage (NCBI taxonomy): Eukaryota > Metazoa > Chordata > Actinopteri > Esociformes > Esocidae > Esox > Esox lucius. The sequence continues at coordinate 2,642,528 of NC_047593.1, forward strand.
CAAAGAGTGGCATACGTAAGCAATAATACACTGTACTTTAGAAACTTCCTCTGAGTTGCACAATTCTAGTAATTCCCCCCCAAATTTCCAGGTGTTCCAAAAATCTGACAGATAGACATTTCCTTGAATCAGAAGTGAATGAAAGGTACCTTAAAAAACCTCCAACCAAGATTTCTGGGAATTTGAGGAGAAAAAACTAATTATGCCACAAAACTCCCAACTATACAAACTTAAAAATATTGAAGATTCAAATAAAAATCCAACATTGTCATAGCTAGGGTTGCAAAATGTGTAAGTGTTCACTTAACTCATTTTTCACTTCCTTCCCTCCCACTTTCTTCACAGGTGGAAGGTCTGAACTCCAAATGGCAGAAGTATGACTTGAGCCGGGAAGAGTATGTGAGGGGTTTGTGTCAAAGGCTGAAGGAGTCAAGTGCCCTAATGACTTCTTCCAGCCCTGCTCCAGGTGTGGGGACAGCAGTCAGACCCAGGCATATACAGGAACCTGGGAATTGTCTTGGTATGGTGCCCGGGTTTGCCTCAGCTAACACAGGGTTGCTGCAGCAGGAGATAGTGAGGCTCAATGGCCTACTGGAGGAGAAGATTAAGGACAGTAGGAAGTTGGGAAGAGAGCTGGAGGAGAGCCGTAGAAGACATCAGGACCGTATCCAAACACTGGAGCAACAGGTTAGTGTGACAGCCTTCTTTTTCCATTTCTCCTCCCTGTTGATCCCAATCAACTTAAAGGTTGTTATTGGCATGGGATACATTGGTTTACATTGCCAAAGAAAGTGAAGAATAATAATGATGAAGATATTAACAAGACATTAGAAACACAAAAGTGTGTCTCTCTCACCTTCACTGTCTCTATCTCATTCTTTTACCTGTGGGTTAATATCCCTATTTAATGTCTTTCTCTCAGGTAGAAACACATAAGCATGAATGCAAGTGTCACACAGCACAGTCTTTAAAGAGGCTATATTGAATAACGAACCTTACTTGTAAAACAAAGCCCTCTCTCTTATCTCTCACATGCAGCCCGTATTTAAAAGGAACCTTGCACCTCATTTCAGTTAAATAAGAAACATGACCCCTTCTCCCTCATAGGTTCTCATCTACACAGATGACTTTAAGTCAGAAAGAAGAGACAGGGAGAGAGCACATGGCAGGATCCAGGACCTGCAAGAGGAGGTGTCTCGGCTACAGGAGCAGCTGCATGCTCAGGCAAAGGTCAGGCCACACAAACGCTCAGTCATTACCATTACAATACATAAAATGTCCATGATAAGAATCCTTTCATGCCCATCTCATCGCCTCTTATTAAGGATTCATGATGTTATTTCAAGCCATATATCTTTGTGCAGTTTACAGAGGGTTAATATGTTACAGTATCACATTGGGGAACTTGACAGATCACTTCCCTAAAATGATAATAATGACAACATAGTGATAAATGTGTATGGCTGCAGAGATTCATGCTTTTGCACTGAGTAAGATGTACTTAGGACCACAGAGTGGTTATTCCATCTAGCTATCTTAAAATGTATGCACTATCTGGATGAGAACAACTGCTGAGTGACTAAGAGATTACATTACTGTGTTATCACCAGATCTTCACTATGTAATGTAAAACATGTTTCTAATTGTAATCATTCCATTGTCATCTAGATTCCTGCCAGAGATGCCACTTCAGCCTGCCGACTAAGACACCGGATCTCCCCACACTCTCGCCCAGACTCAGCCGAACCGGTGATTCGGAACATTGCCGAACCGCCTGCAGCCAAGCGACAAAGCGTGAATTTGGCTGGGGCGCCTGCTGCGGCCCTAGCCACTGGTCCCGCTTGGACAGTGCGCCAAGGCTTATCAGAACTCCAATGCCCACGATGCCTCACCACGTACGATGACGCCCATACTGCGGAGTACCTAAATCACTGTGAGGAGTGTGCAAAGCTATGATCACTGGTGTGAAGTTTCCCCTAGGTACCAATCTAGGATTCAGCTTCCCTTCTCCGAGTCCAACCCATAATTAGTAGTAAGGAAATTCTAGATTTACCCAAGATGAGCATCTAGTGGCAACTTCACCTTACTCCCAAGCTACAAGAGGCACCACCAAGACTAAGATTGCTCTCTGACAATAACTGAGCACAGAAGCACTACATGCACCCTAATAAGGGTTTGGGAGTGGGGAAAACAGACTAGTTCAACTGGACTGTGTTCATTAGGTACCAAATAGAAGAAAACTAACTGAACAGGGAGGTAAATGCCTGTAGTTCAGAGTTTTTAAATAGTTTTTCAGTTGCGTGCCCGAATGTACACTACCCTGCATTTTGGTTCTTAAAGGAGAATAGTGAATAGATAATTAATACTGAATGGGAATGTCTGTACTACCTTGGTGGTCATAATGAGAGAAATAGCAGTAGCACTTTATTTAACAGTACATGAAAAAAACATTTAGCAGGAATCTAGATGCTAAAATGTTATCAGAATGAACACCACTGGCTAACGTTTGGTAACAGAAGGTTATAAATTGTGTTACATTTCTTAAAGGAAATAACAGCATCAAGTACTGTCAAATAAAATTCTACTAGCTTTTAAACAGCTTTGTTTTGGCAGATTTATTTCCAGGGAAAACCCACTCAATGTTTGACATTGATCTGTATTCAGGATTACATGATACTGCATTGGTGGGTGCAGACATGGTTAATTGAGTTGTCTGTAGAAAATCTGGATGGGAATTGAATGTTATTTGTGATATTTTATTGTCACAGTTATTCAATTCAGTATTCCGGTATGAAATTTAAGTTACTTATTGCACTTTCCTAAACTGTCTGCCAAAGTTACCTTTTAATGCAGTTTCCTTTTCTGACATGTATTGGGTTTGAAACACATAAGCTTCTTTCTCGTTGAAGAAAGTTTTAGGAATGCTGCCTTTGATTAACATGGTGCTATTTGCTGTGCTATGTATTGTGATGTGATATCTTCACGTTTTATGCTTCTTTTAAGAAATATTTTTTATTATTAATATATGTGTGTATATATATATATATATATATATATATATATATATATATATATATATATATATATATATATATATATATATATATATATATATATATATATTATGAAGACCTATTATATTTTTATGATCGCTGTGATTCTTTGCCATATGTATTCACAATATTATATATGATTTATTATTTATTTCCTGTTAGTAGGGCTATTTTAAATTGGACAATCTTTAACGTGCAGCCATAAAATAAACACAGTCTTCAAATCATGTTTTGAGGTGTCATCTGAATCCCGATACAACAAGACAATGTAGGAGCCAAATTATCCATATCGTGGCTATTTAACGTCAAACTGTATTTTGGAGATATTTCTTTCAAACTAACAATATTTTTTTTTTTTTTAAGCTAGTTTTATAACAGATTTATAAAACATTAAAATGTGGTAATCTGTTGTAACCTGTTCAAATGAAAGGGTATTTTTGTAATAAAGTAATGTTCCTGGGCATGTAATAGAGTGGTTTTCATATTAAAGAACACATCATCTTAAGGTGCCTATGTTGGATTTGGAAGTGGTTTCTGGGTCACTGCCGGTCAAGTTCAGGTTGAGATGGAATGGAATAGCATTGAGATGATGGCAGCAGTAGTGAGGAGTGAATGTGTGAGAAGGCAAGAGGTTATGACCATAGATAAACCATTAAAACATAGGTCCCATTGGACACAAGTCTATGTGTGTTTGTGTCTCTAAGTTTGTGTGGGTGTGTTTGTCCCAAGTTGTTATTCCTGTGATCGTGACTGGGTGGGTGGGGGAGGGGGGGGGGGGTAGCGTTCTTGTGACTATCTGTGCACACTTTGGAAAACCCCTTCCCAGAGTAGCCTGAATGGGTATGCTGTCCTGTGTGGTTACTGCATTCTCAGCTGTTCTGTGTTGCTGAAGGGAACACTGAAAGGGGCACCAGAGACCAGTGAGTCTGTGGCTCTGGTTACATCCTTCTTCTAACTCCAGTTTGAAATCAGTTGTCTTTAGATAAGTTATCAATTAAATAATTTGAAACAAAACAACCCAACAGGTTCAGAACCAGTTGTTATGGGAATATTTTGGCAGTGGGGAACTGGACATTTACCTGTTGGAAAGAACTCAACCCTTATGATGATGCAATTTTGTAATATTACTTCCTATGGCGGAGGATTGTAACAAAAGGGTTTCACAATGGGCTTTTGAAGTTTGTAAATGTGACATAATTCTTTTGCACAAAACTTAACACAATAAACAATTCTAAACTTGAAACGTCATCTTTTAAAAGGGTTCTTGGTAAGTAGGGAAAGTAAGGGACAGAAACCTTAGTTACTCTTTCTTAAATGCAGGTGTAGCCTAACGTATGAGAACTGTGAGCTCCTATGAGAAAGACCCTAGCTAACTGTGTCAAGGTACTGTTACAACTGAAAGAGATAGAGAAACTGTCAGTGGTTTCAAAGTCCTCTAAACATCGTCACAAGCAACATTTCAAATAGCGCCCTACTGACTATGTAGGTACTATTCCTATAGAGAGCTGGAACAATAGTGTGTTAAATAGGGACTAGGGTGTTGTTTGAGACTCAACCACAGTCTTGAGATGATGTAAAGCGGCATGCTAAGATACCCATAAACTCTCTGGGGAAGATGTCTGTGGTCAGACCAGTTCCCTCCTGTCTCACATCTGTTTAGCGAAAGATGGGTGATTCTTTGAGGAGTTTTAATTCAATAACCTAAGATTTACACCTAAACTTAAGCTACCCCTAAAATGTAACCCTAAATGACTAAACCCTAAGTAAAACCTATTCCCACTTTTACCCAAAACCCAATCTCTAGGCCAGAAATACACCTTTTCCAAGCAGGAAATCTTGTGGGGACTGATTTGTCAGGTTTAAATATCTATGTATTGTCAGTCCTGGATCACACACACAGACCCCCAAAAAGACATGGGTGGGTAGGCAGGGATTTCCCCCCTCACACGCTTTACACAACCACCTACATTACTGACTGGTCTATATGTGAACACACACCACACACCACCCACCTGTATGGAGTGGAAACATATGGTGTCATACATCCCTTTGCTGTGCTCAGCGACCTTTTGATAGAAACAATGGCTGACTACCTACATTTGCAAACCCATGAATCTCAAGTCAGATGACATGAGCCAAAAACAGTTCCTGGCGCCACCAGGTTTCCATTCATTTGGGTGTCTAGGAGATTTGTTGGTGTCATGCACTTTTTCAACAATGGGAAAAGTTAGACTGATACTCATCCAGACAAAGTACAGAACAGATAGATATGGCCTTTAATCTCACGTGGATCCGAAAATCATGGGAAATTCCCAATAAGGCAAAGGGAATTCCCAAAACGCACTGTAGGCGTCGCTCTCTGGTTTATTTGAAAGTTAAGCGTGATAGCTCTATACTTGAGCGTGGTAGATCATTATTAGTTATAGCGGGGGGGGGGGGGGGTTAAAGGCAGTTGGTATTACAGCAAAATCCCTTTGTTCCCGAAGACCAGGGAATTGGCTTGGGAGTTGTTTGCCTCTTGTCGGTAGTACATTTTGGATTATAGTATTTGGGAAAGACTGGGGTTCCCCAGAGGAAATGGATGTGTTTCTTTAATGCCTCAGGCACTACATACTGAAAATACCCCCCTACCTACTGATTATAACCTACAGCCAGCCTTCTCAAAGCGCTGATCCTTTGTAATAGTTCTAATTGCCCAGCCCCCCTGTCATTGTCAAGAGCACTGCCTTGTGCTGAAATCTCAGCAGCATCATGGTGATTTTCTAACCCTAGTCATTTGTGGCTAGGGATAGATGTATTCATAGTATATTCAAAGTGAAAGTAATGCCGATGGTTTTATGCAATGTTCATTTTTCTGCTTGAGAGAATTGTTTTACAACTGTCTGAGCAAATGTTTATGGTCTTGTATGATTCAGTTAGTTCATTTTCTAGCACACCCTCACCCATCCTTAGTTGTAGGGAGATGTTGCTTATGAGGCATGTCCATTCTTACATCACTGGGGAGTGATAGTGAACAGGCTGTACAGTCAGTTGGTCAGTTATTCGTTACAAAAATAAACTATACTTATACCATGGGCAGCATCTTTTGAATCCATGCTTTTTTTGTGATGGAAACTTTCCACATTTAATTACCAGACAAATATGAACATTAACTACTGATGGTGAAGGACAGTTGATCCTTGACAAATATGAGGAAGCAAGCCAATATAGGAGATTGTCTTCCTTTAAATGTCATTGTTACTCACTTCCTCCATTCTGGGTCAAGTCTTTGAGTTCATCTATGATCTATCAAAACGTAGTTATGGCAGTTGTTTTGCACTGTAAGACTGTTCTGAACATGTACTAATCCATTGAAGGAGTAGCTACAAAGACTGAGGAAACACTTCACACCCCCATACACCCTTATAAAGTTTCAATAATCACTATACGTTTTAACACTAGTTTATACCTGTCGGCTTTAAGGTGTTACTGAACTGAACTTTAGTAAAAAAGGTCTCACAGGAAAAACATACTGGTAGTTTTGTGACCTCTTTTCTGTGAACAATTAGTGCAAAATGCACAGCAAGTTACTCATATAGTAAAACTGAGCACTAATCTACCTAGTGACTAGTTCGTCTTTTGATTATTCATATGGAAATTAGCTCATATGATCAAGCACTTGCATATTCAAAGCATTAGGGAAATTTCTAAATTTCTTCATACCTGCTATAAAGAAATAACTCAGTGGACTAATTCCCGCCTTGAGCAAGCTGGCGTTTGTTTAATGAATCTCATCGCAGCACTTCTTGGCAGGATGTTAGACAAAAAAAGACATAGGAAGTTCAAAGATGACAGATAGCCCCAAAAAGTTCCCTTTTTTTGTGGGTGTCAAATAAAAAAAAGGTATTGTCAAGTGGTTTGCCATTTTAGGTTCAAATGTTCCTGTGCCCCCTCATGAATACATACTCAGTTTAGAAATAGTATTGAATACTATTGAATACAATTCATCCAATTCAAAAGGCTGCATTTCTACCAGAACACCACCATTTCTTGTTATACCACAAACACAACCATTTTACCGTCAGAAAGAAAACCTAACATTTCAGACACCATCATCAACCATGTTGTCCCCCCACCCAGGGTTTGCTGAACATCCAAGAATCAGAACAAGCTTTTCTAAAGGACAGAGTGCATTGTACGCACACTCACCAGACTGTTCCTTACCTTTTCACATTCATCGCATAATGTCACGTAAAAAAATGTCAGGTCCGGGGGACCCAGAAATAGCACCCCGACTGATCATGTGATTGACCGAACAGTATCGACGGCAGAGATGACAGAAAGCATGTGTGACTCACAGCATCAGTATTGCAATTATGAGCGAAACATTCCCTCAATGTACAACTGGTAAAAATTACTCACCTTGGGAGGACGGTAATGGGAAACAGTTGAAGCCCCTTGGTTTTAGGTTTCACACAGCAGTGGGCTTGTTTAGTGCTACAGTATAATTTTTCAGTAACAACCTGCTTATCTATTTAGAATGTACAGTGCAGTACATAGGTATTTGGACAGTCACTAGTTTTATTGTTACGTCTCTGTACTCCAGCACATTTGATGTGAAATTAAATAATGTTAGCATATTTGTTAGCATATACAGTATCTCACAAAAGTGAGTGCACCCCTCACATTTTTGCAAATATTTGATTATATCTTTTCATGTGACAACACTGAAGAAATGCCACTTTGCTACAATGTAGTGAGTGTACAGCTTGTATAACAGTATACATTTGCTGTCCCCTCAAAATAACACAACACACAGCCATTAATGTCTAAACCGCTGGCAACAAAAGTGAGTACATCCCTAAGTGAACATTTTCCCTCCCCGGTGTCATGTGACTCGTTAGTGTTACAAGGTCTCAGGTGTGAGTGGGGAGCAGGTGTGTTAAATTTGGTGTTATCGCTCTCACACCAATCACTGGAAGTTCCACATGGCACCTCATGGCAAAGAACTCTCTGAGGATCTGAAAAAAAGAATTGTTGCTCTACATAAAGATGGCCTAGGCTATAAGAAGATTGCCAAGACCCTGAAACTGAGCTGCAGCATGGTGGCCATATATCGGTTTAGCAGGACAGGTTCCATTCAGAACAGGACTCGCCATGGCAAACAGTTTGCTGAAGACAAGCAGACTAAGGACATGGATTACTGGAACCATGTCCTGTGGTCTGATGAGATCAAGATAAACGTATTTGGTTCAGATGGTGTCAAGCGTGTGTGGCGGCAACCAGTTGAGGAGTACAAAGACAAGTGTGTCTTGTCTCAAGCATGGTGGTGGGAGTGTCATGGTCTGGGGCTGCATGAGTGCTGACGGCACTGGGGAGCTACAGTTCATTGAGGGAACCATGAATGCCAACATGTACTGTGACATACTGAAGCAGAGCATGATCCCCTCCCTTCGGAGACTGGGCCGCAGGGCAGTATTCCAACATGATAACAACCCCAAACACACCTCCAAGACGACCACTGCCTTGCTAAAGAAGATGAGGGTAAAGTAGATGGACTGGCCAAGCATGTCTCCAGACCTAAACCCTATTGAGCATCTGTGGGGCATCCTCAAATGGAAGGTGGAGGAGTGCAAGGTCTCTAACATCCACCAGCTCCATGATGTCGTCATGGAGGAGTGGAAGAGGATTCAGTGGCAACCTGGCAGTGCTGGAAAATGATGGTGGCCACACAAAATATTGACACTTTGGGCCCAATTTGGACATTTTCACTTAGGGGTGTACTCACTTTTGATGCCAGCGGTTTAGACATTAATGGCTGTGTGTTGTTATTTTGAGGGGACAGCAAATTTACACTGTTATACAAGCTGTACACACACTACTTTACATTGTAGCAAAGTGGAATTTCTTCAGTGTTGTCACATGAAAATACTCAAATATTTACAGAAATGTGAGGGGTGTACTCACTTTTGTGAGATACTGTATGTCCATGTATATGTATATCAGTCCACAAAACCTTAATCCAGAACTCTGCAGGTACTTTTTATTTTTCAGGCCATCCCTTTTTTGAGACTAACTAGACTCGCATCTTGTAGTACCTCCAGGAGGGTTCCTGATCTGTCTGAGTTTTTTCATTATGGTGAATTTTGCCATTGCTGAGCTTTCAACTTCTTAATGAATAAAAAATAAAGGGCTGGTTTCGCAGACACAGATTAAGCCTAGGACTTAAAAAACAAGCTCAGTGGAGTTTACTATTGAATTAGATCTTTTAGTTCTAGACAAAGACTTAATCCGTGTCTGCGAAATAGGTCCAAAAAAATATTGATCTAGGTATGTCTAATGTTTTGACTCTGTCTGAGTGTATTATTATGATTTATCTGCATCATGATGGCCATCTTGATTAGCACTGACACTTTGTGGTCCTTGTTTTGTCAGACAACATTAACTGACCCCAAATGCAAATTCTACAATCATGACAATACAAACTGCTTGTTTGAGCATGCACTAATTACCGAAACAATCACAGCTAATAAAGACCGCTGTGAAACCAAATACTTTTGGTAATCTTAAATGGGGCGACTACATAAAACTGAATTTCAATGTACAATATGTGGATGGATAGAATTTTCAGCCTCCATCCAGATAAAACAGAAAAATAATAACATTCCATTTATATAGTGGCTTTAATCAACAGAGCTACTCATTCTGCTTTACATTGTAAGCAGGAAGCCCACTAAATCTACTATCAGTGTATCACCCATCTCGGTGTTGCATGATGATCAGTTAGGGCCAGATTTCTCACCACACATCAACTAAGGTAGAAAAGTGATGTGTGAATTAGCAATAAGGTGGACGATCAAGTGTCCATAAAAATAATAGTGTCTAGAGGTTGGGAATTTCAGGACCATTTCATCAGCCTTACTCTAGCACATAGGTCTTCAACCCTCTCCTGACGACCCCCCCCAGCCATTTCACAGTTTAGTTTTAGTCCTGAACTAGCTCACCTGATTCAACAGATAGTTGATTCAGGTGTGCTAGCTCTGGGATACATCAAATAGATGGAATGGCAGGGGGGACCCTAGGAGAGGGTTGAAGACCGATGTATCTAGCAAGTTAAAAGGGAGATTCGTGAACAGAGTCAGGACACCCATTTATTGTCCCCAAAGAAGACCACGTAGAGGGCAATGTTCCCTTCATTACCCTGGAGCAAATGGCATTCAATTTCAAGATTAAAAAAAATAAAATAAAGGAGTGCCCGCTATGGGGCTTCCAACACCTCATCCACCCTAATCAGATGTCGTATCCAGCAGCTGAACAGTATCAACCATGCTTAGCTTACTGGGGACTGGCAGTGGTATTTAAGGTGGTAGAATAGACTACCACCAATACATTTGGGGAACTATACAGTGAGGGACAAAAGTATTTAATCCCCTGCTGATTTTTTAAGTTTTCCCACTGACAAAAATGATCAGTCTATAATTTTAATGGTAGGTTTATTTGAACAGTGAGGCAGAATAACAATGCATGTAAAAAAAAAAATATAAATTGATTTGCATTTAATGAGTGTAATAAGTATTTGATCCCCTCTCAATCTCAAGATTTCTGGCTCCCAGGTGTCTTTTATATAGCTGAGATTAGGAAGACACTCTCAAAGGGAGTGCTCCTAATCTCAGCTTGTTACCTGTATAAAAGACACCTGTCGACAGAAGCAATCAATCAGATTCCAAACTCTCCACCATGGCCAAGACCAAAGAGCTGTCCAAGGATGTCCGGGATTAGATTGTAGACCTACACAAGGCTGGAATGGGCTACAAGACCATCACCAAGCAGCTTGGTGAGAAGGTGACAACAGTTGGGGCAATTATTCACAAATGGAAGAAACACAAAAAATAACTGTCCATCTCCCTCGGTCTGGGGCTCCATGCAAGATCTCAATTTGTGGAGTTGCAATGATCATGAGAACGGTGAGGAATCAGCCCAGAACTACACTGGAGGATCTTGTCAATGATCTCAAGGCAGCCGGGACCATAGTCACCAAGAAAACAATTGGTAACATACTACGCCATGAAGGACTGAAATCCTGCAGCACCCGCAAGGTCCCCCTGCTCAAGAAAGCACATGTACAGGCCCATTTGAAGTTTGCCAATGAACATCTGAATGATTCAGAGGAGAACTGGGTGAAAGTGTTGTGGTCAGATGAGACCAAAATCGAGCTATTTGGCATCAACTCAACTTGCCATGTTTGGAGGAGGAGGAATGCCGCCAACGACCCCAAGAACACCATCCCTACCATCAAACATGGAGGTGGAAACATTATGCTTTGGGGGTGCTTTTCTGCTAAGGGGATGGTACCATGTACCATCAGATCTTGGGTGAGAACCTCCTTCCCTCAGCCAGGGCATTGAAAATGGGTTGTGGATGGGTATTCCATTATGACAATGACCCAAAACACACGGCCAAGACAAAACAGGAGTGGCTCAAGAAGAAGCATATTGAGGTCCTGGAGTGGCCTAGCCAGTCTCCAGACCTTAATCCAACAGAAAATCTGTGGAGGGAGCTGAAGGTTCGAATTGCCAAACATCAGCGTCAAAACCTAAATGACTTGGAGAAGATCTGAAAAGAGGAGTAGGACAAAATCCCCCCCGAGATGTGTGCTTACCTGGTGGCCATCTACAAGAAACAGCTGACCTCATGATTGCCAATAAGGGTTTTGCCACCAAGTACTAAGTCATGTTTTGCAGAGGGGTCGAATACTTATTTCACTCATTAAAATGCAAACGCGTTTTTCTGGATTTTTTTGTTGTTATTCTGTCTCACACTGTCCAAATAAACCTACCATTAAAATTATAGACTGATCATTTCTTTCTCAGTGGGCAAATGTACAAAATCAGCAGGGGATCAAATATTTTTTTCCCCTCACTGTACATATAATACTAAAACATGATTACTATAATGGACTATAAAAGATGCACCGACATGGGAAAAAGAAGCACGGACACAAGACACATCCTGCCATACTACTGTATTCCATCTTTCAAAAAAGAAAGACAAGATTTTAATATTACTTAACAATATGTTAAAAAGTAGCCAGTTTGGCTTCAGTGTTAATACAATATACACTCTATAACAGATTGATAGTGTGAGTATTGTTCATTTTTTCCAATTTCATTCTGAAAGTATTCGGATACAAGCTGGCTACAGGTCAAAAAAAAATATGAAAAACTGTAACTGGTACGCTTTTACTTAACAGGATTGTTAAATGGAACTGAAAACCCCCCAAAAAGAACATTGTCAAGTATTAAGCCAAGTTCCTCTCAGTTAAGTGAGAGTTGTTGGAGCACGGGAGGGTGCTACGGACCATGCCCATTTCTTTGTCAGTCATCTGAATGAGATGCCGTGCTAGGAATTGTGGGATAACAGGGGGATAATAAGCCACAGAAACTGAATTAAAGGCTTTTAATTCATTGTATAGCTCATTTTCTCTCGGATTTTTTTTCCCCATGTATGCATTTTTGGAAGTGTTTCTTCCAAACAAAGTGAGCATCTTTTGACTAAGGAAGCCAAAAAAAAAAAAAAAAAAAGTCAGAACATGGCTTTTCAAGTGAAGAGAAATGCCCCACTCACAGACTAAAAGCACACAAGCACGCAAGAAAATAACAAAATTGAGTAGAAAGTAGCATTTTGTGAATTTTCTTTTGTGTCATTTCATTTTTTTTTTCTCTCTCAGTTCTGCTTGAGGATCAGCCCAATGGGTTCATGGTGGGATCGCACAGCAACACGGAACAAGGCGAAGCAGCATGGGTGGGCGTGATTTGGGCACAGCAGGGATGCGGGTGATGGGGGCCGTAGTAGCAGTTTGCGTGGTGGATGTGGGGGTGGTTGCCGATTGCTTTCTGCCACAGTCAGTACTTTTTTAACCCGTCAGTGGGCGGCAAATGTGGCTTTCTTCAAGCTAAAGTTGGACCAGTTGATTGAGAGCCGTTGTCGGGTCTGCCTGGCGGAATCTAAGCAGAACCTGAGGAGGCAGTTAAAAATGACTATAAAACATTTGCGACATTCTTGAGCAGGTAAGTATGCTCAAGCTACATATCAATTATCGTTTCTTCCACTTAAAGTGTGCATATTTCTTTAACTGATTAGAAAATAATTACTCAACAAATCCAATGGTTTTAGATATGGTAAGTAATAATCACAATATAATAGGCGGGTCCAGTAAATATAAATCATACCCATGTGTTTTTATTCTGGGTCATATATTGGGAATCAACCATTATTAACAGTAACCCTGGAGTAATTAGGGTTAAAAAATAAAATACAAAAAAATACAAAACGCTAGCAGTTACTGGCCCAACCTTCTAACCCCCTAGGCTGCATGCCACCTACTGAAAAACTGTACGTAGCTCAAGTCAAAATAAGTGTAAGAAATAAGACTATACCTTTTGAAATACTCCACCTCCCTCTCAGTCTCATCCATTTCAGTACTGTCCAAATCAATGTCTTTGGGCAGAAAAACATCATCTGCAAGAAGAGAACAGGGTCACAAAAAGCTAACTAAACAGATGGCAAAACCCAAAATGTTAAGGTACTACCTGTGTTTCTGTTGAGTCAAATATCGTATGCATCGTAAATCTAAATTTTGTATGGTTCCAGTTAAAATGTCTGGATGTCGTAAGTGCCGAAGAACATCTGCAGCCCTAATGCTTATGGTCCTACAGGGATAAAGGTAGCCTAAGATAGCATAGTGTAGTGTAGCATAGCATATTATACAGTAAGTGAGCATAGCCTAGCCTAGCATGCTGACCTATTGAGTTGTTTGTCTTGTCAGCCTTCTTCTTCTTGTTTTTTTTGGCCTTTCCCTTGGGCTGGGGGGACTCAGCGGTGGGGGGCTTGCCGTTTTGCAGCGGCAGCTCCGTCTGTGAGGTAGGAGGTGGCGAGGGCTCTGACAATGGCTGGCTCCTCTCTTCTTTTGCCTGGCTTGCCAACTGCTGATGGTGCTGCCTCTTCCCATTGCTCCTCTCCTCCCTCCTTTGTTCGGGTGCCGGAGGGGAGGGTAGATCTTCGGCGGGTCTGGGGCGAGCTACTTTGGCGTCTTGAGGGAGTGGATGCGTACCGTTGGTGGTTGCCATCTTAGAAGCTGTTTCCCAGCTCTTGGAAGCCTCCGGGGCTTTCTTGACCACAACAGCCTCGCTGGGAGCTTGCCTGATTGCTGGCTGTGGCGGCTGCTGTTTGGGCTTTGCTTTGCCATTGATCTCAGTTGGTTGGGGTGCTGTGGAGGTCCCGTTGTGAAGGAAGGAGTCCGGGGGGTTGGAGTTGGTGGTTTCTGGGACAAAAGGGGTTGGAGTGGGGGCTTTCTCCCTGTTAGTCTTTGGGCTGTGCTGTGAGAAGGGAGGCTGGGGCCGGGGTTGTGGCTGGGGTCGCGGATGGTGCTCCGGTCGGGGCTCCTTGTGGCCAGGGAGGCGCATGAGGCTTTGCAGGAGCTGGCTCTTGCCGTTGTGGAGGTTCTCTAAGACGTTCTGAGCTGTCTGTTTGAGGGGCTGGGGGTTGTTCTGAGGTACGGGGGTGGGCTCCTTGGCTTTCTCCTTCTTTTTCTTTTTGGCAGCACGGAGGTGCTGCAGCTCCTGCAGTCGGAGGAGTTCCCGTTGGAGGGCCTCCTCCTCCCGCCGCCGCCGCTCCTCCAGAAGCTGCTGCTCCTCTCGTTGCCGAGCCTCCGCCTCAAGACGCGCTTTTTCCTCCATCTGAGGGATGTGAAAGGTTTTGATTACATTCGTCCTCTGCCTCATTTTGTAACATAAAACTCTTGTTTAAACAAACTTAAAATTTTTACTAACATTGGACATGGCTCGCTTAGAAAACCACTTACAATCTCACATAAGGGACTGTTCAACCCAAAATCAAGTCTGAATTTTAACACTTCACAGTTAGAACAAAGCACAACTTTAAAGGAAAAAGTCACAAAACAAATGTTTAAAAAGCTTTAAACTCTTTTACCTTTTTCTGTTTATGGCGGGCTCGTTTGGCAGCCTTGGAACTAGAGGCAGGCTTGTTGTCGCTGGCGCTGTTGATGAACTGCAGCAGGTCCTCCACCCGCCGGTGGTCTTCCACGCTGCCAGCACCACTGTCTTGCTCCACCGCGGGCGGCTGCTCCTCCCTCTTGGGCTGCTCCTCCTTCCGCTTGGTCAGACGCAGACGGAGCTTCTCGCGCATCTCCGCATAGTTGCGGCTGGTGGGCGCTGCTGGGGGCTTAAGGAAGGGATAGGGGGTTTTCAATTCTAGGAGTTTTCAAAGCAAATTGTGTGTTTACTGTGTTCCATATTCCCTAGAGCACAATAATTTTATCTAAAGAATATACTTTCTAATCATTATATGCTCAGTTGTGGAGTAAAAGTGGGAAGCATTTACTCTGAAATAGATGAGGGCTGGAATGGAATGCATTCTGCAGTGTAAAGTATGTGAAGCATTGGTGTCATCAAGGTCTACTGGATCACCCTAGGGTTCAATACTAGATAAGTAGGAGTAGGCCCATAATGCCAAATGCAATTTACAAAGTGTCAACTCACTAGAACAGGACAGTTTATATACTGTCTAGTTGTTAATACCCCATGTCATTCCAGTGAAGATTTGTATACTTCAGTATTTAGCAGATTCCAAAGTGGTTAGTTTTGGGCCAGATATCCTCAATCCGACAAAATGGAAGTATGTTTATCCTAATTGCTACGGTATGTTTCTTGGGACAACAGCTTTTTTGAAATTAGAAAGAGAAACATAGAAAAAAAATTGGCTTTTGTTGCTAATTTCTGGATTTTCCTGCTTGTTGGTCTATACACTAAAATGGCGTTAACGTGTGTCTCACCCCGCCGTGGCCGAAGAACTCGCAGTAGCAGCAGTCACAATATTTCCCTTCTTTCTGGTTGGTGGAGGTGGAAGTGGAGGAGCTGTGCTCCGAGCAGCTGTCCTCATCCGGGCTCTCCTCCCCGTCAAAGCCCTGGTGGTCGTAAGCCCCGTTGGCCTCACAGCGGTGGCCCTCACATTCAGGGTCACTAAAATGTCAAAAAAAAAAACAGTGTCAACATGACACTAACCATAAAAAAATTAAAATGTCAAAAAAACACCGTAAAGTGTCAACATGACACTAACCATAAAAAAAAATGTATGTCAAAAAAAGTAAATGTCTGGATCTCTCTCTACTGTCAAATAAAATTATTTTTGTTACACATAAAACCTAGTTGGCTAGAAGCCAGCTAAAATACCTTTTGTGATTCAGTGGTTTCCAAAAGGCATGGATAAAGGAGGGACCAAGTTGTGCCAACCAAGACAATATCAAATATGAATTCATACATCTCATTGGGTAATATTTGCATTAGAAGCCAGACAAAGCAAAAAAGCACTCACCTGCACACACTGGGCGGGGCACTGATAGGCCCATCAGCTGGGGCGGAGGAGGGCGGCTCGGCGGGAGACAGACACATTCCCTGGTGGTGGGCCTCCATGAAACCTGGGGCCGGAGTGGCCATCTTTGAGAAGGGCTGTGAACCCATGCTGGGGAGGTGGTGCTGGGAGTGGCCTGCAGATCCAGGTGGGAGGGCCGAGCCAGATGAGAGCGGAGGGAGCGAAGGAGGGCCTGTGGGGCTATTCCTAGGGGCGACGGGGGCGGGTTGTTGTCTATGGTCCTCTTTACCTATAGTGTGAAATACATCACCTGGCAGAGACCAAAAAGACTATATTTAAGAAATGGATTAGAAATTTGCACATTCAGCAGCCGGTAAGTGAAAGAAGTAATCTTGAATAGCGCAACAACGGAGAAAATATGCAATGATCAGCACCATTCAGAATTCTGTTAAGCGAGTCATTGGTGGATCATTATGAAATTATTATCTTTTCGTATCTGTATTTGGAACATTCTAAATTCAGTTCAATGCATGAAACAATTTAGACAAATTCCCATTCTCAAACACCCTCTCCTCCATGCCAAAAGACCTGTGAAACACGTCGGCCACACTTCATGTCTAAAATTGCCTTTTATTCTTATATGAATGTTCATTGTTCACTCACAGCAGAATCCCAGAAACAGCCTCTCCGAGACTTAATTTCACTAATTAAACATGCACTTGGGTTAAATGCTCAGTCCATTTAAAATCCTATGGTTTTTCAAAAACACACTGTTCCTGAAAAGTGATCTCACCCTGTCTCAGAAACATCCCTACCAATTCAAATCTAAGTATGATTGAGGTGTGAAGCAGGTTGTTTGAAGAGGGAGGGAAGGATGCAGACCCTATTATAAACAAATTGTTTTGCATGGTGAGACTTTTCAGATGCATAGAATTCAGGAAGGATGATTTAATTAATGATATATGACTGGAGTGGCTCTTTAATGTCAAGGAGAGGAATTCATTTCAGAAAATTAAACCATACCCCTCTTTCTAGTTAACGGTAGCCATGTTAACTCCACCCAAATGACCACTGATTCCCAGGTCTTTCACATCGGAACATTCTAGGAGACGTCCAGGTGACAAGTGCAGGTAGACCCTTCAAGGTTCTGCTCCAAACCCCATACTAGCTCTGCTCCAAACCCCATACTAGCTCTGCTCCAAACCCCATACTAGCTCTGCTCCAAAACCCATACTAGCTCTGCTCCAAAACCCATACTAGCTCTGCTCCAAAACCCATACTAGCTCTGCTCCAAACCCCATACTAGCTCTGCTCCAAACCCCATACTAGCTCTGCTCCAAACCCCATACTAGCTCTGCTCCAAACCCCATACTAGCTCTGCTCCAAACCCCATACTAGCTCTGCTCCAAACCCCATACTAGCTCTGCTCCAAACCCCATACTAGCTCTGCTCCAAACCCCATACTAGCTCTGCTCCAAACCCCATACTAGCTCTGCTCCAAACCCCATTTTAGCACAGAAAATAGTAAGAAACATTTATATCTGTAGTGTTGAAAAATTACTTCTAAGTGAGCATTTCACTGTACACATTTTTAATAAATACAATACTTTGCATCATGGGGTTAGCCCTAAGCTGCGCTACTCCGTCCTCAGTTTTACCTAAGGAGTTGGGTCTTTTAGATGAAACTTGGATGTGATTATTACTTGACTGGACAGTGGTGGCTGTGCACGAGACCGAAGCGCTGGAGGCCGAGGTGGCCATCGCCACTTTGTTGGCCTCCAGGAAGGCATCTTGGAAATTGTAGAGACACTTCTTCTTGGCGCCATTCTTCCTCTCCCGGGGTGGGGCCTGCTGCTGTTCCGATGGCGAGGGAGGGAGGAGGTGGAGTGGGGCGGGCTCTGATGTGACGCCGTGGGCGTGGTCCCCGTGGCAGTGGCCAGAGGAGGGGGGGGTGAGAGGCATGTCTGGGTGGAGGGGTGGACCCAACATGTCCCCTGGAAATGGAAACAAAAACAAACATTGTTTGTAAAACGTACTTTAATTCAGCCACAAATGTCTTCAGAACACTTTCACATTCAAATTGTCTTGCTCAAAGACAGAAGAAGGCTAGGCGTTTAAATTCAGCAAAATTTGGCTTACAGATGGTTTCAACTATTGATTATTTAAGCTCTCTGGGCTATCTGACGCCCATTAATTACTGTACAGCTTTGTGTCAGCATTTTTTCTTTATCATGCTTTGTGTTGTAAATGCACATCCAGGAAGAGGATCTCTAACAAATTTGAGAGTCATTAATAGATCGTGTATAGCCACAAAGTCCAAATTGTACTTTTTTGGTCTTTATGTAAGATTAGTTTTAAACATGAGGCTAACAGTGTGGTGGAATTCAGAGTAAAGGTTATTATTTACAGTAGAAGTTATTATTAATGGCTGGAGAAATTAGTTGCAAAACAGGAAGACAAGCTGGGAGCTGGCTGTAAAGTACAGTATAATATCCTGGTCAAGTCCAAAGATTCAGATGCGTGAGAAAATCCACTAGAAACAAACAATAAGAACGTCTGTCAATTTATACACAGTGTATAGTCTATAGGTACTAGAACTCCTGTGGGTACATGGCCAATCCACAGGGGCATTTGAGAAGACTAATTAAAGTACAAGCCTACTGGCAAAATGAACACAAGCAGGTCGGGAGTCAGTGGTCTATGGAGTGGATGAATTGTACTTTCACCTCCAATTGCTTCTGAGAAGTTGAGTAAGAGAATCGGCAATTGAGAAAAACCCCACCCCCTTTGACTGAAAGAGTTCAAATAAAACGGGTCCCTCCATTAGTCTACATTGGGGATAACTTATCGTCCTGTAGTGGGGTAGCTAGCTCGTCCGTGTTGGGTAGAAGTTTCTCTTTAGCACAGATTTAGGATCATTTTAATAATCTCCCATTCAAACCTGACCCATTAATGTCGAAAATGTTAAACTGACCCAAGATCAGAATTAGCAAGTTCGCCCTAAACCAGCTCTCTTGAGGGGGCTTGGGCTGTGTGACAAGGTATTTTCCCACCTGGCAGGGGCTCCTGCAGCAGCACAGACGGATTCCAGTTCTTCATCATGGCGGCGTCACAGATGTTCTCAAACTTGAGGGACAGGCATTGCAGGGAGCTATTCCAGTCACCGGCGCCACCACCAAAGCAGTTCTGGTAGACGTGGTCGGGAAGGGAGGAACTGAAGGCCTGCTGCTTGGGCCCTGTGTGGCTCGACGTGGGGGCTGGGGGAAGAGGCTGGCAACAAGACGGAAGGATTGTTTTACTAGTGACTGATTCCAATGACACAAATGACAAAAGACCAAACATACATGGGGGGGCCCAGTTTCCAAGACAGACGGAGTCATTGACCTAAACAAAAAAAACATTTCCAATCAAGATTCTCAATTTTAGTCCTTGCTTTTTAGTGCAGGGGTAGGTTTTATCTGGTTCAAATCTGGATTATGTATTTTTTGGGGGGGGGGGGGGGGGGGGGGGGCTCCAGTCTCAGGTTATTTTCTAACAGTGAATGTGCTTTTCATAAAACTTCCCAATAATTTGCTCTGAGGTTGAGTTTCATTCGCTATGAACTCCAGTTAGGAAAAGATAACCTAATGATTCTGTTATATCCTTACCCGTGTGTGTATACACATCATTCAAATTGTCTCTAAGCATAAAAAAAATTAACAAAGAATCTAAGTTATCAAGGACAAGGTTTAATGTGTTATGGAAGACCAGCTAAAGTACTAAGATGTCCCAGCTACAATTGAATACGCTTGGACCCCTGGTTTCTCCACATATTACACATTCTTTCTTCATAGTTAAGGCTTTTTACAGATACTTTGGATACCCGAGAGACAAACCTTCCTAGAGAATTTCAACGAATTAGATAAAGCACGACCCCTTCTGGCAAAGTCATGCAACTACAGTGGGACATCAATCTGAAGGTGTAATAAGCTGAATCACTTCCTTGTGATGTCTGTAAATCCCCTGAAGAAGGGAATGTATCAATGAAAAGTTCCCACGGTAAAAACACCCAGAAATACCAGTTGAGGGACATGAGAGATATTACCACTCAAAACATAACAATGTTAATCCCCCTCAGTTTTCTAGACAGTGTCTGTATTTGACTGGCTCCATCCCAAAATACTCTAAATGACTACTATTCATTGTCTTCTCTCCCACAAGGCAATTGGCATGGCTCTCAACTCTTAAAACCCATAAAGATCAGTGGTAAATTAGGAAGCAAAGATGATTTTCTGTCAATTGTTGAGTAGTAAATACATGGTTTGTACAGACATTGGCAAGTCAAATTCAAAGACTTTTCCTAGGACCTAACTGTAATATGGAAGGAGATAATTTGACCTAAATGAATGTTGTTTCATCAACAAATGGGGAAAATAAATAGTAAAAAAAATGTCAATGCGTTTTGGGGAAAATTTGGATGGTCTAAATTGCACTGTGCTGCATTGAGACTGTTGTGTCAAGTCTCCATCAAATGTTTTTTTTTTTTTTTTAATGGGAGACAAATTATAATGTTAGTAACAGCAATTGAGGGCTGTTAATTTTAACCTATAATGATCAAATTACCAGTTTCAGTTGTTTAAATGGGTGGTTTAAAGGAATCCTGCGTATTATTTCTTCTATAATTTAGTTGAGCTGGCTTACTGGCAAAGAATTGTGACACTATCAGGATAATGATGAAGCCTGTGTATGTAAGCTAGCAGTGGTATTCCTCTCACCCTAGCCATATAAGATATCGAAGAGTATTGGATGCCATTTTCAAACAAAAAAGGCTGCAATGGAACGCTTCATGAAAAGCAGAGTCTAATTCCATGATTCTGCGGTTGTCCTCATAATAATGTGCAGCTTTCCAGGTACAAATGAAACACACCCACAAGTATTACAGGTACAAATGAAACATAAGCACAACAGCCGAAAAGCTGATTAATAAATCAAGTAAATGTCTGCTATTCAAGCTATTGAAATACTTGAGCGCCGAATACAACTCAGGGTTCTTAGCCCTGCATCTCAATTTTGGATTTTGGATTCTATCAGAAGAAATCCAAAAAAACAATGAATAGAACAAGAGTAGCCAATAATTAATTCAATCTAAGCATTGTTCGTCTTTGTATTTAGTGTAATTCTACAGAGATATCCAGACATTAAAAAAATATTTAAAAAACAAGAAACCAGTCAAGGGTAGTTCAGTCGGCCCGCAATTAGAAGGAATGAATGTTGTTGCCCTGGCTGGATTCGATCCGCGGTCTCCAATGTGAAAGACTGTGTCTTTAACCACCACGCTATTTGTAGCTAAGGGCAACAGGTACTTAAAGCTACCAACATTTGCGTTTACACTAATCTAAAGACACTTGAAAAAACACTCCTCATTGACAAGTGGTAACCCAATTTCTCAAAGTGGCAGCGGCGCGAGTCTGTTCACTCACCTTGCTGTGCGAGAGAGGGGGGCTGGGGTAGAGCGTGGGGTGCAAAAGGGGCCTGGGCAGGTGCGAGAGGTTGTGCAGGGGCAGGTGGCCATGGATGTGGGGGTACAGGTGGAGGGCTGGGTGGCTGGGAGACTTGTCCCCACCCCCGGTGAAGAACTGGTGGTGGTGGCCAGATGAGGGCGTGTGGAACCGGTTGGGGGGGAGCGAGGCAGCGGGGCCCAGGGGGGCGGGGGAGGAGGAGAGGTCCTGGTTGCACACGTGGCACTCGCATGCATGCTGGACCTGTTCCGCCTGGGACGAGAAACCAAATTGCTGCTGTGAGATTTCCTTTCAAGTGTCCCAGCGCTGCTCATCTTTTCCTCCCCTCCTTTAAGAAATAATTAAGCTACATTGGGACACAAATGGTATTTCAAGTGTATTTTACGGGTAGGGGGAGTTTCATCTGGACACCTATTTGCAAATGCCAAAAGCATCAGACACTCTGACCCCTACTACGGCCAAAAGCATCTTACTCTTTCTGGGGTCCATACAAAAGCAAAGAATCACATGATACATGAAGTATATAAAAAGGAATGCTGCAAAAGCATAAATTGCATTTCAAATGAGAGTAAAACAAAAGACACATAATCAGTCATTTGCTTTAGTTTAATGCCTGCCTCTATAAGCATACAGGAAGTCGGTTCATAGGTTTGTGGAAAAATAACATTGCATCATGGCATACAAATAAAAATTCCAACAGCTTGCTAAGAGCCAGCAGTAGGCTGTCTTGTTGGCTGTTACAAACAGTAAGGGCTGCTTTCTCATTCTTTGGCAGCGGAAAGACCTTTAATTTTACTCATCAAGATAATCCATGATGCCCTAGTTGCCAGTTGCGGTTGTACCTGTTGGTGGGGGTAGTAGGGTGGAGGGCTGTTGCTCTTCCCAGAGGAGCGCTCCCCCTGCTGCCTTGGAGGCTCCCCGCTGCTCTCCCCATCCGCCTCCTCTTCGTCTCCCTCCGATGAACTGCTGCTGCTGCTGCTCCCTCCAGGCGACTGGACAGAGAGAAAAAAGAGAGAGTGAGAAGAAAAGTGAATGAAAATCAGAGAAAAGAAAAAAAGATAGAAAAAGGGTGAGGTGAAGACACAGTAGTGAAGGATGGAGATGGACATTGAAACATGGATTCCTGCAGCGAGCCATTACACAAGACCTACTTTGCCCCCTACTGACTGACTTTGGGCCTGGCAATTCCCCTAGTAAATGGTTAAAGTCAGGAATGGGGGAGAGGAAGCTGACCCTAGATCTGTGTTGTTGACCATGCACACACCTCATCTTTGAGTGCCATGTTCTCCGCGCCCCCATTGAGCTCATTATGAATGCCGTTCATGCTCGTCACCACCCCTGGGTCCTCATAGCTGGCCATGGGGTAGATGTTGGAAAACTTGCCCGACAGTGGAGGCACTTCATCATCATCGCTGCCACTGCAAGAGAAAAAGTGAAAGCGAAAGAATGACAGGTAATTCTGAAAACAGGAATGGCTCTGTTTTCATTATCAATGTATAAGAAGTTCCCTTTACTTTTTTATGGTAAATCCCTACCTATTTAAGGTTATTTAAGCAATAAGGCATGAGGGAGTGTGGCATATGGCCAATATACAGTTCCTATGCACAATGTTCTGCTCACATGCACCACTGAATACAGAGACGCATTAATGCCAATCTAAACTGGCTACCAATGCAAAAACAACACTATAACCTTTTGTTGTTGTTGTCATTACCGTTGTATATGATCTTATATAGAACAGCATTCCACCATTCAGGGTTTAAAAAATCTGACAGTTTATAATTAGGCGTAAACATATTTGGCAAACATACCAGTGATTAGGGCAGTTCTTAGGTCCAAGACACATACCACAGCCACGTAATTTGGGCCATATGTTACAATCAATTACAAATGTGTGTTTCTACAGTTAATTGCTGATAGCATGAACTAACTGTTTAACATATGAAGCATGAAAAGCAGAAGAAATCGCATGTTGTCAAAATGTTTATATGCAAAATACATTACTTTTGTACTGAGTATCCCTACCGCATGGTGGTGCCTGTCATGTTATGGGTATGCTTGTCAAGGGCAAGGACACAGTAATTTAAAAACATGTTTTTAAATCAAAACTGAATAGAGCCAGGCACATACAAAAACCTGCTTCCCAAAATACACTGAAAAATGTATTCCCCTTTACGCGAAACAATAACCAAACAAAGACAAATCTTATTGTTACTGACCAAGATGCCAATGTATTTTTCCTAAGTGGACTAGAACCATTTTTGACTCAAATTTACTTTACACACTATAACAAGACTTTAAAAAAAAAAAAAACATCTGGCTATCAATAATAAATAGCCAAAAATATATATAAACTGCAATAAAAATATGCTATAATTGTTGCCAAGGGTGTTACTAACATGCATTGGCTCAGGAGGTTGAGTAAAAATGTGATTAACTTGGTTTAGGCCTTTATTTTCTGTAACTTTGTTACTGTAAAGTTACAAAATGCCAAAAATTCAAGGGGATTAAAGGAACCGTAAATAATAAGCAGTGCCTGGGGGACTTACAAGGTGGTTGCGCCCCCCTCTGGGAGGATGAGGCGCGAGTGCTGCTGTATGGTAATGGGGGAGCTGGAAGCCGAGGCGGAGGCCGAGCTGCCCCCGGAGGGGATGCTTGGGGGGTGCACTTCGGCCAGGTAGTCCCGGTGCTGTATGGGATCCGTGGTCTGCAAGGGCAGTTTGATATGGAGGTCCTCAGCGATAGGAGAGTCCATGATGCCGCATGTCAGGATGTGAGAGAGGCTGCAGTCGTCGCAAGTGCATCTGGGGGGTTGGGGAGGGGACGGTTAGAGGTGGTTTCAGAAAGGCTAAGTTAAAGGCAGCCAGTGGTTTGCATTCTGTAGCAGTTTGTAAAGGCTGATAAACTATATCATAATCATACACACCGATCAGCCAGAACATTATGACCACCTGCCCAGTATTGTGTAGGTCCCCCTTTTGCTGCAAAAACAGCCCTACCCGTTGAGGCATGGACTGCACTAGACCTCTAAAGGTGTGCTGTGGTATCTGGCACCAAGACGTTAGCAGCACATCCTTTAAGTTCTGTAAGTTGTGAGAGGGGTCCTCCTTGGATCGGACTGATTTGTCCAACACATCCCACAGATGCTCGATTGGATTGAGATCTAAGGAATTTGGAGGCCAAGTCAACACCTTGAACTCGTTGTTGTATTCCTAGGTAGGTGGTACGTGTCAAAGAAAGATCCACATGAATGGCAGGACCCAAGGTTTCCCAGCAGAACATTACACAACATTACATTACACTGCCTCTGCCGGCTTGCCTCCTTCCCATAGTGCATCCTGGTGCCATGTGTTCTCCAGGTAAACGACGCACACGCACCCGGCCATCCACGTGATGTAAAAGGAAACGTGATTTATCAGACCAGGCCACCTTCTTCCATGGCACTGTGGTCCTGTTCTGATGCTCACATTGTAGGTGCTTTCAGGAGTGGACATGGGTCAGCATTGGCACCCTGACTGGTGTGCAGATACGCAGCCCCATACGCAACAAACTACAATGCACTGTGTGTTCTGACACCTTTCTCTCAGCACCAGTATTCACTTTTTCAGCAATATTTCAGCAAAACATAGCTACAATAGCAAGTCTGTTGAATCGGACCACAAGGCTCCCCACGTGCATCAATGAGCAGACCAGGAACACCTCACAAGGGCTGCAGTTTTGGAGATGCTCTGACCCAGTCTTCTAGCCATCATAATTTGGCCCTTGTCAAAGTCATTCAGATCCCTAAGCTTGCCCATTTTTCCTGCTTCTAACACATCAACTTAGAGGACAGAATATTCACTTGCTGCCTAATATATCCCACCCACTGTCAGGTGCCATGATAAGATTATCAGTGTTATTCACTTCACCTGTCAGTGGTCATAATGGTATGGCTGATCGGTGTATTGATGTAGTTACTCAGATGTCATAATTTTTTGTCACAGAACAAAACAGGTTACAGGCTAAAAACATTCATGTTAGATGGTTAATAAAAGATGCATAAAAAAATATCAGCAACAGAAGATAAAAAAATATTTACGAATCTTTGAACGTACCGTCTTCGGTAATTGCAATTTGGACAGTCTGGAATGCTGAGCCGGGTAGAAAGCATTCTCATGGTGTCTGTAAAGTTACTATCGCCAGCTAAGGATTTCTTACTGTTGGTTAACTGTAAAGTGAAAAACACTAAAATTAACATTCATTTATATTTTTATGTGACTGTGATTTGTTCTGTCCTCTTGCAATTAAATGCCTTTAGCCATGTTGCCATTTAAAATAAGAATCTCAAATTACTTAACCGGTAAAATAAGTGTTACCATAATAAACAGAGCAGTCACAAGATCTGGCACGGCAAGTTTAACAAATAACCAATTTTATAGATGATATATCCATTAACCTGTTCTTCTATAAACCTCCTTTGCTTAAAGAATTCCCAGTCTTCCTTCAGCATCCGTTGTTTTGTTTTCAAAGTCTGCAAATAAGAGAAAAACATAAGTAAATAAAATAAAACTTGATAGGAAAGACAGAGGTCAGCTTTTGAAGCTCTGTTGAACTAAAGGGATGTATTATATAAAATAGATATGGGGTTAGGGCAGCATTTCCCAAGGGTAGCCTGATTTGAAAGAGACTGTGAAAGACACTGGAATAACACTTTTGATATATAACTACCTTTGGTAGCTGCTGTTGAATTAATGAGCAGTTTGTTTTTTCCTACTAATGTAACTACCTTCTAAATCAACAAAACGAGGACCTCAATATAGACTTTCCTTCAGAACCTCTTAAAACAGAGTGTACAGGACATGCCAATAATCATGAACTATAATTTCTGTAAATACAGAAGATCCTACACATAAGTGACCTCACCATGTCTTACAAATACACACCAATTATTTGTTTGCAAAGAAATTCCATACGGATCAAGTATTTTTAACTCAAATTACTGTGAATTTCAATGTTATTACTAACTACTAACAGTCTACAACATATCTTGACCAACTGTCACAGCTCCAATTAGGCAAGTGAAAAAAAAAAATTCAAGGTCGACAAATGCTTGGTAATCCCAGGGTTGGGGAATGAAAAGAGAGAATGTTGATATCTTCAGGAATATTTCAAATATGTAATGAAATAATCTTGTGATAACAGACTTACATTTTTGCTAATTAAAGACTTATGTGGTTCTGTCCGTTGATTTGTAAGATTCTGGCCCTCAACCTTAAAAAGCAGCTGACAAAGAGAGAGTAAAGGGGAAAAAAACAGATGGTTAATATTTATCAATATGCACCTATAAGGAAATTATTGTCCAATACCAATAGCCGATATTGTTTTAACATTATCGGCCAATGTCGATTACGATGTTGTGTCAATTTTGCTACTTTGTGCCCTGGCATGAAGTTAAATAAATGTAGCTTCTGATTGATGCTTCAAATTTCAACAAATGCAAATTCAATCAGATAAAAAAAAATTATCTTTCTGTATGTTTTCTAATAACAAACATAAGCACAACGAGTAGAAACAGAAGTAATTCCAGGACAATAAAATCTATACATTCTCTATCTGTAACTGCACATTACACATTGCTTGGATTGACATTTAGCAAATAAAACAGTTAGCAAATCAGACTTCAACAAAACTGCAATAGCAATCGAATAATAACAACAAAAGAGGATAAGGGAATCAAGCAAAAAAGAGAAGACAAAACCTCAGTCAGTCAAAAACATCAGCAATTTCAAAGCAATTGCATGATACAGATATTTTGTGCTAATAATCGGTCAATACTGAATGCTGGCCGATATATCAGTGAGTCCCTAATAATTACTGGTCATTATGTTTAAACTTTACATTTCATTGCAGGTCTGGTAAAAACTAATGAAAAGAGGGTGGGTGCCTCTGTTGGTGTGGTTGAGTGTGAGTGTACCTGTTCATCGACGTAGTCGTCGATCCGCTTCTCACACTCCTGCCACTCTGCCGCAACGGAGGCCATCTCCTGCTCAAGCTGTTGGTAGCTCTCGAGCAGGGTCCTGTACATGTCCTCACTGTACCAGTCATGGGAGGCCTTCCCATGCCTGATCAGAAATTGTATAAGGATTTTTACAAATACATTGGAAGCCAAAGCCTAGAGAGGCCCAGCGGTCTAAGCTGCTGTCTCCAGGGCATATGTATTGCCACGGCATGGGATCAAATCTGCTGCTATTTGGGCAAACAATTGTGTTTTTAACCACTTCCCGAAAACACATAAAAATGCTTGAATATATGTAAAATAAAAAAATAAAAAGAGAGCTAAGCTAGTTCATGATAACAATCACATATTTGTGATTAATGATGTGGCAATACTATAAAATACAAGAAACCAGGTAAGCCTAGTTCAGCCATCCCGCAATAGAAAGTGATGACCTCTCAGGATTTGAACTGGGGTCGCACACATGAACGGCTGTGTCATTAACCACTACACCACAGAGCTGTACATTTGCTGGGTGTCAGTATAGCCTCTTCTCTCTATCATGAAAAAATCCTCAATAGCCATTGGCTGTTTTAATAGTTAATTGGCCATTTGTGAATGACACTGATACAGTTAAACTGACTAACGTTTCTTACTAAGTTTACCTCCACCACAAATACCGTCTATGTATTGCTTTTGCCACTGGCCATTTTAACAGCGTATTAGCCAGTAATAAGCTTTACCGGTATCTAAAAACTTACTGGAATAGCCATAAGAATTGAACAATTGCTAGCGAGTCTGCCAAAGCTATTTAGTTTCATGGCAGAAGAACATATTTTTTCTTTCATGGCAAAACAACATAACATTTTTTCTTTCATTCGTGAATGACATATATACAATAACTATAAAGGCGACGATAAGTGAAAAGACAAGAGAATCGTGGAATCGACCAGAAATAATCCACTTAGGCGGTCCGGCAAAAACAAGCTGTACATAAAGCACGTAGACCCAACTAATGCAAACAGGGGTATGTAGAAATCCTCTTTCCAGTAACTGTTCTGTCCATAGACTCAGACTCATAGACTTACCTCAGCTGTGCAACCAGTGCGGGTAAACTGCTATGCAGGATGGGCTCAGAGAACACCAGGTTCTCAAAAAGGTGCTTGTTGTGCAGCTCCCACGTCACCTGAAACTTCTGCAGGTGTTCATTCTCCTGTGGAACCCACAGAAGTAAATTTTTAGAAACAGGAGTTTATGGCCTTTTTTGATTAACAATAATTTAGTCCATCATGTTATGGTATGTTCAAATCTACTGTCCTCCCTCTAACTTTCCCTCCAACAATCCTCTCACTCTAAATTAAAGGGAAACCACCAGCTACAAGTTTAAACCCCATTTTAACAAATACAATATTTATTTGGCTATTGTAAATGCTATTGCTAATTGTCGTGAGTGGGTGACTCACCAGCGTGAGCAAAAAGCTGCTGATGGTGCGTGCCGCCTGGCAGAGGGTGTTGTACTCCTCCAGGAGCAGTGAGATGAACTGGTGGGCCTGTGGGGGACCCTGGGCAGCCGCTGCCGCAGCTTTGGAGCTAGCTGACAGGTGCTTTAGCAGACGCACCTTCATCTCCAGAACGTATTCACGGGCCTGTTGCTCTAGCCGCTGGTAGAGCTGGTATGGGTCCTTCTCACACAGCCTGAAGGCAAATTTAAGATAATAAAAACCAATACAATAGGCCAACATTTGTAGTGACGGGCTATGGGGATCAAATTGTCAGACCAATGGCAAAGTTAGTGTCTTGCAAAAACTATTTGCCTAAGGTTATACTGCAAACTCAAATGCTGCACGCACATAAATACTAGAAAGCAAGAGTCTTGATCCAGGAAGGGATGCTCTGCTGTAACTGAGAGAAGCATAATTCAGGAAGTTCATTACTTCATAAAACACTAAATCTACGAAATCTTATTTTCTACATGCCGTTGGCAGGTATTGTTTCAAAAAGGAGCAAATAACATTCATATGCATTTAAAACGTCTAAATAAATGAAAATTATACTGATGCTCTTTAAAAACAAGAAACAAGGGAAGGGACCTATAGTTCACAAGTTCGCTTCTCTAACCACTACGCTATTTAACAAGGGTTAGTCACTCACTCATTAAGAGACATTTGCCCTTCTTGGCGGTCCGGCAAAAAAACTATGGTATATCACCCAAGCCTATATCAAACTTGAAAAAGTGCAAACTACAATAAACCCCAAAAAATGCTAGTGTTGGTCCTACATTTCATGTGCTGAAATAAAAGTTCCCTGAAATATTTATATATACACAAGAAGCTTATTTCTCATGTGAAATACAGAAATAGAAGAGCAATTATCAATTGACTTATGACCTTATATACATACTTTTGTTCAATGTACAAGATAAATCAAGCACACCTCTTAATTACTCAAAAGCACTTGACCAAGATCTCTGGTAATCCTACAGAGAATCAGATAACAGAAAGTAAAGATAATGAGGTAAGATGGTAGAACAGGTTTGCTACAATGTAAAGTAGTGAGCGTACAGCTTGTATAAGTGAAAATTTGCTGTCCCCTCAAAATAACACAACACACAGCCATTAATGTCTAAACTGCTGGCAACAAAAGTGAGTACACCCCTAAGTGAAAACATCCAGTGTCAATATTGTGCCAGCATTATTTTCCAGCACTGCCTTAACCCTCTTGGGCATGGAGATCACCAAACTCTCACAGGTTGCCACTGGAGTCCTCTTCCACTCCTCCATGACGACATCACAGAGCTGGTGGATGTTCGTGAAAGTGCGCTCCTCCACCTTCCGTTTGGGGATGCCCCACAGATGCTCAATAGGGTTTAGGTCTGGAGACATGCATGGCCAGTCCATCACCATTACCCTCAGATTCTTTAGCAAGGCAATGGTCGTCTTAGAGGTGTGTTTGGGGTCATTATCATGTTGGAATAATGCCCTGTGGCCCAGTCTCCGAAGGGAGGGGATCATACTCCACTTCAGTTATCACAGTACATGTTGGCATTCATGGTTCCCTCAATGAACTGTAGCTCGCCAGTGCCGGCAGCACTCATGCAGCCCCAGACCATGACACTCCCACCACCATGCTTGACTGTAGGCAAGACACACTTGTCTTTGTATTCCTCACCTGGTTGCCGCCACACACGCTTGACACCCTCTGAACCAAATAAGTTTATATTGGTCTCATCAGACCACAGGACATGGTTTCAGTAATCCATTTCCTCAGTCAGCTTGTCTTCATCAAACTGTTTGCGGGCTTTCTTGTGCATCATTTTTAAAAGAGGCTTCTTTCTGGGACGACAGCCATGCAGGCCAATTTGATGCAGTGTACGGCATGTAGCCTGAGCACTGACAGGCTGACCCCCCCACCCCCTCAACCTCTTCAGGAATGCTGGCAGCACTCACGCGTCTATTTCCAAAAGACAACGTCTGGATATGACTGGTCTGGTTTCAGGGTCTTGGCAATCTTCTTATAGTCTAGGCCATCTTTATGTAGAGCAACAAATCATTGCTCAGTTCTTTGTCATGAGGTGCCATGTTGAATTTCCAGTGACCAGTATGAGGGAGTGTGAAAGCGATAACACCAAACTGAACACACCTTAGACCCAGTCACATGACACCAGGGAGGGAAAATGGCTAATTGGGCCCAATTTGGACATTTTCACTTAGGGGTGTACTCACTTTTGTTGCCAGTGGTTTAGACATTAATGGCTGTGTGTTGTGTTATTTTGAGGGGACAGCAAATTTACACTGTTATACAAGCTGTACACTCACTACTTTACATTGAAGCAAAGTGTCATTTCTTCAGTGTTGTCACATGAAAAGATATACTCCAATATTTACAAAAATGTTTTAGGAAGAGAAATACTAATGTACCAGAAATCAATAATACTTTCATGCGTCTTGGCACGCTCTCCACCAGTCATATTGATGTTGGGTGACTTTATGCCACTCCTGGCGCAAAAATTCAAGTAGCTCTGCTTTGTTTGATGGCTTGTGACCATCCATCTTCCTCTTGATCAAATACCAGAGGTTTTCAACATGGTTCAGGTCTGGAGATTGGGCTGGCCATGACAGGGTCTTGATCTGGTGGTCCGCCATCCAGACCTTGATTGACCTGGCTGTGGCATGGAGCATTGTCCTGCTGGAAAAAACAATTCTCAGAGTTGGGGAACATCGTCAGTGCAGAAGAAAGCAGGTGTTTCTTCCAGGATAACTTAGTACATGGCTTGATTCCTTCACAAAGACAAATCTGCCTGATTCCAGCCTTGCTGAAGCATCCCCAGATCATCACCGATCCTCAACCAAATTTCACAGTGGGTGCAAGACAATGTGGCATGTAGGCCTCTTCGGGTCTTTGTCTATCCATTAGATGACCAGGTGTTGGGCAAAGCTGAAAATTTGACTCGTCAGAGAAGATGACCTTATTCCATTCCTCTATGGTCCAATCCTTATGGTCTTTTGCCAACTTCAGCCTGGCTCTTCTTTGCTTCTCACTGTTGAAGGGCTTTATTCTAGCTTTGCACGACTTCAGCCCTGCCCCTAGAAGCCTGTTTCGAACTGTCCTCGCCGTGCACTTCACCCCAGCTGCTTTTTGACACTCTTTTTTAGGTCACTTGATGTCATCCTAAGTTTAATGAGTGACATTTGAATGAGTTGACGGTCATCCCGATCAGTGGACAGTCGTTTTCGCCCTCTGCCGGTCTGTATATATGTTGTCTCCTATGTCTGTTGCTTGACCTTGTTCTTATGAACCGCTGTCTTTGAAATTTTCAGGATGAAAGCAACCTGACGCTCACTGTATCCCTCTGCCAGTAAAGCCAGAATTGAACCCTTCTTTTCCTCACTCAAATATTTTCTTTTCAACTCTTTAGTCATGCTGAATATTTTTTTTATTCAAATTACCTTGGAGGTACTACTTGCACTTTTTTTTGCCATCCAGCTTGTCCTTTAGCAAGAGGATAGTGATGACCACAGAAGTGGTTTTTATACTTTTCCTCGTTAAATTAGATTTGGTTCAGGTAATCACCTAAACAGTACCTAAGTAAAATGAGTTGTGTGTGTTGGAATTTAACAGACAAGGGAATGGAATGGATGCCATACATGTAGAGATGGTCTCTTAATTATTTCCAGAGCTCTGTGTGTGTGTGTGTGTGTGTGTGTGTGTGTGTGTGTGTGTGTGTGTGAGAGAGACACATACAGCTCTGGAAATAATTTTACATATTGATTCTGCCATTGTAGTTGCTATTGTATTTCTATCTATAATCTATTCAGAAATATTTTGAAATCAACTATATATACACATAGCAGTATCAATATGTAAAATTATAAATATGTATACGGTACCTCCACATATTTAACAGTAGGACATTATGGGTGGTTTTCCAGACAGGTATAAAGCATAGTTCGAGAGTAAAAATAACGGTCAATGAAAAATCTGCATTGAAATGGTTTTCATTTGTTTATATTTATTTTGTATAAAATTGCAGCACTAACAGGCCAGAACAAATTCCTTGTTGTGAAACTTACTTTGCAATAAAACTCTGATTCTGATTTTAGTCTAACAATAAGCTTAACCCCTGTCTGGGAAACCGCCCCAAAATGTACATAACAGGTATTAATATGCATGTGATGGGGTGATGGTCGCCTCAGCTGCCACACGACTGATGTGTTCTTTTCCCCTCTCATATGGCTTAATAATGCAGCCTCACCCATATTTGAAACATCAAACTAACACATATCTAGCATTTTCCCGGCATTGCTTCTTAGCAAGTTGTAGCTAGCATGCTAGCTATGTTCTGTTAGTTGGCTACAATCAGAGAGCACAGCATTACAACGTAAGTGTAAGGTAAAAGATATGACAAGCTTGAGAGGTGAAAGGTGGCAAGCAGTTGATATGACAAGCTTGAGCAGTCAAAGTTAGCAAGCAGTCGATATGACAAGCTTAAGAGTTGATCATCTGAGACAAACTGGGGTTCAGCAAGTACACAAACGTTAGTTATTCACTCCAGCAGATATCAGAGGCAAGGTACACTAGGGATTCATAACGAAACATAAGCTCAAGCACAAGCAGTGACACATTCAGGTCTTGGTAGTGTGGAATTGAGCATTAACAATTACAATATGTATGTACATTTCATTGGAAGGGAATGTGTCTAGATAATGAGAACAACAGAAACATCTCTGTTTAGTTTCTCTCTCTGTAGGCTGCACTATGATAACCACAGGAATGTTTACATTGACCATTTGGCATGGGGGTTACTGTCTTGGAAACCTGATCTTTGCTAGGTAGACACACCCTTCAATGTATATATCAGCTTGTAACCAACATTACAGTGAGATGAGATTGACGCTGTATAAGGAAGACCAGGTCCGTAACCTCATGAACAAGACTATCTAATGCTGCAATAAATAATTTAATTACTCTCTCTCTTGACAAACGGGTATGCGATAATTATTACAAACACTATACGAAAAGGCTGATTTCTAACAGTAGATAAGTAAATCATTTTTATGAGATACAAAATTAAAGATTTAATTAATGAACTACATGAAAATAAGCAATTTCCCTGACTTTTCCATTGCTTGAATGTTAAAGTTCTTTTCAAAAATTTTCCAGGATTTCAATTATGTACGAACCCTGACGGAATCATTTCAAACTATTGCTGGATACATTTTGCACCAGATTTCAGTATGTTCTACCAAACTTGTTCTCAATCTATTTTAATTAGGGATCTTGTTTTCAGCACTTATTTCCACAACTTCAAAATTGTTGCAGTTTATCCCTCTGCAGAAACAGTACTGTAATATAACATGTTGAGATTTGTTCGGAACATCCAATCACAACACACAAAGAAGAGTGAAAATCCGAATACATATTGTTTCAGCACCATTGTGCCATGATATCTTACTGCAACGTTCCTGCCTAAACCGGCTTACCTGTCCACCAGCTCTTTCATGCCTTCCTTGTTGCGGTCCATCGGCTGGTCGTGATCGTCAGC
This sequence comes from Esox lucius, assembly GCF_011004845.1. NCBI lineage: Eukaryota > Metazoa > Chordata > Actinopteri > Esociformes > Esocidae > Esox > Esox lucius. Next base: position 2,677,460 of record NC_047593.1, read on the forward strand.
CAGCGTAGTGCCTGTCTGGCGATAGATGCACCGCACTAGGTAGCGCACTTCCGACCAGTGGTTCTGCAGCTGCTGAGACTCCCGCTCCGACTCGGCAGAGATCTCCCTGGAAGGGACGAAAGTCTAATTAATATGGCTATATAATTCATACATTGGGAACGCGGACGGAATTGCGGAATCCAGATATAAACACGAACTTCAGACAAACACGGAATTGAAATAATTTTTGTTGTTTTATTTTCTTTAAAAAAAATATATATATATAATAATGCCTACTCTGAAAGTGCAATGGATCTGAAAGAACATCCGGCTCTGACAGCTGTGGATGCAACGTGTGTGCGTGTTCCATGGTGTGTCTCGTGGAACTCTATCGCAGTTTGTGCCACTGTTTCCCTCTTATTGTAATGAGAGCGGTGATCCACCGCTGCTAAATAGTGATGCAACAGCACAACAAACTGAATATTTGTATGAAATTACATTTATTTTACCAAGTTCGCTAATCATCCTTTTTTGTTGTTAACAACTCATTTGTTTTTGGATTTTTACATGTTTGTGAAAGTATATACGTACATTTCTTTACAGTGATTTCTATTTGACAGTGGCATTATGAATTTTGTCATTCACTGTATATATTTGTAACTTGCTATTTACAAGTTAACATGTTGATAGAAATCTATTTCCATATGTATATGGGACTAATAATGATCAGATAATGCAAAAAAGGATAGTAACACATGGCGTAATTATACACATTCCAGAACACACAAAGCTGAAGCACAAGGATAGCTCAACACGTTAAATGACAGACACTTTAGTTGCTTCGAGGTTGGCCATCAAGCGACCACCACAACAGCACCCATCCGGCATACCGTCTCTCATTGCAGGCCTCACAGCTGCACATGGTGTCAGCGGTCAGGGGGGTGGTGAGGTCCTGGGCAGGGAGCACGGGGAGGGATGGAGGCATGCCACCACTCGTCAGTCTGCCCCCAGTGGCGGGCAGCTCCTGGCCCAAGCTTCCATTACCGACGGGCATGTGCAATAGGAAGTCTTGGCTCTGGAGAAAGGATTAAATTATACACACACATACACACAAAGGATAAGTATGATAAGGATAGATGCCAGCTCTCTTGGCGCCACTATTCAATGACAGACCAGGGTTCTAATTCATTTCCGCTAACTAGGAAATGAAAACATAACTGTGTCATTAAATTTATTTAAGCAAGCAAATGTACAGAATAATCCAAAACCAGTTTGAAACTTTACTGCCATGAAGTGTGGTTCGTGTTCAATGCTAAAGATGTCGAATACAGCAACATGCAAGTCCCATTAATTAGTTTATATATGAACACTTCTGTGTAGGGCTGCAAGATTTGGATAAAAAAAAAAATATGTTTATCCCCTGCGGATTTTGTACATTTGCCCACTGACAAAGAAATTATCAGTCTATAGGTTTATTTGAACAGTGAGAGACAGAACAACAACAAAAAAATCCAGAAAAACGCATGTCAAAAATGTTATGAATTTATTTGCTTTTTAAATGAGTGAATTAAGTATTCGACCCCTCTGAAAAACACTACTTAGTACTTGGCGGCAAAACCCTTGTTGGCAATCACAGAGGTCAGATATTTCTTGTAGTTGGCCACCAGGTTTGCACACATCTCAGGAAGGATTTTGTCCCATTTAGCCCATTCCAGCCTTATGTAGGTCTACAATGTTGTCCCTGACATCCTTGGACAGCTCTTTGGTCTTGGTCATGGTGGAGAATCTGATTGACTGCTTCTGGTTCCCAGGTGTCTTTTATACAGGTAACAAGCAGAGATTAGGAGCACTGCCTTTGAGAGTGTCTTCTTAATCTCAGCTCGTTACCTATATAAAAGAGACAGAAACCTTGAGATTGAGAGGGATCAAATACGTACTCATTAAAATGCAAATCAATTTCTAACATTTTTGACATGGGTTTTTCTCGATTTTTTGGTTTGTTATTCAGTCTCTTACTGTTCAAATAAACCTACCATTAAAATAGACTGATAATTTATTATCAGTGGGAAAACATACAAAATCAGCAGGGGATAGAAAAAGTATTCCTCACTGCAACATTAAAAACAGTCTCTGGCAGTGTCAGGACTGACACTATCCAGACTGCCATGGTTGCAAGCAAAACATAGAAGGCCAGGAAATTTGTAGGCGTGTACTTCCTTGAAGTACGTGAGGTGAAGGCCTATGACAAGCTTTGTTTGGGTTCATGTAGCCAACACTGAACACTCAAAAAAAAAGATACGGAAGCAATGCCAGCATAAGACAAAGCACAGAGTAAAATGAGGGTCAATTTTGTATTTGATGGCGAGAGCTGACATTTGTGTGAAACGAGATAGAGTTGCCTACCTTTCTACTCACCTACCCAGCATGCTTATTGTAATCCCGTTGTAATAGCCTACATTTACATTCTGCAATGTGAATTATTCACACGCAAATTGTGATATTCCAAACGATGAGTTATTGGGGTGAAATATAGCCATGCATAATGTCAGCACCTATTAGCCCCTCCATTTAGCTAACTATCACTGTATCTATAAGTTTAAATTTTAAATTTAAAAAGTCCAATATTGCATTACATCAATACAAATGTACTGTTACATTATGTTAAATAGTTGAAGTTTTATTCATTCACATTATTAGACACTGATGATAAAATTAGCATAAATCATAAAACACAGAATATTAAAACCATTCAATATTTTATTTTTATGAGCGAAATACATTTTACAAAGGTTTCTCCATTGTCTTTGGTCAAGACAGTAAGCTAACGTTAGCTATCTAAGTTGTCTGACCAGATACTCATTGATTCCATTTCTTGCTGGATAAGTGTTACAACCTGGTGTTCTCTGCAAAATGTTAAGAAAAACAAACATGCATCGTGGGTTGTTTGTCCAAAAATAATGCCTAAGTGAATATTGCTCAGAAGAAGCCTATCAGGGTGGTAAATTAGCACCAGCCACAAGCGGGTACTTTTTCAGAGTGGCGGGTAACTTGTATACAAGCAACAGTGGCGGGTGGATTGTACATACAGTGGGGGGAAAAAAAGTATTTAGTCAGTCACCAATTGTGCAAGTTCTCCCACTTAAAAAGATGAGGCCTGTAATTTTCATCATAGGTACACTTCAACTATGAGAGACAAAATTAGAAAAAAAGAAAATGAAATATTTAATGAATTTATTGGTAGATTCCTCGGTAAAATAAGTATTTGGTCACCTACAAACAAGCAAGATTTCTAGCTCTCACAGACCTGTAACTTATTCTTTAAGAGGTTCCTTTGTCCTCCACTCGTTACCTCTATTAATGGCACCTGTTTGAACTTATCAGTATACCTGCCTACAACCTCAAACAGTCACACTCCAAACTCCACTATGGCCAAGACCAAAGAGCTGTCAAAAGACACCAGAAACAAAATTGTAGACCTGCACCAGGCTGGGAAGACTGAATATGCAATAGGTAAGCAGCTTGGTGTGAAGAAATCAACTGTGGGAGCAATTATAAGAAAATGGAAGACATACAAGACCACTGATAATCTCCCTCGATCCGGGGCTCCACGCAAGATCTCACCCCATGGGGTCAAAATTATCACAAGAACGGTGAGCAAAAATCCCAGAACCACAGGGGGGGGACCTAGTGAATGACCTGCAGAGAGTTGGGACCAAAGTAACAAAGGCTACCATCAAATCCCGCAAAGCCAGACGTGTCCCCTGCTTAAGCCAATACATGTCCAGGCCCGTCTGAGGTCCAGAAGAGGACTGGGAGAATGTCATATGGTCAGATGAAACCAAAATAGAACTTTTTGGTAAAAACTCAACTTGTCGTGTTTGGAGGAGAGAGAATGTTGAGTTGCATCCAAAGAACACCATTCCTACTGTGACACGTGGGGGTGGAAACATCATGCTTTGGGGCTGTATTTCTGCAAAGTGACCAGGACGACTGATCCGTGTAAAGGAAAGAATGAATGGGGCCATGTATTGTGAGATTTTGAGTGAAAACCTCCTTCCATCAGCAAGAGCATTGAAGATGAAACGTGGCTGGGTCTTCATATTAATCCCAAACACACCGCCCGGGCAACGAAGGAGTGGCTTCGTAAGAAGCATTTCAAGGTCCTGGAGTGGCCTAGCCAGTCACCAGATCTCAACCCCATAGAAAATCTTTGGAGGGAGTTGAAAGTCCGTGTTGCCCAGCGACAGCCCCAAAACATCACTGCTCTAGAGGAGATCTGCATGGAGGAATGGGCCAAAATACCAGCAAAAGTGTGTGAAAACCTTGTGAAGACTTACAGAAAACGTTTGACCTCTGTCATTGCCAACGAAGGGTATATTACAAAGTATTGAGATTAACTTTTGTTATTGACCAAATACTTATTTTCCACCATAATTTACCAATAAATTCATTAAAAATCCTAAAATGTGAATTTCTGGATTTCTTTTACTAATTTTGTCTCTCATAGTTGAAGTGTACCTATGATGAAAATTACAGGCCTCATCTTTTTAAGTGGGTGAACTTGCACAATTGGTGTCTGACTAAATACATTTTTGCCCCACTGTATATATCTTGAATTTTTTGTTACTACTTAAAATATTACTAGGACAGTTTTTGATGAAAAAATGCTGCTGCTAAGTAACAATGATGCACTTAGTTAATGGTTGAAACTTGGCGACATATCCCCGGAGTTAAAAGGTCTGCTGTCGGATCAGCACCAGTAGATAAGGTGAATGTATACACGGTTGATGGAAAAGAGAAGAAAAAGAAAAAGGTACTTCGAGTGGCACCTCAACAACCGGGGGGAAATGAGGGAATGGTTAGCTTCTGTCCACGAAGGGCAGTCCATGCACTGTTCTTATTGCCGTGCTTAAACGTCGTCAGAAAATTCTAAAACCCTGTTTGTTAGAGGACCAAACCACCTTCAATTAGAAGGAATAAAAGAACACTAGTCATACCAAGTCCCATTCCAAGTACACTGCCACACAGCTAGCAAAGACGGGACCCCAGAAGCGGATTGTGGCAACAAAGGCCATCTGATCTATTCAATCAGCCCAGTTGGACAGAAGGAGAATTCTCTTCAGAAACATCCATCCCATCGGCAAGAAGGGAAGACCTTTTCGGGACTACGTTTGGATGTTCAAGAAAATGAATAACAAACTTGAATTTGTGTTTTGTGATGCTAGATAACTAGATTTAGCAGCCACAAGGAAATAGTGCAGTATAACTCATATTGTTAAATGGATAAGGCGAGTTACATATTTGTAATGCTAGGTCAGTGTTATCAAATTCACAGTTCTCATTCTAATTACTTTTGATCCTGAGTAAGCCAGACAGTGGTGGCATCAGGCCAGTGTCAGAGCCATGAGACCGGATTTTACGGAAAGAGGAGCCAGGAAGAGAACGACCAAACTTGAAGATGAGAAGGAGACGTCTGAAGAGGAAGACGATGACTCTGAAGACTAAAGTGAGACTTTCATGCTATGTTTCTGAGAGATGAGTCAAGAAAATTAATTTCAGCTTGTAGGCCTTCAATTACTGTAGAATATAACCAAACTGGACTGGCACAATTTGACCATCTGAGAAATCCATGGTCTCATAGGCTTGTTTTCACATGTCACTTTAGTTATTTGCCTATATTAATAATACAATGAAAGTATTGAAGCAATTCAAAATATGCTAGTGAACTCTCCGTCATATAATTTTTATTGAGGAAAAGATTGGCTGGTAAAGAAATATAATTGGCTGGTGAAATCTAGCATACTGTGGCTGGTAGGCAAAAAAGTAAATTTCCCACACTGAAGCCTATTGTCTTTAAGCTAGATTTAGCCTTGCGCAAACTGGCCAAATGGGGCACAACTGTGAGCTACATATAAACATTTATTATTGATTGGAAGCAGACATGCTGCACATAACATTTTTACTTACTCAAACATGTTCCGAGGGCAGAAAGAAACTCATTGGTTCAGGCAAACATCCAATTGAAATGAAGAGGAGTCAGTGCTCATGAAAATTTTAAGCTGGATCAAAAACGCAAGTGAATGTTATCTTGACCAAACATTCAACACTGAATTTTAGCATAATCAAGTTATTTAGCACATAATTCATTATAACATAAAAGGCAAAGAAACTCTTTCACAGATGTTAGGAGAATTGCAAGCTTCTTGATATAATTTGAAGTGTTCATGAGCACTGGCTCCTCACCATTTCAATTGGATGTTTGCCTGTACCAATCACACTTGAATGTAGTAAAACTGGTATGTGTGACATGCACACACAACTTCAGCAGAATGTAGCTGTAGTTAGTTTTCTAGCCTACTCAGAGAGAATCACAGTGTACAGTGATTTCATACAAATATGCCCCCCCCAGATGCAGATGCTTAAAGGGCCCCAGACTAACAGTCTACTTAGTTTTTCAGTTGGTGGCACCAGTACATGTTGGTCGCAACCTAAAAATAATCTATAGCCTATATATTTGAGTAAAACATTTAATTCATTTGTTTATTGTTTCTTAAATACAAATTCAGTAATTTCATTCAATGTTTTGATTAGATTCCTGTGCTTCACATCTCAGATTAGGCTACTAGCATTGGGTCATAGGTCACAACTAAAAACAGGTGCCAATGCTAGTCCCTAAATCATAGATACCAAAGACAGTAGTAGGGGGGAGTGGCAATTACTATATAATTGCCTGATCGTGATTATTTGAGGCCAGGGGTGCAGCAGAGAGTTTGACAGCTCTACAGATTTATAGGCCCAGGTGATTCACTGATAGTAATTAGCCTCTTCATTTCAGTACACACCGCTCAAAAAATTTATGGAACAGAATCATTGCAGTTTTACACCAAGTCAATTAAACTTCAGGGATACCAATCTCTCCAGTTAGTAAGCATAAGTGATTCAATGTCACCTGTTTTGGTGCAAATTAAAGTGACAACAGGTGCACGGGAGAGGCAACAGCAAGACAATCCCCAAAAAGGGAATTGTTTTACAGGTGATGGCCACAGACAATTGCTCCCTCCTTTTCCTTCCTGACTGATTCTTCTCTGGTTTTGCTACCTTGTCCCTACTGGTAACATGAGGCAGTACCTGCAGCCCATTCAGGTTGCACAGGTAGTCCAGCTCCTCCAGGATAGCAGATCCATACGTGCCGTCGCAAGGTTTGCTGTGTCAACAAGTACAGTCTCAATAGCATGTAGGAGATACCAAAAGGGCCATTACACAAGAAGAGCTGGACAGGGCCGTAGAAGAGCATCAACTCAGCAGTAGGACCTGTACCTGCTCCTTTGTGCAAGGAGGAACAGGAGGAGCGCTGCCAGAGCCCTACAAAATGACCAACAGCGGACGATTGTTGTGCATGTTTCTGACCAAACTGTCAGAATGAGGGCGAAACATCCATGCAGCTTGATTGGTATTCGCCAGAGAACACCAGAATTGACACCCTGTTCTCTTCATAGATGAGAGCGGGTTCACACTGAGCATGTGACAGACGTGGAAGAGCCTGGAGACGCAGTGGTAAACGTTATGCTGCCTGTGACATCATCCAACATGACTGGTTTGGCGGTGGGACAGTAATAATCTTGGGAGGCATATCTTTGGAGTGTCACACAGACCTCCATGTGCTAACCAACGGTATCCTGACTACTGTTAGGTACAGGGTTGAAATCCTCAGACCTTATGCTGGTGCAGTGGACCCCGGGTTCCTCCTGGTTCAGGACAATGCCCGGCCTCATGTGGCCAGAGTGTGTAGGCAGTTCCTGGATGACGAAGGCATTGACTGTCCCTCACATTCCCCAGACCTGAATCCAATTGAGAACCTCAGGGACGTTATGCCTCAGTGCATCCAATGCCGTAAATAACACAGATCTGAAGAACCATCTCCGGATCCACCATGTGTATTATTACAATATTATTAGGCCAACACTAGAATAGTGTCATAAAATAAACAATAGACAATTAAATCGTTAATCACAATTATCTGCGTGACAATTACTCGTCAACTAAAATGTCAATCGTGTCAGCCCTACAAACAAGACTTTAAACCAAATGCCTCATAGGTTATTTGACAGTAATAAATGTAATTCATTTTCTTACCGAAAGGTTTGGAGACACTGTGCAAAATGTTATAATAAATATGCATATGACAATAACCAAAACTATTTGACAAAGGTACGAACAATAGATTCTTTTTAAACCATAAGTTAGGTAAGAAATAAAAAAAAGACTTTAATTACAGCAAGAAAATAAAACTCATCAATGGATAGAAAAAATCAATGGATAGAATGTTTTACAGAACAAAAAAATTCAATATCAGCGATGACGTTTTCAAATGTCGACATAAGCTGGAGTTCTGCGCTTATAATAATGAATAATAATTTAGCACAATATGTACTCTGCACTAATAATAATCAATAATAATTCATTCTCTGCTATAGCGGCGCTCTTTTATACTGTGCAACATGTGCATGCACCTCTGTATATAGACAGCTACTTCTCCCAAAAGTGAGCGTTGTTTAACACTAGAACCGCCAAATACCTACGCCAATTGGCATTTGAGTTTGTAAATGAAAACTGCCATTTTGAAAGGTACACCCTCCTCCTTCCATGAGTTTTCCTAAATAGGCGTATATTACATAGTTCCGTTGACAGAATTCTAAACTCACAAACTCAGACTATTTACCTGACGTAATCCGTCAAAAGCACACGCCACTTAGTGTGTCACCTATGGAAAAACCTTATACAGTGGGGAGAACAAATATTTGATACACTGCCGATTTTGCAGGTTTTCCTACTTGCAAAGCATGTAGAGGTCTGTAATTTTCATCATAGGTACACTTCAACTGTGAGAGACGGACTCTAAAACAAAAAATGATTTTTAAATTATTAATTAGCATTTTATTGCATGACATAAGTATTTGATCACCTACCAACCAGTAAGAATTCTGGCTCTCACAGACCTGTTAGTTATTCTTTAAGAAGCCCTCCTGTTCTCCACTCATTACCTGTATTAACTGCACCTGTTTGAACTCGTTACCTGTATAAAAGACACCTGTCCAAACACTCAAACAGACTCCAACCTCTCCACAATGGCCAAGACCAGAGAGCTGTGTAAGGACATCAGGGATAAAATTGTAGACCTGCATAAGGCTGGGATGGGCTACAGGGCAATAGGCAAGCAGCTTGGTGAGAAGGCAACAACTGTTGGCGCAATTATTAGAAAATGGAAGAAGTTCAAGATGACGGTCAATCTCCTTCGGCCTGGGGCTCCATGCAAGATCTCACCTCGTGGGGCATCAATGATCATGAGGAAGGTGAGGGATCAGCCCAGAACTACACACCAGGACCTGGTCAATGACCTGAAGAGAGCTGGGACCAGTCTCAAAGAAAACCATTAGTAACACACTACGCCGTCATGGATTAAAATCCTGCAGCTCACGCAAGGTCCCCCTGCTCAAGCCAGCGCATGTCCAGGCCCGTCTGAAGTTTGCCAATGACCATCTGGATGATCCAGAGGAGGAATGGGAGAAGGTCATGTGGTCTGCTGAGACAAAAATAGAGCTTTTTGGTCTGAACTCCCCTCGCCGTGTTTGGAGGAAGAAGGATGAGTACAACCCCAAGAACACCATTGAAGATGGGCCGTGGCTGGGTCTTCCAGCATGACAACGACCCGAAACACACAGCCATGGCAACTAAGGAGTGGCTCCGTAAGAAGCAAGTCAAGGTCCTGGAGTGGCCTAGCTAGTCTCCAGACCTGAACCCAATAGAAAATATTTGGAGGGAGCTGAAAGTCTGTATTGCCCAGCGACAGCCCCAAAACCTGAAGGATCTGGAGAAGGTCTGTAAGGAGGTGTGGGCCAAAATCCCTGCTGCAGTGTGGGCAAACCTGGTCAAAAGCTATAGGAGACGTATGACCTCTGTAATTGCAAACAAAGGTTTCTGTACCAAATATTAAGTTCTGCTTTTCTGATGTATCAAATACTTATGTCATGCAATAAAATGCAAATTCATTACTTAAAAATCATACAATGAGATTTTCTGGATTTTTGTTTTAGATTCCGTCACTCACAGTTGAAGAGTACCTATGATAAAAATTACAGACCTCTACATGCTTTATAAGTGAGAAAACCTGCAAAATTGGCAGTGTATCAAATACTTGTTCTCCCCACTGTAGGTTATCTAGGAGACTAGAGCTATGCATTGTAGTTGAAATCAGCTTGATAGTCCCACTAGAACCTGTGAGAGAGACCTGCAAAAACACGTCGTTCGCATAGCCTATTCATTTGGAGTAATGGAGAAACGCACTCCTCTCTGTTTGTCGATAACTTATTCATGCCGCCTTTAGACAATTCATGTCACCTATTGATTGGCTGTGTGTAATTTTAATTTTGTACATTTGTAGGGCCTAATAAACAAATGAAAATAAAATAGCCTGTGTTTTTAGAAATGTTCTTTCTTTGTATTCTTATTCAATTCATATGCTAATGACGCCAAATGGCGTTTGGCTCTGACATTTGGCGTACTGGGGGTCTTAAATGCCTGGCAGTTCTAGCGTTAAAAAGTGGGATTTTCCACAAATACTAAGACAAAACAGAGATTCTCTACACGTCTCTCATCCGGCACACTGGTCAAGGGAAAAAGAAGCAAGCATATCTGTATAAATTAAGCAATTTTTTTGGTATTACTCAGTAATAATAACACATTGAGAATATTAATTTGTTCAGATACTACTAATAACGCAGTACATTTTGAGAACGCAATCAAGTAGTGTTACTTGCCTTGCTTAAGGGCAGAACAGATTTTTCAACATGCCTGCTCGAGTTTCAATTCAGCTTGGATGGACTGTCTTGCGCCTTGGTGTTTTAAGTGAGACAAGCTAGTGTGCACAGAACCACAGAAATAAGTATAAATAAAACATATGCCCCTAATATCTTCAACAACGACATAATGGGTGGACTGACAACCATTAAGAGTGTACCCATAGCAAAGAAGGAAGTAAAAGCAAGAAGAGTACCCAACAATCTGTGCTCCAATTTGTTGACTCACTGACATTACAACAATTCCATTAGCCACATGTTGGCATTGTTTGAAATATTAAAATACCAATACCAGGCAGTCAAATCAACGGCCAGGGTTATAGGTTCCTGTAGCTTTCATTTTATATCTATGCACAGAACAGCTATAAGCAAGCAGGGAACATCAAGAGAGAAGTCTAAACACTGGTGCTGGTATCTGGCTAACGTTGTTATCTCCTGTTGATAGGAAAGGAGGAACCAAGCCTCTGTAATGATGAGTGAGTCATCGGAGGAGCAGACAGAAACTGTAATGTTAAACAATGACAGCGTTTTGTTACATGCTGTGACACACATAGCCTATATGTTTGTTTCCCCCTGTGTCACACTGGGAGTTTGGAATGCTTATGGTGAGGATGTGGAGGGGTCCATGAGAGGAAAGAAGGCGGCTCTTTAGCGTTTGATCAGCTTCACTGGAGGTGTACAAAAATCATACAAATAAAACTGTTTTAAAAATAGAAAGGTGAATCAGAAAACGCAGGCAAAGTCTGTATGTGGGGAGTTAAGAGTCCAAAAATAGTCACTGACTAGACGAAAGCGATCTGATCAAACGAGACAAAGGTTTCAGTTTTCCTCAGATTTTACCTTCCTGAAATCGGTTCCAGGGCTTGGCTATTCACAAAATTCTATACAGACATGCCAAATATCCACCTAAGAAGCCTTTGTCATTCAGTTTATCAGAGGAGCAGCAACCTTGGTACCACCCTGTCCCTCAATCCAAAAACTACTGTTACTCACCACCAGCGACTGCTCCAGGGCGGCGTGGCGGTCCTCCTTCTCCACTGTGCGCCGGCAGTCTGGGCACACCCACAGTGGGAGCTGCAGGGCACTTGAGGCCTTGGGCAGCTGCGCTGTACCATTTTGCCCTGCCCCGGGGAGCCCCGTTTCAGGGGGGAGGGCACTGTCCGGTTTACGTTCACTTCGGCAGAGGAGGCAGCGGTCACCGGTGGTGGAGTACGGTGCTCTCTGGCTCAGGCCAAATGTGAAAGGGGTCTGGTAGTTAAAGACAGGGATGGTTGTCAGTTAGATGAGTGCTTTACCATACTACTGCTGTGGCAGTAGGTGGTACAGTGGTCTAATTCGTTGTCTCTGGTGAACATGTACTGTTGCAAAAGTGGTCCACTGCATTCAGCAGAAAACAATCTACCTCCACTGTCACTATCCATTAGAGCATAAAAATGAACTGAAATCAATCTTAAAAGGGAATATAATAGTCCTTAAATAAATTGAAACTTTTTTTAACGGGATTGGTAGAAGACATACTAGTCACACCGTGCATAAGGCCTCAAACATTGTATAAACATTTCATACGTTGTGCTTACTGAACGCCAGCCCTGGGCTTTTTCAGCAGACAAGCTGTTAGGATGATGCTCTTAAAGGCTGAGTTGGGACGTTAAAAAAAACAATAAAAAAAATAATATTAAAAAATATGTCAAACTCATCTTTTCCGATTTGAAATCAGACAACGGGTGTGACTTAGTGGTTCATATGACGTTGATAATTACATCAAACGCCAGAAAACGCTACACTATCCATAGAAGGGGCTTGCAGACTGCCACCCATTCACTCCTTCAGTATTAGTATACATCATATACACAGGATTATGGCAGGCATATAGCTTGGTAAGAACTGGCAATTCTGTTGCCAACTAGCAAAAAAATTTTTTTGTGCATTAAATAAAAAGGTATACCAGTAAATTGTACAGTTTTAAGCTGTCATTATTGCATTTATTTGGCCCAAAGTCTGCCTTTAACGTATCCATGTTACAGTATAACAAGTAAAGTACCTGCAGAGACAGAGAGCCATGCATTACCTGAAGGACTCCAGAGAAGTCAGAATTCACCGGCCCCTCCGAAAACTGTGGTGTAACGCTACTGTTCATAGGGACCTGCAGGGCACAAAGGGGCCGACATGAACTAACACCACCTGCGGCCCCCTTTATTAGCACTGATACTAACCATCAATTACAAGGCTATCTGAAGCATGTTAGTGCATGGCCTGGATGCGGGCTCCCTGGCCACACACAACGGTTTGTCTCTATTCTGTAATTCTGTACAATGGAATAGAAATAAAACACACAAATTGATACCGTGGGTTGAAATGTTGAAGGAAACATGCAGAAATAGTGTTTCATTTTAATGTTTGGCCTAGCAGTATATTGAAACAGTCATTGAGTTTACGTGCCATTTGAATGCTTAACCACTGTTTAGTACACAAGTACAGTTAGTAACCAATTGGAGTTAAGAAATCAAAGACTGAGTCTAGGCCTGCACTACGCAAAGATGAGCTTAGAGTTACGCCTGTCTACGCAAAAACATAAAGACACAAAACACATTTCATTTCGGAACCATCAAGAAGTAATCAAAATATCCTGTTAAGGTCAACTAAAAGCTAGTATGAAGAAATGATAGGCCCATAGCATCTTGAATTTGAACAATATATACGTCACACTTATATATATATATATATATATACACATATATACACACACACACACATATATATATACACACACACACACACACACACACACACACACACACACACTCACCTAAAGGATTATTAGGAACACCATACTAATACTGTGTTTGACCCCCTTTCGCCTTCAGAACTGCCTTAATTCTACGTGGCATTGATTCAACAAGGTGCTGAAAGCATTCTTTAGAAATGTTGGCCCATATTGATAGGATAGCATCTTGCAGTTGATGGAGATTTGAGGGATGCACATCCAGGGCACAAAGCACCCGTTCCACCACATCCCAAAGATACTCTATTGGGTTGAGATCTGGTGACTGTGGGGGCCATTTCAGTACAGTGAACTCATTGTCATGTTCAAGAAACCAATTTGAAATTATTCAAGCTTTGTGACATGGTGAATTATCCTGCTGGAAGTAGCCATCAGAGGATGGGTACATGGTGGTCATAAAGGGATGGACATGGTCAGAAACAATGCTCAGGTAGGCTGTGGCATTTAAACGATGCCCAATTGGCACTAAGGGGCCTAAAGTGTGCCAAGAAAACATCCCCCACACCATTACACCACCACCACCAGCCTGCACAGTGGTAACAAGGCATGATGGATGCATGTTCTCATTCTGTTTATGCCAAATTCTGACACTACCATCTGAATGTCTCAACAGAAATCGAGACTCATCAGGCCAGGCAACATTCTTCCAGTCTTCAACTGTCCTATTTTGGTGAGCTTGTGCAAATTGTTGCCTCTTTTTCCTATTTGTAGCGGAGATGAGTGGTACCCGGTGGGGTCTTCTGCTGGGGTAGCCCATCCGCCTCAAGGTTGTGCGTGTTGTGGCTTCACAAATTCTTTGCTGCATACCTCGGTTGTAACGAGTGGTTATTTCGGTCAAAGTTGCTCTTCTATCAGCTTGAATCATTCGGCCCATTCTCCTCTGACCTCTAGCATCAACAAGGCATTTTCGCCCACAGGACTGCCACATACTGGATGTTTTTCCCTTTTCACACCATTCTTTGTAAACCCTAGAAATGGTTGTGCGTGAAAATCCCAGTAACTGAGCAGATCGTGAAATACTCAGACCGGCCCGTCTGGCACCAACAACGATGCCACGATCAAAATTGCTTAAATCACCTTTCTTTCCCATTCTGACATGCAGTTTGGAGTTCAGGAGATTGTCTTGACCAGGACCACACCCCTAAATGCATTGAAGCAACTGCCATGTGATCGGTTGATTAGATGATTGCATTAATGAGAAACTGAACAGGTGTTCCTAAATCCTTTAGTTGAGTTTGTGTATATAAGCATGACAGATCAAACATCCTCACCTAGGAAACATCATTGCTGGAAATTAGGTGTTAATAAGCCAAGCTCACATGGAGCTTTCAAAAACTAAAAGCTGAACTAGTCTCTCACTTATCACTATGGATAAGTGGACCATAGCAGTGAGTCAGAATCAGGATCTATGAGCCCCCAAAAGCATATAAGGGAGAGAGAACCAATAGAGACGCACACCATGTCTCATAAAAGTCAAATTTCAGCCTGCAAGACCCTATGTTAGTCTCAACTTCCCCATGACAGGTAGCAGATGCTAAATTGGTAAACTCCAAAGGCCTTTTGAATATACATGGGGAAATTGTCTGGAATATTACATAGGCTATCCATGCTAACTTAACTCAATCCTTGAATAAGTGAATGCCATACAATGGGTTGCATTTTATTCAAATTGAACCCTCCTTAGATTGGCATAGCCTGTGACTAGATATGCAAGTTATTTATTAGTCTGACTTTTACAGGATTATTGTCACATCATATGAGGTCCTTTGCTTTAGGCCTAACAATTTTAGGTTAGTGTTAGAGGATGCGTCAAACACTTAATAAGCCTACAGTAGTTGTTGGTGATTTATGGATATTGTTTTACTGGCTAATGTTATGATATAGAGAACACTGACACGGCATAACCGAGGCAAGACAACATGAGTAAACGGATGACACTCAATATGCCATTTGACAGCCAAGTATGTCATGATGTAATGTTTATGTTAGCTACTCCATTCCAGGACTGTGGCTATTGTCTTGCAGTTGTTTTACACCTGATTCTTCGGTCTGTATACACTGTGGCTGATCTAACTAACTAGTGACCTAGCTAGGTAGCTATTAAATCAGCGGTTTGAGTTATAACACACTATACTTAGCAGGCTAATCCGATGGCACTGACAGTTGACTCTCAGTTATTATGTCTGACTTCCTGTTTGTACACAGCGCAGTGGACTGGTAAGCAATATACTCCTACTGAAATGTAGAACAAGAATATAATATCAGACAAGAAATTAAAGGCCAATTTGCTGCGCACTCCTAGCTATGGTAAATCAGGTAGTTTATTGCTAGTTAGCCTTCTAGCGCTATTTACCGCGTCAAGAGACCGTCAAGTCAAGAGACAGTCCAATTTATTACAGTGGCGATCAGTTTGGTCATAACAAGCTCCTTAAATTACGTGTTTACAATGCGGTCATGCGTTAGATAACTGACATTAGTTGGTTAGTGAGTTAGTTATAGTAGTTAGTTAGATGTTGACGTCAGGGTACCATATACAGGGTACTGACGTTAGCTAGCGAGCAAGCTAGCTAGCTAATGGAGTACAGTACTGTAGCTTATGTCAGGCCTCAAATGTCTGTCGTGTGTCGATGAAGATGTGTAATCGCAATCTCAAGCGCTTAACACGTCGGCTGTACATTCTCACCTCTCCGTTCAGGCCTGTGATGGAGCCCATGTTTCCATTACCAGAGTTCCCTGTTGTCAAAAAGCCCATGACAGTCGCGGGTGTTGCCGTTGTTTGAGGACTCAGGGCCGTGGCTGAAACCCCGGCCTTGCCACTGGTACTGCAGACAGTGCTACTGCAGCTACTGCTGCCACCGCCCCGCTTGTTCTTCCTGCGTTTAGCTCCTCGTTTAGCATCAGTTGGACTCATTTTCCACAAAAGTCAGAGACAACTTGCCGTCCAGTATAGGCAGGGTCTCAGGTGGAATGATTGGCTCAAATCCCTCTGATATAAATAAAATATATTTTAAAGACTTCCAGTATGACAGCCACCCAGTATCTTCAGTGCTAACAGACTTCAGATTCCAATATGGCCACTGGACAGAGTGCTCCAGCTTGCGTCGCAACAGTACGTACCACTCTCTCTATTTCTGGAATTATGGGAAATGATGTCTCTCTATTAGCATTGTATGTTGGGTTTTCTGACTGTATCTTCGAACGTGGGCAAAATACCTGTGAAAAATGCCCATTAATGTCCCATTCACGACCATTCGGAAATTTACAAAAATATGGTTCATAAAAATCTAAACAAAAAAGCTACATTCCTCAGATGCAGAAAGTAAGCAGCGTAGTGGATCAATTTCCGCAACAAGTGCATGTTCCCTTTTGGCTGAACACTTAAGTGCCTCTCACATGGAGATGTTTCATGCATTCTCATTAGTGATGAAACATACAACCACACAGAATAAGGCCAAGCAGGTGTGAAGCATCTGGGAACCCCACCGCCTGTGCTATGATTACCAAGCGAACACCTGCACTCACTGATTTCCCGCTTGCCACATGCACTTAAGTGGTCTAAGAACTGCTTTTGCTAGCATTTGCTAATAAATTAATTTCATCTGCAAGCTTTGCTTGCTGATTTATCATTTTGTGATACACCAACACCCGGGGTAGTGTTGTTGTCTGAGTTTGTGTTCTGCAGACCATCACTGTCTACAGACTGGGCTCTGAATGTATTTTTTTAAGTTGGTAAGTAGTCTGCCTTGTCCTTGCTCACGTGGGTTCTGCCTTGCCTTGTGTTGGGGTGGAGGCTTGGTTAGGTTTGGACCAGTCACCAGTGCAAGCTATTTTCATCTCCAGGATGGACAGGGTTTCTGTGGCTGTCTCTCTGTCACATTGGTAGGCTCAAGGGCACACTGTGGCCTGGTTGCCCTCCTAGTCCTAGTTTTGGCCGATTCTTGTGTCGGTGACTCTTTCAGTCCCATCCTATTCCTTCAACCTTTGTGGTGCCCCCCACCCCTCACCTTCTAATGTGGTGCCCCCCACCGCTCAGCATTCCCTCCCCTCTGTGGGTGGCTCCAACATGAGCCCTCATCGCCTCTCCTTAACTTAGTGGCCCCTCGCGTCATTTTTTCTGCCTCTTGCTGCTGAGGGATTAAACAAAGACTCCTTTTGGGTTCCACGCCATTCAAACTGCAGTGGAATGGTCCTGAAATCAGTGAGTGCCTGTGGCGCTCTCAGCTTCTTCCCACCTGCTTTATCAGGTGTGGTTGTACAGATCTGGAATAAATTAAGAGACCACTGCACCTTTTTCTTTCCTTTCCAAAAAAGTTGAATAGGAAGGTTTTGAGTGAGAAACTGATGGGTTAAAATTAAGAGACCACTGTTGATTAAACACTTCTGTTCCTCACTCAAAACTTTCCTTTTCAACTCTTTTGGAAAGGAAAGAAAAAGGTGCAGTGGTCTCCTAATTTCTTACAGAGCTGTATTTTTTGTCTCTAATGAGCATCTGTAATCTTCCCATGAGTACCACCATTTTTACTCTCTCTGGGAATGGATGTTAGATTCAAAACCAAAGGACTTTAGAACAACTTCTTTGCTGTTTTGAAGACCAAAACATCTACAGGTGACAACCTACTGTCTGATCTAAAAATCACATGGCGAAACCAATTTCAACATGCTGGTGCTGCTGCTAAAAGTTTAGCTTCCTCCACTGACTGCCCCACATTTGATGCGAACCAATGGTCCTGTGATGAAACCAACCACTGTATCTGACTGCATGAGAACAAAGTCTTACATTCTGCTCATCCAATATATGCAGACCAAAGACATTTTATTAAGAAAATACACCAAAAGTCCTTCAGTAAAAATCCCAGATCACTGCAAACATGCAGGCTGTCAAATCCAGGTCACATATTTGATATAAAGTAGTTATTGTCTCCCAAATAAAAACGTCCGTATCTCAGCCACATTGTTGTACAAAAACAGTTTTAGCCAAAGTCCATAGATTTCAGGAGTATAGGTTATGTAAGAAATTATGCACTCATCTTATTTACCTGTACATCTCTATATGGT
Source organism: Esox lucius (assembly GCF_011004845.1). Lineage (NCBI taxonomy): Eukaryota > Metazoa > Chordata > Actinopteri > Esociformes > Esocidae > Esox > Esox lucius. Next base: position 2,696,129 of record NC_047593.1, read on the forward strand.
TTGTAAAGTCTGCTTAATAAAAATGTCTGAACATCCTTCACTCTGTCACCTCTGGATTAAAAAATTCTGTGTTCTGGAATTTTTTTGAAACAGTTTAATTTATTTCATCGTTATGTACCGGGTAAATCAACTGAGAATAACGACCAAAGTCATGCATGTGGAAAAACAAAATCACAGAAATAATGTGTAAATACAATAAAACCTTTAAACATTGATACTGAGTAATATTTTAGTAGACAAGCCTATGAACTGCATCACCATAGTCTAAGTCAGCATTTTTATGAGTATACTTGTTGGCATGGGTGAAGCACTCCAGTCATACAATATGGTATTTCCATAGCATCTATATACTTATTCAGGTTGATGATGATTAAGGGGCAAACAGGTTTGCATTGAAAAGTATACATTTATGGTATTTAGAAGTAGACGGAGGTCTAAGAAAACATGTTTGGAGGTTATTAATGCTATGTATGGCAGTTGTATGATAGTCATTACAGTGTCAGAGGCCAATAATATATGGGATAGTGTTGTCGACATATATGTGGATTAGGAATTTACCAGCAGCAAGCAGAGTAGTATTCATATATATAGGGATAAGTTTGTCCAACAATCAAACCCATACATACAACTAGGGGTATAGACAGCATGCCCTGTGATATGACATTGTTTATAGTCACCACACAAAATACCGCCTGACTGCACTTCAGGGAGAATGCGTAGGACTCAAAATGGGATGTTAACTGTTGACAGATATGAAAAAATTTAGACAGGTGATAGGGGTTGAGATAATAGCCTCAAGAAAAAAAGTGGTTTATATCATCAACTGCAGAAGCCTACCCAACCTTAATCACCTATTGCTGAATGCAGAAACAGGAAGTGACAAGATTGGTCACTTCTGCGCCATGACTGGGAACATGCATGTGTCAAGCTTGTCTATGAAAACAATCACACCTGATAAGGCTGCAGGTCTGTAGCAGTTGGGGGCCCCAGCTCTCGTGCTATTAAATATCCGGCACCGCCTGTATTCACTGATTTACAATTGAAAGGTTGTGTTCTGTGGTTGTGCTCTGCAGTGTATTCGCTCTTGCAGTGAGGCCAACAGGGAGGACAATTGGGAATGTTGTCCCAGGCCCAGGCCTGGGGTGGGGTCTATTTGGCAGGCTGAAATATAATTACTTAATTGTTAGTCAATGTTAGTATTCAATAATATCAAGAAATGTACGCAGTTATTAAATAGAAGAATCGCATTGATGAAGTGATTCATGTTTTTCTCTTTGCTGTTTTTCTTCTACACAATGTTGTGATTCAACCTTTTTCAGAAAAAAATAGTTTGTTCTACCAACAGCAAATCTGAGTGATACCCTATCACCAACACAACTTTATTTAAAAACTGTTTAAAGTTAACATAAACTTATTTAGTTACAGTAGCTATCTGGTTAAACATTGCTACCATGAAATCTAAATCAGGAACACAGAAAAGCAAGGATAAAACTAAAGGAGAACATCACAAAAGTATTGGCCACATTTCTTATAATATATATTATCAGCTATTTCAAGTTAAGGGAGTACAAGCCCAAATATTAGAAAAAAATCTCCCTTGGCAGATTCTCATCAATTCGTTTGTCAAACCCAAATTCTGGAAAGGAGTCCATGCAGCAGAATTGTGCCCAGGGATCTAGAGCTCTGGAAAATTGAAGTTAAATTCTACTGAATGAGGTTCAGTTAGGTGGTCACCTGAACAAAATCTTATTTAACAAGGAAAAGTATGAAAACCACTGCTGTGGTCATCACTATCCTCTTGCAAAAGGACAAGCTGGATGGCAAAAACTGTGCTAATAGAACTTCAAAAGTAATTTTTATAAAACAATAAACCTTTGACCATGCCAAGAGTTGAAAAGGAAAGTAAATAAAGGTTTCAATTCTGGATTTACTGGCAGAGGGATACAATGAGCGTCAGGTTGCTTCCATCCTTAAAATTTCAAAGACGGTGGTTCATAAGAACAAGGTCACACATCAGACATTGGGGACAACAAATTTACAGACAGGCAGAGGGCTAAAATGACTGTCCACTGACTAGGATTACCGCCAAATAATTTGAATGTCACTCAACAACTGTAGGATGACATTTGCCTGAATACTGGTGGAATGCATGCCAAGACACATGAAAGCTGTGAATGAAAATCAGGGTTATTCTACCAAATATTGATTTCTGAACTCTTCCTAAGTCAAAATATTAGTATTGTGTTGTTTAAGAAATGAATATGAACTTATTTTCTTTTCTGTAATGAGTAGGGCAGGTTGTTTATCGTGTTGTCCTGCCCTCTTGTGGTCCTAGTGTGATGTTGTCTTGTCCATACCCTAGTTAATTAGGTTGATGTCTAACACCAGTGCTTCACTCCCAGCTGTCTTGTGTTAGTCTCGTTATCTGTGTATGTAGTTCGCTCCCTTTGTGTGTGTTGTGTGGGTCATTATTTCATGTTTGTTTGGTGAGTGGCAACTATTGTGTTAACTGTTTTATGTATAAGACACTGTGTCGCGCACTTTGATTTCAATCAGTTAATAGTTATAGTTTTCCGTTCGTTGGTTTGGTTTTGTTTCATTTTTCAATAAACCCACGAACCGGAGTCATGCCTGCGCCTGGTTCCTATCCTGCACTCCACAACCGTTGTAACATTTACATTATTTGAAGTCTAACACTGCATCTTTTTTGGTATTTTGACCAGCTGTAATGATCAAATGTTCTGCAAATAAATGCTCTAAATTACAATATTTCTATTAGGAATTTGGGAGAATTGTTGTCAGTAGTTCATAGAAAACAAACGTTTTCATTTTACCCAAACACATACCTACAAACAAAAAAACCAGAGAAACTGATACTTTTGCAGTGGTCAAAATTATTTCCAGAGCTGTATTAGTTATGTCAAATTCCTGTACACTCTGTTCAGTGCAAACCCAGACATGTGGGCTTTTATAACAGAGAAGACCGGCAGCTCTCTCCACCATCTGTCTGATACAAGATATAGCGCTCAAATCACTGTGCCCTGTGGCCACTTACTGAGCGTGATCGAGACCCAGGATCCTTTGCCACGGCAACCTTGTAACTGAAAGCAAGTCAGAGGCAAAGGGTTTAAACTATTTTAAATTATTCACGGCCGTGCTTCTTGCCTTCTGGGTGAAGGTTTTACAGTACATTGAAGAACAAAACTTGATCCTCCACACTAATATTAAAGTACTTGAGGGGAGATTGGGTTAATACATCACTCATGGGAGATTGTGTTGTCTGAGGCCACAGTTACAGTGAGGGAAAAGATTATTTGATCCCCTGTTGACTTTGTATGTTTGCCCACTGACAAACAAATGATCAGTCTATAATTTTAATGGTATGTTTATTTTAACAGCGAGAGACAGAATAACAACAAAAAAATCCAGAAAAACACGTCAAATATTTTATAAATTGATTTGCATTTTAATGAGTGAAATAAGCATTCGATCCTCTCAATCAGAAAGATTTCTGTCTCCCAGGTGTCTTTTGTACAAGTAACGAGCTGAGATTAGGAGCACACTCTTAAAGGAAGTGCTCCTAATCTCAGTTTATTACCTGCATAAAAGACATCTGTCCACAGAATAAATCAAATATTCAGATTCCAAACTCTCCACCATTGCCAAAACTAAAGAGCTGTCCAAGGATATCAGGGACAAGATTGTAGACCTACACAAGGCTGGAATGGGCTAACAAGACCATCGCCAAGCAGTTTGGTGAGAAGGTGACAACCGTTTGTGCGATTATTCGCAAATGGAAGACACAAAAGGACTATCATCTCCCTCGGTCTGGGGCTCCATACCAGAACTCACCTCGTGGAGTTGCAATGATCATGAGAACGGTGAGAAATCAGCCCAGAACTACACTGGAGGATCTTGTCAATGATCTCAAGGCAGCTGGGACCATAGTCACCAAGAAAACAATTGGTAACATACTACGCCATGAAGGACTGAAATCCTGCAGGGCCTGCAAGGTCCCCCTGCTCAAGAAAGCACATGTACAGGCCCGTCTGAAGTTTGCCAATGAACATCTGAATGATTCAGGCGAGAACTCAGTGAAAGTGTTGTGGTCAGATGAGACCAAAATCGAGCTCTTTGGCATCAACTCAACTCGCCGTGTGGAGGAGGAGGAATGCTGCCTATGACCCCAAGAACACCATCCCCACCGTCAAACATGGAGGTGGAAACATTATGCTTTGGGGGTGTTTTTCTGCTAAGGGGACAGGACAACTTCACCGCATCAAATTGACAATGTACCATCAAATCTTGGGTGAGAACCTCCTTCCCTCAGCCAGGGCATTGAAAATGGGTTGTGGATGGGTATTCCAGCATGACAATGACCCAAAACACACAGCCAAGGCAACAAAGGAGTGGCTCAAGAAGAAGCCCATTAAGGTCCTGGAGAGCCTAGCCGGTCTCCAGACCTTAATCCCATAGAAAATCTGTGGAGGGAACTGAAGGTTCGAGTTGCCAAATGTCAGCCTCGAAACCTTAATGACTTGGAGAAGATCTGCAAAGAGGAGTGGGACAAAATCCATCCTGAGATGACATCTGTGATTGCTGACAAGGGTTTTGCCACCAAGTACTAAGTCATGTTTTGCAGAGGGGTTGAATACTTATTTCACTCATTAAAATGCACATTAATTAATACAAATGTTGACATGCTTTTTCCTGGATTTTTTTGATGTTATTCTGTCTCTCACTGTTCAAATAAACCTACCATTAAAATTATGGACTGATAATTTCTGTCAGTGGGCAAATGTACAAAATCAGCAGGGGATCAAATACTTTGTTCCCTCACTGTATAGATGGGAGTAGAACCATTGTTTCTTTCTGGGTTAAGACAACAGAGGAAAAATAAAAATATTGGCAAAACATATTGGGATAATTTTTTTTTACATTGTTTTTCAATGAAACAGCAGTAAAAGATAACCAGAAGGGAGGAGATTCTTTTTATTGTAAAATATTTTATGTGGCCATCAAAAACATATGTTTGCCAATTGAACACAGGACGTGTGTATTGCCCTGCACATTTTCTGTACACTGCCAGTAACCATGGCAGGAGGTGAAAGTGAAAAATATGTGACATATGAAATGACCTGTGTTGAATACAAAGTGATATGGATGTGGCCTAGCTATGAACTGAAATATTAAACATAAAACATTTAAGTCCTGTTTTTTGACCCGTGATTAATAATCATAATTATAAATTTTTTGACCCGTGGTTTAGGTCCAATAATCTTCAATTCTGTCCCGGGCTCTGGGATTCCTGTTGGCGTCCCTGACTCTTGCAGGTTCTCCACTCCATTTTGCCCCGCACTGCAGTGTAAGCTGCCTCTGGGAAGCAGCCTGCAGATACTGTAGTTCTGCAGCCATCTCCTCCCTCTTGATTTTAGTGATAGCTTTTTTAGTGGAATGTTTTTTTCCCCTAGTCCATCCTACAGATTGTCTGGGTAGGCTCTTACTATTTTCTCCCCGAATTGCCAGTGGACATATCTAGTGGTACTGGTTTTGCCTCCTTTCCCTACAAGTATTTGCTAGCTTTCTTGGGGGCCTGTTACCAGCTGCTGAGACACACATTAAGTGTCTCAGGTTTGTTTCGTGGCAGTGTTGGCAACTTCCTGGTCCTCTCTTTCATCTCTCCCTGTCCTCATGCTCCTTTTCCAAGGTAGCCGGGAAAGCTCTGCTCAATTGGAACTTAGTGGCGGAGTCATGCCACCAGGTGGCAGTGCACACTGCTTTACACTGCTCCAAATACTTGTTTCCTAGTCCTAGTTATCTTTACACCGCTTACGAAGGTGTCCAGCATGGGACATTGTTCTACTCTTCCCTACTTTTAAGGAAACCCCACCACTAGACATTAGGAAATATCGCGACACACACACACACACACACACACACACCTCACCATTGTTACACCCTACCCCGCCCACCCCCGCTGTGAGGTATTAACATGTTAACAGAGTACAGATCATGACTGGCCATGATTCCAGCCCTTCACATTTAACAAGTGTCCACCAGTAAAGATATTAGGATAGTTTTGGGACTTTCACCCCCCCCCCCCCCCCCATTACCCCCCCTTCTTTTTCACCCCCCCCCCCATTACCCCCCCCTTCTTTTTCACCCCCCCCCCATTATCCCCCCTTCTTTTTCCTACCACCCATGTTTAATCAGCCACAGCATATACCAGTAAAATGCTTTTATTTTTAACGTGCAATAAAAACAGCATTTTTACAATGAATGTGTAAAAATAAACAGATGTACAACAGTTAGTGTAAAAAGCAAAACACAGAACATTCCCTAAAGCAGAGGTCTCCAACCGGTTCCACAGAGGGCCATTTGTCTGCAGGGTTTTGGGTTTTCCTTTAAATTAGTTCCCAGTTCAGACCTAAACAACCAGGTGGGGGTAGAAACGAACCAATTAGTGACCTAATTAGTCAGTTAAGTACAAGGTGAGAGAGAAAACCTGCAGACACTCGGCCCTCCGTGGAACCGGTTTGAGACATCTGCCCTAAAGTATACAAAGTATTTAACAGTGTAACAAGGTAACAAGCACATATCTAATATTAATTCAAATCAAATAAATATTGGGACACATTACTGAACACAGCAATGTAATTGAAGACATTGCAAACAGTTAAGTTTAAAGTGAAAATGCTTGCTTGCTTGTTCCCAGCTGGCATGTCTTAAGATCAATATTAGGTCAAACATTGCAAAAAAGAAACAGCTTTCTTTTGACACTTGTCAATCAATGGTTTACAAAATGAAAGCTATACAAATGCTTGGAATTGCCCAAAAACTGAAGATTTAATTGAAAGGTGTACACTACAACAGGCTCTAAAAAGTGGTGGAAGGCCCAGTCAATCTGCAAACCACAGGCTAAATACATCAGAGTCTCTGGTTGGAGAAATAGACCCCTACATGTCCTCAGCTGGCATTGAATTCTACCCGCTCAACACTGACCGTCTTTGAAAACTCTAACGTCTACACATTTGTATGCAATATTTATATTTTGGGGCAATGTCAAGCATTGTATAGTCTTAATTTCTCAAAACAACTGATGAGATTCTAGAGAAATATGTTTATTTTTAGCCATTTTTACCTAATATCGAGATTAAGACATGCCAATTTATTGTATGCTGTGGCAACTCAAAAACAACACAAAGATAATGTTAAGTTTCTTTTAACAAACCAAATAGCTGTGTTTGATATAATGAAGCGATTTCCTAAAATGTATATTTCAAATAGTGATGGTGCTGTTTTTTACATCAGTAATGTCTGGACTATACTTTGTTCAGTTGAATGCCACTTTGGTGAATAAAAGTACCAATTTCCTTCCGAAATAGCAATATCTGTACATTATTCCAAACCTTTGGCTGCCAGTGTACTTTTGAGAACTTTCAATTCTTGTATTGCTGTGTGCGAACCTACCAGCAAGGATTTTCACTTTAAACTTAACCATTTGCACTTTTAATTACATTGCTGTTTTTAGTCATGTGTCCAAATATTTACTTAATATACGTAACATACATCAAAATGTGCTGATTATACTTTGTGATCAGTTGAATGCCACTTTGGTGAATAAAAGTACCAATTTCCTTTTGAAACAGCAAAAACTGTACATTATTCCAAACTTTGGCCGCCAAAGTATTCAAAACTATTTAACAGGGTAGCAAGAAAATTTTAACTATATTAATACAAATCAAATTAACGTTAGGACACATACTAAAAACAGTAAAATTCTTACTTGCAGGTTCCCACACGGCAAAGTAACAATAGAAAATAAATAGTCAAAGTGAATAAAACCTGTATGCAATACTAACCTCACAGCAATGCAACAATAGAAAGGCTAAAAACAAATAACAAAACATTTTAAGTAATGGACTACAAAATAACTACACCATAATAAAGATTTTTTTGGTTTATGTCCCTGTAGGTCTGCAGAGTGCAAAGTTAAATTGTATAATTACGGGAAATCCCACAATAATATATTTTTCCTATTTATACTATTTTCCTTTCATATATCAGTGTTTCCTCTCATATACCAGCAGTGGTTTTTATACCTTGTTAATTTAGATTTGGTTCAGGTATTCACCTAAGCAGTACCTCATTAAATAAAATGAGGTGTGCATGTGTTGGAATTTAACAGACACACATGCCATACATGTAGAGATGCTGTATAAAATGTATATGGTCTCTTAATTTTTTAGATTGGATTGAGATTTTGGGAATTTGGAAGCCAAGTCAACATCTTGAACTTGTTGTTGTGTTCCTCAAACCATTATTGCTTTGTGGCAGGGCACAATATTCTCCTGCAAGAGGCCAGTGCCATCAGAGAATACCGTTGCCATGTAACATGCACATGAATGGCAGGACCCAAAATTTCCCAGCAGAACATTGCCCAAAGCATCACACTGCCTATGCCGGCTTGCCTACTGTAACAGTAATAAAAAAATGTTTACAGGTGTGGGAATTGAACCAGGGTCAAAACACTGAGATTACACATCAATGTCAAGAGTATTTCCACAATATTGATGTCATTAACAATTTCAACATTGTCTGCAAATGTTAACTTTCACCCTTACCTTTAGATTTTTGCCAAAATACAATGTGAGCAACAAAATGTTTATTATTAATGAAACTGAAGTATACTCTTGTGAAATCCAAACAATGCCTGCTGCCCTATGCCCTTTTGTGAGTGCCCTCTAGTAATTTGTAGTCAATATAGCTCTGATGGGGCATATCCATTGGAAATAAATGGGTAGCGGCAGATCCACAGCGCTTGGCGGCTGCAGGTATATAATGGGTTTAGGCATCAAAACTGTGCTTTCGAGATCACAAATCATTTTTTGACGGCACACTGGCGAAATACGCTTTTACAAAGAGATGACTAAAAAGCTTGGTAGTGCGCTGTACTAGAGCTAACTAGACATGTGGAAACAGTAATGATAAAAGGATAGGCTATCTTAAAAAATAAAACAAAAGAAGAAAACAAAACAGAACAGGCTACATTCAAGAACAAATGCAAAACCAAAACAGAACCTCACACCAGCCCACCCTGTTACTCCTCCACGACTGTCTAAAATAAAATATTTCAATAAAGATCACATATTTGATTAGGACATGGCCAACAATGATCCTCCGCCATAGACCCTTCTGCTCCCTCTATTTTCTCAGCTGTCTTCGAACAGTTTGAGCCTGTATCACTTTCATTATTTACAAAGGTAGCCCGTTCCATGCGCCCCACAAACTGTCCCCTAGATACCATTCCCTCTCGTCTTTTAAAATATGTTTTTGTTGGGCCCAGTATTCTAATTCTGATTAATACTTGCCTTATTTCTGGGTGTGTTCCAGCTGCTTTTAAACATGCTGTAGTACAGCCTCTTAACAAAGAAATTAACCTGGATCCTAATGTTCTTTCATATTTTAGGCCCATCTCTAAGCTACCTTTTCTTTCTAAAGTACTAGAGAGAGTAGTGTTTAACCAATTGACAATGTTTTTAGAAAATCATGATATCCAGGAAAAGTTTCAGTCTGGCTTCAAGCCAAGTCATAGTACTGAAATGGCACTCTTAAGAGTTTTTAATGATCTCCTTGAAACTGTTGACTCAGGGAGCCCCGCTATTCTGGTGCTTCTGGACCTGTCTGCAGCCTTTGACACGGTGGATCATAGGATTCTCTTGAAACGCCTTGAACAGTCCATTGGCATCAAAGGAACTGTCCTGAAATGGTTTCAGTCATACCTGACAGATAGGAGTTTTTCGGTCCACCTAGCCGAACTTTCATCAACCACAGCACCTCTCACTTGTGGGGTCCCCCAAAGCTCCATTTTAGGACCCATCCTTTTTTCACTATATATGTTGCCCTTGGGGTCCATTTTTAAAAAACACAATATCTCCTTTCATTGCTTTGCCGACGATGTAAAAATGTACATGCCGATAAAAACAACATCCTCTGTACATTCTGTCTTAGACTGTTAAAGGACATCAAAATCTGGTTGGCGCCAAACTTTCTCACTTTAAATGAAAGTAAGACAGAGATTCTTATGTGTGCACAGGGTAACTTTCTGGGTGATGCTCTTGGTACCCTAAGCCCTCTAGTCTCTTATAGTAGACCGATTGTTAAGAATCTTGGTTTTATCTTTGATAGCTCCTTCAAATTCAATAGACTAGTAGTGAAATCTAGCTTCTTTCAGCCAAGACTTTTGGCAAAGGTTAAGGTCTATCTTCCTCCGAGGGATTTTGAGAAAATTATCCATGCATTTATTACGTCTCGACTGGATTACTGTAATTTCTTGTACCTGGGCGTAGATCAGAAAACCCTAAATCGGCTCCAGTTAGTACAAAATGCCATTGCTCGACTTTTAACTGGTTTAAGAAAACGGGAGCACATAACACCAATTTGGGCCTCCCTCCATTGGCTTCCTGTTTGTGGGTCTTGTTATGTGAATCTACGTCATTTTTACCTGTACATTAAATATATTTTGTATACTTTGATATTTTGTCCTGTACAGCACTTTGGTCAATTACAGTTGTTTTAAATGTGCTTTATAAATAAAGTTGACATTGATATTGACCTAACAAAGATGCTTCACAAAAAATCTAAAGCCAAAAAACAGCTTCCTCTTTTTCATATTTACAAATATTTAGCCCATTTATGAGTGTCTGCCCAAAAGTGTATATCATGTCATAATCTTTGCCAGTCAGCCTAAAATACAGGGGCTGCATATTGGAAGGCAAGCACCATTTATTTCAAACACTAATGAAATGACAGTTGGCTAATACACAATCGACCTTTCAGATGCTGGAATTATTAGTTTGACATGTGAAGAAAACATCATGACTTATATTCATGCCAAAAAAAGTCAATATTTGTTACAGCTGAATTTCTCTTTGTCTTACCCATCCAAGCTATTTTACAATTCACTGCCAGAAACCTAAGTTATAAATACAAATATATTACAAATTACTCTACACATCAGGCACATGCACAGGTAAGGCCCAACCTGTACATGCGCCTTTGCTATCTAGTGCCCTATACAGGTGACATGTGCCCGTCTGCCTTTGTGACATGCGTCAACTTTTTTATGTCTACAAACCACTCAATGGTTCAGGGCCAAGTTAGATCTCAGCAGTTGGTGTGTGTCCCTTGGGTTGATGCTTGGCAATGTGGGTGGACTGATTTCCTGCCTGTTGGGCCCTGTCCATGGCCTCCCCCGGGTAGGGCCACAGTGTCGCCGGACCCCCACTATCTCAGTCCCAAGATCTTACGCTGCTATATTATTGTGCTGGGGGATTGGGTCAGTTCTCCTTCCCCCCTAAGTTCTCCTTCTCCACTATAAATCGTTGTTGATATGAGGAATGCATTTTCTGAATTTTCCCAGTCTCCTCCCGTTTTAAACTTTAGGAGGATATGAGGTCCTGGTCCACACCTGCGGAGTACCTGGTTTGGGGGGCCCGATGCTGTCCCTGACCAAAGTCTTCCTGGTTGTGTTGCAGATCAAGACAATACCTGATGATTTCAGCTGCCACTGTGCTGACACCTCCCCCTCCCCTTTGTTGTCCCTGTCCTTGTCCATCTGGTCATGCTTCTGACCTGGTCTATATTTAAAAAGACTCTAGATTTAGCCCACATAAACGTATTAATTATTCCAATTGGACTCTTAATATTTCACCCGGCACAGCCAGAATAGGACTGGTCACCCCTCTGAGCATGGGTCCTCTCTAGGTTTCTTCCTAAATTTCGGCCTTCTAAGAGAGTTTTTCCTAGCCACTGAAACCCCTAGCCACTTGGGGTTTAAGGCCGGGTGTTTTTGTAAAAGCACTTTGTGACAACTGCTGTTGTAAAAAGGGCTTTATAAATACATTTGATTGATTGACTTACTCTCTCAGTATGAAAACTCTAGACACCTCAAGTCATCGGGGTTCGGTCTGCTAACAGTTCCCAGACTAAGGAAAAAGGCTGGTGAGGCAGCGTTTAGTCATTATGCTGTGCAGAGTTGGAACAAACTGCCAGAAAATCTTAGACTTGATCCACTGTTGACCACTTTAAAATTTTGGCTAAAAAATTGTATTTTTCTGCCTTTAATTAATATTTCAATAATCTTTCAGTTTTTTTGCTGATGTTTTTTTTTGGTATGTTTTGTTTTTCTTTAAAGTGTGCAGTTTTCTTTTTATATCTTGTCTTTCATTCTAAATGTATGTCTAGTTGCCAGATTATTGTTTTTTCTTTTAGACAAACTTAACACATTATTTTATTCATTCCCTCATTTTTTAAAATTGATTTCCTATCAACTGTTTAGTAGACATTTGAGAAGTAATGGCATGAAATTGAATTTACGCCTGTACATTTTAAAGTAAATTATATTTCTTTGACATTTACAGCTCCGGAAAAAATTAAGAGACCACTGCACCTTTTTCTTTCCTTTCCAAAAAAGTTGAAAAGGAAAGTTTTGAGTGAGGAACAGAAGCGTTCAATTTGCAGTGGTCTCTTTATTTTAACCATTCTGTTCCTCACTCAAAACCTTCCTTTTCTGCTTTTTTGAACTAAAATCAAGTGGAATCATCAACTAATTATGGGTATTGAGGCTGTAATGTGGCTTTAAGTGTGACAGCACCAACTTCTCCATAGAGATGTAATATACCTTTCAATTTTTCCAAAATGCCACAGTAAAGTTGCTCTTTATGGATACATAGAGGAGACCTACTTTAACTCAAATCAAGTGGAATGGTTAACTAATTGTGGGAATTGATGCTATAATGTAGCTTCAAGTGTGACAGCATCCAAGTCTCCATAGAAATGCACTACACATTTCAATGCAAATTTCTCAGAAATGCTATAGTAGAAATTGTCTTTATGTGTTATACATGTAGAGGGGACGTACCTTAACTCAAATCAAGTGGAATCATTAACAATTATGGGAATTTAGGCTGTATCCGATATATAAAAACTAAAACAAGTTCTTACTACATCGTATCCTCAGAAATGTTTATTCCATTAATGTATCTTGAAATATAAAAAATGTAACCAATAGAGCAAGACACGCATATGTCTAGCGACGCAGACCGCTTTTCAGAGCGCTTTCGGGAATAATATGGTATAGCCGCGCAGAAATTGTTCAGAGCAGTGAGTTTGACCGAGTGTTTTCAACAGTTGGCTAGGTTGACCGCAGTGATTTACTCAAATATACAGTGCCTTCCCACGCGATCAACCTGCCTTAAAAAATCTAATGAAACGCAGCCTAACGTGGTCATCGATTGCTGCCTTGAAGTACACAATCAAACAAATGTTTTTTGCTAGGAAGATCAGTGAAATGTATGCTAAACTACGGAGCCACGGAGGTGACATGGAGACCTCTCGCAAGAAAGTCGCAGCAATGAGACTCGAAAGAGTGGAGTACGCGAAGGGGTGGGGGGTTCTTGACAACACCGAACGCTACACCCCACAGTTCACAATGACCAAATACCAAAGTAACCCATCTCTGTGGCCCAACCGTTATTACTCCAGACTGCTGTACACATGGTCACTGGCTTGGTTCTTCCTGTTGCGTTTAATACGGTCCAAGGTCCAGTTTATTGAGGTGACCCTTTTCAATGGTCTTCATTATTTCTTCATCCTTACCATTACTTAGAATACACCGCTCTGGCTAAATACAATACGTATAAATCAAACATGTCGTATTACTTTTAGTCCAGCAGATGTTCCTGCTGTGCACTGTGTTGGAAAACGTTGAGTAATGAAGTGTTTTTTCGAAACAAGCCTCAATGGTTCAGAAAGCCTCGGTTTCCCATCCCTAACGTTCAGCAACTGAAGGTTAAGTTAATATAGCTCTAGTTGCTGTGGTAACTACTATAAGTTATGTTTCACTTTCAGGCAACAGAGCATGATATAGTTAGCTTCATTTCACAAGAACAATCACTGCCAAAGAGTTACATCATTACAAAGAATATGTAAATATATTTGTTTCTGGTTAGTATTTATAGCCTGGTTGGATTGATCCCTATTATTATTTTGCATCCATTGTGCGTGCGGATCCCTGCATGACGTTAGTGTGACGTCGACTGGACATCCGTCAGGGCGTGTTTAGCGATCTAACAGTTGGGGGAGCCACACCCACAGTTGGGAACGCGTCCTTTTCCGGGTTTGAGTTGAAGCAGGGACCCGACAATGGGTGCTAATTTACATTTCACACAGTGAGTTGTTACTATAACTGTATATTCTTCCCAAATCCCAGGTGTGGAACATTTTGCAAAAAGAAGAACAGAAATAAAGGTCAGGACAAAAGCTGCAGGTAAAGTTTCAGACCATGTCAGCTACATTCACGTATTTCTGCACAACAAGCAGTCAAGCTAGCTTACTAGCTACGTTAGCCAGAGATGGGCTTTGACGGCTTCGTGGTAACATCGGTAACGTATGTGTTTAAAGAGAGTTAGTTATTCATAATTGTTCGTTTCACCTCGCTTGGCTTTGGAAAATTGGCATATTCAAACATTTTGCGTTCTTCTGACTGACTGTCATTCATAAAAGTTGCTATCACAGTCAACTGTTGCTGTAGTAGCTACTTTAACCCCACGTTGTACAATAGCCTGACTACTACTGTTGCTATATCTAACCAACTAGGTGTTGCAATGTCGACTGCGGTACTTTTTTTTTTACAGTTAATTAATAAATACTATGTGTAGTTGTTGAGAACTATTTAAAATAAAAATCACTGTTCAGTCATGCTGTTGTGGCTTGTTCGAATGTACTGTTCTTAACTTCTGCAGACATTCAAGTTAGTCACCATTTTAGGGTTCAGCTCACAATAATTTAAAAGTTGGTCAGTCTTGTTATTGTTATTTTAATTACAAATGGAAAAAGGGGAACTACAAATGAATTGGAGAACTGTATAGATTACTCCTAATAAGTAGGTCCCATTTTTTTTTATGTCAAAACCTGTGCCACTACCGTTTACGTGTCCGTTATGCAATTTAGCCCAGTGTTTCCTTCATTATTCTTAAAGGAACAGTGACGTTTTGGAAGTCTTGAGGATAAGCCTGCATATCACAAAAAATCTGACTTTAATTTAAAACTTGATCTAGTGTTCACATTGAAATATACTTTACACAAAGACATGAGCGTTTTGAACTTGGAGGTGGTTGATGAAACAACCTGTTTCCCATTTCATAACCGTATCCTTAACCTTATGTTGACAACTTTTTCTCTCTGCTTCTTCATCTGGATACATTTGTCATAGTTGGCTCTCATGATATCATGACAATCACTTCCTTACCCAAAAAATTTGTGTCCCATAGACAGTTGAAAAAGGTTGACCTACTCTTTTATAAAGATATTGAAGAAGAATAATAATGTTCTTTCTGGAGAGGTTGTCTAAATGGTAATTTTTCTTCTCCATAAAACGGTATTACTGTGTTTTCTTTGGTTGCTGTTTTTGATATTTACAGAAGCTAAGAGATAACAGCAATCCTGTTCTATGTCTAATCTAAAAATATACGAAGTGAAATTAGTAACCAGTCAAGATTCACATTTGTTTTCTTACGAATTTGCTTGGCATAAGCAAGAATGGGGAAAATACCCATATTAGTAGTCTGTAGCCAATACGTCCAGCACATTAGTTTTAGTCTCTTCGACCAGGAAACATTCTGATGTCATAAAGTCTTAAAAGTTATGATGAAAGAAAAATGAACTGGTGTTACTGTCTCTTGTATAGCTCAGTTGGTAGCTATTAGTGTATGAACTATTGTAATTGGCACCTTATAAGATCGCCTGTTGAATGACTTGAATATATTTGCTAGAGGAATGTCTGTCTTGTTAATTAAATGTAAAGCGTATTTCAATTATTTCATCTTTTAGCCAACAGCAAGGCCTCACCTCTCAAGTCCATCAAGGTTTTCTTCAATGTTGGAGTGAATGCTTCCAACCCTCCAAATCCAGACATGGGTCAAGATCTCTGCACAATCATTTTTTGAACTAGCCTATCTAACAGCATAGATGTCCTAATTTATATCAATTGTTCATGAATCCAAGAATGTTCCCTTTGTCTCCCTGGAATAGTGTCTCAGCCCAAGTTCTTTATTCTGCTCCAACCTATGGAGTATTAAAAAGAAATAATATACTGTAGGTATCCTATTTATTTTGTTTATAATCAGTCTGTAATACTATGACACTTTTTAAACCATAATGAATCTGCTAGCCCCAGACAAACAAGGGTGCCATGCATTTAGGCTGTGGTCTTTCAACACTGACTGAGAAGGGCTGCTATATTGCCTCTTGAGGTGCTGACTGCCAGTGCAGGAGCTTGGATCGATCCTAGCCTTCAATATTCAGTGAGGTGGCCAGCGGGGACCTATTCATGCGCTCCTATCTGTTTATTTTCAGGGATGTCAGAAGTTAGTGTTGAGGCTGTGTCCAGGAATGCTCCAGCCCAGGACCTACAAATGGATTCCCCAGAGGAGGTTCAGAATACAGAGGACATTCAAATACAGTGCGAGGATGATAACTACAGCTCTGATAGTGCTGAGTATATTCCAGACGATGAAGTGCCTCTTGATGATGAAGCCGATGTTGGAAGCAACAGTGTTGTTCAAAACAACAGCAATATTGCAGAAAACATAGATGGCTGTCAAAGTGATAATGTTCAGAGCAAAGGTGATGTAACGGAAAACTGTGTGAATGCTGTGCATGATGGTGTTTCAAACATCTGTGGCACAGCACGTTTTGACGGAGTTTCTGCTCAAAATGAAAATTACCCTTCAGTGACAACTGATAATAAAACGCCAAAGGAACATGATACCCAAAAGGAACCTGAAGATTCTCACACTCATACCAAGGTGACATATTTATCTTCAATGCAGACAACCGCCTTGTGAATAATTAATTACAACACTACGGTTCATGTTGCTATGTCACCAAAAAGTGTATAGCGTTACACTAAAGTTTATCTTGAAGATTATGTTCTCCAATGCTGATATAGCCTTTGATTGAATTCTTTACAAAATACAACATGAACTCGAGTTGAAGCTCTGAATCAATTCTTCTCGCTTTCTTCTGGGTGTTCTTTAATTGTTTACCTCATTTTTGTAATTCAGGGTGGCCGGGTTGAACATATGTCTGCTTGGTGCTAATCTAATAGGAGTTACTGCATTTGTGTTGTTAGTTTAACTTTGCTTTTCTGTCTTTTGTTTTGGGGTAGGCTTTATTGTTTTGTATTGTGGTGTCTGGTAGAGCCGTTGAAATGACTGGTGATGGCCTATGCTTCCTGTGAATTACCCTACATGCTGTGTCTTATAATGCAAGTACAATAATTTTCTTCTGTTTAACTTGAACTTTGTTTACAGGTAGATGCCATAATGATTGCTTATCAGCACAACAGTAAAGTTAGGCTATGGTGACAATGCGAGTAATGGCGTGGTTTCACTGGTTTGCTTTCCAATGTAGCCTGTGCGTGGGACCGATCTCAGCCAAGGTCTCAGATAAGGTGTGTGCGTGTGTGTGTGCAAATTTTAGGTCTAACTATACTCATGGGGACGAAATGTCCCTATGAGTATAGAAAAACCTGAAAGAATTTGACAATTTCCGGCTCAGGGTTTAGGTTTAGGGTCAAACTCACAATTAATTTTTGTGTTAGATTTGGGGTTTCTTTAAGGTCCAGGCGCTAAGTTTAGGGTTAAGGTTAGGCATTACATCTAGGTAAAGTTTAGGCATAGATGTTACTTTATTGAGGTTAAGGTTAGGTTTAGATTAGGGTTAGGTCAGGGTTAGGGTTAGTTTTATGGTTAAGATTAGGGAGCATGCAATTTCTATTTTCTGGTCCCCATGAGGATAGCCATACCAACTTGTGTGTGTGTGTGTGTATATGTGTGGGTGGCACCATGAATAGGCCTGTCTGTGTAATTGCTGTTGGCAGAGGGATTTGGACTGCTGCATCCATGTTCCTAGGCAATATCAGATCAGCTGTCGTTGTCTGACCACACCAAGCTGTCTGTTTTACTTACTATTCACTTGGGCCCAGACCCAATGTTGAGTGAGTAATATCGTATTGGAACTGAGTGTCTTGTGACAGTGCCCTTGTGAAGTTTTATTTCTTCGTAAGAAATGGCTTGTTTTTAATAGCATCTTTGTCTTTTAGGTGCCTAACCCTGCCTTGTTTATGGGCGAAAAGAAGTAGTCACACACCATGCTATTACTGTACTCATATCTCTATTCAGTTTTATATTCTCTCCTCCTTTTTAAGAAACAAGAGTAGCACTTCTTTCCTCCAACAGCACAGCTAACAGACTGCTGATATCCTCCCTCCCCCTTGCTATCTTGTTTCCAGGCTACTGAACTCTAGTGCCCTGAAAACGCTCTTGCTTTCTCTGACACGCTACACCTTTTACCCCCTTGTTTGCTTTTTCTGAACTGTAGAACCATTCCATTTGTGCTTCAGGAATTGGTGCTGGTTTTTACAACCAAATGTATTTTACCTAGTCCTAGATATAGTTGTTCAAGGCTGTTAGATGACCCAGTATCAATACAGTTGTTTAGTTTTACAGATGTAAAATTTGAAGACCCGACAGCTCCCTGATGACGTGTTACAAATTATTCCCTGGGACGATGGGTAGATTGAAGTCTCATATCTACTTTCACAGTTAGACTACCCTAATTGTGAATGTCTCTGTTGCATTCCTGCATGTGGGCAGCTTCTACTTAGTGCTGTCTGCCCCATTGACACACTGCTGCTAAAGCAATCAAAAATTGTTTCTGCATGGGTTCTTTGCAGCAAACAATATGTTCCTACACGGAATTCCATACAACAATTGACAATTCACAATATATTCTTGTTTTATTTTTATCTAACTTTGTAATGAAACAAAATGTGGGAGAAGTTTTCTGCAGGAACCTAGGCTCACTGCAAGTAAAGCCTCTACCCCCCTAATGAAGCCCGAAACTCTGTTATCTTGATTTGATCTCTAAGGCTGTTCATATTCTGTAAAATGTATGCATTGTGTATACTTGGTTTAACTGATTTATTTGAATTACGTTTCACTTTCTGCACAATTTATTGTTTTTGAGTTGTCCTTTACTAAGAAAACAAAAATTGAGTAGTCTGT
Organism: Esox lucius; assembly: GCF_011004845.1. NCBI lineage: Eukaryota > Metazoa > Chordata > Actinopteri > Esociformes > Esocidae > Esox > Esox lucius. The sequence continues at coordinate 2,715,259 of NC_047593.1, forward strand.
TGAAAACATCTATTTCTTTAGATATAGAACCATGTATTTTCTTAGAGAGAAGTGGTTTAACACTAAGCCACTGTTTGACTTGATAATAGAAACTAATAAGTCGAGCAGTATTGACAAGCCAATCTCAAACCTGTTCCCAGATTTTAGGCTTATTTGCATTACGAGAAAGAGATGACTTATCTAAAGTTTGCATTATAATTTCCATAGTATTATAATTTACACCAGCATGTTCAAGACCTATTACGCAGAATTGTGCGATGTGTCTGCGCTGCACAGAAATGTAATACACTTCCGACAATTGTTTACACGAATACAAACCTCCAGGGAGGCTCTATCGAAAAAGATGACGTGTAAAGCTATATCGATATCTGAAAGTTTACACAACAAAATAATTTAGCGTCTCAAGTCTTCTTCTATATGTCTTGGATAATGTAACATCATGTAAATAAGCCATCAGGGCGTAACCCAATATCTCCTGATGTTGTTGAATGCTGATGGTTACAGGGAGGCACTTTTTGTGAAGGACGACTGACCTTATGTCTCTTTTCCACATCTCTGTAGGTCAGTGCCTATGTTCTTGCTATGTCCTGCATTGCTGTTCTCATTCTCCTGGGAAAAATCTGCTTTTCTGTTTTTGCCAGAGTTTAGTGAAGCCAGCCCAGAAAAGCAAATGTCTCTTAGTGAGGCAGTGAGCGACCGACCGACCACCCCTTGTTAAATAGCATAGTGGTTAGAGAAGTGGACCTGCAAATAATAGGTCCTGTGTTTGAATCTTGTCACAGTCTAAACAAATTATGCATTAGGATTTGTTCCAGATAGACAAAAACTTTGCTGGCTACAACCTTCAGTAGCTACATTATAGCAAGCCTAAACTAAAACTGTTTACAGTTATACATTATTGCGACTATTTCTGGTGGATTCTCGAAGTACGCATCCGTGCATGCTTTTGGGGTAATATAGGCTAAATCATAACCCCTTGTAGCAAAACAGTAGGGTTTTCCACGATTCTCTCATCTTTTCACTAGACGAAAGTCAGTTTTCGTCACCTATATTGATAGTTATATGGTCCAATGTCATTGATGAAAGAAAAACAAATGCTTTTGTGCCATGATATAGCTTTGGTGTAAAGTTTATCTTCAGTCACGCTAGCAATTGCTCAATTCGTATGACTGTTCCAATTAATAGGTTAGTAGATACTAGTAAGCCTAATACTGGCTAATAAGATGTACTGGCTAATAACGGCCAGTGGCAAAAGTCATGCAGTTAGATGCTATTTGTGATGGAGGGAAGGTTTGCAGGAAATGTTAGTCAGTTTAACACAATGCCTAATAGTGTCTAGCCACTGGGTGACCATAACGAGCCATGGTGTAGTGGTTAGAGACACTGTCTCTCACATGGGAGTCCCGGGTTTGAATCCTGTGAGGGCTTTAACGTTTATCACTTTTAATTGCGGGCCAGCTGAACTAGGCTTGTCTGGTTCCTTACATATTCCAGTAATGCACTAGCATCACTGATATCGAATGTGCGCCTTTGGCCTTAAGTTCCAGCCCTATTGACTGATGTCTTTCTCTTAGCTCTAAATGCAGATGTCACGTATGTCTCTCTCTCTCCCTATTGAAGCACCAGCCTGTTGAGCAATCTTTGTGAATCTCCATGCCCAAATAATGAACCCTCTTTCAAAGTCATTTAGATAAAAATATATGGCCATTTTGAATTTGATTCTTGCAACATGTTTCAGAAAAGTTGGGACAGGGTAACAAAAGACTGGAAAAGTTGTGTAATACAAAAAATAACCTGGTGGAACATCTCGCAACCAATTAGCATATTTATTATTGTGTTGCATATCCTCTTAATAACACTACGTGTTTGGGAATGGAGGAGACCAATTGCTATAGTTTTGGAAGTGAAAACGAAGAAGTGTATTCCCATTTGTGCTTGATATAGGATTTCAGCTACATAACAGTTCAGGGTCTCTTTTGTCTTATTTTCTGTTTTATACTACGCCATGTTTTCAATGGGTGACAGGTCTAGACTGCAGTTAGGCCAGTTTAGCACCCAGACTCTTATACAATGAAGCCATGCTGTTGTAATATGCGCAAAATGTGGTTTGGCATTGTCTTGCTGAAATCTTCCTTCCCTGATAAAGATGTTGTCTGTATGGCAACATTTCTTGCTCCAAAACCTGTTTATATTGTTCAGCATTAATTGGATTCGATTCAACTTTGTCACAAGTACAGTACAACGAAATGCAGTTTGCGTCTATCCAGAAGTGCTAAGAGGGCTGAAAGTGTACAAGTATTTACAAGTATTAAGTATTTGTATATTACAGGTGGAAGGTGTAGATGTGCAATGAAGGCAAATGCATTACATATGGCAATTCTAAATGTGCAGTGGAAAATTCACAAATGTACAGGCATTAAGTATAATGTATGTACAAGTGAGAGAAGTAGTTCTCAATGTCATTCTGAATTTGCTGTCAAGGCAAATTGAAGGAGTAGGTTAGCATGTGCAACTGAAATGCAGGCATGGCAGAAATGAGGTACCTGAGGTAGATGTGTATGTAACAGTTGAAATTAGAAGTATATTGGCAGTTCTAAATGTGCAATGTGCAGTGAGGGCTAGTTTAAGGTGCAAGTCGGCATGTGCAGATGAAATACAGGAATAGTAGCAATGACACGTGAACTGAAAAATCTTTTAAAACTATTCCAGTAGTGCAGAGGGTGGGCATAGTTAGTGATGGGAAGTCATAGAGTTCAGTAGGGTTACAGCAGATGGAAATAAACTTCCTGAGCCTGCTGGTGAGAGAATGAAGGGAGGAGGGCAAATAGTTTGTGGCATGGGTGTGAAGGGTCCCTGGTGATGCCACACACCCTACACAGACACTGTTTGCGCTGCAGGTCTTCAATGGCTGGGAGCTGGGCTCCCGTGATGTGCTGGACAGTTTTCACCACCTGTTGCGGGGCTTTCTGGTTGGCTACGGAGCAACCACCAAACCACACTGTGGCACAGTTTTACAGAATGCTCTGGATTGTGCAGCGGTAGTTGTTCACAAGGATCTTGGAAGACAGACAGGGCTTTTTCAGCCTCCTCAAGAAGTACAGACGCTGCCACGCCTTTTTGACCAGGGCAGAGGTGTTGAGGGACCTGGAAAAGTCCCCGGAGATGTGGACACCCAGGAAGTTGAAGCTGGACACATGTTCCGCCTCAGTGCCATCAATGAGAACTGGGGCATGACTGCAGCCTTTTGATTTCCTGTAGTCCACAATGAACTCCTTGGTTTTCTTTGCATTGAGAACCAGGTTGTTATCAGCGCACCATGCCACTCGGCACTTGACCTCCTCCCTGTAGGCTGACGCATCATTGTCACTGATCAGGCCTACCACCGTGGTGTCGTCTGCAAACTTGACGATGATGTTGGAGCTGTGTACAAAAAACAGTCTTGGGTGATGAGGGAGTACAGGAGGGGGCTCAGTGTGCAGCCTTGTGGAACACCAGTGTTCAGTATCAGGGTGGAGGAGGTGAGGTTGTCTAACCTGACAAACTGGGGTCTGTTAGTCAGGAAGTCCAGTTATAGAGAGAAGGGCTGATCCTTAGGTAATGGTGTTTGTTGACCAGCCTAGAGGGGATGGCCATGTTGAATGCTGAGCTAAAGTCCATGAATAGCATTCTCACATGGTGTTGGTTTTGTCCTGGTGGGTCTGGGCAGAATGTAAAGCTGTGGAGATGGCGTCCTCTGTAGGCCTGTTTGACCAGTAGGCAAACTGGTTGGGATCCAATGTTGTGGGGAGGCAGGATTTGAGGTGGGCCAGAACTAGTCTTTCGAAGCACTTTGTGATCTTGGGGGTGAGTGGGACAGGTCGAAAGTCATTCAGGCTAGCTCCCTAGCAAATGCTCTGAGCACACACCTGGGGATGCTATCAGAACCAACAGCCTTACGTGCATTCACCCTGTTCATTGAACTCCCCCCAGATGACGGGAGTTCAATGGCTTGCTCTTTGTTGTCCCTGTCGAAGTGAGCGTAGAACCTGTTTAACTTATCAGTAATTGAGATATCGCTGGCTGTGTGGTTATTTGGCCAGTAGTCTGTGATGGCTTGGATGCCCTGCCATATGCGTCGAGGATCAGAGTTGTTGTTGAAGTGTTCCTCAATTCGCAGTTTGTGGTCCTTTTTAGCCAACTTGATGCCCCTTATCAGGTTGGCCCTGGATGTCGCCGGATCTCGGATGTCGCCTCTGTGTTGCCAGATCTGAACGTAGCATGGCGTGCCTTTAGTAGTTGTTGGACCTCACTGTTCATCCAAGGCTTCTGGTTGGGGATGGTCTTCATTAGTTGGGGATGATGTTGTTGGTGCAGGTGTTGATGTAATCTAGAACAGAGGAAGTGTATGTTTCAGTGTCTGGGTGGGAGTCAAGAGTGGCTTGAGTGGCACACAATCTCCAGTCGGTGTTGTTGTAGTGAGTCTGCTCCCTCTGGCCACACTTTGACTGACCTCACTGATGGTTTCAGCTGTTTAAGGAGGGGTAAATACTTGGGGAGTAGGAACAATGGGAGGTGGTCAGGTTGACCTAGGTGTGGGAGGGGAATGGCTTTGTAGGCCTCTGGAATTTTTGTGTACACCTGGTCCAGTGTATTGTCTTCTCTGGTGGGGCAGGAGACACTTTGACAGAATTTGTATGTTGAAGTAACAACAGTAAATGTAAACTCCAGAGGCAAACTAAAAGGCCTTCACTTAATCATCAGGTACTCCAGATCTGTAGAGCAGTGACTCCCGGTCAGGTTAGTGTCTGTACACCATGCTTTGTTTACATAAATGCACAGGCCACCTCTTCTGGTCTTACCGGAATGCACTGCTGTTCAGTCAGATCTGAATGACATCGTGTCCCTCCAGTTGGATTATGTTGAGGTGATTCTTTAGTTATATTTCTTCCGTTTTGTTCGCCAGAGGCTGTACGTTATTGAGGAAGAGGTTAGGTAGTGAAGGCCGGTGGGGGGTTAGCATTAGCCTTGCCCGGAGGCCACCCCGCTTCCCACATTTTTGTTTACAGTCTCGGTGCCGCTTACGTGCACTTCCTGTCTGCGGTGTAGTTGGCGTCTCCCAGTGCATCTTTACAATCTCTGGTGGGGGTTAGAGTTTTTGACAACTTCTATCTGTGCATTGTGTTCCAATATTCAGGAGTTCTTGTTGGATATAGATATATAGATATAGATATAGATAGATATATATATCTGTATTCTAGGCTGTACCGAATTAATAAAGTAGAAAATATTAAGTAAGTAATTGCTAGTTTGCAAAACTGAGTCGTTGCTGGGCCTCGCGATGTTCACCTTTAGAAGTCACCCATGCCATGTGTACTAATGCAGCCCCATACCATCACAGGTGTTGGTTTTTGAATTGTGCACTGATAACAAGCCGGGTGGTCCCTTTTCTCTTTAGCCTGGAGGACGCGGTGACATAATTCCCATAATTCCCAAAAATAATCTGGCATTTCTGGATCTTTTTCAGTTTTTTTCTTTGCATAGTAGAGTTTTAGATTAGATTCAACTTTGTCATTGAACAAGTACAGTACAATGAAATGCAGTCTAACTTGCATTTGTGGACACAGCGATGTACTGTGATCACCGACAATGGAAGTGTTCCTGAGCCCAGGCAGTGATTTCCACTACAGAATCATGTCTGTTTTTAATGCAGCGCCACCTGAGGGCCCCAAGATAATAGCTCACACTGTTGAAATGCTGTTAAGGGGGCGGTTGTGTGTTGTGAAATCAGGGGCCAAGTCTGCGCCCAGTGTGGCATTTGGCAAACTGTCAGAGAGGAAGCTATATTGTTAGCAAGCGCATGTTCAACATTGGTTTCACTGGAGCCGTGACCCGGATCGTAAGTTGAGCACAGATCAACTGCCCGGCTAGCTTGCTTTGTAGCCAGTTAAGAAGGTACTGTAAGGTCATTCTTCAGCTATTTTGAGATGTCTTAGATGGGGATACTCTAATGTTTCCTTTTGTTGAGTTCAAATGGTTGAAATGTTGCCTAGAAGGAGAGTTACATGTTTCAAAGCCGAGGATTCATGTTTTGCACTCATTGTGGGGTGAAGCGCTATTTCAGTGAGGAAGCTATACTAATAGCAACATTACATTTGCCTGTCGTAAAGACCCGGTCACGCCAACAACCCGGTTAATGCGCAACACACTAAAATCAAATTTGGCGTGCTCACAGTACAAACTACACTTTCAAGGATTTTTGCTTGTTTATTGCACGCAATTCAACCTTGCTGTATGGTATACATGTGGCATGTGAGCGACTAGGGTGTGTTTAATGCCTTATACACTATGTGGTAAATAAGGTATTAGACTATCAACAATCCGGCAACAATAGTCATTAATATTGAAACAATATGACACATGACTCACATAAACACAATAAAATAAGTGACTTGTGAAATGCTCTGTAGGTTGACTATTTCTTTATTGGTGCTTGAGGTTGATTCCATGTTTGAAAACCATCTGAAGATGCTGCCTACGGTGAAGGCTTCAACAGAGGGCAGTGCAAATTAGCCCAGCTTTGCAGAGGTTATATGGGCTCTTGTCTTCTTGTGTGGTAGTGACTGCATGTGGGAACCTTTATGGTGGTTGTGATTGTTGCACATGTCCCAGTGAATACTTTCTGATTGAGTTGGCAGTGTGTGATGAAAAACAGAACAAAAGCAAAATGTGCGTTGGAAACATGTCTCAATCTTTTACTCTCCCAAACTAGTGGAGTTTGCCCTAACTGCAAATTGGACAGCATGGGATTGAGAGGAGAGAAAAATTGGGAACAACAAATCCTGATACTGCATCACATTTCAGTGTACTGTTCATTATTAATTCTGTTGGCTGTGACCACAAGATGGCAGTCCAGAGCCGTCACATTCTGTTGAGTCTCCTCTGTTTGCTGTTCTTGCCAAACTATGTGAAAAGTATAAGTGTAGATCTATTCTGTAGCACTGGTGTATTGTACACACTCAAGGAAATATGTAACGTGGATGTATGAAACAGTGTTCATCTGATACCAATAATGTTTTGATTGCAGGAGATTGCTATGGCAGAGGAGGTCCACAGCCCTGCAGCAGAGATCTCCGTTACCAGCAATGGAGACTTGGAGGAGAGCCACGAAGATGTGTTCAGGGTAAGGCCTGGAATGAGCATCCCCTGTGGCAGTGCGCATACACTCACTCAAAGGTGCTTACAGAATACAGTATTTGGCTTATTTCGTGAGTACAAGCACAACAACAGTTGTACACATCTGTAGTTGTGAAATGTTTTTTTATTTCATTACCCACTTCCTGGAGACAATCACTCCCTACTTTTGGGGGTTCCCAAAGTAGTTAGTTCCCTGACCATGTTTGAATAAAAAAAAAAACTAACACAAATAACTTGATTGTCCATCCTGGGTGGACATTTTCATTATCCCATTACCATGTAAACAAGAAACCTTGCAAGCCTAGTTCAGCCGGCCCGCAATAAAAAGCATCAATCATTGTTGCCCTTCCGAGATTCGAACCCAGGTCACCCACGTGAAAGGCTGTGTTTTTAACCACTACACCACCAAGCTATACATTGATATAGCCTCTTGACATATATAATTCTGTCACGCATTAACATTGCGTCATATTTTTTATAACAGTAAACATTTTAATTTTAGGCTTATAACGTAGCTACTGAAGGTTGTAGCCAGCAAAGTTTTTGTCTATCCTGAACAAATCCTCTTTTGTCACTGGCCTTTTAACAGCTAATAAGCCATTCGTAAATTACATTGATACAGTATCTATCAATATAGGTAACGATAGTGATGGCCATTTGAGGCTTCATTACCATTCTTCTAGCAGCAGGATATTATGCTAGCAGTGCTAACTCAGATGTTCTTTTTTTAAATAAAAGCCATCATTTAAATATATAAGGTAATATAGTTAACAATCTAGTCAGTACATTTCTTGTTTAATGTCTGTTCCAATGTTATTCTTGTCAGTTCTTTTTCACAGACTAGATTAACTATATTGCCGCATACTTTTCAATGATGGCTTTTATTGTGATAAAGAAAATCTGTGTGCTGCCAGCATAATATCCTGCTGCTAAAATAACGCTTAATAAAGCCTTGAATGACCATCACTAGGTGACAATAACTGACTTTTTCGTCAAGTGAGAAGACAAGAGAATCGTGGAATCCACCAGAAATAGTCGAAATACTGTATAACCATAAACTGTTTTAGTTGAGGCTTGCATATTTCGGGTGCATATTTCGAAAATCCACAAGAAATAGTCCCACTATAACCGTTAACAGTATTATTGCGGCCAGCAATTAAAATGTATGAATATCACGTCTCCCACATGAGTGGCACTGTCTTTAACCACTACACCAAGGCGCTTCATGTTTTATCAGTCGATAGACACCATTCAGCATTGTGTTAAACTGACTAACGTTTCTTATTAAGTTTACCTCCACCACAAATAGTGTCTATGAACTATGGCTTTTGCCACTGGCCGTTTTAACAGCTTATTAGCCAGTAATAGGTTTACTTGTATCTACTAACTTCATAGGAATAGTCATAAGAATTGAGCAATTGCTAGCAAGACTAAAGTTGAACTTTTCCCTGCCAAAGCTATTTCATTTTGTGGCGCAAAAACATTAGTTTTTCTTTCATTCGTGAATGACGTTGATGCAATAGCTATAGGTGATGAGAACTGGCTTTCTCGTCAAGTGAAAAGACGAAAGAATCATGGAATCCCCAACTCTTTTACTGCCCAAGAGGTTTTGATAAAGCCTATATTATTACCACCAAAAGCATGCACACCAGAAACAGTCAACAATATAACCTGTTTCTCTAATTTCTCTAACCAATGTATTCTCACTGATTAAAGGACTGAGTCCCCTTGTTCAAATTAGAAAAGGAATGTGGGGGATCTGGTATTTGCCTAGGGGGCATCATTGACTGGTATCATCAGATGAAATGGTTACTCTTTTTTTGCGCATCTGTATAACTCATCAGGGCATCTATTGTCTGTCCAGATGCTGTAAGAGCTCTTTAGAGTTCAAGAGGTTACCCATGACGGGGAGGACAGTTTGCCCCTTGTGTGAAGACTAGGTAGTAATAGAACAAAGGGAATGTGTTCTGTTGAGTTAGGACAGCATCTTGCCACACCCTTTTTTCCTCTATAAATACAAACTGTTCATGTATTAAGTTAGAGACTCCTCGAATTATTATGTTTGTAAGCATTTGACGTGTCTCTCTATTTGCAAATAAAACTTAATTGTGCCAAGAGAATTTTGTCTCTTTACTTCCTCCTTTAAAAGTTCTGATCGATGGAATTGCCATCACAAACCTGAAACTGTTTTAGTGTAGACTTTTAGTTTTAGCTATTGAATGTTGTATGTAGCCAGCTAAATGTTTGTCTGTCCTTCCTGAGCCCAAAACTAATGCACGGATGTGTACCTCGAAAATCTACCAGAAAGAGTTGCAATAAAACCGTTAAGTTTTATTTTTTTGCCTACTATAGTGTAGATACTGGATGTCAAATCCAGCTAAGTTTTTGTCTATCTGGAACAAATCTAAATGCATACTTTGATTTGACTGTGAGGAGATTCGATCGCGGAACCTATAGCTTGCAGGTCCGCTTCTCTAACCACCACGCTATTTAACATGGTTGGTCAGTTGGAGACATTCGCTCTTCTAGGCCGGCTCCCCTTGCGTGGTCCAGCAAAAAGACTCATGATATAGTTGTCTAAATAAAGGGATGTATTGCAGGAAATAAAGTTTGTCATACATCTGAAAGGTTTGGGACGTTCAGGAAAACATTGAGGGGAACTCATCAAGCAATAATTATGATTTTCTTTTTTATAACAAACAACAACCTTATCGATGGTGTTCTTTCTCTGGTGTCTGATTTACTGATTGATCCTGTCAACTCTGTTCTAAGTGGTAACACCCACATCTTTCAGAGAGCTTTCTCTATTAGGAATGGGTTGTTTAATATGTATTTGCTTAAACCATTAAAAGGTTGGAACTTCATTTGTAGGACAATAACAAGTTGTTCTATTACAATTGCTCTGTTAGAACCCCATATTCCCCCAATATTTGTGAACCCTAGTTTGGGAAACATCAAAGATAGTCTAAGCCATTTTTATTCCCATAGAACTATTAAGACAAAAACATCAAATGTATTTTTATCTTGACACTACTGGATTAGTTACTATACAGTAGGATCAGGTTACAGGGATTCACCTCTATGCTGCTATACTATTGTGCTGGGGGATTGGGTCAGTTCTCCTTCCCCACTAAGTTCTCCTTCTCCACTATAAATCGTTGTTGATATGAGGAATGCATTTTCAGAATTTTCCCAGTCTCCTCCCGTTTTAAACTTAGGAGGACATGAGGTCCTGGTCCACACCTGCAGAGTACCTGGTTTGGGGGGCCTGTTGCTTTCTCTGTCCTTGTCCATCTGGTCATACTTCTGACCTAGTCTAAATTTAAACTCTGGATTTGGCCCACATGCATTTATTAATTATTCCAATTGAACTCTAAATATCTCACCCGGTACAGCTAGAAGAGGACTGGTCACCCTTCTGAGCCTGGGTCCTCTCTAGGTTTCTTCATAAAATTCGGCCTTCTTAGGGAGTTTTTCCTAGCCACTGAAATTCAACACTACTGTGGTTTGCTCCTTGGGATTTAAGGCCGGGTGTCTCAGTAAAGCACTTTGTGACAACTGCTGTTGTAAAAAGGGCTTTATAAATAAATGTGATTGATTGATTGACCTCTACACTTTAAAGAAGATATTTGGTTGTCTGTGTCAAATTCTGTTTAAAAAGCATCCCAAAGCCTATTTAAAAAGCATCCCAAAAGATAAACTGTCAAACCTTAGATTATGATAATTTGAAGTACCTGTTTGTTGCAGTCACTGATAAAGGAGAACATTGCATACTTAGGATTGGTTTATCTCATAGGGCTGGTTTCACAGAATGAACCCAGTCCTATATTAACAAATGTTTAATGCTGAAAATGTTGGTACAATAATGAGTCATGTTGAAAGGTGACATTTTTCTTCAGCTTTCTGGTATAGCACAGTAGAGTTCGCACCTATATAGATATAGATATAGATATAGATAGATATATAGATAGATATATAGATATAGATATGGATATATATAGAGAGATATAGTGATATAGAGATATATAGATATATAGATAGAGATAGATAGATATAGATAGATAGATAGATGTATTCAATGAGCCAATTAAGTAAAGACATTTCAGTCATTTCAGATTTTTTTCAAAATGATTGTGTATACCTTTTACTTTATACTCATTATATTCCATATGTAATTGCTAGATTTCATGTTAATTCATATATTGCCTTACAAATATTCCTTAATTATGTTTATGCAGCCAGGTGAGACTGCCATCCGTAGTTCAAATGTGTTAATGCGCTTTCGCTTACTATAACTCTGAAAGCCAAACCAGGGGATGACTGTCTCTCCTAGCATAATTTATTGCTTTCAGAGTAAATTACTAAATACCTTAGCGGTAGGTCTAAAAAGTACAATTTAAAATAGTAAAATGTTATGTTCCTGGTGGAACTGCCATCATTTTGTAGGGTATACAGTACATTTGTCTCCCTCTAAGTAAATCTGTCTTGTCCAATGGTGGCTAGTCAATCTTAAACTAGCTACTATTTATGGGTCAAGGATGGGATTCAGAATCTATGCTCATAAAACTAGTGCAGGACACTCCTGTTTCCTGCACTTTCGATTCTGTCCGGAGTACTTTCATAATATAAATCACGCCTTTGTGTCCACTTTGCTGCAAGTCAAGGACATACTCTTAAAACTCTTCTCTGATAATGCATTTTCTCATTGGTACACAGGACCCTTCTCACAGTGTCCCTGGCGGCCTAAACCTGTCAGAAAGCCATGTCAGCTCTGGGAACTTTGCCTCGACAACAGAAGGCATTATTGAATCGGGACCTTTCACAGGTACAGTAGCCAGACTATCAACCAATAGTTTAAAAATGTTCCAGTAATTGCAGTTTTTCCTTCTTTTTTATGTTACTAGGCATGCTTTTTTTTAAAGAGTGTCTTAATTTGATTGTCTTAATTTTGATCTTGTATAGAGAATGTGGTCTTGCATCCCACTATTTACTCTTCACTGAGGCAAAAAGAAGGTTAGGAAGCCATCATTATTTAATCCTTTGAAATACTATTTTAGGGATTTTTGTTGGCTTCATATGAATGTTGTTTCAAGTCTGATTAGTCAATTATTATTTGTCCACGGTCACCCTCCCATTCACAGCAGGTTCTCCAGTTTGTGTGGCAAAAGCATCACACGCTTCCTGTGTTGCCCTAACAAGCCACTCCTCTCTTCATTTAAATATATAAAGGAGACATCCAAATGAGTCTGAATGAATTTCCTCTGATCTCAATGTTTGGTTCCCGGCTCGCCTTTTAGTAGCACATCCTTCACATAAATTAAATCTCTCCACCTTGGCAATGGATTAGAGGCGCTGGCACCTGGGAGTTGCAGCAGACTATGGCCACCTTCTCTACAGGTCATGTAGATATCGCTTATCACTTGGAATAAATCAAGACCGACCGGACTGTGATTAACACAAGCTGTAATCACTTCAGGCAGAGATAGGAATTGGGAAGTACTTACCAACTACCCTAGCACACCCATTCAAGCCTTCTTAGTGAAGTCAAAGAGAGACTTCTTCTAATTATGAAGCACTTCATTAGAGAATCAGATGTGCTAGCTCTGGACACATTTTTGGAATGTCTGTGTATCCCAGATGAGAGGTTTGAGATCAACTCTGTTGTAGTACAATATTTGAAAAGTTACTCTCCATTTCACAGATATCATTTAGTTGCGCTAGAGTTTGTTAAATTAAAACTCATCAGATATTTCAGTAACATTAAAGTGGGCATTCGTTTTAAGGAATACATATAAATCAAATGCTTTGGTAAAGTCACACAAATTAAACATTGAAGTCCATGTTGCACAAAAATAAACACTGAAGTTTGTAATTATGTTGTTGTTTTTTTTACAGTGGGTCATAATATATCTTTCAGTTTGTCAGTGCGTTAGAATTTTTTTTCTGCACATTCTGCAACTCAAAAACGTGCGTACACCACCTCCTGAGCTGGCGTAGGATTTGAGAGTGCCGTACGCCAACGTCCATATTGATAAATCTCAAAGTCACCGTGCTATTTTTGCACTGCAGCCATTATTCTCATGAGCACCTGTTATAAGCCCCTCACATTAACCCTATCAAAGCGATTAATTTGATTGGGGTAATGTGTTTTGAGACGTTAATGAGAACTTTTTTTCCCACCCCTTGGCAACATAAATCCTATAGGTATTCCCCAGGTCTAGGGACAAGCACAGTGGTGGTACTGTTCTGTGCCTGTCATCTATGGATTACTCTCACATTTTTGTCTTAGTGGTGGGCCATCCTTTTTACAGTGCCCAGGGAAGACAACCTGTGGGAGACTCAGTTTTTCTGGGGTGTGTTAATAAAGTCTCATTAACCAATCGCCACTGTCACCTACCGTTTCCAGGGTCAGCGTTCCAGCCCAGGTCTCCTGTGGCACCTGTAGCTCCTAGTTCAGCCGCGGCTAGCCGCCTGGCAAGACTCGCCAGCGATTCTCATGCTGAGATTCAGAAAGGTACCAGCGAGAGGGACAAAGCAGGATCTGTCGCTTGCCCTACAACTGCACTAACAGCTTTTTGCTCCCTCTCTCTTTCTGGTTGGGCTTTCCTCACTTTCTCCATCCTTTTAGCAGGATTGTCAGACATTTTTCATCAGTGTCCTCCCTCTCTCTCTCCCTCCCTTTTCTTGCGATTTGACTTTGAGCTGTGTTGAATGCGATTTCCTGAAGTGTGATGGTGGCCTTAGGTTTGTAGCGGCTGAGGTTGACCGCTGTCTGGATCTCTCCCATAGCTGGTTATAGCAGTCCTATTCCTTTTTTCATACACACACTTGCTGCAGCCAACCCAACCCTTAACAGCTTCACCCGAGTTTTAATCAGTATCGCTGATTAACTCCTAAATCTTTCCCGCACCAATGGGCTCCCATAGATCTCTACAGGTTCTTTCTTGCTCCCTGAATTTGAAAAGCCTCCCCTTCTACGTGAAATGAAAGTCTTTGTGAGTGTATATAATCAGTTTTCTTCCCTTGCAGTTGAACCATTTCGAGTTTGTGTAGTATTTCACCTTTGGATGACATAGGACTTTTTTTTGCATTCAACTTTGACTCAACATTGCATCCATGTTACAGCTTGACACAATTGTATATATGTAAATAATTATCCTTTATCTGATTTCAAATGATTCATCATAATCTTACATGACAACATTATATTCTCTGGTGTTGTATAATATTCTCCATAGACTCCCATCTAAAGTGTATGGACCCTTTAGACTCTCAACATTCATGACCGTCACCTTTCTCTTCAGGCACTATGCAAGGGCAGCCACTGAGTGGGCCGGTGGTCCTTGCAGACGACCTTAAGAACCCTGCCATGGAGAAACTGGACCTAGTGAGGAAGTGGAGCATTAACACCTACAAAGTAATCTTTCCCACCTGCACCCATTTCTCCCACTGTCTATTTCTTTCTCTTGCTTCCTGTTTCACTTGTAACCCCACTCTCTTGCACAGCTGCTTTTCTTTAGTCCAACCCTCCTCACACAATCCATTTCAGACCCAGTAGGGCAACTTCTTTTCATTTTTGAAACTACCTCCTGCTAGCACACACACACACGAACACACATCTTTTCATATCTACTGTTGAATTGGTGAGCTACCCATGATCTCATTTGCCTGCAATTCCACATTGTGCCATGAATGTTTACTGATGGCTTGACTTGCCTGCTTCTTTGTACGCTCACGAAAGGACCAGACAAAAGGTTTGAGGTAGAACATCTGATGTAGCCAAACTGTTCATATTACAGAACACAAGATTATAATAAAATCCACTGAAGTTTGATTAATCATTAATGATAAGAAGGAAGTTGTGATCATAGACTAGTATGAATGTTACATCTAGGTCTGTCGCAATTATTAAATAGTTGCCTAATCATGATTATTTGAGGCAGATCATAATTATTTTAATGACAACATTTTGCTCAATATTTTGTTTCTAAAATTATATGTTCCCAATCTGAATAAGGGATTTCTACGTCAATGTTAGAAACTTCTCAACAGATACCATGCAAATTAAGCCCGTTTCCATCAGTTAGGATGTATAGCCCAAGAGCAGAAGAGTGTTTCATAGCTCTGCGGAAAGTTAAGACAATTTACTGAAACGCTTTTGCTTCTTAATATTTCATTATGTTTAAACCTAGTTCAGAATTGTTTTGCAGTGCAGCATTATGTATTTTGCAACATTATTATTCAGTATACTTTGCATATATTTGTCACATCAACTCTGATCGACAAAAGAAAAAACACAGGGACTGGTCACCCCTCTGAGCCTTGGTCCTCTCTAGGTTTCTTCTTTAATTTCTGGGTCCTCTAGGTTTCTTCCTAAACTGCTGTTGTAAAAAGGGCTTAATAAATACATCTGATGGATTGACAAGCATGTGTAAAATAGAATTTTGTCATTTTCCAGTTAGAAAATATGGATGGAAATGTGCATGAATTTATGTGTTATGGCATATAAATGTTTGAAAATGTAAATTCATCGTCCTTGTACATTTTTAAATGAGTTAATGAACTCAAATAACTAGGCTATAATATTTGCAGCTGAGCGAGAGGTAAAACGTCACTACGCGTAGGAAAATTTAATTGTCATTGATTTGCGGTTGCATTTTGGGAAGCGCAATTGTTAACAACATTGACGTAGTGGTAGTTCTAAAGCCAAACAAAACTGCACTGCCCTCAGCACATTTTGTTTTTAAGCTTAAATGAAAGCGGTGACCCCAATAGGAGGAAAATTGTCAGATTTGCTCCAGAAAAGTTGCGCTCAAAAGCGCAAACACCACAAATCTGAAGAACCATCTCCGGATCCAGCACATGTATAAGCTTACACTATAATAGTGGTAAAGCATTTTCAATAGACAATGAAATCGTTAATTGCAATTATTTGTGACAATTAATCGTCAACTAAAATGTCATAATCGTGACAGCCCTAGTTACATCTCATTTGCATGATTAATGACTTTCTTATGTAATTCTCTAGTTTTTTTTGTTTTGTTTGAATGATGATGTATTTTACATTCCTGTGCTTAATTGTTGTACCATGATGTTGGAATTAAATTTCCTTGCCAATATAACCAGTGAAAAATAATGTGTAATTTAGCCTAGAGAATACAATCTGTAAATATATTTAAATCTAGTATTGTTTTTCCTTCCAGAACTAAACTTACGCTTTGAGGGTTAACATTGTCTTCTTGAGTCATGTCAGTGACCTGGGTTTAATACCTGGATTATTTCAAGAAAACTGATAACTATTTGAATACTTGTTTTAAACAGTTTGTCAATAATCCTGGAATAAAGCTAATTTTTTCAGAAACTCAGATTAGATACACTAGAATGCTAACATTCTTAGGGCTAACACATTTACAACCCAAGGTCTTCTAGTCTCTGATGTAAATTATGCTAATGCTAACATGTTTGAAACCCAGGTTAGTTAGCTAACACTAGCTTGTACAAAACACAATGGCAGTTTTCCTATAATGTTAACACAGACTTGTTCCATTTCTTTAGTGTGTTTATGCTGGATTGCTAAATAACCTTACCCCCACAGTGCACCAGGCAGATTTTGTCAGAGAAGCTGGGTCGCGGCTCGCGGACCGTGGACCTGGAGCTTGAGGGACAGATTGAAGTGCTACGTGAAAACAAGCGCAAGTATGAGCAAGTGGTCAAACTGGCCCAGACGCTTGCCAGCCAGCTCACTCAGATCATGCAGACGCAGAGGCAACTGGGCGACGCCTTTGCCGACCTCAGCCTGAAGTCTCCAGAGCTCCACGTGAGTCAGTGATTCACTTTTTGGCCTTAATCAAGCACCCTGTAACTGGAGTGGGTGAAGCAGTTGAATGTTACCACAGAAGTACTATTTTGTTTTTATTCATGCTTAATAGCAAAGGTTACGATCTCGGGTCGGTAGGGATGTAATGATAAAATAGTCTGCAAGGATCCCCCATTCACATTATTTTGATTTGTGAGACTTTGGTTAGAGAATTAATTCAAATACGATCTTACAGTTCAAGAACTTAGCACCTACATTTCTATCAGTCACCTTTGACAGTCATTGATTTGCACTTTAACTTTGCATGCCAATGTAGACTAGATCAGTCAAACTGTGAATTGCCCAGCTTTGCACTTTGACCAATAAAAGTGAGGCATATTTCTTATCTTGCACAACACATCTGCGCCGATCATTTAGCATAATATTTCTTTTTAATGTCTTGCACAATATTAGTCATTTTAGTGACAACCGTTATAATTTGCTAGGTTATCCATTGCTATGTTTTAAAAGTTGTTACAGGAGAAACTCTTGATTTTGATTCTTTAGATTCACCTTTCATATAGGTTTTGTGTTAAAGTGTCAGTGAGTCATCAAGGAGAGATGAATCCCTGCAGTAGATGCTCTTTAAAAATGTAAAAGAGTAAAAACACGTATATTTATTCAGTGGCTACAGTGGGGAGAACATGTATTTGATACACTACCGATTTTGCAGGTTTTCCTACTTACAAAGCATGTAGAGGTCTACAGAAAATCACATTTTATGATTTTTAAATAATTAATTTGCATTTTATTGCATGACATAAGTATTTGATCACCTACCAACCAGTAAGAATTCCAGCAAACAACCTCCTTCCCTCAGTAAGAGCATTGAAGATGGGTCGTTGCTGCGTCTTCCAGCATGACAACGACCCGATACACACAGCCAGGGCAACTAAGGAGTGGCTCTGTAAGAAGCATCTCAAGGTCCTGGAGTGTCCTAGCCAGTCTCCAGACCTGAACCCAATAGAAAATCTTTGGAGGGAACTGAAAGTCTGTATTGCCCAGCGACAGCCTCGAAACCTGAAGGATCTGGAAAAGGTCTGTAAGGAGGAGTGGGCCAAAATCCCTGCTGCAGTGTGTGCAAACCTGATCAAGAACTACAGGAAACGTATGATCTCTGTAATTGCAAACAAAGGTTTCTGTACCAAAAAATAAGTTCTGCTTTTCTGATGTATCAAATACTTATGTCAAGCAATAAAATTAATTACTTAAAAATCATACAATGTGATTTTCTAGATTTTTTTTTTTAGATTGCGTCACTCACAGTTGAAGTGTACCTATGATAAAAATTATAGACTTTTACATGTTTTGTAAGTGGGTAAACCTGCAAAATCGGCAGTGTATCAAATATTTGTTCTCCCCATTGTATGTCAGTTATCTTTTTGGATAGATTGCTATCAAACATCTAATCTGCAATACTGGCAAGTTCATACACACAATCACGGAGTGCTTGGAATTACATCGTTTAATTCCTCTAATCAAACAATCACATTGAATCACAATTACATTTTTTCTTTATTGGACACAGTATATTTTACTCAATTCCTAGGAGTAAATTAACCTGAAAAGATTGGTGATTTTGAGGTGATTTAGTTTAGTTATGTACATCATCAACCATTACACATGCATATTTAGTTGAATTATTTGGGGATAAATTTGATAGGTTGTTATTATTAAACACTCTTTGGTGCACTCCTGTCGCACTCCTGTCACAGATATCTCTTTTAATCTAAACCATACCAACTCGCAAACCAGCCATTTATTTGGAAGCCAAAATAAGAGTGACTGCTGTTTAATAGGCTTCTAACTTATTAAAACAGACAGAGCTATGCATCCCCCTCCATCGCCAACCTGCTGCACACCTAAACACCTGCACATTTTCATCCGAATTGTAATTGGTGGTAATCTATCAGAGACAAGGTGAAATCACCTTTTCAGAACAGTGTGTTTTTGTAGGAGCTTGGTACTTCCAATGTGGTGAACGGGTGTCCACCTTTAATCTACATAGATGACAAGTTAATTCATACTGCCCACACAGAACCATCTTAGAGGTCCAACTTATGATCTCCATCATACCATACCATACCATCTTCTTCCGCTTATCCGGGGCCCGGGTCGCGGGGGCAGCAGTCTAAGCAGGGATGCCCAGACTTCCCTCTCCCCAGACACTTCCTCTAGCTCTTCCGGGGGGACACCGAGGCGTTCCCAGGCCAGCCGGGAGACATAGTCCCTCCAGCGTGTCCTAGGTCTTCCCCGGGGTCTCCTCCCGGTGGGACGGGACCGGAACACCTTCCCAGGAAGGCGATCCGGAGGCATCCGAAAAAGATGCCCAAGCCACCTCAGCTGACCCCTCTCGATGTGGAGGAGCAGCGGCTCTACTCTGAGCTCCTCCCGGGTGACCGAGCTTCTCACCCTATCTCTAAGGGATCGCCCGGCCACCCTGCGGAGAAAGCTCATTTCGGCTGCCTGTATCCGGGATCTTGTCCTTTCGGTCATGACCCAAAGCTCATGACCATAGGTGAGAGTAGGAACGTAGATTGACTGGTAAATCGAGAGCTTCGCCTTGCGGCTCAGCTCTTTCTTCACCACGACAGACCGATACATCGACTGCATTACTGCAGAAGCTGCACCGATCCGTCTGTCAATCTCCCGTTTCATCCTTCCCTCACTCGTGAACAAGACCCCTAGATACTTAAACTCCTCCACTTGAGGCAGGCACTCTCCACCAACCTGAAGTGGGCAAGCCACCCTTTTCCGACTGAGGACCATGGCCTCGGATTTGGAGGTACTGATTTTCATCCCCACCGCTTCACACTCGGCTGCAAACCGTCCCAGCGCATGCTGAAGGTCCTGGTTAGAAGGGGCCAACACGACAACATCATCTGCAAAGAGCAGAGACGAAATTGTGTGGTCCCCAAACACCCTCCGGCCCCTGGCTGCGCCTAGAAATTCTGTCCATAAAAATTACGAACAGAACCGGTGACAAAGGGCAGCCCTGCTGGAGTCCAACATGCACTGGGAACAAGTCTGACTTACTGCCGGCAATGCGGACCAAGCTCCTACTTCGGTTGTACAGGGACCTGACAGCCCTTAGCAAAGGACCCAGGACCCCATATTCCCCAAGCACCCTCCACAAGATGCCGCGAGGGACTTCTCCAAATCCACAAAACACATGTGGATTGGTTGGGCAAACTCCCATGAACCCTCCAACACCCCGTAGAGGGTATAGAGCTGGTCCAGTGTTCCACGGCCCGGACGAAAACCACACTGTTCCTCCTGAATCCGAGGTTCTACTATCGGCCGTATTCTCCTCTCCAGAACCCTGGCATAGACTTTCCCGGGGAGGCTGAGAAGTGTGATCCCCCTATAGTTGGAACACACCCTCCGGTCCCCCTTCTTAAAAAGAGGGACCACCACCCCGGTCTGCCATCCCAGAGGCACTGTCCCCGACCGCCACGCGATGTTGCACAGGCGTGTCAACCAAGACAGCCCCACAACATCCAGAGACTTGAGGTACTCAGGGCGGATCTCATCCACCCCCGGTGCCTTGCCACCGAGGAGTTTCTTGACCACCTCAGTGACGTCAGCCCGGGTGATGGACGAGTCCACCTCTGAGCCCTCATTCTCTGCTTCCTCAATGGAAGAAGTGACAGCGGGATTGAGGAGATCCTCGAAGTATTCCTTCCACCGCCCGACGACATCCTCAGTTGAGGTCAACAGCTGCCCACCTCTACTGTAAACAGCGTTGGTAGGGCACTGTTTCCCTCTCCTGAGGCGCCGGATGGTTTGCCAGAATCTCTTCGAGGCCAGCCGATAGTCCTTCTCCATGGCCTCACCGAACTCCTCCCAGGCCCGAGTTTTTGCCTCCACAACCACCCGGGCTGCAGCCCGCTTGGCCTGTCGGTACCCGTCAGCTGCGTCAGGAGTCCCACAAGCCAACCAGGCCTGATAGGACTCCTTCTTCAGCTTGACGGCATCCCTTACTTCCGGTGTCCACCACCGGGTTCGGGGATTGCCGCCTCGACAGGCACCGGAGACCTTACGGCCACAGCTCTGAGCGGCCGCTTCGACAATGGCGGTGGAGAACATGGTCCACTCGGACTCAATATCTCCAACCTCCCTCGGGATCCAGTCGAAGCTCTGCCGGAGGTGGGAGTTAAAGATCTCTCTGACAGGAGACTCGGCCAGACGTTCCCAGCAGACCCTTACAGTACGCTTGGGCCTGCCGAGTCTGTCCAGCTTTCTCCCCCGCCATCGGATCCAACTCACCACCAGGTGGTGATCAGTTGACAGCTCCGCCCCTCTCTTCACCCGAGTGTCCAAGACATACGACCGCAGGTCAGATGAGACGACAACAAAGTCGATCATCGACCTGCGGCCTAGGGTGTCCTGGTGCCACGTGCACTGATGGACACCCTTATGCTTGAACATGGTGTTCGTTATGGACAAACTGTGACTAGCACAGAAGTCCAATAACTGAACACCACTCGGGTTCAGATCAGGGGGGCCGTTCCTCCCAATCACGCCCCTCCAGGTGTCACTGTCGTTGCCCACGTGGGCGTTGAAGTCCCCCAGTAGAACGATAGAGTCCCCAGTCGGAGCACTTTCCAGCACCCCTCCCAGAGACTCCAAGAAGGTCGGGTACTCCGCACTGCCGTTCGGCCCGTAGGCACAAACAACAGTGAGAGACCTATCCCCGACCCGTAGGCGCAGGGAAACGACCCTCTCGTTCACCGGGGTAAACTCCAACACATGGCGGCAGAGCTGGGGAGCTATAAGCAAACCCACACCAGCCCGCCGCCTCTCACCATGGGCAACTCCAGAGTGGTGAAGAGTCCATCCTCTCTCAAGGAGTGTGGTTCCAGAGCCCAAGCCGTGCGTAGAGGTGATCCCGACTACCTCTAATCGGAACCTCTCAACCTCACGCACTAACTCAGGCTCCTTCCCCGCCAGCGAGGTGACATTCCACGTCCCTAGAGCTAGTTTCCGTGTCCAGAGATTGGGTTGTCTAGGCCCCTGCCTTTGACTGCCGCCCGATCCTCTCCGCACCGGCCCCTTATGGTCCCTCCTGTGGGTGGTGAGCCCACGGGAGGGCGGCCCCACGTCGCCCGTTCGGGCTGAGCCCGGCCGGGCCCCATGGGGGAAGGCCCGGCCACCAGGCGCTCGCATACGAGCCCCAACCCCGGGCCTGGCTCCAGGGTGGGGCCCCGGCTGAGCCATACCGAGCGACGTCACGGTACTCAATATTTTTTTCATCATTAAGGGGGGTTTGAACCGCTCTTAGTCTGACCCGTCGCCTAAGACCTGTTTGCCTTGGGAGACCCTACCAGGGGCATATAGCCCCAGACAACATAGCTCCTAGGGTCACTCGGGTACTCAAACCCCTCCACCACGTTAAGGTGGCAGTTCTTGGAGGGATGATCTCCATCATCAATATTGTAAATGTTTCATGTAATCTTCCGGAGCAAATGAAACTGGATTAGATGGTGGTTTTGAAGGTACGTCAAATAAATTATTGCAGTATTAAAAATCATTATTAAAAATTAAACAGTGAATAATGTTTAAATTGTCGATGCGTAAATTATAGTATTTTATAGCCTCCTTAAACCCCTGTTAGATCTAAAGGCAATTATGTTCAGTGAACTGGGTGGGACACGTAGTACATGTTCTTTACTTATTGTTAGAGGATTTCTGTACATCCCCAGCTGCTGCCTAATGAAAGGTGTATGACTATGCCTGTGAGGATGTGTTTGCGTGTCAATGTTCTGTTTATAAGATTAACACTTATGTTTCATGTTAGATTCCACCAACCTTATGATGAATCAGCCTGTCCAAAGTGGATTGTGTGCTTGTGACATTCAGCACTAGATGTTAATGGATTCTTTGTAGTTAAGACTGTCATTTTATGTGAAAGGTTGGGATAAAAAGATTTAAATGACACACGTCATGGTTGGAAGTTGATTGTGACTAGAAATTGTCATTGGATTACCATTGATTTAACTGCTTATCAAAAAGAATGTTCTGTTGGAAAGCATTTTAGAGGCTTATGCAATGATTAAATATTCTTAGGAAGTTACTACACCACCCAAAAAGGAAATGTTTCAAATATGTTTTGATATGTTCTATAATAGATTTACAATTTTGATTAATGTAACCAAAATACTCTTTGCACAAATGTTATGCAATTAAAGAAAATGTAATTTCCTTTTTAGTATACCCCTACATAGAAACAGGTGCACACTATTAGAAAATAATTATGCTGTTGAAACTCAGTGGGTCCAGCCTTACATAAAGGTTAGAGACCTGGGTTTGGTTTGGTCTTAACCATAGAGGTGTGTGGTAACAGATAATGCCATGATCAAAAGAGTTCCCAGGCCTTCAAAAGATGTTGATACCTGTGACTTTGGGAGGGGTTGCAGAGCCATTTCCAAGTAGTTTGAATCACACTGTGTAGGAATTGAACCTGCATCCTCAATCAACTTCATGGGTCACTCTAAATTAATCTCTTCATGATTTATTTCCATCTTTGTCATATTTCAGGGAATTCGCATCTTTGTAATAAAATAGTTCTGTGGTTGTCCCTATCTTGCAGAATTAATAACATAATGGTTTTCCTTTTAGGAGGAGTTTGGCTACAATGCTGACACCCAAAAACTCTTGTCCAAAAATGGCGAGACCCTACTGGGAGCAATAAACTTCTTCATCGCCAGTGTGAACACACTGGTTGACAAAACTATCGAGGACACCATGATTAACATCAAACAGTATGAAACTGCCAGGTAATCTGAATGTCTTCAAAGTGATTCATTCACTAATTGACATCCCCATAATTCATTTTGAGAGCCTATGTTCATGCTTTTAGTCATGATGTCTAATCGCGGAGGTTTTGTGTTTGTCAGGTTTGTGTTTTATATGGGTTTGTTTGACTGACGGGTATATACAACATTTAGCATGGAACCAGATATTTTTCTGCTGTATACCTGTCTCTTTACTGTATCAGCAGCACCCCATGTTCTTTGTAAGATGAAAAAGATGTATGTCGACATCCATTCTCTGACATTTCCTGTAGGATTGAGTATGACGCGTACCGCACAGACCTGGAGGAATTAAACCTGGGACCACGGGATGCCACCACATTGCCCAAAATAGAACATTCCCAGCAGCAGTTCCAGATCTACCGTGAGAAGTACGAGAAGATGCGCAATGATGTGTCCATCAAGCTCAAGTTCCTGGAAGAGAACAAGGTATATCCAAAGCTAGTTTTAGTTTTAGCTTGTTTTTGTAGTTGTGTCAAGGGTTAGTAAAATAAACGTGATTAGATTGTCTGTCTTTAGGATATAGTGGTCTTAGTACTGTTTTTGCCATCATGACAACAATATTTGTTATGAAAAATCAAGCTAACCAGAGTGTTGGTGTTTTTAAAAAGTCTTTGCTTTTCCCTGAGCAAAACAAAATGAACAGCAAAATATGTAAGCTGGGCTATGGTTCAAATATTTTGCTGTGTGACCTGGAGTTGTAGACTTTCTGTGCTTTCTTTTTTTGTGCTGTGCATGGTAATGTTGTTTCTTTTTGTTTCTTTTTCCTCCCTCTCTTCCAGGTGAAAGTGTTGCACAATCAGCTGATCCTCTTCCACAATGCCATCGCGGCATACTATGCAGGAAACCAGCAGCAGCTGGAACAGACGCTCAAGCAGTTCCACATCAAGTTGAAAATGCCTGGTGGGGACATGCCATCTTGGTTGGAGGAGCACTAATCAACCAATCATCCCTTCCCCCAACATTTTTTTGGGGCAGACTACAGAATTAATTAGTGATTTTTTTTGACAAACAACACTCTGCTCTACCTGTCAGCCTACCTTATTCTATTCTTCAAAATTGTTAAATGTTTTTAGATGAAGCAAAAAAGGACCAAAATTATATATAAAAAAATATATTTATAATCTCTTGTTTGATAAACTGTACGTTCTGTTTCCTACTATGCTCCTGTTTTTTTCTGTTCATGAAAATCCATTGACCTTTTTTCCAATGGTGAAGAGTAGCTGTCTCTGGTTTCTTGTCTCGGCCTTTTCATCTCGGCCACATCTGTTTTACTTGAATGGCTGCAGTTCTTTTCTAATCATGGGAATTGCACTTTTTAGTATGATCTGACAAATCTAAGGAGATGATAAATATGTTTTGGAAACTACGGCTTTTTACTCTAGCTTATGAATGTTCTATCTCTGCACTGATGCGCTGTTTAGGGGAGAAAACTATTCTGCTGTCAGTTTGATTCCATCAAGTTTACCCCATGTTTTTGAGATTTTGTTAATGTCTGGATGATTGATGAAGTAACACTAATGTTAGACGTCGTTACGTGTGCATGATACATCATAAGCTTGACGGGAAACCTGTTATACAGACTGTATTAGTTTTAGGTTTGCATTAACAGGGTTTGTACAAACGTTTCTGACTGCCAATGCCAATTCACATTTCTGACTTAAATTTATAAAAAAGCAGCCCATAATAACTTGTCAGAAGAAGGAGAAGTTTTATGATGTTGGTGAAATCATGCATCGTACACTTTATGTATATACTGTATATGTGTCTATATGCACATGCATATAGAAAGACATGTCAAGAATTAGGTAAAATGAATCTGGTTTGCGAGCTGTCATTACTCTGTGAGAAGTGATGTTTTTTGCTGTTTAGTTGGCTATGATTATTTAGTAATGTCTGTAACAACTATTGTTGTTATCCACAGTCACATTTTACTTTACAAGCTGTAAAACTAACAGTTAAATAAGCGGTTTTGGTCAGCTTCTTTTGTACATTTTTGCAATGGAATAATATTGTATCCCTAATAGAATAATGAATTAAAACAATAATTCTGATATGTTATGGCAATAGTTTTCCGTACTGTAACAGGGTCCAGCATGAAGGCTACAAGTTTAGGATTAGCGTACACCTGCTTGATGAGAAAGATTATGTGCTAAATTTGGGCCCACAGACAATGCTGCCATTTACAGCAAAGGCATTAGCTGTGCCTGTCTACCCATAGCAAGAAGCTCGAACTGTTGAATTGGCTTGGGTTGCAATGTTAGATGTACACCAGGCTTATATTTGTGGAATGATTACATAGTATGAATACATTATTTGTACTTAATTTTTAAGGAAAATCTCATATATACTGTCATGTAAAAAAGCTATTACAACCCCCTTTTTTTTTATACATATTTTGTCATGGATATGTTATCTTCAAACCTCAGCACTATTGACATAAAGGTAACCTAGTTTAACATATTTCAGTTAAAGATTACACTGAAATGTATATTTATTAATCAAAATCACAGATAAGGTAGAATGAAACAAGTACACCCCTAGCTTCCATAGCTGGTCTTTCCTCATTCTGTGCTGAAATAACTTAATGTAGCCTTTTCTTGTAACTTTCTATCAGTCTTTACATCGACTGGGACAAATGTTTAGGCTACTCCTCTTTACATTACAGTTTCAACTGTGTCATGTTGAAACTGCTTTCTTTCATGCACAGCCTGCTTCAAGTCCCCATCAGCATTTCAATATGAGTGAGGTCTGGGCTTTGACTTTAGTATACTATGGATTTGATTATTGACTAGTTGGCCTGGCCCAAAATCCACTCCATGCTTTACAGTTTGTTTGAGGTTCTTCTGTTCAAAGGCAGTTTTTGTTTTCACCGTATGGTGCCTTTCATTGTGTCTAAAAAAAAAACTCCACTTTTGACTGAACTATGCAGAGCAAATCTTTCCATGAGTTATGGTCTTTTCCAGCTGTTGTCTAGCAAACGTTAGTTATGATATTCTTTTTTGTGTGCAGGGGCGTCTTCCTTCTTGACCTCCCATGTAGGTAAAGGTTGTGCTGTCAGTTTCTGACAGTTCACTCATGTGCTTTGACATTGACTCTAGAAACTGTGATGTTGCCCTGGGTTTCTTAAAGACTTGTATGTGCATTTCTACGTCAGCTGTTGGGTGGATTTTTATGTAACCCCACTGTTCTATGTAGATTGCCAGTGGTCTGGAATTTTCCCTGTTTGTAGAATATACATTTTCAAAGTGGAAGGATGTACTTCAAATTGCTTGGCAATGGCTTTTGTAACATACCATTAAAAAGATGAGGAATGGACCAATCACCTACACTACATACACTCCATGCCAACATGGTTAAACTCAGTAACCCTATTTCACTATGACCACCCATGTAGAAAGAATGCCGAAGCTGCATTTGTATGTTCTGTAAACCCAAACTACACTTTAACATTAGCAAGAAATGTATTGCACTGAGGAATGAGACAAAGAAAAAGGGAATAAAACAATCTGGCTTGGCATTGTATGATGACAATCTCTACACTAGTTAGCGTTGTTAACACCCCCTGAAAACAGCTCATTCTTTATATAGTTTGTCTTTATAATTTTCCTTTCCTCTTCTCCACATTCAACCGCTCATGAACACCTAGAGAATAATTGTGTAAAATGGCAACCAAACTGATTTGGACAAGACAATACTTTTTGCTTGTACATAGAAAAGATCAGCATTCTCAGCCTGAGCTTAAATTGTTAACTTCTAGAAAACTCTGTTTTCTAGAGGACTACCGATAATTCTGTTGTATTGTGGCATAGAATGTCATGTAATATTCTGGTTGCAAAATGTATTTCTGTTGTTGAAACATCAAACAATAACTGGGTATAGACCTAATTTTCAGAAGTCTTGTTTTGGTTTTCATCTGGTACACCTGCCCACCTTCTATTTTGCACCATATTCAAACTGTAAAAATGACTTTATTGCAACCACTTCTGCCCACTGGGGTTTCTTCAGTTTGTACTTACGCTGTTTTACAGCAGGAAATGTACTGTGTCTTGTACAGCAAATATGGTGTTAACTGACAAGCATAAATATATATATTTGTAATTTCCTCTTTTACCTTGGATATACAGTATATGAATGAAGACTTTACTAGTGGAGTGTAACTTTGTAATAATGAAACATACTGATTAACATATGTTCAGTTGAAAACAGGTTGCTAAATGTTGTGTAACAGCTTTTGGGAAAAAAATAAATGTTTTCTTCATAAATGGCTCCAGTGGTGTTTTTACTGGGTTTCCAATAATGAAAATAGCATAGCTGTACTGTGTGTTGCTGGTATTGAGAAGATTGCTATATACAGGTGCTGGTCATAAAATTAGAATATCATCAAAAAGTTGAATTATTTCAGTAATTCCATTCAAAAAGTGAAACTTGTATAATGTATACATTCATTCCATACAGACTGATCTATTTCGAGTGTTTATTTCTTTTAATTTTGATGATTATAACTGACAACTAATGGAAACCCCAAATTCAGTATCTCAGAAAATTAGAATATTGTGAAAAGGTTCAATATTGAAGACACCTGGTGCCACACTCTAATAACATAATTAACCCAAAACACCTGCAAATGCCTTTAAATGGTCTCTCAGTCTAGTTCTGTAGGCAACACAATCATGGGGAAGACTGCTGACTTGACAGCTGTCCAAAAGACAACCATTGACACCTTGCACAAGAAGGGCAAGACACAAAAGGTCATTGCTAAAGAGGCTGGCTGTTCACAGAGTTCTGTGTCCAAGCACATTAATAGAGAGGCGAAGGGAAGGAAAAGATATGGTAGAAAAAAGTGTACAAGCAATAGGGAAAACCGCACCCTGGGGAGGATTGTGAAATAAAACCCATTCAAAAATGTGGGGGAGATTCACAAAGAGTGGACTGCAGCTGGAGTTATGTTCCACCACGCACAGACATATGCAAGACATGGGTTTCAGCTGTCGCATTCCTTGTGTCAAGCCACTCTTGAACAAGACACAGCGTCAGAAGCGTCTCGCCTGGGCTAAAGACAAAAAGGACTGGACTGCTGCTAAATTATGTTCTCTGATGAAAGTAAATTTTGCATTTCCTGGGAAATCGAGGTCCCAGAGTCTGGAGGAAGTGAGGAGAGGCACAAAATCCACATTGTTTGAAGTCCAGTGTAAAATTTCCACAGTCAGTGATGGTTTGGGTTGCCATGTCATCTGCTGGTGTTGGTCCACTGTGTTTTCTGAGGTCCAAGGTCAACGCAGCCGTCTACCAGGAAGTTTTAGAGCACTTCATGCTTCCTGCTGCTGACCAACTTTATGGAGATGCAGATTTCATTTTCCAACAGGACTTAGCACTTGCACACAGTGCCAAAGCTACTAGTACCTGGTTTAAGGACCATGGCATCCCTGTTCTCAATTGGCCAGCAAACTCGCCTGACCTTAACCTTATAGAAAATCTATGGGGTATTGTGAAGAGGAAGATGCGATATGCCAGACCCAACAATGCAGAAGAGCTGAAGGCCATTATTGAGTGCTGTACATGCTCATACTTTTCATGTTCATACTTTTCAGTTGGCCAACATTTCCCCCAAAACATTTTTTGTATTGGTCTTTCTGAGATACTGAATTTGGGATTTTCATTAGTTGTCTGTTATAATCATCACAATTAAAAGAAATAAACATTTGAAATATATCAGTATGTGTGTAATGAATGAATATAATATACAAGTTTTACTTTTTGAATGGAAATACTGAAATAAAGCAACTTTTTTATGATATTCTAATTTTATGACCAGCACCTGTAAATATGGAGTGTGATTCAGAATTAGTTGCCCCCTTTGGTAAAGAGAAGCAAAAATCACAAAAAATTTGCCGATTTTGCAGGTTTTCCTACTTACCAAGCATGTAGAAGTCTGTAATTTTTATCATAGGAACTCTTCAACTGTGAGAGACAGAATCTAAAACAAAAATCCAGAAAATCACATTGTATGATTTTTAAGTAATTAATTAGCATTTTATTGCATGACATAAGTATTTGATACATCAGAAAAGTGGAACTTAATATTTGGTACAGAAACTTTTGTTTGCAATTACAGAGATCATACATTTCCTGTAGTTCTTGACCAGGTTTGCATACACTGCAGCAGGGATTTTGGCCCACTCCTCCATACAGACCTTCTCCAGATCTGTCGCTGGGCAATACGGACTTTCAGCTCCCTCCAAAGATTTTCTATTGGGTTCAGGTCTGGAGACTGGCTAGGCCACTCCAGGACCTTGAGATGCTTCTTACGGAGCCACTCCTTAGTTGCCCTGGCTGTGTGTTTCGGGTCGTTGTCATGCTGGAAGACCCAGCCACGACCCATTTTCAATGCTCTTACTGAGGGAAGGAGGTTGTTTGCCAAGATCTCGCGATACATGGCCTCATCCATCCTCCCCTCAATACGGTGCAGTCGTCCTGTCCCCTTTGCAGAAAAGCATCCCCAAAGAATGATGTTTCCACCTCCATGCTTCATGGTTGGGATGGTGTTCTTGGGGTTGTACTCAACCTTCTTCTTCCTCCAAACACAGCGAGTGGAGTTTAGAACAAAAAGCTCTATTTTTGTCTCAACAAACCACATGACCTTCTCCCATTCCTCCTCTGAATCATCCAGATGGTCATTGGCAAACCTCAGACGGGCCTGGACATGCGCTGGCTTGAGCAGGGGGACCTTGTGTGCGCTGCAGGATTTTAATTCATGACGGCATAGTGTGTTACTAATGGTTTTCTTTGATACTGTGGTCCCAGCTCTCTTCAGGTCATTGACCAGGTCCTGCTGTGTAGTTCTGGGCTGATCCCTCACCTTCCTCATGATCATTGATGCCCCACTAGGTGATATCTTGCATGGAGCCCCAGACCGAGGGAGATTGACGTCATCTTGAACTTCTTACATTTTCTAATAATTGCGCCAACAGTTGTTGCCTTCTAACCAAGCTGCTTACCTATTGTCCTGTAGCCCATCACAGCCTTGTGCAGGTCTACAATTTTATCCCTGATGTCCTTACACAGCTCTCTGGTCTTGGCCGTTGTGGAGAGGTTGGAGTCTGTTTGATTGAGTGTGTGGACAAGTGTCTTTTATACATGTAACGAGTTCAAACAGGTGCAGTTAATACAGGTAATAAGTGAAGAACAGGGCTTCTTAAAGAAAAACTAACAGGTCTGTGAGAGCCGGAATTCTTACTGGTTGATAGGTGATTAAATACTTATGTCATGCAATAAAATGCTAATTCATTATATAAAAATCATACCATGTGATTTTCTGGATTTCAAAATTGAAGTGTACCTATGATTAATTACAGACCTCTACGTGCTTTGTATGTAGGAAAACCTGCAAAATCGGCAGTGTATCAAATACTTGTTCTCCCCACTGTATATAGCACAATTCATACATAGAAGCAATTCAATGTGCTTTACAAAGAAAATGAGAAATATTAAAATACAATAAAATAAAAACAAATACTAAAACAAAAACAATAAAACATAATAAAATATTGAATAAGGAAATAAGGAATTAGAAAAATAAAAAAACCTAATGGATATATTCAGTAGTAGATTCCATGAGGAAGATATAAAAGCTGTAAGCCTAAACTGTGTGGTTGAGTTTTAACGCTCTGTCATAGGCACGTGAAAAGATACATATTTTTTAAATGGATATGTTTGGTGCACGTCTAAGATCTTCAGGTAGTTTATTCCAGTTGTGTGGCGCATAACTGCTAAACGCAGCTTTGCCATGTTTAGTTTGGACTCTGGGCTCTATTAATTGACCTGAGTTCATGGATCTAAGAGCCCTGCTTGATTTTTACTCTTCAAACATGTATTTGGGGCCTAAACCATTCAGTGAATTATAGACTAAAAGCATTTTAACATCTATTCTGTAACTGACTGGAAGCCAGTGCAAAGATTTAAGAACAGGAGTGATGTCCTCTTGGTCCTGATTAACATTCTAGCAGCATCATTCTGAATGAGCTGCAGCTGTTTTACAGATTTTTTGGAGAGTCCAGTTAAGAGGCCATTACAGTAGTCAACACTACTATACATAAAAGCATTAATGAGCTTCTCTTGGTCTTTTGGGGACACCAACCCCTTGATTCAGGCTATATTTTTGAGAAGATAGAATGCTGTTTTGGCGAATGTTGAATGTGAAGTCTGAGTCTCTCAGAACACCAAGATTCTGCACAGATTGAACAGAAGCAGTCCGAGAAACTGATCCCTGGGGAACTCTGCATGTCATAGCCATAGCCATCAGATTCATGATTGCCAATGGTAACAAAGTAACTCCGGCCATCTAAATAAGATCTGAACCCATTAAGGACTGTCTCAGAGAGTCCTAACCAATTTTACAGCCTGTCTAGAAGTGTTCTATGATCTACAGTGTCAAATGCTGCTCTGAGATCTAATAGAACCAGACGTGTTATTTTTCCAGAATCAGTATTCAGTCATATAGCGTTTAAAACTTTCATCAGAGCCATTTCAGTTCTCAGGTGAGGTTGGAAGCCTGACTGAAATTTGTCTAAGAGACCGCTTAAGTTCATAAATTTGCTGAGTTGATTGAAGACAACCTTCTCAATAATCTTGGCTATAAAAGGAAGATTAGGTCTATAGTTGTTCAATATAGATGCATCCAGTGTTCTCTTTTTTTAATAGGGGCTTAATATCAGCTGTTTTTGAGATGTTGGGAAAATGCCTGATTGCAGAGAGCCATGAACTATTTGCTGTAGATCCATTGTTATAGAGTTAAAAATAGTTAAAAAAAAGTCAGAAGGCAGTGTGTCGAGACAGCATATTGAAGCTTTAAGATGTCGAATTGTTTCTTCTAGGGATTTTTCATCAATTGTATTAAATTGCAACATAATTACCAAGTTATGTCTTGGTGGTCGTAGTGAATGTGCAGTGTCATTGTTTGACTGTGTAATTCTGTTGGTCCATCAAATGTTTTCACTAAAGAAACACAAATTAATTACATTTCACAGTGGACATGAGTTCTGATGCTATCTGCTTTAGAGATTTTGTAAGCTTGTTAACCATTGCAAATATAGTGTGGGTATTATTGATGTTCTTGTTGGTCACAATATTTTCAAAAGAATTTGTTGCAGTTGGTTTCTAAAAATTATTATTTATTAAACAGAAGTATATTTATGTTGATACAGTGCTTTGCACAAGTATTTTTAACCAATTCTCAAATGTAACTGAATTACAAATGTTACATTCACATTTCATTCTGTTCGATTATTTATTTTTAAAATACTGGCACTCAAAATCAATTATTCTAAGGTTGGGACATTTTCGTAAGTAAAATAAAATTATGCCGCTTGCAAAGATATTTAATCCCTACACATTGATATTCTTTTTTTTACATTTTTATGTCAGTATAAAAGTGGTGTTGGAACAGACCCTCTTAAGCATTATTTTGACAGTATTGTACTGCAGTTAGTAGTACATTGCTATCAAAATGGAGAGAAATAGGCAAATAACAAAGGAAGACAGACAGACCATTTTAACCCCTTTAAGTGTAGAGCTTTCCTTTAAGGAAATTGCAAAGAAAGCCTAGGTGTCATTGAGAACAGTTTCCTACACCAGAGGCACTTGAAAACTGGAGGAAACTGACAGGAAAAGGTTTGGCGGACCTAAAGACATTGGCATGATCAGAGGACAGGTTTCTGTGTGTCAACGGCTTGCATGATCGGCAACTCACCGTAAAAACGCATGTCAAAGTAAGCAAGTCTCCGTTTCAGCTTTAAAGAGATGACTTGGAGCTGCAGGTTTGACAGGTTGAGTGGCAGTAAGAAGGTAATTGCTAGAATGGCAAAATAAGAACAAGAGGCTTGCCTGGGCCATAAAGCACTGTCAGTGGACTACTGAAGACTGGAAGAAGGTCCTTATGGTCTGATGAGTGAAAATTGAAAATCTTCACGCAGGGTTTTTGTATGCGATTGCATCCTACAGCAAGATAATGACCTAAAATATACCTCCAAGCTATGTCAGAACTGCAGTACTGTGCAAAGGTCTTAGGCACCTGGCAGTCGAACTAAAGTCATTTATTTGGATAGTAAGTGTTTATACTTAAAAAGTATATAAATATATATTGAACAGTTCCTGCAGATCTGAACATCAGTGCCAGACAGACCGGTTCCAGTATCTCAGAAACAACCACCCTCCTGGGAATATAAAGTTGTCCAATATGCAGCTAGTTCATGATTGCATTAACATAAACTGACATCCATTGCATTAGCATGAACTAACATTCCTGGGGAGCATTTTCAATGCCTTGTACAATCCATTCACCGAAGAATTCAACCTGTTCTGGAGGCAAGGGCTCTAAATTGGTACTGGGTGGCTGTACCAAATAAACAGGCAACTGAGGGTAAGCCTGAGGTATGAAATCAGCATTTATATTGTATGTTTACCAGAATCATATATTTTAACAATAAGGCCTTAGGGCTCTTATGTATGACGCAACATGGACTGCCAAGATACAGCCGTTTGCCTTGGTATATTGGCTGTACACCACAAGCCCTGGGGTGACTTATTACTATTATAAACCGGTTACCTACTTCAGCCGATTACCAATTGTAAGATATCCAGCCGTTCGTATAGTGTTGAAATAATGATTGTGTACCTGGTCGTCAAGAGATTCTCAAAGAATCTTCCGGTCATCCTCTACTTTATAGACATCACAATTCAGAATACACAACACAGTACTGTAAGCCCACTGGCTGATTATTGTCACGATTTGACTGAATGTGACGTCCTGTGTACGGACTGTATGAATATATGTAACAAGCATACATTCATACAGTTCTACACAATGCAATTACAACAGTAAAAAATTATGTGATGTCAGACTCATAGTACACTTAAGTATACTTAATAAGTAACAAGGTCAATATACCAGAGCCAAGTGCCGGTCTTTGGGCTGAAGCATCGCAGATTGCCTGGACATAGCTGTCATTCATGGTATATTAGAAATACATCACAAACTCCCAAGATGCTCTATTGCTCTTATAAACCGGTTACCAAAGCAATTAGAGGAAAGCATTTGATGTGATGTCCTACCCATGGTATATTGTCTCATACTATGGCAATCAGCATTTGAGATTCAAACTGACTGGTTTATAAAGTCTCTTATAACTTGGGTGGTTTGAATCCTGAATGCTGATAACCATAATATACGAAACTGTATACAACATATATAATATAACTTTTTACTGGTCTTATTGCATTGGTAACTGGTTTCTGATTAAATCTGTGGGCCAGCCAGCCTTTCAATACAATATACAATACAGTGGGTATAAAAAGTAATCATCCCTTTTGAAAATATTCAGACTTTTGCCGGTTTTATTTACACACAGTAACCCACAATATAAAGGTGAAAAATAATATATATATATATATATATATATATATATATATATATATTAAGACAGTAAAAATAACCTATTTGGAAAAGTGAACAATCCCCCTTAAAATTGCAGTTGCAAACTTGCAAGGAGGACACTGATCAAAGAGGCTACCAAGAAGCCAATGGCAACTTCAAAGGAGCTTCAGACTTTTATGGCAAAAATTTGTCAATGTGTGCATGTGACCATTATATCATAATGTATTTTCATCTATCTTGTCACCAGTAATAAAATGTTAAGCGCTGTGATACACATTATCCAAAGAGTTGTATCACTGTGGCAGTGACATTGACATTGGCAGAAACCATGACAAGCTACGTAATTAAAACCATATCTTTAGTTTTACTTGCACTATATAGCCTTTAATAGATACATATGATTCATACCTATCCTAGACCACTTTTGAATCAATAACATATGATTAACAGTGTAAAAAGCCTTCAATAGATACATATGATTCATACCTATCCTAAACAACTTTTGAATCAATAACGTATGATTAACAGTGTAAAAAGCCTTCAATAGATACATATGATTCATACCTATCCTAAACAACTTTTGAATCAATAATGTATGATTATCAATGTAAAAAGCCTTCAAAAGATACATATGATTCATACTTATCCTAGACAACTTTTGAATCAATAACGTATGATTAACAGTGTAAAAAGCCTTCAATAGATCCATATGATTCATACCTATCCTAAACAACTTTTGAATCAATAACGTATGATTAACAGTGTAAAAAGCCTTCAGTAGATACATAAAAAGGGCTCCATAGTGCCTTTTACTATCCAGACTCTTTAAAACAAAATTAACATTGACATTCAACCAAAGATGCAGCAGTAGTGGTTTTGTGACCCGCTCGAATACCTGATAGTTTTACATTTAAAATAACATTTTCATATAAGAAAAAAAGTTGTGCATTTGCTAAAGACTCATGAATTTTGCCAGGCACGGTATAGGAGGACGATAGATGTCAGGAGCACTAACAGCACCTTGGAAATTGAGCAGTAATATATATGCCATTTCCATAAATCTTGAATTTTTCCAGATACTAAACTCAAGTAAAAAATATGTTACTGAGTCAGCAATTGGGATGCTGAAACCTTAAGAATCATTGGTTGAAGCTGAATTTGGGTATGAATAGCCCTAAAGGCAACATGAACGTCAGGATTACCATAACCCATAACATTGGTAAATTTCCACATTATCTCAATATTTGCTGGGAGAGACATTTACTAGGATGTGTAATAGGGCCAGTTCTTTCTATTTGCACAATTTACAGCTACAGAGTAACACAGCATTAATCGGATGATAATAGTGTACTATAGAATCATTGGTTCTGCATGTATTATTCTGCAAGAACGTAATACAGGTGCTGGTCATATAATTAGAATATCATCAAAAAAGTTTATTTATTTCAGTAATTCCATTCAAAAAGTGAAACTTGTATAATGTACACATTCATTCAACACAGACTGATATATTTCAAGGGTTTATTTCTTTTATTTTTGATGATCATAACTGACAACTAATGAAAACCCCAAATTCAGTATCTCAGAAAATTAGAATATTGTGAAAAGGTTCAATATTGAAGACACCTGGTGCCACACTCTAATCAGCTAATCAATTCAAAACACCTGCAAAGGCCTTTAAATGGTCTCTCAGTCTAGTTCTGTAGGCTCACAATCATGGGGAAGACTGCTGACTTGACAGCTGTCCAAAAGACGACCATTGACACCTTGCACAAGGAGGGCAAGACACAAAAGGTAATTGCTAAAGAGGATGGCTGTTCACAGAGCTCTGTGTCCAAGCACATTAATAGAGAGGCGATGGGAAGGAAAAGATGTGGTAGGTAAGTGTACAAGCAATAGGGATAACCACACCCTGGAGAGGATTGTGAAACAAAACCCATTCAAAAATGTGGGGGAGATTCACAAAGAGTGGACTGCAGCTGGAGTTATGTTCCACCACGCACAGACATATGCAAGACATGGGTTTCAGTTGTCGCATTCCTTGTGTCAAGTCACTCTTGAACAAGACACAGCGTCAGAAGTGTCTCGCCTGGGCTACAGACAAAAAGGACTGGACTGCAGCTGAGTGGTCCAATGTTATGTTCTTTGATGAAAGTAAATTTAGCATTTCCTTTGGAAATCAAGATCCCAGAGTCTGGAGGAAGAGAGAAGAGGCACAGAATCCACGTTGCTTGAAGTCCACTGTAAAGTTTCCACAGTCAGTGATGGTTTGGGGTGCCATGTCATCTGATGGTGTTGGTCCACTGTGAGGTCCAAGGTCAACGCTGCCGTCTACCAGGACGTTTTAGAGCACTTCATGCTTCCTGCTGCTGACCAACTTTATGGAGATGCAGATTTCATTTTCCAACGGGACTTGGCACCTGCACACAGTGCCAAAGCTACCAGTACCTGGTTTAAGGACCATGGTATCCCTGTTCTTAATTGGCCAGCAAACTCGCCTGACCTTAACCTTATAGAAAATCTATGGGGTATTGTGAAGAGGAAGATGCGATACGCCAGACCCAACAATGCAGAAGAGCTGAAGGCTACTATCAGAGCAACCTGGGCTCTCATAACACCTGAGCAGTGCCACAGACTGATCGACTCCATGCTACGCCGCATTGCTGCAGTAATTCAGGCCAAAGGAGCCCCAACTAAGTATTGAGTGGTGTACATTATCATACACTCACCTAAAGGATTATTAGGAACACCATACTAATACTGTGTTTGACCCCCTTTCGCCTTCAGAACTGCCTTAATTCTACGTGGCATTGATTCAACAAGGTGCTGAAAGCATAGGATAGGATCTTGCAGTTGATGGAGATTTGTGAGATGCACATCCAGGGCACAAAGCTCCTGTTCCACCGCATCCCAAAGATGCTCTATTGGGTTGAGATCTGGTGACTGTGGGGGCCATTTCAGTACAGTGAACTCATTGTCATGTTCAAGAAACCAATTTGAAATTATTCGAGCTTTGTGACATGGTGCATTATCGTCCTGGAAGTAGCCATCAGAAGATGGGTACATGGTGGTCATAAAGGGATGGACATGGTCAGAAACAATGCTCAGGTAAGCCGTGGCATTTAAACCATGCCCAATTGGCACTAAGGGGCCTAAATTGTGCCAAGAAAATATCCCCCACACCATTACACCACCACTACCAGCCTGCACAGTGGTAACAAGGCATGATGGATCCATGTTCTCATTCTGTTTACGCCAAATTCTGACTCTACCATCTGAATGTCTGAACAGAAATCGAGACTCATCAGACCAGGCAACATTCTTCCAGTCTTCAACTGTCCAATTTTGGTGAGCTTGTGCAAATTGTAGCCTCTTTTTCCTATTTGATGTGGAGATGAGTTGTACCCGGTGGGGTCTTCTGCTGTTGTAGCCCATCTGCCTCAAGGTTGTGTGTGTTGTGGCTTCACAAATGCTTTGCTGCATACCTCGGTTGTAACGAGTGGTTATTTCAGTTAAAGTTGCTCTTCCATCAGCTTGAATCAGTCGGCCCATTCTCCTCAACAAGGCATTTTCGCCCATAGGACTGCTGCATACTGGATGTTTTTCCCTTTTCACACCATTCTTTGTAAACCCTAGAAATGGTTGTGCGTGAAAATCCCAGTAACTGAGCAGATTGTGAAATACTCAGACCTGCCCGTCTGGCACCAACAACCATGCCACGCTCAAAATTGCTTAAATCACCTTTCTTTCCCATTCTGACATTCAGTTTGGAGTTCAGGAGATTGTCTTGACCAGGACCACACCCCTAAATGCATTGAAGGAACTGCCATGTGATTGGTTGATTAGATAATTGCATTAATGAGAAATTTAACAGGTGTTCCTAATAATCCTTTAGGTGAGTGTACTTTTCATGTTCATACTTTACAGTTGGCCAAAATTTCTAAAATTCTTTTTTTTGTATTGGTCTTAAGTAATATTCTAATTTGGGATTTTCATTATTTGTCAGTTATAATCATCACAATTAAAATAAATAAACATTTGAAATATATCAGTTTGTGTGTAATGAATGAATATAATATACAAGTTTCACTTTTTGAATGGAATTACTGACATGAATCAACTTTTTGATAATATTGTAATTATATGACCAGCACCTGTAGTTCCAAGTGTGTATCATTGAATATTTAAATGGATTCTGTCTCATCCCAGGCCTAAATACACTAATAACTACAGTGGTTAAGAACCATAAAAATTCACCACTGACACCAGTTTGAAATTGTTTATATTGTATGCCGTACCCCTTCCACCACACCTGAATGGGAAGTAAATAAATGCTGAAGAAAAAAGATTGTCGTTTTGTGAGAAGCCATCAGATTATCAGATAGCATATCCTAGTCATGTGCATTCATTAATTATCAAAGGTTCCAGTACCTCATTGGCATTATGGCTAAGGTAATTATTGCAATGTATTTTCAGAGGGCTTGTATGTGAATGGGCTTATATGTGAATGGTCAATTCAAATAGGATGAAGCATTAGTGTCATGATGAGTTGTAGGCTGACACTGCGAATAGTGACCTAAGGGTTGACTCAGAGCATATGTTTTAGCACACTCACACACACTGGTGATTAAGCCCACACACACACTTGTATGTGTTCGTTAATGTTTTAAATTAAGACATTATGTCTTTCATGTTCATGCTGATTCAGCACAGGTTCAGCACTAGCTACACCACATGGATCCATGGGCTAATTAACAGAAGCTCAATGAGCAATTACACAGTGCACACTCAAGATTTCTAAGATCCCATGCCTGAGAATTTTGTGGACATTTCTTTTGTTGATCTCTATTTGGTGCATTTTAGCGGCCACACCCTTTACAGCAAAGACAAATTTAAGATTGAAAGTATGTATATTTCCTGCAGTTCTGCTGCTATTGCCAATTGGTGAATAAGATATATCGCAATATTATGAAACATTTCATGGAATTCTAATTAATTTGCCACAGAGGAGTGATAACTTATCATAGAGTGAATCTATTGCAATTCTACCAATTTTGCCATGACAAAGTTAAAATGCTGCAATTGTCAGTTAGCTGCATTCATTCATTTCCTGCATTCATGGTCACTGTGATAGGGCCCTTGTAGCTGTACCAACTGAGCTACAAGGGCCCTATCACAGTCAGTAAGAGCATTGTGTTTGCTACACTAGATTTGAGGGTTCAATTCCCATGGTGGCCATTATAAAAATGTATGCACTTACAACTTTAAGTGACTTTGGATATGAATACTCAAATTAGATATACCGGTAATAAGTCATGTG
This sequence comes from Esox lucius, assembly GCF_011004845.1. Lineage (NCBI taxonomy): Eukaryota > Metazoa > Chordata > Actinopteri > Esociformes > Esocidae > Esox > Esox lucius. Next base: position 2,755,854 of record NC_047593.1, read on the forward strand.
TGCCCCATATAGAGAAGTCCAGTCAGAACATGATTTTGAAGCCCATAACTAAACATTTTACCTGGTCCAGCACTAAAATCAGCGTCTGGGGAAACTTGTTTTCTTGTAAGTCCAAAAATGTAATCACTCTACTGTTTTATCCAGGACGTAGATAACTTTTCCAATCTCTCTGGACTAAAACCAAATTATAAACCAAAGTATGCTATATTACGTACAGTATAGGATTGTTAAAAGGTCCAAGCTTTAAACTTCCATGTGGTCTTACTGTCAGATGGGCTGATGGTGAAATGGATGTCCTTGGTAAATACATACCAAAAATGATTACAGATCATGCCTCTAGTAACTTTGATAGGAAAATTGACAAACTAGATAGGATACTGAAGCTTTGAAAGGGACTGCATCTAAATGTTTATGGTTGCCTTGGTCAACCTCCTGAGGATCTACTTTAACAATTCACTTAGTATTCATGGCTCTATCTACACTAAGATCATCTTTTTTTATATAATGTAAAAAAGTATTCACGTTATTTTGGAATGGTAAACCATCTCATCTTCATCCGCTTATCCGGTATCGGGTCGCGGGGGCAGCAGCTCCAGCAGGGGACCCCAAACTTCCCTTTCCCGAGCCACATTTGTGGTAAACCACTTTGAATGGTAAACCAAACAAAGTTAAACAGGTACATTTACGTAATGAATGTAAGTTGGGGATAGTTCTATTAATTAGGGCTTTATATCAGTCTCTGAAAGCATCAATCATACCAAAATCCTAATCCAAAATGGTTTTTGAAACAGCTAAATAAGAAAGGCTCATCCAATATTTAAAAGGGGTCTCTTTGTGATGGTACAGATGATAACTTGTCATTTTAAATGGATAGATGATGGAACAATGTTTAAAACATTTACCTTTTTAAATGAATCCATACTGAGTTGGTGACTATTCCCATTCTATCCTGCAGAAGACCTATGTCAGATAATACAGCAAATAATATTGCAAAATATATTATTTAATATATATAATATCACTCAAATATATTAATAGAGATTTTCATAGAAAACATATATGGCAAATAGATCATGTTTGTTAAGGGCAGGAATAGTACAGACGGTAAAATTATTTCCTACAAAAATCTGAATATATGGAGAATTGAACAGTCAGCACTGTGCAGATTTTGTCACAATGAAATGGTACTGTCCAGTGGCGGTGGACTTCTGGAATCAAGTTCATAATTTGATGTTGGGTCATGGTATCGCTACTGTGATGAATAGGCTGATTCACATTCAGATATATTTGTCCCGGGTTGTGGATCCCAAAGCCTTCAAATCGCGGATCTAATTTCCTGTAGGTTTTTTTCACCAACTATTTTTCACCAACAATTTAGCACACCTGATTCTTATAATTAGATCGATGAAAAACTAAATCAGGTTAGTCAATAATGGGGTTGAAGAGAAAAAACTCCAAAAAGTATAGCCTTAATCATTTTGAATAATGACAAATGTGATGATAGGGACAAGATTCGCAATTTGCACTAAATGAAATAGCTAAAGACGCCTCAAGTCACCAGAAGAACCAGTGTTTATGTTTACATTAACAAAGATGGTCACATCATATTCAGAAACCTTACTATCACATCAGGAGTTCACTTATTTGGGACACAAGTTGTACAAAATAATAACAAAAACAATTCAGTGCCAAAATATTGCCGTACAATAACGTATTATAATATGAATACGGTTATTACGTTTCAACTCAGTAACCGCATGAGAACGCGTTGCACCAAATTGTAATAGCTAACGTAACTTTCATCGCAAGAGATGGTTGGATACACCGCGTTCACCTGAGCCAATCACGTTTTGAGATTGTGCACGCATCCGCTGCTGCTGCCTTCTGCTGTTGTCTCGGCCACCCTTCAACAGATTCATGCAGGTCCCTCAAAGCTGCCGCATCGAACAGAGGACACCGTCCTTGCTCTATTTACCAACTATATACCTTGTATTTTTCTGATCACTCCACCTACTAACTACAGCATTATCCTTGCGGATTACCTATTATGTATTTTACCTTCCTATCTCTCCGGGTAAGTCGTTTATCAGTCGTTTGTTTACTGCACCTGTGAAGATGTGTAAAATGACATCATGCAACTCAGTGGTTCTAGAGTTGATGTTAATAACTATATACGCTCTGTGTATCGATGTATGTGGTTATGGTTGTTTCAACCTTGAGTTTGCGAGCCTACATGCGATCTTTCGTTTTTTGAGCTGGTACACAACGTATTTTCTGTTATATGCTAGGATTACTATTGCAAAGTACAACATAGCCTATTCTAATGAACAATGACAGGACAAATGTACCAGTTAAGAAACTGCATATTGGCCTATCTTTGATAACATCGCGCATTACTTGTGATGTGGCATCATACAATAGTTTATGTTAATCTATTCTTGCTGGGCACGTATGTATACAGTATTCTTTTTTGTTATCATAAAATTTTACTATTGGTAACAGTGTTTCCAAATAGCCAAATGTGTGTAAAAAAAAAAATATATATATATATCAATATCATCTTGACACTTTAAGGTTTTGTAATTCATACACATATCTTTCATTTAATGATTTTAACAGTCATTCAATATTCTAATCGATTCAGCTTTCTCAGTATTTGGTGTTTTTCAGTTGCCATGAATATATTATGTTGGCTTGCCTGGAATATTTCAAAGTGTGACATTAGCCCATCTAAGGTACTGATATAATGTTTTGACCAACATAGTATTAGACTGTCATAGGAAAACTGTATTTATTAAAAAAAAAAATAATAACTTCCTTGCTGTTCTTGACATTGGCAATGGTTAATGTGGCTTTTTAACAAGTCCTTGCAAAACAGAATAGAACATCTTAAAAATCAACGGCAAAACCAATGCGACCAGAAGCTGTGAGACCCCTCAACCTGTTTGTGTACATGTAAGGCTTTGTATCTGTGTCGGTCAGTTTGTTCAAATCCCAAAAGCCTGCTTTCCTTGGCCTCTGTACGCCATTTTGCATGCTGAGATGAATTAGAGACAATCCATTGAAGTGTTGGGAACAATGCCCAAGGGGGGGGGTAAAGTTGCTTCCCTCCCTAGGTCACGTCAAAGGGGTGTGTTGGTATCACCCCGTTACCGTGGATGCCGGCACTAGTGGGGAAAACTCAATTTTGTGACACCAATGGCCTTCCGATAGCAAAAGGACCCATAGAAGAAGCTTGATTGATTTGTGTGGGAGCAGGATGATTAAATCGGTGGGAAGTTGGGGTCTACTTTAAATTCTACAATTATTTTCTCCTAAATATTTCTTATGATAGGGTTAGATTATTGAAAAGTTTTTTTTCGAGGCACCTGCATATTGCACAATAATACTAATAATAATACACTTAATGTGATTTTATTGAAAGATTAAGTCTAAAATGGTGATGTCACCAAAATGTTACATCACCAAAATGTTTTGTAAGATTAGCCTTTCCTCTTTCCACTTTCTTTAAGCAGCATTTAACTGCTGCTGAGCTTCACTGTCATGGAGATGGAAAAGGTCAGTGTTGTAAAGTTCATTCAGGATTACATGGGGTAAAAAAACAATGCAATGTTGTTACTTCGCCAAAGGATTTGAAGCCGCAATATCCATTGGAAAGAGAATAATTAGACTTTAAAAGTCTGTGTAACTTACTATTACGAAATAGTTAAACTTCTTTATGATTCATATTACATAATTTGTTTAGGTATACCCAAAGGAGATGGAACAGTTATGTTTTAACTGTTCCGGATTAGCTATGATAATACTTGAAATAAATAAACATAAAGCAGCGCTTTATCTGGATTCACTGAGCATTGGTTACTTAGGTTTTCTACTGATGTAAACATCAGGTGTTTTCAGTTGCTTCCTGCTTCCCCACCTACCATCTCTATGGTAACCCAGACGCCTACCACTCTATCTCCCTTGGCCAATTTGATCAGCTTTCTGTGTCAGGTGTCACTATCAGAGTTAAGAGTTTTTAAAATCTATTTTTATCAGTTTTTAAAATCTATTTAAAAGGTAAGTGCGGTAGTACTGTTGTATGAAACATTCTTTTTTATTTTTATTTATCTTTTTTATTTAGCCAAAATTCACAATAAAATACAAGAGGCTCCCTCAGTATTTCATTACCTCCAGGCTGGACATTCACCACCTGTTAACAATGGAACAAAGAGGACTTATTCAATCCTTTGTTTTGATCCTCAGCTCCATTCACTGTGTTTGCCTGTTTTGTGTTCCCTTCACTCATTCCCCCTGGTCAATTGATCTGGATTGCTTTTCCTGACAGAAATACCCTCTTAAAAAAATGCTCACATGGCTATAGGCAATGTTGTAAAGCCAGAGCTTCTTTTAGATATGTCCACACAGAACATCTTTCAACGCGCTGTGTTGCCATAACTTTCAACTCTCTCTGGGCTCTCGTTCTAGAATAACAACTTTGTTTGTATTGTTTGGGGACAATGTCATCTATATTTGATGAGACCTACTATGCAGCCAACTAATTTCCTGTGCACACAAAACCTATCTGCTACACGTATTCTCTATGTTAGACAGGGTTTGTGAAACGGTGCTTTTTGGAGTATTTTTCAGGGGGATTAAACTTTGGCCCAAGGTTGGTAGCTCTGATTTTGCAGTACATGCGCCCCAGAGGCAGCGACTTAGACCACTTCGCCAGAGAACTCCACTGAGCTCTTTTTTTTTGCTCTAGGTTAGGCTTAATCTATTTCTGCAAAACTGGCCTGAATTGACTATTGACTATTTGTACACAAATTATAGCTACACTAGTTGAATGTGAAGGGCTGGGAGTTAGGAAAAGAAAGCTGACTATAAAACACCTGCATTTCCATCCTTTTGACAGTTTTGTAAAGATCAGTTTGAGTAAGGTGATCTTGATCACATACTAAGTGTCTATTTGGGAGTCAAGGTGATTTGTAGATCAGTGATTCTGGGCACTGCATGGGCAGTCTGACTGCAGTTTAGTCGATCTTGAGAGCGCACGCTTTGTTTCTCCAGATTTACCTTCTCTAACAACTCTGAGGATTAATGGTGAAAACCGAGCAGAAAAGATGGGCTGTGATTAGCACAGCTGGCAGGCTTCCACTGAAGTCCACAGTCATTAATGATGTTTTTACTATGTAATCTGCAACTGACAGGTGTATGAGATTGTTAAATCAAATGTAGAAAAACTGTAGTAAATATTGAGCCCCTTATCCAGGTTTTGATTTTGCAATCAGGCTTGAGTGCGTGCGTATTATGTGCATGAGTGGCGGAAAAAAGCAAGGGAAAGAATTGAGGCTGGTTCAGGCAGGTCTGGGACTTTGTTTCTTTAAAGGAAAATCCTGTCTTAAAAAAGACTAAAGAGAATTCACAGTAATATTCTACAATGACATTAATGAAACCGGTCCTTTGACCTGCTGGTTCCGTCTTTGTAGCTCCATCATTTTAGAGTTGTTACTGCCTGTCTCTTTGTTATGTCCCACAGCACAGGGGCGATATAATTTCAGCTGCATGAAGGCTTATTCATCATAGAAGTTGATTCTGTATGACACCGTCACACCACAACTCCTATGGATAATTCCACAGTATTACAAATATGGCAGCCATCTTCTGTGTCATCTGTATCCCTAGTTCCCTATCAGTTGGTCAGTTCGGTGGGGACGTGCATGCCTCAAGCATATCTGTGAATACAAAAACAATCACGATTACTGCTGCTTGCAATTCAAGTTGAATGTATAGAAATGCTTGCAAGCAAGAACTAAATATACAAACTTTTGACCATAAGCTTGCAAGCACGTACCACAGTGTACAAGTTTGCTAAATGTAATTACAGATTTGAACATCAGACTTATGACCACAGCCCTCAGTATACAACTGCAAAGAATTTGAGTCACAAGTGCACACACTTTTTGAAGTTTAATATTCCATACTGGTTCAGCTCTGGGTTTGTGTACCAGTGGACTCTACACATTCTCAAATTTGGATCTCATCTAGCCAAGCTTGGGAGAGTCCACTTGGAGAGTCTGTTCCTCCTTTTTGTGGCTCCATGCTGACCCACTGAGCTGTGGTTCTTGAGTGTGTCCATCTGCTTAACTGTTCTTATTGGCGTCTGTGGATTCGGCGAGACATAGTATCTTGAGCCTATTGTCAAATTCTGTGCCCACGGCCCTGAGAGTTGGACCTTTGTTTCAGACCCTATGTGGGCTTCACTTTTGGGCTGCAGCCTTCCCTTAAGCTAGGCCCTAGTGCTGTCAGGCCCCTTTGCGGCTGTTGCTCTCAGGTGACACCTGGCCCCGGATTGCTCTCCTGGTGGTTGGAATTCCCATTCTGGTCCCTACCTAGCGATCGTTTGCTTCGGTTCTGAAAGGGAGGCTGTGTGGTCTTGCCCCAGAGGGTACGTGTGTCTCAGACAAAGGCCATCCCCTGATCTGTGCTGTGACTCAGATGTTCAGGTAGGTTTTTATATTTTCCTGCGCTCCATAGCTCAGTTAGAGAGAGGTGCTTGCTTTTATGCAAGTGTTTTGGGGTTGGGCCATATTTTCCCTGTTGCTGTTGGTCATGACAATGTCTAGTTCTGCATGACACATTCTGTACGGCCCCGTTTGAGCCTTTCGCTGTCCAGTACTGGTTGTATCTTGTGTAAATTTTTTTTTTTGTGGCCCTTGCTTCAGCTGTTGGGCCTTTGTCTGGACTGGACTGGGAAGTTCTGGTCCTGTGACATTTGTCTTGTGGATTTCTTTCCGGGGTAATGTCTGTTCCTCTGTTTTGTGGCGGTCATTGTTATGGCTAGCGGTGGCAAGGATTAGGTGATGCCTCCTGGAGTATGTGCACCAGGTGGGTGGTGGGCCCTGCATGTTCTCAGTTGGGGTGTCTGTGACTGAGATTAGCATGGCACTCATGTTTTTTTTCCCTCTTTTCTTTTTTGTGCACCTTTATGCCACTGCCCCTGGCCTTGAGCCTTTCATTCTTCCGGCTTGGGGGACAGATGGCCTCACAGCCTTGCTCATCTGGCCTCTTTTGGGGCAGATTGCCTCACGTCTGTATTCCACTCAGAGTTTACACTATACTTTTTTTTGACGGCCAATATGGCTGTTAAAATTTCAGAATTTAGATCCGCTACTGGACATATGTTATAAATAGCCATATAATTGCTTACATAAAAAAAAAAACACGAACTCTGATCCCAATTCTTTTTTTACTTTAATTTAGTCAGCAGAATCAACTCTGAACTGAGCATATAGGCTACGTCTAGGGCAATTGAAATTATTAATTGCCTGATTATTTGAGCCAGATAGCAATTCTTTTTTATAGTCAACAATCTTTTTGCACAATATCTTGGTTCCAAAATCATGTTTCCAATCTGAATAGATTTTGAGGCCGATGTTAGAGACGTCTCAAAAAATACCATGCGAATTATGTCTTTTTTCATAGGATGTCAGATCAGTTACTGAAACTTGTTTGCTTCTAAATTTCAGTATTTTTAGATTTGGTTTAGAATTGTACCATAATTGCACCATAATGTAGCCTATTTTTGCAAAATTAGCCTATTATTTAATATACAAACATATTTCAGTCGCTTATTTGTCACATCTGATCGACGCAAGGATAAAACACTCAAGCATCTATAAAATATTTTGACTAATATTGTAAGTTTCATTTTGTCATTTCCAACCATTTTTCCTAATTAGATAATGCGTATTAAAATGTATGGATATTTGTTGTCCCATTGCATATTAAAAGTTGAAACCCGTTTACTAAGGAAAGCTATTTCAAATAACTAGGCTTTACTGTGGTCTTGATGGGCGCAGTTGCACCATTCTTGTGTTTTTTTTTTTTCAGTCCGGCCCAGGGTTGTCTGCATCGCCTTCGACATTTCAGAGTCGTATGCTGGAGCTGCTGTGAAGGCTCGCTGTTCTCTTGGCAACAGATCATATAGGTCACAAAATATTAGGCTATTTTATGTGTTACTAATTTATTTATTTATTCATTTGGCATATTTCCCACCGGACATTTTGACCGTTGATATTTTCATCTGCCAGACAACTACACCTGATACCGGTGAAAAACCAGCATTTGCTGACTAACTTAAACCCTGATTCCGCCTCTAACCAGCAGGGTGGCTTTGTAGTTTCCTCATTGTGGCACCAAAGTGAACGACCCAAGGGGGAGCTTGGGTTATGTCTATAAACTGTGTCCCCTTAGGGAGGGAACAAGGTGCCAAAACCTTTTGGGCCCCAGGCTGTTTGAGTCGCTATGAAGAGAATTTCTGAAATCAGTTAATATAGATGTAGCTGGGTATTTTATAGAACAGGAGGTGGTATTTGAATTTGTATTCATGGAAATGTTTGATGCATATGTGTCCCCATTGTGGGTTCCCCATGGTATGAAAGTTATAGACATAAACCAAGGTTTCCTTCACTCAATTACAAAATGACTGGTTGGAAGAAATAGTTGGAGCCGCCGAGCAGAATGACTAGAGGCAGGAATTAAGAGTAGTTACTGTCAGGTGGCCCCTCTTGCACCATTAACAATTTGATGATGTGGAGAGAATGAATAGCAATGTGTTAATATCTGTCACTCATTCTCTCCACATCATAGATATTTTTAAAACATTTATAATTAAAAATAAAAAAATTTGTACATGTTTATGACTGCTTCTCAAATCAAACAAATATCTTAAATTGCAATATTTGGTTATTACAATATAATATTTAATATGGATAAACCTACAGCTTGAATATCTAATTATGACATTAATATATAGTAATGTATTTGATTTGTATAACTGCACTTCCTGAGAGAAAGTCTAGTAACACTAATCTTTCAGAAAGAAAACCTTCCTGACGGATGCATTATAGATTTTTCAAATTGAGATTATGGGAACCCCCATACATTTATTTTCATTTTTTTTTAATAAACACATTATCACAGTTATTTTTATTGCTCAGTATAAAATTGACAGAAATTATACAATCATGAATTTGTCTGTACGTAACTATTTATGATTGAAGCTCACTGTAACTACGATTTTGGTAGTAAAACTGAAGTAAAATGTCAAAATACCAGTTAAACTGCCGGCAGAGTCCCAAGTCCATTGGGTTTATCCTTTGCCATGTAGATGTTGATATTTTGTTGTTCTCTGTATCCATGGTATCCACAGCCAGAATGATTTACAGTGTGTGTTGATCAAACAGGTTTCATGTTATGTATATTCTTCAGATGTGTTAGGAGGGTAAAGTCTGTGCACACTAAAAGTATAACATACAGATAATTAACAACAGTTGGTATACCTTGGTTTTTGGGTTGGGGCAGGATGAAATAGAATGGAAATGTAGCATATACACAATTGTTTCTTCGGATAAGAGCGTCTACTATGTAGATTAAATTCATCATTTTTCATTTGAGCAGTTAGGTTCCAATAAGTAACCGCAAAATGGAGGAGTACCTCGGTAAAACCGCACCACCTAAGTGTCCAAACATTTTCAGTTTTTTCACAGAACATTTAGCAATGTGGAATAACTTCTGTTGTACCCCTAATTCTTTCTAGTTCTTAGTGTTGTACACAAGTCTTTGTCATGCCGGTTTCCCGGGGGGTGGCGCTGCCAACCTCTTTGCCACACTTCTCCTCGCCAGTGGATAAGATTAGATTAGATTCAACTCTGTTGTCATTGAACAGTAGGAGTACAGTACAATGAAATGCACTTAGCATCTAACCAGAAGTGCAAATAGAAGAGGGCAGGAAATCTACAAGTATTAAGTACAGTGTATGTTACAAGTGGAATGTATAGATGTGCAATGAAGGCAAATACAGTGCAAATGGCAATTCTAAGTGACCAATGAAGGGGGGAGGGCATACAATGTTCATATTTACAAGTATTAAGTATATGTATGCGCTAGTGGGAATGAATAGTTGTGATGAGGCAAATGCAAGTACAAATGGCAATTCTGACTGTACTGGGAAGCAAGTTGGAGGTGTAAGGTAGTATGTGCATCTGAAATACTGGGATAGCAGCAATGAGGTTCCTGAGGTAGACATGTACATGTAACAAATTAACTTAATTATCAGACTCTGCAAGTCAGTGTCAGGGGAGTAGTGAAACAAGGTCCCTGAGAGGCAGTACTAAGCGGTGGACGGGTGGGTATGGTTAGTGTTGGGTCACAGAGTTCAGCCGGGTTACAGTAGTAGGTAAGAAACTGGTCCTGAGCCTGCTGGTGTGGAAACTAATAGACCAGTACCACCTGTCTGATGGTAGGAGGGCAAACAGTTTGTGGTATGGATATGAAGGGTCTCTGATGATGGCGGGTGCCCTGCACAGACACCGCTTGTGCTGAAGGTCCACAATGGCTAGGAGCCGGGCAGTAGTGATGTTCTGGGCAGTTTTCATTGTAGGGCCTTCCGGTTGGCCACGGAGCATCTGTCAAACCACACAGTGGCACAGGTGGTGAAAATGCTCTCGATTATGCAGCGGTAGAAGTTCACAAGGTTCTGGGAAGACAAGCTTACCTTCCTCAGCCTCCTCAAGAAGTACAGGCGCTGCTGCACCTTTTTGACCAGGGTTGAGGTGTTGAGGGTCCAGGAGAGGTCCTCAGAGGTGTGGACACCCAGGAAGTTGAAGCTGGTATTAATCGCTGGCATTGGAACAATGACAGCAACACCCTTTCCCCGCACCTGAATTACCTTTGCTTTATGTTTCCTCATTTCTGTTCACCCCTCATGGGTTATTGTTCTATGTGTTGTTTGTAAGCCACATAGTGTGCTCTCTTTCTACTTATAGACTGGTGAAAGTTCATTAATAGCCAGGACATTTTTCTTTGAACAAACCACAGAATTCTATCAAACCTCTCATGTATGCAGTCAGGTTTAGTTGTTTGTTTGTATTTCGCAGAATCGACCCGAGCGGTAACATACAATGCTATGTCATGCAATAAAATGCTAATTAATTCTTTAAAAATCATACAATGTGATATTCTAGATTTTTGTTTTAGATTCCGTCACTCACAGTTGAAGAGAACCTATGATAAAAATGACAGACCTCTACATGCTTTGTAAGTGGGAAAACCTGCAAAATCGGCAGTGTATCAAATACTTGTTCTCCCCACTGTATCTAATATATTGCTAACATATCTAGTATACTGAGAGCCTGAACAGTGAGTTATTTGTTTCTAGGAATTTGGTTCAAAGCTTTGGTTTTTGTTGTTTAAGCCAAGGAAGATATAAAGTGATTTATGAAATTTTTAAACTTCTAAGGTTTGTTGAATTTCTAAAGATTGTAGTGAATAATTTTATCAGTTTAAGTTTAATTTATGTTAACATGTCAAGTTTGTCTTTCAGTGTTTTTCTACCAAATTTGATCAGTCTGTGTAGCACAGGAAGGTGGTGGCATCTTTTTCGGGAAGGATAGGTCATATAATGTCATTTAACATAGTTCCAACATGTAGGCCTAACAGTAAATGAGTACAGGTGCTGGTCATCAAAAAGTTGATTTATTTCAGTAATTTCATTCAAAAAGTGAAACTTGTATATTATATTCATTCATTGCACACAGACTGATATATTTCAAATGTTTATTTATTTTAATTTTGATGATTATAACTGACAACTAATGAAAATCCCAAATTCAGTATCTCAGAAAATTTGAATATTACTTAAGACCAATACAAAAAAAGGATTTTTAGAAATGTTGGCCAACTGAAAAGTATGAACATGAAAAGTATGAGCATGTACAGCACTCAATACTTAGTTGGGGCTCCTTTTGCCTGAATTACTGCAGCAATGCGGCGTGGCATGCGGTCGATCAGTCTGTTGCACTGCTCAGGTGTTATGAGAGCCCAGGTTGCTCTGATAGTGGCCTTCAGCTCTTCTGCATTGTTGGGTCTGGCGTATCGTGTCTTCCTCTTCACAATACCCCATAGATTTTCTATAAGGTAAAGGTCAGGCAAGTTTGCTGGCCAATTAAGAACAGGGATACCATGGTCCTTAAACTAGGTACTGGTAGCTTTGGCACTGTGTGCAGGTGCCAAGTCCTGTTGGAAAATGAAATCTGCATCTCCATAAAGTTGGTCAGCAGCAGGAAGCATGAAGTGCTCTTAAACTTCCTGGGAGACGGCTGCGTTGACCTTGGACCTCAGAAAACACAGTAGACCAACACCAGCAGATGACATGACACCTAAAACCATCACTGACTGTGGAAACTTTACACTGAACTTCAAGCAACGTGTTTTTGACTTTGCAGGTGTTTTGAGTTAAATAGCTGATTAGAGTGTGGCACCAGGTCTCTTCAATATTGAACCTTTTCACAATATTCAAATTTTCTGAGATACTGACATTTTGGGTTTTCATTAGTTGTCAGTTATAATCATCAAAATTAAAATAAATTAGTCTTTGTTGAATGAATCTGTAAGTTATACAAGTTTCACTTTTTGAATGGAATTACTGAAATAAATCAACTTTTTGATGATTTTCTAATTATATGACCAGCACGTTGTGATATCTTGACTTATCGCAGCAGAAATGCTTCACACATCCAGCTGAATAACTCCTCTTGATCCAGAATTCTGAACCCTGAATTAATCATTCACCTGTACTGATGCAAATTGCAAATATATGTTTCTTTCTTTTTTGTGATTATTGCATTGACACAGAAACCTTATTCCAGGGGTATTCAAATCAGGACCTTGAAGCCAGTTTCACAATTATTTTTTGTTACAACCCTCTAATCCGGCTGTTATTTAGACCTGGGACATCAGGTAGGTGCAATTAATGCTGAGGCAGAGCCGAAAACCAACAGGCTTTGGACTTGGTAGGGTAAGAGTTGAAAACCTTTCCTAAAAAAACACCCTATTCCCTCTATATCATACTACTTTTGACCAGGGCCCATAAAACCTAAACTTCTAGTCAAAATCTATGGGTCTGTCATTTGGGATGGAGCCTCTCTGTCTGCGCCACATGGAGGTCAATACGGTTCCAGTCTGAATTTGGCAGACGCTACTTAGAACAGCAACTTGGATAACATTTTGTGGGCTATGTAAAGTTTTTGGAATTAGAGTTACTTGTACCGAGCTATGATGTTCAGTCAGAATGTACAGGTTCCATCCAAGCACTAATCTTAATCTCATTGTCTCAAATTATTTCATAAATCCTCATTCTTTCCTGAATCTGAGCTGGATTTGCCTAATAAAAGCCCCTGTTGTTCAGACTATTACCTAACATTCCCTCCAGACACTGAACGGCAGATTTATTCAAATGTTATTTGGGTTAGGGTAGCTGTTGTGTGATTCTAAACAATAGACAGATTATGTTTCTGTCTGTGCTAATAACAATTTTGAGTAGTTAGTATTGTCAGGTATGACGACGCATTGTACTCATTTCACAGGCTTATAGCATAACAGGATTTTGGGTACATTCTGCAATAGACCAGAATGGATGAGAACAAGGTAGATAAACAGCACTTACAAATATTTTTCTCCAGGTAAATTGGCAGAGAACGCTTTCTTATTTACAGCAACAACAAAGGAACAACAGGGTTACCAACAGATTTTTCAACTTGCTGGCTCAGGGATTGGATCCAGCAGCTTTTCAGTTATTTGTCAGCTGCTTTAACCCGAGGCAATCTACAACTTATAAAAGAGATGCATTTTTTGCTGTAAGCTGTTGCCTACAATGTCTGAATGATAAACTGCAATTTCTGCTGCCACCAACCAACAAAAAACAGGGGACATCCTAAAACATCCGGGGGACCATGACACAACCTCCTGACATTCTGGTTATGTTGAGGCATATCCGTTTTTTGACTAGGGGTCGTGTCTTTTCATATTGAAAGGCTGAGAGGCTCCTGCATCCAGATATCTTGGTATCTGTAAAAAGGCATGATGTGTGTGTGCATGTGTGAACGTATATCATTGTTAAATCTAACACAGTTAGACACCCCAGCTCAACTCGTTGTTTGCTATAGTTTTCTAAGCTAGCTCACCCCCCCTCCCTTAACTGTGTGCGTGCGTGTGTTTGCCCGGCCAACTCCCATCTTGTGTGTAAACAGACTGTCAGAGGATGAGGAAGTGAGCAAGCTTTCGTATTCTGTTATTCAAGGTGCTCTGCCAATGTCTTAAGGCAGTGGTTGGCAACAGATAAAAAAAAAAATTTGACCATAACTTCAAGTCTGTCCCCAAGTATTTCCATAAATCAAAAGAGATTATATCTCCTAGTTATCACATTTGGAAGTTACAGTTATTAATTGGGGCTTAGTGGTGATCAATTTGTAGTTCCATTTCAGTAAACTTTCCTGCCTGACTTTGCTCTAGTTGCCTACACTTTACAGGGCTCAACGTAAAAATAAGAAAAATGCCAGGGGGCCAGTGGGTTTGAAATTTACTGGCCCCAAAACCATTTTTACTGTCCCTCCTTACAAGTTGTAATTTATCAGTGTTACAATATATAACCAAATACTTTTGTAACTTAACATGTTTAATCCTTTATGAAATGCATTCTGAATATATAAAACATAAAAACAATATTTTTATATTTCTTTAATCACATTTCTAATTATAAAAATGAATAAAAACATGACTCAGGGTGGCTAGAGGCCAGGGCTCACACAGGTTTGGTCAGGTGCCATGATTGAGGATGGAGGAATGAAGGAATATGGAGCCCTAGGTTATTCATCCCATAATACTGGACACAGACCTGTGCAGTGGTCATGGTTTTAGACCAAATCACCCACTCCAATATGAAACAGCTAAACATTTGTAGAGATAGAGGCAGCAGATAGCCTCGCAGTTAGAGTATTTGACAAAAATTGAAAAGGTTGCTTAAGTCCTCTGAGCCTGCAAAGTCTGTTGTTCTGACTGCAAAGGATGGTTAACCCTAATTGTTCCTGCATATAATGCTGGAAAAGAGCCTCTACTAAAATAATAAATCTTAATAAGTAAGATTTGTTTCAAGTGATTAGTTAGATGACAAAGGAAGGTCTATTTCAGGTCTTTAATCAAAAGGTTTTCAATATGGAAAAGTACCTCTTTCACATTTTACTCAAGTCAAGATATACATTTGCAGTTGAGTCAATGAGAAATCGTACTCTGAGTTTTCCTCCTGTTTTTATGAAAAATCATGTGAAATATATCCGTGCTGTCAAATGTACCCAAATGTACCCACTCAAGTCCATTATTAGATTTATAGGTGCAATGACTGTTCATTTACTTTATTTAACACTATAGTTTGAACTATGTTTTATAGCTGTGCAGTGTTTGTTTACATATTTGTTTAAAACAATTGTAGTAAAACAGCTGACATTTTGGTTTTTGATAGGGTAACAACAGTTAAACTAAGCTCTTAATGCATTTATGGGTTATATTTTTTCAAGAATGAATTGATAAATATCATGAATTAATAGGTCCAAAGATTGATGAAGGATATTTAGGATGAAAAACAAACAAGTTCAAGAGCATAGGTGCCATTCCCCCTGTTAACTTTTTACAAAGCTGGTCTCTTCTAATAAGTGTTACTGCGGCAATGGTGACAGACTTGTATGGGCTTAATCCCTGTGAGGCAGATTCTCTCTACCCCTACTGTGTGAATGAAAGGCACTGGCGCTGCAGGGTTTACCTAGCACTCTGGTGTGTGTGTGTTTCATTGTGCGGGTATTAACAAGCACTCAAACATCTACTGGAAGTAAACTCTTTGGGGTGCCGGATAATTCATCACCCTGTGATGTGCAGGAGGAAGAGACAGGGCCCCAGTATTGGCTTTAGGATGTAGTGAGGGAGAGGATTGCCAAATCTCAAACCACTTCTTCCTCCACTCCAACCTCCAGCCCTCCTTTTGCCCACCCATGCTCGCCCTAGCTCTTTTGTACATTTACAGCTTCCCAATTACAGAGGGAGTGTATGGGCTGAAAATGATCAAGGGTGTAGGGGCTGAATATACCGTCCAGTGGGCACTTCCGAAGACTGAACAGCAATGCATCCTCTATGAGCGATCCTCTAAGACATAAGGTACCACATTCTTAATTACTTCTGCAATTCCACGTAATAGAATGGCTTGGTGTACCTACATTTGTTTTTCTGATTGCGTGACTTGACCCAAAAAAACTAAAATGAAATGTTAAATTGAGGTTAATTTCTTCTAAAACGATATGTGGAATTTAAGTTGAATATCAAGCACATTTTATTCAATTAAAGTGGACTAGGAATTCAAGTCACAAGTGTGTCTCTAAGTTGATCCATTAATTATTAAACCCCTATCCACTCTGTGGAAGGAACCCTCAGTGTTTAAGGTACAACCACACGTGACCCTAGATGGCATTCCAAGTAAGTGCGCAGGGCATAGGGGTTGGTTTGAGATTCATGGGATGTCTACATGGGCTAGGGGGCAATCCTGTTCCTGGAGAGCTGCAAGATGTTATTTTACCGCTCTGGAAGACTAAGTCACTGAGCTGATTATCTGAGCTAATTTATCACTTCACTGATTGACTTAATTCAACACACTTAGTTTTTCAGTTCGGTTGAAACAATAACCTGCCTATGCCTGAACCCAATTCGGGAACTTTACCCCAAAGCTGGAAATATATTTTTCCCTTGTAATATCTAGCTAAAAACCTTAGTCAGAACCGATGTGTCAGGTTTTCCTGTCTTTGGGGCTTTTCGTCCCCCCATGTACACTACAGTCGGAATGACACACACACACACACACACACACACACAATCACTGTGTTGTGTTTTATCTAGCTACAGTATCCTCAGGGCTGAAAAGCTGCTTCTACAATCCACAGTTCCCCTCCTTTAAAGATAAACTTTAAAGAGCCTTTGTGCATTTACCTTAAATCCTTTTCTTTGTTGGCAGGGGGAAACAGTGGTTAATGAGTTTGGGTGGGACTGCCCTGTCACTTGGAACACTGTAGGGCTGACAACAGGTGGAATCTCACAATGAGACCTTTTACCCCCAGCCTGTGCTCCCTCACTCTCAATACAGCAGGTGGATGCATTGTTGCTGGAGTATCCTAGGGCGTTTTACAGAGTTACACATAGTTTAATTGTCTTTAGAGATGAGCACAGACTTGCTGTTTTGTTCTTAGGGTCCTGTTTTTTCTTTTGTCTCAAGTGGCTCATAAGCTAGCACTGTATATCTCTATAAACACTTTGACAATTGCTGATGTAAAAAAGGCTTTATGAAATACATTTGATTGAATGTTATTTTTAAGCACCAGATGAAAATTACATGTAGCATTGTTTAAAGATCTATGGATGTTCCTTTACTTTGACTTTTGATAGTTGCCTGCAAGACCTTTCACAGTGCCCTTGTTAAGTACTGGGACAGTTAATACATGTTTCTACTTTTGGCTCTGTATTGAAAATGTTCTTGAAAATTTAGTTTTTGTTTTCTTCAGTATGGTGAACATTCTTGGGTTATCCATTGCAGAAGCTTCCTTGGCATACACAGACCCTTTGCGATTGCTGAGTTCCAGGGCTTTAATGTTTTTGCCAATCTACACACAATAACCCATAATGACTAAACAAAAACATGTTTTTAAACGGTTGTTCCGTTGCATTGAAACTTAGAAAATATAGATATTAATATTCAGACGCTTTATTCAGTATTTTGTAAACATCTTTGGCAACAATCAAGTCTTTGTTATGCCACTACAAGCTTTACACACCTGGATATGAGAAGTTTCTCTCATTCCTCCTTTCAAGCACTGTCAGATTTAATGGGAAACGTCAGGAAACTGTGATCTTTAGTTCTCCCCACAGATGTTCAATCAGGTCCTCTGACTGGGCCATTCAAGGTCATTCACAGACATGTCACAAAGCCACTTTAATGTTTTCTTTGCTATGTGTTTCAGGTTGGTGGGTGTTTTTGTGCTGAATATTGTTTTGCTGTATTTCACTCCATTGATTCTTCCCTCAACCCAACCCAGGCTCCAAGTTCCTGCTGTTGAAAAGCATCCCCATAGCATGATGCTCCCACTACAATTCCCTGTAGGGATGGTATTAGGTAGGTGTTGAGCTGTACTTTGTTTTCACCAAAAGTTGACGTTCAGGCCAAATAGTTTGATTTTGTTCTCCTCAGACTAGAGGAACTTTTTCTCTAGCTCTGAGTCCTTTATTTCTTCTGATTGATGGTGTGCTACAGAAATGGTTTTCCTTCTGGTAGGTTCTCCCATCCTTGCAGAGATATCTGAAGCTGTGTTATTGGCTATTGGGCTCTTGGTTACCTTGCACACCAAGGCTCTTCTTGTCCGGTTACTTAGTTTGGCACAATGGCCAGCTCTAGGAAGAGTCTTGGTGGTTTCAAACTTTTACCATTTCACTTTGAAGTTTGGGACATTATATGGACAGGTGTGCCTTTCTTAATCCATCAACTGAATTTGTCACAGATAGGCTCCGATCAGGTTGTGGAAATATCTCAAACATGATCAAAGCACAGGATTCATCTGAGGTCAATTTAGAGGGTCATGGCCAAGGATCTGAATATATTTATTTTTATCTTAAATAAATTGGAAACTGCTAAAAATGTGTATTCATCTTGTCATTGTGGGGTATTGTGTGTGGATTGATGGCAATTTTATTTAAGCAATTATGAATGGAGTCTATTTCTTAACAACATTTTGATAAAGGCATTGTATATATAAAACTGTCAAGGCTAGTGATTGATTTGAAAATATCAAATCCATGCTTCTCATTTGACACGATTTGGTCAATTGGCTTATTATGTCTGAATATGGTATTCAGATATTTGTTATTCATATAGATGTATAGGTCCCTCCCTCCTCAATCCGTGTGTGTGTGTGTGTGTTTACCTGTTTGTGTTAGGAAGTGGCTGGCTGGTTTTGCAGTGAAGACAAAGACTTGTTGTATGGATTGATGAGTAGGACTCATTGCAATTGTTTGTGGAACGGAGCGGTGAAAGTACAAGGGGCTCATTTATATGAATGTTTGCTTGGAAATTCAATACCTGAAGCTCCTGATTTCAGTGGTGGCTAATGGTGATCCTAATAAAATCCTAAAAAGGTCAGATAGGGTGGAGACTGTTGCAGTGTAAACCCCCTTTCTCTTCTAATATCATCTTGCCTATCTTATTTAAGACTAGCCTATTGTAACCTTCCCTAACGCAGCCAATCTTATCTCTGCCGCTCTTAGCCTAGCCTATCTTAGCGTAGCATTACCTAGCCAAATCTAGTCACCACATCTCCAGCAACATCTTTATAGGATGACTCACTATAGCCTCAGATGCTCCTCACAGGCCGCATGAATAAGACATGAGACACATTGGGGACCAAGGACAGGACAGCTGATGGTGCATGGTGAACAGGCAACACAAGGCCACTCATGACGTCAGCTGCATCAATAACTAAAGGATCCCTGGGATCGGGTAGATGGGGCGTGAACGGATGGAGATTCAGCTCCATGACAATGCAAGATCTAGGTAACCGCGGACCTGTTATATAGTGTATAGCACTTTAAATACCTTATTCAGGGTCAGTTTGTTCTGCCCAGGGAAATTAAGAGTATTTTCTGGTTTGGTAGAGCCATCGAGGTCATCTACATGTTTAAGTAGTCAGTTTCAGTACAATTAATTGGCTGGTCTGTCTTGATGACCCTGTTTGAGTTGCCTGTTGACCTTGGGAAGAATCAGCTAATTAAGTTGCACCGTTTTGATAACATTAAATTAGCGGATGCCGTCAATGTCATTGGCCATATTGAAAATTGTTTTCTACAGTTACCGGCATGTGAATATTATATTCATTTAGCAGACATATTCAAAGTGACTTTCAGTACTGTGTGGATACATTTTCATACTGGCTTACTATGGGTGTCAAAACCACCACCTTAGTATTGTTAGCATAATGCTCCACCAACAGAGCTACAGAGGATCTCAGTGGTTTTGCCTCAAATGGGCAATGTTAGGGATCTAATAACTAATCATCAGACAGTGCTTGGGGGCAGACAGTACTACCTCTTTTCTTTCCACCAATGTTTCCGCCATACCATCAATATGCCTCATATCCGGTTCCTTTTTTTGGCAGATCATCTATCCATTTTCTTATTTGGATAAGAGGGGCTATCACATGACAAAGGCCATTTAGTCACTGGTTGTGAGTGATGTGTTGTTTGGAAAGAGATACAGTTTGCCATTATTACAGAACTATCTGCCTTGATTTGAAAAGGGTGGAAGACACTACTCGACTTCCTTATGGTCGCGGTCTTCAACAAACTGACAATGGGATGAGGCTCCCTGTATTCCCATCCACATTCCTGGAGGCTACTTATTTTATTATTATCAGACAATACCTGAAAATACTGTCCCAAATGAAAAAATATATTTATTTTAAAATATTTTAAGATGGAGCGCTGTCTAACATGTCAGTCCAAAATCTCCAATGGATATTCAATTGTACTGAGGTCTGGTGATTACAAAGGCCATAAACACAAAATTCTATTTACTCATCAAACAATTCAGTGAACTCTGGTGCCCTGTGGATGGGGACATTGTCATCCTGGAACAGACCAATCCCATCAGGATAGAAAAGTTTCAGCATAGGATTTAGGTGATCACTCAAAATTAATTTTGAACTGATCCTTCCTTCTCATTGTGCAAGTGGACCCAAAGCATGCCATGAAAATGCCCGCCACAGCATAACAGAGCCTCCGGACCCCCTCACTGTGGGGGTCAAACATTCGGGCCTGTACCGTTCTCATGGTGTACACCACACATGCACCACTTATGGTGAAGAATGACTCATCTGACCTTAAAACTTCTCTGTAGACCAGTGCTAACCAAGTTACCGTTTATGTGTGTGCTACTCTCTGAGGACAGCTGTTTTTGTGATCAGGTGCTTTGCATATTGAAATGTCGTTTTTTTTACTAACCTTGATGGAGTATTACTCATTCCATGCAAAGCTGTTTTGTTTTCTCACATGCTGTAGATCAGGTCGGTCCACTCCCAGTCAAACAAATTGGTCAGCACATCAGCTTGTCTGTTAAAATAGAGTATTTCAATAATTGGTAATGTACTATGTGGTTAAAAAGCAGTGACTTTTAGCAGTGGTCTTCCATTATGTGGATGTCAGTTCTTTTTTAAAACCCTCTCCCTTGTCCTTCTATCTTTTTTATCTAATTAAAAACATGGTTAAGCAAAAAATGAGTTGTACTGCCCCACTCCTAAGAATGGGAGAAAAAAAAAACTGTGCAAGTTGTGCTCTGGGTAAAGAACAATGGGCATTTAATTATGTAATTTTAAGAAACATTCTAAATTTGATCCAATTGGTTGTCCAGGTATGTCATAAGATACGTGTGTGTTTGTGTTCCTTTTGTTAACGTTGGTAAATCAGGTGTTAAAATGACTGAAATGATGATTGTCAAGTCACTATAAGAGAACTTACATAGAGAAGGGAACTTACCACTTGAAAAAATGTGAATCAAGTGCAGGCAGGTAAAGTGTAAGGGCTTGTTCGCCAACCTGTCAAAACCGAGTTGTCTGCCCTTTGGAAAATTATCCTGTAACCATGGGTACAAGTAGCTCTGGACTAGTGTCATAAGCCATTTTACACCCAACAGTTTGAGTTCAAGGGCTTCAAAAGAACAGTGGAGTCTGACATTTCCCTTTCATGGTTCCTCGCAACTAGGGGGTTACCACTTCCCACTTTGATGTGGTGCGCCCCTCAAATTCCCCAAACTTGTGATTGTCCCAGTGATAGTGTAACGCATGACTGCCCCCAAATAATCCTATCTTTTTTTTTATCTCCATAGCGGTATTCCTCCCACAATCTCCATTGAACTTTCCAGAACTCTACTAAAGCCCAATTTTGAGTGACGGTATACTGGCAGCAGGATGGAGACCTACAGAATCAGAGAGCATGCTGACCTCATCATGACTGAAAAGACGTACAGAAACGTTCCCTCGTTTGCCTCAAGGAAAGTCTGTTGCACTCTAGCTCTTGACCTTTAAATTTTGACCCGTGATTTCATTATTTTTGTCACAAGAACAAAATAGTAATCCTTTATTTAACCTGATTGGTCACATTTTTCAAATAACAAGCCGGTTCATTAATCGTTCAACAAACCTGAATAACTTGAAAGGTCGTTTCTTTATTGTGCTTGTTCAAATCTTCAAAAAGTCACCTTGAGGCCGGAGTTAAGTGGACACACTGGCCCCTTCAGGACTAGGCCCCGCCCCCGTGGCGTGCTAGTGTAATGCATGTTATGAGCAGCCTGTCGCCGACCAATGAGACAGAAAGCTTCAGCAGCGACGGCAGCAGCGCCACTACCACAGCCAGCACCCCCACAAACTCTGATTCCTCCCATATGTCGGACCTCACCACCTCCCCTCCCACTGTCCCCTCCACCCCCTTCCCCAGTGAGCCCCCCTTGCACCCCGCTGCTCCACCCCACTGTGATGCCCCACCCCCACCCCCGCCCCCCAATGCCCCTCCGCCCCCTCCCCCACCACCGACTTCCCTCTCTTGCCACGGCGTGCGGAAGAAGCGGCGGGTGCGGAGCTTCTTCTGGAAACCCATCCCGGAGGAGAAGGTGCGGGGGAAGCCTAACATCTGGACAATGGCAGTGCGCTGCCAGCAACAGTATCAGATTGATGTGCGCTCCGTGGAGGAGCTTTTTGGCCAGCAGGAGGAGGTGCAGGGCCGTGGGGTTGCTCCGGCCACTGGTGGTCTCTCCTCAACCGGTATCACCAGGTCAAGATCCTTCAAAGAGAACAAGGATGAGGTGAGTATGGCTTGAGTGGTTTGAGGATGATACTACTACCTTTCTGTGCGGTTTACTCTACTTCAGTAGGAACAGTCATGAGCAGCAGAATGTGCTTAACTAATATACAGTGATTTTGGAAAGGATTCAGATCCCTTCACTTTTTCCACATTTTGGAGAAATGTATAATTGATTAAACATATATATTTTTTATTGACCAACACACAATACCCCACAATAATGCAGTGAAAACATATTTTTAGAAATGACTGCCATTTATTAAAATACAAATATATATATATATTATGTACATATTCAGACACTTTTCATGACACTTAATGGAGCGTCCCATATCTATTGATCATCCTTCAGTCTATAGAACTTCATTGGACTCTTTTAAAGAGCCTTATTCTGTATTTCCTTTGTTTTCATTATGTGGTTTTTGTTTGGAATTGTACTAACCAAATGTGGGCTCATTCAGGTGTGTCATAGCAAAGGGGTTGAATACCTATGAAATCAATTATTTTCTGTTTTGTATTTGTAATTTAGAACAGATGTTTTTCACTTTGACATTATGGACTTGTTTGTTTTGATCAGCGGCAATCGATACATATTCATTTCCTGTTGTTACACAATAAAATGTGGAAAGGGGGTGAATACCTTAGGGAGCCACGGTAACAGTGAATGAATCTGGGCTTGACCAACATTGATAATCCCGATGGTTCTTTGGTTGCACTGTATCACCGTACAATCGCATCAGTCCGAACCAGGTTTAATCCCGGGTTGTACCGAATGAGCCAGGTGTCCCACAAAGTTGGTTCAAATGAGCTCAGCACTGTCCAGTTTGTGGCAATGTATTGCCTTGTCACATTGCTATCTAGCAACTCGCTGTAGCAGGTCAGGCGCCGGAAAGCTAATAGTTTTTTCCTCCAGGCACATGATTCCCTTGAGACTTCTTCATTGAGCGAGTAGTGTGATGAAAAGCATCTTCTGTATAGACAGACAATATGCACTTAACCTGAATCCAAAGGTTATTCTTGGAAATCACTGTGCTCATCACAAAACACAAGGCTTATCCAGCTGCTTTACAGCATGTCACAATCAACTTCATCTTGAGGGATAGCAACAACACAAACTAATACAAAAGCTGGCTGTAGTGCATGCAACTTTTAGACAGGAAATGTGTTTGGTGGACATTTTGTGCCGGCAACCAGCATTGTGGAATCATTGTATATCCCTGCGAAAGGCAACAAAGGAGTTGTAAAGCTATACCTCTGTGATGCCGACATATTTCCTATCATCTTCACACAAAGGGGCAACTGCAATTTCTCTATACATTACCTGACAGTTTGAACAACATGGAGCGAAGGCTTGTTGTTATTTCATAGCAGGCATATTGCTGAAAGGAGTCCAAGTCCAACTACACACTACTCCTGAAAGCAATTTGAGTTATGTAGAGACAGATTGAGACAGCAACAATAGCAACACAAATCCCAGAGAGCAAACGTGGTATTATTCAATACTGTGGCCATTTTAGAGTCTGTTGAATGTTATATTATGCCCTTAATTTGCCAGGGACTATCAATAGTTAAGAATACATTGATGCGTTGTACCAGCTAATTGTGGAAGACTTGGATGACTGGCCTCTGCATCACATAATCAAAAACCAAACCTCAGTTTTGTCCAATATCTGAAACGCCCTTCAGGTTGGCAATTGTCAGTGTTTGTTGCCAAGTCAGTGTTTAGGCGTTTTCTGGGTGAGAGAACTGTGTGATGCCAGGGTGGAGGTTTTGTCACGGGGGCGCAGGAAGATAACGTCCGTGTCAGCATTGGTTCAGAGGTGTTGGTGTCTGGATACTGGGTACTGCTAATGGAAGTCCTGACTGCCCAATGACTGCAGCGGGGTGGTCAAAGACAGTTCAGTTCTGCGGAACCACAGGAGAGGTCATGCTTATTGGGTTCGCCCTTATCACTTATACCGGACTTCAACCTTGACTCTTTCCTGTTGCTTATGCTTTACCTGCACTAACCATCAAAGAATCTCATTGACACACACCCGCCACACAAACACAACCTGTACTTTTCATTGTCGTCATTCACATCCTCAAGCTGAATCATGTTGGTTTCTTTCCCCTGTTTTCAGATCAGTATCCTGGACTCCAAGCGGGGCATGAATGTGGGCATTTTCCTCAAGCAGTTCAAGAAGTAAGTCCTCCACTTCACTCCACCTCTTGCCCCAGATTAGTTATACTAGCTTACATGAATCCTAGTTGTGTGTTCCATGTAATTCTGCAGACCGGTTTCGTTCAAAAGCAGACTAGACTATGTTACGTAACAGGTACCATTTCTATAAGCTATTGTCTTTCAATGGAAGGGCCATGTACAGCGTGACAAGTTTGGACTGTCTGTATCCCTGTTACTCTTGTTGTTCACCTGAACACATAACCCTTTTTGAGTTTAATGCCCAACGTCTATTGTCCAACGTCTTCTTTGTGCACATGTGTGTATGCATGCAAATGTGTCTTTGTCGATCTCTGTGTGCATGCGTGTTTGAATGCGTCTGGGGGTCTGTTTCCTTGCTTCGTGTGTCTGTGAGTGTGTATAAGTGTGTTCATTTGTGTCTAGCATCGTATGTGCAGGTGTGAGTGTGCATTTGCATTATTTGTCTGTTGCACAGTCTGGAGCCATCACCACGACAGCTTGGTGCTTAGTGGGCAGTCCCTATCTTCTCCCGATTGTCCCCCAAGTAATCAGGCACAGCTTTAGGCCTCCTATCTGGCTGACTTCTCTCTTCCCAAAACAACGCAGTGGAAATGCTAATTAGTCTCAAGGGCACCTACCCAGTGCTCAGACTGAAGTGCTGCCTGATTCAGCATTTCAGGCTACAAAATCAGTATCAAAATGTATCCAAACTCCGTCCTCTCTCCTCCATCCTTAACAGAGCTTTTCCTGCTGCCACTTCTGGCCTATGGAAGGGCAAGTCCCACTCAGGCCAGTCAGAAATCTTCCCACCCTGGCTGCTTAATTCTGGAACCTAATTTTTCACCTTTAATGGATAGTTTGTCCAAAAATCATATTTGTGTGACAGTCCACTTACCCCGAGTTAAGGCACATAGAGTAATTTTTTTAAACAATCCATTATTCAGCTCTGTCCCAGTCTGAAATTAGCATTATTAGCATTGTCCAAATTAATGAATGGAAACTGCGCATCTCACTATACTAAAGCTGCACTCAATCAAACAGACTCCAACCTCTCCACAATGGCCAAGACCAGAAAGCTGTGTAAAGACATCAGGGATAGAATTGTAGACCTGCACAAGGCTGGGATGGGCTACAGGACAATAGGCATGCAGGAATGGGAATGGGAATAGAGGAGGAATGGGAGAAGGTCATGTGGTCTGATGAGACAACAATAGAGCTTTTTGGTCCACTCGCCGTGTTTGGAGGAAGAAGAAGGATGAGTACAACCCCAAGAACACCATCCCAACCGTGAAGCACAGAGGTGGAAACATCATTCTTTGGGGATCCTTTTCTGCAAAGGGGACAGGACGCCTGCATCGTATTGAGGGGAGGATGGATGGGGCCATGTATCGCGAGATCTTGGCAAACAACCTCCTTCCCTCAATAAGAGCATTGGAGATGGCTTGTGGCTAGGTCTTCCAGCATGACAACTTCCTGCATGAGTGGCCTAGCCAGTCTCCAGACCTGAAGCCAATAGAAAATCTTTGGAGGGAGCTGAAAGTCTGTATTGCCCAGCGACAGCCCCGAAACATGAAGGATCTGGAGAAGGTTTGTATGGAGGAGTGGGCCAAAAACCCTGCTGCAATGTGTGCAAACCTGGTCAAGAACTACAGGAAACTTATGATCTCTGTAATTGCAAACAAAGGTTTCTGTACCAAATATTAAGTTCTGCTTTTCTGATGTATCAAATACTTATGTCATGCAATAAAATCCTAATTAATTACTTAAAAATCAGGCTTTGTAAGTGGGAAAACCTGCAAAATCGGCAGTGTATCAAATATTTGTTCTCCCCACTGTATAATGGGAACAATTCAATTGCAAAACAAACTGAAATCTTTGAGGGGGAAAAATTGCGCAAAAGCGCTCCAAATATGTCAGATTGCGAGGACATCTCCTATGCACAGCCCTCTTCAGATCACCCCACAGATGTTCAATTGGATTCAGGTCTGGGCTCTGGCTGGGCCATTCCAAAATGTTAATCTTATTCTGGTGAAGCCATGCTTTTGTGGATTTGGATGTTCGCTTTGGGTCGTTGTCGTGCTGAAATGTGAACTTCATCTTCATCTTTCTAATGGACACCTGAAGGTTTTGTGCCAAAATTGCCTGGTATTTGGAACTGTTCTTAATTCCCTCCACCCTGACTAAGGCCCCGGTTCCAGCTGAAGAAAAACAGCCCCAAAACATGATGCTGCCACCAACATGCTTCACTGTGGGTATGGTGTTCTTTGGGTAATGTTCAGTGTTGTTTTTGCGCCAAACATACCTATTGGAATTATGGCCAAAAATGTAAACTTTGGTTTCATCAGACCATAACATATTTTCCCACGTGCTTTGGGAGACTTGATGTTTGTTTTTGCAAACTTCAGCTGGACCTGGATGTTTTTCTTTATAAGATTGTCACGTAGCACACAGCCAGTACTTGCAGTTCCTTTATTGTTGCCGTATGCCTCTTGGAAGCCTCCTTGACGGTTTTCTTCTCGTCTTTTCATTAATTTTGGAGGGACGTCCAGTTCTTGGTAATGTCTCTGTTGTGCCATATTTTCTCCACTGTCTTCACTGTGTTCCATGGTATATCTAATGCTTTGGAAATTATTTTGTACCCTTCTCTTGACTGATATCTTTCAACAATGAGATCCCTCTGATGTTTTGGAAGTTCTCTGCGGACCATGGCTTTTGCTCTGAGATGCAACTAAGAAAATGTCAGGAAAATTGAACAGCTGAACTTTATTTGTGATTAATCAGTCACTTTAAATGATGGCAGGTGTGTAATGACTTCTATTTAACATGAGTTTGAATGTGATTGGTTAATTCTGAACACAGCCACATCCCCAGTTATTAGAGGGTGTGCACACTTATTCAACCAGGTTATTGTAAGGTTTGAATTTTTCAATAGAAATTTTCACATTATGGGTCACACATGATTTATCTTTCTCTCATTCTTTTACATCACGAAAACCTGGCATTTTAACAGGGACATGTAGAATTTTTATATCCACTGTAGTTTGGAATGTTTTAGATTAGTTTTCCGCTTGCAATGCAGCTTTGCGATGTAGCGGTATGCACCGTTTCTATTCATTAATTTACGATTCTAATAACGCTAATTACTGACTGAGACAGAACTGAATAATGGAACTTTTTTAAATTACTGTGCCTGAAGAAACATCTAAGTAAGTGGACTGTCACACAAATATTATTTTTGGACAAACTATCCCTTTGAAGCCAAGACATTAGAGACTCCACTGTCGCTTGTTTAATGCTAAATCCCCACCAGCCTTCTACTTTTATAGTTGCTGTGCTAATGGCTATTTTTCTGAGTTCTTTATTGACTATTACTGGGTTGTGAGTTTGTCACACCTACCGCTCAATATGTATTAACTTACTGTATGCTGCTCTGGATAAGAGGATCTGCCAAATTACTAACATGTTAATGTAAAATTATATTCTCTACAACCTACAATTCAAACATTACATATGCAAAGCAAAGAAAATGCTTTCCTGTTTGACCTCATCCAAGATTTTTGAAGATTTCTGTCTATTGACATTGAAGTCAGTTGCCTCCAAATCCCTATGCCTTGATATGGCAGCGTTAATGAAAAAATTGTTGTTTTTCAAATTACCCAGCCTGACTGGGCATATATTATTTAGCCTGTGTGACTGGGCCTACTTTCCATTTCAGACTTATTGTTGAGTGGAGAAATGTGGTCTTCAGAACATCTGGTACTATCTGGTCGTTGCGAATCCCTGTCTGTGCCTGTGTCCTTCAAAGGCTCTTTTTGAGTAGCGGTTCTTCTTTTATTGTCCTTTGGACTCATTCCTTCATTGAGAGAGGATTATGGTGGTATTAACATCTGCAATGGACTTGTAATGCAAGGCGATAATACACCCTTTTGCACATACATACACACGCACACAAAAAAACAGTCACAGAGAGGTTTAGTTATACCACAAAACTGACCAGGATTATCCAGGTTGATAATCCAGGAGAAAAGGGACACATTGTTTAAAGGGCCAATGTTCAATTGGTGGCGGGACCCTAAGCCAATACATTCTAATCATTACGTAAGCAGTCTGGGGTGGCTAATGCTTACTGATTGGAGGGTGGTAGACTGGGAGAGTTGTAGCTGTGGATTTGCATGCCAGCACACTCTGTACACAGTAGGCTGATGTAAAACATATCTGACAAAATGGTAGCTATTCACCTGATACTTTTGTTTCACTAAGAATTGTTAAACAAATTTATGTACGGTACCATTGTGCAATGTCTTTACAATTCTTTGTGATTAGGGAACACTATTTGTTATTACAGCGGTAATGCCAACTGCTTGGTATATTGGTTATACAACGTCAGTATGTATGGGGCTAACTTCATAGCCTATTTTGCATGGCTTTCCCTTACATTTTCATACCATTTGACTCTTTATCTCAAGAGCACCTATATCAATGCTGCCTCATCCACACTAGACATGGACGCGAGGAACCATTTACTTATGTTCACAGTCACTAGTACTATATTGTCACTCACAACTGTATTTATACTCCATGCGGCTACACATCATCATCTCAAGTTATTTTTGATTAGTAGTACAGCATGTTATTATAGTTGAGAAAAGGCAATCTTTGGTTCAGAGGACAAGCAGGATTCGCTAACTACACATTCGACCCATCTCTCCCCCTTTTCTGACAACGTTATAATCATCTTAGTATGAAATGCAATTTAAAGGTAAAGACTTCACAGGGTTAAGTGTGTCCTCCTGTTTCCATTGAACCATTTACATCAAATGGAGTGGCTGCATGGTTCCACATCTTGCCAAACACTGTTCAACGTGGTATCACTCCATGACTCAAAAATCCAGGCCTGGCCATTGGATTTCAGGCTCTCCATGTAAGGAATGGCTGAATTTACTGCTCTCTGAAGGCCTTGATTTTTGGAGAGATTAGTGAAAGAAAGAGGTGATAACTGACTGCTTATAAGGCCTATAAAGGCCTTAAACTGTTTTAATCATGTCTATTGAAAAGGTGCATTTCAGGTGTTCAGTTTAAGCAATGTATAAGTCATTCAAAAGTAGTCATAACCATAAACAAGACTTTATAATGGCTTGTGGGCTATATTTAATGTCCTAGCCGCAGGTTGTCCGCTGATTACAATGGGTTTTAATTTATTAGGATGCTTATGAGATTTTAATAAAGATAATATAATGGGATCATACTGTACTTAAGTGTTGTCATGTCATTATAACTGCATTATTATGGATTATAACAGTTACCGCTGTATCCATCTCTTTCAGGTCCAATCACTCCATTGTGGAGGACATCCGCCAAGGAGACGGCAAGCTGTACGGAGCCGAGCTCCTCAAAGATCTGCTCAAACTCCTGCCTGAGTCTGAAGAGGTGTGTACATTATATGAATGCCTGTACATTTTTCATTAATTAATGCAGCGCCATAATTATTTAGCAGGACATTGTACAAGTTTTACATTGAACAACTCACATTTTTATTTTACATTTGTACAAGGTTGCATTCTTATAGTTTGTGCTTACCGGAGCACTGAAATGATGCTTCTGTAGGCGCTTTCATCAAGCGAATTACAGTCATGTGCGCATTATATGGGAACCCTGGAAATTAGCAACCTAATTCCCTAATAAAATAACTGCAGCAAAAAGATTACTGCATGACTTTGGGTTTTAACAAAGCCACAGGGTGACATCTGTTATTTCCCTATGGCCACACATTTACATTTTACCATGTAATTATATATCTTAAATGAATACAATTGTATGAGGTTTAACTGACAGTTTTAAAACCAAAACAAATTAACAATTGAGTGCATATATTAATTCTGAATAGTTAAGGTTAGAAAAGACAAGGTTAAGATAGTGGCCTGCAATTAAGAACTTGAAACACTTGATGCTGAAGTTGTTGGTAGAAACAGCCATCCATCATCCACGTCCACAACTCTCTAGTAATTTGCTAGTTTACTAATATTTTAGACTATTATGTTTCTTTTTATATCTGTAGGTAAAGAAACTGAGGGCATTTAAAGGCGACCCCAGCAAACTGACCCTGGCAGACTCCTTCATGTACCTGTTGATTCAGGTGCCACGGTAAGCTGCCTTAATTGGCATTATGGCACACACAAGGATTGGTCATAGAGGAGTTGGGTCAAATGCAGGATAAGCTGGTACATCTTAAGTGTACTGTGGACTGGTCTATTCATAAGGATCATTATTTACCTTATTGGAAAGACTTTTAAGATGCTCAAGATACTTATAAGCCTTTCAAAGAGTATTTCTATTGTAGCCACACTTCTTGGGGTCCACATGAAACATCAAACACATTATAGAGTAGAGAACAGTTAATGGCAAAGCAACATACTATTGATTATAATATACTTTTCAAATTCATTTAAAGTGGCGTAAGGGGTTTGAATCAAGCCTTTTAGTAAAAAAATATCAACACATGGCAGAGCTTATAGTCTAGCATAAGTCCTGGCAAAAGTACATGTAACCCCTCTCCCCACTCTAGACAGGATTCTGTTCCCCGCTCCAACCCTTCAATCTGTTTCTCCTACCTCCAGTGGATATCAAGTCTACACACCCTTATTGCAAATGGCATTTTAGTTTAGTTTATGTCTGAGGAGAAATGGCCTTTACATAAACAAAAGCTATATTTTTAGTAATGAATTATAGATTTTTCACATGGACATTATGGACTTTTTTGTGTTGATCAGTGTCAGAAGCTTCCATTTGATTGAATGTTGTAACACAATAATCTGGTAACATCCAAGGGTGGGGAATACTATTGAGACCCACTGTAGCTGTTTTCTTCAGATTTTCTGCTCTTTTTTAAGGTGACTATAATATTGTAGGTGACTGTGCCCCACAGGCAGCAGCTTAGACCACAGGGCCTCCCTAAGCCACAGATTACCATACTGTACTCTGTTCCAGTGAATCTGACACCCTTGTTCTTTGCTGCTCCCCCACCAGGTTTGAAGTACGCGTCGAGGCCATGGTCCTCCGCGAGGAGTTCTTCCCGTCCTGTTCCGTGATGAGCCGCGAGATCGATGTCATACGTGTGGCCACCAAAGGTAATGATGACTCATGGGGCCCGCTAGCTCGCCACTGACACCCACTGGTATTACCACACGCCATTAGCTGGCGACCTAGAAATCTGAGCTGCAGCGCTGAGATATGCTTGTCATCTGAGCTGGCATTGCATTCAGGCAGAGATATACCGTAGATGAGTGATGCAGGTAATGTTCTCAGGTTCATGACAGTAATTGGGGTTCATGCCATGAGAAATGTGCGTCACATACAGAGAATAATATGGATATATTGACAATAAAAGAGATACAGAGATAGATATGGAGATACAGAGAATGACATGGATGTATTCAGAAACAAGTATAATACAGAGAAAGAAAGACAGATTCAGAGGAACAAATGGTCATACAGAGAATGACAGTTACAGAGAGAAAGAGAATGACAGAGATACAGAAAATGACAGATACAGTGGGGAGAACAAGTATTTGATACCCTGCCGATTTTGCAGGTTTTCCCACTTTAAAAGCATGTAGAAAATTTTGTACAGAAACCTTTGTTTTCAATTACAGAGATCATAAGTTTCCTGTAGTTCTTGACCAGGTTTGCACACACTGCAGCAGGGATTTTGGCCCACACCTCCATACAGACCTTCTCCAGATCTGTCGCTGGGCATTACAGACTTTCAGCTCCCTCCAAAGATTTTCTATTGGGTTCAGGTCTGGAGACTGGCTAGGCCACTCCAGGACCTTGAGATGCTTCTTACAGAGCCACTCCTTAGTTGCCCTGGCTGTGTGTTTCGGGTTGTTGTCATGCTGGAAGACCCATCCACAACCCATCTTCAATGCTCTTACTGAGGGAAGGAGGTTGTTGGCCAAGGTCTCGCGATACATGGCCCCATCCATCCTCCCCTCAATACGATGCAGGCGTCCTGTCCCCTTTGCAGAAAAGCATCCCCAAAGAATGATGTTTCCACCTCTATACTTCACGGTTGGGATGGTGTTCTTGGGGTTGTACTCATCCTTCTTCTTCCTCCAAACACGGCGAGTGGAGTTCAGACCAAAAAGCTCTATTTTTGTCTCATCAGACCACATGACCTTCTCCCATTCCTCCCCTGCATCATCCAGATAGTCATTGGCAAACCTAAGACGGGCCTGGACATCCGCTGGCTTGAGCAGGGGGACCTTGCGAGCGCTGCAGGATTTTAATCCATGACGGCATAGTGTGTTACTAATGATTTTCTTTGAGACTGTGGTCCCAGCTCTCTTTAGGTCATTGACCAGGTCCTGCCGTTTAGTTCTGGGCTGATCCCTCACATTCCTCATAATCATTGATGCCCCACAAGGTGAGATCTTGCATGGAGCCCCAGACCGAGGGAGATTGACCGTCATCTTGAACTTTTCTAATAATTGCGCCAACAGTTGTTGCCTTCTCACCAAGCTGCTTGTCTATTGTCCTGTAGCCCATCCCAGCCTTGTGCAGATCTACCGTTTTATCCTTGATGTCTTCTCTAGTCTTGGCCATTGTGGAGAGGTTGGAGTCTGCTTGATAGTATGTGTGGACAGGTGTCTTTTATACAAGTAACAAGTTCAAACAGGTGCAGTTAATACAGGTAATGAGTGGAGAACAGGAGGGCTTCTTAAAGAAAAACTAACAGGTCTGTGAGAGCCGGAAATCTTACTGGTTGGTAGGTGATCGAATACTTATGTCATGCAATAAAATGCACATTTATTATTTAAAAATCCTACAATGTGATTTTCTGGATTTTTTTTATTCTGTCTCTCACAGTTGATGTGTACCTATGATAAAGATTACAGACTTCTACATGCTTTGTAAGTAGGAAAACCTGCAAAATCGGCAGTGTATCAAATACTTGTTCTTTCCACTGTATGGAGAATAACACTGAGACACAGAATGATACTGAGACAGAATTGAGGAAATTACAGAGAAACAGAATTACAGAGATACAGTGAAAGACTGAGGGATACATAGAGAGAGAGAGCATACAGAAATACAGAAACATTTACAGAGACAGAGAATAACAAATAAGGAGTATATACCCAGTTGTGGATGGACGGTCAGAGATTTTTTGGGGACAGTAGTTGTCAGTGAGTTAATAAACCTAGGAGACAGGAAGGACAAAACACACCACACCGATGAACGGATGAAAACAGCTTGGGGACGCCATTTGTTAGCAAATACCCCATGTGTTAGCAATTGTGTCAACCAATGCTCACAACAGCTGATTGAAAGAATGCAAAGCGTGTGCAAAATACATAAACATATCAAAATACATTTTATATTGTAGTCTTCTACTTTGATGACTACAATATAAAATGTGTTTAACCCTTTTTTTGGTTTGCTACATGATTCCATATATGTTATTTCACAGTTTAAATGTCTTTGCTATTCTACAATGTGGATAGTAGTGGAACTAAGAAATTCCTGTGAATGAGTAGGTGTGTCCAAACTGTTGACTTGCAGTGTGCCTAAATATGAATGAGTTGTTATATTGTAAATATAATTCATTAGATCATTGTGCAAGATAAAAAAATAATAATTAAAAGTGCAGAAACTGAATTAATGTTTTTTTTTGTATGTGTCCGTTAGTGATTAATTAAAGTACTAATCAACAGATTAATCCATTATTAAAAAGTAGTTTGTTGCAGCCCTAGTTTGATGCCCAGACAACCTTTTACAATTATTTTTACTCTGTGGTGTTTAAGATGTTGATATTAATGGCACTTCAGTGAGCCTACATGTTATAGGCCAGTATGCAGCTAGCGCATTCAAATGAGCTTGATAGGGTCTTGGGCACCAGCAAGGACACATAAGTATTATTATTAGTAAAAAATGGCAAAACATAAAAACACTTTTACTCAATGTAGCCATAGTCCTTTTCGGTTTTCACATGCTGGATAGCTGAATTTCCAGAACACAAAGGAGGAATGCAAACAACATGCTAACAATAAGGATTTTTGTTAGCATGTTGTTGAAGCATAATAGGATTCCAAATAAAGGAAATATATATATATATATATATATATATATATATATATATATATATATATATATATATATATATATATATATCATGAAATAATGTAATACAAATGTGATCATTATAGATATTGTCTGCTTTGCATATTTGGAGTGGGAGAACTGTTCCACATGGTTGTTTGTGGCCTGAAAAATAATAATGGGTGTCATAAACATATTGGATTGCATGCACAAAAGGTGAATTATTTTATAGTTCACATTTATTGTGATACTTGTTGTGATATTTGTCTAAGAAAAAGGGTTTGAAAATTATATTTGGAATGGGAGAACTGTTCCACATGGTTTTGTGGTCTGAATTCAATGATTAATAGAAGAATGGGTGTCAAAAACGTATTGGACTGCTTGCACAAAAGGTGAATTATTTCATTGTTCTGTTCACATTTATTGTAAAACAATACATATTTGTGTAAGAACTTGTGTATTGGGAGAAATTTTCCAAATTGTTGTGTTGTGGTCAGAATTCAATGATATAACAAATTTCACTCAAATACTACCTTATAAGTACATTAACATGCATGCTTATATTAGCTGAGGTTATTTGTAATCATTTGATGCCAAATACATGATGAGCCATAAACATTACATATTGTTTATAAGCCCAAATATAAACAATATGTAAAGTAGGGGAAAAACTACAAACAAAGCTCAGGCCCCCAAGGGCTAATTATAAAAGTATTAATTTAGCGAAGTAATTGCCCCGATTACATTTAGAATATTTAACTTGAGTTTGTGCTGCTGGAAAATCTGCTTTGTGAGGCCCTTCAGAGCATGAAGCAGCAGGGTCTTTCGATGACTTGTAAAGCAATTTATCGTGTGGACACACACTTGCACGGCTTTATACACTTTAATCTCTCTCAGCAAATTTGAGGCTCTACAAAGCATCCAATAAACAGTGGGGAAATATCTGACCCAGCTCCAGCACAACCGTTGGCTTGTAGCTGAGCATGGCTATATGTCATTTTAGCTGAGTCACAGCTTCTCATCCCTCCACTGCACTTTACTGGCGCTCTCTCAAAAAAGCCTACCGTGACGTCTTTGTTGCAGTGCCAAATTGAGTTGTGAGTCTGGGAGGACTTCCTTTTTTCATCCTTTCCCCAAATTCATTATATGCAGTTGCATCTACAGCCCTGTTTCTTCTTCAGGAGAGCTGAAGTTTGTGTCAAGCCGTCCTTCTAGGCTTCTCTCCACAACACTGCTCTTCCAACCTGGAATGTGTCAACGCCTGTGAGGGCAGGCTTATTCACCCTGATGGTATCAGTTAGCTTTGCAGGCACCCAAGCTTCCTGATGGTGTAAATAAGCCGTGATGAGACCAGGAAGTTCCTGCTGACAAAGCCTCCCCATCCCAGAGGATGTTAGCTCATTTGCATTGCCTGCAGAGGCTTCTCCAGCCACCCATCATAGTTGCCCTGTGAATCAAACGTAGACTGTGGTGGTCAGTTTTGTGCTGCGGTAGAGCGCTGTGTAATACTACACCACCTGGGTCTGAGGAGAGACAAACCAGCGACAGGGTGTTGGGTGCACGGGTTCATCGATGCGCGGGGTCAACGAAGGCTATCCTGCCTGGTCCAAACTGACAGAAGGTCTACTGTGGTCTACGTTGGTAGTCACCATTCAGGGTACACATGATTACCCCTGTTCACTGTCGAATGGGCACGCGAGAGTTGGAATTGGACCTTGGACCAGTGGTAGAAGGTCGCCTGGTCTGATGAATCACGTTTTCTTTTACATCACGTGGACAGCCGTGTACGTGTGCATCATTTACCTGGGGAAGTGATTCACCAGGATGCACTGTGGGAAGACGACACGGGGGTGTGATACTCTGGGCAATGTTCTTCTGATAGTTGCCACTGTTAGAGATCAGCCGTTTCGTATAGTGGTTGTAATAATTATCGCAAACCTGTTTGTCAAGGGAGAGAGAAAGTATATTATTTATTGCAGCATTAGAAAGTCTTGTTCATGAGGCTACGGACCTGGTCTTCCTTACACAACCTCAATCTCATCTCAGTCTATCTCTTCTCACTGTAATATTGGATACAAGCTGATATATACATTGAAGGGTGTGTCTACCTAGCAAAGATCAGGTTTCTAAGACAATAATCCCCATGCCAAATGGTCAATGTGAACATTCCTGGGGTTTGTAGAGTGCAACCTACAGAGAGATAATCTAAACAGAGATGTTTCTGTAGTTCTCATTATCTACGCACATTCACTTCCAATGAAATGTACATTCACCTTGTAATTGTTAATGCTCAGATTCCACACCACCTACCTAAACATCGTTGCAGGCCAGGTAATGGTATACCCTGATGGCAGTGGCCTCATTCAGCAGTATAATGCGCCCTGCCACACTGCGCACATTGTTTGGGAATGGTTTAAGGAACTTGATAAAGCGTTCAAGGTGTTGCCCTGGCCTGCAAATTCCAAAGATCTCAATCTGATTGAGCATCTGTGGGATGTGCTGGACCAACAAGACCAATCCATGTTGGCTCCGGCTCTCAACTTACAGGACCTGAAGGATCTGCTGCTAATGTCTTGGTGCCAGATACCACAGGACACCTTCAGGAGTCTTGTAGAGTCCAAGTCTTGGCGGGTCGGTGCTGTTTTGGAGGCACGCGGAGGACACTTATATTAGGCAGGTGGTCATAATGTTTTGGCTCATCAGTGTATACTCTACACTTGAAACAGCCACTAGCAAAACTTGTAGTTGCAACCTTTTCAGAGCTATTTTGAAAATGCCTGTATATAAATGTTTTGCCTGTACAAACTCTAGTTTTTGCTGGTGTGAGCTTTTTGACCAATACCTGTCCCTTCCTTCCTTCTCCCATTCAATACATATCCAAAATTGAAAGCCATACAATTCAGTCATGTTCAAGAATTATGGCAATCATTGCACATCGAAACAAAATGAAAATGGCACTATTATTGTTATCTGGAGATACTCAGTCCTTGGAATTGCATATAGACATTGAAAATGTGGTTTCAGTCCATCCTGGTGTTTACACTTAGCCTGTTGATTACAGTGATTGAATGTTTGATCCAGGGACTTTCCATTTCCCGTTAAACTAATGATTTACTGCCCATTTACTGCCCATCAGCAAGCAAATTGGAAAGTCACAAACTAGGTCCTTCCTCATTTCGATTGATGTGCTCACTCTCTGGGTAATAATTAGCTTAATATCTGGGCAATGATTAGCTCTATACAGTTTTATCATATGGTAGGACCTCATTTGGAATATGCCTAGAGTAGTAAAAATGAATGTGTTAGTAAAATATGTCAGACCACCTTTCATTTGATAGTTCCCTATAGATGATCTGCGGATGTTCCAACTATC
The DNA here is from genome assembly GCF_011004845.1 of Esox lucius. Classification (NCBI taxonomy): domain Eukaryota; kingdom Metazoa; phylum Chordata; class Actinopteri; order Esociformes; family Esocidae; genus Esox; species Esox lucius. The sequence goes on from NC_047593.1 coordinate 2,794,256, forward strand.
AACTCTTAGATTGAGGTTAACGTTTTGCTTCAAACCAGCAATGCTGTGCTGTTGAATGCCCTGACTGAGTTTGGGAATTCACTTCTCTCGGTTTGCAGAGCTGATGACCTGTGAGGAGCTACATGCCATCCTTCACCTAGTCCTGCAGGCTGGCAACATCATGAACGCTGTGAGTCAATAATGTCTTTATTTCCTTCTACTCCTCTTAAACATGTAATCACTGCTTTTTTTCTTCTTTTATTGTCACTCATTCACTCTTTCTGTCTCATCGTCCTATACATTTGCATTTCTTACATTCTTTTGGAACATCGCTCTTACCTTTTCAGTGTCTTCTGCTGATATCCCTACTTCATCTCAAAATATTGTTTCCATTCCTTCATTGCTGTCATTCTCCCTCACTTTTTTTTATTTCATTTGGAACCTTATTTGGTTAGTATAGAACCTTTTCCACAAAGAAAGGATTTCATGTTGGAACACAATAAAATGTGGAATAGTTCAAGGGTGGTTAATACTTTTGAGAACCACTGTACCTCTCTGTTAGCTTACTTTGTTCCCCATTGGTTTCTTCAATCCCCCTTTCTCTATTTCTCTCTCCTAAAGTAATTAGAGAATCTTTGGGATAATGGTTTTTATGGCACTACTGTGACACCTCTGGTTTATCCTCCATGTCTCTCAGGGCGGCTACGCAGGCAACGCCGTAGGCTTCAAGCTTTCATCGCTCCTTTCACTGGCTGACACAAAGGCCAACAAACCAGGCATGAATCTGCTGCATTTTGTGGCTCTAGTAAGTATTACAGACAATGCTCGGAGAGTACACACTGTAGCAAACCCTTAGGAAGAGAGACACAAACACTGGATGAGGCACACACAGTGCAAAAGACACACACACACAAAGATATTTGTTGTTGTAATTTTGGGGCACATTTATGCCTTTTTGAGACCAAGTATAGAGGAGTAGGCATTTGGTAAATAGCAGTGGGACAGATTTGGTACAGGTTCATCGTAGACAGTAGTGTAGACCCTGAGCCACCACAAACATTTTCTATCATTGATGTTTCAGTTAATAGAGGACAAATTAGATTTTTTATTATATTACAGAAAGGATGGCAGAGCTCCACTTACCTATTTTAAAGCGTTATTAGGGGTTATAAGGGTTTGGGGGCGTTATTACCTGTTTATTATCCTTGTTTTTCATACTCATTTCTATCCTTTCAGGAGGCACAAAAGAAGGACGAGAAACTGCTCAAGTTCCCTGAGAAACTTGCAGACATCCAGAGTGCTTCCAGGTAAATTGTCCATCATTATACTGTGTCCATGATGTCGGAAAATCTGTTTGAACAGTTCTCCAATTTGTGATGTAGCGATTTGGTAACTTTTCATGTGATGTTTCAGATAATGGACATGACATTAGGGGGTTACAGGTACTTCACCTGAAAGTGAAGTGGCTTTTTGGTTTTCAAAATCACTGGCCGGGGCTTTAACGTCTGGCAGTGGGCTAGCAGCTCTGAAGGAAATACAAGATCAATTTATTTAATTTGAATTGCCTAACATCCATAGTAAACTGTACTGTTTGGGATTCACCACATTCCATTTGGCTGTCAACCTCTTTTACAAGGTCATCTTTGAGTGACCAAATAACTTAAGCTCAGCCTGTCTTCCAAGATCATGCTCCCGGCGGACATCAAATTGTGTTTGCTTCCAGGCTCTTTAACTGTCGAGCCTTCACCATAATCCAATCTACTGTATATCCACTATGCTAACAGAGCCATTTGTTACAAAAGTCAACAAATTCACATTTATTATAAGGTGTAATGGCATATAGCAGCGACATTTTTATCTCAAGGAACTTACAGATGTGTGCATAAATTGAGTGGGCCCAACAGGAAGCTAAACTTAGAATGTTAGCATTGTAATCCACAAAGTGTGTCTTAACAGGCACTGGATGATGTGCATATCTCCGCAGAATATCAGTGGAGAACATCGAGCTGGAGTTCTCATCCCTCTATGTCAGGACCCGATCCCTGGAGGAGAAGGTCCAAAACGATGCGGAACTCCTAGAGCAGCTGGACCCCTTCCTGCAGGTGAAAGAACATTTTGTCTTTTTCTCATTTGGGAGTTCTGTTCTGTGACTAGGATTGGTAATGCTGCACAAGGGCTTTTTTAGACCCTGGTGACCCATGCTTAGCCAGTGGTGGTACCAAGCAGATCCTGGGATGACTATTACTATGTAACAATACTGTGCTATCATGTGAGGTATTTCGGTACAAACCACTGGTCTAATTTGTGAGTACATGCCACAAGTTTTAACAATATGGCCAGTAAAACTCTAACTTCTAAAATGGAATATTCTGTTAACTAATATGTGAATTACATTGTATACATGTGCTGTAGTGTTATTTTTTGCCACAATGTAGAAAAATAAACAGTTAAGCATCAATCTCAAACAGACTGTTTAAAATTGATCTGGGGGTTTGTTTGTCAACTGTCTAGGTATGGTTGAGCTGGCCTGCTTTCATTTTGAATGTTTTATGACTGATATACATCCACACCATTCCATTGTTGGGGTTCACCAAAATCAATCCCAGACAGAAAAGCAAGTGTTTCACAAATATGGCCCAGCCATGTATACGGCTGTCAGTCTGTAATTTCAGTGTTGATCAGTGCTTAATATATATATATTGTCCTGTATTGTTTACTGACATTTTCATCAATCCACTGGTTTTTGCTTATATTTGATGGATAAATGTGATTTGTACTACTTACAGTACATTTACTCTGTCATACACTGTCTTTCCTTGCCAATAGAGCTCAACAAAAACCCTGCAGGACCTAAAGAGGCGCAGGCTGGACCTGCGGAAGGAGGGCAACGCACTCATCGACTTCTTCTGTGAAGACAAGGAAACTTTCAAACTGGATGAGTGCTTCCGTATCTTCCAGGACTTCTGTCTCAAGTTCAAAAAGGCTGTCAAGGTGAGGGATGTTTCTTTTGGCTCCATACGCCAATCAAAACAATTACTATAAGGTAATAGTATAAATGTTCAGCTTTTATATGTGGGTATTTGTATACAGATCAGATCCACAATTTACAAATAACAATACTTTTATACATAGTGCCCCTTTTTCAAGGTCCCAAAGTTTTATGTACAATTTAAGAACTTTAAGTAAGTTTTGCTGTTAAAGCGCCTAGTTATTTGGTCACATATCATTTGCCTGCACTAGCTAACTGGAGTTTATGCCCCATGTTCCTCACCAGAAATGGGTATCCACTTTGGGGATGCTCTGCTGGGCCTATCCTGCAACCATCTTCAGATGTTTATTTTTAATATACAGCTCCAGAACAAATTAAGAGACAACTGCACCTTTTTCTTTCCTTTCCAAAAAAGTTGAAAAGGAAAATTTTGACTGAGGAACAGAAGCGTTCAATTTGCAGTGATCTCTTAATTTTAACCATTCTGTTCCATACTCAAATCCTTCCTTTTCGACTTTTTCGGAAAGGAAAGAAAAAGGCATGCGTGTCCATGCCATCACACTGCCTCCACCATGTTTTACAGATTATGTGGTTTGCTTTGGATCATGAGCAGTTTGAAGCCTTCTCCATACTTTTTTCTTCACATCTTCTTCCCATTCTGGTACAGGTTGATCTTTATTCTGTCCAAAGAATGCTGTTCCAGAACTGAGCTGACTTTTAGATGTTTTTGGGCAATGTCTAATCTAGCATTTCTATTCCTGAGGCTTATGAATGGTTTGTGATGAACAATCTGTATTTGCTCTCATGAAGTCTTCTCTATGGTAGACTTGGATAATGATATGCCTACCTCCTGGAAAGTGTTCTTCACTTGGCTGGATGTTGTGAAGGGGTATTTCTTTACCATGGAAAGGATCCTACAATCATCCACCACAGTTGTCTTCCGTGGACGTCCAGGCCTTTTTGTGTTCTTTTTGTGTTCCGAATGTACCAAACTGATGTTTTGGCCACTTCTAACGTTCCCGCTATCTATTCCTGCTATTTATTTTTTTGCAGCCTAAGGATATTCTGTTTCTCTTGCACTGAGAGCTCCTTTGACCGCATGTTGTAGGTTCACAGCAATAGCTTCCATATGCGAATGCCACACCTGGAATCAACTGCATACCTTTTACCTGCTTAATTGATGAAGAAATAACAAAGGAATAGCCCACACCTGTCCATGAAACAGCTTTTGAGTCCATTGTCCATTTAATTTTGTTCCCTTGAAAAAGAGGAAGCTACATATTAAAGAGAGACTACACTTTCATTATTTAACTGTAACTTGTCAGTGTCCAATTATTTCCGGACCTAACTGTATGTACCTTATCTGTCAGTTTATTTATTATGGTGTGTATTCTTTTGTCTTCCTCTATAGAGGTATTTTTGGCCCAGCAGGCCATTTGCGATTGCTGAGTTTACCAGTGCTTTGCTTCATTTTAATTATTTTCATAACTATGTGGGCTAAAGTATGTTTCTGAAAGATCTCTTCATAGTTGTCATATATTGACTGCTCTGTTATGGCTCCACAAATGATGTGATGGAACATACCTGACTAACCAGATTTTAATTTTCTGTGCCCTGAAATGTGATTATGTATAAAAAATTGGTCAGTGCTAAAAGCACCTATATTTTAATCTCAATGTAACATCTTAAAATGTTTGGAGCATAGAGCTTAAACAATTTAAGTAATGCTTATTCATATAATAATTACAGAGGGAACTGTACATTTTACATTAAATGTTTTTGACATTGGCCCTTCCTCTGTCTTTGTCAGGATAATCTAGAGCGGGACCTGAAGGAAGCAGCCAGGCAGCGGCGTCTAAGAGAACTGGAGGAGAAACGTTTCGCCTGGGCTGCAGACAAGCAGCAGGCCACCAGCGGTGGTAACGGAAGCTTTGGCCGCAGCAGCAGTGAGAATGATGTGGATATGCTAACCAAGGAAGGCCTTCTAGACTTCCTCCAACAGCGTCCTGCCAGCCCCCACAGCCCCCTGGGCCGTTCAGCCAGTGCCCGCCGCCACCGCCACACAATGGCTGCCATGGCTGACCGCGAACTACATGGCTACCTGGAGCTGTTTGGTGGCGGAGCAGCGCTGACAGCCGACTACGCCACCAAGTTCAACAGTCTTCCACGATCAAGCCGCACCATCCAACGAAGGACCGCCGACTGGCTTGTATCGCAGAACGACAGCCTTGAGCTAGGAAGTGGGCGGCAGATCTTGGCCACATCCCCTCGTACTGAGAGTGAGCCTATCAGCCCCTTGGCCATGTACTCATCCACAGGCTTTGATGCCAATGAGGACCCATGTAAAAATATGAATCACTACACGACCGTGTCCGAGGGGAGCGTCCTGCCTCGCTCATGCCCCAACCATAACGTCTTTCAGAAAACGGCCTCTCCTGTCGTGAATGTCACGGCAAACATGAACATCAGCGTGGAGAGGCACACATTAGTCCCAGGACTTCAACCGTTTGACCTTCCCAGTCCAAATAATAACACTAATACCATGCACTTTGTCAACCACAGAGACGTGGTTCTGACAGACTTGGAAATGGAGAAGGAACCTCCAAAAACAATCATTTTGGATACCCCACCTCCTTGTTTGGAGAGAGGAACAGAGCCCAAGGCGGCATGGGAGGGTAAAATGTCTCCGTTTGTGGTGGCCTCTCTTCAAAAGGAGGAAGAGGAAGACAGCAGCACCATCTCCTCCACCACCTGCGACACACCCCTCCCTCTTGACCCCTCTGTGTCCAATAACAAACCATTGGTCTACACTTTGGACTGCACAGAAACAGATTGCTCTGTGGCGTTTGACTATTCTGAGATTGAGAGCTTGCCTTTAATGCGGGATGGGTTGGTCCCTGACGTAAATCACACTGATCGAAACAACACCCATGAGAACCTTCCAGACCCCAGCTTGCTAACCTCTAATTCCAACACTGAGTCCATATCCACCAACGATCAGTCCCATCAGTCTACCTCCACAAATGAGCTGTCAGCGCCGAAGTCTACAAATGAACGTGCCCCATCTGTGGGCTCCTTCGTAACCACAGAAGAGGGGGACACAGATAGCTGTGACACGGCTGAGGTTAGGCAGGTGGACAAAAAAGCTGTGCAGACGTATAGCTCTAAACCTGCACAAGTCAAGACCAAGAATGCATCGAAAATCTCCAAGAACAGCGGAATGGGTCGCAGCGTTCGGGCACTGACTACAACTGAGACCCAGGGCATGCGGAAGGTGGTGCCCATCTCTAAACTCACTCGAAGCCTTAGCCACATTAGGAGGCCAGAGAGACCCGCTATAGGCCATGAGGGCGCAGAGCTCAGACGGCCACTCCGCGACCAGAGTACCCCGGCTAGGGGGAGGAATGAGATGACTGGTAGGCCTGCCCGTCACTCCAGTCTGCCACCTGATGAGACCAAATCCCAGGGGAGCACTGGCCTCTCTAGCTGGGCACGGGATCCAATTCCGCGTAAGGCTTCCTTCCGCAAACCCAGCGCAAAACCCTTGAGGAACCTGCCCAAGCCTCAACCGGAGGAGAAGATGTGTCGTTCAACCATGAGAGCCCTGGCCGCCCAGGCTCAGGCCAAGGGTGTGGTTGGAGCACAATCTGAGGCTAGCACTACTGAGACACCCGCCCTTGGCCCCAAAACCTCCTCAGCTGCCCTGCCTGGTTGGGCCCGGAACACTGTGGCTTCTTCCTCCAGGACCACCAGGAAAGAACTTGCCCCAACCCTTTCCAATCCCACAACCCCCTCACGGAGCCCCTCAATGTTTTCCCGGAACAGCTCCCAGAGACAAGCACCTACTAGGGCTCCAGTAGCCACCACAACCCCACCTCCTGCCACAGGAGGGCAGCACTCACCACGGGAGGAGACAAAGGCAAAAGGGGGTGGGCTGCAAAGGGTGCAGAGTGTCAGAGCTTCAAGCCGGGCAAGTACCCAACGCAGTGACACCCCACCACCACCACCTGCCCACGAACGCTCCCGCAAGAGCAGTAGTTTCTCAGAAAAGTCTGTCCAATCAAGAGACACTATTATGTCCTGTAGGACCCATAAACCCACCTGGAAGTAGAACTAAAATACTGCATAACAGTCCAAGATTGGAGCCTGGAAGTGGAAGTGGTAGTGGGAAAAAAAATGGAGTGGAAAAAAGAAAGGAAAGTTGTCCGCAACATTTTGAATTATTTTTCCTTTAAGGCAAGATTTCCCAACCCTCTCCTTGGACATTCCTAGATGTTTAACACTTTTGTTTTAAATCAACTGGCACACCTGATTCAATTAGTTGACCAGTCATCAAGCCTCAACCGTAAAAACAAAAGATTGAAACGTCTGTGTAGACCAGAGGGGTTGTTTGAGAAACCTTGATTTAAAATAAAGGATGTTGTCCAAAGCATCGAAAACACCTTTACTTGCTTGGTGAAGCTACTCCAAAGACTTCTCACCTCATCCATATCAACTCATTGCACAGACCTCTTATTAATACTGATTTTATAAATTGCTAAAATACAAAATGCACTGTATTTCAGAAGTCTGTTGGTTGAGAGAGTATTCTTTCATGAGTCACAATTGTTCTGACATTCTTTATGGGGAGAAACAACTGACAAAGGGCAAAATACCCCTTTTTTCTGTGGAGCCTTTTATTTTGCCTGTTTTGTGGTCTTAAATTGTATATACTGTATAATTACATCAAAATAGACAAATAAATGGTAACACTTTGTTTTAGAGCTAAGTTTAAGCATGTACTGTCCTGGTATTTACCCAATGTTAACTATGATGCTGTGTAAGTAAAAATAGATTACTTTCTTGATCATACCTCAAAAAATTCTAACACATTTGGGAAGAACTATGTAGCAAATTATATAAGAAACAGCTGTGTCAATAAGCCCATTCCTATGCAATTGTTTGGTAATAACTGTTTACAAATAGGTCACTAAGACATTTCTATAAAACTACCTGGTAAACAACAACTGTAAAATGAAGTGTTACCTAAAATACATTACTGAACATTTGAACGCTGCTAATTAGCTTTAACAATTTGGAGACTGATTTAGTGTCTTCCTTCAGGGTACAAGCTTTGTCAGATTCTGCCTTGCTGCTGTAGTGATTGTGACTTTGATTTGAATGGTTTTGTTTCCTTTGCACTGCCATACTGTACACAGTAGCCTACAGTCAACACTAAATATTGCTGTTTTTCTGATGCTTCAGCCTGAGCTTCAGCCTTGGAACCGATAGGGCACACTTGAAATTAGCACAAAAAAAAACATTTAACTGACAAATGGGAAAAGACTTACCTGAGATTGTCCAACAAGGAAAAACAAAATTAAATGTCAGTTGCAAAACAATTTTCTATTTTGTTCTAATAAACTCAACACTGCTCTTGGTGGCATTGTGCTCGCTAGCATTCAGCTACTGAGTAAAGCTTCTTTCCTGCTCCACTGAAGTTACAGCTTGGTTACACTTGATTTAGCAGTAGCCTTTTACCAGAGTGACTCATCAATTTGTCTCTATGTGGCTATATTCAGTCCAACCAGGTATCCAGAGTTCCATTTAAAATACATTCTTATTGATGCACCACAGGACTGCCAATTTGGACAATACAATATGTGCAGTCAGAAACTAACAGAACTATTTGAATTCTAATGTATGTATCAAGGATAGTTAATTGTTACTTTAGTAAATACAGACAGTTAGTTATCCATCCTTTGGTATTTAACACCACTGTAAACTTCTGCCTTTACCTCCTACAATACAGTACATGCTAAATGTACTTTGTCATGCAATGTCTTTTTTATGTACCTCTGGTACTTTTGTCATATGTATTTATGTATCGATAATGTTTCTTAATGCTTTCAAAAGAACCCCTCCATTTTAGCTTGGAGTAGACGTGCACACAAAGGAAATAATTGTCCTGCTTCATGCTATAGCTAGATTGATGCTAATGCTGTGAAAAAAAAGCATTGAACATGTAGCTCTTCAGACTGAATTAACGTCTCCATGTTTCGTCAAAATCTTGTAATGCTTGATTTTTCTACTGTGAATGTCATCATGGTCTCCTGATTTTTCAGTACAACTTGACATTGTATATTTGTGGTCTTTGACCACCAACAGTCGTAATTTATGTGATACTGTAGAGACTTTTCAGCCTTGCCATTGCTGTTCACTAGCCTGTTCTCAGGTCAGTTTGTGCCCTCTTGCTAAATCTGATCGTCAAGTCAGCACACACCGATATGAAACCGGCCAGCAAGTCACACCATTTGCCTTTCAAACTGCTTTGTGCCATTGACTTGAAACAAGAACAATAGTGCATTAACTTAAAGCTTGATGTAGCAGACTATAGCTGTCCTATTATCAGTAACGTGTCCTGAATTTGTACATAAGTATAGAAAGCCTCCCTACATTTTATTGCACCTGCTGAAATTAGACCAGATTCCACTCTGTATATACTGTAAAGACATATTTTTGATTATACATAGCTCTCAATGTTTACATGTAGCAAACTGTTTATGGATGCTTGGAAGAAGTGTAAGGAAAAGTCTCATGACTAGAGTTAATGGTGAAGGTTGTTCCCAAAAAAAACAAGTCTTGAAAGTTTTGCATTGTTGTTCACAAACCACACATTGATGCCCTTCATTTCCTTAAACTCAACAATGTTAATCTACTTTACTCTAAGTCTGAGGATATCTCAGGAAAAAAACATCCGCAGTTGCTATACAATTACTATTTTAAGCTGCAGCTCTCAGAGCAGTTCTGACCGGGCCTGTGTCATTCTACAGGCCACATTCCTTCAGGAGACTGATGTTGTATCTTTTTGCTCTTTCTGCAATGCTAATTAAGTGTGGGACTGAATGGCATTAAAGACCCAGGGGCCGTATGTCACCCCAGATGGGGAATGTCCCAAATCCTACCCTATCCCCTATAGACTTTTGATCAGGAATAGGGTAACATTTATGACACTAACATACATGGCTAATGAAAGAGGGAGAAACAGAGCTCTCTTTTTTTCCCATCTAGAGACACAGTTGGACTATATGACAGATCTCCTGTCCACCAGACTTTACACAAAGTCCATAAGAGGAACCGAATAGGTCCTCTATAGTCTTTTTCAAGGTTGGCTCTTTACAAAAGCGACCTCCCATCTCCTATCCCACAATGCCTCCTGCTGCCGGGCAGGTCAATAATGGGTGGCCTTTACGTCAGAGCCGCTTACGACTGTGGGACAGAATGTTTCCCCTCGCACCCCTCTCCAGAGGATTTCTTGTTATACGATGATAACCATGACAACCCAGTCCAGCCACCTAGTCAGGACACTGTAGGACTGAACACTTGCATAAGTCTGCCTGAATAATAGCCTTTTTGTAGCAGTCAATACAGGCCTCTCTCTTCCTAATCATGACAGAGCAGGCCACATTTATTTTGCCTGGCACCGTTAAACTATTTAATCATTGTCATTTGTGCGCCTACCCAAAAAGCGGAAAGACATTACGGGTGGACATTTTGATTATTCTTTTGATTAATTGAATCTTAAATGGGTTTTTTTCAAGCCAACTTGAGAAGTCTCACTCACCAAATACAGCAAATTAATCTGTAGACTGCAGTTCATGTTCCCATCTTGATATTGACCTTAAAATATATTGGTTGAGAATGTTACTGTCAGACTTGTATTGGAACGGAATGCAAGGAGGGATGTTTTCTGAACTGATAACTGAGCTGTTTGTGCTACTGTTGTTGTCATGGCTATACAGCGCAAACAGCTCAGAGACCAGGCTTGGCGTTTGTTATTGTCTTATTGTGATTCTTTAAGGGGATCTTACTATGCATGTTTTAGCTGGAGTTCCCACAGCTCTATAGCTGCTTCACTTAATTGCCTTGGTTGTGCATTGCTTTCTTCTCCAAGAAAGTCTTTGATGTTAATAAAAAAGGTCTCCAACTTCTACAGTACCTGGAGAATATGACTGTAAACACTAGACTATACAGGGCTGAATATTATACTATAATTCTACAGCACTGATTATTATAATTTTTTTTTATTTGATGTGAAAAACAAATCACCCGATGCTGTGTCACTTTAAAGACATGAAGCTTTTTTCTCCATCTTGTTTCTTTTATTTTCAGGAATGGACATTTCTTTGACTCTTAAACTGTGTGGCTTACCATATATTAATCATGCAACGGTTTTTGTTTGCGTTCTGCAATGTGCTGCTCTAAGCAGACAGAGTCTAGAGCTGGGAGGTATCCATACAAAAATGATCTCTGTGTGATTGTCATAGTTTTTCACGCAGCAGAATTGTTTGTGCCGTGTGGAAAAAATAAAATCATAACTCCCCCAAAAAGTAATATCTCGAAACTTTTCTGTACGCAATTTATTTAAGGGAAAATATCCTAAGCTGATATGGAATATTGACACAATAGAGCATGATCTTAGAAACTTGGGAAAACCATTGGTGGACCATTGTTTCAGACGAGTCCTAGGTAGCCTATAAAAACACCACCAGAAATAGGCAGCTCAATAGCCTTTAGCTAAAGTGGCAAATTTGAACAACCACTACACTCTCCCCCTCATCTCTTGTATGCCACTGTATATATTCCCCTTGTATGGCTGTTGGATTTACTTAATATGTACACTTCAGGAGAGCATTCTGATACAGTACTTGAGGTTACGAATGTAGTATATTTTTCATGAAGGCTTTCTGAGACTTGCAGCTCTGGAAAAAAATTAAGAGACCACTGCACCAGTCGTTTCTTAATTTTTTCCGGAGCTGTAATTGATAAATACTGATATACACTCACCTAAAGGATTATTAGGAACACCTGTTCATTTTCTCATTAATGCAATTATCTAATCAACCAATCACATGGCCGTTGCTTTAATGCATTTAGGGGTGTGGTCCTGGTCAAGACAATCTCCTGAACTCTAAACTGAATGTCAGAATGGGAAAGAAAGGTGATTTAAGCAATTTTGAATGGTGTGAAAAGGGAAAAACATCCAGTATGCGGCAGTCCTGTGGACGAAAATGCCTTGTTGATGCTAGAGGTCAGAGGAGAATGGGCCGACTGATTCAAGCTGATAGAAGAGCAACTTTGACTGAAATAACCACTCGTTACAACTGAGGTATGCAGCAAAGCATTTGTGAAGCCACAACACGCACAACCTTGAGGCGGATGGGCTACAACAGCAGAAGACCCCACCGGATACCACTCATCTCCACTACAAATAGGAAAAAGAGGCTACAATTTGCACGAGCTAACCAAAATTGGACATTTGAAGACTGGAAGAATGTTGCCTGGTCTGATGAGTCTTGATTTCTGTTGAGACATTCAGAAGGTAGAGTCAGAATTTGGCGTAAACAGAATGAGAACATGGATCCATCATGCTTTGTTACCACTGTGCAGGCTGGTGGTGGTGGTGTAATGGTGTGGGGGATGTTTTCTTGGCACACTTTAGGCCCCTTAGTGCCAATTGGGCATTGTTTAAATGCCATGGCCTACCTGAGCATTGTTTCTGACCATGTCCATCCCTTTATGACCACCATGTACCCATCTTCTGATGGCTACTTCCAGCAGGATAATGCACCATGTCACAAAGCTCGAATCATTTCTAATTGGTTTCTTGAACATGACAATGAGTTCACTGTACTGAAATGGCCACCACAGTCACCAGATCTCAACCCAATAGAGCATCTTTGGGATGTGGTGGAACGGGAGCTTTGTGCCCTGGATGTGCATCCCACAAATCTCCATCAACTGCAAGATGCTATCCTATCAATATGGGCCAACATTTCTAAAGAATGCTTTCATCACCTTGTTGAATCAATGCCACGTAGAATTAAGGCAGTTCTGAAGGCGAATCTCCATTTATCACTCAACGAGAGGTGGTCTGTTCCTATCTTTAATCGCCTTCGCTGGTACATATTCCAAATGGAGAAACCACACATCTCTCATCCCTGGAGCTCTCCCCATTAGTGACCCACCCATACCTTTTATAGGAGGAGAACAGGTGATCAGTGCCTCCAGATACGCATGACTGACTCTGATCCCCTGTACTCAGAATTCCTGGCAGGGCTACTACTAGGGTGCAAAGCCCGCCCCCTGGAGGTCCTTCCAAAGTATTTTCATACATTTTTGATTTAATATTTATAAATTACAAAGTGTAAAAACACTAGTTAGCCACAAAAACATGATGGCCTAAAAGTAACCTAAAAGAGCCTAGACCAAAATGAACATGCATGATGGCATGTGATGGGAACATTTTTAAATGACCTCACAGAGCATCACCAGGAAAGATAACCAGGGTCTGGTGATGTTTGTGGGTTGCAGACTTTGGATGCAAAGGTTACGCAACCTTTTACAATGATAAAAAAATATTTTTTTTTGTTCACAAAGCCAGACAGTGCCCCTCCAGATAGAATATGTGCCCCCCCAGTTTTTAAATATGAATTAGATATGTCCCCTCATTTACAGAAAATGCCCCCTTAGTCATTTCATCCTGGATCCGGGCCTGTATGTCATACCTGAAATGTATACGCTGATAGCTCAAACAGGAGGGTTTGAAAAAAGCTAGATAAAACTCAAGAGAGTAAATGTACAGTAAAGCCAATCACTTTTATTTGTGTACTCTGTTGCCATTATGCAGTTGTCTGGTAACCATCCAGTGTCCTTTAGAGCTGCTATTTAATGACAGAAGACATTTTCCACCCAATCAACCTTACATCACCAATTCAAATGGTGAGACATTGTTGCAGATACTCCAACACAACAACCCTGTTTGCTCAAAGATGCCCATTATATGGACCATGTTCACTTACTGCTTTTACATAAGAATCCATAGTAATACGTATAGGTTGCATATAAGCGTGCATCAATCAATTACCATTTTCTGGTTTTCCTCATTCAAATTTTTTTATTAAACACACATAGCATTTATCAAATTCTCACTAAAGTGTAGATGAAATTGTGCTGAAATAAATCAAATGTGTATTATACAGCTCTTTTTACATCAACAGCTGTCATAAAGTGCTTATTTAGACAACAAGCTTAAAAGCAAACAACAACAAAATGTAAGCAAAATCTCCCTAGTAAAGCTGGAAACTTAGAAGAAACATACAGGGGGCCAGAGACAGAGTGGTGGCCAGTCCTTTTCTGGCTGTGTCGGGTGAAGATGAGTTTGTAACCTTTTAAGTCTATGTTCTTCATTAAAATATTTACACAGATGACCAGTGGGTCAATAAATACAAATGGAAACAGGTGGGTGGTGGCCAGAGTTTTAGGTAGAAACCAAATCTGCAACAAAACCATGTGGACTTTCAGCACATTCCTGTACAACAAAGCCTGAACACATTTTTCTTTAACAAGAAACCAGGGATGCCTAGTTCAGCCGTCCTGCAATAAAAAGTGTTGGTTATTGTTGCCCTCCAACACAGATCTTGAAAAGTCTTATTGTTGTATTTTGTCTTTTTGAAGGTCTTTAAAAAGTTTCAAGTACTGTTAGCATTGTGAAAAGGTCATGCAAAACATAATGTGTGGTTTGTGAACGCATTTTAGCTCTGGTTGCGTGCAATGAGAAACCACCATTTCAGTCAGCATTTTAGATGTCAGCAAGAAACTTATGACGGTTGGCTGCTTTTCTCCAAACACGATTGTTCATTAGGTAGATAGCTAGCTAGTACCAAGCTAGGTGATTTAGCTAGCTACATTGTGGACATTGGCTGTTAAAATTCCTGCAGGTACCATGGGAAAGTGGAAATTGAATTAGAAATTGTTGGACAACAAAAACTTTGCTTTGTGGTTGAAATCTGTTGAAGGGAAAGATAACTAAGCCCACTGTGTTTTTTGCAAGAAGTATTTCTAAATTGGCACTTTTATGGGAATTAAATCTGTGGAATGTTTTCTGTATTGTCTTATGTTTTGGTACATTTTTTGCTGGAATATAACTCTACAGGTGATCCTTCCGTGGTGCCATGTGGTGTGGAACAGTACTCATGTGGTGAAAGAATAGCACACCTCTGGGGTCACGCATTTAAACCCCAACATTTAACACACCCCCGCCGCATATATTAACAGAATAAGCCTTACTTATTGGTTGGAATACATCTATTCTTTTACAAAAAAACGCACCCTACCATCCTATTCACCTAATGCCGCTACGTCTAGGGGCCATATTATTATATGAAATTATGAAATCATTCATGACTTGATCAAAACCACATTATGTCTGGATTCAATTTGATCATCATACCTTTGCCGTACATAATATTACAATTCTTAATCCATATACCAACATACACTCACAGCTTTCTTAAACAATTGCCACCCCACCCCATACACACACACACAGTTGATTTGTTGGCCTATGACAGTTGTGTATACAAATTTGAATAATGCAAAGGCTTCTGGGATATTTAGTTTTTTAAGAAATTGTTCGTAGCATGTAACTACCATCAGTGTGAGCGGTGTTGTATAAACCATCATCATCATCAGACTTTGGTTTGTTGGACAAGAGATTGTTCTTTGTTTTGGCAACCATTACACTGGGCAGATCTGATCTTAAGGCCCTTTTCATGTTAAAATAATAAATGGGCAGAAACTTTCCTAAATCGTAAGTCCAGACGCCCTCTTTATATCTTACACAAGAAATGTTACACTTGTTAAAATGGCACACGTTACACCTGTATTGTAAAACAAGGTAGATCAACAACATCTGTTGTGCAAATATGTTTTAACATCGATTGCCTGTGGGATTAAACATTCCAGAACCCTGGCGCCCTTTTGTTGAACAGCAAACATCACACTACATATAGTAACATCTTATGCCTTGGGAATTTAACATTCCCAAACCCTGGCACCCTATTGTTAAACATCAGACTTATCGGAACATCGAATGTCTGGTGAATTTAACATTCCCAGAACCCTGGAGCCTTATTGTTAAACATCAAAGGCACCATAAATTACCTACCACACACCCCCATACCATATTTCATCCCCCGGACATGCATACGTCACACAGGAAGTCCCACCCCGGAAAAACATCACACCGGAAGTCCCACCCTGGAACATAAGTCACACTGGAAGCCCCACCCACAAACCAGAAGTCCCGCCTACTATCAATCAATCATCCAAGTGACACAATATGTCCTATATTAACTACTATTACTTACAATCTGTTTTGTCTCCATGGGTTGAACTGGTTAACTTGATGGAATTGCATTTGTCTTTAGTCCTCCTCTAAATGAATGTGGGCACAATCCTCTGTATTAAAATGTTTCTCGCAAAAATTGTATGTCTCGTTGGCGAAGTTGAGGCAGAGGTATTGTCCCAATAGAATTTAATTAAGTCAGGATCCACGAGCCGGCAAACAAGAAGCCAACATTGATACAAAGGAAATCCAGAAGTTCAAAGTTTATTTATAAAAGGCACCGAATAACACAGCATCATCCTGCACAATAAAATTATTGTGATATGGCACATGATATTTAAGTAGTAAGAATTAAGAAATATATAAAGCAAAAATGGAGCAGAAAATAGAGCAATAATGTAAGTGTAAATTGGCCGCAATTTTAAAAAGCTGGGCAAAGCAACCTACCTTCACATAGCTTGTTGAGGTTAAAGTTCACACTTCGATCACATCACTGCGGAATAACAGAAGCTGTGTATGGTGGCTATAGGAAATAGTTTGCTAGTGCCAGTTTGAATTCCACTAATTTGCCGGCAGTTTTGTCAGTGTGCAGTTTTAAAGATGTATGGTACAGCGACAGATTACTGAATGTGGTTTGAAGTGTTTTAGGAGTACTTTCCCGCTTGCAATGCAGCTTTGTGATAGCGGTATGAAACCTTTTCCATTCATTAATTTGGACAATGCTAATAGCGTTAATTACTGACTGGGACTGAGCTGGGGGCAATTCCATCAAGGCTGATAAAGGCTTATTTTGATAAGTCTGGCTAATTTAAGCAGGAGTCCCTGCTCAGTAACCAAGGTAACTTATACCTCTGAACTAGCCTGCTCCCTCCCAGGCTAACTGTTAGGCTTAATTTAGCTGTGTTTCAAAGAATGTTCAACAAGCGGAAGTAGAATTCCAAAAGACTGTTCTGTGTATTTCCTCAATCACTTTTGTCCTGTCTGTGTTCGGAAACATGACTTTTTTCTGTCATTGTGACCAAGCATGAATTGACATGTTTAATTTAATTCCAAAGAACATATCAATAGAAATAAACAAGTCAAGAAAAGCATGTCTTACCACTTTCACTGTCTTCAAAAGCCAACAGTTCATTGACATAAGCCTAGACTATGGCTAAATCTCAAATCGCATACTACGTACTGCAAGTACAGTATGTACTTCGCGGATGACTGTGTGTACTGTTTAGTATATAGTAAGCTAATATGCCAGTATTGGGACTGAATGGGACCTACATTATCATAATATTGTGTCTCAACATTACATTCCGTTGCACATGAATATCACGCCAAGTTTGAGTACTTTGCTAGACATCATTAAGCATATTGTATTAAACTGATCAAAATTTCTTATGAAGTTTACTTCCACCAAAAATAACATCTTTGAACTGTATGGCTTTTGCCACAGGCCATTTTGAATGCTTATAAGCCAGTAATACTAGTATCTTAGTACTTGGAATAGTCATAAGAATTGAGCAATTGCTAGCGAGACTAAAGACAAACTTTACACTGCTAAAGCTATTTCATTTCAGGGCACAAGAATGTTTGACATTGATGCAATAACTATATATAGGTGACGATAACTGACTTTTCCGTCAAGTGAAAAGATGACACAATTGTGGAAACATCTCCTCTTTCATTGCGTGGTGTATATTACCCCAGAAAGCATGCATAGGTTCATACTTAGGTGCAGAAATAGACCATCCGGGAACTTTTGGCTAACGATTTTCAGCGGACAATCATTTGAGACATACTAATCTTCTCGCATTCTATTCTGGCATACTATATAGTATGCAAGCATGCAATTTGAGATTCAGCCTATATAAGCAGTGCATAAAGACCAGCGAGTTGCAACCAAATTATGGCATGTCCATTACTCACCAACACTGTGAATGAAGGTGCTCAGATTCTATATAAAGAGTTTACACCACCAGCCCCAAGGGTCTTCAGAGACCGAAGTTCTCCACTGGCCTTCCCTGATGAGTGTCAGTGGGAGAGGTACAGGTTCAGTAGGCCCAGCAAAGTTTACCTATGCAGTCTGCTGGAACCACACATAAGGAAGCACACTCAACCTAGCCAAGCTTTGACCACTGTTCAGTCTATAAATTCCTGCACAATTTTGGTGATGCAGAAGGTTTGGCAAAGGCAACTGCATGCCGGGAAATAAGGGTATGTCTTGTTCTAAAGCAGTATGTGAATATTTTTATTCATTTCCCTGGTCATCTTGAAACAAAGTATCAAGGCAGCATTTTATTCAATTGCAGGAATGTGACAGTTAAAATAAATGTAAAGCAGCCTAAAGGTTGACAAGCCTCTGTATTAACATAATCCTATTTTTCAGGCTTTCCCAATATTATAGGCGAAATAGACTGTATCTATGTGCATGCCAGTCCCCATCTGGACAGACTTTGTCAATCGAAAAAATGTCCATAGCCTAAACGTACAGGCATCTACTGGGGGCATCTGTCCACACACTGTCAGGAAGAATAGTATTTTTGAATGAAATGTTCACATCTGTGAAAATTGATCAAATAAGTTTCGATGTCAATGCTTCTTTGGATTTAAATCCTGTTACCCTGTCAGTTGTTCACAGAAATGTCAATATCAATGTCAGCATCACACAAAGTAGTAACTGTACTATACAGAGATAATGTTTCACTTTACCTTATCAGCACAGATCCATCAGAAAATCTGTTATTTCCTTGTCATAGCACTAACATGCAGCTGCAGAAGGCCTATGCCAAACCAGATTTGAAAACTCACGTCAGACCCAAAATTTTTAATATAATTCTGGACTGTGAGCATGTTGAGATAATTCAGAACTGGAATTTACATTTTGAAAGACACCACTGCATGAACTCTTAGTCATGCTGAGCAATTTAGAATGAATGCTCTGCTAAGCAAAGTGTGCCACATCATTGGTGACCCTCTATGCTGCGAGATGGAATTTGCTTGATATCTAATAACAAAGCTGTTACCACATTCCTTTTTGGCTATTCAGTTGGCCCCTGTTGAGATGTAACCACTGAGAATGAATATAGGCCAAGGGTTACTGGGTCAGAAGGGCTTCAAGACTCACCAAATTAGGCTAATTAACAGTAAATGCATTATAGTTTTGTCAGTTCACATACAGTGGGGAGAACAATAGATGCGTCTCTCTATTTGCAAATAATCTGTTGATTGCCAAGAATTTTGCCTCTGAAATACTCTGTAGTTCCTATCAATGGAATTATCATCACACTATACTTACAAAGAGTAGACATGTTGCTACAGTGTTATATTATGTGTGAAATTCCACTTAAATGCATTTTTATCAACTGGTGTTGCTAGCAACAGCTAACCTGGCTAGTTATATGGCTCACTGAGCAAACTTCCAATCTGTCTAGAAATAGGAAAAAAGTTAATCATTATTTCAATTTTATGTTTTAAGTAGGGTGAGTTCAGCTAAGTGTGACACATTTGGTTAGATTTGTTTAAAAACGCTGTTAAAGAATTGGCGACACACCAGTTTTGTTATGTTACTCTCGAAATCGTAGCTTTGACTGACTTTTGAACATGTAGAGGTCCTGTTTGTTCAAATATAAGGTTAGGTTAAGCAATATATAAGTAAATTAATGACTGAGATATAAAATGAATGACCGAAATATAGAAATGTAAGATCTCTATCATGGTGTGATGTTAACAATGTGTGTTTTCTTTTAAGTCTATTTGGACATGAACATGGACATGTTTATGGATGCACAGAGGACTAGTCCATTTTCCGGTCTGTAATTTCAGAAAGGGTCGGACCCCACCATTTACTAACTTAATGAGGAGTTAACAGTTATGGTCAACCTGATTGAAGCTGGAGACTTAGTGTAAAAAAATTACAATATATCGTGCTGCAGAACACAAGAAACAGGACAAAGCAACCACTGTGACCCCCAAACATGGGCTCATCATAATCTCACAAATGGTAACTTTAGGAGAAAACAGAGGTGTGAGTGACACCCACCAATCGTAATATGGTAATGGGGGTTGGACATTGAGAACCGTGTCTGATGCCATGTCCAGCCCATCATCATCGCATGTGCCCATTCCAGCAAACAAGAGCTTTACAAAGGACCAAACGTTGTTTTTAATAGACCTGATGCAGCAGCACATAGAGGCTGAAGGGGAAGGTTTCCCAAAAACATCTGCAAAGGCAAACAAAAAACAACTTTAAAAGGACATACAGTAGGGAGAACAAGTATTTGATACACTGCCGATTTTGCAGGTTTTCCTTCTTACAAAGCATGTAGAGGTCTGGAATTTTACACTTGAACTGTGAGAGACGGATTCTAAAACAAAAATCCTGAAAATCCCATTGTATGATTTTTTAATAATTAATTTGAATTTTATTGCATGACAAGTATTTGATCACCTAGCAACAAGTAGGAATTCCGGCTCTCACAGACCTGTTAGTTTTTCTTTAAGGAGCCCTCCTGTCCTCCTCTCAATACCTGTATTAACTGCACCTGTTTGAACTCGTTACCTGTATAAAAGACACCTGCCCACACACTCAGTCAAACAGACTCCAACCTCTCCACAATGGCCAAGACCAGAGAGCTGTGTAAGGACATCTGGGATAGAATTGTAGACCTGCACAAGGCTGGGGTGGGCTACAGGACAATAGGCATCAGCTTGGTGAGAAGGCAACAACTGTTGGCGCAATTATTAGAAAATGGAAGAAGTTCAAGATGACGGTCAATCTCCCTCGGTCTGGGGCTCCATGCAAGATCTCACCTCGTGGTCCTCGTGGTCAATGACCTGAAGAGAGCTGGGACCACAGTCTCAAAGAAAATCATTAGTAATACACTACGCTGTCAATTCTGCAGCGCACACAGGGTCCCCCTGCTCAAGCCAGCGCATGTCCGGACCCGTCTGAAGTTTGCCATTAACCATCTGGATGATCCAGAGGAAGAATGGGAGAAGGTCATGTGGTCTGATGAGACAAAAATAGAGCTTTTTGGTCTAAACTCCACTCGCCGTGTTTGGAGGAAGAAGAAGGATGAGTACAACCCCAAGAACACCATCCCAACCGTGAAGCATGGAGGTGGAAACATAATTCTTTGGGGATGCTTTTCTGCAAAGGGGACAGGACGACTGCATCGTATTGAGGGGAGGATGGATGGGGCAGATCTTATCGCGAGATCTTGGCCAACAACTTCCTTCCCTCAGTAACAGCATTGAAGATGGGTTGTGGCTGGGTCTTCCAGCATGACAACGACCCGAAACACAACCAGGGCAACTAAGGAGTGGCTACGTAAGAAACATCTCAAGGTCCTGGAGTGGCCTAGCCAGCCTCCAGACCTGAAACCAATACAAATCTTTGGAGGGAGCTGAAAGTCTGTATTGCACAGCGACAGCCCCGAAACCTGAAGGATCTAGAGGTCTGTATGGAGGAGTGGGCCAAAATCCCTGCTGCAGTGTGTGCAAACCTGGTCAAGAACTACAGGAAACTTTTGTTCTCTGTAATTGCAAACAAAGGTTTCTGTACCAAATATTAAGTTCTGCTTTTCTGATGTATCAAATACTTATGTCATGCAATAAAATGCTAATTAATTACTTAAAAATCATACAATGTGATTTTCTGGATTTTTGTTTTAGATTCTGTCACTCACAGTTGAAGAGTACCTATGATTAAAATTACAGACTTCTACATGCTTTGTAAGTGGGAAAACCTGCAAAATCGGCAGTGTATCAAATACTTGTTCTCCCCACTGTAAGTAAGCCTAATACATTTTGATTGATCATAAATATAATCTGATAATATAGCCCGTTTTACAAATCTAGCTATTTTTAATGACATTGTGCAGGCAAAAATGGGCTTGGGCGGGTTGATTTACAGTGTTTGTTATGCTAGCCAGCTAGCTCCATCCATTGTTTAACATGCACAATGCTAGTTATCCTAACTTAGAATAAACTTTATAAACACTTTTTTGTCTTGTACACTTTCAGGCAAGGTCAGTTAGCTAGATTTATGGTCTGTTTGCCTAGTTAACGTTAGCTAATATAGATATAAATCGCCTCCTTTAGCAATGTTTGCTATACGAGCTATATTGCTCCATCCATTGGTAAATGCTATCTATGCTAGTGTAGCATGACCTTTGTAAAAGGTTGTATTTTGTATGTATCTAATTTATATACTGTTCGCAACTTTAGTCAACTAGGTTTATGATCTGTATGGTGAGCTACATATGTTTTATAATGCTACCTCAGTTGGCTGGCATAGTTATAGTGTTGGTCAACTGGACATGGAATATTTTGAAACACTTTTTCCAAATTAGATTTTGTTTATTACATTCGTCAAAAAACCTATTGCCTGGCAGACAGCCCCAATCCACTAGTGAGGAGGACAAAAAGTAATACAAAAACCATACCAAATACCGAAGTCCTGTAAAATGTTTGATCTGCATACATTTTACACAGTATTTCTGTTTTTGCATCCCTTGACACTCCCCAAAACCTGCTTTTTGATCAGTCAGACTTTCTCATTGTGTTAGCTGTATAGAAAATGTTTTTACATAATGTCACTACATGTACTGAGATCTTTAAATAACTGTTACTCAGAATTGTCATATAACTTCAATGTTATCTGACATTAGCCCTTACAATTTCAGAAATAGAGACCAGAGAATTGGCTTGGAAAGTAAAAAGTGATTGTGAGAGGAAAAACAAAGGACATCCAGATGGTCCTCCTATTGTCTGTTCCCGCACGTTCAGGGCAACTAGTGTTAATTTCTGATGTACTGGGTGTCCGGTCTGGGCTGCGAAAATCATGGCCTTAGTAACAGATGTGGGGCAAATGTTTGCCACTGTTTAACTCAACCAGGTCTAGCTGTCTGACTGAGAGAATTAGGGCATATAATCTCAACAAATACTATATGCCTATTAGGTCAAATTCAGTCTCTGATTAGAGAGGAATGAAAACAACAGAACTGGCTTTGAGGTCCAAATTTGTATTAGAGGGTTATACAAGTCATTAAATAATTTACATAAGAGACCTGATGAGAGGGGGAGAAGCGGGGAATTAGACAGTGAAGTAACCAAGGCACTGCTTTGTGAAGTAGCCCCATATGGGTCAGCTATTTAAAATGCACAGACAACTGTGAGGATGCTAGCCTAAATAAGAGCATAAATGGCAACCTCAGGGAATTGAAAGACACGTCTTTCAAACTTAGGCTGTTTAAGACAAGTAGAATGCATTGGAAGCTGATATAAACGTTTCTAAGCCCCTACTGAACCCTGCAGAGTTTTATAAATCAATGCAAAAAAATACTATTAAGGCTTTAACTTTAACATATTCAGTTCGTTTGTGGTCATTTTCAAACCTTTTCAAACTACTTCAGTATATAAATTGTAAGAATACAACACGGCCCCAGATGTTGAAGTGGTTCTCTAAGCAGAGAGTAGGTTTAATTCAGATCCAAAAAGCAGTAGTCAGGCAGGCAATGTTCGATACAGAGCGGAACAGAAAGGTGTAGGTACAAAATCAGGCAGACTCTAAACAGGGCAAGAATAAGCAGGCAGGAAGCTAGGTCGATACATAGAAAAAGTGAATGACCAAAGAGCACTTGATACAAAGAAAAAGGTGCATCACACTAAACCACTTCACACCCGCATCACTGACACAAGAGGTGTGAAATGCTGAAATGTCCGCCCTGTACACCCCTTTTGATTGTCAACAGTATTTTCTTAACATTATTCCATAGTAATGACATTAGTCCCCCTCAATTGACCATTCTGTTTAACTGATCATTAATTGCCTCCCAGACCACCCCAAGCCACTAGCTACTAACTAATGATGCAATTTGGAATTCCATGTACAGTATATTACTGTGTTTTGCATTGGGGGTTAAATAGGGTGTACAAAATATAGTTTTGCTGGATGCAGTATCACACTGCCCGATTAAATACCATAAGATTTTGAACTACAAATACTTGTCATGTACAAAGTATTTTGTACAACGCATTCACTTCAGCACTAAATAGTTTTTCCACAAAAAGTATCCTTTTTACATTTCAGTGGGGGGGTTGGATTTATAGCCCAATAATAATAACATATAACAAGCAACCATGGGACAGGGGTCTCTTCCCTATGGTGAGCATAAGGAAGCAGTCATATAAACATTGTAAGCATATGGGGACAGGAATTGTCACATGGTAACCACTTTCATATATGTTTTACTGTGGTCAGCCATATTGTCCACCATCTTGTATTATTTCACTTAGTTTTAAACACACTATAGGGAGAGATCTATTAGCCACATATACACCGCTGGCCTGCTCAAACAGAGTTATTGTTGATTTTATGTAGATTTTTATACTTGTATCCAAGATGGATAGGTCCTTGATGCTATTTTGTACATCCTGGGGAATGAGGCGTTTACACACAGAATCAGCTTCCTAGGTCAAATGGAAATGGCATAATTGTGGAAAAATGCATTAATGTGTGGCCTGTGGCGCCCCGTGGTAGATTCAGGTCAGGTGTCTGTGTGGATGATATAACTAGTCCTTATTTTCATTGTGTCATAATGTAATGCACACATGAATTGTACTGTAACGCTCACCCCAGTGCTGCAGCGTTGAATAAGGAGGCGATGACTGGCTTGCAACTTCTGTGCATTTATTTAGGGAACACAGCTTAACTCCGATCACTGTTGGCCGAGAATACGCCGTACATTCAGTCGCACAACAACGGAAGAGAGCCCCGCTCTTCCTCAACCTCAACCCCCCCCCCCAGTAGAACCACATGGACCTCTGCTGGTAACATTAGTGCATAGCACAAACACATGTAAACATCTGCATAACTGATGAACTCATAATAACAGGCACACATTAACTCAGCTCATCACACAGCTCCCCCTCCACAACGTCCTCCACAAAGTCTCTGAGATGGCCCGGCCGACGTCTGTCTCCGCAGCGGTGGACGAGTGGGGGACGCAGGCGCCACTCCCTGGTGGGGGAGGGGCTACACCCCTGTGCAGTGAAAGGTGTGTGTGGTGGGAAGGGGGAAGGAGGGGTGTGAACAGTGGGGTCTGTCACTGTCTCTGGGGAAGTATGTGCAGGGGGAATGGGGCTTTGACAGGGCTGGTGTGTGTGATTGTGCCGTCGCCCCTCCGCACTGGCGTTTGGGAAGGGAGGGAGTCTCCTCTGTATGGGGCCAATCTGTCTCTGTGAAGTGTGACCTTCTTTATTTTTCCTGTCAGCTGGACTCAGTACACTACTTCACCCAGCCGCTCCACCACCTGACAAGGCCCCACCCAATGACAGTCCAACTTGGGGCACCGTCCCTTCTTCCTACGTGGGCTGTACAACCAAACCAGCTCTCTGGCTTGGAAGTGTCTCCCATTTGACCTTATGTCGTAATTCCTTTTTTGTCTAATGCCTGCTTTCTCCAGCTGGTCTCGGGCAAAGATGTGGGCGGACTCCAACTGATCCTGGAGTTTCCTGGCGTACTCTCTCCCTGGAGGAACAGCAGAGGTGTCAGAGGGTTTGCCAAAGGCCACCTCCATAGATGTCCTTAGCTCCCTGGGCCATGGGCCAGGATGTCATTCAAATACACCAGATTTGTCGGGGGATGCCAGCCAGCACCCGGTCCATGAGTTTTTCAAACGTGGCTGCACCTGCCAGTATCCACTTCGCAGGTCGAGTGAAGAGAACCAGGAGCAGCCAGACACCAAGTCCAGTGACTCATCGACCCTGGGTAATGGATATGCGTCCTTTTTGGTCACACTGTTCAGCGGTCTGTAGTCCACGCAGAATGTCATCTTGGGGCTCCTCTTTTCGAAACCATCATCACTCCCGAGGCCCATGGGCTGTCTGATGGTTCGATAATGACAGCTCTTTGTATCTCTTCCACTGCTCTGTCTGCAGCCTCACTGTGAGCCATGGGGAGGTGACGGGAACGCGTCTGGATGGGCTGTGCATCCCCGGTGTCTATTTCGTGCTGCACCAGGTGTGTCAGGCCCACTTCATTGTCTGATAGTGCAGAAAAGTCTGTGAAGTCAGATAACACCTCTCACAGCTCCTCCTGCTGCCATTGCTCCAATTAGTCACAATTCTGTCTCCATATCTCTCTCACTGCTGTCAACCTGTCCGTCGCCTCCACCGTAGTTGACTGGGCTGGGGGAGATGAACTGGAGTGTGCAGAGATGGGCTGACCATTGCTGGGGGCATGGGACACCAGTGGCGGGGCATGGGACACCAGTGGCAGGGCAATGCGGATTGGAGAGTTGGTGCTCTCTTCTGGGTTTTTTGTGTCATGGCGGTGTGTCTCCACAGCTATCCCGACCAGGGGGTGTGGCTTTGAGGACTGTGTGAGTGGTATCATTCTGACAGTGGGGCCCCCAGGGAAGGTCAGTTTGTTCTGCCCTAGGTCCACCAGGCAGCGCGCATACCTCAAAAAGTCCAGCCCCAGTATACAGTATACACCCGCGCCACCCACACTGTGAAATCCGCTGGCCGACCTCCCACTTTCAACGTTACCCTCCCCCTACCAAGCATAGGGGCCAGGTCACCAGTCACTGGTTGGTCTCTCCTTATCTCGATGATGCAGCATGGGACATAATGCCAGGAGTCCGTACCGTCCCATCTATATGGGCCATGGTCCGTTTCCCTGGTCTTTGGAGTGCTTGGGGCACTGTCTGAGGAGATGGCCAGGCCGTCCGGATCCCCAGCGGACCAGGGGGCGTTGGCGTGGGCGTGTGGCACTTTGTGGCGAATGCATGGACACAGCCCGGATCAGTTCAGTCATTTCCGCCGCCCATGCAGGCTTTACTTGGGCTGTATCTGTGCATGCAGCGGCTCTCAACGTAGGACCACTCTCTCCAGGGCCACTTTCCAAGGTCCCGCCCTCCACAATCTCCCTTTTGAGAGCCAGCTCCAAAACCTCTTGTATGGAACGGGGATGGACGAGCTGGGTCTGAATGCGCAGCCCCCTGGGGGTTATGGCTTGGATGAACTGGTCCCTGGCAAGCTCCACCTGTACTGCAGGGGGCATTTGGGCATAAGCCCTCCAGGCTAGAGTTTCAATGTCGGTAGCTAAGACACGGAGGGGCTCCCCAGGCCGCCTGCGTCTGTCGGACAGTTCAGAGCGCAGGAGACCGGGCAGTTCAGTGTCCAAAACTTCTCTGTAGAGCCCCAACAAGAGCCATATAATCATTTCTTTCTTCTGGGCTGGGCAGTAACAGGCACGCTAGTGCATCATCTGTAAGGAATAAGGCTAACTGTAGTGCTTTATCATTCTCTGACCAGCCCGCAGCTTGTGATAGCAGTTCAAAATGGGCATGAAATGCCTGCCAGTCTGCCTTACCGGAGGACTTTGGTGTTTTACATGGGGCCCGGTAAGCATGGGAACCGCCATTTTGCCATACAGGCTGTGCGTTCTCTCTGCTGTAATGCTGTGGTGAAGCCAATGTGCCAGTGAGGAAGCCTTCCTCATGTCCTCCCATTCCCGCATCTTTGGCCATGCGCCTCGCCGCCAGCTTCAAGCGGGCTTTTGTCTCTGCAGCACGCTCAAACTCCGCCACCAGACCCTCTGCACGGGCACAACTGTAGCTCTCCTCTTCCTCCTGAATTTTCAGCTCATTACAGTATGTATCCATACGTTTTACACTGGTGAGCCATTTTGTCCACCATCTTGAAATATATGTCTTAGCCTTTACCACCTTATAGGGAGACATATAAAGCACAGGTATGACAATTGACCGATTAATCAGAGTTACTGTTGATTTTGAGTAAATTATTATAGGTTTCGTATGATGTTCACTGTACAAAAAAAACAAGATGTTGGACATCTTGGTTCTTGATGCACTGTTACACCTCCTGGGGAATTAGACATGTAGACAAAGAATCAGCATTCTAGATCAATCGGGGTGTAATTGTGAAAAAATTTATTAGGGTGTGACCTGTGGCGCCCCCTTTGGAGGAATCAGGTCCGGTGTCTGTGTGGAAGGTATACATGGTCTACATTTTCATTGTGCCATAATGTAAAGCACACAAAGTATATTCATGCATTTGTTTCACACTGGTCAGCCAGGTCATTTTATCTCGTAACTGTGAACACCCTATCGGGAGACATGTATAAGACACATGGTTGCCCCCTGCCAGGTCAATCAGGCTTATTGTTGATTTTATGTAGATTTTAATAGGTTTAAAAAAAAAATCACTGTACAAAATATTCAAGATGGCAGACTTGATAGGTCCTTGAGGCATAGTTGTAGACCTTGGGGAATGAGGCTTGTACACAAAGAATCAGCATTCTAGTTCAATCGGGTGGAATTGGCATAATTGTGGGAAAAATGCATTAAGGTGTGACCTGTGGCGCCCCCTGTGAAGGAATTGGTTTAGGTCTCTTTGAGGTAGGTAGACGTGGTCTATGTTTTCAGTTGACCAATTTATATCATTTTGCCATAATGTATTGCACACATTAAGTCCATGGATGCATTAGTTTTACACCGGTCAGCCATTTTGTCCACCATCAAGCAATGTATAACTTATTCCTTATAACCTTATAGGGAGGCATGTATAAGACACCCGTATGCCAAAGGGCAGGTAAATCGGACTTATTGTTCATTTTAAGTAAATTCATGTAGGTTTTGCCAAATTTCCACTGCACTTAAAAACCCAAAATGCTGGACTTTATGGGTTCTTGAGACCTTTTTGTTCATTGTGAGAAATTAGTCATGTACACAAAGAATCAGCATTCTAGGTCAATCGGGGTGGAAATGGCAAACATTTGGATAAACGGCATGTGGGTGTGGCCTGTGGATGCCCCCTGTGGAGGAATCGAGTTGAGTCTCTTTGTTTGTAGGTCTACATGGTCTATGTTTTCAATTTTTTTATTTTTGCCATAATATAATGCACACATCAGGTTAGTTTACACATTGTAATATACATGTGTAAATTTTGATCTGCACATTTGCAATAACTTAGAAGCAATTCTATCTCCATAACCAGAAACATTTGTGAGTCAATATTTGTGGCCAACTATCCTTGTACAACCATATCGTAGTCTGTTATTAGTCTAAATATAAGTGATTACGCATTGATTTATATATGAAGATAACAGACATTAGTTCCAATGGAAAGTGATTAAATGATGAACACTGATCTAAATAGTTTTAAATTTTGTATAGTTGTGTAATTAATAGTAACAAACACAACATTTACCACATTTCAATATTTTTTTCATACAACAGAATTTTGTTTTTGTTAACCTTGCTTTTACTTACATTTTTGAAAAATATTTCAGCTAAAAGAAAAAATCATACTGTCAGCACATTTGAGCTCTGTTTGGCTAAAACACACAAAAACCACTTAAGGGAACCAGAAAATAAAATAAACCAGGTTAGCCCTTGAACCAGACGAGCCATTGTCCTTGATCTGTATACGATCATGACCCAAGTCCCGGGCACTGGTGAATATCTTGCTGTGGTCGATATAGTAAATGCATTTTCCCTTTTGGTATTCCCTGTGCACAAGGGTTCCGATTGGCTGCCTTTTGTATTCTTTGGTAAAATATTTCGTCTTGTTAACCGATATTTTTGTTACTCTGGAAGTTTTTATGTTGCCCAGGTTTGTTTTGATTTGTTTCCATTTCAGCCGAATGGCATTCACTGCAACGTTGATGTGTTTCTCTGGCCCATTTTATCAGCCTTTGCTAAATTGAAATTGAAATTTGTACAAATGATGATTTCCTAATTTGGTTGAATATAGTCTTGTGGTTTTCTTACAGAAGTTTAAAATATTGTGTTTCTCCTTGTATGAAGTAGTTGAATGCAGAACAACATGGCGATAGTCACGTTACAAAAACATTCTGTTTCCCATGAAGACTGGATTTACATCCAATATAGTCATGGCCTTGTGGAATCTGAGCATTAATAATTACAATATTAATGTATGTTTCATTGGAAATGAATTTGCCTAAACAATGAGAACAACAGAAACCTCTCTTTTTAGATTATCTCTGTAGGTTGCGCTCTGATAACCACAGGAATGTTTACATTGACCATTTGGCATGGGGGTTACTTTCTTGGAAACCTGATCTTTGCTAGGTATACACACCTTTCAATGTATATATCAGCTTGTAACCAACATTACAGTGAAAAGAGATTGATTGAGATGAGATTGAGGTTGTGTAAGGAAGACCAGGTCTCTAACCTCATGAACAATACTATCTAATCCTGCCATAAATAATTCTCTCTCCCTTGACAACCGGGTATCATTATTTCAACCAATATACGAAACAGCTGATTTCTAACAGCTTGCAAAAGAGGGTGAAATAGCCAAAGCATGTTTGTTCCCCACGATAAAATTAGATGTCCTATTTTAAATGTTGAATTGAATTGGTTGAATACTAGTTAAATAGTTTTTTCTTTGTTTCTATTTACCAATGATAACTGAGATAATACTTGTGTTTTAAACCCAACGCCTGATGCTTGTTAATGGAGTTTACATTCTGAAATGGTAAATTGACTACTGAACAAATAGGGTTTTGATCTAACAGTGTTTACAGGCCTCGATGGAGTGTCCTTGGGATCACTCCCTGGTTGTTCCTTGATTTTAGTGACATCATGCATCTGTTTTATGTTAACATCGCCTTTCTGGAGTAATTTTTTTTTCTTCGACCTACTGTCACTGTGTTGATAAGCCAAGCACATTTTTACAAACCGCAACAATGTTAGATGGGTAGGACAATAACTGAGCCTTCAGTTAACGTAGGATATTGGCTAAGTTGCAAGCTTGACATATCTTACTACAGTTTTGTGTGTGGATTCTTATGTTTCATGAACATTTTAAACAATCCATTTTGCCTTTCTTTGGCCTTTCCGAGGGTACAGCCGGGGGATTCAGGAAGGGGGTAAGACCCCCTGGGTTGGCCCCTACCCACCTTTCCCATTAAATGAAAGGAGCCTATTAGGGTTAAATTCAAGTGTTCCGACTGGTCTCACCTGAGGTACTGTCATGGTACGGTGAGCAGCAGCGCCACCGTTCCGTACATTCTCAGTTTCCATCACCACACAAACGCATCCCGGACTTGTTGTGTCACATGTCGTCAATCATCGTTCACACCCGGTCCCTGTTTGCAAATTTGTATGTGTTTAAATGTTTCCCCTCTGCTCCCCACAGTGTGGATCATTGTTGCTGTTATGTGTAAGTTTGTTCTGCCAGTTGCCTACTTTCGTTTTGCTGCTTTAGTCAGCCCTTTTGCACCTGGTTCCTTGCTCCCGCAACACCATACATTCATTACAGGTACTTTCCCTAACTTGAGTATATTTAGTTTTGGCTTAATCAAACATTGAGTTAAGACTAAATATGTTTTCCTTGAATAGCTTTAATGTTGAAATTTATGATTTTGAAACTTAGGTAGAGACCTCAATTAATCCCCCATTGTTGATGATAGAACAATCTTAAGGTCAATAGAATCACAGACTTGGTCAGAAATTTAATTTGGGTTTGGCTGACTGCCACCATTTAGGATAAAATAGAAATGCATCAAAGTTGAGAAAATTCCCTAAACTTTAGGAGGTTAATTGAAACATTGTTTGTGTTGTCACATAGTAGTTTGGCCATTGCCTGTGAAAATGCTAATTTGGATATGCTAATTTGAGTGTTGTTTTGCTGTGTAGGACAGCTTTGTCAACAGGATATATGGGTTGTAATTCCTTTGCACAAGTGACTGTGTGGCACATTTGTTGTTTTTGATTTTGTTTGTGGATGTTTTTATCATTTTTGAATTAGTTTTTGCTAAATATTCAGTTTGCAACTCCTTATTGAAAGATTATTAGATTCATCCCTACTACCAATGTTCCTTATTTCGTGTTTGTCTTATGGTACTTCTTTCTCTTGAGTCATTTTGTGACTTTATGGCGTGAAAGCAGGGGGGAATGTATGATATGATTCATTATGATAAAAAAGAGCTGACCTTCAGAGCAAATCAAATTGGTACTTAAGGAGTTAGATGAAGAACTGGATTTTACTGTTTGCATAGTAAGAACAGAACATTTGCATCTGTTATGGCCCTTAGTGTCCATTCACAGTATGGTTATGGTTGAGTAGAAAACATCTTACCATTTTCATTTGGTTTAGCAAAGTAAGAACTAATTTGTTGGGATGAG
Organism: Esox lucius; assembly: GCF_011004845.1. Lineage (NCBI taxonomy): Eukaryota > Metazoa > Chordata > Actinopteri > Esociformes > Esocidae > Esox > Esox lucius. Next base: position 2,826,570 of record NC_047593.1, read on the forward strand.
TAGTGACTAAGAATATGACTGTTCAGTTTTTTTTATTTGATTAGAAGTAATCATGTTAATCTCATGCACTATGGAATAAGTGGGTAAAAAGGTACAGGGAGCAAATTTTTGTTATTCCTTACATGGGTACTAAGTTTTGCTATATTTTAATTGAAACTGAGAAAATAAATTACCATCAATTTCTGTTCTAGAAAACCAAGTTCAGAAGTTTATTTGGTCTAAATTGTAAAGACACAGTTGGGACAGGAGAGGGCGCCGGGGCGGCCGGGACAGGAGAGGGCGCCAGGGCGGCCGGGACAGGAGAGGGCGCCGGGGCGGCCGGGACAGGAGAGGGCGCCGGGGCGGCCGGGACAGGAGAGGGCGCCGGGGCGGCCGGGACAGGAGAGGGCGCCGGGGCGGCGGAAGGCCACGGAGCAGGAAGCGGTGCGCGCCTAATGGCCAGCCTACAGCCTGGCCAGCCTGCACGGGGTCGAGGAGGCACCGGACATAGAGGGGGCGCCGTCGGGGCTTCACTCGGGCACCCACTCAGCCCCCCCCTAAAATTTTCCTGGGGGGACCTCGGACCGAGCGTTGGGCACCTCACCCTCTTCTTCCTCCGGCCTCGCCTGCGTCCTGTCCTTCCTGCCTCCTGCAAGTCCTGCAGGAGACCCTTCACCAGCTCCCCTTGTTCTTTGGTGAGGGGCTTGACCACTCCGTACTGGTCCATACCCCACAGCGGCACCCCGGACCCGTCTTGGGGCAACCCCCAGCCTTGCTCCTCAAGGGGATCCTCCTCCACTCTTGTAGACAGCTTCGTCGTCATCCGAGGAGAGGGAGTCAGACCCCCAATCGCCCCTCCAGGTATACACCCTCTCTGGAGGGACTGCCTGCTGGCTCCAGTTGCGGTGGATCATTCTGTAACGACTGTCGTTGGTGTCGTGTTGGTTGGGAACCAGGCGCAGGCAGTAATCTCTAAAAAACAAACCAAACACGAACGGAAAAACAATACAATTACTCACTTCTAATCAGGACCTTCACACCCTGTGTCAGGACAAGCTCTGGGGAGATATGACATGAGAGGGGGGGGGTCATGATTTATGACAGGATTACAATGTATTTGATGTGCTAGGATAAATAAGAGACTTGGAGAAATTCACACTGAGTTTCATCTTGTAGCGAAATTAGGCTAAATAACAGTTGTTAGCTTACTTTCAAGATGGTGTGAAATGTCTTGATTTGCAATAAGATATTTGATCATTTATGTGAAGCAAAGGTGAATTTGATTATAGTTCACAGTCAAAACACTTAGATGTAATTATATATAATCTGAGATCTGGTTAGATGATGAACTGAGAATTATTCATGAACTACTCTTGGAGAGTGATACTTCAATGTAAACTATCTTAACTGATGAGTAATTGGAACAGTAATAGGAAATTGTGTTCTTCTGTAGTTTTGTTTTTGTAGTTTTGTTATTGGCTGGTTATTGAATTTAAACCAACTATAGAAGAGTGACATTTTTATTTTGCTACACTAGCAGAACAGAAGCACCAGAAATGTTAATGTTTTAACTATACTGTTACTGTTTACTACTGTTCTAATCTATCTAGATAAAGGAAGCAGAAAGACATTGGAAATGTAGGTTTGAGTGTTTGGTAGGACTGGGTTCTAATGCATTAACAAGATGCAACAAGCTAATGTAATGGACATATTTTTGATTGTGTACTGTGCAGTTGCAACTAATCTTTTCAAGGAGAATTCACTGACAGATACAGGACACTTGAAAGCGATTCAGTGATAGAGGACTGTTTGGAGCACAGAGAGACTGAGTTTGGCTTAAAGGACAATTGTGAGGTGGGCTGAGATGAGATGGATCTCACACACACACACAGACTGTTCTACAGCTACGAGCAGACTCTACCCTGGGGTGCCGCACGTCTACAGTAATGCCTGGTTCCTGACAGCTGGACTTATTCTAGTCCTGATGATTCTGCCATGAGATGGAGAAGGCAACCTCCAACCGAGAGGATGGAGGCGAAGGAAAGCACCAGTTCTGGACAACGTTTACGGGGGGTGCGGAAAGACCAACTGCATGACATCATGCTACGCTGATTGTGTCCATACCAGGTAACATCTCATCTGCTGTCCAGGTAGCTGAGAGAGGAACCTGGGGTCGACCACAGACGCTACAGGAGGGCTTTGGTGTTTAAATATTAGGTACAGTGAATTGAAGTCACTGAGGGAAAAGTGAATTTTCTGGTGCTAGTAACCATCATTTCCGACCCGGCCTGCAGCTATAGAGTTCTTAGATAAAACTGATCATCTTGGCATTCACAAAGGAGAACACGCAGATTCTCCTGACCTGGCTGATAAAGCAGCTTGAATGAAGACAACTAGAGCTATGTAATGGTAACCTGCATTTGAGCTATGAAGGACAACACCTTGGAGTATACATCTGACTTTTACGTTCTGTTATATCTGCCTGCCAAGAAATGGTTTATAACTGATTGTCTGATGTTTGGAGGAGCTGAACATTAGTGATTACTTTGGAAGTACATCTTATTGGAACCAAGAGAGGACTTTTCAGTGAATCAAGCAATTGGCATGAGAGGACTTTGTAACAGTGACAAATTGAAGGATGTATTCAGTGATTGGTGTTTACCAGTGGTGGGGGACTCGAGTCACATGACTTGACTCGAGTCTGACTCTAGTCACAATTTTCAGGACTTGTGACTTGCTTGATTAAAGTATGAAAATGACTTGACTTGACTTTGACTTGAGAACAAGTTACTTGAGACTTGACTTGAAGTGGAAGACTCGACAATGACTTGAACTTATAATAAACAAAGAGCAATACAATTATTTTATATGTTGTGAAATCAGCACCACTAATCAGCGTATGTGCCTTCAAACCGTGCCAAACATGGCAGACAGTAACGTTAGTTGAGCTCCACAAATAGTATCGTTTGGATACAAGGACTTTGAACTGGACCGTGTGAATTAAAAAAGATTTGCCAGATGCAAAATATGCAACACGAGTATCTGACACGACAACAACAAAGTCAAATTTCATTCGTCATTTTAAGAACCACAAGGAAAGGTAAGAAAATAATCTCTTTAAATTCAGTTTCACTAAGATCTATAACGATTAAGTTACTAATGTAATGAATTAATATCTTGTTTGTCATAATTTGGCCTTGGTTGCATATTATATTTGTTTTTTTTTTCTTGTTAGAAATGTGACCATTATCATTACTGAATATGTCTGGTAAATAGATGTAAGGGAATTTGACCAGAACAGTGGCATAGCCTGAATTTTAATGTTGATGGGCATCTTAAAATGAGCGGGCATGTATATTATTACACGTAGGCTATAATGTCTGTATTAAATGTGCGCATTTTCAAGTGTTTGTGGACTGTGTGTGGAAACTAAAAAGCATTGTGCTTACACCATAACAGTTAACTTTACTACATGAAAGGCTAACATGGAGGCGCCGATGTGATTACTAGCACCTAAACATTTTGAAAAGGTTCATTTTTTTACTCATACAGACAAGAATAATTACAGCGTAAATACATATTAGGCAGTTTTTCAGTCACAATAATTAGTATATAAGGTTGTTATTATTAGCCCTTATTACATGGATTGGCTGAATTCCAGTGCAGAATGCGTGTTATTTCTTGATAACAGACCGTTGCCTTGAAAAACAGCGCGTTGCTATGGATGCAGCAGGATTCTAACCAGAGACGGAACGGACTATTTTCTTTAGAGGAAGCAATACAATCGTTTTTTAAATCAATAAATTCCTTTTGAAATCAATATTTTGTGTCAAATTATTGATTTATTTGGTAGGTAGCCATGTAATAAGCGGGATAAGGTATAGCGAGGCGGTTGTTATAGCGAATACAACCCCTTCAGGCTGATTCAAGATCCCTCCGCTTCGTCCCCCCAAAAAATTGTACCGCGGAGGACAAACATTTTTGATTTTGAAATCGAGCTTAGCACCGAGCGCACATCAGAAACAGAGGACAGTGTGTGTGTTCATCTCTTTAGTACTGTGACTTGACTTGAAATTTATAAGGACTCGACTTGACTTGCTTAGGGTGAACCCTTGACTTGACTTGCTTGATTTATCTGAACTGTGACTTGAGACTTGACTCGAGACTTGATGGTTAAGACTTGAGACTTGCTTGGACTTGACCATGTGTGACTTGTCCCCATCTCTAGTGTTTACACACCCACGTGTCGACGCTACATACCCCACGCTGTCAGTATATGTGTCACCTGAAATTACTTCCTTTGACCAGTGATTTTAACATAAAACCTTTTGCTGTACTATGTTATAGTTCTGTGTAATGAAAATGTGTGGTCTTGGAGTTACAATGCAGGTAATGGTCCAGAAGCAAGTAAAAGCTTCAAATTTGTTCAGTTCTCTAATCATTAAGGGTAATGATATTGACTGGGTCATGTTGTTAAAGAGTACTGATGTTGTGGTCTATAACCTAATGAGTAAATTTTTTAAGGATTGATACCAAGGGTTGATTTGGTATCAAGAGGATGGATTGTTATGGACATTTTTGAACTGATGCATACTTAGTCTTATACTTGTATAAATGGGTTACTAGTTAAAGGTACTGAGTCCCCATGTTTAGATATGAAAAGGAATGTAGGAGAGGGGGATCTGGTATTTGTTTATGGTTGTCATTGAATGGTGTCAGAAGATCACTGGGTTATCCTTTCATTCTATCAATTTAAACCATTAGTTTATCTGTTTTTTGTCCAGATGCTGTGAGTCCCTTAGAGTTGAAAAGGTTACCCACAAGGTCCTTGGTTTAATGTTGGGGAGGACAGCCTGGCCCTTGGTTAAAGCCTAGGTATTGACAGAACAAAGGGAATGTGTATTATTGACATGGGACAGCCCGCCCTTTGTGACAACTGCTGTTGTAAAAAGGGCTTTATAAATACATTTGATTGATTGAAATATAGGGTTAGGTTAAGCAATATATATAAGTAAATTAATGACTGAGATATAGAATGAATGACCGAAATATAGAAATGTAAGATCTCTATCATGGTGTGATGTTAACAATATGTGTTTTGTTTTAAGTCTATTTGGACATGAACATGGACATGTTTATGGATGCACAGAGGATTAGTCCATTTTCCAGTCTGTAATTTCATAAAGCGTCGGACCCCACCATTTACTAACTTAATGAGGAGTTAACAGTCATGGTCAACCTGATTGAAGCTGGAGACACAGGTTAGTGTAAAAAATTTAAATATATCGTGCTGCAGAACACAAGCAACAGGACAAAGCAGCCACTATGACCCCCAAACATGGGCTCATGATAATCTCACAAATGGTAACTTTAGGAGAAAACAGAGGTGTGAGTGAAACCCACCAATCGTAATATGGGAATGGGGGTAGGACATTGAGAACCAGGCCAGGCAAATTATCATAAGAACAACAAAAGGTTGCTAGACCTGTTTGCATTAGAAAACAGTATATATGGCTAGAACTTGAGAGGCTTTCTAACCTGTGACTTGTTATTGTGTTTTAGACAACCGCACTGATGCCTTGTCCAGCTCCTCAACATCCAGCCCATCATCATAGCCTGTGCCCATTCCAGCAAACGAGGGCTTCACAAAGGACCAATCGTGGTTTTTAATAGACCTGATGCAGCAGCACATAGAGGCTGAAGGGGAAGGTCTCCCAAGAACACTGAAATCTGCAAAGGCAAACAAAAAACAACTTCAAAATGACATATAGTGGGGAGAACAAGTATTTCATACTATTTATCATAGGTACACTTCAAAAATCCAGAAAATCACATTATGATTTTTTTTATAATTTATTTGCATTTTATTGCATGACATAAGTATTTGATCACCTACCAACCAGTAAGAATTCCGTCTCTCACAGACCTGTTAGTTTTTCTTTAAGAAGCCCTCCTGTTCTCCGCTCATTACCTGCATTAACTGCACCTGTTTGAACTCATTACCTGTATAAAAGACACCTGTCCACACACTCAATAGAAACAGACTCCAACCTCTCCACAATGTCCAAGGCCAGAGAGCTGTGTAAGGACATTAGGGATAAAATTGTAGACCTGCACAAGGCTAGGATGGGCTACGGGACAATAGGCAAGCAGCCTGGTGAGAAGGCAACAACTGTTGGCGCAATTATCAGAAAATGGAAGAAGTTCAAGATGACGTCAATCTCCCTCGGTCTGGGGCTCCATTGAAGATCTCACATCGTGGGGCATCAATGATCATGAGGAAGGTGAGGGATCAGCCCAGAATTACATGGCAGGACCTGGTCAGTGACCTGAAGAGAGCTGGGATCACGGTCTCAAAGAAAACCATTAGTAACACACTACGCCGTCATGGATTAATCCTGCAGAGCATGCAATGTCCCTCTGCTCAAGCCAGCGCATGTCCAGGCCCGTCTGAAGTTTGCCAATGACCATCTGGAAGATCCAGAGGAATGGGAGAAGGTCATGTGGTCTGATGAGACAAAAATAGAGCTTTTTGGTCTAAACTCCACTCGCCGTGTTTGGAGGAAGAAGAAGGATGAGTACAACCCCAAAAACAACATCCCAACCGTGAAGCATGGAGGTGGAAACATCATTCTTTGGGGATGCTTTTCTGCAAAGGGGACAGGACGACTGCTCCATATTGGGGGGAGGATGGATGGGGCCATGTATCGCGAGAAAAGAGCATTGAAGATGGGTCGTGGATGGGTCTTCCAGCATGACAACGACCCGAAACACACAACCAGGGCAACTAAGGAGTTGCTCCGTAAGAAGCATCTCAAGGTCCTGGAGTGGCCTAGCCAGTCTCCAGACCTAAACCCAATAGAAAATCTTTGGATGGAGTTGAAAGTCTGTATTGCCCAGCGACAGCCCCGAAACTTGAAGGATCTGGAGAAGGTTTGTATGGAGGAGTGGGCCAAAATCCCTGCTGCAGTGTGTGCAAACCTGGTCAAGAACTACAGGAAATGTATGTTCTCTGTAATTACAAACACAGGTTTCTGTACCAAATATTAAGTTCTGCAATAAAATGCTAATTAATTACTTAAAAATCATACAATGATTTACCTATGATAAAAATTACAGACTTCTACATGCTTTGTGGGAAAGTGGGAAAACCTGCAAAATCGGCAGTGTATCAAATATTTGTTCTCCCCACTGTATATATATATATATTTTTTTTTTTTAAATAAACAGTCAAAGACAGTTATAAAAACAACAATATGTACAATGAGTAAGAATTACAAAATATGAACAACCAAGAATGGGGTTCTAGGGTTTATCAAGAATGGTGTGAATAGGGTAAACCATCCAGTATGCGGCAGTCCTGTGGGCGAAAATGCCTTGTTGATGCTAGAGGTCAGAGGAGAATGGGCCGACTGATTCAAGCTGATAGAAGAGCAACTTTGACTGAAATAACCACTCGTTACAACCGAGGTATGCAGCAAAGCATTTGTGAAGCCACAACACGCACAACCTTGAGGGGGATGGGCTACAACAGCAGAAGACCCCACCGGATACCACTCATCTCCACTACAAATAGGAAAAAGAGGCTACAATTTGCACGAGCTAACCAAAATTGGACATTTGAAGACTGGAAGAATGTTGCCTGATCTGATGAGTCTCGATTTCTGTTGAGAAATTCAGATGGTAGAGTCAGAATTTGCCGTAAACAGAATGAGAACATGGATCCACCATGCCTTGTTACCACTGTGCGTGCTGGTGGTGGTGGTGTAATGGTGTGGGGGATGTTTTCTTGGCACACTTTAGGCCCCTTAGTGCCAATTGGGCATCATTTAAATGCCACGGCCTACCTGAGCATTGTTTCTGACCATGTCCATCCCTTTATGACCACCATGTACCCATCCTCTGATGGCTACTTCCAGCAGGATAATGCACCATGTCATAAAGCTCGAATCATTTCAAATTGGTTTCTTGAACATGACAATGAGTTCACTGTACTGAAATGGCCCCCACAGTCACCAGATCTCAACCCAGTAGAGCATCTTTGGGATGTGGTGGAACGGGAGCTTCATGCCCTGGATGTGCATCCCACAAATCTCCATCAACTGCAAGATGCTATCCTATCAATATGGGCCAACATTTCTAAAGAATGCTTTCAGCACCTTGTTGAATCAATGCCACGTAGAATTAAGGCAGTTCTGAAGGAGAAAGGGGGTCAAACACAGTATTAGTATGGTGTTCCTAATAATCCTTTAGGTGAGTGTATATGTACAATAATATAATTTTGGCTTTGGTTGCATTGCTTTTCAGCTATCTAGTTAATTATCTTAATCTTAGCCTGTTAGCTACAACGAATAGGTGCTGTGGAGAAATATTCAGGGGATACAATAAAAACATTTCTGGAATTAAAGTTCATACGGTTACAAATAAGTTGCTAGGAAGTTCTCTCTGGGGACATGTTTTTTGAAACACAAAGACCCAAACTGAGCTTTTTTGACCGGGTAGCCTATCTATCTATTTATATACAACGCCTAGGATGTAAAAAAAAACAGGAGAACTGAAACATTGTTTGAGCCTGCTGGTTGACCAATGGATATGTATCATCTCTGCATCTTTCTAAACCCTGTTTACACAGAACAAATTGAGAGCCAATGCCTGGGTTAAGTAACCAGCATTATTCCTTGAAAAAAACAAGAAGGATTTTGTTTATTTGCAATAATTGATTATTGTACTTTGTGTTTGATGTTTTCATTCAATATCACTTTTTTTTTTTGCGGTACTAAGAATTTTGTTTTTATTGACTCAAAAATATTTCCATAATAGAGACCATCAGTCCAATAGATGGCAATGTTGCACTGTGGTGGTTTTGGAAACAAGTTCTTGATTGTTTCTCTTTATAACTATGCAACCCCAGATTTAATCTGCGGTTGGTCACATAATGTATGGAACATTGTTGCTATCAAACCATTGTTTCTATTTAGCCAATTAGTATCTTTCCTGTGCATCTTTTCTTGCAATAACTGCAATAATTGGCCTATAACTACACTCCATCAAAATGGACTAAAAGAACAAGTTAATTTACGCTTCCTGCTAAATACATGTTTTTCATTGCAAAGTTACACACTTCATGAAGCCATGAATCCAAAGTAATCTATGATCCCCATGTTTACTCCATGTCACCTTGGGTCTTAAGTCCAAGATACTGAGCCAATCAAAATGGTGGGAGAGGTGACGTATGTTAGTAACTTTGTCTAAGACCTAAAGGCTTGGATAAGATCACCATATTTTACCCCAGTCAGTTGCTCTAACACAGATGCTGTATTACTGGTAGGTACCTAATTTGAAACTCAACTAGACCCGTGACTTGGCACGTTTATCTTTACAGCCTGGGATTACTTTTCTTTTAGTCCATCCCAATCCCTCTTTATCCCCTGGCTTAGCTCCACCACACCTGTGTAGAGACATCTCCACTTTCACTTTGAGTCTCCAAGGGACTATCTTATCAGAAATGTAATGGGAAGCAGTTGTAAACACTAAGAATGCGGATAAGTCAATATATTTTAACTCAGTTTATCAAACGGATCACTTAACCAACTCTAACTCTAACTGCAGGTAAGTGCCATTTCTCCTTATTTCAATGATTCTCAAAATGTGGGTCTCATCAGCAGCTGTAGATTTGGTGCAGAGTTTTTACCACAGAGAAGACCTCCTAGTCTTCAGATAAGTTTCATTTTGGTCTTCATCAGCGTGGATAGTGCAGTGTTTTTTAGGATGCAGTAAAATATCCAATATACTTACATGTAAAAATATTACTTGTCATACATGCCCACTGAAAAAATTTATATTTATACAGCCTAGGGTTGCATCCACAGTCTACATTGTATCAATCTCCAATGTGACATGTATTTCCTAAATACAAGACGCGTACATATTTGACACAATGTGGATAACCAAATAATCAGATAAGAAGCACAACGCTCTTATACCTCCTTGCTGAATTAAAAACGGAAACAGTATATTTTAAAACAGAAATAGTTAAAAGATCAATGAAAAATAAGTAATTTTAAAAATAGGCCTATATATAAAAAGAACAAAAAAATCTATCCGACTCTAAATTTTTGGATGAGCAGGGCTTTCCCGGGCTCAGAATGGGGCTTTGGGGACAGTAAGCATGACAGTAAGCATGATCATTCCGTGTGACCATTTCTGACCATTTGATAGAGATTAACAAAACCCCTTTAACAAAACTAGTTAAAAAAATTACAACATTGGAAGGGAGTGAATTTGAAGGACAGATTTCACCCTCCTCTTTTTATTAACTAAATAAAAGTATCTGACAAGGTCATGGTTGTCTATAGTTATGGTAGTCTATAGGACTGGACGATATGACCTAAAATCAAAATCACTATTAATTGAACATTTTACCTCAATTACAATTAATGAACGATTATTTTGATTTTTGTTTAGTTTTTTTGCTTTATTTTATAATGTGAAGTTTACATTGTAACACTGTAATATCAAACACATTGTAACATGAGAAAGGTGATATATGAACATTTTTTTTTTTTATTGTTGTCATGGTATTTATTTAGTGTGCTGAAGTAAAATATTATTTATATAGCACATTCTTAAACACGTGACAAAGTGCAAAACAAGAAGATTAGCACAGAAAAGGAGAACAAAAAAGTCATATAAAACATTACACATTATTATTTATGACACATACAAACACTGAAATAATATAGCAGATAGTTAGCACCCAGATATCCCCAATTAGATAACTGAATATTATAGCATTCTGTCTGTTAAGCTGATGTGCACTTACCCAAGTTCAGTCCGTGACCAAAGAAGTCTGTCCTGGTCGCGGAACAACCGACCAGCTCTTTACCCTTGCAAGGATCCTGGAGGGGGCCTGGGAATATGCCCATCCAGTCTACATGTGTTTTGTGGATCTGGAGAAGGCGTATGACCGTGTCCCCCGGGAGATACTGTTGGAGGTGCTGCGTGAGTATGGGGTGAGGAGGTCCCTTCTGAGGGCTATCCAATCCCTGTACGTCCAAAGTGAGAGCTGTGTTTGGGTTCTCGGTAGTAAGTCGTACTCGTTCCAGGTGGGGGTTGGCCTCCGCCAGGGCTGCGCTTTGTCACCAATCCTGTTTGTAACCTTTATGGACAGGATATCGAGGCATAGTCGGGGTGGGGAGGGGTTGCAGTTCGGTGGGCTGGGGATCTCATCACTGCTTTTTGCGGATGATGTGGTCCTGATGGCATCAACAGTCTGTGACCTTCAGCACTCACTGGACCGGTTCGCAGCCGAGTGCGAAGCGGTTGGGATGAGGATTAGCACCTCTAAATCTGAGGCCATGGTTCTCAGCAGGAAACCAATGGAGTGCCTCCTCCGGGTAGGGAATGAGGCGTTACCCCAAGGAAAGGAGTTCAAGTATCTCGGGGTCTTGTTCATGAATGAGTGGACAATGGAGCGGGAGATTGGCCGGAGAATCAGAGCAGCGGGGGCGGTATTGCATTCGCTTTACCGCACCGTTGTGACGAAAAGAGAGCTGAGCCGAAAGGCAAAGTGGGTCAGCAGAGTGGCAGCTGAAATCATCAGGTATCGTCTTGATCTGCAACACAACCAGGAGGACTTTGGACAGGCACAGCAGCAAGTCTTTCAAGCCTGGTACTCCTCAGGTATGGGACAAGTCCTCATGTCCTCCTAAGTTTAAAACGGCAGGAGACAGGGAACATTTTGAAAATGCATTTCTTAGATCTACAAGGATTTACAGTGGAGAAGGAGAACTGACCCTACTCCTCCAGCACAATAATATAGCAGCGTAAGACCTTGGGGCTGAAACAGGGGGGTCCCAGACAGGACTCAACAGGCACGAAATAAATCCACCCACATTGCCAAGCATCAACCAAAGGGGCACACACCAACCGCAACCACCCTAAATGAGGGCCAAGTATTGCCAGCAGAGTACAGCCCAATTGCACAAGTGCGCAACAGAGAGACAACAACAAGCCAGTGACTGCGCCCCCAAATGGCATTGGAGAGAGGGCATCCCAGTGGCAATTAGGGCCCACCTGGCAAGACAGCAAGGGTGGACACTATCAAGCCTTTCTGGTCATCTTCATGTCCCTGGGCCAGAGTACACTTTATCATAGACCATGCTGTTGAGAAAGGTCAATCTTGTTATCATTCTTGATAACGCGACTGCGTTAAAACGATTGTCTTCGGCTGCAGTTTTTTCTATCTTTGGTTATGTGACCCTAGATTTTTCTCTCTTTCTTTTTTTGCGGTTGTGAGTTTTTCACGGTGGGCGGGTTTAAGAGAGGAAATGCATCTCCATTGGTCAACCAGACTGGGCAACATCAACAGCTTCAGTTTATTTACAATGTAGGCTTGTTACATTAATAAGTAGACATGCTATTGTGTATTGAACTTATTTTGGGTTTCTGCAAGTAAAAAATATACACCCAATCGTGCTTTCTGATACAAATTGCTAGTTGTTTATTTGTTACTCTATGCATAATATGAAGTTGCTTTATCAAATTCCATATACAAGTTGTGTCGATTGTATTCACTGAACAATCGTGCAACTATGTTAGATACCTAACAGGCTAAGATGAAGCTGGCTAGAAAGCTGATACCTACAAATGACAGTGTGTTATAATTAAGCTAGTTAGCTGTGGAACAGAACTAACCCAAAATCATAATGTAAACATAGCTATTCAGCATGGCCAGTATGCGTCAATTGAAGTTATACAATTTTAAGAGGCACAGCAGACAACATTTGCCAAGTAAATCTGTGGTAAAACAGCTTACAAAACATGAGCATATATTGAGTCTTGAAATAACAGTGCTTCATTTATTGATTGATTTGTCATGTCATGGCAACCAATCTGCACAACTAACCATTACACTATCTTCAAATGTTGCACTCAAACTCATTATTAATGTTACATTTACACACAAGGTTATTCCTACAGTATACCTGGATATCTATGAATGAGACTTTCCTACAGGTAACACAGTTCTTGTGTTCAAGAAAAAAGCTACAAAGTGTTCAAATTGGCTTCCTCAATAACAATTTCCAACACTTATGCATTTAACTCATTGAGATAAAAATCTGTTTTTAATGAGCATCCTTGCCAAGATGGGCAGCAGCAAGTTTAAGCCTTAAGAATAACAAGTTGACAACATAAAACATAAGCAGTCATAATTAAAAATGACAATGGAATAACCTTTAAGAGCAGAAAAAATCTGTATAGTAATTACATTTGCAGCAAACCTTATTGAACTTGTTACTAGGGGATTGTTACAAAAGGGACTGTCTATTCAACACAGTTCAGTGATAATAGATCATTCTTCCCACCCCTTCCTCATCAATACAATTAGAAATATACTATACATAATAATATTGGAAACAAAGTTCCTCCTGCTGCTGAGTTTTTCCACAGCCATGGAGCCACATGTGATTAAAAAATATATATATTTTAAAAGGGTACCATGGAAGTGGAAACCTAAAACAGAGGGTCAATGTAAAAATAATACTGTTTCCCTGTTCAGATGAACAGTATGCCGCAATTTGTAGTCATTTTGAGTGGTTGAATGACTTGTCATAACACAGGAACAGATGTCCATTTGCTGTCCATCAAAACTAGTCCACATTTTGACAGGGTGATGAATCAGGACACAACTCATAATCCTAAACCAAAATATGCATTCATACAATCCCTCTCTGAAGGTAGTAATACAGACCATTTCAAAAAGGGGGCTCAGGGCAACACAGTTGTTTTTGCCATAGCTGTCCCACTCCGGTCTGATAGTTTTCTGAGAGTTTGAATACTAAATAGATGCACAATGTCTGGTATGAAGCAAATAATAAAATAAATAATCTGTCTAATACTGTAGATCACCAACCCCCTTAATGAAACTTGTATTTTTGCACTGGCACAATTTATTTGGTCTAGGTTCAGCTACTGCAGCTAGCCTACCTGTTACCTTCTACTCATGTTCCTCTTCAGCATCAATCATATCCCATTAACATGGTGGTTATATTTTTTAAATAAGTCTGAGTTAACTCAGTTTGTTTTCTGCCTTATATTCCTACATTCCTCAATGTTCCTGTTGATTGTACAAGTACATACCAATATAATCTCCTGGTCTTTTTAAAGCACAAACCACATAATCAACCCTACTAGATATTTTGCTCATGTAGTCATTTCCCTGCAAACAATATTGCATTGTCACGGCGTACTGACAAGGTAACTTACATTTGGAACCAGTTAGATAATTATCTTACATAAATACAACCTGAAATGACATTTATTTAAAGTAACCCATTTGTAATTTGTGAAACAATATTTTGTACCAGGTATTTTAATATGTCATAATTATTTGCACTAGTATACCTACAGCTAGAATAGGTAGATAAGTTAATTTCTGTCCAGTCAACATATCTCACAACACTTCTCTCAAACTTTGTGTTTATCCACTCCAACTGTCCCATGCTCTCTTAAAGTGCGCAACACAATTCAGCAGGGCTCTAAACAGACTTTAGTTTAACAGTGAGTATGTGAGGTATTATGTATACATTTATTCTATCAACCCCTTTCCAGATATAATTATATCAATGCTGTTAGATAATCAGTCCAGGTATTTTCTCCTAACAAAGTACATGACATAAAATAGAAGAGCCCCGTATTTTTAAACTATAAACTGATCAAACAAGAAGAAATATTATCCAACCATCAAAATACAATAACAAGCAAAAATATCAATTCTATCTTCACCTTCCTTTGTTGTTGGGACCCAGAACTGCACCTGATCATGGACAATCAAAACAAGTTTAAAAAGAGTATTTGTCCAAAATCACTTTTACATTATCAAATGTCTTGTTGAATCATGCTTTGTGTGAACTCTGTAAATATCTTTACATTTGAGTACTAATGAGGGGACTCAATGGGAAAAAATTAAGAGACCACTCTTAATTTTTCTTAAATTAGCATCTCTACATGTATGGCAGCCATTCCATTCCAGTGTCTATTCCAACACAGGCACACCTCATTTTACTTAATGAGGTACTGATTAGGTGATTACCTGAACCAAATCTAATGACTCCTAACCATTAGACGACGAAGTATTGACTAGTCAGAGAAGATGACCTAGGGGATGACCTACTCCATTCTTCTATGGTCCAATCCTTATGGTTTTTTGCAAACTTCAGCCTGGGTCTTTTTTGCTTCTCCTTGATGAAGGGGTTTTTTCTAGCTTTGCACGACTTTAGCCCTGCCCCTGGGAGCCTGTTTCAAGCCCTCCTCGCCGTGCACTTCACCCCAGCTGCTGTTTGCTATTCTTTTTGTAGGTCACTTGATGTCAACCTACGGTTGTTGAGTGGCATTCGAATGAGCTGACAGTCTTTTCGAAAACATGGCGGGTTAAAATTCGGCCTTAGGGAGTTTTTCCTAGCCACTGAAATTCAACACTACTGTTGTTTGCCCCTCCATGAACTGCCACCTTAACGTGGTGGAGGGGTTTGAGTACCCGAGTGACCCTAGGAGCTATGTTGTCTGGGGCTATATGCCCCTGGTAGGGTCTCCCAAGGCAAACAGGTCTTAGGCGACGGGTTAGACTAAGAGCGGTTCAAAACCCCCTTAATGATGCGTAAGATTTTGAGTTCCGTGACGTCGCCCGGTATGGCGCAGCCGGGGCCCCACCCTGGAGCCAGGCCGGGGTTGGGGCTCGTATGCGAGCGCCTGGTGGCCGGGCCTTTCCCCATGGGGCCCGGCTGGGCTCACCCCGAACGGGCGACGTGGGGCCGCCTTCCCGTGGGCTCACCACCCACAGGAGGGACCATAAGGGGCTGGTGCGAAGAGGATCGGGCGGCAGTCAAAGGCAGGGGCCTAGACAACCTGATCTCTGGACACGGAAACTGGCTCTAGGGATGTGGAATGTCACCTCGCTGGCTGGGAAGGAGCCTGAGATCGTGGGTGAGGTTGAGAGGTTCCGATTAGAGGTAGTCGGGATCACCTCTACGCATGGCTTGGGCTCTGGAACCACACTCCTTGAGAGAGGATGGACTCTTCACCACTCTGGAGTTGCCCATGGTGAGAGGCGGCGAGCTGGTGTGGGTTTGCTTATAGCTCCCCAGCTCTGCCGCCATGTGTTGGAGTTTACCCCGGTGAACGAGAGGGTCGTTTCCCTGCGCCTACGGGTCGGGATAGGTCTCTCATTGTTGTTTGTGCCTATGGGCCGAATGGCAGTGCAGAGTACCCGACCCTCTTGGAGTCTCTGGGAGGGGTGCTGGAAAGTGCTCCAACTGGGGACTCTATCGTTCTACTGGGGGACTTCAACGCCCACGTGGGCAACGACAGTGACACCTGGAGGGGCGTGATTGGGAGGAACGGCCCCCCTGATCTGAACCCGAGTGGTGTTCAGTTATTGGACTTCTGTGCTAGTCACAGTTTGTCCATAACAAACACCATGTTCATGCATAAGGGTGTCCATCAGTGCACGTGGCACCAGGACACCCTAGGCCGCAGGTCGACTTTGTTGTCATCTCATCTGACCTGCGGCCGTATGTCTTGGACACTCGGGTGAAGAGAGGGGCGGAGCTGTCAACTGATCACCACCTGGTGGTGAGTTGGATCCGATGGCCGGGGAGGAAGCTGGACAGACTCGGCAGGCCCAAGCGTACTGTAAGGGTCTGCTGGGAACGTCTGGCCGAGTCTCCTGTCAGAGAGATCTTTAACTCCCACCTCCGGCAGAGTTTCGACTGGATCCCGAGGGAGGCTGGAGATATTGAGTCTGAGCGGACCATGTTCTCCACCGCCATTGTCGAAGCGGCCGCTCGGAGCTGTGGCCGTAAGGTCTCCGGTGCCTGTCGAGGCGGCAATCCCCGAACCCGGTGGTGGACACCGGAAGTAAGGGATGCCGTCAAGCTGAAGAAGGAGTCCTATCAGGCCTGGTTGGCTTGTGGGACTCCAGAGGCAGCTGACGGGTACTGGCAGGCCAAGCGGACGGCAGCCCGGATGGTTGTGGAGGCAAAAACTTAAAATTAAGAGACCACTCCAAATTGAATGCTTCTGTTACTCACTCAAAACTTTCCTTTTCAACTTTTTTGAAAAGGAAAGAAAAATGCAGTGGTCTCTTAATTTTTTCCGGAGCTGTATATAGTTAGGCCTATATTGTTTAAGATAAATGCTCATATCAAAAAGTAAACTTATTGTGAAAGTCGGAACAAAAATACCTAAGTAAAATAAGTAGACAAATATAACTAAAATGAACTAAACATTTTAATCCTTTACTGCAATGTTGCGATCCACTTTGTTCTTTTTTGATAGCACATGCACATTTTCCACAATGATTCTTTAGTTGTGGTTATTACATCACCACACTCCCTCTTCTGCATGTCCTTGGTTCTCCTAATTTCTGGGGTAGTGTGACAACTGCGACCTCTGCTGGTTCACCTCCCCCTGCAGTGGGCGGGCCCCAGCGGTCGACGTCACCGGCCTTCTGACACCACCGTCTCATCATACATTTCACCTGTGTCTCGTTTAGTGCACCTGTTCCTCATCATCGCTGTTTCCCCCGGTATATATGTTCCCTCTGCTCCCCCTGTCTTTGTGTGTGATTGTCTCTGACTACTAAAGAGCTGTACGACGCTTCGTCACCTGTATATACACATATCTTGTATTGGTTCGTGAGGATACCATTAAAAAGATCCTTCCACCACGCCTTCTCCTGCTCCTCCTTGTCCAAACCCCGAAGCCGTGACAGGTAGTTACCTTTTATTTTTCACCAGTGGGTTTTTTCAGCTTTCTTAATAAATTATTGAGTAAACTTCATGAAAGCTTAAGCAACAAGGTTTATATTGTATGTATATCTATGTAGGATTTATAGTTTTCACGTGTCTTCACGGCATATGGGAATGCCCACTTGGCGGTCAAAACAAAGTCTCCTTCCATTGCCCACCATTGACAACTTTTACTAGTTATACTTCAAAATGGCAGATAGTCAAATTTTTGTTCATAAGAATTTATAGGGTGCCAATAATTGTGTCACAGATGGTTTTGTTAGAAATAATAATTTCTTGATGACATATTTATTTTTTTCAAAATACATTTTCTTCAATTAAAGGTTGGATTTTTCGTTTTTTTTTTCAGTGTGACATTAAGCTAATTAACCAAAGGGATATTTTTTATAACCCTTTTTTAAATAGGGTGGCAATAATTGTGTAGGGCACTCTATATACATTTCATGCACATGCAGTGGCGTCGTTAGGCCTGGGCATCCGGGGCTATAGTCACGGTTCCTTTATGAATAGCCCCCGATCTCAAATTGACCAAAAAAATTATAATAAAGAAATAGCCCCTGATGTATTCATCTATAATTCCGATCGCTTATTATGACAATGTAGACGTGTAGGCCGCTAGCGTGTACACCGAAGTTTTCAGCATGTACATTCAACACCCTGAACTTTCTGGAATGTATTGTGATCCTAGCAACGCCTCTGTTTACATGAATGGACTGTTTTAGACAAAGAATGGTGAATAAAGCAAGAAACATCACCTGCAACCCCAACCCACTAACTTCCTAACCCACCCAACCTCCTAAATGTTGCTGCAAGAAGAGATACAGTGATACACATAGCTTCAATTAGTGATGGCCATTCAAGGCTTCATTACCTTTCTTCCAGCAGCAGAATATTATGCCGGCAGGACAAATACTATTAGGTACTTGGTCACCTCCATGAGCAAGGGCCTTTTCACCCGGTTACTCAGTTTAGCCATGAGGCCAGGAATATTGTTGGTGATTCCAAACTTCTCCCTTTTAACAATAATGAAAACTACTGTGTTCTTTAATGCTGCGGAAATATTTCGGGTCTCCTTACCCAGATCTAGTCATGGCCATTTGATGCTTCATTACCATTCTTCTAGCAGCAGGATATTATGCTTGCTGCACTAACTTAGATATTCTTTTTCAAAATTAAAGCCATCATTGAAATATATAAGGCAATATAGTTAACAATCTAGTCGGTACATTTTATGTTTAATGGCCGTTCCAATGTTGTTCTTGTCTGTTCTCTTTTGCAGACTAGATTGTTAACTATATTGCCTTATATAGTTCAATGATGGCTTTTATTGTGATAAAGAAAGTCTGAGTGCTGCCAGCATAATATCCTGCTGCTAAAATAACGCTAATGAAGCCTTGTTTGGCCATCAGTTGTTTCAATAGACAATGTTCTTATTTTATAACAATGTTCTCTAAGCTTAAGCCAAAAACACAAAATCTTAAAAAGAAAAGGTATTTAAAAATGAAAAATAAAATCTAGTAGTAAATGTGGTGTGCTTGTTTGCGTTAAAAAGGTTTAAGACTTTAAAGTTGGAATTTTAGGATAAATGGAAATCATTTTAATCAATATATTGATATACAATAAAGTTAAGAGGTTTACATGATAGCCTAAACATATAAAACAAATGTTGATTGAACCTGAACGGTTCAAGAGATATTGCTTTGGAAAACATGTACATAAATCAAAGTTGGTTTGGTGTCTAGCTTGAACGGTACTAGAAATAATTTTATAGAGTTATTTATAACAAATTGCTTATTATTATATTCATTAGTGAGTAATAAAAGATTCATTTCAATGTTAGGATAGCCATAACATTTTTATGTTGGTACTATAGCTTGATTAACTAAGAATCATTTTTATTAATATTAACCTCTGTGGCTCTCATTTAAACATGTTAATAACTTACACAAATCTTAAATGCTTATTATTAAATTAGCAAAAACGTATAGCTAATTTCAAAAGTCAACATAGTATAAAAATCTGATTGTAACCAACTCAAGTTGGAGCAGTTAGCCTTAAAACAGGATCTCTTGAACTGTTCAAGCTAGAAAAATCAAACCAACTTTGTTTCAAATGTTTAAATGTATTTTTTTACATGTTATATGCACATAAACTATGACAATATAACTAAATATAACTAAAAGAGAAGGGGAGGAAGTCAGGGATAAATAAAAGCAATGGTCAAACCACTTCTAAGTGGAGGCAGGTTTGTCTTCTGATGCGGGTTTGTGTGGAATGGGTGCTGGCATTCGTGTGTTTAGTGCTGATAAATAATGTAAAAAAAAAAAGAAAAAGAACACTATGAAAGAAATCTAGAGTCGCGCTTTGCCTTTTGGCAAGCACTCTTAATAATACTCAGACACTAATGTTATGCTCTTCCTGCTTCCGCAGATCCTTTCATGATGTGAACTGAAGGAACTGTTGTATCAAATCCCAACACACCAAAGTACTTCGTAGAAAGCAACTGTCTGAGACAGAAGAGAGACAAGAAAAAGTGGCCATGGGGTAAGGATCTTAATAACATCAATATAATTGTTTAAAATTGTTAAATTGTAACTTTTTGTATAAAATGTTTTTTGTGTGTGTAAGTAGATGTTTTTTTTATTAAAGCCAGCAGATTTCTCCCCAGTAGTCAGGGAGATATCAAATATGGAACAGGAACTGATTTCAACATTAGACAACTTATGGCATCTTTAGAGAGACCCATGTTGCTCAGTTGTTAGAGCATTGAGAATGCAAAGGCTGGGTTGTAGGTTCAATTCCCACATAAAGCTAAGATGAAAGTTACGGAAAGGTATGCAAATCATTCTGAATTAGAGCATATTCTAAATGAATTAAAGGGTAATGTAAGCATATCCGAAAGATTTAAATTAGTGGGGATTACAACTTAATAAAAAAAATAGAATTTATGTTCATGCCAATCAAGGTGACTTATTTTTATTTTCCTAAAATGTATTTGAATCCTGTGCCTATAGTCACTAATTGTTCCACTGAGATCAAACTTGTAAATGCCCTGCGAATCTAGATCTACTCAGATGTGTTCAAATTCAGCACTATTAGTTCTGATTACCCCCTACCAAGGCATATTAGGAAATCTGGGTCTTTAAAGATATATGCTATTATGTTTTGCAATCTTTGCTTGCAATACATAGAAAAGTGTCATACAATTAGCGATCAGATTAGTTTTTCTTCGGTAGTAATCTACAGTTTAATTTGGGGGCCATTAGTTGGTAGAACAGAGTACTTAAAATGCCAGGGTTGCAGGATAGAATCTCACGGCGTGCAAGTACAATAAACTGAAAAAATACAAGTATGTCTGTCATACTGCATACACGTATCTGCTAAATAACATTCAATACAGTTTTTTGATTCATCAGCTGAGCAAGAAAACATTTGTTTTCATTGCCAAAGTGGAAAATAACAATAGGTAAAATACAATAATAAATCGAAGTTAACATTACACTGACAGTGTTCTAGAGAACAAAGACATTATAGTCACAACAAGGCAAACCCAGTCATTTTCCTCCCTTCCCATTTCAGGCCTCTGTGCTTTAATTTTGCATTGCATTATACTGCT
Organism: Esox lucius; assembly: GCF_011004845.1. Taxonomy (NCBI): domain Eukaryota; kingdom Metazoa; phylum Chordata; class Actinopteri; order Esociformes; family Esocidae; genus Esox; species Esox lucius. The sequence continues at coordinate 2,847,975 of NC_047593.1, forward strand.
GCTCATTCCAAACACTATGAATCTTGTTGTTTTTTGGCATGAGTGACATTGCTTGCAGAAACTGATCTAGGACAGTTTGGTATCTTTCTCATTATAAAGCTTATGTTGTTACTAGCTTTTCTAGCCACACATTGATTATCCACCCATGGACAAGACTGTCTTCTAAATGCCATAACATTTAAATGCCTACAACCTTAGTGTAGAACACAAATCTATTTCTGACTGGCTATATATATTCAGTTGTACTTTGCATGCTGGTCATATGATCAACCATCTGAAATCCCTTTCCAGTTAAGTCCTACCTTGAAAACAAATAATAGGTTTAGAAGACTACATAAGAATGACATATGATTCGAGCCTAATTAAACAGAAGTAGCAGTGCTTCCTCCTCTCCAAATGTCCCGCTGGATTTTGATTGGTAGTAACTTTTAAAACTGGGTGGTTTCATACGAGCTTGGCAAATTGTGTCCAGACAACACCCTTAAGGTTTAGAAAAGGGAGAAGAGCAGCTGTTTCAATATCAATATAATATAACGTTATCAAGGGTACATGCAAAATAATCATGCACTGCTGAACTGATGGTGGTAGCAAGTGCAGTAAGAGTGCAGTGTCCCTAGTTGCTGATTTGCGGTCAGTCTCCTGTAATGGTTCAGGTTAAAACTGGGGAGTGCAAGTTGACCCTAGATTTGTGTTCCGAGGCAATTGGAACTGAGTAGGGCAATACCAGTAGGAAATGTGTGAGGGAGTGTAAAGGAAATATAGAAAGAAAGAAGATGGGGTGACAAAGAAAGGGTGTAATACAGGCTTACACTAATGTGATATTGGGACCATAGACACGTACTCTGGGCACCTCATGTTTATTTCTTCAGTGTTCTGCCAACACAGTAAACAATGCGTTTGTAAAGTTTTTATCAGTTCAGGGAGGTTAGGGAAGATACCATTTACAGACACACACCCACTCTAATCCAGCCTTGCTCCTTCTTTTTTGTTCACTATAAAATAATTCTGAAATAAAAAAGGAATGCAAATAATATTTTTTTCCTCCGTTTTTTTCTTGACATTTTTACATCTGAAAGGGTCTTTCAATGACCGCTGCATAGTATAGTTGTCATAGCAACATTCTCCCTCCAGGAAGGGGGGAATTTAACAGTGATCCACTTAGTAATCGAGGCCACGCTGTCAGTAGAGCGCGCGGGATGCTGCCGATTTAAAACGAAGAACATGTTATAAAAAAAAAAGGCTAGGTAGATTTACGAGTTTGCGACTTGGATATGATTATAATCGTTTTAAAGTTGAACATAGTTTAAAACATAACCGTTTTAAAGTTTAACAAGTGAACAAAACTGCACAATTGGAGAGAAGTGTAAAAAACTGAATACCTTTTGCAGGCATCAAAAGGTATTAGGCTATGTGAAATGCGTAGAATTGCCACAGTAGGAATACGTTTTTTCTAAGTAAAAAAATCTTTACCCATAAAGAACATTGATGTTTTTTTTAATAAATGTTACGTCCATAGGGTACAAAAATAAAACGAAAACTCCCCACCACCGAAAGTGTGAAATGATAAAAGGAGCATACTTAACTTCAATAATGTATGAACAGTCAATTTGTATTATTTATACATCTGCTGCTCACATCCAATTGATAAAAAATTCATGGGATTTTTAAAACATTTTGGGTTCATGTACATCTGCTGGCGTATCCCTCTCCTGCCTTGTCTGTGCTATACCTTTAAAACTGCAGTGTGACCCGCTGCTTCAGATGCACTGATGTTGGCAGTGAAGACGGTGCGCAGTTTTCACTCTTGGTCGGAGTCGAGTAAAAGCCCACAGTCATTCAAATATCTTGGGATACCGTCTGACGTACATAAATGCTAACGGAACGTGAGTTTTTCTTAACTGATAGTTGTGTGTTTGCTTCATTTTGTAGTATTGTAATGTTTTCTGAAACAGCTGCACGTGCGTGTGGGACACCTACATTGCTGTAAAAAATCCAATCGTTATTTCATTAACATTTCATGTTTAGATTTTTATTATTTCAGTTAATTCTCACTTACTTTAGCAGCAGAAGAAAGCAATGCATGTCAAACGTTTTCTGTATCATTCCTCGACTTGCAGGCTATTCTATTTGTTTACATTGTTGACGTATCTAGAAATTTTCCCACGTGATGTCCACCGGCCGCATTTCACCACCCACTGTTCTTTAAAATCTAATATAACATTCCGGTTCGAAAGGTCAGTATTATTCATCCATCTTAACCTCTTGAATGGCTTGGTCCGGATCCTTACTTCCTGTGTTCATTCAGACATTATAAATAAATCGGTAGTTGGAAGCTTTGGTATGCATGCAGTTGTATTGACATGAGGACAACTGTAATGCTTCATTAGCCTTCTGTGGATCTTGTTATTGGATTCATTTTGTGTTTTTGAAAGCATGACTTAATCAATGCTTGAGTGTTTATATAGATGAATGAATGTCTGTGGGAGTGGCCTTTTTACTGGGTCTATGAGAAAGGTCCTTTCTTTTCTTAATAGTATGTACCTAGTTTAAAGGACATGCATTGGCATGAGGTAATGGGGCTATATCAAGCATTTGAGAGTATTTGTAGCCTACTGATGTAGACCAAGTGTGTAGGGATGTGCTGGATGATTAAGTTGAACTATTATGTGTATGCATTACAAATGTTCTTGTTGTCTTAATAATTGTACACATTTCTGGCTGCAAAAACTATGATGTAAGGCTAGATGTATTTTTGTGGTTGCATAAATAATTTTTGTGTCCCCTGTGCTGTGTAGGTTTATTTAGACTCACTCATTAACTTGGTTGGATGTCCAGACAGCCTTCCATTCACATTCTGTAGTACATTATGCTCCAGGTGCCCCTCACATTAATTACATTGCTTTAGCCACAGTCTTATAAAGTCATTACATTTATTTTTATTTTCAACATTGCTTCAGTCAATTATTCATATAGTAATTAAATGTACATTATTTTACCTCAGACCCTATGCTTCTCCAACAAATTATCAGTGAACTGTAATGTCTTATTACATAAACTCTCTTGCTTCCTCTTTCCCTCCACCCCATAACTCTTTCCCTCTTCATCTATTTTTTTCCATGGATGGCTGCCCTGTGCACTGATGCACTGTGGCAAAGTCCTCCCTGTGACATCATCGGCTCATGAATGCAGTGACTATTTCTGAGAAACAGGAAGTAGCTTGGGACGGGTGGTGCAGTGTGCGTATTCCTCCACAGCTGCACCACTGCAGTAGAGTGAAGTCCCAAGCTGGACTTGAGGGATTGTGTTTCTTTCCTAATGGCCTACATGTATTGTGTAAGGGAAGGCAATGTACATGTAGATTTCTAATTTCAGGTGTAGTGAGAAGTTTTGTAATTTTGTCTTTTGCAAGGTTATGCATGGGGGGATAAATGAGTCTAGTTTAAGCTAAGCTCCAGATCCTGAGTCCAATCTGTGGCCAGATTCTCTAAAAATGTCCACAAAATAACCCCATCACATAACAGAATATACATACAACTAGAATAAATAATATAGCTACCTCCTTTGTATTACATTTATTTCTATGCATCTCCAGGTATATAACTTCAAACAAAATTGCCTCTGTATGTAGATATTTGCATGCACTTAATCATGTTGCTGGACTAGAACAAACATGTATTTCCTGTTCAGGGATGTACTGAGAAATAAAGGTATAGGATAAAGGGTGCCTGCTAACTCAAATGCTGGATTTGCAAGTCCTAATCCGAGCATGTTCAAGACAATTTCTCTGTGACAAAGATTTTTTCTTTTCCTACTTATCAAGCCCTTGATTAGTGAATCCGGTGTGCTAGTTCAGGGCCACAACACAATTGCGGTATGTCTGGTGTCCATGAAGAGATTTACTTAAAAATGTCCTGGAGAGGTAGCTGCCCTGATGGAAGAAATGTGTTGCCTCAATGGAGAGGACGGAGCTTACATCTTTACTCTGAAGTCACTAAATTGAAGTTGACATTTCTAATGGTAAAGAGTTAAGGTTAGGGTATAGGTTTCGGGTAGATGTCCTATCAGAGCATATAGCCCATTTGAAACACGAGCTCCACCTTTTCCCTTGAGTTTAGCAGCTAGCTGGTTGCAATAGTGTTCTAATATGCATGCATACACAAACCTGTGCACACATTCACATGAGCACAGGTTTGTGAAGTATATGCACATACACAGTATATGCACATAAATGAAATAACCCAATAACACACACAAGTCCATTATTCTTTCTTTTTTTATCCTTTTCTGGATGTATGGAAAACCTGAAATCCATGTTCCTTAACCCCGAGCTGTAAACGTAACCTTACTAACCTGAACTTAATGCCTGAACCGTAACACCTGATCCTAAACCTAAACCGTACTGCGTATGGGACTTGTTGTACACACAGTATCTTTGTTTGCACATCAGGCTCCCATACAGTACATGCACACAGATCTGGATCACACACATCTTTGCCCAGTCAATTAAGTGTATTTATCACTCCTACCAGTAGGGAGTGTCAATGCCTAACAAAAGGACACATGAGCCAGCCTAAATCAATTATATTAAAGTCTGTAGTTGAACTGAAAAACTCTCGATACAACTTCTCAAAATCAAAATCCATGCCTGATATGAATGAATTCTCAATAATTTTATTTGATCTCATGGGGCTATTTGGCTTCCTTGGTCCTTGCTTCCTTGCTAAAGTCAACATGCTTATAAGCTACCAAGTACCAGGTTATTGTGACCACAAAATCAACATTTTGCAATGACTATTGCTTGAATCCTATTAAAATCATGTGGCTTGTGGACAGACAGAAGGATCTGGAATTATTCTCTACGGAGGAAAGATCCTTTCCAATTTGATCTCCGCTCTAATAAAAAATAAAGGAATACTCTTAGTGTCAATATCTTTGCAAGGGTGGGGGTACAAAGTACTCAAACAAAATTCCAATATTTGCCACACAAAGCTGAATGAGGTGAATGCTGCTAGTATGTTTTATGTGTATTACAAATGGTCCAAAATGTCCTTCCTGTACACCAGTCTCTTTTGCTTGTCAACTTTCTATTCCTAACATTATCTCACTTTACTTAACATCATTCCCTAATACCAATGTACAACCCCATTTCCCAAAAAGTTGGGACGCTGTGTAAAATGTAATGAAAAACAAAATGCAATGACGTGCATATCATTTAAACCCTATGTTCAATAGAAAATAGTACAAAGACACCATATCACATGTTGAAAGTGAGGAATTTTGTTGTTTTTTAAGAAATATAACCCCAATTTATATTTGATGCCAACAACACATTTCAAAAAAGCTGGGACAGGGGCAACAAAACACTGGAAAAGTTGTGTAATACAAAAAAAACCTGGTTGAACATGTGAAAATTAATTTGGTTAATTGTCAACAGGTCAGTAACATGATTGGGTTTCAAAAGAGCATCCCAAGGAGAATGAGTCTTTTAGAAGTATAGATGGGTAGGGGTTCACCAAACTGAGGCTGCGCAGGCAAATAAGGGCGACAAGGCCGAAAATCAATATTGGATGGCCATGATCTTCGGGCCCTCAGGTGGCGCTGCATTACAAACAGACACAATTCTGTTGTGGAAGTCACTGCATGGGTTCAGGAACACTTCCGAAAACCATTGTCTGTGAACACAGTATGTCTCTGCATTCACAAAAATTAAATCTCTACCATGCAATGAAGAAACAATATAAACAAGATCCAGAACCGCCTCTGCCTTCCATTTGTCCTGTGGTCTGATGAATCAAAATGTGAAATTATTTTTGGGAATCATGGACGCCGCATCTTCCAGGCTAAAGAGGAGGGACCATCCGGCTTGTTATCAGCCCACAGTTCAAAAGCCATCATTCGTGATGGTATAGGGGTGCATTAGTTAACGTGGAATTTGTGACTTGCACATCTGAAAATATGGATTTGTGGTGTTTGCGCTTTTGAGAGCTATCTCTTTCTGAGCAAATTGGGCAATTTGCTTCCTCCAAATTATTGGGCTCACAATTTGACTTAAAACCAAAATGCGCCCAGAACGGTACAGTTGTGTTCAGCTTTGGAACTACCACTTAATCAGTGTTGTTAATGATTACTGTTCACAAAACGCAACAGCAAAGAAAACACAATGTTTTGCTACGCATCGTGAAGTTTTACTGCTCACTCTGCTGCAAATATTATAGCCTAACAGTTTTCCTTTCGGAGCAAAATGTGTAAAATGCAATGGGTCAACATGTATTTCTAACCATGCATTTTAATGTGCATTATCTAATTAGGAAATATGGTCGGAAAATGTACACACGCTTGAGTGTTTTTCATTTGTCAATCTTACTTGACACAAGCGATCAAGACAATCAAGCAATTATGTAAAACAGTTGTGCTCAAATGTTTGCATACCCTTAGAGAATTGGTAATATGTACCATTTGTAAAGATAACATGTGTGAGCAGGCAAAACATGTCTTATTTCTTATGGGATTCATATTCAATTGTAGGTTATAACAGAATTGCACAATCCTAAAACAATCATGGCAATAAAGAAAAAAATTAACTGACCCCTTTTCAAAAGTCTGCATACCTTTAGTTCTTAGCACTGTGTATTGCCCCCTTTAGCATCAATGACAGCGTGCAGTCTTTTGTAATAGTTGTCTATGAGGCCCTGAATTATTGCAGGTGATATTGCTGCTCATTCGACTGCATGACCTGGAGGCATTTTGCCAAGTCTTTGGTCATCTTGCATTAACCGCACGTTTTAGATCTCCCCAGAGTGGCTGGATTATATTGAGGTCAGGAGACTGTGATGGCCACTCCACAATCATCACCTTTTCCGGTGTAATCACTGCAGGGTCAACTTGTCCTTTTGCTAAGGGTCATTGTCGTGCTGGAAAGTCTGAGCGTCCCATGTGCAGCTTTTGTGGAGAAGAATGAAAATTGTCTGCCAGTATTTTCTGATAACATGCTGCATTCATCTTGCCATCAATTTCCTCAAGATTCCCCCTGCCTTTAGAGCTCACACATCCCCAAAACATCAGTGAGCCACCACTGTGCTTCACAGTGGGGATGGTATTATGTTCTCTTTAGGCCTTGTTGACCCCTCTTCAAACATAACGCACATGGTTGTGACCATAAAGCTCTGTTTTTGTCTTGTCACTCCAAATTACAGTTTTCGGAATGCTATGAGGCGTGTCAAGGTGTTGTTGGGCATATTGTAACCAGGCTTTTTTGTGGCATTGGCTCAGTAAAGGCTTCTTTCTGGCAACTCGGCCATGCAGCTCATTTTGTTGAAGTATCGTCATATTGTGCTCCTTGAAACAACCACACTGTCTTTTTCCAGAGCAGCCTGTATTTTCCTGAGGTTACCTGTAGGTTTTTCTTTGTACCCCGAACAATTCTTGTCAGTATTGGCTGAAATCTTTCTTGGTCTACCTGACCTTGGCTTGGTAACAAGAGATCCATGAAATTTCCACTACTTAATAAGTGATTGGGCATTACTGACTGGCATTTGCAAGGCTTTGGAGATCTTTTTATATCCTTGTCCATCTTTATAAAGTTCCATTACCTTGTTACGCAGGTCTTTTGACAGTTCTTTTCTGCTCCCCATGGCTCAGTATCTAGTCTGCTCAGTGCATCCACGTGAGAGCTAACAAACTCACTGCCTATTTATAAACAGACACTAATTGCACTTTAAAAAGCCCCAGGTGTGGGAAATTTTATCTTTAATTGCCATTTTCATGTGTGTCACCTTGTGTGTCTGTAACAAGGTCAAACATTCAAGGGTATGTAAACATTTGATCGGGGCCATTTTGGTGATTTCTGTTATCATTATGATTTAGCCAAACAACTATGTGTTAATAAATGGCTCCATTTGATCACTATCCTTAAATTAAAGAAAGTTTTTTTGCATGATCAGTCACATTTTCAAAATCAATGCCAACATTTCTCAATTTCTGCCAGGGTATGCAAATTTGTGAGAACAACTCATTGCGACAGCCCTACTCCTTAATACTTTGTACAATACATTAACTGCATCACAGAATAGTAATTTCTCAGTAAGTATCCCTACACTGGGGGGAGGAAAATATAGTTCTGTTACATTTATAACAATCTTTTTCCAAGGCGAATGAGCAGCAGCAAATTAACAACAATAGTTTCATCAAAATATTATTCATCAAAAATGTTCTCTACATTCATTTTCTTAAGTTCTAACCATTTCTCTTCCTTATAATATTCTTTACCTTATGCAAAATATAATTTAAATAGTAATTCTGTTTATTTTTCCTGTGTAGTTATTAAAAAAGTTCCTTGAGGTATAATGTGCAAATTTGCAAAGAAAAATCGTAATGTACATATATCGTTTCAACGCAGACTTTGAAGGCAAAATATGAAATCCAGAAATCTTGTGGTTGCCGAATCTCTAATGTTGCCTGCATGACGCTAATCTATTGTAGCCAATTGTAGCTATTTAGTTGAGACATACTACTTTTACTGACATACTACATTTATTGTTGTAGTGAACAGTGAATGTGACCAGATAAGCCCTTCTATGGTCTATTGACAAATATGCTAACTAGGTAGTATGCAAACCTCTATTAGTAACTAAGCACAGTGTCCTAATGTTCCTATGTACATTATACATGCATTGCATATTGTAATGTTAAGATATTAAACGATTTCTATGGACAACAGATGGAAATGGGCTAGTCTGAGGATTTTGTTTTGGTTTGTTGTTTTTTGGATTGTTCTTGGTTTCTCAAATCAATTGGTCAAATAAAGTGGTCTGAAGATTATAATAGTGTATTTTGTAGTCTTTCCTGGTTAAAGCTTTGTCACGGTGATGTAAATTGGATCATAAAATGCAGTCTCCCCCTTTGACCCTTCTATAAGAGGGTCCTAATCTCTTTATGTGAGACTGGATGTGGTTAGACAGGAAACAAATGCATTTGGCAATTGCCGCAGGCATTGTTAGGCTCAGCCAATAACATTAAAGCAGGGGAGAGTCCAGAAACTTCCAAGGGGCATATCTGTAGAATAAGAAAATATTGGCCAGAAAAATAATAGTGTGCATGTTTGCCTCTGTGATCCTGGTTGTACTATATATCTGGAGATTTAGTTTTAGGGTAACAATTACAATTTGAGTCAGTATTAGAATGTGTTAATTTGAGGTTAAGACATTAGGGTTATTTTAGCTATTAATATTTTCTTGGTCACCACAAAGTGTGTGTGTGTGTGTGTTATACTTACCTTCTGAAATTTTTTTTGGGGTAATCTTCCAGTGAGTGTTAGGCAATTAGGGCCATGCTGTTGTTTATTTTGAGACCCCTGGGAGCTTCAGAGAGGGACAGTGCTGGCTTGATTCTGGTTGTCAGAAGTAGCGTATCTGTCCACTCCACTGTTTAATTTCAAGATGCCTTTTTCATTACTGATCATCTTGCCGTGTTGATTTTTCTTTGATGTCTTTCTGAATTTTATTCATTTCAAGCCCTACTTGAGTTTTTCATATTAGTCAGGATAAGTCCATAATTTGACGGACAGTCATTGCTCGTACTATTAAAGTGAACATTGGTTTGTTGTTGGATACATCACCTTTTCTGTTACATTCTAATTAATAGACTCTCAGAGGACTGTTTGAATTGTTTTTCTTGTTCTGTGACGATCCTTCACCCATGCTGTCCTACCAGTATATGCTTAAAAAGAAATATATTGCCCTGCTACCGTAAGTGTCCTCAATAACTTGGATGTGATTTACCATACAGCTATCTGGTTTGCTACCTGACAGAAATGCTGAAAGTGGAGTGGTTTTGGACAGGCATTACAGATTATTTTGCTTTTTACTTAAATATTTGTAAACACTATGTCCTCATCAAAATGGTGAAATAAAGTAAGTTGGAACACTTTTGGGTTTGGCTTAGTGCCAAGGGTGGGCAGTGTTTACAGACCATTTCATTGGTCTAATTCATCTACACCCACCTGTGGTTCCAGGCCAAGTTTTTCTACCAATGGTCTCTGCATTTTCATTCATGATCCCAATTTTCTTTGGTCATTAACATGTATTGCAGTGCTGCAGCTTTTGTTCCAGATCAATATCTGTGTCCAGACAGCCGACATAACTAGGCCAATGTGACTCAGATCTTCCCCAATGGATGCTAAGATGTCCACTGGATCTCGTTGGTGCCTGTTTGTTAGGCACATTATGGAAGAAATCCTATGGAATCGTGAAGGAGCAACCTGAAATAATATAAATTATAATTTTTCCAAAATAGAAATGACCAAAGAAAGACCTTTGTTGTACCATACAGTCAAGCTGCTCCTACAACAGCTCGATAAGGATGAGTTCTAGTTACTGTGCTGGCCACTTCATCATAGACAGAATACCAGCTAACTGCTTCTTTTTTAAATAGTTATTGCATCGTTTGGAGCTGTGCTTTGGGTCATATGGACTTTCAGCTCCCTCCAAAGATTTTCCATTGTGTTCAGGTCTGGAGACTGGCTAGGCCACTCCAGGACCTTGAAATGCCACTCCTTAGTTGCCATGGCTGTGTTTCGGGTCGTTGTCATGCTGGAAGACCCATCTTCAATGCTCTTATTGAGGGAAGGAAGTTGTTGGCCAAGATCTTGCGATACATGGCCCCATCCATCCTCCCCTCAATACGGTGCAGTCGTCCTGTCCCCTTTGCAGAAAAGTATCCCCAAAGAATGATGTTTCCACCTCCATGCTTCACGGTTGGGATGGTGTTCTTGGGGTTGTACTCATCCTTCTTCTTCCTCCAAACACGGCGAGTGGAGTTTAAACCAAAAAGCTCTATTTTTGTCTCATCTGACCACATGACCTTCTCCCATTCCTCCTTTTGGATCATCCAGACTGTCATTGGCAAACTTCAGACGGGCCTGGACATGCGCTGGCTTGAGCAGAGAGACCTTGCGTGAGCTGCAGGATTTTAATCCATGACGGCGTAGTGTGTTACTAATGGTTTTCTTTGAGACTGTGGTCCCTGCTCTCTTCAGGTCATTGACCAGGTCCTGCCGTGTAGTTCTGGGCTGATCCCTCACCTTCCTCATGATCATTGATGCCCCACGAGGTGAGATCTTACATGGAGCCCCAGACCGAGGGAGATTGACCGTCATCTTGAACTTTTTCCATTTTCTAATAATTGCGCCAACAGTTGTTGCCTTCTCACCAAGCTGCTTGCCTATTGCCCTGTAGCCCATCCCAGTCTTGTGCAGGTCTACAATTTTATCCCTGATGTCCTTACACAACTCTCTGGTCTTGGCCACTGTGGAGAGGTTGGAGTCTGTTTGATTGAGTGTGTGGACAGGTGTCTTTTATACAGGTAACGAGTTCAAACAGGTGCAGTTCATACAGGTAATGAGTGGAGAACAGGAGGGCTTCTTAAAGAAAAACTAACAGGTCTGTGAGAGCCGGAATTCTTACTGGTTGGTAGGTCATCAAATACTTATATCATGCAATAAAATGCAAATTAATTATAAAAAAATCATACAATGTGATTTTCTGGATTTTTGTTTTAGATTCCGTCTCTCACAGTTGAAGTGAACTTATGATAGAAATTACAGACCTACATGTTTTGTAAGTAAAACCTGCAAAATCGGCAGTGTATCAAATACTTGTTCTCCTCACTGTATATATATTATGTAAATATCATATAATCAGAATGTTGATTGAGAGCTGATACAAGCAATTGCTGATACAAGCACCCCTTCCCATTCATTCCGAATGCAGCACATCTTCTCGATCCAAATCACCGGAATTCTAAACACCTGTTCCCCTTGTTACCTGGGTATTTAAGCCTGTCTGTTTCCTTGAAGCCTTGTGAGGTATTGTTTGTATCACTGCGACATACTTGGCCTGCTTTTCTCTTTTAATTCTGATTGTTGTTTAGTGTACCGACCCGTTTTGCCTTTTCCGACTTCGCTACTAGCCCTTGCTTTTGTTGCCTTTTGTATTCCCTAATGCCTGACCTCTCTGCCTGCACTCTGATATTGCCCTTTGGATTAAGCTACGCTTTCTGGCATCTACATTCCTGGATCTGAGTTGTGTTCGTTACAGCTGGCATATTGTATCCCGTTTTAATGATTTGCTGCTTGACAGTTTGCATTTGGGCAAGACACAAAAAGAAAACCACCATCGATCTGAGGAAAGCAGGCTGTGAATCAAATTAAACATAAGGAGAAATATCACAGTTTGTAAATACAATAGTTATTGGAAGCAATTCCTGAAATTAGCATTTTGGATAATATGTTTAAGGATATCACATATTTCCAACTTCAATTTGAGCACAAAATCCGCAATGAAATACTGATTCCCTAGTGGCTTGGTCCAGCAGTCTGAACTACTGCCTCTGGTGCAAATGTACTACATCCACATGGGTTCAAATTTGTCTCTTTACTCTTTCAGAAGAAAATATCTTTCACCACTTTCAGTCAAATAAAGCTTAAAAAAGAAGATTTCTGACTAACAGGTCAAAAATCTCAACAAATCTTGTACCAGCAGGGCCTTACCATATAGCCCAGAGTGGTGTTACTGCAGGCCTGTGAGGTCTTGGAAACCATGCGGAAACTTTTGGTTAATACATTACCATCATCTTGTTTCTATTACATCATCATACTAATCTCTGGCTTGTAAATGGTTATCCATGAAAAGGTGTTTTGGATAACCATTTCCTCAGACCTATCATCATAGGAGTGGAGGAGACTATGAAACCGTAAGGCAGGAGGAACTTGCAACTGTTTGTTTGGTTTTGAAAGGTAATGGAGTGCATGTGTTTTTACACATGGTCAATGTCCTGGATTTGCCCATTTAGGGACTGGAACTCAGTCCATTTGAGAACTCAGTCCATGCTGTCTACATCCTTCAATAGCTATGTTGTAGTATGCCTAAATTAAAACTGTAATGGTTATATTTGTTAGGGTATGACTAAATTCAAACTGTTTATGGTTATATTGCGGCTATTTCTGGTGGATTTTCTGGTGAAATACAAATTTGTGCATGCTTTTTGGGGTAATATAGGCTAGATCACAATAGAGTAAGGGGTTTCCATGATTCTCTCGTCTTTTTACTTGAAGAACAAGTCAGTTGTCACCTATATTGATAGTTATTGTATCAATGTCATTCACAAATGAAAGAAACACGAGCGTTTTTGTGCCATGAAATGAAACAGCTTTGGCATTGTAAAGTTCGTCTTCAGTCTCACTAGCATTTGCTCAATTCTTTGACTATTCCAAGTTAGTATATACTAGTAAGCCTATTACTGGCTTATAACCTGTTAAAACGGCCAGTGGCAAGGCCATGCAGTTCATAGATTCTATTTGTGGTGGAGGTGAACTTAATAAGAAACTTTAGTTTAACACAATGCTTAATGGTGTCTAGCAAAATATTCAATGTTGGCATCATGGTAACACAATGATCTAATATTGAAATGCTATACCGACTCTCAGTAAACGTATAGCTCTGTGGTGTAGTGGTTACAGACACAGCCTCTCATGTCAGAGTCCCGGGTTTGAATCCAGGGAGGGCAACAACATTCATCACTTTTAATTGCAGGCCAACTGAACTAGACTAGCCAGGTTCCTTTTTTTAATAATTAATTTTATTCACCCATAAAACATTTTTCATTTCCATATTAACTGATATGTCATTTCTCTATCACATGGGGTAAGCATGGCCGTTTTTATTGAAAGGGAGCCAGCTACAACAAAGTGCCAATTAAGAAGTATTAACAATTACAACACTGTTGTGGCTGTTAGAATGAGGCTCTGTTTTCCGAAATGTGGCTGGATTCCTATTCCCACATTTTTATATTTGCTTCATGAAGTCTGCCAGTCAAAAAAAATCATTCTAGGCTTTGCACATGGCCACTTTCAATTATTATTGGCATCAAATAAAATATATGGCCAAAAATATGTGGACATCACACCTGTATGTGCAAAATATGTTTCATGGGGTTTAGGTCAGGGATCTGTACAGGCCAACCTCTTTGAACCATGTCTTTATGGACCCGCAATGGGCACAGGGGCACTGTCATGCTGGAACAGGAAAGGGCCTTCCTTAAACTGTTGCCCCAAAGTTGGAAGCACCCAACTGTCTAAAATGTTTTTGTATCCTGTTGCAATAAGATGACCCTTCACCAGAACTCAGGGTCCTAGCCCAAACCCTGAAACATGTCCCCATTCCATTATCCCTCCTTTGCCAAACTTTACAATAGGCACTATGCATTCCGGTTGGTAATAGGGGTATCCACATACTCTAGCCATATAGTGTATCTCAGGATGAGACCAGGGTTGGATCTGTTCCTCACTAGCAGTCTTTCATAAGGAGCATGCCTGTCAGCAATGGAAGTTAAAATTGGAAATACACAATTTTGTAGGCTCCATTAAATTGTGGGCTCAGTGATTATCTATTAAATTATTCAAATCTTTACATATACCATGGGTTGTCTAGACCTTTTACAAATAGCTTGACTATCACCCATTACTAGAAAAGTCAGTATAAAACAAACAATGGGAATCAAGTTGAAATGCATAAGTTACATTATTATCATCTATTTCTAACCATGCAGTGTAATCCTCTGGAGAAACATGTCATTCGATTGAAATGGCTTCAGCCACTTCCTGTCTGTTTTCTCCTTTTTTGACACGTTCCTGTCTCTTACTCCTTATCTAGTGAAGTCTGTTGGTATCTGGCACACTCGGGTAAAACACAAACTGACAAACAAACACACTATGTGGCCGCCACCCTAAAGCCTCACTAAGCTCTGCGATTGGCCAAAGCCTTTGCACTAACAGTGGGGCCCTCCCCCCACCCGTTTCTCTGCCCTCCGCCAGTGTCTTCCCTCTCAGTCTGTTTGTATTATTGTATCAGCTCCAGCTTCTTACACACACTCACTCACATACATACACCATGTCAAAGATAGAGAGAGGGATTATGTGCCAGTGAAAGCGGCGACGCTCTCAGAAACCGAGAGAGAAAAACAAACCAGCCATGGAATTAAAGTAAGTGAGGGTTTCTGGGTTTGGAGAACAGAAGATGGAAAGAGAGGAAGGAAAAAAGTATAATTAATGGACAGAAATTAAGGTGTGTGTGTGTGTGTGTGTGTGTGTGTGTGTGTGTGTGTGTGTGAGTGTGAGAGAAAGGCTGCCCCTCTAGTACAAACACTAATGATGCAGTTCAGATGAAATGTGAAAACCATGCTTCATTCTTCACCAGTGTTTACTACTTCAGCTTTAGTTGTTCCATGTCATTTGCATGCACATTACACAGGTGCCTTAACAGTATACTGATGGTGCTTCATGTGACTGCACTTCCTTACCCTCAATGTTAATACTATTACTTTAGTATTGGTCGCCTATATAGAATTAAAATCTATATTTTCTTTAGATTTTAGTTCAATTGTGTATCACCGAGCTACCTTTGGACCTTACAAAAATATCAACATTCTGCACGTGTTACAACAGCATGGCTCCATTGTAAAAGTCTCGGAAAAAAAGTCTAGACTTGTCACCCATTGAAAACATTTGGTGTATTATGAAACAAAAAATACGACAAAGGAGCCCTCGAAATGTTGAGCAGCTGAAATCCTATATCAAGCAACAATGGGAATACATTTCACTTTCAAAATTACAGCAACTAGTCTCCTCAGTTTCCAAACGCTTACAGAGCGTTGTTATATGAAGATGTGATGCAACACAGTGGAAAACATGGCCCTGTCCCAACTTTTTTTGAAACGTGTTGCTGACATCAAATTCTAAATTGGCATGAATTTTTCCATAAACAAAAATATTCTCAGTTTCAACATTTGAAATGTTGTCTTTGTACTATTTTCAATTAAATACAGGGATAAATTATTTGCACATCATTGCATTCTGTTTTTATTTGCATTTTACGCAGTCCCAACTTTTTTGGAAATGGGTTGTATTTAAAAATATATATTTTTCAGTCATTGTCATGCTTTTTGGCATGTGGAGAAAAGTAGTTATCACAAGACTAACAGTGGGGTAATTCCAAAAAACCCATGTTTACAGCAGTACATGAGTCCTGGAAGTTGAGTTTAGGATTAACCTATATGGAGAATGTGTTCTCTGGTCCCCACAAAGAGGTGTAGTGCATTACTTGTGATGACCCGACTTCCATGGTAATGGTTTGTACCTTTTGTCTGTTCCTTACTTTTACAAAGGTTATTTTGTCTTTAAGGTTAGGTTTCAATTTAAATCCATTGTTACTCTAACATGTCCACCTGCAAAATGTCCACTGACTGGTGGTGAAACCTGATATCTGATGGTTGCACCAGTTCATTGTTCATCATGCAGGCAAATGAAATTGGAGGGCTGTATCAACTTCATTGCATTATAACAGTATATAAAATGTATCTTTTTAATATGCTATTTTAATGATTATTGACTAATTTGTGGAATTGAAATGTAATTTTGCTCAAAATATATTAGTGAATTAAAATCACTTATGAGGTTTAGTTTGTATTTCAGCTTATTAAATTATATATCCCTTGCCAATTTCTTTTTATGTTTTTAATATCCTCTTTTATTATATCAACCTTACATTCTGACAGTCATTATTAAACTGAGTGGATTAGATGTTAATGCTTAATCTCTGTAACAGCATTGAGTTAAAAGGACCACTTTGTGGTTATGTACACTAAAGAAAAGTTTATTCGAAATGAATCCAGAAATTTTTTATTCTATGTTTGAATAACAGGAAATTGTTTTACAGATGTAAATGGCTATGGCTGACTGGTCCATGAGTGCCTAAATGGGAAGTGAATCTGATTGACTAATGTGCACAGTCCTTGTTCTCCACTGACCTGATGCTAGCACAGCTGCAGATTTCAATTTGTCACTGCAGAATATGTACTGACTCTTGTCGTTGTCATATCTGCTTTGCTCAGACCGTGTTGTCGTTAGATGCGTAGAGTTTGTTAGCCACTGAAAGAATATCATTGTAAAGCACATCTCTTTTTTGATAAGAGTCTGACCTTTTATCAAAAAACAACAGGCCTTAACCCCTACACAGCCAGCATAGAGGAAAGATGTTTTTCAACCTTGAGAATAAAGAACAGTGGACAATGTTTCAGTACTAATGAAGGCGGTGGCCATTCTCTGTAAATCATACATACTTGGGATGTTACTATGCCTCTGAGTGAAAAGCAGTGGGTGCAGAGTTTGGGTTAATAACCATTGTTGGTTGTTGGTCCATTTTAAAATCTGCAAAAAGTAATGAGTAAGCATGATAAGGGAAAACACAAAGAAATGTATACAGATTTTGCTTTTCTCATGGCAACGGTTCACATTGTGGTATTTTTCCAGCAGATTCAGGAGTTTATCAAATATCTGTTTCAAATTACTTGCGTTGGCTTAGCTTTGCCAAATTATGGAAGCTTTCTATCAAGTCTTGGTATCAAGGAGTCTTGTAATCAAAGGGGAATAATCATGACATCCACAGTCTTCCAACCAGGATAACAAAGGTGTTTCTAGGAATGTAAATTACTCTGGATAAGTGTCTGCTACTGGACTAACATGTCCGATAATATTTTGACCGTTTTTGCCAGACCGAGCAAACGGAGCCGGCCAAAAAGAGTGAATGTCTTTTACTGAGAGAGTGACTGATAAATAGTGTAGCGGTTAGAGACATGGACTAGCAAGCTAGAGGTTCTGTGTTCAAGCCTCGTCAAAGTCAAAACAAATTATGCATTAGGATTTGTTCAGGATAGACAGAAACTCCGCTGGCTATAACCTTCAGTAGCTATGTTATAGTAAGCCTAAAATTAAACTATTTACTGTTATATTGCAATGGTTTCTGGTTTATTTTCGAAGTACGCATCTGTGCATGCTTTTTGGGTATGGGCTAGATCACAACCCCTTGTGCAGTAAAAGAGTAGACGTTTCCATGATTTTCTCATCTTTTCACTTGATGAGAAGGTCAGTTATCGTCACCTATATTGATAGTTATTGCATCAATGTCATACACGAATGAAAGAAAAACGTTGTTGTGCCAAGAAATTAAATAGCTTTGGCATTGTAAAGATCCTTTTCAGTCTTGCAAGAAATTCCTCAATTCTTATGACTGTTCCAATTAGTAAGTTAGTAGATACTAGTAAGGCTGTTACTGACTAATAAGCTGTTAAAACGGCCAGTGCCAAAAGCCACACATTTCATAGATGCTATATGTGGTGGAGGAAAACTTAATAAGAAACGTCAGTCAGTTTAACACCATGCTTAATGGTGACTAGTGAAATATTCAAACTTGGTGTAATGTTAATGCGTGAAAAAAAAAGATCTTATGTCGATACACTACACCGACACTCAGCAAACGTATAGCTCCATGCCGTAGTAGTTAAGGACACAGTCTCTTATGTGGGAAACCCAGGTTTGAATCCAGTGAGGGCAACAACATTGATCCCTTTTAATCGCGGGCCGGCTGAAATAGGCTTTGCCTGGTTCTTTTTCTGTTTTTTGCCGGACCGCAAAAGCCAAGCCAGCCAAAAAGTGTGAATGTCTCTTACTGAGTGACTGAGTGACTTCCCCTTGTTAAATAGCATAGTGGTTAGAGATGCAGACTTGCAACTGATAGGTCTTGTGTTCGAATCTCGTCACAGTCAATACCAATTATATATTAGGATTTGTTCCGTATAGATGAAAACTTTGCTGGCTATAACCTTCAGTATCTACGTTATATTAAGCCTAAAATAAAACTGTTTGCAGTTATATTCAGACTATTTCTGGTGGATTTTCGAAATATGCATCCGGGCATGCTTTTTGGGTCAGGATAGACGAATACTTTGCTGGCTACAACCTTCAGTAGCTACGTTATAGTAAGCCTAAAATAAAACTTTTCACGGTTATATTGTGACTATTTCTGGTGGATTTCCAAAGTACTCATCCGTGCATGCTTTTTCTAGGAATATAGGCTAGATCAAAACACCTTGGGCAGCAAAATTGTAGGGGTTTCCACGATTCTCACTTGATGAAAAAGTCAGTTATCGTCACCTATATTGATAGTATAATCTTAGTCTATTTTGGCTTTTATGTGGTAAGTTTAGAAAGTATTAATTCACTGTAGCGTTTTATTCCTAATGAACTTTTACTTAAAAAACAGAGAGTAATCTGAGGGGGACACCTGCGCTTGTCGGGGGAAAAAAATAAGGACGAGAAGAGTGGTTGATTATTGGTGGCTACAAAGCCGTTCACTTGGTTGGAGAAAAAATAACAACCATTAATCGTTTCCGTCGTAACCCGTGTTTATTTTATGGTCGAATTTACTAGTGCTGATTCGTTACTGCTAGAAATAAGGGTTACAATAGTTACTGTATCAATTTCATTCACAAATGAAAGAAAAATTAACGCTTTTGCGCCATGAAATAGCTTTGGCTCTGTTAAGGTCAAGTAGTAAGTTAAATGCTAGTAAGCCTATTACTGGCTAATAAGCTGTTACATTTCATAGATGCTATTTTATTTGTGGTGGAGGTAAACTTAAAAAGAAACTAAATATTCTAACTTGGTATGATATTACACTTGACAAAATGATCTAATGTCGAGATGCTATACTGACACTAGACAAGTGTATAGCACTGTGGTGTAGCGGTTAACGACACAGGCCACTCATGTGGGAGACCCGTATTTCAATCCAGTGATGGTGGTAACCACATTTATCACATTACATTTTTATTTTTTTATGTAATGGAAGTATATTTTCATGATATTCTAATGTAATGGGATAAAATATTGTTGACCCTTATAAATAAGGCAATGGCTATAATTAATATATACACCCCTGAAAATACCCATGTCCACTGTTAGGGCAATTATTAAGTTTAAATCAGCTGATGCTGTTATTATTCTGTCTGAAAGAAGATACATGTTTATGTTGCCCTGTGCACATTAATGCATGGAGAGACAAAAAGGATTAAGTATATTGTGCATTACATCTTTTGAATGGTTGCATTTTATATATTTGTTTAGTGTAAAGGCAGAGTTGAACAATTTTACCATAAAAAACAACCACAACTGATAAACAACAACAATAATATACATTTTTACCCTTCCCTACCAAGGACTCCAAGAAATCTGGAGGACACTGTATGGGCTCCCTATGGGCCCTAGTTAGCCATACTGCATCATATAGGGAATATTGTGAGATACAATCACTCATTAGTCTGTAATGTCCTTTTGTGATTATGGTGATTTCAGATCCCAATTATAACGCTGGGACTCTTGCTGTTGCTTGGTAACCAAGTGCACAGCAATTGGTTACTTTTGGTCCACAGCACTGTCATTGTCGAGATGTGGAGAGTGATGTATGGAGATCATAGCTGCGTCCCAAAATGACACCCTATTCTCTTAATATTGCAGTTATTTCCACTAGAACTCTATGGGACTTGTTTAAACATTTGTGCACTATATAATGCCCTCTTCAACTAGAATGGGTACAGGTCAAAAGTAGAACAGTATACATTTGAAATTAGTTGCCAGAATATTTTCTGTGTTTTAAAAAATGTCCTGGCTACATTTTCAATCAAATATTAATGGGTCACATGCTTTGTAAACAACCAGTGTATATGTACTGTCATTTTATTTTTCCAACAATTATTTAAAAGAGATAGGAATAGATGCAAAGAAATAAAAAAGATGGAAAATTGTAACACTAGTACGCAGTAATGTAATATCAGTCACAGTGTGTAATAGCAATCACAAATGACATCAACGTTACTATACCCATGTTAGCTGGGTTTAATATAAATGGACTGGGCCACCAGTACCAAATACTGCTGTTGGGAGTATTTGGTACTGTACAAGGGATTTTATTCCCCTATATGGGAAATAGATGAATTATTAATGTAGTATGCTACATTATAAAAATGCAACTCCTCTATAGCTCACTGAATATTTCAAATGCTGTAGAATATAATTGTTTTTTGTGTGATGAACACATTGAGCTGTGTCAATTTGTAGCAAACAGAAATGTACTATGATTTCTATGCTGGCTCCAGACACAAAACATAAACTGCGTTCTAATTTCACAAAGCATCTGGGTCGGGGTTAGCAATGAATAGGTGAATATCACATTTAATTGCATGTGGTGGGTATGTGATACTGTCACATACACCATTGTCCCTCTGTTACCTCAGATTTATGATAATTTGCAATTAGAATTTTAACATATTTAACAACAGTTCTGAAAATATGCCTCTCTTTTGAGTATATACAGTACCGGTCAAAAGTTTGGACACTAACTCTTTAAGGGTATTTCTTTAGTTTCACTATTTTACGCATTGTAGCATAATTGTGAAAATATCTTATTTACAAAATACACATGGAGCAACCAAAAAAGTTTGAAACAGATTAAAATACATTTTATATTATAGGTTCTTCAAAGTAGCCCCACTTTCCCTTGATGAAAGCTTTGCATACGCAATGCATTCTCTCAACCAGCCTCACGAGGTACTGTTGTCACCTGGAATGCATTTCAATTCACAGGTTTTGCCTTGTTAAAGTTAATTTGGGGAATTTCCTTCCTAAATGCGTTTGAGACAATGAGTTGGTATGACAAGGAAGGGATGATATAAAGAAGACCACCATTAAGTCTGTACAGTAGTAGTCCGTATTATGGCCAGAACAGCTGAAATAAGCAAAGAGAAACAACTGTCCATCATTACTTTAAGACATAAAGCTAAGAATGTTTTAAGAACTTTAGAAGTTTCTTCAAGTTCAGTCACAAAAACCATCAATAGCTATTTTGAAATTGGCTCTAATGATGACCCCACAAGAAAGGAAGACCCAGAGTTACCTCTGTTGCAGAGGATAAGTTCTTTAGAATTACTAGCCTCAGAAATCAGCAATTAACTGCAGATTTGGGTCCAAATAAATGAGTCACAGTGTTCAAACGTGACAGACACATCTCCATATCAACTGTTCAGAGGAGACTGCTTGAATCTAGCTTTCATGGTCAAATTGCTGCAAAGAAACCTCTACTGAAGTACTAATTAGAAGAATACACTTGCTTGGGCCAATAATCACAAAGGACATTAAACTGGTGGAAGTCTGTCTGTTCTGATTAGACCAAATTGGATATTTTTGGCAAAGGGTTGCTACTTTGATGAATCCAAAATATAAATGCTGTGACGGTTGTGTTGGTGGTAGGACACAGGCGCAGAAACATGAGTGTGGTAATAATCCATGGGTTTTAACGAAAAAGAAACACTACAATAGCAGCAACCAGTGATGTAGGACATCAAGTACAGAACAAAACCAAAATGAACCACAGCAGGTGTGGCCACACATAGAACATAAATAGGTCCCCCAATTGGAGGCAACGATCTACACCTGCCTCCAATTGGGGAGACCAAACTGGGTAGAGGTGGCAAGAGGCACCACCTTCTGTCCTGTCCTGTCCTGACTATGGCTCCAGCCCAGCACAGAGATGGCTAGGGGCATAGCCAGGACATGACAAATGCATTTTGATTGTTTAACACTTTTGGTTACTCCATAATTCTATATATGTGTCATTTCATAGTTTTGATGTTTTCAGTAATATTCTACAAAATTAGTAAAACTAAAGAAATAACCTTGAATGATTAGTCAGAATTTTGCATACAGGTAATTTACAGTGCCGTAGTTAGTATGTTAAAAGTATTCCAACGAGATACAGAAGAGTACTTTGATATTGTGGTGTGGACACTGTCTCTTGCACCAGCATTAGGCCAAGTTCCCTACGAGAAACACCTGGCCCAGAGATGCAAAAGAGGGGCCTTTGTACACAGTTCGGCTGCCTTCCTTTGCACACCTGCTTCCAATATGGCCTTGGTCCGGGGAGCATGAAAATGCCCCTGAAGAGCAACTGAGGACAGACGTAGCATCAGCAGGAAGAGAATGATGTCACCTCACAGCTCTTGCAGCTGCTCAGCCCTGGCCAGAAAGGAGTGTCAAGGCTGGCAGGACTAGGACAACTTGGATCTGTACCTTCTCAACCACCACCATGAACCTGCCCCAATTGCACAGCCATCTTACTAGCTTCTGCAGTTCACCCTAAAAAAACCTTGGCATTTTTCACAGTATTTCCTCAAAAAAAGAACTTCCAGGGCCCTGAACCTTGTGTCCGTTCTCTGTACGTTTACACCATTACGGTATTTTGGTCTAATGTGATTTGCGAGTGTTTTGTCCACTAACTGAATTAACTTTGGTGTCCACCAGCACAGACCTGTAGCTGATTTGTGAGCATTATGCTATTGCCACAGCAGTACTGATCATGCCTTATGTGCTTGTTTACATTTTGGAATATCTGCCATATTCACCATTGTGACGGCGTGACAAGGCACTTTGTGCTGTTACCCAGAGAGAGATGGTCAGAGCGAGAGGGAGGCAGTGTAAGGGGAAAACAGCTGAGGTCAGTGCTCTGGAAAGGGCTACTGGATGGAAAGCTGCTGGATGGCGGTTGAAGGGGAACATTGACATTGGGTCACGTTATGCCAGCAACCTCTCTGAAGCCTAGACTTATGAGATAGGGCTACACAACAACCTTGTTCTCCATTGAAACTGGTAAGTGTTATTTTGTCGAATTTGCATTAATCTCAATAAAGATACGTCAAATCTGAGTTAATTTCAGTAATTGAAGTTATTTCATTCATCCAAGTTAAAATGATAATTTTGGCAATGCCAAAATGGTGGAAAATGTAACACCAATGTCAACACAGGAGCAGGAAAACCATGTAACCTAGTGTTGTATTTTGCTCTGGTCTTTCTGTGCATGTGGGTCGGGTGTCCACAGATGCCAACAGTCAGGCAGACCACTCTAGATAGGGTGATATAATCGTCAATCTTGCGTCTGTAAGGAAAAAAAACACAAAGAGTGCTGGCAGCTCATAGGGTGTTCGGATTGATACACTGGATGGTGTGAGTTCATGAGCAGATAGATGCACACAAATGTAGCCAGTGGCATAGAATCCTGCATCCCAGTGCTGGCTCGCCTCGAAAGATATGCAGGGTCAGTCTTTGGAGACCAGATGCTGCTTCACGTGGAGTTGAAGGGCCAGTAGGAGGCCCTCAGAAATCCCAGGGCAGTGAAGGGGACATTGAATATTGTCTTTCAGATGGCATAATGAGATGTTATGTGGGTGTCCTGACTTGTAGGTGTCATTGAAAGTCCCATGGGCTTAAGAGTAGGGGTGTTGATCACTTTATCCTGGTAGTATTTCCAATTTGGCCTTCATACTGTCATGGCCATCATCTCCGGCTTCCAATTGGCTCATTGGTCCCTTTTCCGGTGTAACAAAAAAGTATTATTGGTACAAAATATTTTTGCAGTATGTAATTTATCTAAGACCAATTATTTGGTAATTAAGGGTGATTCTAAAATATAATTGCTGGACAAATTTCATATGGAAGAATTGCTATAATAGTTTTGTGAGGTCCCTTTCAAATCTCAGCTTTAGTTTCTAGGCTGTTCTACACTTGGTTTCCAATCCTTCTTTTGCGGGAACAGACTGTGCTCGTTGGCAGCTCAACAGCAGGGCCATGTTCATTAGGCACCCAACGGATAAAAACAGAACACCACTGGAAGGGGCGACCAGAAGTTGTCTGGTTTTTCTTTTCTACTGTGAAATGTTTTTCCACAGAACACTAGTAAATACCACCAGTTCTTGGCTTTGCTCGGTAAGTGAGCGGGAAGTATGACGTAACCTAAAAAGGCTCCGACCCAGCTAAGAGTAGGTCATGTCTCTCCTAGATGTTGATTGGCTCAGTTTATAGTTTTCCTTACAGATGTTCACAAATTGAAATAGGTTTGTTCTGTGATAATACAACTAATCTGTTATTCTGAACAGCACTTTTTCCCGCATATCCACACAGAGTGATGAGGCAATTTGATTGCACTGACAATGGAAATGTATCAAAAAACGCTTACACTATTCACTAAAGTGTTTTTTTTATTCTCATGCACAAATTGCCAATATTCACTTAATTTGCATTCAGTGTTATACTGTTCAGCCATTACTGAAATAATTCCCCTTCTTGATTTTATGATTGTGAAGTAGTGGTCTGATCAATACTACATTCAGACCCGTGATTACACCAAATATGGTAATATTTAAGAGAACAATAAAGCTGTCAATGCTTTTTATATTTTGCGTCCTGTTAACATAAAAATAAAACGTGACATGTTGCTTGAATAGTTGTTTAGGCAATATTTGTTGGTTATAATCATTGTCTTTGCGTCTTAAATGTGTCTCTGGTCAAGAGTATTACACAACTTCCCAACTCTGTTATTTGACCCAACTGGTTGTCTGAACATGTAAATATATTGATTAACTATGTGGCCTTGAAAGGTCATGTACTCAAAATCTTTATACCCAATACAGCCAGAACAGGACTGGCCACATCCCAGAGCCTGTTTTTTTTCTTTAGGGTCTGACATTTCCAGCAAATTGTTTCTAGCTACTTCGCTTTGCTCTTTGTAGTTTTAGGCTAAGTATCTCTATGTGCCCTTTTTGACATCTAATTTAAAAAGGGCCTTTTAAAATTGATGATTGATTTGTTTCATTGCACTAGCTAGAGCTGCTGTTTATTCAATAATACTACAGTACTTTTGAACAAGGCCCATAATCTCTGTGTCTTATTCAGTAACAATAACACTCTTATTAAAAACAGAGGCTAATTTAAGACCAACCTTGGAGAATCTTATTACATTACTTTGAGAAAAATATATGTATTTTACATGGAACAGCAATCAAATTATCAAGTCATTCCTTGCCCAAAAACATTATTTTTCTGTGCTATCTTTGCAGCATTCTATGTCCATCACATCTGGGTCAAACTCTTAGTATTGAGCTGTACACAGTAGCATTAGCTGAGGAAAGTCTTTTAAATGCAGTGCGCACATGTGCTTGTTTGTTTGTCTGGCCCAAATAACATCCTCTTAGCTTTGGTGAAAAGTAGGGCACTACTACAGTGGTAGGGTGCCATTTTGGAATACAGAATGTCTGAAAGCCCCGGATTGGAACGCCTCCCATCAGAATGCTCCTCTAAAAGTCTGTGGCTATGGGTCAATCTGTGGTCAAGCGAGTTCTGATTCCGAACCAATAAACGGAAGAGCCCTTTCGTTTTATACAATGTCTTCCTTGGCTGTTTTATCTTCGCTTCTGTTTTCAGGAGGCTTTGAGCCATGATAATGTGTGATCTTGTGAAAGTAGAATGCAGCTGCCTAACCAAACCATGGACAAAACTCTTTTGTTCAGTCTCTGTGTGTGATTTGTAGAAGAGGGTCTTTGGTTCTTAGTGTAATTCTTCTCAACACTACAGGCAGTGGTATGTCAGCACATTGTCCTTTATTGGCATGGCTGACTCAATTCAGTTTCCCAAGGTTCTTAATGCTTCCCAATCTCTCCCTTCCTCACACAGAGTCCAGGTTTTATAATGGTTCATTCACATTCTCGAAAATAATACTATAGGTTTTTCATACAATCTCTTTTAATTCCCCACAATACCTCAGGCTCTCTGTTTTGAAGTTGTCTGCTACCAGCCACTGAGGTTCCACAGGATTTGTACAGCACCTTGTTGAGCCACGTTTGACTGAGCAAGTCTCCACCAGAGACCTAGTTCAAAACCATCTGCACCATTCTTCCAGTTTCACCCTTTTTATGTCCGTATTGGTTTCATGCCGGAATAAATACTATAGAGACAGGAATGCCTGGGCCCCTGTCATTTCTTGTCGTCATGCCACTACTTGTAATGCCAAACATGTTCTTGTAATGCTAATTCTGCTCACCTATTAAAAAGTAAAAATGACAGGACTCATCCTAAAAATATAGTCCACGGAACTGCTATAAAACCTGCCATTCACCTGCCTGTCAGTATGCAAAGCAGAGTGGCTAGTATCACAAACCATGTGCTAAATGTCGTACTGCCAATGTTATGACCAGGGCGCATACTGAGTATATTAGGAGTAATGATGTTATTGTTTTGAACATCAGCCTGGTCTAGGCTTGAATTGAGACTGTTATTTTGGTCCCGTTCACTTTCTGTGTGGTTTCTGGATAATCGTTTTTTAATCACTGTAACAATTTAAGGGCTTTTCTAGACATTTCAGTTAGCAGCTGTGCAATGTCTGGGTTCGTTTGTGATTGGATGAATGTTCCTCCTCTCTCCCCCCAGAGTGCACTGTTGACCTCAATTCACAGCCGTCGCTCAGTGTTGACATTTGCATCTGTGTGTGTGTGTCCGTCTGTTTCAACGAGTCAGTGTCTGTGTGCATGTGGGATTTGTTGGCTTGTGCCTTTATGTATTTGAGTGTGCAAGCATGCGTGTACTATACCAGTGAGGCTTTCTTTGATCTAGTCTGACTGGTACCACATTACTCTGTCTTTCTCTCCCTAAATTGCCCTCTCTGTCTTATCTGCCACTCTCTGGTCTATCCTTGTATATTTGTCATTCTTCAACACCCACCCTGGCTGTCCTATGCTCTTTCACAGTTTTCCCTGCTCCTTTTTCACTCTCTCTCTTGTGCAGTCTCGCTCACAGTCCTCGCTCTCTTGCACGCTCTCTTTCTGTCTCACACTCTCTGTCTCTCTCTATGACTGTGCATGAGTCAGCAGTGTGGGTAAACGCACAAACTCACCACCCTCCCCATCACACAGCCGCTCCTTTTCATCCAGTCAGCTTTCGCCCCATTGGTTTCTGAGCTGACCCAATGCTGCTGCTCCCTGTCTCATTGGCCACTCTTTCAAGAGGCCAGCGAATCGGCTCCTCGATCGCTGCCACTGCTGCATCGCTTTCCCAGGATCCTTTGCCAGCACTGGTGCAGTGAGACAGCATTAAGTTGAGAAAATGAGCGGAGGGGGGGGCGGGGGAAGGTGAGTGAGCAGAGGGAGGGAGAGTGTGATGAGAGCTAGAGGGAGAGTGTGATGAGAGCTAGAGGGAAAGCGACAGACTGGAGAGAAACAACAGAACTGAGGAGGGTGGGAGGGATGGTGGATGAGATGTAATCGAATGTGAGAATGATTGGCTATGATGCCAAGCCTCTTATTATGCTCCTGTTAATGTCCGGTCATCACTTTTCTAGCTTAGAAGCTTTTTAAGCAGCTCATCGTTTCTCTGTTACCTGGACTCTAGTGTCTTTAGAGGGGACAAGGGGACCCTGCGTTTCATTCCAAGATGACTCTGTGATGGTGGGATTCCTACAAAACGTGGTGGGTGGATGGCACATTAGTACAGCCAGTTACTTTGGCACTGTGTGGCACAGGTTAGTGCTGGGCAGTGTCTGTGACTGTAAGGACTTTAGAGACTCCTGTTGATTGCTTTGCAGATGCATTGACTAGATTTGGTATAAGGATTGTAGAAAGGAACATGAAATGCAAATTACATAAGTGTTTTCCTAGATCTTAAAGTACTTAAAAATAAAATATAATCATTTGTTAGGTATTTTACTGATAACATTTTTCATATTGGGTTATTATTAATGCTTATCTACAATCTGAAATAATGAACAGACATGACAAAATATGAATAGTTGAAAAAAAATTGTTTTGCTGATTTTGCAGAGTTCCACTTCTTCAACAGAAATCTAACTTTGTCATCTTTTGCCTATGACTCTGCTAGAAGCATATTGATGGATTAATCAAGCAAGATTCATTTGTTTGCTGTTCAAGCTGCCTGCCATAAACATTATGTCACTTTAAGTTTTGTCTTGTGTTTTTTTGTTTCTGTCTGTTGTGCTTGTATTGCCTTATGTCGTTGTCTTTGTTTCTGTTTGTCTGTGTAGTATTATGTATTCATTTTGTGTGTGTGTATGTGTGTGTGTGTGTGTGTGCGCGCGCGCCATGTGTGCATGCACATGCATTATGTTAGGTGTGTTGTGGGCTTGTGTCCTCATCTGTGTGGTGTCTGGCAAAAGGATTTGTGCAACCATTTTCATCTACTTTCATCTTTCATTCACTATAATCCATCCAGATCTGCCTCAATGTTTCCCAGAATTTGTAAATCAGATTTAGAAGGGTTTTATTGAGATGGATTTATGTGTTTCCATGTACAGTTTAAATGTGTCTTTTGTATTAATTTTTTCCCCCTTGATTGGCAGTGGATATTAGTGTTATACATTTTAGTTGATATCTCCATATAACGTGAACCATCTTGTCATCTCCAATGTCTGAAGTCCCAAAGATCTGTACACTAATGTCTCTGCCCTTAGAAGTTGTTGTCCATAACAGAAGGGTTTCCCAATACATTCTATTGACACAGCTGTCACAGGCACAAAGTTAAGCTCTTGTCTACTAATGTTTTTTTCAAATGAGGGATTAGCTTGTGATTTACATACTTTATTTGAAAAGTCCATGAAGTGTTAATGTCCACAGCCACTTTTCAATGGACAGTATGATGCTGTGTTAGCCCCCTAGGTATGCATAGACTCAAATCTCTTTAGAAAATAATAAAATGCCACCTGCTGATGAAAACTGATTTTCTAGTTGGTCCTTTGACCTTGCTTCTTTCTCTTCCAGAGTCCGCATGTGGATAGCTAGCTCTTAGTCGACCTAGGAAGTTAAGATGACAGCGTATTGACATCATACCCAGGTCTTCCAGATAATTCTTGTGTGATGTCACCTCCTCTTGGTTAAGCGTTGTTGGACACAAAACTACTTGTGTAAATATTGTGACTTATTTCCACATATATTTAGTGTGATTTGATCTCTGCTTGGTCGAAATCTGTTAAGATTTGTTGGCCACTTGACCAAATTATATAAATAATGCATCTTAGATGAGCTAGCTACACAAATAATTGAATTATTTCTGCTGAATAGTGTCATAGTCATTATTTAGGAGGTAAAGAAGTTGTATTTAAATAATTTAACCAAAGGACTGTTAATGAGTGGATTTGATTATATGGCTTGGGCATCTGTTTCGGATGCCTCTGGAACGCCTTCCTGGGAAGGTGTTCCGGTCCCGTCCCACCGGGAAGAGACCCCGGGGAAGACCTAGGACACGCTGGAGGGACTATGTCTCCCGGCTGGCCTGGGATCGCCTCGGTGTCCCCCCGGAAGAGCTAGAGGAAGTGTCTGGGGAGAGGGAGGTCTGGGCATCCCTGCTTAGACTGCTGCCCCCGCGACCCGGCCCCGGATAAGCGGAAGAAGATGGATGGATGGATGGATGGATGGATGGATGGCTTGTGTTATCCCAGTTAGAGGAGTTTGTATTGGATCAAGACTTCCTTGTTTTTTGTTTTGGAACTGGTCTATCTCCCTAGCATAAGTCAGATGGAGTTTTAAGGAGTTATTGTTTGATGTGGGAAGGCCACCTCTGGCATTCATTCCACCAACCAGAAGGTGCTAAGAGATGTATGAGATGTTGCACGGTTGCTGTGTAATTGACAACAGGAATTATATGCAAAGGTTGAGATGGTTGAGATTGAGATTATTGAAGGTTGAGATTATATGCATAAATTGAGATGCATGTTCCTTTCTTATGTCATTAGCCATAGCTTGGTGCATCAGATCAATCAATATCTCTCAATAAATTTGCCAGTTAATATTCGAGGCATGCCTCCAAAATCATTGTCTCATCTCCTTTTTGGGGATCTGGACCTCAGCATTAGTCCAAATGTAGCATTAGCCCAAATGTCTACATTTGTGTTAGGTATCAAAAACTGTCCCCTCACATCGAATGAGCACTGCTTAACTGCCACCAAAGCAAAGCATTTTATTGGTTTGAAGTGTTTATTTATAGTCAATGGTACTGCGCGTCATCTTCAACTGTGCAAGGCATTTAAATTGTTTTATGTGTTGCAAGGGGATGCGGATTAACTGAAGCTCAAAATTATGTGTACAGTATGTCACTTGGCCAACCCTGTTTTCTGAATCTGCTGTGTGCATATATGTTAGTCAGAATTCCACAAGATGTGTTGTTTGGGCTGACCTCTTCTCTAGCTATGTTATATTTCACCTTTTTTCCCCGTTGATCAATTTCTTGGCTCAAATTGTATCAAACGTTAGTAAATGAGTTAATGAGTGAGTGAGCCTCCCGTCAGGGCCTTTTGGTGGCAGCGGCGTCCTGTTTCTTGGCCTGTCTTGAATACAACCCAGGACAACTAGATAGCTGACAAATGCTCTGGTTATTAAAGTCTTGTGGTTTGTAAGATCAAATCTGATTTGTGATGCAGATTAGTGAAAGTTTTATTTTGAGGTCTCCCTTACTGTATATTAACCATAAGCTTTTATAAATTAAATGTCATGTGAGACCATGTGTTGCTGTTATTGTAATAATGTTATGAAATGCTGAACCAGTATTAAACCCAGGCTAGGAAGACAGGTATGTAGCGAGCGATTTAGAGGAAGGTCACAGACATTAGGCTGAGCTGGGGTTCGAACCCCTGTCACCAGGGTGCATGTGTATTCCAGAAACGGGCCTTGGACCACCACACCAGACTCCAGCATTATACTTTTGCTATCTCAGCACTTAACTCTGCTTTGCTTTCAGTGTCAAATCCCTGAGTGCTTTCTTTACCTGAATAATCCACCAGGAATTGCACTCCAAAGTCCAGCTAAAAGCCTGGCTATATGACTTAGCTATTTTCTTCAAACCTGTTTTCATGTCATCCAGAAATCTCAGCTGAGCCACAATAGAGTTTGCAATCCTAGGTAGGTTTTTCGGATGGCAGGCTGTATATTTTTATACAGTCTTCTGGTAAAATAAAATATAGAGTATTGATTTATCCAATATTTCCCTAAAAGGTTTGACCAGGTTATGATAATTGTCATTGATTCACAATTAAACCCATAGTTTTGTAAAACCATTACATAAGGACAAAAGTTTTCCTTGAGCGGTATATTTATTGCTATAAAGATTTATAAAAATGAAAAATAAAAACCTTACAATAACCTAGTTGCATAAAACCTTACAATAACCTGGTTGCATAAAACCTTACAATAACCTGGTTTACAAAATAATTTCCAAAGCATTAGATATACCATGGAACACAGTGAATACAGTCATCATCAAGTGGAGAAAATAACAAAGACATTACCAAGAACTGGATGTCCCTCCAAAATTTATGAAAAGACGAGAAGAAAACTGGCCAGGGAGGCTTCCAAGAGGCCAATAGCAACATTAAAGGAACTGCAGGAATTTCTGGCAAGTACTGGCAGTGTGCTACATGCGACAACAATCTCACTTATTCTTCATATGAATGGGCTATGGGGTAGGGTGGCAAGATGGAAACCTTTTCTTACAAAGAAAAACATCCAAGCCTGGCTGAAGTTTGCAAAAACAAACATCAAGTCTCCCAAAAGCTTGTTGGAAAATGTGTTATGTTCTTATGACTTTTTGGCCATAATTCCAAAAGGTATGTTTGACACAACAACACTGCACATCACCCAAAGAACACCATACCCACAGTGAAGCATGGAGGTGGCAGCATCATGCTTTGGGGCTTTTTTTCTTTAGCTGGAACCGTGGCCTTAGTCAGGGTGGAGGGAATAATGAGCAATTCCAAATACCAGGCAATTTTGGCACAAAACTTTCAGGCGTCTGTTAGAAAGCTGAAGATGAAGTTCACCTTTCAACCCTTTCAACGACCCAAAGCACACATCCAAATCCACAAAAGCATGGCTTCACCAGAAGAAGATAAACGTTTTGGAATGGCCCAGCCAGAGCCCAGACCTGAATCCAATTGAACACCTGTGGGGTGATCTGAAGAGGGCTCAGGGTCGCCAGGTGGGGTCTGCTCAGGGTCTGGGTGGCCATGCGGGGACGGCTCAGGGTCTGGGACGCCGGGCTGGGCCGGCTCAGGGTCTGGGGCACTGCCGGGCCTCTCCTCTGCATTCCCTGGCTGCTGCCCCAATAGCTCCCCCACAAAAAATTTTTGGGAAGGCCTCCGGGCAGCGGGCCGGAACGGCCAGTTGGCAAACCCTTGGCGGGAGGCTATGGCCCTCAAAATGAGCAGGGTCAGGTTGTTAAGGCACCTCTCTTGGTCCTCCAATCTCCTCCATAAGTCAGCTGGGTCCATTGCAGTGTCAGACTACCTGTCACGATTTCGAAGAAGCAAGACCCAAACGCAGATTTGAAGGAAAAATAAAGGATTTAATGGTGGAACTGAACAAAAACAAGGTAGACAAAAAACAAAAAAATGGCAGAAAGGCAGGCAGAACCACGGGCTGGTGGCAGGGACAGACATAAACCAAGCAGAAAAACACAATGATTGACAAAGGGCTAACAGAAGAGGGCAAATTAAATAGGTGCTAACGAGGACCAACAAGACACCGGTGCAAACAACAACGGCACAGGTTGCAGGTAAGGACACAAACAAAAACCAAACGTGACGGGGCTACATTCAAAACCAAACCAATCAGAACAGAACGTCACAGAGTTCTACATTTTTACATTTTTCCCCCTCAAAGATTTCAGTTTGTTTTTCAATTGAATTGTTAACATTATAGGTCACATTAAAGGTGGAAAAAGTTCTGACCTGATTTATCTTTGTGTCACTCTTTTACATCCCAAGAACCTGGCATTTGAACAGGGGTGTGTAGACTTTTTATATCCACTGTGTCCTAAGGTAGCGGTGCAGGACAGACTGCGTGTCCTACGTTTAGCCTCTAGGTACTGTGTAGATTCTCTCAATGCTGTTTCCACTTTTTTTGATGATGTGGTTAACCTCTATGCAAGGTGAGCAGTTTGGAAGGATGCAGAGTTGCCTCATTGGTCAGCTGAGTTTTAAATCAGGGTATTTGTCCGCTTACGTGTATTGAGTTTAATGAGTTTTACACCCACACATCATGTGACCGTGGTCCTGTGAGGTGAACCATCTAGGCACTGTCTGTTTTGACCTGGAGAAGATCCGCCTTGGAAACGTTGGTCAAGAAAGCAGTGATTGTAGAGCATTAACACAGTGGGCCTTGTTACCTTCAAGTATTAGTTACTAGCCCAGCACCTACTTTTTCAAGTACTGTCACCTGACTGAAGAACCTCGACATACCTCCCAGACCCATTTCCCTACATGTCCGATCTTTAAAATGGGCCTTTTTAAAGGCGAGTCAACCCCTCTAACCCCCCTCCCCTTTTGCTCTCTCTAGGGTGCAGGGTGAAAGGAAGAGGGAACTCTGCGACAGAGTGTTAGGATGGCCAGTGAAGGCTCCAGTAGCATCCCCAGCCCAGTGGTGCGACAGATTGACAAACAATTCCTGATCTGCAGCATATGCCTGGACCGCTACAACAACCCCAAAGTGCTGCCCTGCCTCCATACCTTCTGTGAGAGGTGAGTCATGTGTATGGGTGTGTGTGTGTGTGTGTGCATGCGTGCGTGCGTGCGTTCAGGTGTGAGTGTGAGCGTGAAGGCGTTTAATGAGTGTGAAGGTGTTGTGTGAGCTTGACTCTTTGTGAGAGTGTGCAATATTGATCTGTAAAAGTGTAAATATTCTAGTAGTGCTAGAAAGTAATACATATTTGTGGGGAAATTTAAATCAACCTGAGAACGTTTCAACAAGCTTTAAGGCAGAAAATCTTTGAGTACTATAGAAATAAAGAACTATAGCTTCACAAAATAGCCCTTGACAGCAGTTGGTCTTTTTGTGTCATGTTCTTAGGCTATCTGGGAGAACCTCAGCCTGTAACTGCCTGTGTCATTGTTCTGTCTACCATCTAGAGCGTGATGTTTGTCAATTAGATGTAATGAGTCTTTTGTAATGGTCTTCTGCACTGCTTTCCTTCTGTTGCTCTCATTCACTTTTGCTTTTTGCTTTTGCTTTTCTCTATAATTTTTTGTCTCAGTCTGTCACTCGCCCTTGCTTTTCTATCTTTCTTTGTCTCCTGTAATCTGTCTCTTTCTTTCTATCTCTCTCTTTGTCTCTATCCATATTTCGTCCACTGTACCTTTGACTCCATTTACGGCTGGAACAATAACTGACCTGAATATAAAATATGACTTTGTTTGATAAAGTTCATTTTTTGCCTTAGCGTGGTTGATGTTTGAAATGTGTCTTCTATTTTAACCCAGACATTGATGACCGTCTGACAAAGTCATTAGCAAATCAATCAGTGTATATGTGACTGGATTGCTTTAGCTTTAACTAGCAATTTCATTTATTCTATAAATATTCAAATATATATTGATTTATCCAATATTTCCCTAAAAGGTTTGACCAGGTTATGATAATTGTCATCGATTCACAATTAAACCCATAGTTTTGTAAAACCAATACAGAAGCACAAAAGTTTTCCTTGAGCGGTATATCTATTGCTATAAAGATTTATTTCAATTTTGGCAATTAAAAGTAGACTAAGCAAATAACGTTCATTCAGATTCAAGACTCAGAAAGTAAACTGCACACACCATATCTTTAAAGGAGCACTTCACTCTGGTTTGACCTTAGGTGGTGTGTTTGCCATGGACTGAGATCCCACCAAGCTAATTTCCCTACCATCTCTGGTACCACATTTTTCTCCTCAATTTCATTATATCCCATTTGTGATTAATGATTAAGTACCTGCTTCATCTCAACAATTCCCATCGGACTTGGTGTAGTCGATTTCGAGACATGTTTCTTCTGTAGCATGTTCAATATCGTTTTCAGACTGCTCGCTGGACCAGGAAGTGTAGACCAAGATTCTTCATGCCAGATGGAACAGACTCTGGCCTTCTACCTCAGTTGAGTTCACGGGGACTGAAGCCACCAGATGACATCACTAAAGCACTACCAGGCGACACAACCATGTTTGATTACTTCCCCATCATACCTGAACAGTGCTGGCCAGTTGCACTGCCCTTTATGCATGGTACCACTGGACTAATCCGAAATCTGGTAGTGCAAACACGCAGCTAACTTCAAGGAAGTAACTGCAATTCAGACACCCCCTATTTAGAGATTTTTGTCTGAGGGTTTAGAACTGTGATTTGTGTATGTGTTTGGTCATTCCTGTCTAAAAAAAACTAAAGTTTTCCTTGAGCGGTATATCTATTGCTATAAAGATTTCTTTTAATTTTGGTTATTTAAAGTAGAATAAGCAAATAACTTTCATTCAGATTCAAGATTCAGAAATGAAACTGCAGAGTTCAGTTTCTAATCATTTAAGAGATGCAAGTTCTCCACTATTTTATTCCCGTGCTGTAAAATCCTGAAACAAACCTGTGCACAAGAGCCAGATACTGTGTGAGAGCAAAGTCTTATATCATGCTCACACCACATCTTTAAAGGAGCACTTCACTCTGGGGGGACCTAAGGTGGTGTAGAGATTTCAAGGAAAATTTGATTTATTTCACTCATAATTGGCCAGAAGGAGTAAGGCATTTGCTCTGTGTGGATAGAATGCTGAGTGAAATCTGCTAAATTATTTATGTTATAGTATAACATAAATATATAGTATTTATGTTTTGTATCATTTCGCTAAAACTCCATGCTGTACCAATCACGCTGTCCTTGATTGCTACAGCCATTGGATGTCTTCAGCAATGTTCCTTTCAGCAGATATACTGATAAATGGGTAAGGTGTCAATAAATATGTATTTTTCTGAAAGACTATAATTACTGTACTTCCTGTTCTGCCATAGTCCTTCCACTCTTTCAAACATCTTTCAAACATCCCGCAGTGGACTGGATTCTTTAGATTGGTTACTGCTAGCTAGATAACTTCAGAATAACAAAAAGACACCTAGAGAGGACCCAGACTTGGAGGAGGGACCAGCCCTCTTCTGGCTGTGCCAGTTGAATATTTTAGGAGTACAAGTTGTAATTATTAATAAATGCATTTGGGCTGAGTCCTGAGTATATACAACCTAATCCAGGTTAGAAGCATAACCAGATGGACAAGTACAGGGACAACCGGGGGGTGTCAGCAGACTGTCAGCTGGAATCGTCAGATATCGTCTCTTGATCTGCATCACAGCCAGGAGGACTTTGGACAGCAATGAGTCTTTAGAGCCTGGTCCTTGGGACCTCATGTCCTCCTAAGTTTGAACAGAGAAATTTAGAGAGTGCATTCCATAGGTTTACAAGGATTTACAGTGGAGAAGGAGAACTGACCCTACTGCCCCCAGCACCATAATATAGCAGCGCAAAATCAGCGCATAAATCTCAGGGTTTATGGATTTGGAGGGACCAATGTCGCTAAAATATGTCATAAATGCATTTTAACTTTACAGTTAGGTTAATGTTGCGTATCACAGCACTAGGGTTAAGGTTAGGGTTAAAGTTTAGGTTAAGGTAAGAAATAAAATCATATGTAACATATTGACCTTGTAACACCACTACTCGCTGCCTGTACCAGGAAGTTTCTATTTGGACCAGTGGGTAGTGCACCTGTCTACAGAGCTGAAGGACCTGTGTTGAAACACGGCCTTCTAATTTGTTCTGGATTATTACTCTAATGTTACTTCCCATAACGTAATATACATTAGGAATATGGCTGTCAAATATTTAGGTAAAATAGTGTATGCATTCCCCTGAGGCCAGGTTGCAATGGTACAATGTTTTACCAGCCAAAATATGTTTGACATGTAAAATATATAGCGTATAAGTATGCTTTGTAATATTTTTCCAAAATAACTGTATTCCCAGTAAGAAGTAAAATAGAAACACAGTTTCCTTTAACTGTGACTGAGTGTTTTATACAAAATATCAGATATATCAGAAATATCATGAGATGGAACAGACCGTAAAGCAATTTAACCAAGGATTCATTATTGAGCTTTAGGCTTAATGTCACTTCACTTCATCTACAACTCTGTAGAAGAGGGTTATGTAGTCTGTGTATGTCTGTGTTACGAACCCTGTGGCTCTAGCAGTCAAGGGTGGATGGTACAGAGACCCGTAACATAAAACTCATGCAAATTAGTGTAGTGTACATGAACAGTGAGAACAAATGACACAGACAACCAAAGCTACCGTCAAACCTAAAACGTTTACTATAAACACACAAAAGGGTCTGAGCTGGACCCAAGAAATTAAACCGCTGGCAACAAAAGTGAGTACACCCCAGTGAAAATGTCCAAATTGGGCCCAAAGTGTCAATATTTTGTGTGGCCACCATAATTTTCCAGCTCTGCCCTCTTGGGCATGGAGGTCACCAGAGCTTCACAGGTTGCCACCGGAGTCCTCTTCCACTCCTCCATGACGACATCGTGGAGCTGGTGGATGTTAGAGACCTTGTGCTCCTCCACCTTCCGTTTGAGGATGCCCCACAGATGCTTAAGTGTTTAGGTCTGGAGACATGCTTGGCCAGTCCATCACCTTTACCCTCAGCTTCTTTAGCAAGGCAGTGATCATTTTGGAGGTGTGTTTGGGGTCATTATCATGTTGGAATACTGCCCTGCGGCCCAGTCTCCGAAGGGAGGTGATCATGCTCTGCCTCAGTATGTCACAGTACATGTTGGCATTCATAGTTCCCTCAATGAAATGTAGCTCCCCAGTGCCGGCAGCACTCATGCAGCCCCAGACCATGACACTCCCACCACCATGCTTGACTGTAGGCAAGACACACTTGTCTTTGTACTTGTCACCTGGTTGCCGCCACACACGCTTGACACCATCTGAGCCAAATAAGTTTATCTTGTTCTCATCAGACCACAGGACATGGTTCCAGTAATCCATGTCCTTAGTCTGCGTGTCTTCAGCAAACTGTTTGTGGGCTTTCTTGTGCATCATCTTTAGAAGAGACTTCCTTTTGGGACGACAGCCATGCAGACCAATTTGATGCAGTGCGCGGCGTATGGTCTGAGCACTGACAGGCTGACCCCCCACCCCTTTATCCTCTGCAGCAATGCTGGCGGCACTCATATGTCTATTTTCCAAAGACAACCTCTGGATATGATGCTGAGCATGTGCACTCAACTTCTTTGGTCAACCATGGCGAGGCCTGTTCTGAGTCAAACCTGTCCTGTTAAACTGCTGTATGGTCTTGGCCACCATGCTACAGCTCAGTTTCAGGGTCTTGGTAATCTTCTCATAGCCTAGGCCATCTTTATGTAGAGCAACTATTCTTTTTTTTCAGATCCTCAGAGAGTTCTTTGCCATGAGGTTCCATGTTGAACTTCTAGTGACCAGTATGGGGGAGTGTGAGAGCGATAACACCAAATTTAACACACCTGCTCCCCATTCACACCTGAGAACTTGTAACACTAACGAGTCACATGACACCGGGGAGGGAAAATGGCTAATTGGGCCCAATTTGGACATTTTCACTTAGGGGTGTACTCACTTTTGTTGTCAGCGGTTTAGACGTTAATGGCTGTGTTGAGTTATTTTGAGGGGACAGTAAATGTACACTGTTATGCAAGCTGTACACTCACAACTTTACATTGTAGCAAAGTGTCATTTCTTTAGCGTTGTCACATGAAAAGATATACTCAAATATTTACATACATGTGAGGGGTGTACTCACTTTTGTGAGATACTGTATGTGTTAAACTAAGTGATGTATGAATGAACAAACTGTCTGTCTATCAAAAACGGTATGTATCTCAAGATTGTCTATGTCCATGTGGGGTAAAGCAAAAGAGTTTTTAAACCAGGGTTGTGTGATGTGATTGGGTAATGGAAAAAGGAACAGATGGTGCAATTAGGGGGGGTGTCCACTGATTGGTCCACCTCAGCAGTCAGGCGATGCACTCATGACTGCCAGGTGGGAAACACCAACGAGCACACTCAGGGGAAATGGCAGGAAGGGAAAATCACAAACGTACATACAGGGTACCTGCATGCGTAAACACTCCCACCCTTAAAGGAGCCAACATTCTATGGTTTGCAACACAAGACATAAAAATAATACAGAACACTATTCAACGAGCAAAGGCATCCACACAGGATAGAAAATTAAATATACATCTCTAAACAAGTGACACAGCATCTGCCTCAGTACATTATCAGAAAACTTTTTGTGACGGATCTCCAAATTTTAGTTTTGCACAACAAGTCCCCAATGCATAAAGGAAGGTAGTAATAGCTGAGACCTTGGCATCAACAGGGCGCACCTGAACCTGGCCAAGCTGTTTGCCATGATACGTAACAGTGGCTTTCCTAAACTCACACTTTGCCAAGTTCAGGGTATAAGAAGCAGCTGCTAGACGTTCACACACTCTCCTTAGGGTACGGACATGATCTGTCCACTCTGTTGAACAGACCACCAGGTCATCAATGTAGGCACTACAGTTAGGGACTCCAGCTAACACTGTGTTAACAAAGGCTGAAGCACGTGGGGTTTCACCTTTTAGGACATCTAGCTTGGTTACATGAGTTGCAGCACCAACAGTGTCAATACAGTCGTCCAGTCTGGGCAACGGGTACGAGTCAGGCACTGTTACAGCACTGACCTTTCGATAATCCGTCTGGTTTTCTGTTCTGCCTGATAAATGAAGCAGTAGAATTGGCTTTAAATTTGAGCCTGACTACGAACTCCGACAAGTAATCCCTGCTTCCCTTTTTCTCCCCGCTTACAGGTGCCTGCAGAACTACATCCCGGCCCACAGCTTGACGCTGTCGTGTCCCGTGTGCCGCCAGACATCCATCTTACCAGAAAAAGGCGTGGCGGCACTGCAGATCAACTTCTTCATCACCAACCTGATGGACGTGTTGCAGCGCTCCCCCGACAGCCGCAGCCAGGAGTGTGCTGCCCAGGACAACGTCAATGTCGTGGCGGTGCGCCAGTCGCTTTCCTGTCCCAACCACGGAGGAAATGTAGGATATAACGAACCGTCAAGACACAGGCAGTGCCACAATGACGTATCAGAGGCGCGTGCATGGACGTGCACGCACACACACACACACACACACACACACACACGGCAGAGGTGTATTCATTTGGCCAAACAAAATGTTGAAGGTGCAACATGTTTATTTAGCGGAAGCAAGCGGGGCAGGACTGTTTCGTCTAACAAATTCTCGATTGGTTGAAGTCCCTAAAGGCCGCTCCCCTGTTTCGTTTTGTTGGTCAGAAGCTTGAATGACATCAGCAGCTCGACTGCACCAGCCACTGAAAGGAAATCTAGGATTTGACAGACTCAGCCCTATAAAATTCCATCATTCAGCTGCTATTACAGGAGATAAAAAAAACGACTGAAATTGAATGAGAGACAGAAGTTAAATTGATGACGTGTGTAGATCGTATCTGTTACCTCAGCAGGAGATTCCATGGTATTCTACTGCTTGACATTATCTCTCTTTACCTTTCTCACTATCTCTCTACTTCTATCACTCTACCTCTCACTCACTCTACCTCTGTCTCTCTACCCTTTTCCCTCTCCTCGTCCCCCCTCTCTCTCTCACTCTCCCCGGTCACCATGGCAACAGGTTTATTTTTATGTGGGATTTACTGTACTGAATTGAATATGATACGAATTTGGGGTTGTGCTGTCAGACCAGTTTAATCCACTGTGAGTACAGTGTGATAATCTACTGGCACAGGGACAAAACACTACTGGCAGAACACTATGCTTTATAGAGAGGTTTCAAAGGAGAATTTGTCATTACTGTTGGGTGGGATTTGGGGTGAAATGTAGTAATTGGGTGTCATTTATTACTAAGTAGCTAAAATAATTTATGTCAGTATATATTTGTTTTAACTTTAGATGGGGCAGTATCTATTTTAATTTGTCAGAGAGAAAGATATCTTCACTTAACTTTTTACTTTGACATTGCTGCCGCCTAGGTCATGGAATTCTACTGTCCACCGTGTGAGACGGCCATGTGTCAGGAATGTACGAGTGGTGAACATGCCGAGCACCCCACCGTGCCCCTCAAAGATGTGGTGGAGCAGCACAAGGCCTCACTGCAGGACCAGCTTGACACCGTCAAGAACAGGTAGGATCCAAAGCACATCCTCGGTGCAACATCAGCAGGTTGTGATTTAACCGTAGAATGAATGTTTAGAATGTTTAGAATGCACAGTGCTGGAAAAAGACAAATAATGCGCCAGAGATACCGGATCCATAGAAAATATCAGCGGAAACACACATCTGAGAGGTGCCAGATCCTGTTCCGGTCGGATCTGGCTCAAATTAAGCACTGGGAACATTGGTAAATAGAGACGCTTAGTTGTCTTTGTGCACAGAGTGTGCATATCATATATAGGTTCTTTCCTAATTTGCAGCACTGTGTTGGTTTTTCCTATTAAACTCAAAGTATACCTATATTGTCTGTATGTCAGAGCAAATACATTATCCTATCTACATTGTCCACATGTCAGACCATTATCCCTGATGGCTTGTGTTGAGGAATTTCTTGAACTGATGTAATCTTAATTTTATAAATGTATAAATGAATAAGAAACAAACTGCTAATTGTGCCAAGAGAATTTTGTCTCTGTATCTTCTTCTTGAAGAGTCTAATCGATAGAATTGCTATCACACTTGACCTTGTCAGGGGAAAATATTGTACAAACCAAAGGTGATCTAGTGATGGTCAGCAAAATTTTTGGTCAGACTCACTGTGTGCATCCTTTCTCTTCCTGCTTTCTCTTCAGGTTGCCTGAGATCGATTCGGCCTTACAGATGCTGTCAGAGATCCTGCAGCAGCTGACCAATCAGAAGAGTTCCATCGAGGGAGATATCCACACTACGTTTGATGAGCTGCAGAAGACCCTGAATGTTCGCAAGAGCGTCCTGCTCATGGAGCTAGAGGTCAACTATGGGCTCAAGCAGAAGGTGATTCTCGCAAAATCTATTAAAGATCTTATCAACTACAGGTGCCTGTGTGTGTTTACGAGAGAAATGCTGATTAGGATGTTTGACTTGAGTTGGGCTTGGGCAGGTGACTGCCAAATATTTACAATGTTCTATGGGTTCTGGCTGAGTAGCACACAGTGATAAAAACTTTTTAAAACTAAAAATACACAAAAATATTTTCAAAAGTTCAAATCTTCTCAACAGATTGAAAGAATAGAGGAAAAATGCTATGGAAATACAGTAGTCTGTTAGCATCTACTATCCTACACAGCAGCATTGGACCTATTTTCCACTGTTTCCACTTTGAGAGCCAGCTGTGGATCAGCCAGTGCTCTGATAAATGATTACATGGAACAGGGAGGGCTGGGCATAGAGGAAAGAGTGCCAGGGAGGGGAACCGACCTCCCACCCAGTCCTGGGAACCAATCACCCGTGCTGGCCTCACACCCAGCGCCCTCCCCTTAGAGAGCAGAGCATAATCACATGGTTTACCAGCAAGACCAGCCGGATAGAACAGACAGAGCGTTGCTCAAAGAAAGGCAGGACTTTCATCTGTTTGTCCTTTTTCCAGGCGGCGTGGACTGTGGATACAATCTACCTTGCAATATCTAGGCTTTGTGGTTATTTTGTGTCTATCCTGCTTCTTAAATAGACTTTGAAAGTGCTGTATCTTTAAGCTAGGTAGCAAGCTAACCATTCATGTTTAAATAGTTTTTTTATTTTTTAC
Source organism: Esox lucius (assembly GCF_011004845.1). Taxonomy (NCBI): domain Eukaryota; kingdom Metazoa; phylum Chordata; class Actinopteri; order Esociformes; family Esocidae; genus Esox; species Esox lucius. Next base: position 2,891,376 of record NC_047593.1, read on the forward strand.
ACATGGTGGTGCACTGTGCACAGTGTTAAGAGAATGAGCCATGGTATCTGCTTGACTTTGGGGCATATGTATTCTAGAATATCTTTGTTTTGCTACTTCATACAGTGATTGTTATACCCTATGGAACAAGGATTCATATAAATAGTGGTAGAAATACGTTTGGTTTGTGGACTTTGATTACTCAATGGACGTCCGTGTAATCAAAGAGGATGAGTGCGATGGCCAGATTGAGGTGAGAGTGAGTGCATTCATGCATGCAGGTGTTTTGTTCTTACCAGTGTGCTAACCACTGTTTTAACCTAGCCCCTTGGCATCTTTCTGCTGTTGTGTTATGTGAACTGTACGTATGACAGTCAACACAATGATTTGCTTATACCAGTGGACTAGTCCACTTAATTCTGGCCCTGTCCAATTCAATGTTTTTTTTTCTTGATTGTGACAGCTGTCCAAAGCATACATTCTGTTTTAATTTGGTGTTTGTTCCCAGTGACCCAGTTTGATATTTGCATGCATATCTATGTAGTGTTATCTGCCTGCATGTGAATGAACAGATGTTTGAAAGATGTTGGTGTGTTGTTAATGTGGGTGGGTGTGTGTGTGTGTTGTCAGAACTTTAAATCGGGAAATGTGTGTCTAAAAATGTATCTCTCCCAGGTGCTCCAAACTCAGCTGGACACGTTGCTCCAGGGCCAGGATGGCATCAACAGCAGCTGCAACTTTACTGAGCAGGCCCTGAGTCATGGCACTGAGGCGGAGGTTCTGCTCGTCAAGAAGCAGATGAGCGAGCGGCTCGCCAAGCTGGCCAACCAGGATCTCCCTCTACAACCCGGAGAGAATGACCAGTTAGACTTTCTGGTGGAGACCGAGGGCCTCAAGAAGTCCATCCACAACCTGGGCACCATCGTCACCACCAACGCCGTGGCATCTGAGACTGTGGCCACAGGCGAGGGACTGAGGCAGTGCGTGGCGGGCCTTCCCACCTCAGTCACCATCACAACCAAAGACAAGGACGGTGAGCTGTGCAAGATGGGGAATGCCGTCATCACGGTGGAGATCGCCACGCCTGAAGGCAGCGTGTGTGATGGCGAGATTCTTGACAACAAGAACGGGACCTATGAGTATCTGTTCACGGCGCCAAAGGAAGGTGGTTTTACACTGTCTCTGCGTCTGTATGACCAACACATTAAAGGAAGTCCCTTTAAAATTAAAGCAACAAAGTCGGTGGATGTGTCACCTAGTACAGAAAGTGCCAAGAAGAGGCTGAAGTCCCCTGGAAGTAGTCACGTCAAGCAGAAGGCCATCAAGCGGCCAGCCAGTATGTACAGCACAGGAAAAAGGAAAGAGAACCCCATTGAAGATGACCTTATTTTCCGGATCGGTAATGGTTGCCTTTGTAATTGACATTTGCTGTTAACCAAACACAATGTCTTTTCCCATGATTTGCATATTGTGTCTATTTTTTAAAGATTTTATTTCAGAGATCATTTAAAAAAAAGAAACTGAGTTTTTGGAGATGCATTTCTATTTACAGTTAAAATAGCATTTACTGCCTGGATGTATAGGAACCCCGTTGTGGCATATAATATGGCTAAACAGTCTAAAAATAAAGATTCCAAAATCTTGTTCAGATTTATAAAATCTGGGAGATATGAGAACTATTTTGACCACTTTGTTTCTGGCATGAGCGACCTTCCATTTGCATGGTCTGAATTCTTTTTTTAGCAATGGTGCTATGTGGATATCAAAGCTTGTGTGAGTTTTACAGCAAAACCATGAAAATCCCAATATTTAGAGACTCGACTGAGTCTTACTAATGTATTTATTTGTTTTTAGCTCCAACCATTAGATCCCGGAAAGGGTAAAAGCAGAATGTTTCTTTACAAAAATCCAGAAATTACATGAATAATAAAAATAATTATTAAAAGAAAACAATGGTAACAGTAATAATTCCTAACAGGTACAAAGGGAAGGAACAAAGGAGAATTTACCAATCTACAGGGTGTGGCTGCTTCCTCGCTGGGCAAGGTTTTGATAGCAGACAGCAACAACCAATGTGTTCAGGTGAGAAAACGGGTTATATTCCTTTTTGCAATGGACAACAATTCTTTACATATTTATTATTGGAGATAATATTTGAGTGATAGCTAGTCCCTCCCGGCTTCAGTCTGTTTACTCTGTTGTTTGCTGTCGAACTAACGCGACCCTGGTGAACTCTATCAATTTCAGACATTGGGACTTGAAAATGGGTAATCGGCATGACTAAATAAACTTTTATGATGTATAAACAGATGAGCGGAAGCGAAATACTTAGGTTACTAGTTTTAAAAAAGAATGTCTAACAGTAAAGACACAAACATCAATAACACAATCACAAATGTACAGTACTGTGTAAAAGTAATTTGCAGCAGAACCTTTCCCAAAGCATCACACTGCCTCCGCTGGCTTGCCTTCTTCCCATAGTGGATCCTGGCTCCATGTGTTCTCCAGGTAAGCGATGCACACGCACCCGGCCATCCACGTGAGGTAAAAGAAAATGTGATTCATCAGACCAGGCCACCTTCTTCCATTGCTCCGTGGTCCAGTTCTGATGCTCATGTTCCCATTGTAGGTACTTTCGGCAGTGGACAGGGGATCAGCATGGACACCCTGACTGGTCTGCGGCTACACAGCCCCACCTGTGATGCACTGTGTTTTCTGACACCTTTCAATCAGTACCAGCATTCACTTTTTCAGCAATTTGAGCTACAGGATCAGACCACACGGGCCAGCCTTTGCTCCCCACATGCAGCAGTGAGCTTTGGACGCCCATGACCCTGTCGCCGGTTCACCGGTTTTCCTTCCTTGGACCACTTTTGATAGTTACTGACCACTGCAGACCGGGAACACCCCACAAGGGCTGCAGTTTTGGAGATGCTCTGACCCAGTCATCTAGCCATCACAATTTGAGTCTTGTCGCTCAAATCCTTATGCTTGCCCATTTGTCCTGCTTCTAACACATCAACTTTGAGGACAGAAAGTTCACTTGCTGCCTAATACAGTGAGGAGAACAAGTATTTGATACACTGCCGATTTTGCAGGTTTTCCTACTTACAAAGCATGTAGAGGTCTGTAATTGTTGTCATAGGTACACTTCAACTGTGAGAGACGGAATCTAAATAAAAAAATTCAGAAAATCACATTGTATGATTTTTAAATAATTAATTTGCATTTTATTGCATGACATAATTATATGAACACCTACCAACCAGTGAGAATTCCGGCTCTCACAGACCTGTTCGTTTTTCTTTAAGAAGCACTCCTGTTCTCCACTCAATACCTGTATTAACTGCACCTGTTTGAACTTGTTACCTGTATAAAAGACACCTGTCCACACAATCAAACAGACTCCAACCTCTCCACAATGGCCAAGACCAGAGAGCTATGTAAGGACATCAGGCATAAAATTGTAGACCTGCACAAGCCTGGGATGGGCTACAGGACAATGGGCAAGCTGGTTGGTGAGAAGGCAACAACTGTTGGCGCAATTATTAGAAAATGTTCAAGATGATGTCAATCTCCCTCTGTCTGGGGCACCATGCAAGATCTCACATAGTGGGGCATCAATGATCATGAGGAAGGTGAGGGATCAGCCTGAAGAGAGCTGGGACCACATTCTCAAAGAAAACCATTAGTAACACACTACGCCATCATGGATTAAAATCCTCCAGTGCACGCAAGGTCCCCCTGCTCAAGCCAGCGCATGTCCAGGCCTGTCTGAAGTTTGCCAATGACCATCTGGATGATCCAGAGGAGGAATGGGAGAAGGTCATGTGGTCTGATGAGACAAAAATAGAGCTTTTTGGTCTAAACACTCGCCGTGTTTGGAGGAAGAAAGAAAGATGAGTACAACCCCAAGACACCATTCCAACCGTGAAGCACAGAGGTGGAAACATCATTCTTTGGGGATGCTTTTCTGCAAAGGGGACAGGACGACTGCACCGTATTGAGGGGTGGATGGATGGGGCCATGTATCGCGAGATCTTGGCAAACAACCTCCTTCCCTCAGTAAGAGCATTGGAGATGGGTCTTGGCTAGGTCTTCCAGCATGAAAACGACCCGAAACACACAGCCAGGGCAAGTAAGGAGTGGCTCCGTAAGAAGCATCTCAAGGTCATGGAGTGGCCTAGCCAGTCTCCAGACCTGAACCCAATAGAAAATATTTGGAGAGAGCTGCAAGTCTCTATTGCCCAGCGACAGCCCCGATACCTGAAGGATCTGGAGATGGTCTGTATGGAGGAGTGGGCCAAAATCCCTGCTGCAGTGTGTGCAAACTTGATCAACTACAGGAAACGTATGATCTCTGTAATTGCAAACAAAGGTTTCTGTACCAAATATTAAGTTCTGCTTTTCTGATGTATCACATACTTATGTCATGCAATGAAATGCAAATTAATTACTTAAAAATCATGCAATGTGATTTTCTGGATTTATGTTTTAGATTCCGTTTACTCACATTTGAAGAGTACCTATGATATATATATTACAGACTTCTACATGCTTTGTAAGTGGGAAAACCTGCAATATCGGCAGTGTATCAAATACATGTTCTCCCCACTGTATGTGTATGTGTATATATATATTTTTACTGTATGTAAAAAACAAATCTTCAAATTAACACTTACTGCTTCAATAAATGGCTTTTAGTTCATCTTTCAGGTACCTAAGATTTTTGCACAGTACTTTAGTCACATGAAAGTAACCAAAAAGATGTGTCCCGAAAGTCAGAACGCAAGGAAAAAAAGAATGGTGCAGTGGTATTTTTTCTGCAACTTGACTGTTAGTGTCTTAAAAAAAACCATCTAAAAACCAAAACACTAGAATTCAAAACCTATTTTCAATAATACATGACCTTTACATAACCCCTTTCACTAGCAATTGGAAGGTGTGCATCATTTCTGATTTTCAGATTGTACCAGTTGTTGCAGGATACAAACAAATGCATGCGCTTCTTCTCTTGGCCTTTGGGAAATAGCACAGGGAATTTTGAGATGCTGTAGGGCTGTTCTTTGCTTTCTCCATAGAGACCAACTATCACCTGTCCCCACTCCTGCTGAAATGCAATGACTATATTTTCCATCAAATGAAATGCATACACTTATGTTTTAATTGTCTGTGTATTTTAGACTGTCGTTGTTCTGTGGTTGTACAGGTACATGGCATCGAATAACAAATGAATAATGGAAATGACCAGGACTCTGAAAGATCAGTGTCAATTAATGTAGTAAATTTTTCGTTCCTGGAACTCTATTAGTTGAAATTAATGTATTCTCTCTTTGTCTCTCACGTGCACTCTGTCTGATATTATCTTCATTTATTTAGACATTTTCTTTTTTCTTTTTGTATTTGTGTGAAAGTGATGAGGGCCAGATTTAAGCCCATGTAACCTTTTGGCAATGACTAAGCCTGCGGGACCAGTATAGGTCAAAGACTTGTGCTTTTTTAGCTCATATTTCATATTATTTATATTGTGAACAGTACTATGTAGTTGAACCTTTTATAACCTAATTCTCTCATTATAGTTTTTCCTTTTTTTAGCTAAAGAGGGCTGACTTAAAAAGCCCTGAAAATCCATAGCTTTATGTTCTTTGAAAGAAATTTGACACCCTACGCCATCTTCAGCCATGTGATTAGGCCTGTGTTTTTTGGCAGATCTTCTCTAATGATGGACTGTTTAAGAGCCGCTTTGGGGTGCGGGGGCGGTCTCCAGGGCAACTGCAGCGGCCCACAGGTGTGGCTGTCCACCCCAGTGGTGACATCATCATAGCCGACTACGACAACAAGTGGGTCAGCATCTTTTCCAGTGACGGGAAGTTCAAAGTGAGTTGAAATTGCAAGGTGTAGCTGTCATTTATTCTGGGATCGGCACAAGAGATCTATCTGTTTCTCTTAATGATTCTCTATGGATCTGTAATCCTCCGACAGATCTGCCTTCATTCAAATCTCAATTCATAGTGAATATTTTGGGAACTGCTGCTGTCAGAATTGCAGTATTCTAAGATATTCTTTGCCTGGTTATTGGTGACTTGAAAGGGATAAGTGCCGATGTCTAGATGATGCCTGCACAGCCATCTGGTGGACTGCTGTTCCCATGATGCAGCTGCTCAGGAGGCTCAAAATGGTGCAGTGATAGCGATGAGGACCCAGGATGCCAATTTTCTTTAATTGCCATAGAGAGCCTAGTTACTTTTGCATCCTCTTGACAACACTGTTTTCAATGATGGTCCATGATGACAAAGTATTCTACTGTGTGGATGGCAATATAAAAAAAAAATATATATATATATATATATATAGACTTTCTGTATTGCAACACCTTTGTTTGGGATTGAAGAATGTTTCCTCTTCTGCATCCTATTGTCACTAATTAACCCAGTTTATTAGTTATCAGATATACAGCAGTGGAGTGGTTGTGAAATTTGAGGACCAAGTTGGTCATTGGGAAACGAGGAGTAAAACAGAAGGCTGAGGACACACCGCTTGAGTGCCTCTTTGTTAAGTCAGTGACGAGGTAACAACAAGGTCATGTTTCAAGGAAACCTTGTATATTTCATGAAAAACTCCCAAGCATACAGTAATTGTCTCAGGAGGTATATATACACAGTATATGTTCTGCTGTTAAAGTTAATATGCACAATTAATTTAGAAGGCTTCATCCCATCAATTGTTTTGCTCAAGACAAACATCTCGCGCTACCTTGCTTCAAGGTAGCCTACAGAGCATGCAGAAAGTAATCAGGCCCCTTCACCTTTTCCACATTTTGTCACGTTACATCCTTATTCTAAAACATATTTTTTTAAATCCCTAATCTATATACCCACAATAAACCATAATGCATGAATATGTTTTCAGAAATCTTGCAAATTCATTAGGTATATATTAGGTATTCCATAGGTATTCAGACATCTTAATTTCAGTCATTTTTAGAAGCACCTTTGGGAGCAGTTACAGTCTCAGGTGTTCTGGGGTGCAATGCTACAAGCTTGGCACACCTGTTTTTCTTCTCTGCAGATCCTCTCAAGCTCTGTCAGGGTGGATGGAGAATATCGCTGCACAGCCATTTTCAGGTCTCTCCGGAGATGTTTGATTGGGTTCTGGCTGTTCCACTCACCTGGAAAGCCAGGCTGTGTTTTCTTGGCTGTGTGCTTAGGGTCATTGTTCAATTGCAAGGTGACCCTTCACCTCAGTCTGAGGTCCTGAGCGCTCTGGAGCAGGCTTTCATTAAGGATATGTCTGTACTTTGCTCCTTTCATCTTTACTTTGATCTTGACTAGTCTCCCTGGCTCTGCCCCTAAAAAACATCCCCACCGCATTATGCTGCCATCACCATGCTCCACCAAAGGGATGGTATTGGCCAAGTGTTGAGAGGTGCCTGGTTTCCTCCAGATGTGATGCTTAGTATTCAGACCAGAGAGAGAGTTCAGAGAATTCTTGAATTACACCAGACCAGATAATGTTGTTTCTAATGGTTTGAGAGCTCTTTAGAATCCTTTTCTCAAACTCTAAGCAGACTTTTTATATATGCCTTTTACTCACTCAACCATAAAGTCCTGATTGGTGGAGTGATGCAGAGATGGTAGTTCTTCTGGATGATTCTCCCATCTCCACAGAGGAACTCTGAAGCTCTGTCAGAGTGGCCATCGGGTTTTTGGTCACCTCCCTGACCAAGGCCTTTCTCCCTGTTTCCTCAATTTGCCCAGGTGGCCAGGTCTAGGACGACTGTTAGTGGTTTCAAACATACAGCTCCAGAAATAATTAAGAGACCACTGCACCTTTTTCTTTCCAAAAAAGTTGAAAAGGGAGATTTTGAGTGAGGAACAGAAGGGTTAAAATTAAGCAAATTTAACGCATCTGGCAAAGAAAAAGGCGCAGTGGTCTCTTAATTTTTTCCGGAGCTGTATTTTTCCTTTTGATAGGCACCTTACATGTCCACTGTCCAGTAAATTTAATTAATCTAAGGTGGATTCCAATCAAGTTTTAGAAACATTTCAAGGATGATCAGTGAATTTTAATGGAATATCTACATTGGTGTACAGAGGCCGATTATCAGCAACCATTACTTCTGTGTTCCAATTTTCTTTTGCAATTATGTTAGCACAGCTGAAGCAATGAAACTGACCTTTATTAGACTAGTTGAGTATCTAGAGCATCAGTAATTGTAGGTTTGATTACAGGCTCAAAATCTCCAGAAAGAACCTTCTTCTGATACTCAACAGTCTGTACTTGTTCTGAGAAATTAAGGCTATTCCATGCGAGAACCATGCCAAGAATCTGAAGATATTGCACAACACTGTGTATTACTCCCTTCACAAAACAGTTCAAACTGCTTCTATCCAGAATAGAAAGAGGAGTGGGAGGCCCTGGTGCACAACTGAACCAGAGGACAAACGAAGAGTGTGTTGTTTGAGAAACAGATGCCTCACAGGTCCTCAACTGGCTGCTTCATTTAGTAGTACCCACAAAACATCAGTCTCAACATCAACATTGAAGAGGCGACTCCGGGATGCTGACCTTCTAGGCAGAGTTGCAAAGAAAAAGCCATATCTCAGACTAGCCATTTAAAGAAAAGCTTAGGATGGGGAAAAGAACACAGAGTCTGGACGGAGGAAGATTAGATTTTTTTTTAATGGACAGGAAAATCTAAGTTTGAGGTTTTCGGATCACAAAGTAGATGGTCTGCATCTGCATTCGTCAGATGCAGACCAAATGAAAAGATTCTGGAAGAGTGCTTGACACCTGTCAAGCAAGATCGAGGCAATGTGATGGTCTGGGGGTGCTTTGGCGGTGGTAGAGTGGGTGATTTGTAGAGGGTAAAAGGGATCTTGAAGAAGGAAGGTTTTAACCATTTTGCAATGCTATGCCTTACCCAGTGGACAGCGCATGATGTGTGCCAATTTTCTTCTACAAAGCAATATCCAAACTATGCAACAACTATTTAGGGGAGAAGCATTCAGCTGGTATTCAGTGTGTATAATGGAGTGGCCAGAACAGTCAACGGATCTCAACCCTATTGAGCTGTTGTGGGAGCAGCTTGACCATATGGTATGTAAAAGTGCCCATCAAGCCAATCCAGCTTGAGGGAGGTGCTACAGGAAGCATGGGGTGAAATCTCTTCAGATTCCTCAACATATTGACAACTAGAATGCCAGAGGTCTGCAAGCCTGTAATTGCTGCAACTGGAGGATTCTTTGACAAAAGCAAAGTTTGAAGTTTAAAAGTTTAAAATAATTTTTTTAACTACTCTGAACTCAAGTGTAAACCATTGTAGAGCTGCCAACACTGGGGTGATATGAGACCTTGATTTAGTCCTTGTAAGAAGTCTGGCAGCTGAATTCTGTTCAACTTGGAATTTACCTAGGGACTTACAGTATTGTTGAGGCATGTAAACAAAGTATTAAAGTTGGTGAGGTGAAATAAAAGCATGTATAATTTTTTCAGTGTCCTCAAAAGATAAAACTGATCTTATTTTGGTAATATTTCTAAGTTTGTCAAAGGATGACTGCACCAGTTTTTTTGTGTTATATTCAAATATTCAAACTGTCTTGCCCACCTGGCAAGACAGCAAGGGTGAACAGTAGCAAGCCTTCTGGTCACCGTCACGCCCCTGGGCCAGTGTACGGACCCTAGTACAGGATTATCCAGTATCTATCAATACTGACTTTTTCGTCAAGTGAAAAGATGAGAGAATCGTGTCACCAGCAAAGTGTTTGTCTATCCTGTTAGGCTTCCTATAACGTAGCTACTGAAGGTCTTAGCCAGGGAAGTTTTTGTCTGTCCTGAACAAATCCTATGGTATAATGTGTTTTGACTGTGACGGGAGTCTAACACAGGACCTGTTGTTCCGTAGTCCGCGTCTCACTCACTCACTCACTGACTGACAGAGAGTCAAATTCACTCTTCAAGGCCGGCTCCGCTTACGCGATCCGGCAAAAAACTCCCACATTTCTGGCCACAGGCACAATATTTTTTAAGAGCGATCCTAGAGCCAACCAAACTTTATACGAAATAGATAGGGGGCCAATAATTAAAACTAGTTTTGTTTAACTGAATATAATTATTCGACATCCAACGTCTTCCAGACAATTATGCAGAACTCAAAACTTGCTTATGATGCACCACTTTTTAAACTGAAGTGTTTATTTAGGAGCAAATTTACTGTATGATTTTGACTTTATTTTTCAAACCCTTGTTTGGCCTGGTAATTTGACTGAGAACACATTCTCATTTACAGCAACAACCTGGGAGCAATTAGTGTAAACTACATTTTAACTGGATTGTTCAAGGACAGACTGAAAAATTTCATTTACCAGACTCACTCAGTGATTTGATCTATCAAATGTTCTAACACCTCTAAGCTACCTGCCGTCCTCAAAAAGGTTTGTTTGCTGAGAGATTGTATGACTCACTGCCTTGTGAAATGGATGTTTCTTTGAGATTGATTCAAATGCCAGACTTTAAAGTAATTAACAGTTGTACTATCTGTATTTGTTATTCTCTATATGTATCACATTATATAACTTTATTGGACATTTACATACATTTTATGTAATTTTATGTTATGTTCTATATTTTGTGTGGACCTCAGGAAACATAGCTGCTTTTACAGACATATCTTTCTGCTTTCTTTCTCTGTTTCTCTCCCTACCCTTACCCAGACTAAGATTGGCTCGGGCAAGCTGATGGGCCCCAAAGGTGTGTCGGTTGACAGGAATGGCCACATTATTGTTGTGGACAATAAGGCGTGCTGCGTTTTTATCTTCCAGCCCAATGGCAAGCTGGTCACCAAGTTTGGTAACCGCGGAAACGGCGATCGGCAGTTTGCAGGTACACTCAATGGTAATGGTGTTGCACTCCCCTCTCTCTCTGCATGCAGAACAACAATGCCCCTAGTCAAGTGACCTTTAGGCCGTGACCATGACCTTTACACTTTTGAGCTGTAAATGGGTATTTTATCGTGGGGGAATTCCTGCATGCCCTTCCCACTGTCTTGAAGCCCATTGCTTTTGTCAGTCTTGTGTCTGTTTGTGTTTACCATTTCTATTTTTAACATTCAACCTCATGGTAATTACTTGGGTTAACATAGCCTCTTAAACCAGGCTTGGCTTGTTGCTAGGCCTGGGGAATGCCTACAGGATTTTTGCTGCAATCGGGTGGGAAAAACTTTTTTTTTCGTAATGTCTCAAAACACATGAACCCAATCATATTAATTGCTTGGGCGAATGCCTCAAAACACATTAACTCAATCATATTCATTACTTGGGAGGGGCTTATACAGGTGCTCATGAGAATAATCCCTTCAGTGCAACAGTAGCTAGCTAAGTGAAGATGGCAGCAAAATGGCCATCGAAAACTGTGGATGCCTTGTTTGTGGTGAACCATATCAGTCTTTGAGAAACAAACATAACCTTTTCCTAACTAAATCATTGTTACTGCGACCGGACTACACACTCGCGTAAGAAGGATAGGTAATGCTGAATGATAGGATTTTTTAAAGCGGTATGGGGCGGAAAAAAGCTCATTCTAAACCCCGAACAAAAAGAGGTGGCGTGGCAGTCTCAACCCCTGGATATACCAAAAGATTTTCACCTAATGAACGATAGCCTGTAGGAAGGCACTCCAAAACATCTTTCAGAACAGCATTTCAGCAGAGAAGTTGTAATGACTTTATTGACTCGATGTTATGAATAGAGCACAGTTCTTCAAAAACAGAATTGCATATTTCCTTAATCTTTGCTTTTCTGGTATGTTGCAACCTAGGTAGGAACTAAAAACTTTCAGAAAATGTTTCTAGTATTTCTGTGGAACTCACAAGCCAAAAAAACTTTTTGAATTATTATTATAAATAAACACACAGAGGAGAAAGGAACAAACATTCTTGGCGCAAAGAGAAAAATAAAGAAATAATTGGAAGTTGGTGTTTGTGATTGTGTTTTAGTACTTGTCTGTCATTAGATTCTTTGCTTTGTTTCATTGTTTGATAAACATCACATTGACTTTTTATCTAATAATAAATTTTTTTGCAAACCCGAATGAGGCAGGGGTAGAGATTACATTGACACTGAATATGCATTTAATCCTGCTCCTACCTGTATTTGTTCCAGGTCCTCACTTTGCTGCTGTCAACCATAACAATGAAATAATTGTCACAGACTTCCATAATCATTCTGTGAAGGTAATGTAATCTCACTTATGACAAGTTATTTTTACCCCTGTGAATAATTTTTTTCTCCAAAAATCTACCTGAAAAAATATTTGTATTTCTCTTCAGGTTTTTAACACAGAGGGAGAATTCCTGCTGAAGTTCGGTTCCAATGGGGAGGGGAATGGACAGTTCAACGCCCCTACAGGGGTGGCCGTGGATGTCAATGGCAACATCATTGTGGCAGACTGGGGCAACAGCCGGATACAGGTGAGGTCACAAGTCGTGGAAACCTGGAAGTGAGGTTTTCGTGAGGAAAGTGGGATCCATGTTAGGCTTCTTGACCACCCTAGGCCACTGATTTTTATTTCTTATAACAAAGTGCAGTGCAAAAGTCTTTACACTAAATAGTTAACAATATTTATATGGGCATTATTATTTGCTCATAAATACTATAAAACATAACATAGTATAAATATACAAATGCACCTTTAATACAACCCTGTTTCCAAAAGTTGGGATGGTGCGTAAAATGTAAATAACAACAGAATGCAATGACTTGCAAGTCATGTACAACCATATGCAATTGAAAAGAGCACCTCAAACCATATAGGCAGATTTAGAATTTGATGTCAGCAACAAAAAAATTGGGACAGGGGCATCTTTGCCACTGTGTTGCATCACCTCTTCTTTTAACAACATGTTTGGGAACTGAGGAGACCAATTGCTGCAGTTTTGAAAGTGGAATGCTGTCCCATTCCTGCTTGATATAGGATTGCAGCTGCTCAACATCTCCTTTGCTGTAATTGTCATTTTATAATGTGCCAAATGTTTTCAATGGGGGACAGATCTGGACTGTAGGCAGGCCAGTTTAGCACCCATACCATGCTATTTCGGAAAAGCTGGTAGAGGACTGTCAACTGAAACACATGGGGAAAAATCATATTGATAGAAATATGAATAGCCTACAAGAATGTGCAAACTGTTTCCTATAACATCGCAGGCCTGTAGGCTACGGATCTAGCAAGTGTCAAAACCCTACAGCCTTTTGCTGATCCAAGAACTGTTAGGACTAATAGGTTGTAAAATGTAGCCCTTTCAATGGGCACATCCATGGTGTGAAAACAAGATGAGACAATAGCCCCATGTGCATGTCTGTTAAGCAACACATTTGACATTGCATATTTTACCATACACTACCATATGCCGATTTAATTAAAGATGCTTATTTGTATGACCTACAGGCTCTTTGTGTTTTTGAATGTTGGCTTACAATGTGCAATTTTGACAAAATTGACAATATATTTCTGAAATGACTTTTAATTAAAATTCTTACAGAATGAAAATGAATAGAACATCAATTATGTATACTTATTCACCACAAATTGAATAAAACAGTATTCAATAGGCCTACACAAAATAAATGCGTTTCACTAAAATGGAACAAGGTCTCCTATAAAACTTCTGAAATGTTATATACCTTCTTGGCCTCATGCTGTTTCTTTTAACAGTTATTGTGTTTGCAAGACAGCCTCGGCTGTACCGCCACGAGCCGTTACAGTCCTCACTCGAAACCATACGGAACACTGCCAAACTGCAGAGCTCCTCAAACCCACTCTGGTATGCTACTGCAGATGAGTCCTAGGCCACATGACTTGAACTGGGCTTGATCAATTCACTTTATTTTATGTCTTTATTGATATGTTTCTTGAATGTGAAGTTATGATTGAAATGTTATGATTAGCCTAATGGCAAATGATAACTTACTGCACTCCCACAGCTACATGTCGGTGTTCCCATCTAGGAATTTTCCACCCAGATCTTCCCAATGATACCAGTGATTTGCTAGTCAATGGCAGAAATATCTGTCACACCTTCTCCTGTAGTTTGGACACTGGTTAGGAGTGCAACAAATCGCCTTCTCACATCCACCTTTATTGATCTCTGCCGAATTTATTTTATTCACAAGTGTGGAATATTTATGACTTGTTGTGGTGTTGTGCACTGTAGATGATGCTATCTCAAACATTTTACATTGTGATACATTTTTCTTAAATGATGGCACTATTTTCCAGTGCAGTCTTTCACAGTGTGATAAGATTCTGATAAGCCCATCCTCTCTGGAATGATCTTTAATTTCCCAATCATGTTACTTATTGCCAATAAACCTAATTATTTGTGTGATATTCCACCAGGTTAAATCTTTCAGCATTACACAACATTTCCAGTCTTTTGTTGCCTCTGTCCAAGCTTTTTTGAAATGTGTTGCTGGCATCAAAGTGGGCATGTATTTTCCAAGAAACAATGACATTTCTGAGTTTCAACAATTGATGTTTTCTACATACTATTTTCTATTGAATATAGAGTTACAATGATTTGCATATCGTTGCATTTTGTTTTTATTTCCATTTTACACGGCATCCCAACTTTTTTGGAAATGGGGTTGTAGAATAAAAAGTTACTATGTCTTATTTTGTCTATAAGGTCATTTACGTCTTGTGAACAGTACTTAAACATTAACAAAACTGGGGTACAGAAAGAAAATGCTGTGAAATGCTTGCTGTCTGTTGCCTTCTGTGAGTGGTTTGGAGGTGCATTTGCCAACTTTCGTTGGCAATCTCGTCAAAATTTATGGTATTATGAACTCTGAGGAAATGAAAAGATAAACATACTTTACCTTCGGGAGCATGATACCACCTCAGAATCCCGACCATGGTAAGAAAGAAAACAAACGTCCCAAGTCAAATGTCAACTTGCTTTAGTGAAATTCTAAGAGAGGCCAAACAAAATAGTGACTTGTTTTAATACCACAATAATGGTTTTCACTCATCGTAATATTGTTTTATTTTTACCTCCGCATTATTTTATTTTTAATAAACAAATGAACATTTGAATTTGTCAGTGGGCTAAGTCACTACTGTATTTAATGTTCAATGATTTGCATTATGTGGTCAGTATTTTAGTTAGATCATTTTGGTGAAGTTTTCTTTCTCTCTCTCTTTCTGTCTTTCTTTCAGGTGTTTGATGGTAGTGGTTCATTCCTGTCCTACATCAACACATCTGCAGACCCTCTCTATGGTCCCCAGGGCCTGGCCCTCACCTCTGATGGCCACGTGGTGGTGGCCGACTCCGGGAACCACTGTTTTAAAGTCTATCGTTACCTGCAGTAGCCCACATACACACTCACCATCCGCAGTACGGACTGAATGGTGTCTATTCTATTCTTAAGCTCTGCCATCCGTAACTGTGCCATACAGAACCTCCTGCTTGCTGTTCACCTTGTTGGTTGTCTTTGTGGCCTCTAATTACCTCTGATCTTTAACCTTTTCCACCACTGACCCTTGTGGAGTTCATAAAAAAACGGTATTTCCCCAGAAACAGTTATTTTCTGACACTAGCCCTGGTGAAGAGAGAGAATGATTAAAAAAGGTAATGTGATCCAAGTGGGAGGGAAAACAATTGCGATCTCCGTGGATTGTTGGAAGGAGATTGATTGACAAGTTTCTGACCATCCCCTTAATGTGATACAGTTTAATTTTCCGTACTAATAGTTACATTTAGGATTTATGGAGTGGAAGCTGATCCTACACCTGTACTTAGGGGAAGTCTCAGCCTGGAGCTGATAATACAATACATTCCTTTTGTTTATAGGGATCCTGCTTGGTATGATGAGAAATGGGTGTCATAGGCTGGACCCTTCCTTTTGTTATTTATTGTTGTGACATGGCACTTAATGTAAAACTAGAATACAATGTTTATCATGAAATGAATATGAAGTATGAATCTTGTTTCTACAATTGGTTTACTGTCACCACTGTCTATTGAAATGAGTAAGACTCCAATTAAATGAAAATAAATTGCTTGGACTTTTGAACTGACTAGCTGCAAAAATATTTGCCTCACTATCTTTAGTCACACACCTGATTCAAATTAAAGACTTGATTACGTCAAACAAGTGTGTAAATGGTAGGCCAAAATTGGTGTGTGTGCTTGTGCAAAAAATTTGCACCTCTTGGGGTAGCCAGGACCAGGATTGGGAAAC
Organism: Esox lucius; assembly: GCF_011004845.1. NCBI lineage: Eukaryota > Metazoa > Chordata > Actinopteri > Esociformes > Esocidae > Esox > Esox lucius. Next base: position 2,907,593 of record NC_047593.1, read on the forward strand.
ACTGACTTAAGATTTAAGGCTAAGGATTAGGGAACATTGATTTCTGGGTCAGGGTTAGAAAGTCAAACATTTGCATGTTTGTTAACTAAATGAAAGTCATAAAATAAAGCAGAGCTATTCAACTTCAGTCCAGGATGGCTGAGACAGTTTTGGTTTTCATCTCTAATAAAGCATATACAGACTTGCACACCCACTGAGTGTAATTAGCTGCCAGGTGTTTGGCTCGAGTAGCCCTGCAATTAGGGATACTTCACAGTTAGCTATGTGTAGTTCACTTTCAATTAGTCCTGAAAATACACAATGTAGTTTTCTGTGTCATTCTTACTACTCTGCACTATAAGCCATTTTACAACTTTGTAACAAACAGTATTGGAAAATATATTACAAAATTGAACTATTGCTTCCCATCCTCAATTTGTGTGGTCTTTTGTTTATGTTAACAAAAAGGAGTGATTCTACTCAAATGTAGTATTCAGATACTGTAGCAGACATTGACATTACAATAAATATACAATGGCTTATAAGTTGATGTGAATAATTTCAGTGTAAGTAAACGACCTATTAAAATGTAGGTTCACACTTTGAAAAACACCCAATCTAGATTGTAAAGCACTTGGCTCTCCATATTTCATTACTTTCATCTGCATACTTTTAGGCAGCCTTTTTGTATTTTCCCATGTTCTGTCATTTGTTGTCCTCGTCAGTTTTGATGCTGTGATGCCAAATGGAAAAAGTGCCCATATCTGTAAGCTTTGAGATCAGTAGCTAGCGTGGTATGCAACTTCAAGGTTGTATACATTCCATCCCTATGTGTATGTAAACCATTTATTTTGCCAACTGTGTAGTTGCAATTTAGAAACTGTTATGAATGTCAAACCCATTGTTATTTATTAGGCACAGACTTATAATTTCACTCTCCAACTTCACACAAAAACTGCTTTGCTATTGTCTTACTGCACTTACAGAAATCTAGTCTGATAAACCCAAAAACAAAATATGCTTACAGTGTGTTGAAAAAATATTTTGACATTTTCATAATTTATGTAAATTTTCTCTATGTACATTACAGAAATAAAGCACTGCATTCTTGGAAATGTTTTTTGGTCACTTCAATAAATCAAGTCTTTAGATTTTCTTAATGTATCAATAACAAATCAGTAATTTGTTTAGATGTACATACAGCCTCTGAGGTTGTCAGAGGGGAAAATGCTGAATTCTATAGTCTGATGAATCCTGTCCCTTCTGCTTAGTAACAACCCGGATTTTCCACACCGTCCTGTTGTCATGACAGTACTGTACTTTTTCTAATAGGACAGTAGAGGGCGCAAGTGTAGAATGCATTCAATCTATCTTTCCTACATATCACAAGTATTGCCAGGTGGGAAGGTTTCCTGTACAATTGGGCTATTTTTTATGTCAGCGTGCGGGCAAAAATGTACGAGGTAAAACAACGACAGGTGTAGCGACATTTTTGTGACAAAACCTGGCCGTATTTTACATTGACAAGTTTAATTAATGAATTGCATGATTCCAAATATTAAGTTAGTGACAAGTATGCAAACACATTTACAAGTACAAAACGAATTACAAGTTAGGAAAAGGTTTTTACGCCTACAAAACTTTTGTCGATGTTTTACATCCATATAAATTGACTTGGGCGGGTCGATTTACATATAGGATTGTGTAGTAAAAATATGGGCGGGTTTTTTGTGCAGTCCGCGGGTGGTTGCCGTATACAGTCTAACCCTGCCTATCACCCTTCCCGTCTACCCTTGTTGACAAGTTAAACTACCGCGGGAAATTCATTGCTAGTTGCTCAGTCCGTGTGGGTAATTTACATGGGAAAATGGTAGGTTGAAAACACATTTTGACGCTCATTCTCTTCACTACAACTCATTTGCGCACTGGCTTCGGCTAGAATACATTCGGCATGAAGCTTTGACTGAACTATGTAATATAAGTTGCTAGATAACAGTACATAACGTTAGCTCATTTAGGCTACATTTTAGCTAGAACTGGAGCACCTTGCCAAAGTAAGGTAAAATTAAGCGAATGATATGTCGCTTCCAACTGCAATGTGGACTTGCTATTTTGTTTTGTAATGAGATATATTGAGGTACGTCATTTTGCAATATTTCTTTCCTTGTTTTTCAGTCTAAAAAGAAAGGTCTCAGCCTTGAGGAGAAGAGGACTCGCATGATGGAGATTTTCTTTGAGACCGTGAGTTAACAGCTACATGGAAATTTACTTTAAATGTGTGACACGTAAAGGGCTACATTTTCAGTGATCCACCCCAGAAAGACATCTTGAAATCCCTAACTGGCGAAAATCTATCAATTGGTAAAATAAACGTTTTTACCATGATTCAGCTTCTATAAGTACATATTGAAAATCAGAAAATCGCGTAGTAATTCGTTATAGCATTGGCAACTCAGTGGAATAATTTATTCCCTGCAGATTTTCCAGCCACACATTCATGCTGCAGAACTCCTGATCTGTGGTATTCCTACAGGTGTTGTACCTTCCTCATGAAAAATGACCATCGATTACATTGGTGCTTTCTTAACAGAACCAGAATTACACAAGTTAATGCAGATGTCTGTTATTAAAATTTGACTAGCTTTTGAACAGTTTGAGCAAACAGCTATTTCAACCCTTAAATTAAAGGTAGGCTCTAATGTGTCATCTGTTTCTCTCTGTGATGCGCCCTAGCTATGTAGATTGGATGGGGATCGTCGCTGTGCAGCCATTTTCAGGTTTCTCCAGAGATGTTCGGTCAGGTTCAAGTCATTGTTTTGGCTGGGCCACTCAATGATCCTCTCAGACCTGTCACAAAGCCACTCCTCAATGATCCTCTCAGACCTGTCACAAAGCCACTCCTCAATAATTCTCTCAGCGCTGTCAAAAAGCCACTCCTCAGGGATACTCTCAGACCTGTCACAAAGCCACTCCTGCTCCCATCCCATGCTTCACCATAGGGATGGTATTGGCCATGTAAAGAGTAGTTCCCTTTTTCCTCCAGACGTGATGCTTAGTATTCAGGCCATTCAGGAAAAATATGTCTATTTTAGTTTCGTAAGACCAGAGAATCCTGATTCTCTTGGTCTGAGAGCCCTATAGGGGGGTTTCAAGCTGGCCATTGTGAGTTTAACTGAGAAGAAGCTTTCATTTGGTCTGTCTACCGTCAAAGCCTGAATGGTGGAATGCTGCTGAAATGGTTTGTCTTTTGGAAGGTTCTACCATCCCCACACAGGAACTCTGGGACCCTGTCAGAGTGACCATTAGGTACTTGGTTACCCCCATGAGCAAGGCCCTTTTCACCCGGTTACTCAGTTTAGCCAAGAGGCCAGGAATAGTGTTGGTGATTCCAAACTTCTCCCTTTTAACAATAATGAAAACTACTGTGTTCTTTAATGCTGCGGAAATATTTCGGGTCCCCTTACCCATTTCTAGTGATGGCCATTTGATGCTTCATTACCATTCTTCTAGCAGTAGGATATTATGCTTGCTGCACTAACTTAGATTTTCTTTTTCAAAATTATAGCCATCATTGAAATATATAAGGCAATATAGTTAACAATCTAGTCGGTACATTTTATGTTTAATGGCTGTTCCAATGTTGTTGTTGTCTGTTCTTTTTTACAGACTAGATTTTTAACTATATTGCCTTGTAAATTTCAATGATGGCT